>NC_138974.1:116392388-118892388 GCF_055761805.1 Camellia sinensis
GCATGGATTCAAACCAAATTCAACCTTCAAAGCTTGTTCAAATGGGCTCATTTCTTCAGGAACATGATGAATTCATGGAGTATGACCAAAAGATGGACATTCATGTGAGGAAACATGGACTTACAACCTCAAAACTTCAATATATGTACATGCATGCAACAATTAAGCTTCAACTCAACATGTATGCACCAAAACATGGCTTAACTCTACAATTAAAGCATGAATTGTGCAAGAATGGATTCTAAGACAACAACAAGAAGATGAATGTCCTACCTTAGTCTTGTGTTCAAGGTCTAGGAGCTCAAAGTAGCAATCAACACTTCAATTCCAAGCAAGATCAAGCAAATCTCTCAAGAACAACTCAACTCTCTCTCACTCTCTAACTTGGGTCGGTTGAGGCAAGAAGAGGAGAAGAAAATGTTTGTTTGATCAATTCGTGGAGTGTATACACGGTTCAAGAGATAGTGGTCCACTAAGTGGCGGAACGGTAATTAAATCAAACTATGCGATTAATCGATATTTAATCTAATTTAATCATACCTAATCAATTTTCAGATAATTATACTATAAAATGCAATTAACTAACATGTACTCAGTGAATTCGGTTTTTAATTTCAGTCAGTCAGTTCAGTACTTATAATCAGTTCAATTATCAGTAATAATCAATTCAGTTTAACGGTAATCGATGGTTATCGGTAATCAATCAGTCATAAGTCAGTAAACAGTATGAGGGTTGTTACAGTCTCCCCTCCTTATAAAGAGTTTAGTCCTCTAAACTCGAGTTACCTTCATTCTGGAAGAAAACAGGATTCAGTGGAAACAGTTCAGGATATCGTTTGGCCATGTCGTCTTCCCTTTCCCAAGTGGCATACACGCCACCGTGGTTTTGCCAGTCAACTTTCACTAACGGGATCTCTTTGTTCCTCAGTTTCTTGATTCGTCTGTTTACAATCTGTATAGGCCGTTCCTCGTAAGTGTAGTTATCACTTAACACTACGTGGGTAGGCTCTATTACATGGAAGGGATCCCGGAGATAATCTCTTAACATCGAAATGTGAAAAACATTATGCATATGCTCCATTTCAGGAGGGAGCGCGACTTGATACGCCACTGGATTAATTTTCTCAATAATCTCATACGGTCCGACGTATCTTGGTGCTAACTTGCCTTTGACTCCAAAACGAGTCTGGCCCTTCATTGGTGTCACTTTCACAAAAACGTGATCACCCACTTCATATTCTCTGTCTTGTCTTCTGATATCAGCATAACTTTTCTGTCTACTCTGTGCAGTTTTCAGTCTTTGCTGTATCAGTTTCACTTTTTCAGTTGTTTCATACACAATCTCGGGCCCGAGCAAAGGCCCATCTCCAACTTCTGCCCAGCAAATTGGAGACCTACATTTTCTGCCATACAATGCCTCGAAGGGCGCCATACCAATACTCGAATGGTAGCTGTTATTGTAGGCGAATTCAACTAATGGCAGATGACTTTCCCAATCTCCCTGAAAATCAAGGACACACATTCTCAGTAAATCCTCCAGAGTTTGGATGGTCCTTTCTGATTGGCCATCTGTCTGAGGATGATAGGCACTACTCAGTCTCAATTCAGTACCCAGTGCAGTTTGTAGGCTTTGCCAAAACCTCGATGTAAACTTCGAATCCCTGTCAGAAACAATAGACACAGGCACTCCATGCAGTCTCACAATCTCATCAATATAAATCACGGCCAATTTATCCGCATTATAAATTGTCTTGACAGGTAAGAAGTGAGCAGATTTGGTTAATCTATCAACAATAACCCAAATTGAATCCATACCTTTTCTGGAGCGAGGTAACCCAACGATAAAATCCATCGTGATATGCTCCCATTTCCATTCTGGTATGGGTAGGGGTTGCAATAACCCAGCGGGTCGTTGATGTTCCGCTTTGACCTGTTGGCAATGAAGACATTTGGACACAAAGTCGGCAATTTCTTTCTTCATTCCCGGCCACCAGAAATTCTGTTTCAGATCTTGGTACATTTTCGTATTCCCCGGATGGATAGACAATTTCGAATTGTGGCCTTCTTGCAGAACTCTTCTTTTCAGTTCAGTATCATTTGGTACACACAGTCTTTCTTGAAATTTCAGTACATTATTCTCAAATTTGAATCCCGGTCTCGGTTTAGATTCTCTTTCTTCGATGATCTTTTTCAAGAAGTCATCCAGTTGCTGTTTCTCTTTAATCTCCTCAATCAGCGCCGGTTGAGCAGAAATAGCAGCTAAGATTCCACCTTGTTCTCGTAAAACAATTTTGATTTCAGATCTTTCAAGGTCACAAAGCAACTCTTTCTGTCCTGTAAGCAAACAGGCTAAGTTTCCAATCGATTTCCGGCTCAATGCATCGGCAACGGTATTGGCTTTTCCCGGATGGTACAATATCTGTAGGTCATAGTCTTTAATCAGTTCCAGCCATCTCCGCTGTCTCATGTTTAGTTCTTTCTGTGTGAAGAAATACTTTAAACTCTTGTGGTCGGTGTATACTTCACATGTCACCCCGTACAGATAGTGACGCCAGATTTTCAGTGCAAATACTACTGCAGCAAGTTCCAGATCATGGGTCGGGTAGTTCTTTTCATGCGGTCTCAGTTGTCGGGAAGCATAGGCAATTACTTTCCCATTCTGCATTAAAACACATCCCAAACCCTTATGAGAAGCATCACTAAATACAGTATAACCATCCGTACCTGATGGTAAAGTTAAAACCGGTGCAGTCACAAGTCGAGTTTTCAACTCTTGGAATGCTGATTCCCTTTGGTCAGTCCAGTCAAATGATGTCCCCTTTTGTGTTAACTGAGTCAATGGTAGGGCAATCTTGGAGAAATCCTTGACAAATCTTTTGTAATATCCAGCCAATCCTAAAAAGCTTTGGACTTCAGTCACATTTGTTGGTCTAGGCCAGTTCACTACAGCTTTAATTTTCTGCGGATCAACAGAAATTCCATTTTTGCTAACAACATGCCCCAAAAACATAACATGGTCAAGCCAAAATTCACATTTAGACAGTTTAGCATACAGTTTCTGTTCTCTTAAGGTTTGTAGGGCAAGTCTCAGATGATGTTCATGTTGTTCTACACTTTTGGAGTAAATCAATATGTCATCGATAAATACAACAATAAAGTCATCAAGGTATGGTTTAAAAATTCTGTTCATGAGGTCCATAAAGGCAGCAGGGGCATTCGTGACTCCAAAAGGCATAACCAAAAATTCGTAGTGTCCATACCTCGTTCTAAAAGCAGTTTTATCAATGTCTTCCGGTTTAACCTTCAGTTGATGGTATCCCGATCTGAGATCAATCTTGGAAAACACTTGTGCACCCTGTAACTGATCAAATAAATCATCAATACGTGGCAATGGATATTTATTTTTCACAGTTACCTTGTTCAATTCACGGTAGTCTATACACAACCTCAACGAGCCATCTTTCTTCTTTACAAACAAAACTGGTGCACCCCATGGTGAGGTACTGGGTCTGATGAACTTTTTGTCTAACAGTTTTTGCAATTGCACTTTCAGTTCTTTCAGTTCAGTTGGAGCCATTCGGTAAGGAGCTTTAGAAACTGGTTGTGTTCCGGGAATCACATCAACGGTAAATTCAATCTCCCTGTCAGTCAAATCTCCAGGAAGATTATCTGGAAAAACATCTGGAAATTCTTTGACTATAGGAATACAGTTCACATCAGTTTTAACACTATCATCAGTAGACACAGTCAATACAGAGCATAGATATCCCTTACATCCCTTTCTAATTAATTTAACAGCCTTCACTGACGAAATCAAATACGGAGGAGGTACTACTCCACTCCCATTAAACACGAATTCAGGCAAACCAGGTGGACGGAAAACAACTTGCTTGGTCACACAATCAATAGTGGCATGATATTTTTGTAACCAATCCATCCCCAATATTACATCAAAATGATCAATGTTCAATGGTAGTAAATCAATAAACAGATGCATATCCCCAACAATGATTTCACATGCGGGGTACATATAAGCACATGTCATAGATCCCCCTACGGGTGATGATACGGCTAGCAGATAGTTCATAGGTTCTAAGGGTCTATTCAATTTCCGTGAGAAAGCATGCGATACATAAGAATGTGTAGACCCCGAATCAATCAATACATATGCATTTTGTGTACAAATAGAGAGAATACCTGATACAATGGTCTCGGTATTCTGCACATCTCCCGGTACTAGTGCGAACACTCGGCCTTGCCTCACAGGCTCTTTCCCGGTAGCTTTAGGGTTAGGCTTTGGTGCTACAGTTGATGCTGCTGCGCTTGGTGCAGCTTTACTACTAGCTTGTGGAGCAGAGGGGCAGTCTTTAACCATGTGGCCCACCTTGCCACACCTGTAACAGGCTCCTGATAATTTGTGACAAATCCCTTTTATGCTTGTTACCACATACAGAGCAGGGTGGAATGAACCCACTCCCTTGGCTGGGGCTAGTCATTGATCCCGTGTTCTGTTTCTTATTGGCTGGGTTGTGCTTGCCTTTCTTGAATTTGAAACCCTGCCTTTTTCCATGCCATTCAGTTGTTGGTGTTTCAGATTGTTTCACTGCTGCAATGTTCGACTCGGCCATCAATGCCCGGTCGAGAACACCCACAAAAGTCGGTAGTTTCAAAACATTTATCCGGTCAAGTATTGCCACATTAAGGCCACCTTCAAATTTTCTGGCCTTCTTATATTCAGTATCCACCATGTGCGGTGCATAACGGGCAAGTTCAGTAAATTTGGTTTCATACTCTGCAACGGACATTGTGTCCTGCTTCAGCTGTTCAAATTCAGTCACTTTTCTATCCCTGACACACTGAGGGAAGTACTTTTCAAAGAAGGACTCCTTGAACTGAGCCCAAGTCATAACAGTATTTGTATCACGGATCAACATCCACCACCTTCTAGCCTCTTCTTGTAGGGTGAAGGTAGCTAACAATACTTTGTTCGCTTCTGAGCACGGAAACACTTCAAATAGTTTTTCTGTTTCAAGCACCCAAGCTTCAGCCTTTAACGGTTCGAGGCCTCCCTGAAAGGATGGCGGTTTCATCTTGCTGAATTTATGGGTGAGAGCAATAATATCCCCATCATTCACATTCACATTAGGTTCCGGTTGTACCGGAGAAGGAGGAGGAGGTGGGGGCTGTTGGTTCTGTTGTTGTTCCAGTCTAGCAGTTATCAGTTCTATCATTCTTTCCATTCTTGCCTCGGTAGACGAGGATTCAGGTTCATTTGCATTGTCCATTTCACTATAAGCAGTTATAACAGTTTTAAACATAAGCAGTCATTTGTTTAACAGTTTACCACATTAGCATGTATTCAGTCATAACATAACCACACACTTATCATGCTCATGAGATGCCCTAATTACTTTTCTAGGACACCCTATAGCTCATTTGGACACGTGTGTGCGGTATAACTCGTGGTTAAGTATCGCTCTGATACCACTCTGTCACGACCCAAACCCGGCCCTATGGGTTTAGCACCGTAACCGGCCAGTAATCCGAGATTACCAAAGGCCTGCAGAACAGTAACACAGTAAAACAGAGTACAGGGCCTGGCGGAAGCCAATACAGTAATTAAATAGTGTCCATTGAGCTGTGACAGTCTGTATGCCAAAAAAGATTTTTCATGCACTCATACATACACAAACAGTACAGTCTATACAGAATTTACAGTCACACAGTACAGGGACCTAATCCCTTGATAACAGTACGGTAAACAGTCAGTCTATACAGAACAGTTAGACAGTATGAAGACAGGCGGGGGAAAACAAACAAAACCCCCCAAGCCATAGCATGGCAACTCGGAACCTCGCAGTGAGGCACAAAGGCTGGCTTGACAAAACTGGAGTTACCCTGACGCTCCTAGCTCCGATCTGGTGCATGTACACCTACATATATATATGAGCAGTGAGCTAAAGCCCAGTGAATAACATAAAGCGTAAAGGGGTTTAGAATGAATGTCCTTACAGTAATGAAAACAGTTCAATTCAATCAGTATTTCAGTTGTTCAGTACAGTAAACAGTCATATGTGGTACATCCATTAGCATAACAGTAACAGTAGGTCTTAAAAGACCGAACAGTAATGATGGCCATCAGTCAGTAAACAGTAGTGGTTCCACGAGGGAACCGACAGAGATTTCTGTCACAGTAACAGTAAACAGTAGGTGCTAAGGATGCCACAATATAGTTCAGAATATAGGACATACATTCATTCAGTTAACAGTAATCAGTTCAGAAAACAGTACAGTTCAGTTGTTCAGAAGATAATCATTTGTGAACATATCTTTACACAATCGTTACTCACAGAGTTCGGGCTACAGTATGCTAGAGCGTGTCTCCCCAGTCGCCAACCCTACACAGTTCACAGGTTGAACACACACTAAGCTACACAGTTGGGAAATATCATAACTTAATCCCTAATTTGCCTTGGTGTGTTCTACAACGATATCCTCATCTAAATGTCTTAAACTAGGCCTAAGAATGCCTAGGATGGGATGAGGATGCAAAAATACACTTAGAAAACATTTCGCAAAGTTTGCTGAAACTAGGAGCCTCGCTCGAGCGGGACTTTCTCCGCTCGAGCGTAAGTCCAAAATCAAAGGCTTCGCTCGAGCGAGGAATCCTTCACTCGAGCGGTCTGCAAAACAGTGAAAGTACTGGATGCTGAGATTTTGCGCGCGATGGTCGCTCGATGGTCGCTCGAGCGGAGCCCTGGACAAAGGTTCTCGCTCGAGCGGGGAATCCTTCGCTCGAGCGAGGAAGCCAAATCTGGAATTTCCAGATCTGCCTCCCAAGCTCAAACCAAGCATTCTACCACTCCAAACTCGACCTCTTGGGCCCAAATTCTGGAAAACATAACTAAATTCAATGTATAACAAGTTTCAAAGCTCAATTTATGAATTCAAGCCCCAAAGGTGAGTCAATTAAAACCATATTCAAACCCATTTTCAAGAATATGAAGAACATGCAAACATGCATGGATTCAAACCAAATTCAACCTTCAAAGCTTGTTCAAATGGGCTCATTTCTTCAGGAACATGATGAATTCATGGAGTATGACCAAAAGATGGACATTCATGTGAGGAAACATGGACTTACAACCTCAAAACTTCAATATATGTACATGCATGCAACAATTAAGCTTCAACTCAACATGTATGCACCAAAACATGGCTTAACTCTACAATTAAAGCATGAATTGTGCAAGAATGGATTCTAAGACAACAACAAGAAGATGAATGTCCTACCTTAGTCTTGTGTTCAAGGTCTAGGAGCTCAAAGTAGCAATCAACACTTCAATTCCAAGCAAGATCAAGCAAATCTCTCAAGAACAACTCAACTCTCTCTCACTCTCTAACTTGGGTCGGTTGAGGCAAGAAGAGGAGAAGAAAATGTTTGTTTGATCAATTCGTGGAGTGTATACAAGGTTCAAGAGATAGTGGTCCACTAAGTGGCGGAACGGTAATTAAATCAAACTATGCGATTAATCGATATTTAATCTAATTTAATCATACCTAATCAATTTTCAGATAATTATACTATAAAATGCAATTAACTAACATGTACTCAGTCAATTCGGTTTTCAATTTCAGTCAGTCAGTTCAGTACTTATAATCAGTTCAATTATCAGTAATAATCAATTCAGTTTAACGGTAATCGATGGTTATCAGTAATCAATCAGTCATAAGTCAGTAAACAGTATGAGGGTTGTTACAAAAACACACAGATACTTGTAGACAACCAAGCTGCAATTTCAATTGCAAATAATCTAGTGTTCCATGGCAAAACAAAACACTTCAAGTTGAAACTCTATTTCCTAAGAGAGGTACAAAGAGAAGGAGAAATACAGCTGACCTACTACGAAACAAAAAATCAAATGTTGACATCCTGACCAAGGCACCTCCTAAAGCTAGGTAAAGGCTTGGAGTCTGCAGCTCCAGAGCCAAGGAGGAGTGTTGAATGATGCCCCAAGAGCTGCTGACGTGGAGCTGAGTGGGCTACTAATGTTTGAGATGTGCTGAGGTTTAATAAAACACATGCTGAATTAAAGTTGTCAAAGTCTGTTAGGCTTGACCTATTCTTCTGCTATTTTTCTGGAAGTTTCTGTTATGTAATGTGCAGCAGATTTAGCTGCATTCTTTATTCTTTTTCTGTTTTGATAAGTTGTATAAATAAGTGCTTTGATGATCAATAAAATTTGTAGAAAAAGAAGTCTCAGAATTAAGTTTGTTTTTGCCAGCTTTTGCACTTTATTTCTATCAAAAACCTACAACCATTCGTCTCTTTCAAGAAATTGGTTTCTCTCCATTTCGCGTGTGGACAATTTGGCAATCAATGACTTCATCTCATTTGAGAGTAACTTCTGGTTGACCTTCCATGGGCTCTTACTGTACTTTTTATTTCCTTTCTCTACTTAGCCTAAGCTTTGTGGACAACTTGATATTCATCTTTGTCAATGTGTAACTTTGCTTATACAACATCTCGTATGCTTCATGATGAGTTACACCATCTGTTTCTTCTTCTATGCTAGATGACTCTCTAACACCATCTAAAGACCTAGAAATGGAGCTTTCATTCTCACTCTTATCCGAAGATGAATTTCCATTAAGGAATGAAGGTACCTTGAGACTCATCTATAGAATGTACATCCTCATAGATAAACTTCAACAAATCCCATGCTTCCTTGGCCGTCTCACAATGAGCAATATTGTTTCTCACACCTTCTGAGATAGCACCTCGTATTTCATCTAGAGTGCTAGAGTTATATCCAAAGTATTGCAACTCAAGCTCACTTCATTGCTCTTAAGGCTTCAAGTCTCTCAAATTTGTCTCCAAGTCAAGGTCATATGGCGACTCAAATCCTTCCTCTATGATCATCCAAAAATTCATATTTAGAGCCAACCAGTACACCCTCATTCGAGCACTCCAGTACGAGTATTCATTTTCGTCAAAATAAGGAGAGGTGGAAACATTGTGGCCATAAGCATAATCAATTTGCTCCTCAGCATAGTCAAATTGATCCCTAGCTATGGATACCGCCATGAAAGCAACAATTGCCTATTTCCTTCTTTGCCTTAAGCCTCGTTATCACTTTCATCCTTATCAGAATCCGACTCATCATCCCAAGTGATAAAAAAGCCTTTCTTATTCCTCAACTGATTAGGGCATTCTTGAGCAAAGTGTAATGACCCCGACCTCCGATTAATGCTAATTCATGATTAATTATGCTTAACAGTAATTTAGGGAGGATTTGGGATTTGTCTGCATGCGTATTGCATTATTTATGTGTTTCTATCTGTTTTTCATAAAATGATCTGTTCATGTCTTTGACTTTAAACTGCAAATTGAAAGCCTTATCGACGCCTAATTCTGAAATTGATTAATGTTTTATGTTAGTTAGATTTTATGTGAATTTATGGTAAATTTAGTTGAAATTTGATTTGGTATGATTAAATAAAGCTAAATTACATTAGTTAGACTTATCTACCATTATGCCACTTAGTGGCTTAATTTGGAGATCAACCTTATTATACTTTGAAACATATTTCCTCAGCCATTTTCCTTGTTATAACCGACTAGAAAGAGAGGGAGAGGTAGGAGGTTGAATTCATCTAGAGTTTTGGCTTGGAACTTAGGAGAATTGAAGAGGCTTGGCAAATTTGAGCTCCTAGACTTGGAATTCAAGATTTAAGGTAGGAGATTTCCCTTTCAATTGTGCATTTAAGTTTAATTCTTGCATGCAAGACCATATTCTAGTTATAGTCCATGAGTTCATCATGATTTTGAGTTCAATCTTACATTTGGTCATGTTCTAGAGCATTGGATTTAAAATGAGCACTTGCATGTAAGCTCTTGTTTTGTTCTTGAAGTTTTCCTTGAAATTGTATTTAATTGAACTACCTTTGGGCTTTGATTTAGCAAATTGATCTTCAAAACAGGTCATATTATGAGTTTACAAGAGTTTTTCAAAAAATTAGCCCAAAAGGATCGAATTTGATGCATTAAAGTTTAGTTTTGAGCTTGAGGTTCAAATCTAGAAATTCTAGATTTTGGACTCACGCTCGAGCGGGGAACTCCACGCTCGAGCGTACATACTGAGTTCATGCAGTCCGCTCGAGCGGGGAAAGTGACGCTCGAGCGGGAAATGCGTGTATCCAGTACTTTGCATGTGTTTACAGTCTGCTCGAGCGAGGACTTGTGTCTCGCGCTCGAGCGGGTATCGAGCGCCCATCGAGCGTGAATTTCATGCATCCAGTACTTTTACTGTAGCTTGCAGTCCGCTCGAGTGGAGTAATCCACGCTCGAGCGGATTCCTTTTGTCTGCATGTCCGCTCAAGCGTAGAAGGCCACGCTTCTACGCTTGAGCGGGACCCCTGTTTCAGCAAAATTTTGAAAAGTGTCTTATAGTGCATCTTTGCATCCTCATTCCATCCTAAGCATTCCTAGGCCATGTTTAAGACTCTATAGTGAGGATTTAAGGTTAGAAACACACTAAGAACTATCGACATAAGTTTTGTACAATTAGAATGTGTGTTTCAAGTGTGCATCTGTTATGTGTTGTGTAGGTCACGTGCCACGTACCGTTTGACCAAGTCTGCTCCGTCTGTCTGTTTCAAGGCCCACTGTGAGTAATAACTCTGTAAAGTTATGTTTAACCTAAGTATTTTCTGACTAGTATGGTATAATTTGTTTTCTGAAATGCTATCTTACTAATGATTAATGAATGTCCAATTTTCTGAAAAGTATTTGTGGCACCCTTAGTTCACGTGGCCCTCGCCCGGGGGTAACAATACCGCAGCCAATCTGTATCTGGCCCTCGCCTAGGGGTAACAATACCGCGGCCAATCTGCACGTGGCCCTTGCCTGGGGGTAACAATACCATGGCTACTTGCGCGCAAGATATGGACCTTTATGGTCGTTGGTACCAACTATGTATGTGGGTCATTGGACCAATCTGATCTGATAGCTAATGGGTGTACCACGTATGATCTTATGCAAAATCTGAATATGAAAATGTATATGAATCTGTTTCTGTTCGAAGTCTGATTATGCTCTTATTTAAATGCTGAATTTTAACTTGTGCTGGACATCATTCATATAACCCCTTTACTCTGTTATTATTCACTGGGCTTTCGCTCACAGTTTATATTATGTATGTAGGTGAGCCGGCACATGACTAGGGCCAGAGTTGACGGCCTTTTGTACTGTTTTTGTCAACCAACCATTGTGCCTCCCGAGGAGGTTCCGATCGAAGTCTAATGCCATGGCTGTTTTCTTTTGTTTTCATGCTGGTCTCTGTAACTGTTTGTAAAGTCAAATCTTGGGAAGTTCACCTCTGTAAATATTTTGTAAATATTGTGTATCTGGACTGGCATGTTTATATATCTAATAGTAAGTTTTGAAATGTTCTGTCCCATGTACGTTGTCACAGCTCATTGGACCTTGCCTATTTTCGTATTATTGCTTCCGCAGCCCCTTATTACTTGATAATCTGTTCAGAGGCCTTTGGTAATCCACGGATTACTGGCTGGTTACGGTGCTAAAACTGCAGGGGCGGGTTTGGGTCGTGACACAAAGTGACCAAAACCTTGGCATTCATAGAATTGGACTCTTTGAGGATTCCCTTGTATTTTTCCTTTCTTCATTTCAGTTGTAAAGTCAATTTTGAGTCTATCTTTGCTATTGGATTTGTGAGTTGATTCTACAAGATTAGGATTCTTTTTTCGAAAAGACTTTTTAAAATGTTTTATAAAAGCATCCGTAACCTTGAAATCAAACTCACAATCTCACTGGACTCGTTACCATCTCCATGAGCACACTACTAAAAGAAACAACATCTTTTTCTTCCTTTTTGAATTTCAAATGTGCTTTATAAGTTTTGAGATTTCCAACCAAATAATCAAGTTGAGATTGTCAACATCTTCAGCCTCCTCAATAGCTGTAACTTTTTGTTAGAACTGATCGGGTAAGGATCTCAAAATTTTTCCAACAATCTTAGATTCCGGTATTTTTTTCACCTAAATTAAAGTTGAAATTCACAATGTCACTCAACATGGCATAAAATCCATCAAAGGTCTCACTATTTTTCATAGAAAGGTTTTCAAAACTAGCAGTGAGTCTTTGAAGTTTTAAACGTTAACTGAATAAGTGTCTTCATGAATAGTTTCTAAGATATCTCATGCCTCTTTTGCAACTTTACAATTACAAATACAACTAAACTCATCGAGTGTGACGACGCAAAACAAGGAATTGATAGCTTTACTATTCCTGCTACTATTTTGGTAATCGATTGTATTACATTTGTCGATTGGTTTGTGAAAGGTTATTTTATCAACACTAATTGTAGGTTTAGACCATCCGGACATGACGGATTGCCAAATTTTTTTCATCAATCGTTTTAAAAAATGCTCTCATCCGAGCTTTTCAAAAAGAGTAATTGAATCCGTCAAGTAGGGGTAGTCAAAACGTAGAATTACCCTCACGGATTAAATCCATGATCATAAATCAAACAAGATCTCGCTTTTATAGCTTTGAAAAAACAAAGATTGAACGGCCCACTCTGATACCAATTGAAAATCTTAAAAATCCAGAGATAGTGATTTGTAATTAGAATTCACTTTTAACAATGAATAACAATCCCCAATCAAATACAAGTAGATCGAATTCAAAACAAGAATTAAACTATATCTACCAAACAAACAACAACAAATCAACGCAACGATATAATGTAAAAAAATCACAATTGGACACTAATTGTGATAAAAAAAATTAAAAAAAAAAATCACTAACCAAAGTCACAAAATAATCCATTAAGAAGACAGAGAAATTACACACGAGAACCCTTAATTACCTAGCAAATCCATGCCCAAATTGAACCAAACTCGACGTGACTCTTCCACCATCATCTTCACCTTGGAATTGCTTTGTCCAATGTTGAATCCACAACACCGATGTTGAATCCACAACAATGAGCCACTCTGGAATCCACCAAAATTTCAAGCTCAAATTTTTCGGAATCCACCAATGAACATCTCTCTTTGTGTGAATGATAAAACAAAAGAAACACATTGATGATTATCAATATGAAGTCTGTTAATCCATCGATCAACCTCAATTAATCAAGGAAACCAATATATAAATACCATCCAATATAGAACACTTTAACTTCTCTTATCTTTGAGAATCTTAGAAGGGTTAAACCCTAAAACGAGCAACTGAGGCATTTTATAACATATAAGGACGCAAAGACCGCTCAAGCTCAGGAATGACCGCTCGAGCAGTGAGATTATTAAGGCGGTGCTAACAATCTTCCACCTATCCCTTCGCTCAAGCGCAAGACTTACCACTCGAGTGGTAAAACCCATCTCCTACTATCTCTGAACTCGAATTGAGATATTAGATGCTCCAATTCAGCATTCGAGCACACACTTGACTGCTCAAGTGGTTCACGAACTTTGACAGACTAAAAAACTCCTCTGCTCATGCACACCTTTCCTTTAACACAAACTCCTCTACTCAGGTACAAATTAAGTTATATTCGCATCTGAACTCTCATAAACACACAGATACAAAAGAGCGAATGCAATTACATTTAAATAGAGTTTTGTCAAACGGGATTGCCAATTACAAAATACCTAATAGTGTAAATAAATTACCCTAAGTTCTCTAAAAATTTGTAAAAAAAAAATACAATAAATTCATAGTTATAGCATAATTATATTAAGTTTTTCAAGATTTTAATTCACATAACCCTTAATCCTCTTTTTGTTCAAGAAAATAATAATATTGCCATTTCTTTCTTACTGAAACGTATATTTTTTATTATTTATCCTTATGTCATCACATAGCTTCTATTATTTAGTCTTTTTAGCTTTACTAAAAGATATAGTAGTGTAATTATGTCAAAACTTTATAAGAAATTGTACTTTTTCCAACTCAAGGGAGATTAGTGTAATTTACCCTTTTTAATATTATATATGCAAAACACTGTGT
The DNA here is from genome assembly GCF_055761805.1 of Camellia sinensis. Taxonomy (NCBI): domain Eukaryota; kingdom Viridiplantae; phylum Streptophyta; class Magnoliopsida; order Ericales; family Theaceae; genus Camellia; species Camellia sinensis. The sequence goes on from NC_138974.1 coordinate 116,406,427, forward strand.
TAAAGTACAACATGAAATTACCAATGCGGCTATCTAGTTTGGCTAAAACTTTTGCACCTTGCTAGAAAGTTAATAGTTGGAAACTTTTCACTTGCGTATAGAATATTGGAATTTAATTTGAGTGCCTGCTATACGTAGTGGGCACTGTTGTGCGCTCGTTGAGGCACATTTCAGGTCTTATTTTGATAATTTCAACCGTTTAATTTTTAAAGTACATTGTGTAAAACATAGTTGTAACAAATTAAGTTAATCAGCTATCGATAACCTATTCATCAAAGCACATTTATATCGGAAAAAAAAACGAATTGTAAGTATTATTTTAAATATAAAACTTAATACAAATGTATTTTTGATAAAAAAAAGTTATCGATATCCAATGAATTTGAATTTTTACAGGTATAACTTACATGATGTATTGTAAAACTTGAACTGTTTAAATTATCAAAATAATCCCAGAATATGCCTCAACAAGCGCACAACAATACCCGCAGTACTTCACGCACATCAAGCACCCCAACACTTAGAATATTATTTCCCAATATCATATATAAATCAAACAAAAACGTACAGTATAGAATGAGAATAAATGTACTCAAATCAAATCAACCATCTTGTAAAATCCACTTTTATAAAGTCAGTGCTTAGATATCAGGCTTGCTTTGCATGTTGAAGAGTTTAATTGATCAGGAATTAATTAACATGGAATTTATAATTTGTACAAATCCAACCAAGTTGATTTCATGCATCAACAACAAACTTGACACAATAAAACCATCCCAACATCACCATATAAGACAAATTCCTTTTAAATGTCACTGCCGTACATTACAGTATCTTTTGCAGTTAAAACCAATTCCAAAATGTGTACAATATAGAAAATAATATACAAATTTACTTTTTATATCAACTAATTACTTTTTTAACATATCATTAAATTTAAAAGGTAAATTTAATTTTTAAACCTAAATATGTCATGATAAAAACCAAAAACAAAAAAGTAAGGCCCATACTTTTCTGCTTCCAAATTCTTGGTCACCAACTTTACTAGTTAACTAATATTACTGGTATACATACACATTAGTAGGTAGCCTCAGCCAACCAATCAAGATCAGCCTATAAAAAATAAAAAAATAAAAAGTAGAGTGGCCCACAAATCACATTGAAATTAAAAGAATCACCCACTCCTATAAAAAGACCCAACAACATGAGAGGTTAGTGGGATGGCATCAAATGCTGGTACATGATACCTTAAAGTCTCATCACTGAAAAGCAAGTTGCTCATCTGATCCCCTTATCCCCACATCTGATCCCCTCCAATAAAGCTTGAAAAAAATCCAAATAAAATCTTTCAACACCCACAAAACCCCCCCCCCCAAAAAAAAAAAAAATTCCAAAATTCTTTCACCCACCATCCCTATATTGGGATCCACATATTACAGATTCACATGCTTTAACAAATCAGGATAGAGAAATAAACACAATTAAAAAAAAAATTAAAAAAAAAAGAGAACAAAAGTAACTGCAAAGAAATCCAAAGATGACAAAAGAACTAGGCATATGAAAATTTGTTATATTCTCATAATAATAAAACTTCTAATTCAATGTTACATCATCAAAGAACCAAATGCCCCCACAGGCTGTCACTTTCTGCCCCAACAATAATTCATTCTTTAATGGACCACATCAGCAACCCCATTTCTTCCCCCCTCCTTTCTTTAAATTAATAATCAGAGACCTAGTCAAATAACTAGCAGTAAAAACAAAATTCCAAGATCATAATATTCCCCCTTCCACACTATCTATATTCAACAACAGCAAGAACTTCATCTGAGATAACGATGATCATTATTGTAATAATAATAATAAGTTACAATTAAACTAAAATAGACAGCAAACCTAGAGCTCAACCAGAAGAAATTTTGGGAAAAAATAAAGATTTAAATTTCAAAATCTGGGAAGAGAAACTACCTAAGCTGAGATGTTTGCAAATGACCCAGATAGGCTTTCTTATCCCTTTTGACTGCTGAAATGATAACAATAATAAATAGATAAATGAATTACCCTTTTTTCCTGAGCATCCTCCTTCCCCACTCTACTGTAGTCATCTTACCTCCCAACATCACCAACCAATGAAAACAAATATTATTTTTTGGTCTTACTATACTGATTCCCGCCCATGCTTAGTAAATATGGTTTCACATATACTAAGCAACAATTTGATCAAGCTGCATCTGCTCTAGACATGCTCCCAAAACTGCATGATCAAGTTTTTCAATTGAGTTCAAGTCGGAAACCTCACCCGACGATGTGGCACTCGAGACTGGTATAATGGAAGTTTCTTTAGTCTCAGTTGGTGATTCTTTCACCAGCGACTGAACCCATGACAGGTCAGGCTCCTCCCTGTTATGATCAATTGAAAATGATCTACGAACTCGAGCTAGTTCATCTCCATTAACAGACCAATCCACTTTCCCATTGGGGGAATCCCAATTTGACAAAGAACTCACAGGAGAACCAACAATTCCTGCACCATTGGATCCAAGATCCCATGGAAGATTGGTTCCAAGATCACGTGAGCTAAGGCTGCGTAGCTGTGTCTGCTGCTTCTCGCGCTGAGCATGATTAGATAGCCTAGGGCTAAATGGGGATTGCGGCTCAATGCCTCGAGGTGACATCCTCCCAGGAGATGAAGCATGATACGATGCCTGCAAGAATGGGTGATCAACATTCTTCGCAGAGTATACATTCGTGTTGATTGGAGATAAAAGGTTCTGTTGTTGCAGGTTCTGTTGTTGCGGGAATTGATTTAGAACCATGGACTTGTGTGATGGAGAGAAAACTGCTGAATCAGAAAATCGAGGAGATGAAACCTCTGTGGAGAAAAACTCATCAAGGTTCGAAGGGGTTAGGGTTTTCGAATGAACAGGAAGCTTTGTGGAGGATGTGTTAAGATGTGTCTGCGAGAAGCATGACATATCATTCAAAAGCTGCTGTTGCTGAACTTCAAATTCTAGGAGCATTTCAAGCTCCTCAGCCGGGATGTCCCTGGCGTTAAGAGAAGATCTCAGACGGCTTGTCTGTAAATTGATTCCTGGCAGATGTAAAGTGGGGATATTTGGCTGTGGCCAAGCCATAGATGGGTGCGTAATAGTATTTCCAGAAGGGGACATGGGTGGATTGAAAGGAGGAGGTGCCATGCCACCAACTGCTGACGGAGAACCAGGCAAAAGACTCAATGTTGCAGCCATATCCATGAAAGTAGCAGCAGAAGTGGATGATCGGGGGGATGGAACAGCAGATCCTGTAGACATGTATAGTGGCCGAAGTTCCTCAGATGTGTGAGCAAAGAAGCAAACCCTGCGGGAGCAACCTGTGCCATCTTTGCAGAGTCTGGTCCTGTATTGTGCTGGGTGTAGCCAGCACTCAAAAACCCCATGAGCATACTCACACAAGTCCCCACGTCTGCATTGCCCCTTACGAAAATCTGGACAAGGCACACAACTGTAATGAAACTTCCTTGGATCTCTTCTTCGGGCATTCTCACCTGGATGAACAAAAGGGCACTCAGTCCAATCATGAGAATACGCTCGAGAACAAGGCCAGATCTTAAATGAGAACATTCGAAATTCATCAGTGGAATATGCACTGTTCTTGATGTCTGGAAGAGAAGGATCAACCGGGTATTCTTTCCTCTCCGGTGGAGAGGATGCTCGGGTATCACTCAGCCTAAAATTATTTAGTGATGATGCTGAATCCACAGCAGAAGACAAGGGACCATTTTCTGGAGACGATAAGTGTGATGACGAATTCGATTTCTCACCACCAAAGGATACCTTAATGTCCGGTAGATGAACAGAATCATCATTCCTGAGGAGCCTTTCAAGGGTATCTTTCAAGTCAGGAAACTTTGAAGGAGCGACAATAACATCAATAGGTCTATGGCCATTGCCATCAGTCAAATTGCGATCTGCACCAGCAAGTAATAACATCTTTACAACATCAACAGCATTGACAGATCCACTAGATGCAGCACAGTGAAGGGCAGTGCTCTTATCTGGGCCACAGGAAAGATTTACATCTGCCTCGGATAAAGAGAGTATTAGTTTTACAACATCAACACTGCCATACATGGCAGCAACCATTAACGGGGTTCGATTCTCGAGTGCCATCTGTTTTGATGCTCTCTGACGACCATACCAGAGTCCCATTTCATTAATTGCAGAAGCAATACGCAAAATTGATTGCTTGAACCCCTCAACATCATTGTCTGCAGCAAGTTCAAGCAGACTTGAGAAAGAAATTTCAGTCTTCACTGTTCCAGGCAAATTACTCGTATCTTTAGTCATAGTTGCACTTTTTGGGGAAGAAGAAGGAGCCGGAGTATCAGGATTTAATTGTTCCGGACCACTACACATGCTTCAGTTAACTGCAGATCAATCTGAAAGCATACAAGCCAGTTGGACTAAGAAACCTCTATCTAACAAACAAGATGTCAATACAATACATATTAACGACTCTATCCCATCTAATCTAACACCCAAAAACTCTGATAAAACAGAATCATTCTTTCTTCAACGAATAAACATAGGTAACGATTCCCCTGCATCAATCCTCCACCCAATAATAAAATAAAGGAGAATATTCAGCACTAATCGTGAACTCTTAACAAATTTTTCTTTACATTCAAAGATTTAAAAGAAGAAAAACAACAATCTCAAAACATGATTTAGAACAAAACCACATGATTTAGAGATCGATAAATAACAAGGGTTAAAAAATCCATCCTTACAAACACATACATACATATATATCAAATAACATGAGATTAACATGCAATTAACAGAGATAGATAAATAACATGAATTAATACCCATCTCGAGTCATCATCATCATGACATGTAATTAACTGATGGTCACAAATCCAAATTTGAAAGCCCATAATACCCATCTATACTCAGTACCTATTTAAAAAATAGGTAAATAAAAAGAAGATCGTAGTAAAAGGGACTCTAGAAGAAACTCACCAATAAATTGCAAAATAAATAAAAAGAAGAAGATCGTAGTAGAAGGGACTCTAGAAGAAACTCACCAATAAATTGCAGAAAAACTTTTCAGAAGGCATTGAGATAGGAATCAGAGGACAAGGAAGACCAAGAGGCTGCAATACCAACGGAATTTATATAGGGGAAAATAAATAAATAAATAATAAAAACTCAAAGTACAAAACCACAAAAACGGTAACAAAAATCACCATCTAAATCCTTAAAAAATTCACCATTTTTCCATATTGGGGCTGCTTAGAAGGAAAAAAATTAAAATGAAAAAGAAAGTAAACCGTTATTATTGGATGTTGTTTGTCTTTTTATATCGAAACAGAACAAGAAAGAAGAAACTTTTGTCAGAAACTCGAGATAGCCACCGTTGGTCCAAGTTTTTTACTGACAAAAAGTGCTTCAAAATCATCATGTAGACATATTCACATGTAATTTTTGAATTACCAGAGAGAAATAAAAATAAAATTTCAAACTCACATCGATTATATAACCAAAAATAGACATGAGCAGTACTATAATAAACATGTATCAAAATACTTAAAACCAAAGCAGAAAAATAAGTAGATATATATGAATCTGAACTTACTTATTTCCAGAGCATGGAGATCATTAAAATTCTAATAATCTGTGTTAATACGAATATGAATCCATTATCACCCAACAAAGACGCACAACCAGAGAGCTGCCACCTCCTCAAAAAGGCGGGAAAGACAAGACCATCGCGACCTGGACAACGAACGCTCCATCGCTGTAAGACCACACTTGTGTAGACAAATCTAGAGAGAGAGAGAGAGAGAGAGAGTTGTTTGAAATTGAAATTGAAATTGAAATTAGAATGAAATGATATGGAAATTCACTCGACATGAAAGAAAGAAGAGGGGGTTTAAAACTTTGAAAAGGTTTTGAATGGGAGTTTTGGGAACCGGCTGAAACGGTGGAGAGGGGAGAGTGGTATAGTGAGAGTAGGTGAGTTGGGGAGGGGTTTGGTGACCGGATGAATCGGTGGACCCGTGGATGAATTAAACTGGATTGGGATGTTCTAGTGGTGTCCGCCAATTGGAGCCTTTGATGGAGCGTACCGCCGGATATCGGGCAATGGCCTTTTTCGTTAATTTAGGTTTCTTTGGTGAAATTTACTCGGTTAAATTATACTAATCTCCTCTCAAATTTAAAATATCTATAGTAGAAGGTTAAATTAGTTTAATGAAATTTTTTTCTATATTAAAATAAAAAAGCTATTATATACAGTATAAGTAAGTTTTAAATTTAAGATTTTGAGTTTTATTAACATATTTATCACTTAGGCCTCTTTTAGAAAATAGGTTAAAAATTACCTCTTAACTTTTAATTCATTTTAAATCGCATCATCTCTCACATTTTTTATACGTTTTTTAAAAAAAAATCCACAAAGCTAATTTTTAACTATTTTTCCAAAACAACCCTTAAGCAATATACATATTATGATATTAAATTATTTATTATTTATTTTTATTTTTATTAATAGTTATTTAAATTACACACGCACTGTGTGTGTCGCCCCCTAATATATGTATATATATATATTTAGATAGAGTTTGATAAAATTAAAAATTAAATATTAAATATTAAACAATAAATGGTAAGTTATAAATACACCATTTAAAATTTGTTTAAAATATAAATTTCTCCTTATGACTTGAAAAATTATAAATATTTTATTGTCAAATTTTTTTATTTAACAGAATTAACTAAAAAAATAAAATTTCTAAATGCTCTCATATATAATAATAATAATAAAATTACATGAATTATTAATTGAAATAAATTTCTAACATTATTAAAAACTGTTAATTGACTTGATAATTTATTAATAAAAGATAAAATCCCAAGAGGGAATTCTTCCCATGACTATTTATTATGAAATTAAAAATTTTAAGAGATGAGATATAATTTCTAAAATTATATAGGACAATTTATATTTTAAATAAATTCCAAAAGATATATTTTTGTAATTTATCTTTAAGATAACTACAGTACTAGTGTTGGAATGAAAACATAATATATATATATATATATATAGGCAAAATAAAATATATATTTTAGGATAAACTTTATATGGAAAAAAATATCTAATAATAGTGGAGATGCTTTAAATCAGAGAGAGAAAGAGCGCATTAATGCATATGATGATATGGTTCTTGTATTTAATAAAAATATATTTCTTGATATTTATTTAAAATATAGATTATCTCTTATAAGTTTAAAATTTATAAATATTTTTTGTCAAAATTTTTTATTTAACAGAATTAATAAAAAAAATATAATTCTTAACTACTCTCCTATAAAGTTATAAAATTACTTAAATTTTTAATTGGAATATATTTCTAACATTATAAAAAAATATTAATTGAATTGATGATTTACAAAAAAATATATATATACTATTTTCTTATATTTTTTTGTATTTCATAGTATTTACTGAATTTTTAAAAAAATTTCTTCACAAATATTATAGGTATGTTTTTTTAAAATATTCTATTTCATAGTATATTTTTTTAAAATTTTTCTTGTTTCAGTACATCTAGATTATATGCATTTAAAAAAAAAATTAAAAATAACCAAAATATTCAACACATTCACTAAAAAAAATACAAATTAAAACCTCAAAATCTGATTTTAAAAATTAGATAACGGAACGGACATAATTTCCTAATTAAATTTATCATTTTTCATAATTTCGTAATCAAACATTATATCCATTAGAATAGTCATTTCTAGACATTTATCTCATAACAAAATAAATATAAAATATACATATTTTTAGTCAAATAATTCAAGATTATTTATCCTAAAACTAACAATCCGTTACATTTTAATTCTCCAGTCCATCATAACAAATATGGCCTACGAGTAATTTGATCCTTTTAGGAGGTGTAGCTTTTGCCTAAATTACTTCATCTTTCAAACAAAAGTCCTATTTTGTTTAGATTTTTTTATCCTTATTGTCTAATTAAATTTTATAAAAAAATATTTTTTTTTATTTTTACATAAAAATATTAACGCTCCGTTATATTTTCTGATGGAAAATATTTGTTATGAAAAACTTTTTTTAAAAAATATTTTCTAAGAAAAATATTTTTCTATGTTTGGTGATAGTGATAATGGAATGAAGGTAGAGATGGAGGTGGTGGCGACGGTGGCCCAGATGGCAACGGTGATAGTGGGGATGGCCATGGTGATGGTGGTTTGGTAGTGGAGGTGAGAGTGATCGTGTGGTGATATTGGTAAAATTTTAGTTTGAAAAACATTTTCTACCTTTTAAAAGTGGAAAATATTTTTTTACCTATATAAGCTTATTTTTTATTGATCATAAAAAATATTTTCTATTAAATTTTATTTTTTATTGTATCAAATACTAAAAAATACAGAAAATATTTTCACCCAAACTAACGAAGCATAACAATGAAAAAAACAATCAAAGATCTGCTCAATTTTCTCACTAACAAATTAATATTTTTAACGTTACCAAACATATTAACTTTTATGACAACAATTTTATTCTAAAAGCAAAACATTACTGTCAAACCAGCGTTAAGTGGACAGACAAATCTTGCTTGACTGGGAAAATTCATGAATGCAACATGACACAAGCTTAGCCATAGAAGGCATCGTGACCTGACTATGGTGGTAAATGCATATGGTACTGTGTAAAACTTGGTTAATTTAGAAATTTGTCACAAATTGTTTGATGTTTTTATTTTAAAAATATGTCTAAGTATTTAATATGACTTCAATTCACAAACTATGACATAAAACTAAGAAACAAGGTGACAGAGTGGGGTGAGGTTATGCTAGTTGATATGAGAGGAGATCGCAAGGCTGGGCCGGGTGAGAGAAGTTGGAGTGGTAGGAGTGGGTGGTGAGATGGATGAGTAGAAGGAAAATGAGAAGAGGTGTCGGAAGAGGTGGCTGGTGGCGCCAAGCAGTCGTGGGAACTTAGTTGGGTCTCTTTAAGATTTATTAGGGTTAGGGTTACATATATTAATTTTTTTTTTTAAGAATATGACCAAGGTTACATTTTTGAGAAAAAAATAATTCAATGTGTTTTGTTTGAGTTTTCTAGATTAAGTTGTTTATTAACTAAGTTTTTTGATTTTCGTATTTTTTTGTTTTTAGTAAATATTTTTATTAAACATTTTTTTTTTATGTTTTTAGATGCACCTTACTTAGATACATCTAAAAAGTAAAAAATTTGTGAAAAAATATTTTAAAAAATTAATAAATACATAAAAATATAAAAAAATGTACTGAATTCTCGTATTTTTTTTATATTTTTGATATTTAGTGAATTTTTAAAAGGTTTTTTCACAATTTTTTTACTTTTTAGGTATATTTATTTTAGGTATGTCTAAAAATATAAAAAAAAAATTGTTTAAAATATTAAAAAATTTAGTAAAAATAAAAAAAAAAACACAAAAAATAAGAAAGTATAATTTTCTATTTTTGGAAAAATCTAACTAAGCAAATAGAATATATTTGTACTTTTATGTCGAATTTTAAGTATAACTTTTTTCTATGCCAACTCAAAATTTGTCAAGTTTGATAGAATTTTTAACAATAAGTGGTAAAATGCAAAATGACCAACCCATATAGAGGGCATTTGATACTTTCATTTGGCATTGGATTTTTGAACTAAAAAAGCATAGAAGACATAGGTTAAGTCACATTCAAATCATAATTATTTTACTTTTTCTATCACAAAAGTCAAAAAAATTCAAAAAAACAAGTCAAATCAACTTTTTAGTCCCAACTCAAAAAGCCAACTAAAAATGTCTTAACCAAACGATGACTAAATCACCATTGAAAATGGTCTATGTCAATATTGGAAAAAGATTGAGATTCCTAAAGCGTCTTTCTTAATTTATTTACAATGATATGACAGATTACATGTCAAAGAAGAGATTGGGGGTTTCTCTCCCAAGATAATCTAACAACTGATTAATTTTTTCATAAAATATAATTTAAAAAAAAAAATTAATTTGTCACAAACTCAACCATGTGAGATTAAACTCCCTTATTTGTTATTGTAGGTGAATTATGGGTGTCGTTTGGCAATTGGGTTAGGTTGGCTTTTTTGTAATGCCCCGAAATAAATAACAATTGCCTATCTCATAACATTCCTTACAATTAATCAATAACCTCGTATTTTATAATCCTTTTATAATCTTAATCATACAAAAGATGACATATGCGGGTATACATTCATAAATCATATGTTCTAAATCTATAGTTTTGGCAGCTGGTGCCGACATGTCCTGCAACGGAAACGATGGTTGCATCATGTTGTCTTTCATCATGAAGTTGACCACTGTCTGCAGGTCTGCCAACTTGTTTGTCATATTGTCACGACCCGAACCCGCCCCTATGGGCTAAGGCCATAACCGGCCAGCAATCACAAGATTACCTACGGCCTTAAACCAAATAAGCCAAAACTCATCAGAGTAAAAGGGGCCAAACGGAAGCAATTTAAAACTTTGTCCATAAAGCTGTGCTTATATGCACACCATAACATTTTAAACATTTATACGTTAATAACTCACATCAGAATGTGTACTAATATAAAACACTGTACATACAGGATCATCCAGATTTAAGTCAGTCAAACCCAAGACTTATATACAACAATGGTCCGATGATTTCGCCAACAAAACAAAACTATAAACAGAGGGCAAAAGGGCGAAGACATTCTCATGCGTGAGACTTTTGGGCTGACTCTTCAGAACTCTGACTGTTTCTCATAATTCACCGGGGCTGGTTTTGGACGTCCCTTGGCTCACCTACATGTACATGAATGAGCGTAAGCGAATGCCCATTGAATAATATCAATAAAAAGATACATAAGCAATTATTGAAACCGTTACAGCAAACAGCCTTTGGCCCAATCATTTATGTCAATCGGCCTTCAGCCCAATCATTCATGTCAATCGGCTTTCGGCCCAATCATTCATGTCAATCGTTGTCCGCGATTCAAAGTAATGAACTTACATAACTTACATATAAGTAAACAATTGGACAATAGTATATTTCAAATATCTTAATAAGATATTACTCACAGTGATCGATTAATTGGTTCGCCCTGGAACTCGACCTTGCACATGCCATGAACATAAAAGGGTCACTAACAATTCAATCCGTTCAAAATTCACATTTTCCTCTTTAGGCTTCATTCTTATCTCTTTAATTCAATTACAATGCTCAATGTATGCCTAAGAGTGTTTAGAAGTGAAAGGGAACGAAAAACAATACACAGAATGCATTTTCAAAATTTCAGAAAACAGGGTCCCCGCTCGAGCGGACTCTTAAGGCCTGCACAAGTACTGGATGCCTCAAAATTACGCTCGATCGCGAACTCTGGCGCTCGAGTGGAAGGCCTCTCTACATGGTTCCACGCTCGAGCGTGAACTCCCCTACTCGAGCGGATACCATGTCTGCAAAAAGTGTTAGGAGCACGAAATTCACGCTCGAGCGGCGGTTTTCCCGCTCGAGCGGTAATCAAACTTTCTGGAAATTCCAGAACTGTTCTTGAAGTTCAAATTCGATGTTCAAAGGTCTCAATTCATGATTTTGGTCCCAAAAGCATATTAGCACATTATATTGCATGAGAGTGTAAGGTTATTACATCAATTTATTCAAAATCAACATCTAATTCTCAATCAACTCTCATTTCTTTATCATGAGCAAAAACCCATATGTTTCAAACTTCACATAGGCTTCATTTCTTCAAAAATCAAACATGCATGCAGATTTTTGACTTCAATCCCATTTCAAAACACGCAAGTGACACCTGTTATTGTGGAATCCATGAAAATTATACATGTATGTAAAGATTAACGCCCAAACCTCCATATTCAACATTATACATGCCAGCTCATACAAATTTCAAGCTTAAACATGCAATCCATGGCAATCTCCTACATGCATATATACATTGACTCCCAATTCTTCAAGACGAACTCATTTTATATTCCTTAGCATCATTCAACCTTGAATTTGCAAATTACAAACAAAAAATCCATGAATCATTGGTTGGTTACTCACCTAGGAGCCTTAATCTTCCAACTCTAGTCAATTCTTGGACTTAATCTTCAAGATTCCCAAGTCCTGAGCCAAAACCACACAACTCTCTTCCTTCTCTCTCTAAGGCCGACCCTCCCTCTCTCTATTTGAGTTCAATATCAGCCAAAGTGTTAAAAAGGGAAGGAATTGAAGTGTAATGGCCCTTATGTATAAGCCCACTAGTCAAGTTTAATAATAATAAATAATATGGCACTAATTCATTAACTAATCAATTTAATCTGGCCCGAATCAATTTTTCAATTAAATTTCACAGTAGGCTCTAAAAATTATGTCAATCACAATGGCGCAATCAATTTCGGGTTCTGTGGCCGATAAGGCCTTCAATTTAATTTCTAAAGCAGATAATTAAACAGATATTCCTACGGTGAACAGATAGAAATTCAAAACCACATATTTTCACATAATAGTGCACACAATCATGTCAAAACACATAATCACATTCATATTAAGGACCAATTAAAACATTACAAAACAAGGGTATTACACATATCCTTCATCTCCTCATCTTGTCTTAGGCCCCTATCCTTCCATACCTGGAGATCACTTTCATTGTAGTATTCATATCGGTCTCCCTTCCTCGGGCCGTTACGCCCCTTGCCGACATCATTCGCCCCAAGATTCGATTCATGCGGTCATTCGTTACCGTTCTTTCCTCTGGCGTTAGGATCCACATGTTCCTCTTCCTCATTATGGATGTTGTCTTCAATTCTCTCTTCTTGTTCGTTGTTGGCCATATATCCTACTAAATTCCCATAGACGGCACCAAATTGTGAGTGTTTATTTTTGACCACACAACCAAATAGGGAACTTAGTTGGAGAGCACCGGCAGAATAGATTGAGCCAACTACCTCCCGACAAGGAGGTAAGAATACCCCGGTGGTTCGTCCACCCAGGGATACTTCGACGATCAAGTCAGTAAATCTTATCTCTCACAAATATCAATTAAGTTCTTAAACTCACCAGTTAAAAACTTACCTCAGACCCACGAGGGTATCTCACTTTTATAACCAGCATTGACCTAGTCCCCTAAAAGCCTCACTTCGTTGGACTCAAGCTTAATGCTCATCCTAGACTCTCGGCTAGATAGGGATAAACTCCTCATGAGCCTTATCCTTGTCTAGACTAGGGGCCTCTTCTGTTCTAAAACTCTTGTCCTTTTCTGAATATCTCAATATTCTGGCATTATCGCAGAACATCTCAGCAATGCAGTGATCACCTTGGCAACGTGACTCATCCACGTGGCACTTTTAGCCATCATCTCGGGGTTATCCTGGCCACGTGGCGTCATTCATAAATACTTCCCCACTATATCACTTGCATATCATTGGATTTATAAAATGGGTCTAAAAAGTGAATTTGTATATTTTTCTTAATTTAATAAGGAAGTAAAATGAATACATGAATCCTACCCAATGTTCTCATTATATAGAATAGTGATTTCCTATTTAATACCTAATTTTCATCCTTTAAAGGCTAAATCTATAAATAAATAGTAAGAAATTGACAAATCTTGTAATTAATTCCTTTAATATTTTTGCCTACATTTACTAGCATTATGTTTTCAAATATATTGTGATCAAAACCGGAAATAAATAATTGGAAAAATTACAAAAAAAAAAAAAAAAACAGCCTAGGATTTGAACTTTATAACAAAATAAATTTTGAGTTTTGAGTTTTATTAATTTAAATCTTAATCTTTTAATTTTTTTTTCAATCTAAATCATTTGCATATTTTGTTAAGTAAAATTGTCTGAAAAAAAATATATTTTAATCATTAAACTTAATGTAGATGCACAAAAAATGTCTAAAATTCTCGCTTCCATTAAGTTTAATGAATAAAATACATTTAAAAAATATTTTTTTTAACAAAAATAAGTAAATAGTTTAGATTGAAAACAAACCAAAAGATTAGAATTTAAATTGACAAAATTAAAATTTTAGAATTTATTTTGTTATAAGGCTCAAACCTTGTTTTTTTTTTTTTTTTTTGTAATTTTCCATAAATAATTTATATGATTTTTAATTTTTCTTTTATACACATATTTAATCTATCTAAATGATTAAACCATTAATTACTTTCTTTGGGTTATACTTTTTCCTAACGCATCCATATTTGTACTATTTTTAAGATGACGATAGCTCTTAAATGTTAATACATAATATTATTATGTCTTAATGTAAAATATTTTTCAAACAAATAAGCATCTAATCTCAAAAAGAGATGTCCCGTGATTTTTTAGAATATAACGGTGCAAATGAAATGTTTTATTAATAAATAATTCGAACTTTACTTAAAGACATGATTATTCATGTTTATCTTTAAAATGAATCAAGTGTGAGCATTTTCTCAAATATTTTTCTTTTGTAAACAAGTCGAACTTAATTGGTGTCATTCTTGACTTTTTTTGTATTCATAAACACTAGTACATCAAGAATATTTATACAATGTGACATATGTTTATATATAAGTGTCATTTTAGATATCGTTTGTGGCATTTACCTACATATTTTTGTGACATTTTTTAAATGACACTAAATTTCTTACTAGTGTCACTTAAAAATGTCACCTTGACTTATTGATTGGTTGCCACTAAAAATATAAATAAATAAATAAACGTTTACAACATCAATTCTACTAATTATTTTCTTTTACATGCAAAACAAATAAATAAATAAATAAATAAATAAATAAAAGTTCATTTGTATAATGCAAATACAATATCCATGAAATTAACAAAATACAACAAAAGCAACCATTTGTGAAAAAAATAAATAAAAAATTACAACTTAAAAATCTCATCTATCTTAAGCGATTATAAGTATGTCAATCCCAAGGAAATGTACTTCGAAATTGAAATACAAACAAATAAAATGCTGAAATTGAAGGTACAAGAAATGTAATACTATGTCTATGATTATTCTTCCTGGAAATGAAAAATAACAATAAAGGAAATGAAGTGTTGGGGTTAATGATTTGTTTGAAGCTTTCCCTCTTCATTCATTACTATTTATAGGCTTCCTAACCTGCAACTGCCTCACTTCTGGTTGAGCTTCACATTTGGCTCCCTCCGAATTTGAATTTGGCTCTCAACCATTCGGGTATCAACTATCAACTTTTCCTTGCCACCATAGCTCCTTATGCTCGATTATCATGTTTCGTGTATTTTCCATTGTGGACAGCTATGTGTCCAACTCTCATTGGAAGGTTTGAATATGACGCCAACACATGTTAATATGGTACTTGTGTGAAGGTCGCGTGCCACGCGACCTCATGCCTAGTACATCAATTTTTAATTTTGTTTGTTTGGTTACCTTATTAATTTGAATTGTTAAAAATATTCTTAGAAGTTTTGTTTTCTTTATAGGAGGAACTTTGTAAAAGTTGAAATAGGTGTAGGGAAATTTTATTTAAAATGAATTGCAATAATTGACTTCTCATGCTTTATGTTAACATTGATTACATATTATACGTGCAAATTATTTTATTAATGAAGTTTGAAACAAGAATGTGGCATAGATATGTGCAGTGATTGAAAAGTTAACACTTGGGTTTTGAAATTTTAATCCTAATTTATATATTTGAACATAATGTCTAATTTTTTTTTTTTGGAGCAAATGAAAAATGTTTAGAATTTTGATTAATATTAAAAGTATGAATTAAATACATTTCAATGCTAATAATGAAAAGTAGGAGTCAAATATTTTTAATTATAACTGCTTAATTATTAAGTTACATATATATGAAATCATAATTCGGGGAAAAAAAAAAGGAAAGAAGAAAAGAGTTATAACTAACCATTACATATGGTATAATCAAAATATTTTAACCAATATCACCATGAATCATCATTAATAGGACAATCAGTTGTAGCTAAGTCATAACTAATACAACAATATGTTATAACCAATTATCACAAACATTATAATCAAGGCATATGGTTTTATATGATACAAAATTTTGAAGAAAAGTTATGAAATTTCCTACTATTTATATGATGAAATTTTGAAGATGCACCAAAAAAAGAAAAAAAAGAAAAGAAAAAGGAAGACGTTAATGATATTGTATGATGTAGTCAAACAAAATATATGACATGCTATTTGAGAGAGATCATTTTTAAGAAGTGAATGCCATTGCGAGTAGATTTGAAAGGATATTGTTCTATATAGTAAATAGTTAATAATAAAATATTTAGAAACTTTAAAAGATTCATAGTTACCCATCAGAAGTGTTAATCATATAATTTAATTTTAATGATATCTAAAATATTATTTGATAAATTTTGATTTTTTTAATATACATATTTTATATTATTTGACACAAAATATTATCTGTTTAAAATATATATTGTATGATATATTTGTTATAAATATCTTTTAATAGAAGTTACTATGCTATATTTGATTTTACGAAAATATTTTCGAAACTTTACTATTCACATATTGAAAAATCCGATTGGTCACTATTCATTTTTTGACAAATTTAATATTGATTGGTTATCTTCTTTTGACAAAATTGATATACCCACATAGGTGGTGGGTCATTTTTTACTAAAGTGTATTTAAAATTTTTACAAAAATTTTAAAAGGAGTATACGTTTTCAGATATTATATAAATATTATTTAAAGAGATTTTACTATGTATACAAATATTTTAATAGAGAAGTTACTGTATAGTCAAATATTTTAATAGAAAAGTTAGTATACAGTCACTGTGCATTTTTGTTATTTACAGGAGAAGTTTGAAAAATTTTGTTGTTACTACTCATCGATAGCGACCTGACTATATTTTTCAAACACGTGTGGCGTACGTATCTATTCCGCGTGAAGAAAAAAGTCAAAGGAGGAGCATCTTGTGCTCCGTCACCTTATGATCCGAAGGAACGTCTGCCTCCCAACGGTTATATTTTTGGATATATATAGAAGTGTTTTGTGAGGAGAAAAATGAAGAACTTGAAGAGAAAAAAATTTGTGTACTCCAAAATTTTGATTATATTTTTGAAAAATGTTTGAGGGCCACAAAAACAGTGGCTCAAATGGCTCAAAATTGCCAAAACGACGTTGCTTTGGCAGGTTTTGCTTCCAAAACGACGTCGTTTTGGCAGTTTTGAGCCATTTGAGCCACTATTTTTGTGGCCCTCTACCATTGCTGTATATTTTTTTCTCTTTACTCTTTCACTTTTAGATCTAAGTATTGTTTTGGTCTTACACTTTCATATCTACTCTTTGTGAGAGAATTATTGTAAAAGGTGGTTAAAATACCTCTTATCTCTATTGATTATTTTGTGAGAGGATTTTGTCAGGGTGAGACATTTATTGTTGAGTGAGGCTCAACAGATGAGCGTAATATAATGATTCTGGTTTAGACCTGACCCATTTATTGTTTTGGATCCGGGATTATTTGTCTTGATGGTTGTTCATGTCCTTGTGCATCTTATTCCTTATTGAATTGGGTTGTGTGAGTATTGTGGTTGTGTTTGAAACAGGTTGAGAGTTCGGTTTTTTATTTTTCAAATGAGTCTTTGCCAAGAATTTTGCTTATTCGCTTGAGCGAATCTTCTTGCACTTGAGCGATCTTTTATAGTTTGCAAAACTATTGAGAGTTTGATATCTATGCTTAAGCAACACTTCTTGCGATCGAGCAAACTTTTATAGGTCTGAACTACTGGGAGGGGTGCATTGGGTGTTCGAGCGACCATTCTTGCGCTCGAGTAGTATCTTCGTTTGTGTCTGGTGGCTCGAGCGAGCATTCCTGCACTCGAACGGTTAAACGTTCTAAAACCTAGATCTATTTTCTCTCTCTCTCTAGAAACCATCTCTAAAACCTCAAATACACCTTGATCCGTTGATTTCTACACCATTGTCCTATGGGAAAAAGGATAGAGCTTGCCTAGAGTTTCCTTTTAATCGGAACAAAGTTGATTTTCGGCTTCGCCAAAGTTTTCTCTCTCTCTCTCTCCCTTGTCTTCTAGCTCGGAAGTAGGAATTTCTCCACACTTTGTATGGTTTTTAACTTGGTTATTTGTCTTTTTAAAGGAATCATGGAATTTGGGGATTTTTTTTAACAAATTTAGGGTTTTGGTTTAAAAATCAAAAAAGGGGTTTTCAAATGGTTCTCTTGGAAATGATTATGGGAATGTATTTATGGTTGAATTATAATGAAATAATAATTTTTTATCTTTGAAATTGATTTATAAAGAAAAGGGGGTTTGCCCTAATTTTGGATATTGGAAATGATGTTGGTTATTGTAATACCCCTGTCTCGTAATATGTTAATTGGTCCTTAATAAGATGTGATTATGTGTTTGTTATGGTTTTGTATGCCATTATGTGAAAATATGTGGTTTTGAATTTCTATCTGTTCACCGTAGGAATATCTGTTTGATTTTACCACTTCGGAAATTAAATTGGAGGCCTTATCGGCCGCAGAACCCGAAATTGATTACGCCATTGTGGTCGGCATAATTTTTAGGGCCTACGGTGAAATTTAATTAGAAATTGATTCGGGTTAGATTAAGTTGATTAAATTGATAATTTAGTGCCCAATTGTTTATTATTATTATTTTGGAATAGTGGGGTTTGATGCAAAAGGGCACTACACCCTCAATTCCTTCCCTTATGTGGCTTTGGCTGATTAAACTCTCTAGAGAGAGTGAGAGACCCGAAATTGAGAGAGAAAGGGGGAAATCATCTAAGTTTGCTCTTGAAGCTTTGGAGTCTTGAAGGCTAGCTCAAGAATTAACCATAGTTGTGAAGATTGAAGCTCCTAGGTGAGTGATCAACACCTAATTCATGAATTTGTGTATGTAATAATGTGAATTCGCAGAGGATATCTGATCAAGAACATGAATGGTGTTGAGTATGATGAAATTGAAGTTTATATGCACATGCATGCATAGAATTGCCATGAAAATGTATAATCTAGCATGTATTGAGTTAAACATGGAAATAATGGTGTTAAATCTTGCATGCAAGCATGTTTTTGTTGAGCTCCATGAGAATGAGCACCATCTGCATTATTTGGAATGAAAATGAAGTCAAGATTAGCATGCATGTTGAATAATTAAAGATAGGAGCTTTGGAAGGCATGAATGTGTATGATAGAATTGAGCTTGAATTAAATTAAGCCATGCATGTATTTGATTTATGAAATTGGGCTCCATGAAGATGTATTTTGGTGTTTATACCATGTTAGTACAAGTATATGTGAAATTGGAGCCACCAAAAGCATGGAATGACGGTTTGAATGTTGAAGGGAGCTCAAGAACACAATCTGGAAAACCCAGAATTTTGATGTCCGCTCGAGCGGGGAACCTGACGCTCGAGCGGAGAAATCGAGCTCCTAGCACTTTCTGCAGACATGGTTCCCGCTCGAGCGGGGAAGTTGACGCTCGAGCGGGGAGCTATGTAGACAGGCAGTCCGCTCGAGCGGCCGAGTTCACGCTCGAGCTGGAATTGAAGGCAACTAGTACTTTTGCAGACCTAAGGGTCCGCTCGAGCGGGGGAAGTCCACGCTCGAGCGGGGACCCTATTTTCTGAAATCCTGTTTTTGCATTTTGTGTTCTGTTTTCCATTCTCTTTCACTTGCAAGCATTCTTAGGCTTATGTTAAGCATTGTAAATGAGCTAATGAGATAAGAATAAAGCCTAAAAGAGGAATATGTGAATTAAGGAACGGATTGAATTGTTAATGACCCCTTTTGTGTTCATGGAATGTGTAGGGTCAAGCTCCAGGGCGAATCCACAAGCCAATCACTGTGAGTAATATCAATATTTGAATGCTTGCGAATGTCCAATTGTTTAATCCCTTTTAAGCTTTATGAATTGCTAATTGGGTTTGTGGACATAAGTCTGATATGGATGAATGAATGGACCAAAGGTCGTTTTGAAATGAATGATTGGACCAAAGGTCGTTTTGATGTGAATGAATGGACCAAAGGTCGTTTTGATGTGAACGAATGGACCAAAGGTCGTTTTGATGTGAACGAATGGACCAAAGGTCGTTTTGATGTGAATGAATGGACCAAAGGTCGTTTTGAAATGAATGAATGGACCAAAGGTCGTTTTGATGTAAATGAATGGACCAAAGGTCGTCCTGATATAAATGAATGGACCAAAGGTCGTTTTGAGACATGTGAGTGGGCCAAAGGCCGTTTTGACATGAATGAGTAGGCCGAAAGCCGTTTTG
Source organism: Camellia sinensis (assembly GCF_055761805.1). Taxonomy (NCBI): domain Eukaryota; kingdom Viridiplantae; phylum Streptophyta; class Magnoliopsida; order Ericales; family Theaceae; genus Camellia; species Camellia sinensis. The sequence goes on from NC_138974.1 coordinate 116,426,781, forward strand.
ACATGAATGAATGGGCCGAAGGCCGTTTTGACAGAAATGAATGGGCCGAAGGCCGTTTTGACAGAAATGAATGGGCCGAAGGCCGTTTTGACATGAATGGAAATCTGAGTGGGCCAAAGGCCAGAATGGTTGGAACTACAGTCACTTGATTTGAATTTCGTATACTTATATATCTATTAAGTAGAAATAGGAATTGGGCCTAAGGCCGTTTGGAACCTGTTGTTCTACATTGTTTACGTAATTTCTGTATTTGATATTATTCACTGGGCTATCGCTCACGCTCATTCATGTGTTTGTAGGTGAGCCCGGAGAAGTCCAAACCCAGCCCCAGTGAAGTCTGTGAGGAACAACAGAGGTTTTTGGAGAGTCAGCCCTTGCGTCTCACGCACGAGACCCGTCTTCGCCCTTCCGTTATGTATTTATATCTTGTCATGGTGGCGAAGTTTTTGATTATGTCTGTATATAGTTTCATGGGTTGACTTAGTTGGACGATCCTGTCTGTATAGAATTTTATGCTACTACATTTCTGACGTGAGTTATTAACATGAGTTGGTATGGAATGTTATGATGTGCATATAAGCACGGCTCTATGGGCAAAGTTTTAAATTTTGCTTCCGTTTTGGCCCCTTTACTCTGATGTGTTAAGTTTGTTTTGGTCTGAGGCCGTAAGTAATCTTAGGATTACTGGCCGGTTACGTCCTTAACCCATGGGGGCGGGTTCGGGTCGTGACAGTTATTGTGGAATTGGAATGATAATGATGATGATGGTCGAGTTGAATATGCATTATCACTCATATCTTGGAATTTTAAAAAGTATATCTTTGTTGGAATTATCTACCTGTTTAAAGATATCTGTTTTGGGCTATTGGTAGATGATAGCTATGATTGTTATAGAAATTGCATGAGAATTATGAAAATTGAAACTAATTTCTCATCCATTTGCATTGAGCATTGTTGAAAAATGGGTGAATACATTAGTGAATCTGGGTAGGGGTGTGGTTATGGTATTATTGTTGGCCTGTGTGTCCTTGATGAAAGTCTAAAAATCTGCGCGGTTAAGTGCCGAGCCTTCCGGTTAGTACCGATAATGGCAATTGGTAGTGCTTGTATAGCCTACTTGTAGACACGTACCTAGAGATTTCTAGTGTTTTATCCACCGCCTTATTTTTGGTTGTAAGGAAATGTTTTCATCAATTATGATATAAACCTGGCATTGCATGGTATGGAAAGAGATATAAATGTTTTGGCACGAGCATTGCATATGCATTCAACTAATAGCTTGTTAAGATTCATACATTGTGCTAAAGTATCTCTGCTAGGCTTTGGCTCACCCTATGTGGAAAACCAATTTCAGGTACTAATGATATGCCTCCGCCAAGGCAGCAGCTCAGAAGGACTTGGAGCCAAAAGTTTTTTTTTGTTATTGTTGTATTTATTTTGTACAAGCCTAGGGCTTTATATGCATTGAGCTTAAACTCACTTTTGTTGTAACCAAGCATTGTCTTGGAAAGCTATAGCCATCAGGGCATTAATTTATCTGTTTTGACTTTTATTTCATATGTTTTGTTTATGACACATGCTATAGATTCAAGGTTAGGGCTTATGAATGTATAGTTGCATGTTCCATCTTTGGTAAAAATTGAATCATATGAATGTAAAGATATCATATTCAGAACTGGGCTGTTATTTAATTAATAGCGTGGGATGAATTATGTCACAACTTGCTATAAGAGCTACCGGGTTTGAATGCTTTGGGATCGTGGGGTGTGGTTTTTACCACAGTGGGTTATCTCACTAGTTTTTGTTAGAAGTAAACCTGGTATGCTATGTGATAACATGCTTATGTAACTAAGTGGGTATGAGATTTAATTTTCAAGACATTGATTGGGTCTACGAGTTTCTAGAAGTCCTATTAGAAGAGCACTTGATTACTATTATTTCTAACTGAAACTTTGGCAATGTCGCAGAATGATCATTATCTAGAAAGGAAATTTGTATGTATTTATGTGACTACGTGCTTATGTGGAGTGAATTAATTGTTGTCCACTGCATTGGGATGCGAGTGAGTTAGCTTCGACACATTTGTAAATGTGTTAATCTCTTGTGTTACCTTCATTAGGATGTCAGGACGTGGACGTGGTAGGTGTGGCAGGCCTAGACAGCAAGGGGTGTTGTTATTGGATGATATTCCAACACAGGAGGAAGTTGTTGGTCAGTAGGCCATAGGTGCTTTGGCCCGTGAAATGGCTGAAGCCTTGCGGGAATCCATGGACATTCTTAGAGCTGAGAATCAAGTCTAGGCCCATATTACTGAGACAGGGCCGTCTTTTCTGAAGAGGAAGTTCTTCTAGTCTAATCCGAATAAGTTTTTGGGAGATCTGAAGAAGCCATTAAAGGTAGATGGGTGGCTAAAGCAAATGGTGAAGACGTTCGAGATGCTTAGCATCGAGGACGATGGGTTGAGAGTGACCTTGGCATCTTTCCAACCGAAGGGAGATACGGGACAATGGTGGAAGTATGTGCATGGGCGCATTAAAATAACTCGGGAGGCCTCTGTCAACACTTTCCAGGACAAATTTTTGCCTTCCACTGCTAGAGAGAAGTTGAAAGGGCAGTTTTTGAAGCTCAAGCAACTTAACAAGCCGGTGGCCGAGTTTGAGGCTACCTTTACCAGTTTGTCGAGGTTTGCACTGGAACTTGTGGCGACAGAGAAATGTCGTTGCATTGAGTTCGAGAAGAGGTTGAGGATCAGCCTTCTTTTCAAAGTGGTTGGGTCCATTATTAGGGACTACGGATACCTTACGGAGGTAGCGACTCATCTTGAGACCGTGGTTTAGTCAAAGGAGGATCGAATGAGGGGCTCTAGGCAGAAGAGTTAAGAGGTTCAAGGAGGAACTCGGGATAACAAGAGGCAGAGGGGTTCCATCCCACAGCAATTCCAAGGAGCACAGTCTAGATCCACTTTTTATGTATCGAGTTCGGGGTCAGAGAGAGGTGGTCAGGGTGGGATCACTTGTTTTAAGTGTGGTCAGCTGGGCCACAAGTCTTTAGTTTTCCCGTAGAGAGGAGGAGGGCAACAATCTACACCGTCTGTGGCTCATCCTTAAAGCTAGAGTCAGGGGAGAGGGCTACCGCCTACCTGTTATCAGTGTGGGCAGTCGGGGCACATGAGGAGGTTTTTCTCTCAGTCGGGTGGCACATCTAATGCATCTGGTTCAAGGCAAACACAAAACCATTAGCTTACACCGTCTGCTTAGGCCTCGAGGACCAGTCAGGGAGCCTCTCCGGCTCAATCAATGTTTCAAACTTATGCTCTCAAAGGTGAGCAAGTAGAGCAAAGACCTTCAAGGCGTGTGTATGCTGTTACCATGCCAGATTTGTTGCCAGCACCTTCGGTAGTGAGAGGTAACTTCTTATTGTGTAATTTTATTACCAAGGTGTTGATTGATATTGGTGCATCTCATTCTGTCATTTCGTCTGCATTTGCATCAGCCTTGGAGTTGGAAGTGGCTCAGTTAGCATCTCCACTTAGGGTAGAGTCACCTGTTAGTGGTAAGGTTGTGTTGGACCAGAGGTGTCGGGGTTGTGAGATAGATCACCGACTTCCTTTGCTTTTGTGTTAATTGACATGTCGAGTTTTGATATTATTTTGGGCATAGATTGGTTGTCATCCTATCGGGCTATTATAGATTGTTATTGTCAAGCCCCAAACTCGCCCCTAAAAGTTCGGGCATGACCTATGTAGATACGGACACATGAACTGATATACATAATATATGGGGTATTGAACGGAAGCATTTAATATTACAAAGTAACATAGAATAACATCCATTGAGCTAAAACTAACATGCCAGGATCACATACATGAGAGCCATTTATCTATATACATACCCATACATATAAATGAGCGTATATCCGAACATTGGTAAAGAAAGGGGGTATATACATACATTTTAACCTTAAGTAAATAATTAAAGTGCAAGCCAAAATCTTAACAAAACTTCACATAAATGCATGGGCTTGGTCTGGGAGTCTGGGCATACTGAGGTTGACAATTGAAGGGTGAGCATCAAGGGTTAAGATGGACTCCCAAAGTAATTACCTACAGAACAGGCATAACACAAAGTGAGCGAAGCTCAGTGAATAATAGTACATAAATGATTCAATATTCAACTTAATCATAATACATATCAATGCGTATGTAAATGCGGAGATCATATAATTAATTTGATTCTGTGCTAATTTCAAAACGGCCTTAGGCCCAATCTTGAAACATAATGGCTTTAAGCCTTTGAATGGATTGGCGATAGCCCTTGAACATATTAACATTAAGCTTTTACACATGTTGGCATATAGCCCTTGAATATATGGCATGAAGCCCTTAAACATATGGCATAAAGCCCTTGTACATATGGCATGAAGCCCTTGAAAAGTTGGCATTAAGCCCTTGAACATATGTATGGACTCAAGAGGTGGCTTGTACGGATTCTAGAGGTGACTCGCATTGCAGCACTTAGTTCCGTACAACACTTTGTTCCATACCAGAAATCATTAGGTCTTAAAGACCGATCAATTCATATCATGTTATAACATAGCATAAACGGAACGGATAAATAGAAACATATTCATACATATTCTTACTTATGCTTAAATCAGAAACAGAAGGCAGAGTTCATGCTTGATCATAACCCACCCGTACAAGACCGTCGATGGTACTATCCGTACAAGACCGTCGATGGTAAAACATAATCCACCCGTACAAGACCGTCGGTGGTACCATCCGTACAAGACCGTCGATGGCAAAACATAATCCACCCGCACAAGACCGTCGATGGTACCATCCGTACAAGACCGTCGATGGAAAAACATAGCCCACCTGTACAAGACCGTCGGTGGTACCATCCGTACAAGACCGTCGATGGAAAAACATAACCCACCCGTACAAGACTGTCGGTGGCAAGAGATATCTTTATCTTGTAACATACTTGAACCACAGTATTATTACCCTCAGGCAAGGGCCATAAAACCACGGTATTATTACCCCCGGGTAAGGGCCTTGTGCTAAGGATGCCATGAATACTTTTACATATATGGATAATCATTCATTAATTCATAACGTAACATATCATAAAATAGAGCATTTCTTGGTATATCATGTCATTACCGTGCACTTAACAAAATAGCATAATTCACATTCTTATGTGGGTCACATAATGATGTTAAACTTTTGCGTTCATGTCGTAGATTCTGAATAACTTCGAGTTCATATGTAACACAACAAAATAACTTCAGATTCATATGGATTCACATAACTTTCCAATTATTCTGATTCTTCGAAGATGAACACAAATTCTCTTTATTCATTAAGAAATGACATGGTTCACTTGAGCTATTAATCAGTAACATACTGTAGACGTCCCCGAACGCCCCGGGAGGATTAAGTCCCGTTCTGTTCATTTGGGGTCACTACAGCTCGGACTCTCAAATTGTCACGGTTCTTAATCTGAACCAAAGAGTCCAAATCCGGCAAATCGTTTTGAGAAACAGATTTTTGAAAAGAAGTGCCAAACATGGACTGCTTTGCCAGATACAGAGTCGCCACCTAAATATTTTTTATGGGGGAATTTAGGAAACCCTAACTCGGTGCCAAAGGCCACGTGTCCGTCATCACCAAAGTTGCCTCGGCTCGGGAACTTGGGTACGATTGGGGAAGGTCACTTCGTGAGCACCCCTGCTTGCCCGATCAAAGATCGGCCTCTACTAACCATGATATCTATTTTTGAAAACATTGTGTGTTCTTATTCCGGTTATTAGCCTAGATTACTATGTGATGCGCACAGCATACAAGTATAGACTGGATCGCCTGAATTGGAACAAAACATTTCATGTTTGTTTGTTTGAAAATGGTTTGATGGTACTACTCGCAAGTAGGCTAAGACGTGGATTTGCCACCCTCAGGTGGGCTTAGAAAACATGATTTTTGCCACTATCTAGTGGGCTTAAAACACACATTTGATGATTTGTTCCAATCCAAATAACCCAACCTTCACCCACAGGCATTCAGGCAGTTATATCACATAAGCAAATAGCCTCATGGTAAGCATGCTATTCATGGCAGTCACTCACACGCATGCAAGGATGCTAAAGCATAAAACTTACCGAGTACTCCAAGCCAAAACAGAAACTATGTTAGAAATCATGCATGGTCCTAAACATACAGAAATGCCTAATGCAACACATGCAAAATGCAACTATAGTAGGCTCGGCTATTCTAAACATGGCATATGGAATGCTACAGCTAACATGTATTCAACTTGGAATTGAAAATACAATGCAGTTAGTATGATGCGCCGAGCCCGGTGCATGCAATACAGATGAATGAATGCAAACATGCTGTCATACTGTATGCTAATTGAAACATGCCCTAATCTAACCATCATAAGCGGATAAATAAAAGGGAAGAAAGACGTGTGGTTGGAAGACATGCATCACACTCACGCACACTTATTACAGTTTTGCCCTCGCTCGGAGGGTCCGAATAAATATACAGTCCTGAATAAAAGAATAGTACAGTCCAAATAATACAGTCCAAATAATGTACAAATTCCTAATTAATTAACGAATTAACTAAAAAAATAAATAAAACTGGCATGCAAGCCAGGGACTGCCTTGACTCTTCTCCGGGTGATGAATGATGCATGTGCGGGTTGCCTTTGCGCGGAAATCCATGGCGATGCCCCGATTAGCCTCTGTTTGCCTTTTTCTTGAAATGCGCGCCAAACTCCGAAAAGTTACTGATTCTTGATTTTTGCAGCAACAGAGAGCAGGAAAGGGGCATAGCAATGTATTTCACAAATATATGCATGCCTCGATCCTCGTGCCACCAATCACGCATATCGATGCATGATGGCCGAGGAGCCGAATTGCGCAATTCAATGTAGAATGAATGCACATGAAAACACAACAAAACCTAACTCCATCATGGATGATCCGGAGTGTCGGTGACTGGGGAATTGAGACGCGTTCCGTCACTCGGAGTACGAAACGCACCTCGTTTCCCGCGCCCGGGCTAACTCCTATTCCGAACACAATGCAATATGCATGACATGCATGAATGCAACTAAGATACAGCCTAGCATGCACAATGCTATGAAAATGAGATGCCTCGAAGTGCGTGCATATGGGCACGCAAACCGAGGAAATACATGAATGCGATCTAAGATACAACCTAGTATGCACTATGCTGTGAAAATGAGATGCCTCGAAATGCGTGCACACTGGCACGCAAACCGAGAAAATGACATACGCAATGCAAATGACATGAAAATATGATATGGGCTTACACTAGCATGAGAGAGCCTCAGCCACACTCACATAAGAGGCCGATGGATGAAAATGAAGTGCCTCAAAATGCGTGCACACGGGCACGCAAACCGAGGCAATGGCATATGCAATGCAATATGGCTAAAATGGCATATAGAATGCAACATGGACTTATACTAACATGAGAGAGCCTCAGCCACACTCACATAAGAGGCCGATGGATGAAAATGAAGTGCCTCGAAATACGTGCACACGGGCACGCAAACCGAGGCAATGGTATATGTAATGCAAATGCATGGAAATGGCATATAAACATGCTAATGAGATTTCAGCCCCGAAATGTGGGGGAAAACAGCCCCGAAATGAGGCGAAAACACACCCGATGCGAGGAATAGTCCTGAAACATGAATTTTGGGACCCGAAATGGCCTATAGCTATACCAAACATGCACAATATGGATATGCAATGAAAAGACAGAAGCAAGGCAGTCCCAAAATTAGTATTTTTTCTAGTACAAAACAAGGCCAAACAGCAAGCAAAGATAGGGCAAAATTAGCATGCGAAAATGGCCCTAAACATGAGATTATGAAGCAACTCACAGCTGCAAACTCCAAATGGGTTAGGACCCTTCAACAACATTGAAGAGGGACCAAAAATAACCACTTTCACAGAACTGTAAAAACTTCAAAAATAAACATAGATAAGGCTAAGTTCTTACGCAAGAAAATGGATCAAAAGGTGGCCAAAGAGGCAAGTGGTATATGAAATGCCCAAACTGAAAAATTCCCTTCTACAACATTGAAGAGGGACCAAAAATAAGCATATTTGCAGAACTGTAAAAACTCCAAAACAATATACAAACATGCTAGAAATGCAATGCAAAATGAGGCTCAAAGGAGGCTATAACATGAAGTATACAAAATATTCAACAAAAAGCCAAAGACCCTTAATAAAACATGTAGAATGGGCCAAAATAAGACTATTTTCAGAACTGTAAAAAGGCCAAAAACAGAAGCATGATAGGCTGCCAAAGCATGCAAGAATGGGGACCAAAAGAGGGATATAACATGAAGTGTATAAAATATACCTCAAACAGTGATGAGCCCTTCTTCAATGTTGAAGAGGGGCTCAAAATAAGCCTATTTAATGAACTGTAAAACGCCCAAAAATGGAAGCATAATGGGTTGCCAAAGCATGCAAGAAAATTGACATTTAAGGGGATATTGAAGCAAGTGCAATATGGGGGCCTCAAACAGGGTTGAGCCCTTAATGAAACAAGAAAATGAGCTTAAAAGAAGGCCACTTTCAGTTTTGGTCGGAGCTCAAATCAATAAGCATGTATGGCTTAGAGATGGTGCAAAAATGAGCTAGAAAAGAGGGAAATTGGACATACCTTTGAAGACCAACACTTTTGTTGCTTCTTGGACCAGATTTGGTGACTCTAAGCTGCTAGAATTCTTCCCCTTGCTGCTGGAATGGAAGGGTGGTGGTAGAGCTTGAAGATGATGGAGAAATGGAACCCAAAACTTGAAGGAAATGGGGTGCTATGTATGTATCTCCTTCAAGCAACCCTTATAACCCCTTTTCTTGAGTTGGGAGGCCAGCAAAATTCAAGAGAGAGGGAGAGAAGAGACCAGCAAAGTGTAGGGGAAATGAAGCTCTTTGTTTTCCCACCAAAATATCCCCCGGATATAGATATTTTCTGGGGGAAAAGGCTACACAGCTGTAAAGTGTGCATTGAGAGGATCATGGCCGGCAACCTATTTTTGTTGCAGGTGGCCGGCCGGCCACCCCCCCTAGCCGGCCGGCTAGGGGTCAAAAAGGTCAAGAATGATTAGTGGCCGGCCACCCCCCCTAGCCGACCGGCTAGGGGTCAAAAAGGTCAAGAATGATTAGTGGCCAGCCACCACATATTGGTGGCCTCCCAGGTCTCCTCTTCACAACCCTGTGGTTCGAATTTGGAAACTCTAAAACAGGAGAGAGAACAAGCCATTTTCAAGAGGGGTTCAAAAGGGTCAAATGGAATTAGTGGCCGGCCATGAACTTTTAGGGTCCTCCCATATGTGTACAACACAAATATGTGGTTTGGGGTTGAAGAAAGTGGCTCCAAGGTGTTCAACATTGGCTCGGAAGTGCGAAAAACGGGTGTCGGAGGGCGAAAATGGAATATAACTGGTTGCCAAGATAATTGCTGGCCTCCCACCCTCCAGTGACCTTCCCGGTGATGAAACAGAGCCACCTGCCAAAAATGAACGAAAACCGATGCAAAACGAACCCTCGGGGGCCAAAACACGCAGTTCGGGGTCCCGAAAATGAGCTGCTAAGCACCGAAAGTGGCGTTCGACCACGAAGTGGGTTTCTCCGACCCCAGTGTCCCTCAAAAGGAAGCAAATAAGATGTACGCCAAAATTTAGAGCAAACGGAGATGGTTAGGCAGTCCCGAACCGAGACACACGGCCAACAGTCCCGAAAAACCGGAAACCGGACTCCGAAATGGGCAAAATGGCCTGCGGCCACAAAATGTAGCCCACGGCCACTGAGAGATGGTCTACTGGACCTCTCCCTCCCCTCAGGAAAAGAAACAGAGAAAATCGAGTCTGGTTCGCAAACCGAGGCAAGGCACAGAAGAGGGTTCGGAAGTCCGGAGGCAGGGCTCGCAGCGAAGACTCTGAAACTTCTGAACGAGCACATTATGCAATATCACCAAGTGCTCAACTGGTGATGTCTGAGTCTCAAGGTCGGTCAAAAATGGGGTGTCTACACATACACCTTTGTTTAATCGTTCATATATGTTAACATGGTTGACCTACAATTAACAGAGTACTAATAGTAACCATTGCATCATTCACATGAGTTAATGCAGTTAACTTAAGTTTAACAGAACGTTCTTGATAATTATTAACGAAAGGTAAACACATTTTACCGATTGAATGATTCCAGAGATACAGGAATGCCATAGTTCCATAATGCTCATACGTTCAATTTGTTCGTCATGAATCACTATAGCTATCTTGCAAATAACAGAAAGTTAGTATTCATTATCAACAGTAAACAGAATGGACTGCTCAATAATGCCTCTAGATTTTCCAATCAACATATTGTTAACTTAATTACTTGCAAGGGACAGAATGTTAACAATGAGAATCATTAACAATACTTGAACGTGCGACTATAGTACTACTACTCACAGCGGTAGGTCTCTGATAGCGGTGGAACGATGTCCTCGTTTTGACCTACAAACACAATGCATATAACAAATTATGAGAATAAAACCAATCTCTTTTTATTCTTCACTCAATAGCTATAGTGGTTCTAGACTCTTTAGTCCTCCATAGGTTATAATCCATGCCTCATAAGATAGGAGGAATCGATAGGAGAAAGGTTCAGGCGAAGAAACGGTACAAACCGGTAAACAGAGAGTGAACAGTCGTCACTAATTTGGGCATAACTATTTTTGTATTTAGAATTTGGGAGTGAGACCACCACCATTGGAAATTATACTTCTGGGGCTTGATTTTAGGCTAAAGAATCACTCAAAACGGAGTCCGGATGCAAAATATATGCTTGTTCAAAGTTGGCTGGACAGAGCTGTCTCTGCACGTGCGGGGAAACAGTGCCGCACGTGCAGCCCTGAACAGTTTGCAATCCGAAAATGGCTGAAAATTTGGGACTTCTCATTTTCAAAATCAAACCTTAATTACATGTAAATCAAAGCCCAAAACCCTTTAATACATGACCAATTTCACATTATTATTCTCCATCAAACATCATAACCTCAAAATAAACAAATATAATGACTTTAATTCTTCAATTAACCAACTCTTAAGGAATCAAGGTTCAATTCATGAAAGGAGTTCATCTAAACTTATATCTATCAACCCCAACTCAAATAAGTGATTTCTCTTCATTTGAGATCATGAATTTAAACTAGTAATAGATCAATCTTAAGGGGTTAAGTTGATTTCACATACCTAGAGCCAATCTCTTGAAGTAATTCCATCAATTTCCCCATCTTTCCTCTTCATTCTCAAGCTCTTCCTTCCTTCTTCTCCTTGAGTTCTCTATCTCTCCCTCTCTCACGTGGCTCCCCCTTTCCTTTAGATATATATATATATTTTTTTGATTCTAAGAGATGAGTCCATCCACTCATAAGGCACCCATAATATAAGTATAAACATACATACCAACATAACACAATAGAGAGAGCCAAACGTGGCCTTACGATTCGTACGAAATCAAATTTCAATTAAACTTCCCAGATAACTCTAAAAATTATAAGGATCATAAATATGTTCCCTATTCTGGTTTCTGAAGCCTCTAATGCCTTCAATTTGCAGTATAAAGTTAACTATCCAAACGTACATCAACAAATCAGACAAATTAGATTTCCAATTAATTGTCCCAAATAGTTCCAAAAATTCCCATTAACATATCCAAGTACTCAATTTTGATTTCTGAACCCATATAGGTCTGTAATTTCAATTTTAAAGCCGTAACTCAATAGATAATGCTTCAATTCCAAAAGATATAATTAAATTAAAACACCTCATCTCATAATTAGATACCAATGATTTCTTATACGCATTTTGGGGTCTTTACAGTTACCATTAGAGAATTACGGTATGCACCTTGAGTGGTGAGTGTTTTTATTTCCTGCGGGACCGAGTCAATAGAGCTTTGTTGCCAGTGTATGATCCGTGTAGTCCGGGTGAGCTTAATCTCTTTCTTGCTACACTCTTGGGTGTTAAGAGTGATGTGGTCCGAATAGAGTTGTCGATGGTAGTTTGTGAATACCCAGACATTTTTTCCAAGGATCTCATTAATTTTCTACATCACCGTGAGATTGAGTTCTCTATCGATTTAGTGCTTGGCACAACACCAATTTCTACGCCACTGTATAGATTGCACCTGCCGAGTTGAGTGAGTTGAAGATTCAATTCCAAGAATTATTAGATAAGGGCTTCATTCGCCCTAGTACTTCGCCTTGGGGAGCACCGACTCTCTTTGCCAAGAAGAAGAATGGCACATTGCGACTTTGTATTGATTACCGAAAGTTGAACCAAGTAACTGTTAAGAACAAGTACCCATTACCTCGTATAAATGACTTGTTTGACAAGTTGAAAGGGTATTGCTACTTTTCTAAGATAGATTTGAGATCGGGTTATCACCAGTTGAGAGTAAAGGAGGAGGATATCCAGAAGACGATATTCCGTACGCGGTATGGCCATTATGAGTTTCTAGTGATGCCTTTTGGGCTAACCAACGCACTGGCCTTGTTTATGGATTTGATGAACCAAATCTTTCGTGAGTTCTTAGACCATTTTGTAGTTGTTTTGTTGATGACATCTTGATTTACTCACCTTCTGAGGAAGAACATGAGGAACACTTACGGATTGTGCTCGAGTTGTGTAAAGCCCACAAATTGTATGCTAAGTTCGGGAAATGTGAGTTCTGGCTGAAAGAGGTAAAATTCTTAGGCCATGTGTTATCCAGGGATGGCATGACTGTAGATTCTTCCAAGATAGAGGCAGTGCAAGATTGGGAACAGCCTAAGAATGCCTCTGTAATAGCCCGACCCTCTTATATGCTTTACATCCCTAGTTGAGATATTACATGTTTAATGTGAAATTTCGTGCAAAGTTATGCTTACATGTGGGAATTGTTTGATTATGTTATCTATCTGTTGATTATTGGAAGACATCTGTTAAAATTAAAATGTTACCTTAGAAATTTAATGCCATAGAGGCGCGATAAACTGAAATTGAGCATGCGAACATGCTAGTGGGAATTTTTAAAGATACTTGGGAGGTTTAATTGAAATTTATTTTGTCTGATTCGCTGGGGCTCATTTGGCAAGTTTAGAAATTAAAGACTTATCTGTGTGTTATATAAACCCCCTTTTTGAACTCATCTCTTTGTATATATATATATGTTGAGTGGAAACCTTGAGAACCTTGAAGAAGAGAGAAGGAAAATGGAGAAGAGGAAAGTCACAAGATTTGGGGATTCTAGAACTTGCTAGGAGCAATTGCAGAGTCTAACTTAAGGTGAGTATAGATCATTAGTAAACTCTCAATTCCTCTTTAATTGGTTGGAACTAAGTTTTGACTTGAAGTATCCTTACACCATGAAAACTAGGGTTATGATTGGGAATAATTGAATCTCATAAATAACCATGTACCTCTTAAATATGTATGAGGGGAAACGTAGTCACTTGATCTCACTATGTTGTGTCTAATCTCACTCTTTTGTATGTTTGAATTCACATGAATGGAAAGCTAGACATTGCACATGTATATTTACATAGTGTGAGTGAGGGAATCATGGAACTTTTGAGGTGTAAACGCCAAAGGACTAGAATTTCATGTTTATATGTTTATATGCTATGTTTTTGGTGTGCATCTACCTTGAATATGGCTATGTGACTACCCCTTGTGCAGTTGGAATTATTGAAGTTTCAGAAAAAAAAACAGGGTAAACGACCGCACATGCGGGGCCCATGGCCGCATGTGCGGGGCTCACAGCCGCACGTGTGGAAAACAGGGGAGAAGGGTCAAACTACACTGCTAAAAAGGCACGTGCGGCAAGGACTTCCGCACGTGCGGCCCAAGTTGAAAAACTCTGTAATTATCTTTCGCTCTTCTCAACTCTCTGAACATGTTGTTATGCCTGTTTGATGCTCCTATGGTGTATTTAATTACATGAAACATAGTGAATCGAATAATAAGAAATGAAAGGAAATTAAGAAAATGTGATGTGCTTATGCTTTACGTGTTATGTGTAGGGCATCCGCAGGAGGGAACCAGCGCTCACCCACATCACAGTGAGTGGTAGTAGCGTAGTATGATGTTCTGTTCACGTTTTATGTTGTGTATGTGTTGTTTAAGATCCTATTCACTCTTTAGTGAACGCCTTATGTCATATAAGATATGTTGATGTGTTTGAACTTTGGCATGTGAATTATGGACCCAAGGTCGTTCTGTTTGTTAATACGATGGGCCCAAGGCCGTTTTGCTACTATAATGGGCCAAATGCCGTACTATACTGTGATGGGCCTGAGGTCGTTCTGTATTTTATTGGGCTTAAGGCCATTTTGCTACCACGATGGACCTTAGGCAGTTTTGCTATTATGATGGGCCCAAGGCCCTTCTGGATTTTATTGGGCCTAAGGTCGTTCTGTCTTACATGGGCCCGAGGCCGTTTGGAAAGGGAAAAATGAGTGAAATTATGATCTGTGAATATGCATTGTTAACCCATGTTTGTTTGTTTTTTTTTTTAATTTGTTTGTACTACTATCATTCACTGAGCCTTGCTCACTCTACTCTCCTCAATGTTTTGTAGGTAACCAGCTTGCCGGTCAATCCTAGGTCAGCTCAAAAGCCTGTAGCTAAACCCATTTTGCTGAGTCACCTGAAGTGACTCTTTTGTTATATTTTGGAAACACCCTATGATGGCATGTTTTATTATAATGTTTGGGGACTATAGATATGTATTTAGATGTTGTAAACACTTAACCTTTGAGTTGATCCCTCTATACATTCAGTAATGGGTATGGTGCAGGTAATGTTATGTATGTATAGTAATGCAACATGATCCTGGCATTAGACACAGCTCAATGAATGTTTATTCTTCTATTACGCGCTTTCGTTCAAGCCCCGAGGTTGAGTAACATTTAAAATAACTAAGTTAAGGCCTCGAGTTAGGCCAATCATGTCCAAACTTGTAAGGGCAGGTTTGGGTCATAACAGCCCTTGAGATCTGGAGTTTCTTGGGGTTAGCCGAGTATTACCATCGTTTTGTGAGGGATTTCTCTAGCTTAGCCTCACCTTTGACTAGACTGACGATGAAATCAAGTTTGTGTGGAATGACACTTGTGAGAAGTCATTTCAAGAGCTTAAGGTTAGACTTATTACTGCTCCAGTATTGGTTATTCCAGAGAGGGGTTTGGGCTATTCAGTGTATTGTGATGCGTCTCGGAAAGGTTTGGGTTATGTCTTGACGCAAGAAGGAAAAGTAGTAGCATATGACTCACGTCAGTTGAAAACACACGAGAGAAACTATCCTACCCATGACTTAGAACTAGTAACAGTGATTTTTGCTTTGAAAACCTTGAGACATTATCTTTATGGTAAGAGATTCGAGGTCTTTTCCGATCACAAGAGTTTAAAGTATCTGTTTACACAAAAAGATTTGAATCTGAGGTAGAGAAGATGGATGAAATTTATGGAGGATTACGACTTTGAGTTGCACTATCATCCGGGAAAGGCCAATGTAGGGGTCGATGCCTTGAGTAGGAAGTCCATTAGCAGTGTAGCTAGTATTACCATCCGGGAATGGGAGATGTTGGGTGTTGTTGGCTAGTTTGACTTGCATCTTGGCAAGTTTGTTGAGTCAGCAGCCTTGTTTACTTTGATTGCCAAACCTAAGCTTGTGAGCTAAGTTATAGAAGCACAACGGGGTGATCACGACGTAGGGTCTATCTGGGGAAAGATCTAGTGCGAAGGTAGAGAATGGCTTAAATGCGTATTTTGACTCGAGTATTAGATATCTTGACCATCTTTTCGTGCTGGAGTCTTGTAGAGAGGCAGTACTCTGGTAATTCCACCATTCACGCCTTGCGATACATCCGGGAGGCACAAAGATGTATCACCACATTAGTTGCTAGTTTTGGTGGAGGGAAATGAAGAGAGACATAGCCTTGTTTGTTTCAAAGTGCCTCACTTATCAACAAGTGAAGGTCGAGCATCAGAGGCCAGCAAGTTTGTTGCAACCCTTGCCTATAGCCAAGTGAAAGTGGGAACATGTCATGATGGATTTCATTTTGGGTCTTCCGAGGACTTAATGGGGTAATGATGCCGTGTGGGTGATAGTTGATCGGTTAATGAAGTTAGCACACTTTGTACCTATGCGCACAAGTGGCTCAGTAGATTACATTGGTGACCTTTATGTTAGGGACATAGTTTGACTTCACGGGGTCCCTGTGACTATTGTTTTGAATAAAGATTCACGTTTCACAGCTCGATTATGGCAGAGCCTATAGAATGCCTTGGGCACTAGATTGACATTTAGCACCGCTTACCATATTTAGACTAACGGGCAATTAGAGCATACCATTCAGATCCTATAGGATATGCTTCGGGGTTGTGTTCTAGACTTCATGGGGTCGTGGGAGAGGCACTTACCTTTAGTGCAGTTTGCCTATAACAATAACTTTCAGACAAGTATTGGCATGACACCGTTTGAGGCCTTGTATGGCTGACCGTGTAGATCTCCAGTGTGTTGGGCCGAGGTGGGTGAGGCACCTATGTTGGGTCCTGAGTTAGTCCGGGAAACGACGAATCCGTAAGAGGTTGGTTTCGGCTCAGAGTCGTTAGAAGAGTTATGCTGACCGTATGAGGAGACTGTTATCATTTAAGGTAAGAGATCACGTATTCTTGACAATATCACCGAGACGGGGTTTAATGAGATTTGAGAAGAGCGGGAAGTTGTCTCCTAGATTTATTGGGTCTTTTTAGATCCTAGAGGTAGCGTATCATTTGGCCTTGCTGCCACAGCTTTTCAGGGTTCATGACGTGTTTCATATCTGTATGCTCCGGAAGTATGAGCCGGATCCATAACATGTGTTGGATTGGACCGAGTTAGAGGTAGAAGAGGATACCTCGTATGAGGAGAGACTATTTAAAATCTTAGATACATGAGACCAAGTCTTGAACAATTCCTTTAGTGAAAGTGTTGTGACGACACCATGGGGTTGAGGAGGCAACCTGGAACATGAGGCAGAAGTCTGTGAGAAATATCCAGACCTTTTTGTTGATGTTTGAAACTTGTAATGAAAATCTTATTATGTTGATTAAATGTAAAAACATTGCATATGTTTTGGAAAAAGTGAATTGTATATTCAATATTGAAAACTTTGTTTATTGTTGTTATGAAAATGAATGACCAGTGAATAGGTCATGGTTATGGATTCGACTTGTTATTATTGTTGTAATGGGTTTAATACGGTGTTGATGTTTGATTTAAATTTTCGGGAATGAAATTCCTTAAGAGGGGGAGGTTATAACGATTCTGGTTTAGACCCGACCCGTTTACTGTTTTGGGTACGGGATTATTTGTCTTGATGGTTGTTCATGCCCTTGTTCATCTTATTCCTTATTGAATTGGGTTGTGTGAGTATTGTGGTTGCGTTTGACACAGGTTGGGAGTTCATTTTTTTTTCAAAGGAGTCTATGCATAGAATTTTGCTTGTTTGCTCGAGCGATCTTTTACAGTCTACAAAACTACTGAGAGTTTAATATCAACGCTTGAGCGACACTTCTTGCGCTCGAGTGAAATTTTACAGGTCTGAACTACTGGGGGGGTGCATTGTGCGCTTGAGCGACCATTCTTGCACTCGAGCGATATCATCATTTATGTCTAATCGCGCGAGCGATCATTTCTGCACTCGAGCAGTCTGCGCGTATATTAGTTCGAGAAACACACTTTTTGTGTCATTTTCTTACCTCTCTCTCTCTAAATGTTCCAAAACGTAGATCTCCTTTCTCTCTCTCTAGAAACCATCTCTAAAACCTCAAATACACCTTGATCCGTTGATTTCTACACCATTATCCTATGGGAAAAAGGGTAAAGCTTGCCTAGAGCTTCCTTTTGATTGGAGCAAGTTGATTTTTAGCTTTGTCAAAGTTTCCTCTCTCTCTCTCTCTCTCTCTCCCTTGTCTTCTAGCTTTGAGGTAGGGATTTCTCCACACTTTGTATGGTTTTTAACTTGGTTATTTGTCTTTCTAAAGGAATCATGGAATTTAGGGATTTTTGAACAAATCTAGGGTTTTGGTTTAAAAGTCAAATAGAGGGTTTTTCAAATGGTTTTCTTGGAAATGATTGTGAGAGTGTATTTATGGTTGAGTTATGATGAAATGATAAATTTTTATCTTTGAAATTGATTTATAAAGAAAAGGAGTTTGCCCTAATTTTGGATATTGGAAAATGATGTTGGTTATTGGGTAATTGAAATGATGGTAATGATGATGATGTGCATTATTACTCCCATTTTGGAATTTTGAAAAGTATATTTTTGTTGGAATTATCTACCTATTTAGAGATATCTGTTTTGGGCTATCGGTGGAAGATAGCTATGATTGTTGAAAAAATTGCATGAGAAATATGAGAATTGAAACTAATTTACCACCTATTTTCATTGAGCATTGTTGCATATTTAACACATTGGAAATGTATATTGTTTTGAGAAAAATGGGTGAATACCTTGGTGAATCTGGGTAGGGGGTGTGGTTGTGGTATTATTGTTGGCCTGTGTGTCCTTGGTGAAAGTCCAAAAACCCACACTGTTAGGTACCGAGCCTTCCAGTTAGTACTGGTAAAAATGGCAATTGGTAGTACTTGTATAGCCTACTTGCGGACACGTACCTAAAGATTCCTAGTGTTGTATCCACCGTCCTATTTTTAGTTGTAAAGGAAATGTTTTCATGAATTGTGATATAAACCTGGCATTGCATGGTATGGACACAAGCATTGTACGCATTGACCTTATAGCTTGTTAAGACTCATACACTGTGTTAGAGTATCTCTGTTGGGTTTTGGCTCACCCTATGTGGAAAACCAATTTCAAGCACTGATGATATGCCTCCGCCAAGGCAGTAACTCAGGAGGTCTTGGTGCCAAGAGCTTCTTTTCGTTATTCTTGTATTTATTTTGTACAAGCCTAGGGCTTTATATGTATTTAGTTTAAACTCACTTTAGTTGTAACCAAGCACCGTCTTGGAAAGCTGTAGTCGTCAGGGCGTTAATTTATTTGTTTTGACTTTTATTTCATATGTTTTCTTTATAACACATGCTATAGATTCAGGGTTAGGGCTTATAAATGTACAGTTGCATGTGCCATCTTTTGTAAAAATTGTGTCACGCCTCAAATTTCATTACTTGGAAATATTACCAAAACCTTTAGTTCAAGTCCATTTTATTAAATACATTTATTATTACAAATAACCACTACATTGAGTAATAATAATATTGTTCTCTCTCAAATGAATACAACCATAGTACATGTCAATATTTATGTTGAATTACAAAATAAACTCTTCAAATCCTTAATCCGGCATTCCAGACTTCGTTCTTGAAAATGGTTAAAATAAATGGGATGAATATGAAGTCCAGTAGGAATCTTCCCTGATTCTGAACAATAAAATCCCTAGATACATGCGATCATGAATGCTAACGAGTGATATATATATAATTAAGATGCTCTGCCATATTCGAAAATACAATATATATATATATATATATGAATACCATTTTCATAGAGAAATCCACGACAACTTTTTAAATAAAAGATTTTATTTTATTTTTGTATGATTCTAGTACAGTTTTCAAAAGTTCTTTACGAAAATCCCTTGTTGACATTACCAAGAAATCTAATTATAGAAAAGAATCATTCTAATATAAGTCATAACAAACCATGACCCATTATAACCACATTAGATGAATCTACACAATCCCATATATTCAACCTTACACCATTATTTACTTTCCAATATCACAATCACACGTGTAGATCTCGTTATCATCGTTTCACATAAACCAAATATAAATCGGCTTCATTACCAAGCCACATCATTGCACTATTACGCTTTATTGGTCACGAATCGGAAGGAACGCGGAACCTTTACACGTCTCATTAGCCCAGAAGCTTTACCGGGCAATACTCTAGAAGGAAGGCGGAACCTTTATTAAGCGTCACACTTCGTCGGCTGAAATACGATGGAAAACGGACCCCAAAGGAACATCCCAATCCATCAATTCATCAAGTCATTCCCCATTATGATTTGTGGGCAAAGCTAACACATCGTTCATTATTTCTGTTACATATTGGCTCAATTACACATCCACCATATGATAAGGATTCATTCACATAATAAGTACACATCATATTCCACCACATTCTCTATTATTTATCAACTCATTCATTGTTTTTATCACAAAATAATCTAGCAACACATCCACCAAAAATATAAAGGCTCATCTTTAGAAGTATTCACACTTCTTGTGTTCCAATTATGTCTTTACTTTTCCTCATTATCATCAAGTTGTCATACTCAATTTCACAATACAATACTCATCATAAATTATCCATGATTAATTGATTTAATTACCAATCTTAATTTCTTTAACCTAACCCTTATATACAATGATCATTTTCCAACCATTAATTGTCATTATTTATACTCATCTCAACAAAACATAAACTTAGTTTCATGAATCTAATGTCAGTTTAAGCATTCTTCATTTCCAAAATAAATTCTACAGCTAGGGTTAAGCATAAATTAGGGTTTTTTACCATTCAACACAAAATCTTATTCCCATAACCCAAATATTCCATATTTCACTTAAATCATCAATTCAACTTCCAAAATTTTAAAACCCTAACTTCATTTACATGCTATTTTGAAAATCTCCTCAAAATGAGGGTTTTATGCAATAGAAATTACCACCTATCTATCCACAAGATAAAATTGAAAAGAAGTAAGGAAAATCCCTACCTTAAGCAAGAAGAGAGAGAAACCTGAAACTTCGACATCAACAAAAACACGATCTGCTTGGATAGATAGAAAGTTCTTGGCATGCTCTTTGTTTTTGTATAAGAAATATGGGGTAGAAAATGAGGGAACATAGATGAAAACCAAGCTTAAGAGCTTGAAACACTCAACAATGGAGGAAAAAGGAGAGAAGAGAGAGAAAGAGCAAGAGAGAATGAAGAAAAGTTGACCAAAAAGTGACTTTTAAATACTCTAAGTTCGAACACTTCACTCGAGCGAGGAAAGCTTGGCTCGAGTGAAGAAAAGAAGCTCCCAGAATCTCTGAAATTCGCACAGTTCGCTCGAGCGAACTTACTTCCAGCACAAATACAAAGTTCAAACAAGTATAACTCTCTTGTCCGGACTCCGTTTTAGGTTATTCTTGTGCCCATATCGAAGCCCCAAAAACAAGCTTTCCAATGGTTCCAGCCTCACATCCAAATTCAAAGTGTGGAAAAAGAAATGAGCAAAAGGGTGATGACTATTTGTAAGACAATTATCCGAATCAAAGTTTTGGGTTCAATCCTATTTTATCATTATGATACCACCTCAATCAATATCCCAAAATGAACCCAAGAGGCTCCAAGTATAAAAATAAAAGTGTTCAGAGCAATCCCATTAATCCAAGCAGTATGAAGTGTCACAATCTCCCCACTTTAGGAAGTTTCATCCCCGAAACTAGAAAAGAACTACCTAGATAAAATACAACTCTTGACTTAACACACCTGGGATACATTCCCGAAATAAAATAAGAGTCGAAACAAAAGCTACTCAAACCCAATGGTAAGACATTATCCCCAACTAAAGGCTAGACTCAAGCTCGAGATAGTTTCTTGAATTCCGGTTCAATACCTCGGTGCCCCAAAGACACCCGAACAAAAGTATCACATGGAAAAGATTACAAATATTCTTCGATCAGTATACTAATCGGAATCCAACAGACAAGGAATGACATCAACCTCTAGTAATCCCAAGGGCAATAATAACTCCCCAACCAACAATAACATGGACAAAGACCATCACATGACCAAAACCCAATTTTGAAGAGGAAGAAAATCACCATTACACCACACACCCGGCAACAGTGGTGAAAATAGTTGGATACTACAATGCACAGTCCAATACAAAATCTCATATTGCGTCATAATTAATGGTATTACCAATTCTTTATATAACCCGACATTTAAAGGTAAAACAATGAAAATCGTTCATTAGCATACTTAGATCAAGCCTTTAACATTTAGTTTGACCGTGCCATCCCAGGCCACAACTCAAGGAAAATAAATTTTCATTTTTCCACATCAGTCTCAACATTTTCCCAATGAATTTCAACCATCACCAAATAACCTCCGCCACCCATCCGGTGACATCATAACACATTTTCCATACACACTTATATTAGTAACGAATAGAAACAATTAAGGTGCATTCACGAAGTAACATAGCACATGCCACTTCCCACAAGTTGGAAGCCTCCCTATCATTATAAATGTCAATATTAACAATCGATGTGTATATTGGCACAAGTGCGCTTACAACAATTTACATTCAAACAAATTTTATTTATTTTTATTTTTATTTTTATTTTTAAATTTTTTTTTTCAATTAAAGTAGTTTCACAAATTCACATTAACAACGTATATACACAAATAAAACTCAATGTTTTCTAGTACCACCTGAGGTACTATATCAACCTTATCTCTATTATTCGGACCAAAGTAAATCCCAAGATGACTAAGCATCAATTAACTTCAAATAGCATTTATTGAAACCATCAGTTGCATGTCAAACCAAAATAGACTAAACTAACCCAAACCAATCCCTAAGTCCCACCAAAAGGGAGCAACTACAAGGATCCATCTTCTTTAAGCAACTTAATCCAATTTACTAGTTATCTACTCTCTCAATTCAAATGTCAACACACATCACTTCATATCTCACAATTCATAATCATCATCACTTATCATTCTCATGCAAACAGGGCCAAGAAGTTTATAACACTCTACCCCCAACCGAAGGAGTTTCTATTAACCTGAGAAAAGTTTCACCCGAGCCTTACGACATCACATAAAAGAATTAACACTCATAAAACCCCTCCTATACATTACCCAACTCATCACCATGCTCACATCTAGGCCGTTCTTAAGTGACAATGTGTCACCCTAAACTCGGATATCACTAGTCGGCCAACCATACAATTACCAATGCTTACATGTTACCCCACACCGTTTACTCCAAGGTAGAGCTTCATACATCTTTCTACGCATTTCCAGAATCTAACTGGACTTCTAGAATATATGTTGCACTAGCACCATTTCCCATAGTTCCCTTAATCTTGTGCCAACATAACAATACCTATTTTGAATCACACAAAACAATCGCCACCCGCACAATACTCACTACTAGGAAACATAACCCATATTTCCTCCCAAGAACCACTTCTAGCATTTCTTCATACTTATGAACCCTATACTCGAATACCACAAACTCTTTTACACACACACAACCACTTAGCTCACGACAAACATTACGCCGACACCACCCTCACATTATGGATTACAATTCTTATAACCTACTGAGTAACTTGAACCAACCTCATACTGCTCCCACTTTTTCCAAGTTCTTTAATTCCATTCAAAGCTCATGAGTCAACTCATACTTCATTCAAGAAATAAAAATAGTTACACAACACAATATTAAGGGTGCAATTCCTTATAGCGCTTCCCAACATGAACAAGTTCTAAAGTTTAATTACATTACCACACAATTGGGTTCAAAGATCATACATACACATACATATGCAACACTCGTAGGCACAAAGCTCTACATATAAAAGAAGTTACAACATAATGCCAAAGCACAAAATCCCCACCAAAACATAGCATCACTCTTGTTCTTACTTGGACTACTGAGACAAATTATGCCCACGCCAAGGGCAATGGCACCTAACATGGCCCGACCATCTACACTTGGAGCAAAAAGGTGGCCCTCTACTCTACGACCTACTCGAGGAAACCTGAGTCTGACTTGATCTCTTGACCAAAGAACTCAAAGAGGTAAAACTTGGTTCAAGCTAAAACTGGACTTAAAATTGAGATGTAGTTCTCCTTTGCCACCGACTAGGCCTGGTGTGCTCTCAAGCTATGGGATTCGTCAATATGGCCCTTTCTCCTTCATACCGACTAGCCTCAAGATTGGTGGCCTCCACGTGGGCCGCCATTTCTATTAGCATGTGATAGTTCCTGTGCATGCACCCCACCACTTTCCATCGGATATTATCGCATAACCTCTCCTTAAACTCAATGCAATGCCGCTCCTCCGTTGTCACCAACTTTGGAGAAAATCTAGACAAACTGGTGAACTTCGCCTCAAACTGTGCCTGAGGTGTAGTACCTTGGCGTAACTCCACAAAGTGTTTCTTTAATCTTTCCCGAGCAAAAGGAAGAAAGTACTTGGCCCAAAAGGCCTCGGTGAATGTAGCCCAATTGGTGCCTATAGTAGGGTTTACATGCTTTCACCAATAACCAACCTTTCTCTTCAGCAGAAAACTCGTTGATTTCACTCTCAATCCCTCATTGGTGATCTATTCTAACCAACTCTCTGCCTCTAATGGTTCTGACCCACCTGTGAACTCTGGTGGGTTCAAGCAAAAAAACACCTTAGTGATCTTGAGGGCACGAGGCTCGTCTCCCTCATTGTGAGTTAAAGTCTCCCTTACAGCTTTTACAATCTCACATGCAATCTCTTCTCCCACAAATGGTGTTACAGGTGCTGGTACTGCTGGAACTGATGTGCCCCTATTGGTACCCCTAGTCACAACACGACCTCTGCTAGCTTGCCCTAACATTCTATCAAAGACAACAATCAAACATCAATTACCCGTACTCTATTCCCTTTCCCAGGACACTTACTCTTCCTACTAAGACACAAAACCAACATAGCATATAATCCTACAGCACATAAACAGTAAACCATGTAATTGAATCAAATCTACAAGAATGACCACTTGTCTCGGAACTTTCAAGGAACTCTCATCGGAAACCACGTTAATCAGACGCGTTTCCAATGAGATCTTTAAGTAAGTTAGCCAGCGACAAGCGTTATCCCTGAAACTTAACTCATCCTCACACAATGCAACACACAATGTCCTACACCTCATACTTCCTACGTGCAAATGTCCTCACCAAGCGAAGCCAACCTATTGTGGTAAAAACCACTTCCCACGAGCTCAAGGTTTTCAAACCTGGATAACTTTGATACCAAGCTGTCACGCCCTAAATTTCATTACTCGGAAATATTACCAAAACCTTTAATTCAAGTCCATTTTATTAAATACATTTATTATTACAAATAACCATTACATTGAGTAATAATAATATTGTTCTCTCTCGAATGAATACAACCATAATACATGTCAATATTCACATTGAATAACACATAAATCTCTCATTTTCACTATGACTTGCGAAAGAAATAAACTCCTCAAATCCTCAATCTAGCGTTCCAGACTTCGTTCTTGAAAATGGTTAAAATAAATGGGATGAACATGAAGTCCAGTAGGAATCTTTCCTGATTTTAAACAATAAGATCCCTAGATACATGCGATCATGGATGCTAACGAGTGATACATATATAATTAAGATACTCTACTATATTCGAAAATACAATATATATATATATGTATGTATGTATGTATATGAATACCATTTTCATAAAGAAATCCATGAACACTTTTTAAATAAAATATTTTCTTTTCTTTCTGTATGATTCTAGTATAGTTTTCAAAAGTTCTTTATGAAAATCCCTTGTTGACATTACCAAGAAGTCTAATTATAGAAAAGAATCATTCTAATATAAGTCATAACAAATGAATACCCATTATAACCATATTAGATGAATCTACACAATCCCATGTATTCAACCTTACACCATTATGATTATTTACTTCTCAATATCACAATCACATGTGTAGATCTCGTTATAATTGTTTCACATAAACCAAATATAAATCGACTCCATTACCAAGCCACATCATCGCACTACTACGCTTTACCGGTCACGAACTGGAAGGAATGTGGAACCTCACGCTTTATTGGTCACAAGCCGGAAGGAATGCAGAACCTTACGCTTTACGGGTCACAAGCCAGAAGGAACGTGGAACCTTTACACCTCTTATCAACCCACACGCTTTACAGGGCGCTACTCTGGAAGGAAGGCGGAACCTTTATTAAGCGCCACGCTTTGCTGGCTCAAATACGGTGGGAAACAGACCCCAATGCAACATCCCAATCCATCAATTCGTTAAGTCATTCCCAATTATGATTTGTGGGCAAAGCCAACACATCGTTTATTATTTCTGTTACATATTAGCTCAATTACACGTCCACCACATGATAAGGATTCATTCACATAATAAGTACACATCGTGTTCCACCACATTTTCTACTATTTATCAACTCATTCATTGTTTTTATCACAAAATAATCTAACAACACATCCACCAAAAATACAAAGGCTCATCTTTATAAGTATTCACACTTCTTGTGTTCCAATTATGTCTTTACTTTTCCTCATTATCATCAAATCTTCATAGTCAATTTCACAATACAATAATCATCATAAATTATCCATGATTAATTCATTTAATTACCAATCTTAATTTCTTTAACTTAACCCATATACAATGATCATTTTCCAACCATTAATTGTCATTATTTATATTCATCTCAACAAAACTAAACTTAATTTCATGAATCCAATGTCAGCTTAAGCATTCTTTGTTTCCAAAATAAATTCTACAACTAGGGTTAAGCATAAATTAGGGATTTTTACCATTCAACATAAAATCTTATTCCCATAACCCAAATATTCCATATTCCACTTAAATCATCAATTCAACTTCCAAAATTTAAAAACCCTAACTTTCTTTGCATGCTATTTTGAAAATGAGGGTTTTATGCAATAGAAATTACCACCCATCTATCCACAAGATAATATTGAAGTGAAGCAAAGAAAATCCTTACCTTAAGCAAAAAGAGAGAGAAACCCGAAATTTTGACTTCAACGAAAACACGATCCGCTTAGATAGATAGAAAGCCCTTAGCGTACTCTTCATTTTTGTATAAGGAACATGGGGTAGAAAATGAGGGAACAGAGATGAAAACCAAGTTTAAAAGCTTGAAACACTTAATAATGGAGGAAAAGAGGGGAGAATAGAGAGAAAGAGCAAGAGAGAATGAAGAAAAGTTGACCAAAAAGTGACTTTTAAATACTCTAAGTTCGAACACTTCGCTCGAGCGAGGAAAGCTCGAGTGAAGAAAAGAAGCTCCCAGAATCTCTAAAATTTGCGCTGTAACGCCCTAAAAAATATACCCATTATATATATCATTGACATGCATTATTTAAAGAAAACACTTTAATAATTCATTATAATACCCATCAGAGTCTTACTAAACAAAAGCATTACATGAAACATCAAAGTAAATGCCCTACCGACTTACATCTTTCCAAGCCAACACTTGGACACAAAGTATGAGTTCTAACTCAAATATAAATAAAGCCCTAGGTTGAGTGTTTACATGTACTAACAATAAAAAAAACAAATAACTAAAAATAGTCTTCAAAATCCAAGTCCTTCCAAGCTAAGTCCTTGGAGGTGGCTTATCACCTGAACCTGAAAATGATGTTCCCATAAAGGGTGAGCCACAGCCCAGTAGAAATATACTAAACCACATATAAGCAATGAATAAAGCAATAGCATTCAACAGATGGTTAACCAAGATAATTAATTACTTCATTTTACAGTCTCATGACATTATTGTCTAAGACACGTTTTACTTTCCAATTTTATCAACATGGCTCAGAACCTGGCCAAACTTACAACAGTGAATTACATATATCATATTCACATCCTTCCAATATCAACAAACAAATGAGACTCAAGCTCAAATCAAAACACTTCATACTTCCAGATTGATACACATTTTAGTGCTGTATCATTAAAACACTTCTATATAAATAAGCACACATAAAAGTGATGCTAATGGAGTCCATCCCCTATCTCCTCCCAAACAAAAATCCGGTTTAGAGGTCCATCCCCTATCTTCCCCTAAACCGTGGAGTACATCCCCTATCTCCTCCCACACAAAACAATGTATGCAAATGCAATGCTCAATCAATACACGTATTTTCTGTATCAATGCAATAGTCAAAATTAATGACTTAACCAATGTGACTAGTTTCAGTTATTCCTAATCCACATGCAATGTCTACAACAATCACGACTATCCTCCACCGATAGCCCAAAACAGTTATTTCTAAACTGAAAATAACTATGTCAACAATTCAATAGACAAATGATTCGAATTATCCAATTACGCCATTTAATCAATGAATTCCCCAATTCCATGAATTTAACCATCTTTTCCCAATTCCATGAATTAATTATACAAATTAATTTAATAATACAACTAGGGTTTTTCCCAAAATTTACAAAGTATCCCCAACATATCAAAATACCAAAGCTTAGAACAAAACCTATAAAATGGAGTAGGAAATCCCTACCTCAAAGAAAACAACCCAAATGGTGAAGACAGAGATGAGTGCCCAAATACCAATGTGCTCCAAATCGCCAAATGTTCAGATTAAATGAAAGCCCTCGACTCCCTCTATATTTTTAATAAAGCAACTAGGGTAGAAACACCCTCTAAATAGATCAAACCTAAGAAAGAAGGTGAGTAGGGAGAGAGAGAAGTCGGACCTAGGGTTTGGAATCAAAAGAAGATGAAAAAGACTGATCAAAACCCGCTGCTGTGTATATAAACTGGACAGGCTCGCTCGAGCGAAGACTTGGTCGCTCGAGCGACCAGACACAGAGAAGCTACGCTCGAGCCAAGGAAGCCTTGCTCGAGCCAACAACCCAAAAGCTCGCTCGAGCGAAAGAAAACTCAATCGAGCGAAGAACTCAAACCCTCAGGTCTGTAACCAGACACACGCTCAAGCGAAGGAACTATCGCTCGAGCGAAGAACGAACTAACTCGCTCGAGCGAAGAAAAGCTCGCTCGAGCCAAGAATGCACAGCTACAGGTCCAAATCAGACGCAACCTCTCGCTCGAGCTACCAAACCCCGGCTCGAGCGAAGAACCAAAAATAACAGCTCGCTCGAGCGACAAACTCCTCGCTCGAGCGAAGATCCAAAATTTTGGACAGCAACACTTGGTTTCTAAACCCAACCAACCTGAAATAAACCTGCCCAACACATCCTATAGGTCCAAATGAGAAAATAAGGGACAACAACAACAACTATACAATGACAGAATCTACGGAACCTAAGTCCGGATACAATAATCAAATGGGAGAAGACCGGGGTCGCTATATGCGCAGTTCACTTGAGCACAACTTCCTTCGCTCGAGCAAACTTACTTCCAGCACAGATACACAAAGTTCAAACGAGCATAACTCTTTCATCCGGACTCCATTTTAGGTTGTTCTTGTGCCCAAATCAAAGCCCCAGAAACAAGCTTTCCAATGGTTCAAGCCTCACATCCAAATTCAAAGTATGGAAAAAGAAACAGGCAAAAAATGATGATTGTTTGTAGGACAATTATCTGAATCAAAGTTTTTGGTTCAATCCTATTTTATCATTATGATACCACCTCAATCAATATCCCAAAATGAACCCAAGAGGCTCCAAGTATAAAAATAAAAGTGTTTACAGCAATCCCATTAATCCAAGAACTATGAAGTGTCACAAATTGAATATATGAATGTAAAGATATCATATTCAGAATTGGGTTGTTTAATTAATATCGTTGGATGAATTATGGTTATTATTTCGACGCATTACAAGTAAGACCTGTGTAAAATCCACAGGTTTGGTGAAGCTTTGGTGGTGTATTGATTCATTTTGATAATGAAGAAATTGTCGAGGAGGTTCCTTGAGGAGCGAACGTAGGCCCGGCGTGCTGAACCATTGTAAATCTCTGTGTTTGATTTTCTCTTCCTATCCCCTTTATTTTTATATTGATTATTATTGGTCTGTCTTTTATTCGTTAAAATTTGAATTTTTTTATTATTATATTTAATATTGTAAAATTATTTTTAATAACCCAATTCACCCTTCCTCTTGGGTTGCCTCCCTAGGATAACAATTGGTATCAGAGCTTAGGCTCTTGCATTTGACTTAATCGTCTAAATGGCAACCAATTTTGGTGTTTATTTTGCTGAAGGTCAATTGCCCTCTAGACCACCGTTTTTTGATGGCTCAAATTATACTTCCTGGAAAGCAAGAATGAAAATTTTCATTCAAGCTTTAAATGATGAGTTATGGGGAATTATAGTCAGTGGTCACAAGATACCCCCCAAGACCATCCAAGGGCGAATCTTGCCCAAGGAAGAACACGAATGGGACAATAATGATTTGAGAAGCATTCAAATGAATGCCAAGGCCATGAATCTTTTATTTTGTGCTTTAGATTCTAATGAGATTAATAAAATCTGTACATGTGAACCAACCAAGGAAATTTGGGATAAATTAGAGGCCATACAAAAAGGGACCAACCACATTAAAGAATCTAAAATTAGTATGTTGATTCATGATTATGAGCTTTTTAAGATGGAATTCCATGAATTTATTTTTGAAATGTTTTTTAGATTTACTAATATTATTAATGTTCTAAAATCTCTTGGTAAATCTTATACTAATGTTAAGTTGATGAGAAAAATTCTCAAATCCTTGCCAAAAAATTGGGAGTCAAAAGTGACTGCTATTCAAGAAGTAAAAGATTTAACAAAACAGAGCATGGAAGAGCTTTTGGGGTTTCTCATGACCCATGAACTTGTAATGATGAATGAAAGTAAAAAAAAAAATTAAAGCTTCTTGGGGAGATGATGATGAATGTTGCTCTGATGAGGAAAGCAACAGCAATGAAGTTGCTAACCTATGCCTAATGGCATTTGGAGATGAAGATGAGGTAAACAATAAGTTTTATTCTTTTGATGAATTACAATCTGCATTTGAAGAATTCCATAATGAATTTCAAAAACTTGGCATTAAAAATATTACTCTTAAAAAATTGCTTTCAAGCTCAACAAAAGAAAATGAATCTTTATTTAATAAAATTGAAGTGCTACCAAAAAAAAAAAAAAAGAATCAACGATAAAAGAAGAAAATGACATTTTAAAATCAAAAGAATTTCTTATTTTGAAAAAGGAACAAAATGATTTGAAACTTGAAAATGAGGATTTGAAAAATGAAAATGTAAATTTAAAAAAAAATCTTCAATTGATTTGAAATTTGAAAACGAGGCTTTTAAAAATGACAATGAGATTTTGAAAAAGCAAGTAGATGAATTATTTTTAAAACAAAATGTCTCAAATAATTTGAAAATCGAAAATGATTCTTTAAAAAAAAGGATAAAGTTGTTTTGAAAAAAAAAATATAGAAGATTTGAAAATATTCTTTCAAAATTTACTCAAGGAAGAGACACTTTGGATAAAATTCTTAAAAGTCAAAATTGTACATTTGGTAGAGCTGAAATTGGATATAAATCATTTTCAAAAAGAAAAACTTCAAAAATGATTTTGTTCATGCATCTTCTAGACACTCTTATCTCTCATGTCACTTTTGTGGTAAAAAATGTCATATTTCATCTTCATGTCCTAGTAAAAGAAATTCTTTTGCTAAAATAAAAAATATATGGATTCAAAAATCAAGAAACTTTGAAACTAATAGTCACGAATCCAAAAAAGTTTGGCTACCAAAATCGAAAACTTGATTTTTTTTGTAGGTGCTTCAAGGTGAAATCCAGTAAAGATTAATGGTGCTTGGACAGCGAATATTCAGAATGCATTGTCGGAGACTATTTAGTAATCATATTAAATATATTGATTTTGATGATACTTAATTATTCACTTTTTATGAAGATTTATATGTTCCTTAAACATTTTTGGACTTACATAATATAAGATTGCCATGCATACATGAATATATTATTCCAATTCATACATGTTTATTATACATTCATTACATTTGACCATGACACAAATATTTTGAGCCACGTGAAGGTAGAAGAAAAAGAAAAGAAAACAAAATTATTACTATTTTGATGTTTTAACTGAAAAGGTTGTTTCATCACTTTCTCTTGAAAATGTGAATTTGAAAAAGTCTTTAATTGATTTGAAATTTGACAATGAATCTTTTTAAAATGTTGATGAGGTTTTGAAAAAGCAAATGAATGAAGTATCTTTAAAAGAAAATGCCTCAAATGAATTTTTTTTGGCAGGACCCACAAACGATTTGAAAAGTTTTTTGAAACAAAATTTGAAGCTTTGCCTCCCACTCTTTCAAAAAGTTATAAAAGAAAAATTACTTGACAAACAAAAATGTGTTTTTAACAAAGTTGAGATTGGCTTCAAGCCGGACAAGAAATATCGGGTATGTTTGGTTTGGATTTGTAGAGTGATTTTGGGAAAAAAATTTCTGAAAATTTTGTTTGGCTTGTAAATTTTCCAAAATAATTTTCAAAATCACTTTCTTTCTCTTACCTATCAATCAATCACTTTTTCTCTCTCCTCTCTCCTTCTCAATCAATTTTTCTCCCACACACATCTACTCAATTATAACAAAATATCAAATCATTCCAAACTCCCAAACTGCCAAACTACTTTCAAAATACACAGCCAAACAAACTAAAAAGATTTCTAAACTCTCTCTCCAAAACAATTTTTAAAAACTGCTCTCCCAAAACCAAACCAAATATACCCGTTTTTCAAATATTTCTTTATTAAAACTTCTTCATCTAGTAGTCCTTGCATTACTTGTTTGTATTATGGAAAGAAAGGACATTATATTGGTGTGGAATATGTTTGGACTCTTGATGTTTCAAATTCTAACCCCCATAAATCCAAGAAAGTATGGGTACTTAGAAACAAATCAAGTTATTTTGTAAGTGAAATCACAAAGAATACCAACGACTTCGAAAGAAGATGCACATCAAGAGTGTTCAAATCTTAAGAGCAAAATCAATCCCTATATGATGATAAATGATGAAATGAGAGCTACCAAGATGAACAATAGAGGTAATCTATGGATGAAAATTCCAAATTAATAAATGAAGGTATAACCTCCAACACATCTTCAAGTTTAAATTTTATATTCGTTAAGGTGTGATTTATGTAAAATAGGTTTCTAAAATTTATAGACTTTGATTAGTAAAATATATTGATGAAATCTATTTGTGAATAAATCTTAATAAAATTCATCTTGCATATTTATAAAAATTTGGTTGCACACTAATTTGATAATCCATTTAGAGTCATATTATTATAGAATTGGTTTTCATGATATAGCATGTGTACATTAATTATATTGTGAAAAATTTTCTTTGTACATCTATAAGATATGCTCTCTCTCTCTCTCTCTCTCTCTCGATATATATATATATATAAATTCATGCTCATATGCCTCACATTGTAAATTTGATAAATATATTGTGAATAATCGATACATAATTGATGCATTATTTTGTGAAATTGCTTTGTTTCGAATTTAACAAATAGGTTGTGTTTTTATTCAATGCATTTGACAAGGAGAGTTTTTTTGTTGAATTTGATATTGCTTTGAACTTATCTTAAAAATCTTTTGAATTGATTGTTTTGAAATTATCAAAATTAACTTGTTTATAGCATTCATGTTTTATTCCACATTGAGTAGAATAATTGTATCAAGCTTATACATGTGGATTGAATATAGTTGATAAAAACGCCTTTTGAAAAGGAAGCACCAACTTAGGGGGAGAAATAATTTTGCTAAACACATTTGTTAAACCCCTTTGAGATGATTTATTTATGAAAGGAAATTAAAGATTGAAAAGTTTCCAACTCATGAATTAAAGGTATGTTTCCTGCTACTCTCTTAAGTTCTTTTGAGGTAAATTTCATATACTCTCTTACATCCTTTGAACTAACATTTTCATTACAAAGATATGGAAAGGATTGATTATTCATGGATTTAATTATGAATCATATGATGTGATGATGAATGAAGAAAAATATGCTCTTGTTAAAAATAAAAAATAAAAAGGGAGAAAAAGAAAATCATGCTTATGCTTAAAATTGTGCTGTATATTTTTTTGATGATTTTCGTGTCATATGAACTGTTATATCATGGACATGCCTTAGTTGTGGAATTTCCCTAACTTCATGTGATTATAACGAGGTTAAGTTATGTGAGCTGTAATTAGTATTCTGCATAATGTTTGTGTTATGATTGTTAAGTTCATGTAGATTGCATAATTGGTATCGGACTTCATGGGTTTGCTCTTTCACTGTATTTATCTATATACCCATTAGTAATCTTAATGAAAATAAACTCCAACATTTTTCTATGATTATTTTCTTTATAAATTCTCTCTCTCTCTCTCTCTCTCTCTCTCTCTCTCTCTCTCTCTTGCTCTCCAACTATATCACCACCATCATCTTCCACCTTCATCACCATCATCGTCCATCCAAATCCCTCACAAATCTACATATATCCATCACCGATCTACTATGATCTATCGCCGATCTATATCATATCCATTACTGATCTTCACAGTCATTTCTGATCCTCTCAATCGTTGCAAATATGCATCATCATCATCGATCTTC
The DNA here is from genome assembly GCF_055761805.1 of Camellia sinensis. Taxonomy (NCBI): domain Eukaryota; kingdom Viridiplantae; phylum Streptophyta; class Magnoliopsida; order Ericales; family Theaceae; genus Camellia; species Camellia sinensis. The sequence goes on from NC_138974.1 coordinate 116,461,337, forward strand.
ACCATTGTCACTGATCTTCATCGCTATTGACGATCTTTACATCCACCAGTATCGTTTCTCTAATCAAAATGCTAAAATTATTTTTGCAATTTGTAATACTTCTTTTGTGGTTGCATGTGTTACAAACTCTTTGTTATTATATTACTATTGCTTCTACCTGGTATGAAGCATTTGGTTTCATGTGTCTTTTTTCTTCTTTTTGCTGGTACACTCGATGCAGTTGTATTTGGCTGAATCTTAATGGCCTTTGGTATTATTGATTGCGAAACTATTATGTAATTTTTTTATGAAGCGTCATGACCTCAGAGGGAATTTTCTTTAAATTATTTTCTGATCATATGCATTAACTCAAGGGGAGTTTCTATATTCAACATATATTGTGTTAAATGCTTGCATCATTATTGTTAAATATTTCTTGTTGCAGTTGTTTCAAAAGATAAATAATTTTGTTTACCTGTATTAACCTTTTATTTTGATGATATCAAACGGGGAGAAGAACTTTGATTTATATATAAATTATTTGACAAAGAATTTGTTAATAATGGGAGAGAAAATATAATGAAAATAAATGTCTATATTATGATTGTTAAACATTTTCATGGTGTATTTATTCATGTAAAATTTTGTGTCAAATTCATGTATATATTGTCATCATCAAAAAGGGGGAGATTGTTCATATGGTTTGATTTTGATGATATCTAAAATATTACTTGATAAATTGTGATTTTTTAATATATGAATCTTACATTATTCAGCACAAAATATTATCTGTTTAAAATATATATTATATGATATATTTATTATAAATATTTTCTAAATAGAAGTTACTATGCTATATTTGATTTTACAAAAATATTTTGAAAAATTTACTATTCACATGTTGAAAAATCTGATTGGTCACTATTCATCTTTTGAAAATTTTGATATTGATTGGTTATCTTCTTTTGACAAAATTGATATACCTACATGGGTGGGGGTCATTTTTTACTAAAGTGTATTTAAATTTCTACAAAATTTTTGAAAGGAGCATATATTTTCAGATATGATATAAATGTTATTTAAAGAGATTTTATTATGCATACAAATATTTTAATAGAGAAGTTACTGTGTAGTCAAATATTTTAATATAAAAGTTACTATGTAGTCACTATGCATTTTTGTTATTTACCGGAGAAGTTTGAAAATTTTTGTTGTTACTATTCATCAACAGCGACCTGACTATATTTTCCAAACGTAACGTGTGCCGTGCGTATCTATTCCGCGTGAAGGAAAAGTCAAAGGAGGAGTGTCTTGCGGTCCGTGATCCGAAGGAGCGTCTGCCTCCCAATGGGTATATTTTTGGGTATATATAGAAGTTTTTGTGTGGAGAAAAATGAAAAGCTTGAAGAGAAAAAAAAATCTTTGTACTCTAAAATTTTGATTGTATTTTTTCCACTCTACTCTTTCACTTTCAGATTTAAGTGTTGTCTTTAGCCTTACGCTTTCATATCTACTCTTTATAAGAGAATTATTGTAAAAGAGGGTTGAAATACCTCTTATCTCTATTGATTATTTTGTGAGATGATTTTGTAAGGGTGAGGCCTTTATTGTTGAGTGAGGCTCAACAAATAAGAGTAAGACCTGTATAAAATTCACAAGCTTGGTGAAGCTTTGGTGGTGTATTAATTCATTTTGATAGTGAATAAATTCTCGAGAAGGTTCCTTGGGGAGTGGACGTAGGCCCGATGTGCCGAATCATTATAAATCTCTGTGTTTGATTTTCTCTCCCTATCTCCTTTATTTTTATATTGATTATTATTGCTCTGTCTTTTATTCGTTAAAATTTGAATTTTTTATTATCATATTTAATATTGAAAAATTATTTTTAATAACCCAATTCACCCCTTCTCTTGGGTTGCCTACCTAGGATAACAATAAGTTTATTTCTTCTTGCATCTCGACCAATTTCATAGTTGATCTGATCTTTTTGTTCATTTAGCATCTCAGATGTTGCCTTTCATTTTTTAGGGTCAGTGGCATTGATTTGTTTATTAGACTCTATTCATAAATAATTTCTAATCAACAAAGGTTGTCATGCCTCGCTTTTTGTTACTCGAATTCTATTACTAAACCATTATTATATATTCAATTTTAGAGATAACATACGGAAACTCTTTACATTAACAAGAACACATGAATAAAGATTCTCTCATTCGAATATGATATAAATGCAACAGGAGTTATAATTAAATAAATTGTCGGTAGGCTTATATCTATTTAATTAAAAGAAGGGCTTAACCCTTCTACATCAATGGTATTCCGCCCACAAATAAAAGGCCCCGTGGCCAACAGATAAAGAAGATCCTCAATTTTGAGCCACTTTTTGACATATACCTGAAAAAGGATTAACAACGTGGGATGAACATAAAGTCCAGTAGAGATCCCAACATGATCCTAAACAGTAACAACACACACATAGCTATGATCATGAATGCTCAATGTTATATCATATACATAAGTGACGGTTTATACTACTCTACTCAAAATCATTCAATTTATTAAGCAACATAAACAATTCCACTTTACTTTCTCATTTCCTGCTTATAATTAACGCGTCACAATTGGTTACTTTAGAATATGTTCGCAACACTAGATTACTTCTCATTATTTACGCCTAATACAAAACATACGTTCACTTCTGATACATTCATCGCCATCCTTGGACGCTAAGTCCATGGTCAAGAACACTTTCAACAACTCGTCCAATACGCCTATGTACATATATATATATATATATATATGTCTTAGCATGAATATGAAAACAATACATGTATAGTGATCACTACACTATCACATAAAGCAACTCGGTCTCCCCCAACCATAACCATCACCTACTCATGATATACAAGGACACACCAAGACAAAATGAGAAATGAAACAATGCTTTACTTGCCTTAAGCATGGTAAGCCAATGATACACCTTTCCATGACGAAATGCCAATTTATCAGACATAAGCTGGAAGGTAATGGTACCTCTGCCAATTTACCAGACACTAGCTGGAAGGTAATGGTACCGCTGCCAAGTTCTCCAAATACTAGCTACAAGGTACTAGTACCTCTCATTCTAAGCGCGGCCAATTCTCCAAGTGCTACCTGGAAGGTAATGGTACCTCTCATTCTCAGCGCGTGAACATTACCAACCATCTCAATATACTAGAATGCATAATAACACAAGTGTACTACATACACAATATTCTTCAACACAACAATGTCATTCTCCACCGATGACCAAGGACAAGACCTCTAAGCATATGTATTAAATATACGTAAGACAACAATCCAATTCTCATGAGACCCTAAGTCCAATAACAATAATAATATCTAAAGGTTTCAAAATCCAAACTCAAGTTCATTATTAATTTACGAAGGGTTATGATCTCATTTTCTTTCCAAAAAGCAATTTCTTTATTGTCCAATCCACACTACTTTAATCATTTTCTAAAAATTCATTCTCTTCATTTAATTAAAAACCACATCCTTGATGCTAAAGCCATAACCCAACCCCACTCGACATGATTAATCCAAACAATTTCAATACCATGGTTACTTCTCCCTTTCAGATATTAACACAAGTACACAATCTATATTAACAAAATAGAAAGATTATTCAACATCCTTCCTTTTAAATCCATTAAGTCAATAATATTAAATTAGGGTTTTCCTTCCTCTCAACATAAACATATTAAACTCTTCCCAATTAACCCAAACAACAACAAACTAAACAACTTCAATCACAAATATCATACCCTAGATCCCTTTTCATGACTTTCAAAAAAATCCATAATGAATAAGGTTTTTATGCAATAAAATCTACCATATATCTATCTATAGACGAGGTATTGAGAAGAAGCAAAGAAATCCCTACCTCAACTCTAGAAGATGAGAAAGCCCAAAAGCCCCAAAATTTTCAACATCGACGAAACTACAAACTACTTGGATCAAAAGGAAGCCCTTGACAAGATCTACAATCTTTCTCGAAGGACCAAGGTGAAAATATAACTCTAGGTGAGTTGATCTAAAGATCTAAGTGAAAAAGTTTGAGTTTAGAGAGAGAGAAGAGAAACTAACGATGTAGAGAGAGAAAAGAGAAGGAAAGTGAAATGAACAAGTGTTTGGAGCCTATTTATAGTAACAAAGTACTAATAGAATAATAGGCCCAAAGTCAATGAAAAGAATAAGTTAAAACTCCCAAAAGTAGGGCCAAAAGCCGAACCAAAAATCTAAAAAGAACTCACAGGGGTCGACCCTTAAGAAGAAATGCTGAGACACTAATGTTTGAAGCAGATAAGGGTCGACCCTACGAACTCGTGGTGTCAACTCTATAAACCAGTAGCAACACCCAGAACATAGCAACAGACAAGAGTCGACCCCAGAACTCGTGGTGTCGACCCCAAAAACCAATAAAGACACCAAGAGTAAGGCAGCAAGGCGGTGTCAAACCTAGGAACCCGTGGTGTCAACACCAAAATAGAATTTTTAAGTTCCTAAAGAACTTTTCAACAAAATCAAGTGCAAACAAATATCCCTAACAAGTCCAAATCGAATTGTACTCCCCTAAAAGCAAGAGATAACAACTCCAGAGACTCTCAAAATGAAAATAAAGGAATAAAATACACTCTCCAAGATTTTAAGGACACAAGTGCTACAAAGGTTGTATGATTATACGTATACATCTTAGATAAAAGGTACTATCCCCAACGTGATTCAGTTCAGATTATTTCTTTTTAGCATATGCTCCCTGCCACCTCTTATTGTTTTCATTCCTCTTTTGTTCCTCTGCATGAAAATAATTTTCATTTTCACAAGAAATTATAGTATCGTTTTGAAATAAAGGTAATGTAACGCCACCAAAATATTAACAGTAAAATTAAATGAAATTAGGCAAACCATCATGCAATCCTACCTTGATCAACCAATTCCTCAATCAGTATTTCATTACAGGGAAAAAGTTTACAAAAGAAGTTTTCACATGCAATACATATTCACCCTTCAAAAAAAAAAAAAGATGAATCCATAAAAAGGTTACAAGTTCCAAGGCTTCAGCCTGCTTATACAAAAAAGGTTATCAACCCAAACACTTTAAGCCCTTGGCTTGCATTAACATCGCACAAAAGGGAGAGTTTCCTGCTCTCAACACATTCCTCGCCTTCAACTAGGCGGGATCACTATATCCTTTCCTGCACAATTTCCACTAGGGGTGAACACAAAGCCCAGTAGAGATATCTTCACAAAGTATATATGTTTAAAAACAATCTCATATAATTATATGAATGCAGTGCTATTCCATATTCAAATGTCAAAGTTTTACATCTCTTTTGAAATCCATGCAATAGTTCATTCAAGGTTCATTTTCTTCATAAAAACTAAGATTTAAACAATGGGGTAGTAAATATGACTTAAGCAATTCTCCAGGGTTAGTGTTTGCAAGTAGGCGTATCAACTACTACCAAAATCCCACTTTACCGGCTACTAACCGGAGGGCTTAGGCACCCACACGCACGTGTTTTTGGTCCTACACCAAGGACACTCGGGCACTTAATTTCCAATCTACACCCCCTAACCAAACATACCAAACGTATTAACCTTGAAATGCTTTCATTAATAACAATTGTCTTTCATAAACCAAGAATTTATTTCAAAGGTAGGATCGCAAGTGAACAAAATTCAAGATAATGCAAATGAATCAATGAAATTGATTACATATAAATATCTTCTTTATACAATATCACTATCTCACATTTGCTTAAATATAACTTCCATGATTCAAAAATTCTCAAAAATCATAACAAGGTATAAATCCATGTGACATATGAGATTCCCACATATTCACAATCAACATTCATCATTCAATTTTCCAATGTGCCAACATTCACATCCCATGTTTCCATAATTGCTCAACAAAAATTTTCATCTCCTTTCATGAATGCCTCAGACAATATAACAACCTAGAAAGTTTTCTTCAATTTCTCAAGAGATTTATCATCAATTTCATAAATATTACATCAATTTTACTTTTTCCCAAATTTCCCAAAATCTAGGGTTTTATCAAAATAGGATTTTTCCTTTATTTTCAAAACACTACAAGCAAACATCCCCAAATAGTTCATACTATACCCAAAATAATTTATCTTGGACCAAGTCATGAGAAAGAATACATTTCTCTAATATTTTTCTAAATTCAACACCCGAATCGATCTACACTAAAAAACATAGTGAAAATGACAAGATATGCTAAAAACCATATATATAACTCAAAGAACATCCCTACCTTAAGATCTTGAGAAAAAAAGGTTGAAAAGTTCTAAAACCAGTGGTGTTGAAATTCGATTTTCACCACACACCACTTAGCCCTCGACGAGCTCTCCAAATTTAAAGAAGGCACCAAGGTTAAAATCTCAATGGATAGTGAGAGATCAAGGAGTAAATGAAGTAGGTACGAGGGTTTCTAGAGAGAGATGAGAGAAAAGAGAGTGTGAGTTAATGTAGTGAGAGAGTGTGAAGGGAAAAGTGATGGAAAAGTAAGTAAGGCTCAACTTTTGAAGTAATTTGACTCAATTTTCCAAGCTAGTAGTCGACAGATCGCTCGAGCGAACAGTTCAATTTGAAAGACTGCTTGAGTGATGAAGCTTGTGCTTGAGCAAAAAACACCAACTCCCAGAAACTCCATTCCGTTTGCAAAAGACCTCTCGAGCAATGAATTATTTGCTCGAGCGAAAAACTCATGCACCCTAAAGTTTAGACTGCAAACCAAAGTACTGGAAGGTCGATTTCATCGCTTAAGCAACCAAAAGATTACTCGAGGGGCCTCAACCTAAAAGTGAGACTAGGAACTACCAAAATATTGGCCAACCTTCTCGGTTCCTCTCCAACACCCAAAAGTGCAAGATGACATCTTGGAATACACAAGGATGTACCTAATGGAACAACCACAAGGGAGATTGGATAACAGCACAAGCTTCAAAAGGTTTAACAATGAAGAAGACACACAAAGGGACAGAGATTACCAAAAATGCACTCAATTGCTTTAAATGAGTCGGGACATCATAGGTAATGATAAGGTAAATTTTATACTGTCTAAAGGAATCCCTAATACCAATTGACTTAATTGACTTATTAACTTCATTGAGCGAAAGTTCTTTCTTACTCACGTATGCTTCTCGCCTCCTTTTATTCCTCTCAATCCTTTGATGTTCCTCTATGGAAAAGTAAATGTTACTTGTAGGGAACTTTTTGCTACTTTGTTATATGTTTACCGCAATATATTTTAGGTAGTAATACTGTAGTACCCAAATATAAGAAAGAATATGCGAATTTTCCAAAGTATAATCACTTACTATAATTGATAGAATCATCCACAACATCTAGTTGTTGAATCAATTGATTGATGTTTTCCATTGTGCCTCAAAGATTTATCATATAAATGTAAAGAATTGAATTGATTCATTTTGTCAGATCACATTCTAAAATAAAATACCAAAACTAATTATATTACCCAAAGTAGTTTATCTGAAGAGATTGATCTAAATATATGTTATGACAATACATAGAGCAATACATAAAGTTATATGTAACAGTGAAAGGAAAATACTGAGAAACAATAATAAATGATTTTAGAAAAGAGAATAAAATATGAAAATTTAGAAGAGAGTGAAATAAATACAACATATTTAAAATATGGTTTAAAGTTAATCACTTACTGTAAACCAGTAGTGTGGAAGTTCAACAAAATGCAAAGCACAACTTCAATTTGCAATGGAGCAAGAAGTTTGTATTTTCTTTGAATAGAGCAAGAAAAGTATTTGCATCTCTATATTTTGTTTGTACCATGATATTATATATTATATAGCTCACTAAACAGTAAGTGGATATGTGTGGTTTAGATTGGAAAGTGTTATACCACGTGTGTGGTTAAGATTCAAATTTGCACAGTGAACACAAGTACATGATGCTAATCCTAATAAATTGTAACTCCTTGGAAAGAACCATCCATCTCTTGTTCTCCTCGGCATTCCTACCACACAATACACATACAAGAAAGGAGAAATAATAATAAGACAATAACATTCATTATATTTCTATCCCTTTAAACTATCCTTCAACATTCACAATATTGTTCCATTACATTCCAAATAAAACAAAATAGTTCAAAAGGGGAGAAACATCTCTAACAATTAAAATCCCAACTGAACTCCTTACAAAAGTACATCTTCAAAATGTAACAACATATAATTACAACCTTTATATTCCAAGTCCAACAAAATATGTCAAAACATGCCATCAAACTCCCAAAAGGTTCTTTCTTATCAAAACAATCACTTGGTGGGCACTTCATCTTCATTTCTTGAAAATTGATAGCTTTGGGGTGAACATAAGCTCAGTCTTATATAGCCAATTGAACGACTTATGATCATGCAATTGCAATAGTTGAAAACACGGAAATGAAGAAAGGTATAGTGTTTATGTAAATAAAAGAAAAGATGTGCTGCATGTACTCTATTCTATCTTTTACATTCACTTCGGGTGGTAAACATACTATAACACCCCAAGTAAGACCCGAAAGTCAAAGCATACATATATAATTATAGTTTGTATACTAAAAATAGTCCCACATTTGCCGGCTCTATAAACGGTGGGGCGATTGGTACCCCAAAACATTTTTCCTTCCACATTTGCTGGCTCCATAAACGGCAGGGACGTGAACACCCAAAACCATGTTTTTCCACATTTGTCGGCTCCAGAAACGCTAGGCTTGTGGACACCCAAAAACATTTTTCCACATTCGTTCGGCGATATGCACTGACAGGGCAATTGGGCATCTTGACTCCCCGCACAGGTACCAATTACAATACACAACTCTACTCAACTCAACTCAACTCTCTACCCGAACTCATAGACTATTTACCCCCTTATAACCTTTTAACCTTCATTTCATTATAATGTCAAGAGAGAATGTAGGATGCATATGATGCATGAATTTGGAAAACCTTTGATTTTTCCTAAATAATCCCCAAACCATAACAATTCAACATTTCTCACATCAACAAATAAGGATGCCTTATAAGCAATTCTCATTTTCATCAAGGGTTACATAGAAAAAGAGTTTCAAATCTTGCATTCCACCCTTAAAGTTAGCAAACACATCCAATTTCATGTCTTTGAAACCAATTGAGCAAAACCCCTCTTTATTGAATAAGTCTCAAAATTAGGGTTATGGAAAAATTGGGGTTTCTCTCTAAAATGTGAATTGGAGATCAACACCCATCATCACTTACAATAATCTTCAATAATAACCATAATTTCATCCATAAGCATAAAATATTACTCACATTTTTCCAAATAACTTACTAACAATACAATCCATACCTATACATATATACATACACAATATGAATAGCTAATGCAATTACCACATAAGTAGCTCAAATTGAAGATATAACGAGTTAAAGACACCCCTACCTCAAATGTGGAAGCTAGGGTTGTGAATCACACTTGACACTTCGATGATCCTACGAAATAATTGGTAGAAGTGTTGTAGACACCTCATTTTTGACCGCCTTTAAGACTTGGGCGCTTGATTCTGAATACCTGATGATGAAAGTTACACTGTGCAATCTTTTGAATTCTCGGCGAAGAAATTCGAATTCAAGCTCTATTCCCAAACCTTGCATCTCATTTTGGCCAAACTATTTTAGACCTTAAAACCCACTTTTCAAAATATTTTTCCAAATGTTTCTACGATGTCCGAGGCTTGCATTTCATTTAAAACATTACACTTTTAGGTAAACCGAGTAGGGACTAAATGGAAATTAATGGAAGAGAGGTGAAATCTTTGAAATTTTTTTTAAAACTTCTTATTTATAGGTTTGGAGTTGAAGAAAATATGAAGGGTTAGAAGAAAACCAGTTTAGGAAAGGTGAGCATCAAACCATTGAGAAAGAACTGAGCAGCCTTCACAAACTAGACCTATCTCTTTGCATACTTAGGCCTTGTTTGGGAACCCTCCATTTTAGCCAAAAAGTCAAAAAGTTACTATATTAGCCAAAAAGCCAACAACCCATACCAAAAAGTCAAAGATTCTCTTTTCTCTCTACTTTTTGCACATCTTTTAGTAAAAAGCCAAAAAGTCATCCCAAACATACTAGTTTTTTTTAGCTCATATTTTAGCCAAATAACCAAAAAGTTACTAAATTAGCATGTTCCCAAACGAGGCCTTAGACTTTAGTTATGAGGCCACCACCATTGGAAAGTAGACTTCCGGGGCTTCACTTTGGACTCAAGAATCATCTAAAACCAAGTTCGGATGGTAGAGATATGGCTGTTGGAAGTTGGACATCAATCTGGTTAAGATAGAAATGAGCAACCTTTACTAAAATAGGTATATCTCTCTGACCACTTAGAATTTAGATGTGAGGCTGACTCCATTGGAAAGTAGGATTTCGGGGCTTCAATTTAGACTAAGAATGACTTAAAATCGAGTCCAGATGAAGGAAATATGCCCGTTTGAAGTTGGGCCTGAAGTGCAGTCATTGAGACGCCGGGCAGGTCCATTGAGAACTGGCCATGCCTCATTGATACCCGGCCGGACCTCGATGAAAATTTCTCCAGAGTGTTTTTTTGACCTTGCCTTGTTTATTAAGGCCTGGCCGTGCATTATTGAGGCCCGGCCGTGTGTTTTGAGGCCCGGCTAGGCCTCGATGGCGTCAGACAAACAACTGGCGAGAATTGAACAAATATCTTTGTTTGAAGATATTTTCAACCTTTTTGGCTCAAATTCTATAAATAGGACCTTGAAAGTTCTAGAAATCCCCTAGATATTGATTTGTGATTATGTATCAATTTTAATCAGTAAATAACAATCCCAATCAAACAATCAAAGACAAATCAACACAACGATTTTACGTGAAAAAACCACAATTTGAGTGTCTCCAATTGTGATAAAAAAAAAAACCACGGGCAAAAGCCACAAAATAATCCACTAAAAAGACATAAAAGAATTACACAGGTATATTCTCAATTACCTAGCGAATCCACACCCAAATTGAACCAACCCCTATGTTTCTCTTCCAGCCCCGTCTTCACCTCAGAATTGTCTTGCCCAATGTTGAATCTACAATGCCGATGTCGAATCACGACGATGAGCCACTCCAGAATCCACTAAAGCTTTAGGCTCGAATTCTTCAGAATCCACCGAAGAACAACTCTCTCTTTTGTATAGAATAAACAAACAAACCTTTTATGTATACTTCTTAAACCATGAGTTGAATACTCAATCAAACATCAAAGAAAACTAGCAAAATAGCCCCAGATATAAACCCTAATATCCTAGAAGAAGATCTGGAAGCATAACCCTAAAATCTGACTGAAACACATATTTATAGCAATCTGTTCCGCGATCTCCGCTTGAGCACAAGAATGGCCGCTCGAGCGAACCGACGCCCGAGCGTAGGAAATTCCGCTCGAGCAGGAAAAAACATCTCGCAGTATTTTTGCAGGTGATCAAACTTCTGCCAAGGATTCTTCGCTCGAGTGGGGGAATGTATGTTCGGGCGAACAAGCACCTTCGAATGCATTTTTGCATTTTGCTTCAGGGGCGCTGCCCCTCAACCCCATCGTGGCGTTGCCCCAGACCCGCCAATGGACGCTTCCCCTTGGACCCCTGCGAGCTGACCGGGCAGCTCAATCCCTGTCATAGTCAGCGAAGTGGCAAACTAGAAAGAATTATCTTTTGAAACTTCTCTGCAAGGCACAATTCGGGTTGGATTTGCATCTAAGTACTCATAGCCTCACTGAAATAAAAGTACGAAAACAAGTATAACTAAAAGGAGTTTTGTCAAATGGGATTGCCAAGAATAAAAATCTAATAGACCTCCCACTTCAGATTTTAAGATTAGAAAAACCTTCCAAGAGGCTTAGGTATTGATAAAACATCCATCTTCCTCCTTGTTTCCTTTAACCTTCAAACCCTTTTTTAACTATACGTACACAATACATACACCATTGGAGCTTGTTCTTGAAGCTTTTGTTGAAGTTTCAAACCATATTTCATAAACTTGAGGGTGCTTTGGATTAAGTTTGATCAACAACTGTACATACTCTTTAAGGAGGTATAACTCTTATTATCTTTTTCCTTTGGTTTTGCTAATTATCTTCTCCATTTTTCTTGAGTTTATGCACTGCTGGAGGTGACTTAAAAGGGCTGAAATGTGTGATTTAATTCACAAAGAGTGGAGGGGTTAGACACCCCTCCTTAAGCTTGCTTGTCTAGTTTGTTCTCTCTTATTTTGGTTCACTTTTTTCACATTTTTGAAGTAGTTTTAGCCACTATTTTGGGGCTGTTCTTGGACTATGTTGGGGCTGAAACATGTGATTTAAAATTACAAAGAGTTGGGGGGTTAGCGACCCCTCCTTAGGCTTTGTTCCATAACTTTTTCTCTACTCTTTTTACTTACTTTCTCTTGCTTTTAGCTACTGTTTTTCACCTATTAGGGGCTATTTTAATTTATTTAAACAGCTTATGCTTTGATTAGTTTGCTTGTTGTCTCATATGTTCATATGCATAGCTCATTGCATGTTTGTTCTAGATTTTCTTTAAGTAATTTCCTTGTTTAATAATCTCATTGTAATAAACAACTGGCCACTCCTTTCTTTCATTTGAGAGTTGTTTCAAGTGGTTGATGGTTATTCAATACATGAACTAGAGTTTTGCACTTAATGGCTTAATCTCTACGAAGATTCATTGTCAACGGTGTAATCTCTCTTTCATGTTGAGAATTACTTCTCATTTAATGCTTCTCTCCTTTTATAGGACTTAATCACCATGGACAAATGGACTAATGAATGGCAATGACTAAACAAATTGGTTTAAAATTGGATCAACACACAAAGCTAATGGATTTAATTGCTTAGACTTGGCCAGATGTTATGCCAAGTTTGTCGAGCCAAGAGTCATCATGCGCTAATTCATGGTGTTTTGATGATTCTTGAAGCGTCTCTGCCACCCTCTTTGAGTTCATTCCATGACAAGAGGGATGGGTGATCATATTTATTGCATTTTATTAATTTTTGTCCAAAATTGTATCCGAGATCATCAAGCAATCAATTTGCTTATTGATGGGTTTGGAATCAATTTCAACCTTCTCTCGAGGCTTTCCCATGACAAAGGAGGAAGAAAGGGACAAACAGAGCTTGAGGCTACTCTGTCTGCACTGATTCAGCTCAGAACACAAAAACAGAGCTTTGCACCAAATTGATGCACGGCCGGCCATCTGTAGACCCGACCAGCCATCAGTGATGCACGACCGGCCCTCAGTGTGTGGCTAGCAGTGCAGTTTTGCAGAAAACAGAGGCAGTGGCTGAAGGTGAAACAGAGGCGGCTTGGGTAGACAGAGTAGCTCCCAGGTGCTGTGCATGCTACCTTCATCCATTTTCACTTATACATTTTGTCAAACATGTTATCATAGCTGTAAATTAAGCTTGTTGCGATTAATTAGTTTTAGTTAATTAATTTTGTAAAGTGTTGTAATTCATTAAGTAGTTAATTAATTATTCAATTTCGTTTTGTAATTAGTTAGTTAACTAGAATAATTAATTGATTCATTTTTTTGGTAATAATTAGTTTAATTAGTTAGTTAATTAGCTAGTTTATTCATTCGGACTCTCCTTCGTGAGAGCGCAATGTAATAATGTGCATGTCTTCCAACTCCACGTCTTTCTCCTTTTTATTTATCCACTTTTGATGGTTAGATTAAAGGCATCACGTTTCAATTAGCATATCGCATGTTTTCATCTATTCATTTGTATTGCATGCACCGAGGTTCGATTCATCATTCAAACTTGCATTGTCATTTATTACCTTGTTGAATACGTGTTTAAACGCATGCTATGAAATTGTTGCAAATAACATGTTAAGTAGACAAGCCTATTTTAGTTGCATTATTGTATGCGTTGCATTAGCCATCTTGCATCGATAGGTATCATGCATAATTTTGCTAACTCTTTTGTTTTATCTTAGCTTGGAGTACTATGTGAGTTTTTGGTGCTTCAACATACTTGCATGAAGTGTGAGTGACTGCCATGACTAGCATGCTTGCCATTAAGCTAAATGCTTAGTTGTTAAACTGTTTGAGTGCTTGTGGATGAAGGCTTGTTGCTTGAAATTGAATGATTCAACAAGCATACATTTAAGCTCACTTTGTTAAGTGGCAAATTCACAAGCTTTAAGCCCACTTTGTCAACTGGCAAATTCAAACCCTTTTCCGAAAAAGAAACATGAAATTGAATTGTTCCAAATTGAGCAAACTAGTTTATACTTGTGTGTGTGCGCATCACATAGTAAATGCTAGCCTAAATAAACCGGAATAAGAGCATATAATGTTGATAAAAATCATATCATGATTAGTAGAGGCTGATTTTTGATCGAGCGAGCAGGGGTGCTCAATTCATGACATTCACCTCTCGTACCTAGTTCCCGAGCTGAGACAATCTTGGTGATGATGGACATGTGGCATTTGGCAAGAGTCATAGGTTTCCTAAATTTCTCAAAAATAAAATATTTATGTAATAACCCGACCCTCATATGTGTTTCTGGTATCATATCAATCCCACGTTCTGTGCATTCAAATGCTTATTGTGAAATTTTATGTGAAATTAAGATTAATTAAGTGAATCCTATGATTAAGGATGCATATCTGTTTGATAAGAAAAATATCTGTTATGGTTATAATGTTTGGATCAGAAATTGAGGGCCTTGGAAGCCTAATTATCTGAAATTGCTTTTGTATTTGGAATCAGAGTAATTTTTAAGTAATAAGAAGCATTTTTGTGAAAATTCAATTTGGAACGATTAAACTGATTAAATTTCGTCTCTATCTACATTATATATATATGTATATGAGTTCCTTAGCTAGGACTTAGTTCAACATAATTTATGGGAAAGGAAAGTAAAAGTGTAGAGAAGTTAGAAGGGAGTTACAACAAAGAGTAAAGATTGAAGATTGACTAATCTAGAGGGAATTTGGGAGATCTAAGTTCAAAGTAAGTTTGTTTATCTTCTATACTCTTGAATTGGGAGTGATTCAACCATAATTGTGTAACCTAGGACTTGAATTTGAACTTAGGGTGTAAGTATTACTAGACTTGGATTAAGGTTTGTCAATTGGGTGATTTTGAACTAAGTTGCTTATGCCTATATGTGTGGGAACTATCTTTAGTTTCTTATTTTCTCATGAAGGTCATGAAGTGATGTTATATGTGTTGTTAAATGCAAAAGAAAACTAGGTTGTGTTTCAGAATTCAAGAGCTAGTGTATATCTAGATTGATGTGCGTGTTTGAAGCTCCTATTAACATGTTTTTAGACCATGTTCTATCAATTAAGAAAGCTAATTTGAGCCTTGAAAACATCCACCAAAAGATGAGATTTTGTTACAATTTTTGGACTGTTTTGCACAGAATCGTCGCACGTGCAGGGGTCATGGCCGCACGTGCGGGAACCCTAGCCGCACGTGCGAGAGTCATGGCCGCACGTGCGGGGAATGAGGAATTTTGGCATTTTGCACACTGCTAAAAAAGCACGTGCAGGGCATCACTGCTGCACGTGCGGGGGTATTTGCCACACGTGCGGGGCTTACAGCTGCACATGCGGCCCAAGCTGAGAAAAACGATTTGCTCCGTTTTGCATGTTCGACCCTCAGATATTTTTAGAAATTGTATTTTATGCCTACAAATATTGTAAAATACGTTTGAAGTGAAATGACTCAGGAAATGACTCAGCACAGAAAGATGAACTAAATGGCAAATTGTGAATGTGTGCAGGACGTACTTCGGGAGGAACTAGCGCGTCATCACAACACTATGAGTAGTAGTACTGTAATCGAACGATATTATCGTTAATGATTAATGTTATTGACGTTTTGTGCTTCGTAAATGATTACGTTAACATTTGTACAAAATTGTCGAGAGCGATGAACATATTTTGGTGCCATTAATGAATAAACAAATATCATGAAACGGTGATATGAACGATGAAATAAATGTATATACTTCTGTATGCTTCTGATTAATAGTCGATATGAACATTCTATTCTCCATGAGTAAGTTACGTTGTTCTTAAGGAATAAAAGCGAACTTATGTTCATTCTTGAATAATGGTTTTAGTGTAAATATAAGAGCATCCTGTTTTGCTACTAATGGGCCTGAGGCCGTCCAGGTATAAGTCAATGAATATGAATATTTCCGAAGAGCCAGAGTAATACAAAAGTTATGTGTATCCGTATGAATCTGAAATAATTCTGTTGTGTTCCATATGGACCCGAGGTCGTTTAGATTCTATGATATAATTCAAAGGTTTAACGTTATTATGTGCACTCTACAGTAGTTATTATTCTTATTCTGTTATACGCAAGACAACCATGTTAATCTGAAACTAAACCATGAGAAACTTATGTGCACTATGGTATTCTTAGGAAACTGAGATTATTCTGCTTCTATTCATGTTCCGGCATGTTTTGGATTGTGCGGTCTTTAAGACCTAATGATTTTTGGTGTGGAACAAAGTACTGTACGGAACTAAGTGCTGCAATGCGAGCCACCTCTAGAATCAGTACGAGCCACCTCTTGAGTCCATACATATTTGAACTGGGCTTAAAGCCGATGTAAAATTTATGAGGCCTATGGCCATTTTGTAATATCTGTGAGGCCTATAGCCAATTGGTGACATCCGGGCCTATGGCCATTCTGTATGATCTGTTAGTATGAAACAAAGTGCTGCACGAAACTAAGTGCTGCCATGGGAGTCACCTCTAGAATCCGTGCGAGCCACCTCTTGAGTTCATACATTCTGACAAGGGCTTAATGCCATTCTGTTAAGGGCCAATTTGTGTTGTGAAGTTATGAATCTATGAGGCTGAGGGCCAATTTGTGAATATGTGAACCCACCAAGCTAAGGGCCAATCTATGACATTGTGAATTGACAAGGCCGTTCTGAATATGAGTACAGAATCAGATTAACTACCTGTCTCTTACATTATATACGCATTGCTCCGTATCATAATGCAAGTTGAACATTGACCTATTTAAGTACTATTATTCACTGTGATTGTCTCACTCTGTATTTTGTCTGATTCTGTAGGTAATAACTCTAGAGGTCAGCCATAACCCTCGATGCTCATCTCCCTTTGTCAGCCTCCGTATGACCAAGCATTTGGGTGAAGCCTACCCGTTTTTATGAATTATATTAAGTTTGACTTGTACTCTGATTGTCTATAACATGTTGAAGTTTCCAATGTTTTTGTTATTCGCCCAAACAAGGGGCGGAATTGTATATGTGTATATAAATATGTATCATCCGATGCACTGCTTGTGATCCTGGCATGATAGTGGTCGCTCAATGGATGTAGTTTCTTTTTATTTCATGTTATTTTATAATATATAATGCTTCCGTTCATGCCCCATATGTAGGTATTCCGAATTTTATGTCCGTTCTGAAGTGGTCATGCCCAAACTTTTAGGGGCGAGTTTGGGGTGTGACAATTTAGGTGGCAACTTTGTATCTGGCAAAGTAGTCCAATTTTGACATTTTTTATTCAAAATCGATTTTCCAAAAGATTTGCTGAATTTGGACTCTTTGGTGTTTATCAATTTCACATTGCACTTGTGAGATTAGATTCAGAACCGCGGGAGTCCGAACTGTATGGCTTATATTTCGACCTTCCAAAAGGAGGCACGAAAAAGTAGAGCTAAAAGTGTTGATCTTGACTTCCTTTCAACTTTTCTTGGATGATTTTGAGGGAATCTTGGTTTGAAGTTAGAGAAATCTAGGCTTTGTAGGTTAGGGTTTTCGGAAAAATAGGGTTAGAGAGAAAGAGAGTGTGAAAAGTGGAAAGAAAATTAGTGAGGATCGAGTTTTAAAATCTGTTGTCCTAACTGACCGCTCGAGCCCAACTTTCTTCGCTTGAGTGAACAACACAAATTCGGAAGGGTCGCTCAAGCGACACTTCCTGTATTCGAGCAAAAAAAGTGAGGTCTTAGAAATTTTGCAGAGCTACAATGAAATTACTGGGAGCCAACATATTCTATGCTCAAATGACAACTTCTTTGCTTGAGCGATCCGCCTGCAAACTGTCAACTACTGGGAGCTAAAGATCAAACTCACATAAATATTATAATACATACACATTGGAGATAGTGATATGCAAAACAACTATGAGAAATGATAGCAATGATGGTAAATATTAGGGTTAAATTCGTTTTACCCTTCATGATTTCAGATTGAAATATTTTTTT
The DNA here is from genome assembly GCF_055761805.1 of Camellia sinensis. Classification (NCBI taxonomy): domain Eukaryota; kingdom Viridiplantae; phylum Streptophyta; class Magnoliopsida; order Ericales; family Theaceae; genus Camellia; species Camellia sinensis. The sequence continues at coordinate 116,479,656 of NC_138974.1, forward strand.
TTTATAGTTCAAATATAATCAGAAAGTCTTCATGTAACTTCAAACTAAAATACAACCGTTAATTTTTCCATCTAAATTAACAGAAGGTGTACCACACATACACCATTTTCAAAGCGGGTTGGATTTTTTGCTAGAATAAAATGAAAGTAAGGTTTCATTTGTTTTGAAGTAAATGTTATTATCAAAAATATTTTACTTATTTTCCGTTATTTGATTGAACAAAAAGTAAATAAAATGTTTTTTAGAGGAAATATTTTTTGATCATTTTCCTAAAAATGACTTATCTTTAGAAATTTCATAAGTCGGTTTGTACAAAATTGGCTCTCACTCACTACATTTTCAACACATTTAGCCTTTTTAAATAAAGCCTTGTTTGGGGTACCCTATTTTAGTCCATCTTTTTATCTTTTTTAAGTCACATCAATCAACATCTCATCTCTACTTTTTTTACACATCTTTTTATAAAAAGTTAAAAAGTGCACTTATTTAGAATATCCCAAATCACCCCTAAGTATCTTAGTTCACTAAAAAATTATAAATGACACTTTATTAAACTATAATTTCTCTTTTACATAATAAAATTTTTTGGTTTAAAGTGTCAACCAAACACCGGAAAATAATTTTTTTTTTTTTTTGGGTGTAAAATCAATTTACAAGATTTTTTTTTATATGTAAAATATTTTATGTCAAAATAAATGAAACCTAATACAAGAAAAAGATAACTGTACCCCATTTTCCAAATCTTGAATTACATTAATACATTAATTAAAATAAAATATAATTAATGATTTATCCAAAATCAAAAATATAATTAAAGATTGATTTAAAATATAATTAGATAAAAATATATAATAATAATAATTAAAAATTAATCTAAAATATAATTAAATTAAAGTTATATATATTAACACGTCAGGAATTACAATGCCAACTAATTTTGGTTTGTTTACTTTTCATCTGTAGTAAAAATTATTTGGGCATTTTTGGTAAATAAAATCAATGAGAAAATAGTATTTTAGTCATGAAACTCAAATAGACATGGTATTTTAGACACTTTATGTATACCTACGCCAAGTTTGATGGTTAAAACATCATTTTTTCGACAGTATTTAATGAAAATATGAAAATCATTTAGATTAAAAATAAATCAAAGATCAGGATTTTATCCCTAAAATAAAATTAAAGAGTAAATGCATATGTATTGTTTAGATTAGAAAGTGTTATATTGCGTGTGTGGTTGAGATTGAAGTTTGCACAGTGAACACAAGTACCGGAATCTACCCAACCATCATCATTAGCAAGAGACATTTATTGACAATTAAAAATATTGGGTTATCTAACATTTTTCTAAAAAGAAATGATAAGAAGAAGTATACAAAAAAGTAAGCATTGAAAACTAAATTCAGAAGATAGACAATTAATTGACAATTATAGAAAGTATAGTATAGCCATAGTACTTTTTGCAAAAACACTTGCTCTCATGTGAAGAGATATGGTCCAAGAGCTGGGTTTATTTTGTGTCGTGTAATATAATTTTTCACTTATACGCCCAAAAGCAAATGAGGTTGATATAGTTCAAATAAAGGGCAAAGATGTAATTCTACAACCATTACTGTAGGAAAGAACATTGATTCTTTATATACATGGATAGATAGATAAATTGAGCAATATGAAGTTCAAGTCAAAGAAAAAAAAATACCATATGTAAGGTTTCAGCATTGCAAGTAAATAAAGTATAGGAAATTGAGTTTGAAAATCAATTATAAAAAATAAATAAAACCTTTTCATTCTTTCACTGCTAATATGGAGAGAGCAATTCTACTTAAATTTGTTGCTAAAACGTTTCGAATAGTGAAAAAATTAATACAAGATAAAAGGACTTAGAAAAAAAATATATTTAACTAATAAATTGAAATCATATTAAGGGCGGGAATTGTGCCGTGCCGTGTCATGTCATATGGCCTATTTAATTAAACGTGTCAATTATCGTGACACTGACCTGAGATACTTATAATCATGTCAACCCTAGCACGAGACGCTTAATACGATTAGTAAAAGTTTATGTTTCAGATTATAAGCAAATTGTAACACCTATTTAAAAATAAAAAAATTAATTAATTAATTAAAAAAAAAACTAGTTTCACATCACATGCATAAGAATAACTTGTTTAAATATTGACACACAATGATAATATATATACCAATATCTGTGAAAATAATCAAAAATATTCATCACTGATCCATTACACATCTAATCTAAACTATTGTCATTCATTAATATTTAAATATCCAATAAAATTTTAAAAGAAAAACAAATTTGTATCCAATACCAAACTAATTATAATAATGTTGCAATTATGCGACATCCAAAGTAACATTGTTGTGATTCTTTCACATTGACTTTTGCCACAAAAACAATGTTGCCACACATTCAAAAACTCTCCTGTCTACCAATCTTGACTTCATGACATGTCCTACAATAACATCAAGTCATAAGCATCCTTTATTGCTTCTTATTCAAATGAAAAGCTTCTCTCAAACAAGTTACTTTAAGTTTTAATATAACGGATGAGAATGAATTACTCAAGATCTTATGGTTACTAAATTCAGGATGTAGTTGCATTACATGCAAGTCAATAGTGGGTTCGTGTCAACGTGTTAACACGAATTTTTACGCAAGTCAAACGTGTTCATTTCGAGTTTCACGTGTTTAACCCAAACACGACCCATTTAATATTCATGTTTTCGGATCATGTCATATTCAGCTTCGAGTCCAAAAAAATGATTAACCCTAACCCTCTAGTTACATGTACGATTCGAGTCGTGTTAACGGGTTATGTGCCAAATTCCTACCCTTTTATGAATCCATTAAATTAGCAACATATCCTGAGTTGTAAGTTGGACAAGTTCAATTGAACTAGGATTTGTCTAAGCTCAACCAGATATATATTGGTACTTATCAAGGACTAACCAAAGCTCCCCAACCAAAGCTCAAGTTGCCCATAAATTAATGAGTTGCATTAATATTTACTTGGTTTTGCAAGCTTTTTACAACTTCTCCAAATTTTTGGCAACAACCAATAAGTCATATTGTATTATTTATGTTGTTAACAATTACACCAAACATATCAATGGTGAGTTTGTATGGCTTGTAGTTTCATGTCAATAGTGATATGTATGGCTTGTAGTTTCATGTTCATAGTGATATGCCTTGATTGAACACTTAACATTACTATGGCCCAAAATAGTACAAAACTTGTATGCTTAAAAATAAATAAAAAGGATAATATAGTGGTACTGATAATAATGTTTGTTGATATATCAATTGTAAAAGGGATGAGATGATAACAATGGCTAGAAGATGCGTTATTGATGTGGTCTTGCTGGTAGTAATTTCCTTAGTAACAATTAAGGTTTTGAAGCGTAGGAAACACCTCAATTGAAAACCCTCTATTTGCCTCCCATGGCTGAAACTAAACCCTCTCTCTCTCTCTCTCTCTCTCTCTCTCTTTACCTTCCTCTCTAACCAAACCCAGTAGTTATTTTTTCTCTTTCACAATCAGCAAACAACCCAAAGATAAAGATTATGGTCAGTGATATGCATTCGACGAGGGGTCCGTAGTGGTATGGAGGACTACATAATAAAGTTTTTGTTGTGAGGCGTCTTATATTTACTGTACACTTAAAGTACTATAAGGGGCCTTTTATGGAGGCGGAGGGTCAAGGCTAACCTAGGCCCTTTTGCAAGGTCTAGGGGGCAACGCACCCAGCCTGAATTTTTTGTGGTATATATTGTTAATTCAGGATAGGGTTTTGAGAATATAACAGAAAAGAGAGCTATAGAGTATTCTTGTAATCCTTATTATATGGATTTTGATCATTTCTCCGCCGTGAACGTAGTCATCTCACCGAACTATGTATATCTTATATGTGTGTGTGTGCTTATTATTTTATTATTGTTTATTGTGTGATTGAAACCACGTTCTAGCATAATATGTTTAATAAAATTGCTCTCTCTTCCGCAGATGGCTGATTCTGTTAATAAAAGTTTAATATTTGTCGATTGATAAATAATCGGAAAGACCAATATAACTAGAAAATGCGCAAATTTTTTAAATATGATCAGAACAACGTGGTACAAGTCGAAAATTTCATCGAAACGAATTTGATTGTCTATGTTACCATTTGCAAGTTCTAACCAATATCGACCGACATGAAACGGTGTTTTCAACCTTGGCAACAACCTATGTGTTGATTATAGGGCTGAGCAAGGAATCCGAAAAAATCGGCAATCTGAACTGGTCTAGTCCAATCTGGTAGGTTTATATTGGTTTTTTCTAATCCATGTGTAACATTCTAAATAAAACAATTCCAATTAACAATCATTAAGAACATGCTCTATAGTTTCAAACAACACAATTCAATTTCCAATATTCTCTTTCTTATTGAACTATAGGCTTCAGCCCACACAATTACATATTACAGTTTATAGTTCACCAAGTTAGAGAAAAACAAAACCATTGTCCCTTGGGTTTACTTATTACAATACATATTAGTTTACTACAACAAGGGTCCATCTCCAAAAATAAGGATATAGAAGTTTAACAGTTAAATTACAACTTCAAAGTTCACAAAATAATTAAAGTCAAAAAGGAACAATCATCATCTTCTTCATTGGCGAGGTGGTGACTCATGAACTCCTGAAAAATGATTAGATAAGAATGAGCGATTGCCCAGTAAAGAATATATTTAACCAAGTATATAAATGTTTGATTTAAAATATACATGATCAATACCAATTCTCATGAGTTCAATGTCATCAATTTTATCATGCAACACACACTTCTTCATTCAATTCGACATTTTTTCATCCTCACACGGATGGCTAGTGGGCACTTCAATCCTTTCACTTTTGTCGTCCTCACACGACCGAACAAATGGACACCTTAGTGCATTCCCACATTTGTCATCCTCACACAACCAGGCAAGTGGGCAACTCAGTTCTTCCTGCGTGGGTAGACCATAAGGCACAACAAACCACATTCCAAAAATATCCCCATTCTCATAATGCAAGGAATCTCAAAGGCCCTTTAATTCTACTCATCAATTTCCTTTCCTCTTAGTCATAATCCATGAACAACCTTTAGGGTTACACAATATAATTTAGGGTTTTTTCCTCTTATGTGTTAGTTTTCCTTGTTTAGTGTCTTTTTACACCATCTTCCATTGATAAATACTCAATCTGTCATCAATTTCAAATAAGGCTCACTATCATCACAAAAATCCATATACATATACATAATCATTTACATATACATATACATATATAATCACCAATCTCAATATCCACCCACACCTTAAGATTTACATACTCTTAAACCAAAGTATAGATATACAAGCGTAAAGATATTCCTACCTTAAAGGTTGTAAGTGAAAGATGAAGATCCAAGAAATGAACTTCCGAAATAGCACAATCTAATCAGTTCAAAATGTAGCTTTCGGCGAGATTAACAACTTCGATGAAGGCACAAGGATAGATTCTTGCTATAAATGGATGAAATCTAGTGTTTCAATGCTACGGTTTTTGAAAAAGGTTGCTGGAGAGAAAGAGTATGAAAAAGTGAGCCAAAATGTGTATGGATCGCGTTTTAACTCTATTGTCCCGAATAGACCACTCAAGCGAACTTTATATCGCTCAAGCGAAGAATACAAAATGAAGAGACCGCTCGAGCAATCTTTTCACCACTCGAGCAGTAAACACAACGTCCTAGAAATTTTGCAAAGCTATAGTGAAAATACTGGAAGCCTCACATCTTCACTCGAGCGATCACTTCACTTCTTGAGCGATCTTGCCTGTAACTAGGCAAGCTACTGGAAGCTTCGAATCACCACTCAAGCGACCGATTGACCACTCGAGCGAACCCCCAGAACTGGCTATTACACCATGGTTCGATTCTGGATTAGAAAATTGGGAATTCGTTCTCTCTAGATCAATTTCGGATTGGAGTTCACGGTTTTGAATTAGAACCAACCCGGACCGTATGTAACTTAAACAGTATACATACCATACACCCTGATGCATACAATCCTACCCTTTTATATATTATGTTTGTTTAAGTTAACGGTGGAACAATATGCATGTTTATGTTTAAAAAAATCATAGGCAAATTAATGTTGAAATGAAAATGTTATATACTCCCTCTGTCCTAAAATAACAGTCCCTTTTAAGGAATTTAACTTTTTTTGGTAGTACAATTATTGCACTTTAAAAAAATTGATTTTCCAAAATTACTCTTTGATAGGACATTTTTTGGAAAATACTAATTGTCATAATTGTACTTTTGGTGTTGTTAATGAATTTAAAAGAAGGGAAAAATAGGAAATTAATATTATTTTAGTCCTTCATTTTTTAAAAGGAACTAATATTTTGGGACGGAGGAAGTATATATTTTTTTTGTGAACATATTATGTGAAATTGTGGTTCCAAACCGAGCCAAACCATGTTTAAATGGTTTGATTTGGATTGGTACCAATTTTTAAGGAACTGTAGATAACGGATTGATCTTGATTTTACCCAAAATCGAACCAATTTAGATCATGCTCACCCCTAGTTGATTGGCAACTCTCAAAAATAAAATAATATTTTTAACATCAAAAATAATTATTGAAGAAACCTAAATCAAATCCCATGATGGAGACAAAGCCAATCATGGAGCACCTTCAAATCTTCACCAATTTTGTTTATCTAATTCGATTAGTTTGATATGAATAATTCCAACCTTTTTATCATTTTTTATGAAAATATTTTTAAAAATTTCACTCTTATCCCAAAATTTTCTTTTCACCAAATTTAATGAAAAAATAATCATCTTCAATATTTTATTTTTTAAATTTTCATTATATTCAAATTTGATAAAACATTTGATAAGTTCTTAATTTGATTAAAAAGGACTCTCCCTTGATTTGATAAAGAAATTGGGGATGATTTTTTAGTATGGATGCTAGTGAAGAGAAAGACGGAAAGGGATAGATGAGTGGCTTTCTTGGGTTGGGATAGGGCTTTCATCTAATTTAAATTTGATGGGGGAAAAAAAAGGATGAAAGATTAGAGATGTTCCAAACCATGCCTGTTTGTACTAACAATGATATGAGACGCACTTACAAACTCCCAGAAAATGTTAATATCTCCAAAGGCAACATTTGATTACCGGATTATTTTTTTGTGGGATTAGATATAATGTGATTATTGATAGGATTGTGAAGGATAAAAATTTAGGATAAACTACTATAGCGATCCCAATTTTGCCACTTCGTTGTGTATGTCGAGGATCGAGCTGGGGTCCAAGGGGCAGCGCCCCTTGGCGGGTCCGAGGGTAGCGCCCTGATAGGGTGAGGGGCAGCGTCCCCGAAGCAAAAATACAAAATGCATTAGAAGTTTCTTGTTCGCTCGAGCGGCCGTTTATGTACTCGAGCGGAGAATGTTTGGTTCCAAAAGTTTAACCTGTCTGCAAAAGTACTGGAAAAGTGTATTTGACACTCGAGCGGGGCTTTCCACGCTCGAGCGGACCATGTTATATCAGTTCGTGAATCTGATATTTCATATCACTTTGTATATATCTCTCTATAAAAACCCTTTCCTCTCCATTCTCTCTACATTTCCTTACGCCAAATTGGATCAAAACCTTTATTTCTCAAGATCCATTAGAGTTCTACCATAGGTTCTTCATCAAAGTTGGTTAATTTCTCGAGGGCTTCGTTGTGTGCGGTGAAGATCGAGTTTCGATACCATTGATTTTGGGGGTTTCATCTCATTTCTTCTTCAAAACTCAAGGTAGGGATTTCCTTAGAGTTATATATATATATATATTTTTCAAGATCTAGATGATTTTTGAAACCATCTTTCGATAGTTTTGAAAATTGATTGTTGATTCGAGAAGTTTAACGATTTTGAAAGTAGGTTTGTCTCTTGTTCTTTTAAAATGATCTTATGGGTTTTGATTTTCGTTGATTGAAGAAAATATGATTTTGGAAAGTTTTCTTTCAAAAGATTTGAGTTGTATAGTTTTGGTGAGAAAACCTAGAATTTGGAGATTTTTTTTAGAAGACTGAAAATCCATGAATGATATTGTTATATTTATTTTGTGTGTCAAAATAAATGGATGTTTGAAAATTTTCTTATTTATATTTATATAAATGATGAATTTCAGGGAATATGACGACTGTTGTTCATTTTGGAAATTATTGTTCAAAACGTTGAAATAGTCTTGAAATAACTAATTGTTGAGGATACTTGAGAAAATGGAATTGTGTTATTCCTTGGATGATGAATTGGAATAAATGTATTTATATTCATCTTGTGAAATTGGCATATCAATTCATTTGATTACATTAAACTTTGAATGTTGATTTGAAAACTTGCATTAAGAAAAGAATGTTGAGAAACAAGTTTTCATGGAATAGTTTTGGGATAAATACATTGGTAAGTCTTGGTAGGTGGTGTAGATGATATTGAATAAGTTGGCCTGAGAGTCCGGGGTGAAAGACCGAAAACTCGCGCGGAATAGGTGTCAAGCCTCCCGGTTAATACCGGTAAAAATGACAATTTGGTAGTACTTGTATAGTCTACTTATAGACACCGACGCAGGGATTACCAGAGTCATAGTTGCTGCCCTTGAAATAAATTGTTAAGTTTTAAACAATTGAAATTGCATGATATCATTGAGCATAATGGTTTTCAAAATATGAAAATGTGATTTATCTTCAAAAATGGCAGCATGGCATGTGCATTTCATCTCTTGAGACTTGTATAAAATGTATATATTTTGTTAAGAATTTCCTACTGGGCTTTATGCTCACCCTGCGGGATTTTTTTCAAGAAAAGATGTGGTGATCCCACCCAACTAGGGGCGTGGAAGTATGTGTGTTGGGAGTACAATGCTCTCATTTTGCTGTGACTCTGTGTGTAAGTCAAGGGTTGTGTTTGTGTGGGTTTGAATAACCGTTTTGTGTAACCAGGCTCAAGCCTTAGAAACTTGTAAACCCCTGGGGATATTTATTTGTTTATTTACTTGTTGTTGGATTAATGTATTGTTGCATAAAGAACTATTATGTCATGTAATGTAAGTTTGGATTTTTATATTCAGTTTTCCTTGAAAGAGCCATGATTGTTGTATTATTATTTGGGCTAGAAATTTGGGGCATTACAACTTGGTATCAGAGCTACCGGGTTTGAATACTTGGAACTCATGGGAAGTGGTTGTTTAACCACAATGGGTTCATTTAGCATGCTTGGGAAGTGTTATGCATTTTGTGACTATGTCATAACATGCTTATGTGACTAAATGGGTATGGGATTGGAGTTTTGGGATATTGTTTGTGCCTGTAAAATTCTTTGAGGTCTTATTAGAAGGGTACTTGATCAATACTCATTCTACTAAGAATTCTTGGTTTTTGGTGGGACGAATCTCATCATAAGAGTATAATCCGTGTGTGTTTACATGACTAAGTGCTTATGTGGGGTGAAATTTAATTGTTATATGGTAGAGGAATATATAGCATTATTGTGATCAAACGTGTAAGGCAAGCTGCGGGCATGTGTGGGTTAGTATGCTAAATTAATTTTGTCGTCATTTATAGGATGTCAGGAAGAGGTCAAACCCGTGGTGGTAGAGGCGGGAGACGTGGCAAGGCTCGCCGAGGTATGCATGAGGTATTGATCTATGAGGTTCTGGTGCAAGAGGAAGAGTTCGGCCAAGCTAATATGGTCGAACAAGTGGGGCAGACAGAAATCCCTGGACAAGCGGGTCAAACCACAATGGGGGCCCTAGCTCGAGAAATGGCAGGGGCTTTAAGAGAGTCTATGAACGTGTTAAGGGCGGAGAATCAAACCCGAGAGAACACTGCGGAGTCAAGGGCGAGTTTCCTTACTAGAGAGTTCATGCAAGCTAAACCGGACGAGTTCCATGGTGGTCCCGAGCCCAAGAAAGCGGATGAGTGGCTCGAACAAACTGTGAAGACATTTGAGATGCTTCACGTTGAAGATAGTGAACTAAGAGTGACTCAAGCGAGTTACCACCTTAAGGGAGACGCGGGTCAATGGTGGAAATATGCCAAGGGTAGAGTGGAGCCGACATGGAAAGCCTTTGTGGTTGCTTTCCAAGATAAGTACATACCTCCCACTGCTAGGGAGAGATTGAGGCAAGAGTTTAAAGACCTCAAACAACTCGACATGCCCATGGCCGAGTTTAAGGTGGTCTTCTCTAGTTTGTCCAGATTTGCACCAGAGTTGGTAGCAATAGAAGAGCGTCGTTGCATTGAATTTGAAAAGAAATTGAAAACAAAAATTATGTTCAAGCTTGTCGGAAATATGATTCAGGAATATGACTGTCTTGTGGAGACGGTGACACACGTAGAAATTTCCATAGAAGCCGAGGAGGAGAGGCTTCGGAGTTCGAGGTCTAGGGGCCAAGAGTCTCAAGGAGACTATAGGTAGAACAAGAAGAGCAAGAACACCTATCCATCCCAGTCCCAACCACAGCAGTCTAGATCCACTTTTCCTTTGCCTAGTGCGGGTCCGGGAAAAAGTGCATCAAGTAGCTTCTCGTGTTTCAAGTGTGGCCAACCGGGTCACAAAGCCTTCTCATGCCCACAGAAGGGAGGAGGGAAGTTAATAGTACCACCACCTAACCGATCTCAAAGTCAGTCTCAGTCTTAGTCTCAAAATAAAGGTCAAAGGTTTAATTGTTATCAGTGTGGTTAGCCAGGGCATATGAAGAGAACTTGCCCACAGTTGGGAGGCGCATCTGGCGCATTAGAGTAGAGGCAGACTCAGAGCCACCAGCAGGCTCAATCAGTCTAAGCTTCGCGAGTTAATCAGGGAGCTGCTTTGGCTCAGTCAGTACAACAGACCTATGCTCCGAGAGGGGAGCAAGTCAATTAAGGGCCACAGGGGCGCGTGCATGCTGTTACCGTACCAGAGAAGTTACCAGAATCCTCAGTTGTGACAGGTATTTTTGCTGTGTGTAATTCTTTGGATAATGTATTGATAAACACGGGTGCATCTCATTCATTTATATCTACTGCATTTGCTTCTACATTGGGGTTAAAGGTAGCACGGTTAATGCCTCCACTCAGAGTAGAGTCACCTGTTGGGGGTACAGTTGATTTAGACCGGGGTTGTCATGATTGTGAAATAGAAGTTGCCGGGCGTCAACTTCCGTTTGCTTTTGTGTTGCTAGATATGTTGAGTTTTGATGTCATTTTAGGCATGAACTGGTTGTGTTCTTATCAAGTTGTGATTGATTGTTACCGTTAGAGAGTTACAGTGTGCACTTCGGGTGGTGACCGTTTCTATTTTTTTGGGAACCGAGTTGATAGAGCCTTATCGCCAGTTGTTGACCCTCGTAGTAGAAACAAGTTTAGTGGCCTTCTTGTAACTCTCTTGGATAGTGAGAGTGACGGGGCTCGTGTTAAGTTACCAAGGGTAGTTTGTGAATACCCGGATGTCTTTCCAGAAGATCTTACTAGTTTACCACCTCACCGGGAGATCGAGTTCTCCATTGAATTAGTGTCTGGCACAACACCGATTTCTATGTCACAGTATAGATTTGCACCCGCCGAATTGCATGAGTTGAAGATTCAACTCCAAGAACTTTTAGACAAGAGCTTTATTTGCCCTAGTACATTACCTTAGGGAGCGCCGGGTCTCTTTGTGAAGAAGAAGGATGGGTCATTGCGGTTGTGTATTGATTACCGCAAGTTGAATAGAGTTACAGTTAAGAACAAGTATCCTCTACCCAGAATAGATGATTTGTTTGACCAACTTAGAGGGTCTCGTTGCTTCTCAAAAATAGATTTGAGGTCGGGGAACCATCAGTTGAAAGTCTGGGAGGAGAACATTCAGAAAACGGCCTTTCATACTCGTTATGGCCACTATGAATTCCTTGTAATGCCTTTTGGGTTGACCAGTGCACCGGCTTCTTTTATGGATTTGATAAACAGAATTTTTCGAGAATACTTGGACCGTTTTGTGGTCGTCTTTGTGGACGACATCTTGATTTATTCAACCTCTGAAGAGGAACACGAGACTCACCTATGGGTAGTGCTGGGTTTACTTAGTGAGCACCAATTGCATGCCAAATTTGAAAAATGCGAGTTTTGGTTAACAGAGGTGAAGTTTTTGGGGCATGTAGTGTCTAGAGAGGGAGTGACTGTGGACTCCTCAAAAATAGATGCCGTACAGGATTGGGAACAACCCATGAATGTTTTTGAAATCTAGAGTTTCTTGGGTTTAGCAGGGTATTATCGACATTTTGTAAGGGACTTCTCAAGATTAACTGCACCTTTCACTAGGTTGACTAGAAAGGGTATCAAATTTGTGTCGAGTAAGGCTTGTGAAAAGTTATTCCAAGAGCTTAAAACTAGATTGACTACCGCACCAGTTTTGATAATTCCGGAAAGGGGTTTGAATTACACTGTCTATTGTGATGCGTCCAGGGATGGACTTGGTTGTGTCTTAATGCAAGAGGGAAAAGTTGTGGACTACGGTTTACAACAATTGAAAACTCATGAGAAAAATTACCCCACCCATGATCTAGAATTAGCAGCGGTGAGCTGTGAAAATTTGGAGGCATTACTTGTACGATGAGAAGTTTGAAGTCTTCTTTGATCATAAGAGTCTAAAGTATTTGTTTTCTCAAAAAGACTTGAATTTACGACAACGGAGGTGAATGGAATTTATGGAGAATTATGACTTTGAGTTACACTATCATCCAAGGAAGGCCAATGTGGTGGCCGATACTTTGAGTCGAAAATCTGTGAGTAGTTTGGCAAGTGTGGCCATTTGGAAATGGGATATGCTAGATGTTATTGGCAAGTCTGATTTGCTCTTGGGTGAGTCCAGAGAGAGTGCTACATTGTTTACTTTGAATGCTCAACCTACCTTGGTTAGTAAGGTCATAGAGGCACAAGGAGGAGACCGTGATATAAAATCAATCCGTGTTAAGATTTCCAATGGAAAGGAAGAGAAAGGTTTGAACTTTCACTCGGATCTGAGTGTACGTTACCTAGACCGTTTGTTTGTACCAGAATCTTGTAGAGAGGAAGTACTTCGGGAGTTCCATCACTCACGCCTTATGGTACACCCGGGAGGCACTAAAATGTATCATGATCTTAGTCATCAGTTTTGGTGGAGGGGTATAAAACGGGATGTCGCTTTATTTGTATCAAAGTGCCTTACTTGTCAACAAGTGAAGGCCGAACACCAAAGACCAGCGGGTTTGTTACAACCCTTACCGATAGCCGAGTGGAAATGAGAGCGTGTTACCATGGATTTTGTAGTTGGGCTTCCTAGAACACAACGAGGCAATGACGTCGTTTGGGTGACTGTTGATAGGTTGACTAAGTCTATCCATTTCATTCCGATGTGCACCAGCGACTCAGTTGAACGCTTGGCAGAGTTGTACATTAGAGAGATAGTTCGACTTCATGGAGTCCCTGTGACTATTGTGTCGGATAGGGATCGTTTTACTGCCCAGTTATGGCAAAACCTTCAAGAAGCGTTGGGAAACTAAGTTGACTCTTAGCATCGCTTATCATCCTCAAACTGATGGACAGTCGGAACGTACCATTCATATTTTGGAAGACATGCTTAGAGCTTGTGTCCTTGATTTTAAGGGGCCTTGGGAAAGGCACTTACCATTGATTGAGTTTGCTTACAACAATAGTTACCAAGCTAGTATTAGGATGGCACCATTTGAGGCCTTGTATAGCCGACCTTGTAGATCACCGGTTTGTTGGGCTGAAGTGGGTGATGCACTGTTACTAGGTCCGAAAATTGTTAGAGAGACAACTGAGAAAGTTGTTCTCATTCGGAAGTGGTTAGCTACGGCCCAAAGTCGACAAAAGAGTTATGCCGATAAGAGGAGATGCCTTTTATCTTTTGAAGCTGGTGACCATGTGTTTCTAAAAATCTTACCAAGGCAGGGTATGATGAGATTTGGTAAGTGGTAAATTATCTCCAAGGTTCATTTGGCCTTTTGAGATCTTAGAGTGAATTGAGGAAGTGGCATTCCGGTTAGCTTTACCGCCACAACTTTCAGAAGTTCACAACATATTTCATGTAGCTATGCTTAGGAAGTATGAACTTGACCCTTCTCATGTGCTTGATTGGGCTGACTTTGATGTAGATGAGGATGCCTCTTATGAAAACGACCGGTTCAAATATTAGATACCCGGGAACAAGTGCTACGAAGCAAAACTATACCGTTGGTAAAGGTATTGTGGAGACACCATGGGGTTGAAAAAGTGACGTGGGAACGGGAGGTGAAAGCCCACTCCAAATATCCGAATTTGTTTGAAAATGCTTAAGTTGCTTTTCTTTTTAATATTCGCTAGTGTTGAGGGAAACGTATTTAAAGTTGTTAACCACATGTTGATATGTGCATTGTTGTTTTAAGCATAAGGTTGTTGAGAGTTGCCATTACTTTTTGGGAAATTTCATGTTTATGCGTATTTAGGAGGTTGTTGTTAATGAGATAACTATGTTGGAAATGGTGGAATTTGGTTGAGTGTTAGTATTGTGATTTGAAAATGAAATAGTGTGGTTTTGATCGCAAAATTCTTTGTTTGGGTAGTTTGATTTGGAATTTCGGAAACAAAATTCTTTAAGGGGGGAAGGTTGTAACAATCCCAGTTTTGTCACTTCGCTAAGTATGTCGGGAATCAAGCTGCCCCGTCAGCTCGCAGGGGTCCAGGGGGCAGTGCCCTTTAGCGGGTCCAAGGGCAGCACCCTGACGGGGATCGAGCTACCTGGTCAGCTCGTGGGAGTCCAGGGGCAGCGCCCCTTGGCGGGTCCTAGGGCAGCGCCCTGGCGGGGTTGAGGGGCAGTGCCCCTGAAACAAAAATGCAAAATGCATTAGAAGTTGCTTGTCCGCTCGAACAGCCGTTTATGCGCTCAGCGGAGAATGTTTGGTTCCAGAAGTTTGACCTGTCTGCAAAAGTACTGGGAAAGTGTATTTGACGCTCGAGCGGACCATGTTATATCAGTTTGTGAATCTGATATTTCAGATCACTTTTGTATATCTCTCTCTCTCTAAAAACCCTTTCATCTCCTTTCTCTCTACATTTCCTTATGCCAAATTGGATCAAAACCTTGATTTCTCAAGATCCATTAGAGTTTTGTCATAGGTTCTTCATCAAAGTTGGTTAACTTCTCGAGAGCTTCATTGTGTGCGGTGAAGTTCGAGTTTCGACACCGTTGATTTTGGGGGTTTCATCTCATTTCTTCTTCAAAACTTGAGGTAGGGATTTTCTTAGAGTTATATATATATATTTGTAAGATCTAAATGATTTTTGAAATCATCTTTCAATAGCTTTAAAAATTGATTGTTGATTCGAGAAGTTTAACGATTTTGAAAGTAGGTTTGTCTCTTGTTTTTTTAAAATGATTTTATGGGTTTTGATCTTTGTTGATTAAAGAAAAGATGATTTTAGAAAGTTTTCTTTCAAAAGATTTGAGTTGTATAGTTTTGGTGAGTTTTCTTTCAAAAGATCTAAATGATTTTTGAAATCATCTTTCGATAGCTTTGAAAATTGATTGTTGATTCGAGAAGTTTAACGATTTCGAAAGTAGGTTTGTCTCTTGTTTTTTTAAAATGATTTTATGGGTTTTGATCTTCGTTGATTGAAGAAAAGATGATTTTGGAAAGTTTTCTTTCAAAAGATTTGAGTTGTATAGTTTTGGTGAGAAAACCTAGAATTTGGAGATTTTTTTTAGAAGACTGAAAATCCATGAATGATATTGTTATATTTATTTTGTGTGTTAAAATAAATGGATGTTTGAAAATTTTCTAATTTATATTTATATAAATGATGAATTTCAGGGAATATGACGACTGTTGTTCATTTTGGAAATTATTGTTGAAATAGTCTTGAAATAACTAATTATTGAGGATACTTGAGAAGAGAGAATTGTGTTATTCCTTGGATGATGAATTGAAATAAAAGTATTTATATTCATCTCGTGAAATTGGCATATCAATTCATTTGATTACATTAAACTTTGAAAGTTGATTTGAAAACTTGCATTGAAAAAAGAATGTTGAGAAACAAGTTTTTATGAAATGGTTTTTGGGTAAATACGTTGGTAAGTCTTGATAGGGGGTGTAGATGATATTGCATAAGTTGGCCTGAGAGTCTGGGGTGAAAGACCAAAAACCCACGCGGATAGGTGTCAAGCCTTCTGGTTAATACCGGTAAAAATGATAATTTGGTAGTACTTGTATAGTCTACTTGCAAACACCGACATAGGGATTACCAGAGTCGTATTTACCGCCCTTGAAATAAATTGTTAAGTTTTGAACAATTGAAATTGCATGATATCATTAAACATGATGGTTTTTAAAAGATGAAAATGTAATTTATCTTCAAAAAGGACATAGCATGACATGTGCATTTCATCTCTTGAGACTTGTATAAAACGTATATACTTTGTTAAGAATTTCCTACTGGGCTTTATGCTCACCCTACGGGATTTTTGTGTAGGAAAAGGTGTTGTGATCCCACCCAACTAGGGGCGTGGAAGTATGTGTGTTGTGAGTACAATGCTCTCATTTTGCTGTGACTCTGTGTGTAAGCCAAGGGCTGTGTTTGTGTAGGTTTGAATAGCCATTTTGTGCAACCAGGCTCAAGCCTTGGAAACTTGTAAACCCTTTGGGGTATTTGTTTGTTTATTTACTTGTTGTTGGATTAATGTATTGTTGCATGAAGAACTATTATATCATGTAATGTAAGTTTGGAGATTTATATTCAGTTTTCTTTGAAAGAGCCATGATTGATGTATTATCATTTGGGCTAGAAATTTGGGGCGTTACAACTACCAATAGGTCCTAACAGTTAGACTTAATTCCTATCAAGTCTTATTGAAAATAAGTCTTGGTAAAATTGTCGCTAAAAATAATTTTTTTGTGACAATTTTTTACATACGTCGCTAAAAATTGACAATTGGTGTCTTTTTTTTGTCATGATTTTTATAAATTGTCGCTAAAACTTAAAATTAGTGACTTTTTTTATGACAAATTTTTTTCATAGGACCTATTAGACAATAAGTCCACTTATTAAGACCTGCACGTAAGTACCCCATAAATTTATACCATGGAATTAGATAGGATGAATGATTTGATATATCGTAGGATTATGGATAGAATTATGGAGATGAGTTATACCCACAAATAATAGATGAGATAAATAATTGGATAAAAATAGTGACATATTATATTTGGTTATGATGAAATAAAAAATATATAATTATTTTTGATTGTTGGATGAAGGAAAAAAAATTCATACTACATTATTCAATCTCCAATTTTCCCTTATTTAATCCTCCATACCAGTACTAAAATTAAGGATACATTATGGTCTAATCGTATGTTATGGACTTTATTATCTATAAGCCTTGTACACCTTTTTAATCTACTAATAAGTTCTAAATGTTTATTTTGTCCCAACACATTTTGGAGATATTGATAGGTGGAAAAAGAAACAAGAGTTGGGTAAATAAGTTTGGTCAATAGGAACGACACATAATTTAGAATTCAATATTATGTAAAACAAACACTAGATTTGTAACACCCCAAAAAAATAACAACAAACCACTTCATGATATTCAATGGAAAAGCAGAAGCTTATACAATATTAACCTTTCATTGATTCTTTTTTATCATACAAAAGATGACATGTATTTATACATTCATAAATCATAGATCATGAATCTATAGCATATGACATGCAGCAATCACATGAAACAAAAGAAAGTATGAATAAGTTTATGCCTTAATGGCTACATCTTTCCAAGTCGATACTTGTGTACAACAAAATGAGTTAAACTCAATACATATAAAGTCCAAGGCTTTTACAATAAATATTTACACAAAAGAACAAAAGGAAGTTCTCATCTCCAAGGTTCTCCCAAAGCTGCTTCTTTGGTGAAGGCATATCATCAGTAACTGAAAGTTGTTTTCCACATAAGGTGAGCTAAAGCCTAGTAAAGAATGCTTGAACACAGTGTATGGGGCTTCACAAAGTCATATGGTGAATGCATATGCATGCCATATACCAAAACATTTCCCTTTCTCTTTCAAAACAAATCAATGATATGATTATACATGAATTCATAAAACAATGCTTTTTAACCAAAAAATTGGGTAGTAAATACTCAATGCTGGGAATCTCTAGACATGTGTCTACTAGTAGGTTATACAAGCACTAGCAAAGCCATTTTACCTGTACTAATCAGAAAGATCGGCACCTAACCGCACGGATTTCTAGACTTTCACTAAGGACACACATGTCAACATAAAAAACACCACACCCACACCCACACCAACACCCCCACCCCCTAACTAGATTCACCAAGGTATCCCTTTTCTTAAAAATGATACATTTTCAATATATATAAATATGAAACAATGTTCAATGCAAGATGTATGAGTAAATAGTTTTCAATTAACATATTCCTCGTGCAATTTCTACAATAATCACCAATAACTCAAAACAAATATCTCTATATAAAAGATAAATTTCCAAACAATAAGTGTAATTTCATAATCTCAATATAGGAGTGATATTACATGCTCAACTCCGCTCTCATCATCAACAGATATGTTCATATTCTCATTTCAAAATCCAACCATTTTCCCTTTGTTCTTAGTTCCAAAATTTCAATAATTTCCAACAAAAATCCATTTCCTCTCAATAATGCTTTTAAGGAGAAATTTCCAAAATTTCAACACAATTTGACAACATAACCATCTTCATATAATTTCCTATGAATCCATTTGAAAACCCCTCTTCTATGTTCCCAAAATCAAACCCAAATCAAAACCCTAAATCAAAACCCTCAACTCTAAATCACTACCCTTTTTAAAATACACATAACGTAGCTAAGAATCATATGAAAATGTTGAAGAAATCCCTACCTCTAGATTAGAAGAGTTGATGAGCAAGACTCAAGATTTGACGAAGTCGAAACTCAAACTTTCTCCAATCAAAATGACTACCTCTACACGCTCTACTCTTTTCTCCAAGGTACTATGGTGAAGAAATCAATGGATCACGGTGTATGAAAGTATTTAAACAAGAACTAGAGAGAGAAAGTGAAGAAAGTAGGCTAGGGAGTGTTTTAAAGAGAGAGAAATTAAAAAGTGATTGAAAATTACTTTCCCCCAATCTGATATACGTACAGACTGCTCGAGCGACCAAAACACGACTCAAGCGCACAATGACCCCCTTTTAGAAGTGTTGCGGACTTGCAAAAGACCACTCAAGCGAAGAAAGGACCACTTGAGTGAAGATCATCCTACTCCCAGTAGTTTTGCAAACTTGAAAAAAAAAAAAAAAAAAAAAAAAGTACTAAGAGGAACCAAAGACTACTCAAGCGGACAAAAAACCTCTTGAACGAAATTGAAAAGAAACATACATAAACTTTTTTGAAAAACTAACTCTCAACCTATTCAACACAACCAATAATCAAACCTAGATGACAACAAGACAATAAATAGTATAAACAACTATACAGAATATTGGATCTCAGATTAAAAGAATATAAAGGGTTGAGTCATGACCCAGGCTGCTATAAGATTGGACTATCTAGCAGGACCTTTATATTTTCCATATCCAATTTATTTCTTCTTATGCTGCAATCAAACACTAAACTAACAATATGGTAAGTTTCACATGTTTTTTATACTTTCAATCCCACTAAAATAATGGAGATCTTAACTTCACTTGTAACGCCCTCAAAATAATGACATTAAACCCATCAAATAAGACATTCATTGACATATGAAATAACCACATTCTTCTATTCATCAGAGTTTCATTACAAAAATATTACATGTTAACAACAAAAGCAAAATGCCCTACAGGCTTACAGCTTTCCAAGTTAACACTTGGTTACAACAAAAGAGTGCTAACTCATCTACAAATTAAGCCCTCGACTTGAATATACATGTAATACATCAAAAAGAACTAAAACAACAACAATCTGCTCGCCTCTAGCCTCCCAAGCTATGACCTTGGAGGTGGCATGCTACCTGTACCTGAAAATGATATTCCCATATAGGGTGAGCCACAGTCCAGTAGAAATACACTAAACCAACCATGAACAATGACTAAAAGATTAGCAATTGATAGATGGCCAACACTGATACATCCACATAAATCACATTTTATGTCATTCGACTTATGAGTCCAAGTTACTTTTCATTTTTCCTTTTTCAACAGATATGCATATTAGCTCTATCATCATCTCAACAGATATGTATAACAACAATATCCCACATTCACAGATAAGCACATAAGCTATATCCACATTCTCAACAGATATGTATAACAACAATATCCCACTTTCACAGATAAGCATATAAGCTATATCTATACTTCACAAAGATAAGCCTATGAGCTCTATCTTCACTTCTCTAGATAAGCATATGAGCTGTATCTACGGAGTTCATCCCCTATCTTCTCCCAATACTATCCGGTTTAAAGGTACATCCCTCATCTTCCCCTAAACCACGGAGTACATCCCCCATCTCCTCCTCTACACATAACGTATACAAACACATTGGTTATATATACAATCACCCAATACATACAGTTAATGTATTCTATCAACCGTCAAATTCCATGACACATTCTATTGATTAGTTTTCGTTTGCCTAATCATCATGCATTGTCTACAACAATCACGACTATCCTCCACCGATAGCCCAAAGCAGTTATCTCTAAACAGAAAATAAATGCACAATGGATATTCAATCAACATTTCATTTCGGTGAGTGATAATTAATTCAACTACACCCTTTAACCCCATACATTCCCAATCTCAACAATTTCATTTCATTTCATCATTTCTCACAATTAATTATCCCAATTAATCAAACAATGTAATTAGGTCATTTTCCACAATTACCATTACAACCCTTAGGTCCCATTTTCATCAATGATTCAACATTTATTCCATTTCTCTATGCCAAACATGCATCTAGGTTTATTATAAATAAAACCCCAACTTTTGTAAAATAACACAAAAGCCCCAAACTTTCACAAAATTACCAAACCAACCCCAACATCTCAAAATACCAAAATTTAAAGACAAAATCCATAGAGAGGAGTAGGATATCCCTACCTCAAATTCGGAGCCCCAAGGGAGAAGATGACAAAACCCAACGTGCTCTAAATCCCGAAATTTTCAGATTAAAATGTAGCCCTCGACGATCAACAACTTTTTTGTAAAGGCCAAAGATGAGCAAATCACTCCTACTAGATCAAAACCTAGAGAGAAGGTAGAGTCCTAGAGTGAGAGGCTCAACAATGGTGTTTTTGGAAAAGTAGGAGAGAGAAGAGAAAGTGAAAAAGTGATTTGAAAAGTCAAAACACGGAGCTTTAACCCAGTCGCCCCGCTCGAGCGTCCAACGCCCCGCTCGAGCGTCACTCACAGACTCC
Organism: Camellia sinensis; assembly: GCF_055761805.1. NCBI lineage: Eukaryota > Viridiplantae > Streptophyta > Magnoliopsida > Ericales > Theaceae > Camellia > Camellia sinensis. The sequence continues at coordinate 116,501,157 of NC_138974.1, forward strand.
CGCTCGAGCGTCAACAATCCCGCTCGAGCGGCGGATACACACTCCCAGAACTTTTACAGAACCAGGTCTCCGCTCGAGCTTCCAACTCCCCGCTCGAGCGGCACTCACACAACCCCGCTCGAGCAGCCAATTCCACGCTCGAGCGTCCAACACTGCACAGGGAATACTGGATGGGTGCAATTCCCGCTCGAGCGCCAAAACCCCCGCTCGAGCGGACAGGTCAAAATCTGGGCAACTTGCTTTGGTTTCTAAACTCAACCGACCTGTAACAAACCTACCCAACACATCTCATAACTCAACTACAAAGTAAAAAGGATGTAAACAAGATAATAATCAACTACCAACCTCCACGGACACATGTCCGGATCACTGTACAACAAGGATAAATCCGGGATCGCTATAACCTCCCCCCCTTAAAGAATTTCGTCCCCGAAATTAAACACAAGTTTTCCAAAACAGGTTTTCCTCCATTTTAAACAATGTTACACTTTAACATTCAACAATTCGACCCATTACCGGTCATCCCATCCCTTTAACAAGAGGCATTTCACAATATGTAAACAACATATATACTTTCAACATGCATCAACATTACGCATTTCCTTTCCAATTTCAACAATATATTTCGACATATATAATGTTACATTCAACTTCCATATGAGGCAAGTTCCAAAACATACTTCCAATAAACCAAACATTTTCAATGTTTCACAACTTAAGACATATATAAAAGCTCTTAAGTTCAACAATAGTTCAAAATCTATATACAAGATTACATATCAACAAACAAGTCCGGATATTTTTCGCGGACTTCCAATTCACGTTCCCAAGTGGCTTCCTCCACTCCGTGATGTTTCCACAAGACTTTCACCAAAGGAATAGTCTTGCCACGCAGGACCTGATCCCGCCTATCCAAGACCCGAACCGGTCTCTCCTCATACGAGGCATCCTCATCTACCTCCAAATCGGTCCAATCCAATACATGTGATGGATCTGGCTCATATTTCCGAAGCATACTCACATGAAACACATCATGAACTCCGGACAACTGCGGCGGTAAAGCTAACCGATAAGCGACCTCGCCAATCCTCTCAAGGATCTCAAAAGGACCAATAAACCGAGGGGATAACTTCCCACTCTTCCCAAACCTCATCAAACCTCGCCTAGGTGATATTTTCAGAAAGACATGATCACCTACCTCGAACGCCAAAGGCCTCCTCCTACGGTCGGCATAACTCTTTTGGCGACTCTGGGCTGTAACAAGCCGCCTACGGATAAGCTCAACTTTCTCCGTCGTCTCCCTAACCAACTCCGGACCCAACAAAGGTGCATCACCCACCTCGGCCCAACACACTGGAGACCTACACGGTCGGCCATACAAGGCCTCAAACGGTGCCATACCGATACTAGACTGAAAACTGTTGTTGTAGGCAAACTCTACCAAGGGTAAGTGCCTCTCCCACGTCCCACTGAAGTCCAGGACACAACCCCGAAGCATATCCTCGAGGATCTGAATAGTACGCTCGGACTGCCCGTCAGTCTGAGGATGGTAAGCCGTACTAAAGGTCAACTTAGTGCCCAAGGCACTCTGCAAACTCTGCCACAACCTAGCAGTAAAACGAGGGTCTCCATCTGAGACGATCGTCACTGGGACCCCGTGCAATCTCACTATGTCCCGAATATACAAGTCGGCAAGATGATCTACCGAATCTCTCACGCGCATGGGAATGAAATGCGCCGACTTAGTCAACCGGTCTACAACCACCCAAATAGTATCACTACCCCGCTGAGTCCTTGGAAGACCTACAACGAAGTCCATAGTGACATGCTCCCACTTCCACTCGGCAATAGGCAAGGGTTGCAACAAACCCGCTGGCCTCTGATGCTCGGCCTTCACCTGCTGGCAAGTAAGGCACTTCGATACGAAAACAGCCACATCTCTCTTCATACCCCGCCACCAAAACTGGCGACCCAAATCCTGATACATCTTAGTACCTCCCGGATGCACCGCAAGGTGCGAATGGTGAAACTCTCGGAGTACTTCCTCTCGGCAAGACTCCGGCACAAACAAACGGTCTCGGTATCTCACACTCAGGTCGGGATACACCGTCAAACCCTTCTCAACTTTCCCACTGGAGATCTTCTCTCGGAGGGATACTACCTCAAGGTCACATCTCTGTGCCTCTAACACTCTAGTCACAAGTGTAGGCTGCGCAACAACAGAAAACAAGGCCGCAGCCTCAACGGATTCGCCCAGTAGCAAATCAAACTCGCCAAGTACACCCAATATCTCCCATTCTCGGATGGCAATACAAGCTACATCACTAATGGATTTCCTACTAAGGGCATCGGCCACAACATTGGCCTTTCCCGGGTGATAGTGCAACTCAAAGTCGTAGTCCTCAATGAACTCCATCCATCTCCTCTGCCTCAAATTCAAGTCTTTCTGTGTAAACAGATACTTCAAACTCTTGTGGTCCGAGAACACCTCGAACTTCTCACCATAAAGGTAGTGCCTCTAGATTTTCAAGGCAAAGATCACAGCCACTAACTCTAGGTCGTGTGTAGGGTAATTATTCTCGTGTATTTTCAACTGACGTGAGCCATAAGCTACCACTCTCCCCTCTTGCATCAACACACAACCCAAACCCTCTCGTGAGGCATCACAATAAACTGCATAACCCAACCCTCTCTCCGGAATAATCAACACCGGAGCGGTGGTCAATCTAACCTTCAACTCTTGGAACGACTTTTCACAAGTCTCACTCCACACAAATTTGACTCCCTTCCGAGTCAGCCTAGTCAACGGTGACGCTAACCTGGAAAAATCTTTCACAAACCGACGGTAATACCCAGCTAATCCAAGAAAACTGCGGATCTCGAACACACTCTTAGGCTGTGCCCAATCCTGCACTGCCTCTACCTTGGATGTATCAACAGACACTCCTTCCCCGGATACCACGTGGCCTAAGAATTTGACTTCCCTCAGCCAGAACTCACACTTCCCAAACTTGGCATACAGCCTATGGGCTCTAAGCAATTCAAGCACCACTCTCAAGTGTTCCTCGTGCTCCTCCTCGGAAGGCGAATAGATAAGAATGTCGTCCACGAAAACGACTACAAATCGATCCAAGAATTCCCGGAAGATCCAGTTCATCAAGTCTATAAAGACTGCTGGTGCATTGGTAAGCCCAAATGGCATCACCAGAAACTCATAGTGGCCATACCGCGTACGGAATGCCGTCTTCGGAATATCCTCCTCCCTGACCCTCAACTGGTGGTAACCCGATCTCAAGTCTATTTTAGAGAAACAACGGGAACCCTTCAACTGGTCAAACAAATCATCTATACGGGGCATAGGGTACTTATTCTTAACCGTAGCCCGATTCAACTTCCGGCAGTCTATACACAATCTCAAGGCACCATCTTTCTTTTTAGCAAAGAGGGCCGGTGCTCCCCACGGCGAAACACTAGGGCGAACAAAACCCTTATCTAGCAATTCCTGGAGCTGAACTTTCAACTCAACCAACTCTGCTGGAGCAAAACGGTAAGGTGCCATAGAAATCGGCGCCGTGCCGGGCACTAAATCAATAGAGAACTCTATCTCTCGGTGAGGTGGCAAACTAACAATATCTTCGGGAAAGACATCCGAATACTCACAAACCACCCTCAGCAATACAAGCTGGGTCTCACCACTCTCACCTCTCTCAAAGCTAGCAAGTAGACCACTAAGCTCACTTTGCCCTCGCAAATCATACCCCAGTGGTAAAACACAACCAACCCGGTCTCCCAAGAAATGGAACCACTCCCCGCTCAAGGTACATAACGTGACCCTCTGGCAGTAGCAATCGATAACAGCCCGGTATGACGATAGACAGTCCATACCCAAAATAACATCAAAACCCTTCATGGGCATGACAACAAACGGAAAAGGAAGCCTATGGTCAGCGACCTCTATATCACAACCTCTAACATCTTGTTTCAAGATCAACTCACCACCCAAAGGCGATACCACACAAATAGGAGATGCTAACTGTGTCAACTCCAATTCTAAAACAGATGCAAATGCAGCAGATACAAAAGAATGAGATGCACCCGTGTCAATCAACACACTAGCAACCGAGTTGCAAAACAGAAAAGTACCTCTCACTACCGATGGAGCCGGTACTAAATCCTGCGCGGTAACAGCATACACGCGCCCTGTAGGCCCCTGGTCTACCTGCTCACCTCTAGGAGCATATGACTGTTGCACTGACTGGGACGACGAAGCCCTCGGATTGGCCCTCGAGGCCTGCACAGACTGAGCTGGCTGAAATCCCTGCGTCTGTCTAGAACCAGACGCTCCCGAAGTGGCACTCAACTGCGGGCAAAACCTCTTCAGGTGCCCAGGCTGTCCACACTGATAACAAGACAAGGGCTGCCCCCTGCCCAAACTCTGACTCTGCGGTCTAGCTGAAGAAGAAGCAGCTCTCTAACCCCCACCCTTCTGCGGGCAAACTGAAACCTTGTGACCCAGCTGGCCACACTTGTAACAAGCAAACTCCCCCTGATTGCCTCTCCCCGAGCCTGCACTCGGTACTAGAAATGTGGATCTAGAAACTGCACCCTGAGGCTGCTGAGGGTTATAACCCCTCTGCCTCCTGCCATCACCCTGGCCATCTTGGCCCCTCTTGGAGCCCCTCTGCTCTTCCTCCTCTTCCTGCATCATAATTTCCATATAAGCAGCGGCATCTACCAGGTGCCTATACTCTCGGATGTAAGACCCACCAACTCTCAACTTGAGGCCCCGCCTCAACTTCCGCTCAAACTCATAGCAACGGCGTTCCTCAGACGCCACCAGTTCAGGTGCAAACCTGGACAGACTGGTAAAAGTAGCCTCAAACTCGGCCACTGACAAGCCCTGCTGTTTAAGCCGGCTAAACTGATCCCTCAGCTTCTCCCTAGCTGCTGCAGACAAAAACCTCTCCTGAAAAGCATTCATAAACGCCTCCCATGTACCACCAACACGAGCCTTCTCGTACTTCCACCATTGACCCGCATCTCCCTTCAGCTGGAAGGATGCCAAGGTCACTTTCAGTGCTCCGTCCTCAATGCCAAGCATCTCGAACGTCTTACTCATTTGTTCCAACCACTCGTCAGCCTTCAGTGGTTCCTTAGGATCTCCAACAAACTCGTCCGGATTAGACCGGAAGAACTCCCTCTTCAAGAAAGAAGGCCCTGCCTCAGCCACCTGATTCCCAGCCCTGAGAATACCCAAAGCCCCTGCTATCTCTCGTGCCAAGGCACTCATAGCCTGTTGACCCGCTGGCTCGGCCACATTGGCCTGGCCAACTCCCTCCTGCACTGCCGGAACCTCCTCTGGTAACGGTACTTCCTGCCTCGCAGGCCTACCACGCCTAGCACCTCTTCCTCGTCCTGACATCCTAATAAAGGTGATACAGAACGTTAGCACATTCACAAATGTGCCAAAACCAAACACTCACGTCCTAATGCATGGACAACTGTAATTCACTCCACGTAAGCACATAAACACATAAGCACTTACGAATTTCATTTCCGGATAATGATAGTCCCGAGGCGTTACTAGAGTTCCAGTTAGAAACAGCATTGATCAAGTGCTTTTCCAACAAGACTCCCAGAAACCCAAGGATCCAATCAACATCCTAGAAATCAAATCCCATACCCACATAGTCACATAAGCATGTTATCAATTAAGCACATAGCATATGACACTACATCTAAGTCTCTATCAAGCGAGACAAACCCATTGTGATACTAATCACTTCCCACGTACCCAAAGTATTCGAACCCGGTACGCTCTAATACCAAGTTGTAACGCCCTCAAATTAATGACATTAAACCCATCAAATAAGACATTCATTGACATATGAAATAATCACATTCTTCTATTCATCAGAGTTTCATTACAAAAATATTACATGTTAACAACAAAAGCAAAATGCCCTACAGGCTTACAGCTTTCCAAGTTAATACTTGGTTACAACAAAAGAGTGCTAACTCATCTACAAATTAAGCCCTCGACTTGAATATACATGTAATACATCAAAAAGAACTAAAACAACAACAATCTGCTCGCCTCTAGCCTCCCAAGCTATGACCTTGGAGGTGGCATGCTACCTGTACCTGAAAATGATATTCCCATATAGGGTGAGCCACAGCCCAGTAGAAATACACTAAACCAACCATGAACAATGACTAAAAGATTAGCAATTGATAGATGGCCAACACTGATACATCCACATAAATCACATTTTATGTCATTCGACTTATGAGTCCAAGTTACTTTTCATTTTTCCTTTTTCAACAGATATGCATATTAGCTCTATCATCATCTCAACAGATATGTATAACAACAATATCCCACATTCACAGATAAGCACATAAGCTATATCCACATTCTCAACAGATATGTATAACAACAATATCCCACTTTCACAGATAAGCATATAAGCTATATCTATACTTCACAAAGATAAGCCTATGAGCTCTATCTTCACTTCTCTAGATAAGCATATGAGCTGTATCTACGGAGTTCATCCCCTATCTTCTCCCAATACTATCCGGTTTAAAGGTACATCCCTCATCTTCCCCTAAACCACGGAGTACATCCCCCATCTCCTCCTCTACACATAACGTATACAAACACATTGGTTATATATACAATCACCCAATACATACAGTTAATGTATTCTATCAACCGTCAAATTCCATGACACATTCTATTGATTAGTTTTCGTTTGCCTAATCATCATGCATTGTCTACAACAATCACGACTATCCTCCACTGATAGCCCAAAGCAGTTATCTCTAAACAGAAAATAAATGCACAATGGATATTCAATCAACATTTCATTTCGGTGAGTGATAATTAATTCAACTACACCCTTTAACCCCATACATTCCCAATCTCAACAATTTCATTTCATTTCCTCATTTCTCACAATTAATTATCCCAATTAATCAAACAATGTAATTAGGTCATTTTTCACAATTACCATTACAACCCTTAGGTCCCATTTTCATCAATGATTCAACATTTATTCCATTTCTCTATGCCAAACATGCATCTAGGTTTATTATAAATAAAACCCCAACTTTTGTAAAATAACACAAAAGCCCCAAACTTTTACAAAATTACCAAACCAACCCCAACATCTCAAAATACCAAAATTTAAAGACAAAATCCATAGAGATGAGTAGGATATCCCTACCTCAAATTCGGAGCCCCAAGGGAGAAGATGACAAAACCCAACGTGCTCCAAATCCTGAAATTTTCATATTAAAATGTAGCCCTCGACGATCAACAACTTTTTTGTAAAGGCCAAAGATGAGCAAATCACTCCTACTAGATCAAAACCTAGAGAGAAGGTAGAGTCCTAGAGTGAGAGGCTCAACAATGGTGTTTTTGGAAAAGTAGGAGAGAGAAGAGAAAGTGAAAAAGTGATTTGAAAAGTCAAAACACGGAGCTTTAACCCAGTCGCCCCGCTCGAGCGTCCAACGCCCCGCTCGAGCGTCACTCACAGACTCCCGCTCGAGCGGCGGATACACACTCCCAGAACTTTTACAGAACCAGGTCTCCGCTCGAGCTTCCAACTCCCCACTCGAGCGGCACTCACACAACCCCGCTCGAGCGGCCAATTCCACGCTCGAGCGTCCAACACTGCACAGGGAATACTGGATGGGTGCAATTCCCGCTCGAGCGGACAGGTCAAAATCTGGGCAACTTGCTTTGGTTTCTAAACTCAACCGACCTGTAACAAACTTGCCCAACACATCCCATAACTCAACTACAAAGTAAAAAGGATGTAAACAAGATAATAATCAACTACCAACCTCCACGGACACATGTCCGGATCACTGTACAACAAGGATAAATCCGGGATCGCTATATCACTTGTGAAGTTAGCACATTATGGGACTGATTTGTACCCATGTGAATGATCTAAATTGTTTATCTCATATGACAAGCAGTGAAAAATATGTATACAAAAAATTGTATTGATGTAAGTAATCACATGATCTGTCACACCCCGAATTTCCAAGATCCAACCCACATGAATAAACCATTTTCCAACAAATAAAAGGTAACAATAAGCTAAAGGAATGCAATATCACTCATGCTAATGGATATGATAATGTCATACATTACATGAGTTTCTCCAGTTACATACATCTTACATTCAACATCTAAGTGGAATGAATGTTTTTTCTATAAAGATATGTAGTGATATCATACATAATTGAAATGTCCGCAAGCTTACATCATATACAAGGGTACCACCCTTACAAGAATGTCACTTGACCTACAACATAAATCGCCCAAGGCCTGCAAAGAGTAGTGCAATCTCACATAATTCACAAACACATCCAATGCCATATCTCCACGTCTGGGTATGCCATTACACCTAAAAAATATTTCAGCCACGTAGGGTGAACATAAAGCCTAGTAGAGTACATTTCAATGACTAAATACAACTCCACTAGCATAGATGATTATGATGTTGTACATACATAATATGCTCAATGAGTTTTTCAAACACATGCTTTTGTTCAGTTAAAATATTCTCCGATTAACAACATTTGTTGTTCGTTCAAAGCATTTCAATCATTAACATACTTCATAAGTTCAAAACCACTTTCTAATATCACTTTCTTGAAACATAAAACTAGATAGCAATTACATTGTTGTACATTTCTAGATTTCCAAATCATAATTCATTATTCTTTCCTTTAAAATAGAAAACTGAGTGGTAAATACAAACACTGGAAATCTCTAGGCAAGTGTATAAAAAGTAGGCTATGAAAGCACTACCAAGATTTCCATTTCACTGGTTTTTTGCCAACAAGATCGACACCCATGTAAACATAGGCAATAAAAGTACTACAATTGCCATTTTACTAGTATTTTGCCAGCTAGATCAGCACCCATGTAAACGTGCAGGTTTCTGGACTTTCACAATAAACACATGCCAACTTAATTAACCCCAATACACCCATATCCAGATTCCACACGGTATTTACCCATTTTTTCTCAAGATGATATAAGTGTTTTGAAAATAACTTTTTCAAAACATAAAGTTTCAAGTTTCCAAATCCATGACATACATAATGAGATAGATGATTTAATAACCAATTCAATTGCATAATCACATGCAATTTTTAACACACTATAATACTATCCTCCACCGATAGCCAAAATAGTTATCTCTAATGCAGTTATTTAAAAGATAACAACATGGATATACAGTCCAACATGCAACCATATCCTAAAATCCTTCATAATTCCCAGCGTTTGAAATAATCCATATTCCATATTTTAAAGCCAAATTTCCAAAACTTTTATAGTTTTCCATCAAACTCAACATTTCAAGGAGTAACCAATACTTAATATTCCAAAAGTTTCATAAAAACTTCCAACCAAATCCTCCATTTTCAAACAAAACAATTCCTTTCTCAATAATCCATTAACTCCCAAAGCATTCACATTTAGGGTTTTCACAAATTTAGGGCTTTCTCCCTTTCAAATACCCACATACAATTTTATACAAAGAAAGTAAGTTTAATAGCAAAATTATAGATAATTAAGCCCCAAGTTAACTAAACCCTTAACTCACAAATCATAACTTCCAAAATCAACATAATAACAAATAAAACATGGTTCTTTATACTCAAAACTACTACAAATATACTACCGAACTTATATCAAGTCAAAGAAATGTAACCCTAACTCTTAAAGAGAAGAGGAGACAAACCAAAAATCCACGAGCGATGAAAAGACGATTCGCTCAGATTAAATGGAATCCCTCATCGAGCTCTACATTTTGTTATAAGGAATTATGATGAGATTCTCACTCTAAAGAGATGAAATCCAAGGAATAAGAGCTTGAAGCTCGAAAATGGAGGAAAGAGAGAGAAGAGAGGATGAAAAGTGAAGAGATTTGACCCAAAAAGTGACTTTTAAAGATCTGATCTTGAACAAACTGCTTGAGCGGTCAAAAGTGTGCTTGAGAGGAGAATCAAGGCTTGTAGTGTCTTGGACAATTTTGAAAAACAGAGTTAGAAGAGTCTATGGACCACTCGAGCGATGAAACTTGCGCTCGAACGAACTATGTACACATCACAAATGGGCATAACTCTCTCATCCAGACTCAATTTAGGGTGTTGTTGTGTCCAAATTGAAGTCTTAGAAGTAAGTTTTCCAATGGTTCTTGCCTTACATCAAGATTCAAAATGTGGAGAGATAAAATGACAAAAAAGTAAAGACTACTCAAGAACAACTATTTGAATTTAAATTTTTTGATCCAATCTCGCCCAACCATTATGGTAGCATCTCAACCAAGGCTCAAACATTGACTAAGAATGTTATCAATTATGAAAATCAAAGAGTCAAATATAATTTCATTATATCAAGAAGTACGGAGTACTATATGATCAAATCACATATATATTATAATACATGGACGATCTATTATTAAGAACATATAAATCGTACAGATAAAATTGATCTAATGGTATGGCAATGATTTGGATCAACTTGATTTTTTGCATGTATAATTTTCTTAGTTAGTTGTATACGGTGAACGGTTTAGATCACCAAAGTGAGTCCAAGTTTGTTCGATAATGGGGCAATTTCACCGTGAAATTGAGATTTTCAACTTCAACAAATCTAGGCTCTTAATAATAACGGTGTTAACAGTTGCACTTTGGTCGAAAATTATATGAGGATTTTCTAACTATATTTGAACCATAAGAGGTAATTTTTCCTTCCATAATTTAATCTCATAGAATTAGACGTGAAAAGATACACTTTGTTTGGTTTAATTTTCAAATCACAATGAACATAATAAAAACTCCTGTTTGGTTAGGTTTTTTAATCCATTTTCAAAAACCCAAAACCTAAAATCTGTTTGGTTTTAAGTTTTCACAACATATATTTCAAATCTCTTTTTGAACGTAAGTTTTGAAACCCAAACAAGTTTTCACACAAGTTTTCAAAACCCAAATAATTTTTTATATTTTAGATGTATATGATCTAGATATACTAAAACAATAAACAAAATGGGAAGAAATCAAAAACAATTTTAATAAATGAGTGCTACTACTAGTACCTACCTAATTTCTTTAGACCTTTCAATTTTCACTCTTTTTTTATTTATTACAATTATACCCTGAAGTAAAATTGCATTAAAGGACAACTTTTAATGTTTAATGGAATACCTACCTACCAAATGAAGACAATTAAAATGACACCCTATAATATTGTACACCCACCTCTATTCTCATCTAAACATATTCGTCATCAACCCAAACGCTAAACGTATTCCTCTTCATCACCATCCTAAACCCTAAACATATTCATCTTCATCACCATTATAGTCCAGTCTAAATCAATTAACGTTTCAAACAATCCTATTACAGACTCTGAGTTTCTCCAATCAAATTTCCATCTACATCTGTGGTCCTTTACACAATTCGTTGATACTTATAGAGTAATGAAGAACGATGGCAACAACTCTAATGAGGTTGGTATTTCATTGGTAAGTTTATCTATCTTGTATTAATGATTTTTGATCATTTTCGATGGTTGTTGTTTTGTTTGAGCTTGTTCAGTAGTGATTTGTCAACTGTTAAGGTTTTGCTCATTAACACAGTGCTGAATAGAAGCATTTAGTTCGGTGCATGGGTTGCGAATAAAACCTTTATTTCGGCACTGTTCAATCGAACATATTTTCCGACGTGACAAAGAGATTTTCGCCAATCACTAATCTCGACTGAGAGATTTCTAATGAGTCAAAAAGAAGATAGTGAAGGTAATTTAGAGGTAGCAAGCGCAAAAAAAGTTCCACCGTCTACAATGGCGGTAGGGGAGGGGGCATAAGGACGGTAGGCTGAGGGACTAGCATTGTAAAGTTGGGCCTTGGTCGCCAAAAAAGTGAGAGATAGAGAGAGAGAGAGAGAGAGAGAGAGAGAGAGAGAAGGAAGAAGAAGAAGAAGAAGAAGAAGAAGAAGAAGAAAGAGGAGAAGAGAGAGAAAGTGTGTAAAATTAAGTGGGTGTGCACTTGGGTGTGATGATATTATGTGTAGGGTTAAAATTGGTATTAAGTGGTTTGTCTAAAGAAATCTTATTAAAATTTAGAATCTAGGGTAAGGGTTCAAAAAATAAGGGGTTAAAGTTGGCACTAATAACAACACTCTTAATAAATACATAAAACATTAAAATGGTATTTTTAATGTGAAACGTTTTAAATATATGTAAATTGAGTAGATATGAAACCAGAAAAGAAGTGTTAAAATTTCTAAAACGTTCATAAAAAATAAAAATAAAAAAATTAGAGTGAAACTTTGTCCTATAGATTAGATTAGATGCATCTAAAAAGTAGATTTAGATTAGGTATATAAAAGAAATAAACAAATTTAACTATAATATTGCAAAAAAAATTTGACTTTAAGACAAAAAAACATAAAACCCAAAAAAACTCAAAAACTAATTTTAAAAACGCATAACCAAACAAATTTTATAGGGTAAATTACAAATACACTGCCTGAGATTTGATTAAAATACAAATCGCCTCCTGTGATTTTGGAAATTACATTCCATCCCCTAGATTTTTAATTTCATAACAAATCGCTTATTTTATTAATAAATTATTAAGTCAATTAATAATTTTTAATGGTATTAGAAATATGTTTTAATTAATAATTTAACTAATTTATTATTATATATGAGAACAATTATGAATTTTATTTTTTTATTAATTCTGTTAAAATTCTAATAAGAGAATATTTGTAATTTTTCAAATCATGGGAAGATGGTTTATGGATTTTTTTGGCTATTTTGGCCACAAAAGACAAAATAGGCCATTTTAGTCACAACAAACAAAATATCACATCCAATCCATAATCATTATACTCTTCTCTCACAAAACAAAATCAAAAATGTCAAAAAGCTAAAAAGTCATTCCCAAACTAAGTTTTTTAGCCCAAGCTAAAATAGTCAAAAAAGTCAAAAAGGCAACCCACTTTCCAAACTAAGCCGCAAATCTCAAAAAATATATTTATAATTTACTCAATTTTAAATTTAGATTTCTAAAAACTATTTTTAAAATACACGACTCATAACTAAACAAATTTCGAAATTCTGTGTTGAATATTCATTCATAACTAGATAGGTTTTGAAACAATTTTCCAAAAAGGCACTAGCTTCCCCCTGGTTTTAGATCGGATCGGAAAGGTATTGTTGGACTTGTGAAAACCCATCAGGAGTCTTATTTTGATAATTCAAACCGTTCAATGTGTAGAACTCGTCGAGTACTATATGCCTATAAAAAATTATGTTAATCGAATATCAATAGCTATCTCATCGAATCAATTTTCTGTTATACAAACTAATTTGATCACGTAGTTATTGACATGCGATCAACGTAATTTTTTACAAACATATAATAATTGATAATTTATACATATTAAATGATTTAAATTATCAAAACGATATTTGTGATGAACCCTCACGGACCTAACAGCACCCTCCAGTCGGACTGGAGGGAAGCAGGCCCTTTCAAAAACTACTTTGAAAAATAAACCAAAGGCACGTGGGCTGGAGTAGCTAATCCATCTCCAAGTTAACAAACACAATCACCGGCCCCCGTGTCTTCCGGCTACCATGCCAGCCTCAGCCTCAGCTTCGGCTCACCGCCCTGAGGATCTGATCACACGGCTGAGCTCCGCCACCGACGACAGTGAGGCCAAGCCCAAGGCTCTGAGGGGGCTGAAGAACCAGATCATCGGGAGCCGCACCAAGAAGCTCTCCTACATCAAGCTCGGCGTCGTCCCCTCCGTCGTCTCCATCCTCGCCGATGGCTCCTCCATCTCCCTCCTCGTGCAGTCGGCTGCTGCCATTGGCAGCTTCGCTTGAGGCTTCGATGCTGGTGTCAAGGCCGTTCTCGACGCCGGAGCTTTTCCTCACCTCTTCAGTCTTACCTCCCATTCCAATGATAAGGTAATTTCGATCTATTCCAACTCTGTTTGTTTGCTTAGAAAACCAAGGAAAAGTTGAATCAACTTAGTCCTCGTTTGCTAAACATTTTGGGCTAAAAAAAAGTTTAAAAAAAAACAAAATAGATTATATAAGCCAATATTATAAAATATGACGTACAAACCATAATCATTACGCTTTTTATTTCACAAAAGTAAAAAAAAAAAAGTCCAAAAACAAAATTCAAACGAGACGTAAAAAAGTCAGGCTAAAAAAGGCCCAACACAAAAAGTTTGCTACCGTAGCCAATGCCAAATGAAGTTTAAGCGAAATTATTATCATTTATCTATCCCTCTTTGGTTTCAATTTTGAATGTGAAATTTTGATTGCATCTTCACTAATTATTCTCTTTTCCACTTTGCAACCAAGAAGGATAACCTATTATTTGAAAAACAGAGTTACAAACCATACTACATTCATTGACATTGTATTGTTTGTTTGTATTTGTTTTTTGTTTGATTGGGGGTTTGAGCTATTAAGCATTTATTATTGTTATGATTTATTTTTGGAATTGGCTTTGTTGTTTAGAGGCTTTTGGAGCTTGTAGTACTCAGCAAAGTTCAATGGCACTTTCATAGGAAATGTTGCATTTTTTATTGTAAAAAAAGGTGTGAGTGCAACCATGTGGGTAGCTAATTTAGTGGATAATCAACAAAGGTTGAAGAGGAGGCAATTGGAAGAATGAATATGGATTAAGGATCTGGCATGGAACGATGGAGGAGTTCCGTATATGGAAAATGGTAAATGTGTCCTGTGCGGGGAGCAAATATTCAGGCAAGCCCGCACTCCTTTCTTCCAAACTCCTGTCTGTCCAATCGACCTGCGAGCACAACGGCGGTGAGCTACCCGGCGGTGTGTGGCCGGAAAACCCCTCCGACGATCAAGTTAGAACACACACACAGGGGATAGATAGAGAGAAGGAAGAGTGTTGAGTGTTTAGTGTATGTCTCACCAAATATGCATCTGCTCAGCATGGGGGGCGCAGACTCGCTTATATACCTTCTGCGCCCCAAATCTACTCTCATCCGTCTCTCGACACGTGGTGCTGCTATCTCATCTGTCAGCACAAATCTTGCTGAACACCACCTAACCAAACTGCCAGCCCACTCTACAGGGAGCTCGGCAGCCGGACTGCATCTTCTCGGCTATCAACGACCGTGCTATGCAACTGGCCAGAGCGCTCCGCTCGCTGCGCTTAATGAAGACCGAGCTCGGCTGCATCCCAGCAGAGCCGAGCTCGGGACAGCTCATGCTGGTTTGCCGTCGGCCTTCCTACCGGGCTAACACATGAACCTCGGTCCAACCACGCCTTTCCTGGCGCTGAATATCTCACTTGACTAGCCTCTATACCATGCAGGTATGTAGCTCGGTCCAACCACGCCTTGCCTTAACTGAGCAAATCCTTTCAACATAGGACCGCGCTACCTTGACCCAATCTTGTCCGGCCCAAATCTGTCCGGCCATTACCACGGCTCAATCCAGATCATAAATCTCCCTCTCAATTGCCTCTTAATTCAATCCGCGCAAGCGTGACTGGGATTACCTATCTGACAGGGGTAACTCTTCCTCGGTTCTTAGTCTGCAAGACGGTGACCGCACTAAGAAGGCGAGCAAGGTCCACTCCACGACTTCCTTCTTGGCGAGTAAGATCAGCTCGGCCAAGGAACTCCAAAGAAGGCAAGCAAGGTCCGCTCCGTGACTTCCTTCTTGGCGAGCAACATCAGCTCGGCAAGGAACTCCAAGGAAGGCGAGCAAGGTCCGCTTCGCAACTTTCTTCTTAGCGAGCAACATCAGCTCGGTCAAGGAACTCGAAGGAAGGCGAGCAAGGTCCGCTCCACGACTTCCTTCTTGGCGAGCAACATCAGCTCGGCAAGGAACTCCAAGGAAGGCAAGCAAGGTCAGCTCCACGACTTCCTTCTTGGCGAGCAACATCAGCTCGGTCAAGGAACTCCAAGGAAGGCGAGCAAGGTCCGCTCTGCGACTTTCTTCTTGGCGAACAACATCAGCTCGGCAAGGAACTTCCAAGGTCGGCAAGCAAGGTCCGCCCCGCGACTTGCTTCTTGGCGAGTAACATCAGCTCAGCAAGGAACTTCTAAGGTCAGCGAGCAAGGTCCGCTCCACGACTTGCTTCTTGGTGAGCAACATTAGCTCGGCAAGGAACTTCCAAGGTCGGCAAGCAAGGTCCGCTCTGCGACTTCCTTCTTGGTGAGCAACATTAGCTCGGCAAGGAACTTCCAAGGTCGGCGAGCAAGGTCCGCTCCGCGACTTGCTTCTTGGCGAGCAACATCAGCTCGGTCAAGGAACTCCAAGGAAGGCGAGCAAGGTCCACTCCACGACTTCCTTCTTGGCGGGCAACATCAGCTCGGCAAGGAACTTCCAAGGTCGGCGAGCAAGGTCCGCTCCGCGACTTGCTTCTTGGCGAGCAACATCAGCTCGGACAAGGAACTCTAAGGAAGGTGAGCAAGGTCCGCTCCGCGACTTGCTTCTTGGCGAGCAATATCAGCTCAATCAAGGAACTCCAAGGAAGGCGAGCAAGGTCCACTCCGCGACTTTCTTCTTAGCGAGCAACATCAGCTCGGCAAAGAACTTCCAAGGCCAACGAGCAAGGTCCGCTCCGCGACTTGTTTCTTGGCGAGCAACATTAGCTCGGACAAGGAACTCCAAGGAAGGCGAGCAAGGTTTGCTCCGCGACTTCCTTCTTGGCAAACCACATCAGCTCGGTAAGGAACTTCCAAGGTCGGTGAGCAAAGTCCGCTCCGCGACTTGCTTCTTGGTGAGCAACATCAGCTCGGTCAAGGAACTCTAAGGAAGGCGAGCAAGGTCCGCTCCGCGACTTCCTTCTTGGCGAGCAAGATCAGCTCGGCAAGGTATTCTCATCTTTTCATAAAAATGATCGTCAATTGCCCCTTTTCCTCGGCCTTCTGACTGACGTCTTCCAAAACCAAACTCCCTAGATCTCTTCCAAGATTGTTCGCACCGCCATCCTCTATGCTTTCCGGTTTGTTTACTGTGGTGCTGTTTATTGTACTTCATTTCATCATCTCGGCACGAACCTTTGAGTTGGGCAAAGCACCAACTCCATTAGCCGAGATAAAGTACCTCGGCTAGAGCACTTGAGTTTGGCAAATCACCGACTCCTATAGCCGGGATAAATCATCTCGACTGGAGCCTTCAGTTGAGCAAAACATCAACTCATCTGGCCGGAGTAAATCATCTCGGCTAAAACTTCAGAGTTGAGCAAATCATCAACTCATCTGGCCAGAGTAAATCATCTCAGCTGAAACTTCAAAGTTAAGCAAATCATCAACTCATCTGGCCGGAGTAAATCATCTCTGCTGAAACTTCAGAGTTGAGCAAATTATCAACTCACCTAGCCGGAGTACATCATCTCGGCTGAAACTTCAGAGTTGAGCAAATCATCAACTCACCTAGCCTGAGTAAATCATCTCGGCTGAAACTTCAGAGTTGAGCCAATCATCAACTCACCTAGCCGGAGTAAATCATCTCGGCTGAAACTTCATAGTTGAGCAATTCATCAACTCATCTAGCCGGAGTAAATCATCTCGGCGAAAATAGAAAAGTTCTTCAACAAAAGTAATTCACTTCTATTACATTGGCAAAAAGGGTATTACATTCTGAAATGAGGCAAAAAATTCCTTTGCACAAAAAGAAAACAAAAGCTAAAAGTAGTAGAGTTCGAGGTTGGCCGCATTCCATGGCCGGGGTATTCCTCTACCATGCAAGTCTTCCAAGTGATATGCCCCCTTGCCTGCCAGACCAGTTATCTTGTAGGGTCCTTCCCAATTTGCCCCTAGTTTGCCTTCGCCTGGCACCAGGGTATTGCCCATGACCTTCCGCAAGACCCAATCACCCACTTTGAACGGTCTGGGGTGCACGGATTTGTTGTATTTCCTTGAAAGCTCTTGTTGGTAGGCGGCCACATGGATAAGAGCCTTTTCCCGGCGTTCTTCCACTAGGTCCAATTCCAAGGCCATGGCTTCAGCGTTCAGCTCGGGCTCAAAACTTTCACTTCTGAGGGTGGGCATACCAACTTCCAAAGGGATGACCGCCTCCATGCCATATGCCAAAGCAAAAGGATTTTCTCCGGTAGATCGCCGCGGGATTGTTCGGTATGCCCAAAGAACACTGGGGAGTTCCTCAGCCCACTTTCCTTTGGCTTTCTCAAGCCTCTTCTTCAACCCATAAAGAATGGTCTTGTTCGAAGCCTCGACTTGACCGTTGGACTGCGGGTAAGCCGGAGTAGAGTTGTAGAATTCGATTTTCAAATCTTCACAAAACCCTCTGAATAGGTGACCGTCGAACTGGATGCCGTTGTCAGAGATCAGAATTTTGGGGATGCCAAACCGCGTGACCACGTTCTGCCAGACAAACCGCTTCACGTCTTTCTCCTTGATTGTTGCCAAAGGCTCCGCTTCAACCTATTTGGTGAAGTAGTCTGTGGCCGCGATGAAGAACTTCCGGTTGCCTAGTGCTGTTGGGAGCGGCCCCACTACATCTAGCCCTCACATCGCGAAGGGCCAAGGGTTAGTGAGGGGAAAGAGTGCCCTGGCCGGCTGGTGGATCTAGTGGGCAAATTTCTGGCATTTCTCACACTTACGAACATATTTCTGGGCATCGGCTTGCATGCACGGCCACCAGTAGCCTTGCGAAATAGCTCGGTAGGCCAAGGACCTGCCCCCTATATGACTGCCACAGATGCCTTCATGTATCTCGCAAAGGAAGGCTTCCACGCTGCTAGGGTGCACACACTTCAGGTAGGGGCCGGTGAAAGACTTCTTGTATAAAGTTCCTGATGGAGAGAGCCAAAACCGCTCAGACTTCACCCGCACTTTATGCGCTTCTTTCTTGTCGGCTAGAAGGGTCCGTTCTCTGAGAAAGAGGATTATGGGGTCCATCCAAGAAGGACCTAGCTCGACACAGAGTACTTCTGTCTACCTGGTTTCCTTAATGCTAGGCCTCGGAAGGAATTCAATCAAAAGAGGGTTGGGAGATGTGTTGTCAACCATAGAAGCAAGGCCGGCCAACTCATCTGCTCGGCCGTTTTCTTCTCGGCCAATCTATTGGACCCTGATCGCCTGAAATCGCTTGATGTGGTCTCTGACCAGAGCTTGGTACTTCATCATTCTATCATCCTTTGCCTCGTGAACCCCAGAAACTTGGTTAACCACAAGCTGGGAATCACTGTAAACCATTAGTTCGGATGCTTGCATCTGAAGCGCGCTCTTGAGACCGGCCAATAGCGCCTCATACTCGGCCTCATTGTTGGATGCTAGGAAGCCAAGGGTGATAGAATGTTCAATAGTCAGTCCGTCTGGCGAAATCAGGACTATACCCAGCCCGACACCGTGACGGTTCGAGGCTCCATCAACAAAAAGTTTCCACATTTCACCAACAAAGAGCTTCCAACACTCTGAGGGGTCTTGAGAAGCTTGAAGGTTGATGCGATCACAGTTGCTCGGCTGTTCGGCTTTCGGTCCTGGGTTGAGTGGTTCCACTTCAGCCCCTATTGGTGATTCGGCACCGGACTTAGCAGGTTGATCCACAGTGCTTAAGTCCGTAGGCGTATCGCCAAGTTGTGGTATTATGCCGGCCGCAGGCTTTGGGCTGAGTGGTTCCATTTCTTCCCTCCGTGGTGATGTGGTGTTGGACAAAGCCGGTTGGTCAATGACAGCCAACTCCGCCATCGCATCACCGGGTTGTAGTACCATATTAACTGAAGGGGCTTCGGCGGGGCGGGCAAGCTCCGCGTCGCCAATGCCGCCTAGTTATGGTATTTCGGTCAAGTTTGCATTCATTTCTTCATCTGCCACGGCAATATCGACCGGGCATGCCAGATGAGTTCCAGGTGAGAATTCAACAACGAAATCAGCCAGAGTCTGGGCTTTTATGGCTGTGCGCGGCTGAAATTTCACATCAAACTGTCCCAATTCGACCGCCCACTTAAGAATCCGACTGGAGAAGTCTGCCCGTTCGAATAAAGCTTTGAGAGGGAACTCGGTCAAAACGATGATGGTATGGGCATGGAAATAGTGTGTCAACTTCCTTAAAGCCATCATCAATGCTAACGCAAGTTTTTTCAGCGGCAAGTACCTCGACTCTGCCGGTAGCAAGGTTTGCTGACGTAGAAGATGGGTAGATGTTTGATTCCTTCCGACCGGACAAGCACTGCACTGACTGCATGCTGCGATACGGCAAGATAAAGGTAAAGTTCTTCTTCGGGTTTTGGTGTGACCAACAACAGCGCGGAAGACAAATACTCCTTGAGCTCGGCCAAAGCCCGGTCACACTCTTCATCCCATGAGAACTTTGATTTCAAGGCTTGAAAAAAAGGACGGCAGCGATCTGATGACCGGCTTATAAATCGGTTAAGCGCGGCGGCCATTCCGACCAGATGCTGCACATCCTTAGCCGAGCTAGGCTGTTTTAACTCCTGCATGGCTCGGATTTGTGTAGGGTCTGCTTCGATACCTCGGTTCGTGACTAGGAAACCCAAAAATTTTCCAGATCCCACGCCGAAGGCACACTTAGACGCATTCAGGCGTAGCTTGTGCTTTTTGAGAATGGCGAACATCTCGGCCAAATCGGACAAATGGTCTACTTGATGCCGGCTCTTCACCACCATATCATCAATATAAGCCTCCATTGTCCGGCCTAACAGAGGAGCGAACATCTTGGTCACCATCCTTTGAAAAGTTGCCCCGGCGTTCTTCAAACCAAAAGGCATGACTCGGTAGTAGAAGAGTCCCCTTGGTGTAGTAAACGAGGTGATCTCTCGGTCGGGCCCATGCATGGCAATCTGATGGTAGCTGCGGTAGGCATCCAAGAAACTAAGCCTGTTATGTCCAGCCGTTAAGTCCACAAGCTGGTCGATTCTAGGCAGAGGGAAACTATCTTTTGGACAAGCTCGGTTGACGGTCATGTAGTCAATGCAAACTTGCCACTTCCCATTCTTCTTGGGCACCACGACCGTGTTTGAAATCCACTGAAGGTAGTGCACTTCCTGAATTTCTCACGCCTCAAGCAAGTTCTTCACTTCCTCCGCAACTACCTCGGCGCGATGCAGCGCCGATCTCCTTGTGCACTGAATGACCGGCTTTGCTCCGGGGAAGACATTGAGATGATGGCATATAAAACTTGGATCGAGACCGGGCATGTCGTAAGGTGACCATGCGAAGACTTCGATATTGGCCATCAAAAATTCAACCATGTCGGTCCTTTCTTGGGCTGTAAGGCTTGAGCCAAGCAAGAAGAACCTGTCCGGATGCTTTGTATCGATGCGCACTTCCACCAATTCCTCGACAGCTTTATCCTCGGCCTTGGTGCCCACATCGTCAAGGACTCCTCAGTCTCCCGGTCCCTCAATCATTTGAACGAAGCCTTTGGCAGCTCAGCTCCCGTTGACCGCCATGAAGCATTGCTTCGACATGACTTGATCGCCCTAAATCTCCTCGATTGCCCCCATAACCGAGGGGAATCTCATCACCTGGTGATAGGTAGACGCTACGGCTTGCATAGCGTGAAGCCATCCCCTTCCAAGGATCAAATTATAAGTGGATGGCACTTGCAACACCTAGAACTCCACTTGTTTGACAACGGATCCCGCTTTGACCGGCAGGATAATCTTTCCCAAAGGCCACTCTGGTTGTGAATTGAAACTAACCAGTGGCGAAGTTGCCAGGGCCAAATCTGTATCCCGGAGCTTGAGCTGTTTGAAAGCGTCGTAGTACATGATCTCGACCGAGCTTCCTGGATCGATCAAGATCCGTTTGACATCAAATTCTTTGACGCGGAGTGTTACCACTAAGGCATCGTTGTGCGGCGTCTGAATGCGCTCTAGGTCTCTTGAGGAGAAACTGATCACGTCTTTCTCTTCGGTCTTCCCCCTTTTGATTGCAGGCTGAACCGACAAAACTTTCCTCATGTGTTCTGCCTTCTTGATCATTCCTCAGAGCTCGCATACACGCGCTGGTTCTACTATGCCGTGGATGACATTAATAACCCCTTGGGGAGGCGCATCTCGGTCATCCGGTTCCCGCGAATCAACCGGAGCTTGATTGGCCTTCACGCCGCCATCAAAGTAAAGGTCTAAGTGTCCGGCTGCAACTAGCTCTTCCAAGTGTTGCCTCAAAGGCAAACAATCCTCTGTCCGATGGCCTCGCTCCCGGTGAAACGTGCAACGGTACCGCGGATTGAAGCCCTTTTGTCCGTCGCCTAACTTAGCAGGAAACCGGACATACTCCTCGTCACAGATTTCACTAAGTATGCGATAGATTGGAATCTTAAAGACCGTGGTGATGCCTGTCCTTGCTTTCAACCTTCTGTTAGCATCGGCTACGTCATCTCGGGGGTAGTCATCCCGGTCATTTTGATGTCCCCTACCGCGGTTCTTGCGATTAGTGCCACGGTCCGATTCCTCAGCGCGATCGTTGGATCGGCTGGACTCCTACCCGACCGCGTGCACTTTGCCAGCTGACTGCTTGTCTATTGCTACCGGAGTTGCCTTCACGATAGATGCTGAGGCATCATCCTCCACTCGGATGTGCTCATTGATGTGCTGCATTAGCTGGCCCATGGATGTTGGCTGGTGCATAGTAAGCGAGTCCCGCAGTCTATGTCCGACCGGGAGACCACGCTTGTATTGTGTGATTGCAAGGTTGGTCGGGCAATCCAAAATCTCGTTGAAGGTCTTCCAATATCTGGAGTTGTATGCCTTCAATGTGTCGCTCGGTTTCATCTTGACACTTAGGAGGTGATCAACTTCCTTTGGTGTTTTGGTGTTAGTTTTGAAGTGCGTCACAAAGGCTTCGGCCAACTGCTGCCACCTTTCAATGCTCCCCTCCGGCAGCCTCTCGAACCATTTCAAACCCAGCTCGCCCAAACTCGACGGGAAGATCAAGCACATAAGAGGGTCATTCCGCCTATGTCCGGCCATGACCTGTCGGAAATGACTTACATGCATATACGGGTCGGTTTTTCCGTCATAGAGCGTGAACTTTGGCTGGTGGAAGCCTGCCGAAAGCGATGCGGTCTCGATATCCACAGAAAATGGAGTGGCACTCAGCCTTGCCAAGTCTGTATCTACAAGGAGAGGCGCGGCTGGACGGGGTAGAGGCATTTCGACCTCCTCGCTGGCGTGAACCCCATAGGATAGCCGCTGGAACGCCGGCACCCTTTAAGCCTCCCGCCGGCAAGCCCGTTCCTTCAAAACTGCTCGCAAATCCTCTGAATGAGCAGAATAAGAATACCTCGACATCGTCGCCGGACGTGAGGGTCGGTAGGTACTATCTTGCGCGCTGGATTTCTCTTCATGCGCGTCAGAATCTCCAACCTTGTAACTTCTGGTGATTGAAATGGACGGTGTACGCCGCTGGCTCTGACTACTTGAACGGCGGGGTTGGGTGCGCTCACTGTGGTCTCCCTCTCCAGCTACACCCTTTTCTTTGACATGCCGTTTCAGCTCATCCATCTCTGCTGCCATCCACCGGATGACGGCGTCCTGGTCCCTTAACTTGTGTTCCAGACGTCGGGCATGTGATTCTCTCCGCCGCCGATGATCGTCTGGGCTCCGTGAATGACCATAACTTCTTCTGCGCTTATCCCGCGCATCTCTTGAATGTCCTCCTGGAGAAATCTCCAGGTCCGCCATCAGAGGAATGATGGTAGGATGTCCTTCTCTCCGTCTGCCCGACTCCGGGGTAACTCTGTCGACGGCGAACAGCGGAATCTCCTCGATGTTCGCCATGGGTGGCGATCAGATGAGCCTAGAAGACAAGGTTTTGTCTGTCGACTTCCCACAGACGGCGCCAATTGTGCGGGGAGCAAATATTCAGGCAAGCCCGCACTTCTTTCTTCCAAACTCCTGTCTGTCCAATCAACCTGCGAGCACAACGGCGGTGAGCTACCCGGCGGTGTGTGGCCGGAAAACCCCTCCGACGATCAAGTTAGAACACACACACAGGGGATAGATAGAGAGAAGGGAGAGTGTTGAGTGTTTAGTGTATGTCTCACCAAATGTTCATCTGCTCAATATGGGGGACGCAAACTCGCTTATATACCTTCTGCGCCCCAAATCTACTCTCATCGGTCTCTCGACACGTGGTGCTGTTATCCCATCTGTCAGCACAAATCTTGCTGAACACCACCTAACTAAACTGCCAGCCCACTCTACTGGGAGCTCGGCAGCCGGGCTGCATCTTCTCGGCTATCAACGACCGTGCTATGCAATTGGCCAGAGCGCTCCGCTCACCGCGCTTAATGAGGACCGAGCTCAGTTGCATCCCGGCAGAGCCGAGCTCGGAACAGCTCATGCTGGTTTGCCGTCGGCCTTCCTGCCGGGCTAACTCATGAACCCCGGTCCAACCACGCCTTTCCTGGCGCCGGACATCTCACTTGACTGGCCTCTATACCATGCAGCTATGTAGCTCGGTCCAACCACGCCTTGCCTTAACTGAGCAAATCCTTTCAGCACAGGACCGCGCTACCTCGGCCCAATCTTGTCCGGCCCAAATCTGTCCGGCCATTACCACGGCTCAATCCAGATCATAAATCTCCCTCTCATGTCCAGTTGCTTGGAAGTGCTTACACACTCTAAATAAGAGAAATGTTCGCTAACAGAAATTTGTAGTAGCTCAGAAATATTTGGTTGCTATTCTTCTTTCTTCTTTCTCCATTCACAAGGTCATGTCTTATTACTTAAATGAAAAAATAGTATACATTGAGACGGAAGTTACCAAGTTACTAAAAAAATAACAAGTTCATATCCTATAAATGAAGAAGAAAAAGGACATATTTTACTAAATGAGAATCAGGAACCTAAATTATTATAAATACGAGTGTAAAAAACAAACAGATCATACTCCCATATGTAGTAGCTACTGCCTGGTGTGGTGTCCTATTCATCCCTTTTGGTCAGATAGATTTTCCAAAAAAATGTGTATGTAAGCTTCTTATAAAAACTTTGATTTTGAGATTCAGTGCCAGACAATAAAAAACTTAATATTGAGCTGCCACTTAATCACACACTTTATCCAATCATGAATTGTGAGATTCTTTTATAACTCGTGTATATTGGTTATGATTGAGTTTTGACCTATTGACTTGTATAAAAAATGGTTGATTGGGATTTGTTGGATTTTGATAAATGTGGACTTGAGTAGTAGATGCATTGGTGCTTTCACTCGAGTCAAAACTCTTACATCTTACCAATATGAACCCTATTAGACAATCATTGATTAATTTTCAACCTCTTTCAGCTTGACTAGCTTCGTCCCAACCATGTAATGTTCATATATATGTCACAAAGTGTAACACCTCCAAATTTTATTACACGGATACATTACCAAATTCCTCATTACAGTCCAATTACAATACACAAGTGCAGAAGTAAGAGTACAAATGAATAAATAGATATTTTCCTTCTGGTATAATACAAATGATGAAGTATACAAATGAAATTAATTACAATCCATGCCCTTAGGCTTACATCAAATATTGCAGAATAAGTAGTTACAATGCAAGAGCAACGTCATTTTTACAACACAGTAATCCTTTGTCCACAATCAACGAAAGAATTAGTCCTCAATAACGAAATAAATTCTTGATTCTTGAAAGATACATCCGACTTTGTACATAAAAAATCATTGAACGATTGGGATGAATACAAAGGTCCAGTAGGGATCTACAATGATTCTAGACAATAACACTTCATAGATAAAAATGATCATGATTCTCGAGGTTATAGGTATATACGTAGGATGTCCTTTTCATATTAAAAATACATATACATACGTATACTTTTCAAGAGGATTCACTTTTACCTTACAAGAAAACTCATTTCTTTTCTTATACGTACTAATCATTTCCCCTATTTCAAAAGAAACAATTTCCTTAATTCCATTTGGTTTGACCAAAAACAATTTCTCATATAGTTGATTTCACTCCCACTTTCACCCATCTATCATTCTGCCAACTTAACTAACCAATTACAATATCATCAACAATTCAAAACATATTAATTACATCCTACAAGTCGATAGAACATCTTCATATACTTCCACATTTACCAGCCTCAGCACAGAAAGGGAATTGGGCACCTTTCAATCCAATACCACAAACTAACTATAATGAGTCACCAAAATCACAACATGATTTACCGTGTACTAACTGGAAGGTATGACGCCACGCTTTACCGGTGGCTAGCCGAAAGGAAAATGGAACTTCCATATAGCCCCAACAATTCACATGCTTTACTGGGCATAAGCCAGAAGGTAAGCGAACCCTATCTCCATGCACCACGCTTTACTGGTCGTTGTCCGAAAGGAATGCGAAACCTCCAATGACGCTTTACCGGACACAAACCGGAAGACGTAACCTATGTCAATGTGCCATGATTTATCAATCACAAACCAGAAGGAAACGGACCCTTTGCATCGCTTGAATCTCACCACAACATTCTAAATTACACAAAATAAATCAACAACACAGAATACATATAATCTATTCAACAACATTCAACACCGCGCTCCACCGATGGCTAAGGACAAAACTCTAACAATATCTTGCACAACTCTCACGAAGTGAAACAAATGAAAATCTCATAAAGTCACACAACTATACCATTATCACAAAATCTAAGTTTTCATCAACAGATCAACACATAACATAAATTCCACGTTTGATCACATCTATTCTCCATCATCTACAATTGAAACAAATTCCAAAATATTCATTATTTCTCTTCTTATATCGCATTTCTTTTCGTAATAGTTAATATGGTTTCAAAAAAATGATGAGATTAACAAATAACCTTATTTCTCAACATGATTAAATAAACAAATTAGGGCTTTTTATTTTAATCCACATAATCATGTTCTATTATCGTCAAATTATCGTAATCAACATAAAAACCTCAGATTTATTCTTTTGTTCAAAACCCTAACCACTATCTACATGTATTTCACAAATCTTCTTTTAAACTTTGATTTAATGCAATAGAAAAGTACCACAAGTCTATCTATTGTAAGATATTGAAGAGAAGTAAGGAAATCTCTACCTCTTGAAGAGAAAAGGAGAAAATCCGAAAATCCACCATCGACAAAAAGATGATTCGCTCAGATCAAAAGGAAGCTCTTGCCATGCTCTACATTTTGGTATATGGAATTAGGGTGAGATTCTCTCCCTAAGAAGATGAAACCCAAGGTACAAGAGCTTGAAGCTCAAAAATAGTGGAGAGGGAGAGAAGAGAGAGTGAAAAGTAAAAGAGATTTGGCCTAAAAAGTGTCTTTTAAAGAGCTGATCCAGAATAGACTACTCGAGCAGTGAAATGTGTGCTCGAGTGTGAGAGATAGAAGACCGCTCGGGGTATAAAACTTGTGATCGAGTGAATATGATAAACTCTCAGTATCTTAGACCGAGTAAGGAATAGACTGCTTGAGCAGACAAACTTGCGAACATTACAAACCCTTAGGATCTTGGACTACAGACCAAAGTACTGGATGGTTTAAAAGACCGCTCAAGCGAAGAGGAAATTTTCAAAGTGCTACACAAAACTTGTTTGTCCTTACAAGGGCAGGGATGATGGAGCAGCCCTTGACTGGTTGGAAGTGCGTTATCGGATTTGAAAGCTAGGGTGAAGCTCGTAGGCCTGAAGACCTTTTGGTCTCATAAATGTCATTAGTAGATTATTATTATTATTATTGGTATTTAGTTAGATCTAATTATATAGTTATTGGTAAGGTATTTCTGATTGTGTTTCAAATAATAATAGGGATAGCTTCCTACTTTGCTTAGGGCTAATAGCCTATATGTGCTAAGCTTTGCAGTGTAATAATCAGCTTTGTTTAATAAGATATTGAATTTGAGAAAAGGTTGTGGTTGTGCATTTCCCTCCCTCTCTTCTCCTATCCTGTTCTACACCAGTGGGTGTCAGGTAACATACTGGTACATTATTTAAGTATATGTGATCTGTTCATTCAAAATGTGGTCTATTATTTAACCTTTAATGCATCATAAAACTAAGCATAGAGTCAGCGTTAATTACTGACATGCCCTGTTCCATTTAACATGTGTTCATGTATATGATCCTGAATGTCATTAGAGTTGTTTGCCTGTTCTGCAGGTTGTGGATGCTGGTGCTCATTCCCTTAAAATAATTTATCAATCAAAACTGGCTCCGAAGTATGATTTTTTTCAAGAAAAGAATATGAAATATCTTCTTTCCCTGTTGAATAGTGAGAATGAAAATGTTACTGGACTTGGTGAAAGTATCATAACACATTCTTGTGAGACAAGTATTGAGCAGAAGGCATTGAGTGATGCTGGGATCTTAGAGAGGCTTGTTGGTCTTCTTGGAGGTTCTCTATGCCAGAGAGATGCTAGTTTAGAGTCTCTAGTCCAATAATCAAGGGGAATCTTGAAGTTGTCTCAAATTTTGTGAGACTTGAAAGTGGAAGGGCATTGAGTGCTGTAACTGAGTTAACTAAGGATAGATATCCCCGGACGAGATTGCTTGCTTGCATGTGCTTGATTGTTGTAAGGAACACTTCTCCTTCCTATCTGCAAGATGTAGGAACCAAAACCAAATTGATATTGATATTACTTGAGCTTCTTGATGATCCTGGCGTAGTTGGAGATGAAGCTGCATTTTCTTTCTCTAGTTTAATTGCAGAAAAGGAGGATCTACAAAAGTTAGCATTTGAAGCAAATGTTGTTGATAAACTTTGCAACCACCTGCAGAAAGGTCCATTACAGGCTAGGCATATTCAAGGGATATTGTTAGCATTGGCTGATCTATGTTCAAAGTTGGACAGCTGCAGGTCTAGGCTGCTGTCATTGCAGGTCTGTTGTTTTATGGAATGCATAAACTCATACATATGGCTACTGTTAGTTTTTCAGTACTTTTCTTGTTCTTTATTATTATATAGGCGTAATTACACTAACTTCTCTTGAGGTTCTGATAATTTCAGGGACCTCTCTGTTGTTTTTTAAAATTGCAATGGTCTCCCTCATTATAGTTGTTGGATGATGGCTTTTAATGGACAATGTAAATTTGCACTTCTATCCTTTCACAAAATTAAAATTACATTACAATTAAATGCCATAATTCTTCCTCATCTTTCCCTATCTTCATGACCCAACACTCCCAAAACCCACCATCTCTCCTAAGTCCTCTAACATATCTTTGGCCACGTATTTTTCTATCTTCTCCGGCCAACACCAAAAGCTCCCTCTTCACCACCATTTCCAATACAACATGCAGTCCAAGAAAATTGATATCTTTAGAGAGAAGTAATTTAATTTCGAGAGAGAGAGAGAGACAACAAAGGGTAGCAGCTCGAAAGGAAGAACCATTATTTCTCTCCTATATCACCACTACATATATAACAATACCCAAATCATGTTGTCTCACAGAAAAGTTGATACTTTTAAAGTAGTACTGTTTAATTTGTACAAAAAAAAGAAATGGGAGCAATGCACAAATGATGAAACACGACCTGTTTATGTGTGTGTGTGTGTGTGTGTGTACAGACCACCCATTTCTAACATAATCCATGCATAACCATCAGCATCACCCATCTAAATTCTAAACTCCTTTCTAGCAACCTGAAACCATACACAAATTTTGAAACCAACACATAAGATGTTCATCATGCGAACATAACAGTGTAATGCAGCCAATTGCTCAATTTCTGGTCCAAGTTGTTGCTTAGCAAAATCATAGGATAATCTACGTGACCCTTTGAGAGAAAAATTGAGATCAGAAAACACCAACCTATCTTATTATCAAGAATTGAACCCAATTCCTGGCAGTGGAGGTTGATGGCATGCTCTCTCTCTCTCTCTCTCTCTAAAAGGATGAAAAGAATGATTTGGCTTACCCATGAAACCCGTGAATGAGGTAGACGCCATGTATATATAATAGATTCATGATACAATTTAGAAAATGATATAAACAAGGAAATAATATAAGGCACTAAATCAGTGATTGACACAATCACAGATTATATACATAATATTAAAAATAAAAAGATTCTATGTACTCTAATTTCTATATTCAACACTTCCTCTCAAGTTGGTTTGAAGATATTCAACAATCGCAGCTTGTCAATGGATGACTGGAGTAATGTTGGTCCTACAGACTTTGTGAACATATTTGCTAATTGCTGAGAGGAAGAGACAAAGGATGGATTCACAATATCAGTTTGGACCTTTTCTCAAATGAAATGAATATCAACCTCTATATGCTTAGTACACTCATGATGGATAGAATCAGAGGACAACATAATAGCAGACTTGTTATCACAAAATAAGGAGGCAAGACTAGTATCCTCAAAACCCAACTCGGCTAGGATAGAACGAAACCATAGAATCTCACATATTTCCTATGCCATAGCTCGATGCTCAGCTTTTGCAGAAGATCTAGAAGCAATTACCTGCTTTATACTCTTCCATGATACAAGATGATCGCCATAGAAAGTACAGAAGCCAAAAGTAGAATGCCGATTAGTTCTAAATCCTGCATAGTCAGCATTAGTGAAACACGAGAGCCTAGATTGAGGAGTGGCTGTAAAGAATAATCCCTAGCTAGGAGAGGTTTTCATATATCTCAAAATGTGATGAACCGCATCAAGATGTTCTGTACGAGGTGCATGCATGAATTGACTAACAACACTGACTGCAAATGTCAAGTTAGGTCTAGTGTTGGTCAAATAAATTAGACGTTCAACAAGACGCCGATACATGCCTGGGTCCTCTAACATTGGGATCCATAGGAGTAGAAGCAGGTTTACACCTTAACATACCAGTATCCTCAAGTAAGTTAAGAGTGTACTTTCTCTGAGATAAGGAAATTCCTTGCCGTGAGTGAGCCACCTCAATCCCAAGAAAATACTTGAGACTCTCCAAATTCTTTACAGGAGCGGACCCCAAATATCGGAATGTATAAGGTCAAAAGCACTAGGGGCACAAGTCATGTGAGGTATGTAACTGGTACGAGTATGTTTAGATAATTCGCAAACCATACAATGAAACTTAGAATCTTTGCAAGCTTTATTTAATAAATGAAAAATTTGATATAAGTATTGAAAATTGGCATGACCCAATATGCCACAATTCTAAAGTTTGAACATTAAAACACAAGATATAGAAGCAGGCAAAACAGACGCATGAAAATTAGCTAAAGTAAAAAGAGGTTAGTCTGGTGGATCCCCAAAGTAGTAAAGTCCATCCTGCTCATATCCCCTGCCAAAAATCCTCTTCAAACCCAGGCCTTATAACGGACACGAAGAAAGTAAGAAAATAACAACACAATTGAAGGACTAGGCAAGCCGACTAATAGATAGTAGATTATATACAAAATTAGGAATATGCAAAACAGAGGATAGAGTAATATCAGGAGATAAAGACACTTGACCCTTATGACGAATCGAGTAGAAAGACCCATTAGCAAGACAAACAGATTGGTCTATAGTAATAAGAACTGGAGATGAAAGAAGGGAAAACTCACCTGTCATATGATCATTACCCCCAGAATCCAAAACCCATGAGGGACCCGCAAACTGAACATGAAAAGCAGTAGAAGTACCTGTAGTGAAAGTAGCAGTAGTAGAGGAGGATGGGCCAGAAGAACTAGTAGTCAAAGTCCCAAGTTGAGTCTAAAGCTGGCCAATTTGAGTCTGTAACTGTTGTAAAATATGAATACTCGAAGACGCAAAAGCATGAGAGGCCTCCACTAAAGCAGCAGTGCGAGGTGTGCCAGAACCACGAGGGCGAGAAGATCGTTGCCTCAACTCAGGATGAAGTTTGATGCAGCAGGCCTTGACATGACCAGGAGCCGCATAATGATGGCAGGTAATCGAACTAGTAGAACCCCAGGAACTAGAGTTTGTGGTAAGGGCTATCTGGTCAGATAAGATAGGAGTCACTAGAGTAGTGGTGTGACGACCTTGACCTTCGTACTATTATATTATATTGTTTCAATAAGCTTAATTGCATGATTATGTATTTAATTGTGTGATTACATACCCAATTTTGTAGTTATCTATTATTACATGGAATATCTATTCACTTAATGACTTAGAATAAGAAATTGAAAGCCCAAACGGCTTTAAAAGCCAAAATTGTCTGGCCCGATAAGCTAGTTAGAATATTTAGAATTTTATGGCAACTTTCGTCAAAATTTGATTTGGACCAAAATAATTAGAATAAAATAATTAATATCAATCAAAATTGAGTAGGATTAATTAATCATAAGCAAGCTTAATGAGGCTAAGCTAATTACACCTTATATAAGCCTAATTCATCTCTTAAACTCACAATATACAACTTTGAGCTGAGATTTTGAGAGAGAAGGAAGGAGAACTCAATATTTAGAGAGAGAAGGAAGGAGAACTCATATAATCATAGAATAAGTTAGAGACACATGAGAAGAATTGAATTAAAATGAAATGGTGCTTCAATTGGCTTTTGTTATGTGTTTTGTTTAGGTGGACGTCCAAGGCTTAGTGGCAACACAAATCACTGTGAGTAGTAACTTTATAAAGATATGTTCATGTAATATTTATTTTTGAAATTGTTATTACTCCCGAAATCGATATGCGATTGATTGATTGATTTATTAAAATGTTACTTTCTATCAATGAATGAAGTTCACTTTTGAAACTGTATTGTGGCATCCATTAATACCATGGCTATTGGATTAATTGAAACACAGAGATCTTTTGTTTGACCCTTCGTGGTCCATTGGCTGGACCTTTATGGTCCATTGTTATTGGAATATTATCGCTTTATGGATGTGCCACTTAATTTGATATTGAAAGATATCGATGATAAAACTTATTGATTAATGAGAATTGATTATTGAGAACTGGTTTGACAATGTTATCGAACTTCATTCATATATCTTCTTTATTCTGTTATTGCTCATTGGGCCTTGGCTCACTATTTATTTGTTATATATATATATGTAGGTGGGCAAGTTGAACATCAGAGTTAAGAAAGCATTGAGTTTACCCGAGTCAGCCTTTTGAGGAGCTTCCAAGTGAAGTAATTAGGCTCAGGTGGAGCCATGCTAGTTGAACCCCTTTTTGCTTGTTAAATGGTTTTGTATTTGTGTATATTTTGGGGCTTTGTTTAACTATAAAATGTGGATGTTTGGAACTAATGCGGTGTATGTACATAAAGAATGAAATTTTGCTTATGATACAAAGTTCTTTTCATATACGCATGGCTCAATGGATAATCTTTATGTTATATTATACTTCTGCTAAGTCCCGTACTTTATATGAAATGGATTATTGGTAGGTGTAACAACCCTCATACTGTTTACCGACTTATGACTGATTGATTACCGATAACCATCGATTATCGTTAAACTGAATTGATTATGACTGATAATTGAACTGATTAAAGTACTGAACTGACTGACTGAAATTGGAAACCGAATTGATTGAGTATATGTTAGTTAAATTGCATTCTATCTGTTTGACTGTATGATTATCTGTTCATGCTTATATGTTTAAACTACTAATTGAAGGTCTTATCGGCGGCCGAATTAGAAACTGATTGATGTTCCATGACCCTCGTAATTAATGTGATTTTATGGTGTATTTACCTGAAAACTGATTGGGTATGATTAAATTAGATTAAAATAAGCTAATTAAAGAGTTTGACGTAATTACACTTT
The DNA here is from genome assembly GCF_055761805.1 of Camellia sinensis. Lineage (NCBI taxonomy): Eukaryota > Viridiplantae > Streptophyta > Magnoliopsida > Ericales > Theaceae > Camellia > Camellia sinensis. The sequence continues at coordinate 116,534,912 of NC_138974.1, forward strand.
TGCCATCTAGTGAGGCCTTTGTTTACTCATATTTGAAGCCTTGTGTATGCTTTATCAAAACATTTCATCAGCCATTTCTTCTTGTTCTAGCCGAATTTAGAGAGAGAGGAAGTGAGAGTCTTGAGTTCACTTGTAGAATTGTTTGGAAATTGAAGAAATTGTTAAGGAGATTGCATATTTGAGCTCCCTTCTTGAACTACAAGACTAAAGGTAGCTCCATTGTCTTCTTGTTCATGTTTTGAGTTAATTGTTGCATGGTCCAGGTTAGATTGTAGAGCTAAGTCATGATTTGGGTCATTAATGGTGAATTGAAGCTCATTTCATGCATGCATGTTTGAATTAATGAGTTTTAAGTTGAATTCATGGTATAATGGTGCATGCATGTTCATAATTTTGTGGTACCCCATGAGTTAATCTTGTTTTTGAAGGTTTAAGCTCTTTTGAAACAGCATTAAAGCTTTGAAAATGATTTAAGATCATGCATGTTGCATGTTCATATTGTTCTTGGAAAATGGTTTGAAATTGGGTTTGAATATGATTTTAATTGACTCACCTTTGGGGCTTGAATTCATAAATTGAGCTTTGAAACTTGTTATACATTGAATTTAGTTATGTTTTCCAGAATTTGGGCCCAAGAGGTCGAGTTTGGAGTGGTAGAATGCTTGGTTTGAGCTTGGGAGGCAAATCTGGAAATTCCAGATTTGGCTTCCTCGCTCGAGCGAAGGATTCCCCGCTCGAGCGAGCACCTTTGTCCAGGGCTCCGCTCGAGCGACCACCGAGCGACCATCGCGCGCAAAATCACAGCATCCAATATTTTTACTGTTTCGACAGACCGCTAGAGCGAAGGATTCCTCGCTCGAGCGAAGCCTTTGATTTTGGACTTCCGCTCGAGCGAAGAAAGTCTCGCTCGAGCGAGGCTCCTATTTTCAGCAAAGTTTGCAAAATGTTTTCTAAGTGTATTTTTGCATCCTCATCCCATCCTAGGCATTCTTAGGCCTAGTTTAAGACATCTTGATGAGGATATCGTTGTAGAACACACCAAGGCAAATTAGGGATTAAGTTATGATATTTCCCAACTGTGTAGCTTAGTGTGTTCAACCTGTGAACTGTGTAGGATTGGCGACTGGGGAGACACGCTCTAGCATACCGTAGCCCAAACTCTGTGAGTAACAATTGTGTAAAGATATGTTCAACTGATATCTTTTGAATACTGAACTGAACTGTTTACTGAACTGGTATTACTGAATGAATGTATGTCCTTTATTTCTGAACTGTACTGTGGCATCCTTAGTACCTACTGTTTACTGTTACTGTTACTGTTACAGAGATCTCTGTCGGTTCCCTCGTAGAGCCACTACTGTTTACTGACGGATGGCCATCATTACTGTTCGGTCTTTTAAGACCTACTGTTACTGTTATGCTAATGGATGTACCACATATGACTGTTTACTGTACTGAACAATTGAAATACTGATTGAATTGAACTATTTTCATTACCGTAAGGACATTCATTCTAAACCTCTTTACGCATTATGTTATTCACTGGGCCTTAGCTCACTGTTTATATATATATGTAGGTGCTCAGCCACCAGATCGGAGCTAGGAGCGTGGGTTAGACTCCAGTTTTGTCAAGCCAGCCTTTGTGCCTCACTGCGAGGTTCCGAGTTGCCATGCTATGGCTTTGGGGTGTTTTGTTTGTTTTCCCCCGTCTGTCTCCATACTGTTTGGATTACTGTATAGACTGTCAGTTGCTAACTGTACTGTTATCAAGGGATTAGGTCCCTGTACTGTGTGACTATAAATTTTGTATAGGCTATACTGTTTGTATATGTATGAATGCATGAAAAATCTTTTTGGCATACAGACTGTCACAGCTCATTGGACATTGTTTAATTACTGTATTGGCTTCCGCCAGGCCCTGTACTCTGTTTTACTGTATTACTGTTAAGCAGGCCTTCGGTAATCTCGGATTACTGGCCGGTTATGGTGCTAAACCCATAGGGCCGGGTTTGGGTCGTGACAGTAGGAGGCCGTACGTAATCTATGATTACTGGCTGGTCATGACGCTAAACCGATAGGGGCTGGTTTGGGTCGTGACAAGTGGTGCGCGGAATCAATTGCTGACGATGCTCATCCCTCGATCATATTGGGGGGAAGCGGTTCTCACTGCAGCTTATTTGATTAATCGTCTTCCCACCCAAGTCCTTCAAAAATGAAGCCCTCTTTAGGTTTTGTTCGGGTCCACGTCTTCTGGGTTCTCGATTTCTCCTAAGACCTTTGGATGTGTTTGTTTTATCCATAATCATTCCCCCACTCGTTGTAAATTGGATCCTAGGTCTTTTAAGTGTGTTTTCCTAGGTTACTCTGCTACCCGAAAGACTATAAGTGTTATCATCCTCCATCCCATGAATGGTTTGCCTCTATGGATGTCACTTTCTTTGAGTCTCAGTCTTACTTTCCGAAAGGCTGTAAGTGTTATCATCCTCCATCCCGCGAATGGTTTGTCTCCATGGATGTCACTTTCTTTGAGTCTCAGTCTTACTTTCCGCCCTCTTCATTGTCGCAGTCATCCCTTCAGGGGGAGCCTTGGTGTGAAGAGATTCCTATGCCACCAGTGGTAGAACAGATAGAGGATGTTGAGCCAACAAAGGAAGATGGCAAAGTTAATGTCAGGGACAAAGATAGACAGAAAGTCACCTGCATGCAAGAGACTACTTTTCCTCCACCACTGCCAACTTCTTCTTCCGATAAGTGTCTAGAGTCACCTCCCTCTCCTAAGAGTCCAGGTAATTCTAATCTTGATGCTCTTATGCCTGAGTTCTCAGATCTTGATGTTCCCATTGCTAATAGGAAGGGGGTTAAGTCATGTACCCAGCATCCTATTACTATCATGTCTCTTATTCTAATTTGTCTTCTTCATATAAAGCCTTCCTGTCTAATATTTCTTCTGTGAGTCTACCTAACAATTTTCAGGATGCTCTCTCCATTCCTGAATAGAAACATGCCATGATGGAGGAGATGAGAGCTCTCAGCAAGAATGACACTTGGGAGTTAATGGAGTTACCTAGAGGCAAAAATCCAGTTGGATGTAAGTGGGTGTACACTGTGAAACACAAAGCAGACGGTTCCATAGAACGATACAAAGTAAGACTGGTTGCTAAGGGTTTTACTTAGACTTATGGAATAGATTACCAGGAGACATTTGCACCAGTTACTAAGATGAATTCTATGAGAATACTACTCTCTCTTGCAGCAAATTTGGATTGGCCACTTCATCAGTTTGATGTGAAAAAAGCCTTTCTTCATGGAGACCTAGAAGAAGAGGTCCATATGGATATTTCCCTTAGCTTTGAGGATGCTAGGTCCAAAGGTAAAGTGTGCAGGCTTTGAAAGTCACTTTATGGGCTAAAGCAATTCCCTAAGGCTTGGTTTAAAAGGTTTGCTCAAGCTATGCTGAGATATGGGTTCAAGCAAAGTCAAGCTGATCACACCTTATTTGTGAAAAAATAATGCAGATGTACTAATTACTATACTAACAGATGACGTGACATAATTTTAGAGGTTTTGAGTATTTGTAATTTGTATAATGGGTGAAGTCAGTAATAATAGCATAACACTAGTTGGTACACTAATGTGTACATTAATTGGTGCATGTAGCACCATCGTTTGTGAAACACTCCTCACTTGGTAAGACCACAGCTCTTATTGTCTATGTTGATGACATTGCTTTAACAGGAGATGATGTTGGGGAGATTCCTTAGTTGAAGGAATACTTAGTCAAGGAGTTTGAAATCAAAGACTTAGGCAATTTGAAGTATTTTTTGGGCATTAAAGTAGCTTGGTCCAAGGATGGCATCTTCCTATGCGAGAGGAAGTATGTACTTGACTTCCTAAAGGAAACTGGAATGCTTGGAGGTAGACCATGTGATACACCTCTAGAACCGGGCTAAAAACTAAGTGAGGACAGTGGACAAGGGGAGCTACCAAAAGCTAGTGGGTAAGCTCATATACTTATCCCACTTACCTCCAGACATTGCCATTGCAGTGAGCATGGTTGGCCAGTTTATGCTTCTCCTAGAAATTCCCACTTAAAAGCAGTTATGAGAATCTTGAGATACCTAAAGGCTTCTTCTGGAAAGGGTTTCTATTTCTCAAAACATGGATATCTCAGTGTGGAAGCATTCATTGATTCGGATTGGGCTGGATCAGTCACTGACAAACAATCAACTTTTAGAGATTACACATTTGTTGAAGGTAACCTAGTCACATGGCGAAGTAAGAAACAAAATGTGGTTGTTAGATCTATTGCTAAGGCATAATTTAGGGCTATGGCTCAGGGTGTATGTAAGTTGCTATGGATTAGACTATTGTTGGGAGACTTGGGGATCCATCAGACTGATTCCATGAGATTGTACTGTGACAACAAAGTCGCCATCAACATAGCTCATAATCCAGTTCAACATGATAGAACCAAATATGTGGAGATTGATAGGCATTTCATCAAGGAAAAGCTCACTAGTAGCACCATATGTATTCCATTTGTGAAGATTGGAGACCAACTAGCAGATGTTCTCACCAAGGGAATAAGGAGTAAACCATTTCATGGCATTCTCAACAAGCTGGGCATGAGAGATATCTTCGCACCAACTTGAGGGGGAGTGTTAGAATAGGAAATAATAGTTTATTCTTATTTGATTTTATTTTCCCTCAATCGATGTAATGGGTTGGTCCATGATTTGTCTTATGGCATTCCTGTAATTACTCATTATTATCAATATAAAAGGGGATGAGGTCTAACTCATTCCCTATCTCTTTCTCTTCTCTAAACTTACACAAACTGTTGAATATAGAAATTAGAATACATAGAATCTTTTTTATTTTTAGTATTATGTATATAATCTGTAATTGTGTCAATCACTGATTTGGTATTGTTTCCTTATTTATATCGTTTCCTAAATTGTATCATGAATCTATTATATATACATGACATCTACAACATTCATGGGTAAGCCAAATAATACTTTTAATTCTTTTTGGTATCAGAGCTAGGTTAAGTACTTAGTAATTTTGCTTCACTGGCAGACGGCAGCCTTGCCTTGGTCGACCGCCGGACCTCAACCAATGGTGATCTATTCCTCTATCCACTAGTTTATTCCTATCTCAAATATCTGTATCATATATTTTTTTTTACTCGCAATCTATTTTTTTGTGTTTCTGTTCACTTTGTCTTTCCCTCTATTTCAACCTCAAATAGGTTTCTATCTTCAAACCTATTTGAGTTTGAGGGGGGTATTATACTTATATCATAGTGAGCATGGTGATATATCATGTGAACCACTTAAGCCGCCCCATCTAGCGCACAACCCAAGTTGCCTCCTTGGTGCACCACCTAAGCCGCTCCCCTAGCGTACTTTCTAATAAGCCGCCCCTTGGCGCACTCAGTCATCTGTTGCTATCATCGTTCAGCACCACATCATGAGTTATGTGTGTGCTACGCTTGCTGGTTCAACATTCAGTTTTCTACATCTGTCCAGCATGACCCCTTTAAACCGTCTCGACATTAATTCCGGTTAGTCTCTACAACAGTCCAACATGACTCCTTAAACTGTCCCGACATTAATTCTAGTTAGTTCCTACAACGGTCCGACATGACCCCTTTAAACTGTCCCGACATTGATTCCGATCAGTTTCTTCTAAAGGAGTTAAGTCTATGTTTTTTTCCCTTTCTAGGGTGTGGTGCTGATGTATTAAGCACTTTTTTGACCTTTTTTATTTAGTAAACTACCAGATTTTGTTCAGTAGCAATTATTTGGACTAATAGTTAAGTTTTTTCCGGCTTCTTCCAGTCATCCATTGGCAAGCTGCAATTGTTGAATATCTTCACACCAGCTTAAGGAGTGTTTAATATAGAAATTAGAATACATAGAATCTTTTTATTTTTTAGTATTATGTATATAATCTGTGACTGTGTCAATCACTGATTTAGTATTGTTTCCTTATTTATATCGTTTCCTAAATTGTATCATGAATCGATTATATATATGGCCTCTACAACATTTATGGGTAAGCTAAATAGTTCTTTTCATTCTTTTCAAACTTAGTGCCCAGTTTATCCTGTGTGTCTTTTTTGGTTACAGTTTTACTCAAAAAGGTTATCATTATTACGACCCTGTCTGTTTCCAATTGCCTTTATGTTTTCTGTCATGTTTTCTTTCTCGAAAGTCTATTTTATTTTCAGCTTCCTCCTATTACTGCTCAGGTTTCCAAAGAGGATTTTTGTTCACATTGATCCATTTCCTTTTGCGGTCCCTCCTGATGAGTACATCTATATTGTTCCCCATAAGCTTGTTCGCTCTTTTCCTCCTACCATCCCTCTTGCTGAGTCCCTCTCTACTGTCTCTTATGAGTCTGTTCCCTTTTCTCCTTCTCTTTCCCCTCCCCCTTCTGCTCCTTCTCCTCTTCCGTTGTTAGTCTATTCTCGTCGCAAGGCTCTCCTTTCACCGGTTGTCTTTGCCCCTACTACTAATCCTCTTGCTTCTGACGAATTTAATCTTGCTAACTGTAAATATCCCCTTCGCAACAGTAAACAAGTAGTCAAACTTGATTTTGCTAGAACATGTTTTTCTTCTTTATACTATACCTTTTTGTCTGATATTCACTCTTTTTCAGAATTTCAGTCTTACAAGGAGACCTATTAGGATCCCAATTGGGTCCGAGCTATGGATGATGAGTTGTCTACATTGCAGAAGATTGCTACTTGGGAGCTAATTCCTTTGCTTGCTAGCAAGAATATGATTGGTTACAAATGGATCTATAAAGTCAAGACTCATTCAGATGGTTTTCTCGAGCGTTACAAAGTTCACCTGGTTGCCAAAAGTTTCTCACAAAAGTATGCTATTGATTATGAGGATACCTTTACCTCTGTTGCCAAGATAACTACTGTCTATACTTTGATTTCTGTTGCTGCTATTTGTGATTGGCCTCTCTATCAGATAGATGTTAAGAATGCTTTTCTTAATGGCCATTTCGCCAAGGAGGTCTACATACGTCCTCCTCCTGGTCTTTCTCATTCTTTTGGAGAGGTATGTCGTCTTCGCCGTGTTCTTTATGGTTTAAAGCAGTCTTCCCGTTCTTGTTATGACTGTTTTTGCTCTTATGCCCAGGATTCTACTTTGTTTCTCCTCTACACCTCTGCTGGTTTTGTTGCCCTATTGCTTTATGTGGATTATATGATCATCACTAGCTCTAACTCTTCTGCTATCTCTGAGGTCAAGCAACATCTCTTTCGTACCTTCAAAATAAAGGATCTGGGCCCATTGCGGTATTTTCTCGGTATTGAGGTCTCTTTTTCTCTCAAGAGCTATTTTTTGTCTCAGGCCAAGTATGCAAATGAGTTTATTCACCGTGCCAATCTTACTGGCACTAAGATTTATGATACCCCAATTGAGCTTAATGTGAAGCTCAACACTACTGATGATGTGTCTCTAGATGATCCCGCTTTATAACGAGAACCTGTGGGTTGCTTAGTCTATCTGATGGTTACTCTCCCTGATTTTGCCTATACTATTCATGTGGGTAGCCAGTTCGTTTCTGCTACTCGCTCTACCCATTGGGCTGCTTTGATTCAGATTCTTTGCTATCTTCGAGGTACTATCTTTCAAGGTTTCTTGTTGTCTTCTACTTTTTCCTTACACTTGGTAGCCTATGCTGATTTTGATTGGACTGGTGATGTCACTAATCGCAAGTCCACTTCTGACTTCTGTATATTTCTTGGTGATTCCTTGATTTCTTAGAAGAGCAAGAAACAGATCGTTGTTGCTTGTTCCACTACTGAAACTGAGTACCGTACTATAGCCCATGCCACTACTGAGATTGTTTGGCTTCGCTGTCCTTTGTCAAATTTGGGTATCCTTCAATCTTCTCCAACCTCTCTCTATTGCGACAACCGTAGTGCTATTCAGATTGCCCATAACACTGTCTTCGATGAACGGAAGAAACACATTGAGATTGATTGTCACTTTGTCTATCAGCATCTGTAGTTTGGCTCTATCTTGCTTCCTTTCGTCCCTTTGGCTCTGTAACTTGCTGACTTCTTTACCAAGACTGCACCACTACTCGATTTCAATTTCTTCTTGGCAAACTCTCAATATTTTCTACTAAAACACTTTGAGTTTGAACGGGGGTGTGAGAATATTAGTATATATTATTGTGTGAATATTTCGATTGTGTGAATATTTTGTTCTTATGTTTATTCTTATTTCCTATTTAGGATTAGGCCTAGAATTGCTATATACATATCAGATGTACACATTGTATTGCTACACAATTGAATATAGAGATTAATTCATAAATCTTACACTCCCACCCATGACATACCAATGCCATGTAAATGGAATAACCAAAGTACACCAACTAATATACTCTAAACAAAGGCGCACAAACCAGTAAAAAAATATCAAAATCAACGGAAATAATTAATTTGAAATAAATTCTAATTTTACAACCTAGTTCAAAAGAATAAAAGAAAAGAGAAGAAAATAACAAAAAAACACAATCAAAATACCGTACTTCACACTTCCAGTAGCACTTAAGATTTTGCCTACGTCATTAACAGGTGGTAGGGTTGCAAGGGAGGTAGAAAGTTTTGCCAAACCATCATCCTAGCATACACTTGTGTCGAATGTTTAATATTATCATTAAGGGAACACCAATAAAAAAATAAGAAAGAAAACTTTTATGGTGGAAATAAAAAAAATACTGGAAATTTATGTGAAAATGTTGCTTACAGTGAATAAATACTTGGGTCAAGGTGCTTTCTAACAAACTACCCCAAACTAGCACTGACATTAACAAACCATTTTTGTAACACAAATGAATCAAGGTTCATGGCTATCAACATAATTGAATAAAATAATCCAATAGAATCAAGAAGATAGAATAGAATCTAACAAATTTATCGTCATAGAAAAGCTAAATAAAAATTTGTTACAAAACTTGTTGGCCAAACTTGTAACCTGATTGGGACATCTACCAAGGGAGGAAATCTGACATTCATATGTAGATAATTTGGGGAAATGAAAACCAAAAGAAATTAGCAGCAACCAAGACCCCAAAATTATAAATTTCAATCAATCTCAACAAAAATGTATTGATTTCATCATTACATGCTACAATGACTTTCATGCACAAAATGAATGACCATCTAACAACAATTTAATAGGAATTTAGGATTATTCATGTAAAAATGAATTCATCTTCTTCTATTCTGGCAATCTAATTCGAATCTTCTAAAATTCAACCCAATAAAATCTCTATGATTGCAAATCTCTTAAAACCCCAATCCAAAAAAAAGTCTCTATACATCCATCCAAAAGTTTGTGAGAAAGCATTAGCATAAACAAACTTCTAGGAAAATTAAAGAAATGAAGAGCTACCTCTAAATATGATCTGCGAAATGAAAAAAATTTGTGTAAAAGTCACTACCATGGTTATTGAATTTTAATTCTTGTCAGAGACCCAGTAAATAGGACAAAGACCCACAATCAGCACTCTACAATGTTTATAGGTTTCTGGGTGTTTTGTATAATTGGGTGTCGGAGAGAGTGGATCTGGATGTGTTTTCATTTTTAGATTTTTTGGATTCTCTTTCTATTTAGATGGTGGCAGTTGGTATGGATATTTCTCTTGTATTTGTTAGCATCATCTTGATGTTTTTTCTTTAAAAATACTGACTTTATTTTATCAAAAAAAAAGATCTAAATTTATTTAATTTAACTGAGCATATAGTCATTGACAGAGCACATTGTCGAAAAAGAATTTATGTAGCTGACCTTACTTGATTGGTTGGGACATAAGGCTTAGTTTGGTTTGCTTGGCCTTCATGGATGAATTTAGGAGGTAATCCAAGGAGAAGCACACAGATATCAATCATGCTGTGGTTATTGGTAAAGCTGGGGGAGCTAAATGGAAATTGATATTAGAAGCTGAAAAAGCACGTCATGTGAAGTTGGCGCAATATTGAAGTATTTTGGTAGATAGAAGCGAATTTTTTTGATTGCAGAAGGGGTGATGAATTTATCTTTTGTACCTTCTCTTTTCTCTCTTTCCTTGATTGCGTAACGGTTGTGGCCCCTTGTCACGTTCACTAATACAATTTTTTTTTTGTTGTTGATAAAAAAACAAAAGATTGTTTATATTAGACATTTTTCTAGTGATCTCAGTTGAATGACACACACGAAACTAAAATCTTATACATGCTTAGTTCCCAACCATTGTAGAAACAATAATATCCACCATAAAGTTCTGCCCTCTTCCAGAGTTTGAAATCTGGGACTTGCATTTCTGAAAGGAAACCATATGGATATCTCCACCATACCAAAATACCAACAATATCATGGAACTCGTCAAAGAGGCCCTCTAATCTAGCTTGATGAGTTGAGTACTTGGAATTCTTTTGTTTCATTCTACCGTTCCCTTGCAATGCTCAATGATTTCTGTTGGAGTTAAAATCATGTATCTGATCTTTCTTCAATCTTCTTTTTCCAGGTTGCTGCTCTAGGTGTTATTAGCAACATTGTGGTCAATTTTACAACATCGAAGTCAGCATTTGCGCAATGTGGAGTGAAACAGCTTGTTCAGCTATCAAAATCAATGGAGTCAACTGTTAGGGTAAATGCTGTATGGGCTCTGAGGAACTTGATGTTCCTGAAAGACCACAGATGTTGAGAGGGGATTTTCTTAGAGCTCACAGCATCCACTTTAACAAGCCTCATTTGTGGTAATTATTATTTTTATTGTTGTAGTGGTCAAAAGTAATTATTAGTATAGTGTTAATATACTTTTTTTAACCTGACAACTTGATTGTGTCTACATCACAGACCCCGAGCCTTCTGTCCAAGAGCAAGCTTTGGCTTTTGTTTGCAATCTTGTGGATGGGTGTATAGACTCTGTTGAGTATGTTTTTGCAGATAATGGCCTTATATTACATGCTGTTGGAAGGCAATTGCAGACTGCCTCGAAAGCTGAGGTTTTAATTCAGGTTAGAAGTTCATTTTTGTTGGAAAGACCTGAGAATTAACATTTTCCATCCCATTTGATGTGGAGAGTTCATTGGTTGTGTGCCATATTGAGTAACTAGATGGTTGTGGAACTGCATGATTAATTGAAACAAGTGACATATTAGGGTCCAATTGCTTAGAAATATTTTAGAAACCTGGCATATAATTGATAATTGATAATTGGTATTTCTTCTAAGATTGCCAGATCTCTTATGGTTAGCAACTATGTTACATGGACTTGGTAAGAGAGTCGGATTTGGGTACATGTCCAGAAATCGGATTCGCGTGCTCTCTCAATTATAGGACATAGGGACTAGGCTAAAAAGTATCCAAAAATTTAAAATGGATACGGGAATACGGGGATACGGCGTTTTAACATATACATTAAAATTAAATATTCTATATATTGTTGAATTAGGAAGGAGGGGTTGGAAATGAATTAATACTATTAAAAAAAAATGCTTAAAGGGGTTAGTTGTTTTTTGTAAGTTGATGTTGATTTGAAGCTTTTTGCAAGTGAAACTATAACTTAGGTCAAGTTTGACATATTGTAAAAATGTTAAAAAGTTATTCAAAAAGTTAAAAAGTTAACACTATTCACCAAAAGTCAATAATTACGGCTGCACAACTCCAAATCTTAATTTTTCCCTACAAATCAATTTTTATAATTTTTTATTACACATTTTTTCATAAAAAGTTAAAAAATTAACCTAAATATTCATATTTTCTTCCTCAATTTTTTAATCCAAAAAGATAAAAAATACACTTATTTAGAACATTCCAAACAACCCTTAAATTTATGGAGGTGATGTTGTTTGCAAATTGAAAGTTAAGCGGCAAAGAAGGTGGTGTCATATTATCAAATTACAATTCCAAGTGCAAATAAGATGACGTCACACCTGATGACATTCTGAAGTAAAAAAAACCCAGCTGTCTCTATTTGATTATATAATACTACGGTCCAGCTTCTGTCAACTGAACCGTATTGTTGGATCCGTGAGGTCCACTACGGGTCCCGTTTTGAAAATCTGAACCGCCAATATGTAGAACTCGTTGAGTACTGCATGCCTGTAAAAAATTACATTGATTGGATATCGATAGTTATGTGATCAAATCAATTTTGTATAAAAAAAATAAACGGTGAAAAAGTTAACAGTTGATAAAAAACTGTTTTGTTCACATAGCTATCGATATCCGATCAACGTGATTTTTTACAGACAAATAGTATTCAACGAGTTCTACATATTAGACGGTTCAGATTATCAAAACAGAACCCGTGATGACCCCCACGGCCTTAACGATACGATCCAATCCGATCACAAACTAAACAGAAGCCATGGTCATAATACTAATATACTTCTTTCATTGATAACATAAAAAGCTGTACCTACTCTATGTCACATAACATACACTGGAGATTGCTTCTTTATGCATGTGATATACACTGCATATATATCAAAAAGTTGGCATATGTGTTGTATTAAATATATATATATATACAAATATTAATACAAAAATCCATTTTGTGTGTGTGTGAGAGAGAGAGAGAGAGAGTTGCTTGTTGACGACACTGCAAGCTATACCTGCGACACACCTTCTTCTCTTCTCCGGCGAATTTTCAGAGGTATGGAACAAGTTTCACACTCATTACCTAAAAGTTCTTTTGTATGGAGTTCTTCCCAAAGTTAGACGTGTCCGAGATAACAGAGCCATGTCCGACACAGATCTTGCAACCGCACTCGTGTCGTGTCGTGTCGTGTACTCTCGTGTCGTGTCGTGTACTCCCACTTGAACTGGCGAATCCATATAACACAGGTTAGCATACAAAATTTGTTGGACATGTTTTAAGTAAACCTTGATTCATTAATAGCAAACCAAATGTATGTGTATACGTGAGTAATATGTGTATGAATGGATTAAAATCAAGCCCTGAAAATGTTCTACAACACCATCTTGGAACTCCTCTGAACAGCAAGCTAAAAAGGCATCATGCCATCAATGTAAAGAACTATTTTAACAACATAGAATGAAGAAAGAGATTAAAATCACCATATCCAAAAAAGCCTATCAAAACCAAACAATGTCATGTCAAATACCAAAGAGGTTACCATATAATAGTAGTAATCCTCACAAAAACAATTCACAAAATTAACAGAGATATTTAAAGCTAAAAAGAAGAGGGTTGTATAATGTAAAGATGCATGTTTAATCCCCTTTTTACCCATTTCAATGAGAATCGTGAGGGCATTATAGCAACCACCTCCATTGACACCGTCGCTGCCAACTACACTCCATACCTCCCAACTCCATCACCATCCTCATAGCAGTTGGGCATATTTCCCCCACACTTGAAGCAAGCATTACCACCATGATAGCGGCCATAATGCCCATCTCTATACTTGCCTCCTCCTATGTACCCATCTCTTTACCTACTACCTCCACCTTACCCACTTCCACCACCTTCGTAACCCGGTTCACCCCTACTGTGTCCATCTCAACCATCACCCATGCCTTTGCCGTTAAAGCCATACCCACTACCACTGTCGTCTCAGTGCTTACCTTGAATCAATTACTCATTGAGCCAAGTAACATAAGCAGCTTTGGAGCTTTGGTATGGCCACCATCTCAGGACTTGATCACAAACTCATTGGACTTGTTAAAATTAATGTATATTATTAATTGATATCTATTTGATTACAAATTACAACTTCTATAAATAGAAAAGAAGGTGGTAGTAGGTGTAGTGTAGTGGGTGATAGGAGTGAGTGGTGGAGGTAGGTTTGGTGGAGTGTAGTAGGTGATAGGAGTGAGTGGTGGAGGTAGGTTTGGTGGAGTGTGTAGTAGTAATTTACATTTACATTAACAGCCCCCCTCAAACTCAAGGAGGATAGGTACTAGCCAACTTGAGTTTGGAGAGAGTAACAAAACAGAAAAATAAACTGATAAATAAAACAGGATAGGAGACACGGTATGGTCGTGTCAGACCGATGTAGCAGACAGTTTATGGGGTCATGTCGGACCGTTGTAGCAGACACTGTGTGGTCGTGTCAGACCGATGTAGAAGACAGTTTACGGGGTCATGTCGGACCGTTGTAGCAGGACAGTTTACGGGGTCATGTCGGACCGTTGTAGAAGACAGTTTACGGGGTCATGTCGGACCGTTGTAGAAGACAGTTTACGGGGTCGTGTCGGACCGTTGTAGAAGACAGTTTACGGGGTCATGTCGGACCGTTGTAGCAGACACTGTGTGGTCGTGTCAGACCGATGTAGAAGACAGTTTACGGGGTCATGTCGGACCGTTGTAGCAGGACAGTTTACGGGGTCATGTCGGACCGTTGTAGAAGCTTGTGGTGGTGCACCAAGGGGGCGACTTAGGGAGTGCGCCATGAGCGACTTATACATGATACTGTGTATAACCCCCCCTCAAACTCAAATAGGTGTGAAGATAGAAACCTATTTGAGGTTGAAACAAAGGGATTGATAAAGCGGACCGGGGTAGAAGACACTGTATGAGTGGGTAGATAGGTGGCCCAAAAAAAATATACATGTAGATATATATCGAGCCCTCAAAAGTCGTGCCCTCAAAAGGTGTGCCCGCACCCTCAAAAGGCGTGCCATCAAAAGGCGTGCCCGAATGCATCAAAAGGCGTGCCATGAAAAGGCGTGCCAGTTTGTCGGCGAGAAGAGGCGCGCGATGCGCGTGGCTGCCTCGGCTATTTAACCAAGACAGAGCTGAGGCAGAGGCGAAGACAAACAATTGGCGAAAATCCTCTGAAAAACTCTTCGTTTTGCTGAGAAGGTTTTGCTGAGAAGATACTCTGTAACACTCTCTATAACACTCTGTTGCCCAGAAAAAAATGGCTTCGTCTTCCCGCGGGCTGCTTACCCTCTTTCCCGACCTCAACGAGTCCACAGGAGAGAGAACTGGTGCGGTGGCCAGTGAACCTCAACCAAACACTGCTGGGTTTGCTCCGCTGAACTTTCCGATGCGGTCTGTGGAGCAAAAAATGGCGGTGCAGTCGGATGTGGAGGCCAATCAATATACGTTGAAGGCATGTGTGGAGTCCATGACGGCGGTCACAAATCTATCGCACCGGCTACAGAGTAGGACAAATGAGGTGCAGCAGTTAAACTCCCAGCTGGCTCTGCTCCAACGCATGTATAAGGATGCGCGAGCAGAGATAAGCGTGCTAAGGGCAGAAAACAAGGAGCTGAAGCGGAAGGCCACCGTGATGTTCCGATTTGGAGGGCCACCATATGCTGCAGTGGAGGAGCAGGGAGGAGGCAACTTGCTTGGTGGTCTAGGAAGCACGGAGGCAACACCGTCAAGGGCCGCCCAGGATGGAGGCAAAAAGAAGAGACCGGCGGCAGAGTAGAGAAGGGATACGGAAAAAAAATCCTTTGGTTGTTGTGATGGTGGTCTTGGCTGTTTTTTTTTTTTTTTTTTTTTTTTTTTGTTTTTTTTTTTTTTTTTTTGTAAGTGTGATCGGGGTTGAGCCTGGAGATGAATAAAATAAGGTAAAGTTTGGCCTGCCATTGTGTTTTTTTTTTTTTTTTTTTTTTTTTTGTTTTTTTTTTTTTTTTTTTTTTTTTTTAAAATACCCATGGTCAAAAGATGGAGTAAAAAAAAATTGAGTGGGGAACATCAGTGTGTAAAAAGAATGAAAAAGAAAAAGGATGGGTTGGATTTGTATAAAATAATAATAAAATAAATGAGTGGAGGTGGTGTGTGTAAAACATGAATATATTGGAACCAAAAATATATTGAGGAGGAAAATTGGAATCAACCCACGTGGGTGGAGGTGGTGTGTAAAACACTTTATGAAAAGATGTGGGTATTGTTTATTGTATGATGATAAATAAATAAGAAAAGATGTGTGTGCAGGTGTATGCATGATGGAGCAGTGTGCATAGCTATATATGTTTTATATTTTTGGTTTTTTTTTTTTTTTTTTTTTTTTTTTTTTTTTTTTTGGTTTTGTTTTTGTTTTTTTTTTTGTATTGTATGGTGAAAAAGGGAACACAAAAAAAAAAATAATAATAATAATAAGAGAAATAAATAAAAATTCTATTTTGTGGTGAAAGAGGTGTAAAAGGTGATTAAAAGAAATAAATAAAGAAAGTGTAATAAAATATGAGGGAGTGGGTATTCAATCCTGCCAAAAGGAAGAGAGAGAGAGATGGGGGTGTCGTGATTGCCTCAGATCATCATGGATTAAAATATGAGTGAGTGGGTGTATGGTGATAGTGGAATAAAATATGAGTGAGTGGGTGTGTGGGGGTTGTGGAATGGGACAAAGTAAAAAAAAAATGAGAATCAGGAGAGGGGTGCAACATTTCGCTCTCTGTGCGTCTTTATTCTCCGTAAGAGAGAGAGATCTCTGGCACCGACTTGATGCGGTGGCCGCGAGCCATGACGAGGGAGGGAACGGCGGAGCGGTTCTGGTTGATGGTGATGCGGCGGTGCCAGCGGTCGCCAGATCTTCGTCGGAGCGAACATGCGGCCGCCGCGACACATGGTTCCGAAGGCACCGGGGAGACGGCGTAGGGCTGGCGACTGTGCTTGGACATGTTGGTGTGGACGAAGGTGATGATATCGGGGCGGATCGAGGATTGCATGACGTCCGGCAAGGGGAGGGTGGTGGTGGCGCCGTCGGCGACGATGTCGGAGTCGAGGTTGTGAACGGAGACCCGAGGGCGGGCCGCGGCCATTGCTGGTGGCGGAGAGGGAAATGACGTCATCGCCGGAGAGAGAAAAATGGGTGTGCAGAAGTGGGGTGGGTGTGCATGAGGAAGTGAGAAGCTGAAGAAACCTCCATTTAACCAGAGAACAAGAGGCTTGGAAGGTGGATCTATTTCGGCTTCAACAAAATAGTAGAACATGACTTTCATTGTGAAGAAGATGGCATGACTTTCAGTAGTATAAAGAGGAAAGAGACTACAGAGAGAGAGACAGGAATTTGAAGGTATGTGTGGAAAATTCCAGCGGGCAGCAAAGGCAAAGTTGCCGGCCGGCTGCCCGCCGGTGGCAAAGAAATACAGGCTTAAATCTTATCTCTGCTCTGATACCATGTTAAAATTAATGTATATTATTAATTGATATCTATTTGATTACAAATTACAACTTCTATAAATAGAAAAGAAGGTGGTAGTAGGTGTAGTGTAGTGGGTGATAGGAGTGAGTGGTGGAGGTAGGTTTGGTGGAGTGTAGTAGGTGATAGGAGTGAGTGGTGGAGGTAGGTTTGGTGGAGTGTGTAGTAGTAATTTACATTTACATTAACAGGACTCACCAACTCTAAGGCTCCAAAAGCCCTTGGATCAAATTGAGGGCTGATGGGAAAAAAGATCGTTGTGACCGTCATCGAGGGTGATGAACCCAAGGCCATCTAGTCGGTGAACCACTTTACCATCCCCTTCTTATGTTCCTCCACCATCGGATCAAAATGGTTCTCACAAAGCCCCTTAACCTAGAAAGCGAAGATACCAGCACCCTTAGTGAGGTAGCATGGATGGGTATGCTGTTTTTAAAAGAGAGATCATGTGTTTGTATCACTTTTGAAGATGTTAACAACCTTTCTTTTATAGGGAATGTACGTACTCGGCAATGTGGCATCTGGGAATGAGTTCCAGAAGGAAGCAGTTACGCAACAACTTTTCCCACAAATGGGCAACGACACCCAATCAATTATGATCAAGCTTTTACAGGAGTAATGATGGCCAGTTACGCATGGCTGCTGTCTGGGCTTGTAGTAAATGTGGCCTTTCCAAGCAGTCCCGGTGCATATGATCGGGTTGTAAAACTATGAAATGGCGGTGTAATTTCTCAATTAAAGAATATGGTCAATGATCCCTGCTTGGATGTAAAGGTGATAACCAATTATCTAAATTCAGATGGTTCTTTGCTTGCTATTTTTATTTGTTTGCTAAAATTAAATTTGATTCTTTTCATGCATCAGCTTCGTGTAAGAACTGTAATGGGGCAATTCATGGCTTTTGGTGATGGCTTGACATGATTGTTTTTTTCTCATTCATTGAACTTAGAACCAATACAAGAGATTTTGATGCCAATTGATGCCTGGGCTTTCCCACAATTTGTAAGGCATCATTTTCACCTCCATTGGTGGCCCTCGACACGGTATGCATCTGTCAAGGTTTATGTTGAAGTTTTATGGTCATACCAATTGCCACGTTACTTGTGTATCATTGTAACAGTTTAACATTAAATTTTGCTATATTACTGTTTGAAAAAAATTGTTATATATGTCATGAATTGAGCATTTATTGAACACAATGGACATTGTTCTTTTGTATTTGTTTTTCCCCTAAGCTAGCCCATCAGCTAAGGATCCCCCACACCCTCATGTGTGCAGGCAGGTTACCTGGGGCTTGAATGCTGGACCTTGCTCTAATGGGGTAGCAGAAAACTACCTCGTGCTGGTTAAGTTATAATATGACATTGAACAGTTCAAGTTCAAGAAGACTTGCAATCTACTTTTGCACAAATTTTCTTGGAGTGAATTTGATTTAATCTTCAGAGCAATTTTTTTGATTAACATGCTAAGCAATGCAGTTTTTCCCCGACATCACCATTCTATTCCCTTTTTGTGGTTGCCATTAGAAGTCATTCATATATTGTGAATACTGCGACCTTTTTCTGTTGCAGGTGTAGTGCATTGCTTTGAGTCTTTCCCATTCAAAACATAGTGGGGAGCTAGCTTATCTTGTGGGTACCACTGACCAGGTTAATTTTAAAAAAACTAATCCCCATGGTGCAACCTGCCATCTCATTTCTAAACATGATTTTGTTCTTTGTATCATATTATCCCTTTCCATGTACATTTTGTTGGGCTTAATAGTTAATGTATTATGTTATTTGTAAATTTGTGTGTTGAATAATTGCACCATTGTCAAGTTTCTAAACAAAAATGTCGTCAGCTGCACTTTAATTCATAGCAATGTTGTAGTGTTGGATAAGTTGATGTACAATGTTGTGTCTATTTTCTAGCAGCTTATGTTTTTTAGACTAGTGGTGATCTGACATGATATTAGAGCTTTGGTTCTAGGGGGTCTCAAGTTCAAGTCTTTGACTGCATTTGGTCCCCTGTTGGGTATATTTCTTTGTTTCTCTCCACTTACATGATTGGGTTGCATGTGAGGAAGCGTATTAGATTACAATGTTGGGCTCTTCCTAATAACTTCAAATTTTGGGACTAGTGATCTAACAGTATTTTGAGGCTAGTGTATTGACACATGCGAAATCGATGCCCTTAACTGGAGTGACTTTTTAGAAAGAAAGGATGCTACCAGGATCAGATAAGGGAGATCAAATTAGGGGTTC
Organism: Camellia sinensis; assembly: GCF_055761805.1. NCBI lineage: Eukaryota > Viridiplantae > Streptophyta > Magnoliopsida > Ericales > Theaceae > Camellia > Camellia sinensis. The sequence goes on from NC_138974.1 coordinate 116,554,307, forward strand.
TCAGGGTATGGAACTCCTAAAAGAGTAACTACTTGGACTTTGCAGTTTTGCTAATTAAGCTGGTCTTCTTGATTTTTCATTTTGTGAGACTGGAGTGTGTGTGTGTGTGTGTGTGTTGGGGGGGGGGGGGGGGGGGGGGGGGGGGGGGGGGCGCTGGATTGACCAAGACTTTGCTTGAAAGTTAGCAGAATTCATCACAGCCTCCTCTGCCTTATGAACAATGATTGCTTAACCTGGTTAATATGGTACTGGTTGTAGCAAAGTGTCCTTTCATCAATAACTTAAGATTGATAATTTTCGTAGCCCATCATTCAAAGGTCACAGTCTGAGTTTGCTTGATGACACTGCCCTTGTAGGACTGAAAAAGGCTTGCAGAGTTTTCCTGTGCCATTCTGCAGATCTCTATCCTAGCTACTGAATTGCTGTTTTGTTTTTCTAACAACAATGTAGTGCTATTGATGTTCATAATTTGTGTTATTTAATCCAAACAGGCAACCAAGTTGGCTGAGGCATTCAGCTCAGGAACCTGAAGTCTCGAGGCACATTACATGCAAATAGATCGCAGGAGATTCGTCTCATCCGTAGCGATCAGTGACCACCCTATTAAGCTAATATTCGAGTACAGGCACAAGATTTGAGTCTCGGTTACTAGCAATTTTGCCAGGGACACAAGACAAACTATAGAACGCTCAAATACGTGCATGTGGGTCTTACATATAGGCCTCCATATGAGTATTCTGTTTGTTTGTGTAAAAATGATATTTCTCAAGAAATGTTTACTTAACATGTCTAAGGCTCCATCACAATCTCACTAATGAGTTCACTCTTAACAAATCAACATTTTGTGCCCTAAAAGAATTGCAATTTCATAATCATAGTAATGCGTTCTTATGTCAAACATTAAGGATGTGTTTGGATTATAGATTTGTAGAGAAATTTGCAAGGGAAAGTGAATGAAAAAGGAAAGAATACGAAGAAAATGAAGTTAAATAAAGCTAAAATTTTATTTCCTTCATTTTCCTTGATAAACCCAAGGATTCATACATAGCATAACACAGCAGTTCAACATCTCTTTTTTCTTTTTCTTTCTTTCTTCTTCTTTTTATTATTATTTTTTATTTCATTCATTTCAAACACCTTGAATTTGACCAGTTGAGGCAACGTGTACTAAAATGTTCATTGTCTTCCAAATAAGAGAAACAATATATTTGAATCTAAAATATCTAAACTTGATGGATGAGATACTTATATACATAACTTCCATATAAAATATATGAAAACTCTTATTACTTGGTGGAAAATAACATTAATGAGGATTTTAAAGACTAAACTAGTCAAAGCTTTCGAGGAAGAAAAGAAAAACGAAATCCAAGACCAAGTTTCAACCCATGAGCTGCGTGTTTGTGTCGTCTGAGGGCCATATAACAGTCTCCATGAGTCGTTCACGCATCAACTCCAAGTTCTGATCAGAGATCTCCTTATATATTTCAGCATGATCACATTTCTACAACAAAAATCACATACAGAGAAAACTGTTTTATTCTTTATTTTTTACATTGGTTTGTGTCTACATAGTGTGCATGCTGAATAAAGAGAGTTAAGTACTAAATTCAATACCTTAACCCATTTTCCGTAGAGGTGTAGTCTTGTTACCATCACTCTTTCAGCAAGATCTTGCTTCTCCTATAAAAAATAAAACACGATGAATATGATTTTTTTTTTTTTCTTTTTTAGCGAGTGTGATTCCATCAAATGTAGCATAAGTTTAAGATTATGGAAGTTCATATGTTATCCTCGAGGTTTTTTGAAAGATACCTTCCCAAGGATGCGAATAAAACGCTTCCCATCACCAGGCTTGTTTGACGCAACAAAACTGACAAAATGAGAAATGACAAAAATTAGAGACAATAAATTACCGTAGCATTCAATATTAGACAACTATGTGAACTTGGTCTAGGGCAGAGCATGTACTGCCTGCTCATAACTGTTGTATACCTAATCTTGTATCCAACCTAACTCCCAAAACTGCAAGACTGAAGGGTTGGCCTTGTGAATGCAACGCTTTCTTACTAAGTATGATGCTTGGGTTCAAGTCTTACTATAGCATTACGCAGCTTCCCGTTCCCATATTCCCATCCTACTGATGGATTTTTTTTATTTTTTTTTAAAGTTGCAAAACTGCAATTTTGTTGATGGTTTCTGGATCTGGAACATGCACTCTTCCAAGTGTGAAGTACTCGAAGACTTGGCACTTGATTAAGGTTATGAGATACATGTCTAGGTGATCATGCACCCAGGAAGTATGTCTAGGCGAGTTTATGATAATACATAAAATTCCCATATCATAAAATATTCTTTTGTTACTTTCTGAAAACTATTTTACCTCTAGAAATAATATATATATATATATGAATATCTACCCGTGCCCCTATTGGAAGAATTCAATGCTTAAACATATACTCACACCCGACATCCACACCCAACTCCACGTAACATAGATTTCAGGATTGAGAAGTATGTGTTCGTGAGGCCCCATGCAGAGCATCAGAATGTTTTGAAAAATTGTTACCTGGACATGATTTTTATATAGAGAACCATCCAGGATGATATAACAGTAATATTTTGGAAATTATGAGTCACAATGGTGGGTGTTTTAGATTGACATGAAAGGATCACAAAAGGCCATATTGATTTGATAAGGATGATGATTCGCTTACTCATAAAACCACCTATACTTCGGCGGGTTCATCTCGTAAAGCTGGTTTAGAACAGTCCTCACAGCCTTGTACGTAAAATAATTAAGTATTTGCTGCAAGCAGAGAATGTATGTCAAATACAAAATCACAAATATATAAAGCAAACTCAAGGTAGAAATGATGTCAGTAGACAGATTGTGTGATATATGCTAATGGTTTCAAAATGCATAAACAGATGTGTTTTCGGAAGTGAACACAATTCTGAAGCCACATATACAACCAAAATAAATAAATAAATAGGGATAAAAAAAAAACTATTAAGGCTTAGAAATCAATTTAGTTCTTTTTGTATAAACCAGCTAATTGGTTGACAATATACCTGTTATTTGATTGCCAAACCTGATTTACGTAAAACATACAATAGTACTAACTAGGAAATGAAACATATAACTTCCTTACTTTGAACAAGTCCTATCTAAACTTAAAGCCAATACCGATTGTATAAACTATATGCATATTTCTGTTTGAGATGAAATAAAAGCCAAGACACAATTCGTTTCGATTCCCAACAGCAAGTTGCAGAAGAGTAAACAGAAATTGAAGCACCTTCCAAATGATAGTTTGGCATGAATAAGCATGTGCTCATGTAAGTTAATAGGTCCTATTTCCATTTTTTTTTTTTTTTTTTTAAAAAAAAGGACAAATCTACACCAGTTTCAGTGTGGGACAAGCCCACTTGGATTTAATGTAACCATCTGTCATACAAATTGTGTAATTAAAAGAAAACAAACATATTCATATTTAATAAATTAAATTTCAAATCATGAAATTATGGGACTAAATTATACAACTCGATGAATAGAAATATTAAACAAAATAAAATGGAAAAAGAAAACAAACCGAAACCTGTGTGATATAACTGTTTCCTTAAAACAGATTCGTCGCCTCACCGTGACTGCTGGAGGAATATCGGCGTCTATCCCCCAGGATACGACAGTATAGATCCACTAATGTAGAAACACCTTCTATTTAGCTCCAGCGAACTGACAATGGCAGCATTCTCTCACACAGGAAGAAGAATATAGAAGCAGACTGACTGTATATGAAAGCCAAAAATTCTATACCTAAGACCAAAGAGGAGGTCTCCTTTTATACACAATGGGGGAGAGAGGATGATTTTTTCTGCAACAAATGCAGAATTCAATTTATGCAAAATTGAAGAAGTAATGCAAAAAAAAATGATGGTGTAAATCACCATTTAAGTGTAGAGGTTACACACAATATAGACATATATGTATATCTGCAGCCACCAAACCAACCTAGCCCAAAAGATTAGGTTGATGGGCCACCAATCTAGCCCAGCCCAAACTTAACCTATTCCAGCAAGTCTCAAGCCTTAAGATCCAAGACCACGGACCCATTCCAGCAAGCCTCAAGCCTCAGCCCAAGGCCAAGGCCAAGCCCCAAGTCCCAAGATCTACGACCCATGGATCACGGACCCAAACCCAATCCCGGTCCTAGTCCAGTCCGGTCTAAGTAGGCGGGCAGCGTGCGCGTGGCAATTTTTGAATAACCTACTTAGACCATAGTTTTGGCCCAAGCCCATTCTTGAGCATCTATAACTCTCTTCCTTCGGAAAATTTGGATGTCCATGCCCTTATCAAAATCTTGAGATTTAAATACCCATCAAAACTTTCCTCTACAATCAATGTGGGATTGATAGTTATACACAATTCCCAATAACTCATTCATGAGACCAACTTTATGAAACAATTTCTTATTCAATTCTTAATGGTTTCTAATCATTCTTTTTGTGGTGTAAAGATCTTGTTACAAAGAATCTAAACCCATTTGATCCCACCTCAACCGATGGTTGGGACCTACTTTAATTTTATATTGAAGTAACCATAAAACTATTTTTTTCAACAATCCCCCAAACCAAACCAAACCAAACGAAGCCTTAAGTCCCATCAAATGGGGTCGGCTACATGAATCCTTCTTCTCCACGCGGCCCTATCAAAGGCCATTTCATTAGTCAAATTAAGTAGATTCATATCTCTATTTATAACGCTAGTCAACGTTAATCTAGGCCTACCCCGTCCCCTAACACTTCCATCTACCGTTACAGTGTCGCATCTCTTCACTACTGCCTCTGTTGGTCTCCGTTGAATATGACCAAACCATCTCAAACGATTCTCTCTCAACTTGTCTTCTATCGGTGCTACTCCTACCCATTCCCGAATACACTCATTCCTAATCCTGTCCTGTCTAGTCTTACCACACATCCACCTTAGCATCCTCATCTCAGCCACACTCATCTTATCTACATGTTGTTTCTTAGTTGCCCAACACTCTGTCCCATACAACATAGCTGGTCTAATAGCCATTCTATAAAACTTACCTTTTAGTCTAGTGGGTATTCGTTTATCGCACAATACCCCAGACGCACTTCTCCACTTACACCATCCCGCCTTAATCCTATGGACCACATCTGCATCAATCTCTCCCGCTGTTGTGATAATCGACCCTAAATAACGAAAATGTTCACTCTTAGGCAGTTCTTGGTTCTCAATCTTCACTTCTCCTCTGCTTTCATTGTTACTGTTACTAAATTTACACTCCATGTACTCTGTCTTAGTTCTGCTTATTCGAAACCCTTTAGATTCAAGAGCTTTTCTCCAGATCTCCAACTTTGTGTTAACTCCTTCTCTAGTCTCATCCACTAACACAATATCGTCTGCAAAAAGCATACACCATGGCACGTCATCCTGAATATTTATCGTCAACTCGTCCATAACTAAAGCAAAAAGATAAGGACTTAAGGTAGATCCTTGGTGTAACCCTACAGTGATAGGAAATTCATTTGTTTCTCCAGCTGGCGATCTAATAGTGGTCACCACCCCTTCATACATGTCCCTAATCACGTCAATGTAGCCTTTTGTCACCCCTTTCTTCTCTAACGCCCACCATATTATATCTCGGGGCACTCTGTCATATGCTTTCTCAAGGTCGATAAACACCATATGAATGTCTCTTTTCTTTTCTTTATACTTTTCTATTACTCTCCTCAAAAGATAGATCGCTTCCATTGTTGACCTACCAGGCATAAACCCAAATTGATTCTCTGACACCTCTGTTATGTCTCGCAATCGATGTTCCATCACCCTCTCCCACACTTTCATTATATGACACATTAGCTTAATTCCTCTATAGTTGTTACAATTCTGGACATCACCTTTATTCTTATAGATTGGTACTAAAATACTCTTCCTCCACTCATCTGGCATGTTCCTAGTCAACAAAATTTTGCTAAACAACCTAGTCAACCAAGCAACTCCCTTTTTACCCAAACACTTCCAAGCTTCAATAGGGATACCATCAGGTCCTAAATAAAAATTGGCCGAATAAAGAAAACCGACAACGTTTACAACACAGACTCGGAGAGAGAGCACATAGAATAACCCTGCATCAGAAAATGTAGTTGTTGGTCTTGAACCTTTCGTAGTGAAAACCTATCGAATTTACTGGTTGACCAGTGAATATGATGTCTTGAATTATTCTGCCGTTTATGTAAACCAAGACAATAGACCTCACACAAAAGTTAGTCCAACCATTGTTCTTGTTCTCACTGGTGCGTCCAGTATGGCTTTGGAACACTAGCCTGATTCAGTGAGTGTTTTTAAAGAATTCAACCTTGTCAATTCTTTAAGAGTGACCCCACTTTGCACTCACATAGGTGACCTATATAAGGTATCTCAATATACCACGGTTGATTCTTCATCTCTCTTAAGTCATTAAAAGCATTAGCTTAACCTTCCACCCCTACAGGGTATCACTGTATAAAGGAATGGCCAAGAGGATTTACCTCTTCAGTGACTCACCCGTTACACGCAGTTAGGTTGTCCCTTTGAACCTAGCTCTTGGGATCTTTAGTCAATTAGGTTGGGTTTTCTGTTCCGGTAACATTTACTAAAGGCCTTAACCCTATTCCTATTGACGACGTTTCTACTAACTCTAGAGTTAACCCTTTGGTTAGTGGATCCGCAATTGTCTTTAGACTTTGCATAGTTTAGAGAGACAACTCTATTAGAGAGTAGTTGTCGTATGGAATTATATCTACAACGGATACGTCTAGACTTTCCATTATATCTATTACTCTGTGCCCATCCAATCGCCGATTAGTTATCACAATGAATACAGATAGTTGGCACAGGTTTCAGCCAACGTGGAATATCTTCAACGAATTAGCGAAGCCATTCAACTTCTTCAGTTGCTTTATCCAAAGCAATAAACTCAAATTTCATCGTTGATCCTGATATACGCATTTGTTTGGACGATTTTCAAGACACGGTTGCCCCTCCTAGGGTAAACACATAACCACTAGTTGATTAGGAGTTTTTTATATCAGATATCTAATTAGCGTCACTATACCTATTTAGTACCACTCGGTATCTAGTACAATGCAGCCCATAATCTCAGGTGTAGCGTAGATAACCTAACACCTGCATAATGCCCCTTCAATGAGTAGCATTTGGATTACTCGTGTATCTACCAAGTCTGCTAACAGAGTAGGCTATATTCGACATTGTACAACTCATCAAATACATCAAACTCCCAATAACCCGAGAATATTCTAGCTGAGAGACACTCTCACCATTATTCTTGGTCAAATGTAGACTCAAGTCTACTGGTGTCCTAGACACAGTCATATCTGATTTACCAAATTTCTTAAGTATCTTCTCAACATACTGAGATTGAGAAAGTACAATATCACCAGATATTCTGGTATTCTTAATATACAAAATTACATCTGCAAGACCCATATCTTTAATGTCAAACTTAAAGTTTAATAATCTCTTGATAATTCTAATCATTTCATCATTACTACTAACAATGAGTATGTTATAAAGGTATAGACACAAAATGACATAACCTCCGTCAGTGTCTTTGACATATACGCATTTGTCACACTCATTGATTCTAAACCCATTAACATAACATTGCCAAACTTCTCATACCATTGCCTAGGAGCTTGCTTCAAACCATATAATGACTTGACAAGCTTACATACTTTCTTATTTTGCCCTGGAGCTGAAAACCTCTCGAGTTGCTCCGTATAGATTTCTTCATCTAAATCTCCATTTAAGAAAGCTGTCTTTACATCCATTTGATGTATCTCCAGACCACGTAAAGCGACTATCGCAATCACCATACGAATGGATGTAATCTTTGTCACAGATGAATACGTATCAAAGTAATCTAGGCCTTCTCGCTGCCTGTATCCTTTGATAACTAGCCTAACTTTATACTTATCAATTGACCCATCTATTTTCATCTTCTTTCTAAAGATCCACTTACTCCCCAAGGCCTTACTGCCTGGGGATAGATCAACCAACTCCCAAGTGTGGTTCTGTAAAATGGAGTTAATTTCACTCTTAATCGCTTCTTTCCCCAAAGGACTTTCAAGTGAAGTCACAGCTTCATAGAAAGTTTGAGATTCTCCCTCTAACATATAAGTCAAGAAGTCTGGACCAAAGGACTTAGAAGTCCTAGCCCTCTTATTACTTCTTGGCTTATCTACTTCCTCATCTTGGTCACTATTATTCGGATCATCTTCAAGTTCCTTTTCAGAACTTTGATCCTCTCATCGGGTTCGACAAAGAAACACATCCTCAAAGAAAGACGCATTCCTTGACTCCATAATAGTATTTTTGTGTATATCTATAATATCAGACTTGTGCATAAGTAACCTAAATGTACTACTATTCTGTGCATAACTAATGAATATACAATCCACGGTTATTGGACCTATCCTAACCCGCTTGGGTGTAGGTACCACCACTTTGGCAAGACACCCTCACATTCGTAGGAAATTATAAGAAGGTTTGCAACCTTTCCATAATTCATATGGAGTCTTATTCACTTTCTTCCGAGGTATTCTATTTAGAATGCAATTTGCAGAGAGAATTGCTTCTCTCCACAAGTTCTGTGGCAACCTAGAACTCAGAACTTATCAACATTGCATTCATCATTTCCTTCAACGTCCTATTTTTTCGCTCAACAACACCATTTGACTAAGGGGAATAAGGCGCTATAGTTTGGTGGCTAATTCCAAATTGAGCACAAATCGCAATAAAAAGTGATTCATATTCTCCACCATGATCACTTCTTAAAGCCTTAATTTTTCGGCTTAGTTGATTCTCAACTTCATTCTTAAAAAAAAATAAATTTATCAACCGCCACATTTTTGCTTTTAAGCAAATACACATAACAATATTTAGTGCAATCATCAACAAAAGTAATGAACTACTTGTTGCCACCACATGATTGTACGACTTTTAAGTCATACACATCACTATGCACTAAATCTAAGGCTTGGTACTTCTTTCAACATAATGAAATAAAGTCCTTGTCAATTTAGCTTCTACACAAGTTTCACACTTATGATTTGGATTAATCTTGAAAGATAGTATGTGATCGAACTTGATTAATCTACGCAAAGAGTCAAAATTCACATGACCAAGTCTACTATGCCATAATTCAAGGGACTCAAACATATAAGCAGAAGAAGAAGTTTTTTCATTAATCTTAAGGATAATAGTCATTACATTGAGCTTAAACATATCGCCCGACATACACCCCTTCCTCACATAGACCCCGCTCTTAGCCAACATGACCTTATTAGACTCAAACACCATACGGAAGCCATGCTTGCTTAAGAGCGACCCTGAGACAAGGTTCTTACGAATGGCTGGCACAAATAGGACATCGTTCAGAGTTAGCTGTTTTCTTCAAGTCATCTTCAAAACCACCTTGCCTTTACCCTCAACAGTTAAGGTCGCAGAATTTCCCATAAACAACTTCTCGCCATTTGAAACCGGTTTGAAAGTTGTGAACATCTTCTTTTCAGCACAGATGTAGTGAGTGGCCCTAGTGTTCACTCACTATTCCTTCGGGTTGGACCCCACCATGTTCACCTTAGAGACGACAACTGATATATACATGTCGTCCACAACTTGTAACAAATCCTCCATTTCAGCCATGTGAGCCCGACTTTTTTTCTGAGGGTACTTCTTGTACGACTTCTACTTCTTGCAGCAATCAAGAGCCTGATGCCTATCGCTTCCACAGTTGAAGCACTTTACATTGAACCTAAAAGTAGGTTCTTACAGTTTATAGACTGGCCTTTTGGAGACACCGCCTCTAGACCACAGCTTCGAGCTTTTTCTTGTCGGTGGCTTCTTCTTCACCCCCGAGGACTAGCCATGCTCAACCATGTTCGCTTTCACAGTGGAGGTACTATTCCCTTCTTCTTGTTGTCTTCCTCAATTCAGAGCCTAACAACGAGCTCTTTGACTATCATCTCCTTGCGTTTATGCTTTAAGTAGTTCTTGAAGTCTTTTCAACCATTAGGCAGCTTCTCAATCAAAGCAGTTGCTTGGAATGATTCACTCAGGAACATTCCCTCTACAAGAATCTTGTACATAATCACTTGGAAATTTTGGACTTGGCTAATGACGGTTTTTTAGTCCACAATTTTGAAGTCTAGAAACCGGCCAAAGACAAATTTCTTTACCCCAGCATCTTTGGTCTTGTACTTCTTGTCCAAAGCATCCCACAGCTCCTTCGCCGACTTCTTGGCATAAAACACGTTGTGTAGTGTATCTGTCAAGCCATTCAAAACATAGTTCCGGCAAAGGAAGTCTGACTGCTTCCAAGTATCTAGAGCCATGAGCTTCTGCTTGTCTAACTCATTCTTTTCCACAACTGGTCTTTTCCACAACTGGCGGATCCTCATTCAAAAACCTCACAAGGCTAAGAGTAGTCAGGTAGAACAACATCTTCAGCATCTTCTACTGCCACCTCTTGAAATTCACTCCTATGAACTTTTCCGGGCGCTTATAATGGTTGAGCGGTCCTTCCAAAACAGCAGGAGTAGCAACAAGGTTGACCACAGAGGTCACAGTAGGGGTTGGCAAGCCAGTTGTCTCGGGGTGTCGATCCCCATCAACATTAGTAGCATCAGTAGCAGCATCAGTGACAGTTGTCATTTTTGAAAAATATAGAAGAATTTTACTATTCTGTGTTTTCAGAAATTAAACTTAAATACTAGAAAATCTCAAAGTTAGAAATTTAATTCAAAACTAGTCTCACCATTTACCTTAAAATCGAACATAGTCAGGAAAGTTTCTAGGAATACTGGAGGGGTCTCACTTAAGACCTAGTTAATCTTAGACAAAATTTTCAAGAGCATATTGACTCTAGTCCATGGGAAATAAATTTATAATTAAGTTTTTCAGGGGATAAATTAGGTTAAAACAAATCAAGTTCCAAAACTTATAAGCAATTAAAAAATTGCTAACTAAATTACAAGCAATTAAAAAAATTGCTACAACACATTCAACCAAATAAAGTGCTTCTAAAAAATCACAAGCAAACAAATTTGCCAACATATTGGTAAATTAACCACAACTAAAACTCAAGCAAAAATTGCTTCAATTAAAAGAAATATAAACCAATCCAAATAGGATTCTATTGGTCCAAAAATTTCTTTCCACGCTTAGATATTTCTGATCAACAAAAAGTTAGTACTCTAATTTTTTTGATTTTATAGTCTCAAATACTATTTATTTGGTTTTGTATTTTCCCATTCCCTCTCGCATAGATATTCCCGTAAAGACAATTAGCATAAAAAAACAAAAAAAATACAAAACAAATAATCTAAAGAAATTCTAAATACAATAAACTATTTTTAAAACTTCTAGCAAACTATTTAATAACAAAATTAACTAATGAATTAAAATGCTAGACAAGTTACACAATAAACTTATAACTCCCAAATAAAGCTAGACAAGTTAGAAAAAACTTATAACTCTAAAAATTAAATTAAAATTTAATAGTCATGAGTTATTTGAAATTACTACACAATAAACATGTAAATAATCCTAGCAATTAACATGTAAATGATTCTAGAAATAAAGTCATGCAAATAATTCTAAAAACTAAAATTTAGAAAATTTAGAACATGAAAATTATCCTACAAATCTAAGATCTAATAAACATGTGAATTAAATTAGAATCTAGAAAATATGAACATGTATATTATACTAGAAAAGTAGAACATATTTAGCATGTTAGCTTTTAACTACAAAATTTAAAACCCCGTGAGCATGGAAATTATATGATAAAATTGTAAAATAAAGAAACATATAAATTATGATAAGAAATTAAAAATCATACTCATAAAATTAAATTTTATTAAAAAATAATAGTAGAACCAAATAATGAGCATGCAGAGTATGTTAAACTGGAAATCACACACATAACCTTATACAATTAGTACCAGAGACGCACAGCATGAATAAGATAATTATTTGAACTCTAATCATGAACTTTCAAGTGGGAAACAGTGGCCTTCTTATATCTATTAGAATTATGTGTAAACCAATTGAAACAAGAAAAATATTTGAATTCTAATCATGAACTTTCATGGGAGAAAGTGGCCTTCTTATATCTATTAGAATTATATGTAAACCAATTGAAACAGTGGCCTACGGAATGATTACAATTCTAGGGAATAACAAAAACACAAGTTCATTTTTTTTTTTTTTAATTTTTATTTTACTACCCGAGTCATCAAAATACTAGTGTGTATGATCCTAGGGAGAAACATGAACTGTATGAAAAAAGAAAAAGGGTCGTGATACAGGTTCCTCAATAATGACACATTTATGGGGAAATCAAAACACAGGTTCACAGAAGCAATAAACAGTGAACATTCTGGGAAAAATAAAGTTAATTGAAATTATATGTCCAATTTTATGGAAAATATATAATCTGTTTTCAGATTATTGTATAAATTGTGAAATTAAAAGAAATAATAAATTCATATTTAATAAATTAAATTACAGAATATGAAATCATGAGACAAAATTATACAACTCGATAAACAAAAATACTTAACAAAATAAAATAGTAAAATAAAGCAAATCTAAACTTATGTAATACTACAGTTTTCTTAAAACAGATCCGCCGCCTCACCATGGATGCTGGTGGTATATCAGCGTTTGTCTCCTACGATATGACGGTATAGACTCGCTAAAACAGAAGCACCTTCTGTTTAGCTCCGGCGAACTAACAATGACAGCACTCTCTCACACAAAAAGAATATAGGAGCAGACTGACTATATATGAAAGTTTTATATCGGCGCCTGGGCGAACTGATAATGGCAATACTCTCTCACATAAGGAGAAGAATATAGAAGCACACTGACTGTGTATGAAAGCCAAAAATTCTATATCTAAGACCAAAGGAGAGGTCTCCTTTTATACACAATGGGGGAGAGAGGAGGAACTTTTCTGCATTGCAGAAAAGATTAGGTTGATGGGCCACCAATCCTAACCCAAGCGTCAAGCCCCAACAAGATCCATGAATCACGGACCCTGCGCAGTCGGGGTGAGCGGGCGGGGCAAATTTTGCATAACTAAATTAGACCATAGTTTTAACCCAAATCCATCATTGAAACATTCATAACTCCCTTCCTTCAGAAAATTTGGATGTCCCAAAGGATTCATGCCCTTACTAAAATCTTGAGATTTAAATACCTATCAAAACTTTTCTCTACAATCAATATAGGATTGGTAGTTATATACAATTTGCAATACCTCATTCATGAGGCCAACTTTATGAGATAATTTCTCATTCAATTCTTAATGATTTTTTGTCATTCTTTTTGTGATATAAAGATCTTGTTATAAAGAATGTAAACTCATTTGATCCCACCTCAACCGATAATTGAAACCTACTGTTAGAATTTACCATCACCTACCACCACTACCACCTCACCTACTCCACTAAACCTAACCCACTACACCACTACCACCTCCACTTCACCTACTCCTCACCTACTACACTCACCCTCTCCTATATAATGAGCCACTCACCATTTGTAATATCAATAAACATCAATCAATAATACATAAATTTTTACATGGTATCAGAGCAAGGTTAAGAATTTAGTATTTTTTTCGCGTCACCGGCGGGCGGCAACCTCGCCTTAGCCGCCCGCCGGACCTCAACCTAGTCCGCTAGAATTTTGCTACACATACCTCCACTCTGCTTCACCACCTCGCCGAAACCAAACCTTTGCCTCTATTTCCTCTTTTGTCAGCAAGCTATCATCCCATTCCTCCTGGAGACCTGCCTCAGACTGGGTTGCAGTCCATTTGCCCGAGCTACTGTCCAAGTCCTTGTCATTCTTGCAAGCTTGGCGGCGTTGGATAGCCTGGTTTTCTCCATCCAGCACGTCCTCGCCTCCGCCGTCCGATTCAAACTCTCTCTACCCGCCGGAAAATCAGATCTGATGGCGTACAGGGACGCTCTCTTGGCCCTACGCGCCGCCGTGGGCGATCGTACTCTCCACTGGACTTCGCATCCTCGCAATCACAGTTTCGGCTTTGTCGTCGCCAACTGCATTTCGCCGATTTCGTCGGCACAGATATTGGAGTGGGACAAGACTGTCTCGTGCTCGCAGGTTGGGGATGGTAACAATGGAGTTGTGAGTGAGCAGGCCACGAAGCCCTCTATTGCTGTTAGGGTGTTTTTCTTCTCTACAAGTGTGGATTTGAGAAGCTTAGTCGAACAAAACAAACCCTCTTCTCTCTCTCTCATCTTTCCCCTTTCAACACAGAGCGAGAGATAAGTATTATTTTTAATAACCCACCCCATGTGTGTCTTTTATTTTTATTTATTTATTTTTGGGACCATCCCATGTGCCCTTCACTTTCTATCTGGTTGGACTTAGCTGGCCATTACCACTCTCTCGGTAAAAGAAGAGGGGATGAGGGACAGCATTTGTTAAAAAAAAAAAAAAAAAAAAAACTCTTTTGGACAGACCCACACACTCACACATGCACCTCTGGTTTTTTAAACTTTCAACCTTTTCCTTTTTTTTTTTATTTTTTTTTTATTCTTCAACTCACGTGGCATGTCTCTTTCTGATTTTTATTTTCTTTTATCATCATCACATTACACTCATCATTTCTCCCACATTTCTTTTAATATTTCCCATCATTTCTTTTAAACTTTTCTTCTGCCAACCTGTTCCCCATTGATTTTATAATTTCATTTATTTTATCACATATCTATTTAAAAATAAAATAAAATAAAATAAAATAAAATAAAATAAAATAAATAAATAAAAAATCATAAACCAAAACACACCACACATCATTTTATTCATGCCAGGGAATTAACCCCCATCACATTTCTACACAAAAAAATAAAATAAAATAAAATAAAATAAAAAATAAAAAAATAAAAAAATAAAAAAACAAACAAACAACAACAAAAGCTTTGTTTTCTTTTCTGCAGCGGCCATACATCGACCTCACTTCTTCTCTACTCTGCCGCCGGTCTCTTCTTTTTGCCTCCGTCCTGGGCAGTCCTTGACGGTGCTGCCTCTGTGCTTCCTAATCCACCAAGCACATTTCCTCCTCCCTGCTCCTCCACTACAGCATATGGTGGATCTCCAAATCGGAACATCACGGTGGCCTTCCGCTTCAGCTCCTTATTCTCTGCCTTTAGCACACTGATCTCTGCTCGCGCATCCTTATACATGCGTTGGAGCAGAGCCAGCTGGGAATTTAAATGCTGCACCTCATTTGTCCTACTCTGCAGCCGGTTCGACAAATTTGTGACCGCCGTCATGGTTTCCACGCATGACTTCAGAGTATACTGATTAGCCTCAATATCAGTTTGCACCGCCATTTTTTGCTCCACCGACCGCATCGGAAAGTTCAATGGAGCAAAACCAGAGGTGTTTGGTTGAGGTTCACTGGCCACCGCACCAGTTATTTCTCTTGTGGGCTCGTTCAGTTCTGGAAAGAGCGTGAGCAGGTTCTGGGTAGCTGGACGGGAAGAAGAGGCCATGTTTTTTGGTTGCTCAATGTTTCAGCGTAGGGTTTACAGAGTGTTTCAGACTGCCAAAATTCAGAGGTTTCCAACTGGTTTGCACAGCCTCTGCCTCAACCTTGGTTAAATAGCCAGGGCCGATCCGCGCATCACGTGCCACTTGCCGACAGACGACACACGGGCGCGCAAGCCAAGGCACCCACGTGCCTCGCCATCATGTCCGGCACGCCTTTTGATGAATTGGGCACGCCTTTTGATGGCACGCCTTTTGACAAAATTGGGCACACCTTTTGAGGGTGCGACTTTTTTATGGGTCCGACAAGACTCTGTAAACTGTCCCGACATAGATTCCGGTTAGTTTCTACAAGGGTCCGACAAGACTCTGTAAACTGTCCCGACATAGATTCCGGTTAGTTTCTACAAGGGTCCGACAAGACTCTGTAAACTGTCCCGACATAGATTCCGGTTAGTTTCTACACGGGTCCGACAAGACTCTGTAAACTGTCCCGACATTGATTCCGGTTAGTTTCTACAAGGGTCCAGCAAGACTCCGTAAACTGTCACAACAACTGTCACAACAGTGTCTGCTACAACGGTCCGACATGACCCCATAAACTGTCTTCTACAACGGTCCGACATGACCCCATAAACTGTCTTCTACAACGTTATGACACCACCATACAGTGTCATCTACAACGTTATGACACCCCCATACAGTGTCCTCTACAACGTTATGACACCACCATACAGTGTCCTCTACAACGTTATGACACCACCATACAGTGTCTTCACCAACGGTCTGACACGACCATACAGTGTCTCCTATCCTTTTTTTATGTATTTTCTTGTTTTGTTC
Source organism: Camellia sinensis (assembly GCF_055761805.1). Classification (NCBI taxonomy): domain Eukaryota; kingdom Viridiplantae; phylum Streptophyta; class Magnoliopsida; order Ericales; family Theaceae; genus Camellia; species Camellia sinensis. The sequence continues at coordinate 116,570,772 of NC_138974.1, forward strand.
CTCTCTTCAAACTCAAGTTGGTTAGTTTCTATCCTCCTTGAGTTTGTGGGGGGCTGTTAGAATTTACCATCACCTACCACCACTACCACCTCACCTACTCCACTAAACCTAACCCACTACACCACTACCACCTCCACTTCACCTACTCCTCACCTACTACACTCACCCTCTCCTATATAATGAGCCACTCACCATTTGTAATATCAATAAACATCAATCAATAATATATAAATTTTTACACCTACATTAATTTCACATTAAAGTCACCATAAAATCATTTTTTTCAACACCATCAACCCTTCAAAGTTAGGCCCTTTGGAGGTGTTGCTCAGATTGTGTCTTATCATTGTCGAGGCAAAACTATTACCAGTTTTGAGGTGTTGCTCAGATTGAAGCTACCTCTAACTTTAATTAAAACTTGATGTGAAAATTTTAGATTTGCTTTTCAGAAAGCACAAACATGTGTAGGCCTCGTTTGGGAACCCTCATTTTTAGCCAAAAAGTTAGTAAATTAGCCAAAAAGCCAACAATCCATACCAAAAAGTCAAAGATTCTCTTTTCTCTCTACTTTTTGCACGTCTTTTCATAAAAAGCCAAAAAGTCATCCCAAACATACTAGTTTTTTTAGCTCATATTTTAGCCAAATAGCCAAAAAGTTACTAAATTAGTCTGTTCCCAAACGAGGCCTAAGTTTTAATTTTTAACAAACTATATTGAATTAGAAGGGATAAAAAAACAAAAAGACTTGTGGCATGACAGAGCATCGAGTATCAGTTTATATGATCACAAGCATTAATTGTTAACATATGTTCACTAGTTTAGTTTCTTCTATGTGTAGAGCTTCAGTTCGTTGGTATAGTTATCAATTGTGGACTGTGTGAGTGATTTTCCGACCACACTACCAACTCAGTATTCAGCTGGAGAGCACTGGCAGAATAGATGACACCTGTCTGACCTGCAACAGAAAGAGAAGATTCCAGCGGTGGTTCGTTCACCCGGGGCACTCCGACGATCAAGTCAGTATATCTCTTAAAGATAATCAATAGTGCTAAACTCACTGGACAAAGCATAAAAGACATACCTTAGACCCATGAGGGTGCCTCTCTTTTATAGCCAACATAATCCTAGTCCCAATAGAAGCCTAACTCCAATGGACTTAGGATTACTGTTAATCTTGGACTCCCTAGGATTAGAATAAACTCTCTAAGAGTCTTATCTTTATGTAAACTGAAGTCTTCTCCCATTCTAGGACTCTTGTCCCTTATCCGTTTATCTCAGATTCCGATATTTTCGGAGATAACCTCGGCCTTGCCGAGATAACCTCGGCGTCTCGACCAGGATATGTGGCACCTCGGCTGACACGTCGGCGTCACCTTGGCCACGTGTTGGTACTCAGAAAATATATCCCCACAACTGCCCCCTAGGTTCTATTACCTTGGCATTCTGAGGTGATGGAACCTATATTATCTCTTTCATCTAGCACATTGGCTAAGCTTGCTTCATCATTTATTGCCGAAGTCAGAACTCGTCGGCTCAATATGACCCAGACCTATAGTCTGCTTTCATCAAGGCTTTAGAACCAACAACCAAATTCATTCAAGTTTCTCAACCGAAACTGTCCTTCTGGCCGAGGTATTGGTTTCATTAAATCAAGAACTTCAAGAGTTTTCTTCATGCGTATGAGCTGGCACGTACAATTTTTCAACCGTTTTTGCCACGCATCTTTCCTCTACTGAGCTGTGTCTAATACGCGTCATTAAATCACCTTGCATCTGTGTATTTTGATCAAAATCTCTTCACTCTCTCCGTCTTTTCACTTCTGCATCTTCTTTTTTGTTTAAAATTTCTCTTTCAAATCCTTATTGCTGCTTTTGCGAAGCTGTCTGCAACCAGTTTCACTCTTCTCTCTGGCAAGGCTTCTGCTGCACTTCCTTGGTTACGGCCACCGTCTGATCCCGGCGAACTTTACTTCGGCTTCATTGCTTTACTCGTTCATGTCTTTTGATCATTTAACCTGTATCTTGAATTTCACCATGTACTGAACATGTACTGTCTTTGTACCTTGTACTTTTTTGTTACTCAAACAATTTATTCTTCAATGTTAGGCCGAAGTGCCTTCTTTCCTTATCTGAATGCATTTTTTAACTTCTTCTTTCAAGTGTTTTGAATGTTTACCCTCTTCTTAATGCCTTGTATGATTCCATGCTTAGAATACAATTTGTATGTCTTCAACATACACCTTAACTGTGCAATCTCCCCAGGTTAACATACCTCGGACAAAACTTCCGACCTTGCTTATCTCGGTCTCAATTTAACACTTGAAAATATTGTAACAAATATTTTCACAAGTGTTGCTTTTACTTCTTAAGACTTCTGTCTTCCATTATCTTCCAAGTCTTGGTAACATAGTCACCTCGGTACGTGTATAGATGCTTCTTTCACTCATAACCTTGGATTTAACTTCAACTTGTAAATTTTCTCAAAATTTCAACAAGAGTTAAATCAATCTTCTTTCTCGGTTTAACTTCAACTTGTAAATTCTCTCAGAATTTCAACAAGTGTTAAATATGTTCTCGGTCTAACTTCAACTTGTAAACTTTTCTCAAGTTTCAACAAGTGTTAAACATGATCTCGGTCTAACTTCAACTTGTAAACTTTTCTCAAGTTTCAACAAGTGTTAAACATAATCTCGGTTTAACTTCAACTTGTAAACTTTTCTCAAGTTTTAACAAGTGTTAAATATAATCTCGGTTTAACTTCAACTTGCAAATTTTTCTCAAAATTTCAACAAGTGTTAAGTATAATCTCGGTTTAACTTCAACTTGTAAACTTTTCTCAAGTTTCAACAAGTGTTAAACATCATCTCAGTTTAACTTCAACTTGTAAACTTTTCTCAAGTTTCAACAAGCGTTAAACATCATCTCGGCTTGTGAAATTCCAACTCCCAAGTATCATTCTTCAGTCCTTTGCCCCATAATGTGAACTTAAGTTCCACTTGGGTTCTCATTAGGCACATGGCTTTGACCTTGATATTGCTCTATGGGCAGGGGATCTGCCCCCTGCATGGCTTCCACATACTCCTTTGTCGAAAAAATTCTTTAACTTAGGCCAAGTTCTTCTCTTCTCAGACTTAATCATCTAAGCTGAGATCTTGTCTTCTGGGATCTGGGATTCCAGATCTGGAATCTGGGATCTGCTCATTTGGGCTAAGCTCTTGTCTTCTCGTGTCTAGTATTATCTCGGTTTTGCTTCGGCGAACCATTTCTCTTCTCTTGTTTGGACGCCTTTGTCCCCAGCGTGTCTTCCTCGGCTCTAGCATACTTTTCTATTCTGGCCATCAGCTCCTCCATGCTTTTCGGCAATATCTTTGCTAGTGATTTTCGAAACAGGCAGTCATCATTCAAGCTGTTTTTAAACAACATGACCGCCACCTCTTAGTTGCATCCTGGTATTCGGTTGAATACCTAATAATACCTTTTGGCATAGGCCCTACGGCTTTCAACCTCGCCGATCTTCAGGGCCATTAGGGCGTCAACCCTCAATGGTTGTAGTTTGTTTGTCACGAACCTGGCCACAAACATCTCGGTCAGGCCTTCCTAGGTTTTCACAATTCCTTTCGGCAACTTGTGAAACCAGTCCGATGCAATTTCCCCGAATGATGAGGGGAACACTTTGCAAAGCAACGGCTCGTTCCCAGTGTATAATGCCATCGCGTTCAGGTATAATCCAACGTGAAAATTGGGGTCCGACTTCCCATCGTATATCTGGAACCTCGGCATACTGAATCTCTTCGGGACCTCAACTTTGTCTAATTCTTCCGAGAACGGCGTTCTCGATTTGACCGGGGAGGTTACCTCGGCATCTTGTTGCTTCCTCTGTAGGTGATCTCCCAGATCCTCTTTGGTTCGTCTAAGGGTTCGGCTATCTTCGGATTTCAGCCTCTTTGGCACACTACTTCTAGTGTCATCGTGAGTCCTTTTGGACCTCCCTCCACTGGTCGTGTCGAAACAGAGTTCCTTCCCCTGAACATCCCGATGTTCTTTGGTGTAGGTTTCTTTTGTTCGACGTGCCTTCTGGGATTCTCCATGCCCGACCTCCCGCGAAGGCCGGTGAGAATGTCCCTTGGTCCGGCCATGCTAAGGGACTGCAGGAACCGTTTTCTGCCCCCCTTTCTGGGCACCTTTCTTGGCCGCTGGAATCGGCGTATCTTGTAGCGGGAACGGTGGCTGCATGTCGTCGTTCTGCATCATGAAATTGACGACCATTTGCAAGTCTGCCAATTTGTCTGCCATTCCCTTTATCTCGTCGTCCCTCCGCAGGCATCTATCTTTCCATACCTGGAGGTCGTCCTCGTTATAATACCCGCTCTCGTCCGATTTCTTCGGTACGCCACCCTCCCGGCCAACGTCCTTTCCTCTGTGATTCTTATCACGAGTCTCTTTGTTGCAGTTGTCTTCTTCGACGTCAAAGTCAATATGTTTCCCACTCTCAGTAGGGGTGTCGTCCCCAACCTTCTCTTTCTGCCCACCGTTGGCCATCTATTCTCCTTTCTTTCCCTAGACGGCGCCAAATTGTGTGAGTGATTTTCCGATCACACTGCTAACTCAGTATTCAGCTGGAGAGCACTGACAGAATAGATGACACCTGTCTGACCTACAACAGAAAGAGAAGATTCCGGCGGTGGTTCGTCCACCCGGGGGCACTCCGACGATCAAGTCAATATATCTCTCAAAGATAATCAATAGTGCTAAACTCACTGGACAAAGCATAAAAGGCATACCTTAGACCCATAAGGGTGCCTCTCTTTTGTGGCCAACATAATCCTAGTCCCAATAGAAGCCTAACTCCAATGAACTTAGGATTACTGCAAATCTCGGACTCCCAGTAGGATTAGGATAAACTCTCTAAGAGTCTTATCTTTATCCAAACTGAAGTCTTCTCCCATTCTAGGACTCTTGTCCCTTATCCGTTTATCTCAGATTCCGATATCTTCGGAGATAACCTCGGCCTTGCCGAGATAACCTCGGCGTCACGACCAGGATACGTGGCACCTCGGCTAACACGTCGGCGTCACCTTGGCCACGTGTTGGTACTCAGAAAATATATCCCCACATGGACATATATTATTCACAATAAATACTTTATATTAGTATTCCATTAGTTACAAAGACTTGAGCAGCAACTATTCTCTAACAAATCAATGTGTAGTGTGAACTAGTCACTAGATCTCACCCTGCAATTTCGGTTCTTCACTATTGCAGCTACCTCTAACTTCAATTAAAGTTTGATGTGAAAATTTTAGATTTGCAATGAGTCAAATAAGACTTAATTTCCAATGAAATTCATCCAAAAAGTATAGCATGGAATTTGATTATCAAACCATGGGTTAAACTTTCTTACTGTTTTAACATCATCAAAATTTTCTTCATATTGCCCAGCAAATTCGCTGACGATGACAAGACTCCGAGCCTTGCGGTGCTGCTTCTTTGAACTCTTGGATTTAACCAACAGCCTCCAATCATGGCCTGAATCAATGAAGGAGCTGGTTAAGTAAAATGAACTGGCTGATCGCTGCGGCGGCAAATGCTTTCTACCAATTGAATTCCTCTGCAAAACCAATTCTCCACTAGTCTTGTGATTCAGAATAGATGTAGGCAAAGCATCCAAACACAAACATGGACTAGTATGAGAATCCACAACTGATGAACCCACTACAGATAAACCTCCCACCATCCCCAAAATCACAAAGAAAAGTCACCTAAGCACTAGAAGAATAAAACCCAGATCAAAGAAAGCCAAGAAGCAGGGCTTTTAAGCCAACAATTCAATGAAATAGGAGATACCCAGAAGAGAGAATGAAGAAAGAGTTGGTGGGTATCCAAGAAAATGGGAGATTGATTGAAAATTGAAGTCAAAGATTCATGAACTTGGACGAGAAGGGTATGTAGATGCAGACTGCTATGAAGAAGCAAAAGTCCTTTTGGAGGGCAAGAAGAGAAGTGTGTGAAAGCAATTGGGTGTTGGTGATTAGGTATACGTGTCAAAACACACCAGAAATTTTTTGAGGTGGAAAACTGTCGGACCACAAAACCCTTTACACTTCAATTTAAATCAAGCATAGATTCCTTATTCTAATAAGCTGTACCAAGTTTGGACGGTTCACAGTTCAAAATAAATAAATAAATAAAATTGGACGGTTCTCTATTCCAATTTGGTGGCTCTTTTTGCCACACGTGGGGGAAGATCTTTCTAGTGTGTTTCATGAACGTGTAAAATTGTCCAACTTCTGTATGTAGTTTAAACGTTTCTTTTTTGGGCAAGATTCCACGCTCACGCCAATGGCCGGCCATGTTTGGTGGAAGTTTTTTTTGTTTTAAGTTAAAAAGTTAACAATGAGAAAGTATAAATTAAAAGTATTTTTTTTTTAGTTTATTTAAATTATTTCTACTTAATAAATTATAAGTAAAAATTATATTAAATAGATTGTCATAGACTCTCATATTAAATAAAAATAAGTTATAATTAATTCTTTTAAACTGTAACAAATAGTTTCAACAAAAAAATGAAGGTGAATCTTACAGACTTCCCATTTGTTAAATCTCAAAATCTTAACTTTATAGGTAAGGTTGACATCACGTGGAAGTAATTTGTATTCATTTTAACGATTTTTTTTTTTTTTTTTTTTGGGTACAAAGGATTTTAGTATGATATTTGGTACAAAGGACCGACTAATCCACAGATTAATTCCACCATCTACCTAATGGAAGGCCCCTTTTTTTTTTATTCCCAGAACAATTCCAAGACAGCATCCTTAGGATCCACCCTTACAAGCTAAATTGGGAGAAGCTAGCCGATCCACCTAGACCTACAAACCAAACTGAGAAAAGCTAGCCGATCCACCTAAACCGTCGAACTTCCACTTGAGTAGTAGGGGATTCGAACCCTAGTCAGTAAAAAGAGGAGCAAACTCCCTTACCAACTAGAATGGCCCCTTGGTGGTGAAAAGGATATTCCTTACTTTTTTAATTGTTAAACCCCCTGAAGAAGACACACATATGTTGTAAAGGACAAACGATTTGTCTTTATTTTTTATGGACAATCTTACCCTTCAATATATATGGAATAGATTTGAATCAAATCATTGATTGCGTCTTCTACAACTCTCTCTCTCTCTCTTTACACACACACAGAGCTTTCTCTCCAACAAATATGCGCCATCTTTGTCGATTGTCTCTCATCACTTCTACAATCTCCATCATCGACTAGTGTTGCTCATCATCACCTTCATCCGTCACCATCTCAGATCTACCATAGTCTTGATCGTGTGCCATTCAAAAGAGAAAGTTATGAGTGACGATGTTTTCAGATATTGAGGAAGAGCTTTTGCTGTTTTATATTTTTATCATTTCTATGGAGGCATTTTGCTAGATATCTTCACATATTCGTCATCATCTTCTTGGAGGTTGGATTTCATAGAGATCTTTATAGATTTTATCTTCTACACATTGATGATATTCAAATTGACAGGCATAATCATCATTTAAGAATGAAAAAATTTAGATCTATTAGTTATGTTTGTAGAATCCGTATTGAGTTGTTCCGGTTCATGGAATTTAGGTTTTATTTTTAGTATCTTTTGGTATTTTACTATCATTCAGAGTAAAATTTTACTATATTTCCGCTATAAATAATTTTTTATTTTGTTGTGCTGGTAAATTTTCTAGTAGAGATTGGATGGCTTTCTTTGATAACTCTACCTTGCAAAGCTATAGGTTGTAGTGGTTAGTAACAATATAGTAGAATTTCAATTTAAATAACAAATTCAGATAGCAAATTTTTACTGTCCTAATTAACAAAGTAAAATTTTACTATGTCAACGTTATTTGAATAGTAAAATTTGTTTGTATTTTTTTAAAAGAATTTTATAATCAACTCTTAATTGATAAATCTTCATGAGAGGATTTCAAAAATTTTAATTTCATAGAAAATCAATATTTACATCAAAAGTTGTAATTTTAAAGTTTAAAAATAAAAAAGGCATATATGTCCATAAATTATAAAACTATGCGTGCAACCTTTTTTTGTCCTTAATGCAGTACAAATAAAACTCATGTCCTTTTTGCGTGAAAAGTTCATAAAACAAGGGGCCAAAAACCTCATTAAAGTCAAGACAATTGCCTGACTAAATTGGTTTCAAGAAATTATTTGCACTTCGGAGGTTTCAAACCTGATACCATGGTACAAAACCCTAAACTTTGACTACCAAGCCAATCACTCGAGGTTCCATTTCACTGATTTAAGAGCATTTCCAAGTCTACACCATTTTTCTTTTCATCTAATTTAATTCAAAATTTTAGTAAAAAAACTTGATTTGATATAAACTATTCCAACTCATTTATCAAATTTTCATCAAAATCTTTTGTTTTTTTATTCTATTTTTTTTAATCAAATTTGATTAAAAAAATATTAGTCATAGCATGAATAACATTGATTTTGTTTGATTTATGTTTTGATTTAATTGAAGAGTTATATTGTTTAAAATCTTATAATTAATTTAACATCATAATTCATCCTCATTTTGTCTTATTTATGTTTATTAGAGGCCAAAATTTTAGCTCAAACAAGCAAAAACCAACCAGCAAGCACAACAGCAGAAGCATTGTTTTGATTTTATTTTGATAGGTTATAATTGAAAACTTACTGTTTGATTAAATCATTATAATCTATTATTCTTTTAGTGTTTAACTATGTTTTTGAAGGCCAAATAGAAGCTTAAACAAGTGTTAAAGAGATCCCATAACAGCAGCAGCAATAGAAGCAGCCAAAACAAAGGAGGCTAAATTTACACTAGGTGGATGCCTGGAGAGATGACCGGTTACGCCAAAATCAGCCAAGTTCAATCCTGTTTCAGTTATGTTTGCTCCAGCTGTCAGACCAGTAGTATGCTCGTCCACTGCGGCAGTCATCCTTGACGACTGGGACATGATCAGACATCCGGACAGATGACCACCAAGAACAAAACTCCATCTGGGACATCCGAAAGGATGACCACCTACTAAATCAGTTCTGCAACGGTTATTTTTCAAAGTTCAACTTCGCAACAGCTAGTTGGTTCACACCCATCTTTCAACTGAAAAAACTCACATGGGCTAGAGATAAAGGCCGACATTGATGATATGTATATCATCATCCCATCTCCTCAATGGGAAGAAAAAGATGGGCTTGGCAGACAGAATAGAGCACTGAGCTCTGCTATATATATAGAGCTCTAATATGAAGAGCAAAGACAGAGAAGTGAACAACGAACCAAGATATTGTCCTATCATTCATCAATCACATATTTCATCTTCTCTGAGTTATTTGAAAACGTCTTCATCTGTGTTTCATTCATCTTTCTAGAAAACAAAAACTGAGCCTAAGCCTTAAGCTTATCTACCAGTGAGAGGTTATTAGAAAAATTAGAAAGACTTGAGCTAAGAAATTTCTTTGATTTTATCATTAGTCTCAAACTCATGCTTAAAGTAGTCTAAAGAGTTCCTTCAACCTTGATACATCACTCACCTTCAGAAAATACACACAAAGCTTGAGATTTAGGCTTATTCACCTTTGAGAGGTTTACAGAAAAATCTAAGAGCAACATTGTATATTTATCAGTGAGAGATATTTTTGTAGCTCTCTTTGAAAGCAAAAACACTCATTTCTAATCTTGGAAAAGGTTACTAGTAAGCCTGTAAAGCTAGAGAAAATCTGTGGATGATTGCTCCATGTGTATGAGGTTACTAGCACCTCTGTGAAGCTAGAAGATAATGGAAAATCTCGAGTGAAGCTTGAGGAGTGGATGTAGGCATAATTGAAGCCGAACCACTATAAATCTTGTTTTCATTTTCTTCCCTTATCTCTTTACTTTCCATTCATTGTGTCAGAAACTGTAGACCGCCCGAACTCGCTCCGCGCGCGAGAGCGTGAATTGGGTTCTAGCTACTACAGTTCGGACTCCTGTCACGGTTCTGAATCTAATCTCACAAAGTGCAATGTGAGACTGATAAATCACCAAATAGTCCAAATCCGGCAATTGGTTTTGAAAAATCAATTTTGAATCAAAAGCGCCAAACATGGACTGTTTTGCCAGATTTCAGAGTCGCCACCTAAATATTTTGTTTTTGGGAAATTTAGGAAACCCTGACTCTTGCCAATGGCCACGTGTCCATCATCACCCAAGTTGCCTCGGCTCGGGAACTTGGGTACGAGAGGGGAAGATCCGGAAATAAGCACCCCCACTCGCCCAATCAAAGATTGGCCTCTACTAAACATGATATGTTGTTTTTGAAAACACATGTGTTCTTATTCTTATTATTAATCTAACTTACTATGTGATGTGCACAACACAACTAAATCACTCAATTTGGAACAAAACATCTCATGTTTGTTTTTTCGAAAATGGTTTGAATTTGCCACCCTCAAGTGGGCTTAGAAATGTGGATTTGCCACCCTCAAGGTGGGCTTAAAACATTATGATTTGCCACTCCAAGTGGGCTTAAAACTCACATTTTGATGAATTGTTCTAATTCAAGTAATGAAGCCTTCATCCACAGGCATTCATGCAGTTAATCACTTAAGCAAATAACCTCAATGGCAAGCATGCTATCATGGCAACACTCACACTCATGCAAGTATGCTAAAGCGTAAAACTTATAGTGTACTCCGAGCCAAAACAAAAGCTAGTTAGAAATATGCATGATCCTAACTATGCTAAACTGCCTAATGCAACATATGCAAAGATGCAATTAAATAGACACGGCTATTCTAAAATGGCATATGAGTTACAATACTGGATAACATGTATTCAAATAGGTATTGAAATACAATGCAGTTTGAATGATGCGCAAAGCCCGGTGCATGCAAGACAAATGAATGATGCAATCATGCAAGCATAAGATATGCTAATCGAAATATGCCCTAAACTAACCATCAAAAGCTGATAAGTAAAAGGAAGAAAGAAATGGGGTTGAAAGACATGCACACACACACGCACCCTTATTACAACATTTGCCCTCTCGCAGGAGGGTCCGAATGAATACGCTAAGCTAATCTAAAGCTAAGCTAAGCAACTAATCTAATTAAACTAATTAGACTAATTATTACAAACCAATAAAGAAATAACTAAACTAAGCTACTTAATTATTACAACACTTAATTAATTAACAAATTAATTAAATTACAATTACAAAACCAAGCTAACTAATAAGTAAAGCTTTAAGCCAAGTTGCCTCAGCAAGTTAAAGAAGTTGAACATGCATGCACTCGGTTCCTGTCCCGAAAAGCTCTCCAGTTTGCTCTTTAGAGGCTTTGTTTGCAGGGTGTCTTCAAGGTTTTTCTGCTGAACCTTACCAAATCAAGGCTGGGGAGTGCACCAGTGGCCTGCCGGCCATGAGGAGCTGTTGCCGGCCACCTGCCGGCTAAAGATGGCCCCCTGCCAGCCAACAATGAGAGGGTGCCGGCCATCAATGTGGCACTGCCGGCCACTGGTGTGCTGTGACACCAAACTACAACAGAGCACAAAACAGAGGAAATAGAGGGTCTCCCTAGGATATGTATGTACTATGCCACTCCTTATCATCTCAAAACATCAAGGGAGAGGCACCATCGGATCCAAGACCATCAATCAAGCATTTGGAATGCATGATGGCCAAAGATCCAATCTTGTACACATTCAATAAATGCAATGCAAACAAGACTTTAAGACCATGGCCTTATCATGAGTGATCAAAGGCAATGGAGACGAAGTGAATTGGCTCATTTTCATCACTTTGAGTATGAAATGGACCAATTCACCTTGTGTTCAATATAAAGTCCAATTGAACACAATGCAATGCAAACAACATGTTTATCTTGACATGTTTTACTTGATTGATTTTGTTTACACATTTTAACATTACCAACCATTCTTTAATTGGTTAAGTCCAAATGTGAAAGTCCTCTAATGGGAAAGATGGCCTCAGCCACAAGCCCCTTGAGCATGAAAGAAGCCTCATGTTTTTGGTTAGTAGAAACCCTCAAGAGAAGGCTAAAATCATTAGGCATGAGAGCCTCCATTCCATGCTCAAGCCAACAAGGGCCTTGAGATCACTTTCAAGGAAAATGAAAGATTGAAACCATGGAGTGCAATGACACACATTTCAGCACTGAAATAACATGCTAAGTAATTTAAAACCATGCAAACAACCCATGTAATGCATGTTAAAGGCTTAAGCATCAAAGCTAGTGAAGTGCTTTACATTAGAACCATGCAATACAATGCTCAAATGATACAAACCAGGCCTAGACAGGCCTCAAACATGCCAAAACAATGGCTAAAATGTGCTGAAATCTAGGCACAAAAAGCAAGAAGCACATGCTCATTTGGTAGCTCACAAACAAGGAATAAGACACAACTCTTAAACACATTGAAGGAGTGGAAAATGTGAGAGTGTGGCAATGACATATGCTCTGAAATCACATGCTCGATGATGTTATGACATGCAAACAACCCAAGCAAAGCATGTTAGAAGCCTTAAATCACAAAGCTAGTAAAGGCCAACTCTACTATAGCTATACAAAGCAAGCCTCAAAAGGCCAAGACCACTCAAAACAGTCCTAAAGCATGCTAAATCAGAGTCAAAAACATGCTGGAGTGGAACATACACATGCTAGATTAATAGGCTAATTCATTAAGCATGTTAGGCTAGTGAGCAAAATTACACTACAAGTGTAAAAACCAAGCAAGGGGTGAACCCACCAACAGAAATCAAAGTTAAAGAATGTCAAAATAACACCAAAAACATGCTTGAACTAAGCTACAAAAGAGTAAAAAGATGGGCTAACTCATTGGGCATGTTAAGCTAGTAAGCAAGATTACACTACAAGTGTAAGATGCAAGCAATGAGTGGCCAAACCAGCCAAAAACAGAGTTTAAGCATGTCCAAAAAGTCACAAAAGCATGCTTGAAATGAGCTAACATAAGCCACAAAAAGATGCTACTTTATAGTGCTAACAAGGCCTGGCATAGAGAGACAAGGAGGGGAGGCCACCCCTTCCTATTTTGGACCTCAAAACAAGCTTTTTACCACTGAAATTCCTCTGAAATTTAGGCCTCGTTTGGGAACAGGCTAATTTAGTAACTTTTTGGCTATTTGGCTAAAAAGGTAGGTAAAAAAAACTTGTATGTTTGGGATGACTTTTTGGCTAATTACGAAAAGATGTGCAAAAAATAGAGAGAAAAGAGAATTTTTGACTTTTTGGTATGAGTTGTTAACTTTTTGGCTAATTTAGTAACTTTTTGACTAATTGGCTAAAAAAGTAAATCCCCAAATGGGGCCTTAGTAGTTTTAAGGCCAAAAGAGATGGACTCAAAAGCCTTTAAAAGAAGGCTCTAAAGGCTTTGCAAGCCAAAGAGCGAAGGGAGGTAACCACCCCCTAACCACACAAGGCTCAAACCAACACTTTTAGGACTGAAAAACAGAGGAAAAATAGAGATTTTTGTAGTTCAACACCACCCCAAAAATAGCTCCAAAGTAGTTGAAAACTAAGGCAAAACAATAGTGCACAAAAAGCTTAAAAGAGATAAGAGGTTACCTTTGAAGCATAGCAGCAAAACAGCCCAAATTTTGAGCTAAAACCACCTTTTGGAGCTCAAACAAAGTCCCAAGCTACCTAAGCCCAAAGGTGATCAACTTTGGTTAAGGGTCTCTTTGCAAAAGTATAGAGAATTCTAAGCTTAAGGCACAAAACAAGAAGAGGGAGAGGCTCCTAGAGAGAGAGGCAAAGATTTTGCTCTGAAAATTGTAAAGAGAGAGAGATTTTAGTGTGAGAAGCTCCCAAACTTGTTAACTTGTTCTAACCTCTCAAACCATAAAGAATGGCCTCTATATATAGCAAAACATGGCTTCAGGTCAAAAATATCAAGCCAAAGACAGCTGGAGCAATATGGAGACAGTTGGAGGTAAATATCTGCAAAAAAAAATGAATTTTTCCACTGTTGGCCTACAGAGGATCATAGATGACCAGCACTACACCATTTCTGGCTGGCAAGGACCATTAATGGCCGGCACTGCATCATCCATGGCCGGCACCCTTCACTAGTGGCCGACAGAGAAAATATGCTCTCCAGGTCCAATTTCAAATGGATACAACTCCTTCATCTGGACTCATTTTTAGGTCATTCTTATGTCCAAATTGAAGCCCCAGAAGTAAGCTTTCCAATGGTGATAGCCTCACTTAAAAATTCCAAGTGTGAAAAAAGTTATGCCTTTTTTAGGGAAGCCGCTCAGTTTCGATCCTACCCGGATTCATACCCAACTGCTCCTCAGCTTGGTTTCTTCTCTCCTCTCCTCTTTTCTTCAACACCAAATCCCTAAACAAGGTGTTTTGAAATATTTTTCAAATAGTTCATCTCTCTTTCATTCATTTCCACTTTGTCCTTTGCTCGGTTTACCGAAAAGCGGAACATTTAACAAAATGCGAGCGTCGGAACATCATAGGAACTTTTTCAAAAACTATTTTGAAAGAGAGGGTTTTAAGGCCTAAAAACCATTCAAAATAGTTTTGGTCCAAAATGAGATGTGAAGTTGGGATTTGACTCTCTCTTTACTAAAGAAATCGAACCTTTGCACTGCCCACACCTTTCATCACCAAGTAAACCATCAGTAGCGCCCAAGTCTTAAGGGCAGTAAAAAATGGGGTGTCTATAGTTTGCTATAATTCCTACTACTGCTATACTTATCTATTATGATTGTGTTGATCATTTGATATACTCATTGCATTAGTCGTACTTCACTATTATTTTGCTTCATCAATATTTTTTGTATTAGTTGGTAATTTTTATTGGGGAATTATTAGTTTTTATTTGTAAAAACCTAATTCACCCCCTCTTAGATTGCTTTTTGGGTAACAATTGGTATCAGAGCCTAGGGTTCTTGCTTAGATTTAACAATCTTAGAGTTTTGATCCATGGCAACCATATCTAGTGCTCTAATTTCTATATTCGATACTCCCCATTAAGCTGGTGTGAAGATATTCAACAATCATAACTTCCCAATAGATGACTGAAAAAAAACTCAACGGCTAATCCGAATAAATCTGGTAGTCCACTAAATAAAAGGCTAAAAAGTTCTTAATACATCAGCACCACAAGACCTTGGTCAGTATCAGAGGCCAGAGCTAAAAAGTTCTTACAAGGGGAAAAAAATAGGGACTGAACTGCCCTAGAAGAGTTGCCGAAGCATCTATAGCTAGAAAACACCTTGGTCGGCAGCCAACAAGACCTTGGTCGGTATCAGGTGCCAGAGCTAATGCAAGGAGATAGTTATGGTCGTGCCAAACCATTGTAGAAACTGGTCGGAACTAATATCGGGACAATTTAAGGTCATGCTGGACCATTGTAGGAATTGACCGGAATCAATATTGCGACAGTTTACGGGGTCATGCCGGACCGTTGTAGGAACTAATCGAAATTAATGTCGGGACATTTTAAGGGGTCATGTCGGACCGATATAGAGAACTAGATGTTGAACCAACAAGCGTGACACACACATAACTTATGACGTGGTGCTGAACGATGATGGCAACAGAAGACTGAGTGTGCCAAAGGGCAGCTTATTAGAAAGTACACTAAGGGGCGGCTTTGGTGGTGTGCTAAAGGAGGCGACTTTAGTTGTGCACCAGAGGGGGAGGCTTGGTGGTGTACCAATTAGGCGACTTGGGTTATGTGCCAGAAGGGGCAACTTGGGTTGTGCGCCAGATGGGGCGGCTTAGGTGGTTTACATGGTATATCACCATGCTC
Source organism: Camellia sinensis (assembly GCF_055761805.1). Lineage (NCBI taxonomy): Eukaryota > Viridiplantae > Streptophyta > Magnoliopsida > Ericales > Theaceae > Camellia > Camellia sinensis. The sequence goes on from NC_138974.1 coordinate 116,586,589, forward strand.
ACCATGATATAGGTATAATAACCCCCTCAAACTCAAATAGGTTTGGGATAACAATAAACTAATGAATAGAGGAAGAGATCACCATGAAGTGATACTGAAAGAAAATATGGCAGCAGAATGGGTTGAGGTTCGGCAAGCGACCAAGGCAAGGATGCCGCCCGCTGGTAAAGCAAAATTATTAGGTACTTAACCTAGCTTTGATACCAAAAAGAATGAAAAGAATTATTTGGCTTACATATGAATGAGATAGATGCCACGTATATATAATAGATTCATGATACAATTTAGGAAATGATATAAATAAGGAAACAATACTATCAGTGATTGATATAATTACAGATTATATACATAATACTAAAATAAAAAGATTCTATATACTCTAATTTTTATATTCAACATCATCAAGTATGTTCAATTTTTTTTTTCTTTTCCTTTCATACAAGTCATAAAAAACAACTCAGCTCATTAGTAAAAAATATAGAAATAATGGAGAAATCATACCTTATATTCACACAACCAAAGTCATAAACAAACAACACAACCCCTCAATTGGGGAAAATAATAATAAAAAAAAAAGGACAAAATCAAACCCCAAAACCCATACTTGCACATCCAAATGATAAACAAACAACCCAACCCCTCATTCATCCAAAACTTGGGAAAAGTATAAATTAAACCCCATACTTAGACAACCTACATGTAAAAAAATATAGTTATTATACTCCAATAATGTTGATTGATCTTTCTTTGGAATCAAAAAACCTTCTTATGAACCTAGACCTAGTTTTCCCTTAATTTTCATGTAAATTGACAAACCTTCATTTCTCATAAATCAAAAAAACAATATAATGATTCCTCTCATCTTGACTTATCTTATCCCATTTTCCTTCCATTTCTCTGCCTTTCCCTCATAATTTTGCTATGAAAATAAATCATCCTTTAATGTATATACACCTTATGTACTTAGCGCAATATAAATCATAAGCATCTTGTCATGCATCAAATGTGTGAAAATGTAGAGACTCGGGCCTTAGACCCAACTTGATTCCTCTAACTAGGTATGTGTTGAGTGAACTTGTATTGCTTTTGGACCTAACTGTTGGTTATTGTGTCATATTGTTTTCGAGCTCGCTTGCACTGTATTGAGTCTTGTTTATCATTTGAATCATTTTGTGATTGAGTATTAGACTCCATGATATGAACTCCAAGCTTAGAATAAAAATTAGAAGGGAAACATGCACTCTACACATGTGGATTGGTGTATTATTGGCTGAGGTTCTAGGCAGCTAGCCCATACATGTGGTGGAATGACCCGCACGTAAGGTGAGGGGTTTCTGCACGTGTAGTGATGAGCTTTGCACATGCAACGAAGAGGGTTAGCTGGTGAAATTTGCTCCGTAGCGATCCACATGTGTAGTTAGGAGGCTCCGTATAAGTTAGGGCTAACAGCACATATGGCGAGCCCTGGTCTTTTCTTTTTTTTTTCCTTACATGGTAGAGACCTTTTTTTTTACCTCATTTTATTTCTTCTTCTTCTTCTTCTTCTTCTTCTTCTTCTTCTTCTTCTTCTTCTTCCTCTCTTTGTCTCTCTCTATATATATCTATCTATTTATCTTTTCTCATTCTCTCTCTTAAAGTTTACGAAACAAAAATTCAAGATCAGAGCCATTTAGAATTTGATTTTACTTTTGAGCCGAGAACAAATGTTGTAGAGTTTGAAAAGGGCTACATAACCATCATCTTTGATTTTCTATTCCTCAACCTTGAGAATCTAGATTTCCTCCTCTTCTTTATTTGAGGTAGGATTTTTTTTCACTTTGGTAAATATGGGCTTATATGATGTATATATGGTATTTTATTACACCACAAAATGTTGAATTACTTATATCTTAGAGTTTCGAATGATAGTAATGGTCAAGTGAGCTTCTTCTCCAATTTCATTATTTTAAGCACCTATTCTACTATGCATCTTGTTTAATTGAAAACCCCCAAATTATTATGAAAACCCTAATTTATGAATTAAGCATGATTAATCATTGAAAATTTGTGAAGTTGTAGAGTACTATGTTTTAATTCTCCTCTCCTTGAAATGTAGTGGTTGGTTAAACCATAGTGGTTTTGTGAAAATCACTTGATAAACTCTATAATTGTTGAGAAATTGAAAATGAGCTTACACCCTAGAAATTTTAAATTGTTGTTTTGAACATTGACATTTGAAATTGGAAAGTGTCAGATATGAGATAATTATTTAGTAATCTCGGAGTATAGACACATGGTATTCTATAGTATTGTGATTGGTGGAGAAGGTGGGTAGGTGTGGTATTGTGTTGGGTGATTGGGGAACATAAGAGGGCATAATAAATTATGATTGGTTAGGAGTATCAACATGTGGTACTCCGAGAATAGTTTATAATTTCCCTTCAGATACGAGAATGGTATTTTAAAAATTTGAAGAATTGTATCTTGAGAATGAAATGTGATTGAGAATTGGAAATCAAATGTTCGAATTGAGAATGTGAATGATTGAATTGTGCAATGATACCTCAAGTTTGTATTGCCTAAAAGCTTCTACAGCTTCGTCTTTACTTCTCAACAAGTAAACATAGCAATATCGAGTGCAATCATCAATAAAAGTAATAAAGTACTTCTTATCTCCTCTAGTTTGAACAAATTTTAAATCACAGATATCTGTGTGAATTAAACTTAGAGGTTCAGTACTTCTTTCAACTTTATTAAATGATGCCTTAGTGAGTTTTCCCTCAACACAAATCTCACATTTATGATTAGGATCAAATTCTAAGTTAGGTAAACATTTTAAAGCAACAAGTCTACGCAAAGAATTAAAATTAACATGTCCTAATCTATCATGCCATAAGAAAGAAGACTCAGCAATATAAACAGAAGATGTGTTCTTATTATTAAAAGCCAAATTAGGTACAACAGTTATTACATTGAGCTTAAAAAGCCTATCACTCATGTACCCTTACCCCACATACACCCCACTCTTGGAGAGTACAACTTTATCAGATTCAAAGACTAATTTAAACCCATTCTTAATCAACAATGACCCAAAAATTAAATTCTTGCGAATTTCTGGCACATGGAGTACATTGTTAAGAGTGAGTTCTTTTCTCGAGGTCATTTTCAGCATAATCTTTCCTTGTCCTTCTACAGTTAAAGTGGAGGAGTTTCCCATAAAAAGTTGTTCCCCACTTTTCACCACTATGTTGGCTTGTGCTATCTTTTGCTTGAATTCCCTCCGTCCTTGCAAACATGACAATTCTTAGCGCAATGCCCATCTTTGCCGCACACAAAACATTTGCCTTTGAACCTCTTGTTGAACCCGTTTTTGATCCCTTTGTTGATCTTACTAGTGGATCCTTATTTGGGACCATTGCCATCATGCTCCCGCTTGTTGTTGTTGAACTTTGACCCATATTCATGTTCCACAACATTTGCTTTAGCCAACATGACATGGTTTCTTGACTTCTTGTCGGAACCTTGGTTGTTCTCCTTAATTCGGAGCCGCACTATCAATTCTTCTAATTTCATCTCCTTGCGCTTATGCTTCAGATAATAATTGAATTCTTTCCAAGATGGTGGGAATTTTTCAATGATTACCGTTACTTAGAAAGATTCACTAAGAACCATCCCTTCCGCATGTATGTCATGGAGAATTAATTGGAGATCTTGAACTTGGCTAATAATCGTCTTGGAATCCATCATTTTAAAATCCAGAAAACGGCCGACAACAAATATTTTTGTATCGGCGTCCTCTGTCTTACACTTATGATCCAGAGATTCCCACAGTTCTTTAGCTGTGCTTTTCACACTATACACATTGTACAGTGTATTGTCCAACCCATTGAGAATATAGTTTCGACACAAAAAATCACCATGTTTCCATGTATCGACTATGGCAACCACTTGCCGATCAGTTTCTTTCTCGTTTAGTGCTGGTGCCTTTTCATGAGTGAAGCGAGCCAAATTCAATGTGGTAAGATAAAACATCATCTTTTGTTGCCATCTTTTCAAATCAGTAACATTGAATTTTTCTGGCTTCTCCCCATGATTTACCGGTACTGGCGGAGTCATCATTGGCACAACAGGTGAGGGAGTTTGAGTAATAACAGTCTCAGTACTGTTAATTTCAGTTTTCATAATTCTGACAAAATAAAAGTAATACACCAATCACAAATTTATACAAAAAATGAATTTACACACAAAATAAACAGAATAATATTTTGTAACAAAATTCCAATAATAAACAGTATATCGCTACTATGTTATCAAATAAATCATTAAACAGTATATTACTACTATTTAATTTCCCAAAACAAAATATTTGTCTGTTTATCGTAGAAATAAATAAAAATAAAAAATCTACTTTAAGATTGTTAGAACCCACAAAGGTGTATGTGTGTAAATTAAATGTATAAAATAGATAAACAACAAAATAAAATAATTTAGAAAATAATTATAATTAAATGCTTACAGAAAATAATGTCGAAGCTTGTGTTGAACACAATCTCTTTAAAGTAGATTTCGTTCTCGCTCCGGTGCTTCAAGTTTTACTGGCATCTACTTCCCTGGATGCAATGACTAACACTTAAATTTGCAGCACTACAAATTTAAGTTTGGCGAACCAAAACTTTGTTGTAAACTCTCTCTTTTTCTTCCTAAAAATAAATGTAGAAATAGATACAAGAGCACAGGAAGAACAGGAAAAGAAGGACGAAAATCTGAGGAAAAAAATTGAATCAAATGAATTGCTAGAAGCATGTTTTATATAGACAAAAAGGTGGTTGTTCCGAACAAGTGCCAGTAGATAGGCAACTGTTCGGACAGATAGACAATCTATTTGGACAGATTCGGTTGGAATGCAACAGGTAGAAACCTGTTTGAACCTTTTGAACCAATTCGGGTGGTATGGACCTGTAAGGGACTTGTTTGGGTGAAGAAAAATTCCGGACCAATTTATTTTGAATTTTGAAAACAAAATTAAAAATAAAAAAATAATCTACAAAAGTTTTTGACCTAAAAAAATAAGTATTGAACCGGACAAGCCCAACCCAATCTCGTATCACGCCCAAGCCCAGCCTGCCTGATCGGACGGTGGCGGGGCGTGCATGTGGTTTTAATTTTAGGTCTAATGGGTCTAGCCCACTTCACCCATAATCTCACCCTTCCACAAACTTGGGGACCCTTTGGGGCCTATCTCAAGTATCCAATGTTAAGGTTTATAAACCCAAACAATTCCTCAAGCCTTTCCAATGTAAGACAAGCACATTTCACAAATATGTAGTAAACCTACCAAAATACATTTCCACGAACCCAAAAATGTGCGTTGAATTTTCATTCATTCGGAAATGGTTTTGAGGAACCAAATACATGAATTTATTCACTACGCGGCATTAACACATGAACCCAATTAGAAACGTTAAAAATAATGCTTGGGTCCCACCTTAATTAATGCTCAAAGTTAGCAAAAAATAAGGCTATACAAAAGTCATTTTCCAACAAATCTCAAAGTATAAACACATGGTATTCCATAGTATTGTGATTGGTGGAGAAGGTGGGTAGGTGGGGTATTGTATTGGGTGATTGAGAAACATGAGAGGGCAGAATAAATTATGATTGGTTAGGTGTATCGACATGTGGTATTCCGGGAATAGTTTATAATTTCTCATCGGATACGAGAATGGTATTTTAAAAATTTGAAGAATTGTATCTTGAGAATGAAATGTGATTGAGAATTGAAAATCAAATGTTGGAATTGTGAATGTGAATGATTGAATTGTGTAATGATAATGGTGAATCCAGGGGTAGTATATAGTTGAAAATTTGATTAAATTAGGTTGAAACTTCATGGTGAAAGACCAAAAGTCACGCGGTATAGATATTGATTTCCTTTCAACTAACAACTGATAATGTGGGAGTGATTCTCAACAAGTAGATACACGACTTAGGGATACATTTGAAATTATCAATGAATTATATTATATCAAGAAACAAAAATGTTGTATTCATTAAATTTTACGAGATTGAAGTTATAACTTTGAATTGAAATCAGACTTGAGAATAATTGTATGTATATTGTATCACATCATGAATATGTGTGTTGTTGGATTCATATTACCAGAGTAAAAATATTATCTATTAGATGTTATATTCATCCCTTGTTGTTTAAACTTTTGAGGTGATGATGTACCATGACCTCGAGGAGCTGTGGATTGGTAGAAGAGTTGTGGCTCTTTTGTTTAGGATAGGCTTCCCTACATATTTCATCTTTCCATACTCTTCTTATAGGCTCAATTCTAAACCTGCACCGATGATTCAAATCATTTACTTTGTAGACATCGTAATAAAGGTTATTCATACAAAAAATTAACTTCATTAGACAACTATAAACATATGAATAAATAGCATTTTATTTTAAAAAATGAATGGTTTAAGTTTACAATCACATTTGTCATTCATTTAATAAAACAAAATGTGATTTTTTTTCTTATCTTTATAAATGTTTGATGAAACTCGTGTTTTATATAGATGGTCTTTATTGTGAAACCTACGAGATAAACGGTTCGGATCATTGATGTGAGTTTAGAATTGAGCCCAATAAAAGAAATATGAAAAAATATAGAGAAATAAGTTATGGATGAGAGTGCCCAGAGGTTTTTTGTATGGCTTTTAGCCTTATTTACAAGGGATGAACCCTTTTTCTTGATGTACCCCATGGGCATCTCAATTGTAATAGACATGAAATTATTTTTTGAAAAAAATTAAAAAAAAAAAAGCTTTAGGGTTCGATCTTTATAACAAAATAAATATTGAGTTTTTAATTTTATTAATTTAAATTCTAATTTTTTTTATTTATTTTCAAATTTAAATCATTCATCTATTTTTATTAAGTAAAACTGACAGAAAAATAATATTTTAGTTATTAAACATAATATAGATGTACATAAAATATCTAAAATATTAATTTTTATTGAGTTTAATGATTAAAATATCACTTCCTGTCATTTTTATTTAACAAAAACGGACAAATAGTTCACAATGAAAACAAATCAAAAAATTAAAATTTATTTATTTATTTTTGTGTGTATTTTTTTTTTTTTTTTTTTTTTGAACAACAAGAAAGGATGTTCTGAGGTGTCATCACTACATCCGTAGGCCCAGGCCCCGGGGTAGCCGGCAAATGTGGCCGGACTATTGTTTCAAATCTTGTTGTTTTGTCATTTTCTTTCTTTAATTGCTTATCATTGTTAAATTATTGTCTTTAACCTCATAATATGGATCTCCAAAATTTGATGTGTGGAAAAATTTAATTTCGTAATTTAATAAAAAAAATTACTAGCATTTCAAAATATGAAACTTTTAATTACGTCATAGATTTAACTCTCCGCACCTATTTTTTCACTCCACTAACTATAAATTTTTAAAATTTTTATCTTTTTACAACTCTTAGAATTCCTAATATACCTCCATCCTTAATCTTAAATCTTTTTAAAATCTATCCTCTTCCACTCTCTCTTCCATTTTGTCTCACTTTCACCTCCCTAGATGAGAATGACAACTTGCTAGAAAAAGAAATTGAGCCTTTGGGAGTCAAGATGGGAAAAGGAGAAGGTAGTAGCAAGGAAGAGAACTATTTTTTAGAGTTTTTTTATTTTTATTTTTTTTATGGGTTTACGGTTTTGATTAATCTAATTAGAATATAACAAACTTAATTTGTTTAGCAGATAAGGATCAAGCAAATCAAGTTTGGTCAATCATTGCTTGCCAAATGGTCAAAAATTGGTCAAACTAGTCAAATTCGGCTTTAGTTGTCCGAACAATCTTAAAATTCGATGAACAATGGTCTACTAATCTTATTTTATTGAGCAAATTAGTATAAAATAATGCAAAATTATTTGATGGTTCTCTAAGGACACAATCACATGACGTCTTAAATTGAATGTGATTCAAAAAAAGGATGAGATCCACTTATTACCTTTAGTGACAAAAAATAAAAAAATAAGAGACATAACAATTGGTGATTGATCGGGATATATAGTAACACCTAACAAATTTTCCTTCACAACAGGGCCACATGGGAGGGACAGGAAATTCTCATTTTAGTATTAAGGAGAATTTTTTGCAATGTCCATAACATCGAGTAGGTAGGATTTTGGAGAACTTATTAGGAATTTTTTTTTTTTCAATACATATATCTTTATAATATATTTTTATATTTTAAGAAATTTTAGTATTTAGATATTAGATCTATCAAATTTTAATTCTCATATTTAAAATATTTTATGGATAATTTCACCATTATAAATATTTTTTTAAATCCTTAACGTGTGGATGTTCACATCAGGAAATATTGAACATTTATACTACACCCTATTATTATTAGAGATATTTTGATAACTATATCATTCATTAAACTTATTAAAATATATAAAAATAATTTAAATAAAATAAAATAAAATAAAATATAAATATAAATATATAAAAAGAAATTTATGAATAAATGTTCTTACAATTTTTTATTTCAATTTTTTTTTTTTTTTTTGTCTTCTTAAAATTCAAGGTGGACCATCCATCCGTCCATCCATCAATGCATCAAAGGCGTCGGGCAAACCCTAAAACGTGGCTTCCATGCATGGATTGGTCCGGAGCAGCACACGTTGGGCCTAAGATTACATATTGGTTCTTAATTCCCTACCCTACTGCTACTACTACTACTTGATTGAGGTTGAGTTGAGAGACACAAACAAGCAGAAGAGAAAAGAGAGGAAAGCTCAATTGGCACTGGGTAGTAGAGATAATGTTCTACAGAGGGTATGTTCATGTCTCAGATTTACATATATTTGTATGTACTTATGTATATTTGCGTTTCTCTATGTATGTGTATGCATATTTTCTAAGATTTATTGTTATATTATAGATACCCAGAAGCCAAAATTGTAATTCTCTGTTAAATTTAATTACTTTTATTTCTTAGGGGTTTGTATTGGTCTGATACAAACCTTTATAAGCAATGAGAAACTCAAGTGTTTAGCATAAATCTTTGCATGGGTTGTATGGTTTGTGATTGGCTTCTGTTGCGTTAATGGTTTTTGAGCGGTTAGCATTGGATGAGCCTTATGCGGGTTTGACATGGTGAAACATTGAGGTGTTTTAGGCTGAACTGTGAATTATGAATTTGTTAGATATACCCAGAAGCCTTTCTTTGATTTCTTTTTGTTATTCTTTCCTTGTTTGATGTAGTTTTGATTTGAAGATGTATTAGGAAGAGGGTAAATAATTGGTTTTACATATTCCTTACCTGGCTAATACAAGCAGATTATGTTGCTTTAATTGGATTGGAGTGGTTGAGCTTATGGCTTTGATGTTGGCTTGAAAGTGAATCATTCGATCTCTTACAAGAACTACTGTCTGAGTTTAATGAGGATAGACATAACCCATAATTTTCTCTCTCTCTCTGGTTGTTTTGTTCTGTTTTCTCTGATGAAGCATCTTGTTTAGATTTAAAAGTGCACTAGATAGATTAAAATGAAATATTTTACCGTGACTCTGACTCTAGCTCTGATGTAGGTTTCAAAATAAGAGTCATTCATACTTTCGTACAGGGTCTATAACTTATGAATTAAGTGTGTATGTATATATATTGATAAGAACGAATTAAGTTGAGATATTAAGAACCCATATTTTATTTCACTTACAAAGTTTTATTCTTGATTCTATGTTCAGGAAAAGGATTTGAAATTAAAACTTTAGAGTTGTAACAGAGTAGAGTAATGTAGATTTTTGGAGATAGTTCTGACAAGTGATTGTTATTTGTGTTTCTTTTGTGGATTTATGGGTATGATGTAGATATGGAGATGTTGGCAATAGGTATGAAATGGGTCCAAAGCGGCAGCGGGTGATTGATCAGGGTTCTTCATATGGGACTTCTCCTGGTTCTGGTTTTATGTATAATCCTTCTCCTTATTTCTATATTGGCCAGCCACCTCCTTTCCCTGTTGTCCGACTTCAAGGCCTTCCATTTGACTGCTCGGAAGCTGATATTGAAGAGTTCTTCTATGGTCTTGACATAGTTGATGTTCTTTTTGTCCACAATAATGGGAGCTTCACAGGGCAAGCTTACTGTGTTTTGGCATATCCTCTTCAAGTCAATTTTGCTCTTCAGAGGAATAGGCAGAACATTGGCAGGAGGTATGTCGAGGTTTTCAGAAGCAAAAGGAAGGAATACTATAAGGCCATAGCAAATGAAGTTTCAGAGTCACGTGGTGGTTCACCTCACCAAAGTGTCTCCAGAGCAAAATCATTTGATAATGGAAAGGATTCAGCTGAACACACAGGGGTATTGCGATTGAGGGGATTGCCATTCTCAGCTGGCAAGGATGATATTATGGATTTCTTTAAGGATTTTGTACTTTCAGTAGACTCAATTCATATTACGGTTAATTCGGAAGGAAGGTCAACCGGGGAAGCTTTTGTGGGATTTGCAAATGCAGAAGATTCAAAAGCTGCAATGGCAAAGGATAGAAAGACACTTGGAAATCGCTATGTAGAGCTTTTCCCTTCATCGCATGAGGAGTTGGATGCAGCAATTTCGAGGGGCCGGTGACTATTTTTTAAATTTTCTTTATATAATTTTATTATTTTGATATTATATATTAGTTATTAATATTATATTTAGCACTAGTATGATATTTGGATTTTGCTTTAGTAGTTTTAGTTTGACTTGGAAGTAGTAAACTTTTGATTTCTTGTTTACACGTCAAGATGTCTTTTGTTTAAGAAAAATTACTGTGCAGCTATGCCTTATATCTGAGACTGTATTCAAATTTTGGTTTCTTTGTATCCAAATATTTAGCATCACAATCATCCCTGTTTCCATCACATTGTCCATAACTTTGCCAGCACCTGTCCTTGTCACTGTTTTTAACATCCTGTCGCTGTCACTACTAGGAGTCTTGTACCATATTCACCACATCCATACCCATTCTATTACATCATGATTCCATTCCAACATGATCACTTTGTCACTGTAGCCACAAGCATTGATATCACTGACTGCTGTGAACAACTCACTGACTCTTCTTGTACTCAATCACCACAACTAATGACGAAGAAGCTGGAGTTGAAAACTTGGTTTATTTTTCATTTAAAATTGGTATTTCAATAACTCTTGTAATTAACAAAAGAAACATTTTTTATTACGTAGACCTTACTGTAAAGACATGAATAGGCTCCAAAGACTCCCTCTGATTATGCCTCGTTTGATTTTAATAAATTCCTTTAGATATTTTAGGGTTAATTACACTAAAATCCTCTTAATTATTAGTGAATATCACTTTGCCGCCCCTCATCCATGGTTATTAAAATCGCAATCCAGATCATATGACCCTATGATCTTACATTGCTAAAACGATCCAGATCGTTGTAGGATTCATGTTATAACAGGATCGCAAGTAGGATCGTGTAAGATCATATGGGATTGTGCAAGATCGTAGGTAGGATCGTAAGTAGGACCGTAGATTTTATGATTTTTCACCTTATTTTTAAAAGGTATTATTCTAATTTGTATTTTTATTTTTTTGTTTTTTAATAGAAAATAAGATCTTACGATTCTCGATCTGATCCTATGATCCGATCCACGAGACCCTCTCACCGATCCTACCTAGGATCCCGATTTTAACAACCTTGCCCTCATCTATGAATCCGTACATATTGACTCCCCCAACTATGAGAATTGTACAAATACACTCTTTTTGGAGGTGGTCTGAAGAGATGGTCTGCAAGGGGGTGAAAGTGATACTTTTTTATAGTTGAGGGCGTCAAAATGACGGGTTCATAGATGAGGGGTGTAAAATGATATTTGTTAATAGTTGAGGGGGTCTTGGTATGAATAACTCGATATATTATTGCATAAATTTAGCTTAAGTTTCCTAATTAATTGGTGTTTACTATTTTTATTAATGATAATTTCAACTTTGTCAATTGTGACGGTGGAATTCACGACTTCAATTAGTTATTTGGGCTCCTCTATTGCATCATAAATTTTGGAAATTTCAATTATTTTAATTCTTATGTTTTCTTCTTATCCATCTGAAAGTGGGAGGGAATTACTGTCAAGGTCCTTTCAATGCTATTTTTCTGTGAATGCAAGTTGCCACTGACAAACTTTGAGAATACTTTAATTGTTATTTCTTGGATAAGCCAATCACAAAGTGGCCATTTAGCTAATTCTTCTTAATATAGTTTTGAATGTCATAGGGTTGACCATGACTTGATGCATTTGTGCTTTGTGTGTCATATACACGTGAACCTATGACTATGTTGGAGCCAAGGTTGTCAAAATTGGAATCTTACATTGGATCGTTCGAGGGGTTACAGGATTGGATCATAGAAATAGATTGATTGTAAGATCATACCGAAAAAGAAAAATTGCAAAGTAATTTAATTTGAATAAACATTTCTTAGAAAATATGTACACAAAATAAGCCTAAATTATATTAAAAAAGAACTGAAAATTTTGTGAAAAAATATAAGAGCCACTCTAGTGGTGTAGTATTTAGGTGTAGCAGTGTCAAAGTAGAGCACAATACAACATAAAACACTCACTCTAGCAATGTAGTATATTTTGTGCTAAAATAGCATAGTATTATTTCTTGTGCCAAATTCGGCTTAAGGATAGTACAGTGTTATTTTTATGCTACACTTTTGACCAGTTGATATATTTTTTTTTTTTATAAAATTTTATCTATACCATTAGAATGAGAGTTTAATTTATGTATTATGCCATTATTAATCTAATCACAAAGAAATTGAAATCTTCACCTATCTATTGAAATCCTCACCTATCCTCACTAATTTATTAATAACAATTGAAATTCTCACAAAAATTATTTTTCACATTAATAGCAATATCCCAATGAGTCATGATGACTCTACCTCCAATCCTTTGACATTTCTATTTCTCTAGACTCCATTCAAGATCCAATTGAAGCCGTTGTTGGTTCTCCAAAAACTAAAAGGTCTAATGGAAGGAAGGCCGAAAAAGAATTGCATAGAAAGAGCAAGGTAACAGAAGATTAGCGCTTTTGTTTTTGTCATTTGACAGAAAACTTTAATGAGCAAATATGAGATACTCAAGAGAGGAATTCTAGATTAGAAAAAAGAAAAATGTGATAATATAATTATGGCTATGGACTTAAAAATATGATAACTTTGACTTAAATTAATAGTTAATGAGTGATGGTTGATCGGTAGGTAGTAAATAAAGACAAATAACACAAAAAGTACTACATTGCTGGAACACTTGTGCTATTTTAGCACAATAAATACTGCACACTTGTGAAGCGGCTTGTAGCAAATTTGTATAAAGTGCACTTTTACTGTGCTAAAAATAGTACAAAGAAATACTACACCAATGGAGATGCTCTAATGCTCCTTGTAAAATATAAATATAATATTATACAATAGAAAAACTCAATAGTGAAAGTTAACAAAGTTGGATTTGAAAATAGATTGAAAACTCTAAAGAGAATAAATAAATAAAAGAAAAAGTTAACTTTACATGTGTCATAAAATTAAATATATAGTTGCGTTCTGCAATGGTAATAAATAAAATAAAGAACAACTTTGGAGACTTCAAAATAAAATAAAAGAGCTATATAATGCCGGAAGTTAAACGAAGAACGTGGAAAAACCATGAAAATAAACAAAAAAAAGGGTTGAAAGCTAAGAAGCACGGACACTTCTAAGAAGGTGATGTATCCGTGTCGTGTCCGTGTCGGACACTGACTCTCTTTGGACATTTCTTCGACACGTGTTCAACACTCTTCAAAATGTGTCCTATTTTTTAATATTTTTTAAACACCCGGACACTCTTTGGACACTTCGAGAACACACGTGTGTATCTCTTAAAAACACATGTCTATTGATTAGACACATGTGAAACTAATTATAAGTTTAAACAAAACAACTTTAGATACATATGAATTTATAGGAATTAGTGTCATATTGCATTTTTTATTATCTTTGAATGATATATTCATCTATATATAACATATAATAAATATACAAAATTATATATTTCAAGCGTGTCGTGTCCTGCATTTTTTGAAAATTAACGTGTTGGCGTGTCTGTGTCGTGTCTATGTCGTATCTGTGTCGTGTCGTGTCGTGTGTCTGTGCCCATGCTTCTTAGGTTGAAAGTCGTATCATGTTTCAGTATACAATTACTATTAAAAAAAAGATGAGAGAAAAGCATAAATAGAGTAAAAGAAAAGGATTCTCCAAGAAACCAAAACAAAGAGAATCAAACGAATAAATAGATCGTAGGCCATTTTACTATATGTAGAAAAAGGGGAAAAAAAATAGTCGGATAATCTACTATGCAATATGAGAGAGAGGGGGTGGGAGGAGATACAACAAAGTAGAATGAGTTTGTTTCTTTCAACGAGCTAGTTCTCCTAAATTACTGCAATATGAATTTCTATTACCCTGGTTTATTTTTGTGAGTCTATTTTAATTTAATATTACTCATTTTTAGTCATTTGGACCACAAAAAATTGGTATTTTAGGAAACAAACACAAAATTTACAATAAGAAAAGTATGAAAACCAGGAGGACTTTGTACTATCTTAGCCCATACAATACAAAACATTGCTTAAAAATTGGATTAGATCTAGATCGGGATTCGATGATCCTATAAGATCTAACTATCATAATGAAAAGATCCTACATACGAGGGATTTTTTACGCAATCCAAATTGATTTTGTGCAAATGGATCATAAGATCTTGATTGGGATTATGATAACCTTGGTTAGAGCTACACTTACTAATATATTCAAAGTTTCCCAGGGATTGAATGGTGGTTGTTTAAGAGATGTTTGATGATCTCTTGCTCTCTAACATATTTGGCTGGTAGTTTGAATATTATTGGCAATGATATATTATGTGGTTTTTTTTAAACAATCCAAATAATTTTTGGTGAGAAGCATGGCTTTTATAATTGATTTATTTCATGCAAATTAGGAATGACAATCTGATATAATTTTGGCATTGTTAAAAGTGGAGGATCTAAGTTTCCCCTTGAGGAATTGGTTGTTAGTTGACAAGGACTTGTTTCTTATATCTATAATTAATTTACATTTTCCTACTCTTACTCTGTTACGCATGAAATGAAATGTGTTATTTTTTCTCCTTTAGGAGTTTATAAATCTGAAAAGGGTATAATATATTCATTTGTCAGATCCAACATTTCTTGTAAACGAAAATCTTCTGATGAGGGGAAGGATTTAGCTGAACAGCTGGCAAGGGTGACGTTTTAGATTTCTTCAAAGATTTTGTGTTGTCGGAAGATGCGATTCACTTGACATTTAATTGGGATGGGAAGCTAACTGGTGAAGCATTTGTGGAGTTTGCTAGCATGGAGGATTCAAAAGAAGCAATGGCTAAGGATAGGATGACTCTTGGGAGTCGTTATATAGAGCTGTTTCCGTCATCATTCGGGAGTTGATTGAAGCACTTTCAAGGGGACGGTGACTTTATTCATCCAAAAAAAAAAAAAAATTACTGACTTTACATTTTTGGCCTTTTAAGTTGCTATTTTATACTAATGATATTTTACTTGAGGTATAAAGATATTTTTTGGTGTGTTTAATTATTTGCCAAAACTTTGGAAGAAACTTATATTGCAAATTACTGCTTTAGAGTTGTCAATCTTGGTCAAATCAGATTATGACAGCCAACTTGTCACTTATGATGCTTGTATGTTGCTCGAGTTAGTATTGAAAAGCAATAATGGCTGCATTATCAGAGGATGATTTAGTCGGGATTGAACCTAAGGTTCCTTGGGAAATAGACTTTATATAAGCTTTTGCCTCTTCTAAAGGGTTTTTTGCTCAATTTTTATTTTTTTTGAATTTTTTGATTAATTTTTTGAGATATCAAGTAATCAAAACACTTTGTATGTTTCATTTGCAATGCTGCTGGACTTTTTAAGCAATGCTGATTAACATCCACTGGAGTCTGCATATTATATATCTAGCATTGATGGTAAAAGTTCAGTTGTGTGTTTATGCATTGAAATATTGTTACAACTACCTTGATGCTTTGTTGTTGTGGGGTATCTTCAGCACCTATGACCTTCAATGATGCACCCTGTTAACAAATCAAAATCTTACAGGTATTATTCTTGGTGTTTTTGGTCCCCGCTTCTTTAACTAAACGGACCGGTCACAAACAATTTTTTTCTTTTTTACTGCTGAAGATTCCCTTGAAAGAAATGTTTTAGAAGGCTTTTATTTCTGTGATCCAAGACTTCATACTTGTCCTTGCGAGTCCAACATTTTGTCTAGGTCCAACAAATGTTGAAACAAAGCATGCTAACAAGAAAAAGAGGCAAACTTAAAATTGTATAAGGAGAGTGCCCTTTGGACATTGTGTTATCAAATTTGAGGTTAGTTTGGTTCATGTATCTGTTAATTTCAGGTTAATATGCACAGGTACATTTATTTATGTTTTATTAGATTTTAGTGGCCAAGGAAAGTTTGCACAGGTACATTTATTAGATTTGGATGGATTGTAATGTGATGCTGGTGTTGTACTATGGGTCAAGTTTGTGTTTTTGAACTTTTTATACTGTTTTTATAAGGACTACAGAATATTCAAATTCATCAGAACTTATTTTATCTTGATGGAGGATGGATTGTAGTGTAGTCTATGGGTTGTATTATGGGTATTTTTATAGAATTTATATTAGGACTAGAATATTCAAAATTATCAATGTATTTCCTATTTAGAATTTTTCGATCTTGGAAATAGGAGCCAACAATATATAAATATTTGTGTAATCTTTCTATGCAATGGATTTTAATTATGAGAATTTGAGATTTCATTTGGGTGGTTTTGCTTAAAACTTACTAAACAATCATGTTTTTTTTTCTGTCATTACTCAAGTTCATCTTTCCTCTCACAATAGTGACATTGGCTAAAACGTTTTCACTTTTTGTACTTTCATTAGTTTGGTTTTAGAGCTGAGGAATTATACACTCTTTTCTTACTAGTTATTCAATTTAAATGTTTACTTTTGCAATGGTAGCTAACTTGGTAATGAATGGCAATGCGTTTATTGACTTTTATGTCAGGTTTGGCTTGTGTTGATTGACTTTTAGTTTGGGAAGAGGGGCTGACTTGGGTTTGGGAGTATTTTAGTCCCAAGAAAATAGAATAGACTTTTTAGTCTAATAAGACAAAATTACATCTAACTCATAATCATTACATTTTTTCTCTCACAAAAAGTCAAAAAATTTTTTTTAAACGAGGCTTTTTAACCTCAGGTTAAAATAATTAAAAAGTCATAAAGTTAACCCACTTTCCAAACGAATCCTGAATATTGTCACAATTATTTCTTATATTTTTCATTATCATTCCTGTTCCTTTTAGGGGTTTTTCCCAAAATAAGCTAAAATACCAACCTATTTCCCAAACTAGGCCTAGTTTGGACGAATTTTCCAAAGTAAGCTGAAATGCTATTACAAATCACGCTTTCATCGTTTTTGTGGCCCTGCCGTGAAAAATGAAATCGTGGTTAGAAACCACGCTTTTAAATAAAATTGTTTTGTAACCAAAATATAAGACAAGTAGGGAGGTAGCTCAAATGGTATGGGGTTTAATCCCTCACATTTCCAAACTCTTGTTTTTTTCAAATTCAATTCAATTTTATTTTTTTTTCCTTCCACTTACTCTATACTTTATATATTTATTATGTTAAAAATATATTATAAATATTTTAATTTTTTTTTCAAATTCAATTCAATTTTATTTTTTTTTCCTTCCACTTACTCTATACTTTATATATTTATTATGTTAAAAATATATTATAAATATTTTAATTTTTCTGTTATGTGTTTGGTTACGATTTGAGTGTAGAATTTTGAAAGTAGTGTGAAATTTCGAGTTATGTAGTTTTAATTTTGGGTCCAATAGGTCTAGCCCACTCCACTCATAACCTCACAATTCCACAAACTTGGGTACCCTTTGGGGCCCATCCCAAGTATCCCCAGCTAAGGTATATAAACCCATTCAAAATCTCATGCCTTTCCAATGTGGGACAAGCACATTACACAAATGTGTAGGAAACCCACCAAAAAACTAGTTTCACGAACCCGAAAACGTGCGTTGAATTCTCATTCATCCAGAAATGGTTTTGAGCAACTAAATACATGAATTTATTAACTACGCGGCATTAAACATGAACCCACTTAGAAACGTTAAAAATAACGCTTGGGTCCTACCTTAATTAATGCTCAAAGTTAGCAAAAAATAAGGTTATACAAAAGCCATTTTCCAACCGGTTAAACCATAGTGGTTTTGTGAAAATCACTTGATAAACTCTATAATTGTTGAGAAATTGCAAATGAGCTTACATCCTAGAAAATTTAAATTGTTGTTTTGAACATTAAGATTTGAAATTGGAAAGTGTCGGATACGGGATAATTATTCAGTAATCTTGTTAGAACCCACAAAGGTGTATGTGTGTAAATTAAATGTATAAAATAAATAAACAATAAAATAAAATAATTCAGAAAATAATTATATAAATTATTTTCCGAATTAAATGCTTACAGAAATAATGTCGAGGCTTGTGTTGGACACAATCTCCTTAAAGTAGATTTCGCCTTCGCTCTGGTGCTTCGAGTTTTACCGGTGTCTACTTCCCAGGATGCAACGACTAACAATTAGGGCCGGTTTGGCATCATCAAAAAAATTCAAAAAGCCAAAAAGTCACTAAAAAATCCAAAAAATTCATACTATTTACTTCTTTTTTGGCGAGAAATCTGTCAATTGAAAAAAAAACAAAACAAAACGGCGCTGCACAAAACTGTGTAGCCACACATCCCAAGTGGTTTGAAAACGTGGCACACTTGTAGCCACACATGCCATGAAAAAAATAAAAAATAAAAAAAAAATTGAAAAGAGACAAAAAGTGCACTGCACAATACTGCTGCTTGTGTCAGCAATGGGTAATTTCGTAATTTTACAATTTTATACAATATTTTAATACACATTTTTTTGTAAAAATTTAAAAAGTTAACCCAAACATCCATATTTTTTTCCTCTACTTTTTAGTCCAAAAAGACAAAAGTGCACTTATTTAGAACACCCCAAACAACTCCTTAAATTTGCAGCATTACAAATTTAAGTCTGGCGAACCAAAACTCTATTGTAAACTCTCTCTTTTTCTTCCTAAAAATAAATGCAGAAACTAATGCAAGAGCACAGGAAGAACAGGAAAAGAAGGATGGAAATCTGAGGAAAAAAATTGAATAAAATGAATTGTTGGAAGCATGCTTTATATAGATAGAAATGAGGCTGTTCCGAACAGGTACCAACAGATAGGCAACTGTTCGGATAGATAGACAATTTGTTTGGACAGATTCGGTTGGAATGCAACGGGTAGAAACCTGTTTGAACCTTTTGAACTAGTTTGGGTGGTATGGACCTGTAAGGGACTTGTTTGGGTGAAGAAAACTTTTAGACCAATTTATTTTGAATTTTGAAACCAAAATTAAAAATAAAAAATAATTTACAAAAGTTTTTGACCCAAAAAGATAAGTATTGGGCCGGACAAGCCCAACCCAACCTCGTACCATGCACCCACGCCTAAGCCCACCCCGCTTGATCGACCAACGAACTGCGATGGCAGCGCGCGCGTGTGGTTTTAATTTTGGGTCCAATGGGTCTAGCCCACTTCACCCATAACCTCACCCTTCCACAAACTTGGATACCCCTTAGGGTCCATCCCAAGTATCCAATGCTAAGGTTTATAAACTCAAACAATTCCTAAAGCCTTTCCAATGTGAGACAAGCACATTTCACAAATGTGTAGTAAACCCACCAAAATACATTTCCACGAACCCAAAAACGTGTGTTGAATTCTCATTCATCCGGAAATAAGTTTTGAGCAACCAAATACATGAATTTATTCACTACGCGGCATTAAACATTAACGCAATTAGAAACGTTAAAAATAACGCTTGGGTCCCACCTTAATTAATGTTCAAAGTTAGCAAAAAATAAGGCTATACAAAAGCCATTTTCCAACAATCCTCCACATGAATGGAATTCACGATAACGGACATGCAACAAGATGCAGACAAAGAAAGAGTACATTAAGCTGATACACCACATCGAGATAGGTAGTTTTTGGCTTTGAACCTACTCTAGTGAAAGCCTATCGGACTTACTAGTTAACCAATGGACGCGATGCCTTGAACTGTTCAGCTGTTTGTGTATGCCAAGACAATGGACTACACATAGTGTATCCGCAGACACAGTTTGGTTCTTACGGTTGTGTTCATTTTGGCCCTGAACAACGCTTGGTAATTCATGAGGGCTCTAGAGAATTTAGCCTTCTCAATTCTCACAGAACTGGCCCAGTTCACACTCATATAGATGATTTCTTATTAAGAGTATCCTTCTATACCCCACTTGAATGTCCAAGCTATAATAATTATTAAAAGCAAAACTTATCCTACTATCACTGTAGGTATCACTCTTCTTATCATAGAAATGGGTAGGAGTAAACTTCCTTAGTGATATGTGAAGTCATCCATAATTCAGTTGTCCCTTTGAACCTAGATCTTGGGATCTCCAGTTAACAAGGTTGGGTTGCCATTATGGCGACTTATAAGTAATAGGCTTTAATCCCATTCCGCTCAATAAATAGTACACTTACTCTATGGCTAGCCCTTTAGCCAATGGATCCGCAATATTCTCCTTTGACTTTATATATTTTATGGAAATTATTTCATGTGAGAGCAAATGCCTGACGGTATTATGTCTTTGACAGATGTGTCGAGACTTACTGTTATACATATGATTTTGTGCCCATCCTATTGCTGCTTCACTATCACAGTGAATGCATATAGCTGGCACAAGTTTAGGCCACATTGAAATGTCTTCTAAGAAATTACGAAGCCATTCTGTTTCTTCTCCTGTTTTATCTAATGCGATAAACTTAGATTCTATTGTCGACCTAGCTATAAATGTCTACTTGGAAGATTTCCAAAGAGACTACAGCACCTCCCAGGGTAAAGACATATCCACTTGTGGATTTTGAGTCTTTAGTATCCGATATCCAATTTGCATCGCTGTACCCCTCGAGTACTTCTGAATATTTGGTATAATGTAAGCTATAATTCTAGGTATGTCTTAGATACCTAAGTACCCTAATTATCGCTTTCCAATGATCGAACCCTGTATTACTTGTGTACTTACTCAGTTTGCTTACAGCATAGGCTAAATCTGGCCTAGTGCAATTCATTAAGTACATTAAGCTTCCGATTATTCGAGAGTACTCTAATTGTGATATGCATACACCTGTATTTTTTGACAAATGAAGACTAATATCAACAGGTGTTTTAGCAGGATGGTTGTCATGCTTTCCAAATTTCTCCAGAATCTTCTCAACATAGTGAGACTGAGATAAAGCATATCCTTCAGATGTTCCAATAATTTTTATTCCTAGAATTACATCTGCTACTCCTAGATCTTTCATGTCAAACTTTTTGTTCAACATTTTCTTTGTGGATTTGATCATGTCATTATCACTTCTAATAATGAGCATGTCATCCACATAAAGACAAACTATGACATAGCATTTGTCTGTGTTTTTAACATAGACGCATTTGTCACATTCGTTTATCTTAAAACCATCCGAAAGCATAGCATGATCAAATTTTTCATGCCATTGTTTCAGAGCTTGTTTTAATCCATAAAAGGATTTGACAAGTTTACAAACCTTTTTCTATTGTCCGGGAACTTGAAACCCTTCTGGTTGTTCCATATAGATTTTCTCATCTAACTCGTCATTCACAAAAGCAACTTTAACATCCATTTGATGTATTTCTAGATTATACAAAGCTGCAATCACAATCAACATGCGAATAGATGCTATTCTTGTCACTGGTGAATGGGTGTCAAAATAATCAAGGCCTTCCTTCTATCTATATCCCTTAACAACAAGCCTAGCCTTGTATTTATCTATTGAACCATATGTTTTCATTTTTCTCTTGAATATCCACCTATATCCACGAGGTTTACATCCTAGTGGAAGATCCACCAGTTCCCAAGTATGATTTTGCAGTATTGATTCAATTTCACTATTCGCAGCCTCTCTCCACAATGGAGCTTCAGGACTTGACATTGCATCCTTGAAGGTTTTAGGCTCATTTTCTAACAAGTATGCCAGAAAATCTGGACCAAATGATTTAGAGATCTTAGCCCTCATGCTACGTCTAGGTTCATCTGATTCATTATCATTGTGGTCTTCACTGCTACCCATAGTAGTATCAAAAGTTATTTTGTTTGAACTTTTCTCTTCAATTTCCTTGGTAAGAAAAATGTGTTCAAAAAATGATGCATTTCTTAACTCAATAATAGTGTTTACATGCATATCTGGATTTTCAGATCTATGAACTAAGAATCTATATGCACTACTATTATTAGCATATCCAATGAACACACAATCAACGGTCTTTGGTCATATCTTAGTCGTTTTGGGACTAGGGACTGCCACCTTGGCGAAACACCCTCACACTTTGAGGTAATTATTGGTAGGTCGTCGACCTTTCCATAATTCATAAGGTGTTTGATTGAGTTTCTTGTGGGGTACCCTGTTAAGGATAAAGTTAGTAGACAAAATTGCCTCCCTTCACAATTTCTGAGGTAACCCTGAACTAATCAACATGGCATTCATCATCTCTTTAAGGGTTCGATTCTTTCTCTCAGCAACTCCATTTGGCTGAGGAGAATAGGGTGCAGTGATTTGGTGAATGATTACATGTTCATAACAAAATTCTTCAAATAGTGCATCATATTCCCCACCTCTGTCACTCCTCACTATCTTAATAGTTTTACCATGTTGATTTTCAACCTCAAGTTTGTATTGCCTAAAAGCTTCTACGGCTTCGTCTTTACTTCTCAACAAGTAAACATAGCAATATCCAGTGCAATTATCAATAAAAGTAATAAAGTACTTCTTAACTTCTCTAGTTTGAACAAATTTTAAATCACAGATATCTGTGTGAATTAAACTTAGAGGTTCAGTACTTCTTTCAACTTTATTAAATGATGCCTTAGTGAGTTTTCCCTCAACACAAATCTCACATTTATGATTAGGATCAAATTCTAAGTTAGGTAAACATTCTAAAGCAACAAGTCTACGCAAAGAATTAAAATTAACATGTCCTAATCTACCATGCCATAAGAAAGAAGACTCAGCAATATAAACAGAAGATGTGTTCTTATTATTAAAAGCCAAATTAGGTACAACAGTTATTACATTGAGCTTAAAAAGCCCATCACTCATGTACCCTCACCCCACATACATCCCACTCTTGGAGAGTACAACTTTATCAGATTCAAAGACTAATTTAAACCCATTCTTGATCAACAATGACCCAGAAATTAAATTCTTGCGAATTTCTGGCACATGGAGTACATTGTTAAGAGTGAGTTCTTTTCCCGAGGTCATTTTCAGCATAATCTTTCCTTGTCCTTCTACAGTTGAAGTGGAGGAGTTTCCCATAAAAAGTTGTTCCCTACATTTCACCACTTTGTAGGTTGTGGCGGGCTGTTCCAGTATACACCCCCCACTCCTTGGGATTGCCCACCAAGTTTGCTTCAGAGACTACTGTAGCAAGATTGATGTTTGCCACTCCATCGGAAAGATAAAAATCCTCAACTATGCTAGCTTGTGCTATCTTTTTGCTTGAATTCCGTTCGTCCTTGTGAACATGACAATCCTTAGCGCGATGCCCATCTTTGCCGCACACAAAACATTTGCCTTTGAACCTCTTGTTGAACCCGTTTTTGATCCCTTTATTGATCTTACTAGTGGATCCTTATTTGGGACCATTGTCATCATGCTTTCGCTTCTTGTTGTTGAACTTTGACCCATGTTCATGTTCCACAACATTTGCTTTAGCCTACATGACATAGTTTCTTGACTTCTTGTCGGAACCTCGGTTGTCCTCCTCAATTCGGAGCCGCACTACCAATTCCTCCAATTTCATCTCCTTGCACTTATGCTTCAGATAATTCTTGAGTTCTTTTCAAGATGGTGGCAATTTTTCAATGATTACCGTTACTTAGAAAGATTCACTAAGAACCATCCCTTCCGCATGTATGTCATGAAGAATTAATTGGAGATCTTGAACTTGGCTAATAACCGTCTTGGAATCCATCATTTTAAAATCCAGAAAACGGCCGACAACAAATATTTTTGTACCGGCGTCCTCTGTCTTACACTTATGATCCAGAGATTCCCACAGTTCTTTAGCTGTGCTTTTCACACTATACACATTGTACAGTGTATTGTCCAACCCATTGAGAATATAGTTTCGACACTGAAGATCACCATGTTTCCATGTATCGACTGTGGCAACCACTTGCCGATCAGTTTCTTTCTCGTTCAGTGCTGGTGCCTTTTCATGAGGGAAGCGAGCCAAATTCAATGTGGTAAGATAAAACATTATCTTTTGTTGCCATCTTTTCAAATCAGTACCATTGAATTTTTCAAGCTTCTCCCCATGATTTACCAGTACTGCCGGAGTCATCATTGGCACAGCAGGTGTGGGAGTTTGAGTAATAACAGTCTCAGTACTGTTAATTTTAGTTGTCATAATTCTGACGAAATAAAAATAATACACCAATCACAAATTTATACAAAAAATGAATTTACACACAAAATAAATAGAATAATATTTTGTAACAAAATTCCAATGATAAATAGTATATTACTACTATGTTATCAAAGAAATCATTAAACAGTATATTACTACTATTTAATTTCCTAAAACAAAATATTTGTCTGTCTATCATAGAAATAAATAAAAATAAAAAATCTACTTTAAGATTGTTAGAACCCACAAAGGTGTATTCGTGTAAATTAAATGTATAAAATAAATAAACAACAAAATAAAATAATTCAGAAAATAATTATATAAATTATTTTCCAAATTAAATGCTTACAGAAAATAATGTCAAGGCTTGTGTTGGACACAATCTCCTTAAAGTAGATTTCGCCCTCGCTCCGGTGCTTCAAGTTTTACCGGCATCTACTTCCCAGGATGCAATGACTAACACTTAAATTTGCAGCACTACAAATTTAAGTTTGGTGAACCAAAACTCTGTTGTAAACTCTCTCTTTTTCTTCCTAAAAATAAATGCCGAAACTAATGCAAGAGCACAAGAAGGACGGAAATCTGAGGAAAAAAATTGAATCAAATGAATTGCTGGAAGCATGTTTTATATAGACAGAAAGGTGGTTGTTTCGAACAGGTGCCAGCAGATAGGCAACTGTTGGGATAGATAGACAATCTGTTTGGACAGATTCAGTTGGAATGCAACAGGTAGAAACCTGTTTGAACCTTTTGAACCAATTCGGGTGGTATGGACCTGTAAGGGACTTGTTTGGGTGAAGAAAAATTCTGGACCAATTTATTTTGAATTTTGAAACCAAATTTAAAAATAAAAAAATAATTTACAAAAGTTTTTGACCTAAAAAGATATGTAACGCCCTCAAAATAATACATAAAACCCAACAATTTTGACATGCATAGACATATGAGAAATAAACATCTTTCCATTTATCAGAGTATTTATTACAAAAGTATTACATGTTGACAACAAAAGTAAATGCCCTACGGGCTTACAACTTTCCAAGCCAACACTTGGTTACAAGAAGAGAGTACTAACTCAAATACATATTAAGCCATTGGCTTGAATTTACATGTAATACATCAAAAGATAACAAAACAACAAAAAGAGTCTTCAACTCTCAGAACCTCAAGCTATGTCCTTGGAGGTGGCATATCACCTGAACTTGAAAATGATGTCCCATATAGGGTGAGCCACAGCCTAGCAGAGATATTCTAAACCAATCATAAGCAATGACTAAAATAATAGCATTTGATCGATGGTTACCACTTAATAACCAGTTTATATCACTATACAGTCTCATGACAATCATGTTCATGTTACGTTCCACTTTCCCTTACTTAACCCAATCATTTCATAAACATGGCCCAGAACCTGGCCAATCATTCAGTGAGACTATATCTCAGGTTATAACATTTCCATACCTTACAATTCAAATGAGATCGCAACTCATATTAAAACACTTCCAATACTTCAAATAATACACATATTTACCGTATTATCACTTCCATTCAATACACATATTTGCTGTATTAACACTTCAATCTGATACACGCATTTGCTGTATTTATGGAGTCCATCCCCTATCTCCTCCCAAACAGGTTTGAGAGTCTATCCCCTATCTTCCCTCAAACCATGGAGTACATCCTCTATCTCCTCCCACACAATACACATATTCGAAGTATATAAATAATTATCATATACAGGGATCAATCAATACACATATTTGATGTATTATTTCAACCGTCATAATCAATGACATATTCAATATGATTAGTTTCGATTTTCCCTAATCAACATGCAGTGTCTACAACAATCAAGACTATCCTCCACTGATAGCCCAAAGTAGTTATTTCTAAACAGATAATAAATGCATCAACAGATAAAATATCAACAATTTCATTGGTGAGTGATTAAATTATCCAACTCCACCATTCAACTTTATAATTCTCCAATCTCATAATCTCCAACTCAATTTCATATTCCCACAAATTAATTATTCAAATTAATTTATCACATAACTAGGGCATTTTTTCCTAATTTACAATATCAACCCTAAGGTTCATTTTCATCGATAATACAACAATAATCCCATTTCTCAATGTCTTACACACATATGGGTTTTATTATTTGAAAACCCCCTTTTTATAAATTACACAATAACCCCAACTTTTTCCAAAATTACCTAATATCACCAACTAATCAAAATGACCAAAATTAAAGACAAAACTCATAAGATGGAGTAGGGTATCCCTACCTCGAAATTTGAAGCCCAAAGAAGTAGATGAGGAAAAACCAAAGTGCTCCAAATCCACTATTGTTCAGATTAAAACAAAGCCCTCGCGACCTTCTACCTTTCTTACAAAGAACTTAGGGTAGAAACACACTAAAAGAAGATAAAACCCTAGAGAGAAGTTAAGTGTAGAGAGAGAGAGAGAGAGAGAGAGCTGAATCTAGGGTTTTGAAATCAAAAGAGATGAAAAAGTGAAGTGTTTACCCGTTACTGTCTACTGATATAACACAGGCTCGCTCGAGCGAAGGATTGGTCGCTCGAGCGACCAGACACAAAAAACCCTCGCTCGAGCGAAGAAAGGCTCGTTCGAGCCAACAATTCGAAGCTTCAGGTCTGTAACCCAGAAGCACGTTCAAGCGAAGAAAAGCTCGCTTGAGCGAAGAACTCCAAAGCATAGTTCTCGCTCGCTTGAGCGAAAGAAAGCTCGCTCGAGCCAAGGATTGCAACTCTCAGGTCTAAACCCAGACGCAGACGCACGCTCGAGCGAAGGACTTCTTGTTTGAGCCACCGGACACATCAACCAACTCTCGCTCGAGCGAAGGAAACCTGGCTCGAGCGAAGGATCTAAAACAAAGAGCTCGCTCGAGCGACAAAGTCCTCACTCGAGCGAAGACACCAAGACCTGGGCAGCAACCATTTGTTTGAAAACTCACCAAACCTGTTACAAACCTGCCCAACACATCCTATAACTCAACTATAAGGAATTAAAGGACGGAAATGAAATAAATGCAACAACACTCAACCATGGAACTTAAGTCCAAAATACTGTACATAAAGGGAGAAACCCGGGATCACTATAAGATAAGTATTAGACCGGACAAGCCCAACCCAATCTCGTACCACGCCCAAGCCTAGCCTGCCTGACCGGACAGCGGCGGCGCACGCGTGTGGTTTTAATTTTAGGTCTAATGAGTCTAGCCCACTTCACCCATAATCTCACCCTTCCACAAACTTGGGTACCCTTTGGGGCCTATCCCAAGTATCCAATGTTAAGTTTTATAAACCCAAACAATTCCTCAAGCCTTTCCAATGTGGGACAAGCACATTTTACAAATGTGTAGTAAACCCACCAAAATACATTTCCACGAACCCAAAAATGTGAGTTGAATTTTCATTCATTCGGAAATGGTTTTGAGCAACCAAATACATGAATTTATTCACTACGCAGCATTAACACATGAACCCAATTAGAAACGCTAAAAATAACGCTTGGGTCCCACCTTAATTAATACTCAAAGTTAGCAAAAAATAAGGCTATAAAAAAGTCATTTTCCAACAAATCTCAGAGTATAAACACATAGTATTCCATAGTATTGTGATTGGTGGAAAAGGTGGGTAGGTGGGGTATTGTATTGGGTGATTGAAAAACATGAGAGGGCAGAATAAATTATGATTGGTTAGGAGTATCGACATGTGGTATTCCGGGAATAGTTTATAATTTCTCGTCGGATACGAGAATGGTATTTTAAAAATTTGAAGAATTGTATCTTGAGAATGAAATGTGATTGAGAATTGAAAATCAAATGTTGGAATTGTGAATGTGAATGATTGAATTGTGTAATGATAATGGTGAATCCAGGGGTAGTATATAGTTGAAAATTTGATTAAATTAGGTTGAAACTTCATGGTGAAAGACCAAAAACTCACACGGTATAGATATTAATTTCCTTTCAACTAACAACTGATAAAGTGGGAGTGATTCTCAACTAGTAGATACACGACTTAGGGATACATCTGAAATTATCAATGAATTATATTATATCAAGAAACAAAAATGTTGTATTCATTAAATTTTACGAGATTGAAGTTATAACTTTGAATTGAAATCAGACTTGAAAATAATTGTATGTATATTGTATCACATCATGAATATGTGTGTTGTTGGATTCATATTACCAGAGTAGAAACATTATCTATTAGATGTTATGTTCATCCCTTGTTGTTTAAACTTTTGAGGTGATGATGTGCCATGACCTCGAGGAGCTGTGGATTGGTAGAAGTGTTGTGGCTCTTTTGTTTAGGATAGGCTTCCCTACATATTTCATCTTTCCATACTCTTCTTATAGGCTGAATTCTAAACCTGCACTGGTAATTCAAATCGTTTACTTTGTAGACATCGTAATAAAGGTTATTCATACAAAAAATTAACTTCATTAGACAACTATAAACATATGAATAAATAGCATTTCATTTTAAAAAATGAATGGTTTAAGTTTACAATCACATTTGTCATTCATTTAATAAAACAAAATGTGATTTTTTTTTCTTATGTTTATAAATGTTTGATGAAACTCATGTTTTATATAGATGGCCTTTATTGTGAAACCTACGAGATAAACGATTCGGATCATTAATGTGAGTTTAGAATTGAGCCCAATAAAAGAAATATGAAAAAAAATAGAGAAATAAGTTGTGGATGAGAGTTTATCCCCTTTTGTTGTGGCCTAGAGATTTTTTGTATGGCTTTTAGCCTTATTTACAAGGGATGAACCCTTTTTCTTGATGTACCCCATGGGCATCTCAATTGTAATAGACATGACATTATTTTTTGAAAAAAATTAAAAAAAAAAAAACATTAGGGTTCAACCTTTATAACAAAATAAATATTGAGTTTTTAATTTTATTAATTTAAATTCTAATTTTTTTTATTTATTTTCAATTTAAATCATTCATCTATTTTTATTAAGTAAAACTGATAGAAAAATAAAATTTTAGTTATTAAACATAATATAGATGTACATAAAATATCTAAAATATTAATTTTTATTGAGTTTAATGATTAAAATATCACTTCCTGTCATTTTTATTTAACAAAAACAAACAAATAGTTCACAATGAAAACAAATCAAAAAATTAAAATTTATTTATTTATTTTTGTGTGTAGTTTTTTTTTTTTTTTTTTTGAACAACAAAAAACGATGTTCTGAGGTGTCATCACTACATCTGTAGGCCCAGGCCCCGGGGTAGCCGACAAATGTAGCCGGACTATTGTTTCAAATCTTGTTGTTTTGTCATTTTCTTTCTTTAATTGCTTATCATTGTCAAATTATTGTCTTTATATGGATCTCGAAAATTTATGTGTGTAGAAAAATTTAATTTCGTAATTTAATAAAAAAATTACTAGCATTGCAAAATATGAAGCTTTTATTTACGTCATAGATTTAACTTTTCGCACCTATTTTTTCACTTCACTAACTATAAATTTTTAAAATTTTTATCTCTTTACAACCCGTAGAATTCCTAATATACCTCCATCCTTAATCTTAAATCTTTTTTAAATCTATCCTCTTCCACTCTCTCTTCCATTTTGTCTCACTTTCACCACCCTAGATGAGAATGACAACTTGTTAGAAAAAGAAATTGAGCGTTTGGGAGTCAAGATGGGAAAAGGAGAAGGTAGTAGCACGGATGAGAACTATGTTTTAGAGTTTTTTTTTTTTTTTTTTTTTTTTTTGTTTTATGGGTTTACTGTTTTGATTAATCTAGTCAGAATTGAACAAACTTAATTTGTTTAGCAAATAAGGATCAAGCAAATCAAGTTTGGTGAATCATTGCTGCCAAATGGTCTAAAGTTGGTCAAACTAATTAAATTTGGCTTTAGTTGTCCAAACAATCTTAAAATTCGATGAACAATGGTCTAGTAATCTTATTTTATTGAGCAAATTAGTATAAAATAATGCAAAATTATTTGATGGTTCTCTAAGGGCACAATCACATGACGTCTTAAATTGAATGTGATTCAAAAAAAGGATGAGATCCACTTATTACTGTTAGTGACAAAAAATAAAAAAATAAGAGACATAACAATTGGTGATTAATTGGGATATATAATAACACCTAACAAATTTTCCTTCACAATAGGGCCACATGGGAGGGACAGGAAATTCTCATTTTAGTATATTAAGGAGAAGTTTTTGCAATGTCCATAACATCGAGTAGGTAGGATTTTGGACAACTTATTAGGAATTTTTTTTTTTTCAATGCTTATATCTTCATAATATATTTTTATATTTTAAGAAATTTTAGTATTTAGATATTTGATCTATCAAATCTTAATTCTCATATTTAAAATATTTTATGAATAATTTCACCATTATAAAAAAAAATTTAAATCCTTAACAATTTAATGATATAAACATTTATATTTGATAGTGTATATGTTCATATTAACGTGTGGATATTCACATCACGAAATATTGAACATTCATACTACACCCTATTATTATTAGAGATATTTTGATAACTATATCATTCATTAAACTTATTGAAATATATAAAAATAATTTAAATAAAATAAAATAAAATAAAATATAAATATATAAAAAGAAATTTATGAATAAATGTTCTTACAATTTTTTATTTCAATTTTTTTTTTTTTTTTTTTGTCTTCTTAAAATTCAAGGTGGACCATCCATCCGTCCATCCATCAATGCATCAAAGGCGTCGGGCAAACCCTAAAACGTGGCTTCCATGCATGGATTGGTCCGGAGCAGCACACGTTGGGCCTAAGATTACATATTGGTTCTTAATTCCCTACCCTACTGCTACTACTACTACTTGATTGAGGTTGAGTTGAGAGACACAAACAAGCAGAAGAGAAAGAGAGAAGAGAAAAAAGTGGAAAGCTCAATTGGCACTGGGTAGTAGAGATAATGTTCTACAGAGGGTATGTTCATGTCTCAGATTTACATATATTTGTATGTACTTATGTATATTTGCGTTTCTCTATGTATGTGTATGCATATTTTCTAAGATTTATTGTTATATTATAGATACCCAGAAGCCAAAATTGTAATTCTCTGTTAAATTTAATTGCTTTTATTTCTTAGGGGTTTGTGTTGGTCTGATACAAACCTTTATAAGCAATGAGAAACTCAAGTGTTTAGCATAAATCTTTGCATGGGTTGTGTGGTTTGTGATTGGCTTCTGTTGCGTTAATGGTTTTTGAGCGGTTAGCATTGGATGAGCCTTATGCGGGTTTGACATGGTGAAACATTGAGGTGTTTTAGGCTGAACTGTGAATTGTGAATTTGTTAGATATACCCAGAAGCCTTTCTTTGATTTCTTTTTGTTATTCTTTCCTTGTTTGATGTAGTTTTGATTTGAAGATGTATTAGGAAGAGGGTAAATAATTGGTTTTACATATTCCTTACCTGGCTAATACAAGCAGATTATGTTGCTTTAATTGGATTGGAGTGGTTGAGCTTATGGCTTTGATGTTGGCTTGAAAGTGAATCATTCGATCTCTTACAAGAACTATTGTCTGAGTTTAATGAGGATAGACATAACCCATAATTTTCTCTCTCTCTCTGGTTGTTTTGTTCTGTTTTCTCTGATGAAGCATCTTGTTTAGATTTAAAAGTGCACTAGATAGATTAAAATGAAATATTTTACCGTGACTCTGACTCTAGCTCTGATGTAGGTTTCAAAATAAGAGTCATTCATACTTTCGTACAGGGTCTATAACTTATGAATTAAGTGTGTGTATATATATTGATAAGAACGAATTAAGTTGAGATATTAAGAACCCATATTTTATTTCACTTACAAAGTTTTATTATTGATTCTATGTTCAGGAAAAGGATTTGAAATTAAAACTTTAGAGTTGTAACAGAGTAGAGTAATGTAGATTTTTGGAGATAGTTCTGACAAGTGATTGTTATTTGTGTTTCTTTTGTGGATTTATGGGTATGATGTAGATATGGAGATGTTGGCAATAGGTATGAAATGGGTCCAAAGCGGCAGCGGGTGATTGATCAGGGTTCTTCATATGGGACTTCTCCTGGTTCTGGTTTTATGTATAATCCTTCTCCTTATTTCTATATTGGCCAGCCACCTCCTTTCCCTGTTGTCCGACTTCAAGGCCTTCCATTTGACTGCTCGGAAGCTGATATTGAAGAGTTCTTCTATGGTCTTGACATAGTTGATGTTCTTTTTGTCCACAAGAATGGGAAGTTCACAGGGGAAGCTTACTGTGTTTTGGCATATCCTCTTCAAGTCAATTTTGCTCTTCAGAGGAATAGGCAGAACATTGGCAGGAGGTATGTCGAGGTTTTCAGAAGCAAAAGGAAGGAATACTATAAGGCCATAGCAAATGAAGTTTTAGAGTCACATGGTGGTTCACCTCACCAAAGTGTCTCTAGAGCAAAATCATTTGATAATGGAAAGGATTCAGCTGAACACACAGGGGTATTGCGATTGAGGGGATTGCCATTCTCAGCTGGCAAGGATGATATTATGGATTTCTTTAAGGATTTTGTACTTTCAGTAGACTCAATTCATATTACGGTTAATTCGGAAGGAAGGTCAACCAGGGAAGCTTTTGTGGGATTTGCAAATGCAGAAGATTCAAAAGCTGCAATGGCAAAGGATAGAAAGACACTTGGAAATCGCTATGTAGAGCTTTTCCCTTCATCGCATGAGGAGTTGGATGCAGCAATTTCGAGGGGCCGGTGACTATTTTTTAAATTTTCTTTATATAATTTTATTATTTTGATATTATATATTAGTTATTAATATTATGTTTAGCACTAGTATGATATTTGGATTTTGCTTTAGTAGTTTTAGTTTGACTTGGAAGTAGTAAACTTTTGATTTCTTGTTTACACGTCAAGATGTCTTTTGTTTAAGAAAAATTACTGAGCAGCTATGCCTTATATCTGAGACTGTATTCAAATTTTAGTTTATTTGTATCCAAATATTTAGCATCACAATCATCCCTGTTTGCATCACATTGTCCATAACTTTGCCAGCACATGTCCTTGTCACTGTTTTTAACATCCTGTCGCTGTCACTACTAGGAGTCTTGTACCATATTCACCACATCCATACCCATTCTATTACATCATGATTCCATTCCAACATGATCACTTTGTCACTGTAGCCACAAGCATTGATATCACTGACTGCTGTGAACAACTCACTGACTCTTCTTGTACTCAATCACCACAACTAGTGACGAAGAAGCTGGAGTTGAAAACTTGGTTTATTTTTCATTTAAAATTGGTATTTCAGTAACTCTTGTAATTGGTTGAATTCCTTTTCCTTGAATGATTTTTGAAGCCTCAATCGCAATTTTTTTAGCTGACTGCTCCCCTATGAAATTTACATGAAAAAATAAGTTTTAAAACTATATATATAATTATGGCTAGAAAGAGGAAGGTAACAGAAGATTAGCGCTTTTGTTTTTGTCATTTGATAGAAAACTTTAATGAGCAAATATGAGATACTCAAGAGAGGAATTCTAGATTAGAAAAAAGAAAAATGTGATAATATAATTATGGCTATGGACTTAAAAATATGATAACTTTGACTTAAATTAATAGTTAATGAGTGATGGTTGATCGGTAGGTAGTAAATAAAGACAAATAACACAAAAAGTACTACATTGCTGGAACACTTGTGCTATTTTAGCACAATAAATACTGCACACAAGTGAAGCGGCTCGTAGCAAATCTGTATAAAGTGCACTTTTACGGTGCTAAAAATAGTACAAAGAAATACTACACCAATGGAGATGCTCTAATGCTCCATGTAAAATATAAATATAATATTATACAATAGAAAAACTCAATAGTGAAAGTTAACAAAGTTGGATTTTAAAATAGATTGAAAACTCTAAAGAGAATAAATAAATAAAAGAAAAAGTTAACTTTACATGTGTCATAAAATTAAATATATAGTTGCGTTCTGCAATGGTAATAAATAAAATAAAGAACAACTTTGGACACTTCAAAATAAAATAAAAGAGCTATATAATGCCGGAAGTTAAACGAAGAACGTGGAAAAACCATGAAAATAAACAGAAAAAAGGGTTGAAAGCTAAGAAGCACGGACACTTCTAAGAAGGTGATGTATCCATGTCGTGTCCGTGTCGGACACTGACACTCTTTGGACATTTCTTCGACACGTGTTCAACACTCTTCAAAATGTGTCCTATTTTTTAATATTTTTTAAACACCCGGACACTCTTTGGACACTTCGAGAACACACGTGTGTATCTCGTAAACACACGTGTCTATTGATTAGACACATGTGAAACTAATTATAAGTTTAAACAAAACAACTTTAGATACATATAAATTTATAGGAATTAGTATCATATTGCATTTTTTATTATCTTTGAATGATATATTCATCTATATATAACATATAATAAATATACAAAATTATATATTTCAAGCGTGTCGTGTCCTGCATTTTTTGAAAATTAACTTGTTGGCGTGTCTGTGTCGTATCTATGTCGTGTGTCTGTGCCCATGCTTCTTAGGTTGAAAGTCGTATCATGTTTCAGTATACAATTACTATAAAAAAAAAAAAGATGAGAGAAAAGCATAAATAGAGTAAAAGAAAAGGATTCTCCAAGAAACCAAAACAAAGAGAATCAAACGAATAAATAGATCGTAGGCTATTTTACTATATGTAGAAAAAGGGGAAAAAAAATTAGGAATGACAATCTGATATAATTTTGGCATTGTTAAAAGTGGAGGATCTAAGTTTCCCCTTGAGGAATTGGTTCTTAGTTGACAAGGACTTGTTTCTTATATCTATAATTAATTTACATTTTCCTATCTCTTACTCTATTACGCATGAAATGAAATGTGTTATTTTTTCTCCTTTAGGAGTTTATAAATCTGAAAAGGGTATAATATATTCATTTGTCAGATCCAACATTTCTTGTAAACGAAAATCTTCTGATGAGGGGAAGGATTTAGCTGAACAGCTGGCAAGGGTGACATTTTAGATTTCTTCAAAGATTTTGTGTTGTCGGAAGATGCGATTCACTTGACATTTAATTGGGATGGGAAGCTAACTGGTGAAGCATTTGTGGAGTTTGCTGGCATGGAGGATTCAAAAGAAGCAATGGCTAAGGATAGGATGACTCTTGGGAGTCGTTATATAGAGCTGTTTCCGTCATCATTCGAGGAGTTGATTGAAGCACTTTCAAGGGGACGGTGACTTTATTCATCCAAAAAAAAAAAAAAATTACTGACTTTACATTTTTGGCCTTTTAAGTTGCTATTTTATACTAATGATATTTTACTTGAGGTATAAAGATATTTTTTGGTGTGTTTAATTATTTGCCAAAACTTTGGAAGAAACTTATATTGCAAATTACTGCTTTAGAGTTGTCAATCTTGGTCAAATCAGATTATGACAGCCAACTTGTCACTTATGATGCTTGTATGTTGCTCAAGTTAGTATTGAAAAGCAATAATGGCTGCATTATCAGAGGATGATTTAGTCAGGATTGTACCTAAGGTTCCTTGGGAAATAGACTTGATATAAGCTTTTGCCTCTTCTAAAGGGTTTTTTGCTCAATTTTTTATTTTTTTTTATTTTTTATTTTTGAATTTTTTGATTAATTTTTTGAGATATCAAGTAATCAAAACACTTGTATGTTTCATTTGCAATGCTGCTGGACTTTTTAAGGAATGTTGATTAACATCCACTGGAGTCTGCATATTATATATCTAGCATTGATGGTAAAAGTTCAGTTGTGTGTTTATGCATTGAAGTATTGTTACAACTACCTTGATGCTTTGTTGTTGTGGGGTATCTTCAGCACCTATGACCTTCAATGATGCACCCTGTTAACAAATCAAAATCTTATAGGTGTTATTATTGGTGTTTTTGGTCCCCGCTTCTTTAACTAAACGGGCCGGTCACTAACAATTTTTTTCTTTTTTACTGCTGAAGATTCCCTTGAAAGAAATGTTTGTGTTTTTGAACTTTTTATACCGTTTTTATAAGGATTACAGAATATTCAAATTTATAGCATTTATATTAGGACTAGAATATTCAAAATTATATTAGGACTAGAATATTCAAAATTATCAATGTATTTCCTATTTAGAATTTTTCGATCTTGGAAATAGGAGCCAACAATATATAAATATTTGTGTAATCTTTCAATGCAATTGATTTTAATTATGAGAATTTGAGATTTCATTTGGGTGATTTTGCTTAAAACTTACTAAACAATCATGTTTTATTTTCTGTCATTATTCAAGTTCATCTTTCCTCTAATAGTGACATTGGCTAAAACGTTTTCACTTTTTGTACTTTCATTAGTTTGGTTTTAGAGCTGAGGAATTCTACACTCTTTTCTTACCAGTTATTCAATTTATATGTTTACTTTTGCAATGGTAACTAACTTGGTAATGAATGGCAATGCATTTATTGACTTTTATGTCAGGTTTGGCTTGTGTTGATTGACTTTTAGGCCCCGTTTGGGGACTTACTTTTTTTAGTCAATTAGCCAAAAAGTTACTAAATTAGTCAAAAAGTCAACAACTCATACCAAAAAGTCAAAGATTCTTTTTTCTCTCTACTTTTTGCACATCTTTTCGTAATTAACCAAAAAGTCATTCCAAACATACAAGTTTTTTTTACCTACCATTTTAGCCAAATAGCCAAAAAGTTACTAAATTAGCCTGTTCCCAAACGAGGCCTTAGTTTGGGAAGAGGGGCTGACTTGGGTTTGGGAGTATTTTAGTCCCAAAAAAATAAAATAGGTTTTTTAGTCTAATAAGACAAAAATTACATCTAACTCATAATTATTACATTTTTTCTTTCACAAAAAGTCAAAAAATCTTTTCCAAACGAGGCTTTTTAGCCTCAGGTTAAAATAATTAAAAAGTCAGAAAGTTAACCCACTTTCCAAACGAATCCTGAATATTGTCACAATTATTTCTTATATTTTTTATTATCATTCATGTTCCTTTTAGGAGGGTTTTCCCAAAATAAGCTAAAATACCAACCTATTTCCCAAACTAGGTCTAGTTTGGACGAATTTTTCAAAATAAGCTGAAACGCTATTACAAATCACGCTTTCACCGTTTTTGTGGCCCTGACGTGGAAAATTTGTGAAATCGTAAAAGCGTGGCCACAAAACACGCTTACAAACCACGCTTTTAAGGAAATCTGTTTTTGTGAAGAAAACGTGGTTAGAAACCACGCTTTTAAATAATATTGTTTTGTAACCAAAATATAAGACAAGTAGGGAGATAACTCAAATGGTAGTGCTCCTCCTTTTCATAGGAGAGGTATGGGGTTTAATCCCTCACATCTCCAAACTCTTGCTTTTTTTAAATTCAATTCAATTTTATTTTTTTTCCTTCCACTTACTCTATACTTTATATATTTATTATGTAATTTTTTTTTATCAAAAAAGTAAAACATTTGTTTGGTTAACTAATATTTATAATAAAAATTATATTTAAAATAAAAAATAAATTTTTAAAAAAAATTATTTTTTATTTTATGTGTTTGGTTACGATTTGAGTGTAAAGTTTTGAAAGTGGTGTGAAATTTCGAGTTATGTGGTTTTAATTTTGGGTCCAATAGGTCTAACCTACTCCACCCATAACCTCACCATTCCACAAACTTGGGTACCCTTTGGGGCCCATCCCAAGTATCCCAAGCTAAGGTATATAAACCCATTCAAAACCTCATGCATTTCCAATGTGGGACAAGCACATTTCACAAATGTGTAGGAAACCCACCAAAAAACTAGTTTCAGTAACCCGAAAACGTGCGTTGAATTCTCATTCATCCAGAAATGGTTTTGAGCAACCAAATACATGAATTTATTCACTACGCGGCATTAAACATGAACCCACTTAGAAACGTTAAAAATAACGCTTGGGTCCCACCTTAATTAATACTCAAAGTTAGCAAAAAATAAGATTATACCAAAGCTATTTTCCAACTGGTTAAACCATAGTTGTTTTGTGAAAATCACTTGATAAACTCTATAATTGTTGAGAAATTGAAAATGAGCTTACACCCTAGAAAATTTAAATTGTTGTTTTGAACATTGAGATTTGAAATTGGAAAGTGTCGGATACGGGATAATTATTCAGTAATCTTGTTAGAACCTACAAAGGTGTATGTGTGTAAATTAAATGTATAAAATAAATAAACAATAAAATAAAATAATTCAGAAAATAATTATATAAATTATTTTCCGAATTAAATGCTTACAGAAAATAATGTCGAGGCTTGTGTTGGACACAATCGCCTTAAAGTAGATTTTGCCCTCGCTCTGGTGCTTTGAGTTTTATCGGCGTCTACTTCCCAGGATGCAACGACTAACACTTAGGGCTGGTTTGGCATCATTAAAAAAATTCAAAAAGCCAAAAAGTCACTAAAAAATCCAAAAAATTCATACTATTTACCTATTTTTTGGCGAGAAATCTGTCAATTGAAAAAAACAAAACAAAACGGCGCTGCACAAAACTGTGCAACCACACATCCCAAGTGGTTTGAAAACGTGGCACACTTGTAGCTACACATGCCACAAAAAAAAATAAAAAATAAAAAATAAATTTGAAAAGAGAGAGAAAGTGCACTGCGCAGTACTGCTGCTTGTGTCAGCAATGGGTAATTTCGTAATTTTATAATTTTATACAATATTTTAATACACATTTTTTTGTAAAAATTTAAAAAGTTAACCCAAACATCCATATTTTTTTCCTCTACTTTTTAGTCCAAAAAGACAAAAGTGCACTTATTTAGAACACCCCAAACAACTCCTTAAATTTGCAGCACTACAAATTTAAATCTGGCGAACCAAAACTCTATTGTAAACTCTCTCTTTTTCTTCCTAAAAATAAATGCAGAAACT
This sequence comes from Camellia sinensis, assembly GCF_055761805.1. NCBI lineage: Eukaryota > Viridiplantae > Streptophyta > Magnoliopsida > Ericales > Theaceae > Camellia > Camellia sinensis. The sequence continues at coordinate 116,626,249 of NC_138974.1, forward strand.
GATGCAAGAGCACAGGAAGAACGGGAAAAGAATGATGGAAATCTGAGGGAAAAAATTGAATCAAATGAATTGTTAGAAGCATGCTTTATATAGATAGAAATTTGGCTGTTTCGAACAGGTGCCAACAGATAGGCAACTGTTCAGATAGATAGACAATTTGTTTGGACAGATTCGGTTGGAATGTAACGGGTAGAAACCTATTTGAACCTTTTGAACCAGTTTGGGTGGTATGGACCTGTAAGGGACTTGCTTGGGTGAAGAAAAATTTTAAACCAATTTATTTTGAATTTTGAAACCAAAATTAAAAACAAAAAATAATTTACAAAAGTTTTTAACCCAAAAAGATAAGTATTGGGTCGGACAAGCCCAACCCAATCTCGCACTATGCACCCACGCCTAAGCCTAGCCCGCCCGATCGACCGAACGAACTTTGGCAGCAGTGCGCGCGTGTGGTTTTAATTTGGGGTCCAATGGGTCTAGCCCACTTCACCCATAGCCTTACCCTTCCACAAACTTGGGTACCCCTTGGTGCCCATCCCAAGTATCCAATGCTAAGGTTTATAAACCCAAACAATTCCTAAAGCCTTTCCAATGTGGAACAAGCACATTTCACAAATGTGTAGTAAACACACCAAAATACATTTCCACGAACCCAAAAATGTGTGTTGAATTCTCATTCATCCGGAAATAAGTTTTGAGCAACCAAATACATAAATTTATTCACTACGTAGCATTAAACATGAACCCAATTAGAAACGTCAAAAATAACGCTTGGGTCCCACCTTAATTAATGCTCAAAGTTAGCAAAAAATAAGGCTATACAAAAGCCATTTTCCAACAATCCTCCACATGAATGGAATTCACGATAACGGACATGCAACAAGATGCAGACAAAGAAAGAGTACATTAAGCTGATACACCACATCGAGATAGGTAGTTTTTGGCTTTGAACCTCCCCTAGTGAAAGCCTATCGGACTTACTAGTTAACCAATGGACGCGATGCCTTGAACTGTTCAGCTGTTTGTGTATGCCAAGACAATGGACTACACATAGTGTATCCGCAGACACAGTTTGGTTCTTACGGTTGTGTTCATTTTGGCCCTGAACAATGCTTGGTAATTCATGAGGGCTCTAGAGAATTTAGCCTTCTCAATTCTCACAGAACTGGCCCAGTTCACACTCATATAGATGATTTCTTATTAAGAGTATCCTTCTATACCCCACTTGAATGTCCAAGCTATAATAATTATTAAAAGCAAAACTTATCCTACTATCACTGCAGGTATCACTCTTCTTATCATAGAAATGGGTAGGAGTAAACTTCCTTAGTGATATGTGAAGTCATCCATAATTCAGTTGTCCCTTTGAACCTAGATCTTGGGATCTCTAGTTAACTAGGTTGGGTTGCCATTATGGCGACTTATAAGTAATAGGCTTTAATCCCATTCCGCTCAATAAATAGTACACTTACTCTATGGCTAGCCCTTTAGCCAATGGATCCGCAATATTCTCCTTTGATTTTATATATTTTATGGAAATTGTTTCATGTGAGAGCAAATGCCTGACGGTATTATGTCTTTGACAGATGTGTCGAGACTTACTGTTATACATATGATTTTGTGCCCATCCTATTGCTGCTTCACTATCACAGTGAATGCATATAGCTGGCACAAGTTTAGGCCACATTGAAATGTCTTCTAAGAAATTACGAAGCCATTCTGTTTCTTCTCCTGTTTTATCTAATGCGATAAACTTAGATTCCATTGTTGACCTAGCTATAAATATCTACTTGGAAGATTTCCAAAGAGACTACAGCACCTCCCAGGGTAAAGACATATCCACTTGTGGATTTTGAGTCTTTAGTATCCGATATCCAATTTGCATCGCTGTACCCCTCGAGTACTTCTGAATATTTGGTATAATGTAAGTCATAATTCTAGGTATGTCTTAGATACCTAAGTACCCTAATTATCGCTTTCCAATGATCGAACTCTGTATTACTTGTGTACTTACTCAGTTTGCTTACAGCATAGGCTAAATCTGGCCTAGTGCAATTCATTAAGTACATCAAGCTTCCGATTATTCGAGAGTACTCTAATTGTGATATGCATACACCTGTATTTTTTGACAAATGAAGACTAATATCAACAGGTGTTTTAGCAGGATGGTTGTCATGCTTTCCAAATTTCTCCAGAATCTTCTCAACATAGTGAGACTGAGATAAAGCATATCCTTCAGATGTTCCAATAATTTTTATTCCTAGAATTACATCTGCTACTCCTAGATCTTTCATGTCAAACTTTTTGTTCAACATTTTCTTTGTGGATTTGATCATGTCATTATCACTTCCAATAATGAGCATGTCATCCACATAAAGACAAACTATGACATAGCATTTGTCTGTGTTTTTAACATAGACGCATTTGTCACATTCGTTTATCTTAAAACCATCCGAAAGCATAGCATGATCAAATTTTTCATGCCATTGTTTCAGAGCTTGTTTTAATCCATAAAAGGATTTGATAAGTTTACAAACCTTTTTCTCTAGGCCGGGAACTTGAAACCCTTCTGGTTGTTCCATATAGATTTCCTCATCTAACTCGCCATTCACAAAAGCAACTTTAACATCCATTTGATGTATTTCTAGATTATACAAAGCTGCAATCGCAATCAACATGCGAATGGATGCTATTCTTGTCACTGGTGAATGGGTGTCAAAATAATCAAGGCCTTCCTTCTATCTATATCCCTTAACAACAAGCCTAGCCTTGTATTTATCTATTGAACCATATGTTTTCATTTTTCTCTTGAATATCCACCTATATCCAAGAGGTTTACATCCTAGTGGAAGATCCACCAGTTCCCAAGTATGATTTTGCAATATTGATTCAATTTCACTATTCACAGCCTCTCTCCACAATGGAGCTTCAGGACTTGACATTGCATCCTTGAAGGTTTTAGGCTCATTTTCTAACAAGCATGCCAGAAAAATCTGGACCAAATGATTTAGAGATCTTAGCCCTCATGCTACGTCTAGGTTCATCTGATTCATTATCATTGTGGTCTTCACTGCTACCCATAGTAGTATCAAAAGTTCTTTTATTTGAACTTTTCTCTTCAATTTCCTTGGTAAGAAAAATGTGTTCAAAAATGGATGCATTTCTTAACTCAATAATAGCGTTTACATGTATATCTGGATTTTCAGATCTATGAACTAAGAATCTATATGCACTACTATTATTAGCATATCCAATGAACACACAATCAACGGTCTTTGGTCATATCTTAGTCGTTTTGAGACTAGGGACTGCCACCTTGGCTAAACACCTCCACACTTTGAGGTAATTATTGGTAGGTCGTCGATCTTTCCAAAATTCATAAGGTGTTTGATTGAGTTTCTTGTGGGGTACCCTGTTAAGGATAAAGTTAGTAGACAAAATTGCTTCTCTTCACAATTTCTGAGGTAACCCTGAACTAATCAACATGGCATTCATCATCTCTTTAAGGGTTCGATTCTTTCTCTCAGCAACTCCATTTGACTGAGGAGAATAGGGTGCAGTGATTTGGTGAATGATTACATGTTCAGAATAAAATTCTTCAAATGGTGCATCATATTCCCCACCTCTATCACCCCTCACTGTCTTAATAGTTTTACCAAGTTGATTTTCAACCTCAAATTTGTATTGCCTAAAAGCTTCTACGGCTTCGTCTTTATTTCTTAACAAGTAAACATAACAATATCGAGTGCAATCATCAATAAAAGTAATAAAGTACTTCTTATCTCTTCTAGTTTGAACAAATTTTAAATCGCAGATATCTGTGTGAATTAAACTTAGAGGTTCAATACTTCTTTCAACTTTATTAAATGATGCCTTAGTGGGTTTTGCCTCAACACAAATCTCACATTTATTATTAGGATCAAATTCTAAGTTAGGTAAACATTCTAAAGCAATAAGTCTACGCAAAGAATTAAAATTAACATATCCTAATCTACTATGCCATAAGAAAGAAGACTCAGCAATATAAACAGAAGATGTTTTCTTATTATTAAAAGCCAAATTAGGTACAACAGTTATTACATTGAGCTTAAAAAGCCCATCACTCATGTACCCTCACCCCACATACATCCCATTCTTGGAGAGTACAACTTTATCAGATTTAAAGACTAATTTAAACCCATTCTTGATCAACAATGACCCAGAAATTAAATTCTTGCGAATTTCTGGCACATGGAGTACATTGTTAAGAGTGAGTTCTTTCCCCGAGGTCATTTTCAGCATAATCTTTCCTTATCCTTCTACAGTTGAAGTGGAGGAGTTTCCCATAAAAAGTTGTTCCCCACTTTTCACCACTTTGTAGGTTGTGGCGGGCTGCTCCAGTATCCACCCGCCACTCCTTGGGATTGCCCACCAAGTTTGCTTCAGAGACTACTGTAGCAAGATTGATGTCTGCCACTCCATCAGAAAGATAAAAATCCTCAGCTATGCTGGCTTGTGCTATCTTTTTGCTTGAATTCCGTCCGTCCTTGCGAACATGACAATCCTTAGCGCGATGCCCATCTTTGCCGCACATAAAACATTTGCCTTTGAACCTCTCGTTGAACCCGTTTTTGATCCCTTTATTGATCTTACTAGTGGATCCTTATTTGGGACCATTGCCATCATGCTTCCGCTTGTTATTGTTGAACTTTGACCCATGTTCATGTTCTACAACATTTGCTTTAGCCTACATGACATGGTTTCTTGACTTCTTGTCGGAACCTCGGTTGTCCTCCTCAATTCGGAGCCGCACTACCAATTCCTCCAATTTCATCTCCTTGCGCTTATGCTTCAGATAATTCTTGATTTCTTTCCAAGATTGTGGCAATTTTTCAATGATTACCGTTACTTAAAAAGATTCACTAAGAACCATCCCTTCCGCATGTATGTCATGGAGAATTAATTGGAGATTTTGAACTTGGCTAATAACCGTCTTGGAATCCATCATTTTAAAATCTAGAAAACGGCCGACAACAAATATTTTTGTACCGGCGTCCTCTGTCTTACACTTATGATCTAGAGATTCCCACAGTTCTTTAGTTGTGCTTTTCACACTGTACACATTGTACAGTGTATTGTCCAGCCCATTGAGAATATAGTTTCGACACAGAAAATCACCATGTTTCCATGTATCGACTGTGGCAACCACTTGCCGATCAGTTTCTTTCTCGTTTAGTGCTGGTGCCTTTTCATGAGTGAAGCGAGCCAAATTCAATGTGGTAAGATAAAAGATTATCTTTTGTTGCCATCTTTTCAAATCAGTACCATTGAATTTTTCTGGCTTCTCCCTATGATTTACCAGTACTGCCGGAGTCATCATTGGCACAACAGGTGTGGGAGTTTGAGTAATAACAGTCTCAGTACTGTTAATTTTAGTTGTCATAATTCTGACGAAATAAAAATAATACACCAATCACAAATTTATACAAAAAACGAATTTACACACAAAATAAACAGAATAATATTTTGTAACAAAATTCTAATGATAAATAGTATATTACTACTATGTTATCAAAGAAATCATTAAACAGTATATTACTGCTATTTAATTTCCCAAAACAAAATATTTGTCTGTCTATCGTAAAGATAAATAAAAATAAAAAATCTACTTTAAGATTGTTAGAACCCACAAAGGTGTATGTGTGTAAATTAAATGTATAAAATAAATAAACAACAAAATAAAATAATTATACAAATTATTTTCCGAATTAAATGCTTACAGAAAATAATATCGAGGCTTGTGTTAGACACAATTTTCTTAAAGTAGATTTCGCCCTTGCTCCGGTGCTTCAAGTTTTACCGGCATCTACTTCCCAGGATGCAATGACTAAATATGCAGCACTACAAATTTAAGTCTGGCGAACCAAAACTCTGTTGTAAACTCTCTCCTTTTCTTCCTAAAGATAAATGCAGAAACTAATGCAAGAGCACAGGAAGAACAGGAAAAGAAGGACGGAAATCTGAGGAAAAAAATTGAATCAAATGAATTGCTGGAAGCATGTTTTATATAGACAGAAAGGTGGTTGTTTCGAACAGGTGCTAGCAGATAGGCAACTGTTCGGACAGATAGACAATCTGTTTGGACAGATTTAGTTGGAATGCAACAGGTAGAAACCTGTTTGAACCAATTCGGGTGGTATGGACCTGTAAGGGACTTGTTTGGGTGAAGAAAAATTCTGAACCAATTTATTTTGAATTTTGAAACCAAAATTAAAAATAAAAAAATAATTTACAAAAGTTTTTGACCTAAAAAGATATGTAACGCCCTCAAAATAATACATAAAACCCAACAATTTTGACATGCATAGACATATGAGAAATAAACATCTTTCCATTTATCAGAGTATTTATTACAAAAGTATTACATGTTGACAACAAAAGTAAATGCCCTACGGGCTTACAACTTTCCAAGCCAACACTTGGTTACAAGAAGAGAGTACTAACTCAAATACATATTAAGCCATTGGCTTGAATTTACATGTAATACATCAAAAGATAACAAAACAACAAAAAGAGTCTTCAACTCCCAGAACCTCCCAAGCTATGTCCTTGGAGGTGGCATATCACCTAGACCTGAAAATGATGTCCCGTATAGGGTGAGCCACAGCCCAGCAGGGATATTCTAAACCAATCATAAACAATGACTAAAATAAGAGCATTTGATAGATGGTTACCACTTAATAACCAGTTTATATCACTATACAGTCCCATGACAATCATGTCCATGTTACGTTCTACTTTCCCCTACTTAACCCAATCATTTCATAAACATGGCTCAGAACTTGGCCAATCATTCAGTGAGACTATATCTCAGGTTAAAACATTTCCATACCTTACAATTCAAATGAGATAGCAACTCATATTATAACACTTCCAATACTTCAAATAATACATATATTCGCTGTATTATCACTTCCATTCAATACACATATTTGCTGTATTAACACTTCAATCTGATACACGTATTTGCTGTATCTATGGAGTCCATCCCCTATCTCCTCCCAAACAGGTTTGAGAGTCTATCCCCTATCTTCCCTCAAACCATATAGTACATCCTCTATCTCCTCCCACACAATACACATATTCCAAGTATATAAACAATTATCATATACAATGATCAATCAATACACATATTTGATGTATTATTTCAACCGTCATAATCAATGACATATTCAATATGATTAGTTTCGATTTTCCCTAATCAACATGCAATGTCTACAACAATCAAGACTATCCTCAACTGATAGCCCAAAGCAGTTATTTCTAAACAAATAATAAATGCATAAACAGCTAAAATATCAACAATTTCATTGGTGAGTGATTAAATTATCCAACTCCACCATTCAACTTTATAATTCTCCAATCTCATAATCTCCAACTCAATTTCATATTCCCACAAATTAATTATTCAAATTAATTTATCACATAACTAGGGCATTTTTTTCCCTAATTTACAATATCAACCCTAAGGTTCATTTTCATCGATAATACAACAATAATCCCATTTCTCAAAGTCTTACACACATATGGGTTTTATTATTTGAAAACCCCTTTTTTATAAATTACACAACAACCCCAACTTTTTCCAAAATTACCCAACATCACCAACTAATCAAAATGACCAAAATTAAAGACAAAACTCATAAGATGGAGTAGGGTATCCCTACCTCGAAATTTGAAGCCCAAAGAAGTAGATGAGAAAAAACCAAAGTGCTCCAAATCCACTATTGTTCAGATTAAAACAAAGCCCTCGCGACCTTCTACCTGTCTTACAAAGAACTTAGGGTTGAAACACACTAAAAACAGATGAAACCCTAGAGAGAAGTTAAGTGTAGAGAGAGAGAGAGAGAGAGAGAGAGCTGAATCTAGGGTTTTGAAATCAAAAGAGATGAAAAGTTGAAGTGTTTACCCGTTGCTGTCTACTGATATAACACAGGCTCGCTCGAGCGAAGGATTGGTCGCTCGAGCGACTAGACATAAAAAACCCTCGCTCGAGCGAAGAAAGCCTCGCTCGAGCCAACAATTCGAAGCTTCAGGTCTGCAACTTAGAAGCACGCTCAAGCGAAGAAAAGCTCGCCTGAGCGAAGAACTCCAAAACATAGTTCTCACTCGCTTGAGCGAAAGAAAGCTCGCTCGAGCCAAGGATTGCAACTCTCAAGTCAAAACCCAGACGCAGACGCACGCTCGAGCGACCAGACACATCAACCAACTCTCGCTCAAGCGAAGGAAACCTGGCTCGAGCGAAGGATCTAAAACAAAGAGCTCGCTTGAGCGACAAAGTCCTCGCTCTAGCGAAGACACCAAAACCTAAGCAGCAACCATTTGTTTCAAAACTCACCAAACCTGTTACAAACCTGCCCAACACATCCTATAACTCAACTATAAGGAATTAAAGGACGGAAATGAAATAAATGCAACAACACTCAACCACGGAACCTAAGTCCAGAATACTGTACATAAAGGGGAAAACCCGGGATCGCTATAAGATAAGTATTAGACCAGACAAGCCCAACCCAATCTCGTACCACGCCCAAGCCCAACCTGCCTGACTGGACGGCGACGGCGCACACGTGTGGTTTTAATTTTAGGTCTAATGAGTTTAGCCCACTTCACCCATAATCTCACCCTTCCACAAACTTGGGTACCCTTTGGGGCCTATCCCAAGTATCCAATGTTAAGGTTTATAAACCCAAACAATTCCTCAAGCCTTTCCAATGTGGGACAAGCACATTTTGCAAATGTGTAGTAAACTCACCAAAATACATTTCCACGAACCCAAAAATGTGCGTTGAATTTTCATTCATTCGGAAATGGTTTTGAGCAACCAAATACATGAATTTATTCACTACGCGGCATTAACACATGAACCCAATTAGAAACGTTAAAAATAACACTTGGGTCCCACCTTAATTAATGCTCAAAGTTAGCAAAAAATAAGGCTATACAAAAGTCATTTTCCAACAAATCTCAGAGTATAAACACATGGTATTCCATAGTATTGTGATTGGTGGAGAAGGTGGGTAGGTGGGGTATTGTATTGGGTGATTGAAAAACATGAGAGGGCAGAATAAATTATGATTGGTTAGGAGTATCGACATGTGGTATTCTAGGAATAGTTTATAATTTCTCGTCGGATACGAGAATGGTATTTTAAAAATTTGAAGAATTGTATCTTGAGAATGAAATGTGATTGAGAATTGAAAATCAAATGTTGGAATTGTAAATGTGAATGATTGAATTGTGTAATGATAATGGTGAATCCAGGGGTAGTATATAGTTGAAAATTTGATTAAATTAGGTTGAAACTTCATGGTGAAAGACCAAAAACTCACACGGTATAGATATTAATTTCCTTTCAACTAACAACTGATAAAGTGGGAGTGATTCTCAACTAGTAGATACACGACTTAGGGATACATCTGAAATTATCAATGAATTATATTATATCAAGAAACAAAAATGTTGTATTCATTAAATTTTACGAGATTGAAGTTATAACTTTGAATTGAAATCAGACTTGAAAATAATTGTATGTATATTGTATCACATCATGAATATGTGTGTTGTTGGATTCATATTACCAGAGTAGAAACATTATCTATTAGATGTTATGTTCATCCCTTGTTGTTTAAACTTTTGAGGTGATGATGTGCCATGACCTCAAGGAGTTGTGGATTGGTAGAAGAGTTGTGGCTCTTTTGTTTAGGATAGGCTTCCCTTCATATTTCATCTTTCCATACTCTTCTTATAGGCTCAATTCTAAACCTACACTGATAATTCAAATCGTTTACTTTGTGGACATCTGTAGACACCCCATTTTTGACCGACCTTAAGACTCAGACGTCACCAATTGAGTGCTTGGTGATGTTGCATATCGCGCTCGTTCAGAAGTCTCAGAGTCGCGGCCGTGAGCCCTGCCTCCTGACTCCCGAACCTTCTTTTGTACCTTGTCTCGGTTCGCGAACCAGACTCGATTTTCTCTGTTTCTTTTCCTGAGGGGAGGGAGAGGTCCCGTAGACCATCTCTCAGTGGCCGTGGGCTACATTTCGTGGTCGTAGGCCATTTTGCCCGTTTTGGAGCCCGGTTCCAGATTTTCGGAGCCGTCAGGCCGTGTGCCTCGGTTTGGGACCGCCTAACCACTTCCATTTGCTCCGGTTTTTGGAATGCATCTTATTTACTCCCTTTCGAGGGACACTGTGGTCCGAGAGACCAACTTCGTGGTTGAGCACCACTCCCGGTGCCTAACAGCCCACTTTCGGGGCCCCGAACTACGTGTTTCGGCTCCCGAACCTTCATTCTGCATTTTTGGGCTTTGACCCGAACTTGAGATAGTCATATTTTGAGCTCCTTTTCATGTTTGATTAAGGACCTCTTGATGTTTGACATCTCCATCTATCACTTGCTTCTTTACCCCTCCATTTTTCCCTTTTCTTGCACGATAGTTTAGGCCTACGTGTATTTATTTTCGTGGCTTGATATAAACTACAAAGTTCCTTTTTTTGAACCCCTTTTCAACTTTGTTGAAGGGCTCTTGGCCATTTGGGACCCGCAGCTACCACTTCCCTCTTTGTCTCACCCTTTTGGCCTTTTTGGGGGGAATTTTGAATCCGAATTTCCCCCCCTTTTTTCCCCCTCTTTTTCCACCACTTTTGCCTATATATACAGCACCCCAGGTCTGTATTAAGGGTTAGAAAAAAACTGTTTGGAGCTCCTATATTGTATCTCTCTCTCTCTATAATTCTAAGCTTCAAAATCCTTAAGTTCCTACACCCATTTCTTTACCACCACCATGCACCACCACCACTACTCCATTCCAGAAGATAGGAGTGGCTTTCCAGCAGCTAAGAGGCAACATTTTTCAGTCCTAGAGGCAGCAAAGGTTGGGTCTTCAAGGGTGAGCACTCTTCTCCCTCTTTCTAGCTCATTTTTTTGCCTCATTTTTTCAGCCTCTTTGCTTGCTGTTTTGAGCTCCGACCAAAACATAAAATGCCATTTTTTTGAGCTATATTCCATGTTTCATTAAGGGCTTATTACAGTTTGAAGCTTATTTTTGGCACTTTCTTCATTACCCCTTTGTATGCCATTATTTTGCATGATTCTTTTAGCCTATGTGTGATCTGTTTTCGAGCATGATGTAAACTGTGGTTAGGCTTATTTTGAGCCCTTCTTCAACATTGAAGAAGGGCTCATCCTTGTTTGGGACCTCCATGTATCACTTACCATTATACCCCTCTTTGGTCCTCATTTTTGCATGTTTTTTAGCTTATCTTGCTTCTGTTTTTCGGCCATGATCAGAACTGAAAGTGCCATAGTTTGACCCCCTTGTCATGTTTCATTAAGGGTCCTTGGCTGTTTGATGAATATTTTGCATACTTCATGTTATACCCCTTTGTTGGCCTATATCTTGCGTTGCATTTTGAGCATGTTTGTATATTGATTTGGGGCTTTCCATCTACTGTAAATGTTCATATTTTTAGCCCCTTTTCAGTGTTGTAGAAGAGTATTTTTTTGTTTGGTCTTTGCATCTACCACTTGCTTCTTTGTCCATTTTTCTGTCCAATTCTTGCATAAGAGCTTAGCCATACCTATGTTTGTTTTTGGGGTTTTTACAGTTCTGTAAAACATCATATTTTTGGCCCCTCTTCAATATTGTAGAAGGCCCCTAACCTGTTTGGGGTCATCAGCTGTGAGTTGCTTCTTTGTCTCATATTTAGGGCCATTTTTGCATGCTAGTTTTGCCCTATTTATGTTTGCTGTTTGGCCATGCTTTGAACTGTAAAAATGCTTATCTTGGGGCTGCCTTGCTTCTGTCTTTTCATTCCATGTACCAATTATGCATGCTTTGTATAGCTGTAGTTCATTCTATGTGCCTAATTTTGCATTTCGGGAGAGATTCCATGCATCGGGTGTACTTTCGTCTCATTTCGGGCCTGTTTTCCCCCACATTTCAGTGCTGAAATTCCATTAGCATGTTTGCATATCATTTTTCATGCTATTGCATTGCATATGCCATTGCCTCGGTTTGCGTACCCGTGTGCACGCATTTCGAGGCACTTCATTTTCATCCATCGGCCTCTTATGTGAGTGTGGCTGAGACTCTCTCATGTTAGTGTAAGTCCATGTTGCATTCTATATGCCATTTTAGCCATATTACATTGCATATGCCATTGTCTCGGTTTGCGTGCCCGTGTGCACGCATTTTGAGGCACTTCATTTTCATCCATCGGCCTCTTATGTGAGTGTGGCTGAGGCTCTCTCATGTTAGTGTAAGTCCATGTTGCATTCTATATGCCATTTTAGCCATATTGCATTGCGTATGCCATTACCTCGGTTTGCGTGCCCGTGTGCACGCATTTCGAGGCACTTCATTTTCATCTATCGGCCTCTTATGTGAGTGTGGCTGAGGCTCTCTCATGTTAGTGTAAGTCCATGTTGCATTCTATATGCCATTTTAGCCATATTGCATTGCGTAAGCCATTGCCTCGGTTTGCGTGCCCGTATGCACGCATTTCGAGACACTTCATTTTCATCCATCGGCCTCTTATGTGAGTGTGGCTGAGGCTCTCTCATGTTAGTATAAGTCCATGTTGCATTCTATATGCCATTTTAGCCATATTGCATTGCATATGCCATTGTCTCGGTTTGCGTGCCCGTGTGCACGCATTTCGAGGCACTTCATTTTCATCCATCGACCTCTTATGTGAGTGTGGCTGAGGCTCTCTCATGTTTGTGTAAGCCCATATCATATTTCCATGTCATTTGCATTGCGTATGTCATTTTCTCGGTTTGCGTGTCCGTGTGCACGCATTTCGAGGCATCTCATTTTCACAGCATAGTGCATACTAGGTTGTATCTTAGATCGCATTCATGCATTTCCTCAGTTTACGTGCCCGTGTGCACGCACTTCGAGGCATCTCATTTTCATAGCATTGTGCATACTAGGTTGTATCTTAGATCGCATTCATGCATTTCCTTGGTTTGCGTGCCCGTGTGCACGTATTTCGAGGCATCTCATTTTCATAGCATTGTGCATGTTAGGCTGTATCTTAGTTGCATTCATGCATGTCATGCATGTTGCATTGTGTTCGGAATAGGAGTTAGCCCGGGCGCGGGAAACGAGGTGCGTTTCGTACTCCGAGTGATGAACGCGTCTCAATTCCCCAGTCGCCGACACTCCGGATCATCCATGATGGAGTTAGGTTTTGTTGTGTTTTCATGTACATTCATTCTACATTGAATTGCGCAATTCGGCTTCTCGGCCATCATGCATCGATATGCGTGATTGGTGGCATGAGAATCGAGGCATGCATATATTTGTGAAATACATTGCTATGCCCCTTTCCTGCTCTCTGTTGCAGCAAAAATCAAGAATCAGCAACTTTTCGGAGTTTGGCGCGCATTTCAAGAAAAAGTGCAAACAGAGGCTAATCGGGGCATCGCCATGGATTTCCGCGCAAAGGCAACTCGCACATGCATCATTCATCACCCGGAGAAGAGTCAAGGCAGTCCCTGGCTTGTATGCCAGTTTATTTATTTTTTTAGTTAATTCGTTAATTAATTAGGAATTTGTACATTATTTGGACTGTACTATTCTTTTATTCGGGACTGTATATTTATTCGGACCCTCCAAGAGAGGGCAAAACTGTAATAAGTGTGCGTGAGTGTGATGTATGTCTTCCAACCCCACGTCTTTCTTCCCTTTTATTTTTTCGCTTATGATGGTTAGATTAGGGCATGTTTCAATTAGCATACAGTATGACAGCATGTTTGCATTCATTCATCTGTATTGCATGCACCGGGCTCGGCGCATCATACTAACTGCATTGTATTTTCAATTCCAAGTTGAATACATGTTAGCTGTAGCATTCCATATGCCATGTTTAGAATAGCCGAGCCTACTATAGTTGCATTTTGCATGTGTTGCATTAGGCATTTCTGTATGTTTAGGACCATGCATGATTTCTAACATAGTTTCTGTTTTGGCTTGGAGTACTCGGTAAGTTTTATGCTTGAGCATCCTTGCATGCGTGTGAGTGACTGCCATGAATAGCATGCTTACCATGAGGATATTTGCTTATGTGATATAACTGCCTGAATGCCTGTGGGTGAAGGTTGGGTTATTTGGATTGGAACAAATCATCAAATGTGTGTTTTAAGCCCACTAGATAGTGGCAAAAATCATGTTTTCTAAGCCCACCTGAGGGTGGCAAATCCACGTCTTAGCCTACTTGCGAGTAGCACCATCAAACTATTTTCAAACAAACAAACATGAAATGTTTTGTTCCAATTCAGGCGATCCAGTCTATACTTGTATGCTGTGCGCATCACATAGTAATCTAGGCTAATAACCGGAATAAGAACACACAATGTTTTCAAAAATAGATATCATGGTTAGTAGAGGCTGATCTGTGATCGGGCGAGCGGGGGTGCTCACGAAGTGACCTTCCCCAATCGTACCCAAGTTCCCGAGCCGAGGCAACTTTGGTGATGACGGACACGTGGCCTTTGGCACCGAGTCAGGGTTTCCTAAATTTCCCATTAAAAAAAATATTTAGGTGGCGACTCTGTATCTGGAAAAGCAGTCCATGTTTGACACTTCTTTTCAAAAATCTGTTTTTCAAAACGATTTGCCGGATTTGGACTCTTTGGTTCAGATTAAGAACCGTGACAATTTGAGAGTCCGAGCTGTAGTGACCCCAAATGAACAGAACGGGACTTAATCCTCCCAGGGCGTTCGGGAACGTCTACAACATCGTAATAAAGGTTATTCATACAAAAAATTAACTTCATTAGACAACTATAAACATATGAATAAATAGCATTTTATTTTAAAAAAATGAATGGTTTAAGTTTACAATCACATTTGTCATTCATTTAATAAAACAAAATGTGATTTTTTTTCTTATATTTATAAATGTTTGATGAAACTCATGTTTTATATAGATGGCCTTTATTGTGAAACCTACGAGATAAACAGTTCGGATCATTGATGTGAGTTTAGAATTGAGCGCAATAAAGGAAATATGAAAAAATATAGAGAAATAAGTTATGGATGAGAGCTTATCCCTTTTTGTTGTGGCCCAGAGGTTTTTTGTATGGCTTTTAGCCTTATTTACAAGGGATGAACCCTTTTTCTTGATGTACCCCATGGGCATCTCAATTGTAATAGACATGACATTATTTTTTGAAAAAAATTAAAAAAAAAAAACATTAGGGTTCGATCTTTATAACAAAATAAATATTGAGTTTTTAATTTTATTAATTAAAATTCTAATTTTTTTTATTTGTTTTCAATTTAAATCATTCATCTATTTTTATTAAGTAAAACTGATAGAAAAATAATATTTTAGTTATTAAACATAATATAGATGTACATAAAATATCTAAAATATTAATTTTTATTGAGTTTAATGATTAAAATATCACTTCCTGTCATTTTTATTTAACAAAAACAAACAAATAATTCACAATGAAAACAAATCAAAAAATTAAAATTTATTTATTTATTTTTGTGTGTATAGTTTTTTTTTTTTTTGAACAACAAAAAAGAGTGTTCTGAGGTGTCATCACTACATTCGTAGGCCCAGGCCAGGCCAGGCCTCGGGGTAGCCGACAAATGTGGCCGGACTATTGTTTCAAATCTTGTTGTTTTGTCATTTTCTTTCTTTAATTGCTTATCATTGTTAAATTATTGTCTTTAACCTCATAATATGGATCTCGAAAATTTGATGTGTGTAGAAAAATTCAATTTCATAATTTAATAAAAAAAATTACTAGCATTTCAAAATATGAAGCTTTTATTTACGTCATAGATTTAACTTTTCGCACCTATTTTTTCACTCCACTAACTATAAATTTTTAAAATTTTTATCTCTTTACAACCCTTATAATTCCTAATATACCTCCATCCTTAATCTTAAATCTTTTTTAAATCTATCCTCTTCCACTCTCTCTTCCATTTTGTCTCACTTTCACCACCCTAGATGAGAATGACAACTTGCTAGAAAAAGAAATTGAGCATTTGGGAGTCAAGATGGGAAAAGGAGAAGGTAGTAGCACGGAAGAGAACTATTTTTTAGAGTTTCTTTATTTTTATTTTTTTTATGGGTTTACTGTTTTGATTAATCTAATCAGAATTGAACAAACTTAATTTGTTTAGCAGATAAGGATCAAGCAAATCAAGTTTGGTCAATCATTGCTTGCCAAATGGTCGAAAGTTGGTCAAACTAGTTAAATTCGGCTTTAGTTGTCCAAACAATCTTAAAATTCGATGAACAATGGTCTACTAATCTTATTTCATTGAGCAAATTAGTATAAAATAATACAAAATTATTTGATGGTTCTCTAAGGGCACAATCACATGCCGTCTTAAATTGAATGTGATTCAAAAAAAGGATGAGATCCATTTATTAATGTTAGTGACAAAAAATAAAAAAATAAGAGACATAACAATTGGTGATTGATTGCGATATATAGTAACACCTACCAAATTTTCCTTCACAATAGGGCCACATGGGAGGGAGAGGAAATTCTCATTTCAGTATTAAGGAGAATTTTTTGCAATGTCCATAACATCTAGTAGGTAGGATTTTGGAGAACTTATTAGGAATTTTTTTTTTTCAATACTTATATCTTCATAATATATCTTTATATTTTAAGAAATTTTAGTATTTAGATATTTGATCTATCAAATCTTAATTTTTATATTTAAAATATTTTATGAATAATTTCACCATTATAAATATTTTTTTAAATCCTTAACAATTTAATGATATAAACATTTATATTTGACAGTGTATATGTTTATATTAACGTGTGGATGTTCACATCACGAAATATTGAACATTCATACTTCACCCTATTATTATTAGAGATATTTTGATAACTATATCATTCATTAAACTTATTAAAATATATAAAAATAATTTAAATAAAATAAAATAAAATATAAATATATAAAAAGAAATTTATGAATAAATGTTCTTACAATTTTTTATTTCAATTTTTTTTTTTTGTCTTCTTAAAATTCAAGGTGGACCATCCATCCGTCCATCCATCAATGCTTCAAAGGCGTCGGGCAAACCCTAAAACGTGGCTTACATGCATGGATTGGTCCGGAGCAGCACACGTTGGGCCTAAGATTACATATTGGTTCTTAATTCCCTACCCTACTGCTACTACTACTACTTGATTGAGGTTGAGTTGAGAGACATAAACAAGCAGAAGAGAAAAGAGAGAAGAGAAAAAAGAGGAAAGCTCAATTGGCATTGGGTAGTAGAGATAATGTTCTACAGAGGGTATGTTCATGTCTCAGATTTACATATATTTGTATGTACTTATGTATATTTGCGTTTCTCTATGTATGTGTATGCATATTTTCTAAGATTTATTGTTATATTATAGATACCCAGAAGCCAAAATTTTAATTCTCTGTTAAATTTAATTGCTTTTATTTCTCAGGGGTTTGTGTTGGTCTGATACAAACTTTTATAAGCAATGAGAAACTCAAGTGTTTAGCATAAATCTTTGCATGGGTTGTGTGGTTTGTGATTGGCTTCTGTTGCGTTAATGGTTTTTGAGCGGTTAGCATTGGATGAGTCTTATACGGGTTTGACATGGTGAAACATTGAGGTGTTTTAGGCTGAACTGTGAATTATGAATTTGTTAGATATACCCAGAAGCCTTTATTTGATTTCTTTTTGTTATTCTTTCCTTGTTTGATGTAGTTTTGATTTGAAGATGTATCAGGAAGAGGGTAAATAATTGGTTTTACATATTCCTTACCTGGCTAATACAAGCAGATTATGTTGCTTTAATTGGATTGGAGTGGTTGAGCTTATGGCTTTGATGTTGGCTTGAAAGTGAATCATTCAATCTCTTACAAGAACTATTGCCTGAGTTTAATGAGGATAGACATAACCCATAATTTTCTCTCTCTCTCTGATTGTTTTGTTCTGTTTTCTCTGATGAAGCATCTTGTTTAGATTTAAAAGTGCACTAGGTAGATTAAAATGAAATATTTTACCGTGACTCTGACTCTAGCTCTGATGTAGGTTTCAAAATAAGGGTCATTCATACTTTCGTACAGGAGCTATAACTTATGAATTAAGTGTGTATGTGTATATATTGATAAGAACGAATTAAGTTGAGATATTAAGAACCCATATTTTATTTCACTTACAAAGTTTTATTCTTGATTCTATGTTCAGGAAAAGGATTTGAAATTAAAACTTTAGAGTTGTAACAGAGTAGAGTAATGTAGATTTTTGGAGATAGTTCTGACAAGTGATTGTTATTTGTGTTTCTTTTGTGGATTTATGGGTATGAAGTAGATATGGAGATGTTGGCAATGGGTATGAAATGGGTCCAAAGCGGCAGCGGGTGATTGATCAGGGTTCTTCATATGGGACTTCTCTTGGTTCTGGTTTTATGTATAATCCTTCTCCTTATTTCTATATTGGCCAGCCACCTCCTTTCCCTGTTGTCCGACTTCAAGGCCTTCCATTTGACTGCTCGGAAGCTGATATTGAAGAGTTCTTCCATGGTCTTGACATAGTTGATGTTCTTTTTGTCCACAAGAATGGGAAGTTCACAGGGGAAGCTTACTGTGTTTTGGCATATCCTCTTCAAGTCAATTTTGCTCTTCAGAGGAAGGCAGAACATTGGCAGGAGGTATGTCGAGGTTTTCAGAAGCAAAAGGAAGGAATACTATAAGGCCATAGCAAATGAAGTTTCAGAGTCACGTGGTGGTTCACCTCACCAAAATGTCTCTAGAGCAAAATCATTTGATAATGGAAAGGATTCAGCTGAACACACAGGGGTATTGCGAATTAGGGGATTGCCATTCTTAGCTGGCAAGGATGATATTATGGATTTCTTTAAGGATTTTGTACTTTCAGTAGACTCAATTCATATCACGGTTAATTCGGAAGGAAGGTCAACCGGGGAAGCTTTTGTGGGATTTGCAAATGCAGAAGATTCAAAAGCTGCAATGGCAAAGGATAGAAAGACACTTGGAAATCGCTATGTAGAGCTTTTCCCTTCATCGCATGAGGAGTTGGATGCAGCAATTTCGAGGGGCCGGTGACTATTTTTTAAATTTTCTTTATATAATTTTATTATTTTGATATTATATATTAGTTATTAATATTATATTTAGCACTAGTATGATATTTGGATTTTGCTTTAGTAGTTTTAGTTTGACTTGGAAGTAGTAAACTTTTGATTTCTTGTTTACACGTCAAGATGTCTTTTGTTTAAGAAAAATTACTGAGCAGCTATGCCTTATATCTGAGACTGTATTCAAATTTGGGTTTATTTGTATCCAAATATTTAGCATCACAATCATCCCTGTTTGCATCACATTGTCCATAACTTTGCCAGCACATGTCCTTGTCACTGTTTTTAACATCCTGTCGCTGTCACTACTAGGAGTCTTGTACCATATTCACCACATCCATACCCATTCTATTACATCATGATTCCATTCCAACATGATCACTTTGTCACTGTAGCCACAAGCATTGATATCACTGACTGGTGTGAACGACTCACTGACTCTTCTTGTACTCAATCACCACAACTAATGACGAAGAAGCTGGAGTTGAAAACTTGGTTTATTTTTCATTTAAAATTGGTATTTCAGTAACTCTTGTAATTAGTTGAATTCCTTTTCCTTGAATGATTTTTGAAACCTCAATCGCAATTTTTTTAGCTGACTGCTTCCCTATGAAATTTACATGAAAAAATAAGTTGTAAAACTATATATATATATATTTTTTCTTTCAGAAATCAGAGTCTCTAGGTGTGGATTTGTCTTAGATACCTACCAGTTCATTAATGAACTTATTTAGATACAGACTGAGGAGACATAAATGTCTTAACCCAAGAAAATGACAAGGCTGGAGTGCCACAGGGGAAGTATGGAACTAGAAAATACCAGCTCATGGTGAGATCTCTTTGAGTGTAAGAGTAACCCTCCATGGTAGGAAAAATAAATGACACTCCTTGCAAGGTTTTGAAAAGTGGTTGCGGTGGCTGTAACGGTGGGGGTAGCGCGGTTGCAGTTGTGGGGTGTAAAGGCCGTAGCGTAACGGTTGCGGTAATTGGAACTGTGAATTTTTTTATTTTTCGCACAATTTGAAAAAAACTTGCTGATACGCATATTTTTTTTTCCATGATCATATTTATTGGGTTTTAAAATAAATTTTGATCAATTTTTGTAAATTTTTAAGTGTGATTCAATATATTTCATATTTTTAAATCATTATAAACTGATTTTTTTACATTTTATTTTAATAATTAATGACGTTATATTATACAAAAAATCAATCACTAACTATTATATATAAGATAAACAATGACAAAAGTAAGAGAATAAATAAGAGCCTAAATATATATATATATATATATTTTAATCAATCTAAATAGATAATGACCGCATTTATTATTATTATTATTATTATTATTATTATTATTATTATTATTATTATTATTATCATCATCAAACAATATATAGATAGACACACACAAACAAAATGGTTGAGTGATAGTAGCTGAATAGAATAGCTTAGGTTTTATAGTTTTAACAAATCAATAATATGTTCTTCATCTTTCCTCTTTTCTCTCTCTATCTCTTGCTCCTCCATCTTCCCTCCTCTCTCTATCTCTCTTCTCTCATTTTTAGCCTTTTTTTGCGTGTTTTTTTCCAAAGAAGCAGTTCGAAACCGTTACGTAACGGTGCGTAACAGGTCGTTACGGCTGTTACGGCACCTTTACGATTGCTATGGCAGCTGCTACGGCCGACACACTGGTGAATCTCAATCACCCTGCAAAAGTGGCTGTAACAGGTGGCGGTAACCACCACAACTGTAACGGTTGCGGCCGCTTTTGAAAACCTTGCTCACCTGTGATAAAATCTGTAGTTTTCTGTGCAGAAAGCTATAGTAGCGAAACCATCTGTACTTAGTTGCATGCTCTGAACGATTGACAAAATTTAATTTCCATTTGTAGCTTTTCAATGTTTTTGAAAGTTAGAAATGATATTTTAAGGAGAAGACCTACGAACTAGCTTTGCAAGGATTTGGACCATGGCTCTAGAATTGCAATGAACAATGATACTGGTTGAAAATTTCTTAGCACAAACTTGCAATACCTTATCTTCCATGTAGCAAGCATTTTCCCTTCATTGTCGGTGCATAAACTTGTGGAATGGTAAAAGGCAAAGAAACCCTTGCTTGGAGAGCTATGTTACATTGAATCTTCAAGTAACCGTGTCGACCCAACCCAACACAGGCATGGGATATGGTTGCAATCCTTCTAATTAGACAACGTATCCCCATATTCATATCTAATTTTTTTATTCTTTTTGCCGAGTCAGCATATCCTAAAATTTAGAGTTTGATGTGTTTAACCTTTTTTTGATAACTTGGTATCTAGCCCAAACGAGTTAGCGTAATGGATCCATTTGTCTAGTTGGATCTATTTAATGAATAATATGATAAGAAAATAAAAATTAAATTAAAGATTGATAAAATAGTAATGTATACAATATATAACGAAAGAAACATTTTTTTATTACGTAGACCTTACTGTAAAGACATGAATAGGCTCAAAAGACTCCCTTTGATTATGCCTCGTTTGATTTTAATAAATCCCATTGGATATTTTAGGGTTAATTACACTAAGACCCTCTTAACTATTAGTGAATATTACTTTACCGCCCTCTCATCCATGGTTATTAAATTTGCATTTCGAATCGTAGGATTGTACGATCCTATGATCTTACATTGCTAAAACGATCCAGATCGTTGTAGGATCAATATTATAACAAGATCACAAGTAGGATCGTGTAGGATCATATGGGATCGTGCAAGATTGTAGGTAGGATCGTAAGTAGGACTGTAGATTTTATGATTTTTCACCTTATTTTTAATATGTAAAGTTCTAATTTGTATTTTTATCTTTGTTTTTAATAGAAAATAAGATCTTACAATCCTGAATCCGATCCTATGATCCGATCCACCAGACCCTCTCATCAATCCTACCTAGGATCTCGATTTTAACAATCTTGCCCTCATCTATGAATCCATACATATTGACTCCCCCAACTATGATAATTGTACAAATACACTCTTTTTGGAGGTGGTCTGGAGAGATGGTCTGCAAGGGGGTGAAAGTGATACTTTTTTAAAGTTGAAGGGGTCAAAATGATGGATTCATAGATGAGGGGGTGTAAAGTGATATTTGTTAATAGTTGAGGGGGTCTTGGTATAAATAACTCGATATATTATTGCATAAATTTAGCTTAAGTTTTCTAATTAATTGGTGTTTACTATTTTTATTAATGATAATTTCAACTTTGTCAATTGTGACGGTGGAATTCCGACTTCAATTAGTTACTTGGGCTCCACTATTGCATCATAAATTTTGGAAATTTCAATTATTTTAATCCTGTGTTTTCTTCTTATCATCTGAAAGTGGGAGGTAATTACTGTCAAGGTTCTTTCAATGCTATTTTTATGTGAATACAGGTTGCCATTGACAAACTTTGAGAATACTTTAATTGTTATTTCTTGGATAAGCCAATCACAAAGTGGCCATTTAGCTAATTCTTCTTAACATAGTTTTGAATGTCATAGGGTTGACCATGACTTGATGCATTTGTGCTTTGTATGTCATATACACGTGAACCTATGATTGTTGGAGCCAGGGTTGTCAAAATCGGAATCTTACATTGGATCGTTGGAGGGGTTTACAGGATCGGATCATAGAAATAGATTGATTGTAAGATCATACCAAAAAAGAAAAATTGCAAAGTAATTTAATTTGAATAAACATTTCTTAGAAAATATATACACAATATAAGCCTAAATTATATTAAAAAAGAATTGAAAAATTTGTGAAAAAATATAAGAGCAACTCTAGTGGTGTAGTATTTAGGTGTAGCAGTGTCAAAGTAGAGCACAACACAACATAAAACACTCACTCTAACAATGTAGTATATTTTGTGCTAAAATAGCATAGTATTATTTCTTGTGCCAAATTCGGCTTAAGGATATAGCACAGTGTTATTTTTATACTACACTCTTGACTAGTTGATATTTTTTTTTAATAAAATTATATCTAACCATTATAATGAGAGTTTAATTTATGTATTATGCCATTATTAATCTAACAACAAAGAAATTGAAATCTTCACCTAAAATAACAATTGAAATTCTCACAAAAATTATTTTTCACGTTAATAGCAATATCCCAATGAGTCATGATGACTCTACCTCCAATCCTTTGACGCTTCTATTTCTCTAGACTCCATTCAAGATCCAATTGAAGCCGTTGTTGATTCTCCAAAAACTAAAAGGTCTAATGGTATGGAAGGAAGGCTGAAAAAGAATTGCATAGAAAGAGCAAGGTAACAGAAGATAAGCGCTTTTGTTTTTGTCATTTGATTGAAAACTTTAATGAGCAACTATGAGATACTCAAGAGAGGAATTCTAGATTAGAAAAAAGAAAAATGTGATAATATAATTATGGCTATGGAATTAAAAATATGATAACTTTGACTTAAATTAGTAGTTGATCGGTAGGTAGCAAATAAAGACAAATAACACGAAAAGTACTACATTGCTGGAGCACTTGTGCTATCTTGGCACAATAAATTCTACACACTAGTGAAGTGGCTTGTAGCAAATCTGTATAAAGTGCATTTTTACTGTGCTAAAAATAGTACAAAGAAATACTACACCAATGGAGATGCTCTAATGCTCCATGTAAAATATAAATATAATATTATACAATTGAAAAACTCAATAGTAAAAGTTAACAAAGTTGGATTTGAAAATAGATTGCAAACTCTAAAGAGAATAAATAAATAAAAGAAAAAAGTTTACTTTAATGTGTCATAAAATTAAATATATAGTTGCGTCCTGCAATGGTAATAAATAAAACAAAGAACAACTTTGGACACTTCAAAATAAAATAAAAGAGCTATATAATGCCGGAAGATAAACGAAAAACGTGGAAAATCAAAAACCAAGAAAATAAATAGAAAAAGGGATTGAAAGCTAAGAAGCACGGACACTTCTAAGAAGGTGACGTATCCATGTCGTGTCCGTGTCAGACGCTGACACTCTTTGAATACTTCTCCAACACGTGTTCGACACCCTTCAAAATATATCCTATTTTTTAATATTTTTTAAACACCCGAACACTCTTTGGACACTTTGAGAACACACGTGTGTATCTCTTAAACACATGTGTTTATCGATTAGACACATGTGAAACTAATTATAAGTTTGAACAAAACAACTTTAGATACAATAATAAAACAAAAAACATATAAATTTATAGGAATTAGTGTCATATTGTATTTTTTTTTTTATCTTTGAATGATATATTCATCTATATATAACATATAATAAATATATAAAATTATATATTTCATGCGTGTCCCCCATGTGTCGTGTCCTGCATTTTTTGAAAATTAACGTGTCGGCGTGTCTGTGTCGTATCCGTGTCGCGTCGCGTGTCTGTGCCCATGCTTCTTAGGTTAAAAGTCGTATCATGTTTCAGTATACAATTACTATAAAAAAAAGATGAGAGAAAAGCATAAATAGAGTAAAAGAAAAGGATTCTCCAAGAAACCAAAACAAAGAGAATCAAACGAATAAATAGACCGTAGGCTATTTTACTAAATGTAGAAAAAGGGGAAAAAAAAATAGTCAGATAATCTACTATGCAATATGAGAGAGAGGGGGTGGGAGGAGATACAACAAAGTAGAATGAGTTTGTTTCTTTCGACAAGCTAGTTCTCCTAAATTATTGCAATATGAATTTCTATTTCCCTAGTTTATTTTTCCAAGTCCATTTTAATTTAATATTACTTATTTTAGTCATTTGGACCACAAAAAATTGGTATTTTAGGAAACAAACACAAAATTTACAATCAGAAAAGTATGAAAACCTGGAGGACTTTGTACTATCCCAGCCCATACAATACAAAACATTGCTTAAAAATTGGATTAGATCTAGATCGGGATTCGATGAGCCTATAAGATCTAACTATCATAATGAAAAGATCCTACATACGAGGGATTTTTTACACAATCCAAATTGATTGTGTGTAAATGGATCATAAGATCTTGATTGGGATTATGATAACCTTGGTTAGAGCTACACTTACTAATATATTCAAAGTTTCCCAGGGATTGAATGGTGGTTGTTTACGAGATGTTTGATGATCTCTTGCTCTCTAACATATTTGGCTGGTAGTTTGAATATTATTGGCAATGATATATTATGTGGTTTTTTTTTAAACAATCCAAATAATTTTTGGTGAGAAGCATGACTTTTATAATTGATTTATTTCATGCAAATTAGGAATGACAATCTGATATAATTTTGGCATTGTTAAAAGTGGAGGATCTAAGTTTCCCCTTGAGGAATTGGTTGTTAGTTGACAAGGACTTGTTTCTTATATCTATTATTGATTTACATTTTCCTATCTCTTACTCTGTTACGCATGAAATGAAGTGTGTTATTTTTTCTCCTTTAGGAGTTTATAAATCTGAAAAGGTTCGTTTATCAGATCCAACATTTCTTGTAAACGAAAATCTTCTGATGAGGGGAAGGATTTAGCTGAACAGCTGGCAAGGGTGATATTTTAGATTTCTTCAAAGATTTTGTGTTGTCGGAAGATGCGATTCACTTGACATTTAATTGGGATGGGAGGCTAACTGGTGAAGCATTTGTGGAGTTTGCTAGCGCAGAGGATTCAAAAGAAGCAATGGCTAAGGATAGGATGACTCTGGGGAGTCGTTATATAGAGCTGTTTCCGTCATCATTCGAGGAGTTGAATGAAGCACTTTCAAGGGGACGGTGACTTTATTCATCTCCCCCCCCCCCCCAAAAAAAAAACCCTGTGACTTAACATTTTTCGCCTTTTAAGTTGCTATTTTATACTAATGATATTTTACTTGAGGTATAAAGATATTTGTTGGTGTGTTTAATAATTTGCCAAAACTTTGGAAGAAACTTATATTGCAAATTACTGCTTTAGAGTTGTCAATCTTGGTCAAATCAGATTATGACGGCCACGTTTTCACATATGATGGTTGTATGTTGCTCAAGTTAGTATATTGAAAAGCAATAATTGCTGCGTAATAAGAGGATGATTTAGTCAGGACTGTACCTAAGGTTCCTTGGGAAATAGACTTGATATAAGCTTTTGCCTCTTCTAAAGGGTTTTTTGCTCAAATTTTTTTTTTTGAATTTTTTGATTAATATTTTGAGATATCAAGTAATCAAAACACTTTGTATGTTTCATTTGCAATGCTGCTGGACTTTTTATGCAATGTTGATTAACATCCACTGGAGTCTGCATATTATATATCTAGCATTGATGGTAAAAGTTCAATTGTGTTTATGCATTGAAATATTGTTACAACTACCTTGATGCTCTGTTGTTGTGGGGTATCTTCAGCACCTATGACCTTCAATGATGCACCCATTAACAATTCAAAATCTTATAGGTATTATTCTTGGTGTTTTTGGCCCCCGCTTCTTTTAACTAAACGAAACATTCACTAACAATTTTTTTCTTTTTTACTGCTGAAGATTCCCTTGAAAGAATGTTTTAGGAGGCTTTTATTTCTGTGACCCAAGACTTTGTTGCTCCAAAGTATTAGAATTTGAGGGTCGTCCTCGTATCCTTTGAAGTGCATTTCTGGCTCTCCTTTGCAAGACATAGTTTCGTCGTTGGTCCTGACGATACTCTCTGATCTGGTCTTCGAATAGTGGTGCTCCAGGTGCTGCTGTAGTCGGTCGTGGCTGATTGGTAACTCTTGGCAAGGTCACCGTCCTTGTTCTGGATGTTGAGGCCATCATGAATTTTTAAGCCTGAGTTTGTCAAGCTCGTCTTGCAGCAACTTCATACTTGTCCTTGCTAGTCGAACATTTTGTCTAGGTCCAACAAATATTGAAACAAAGCATGCTAACAAGAAAAAGAGGCAAACTTAAAATTTTATATGGAGAGTGCCCGTGCCCTTTGGACATTGTGTTATCAAATTTGAGGTTAGTTTGGATCATGTATCTGTTAATTTTAGGTTAATGTGCATAGGTACATTTATTTATGTTTTATTAGATTTTAGTGACCAAGGAAAGTTTGCACAGGTACATTTATTAGATTTGGATGGATTGTAATGTGATCCCGGTGTTGTACTACGGGTCAAGTTGTGTTTTTGAACTTTTTACACTGTTTTTATGAAGACTATAGAATATTCAAATTCCTCAAAACTTATTTTATTTTGATGGAGGATGAATTGCAGTATGGTCTATGGGTTGTATTATGGGTATTTTTATAGGATTTATATTAGGACTAGAATATTCAAAATTATCATTGTATTGCCTATTTAGAATTTTTCGATCTTGGAAATAGGAGCCAACAATATATAAATATTTGTGTAATCTTTCTATGCAATGGATTTTAATTATAAGAATTTGAGATTGCATTTGGATGATTTTGCTTCATGTTGTCTTTTCTACCATTATTCAAGTTCATATTTCCTCTCACAATGGTGACATTGGCTAAAACGTTTTCACATTTTGTACTTTCATTAGTTTGGTTTTAGAGCTAAGGCATTCTATACTCTTTTCTTACCAATTATTCAATTTATATATTTTCTTTTGCAATGGTAACTAACTTGGTAATGAATGGCAATGCATTTATTGACTTTTATTTCAGCTTTGGCATGTGTTGATTGAATATTGTCACAATTATTTCTTATATTGTTCATTGTCATTCATGTTCCTTTTAGGCTTCAGTTCATGAGAAGTCGAGGAAGCAGTGCATAAATTATGCTTGATCCAAATATGGCTTTTCTGTTCATGTGTACTACTTCTTACATGCAGTAGTAAATTATGATATTTAGGGTTGGGCTTCTCTCAAGAGAACTTGAGAGGCTCACGAGGCTTATCACGGATATCATTTTGATAATTTATTCATTTTATAAGACTCTCAGTATATATTAAGTTGATATAATAATCTTAATTTTTTTTTTTAAATTTTGTGTCTATGAAAAAATAGACAATTAATTATTATTAGGGTAAATTACCAACACCCCCTCGAGGTTTGTCTAAAATACAGATTCTCCTTGAGGTTTGGAAAATTACAAATTACCTTCGAGGTTTATATTTGCATAATAAATGAGGGGGACAATTTGTTATGTAAATATAAACCTCAAAGGGAATTCATATTTTAGTCAAACTCCGAGGGTATTGGTAATTTGCCCTTATTATTATTATTATTATTATTGTGACAAACACTATAAAATAAAAAAAAAATTATGATTATTAGATTAATCTATTTTTTTTTTTTTATTGATCATGTACACATAGAATTTTACATAATAAATTATTCAAATTATTGAGGCCACTCTTTTAAGTTTTCTTAAATTCAAATTTAAAAGAAGCCGAACTCAATATTTATATGGAATTGACAAATTTAAAGTATAATGTTGTGGCCATGTACAACATGGACATGAGACCAAGAGTTATCCTGGTTGATGAGACGATTTCCTACTGCATGCAATGCCCCAAAAAATAAAAAAAAATATATGGTAGGTGTAACAGACACTTTTGCCCATACACCATTAGTTCATCCCCTAGTGAAACAGACGAAAATTTTTGATGATAACATGTATGTTTCCAGTTTTTTTAAAATATTTTTTCGAAAAATTTATTTTCTTACTTTTTGGTTTTTTTTTTTTTTTTTTTTTTTCGGAATTTTTTTAATATTTTAAGTAATTTTTTTAATTCTTTGACATACTTAACATAAATACACTTAAAAAATTTAATTTTCATGATTTTTTTTTAAAAAAAAATTTATATTTTTTTTTTATATTTTTGTATATTTATTAATTTTTTTACAAATATTTTACTTTTTAGATACATCTAAGTAAGGTGGATCTAAAAAAAATAAAAAATAAATATTTAAAATTTAAAAAATATTCACTAAAAAAAAAAATGAAAGCAAAAATGAAAAATTTAAATGTTTATGTAGATGGGTATAGAGTGTGTAGCAAGTAAAGCAAGAAATAATGAAAGAATAATGGAGAAATTAGGGTTAAAACTCTTCCCCCAAAATAATTTTCCAAAGCCATTTCTGAAAAAAAGCAAATCAAACAAATTTTCGTACTTTTTTATCTCAAAAACTACTCTACAAACACAAACCAAACACACCCTAAGCCTTCGTTTGACATAAATTAAAATGAGATTTTATGATTAAAATTGTCACAAAAGATAAAATAAGTTTTTTTTTTTTAATTTAATAAGACAAAATATGATATTTAAATCATAATTATTTTATTTTTTTTCAAAAAAGTCAAAAAACTTATTTCAATCAAAATTTTTTAACTCTAGACTAAAATAATTAAAAAAATAAAAAAAAATTAAAAAATCAACCCACATCCCAAACGAACTTTAAAAACAACTCTAAGGATTGTTAGGTCAATGTAATTTACCTTTTAAATTAAAATAAAAAAATTACAAAGTAGTCACATAATTAATATATGGCCGTTTCGGAAATAAATTTAAGAAAAATATTTGGTGTTTTGAATTTTTATAACTCGAATAGTTTGAATGTGTCAAAATAACGTCATTTTACACTAAAAATAACGTCGTTTTAGATATTTCGACCCATAATTTTTCGAATCACCTAAAGTGATTGTAAATTTAATTTTAGATTTTTTTTTACCCAAAATAAATTGAAATACTAAGGGCAAATGACTAAACTACCCAATATATATACTATTATTTTCTAAATCTCTCTGATGTCTTTCTCTCTCTTCCTCTCCCTCTCTGTAGCTCCTCTTCTCCTTCCTCTCTCTCCGACCACCACTTCCCCTCACCCTCCACCGCCCAACCGCCTCCGCCACCTCCCCATAGCTGAAAATCTCAGATCTTGCTCCTCCATCGTTTGCCACCGCGAAACCCTAATGCTATGTTTGGTTAAGAGATTTGAAAAGGGAAAAAAAAAGAGAAAATGTGTATAAAATTAGGTAAAATATAGTTATGTTTTATTTACATTTTACTTAATTTTTTCATTTCCCTTTTCAAATTCTTCTTCAAACCTCACAACCAAACACAAAGAAGCAAATGGATCGAGAAAGATCGATGGATCTGAGATTGCTGGATCTCAGAACCTCCCCAGATCTGAGATAGCAACAGTCGCGATAGTCCAGCAGCCAGAGCCCTCCGCTTGATTCCTGCTAGGTTTGCCGGAGCCCTCGTCTTCATCGCCATCGTGGTTGACACTTTGTATCGAAATAAAGCACCACCACTACTGTTGGCCACCAAACTCGGTGGCAGAGGCGAGGAGAACCTGAGGAATGGGTGGATGAGAGAGAAATAAGTCGGTGACGAAGTCGATCAAGGCCGTACTTCACTTCCCCATGGGCCGTATCGCTCGCTATCTCAAGAAGGGACCTTATGCACAGCACATGGGCATCGGAGCTCCAATCTACCACGCTGCCGTTCATCTCAAACCTTACATCTCTCTCTCTCTCTCTCTCTCTCTCTCACACACACACACACACACACAATCTATGTATTATATGCATGGAATTGGGGTTTTCGATGTGATGAATTTGTTTTGACGGAAGCTAGAGCGTTGTTTTTGGTGATGTTTTTTATTGGAGAAGTTCCACTTCATCACCGATTGAGATTGTTCAAATTCTAATTTTTTAATAGATAATTAATTTTTTTTTATAGCATATTTGAAGAGATAAAAAAAAAATTAAATTCTATCATTTTTTTGAACAGATAAACATATCACTCTCTCAATCTGAATAAATCTAAAAAAATTAGATCTATTTTTTTTTTTGGGTGTGCAGTAGTTGATTATTGTTGTTATTATAGTGGTGAATGAACAGACAAAAAAAAAAATGAACAAAATTTTCTGTGTATGTATTGGATTATATTTGAGTGTTGGTAGTGGAAAATTTTAATAGATAGTGCGAAAGAACAAAAGAGAGCAATGTTTTGAAAATCGAATCGAAACGGCTGGTTCAACTAGCTGAATCGTCGATCGGTCCGGATATACCTTTTAACTCGGTCCCTCTTGAAAAGAGGTAGAAATTGCAGTTAAATCGCTGAATCGGTTGACCCAGTCCGGGTTGAAGCGAACTGGTTTGCTATATTTGGGCCAACATTGAAAAAGTTGATGTTAAAGGGACTTAAATCCAACACTTCAAGCTCCAAAGAACATGAATTTTCACTCTGCTATCATGGTTCTTTGTTAATATGTGAAAAATATATAATATTAATTGTATTCAAACTAATTTCTCTCAAATACATGTATAATTAATATTTTTACAAATAATATTAATTTAAAAATATATATAAACATATATGTTTGATTAATATATATATCAAATTATAAAAATATTTTTAATGAATGTATTTTATTTATTTTTAAATCATAAAAATATATATAAAATAATTATGACATTATGGTTCGATTCCAGTTCAACCTGACGGTTGAATCAGTGACCCGTCCGCTTGATCTGTTTTTTGGTTCACTCACCGATCTGGTTTTTAAAACATCGAGAGAGGGAAAAAGAGAGGTGGAGAGAAAAACAGATAGAGAGAAAAGAAAAATGGAGAGAGAAACTAATAGAGAGAGAAAGTTTGAAAATGGTGTGAATTTCAACAGATAGAAAAAATAGGTTATAAAAGTTCAATAGATAAAAAAAATCCAACAGATAGGTTAAAAAAAGTCAACAGATAAAAAATATATGTAAACAGATAGTCAAAAACTTCTTCAACAGCTAGATAAAAAAGTTGAACATATAAAAAATAATTTGAACATATAGATATAAATTTAAATAGATAGTAAAAAAAAATCAACAAATAAAAAAAGTCAACAAGTAAATTAATGGGTAATATTGGAAATAAAATGTCCTCCCAAAAAAACAAAATGACTTCTCACCAAACTATTTCACAAATGATGGATCTCTTACTAAAAAAAAAAAATTCATTAGACCTAACACCTTATATCCTCCTTAAATTGAATTTATCGCCAATGTTCTTTTAATATTTTGCATGACATTAACAAATATTGTAATTTCATTAATAGATTTTAATGGCATAAACCAATTTTCGATAATTATATAAAAACTATTGATCTATTTGTTATTTCTCCACACTTAAGAATTGTCATATCTTTTATACTGAAATGCGTATGTAAAGATTATAAAGCGATACACCTACGAATTGTGAGAATCCAAATATAAAAATAAAGTAAATAATTAAATAATAATAATTTTATAATCTCAAATATTTTGATGGTGAATCTTAAAGTGCAAATTAAATATTATTGGAGGGTCTTTTAATTAATTTTTAAACCTAAAATAAATTTATGGTGGAAATCTCTAATTTAGAGGCAAGATTTACTATTAAAATAAATAATAATAATAATAATAATAATAATAATAATAATAATAATGTTAAATGATAATACTAAGTGGATTGGTGGTTATGTATATAACGATAACAAAAATCCTAACTCTTGTTATAACTGTTTTCCACAACACTAGTAGCTTAGCAGCCGTGAGTTGTGAAGGAAAGTGAGAGGTGATTCAATCATCAAGATTATTGTTGTAGCCAAGAAAGAGAGCTTTGTGTGTGTTGTGCTTTGTGGCTTCTTAGGCTTTCTTCTCTTCTTTCTTTGTTCTTTGTTCTTTATTCTTATTCTATTATTATTTAATTCATTGATGGAGAGTGAGAGAGTAATTTATGTTCTAACATGGGCCAAGCTGAGACCCAATGGGAAATGGACAGAACTATAGGCTGTGGTGATGGCTTGATTAGCCCGGTCCTTTATCCTGTCAGTTTAGTCAAAACTGTGTGCCAGTAGGCTGGTTTTAATGTTTTGAACCGAGGTACAGAGAGAAGAGAGTCGAGCTGTGAGAGACAAGGTAGAACCGAGCTAAGCAAGCTCGGTGAAATTTGCCATAAAGCACGGTGGTGTTAGCTTGGTTGTTTTGTTATGCTACCGTGGTAAAACTATCTCACTTGGTTAAGTAGTGAGGAGGGTGTAGAAAGATGAGCATTACCTTTCTGATTCTTAGGACGACTCTGACAAAGAGAGTTGAAGTCCTACTAGGATTGTGCTATATGGATTTTATAAAAGCTCATTACAGACCTATGTACAGGTATCACAACTTTTACTCTCAAATATACAGAGCTTTTGTCTATTGTCTATTTTGCTGACTTAGGCATCAGAGAGGTATCCGGCATACATTTGCCGGCTAGCTCACGTTTATGTTTTCAGGGAGTAAAGCGACGACGTTTGAAGGAGTACAAACTTGATCAACAGGATTATACGAAAAGATTATTTCGTGCTCGTATAATTGACGCCGTCTGTGAGAATAACAGACTTTGTAGCTGAGTTCACACCAGGAAGTCATCACATCTGCCCAGTCGATTTGACCGACGCAACCGAAATAAGGGGGAAAAGTGCCACGGGAACTGTGCAACCCCTAATGCAGGATGCCCGGCCACATTGCAAGCCACACAAGATTGAGGAAGGAAATGAAGGAGCAAATCATGCTATTCCCAGTGAGGAATCATCAAAAAGTAAAGACTTAAGGCAGTCAAGCAGTGAAGATCAAACCCCAACAGCAGGCATGGACTTGGAGGAAAACACTAGCAACACCCATGATCCCAAGACATCATCTGATCCCACTACTTGATGGAAGCTATTTGTCGGAGAGATGTGAAAACTCTTCGTGGATGGAGTATCCAACAGACACGGTGCAAGACTTGGCATAGTTCTCATCTTACCAGATGGCCTAACAATTGAACAGGCAGTCAACCTCGGCTTCCCAGCATCCAACAATGAGGCAGAGTATAAAGCATTACTAGCAGGCTTAAAATCAGCACTTTTCATGAAGGCCACTAAGCTGATGGTTTATAGTGCCTCCCAGTTGGTGGTAAACCAGATCTTAGGCGACTACGAGGCAAAAGATGAGAAGATGGCCAAGTACCAAGAGTTAGTCAGAAAGGAGATCATAAAATTCGAAGTAGTTTGGATAGAGCAAATCGGCCGAGAAGAAAATAATAGAGCAGATGAGCTGGCAAATTTTGCTTCAATGGCAAATACATCTATCTCGCACCCATTATTGATTCACTTCATACCTAGACCAAGTATTAAGGAACCCGAAGCAGCTGAGACATGTTACGCCGAGCTAGGCCCATCATAGATGGATCCCATTATAGTATTGTAAAAGATGGCGTCTTGCTTGAAAAAAAGAAAGAGGCCAACAAAATTAAAGCAAAATCACAGCGATTTTGGCTCTCTTCATCATTAGTGTTGTACAAAAAATCCTTCATAGGGCCTTACCTAAAATGTGTCCATCCCAACAAGGTTGAGGCATTTTTGTTTAAGATACATGAAGGCGTATCGAAAGCCACCAAGGGGGAAGATCATTGGCTTACAGAGCAATTTCATAAGGATATTGGTGGACATGCATGCAAACAGATTCAGAGAAATATGCCAAGAGGTGCGAGAAATGTCAGAAGTTCGCACACCAAATACATCAACTAGCCAGAGAGCTTCTACCATTGACTAGCCCATGGCCCTTAGCAATGTGGGGCTTGGACATAGTGGGACCACTTCCAACTGCACCCGGCAACAAAAAGTTCTTTCTTGCAGCAACAGACTACTTCACGAAGTGGGTGGAGGCAGAAGCACTCGCATCGATCAAGGAAAAAGATGTTAAAAAGTTCATTTGACAGAACATCATAACTCGATTCGGCATACCCAAGGCTCTAATATCTAACAATGGCACTCAGTTCGATGGCAAAATTTTCAGGGGCTTTTGCGAGGAATACAAGATAGAATTCTACAACTCTACACCGGCATACCCTCAAGCGAATGACCAGGCAAAAGCATCAAACAAAGTCGTCTTAGATGGTTTGAAGACAAAGTTAGAGAGAGCAAAAGACAAGTGGGCTGAGGAGCTTCCTCATATTTTATGGGCTTACCGTACCACACCTTGGCGGTCAACTGGAGAAATGCCTTTTTCCTTGGCTTATGGCATGGAGGCAGTAATCTCACTAGAAGTAGGCCTCCCCACTATTAGAAATGAAAATGAATGAAGAAGCCATAACCTTGGAACTCGACCTTGCAGAAGAAAGAAGGGAAAGAGCACTAGTTTACATTGCCTCATACCGACAGGAGTTATCCAGAAAATATAACAAAACAGTGCATCCGAGGCAATTCAAGATTGGAGATTGGGTATTGTGTAAAGTAATGGGAAACACTTTGGTACCCGAAGATGGCAAGTTAGGACTTAACTGGGAAGGACCATACAAAGTGGTCGGTTTAGTAGGAAAAGTGACATATCACTTGGAAGATGGAGGCAACAAGGCTATTCTCAGGCCATGGAACACTGTCAATCTCAAACTATTTTATTTTTAGCTTTTCCTTAAAATACTTGTAATTTTTCTTTTTCAAACAAAACAAATAGTTTCTTTTTCAGCATAATTCTTTCTACTGTAAAGGTTGTTTTTAGTTAGTACCAGTTAGGGGCAATAGAAGAAGGTTGGCAGGGATAACCAACATTTAGCTCTCTTTAATCGAGATAAGGATCTAGGTTGAAGAAAAGTTGGCAGGAATAACCAACATTTAGCTATTCTTCAGCCGAGATAAGTATTTAGGCTGAAGAAAGTTGGCAGGTATGACCAACATTGAGCTCTCTTCAGCCGAGATAAGGATCTAGGCTAAAGAATGGTTGGTAGGAATAACCAATATTTATCTCTTCTTCAACCGAGATAAGGATCTAAGCTGAAGAAAGTTGGCAGGTATGACCAACATTGAGCTCTCTTCAGCTGAGATAAAGATCTAGGCTAAAGAAAGGTTGGTAGGAATAACCAACATTGAGTTCTCTTTAGCCGAGATAAGGTTCTAGGCTGAAGAAAGTTGGCAGGTATGACCAACATTGAGCTCTCTTCAGCTGAGATAAAGATCTAGGCTGAAGAAAGGTTGGTAAGAATAACCAACATTGAGTACTCTTCAGCCGAGATAAGGATCTAGGTTGAAGAAAGTTGGCAGGTATGACCAACATTTAGCTCTTCTTCAGCCGAGATAAGGATCTAGGCTGAAGAAAGTTGGCAGGTATGACCGACATTTAGCTCTCTTCAACCGAGATAAGGATTTAGGCTGAAGAAGGTTGGCAGGTATAACCAACATTTAGCTCTTCTTCAGCTGAGATAAGGATCTAGACTGAAAAAGGTTGGCAAGTTTGACCAACATTTAGCTCTCTTTAGCTGAGATAAGGATCTGGGCTGAAGAAGGTTGGCAGGATTGACCAACATTTATTTCTCTTCTTCAACCGAGATAAGGATCTAGGCTGAAGAAGGTTGGTAGGATTGACCAACATTTATTTCTCTTCTTCAGCCGAGATAAGGATCTAGGCTGAAGAAGGTTGGCAGGATTGAACATTTATTTCTCTTCAATTGAGATAAGGATCTAGGCTGAAGAAGGTTGGTAGGATGAGGTAAAGCCTAGCTAAATTGGTCTGGCTTGGCATGGTGCAAAAGTATTGTAAATAACCGAACGAACAGTTATAAAAAAAATAGATTTCATTCCATTTCAAAATGTTCAATACAAAGGGAGGGGCTTGAGCCCGGTTACAAATTTCGTTGATAACAGAAAAGAGGAAAAAGAAAAATTCAAGTGAAAAGATCGTCCAAGTTAGTGTCCAAATCGACCCGGACTTCACCCAAAGGTAGTTCGGCTACGAGATGAGCCCCCTGGTTGAGCTCGGTCGTAAGCACCTCGTTAGTCGCAGCAGACAAGGGTGGGCTGGAGTCCGCTGGAGTAGGAGAAGTAGACTTGCGGCTAAGCTGAGTGTTAGAAGCATTCTCAGGAGCAGGGACCTCATTCTCCTCTCCCTCTTGGACCGCGTTAGCGTAGTCTGCTATGTAGCCCAATATGAAGTGGGGAGGGGGATTCAGGAAGACTTCGGAGTCATGTCCGCAATCGAGCTTTTCAGCAGCGACTTTCCAACCGTACTTGAAAAAAATATCTTTGGCGGCTTCGCATTGCTGGACGTACGTCTCCTCGCCTTCCTTGAAGCCTCGGTCCTCTACGTCCTGTATTTTTTTCTTCATGTCTTCCAGCTCGGCATTCTTCTTTCTCTCCAGCTTGGTCAACTCACATAAATAGTGGTATTTTTTCTCGGCTAAGGACTTCTGCTTGTCAGCCTCAGCTGTGCTGACCAACCCAATGAGCCTCGAGTTTTCGACCTCTAGTTTGGCTAACTTGGCCTGAGCGTCTTTTAGCTCGGCTGCCTTTGATTATGCCTTGGTGACGGCTGACCGCGCCATCTTCCAGAGCTCAAGTACTCGTTTATGAGCCACTTGGCTCTTTTGCAGGGCCTGCATAGTTTAGAGCGGTTAACAGACAACTAATGCACTGGGACCGTAACAAATGTTGTTCAAGTTTGAGGGAATTTTTGGGGCTTACCAGAATCATCGATTTGGATGCCGAGCGAATGGCCTTCAGCTCGGTCAAGCCCTCATGTCGTTCCATGTCGGCAGGAAGGCAGACACTCTTTGCTAAGTTAAAGGCCAACAAATGGTCCTTCTCGGCGCTGACCGAGTCTAAGGCCGTGATAGCGCGACCTCTGAATGTGGCTGTTGGTGCCCACGCCGGCGGGGTGGGAGCAATTGACGAGCTAGGTTGGTTGTGACCTTGGAAGAGTGTTGTTTCTTGGAGCTCGGTTTGGGATGGCTCATCCTCATCCCTCAGGCTTTGCGTGCGCGACCTTTTGCTTGGCTGAGATGACGAAGCTCGGGCTGTGGGAAGGGTTACCGCTCCCTCATGTGTCTGACTGGATATTGGCACCTCGGTCTGAACCTCGACAATTAGAGTAGTGGTTTGTTCGGTGATCAGGGCTCGAACAGCTCGGCGCTTTGCCATTTCTTGTTCCTCAGTAAGGGAAATGAGGTTGATTTGTGGCAAGTTTGGGTCCAACTAGTGATGGTTCCAGAAGAAAGTCAGTTACCCTGACCTTCCTCCTTTCACTATACCGGTAGGTCGGCTCAAAGTTTAATAGCTTGGCCCAACCTCGATTACGGTATCGGAACGTGGCACGAAGAGCGTCTTGATTGGCGTATTGGTATTGTGATTTTAGCTGATTCAAGTTTGCACAAAGAGAAAGGCAAACAGTTAGCACAACGAAAAGTTATAAACAACAGAGCAAAAATAGAAAACTAAACCGAGGTATTCATACCGGCTATCTCTTTATTCCAGTTAATATTGTAGCTCGGTATCTGGGCTTCCTAGTCCTCAAAATTGCTAGAAACCCAGAAGAAGTTGTCATCATTTACGTTTTTATCCGATGTGTTTTTTATAATTGTTTTCTCGGCCTCTTCGTACCCTTAAATAATATACCCAACCATTAT
Organism: Camellia sinensis; assembly: GCF_055761805.1. Lineage (NCBI taxonomy): Eukaryota > Viridiplantae > Streptophyta > Magnoliopsida > Ericales > Theaceae > Camellia > Camellia sinensis. Next base: position 116,664,760 of record NC_138974.1, read on the forward strand.
CATTTTGGCTGAGCAAATATTAGTGGAATAGCTTGGCCAATCTGAGGTTGAGGCCGAGCCGGCAGTTTAGCTCGGCGATGCCATTTATTATCCTATATGTATTTGTGGAGAGTTGGGTGGGGCAAAGTCTTGTTTGTCTAAGAAATTCACAAATTAGAGGCTGAACGGGAAATTGAAGGCCGGCTTCTACAATGGATATCATGAAAAACGGGACGAAGCCCGGATTGCCCCAAGGTGTTGTTTCTAGTTCTGCTAGTGAGAGATGAACGTCGTCCGGAATCTGGTAATCCCTCTGGAATTCAGCAATGGCCCCAGGAGAGTCCACGAGAAATCAGTATTTACCCATGATAACTTATTATGTCAAAATTGTTCACAGTATCCTAGCTCGGCGTATCTAAGGCTTTAGTTGGCTCGGTTAAGCAAAGTTGTCTAGGGGCAAGGTGCAAAGGTGTGCCTAGCCAACTTGGTTGAGTCTGCAAAGAGACAATAAAGTGTTATGCCCAGATAATTGAACCGGGCTAAGAATACAGGCAAAAATAAAATAAACCTAGCTCAGCTACATCTGGGTTGCGGTTAGTTCTTAGTTTGGTAGTAAGATAGGACCGACCCGAGGTTCATGACTTGGTCTGGAGTAGACCTTGAAGTCACAAGCAAGTACCTAGTTCGGTCTCAGGGCGACTTTGGAGTCACAAGCAAGTACCTAGTTTAGTCTCAGGGCGACTTTGGATTCACAAAACAAGTGCCTAGTTCGGTCTTAGAGAGATTTTGGATCGAAATATATTTTTTGAAAACTAGTTAGTGTGCCTTTATGATTGCCAGTATTCCTTTCAAATTCATAAGTGTTTGTTCAAAAATTTTCAACACATGAATATGAAGACTAAATACTAAGAGATGCAAATACAAGAATGAATACAAAGGATCATAAGGAAAAAAAGTGTTACAAGAACTTACGAGTTTGAGTGTGAATGAAAAATCCAAACAGCAATGAAGCAAGTATAGCGCAAGGAGCACAAGATACTGGAGCACAGAGGGAGTAGGTCTCAGAAGCATACGGGTGGAAGAAGATAAACAGTAGGGTTAAGATTTAGAAAATGGGTTTTGAATAAGCATAGAAACGGCGGGACTTTTCAAACATTTTTTGATAAACGTGGGAGGGCTATTGCAGTCTGAAGGGTCAATATGCATCTGCCACGTGTCACAGATAAGACACATGAATGTGAAGCGACGGGTCGTGGCAAGTACAGAGTTGAAGATTGAGCTTATTCATCTCGGTGGGGTTGAATATTTTTATTCCGGAGGAGTTACTTATTTTTAGATTGTTTCACTTGGATGTTTTAGCTTGGCTGGAGAAGAATAATCCCAAATCATGTGTTGCAGATGGAATTAAGGGGCAATTGATGGGGTAATTTGTGTTCTAACATGGGCCGAGCTGAGACCCAATGGGAAATGGACTGAGCTATGGGCTGTGGTGATGGCTTGATTAGCCCGATCCTTTATCCTGTTAGTTTGGTCAAAACTGTGTGCTAGTAGGCTGGTTTTAATGTTCTGAACCGAGGTACAGAGAGAAGAGAGCCGAGCTGTCACGACCCAAACCCGGCCCTATGGGTTTAGCACCGTAACCGGCCAGTAATCCGAGATTACCGAAGGCCTGCTTAACAGTAATACAGTAAAACAGAGTACAGGGCCTGGCGGAAGCCAATACAGTAAATAAACAATGCCCAATGAGCTGTGACAGTCTGCATGCAAAAAGACTTTTTATATATATATATAAGCAGTCAGTAACAAAACAATAGGTACAATATTTACAATCATTCCGATCAGGGACCCAATCCCTGTTAACAGTACAGTACAGTACATTCTATTCAGTTCTCAAAACAGTACAGAAGGGGAGAATAAAAAGACCCCTAAGCCAAAGCATGGCAGGTTCGGAACCTCTCAGTGAGGCACATAGGTTGGCTTGACAAAACTGGAGTCTATCTCGACGCTTCTAGCCGCGGTCTAGTGCTTGTACACCTACATATATATATGAGCAGTGAGCTAAAGCCCAGTGAATAACATAATGCGTAAAGGGGTTAAGAATGAATGTCCTTACAGTAATGAAAACAGTTCATTAAATTAGTATTTCAGTCGATCAGTCAGTACAGTCATATGTGGTACATCCATTAGCATAACAGTACAGTAAACAGTAGGTCTTAAAAGACCGAACAGTAGTGATGGCCATCAGTCAGTAACAGTAGTGGTTCCAATAAGGGAACCAACAGAGATCTCTATAACAGTAACAGTAAACAGTAGGTGCCAAGGATGCCACAATACAGTTCAATATACAGGACATACATTCATTCAATTAACAGTATTCAATTCAGAAACAGTATAGTTCAGTTGTTCAGAAAATAATCATTTTTGAACATATCTTTACACAATCGTTACTCACAGAGTTCTGGGCTACAGTAAACTAGAGCGCGTCTTTCCAGTCGCCAACCCTACACAGTTAACAGATTGAACACACGCTAAGCTACATAGTTGGGAAAGATATAAACTTAACCCCTAATTTGCTTCGGTGTGTTCTACATCTACATCCTCAAAAAGATGTCTTAGACTAGGTCTAATAATGCCTAGGATGAGATGAGGATGCAAAGATGCACTTTAAAAGCATTTTCAGAAAACAGGGGTCACGCTCGAGCGTAGGTTACTCTGCTCGAGCGGACGTGCAGACAAAGGTTTCCGCTCGAGCGTATAATTACCCGCTTGAGTGTTCTGCAAAAGAGTCGGAAGTGCTGGAAATGTGAAAATCACGCTCGATTGGGCGCTCGACGCCCGCTCGAGCACGAGACACAATGTCCCGCTCGAGCGTCAATTATGCCGCTCGAGCGGACTTCAAAACAGAACAAAAATGCTGGGAGCATGATTTTCACGCTCGAGCGCCAGTCACCCCTCTCGAGCGTGAGTCCAAATTCTGGAAATTCTAGATTTGAACCTCAAGCTCAAAACCAAGTTTTAAACCATAAATTTTGATCCTCTTGGGCCAATTTTCCAGAAAACACCTCAAAACTCCTTCTTTAACATGATTCAAAGCTCAATTTGCAAAATCAAAGCCCAAGGGTGTTTCAAATAAACTCAATTTGAAACCAATTCTCATGAACATGAAGAACATGCAAACATGCATGAATTTAAACCATTTCAAAGCTTCAATTTCATGCTCTAGTGAGCCAATTCTCCCAAGGACAAGTTGAAATCACGGACTTAAACACAATATGAACATGCATGTAACATTTTACCATGAAATCAACTCACAACTCAACAATTCAAACATGCATGCATGGAATGAGCTTCAATTTGACATGCTAGGACTAGAACATGACTCAATTCATCAATTTAGACATGAACAATGCAAGAATCCACTTAAACACAACAATGAGAGGTTGAATTCCTTACCTAGTTACAAGTATAGAAGTCCAATTAGGCAATTCTCCTATGATCCCTTCAAGTCTTCCAGGCCAATTCTCTAGAACAATTCAACTCTCTCACTTCCTCTCTCTCTCTAGTTCAGTGGTGCACTCAAAAGAAGCTGAGGAAATGTTTTGTAATGCAAGGCTAAGGCTTAAACAAAGTTTGGTGTAGTGGTCCACTAGGGGTTAGTTTGGTAAATAATGCAACTCTTGTAATTTAGCACTATTTAATCTAATTTAATCATACCAAATCAGTTTTTAGATAAATATATCATAAAATCACATAAATTATGAGGATCATGAAACATTAATCAATTTCTGGTTCGGCCGCCGATAAGGCCTTCAATTCGCAATTTAAACATAAAAACAGGAACAGATAATCAAACAGTCCAACAGATAAACATGCAATTAAACAGATATAGTCAATCGATTCAGTTTCAGATTTCAGTTAGTCAGTTCAGTATTTCAATTACTTCACTTATCAGTCATAATCAGTTCAGTTTAACGGTAATTAGTGGTTATTCGGTAAACAGTGACGAGGGTTATTACAGTCTCCCCTCCTTATAAAGAGTTTAGTCCTCTAAACTCGAGTTACCTTCATTCTGGAAGAAAACAGGATTCAGTGGAAACAGTTCAGGGTATCTTTTGGCCATGTCATCTTCCCTTTCCCAAGTGGCATACACGCCACCATGGTTTTGCCAGTCGACTTTCACCAATGGGATCTCTTTGTTTCTCAATTTCTTGATCCGTCTGTTCACAATCTGTATAGGCCGTTCCTCGTAAGTGTAGTCGTCACTCAGTACTACACGAGTTGGCTCTATCACATGGAAAGGATCCTGGAGGTAGTCTCTCAACATAGAAATGTGGAAGACGTTATGCATATGCTCAATTTCAGGAGGAAGTGCAACTTGATACGCCACCGGATTGATTTTCTCAATAATCTCATATGGTCCGACATTGTTGGCTTTTTGGCTTTTCGAAGGGTATTTTTGTAAATGTGAGCGTGCCAGCAAGGATCAATCAGTCCTTACAGAAATTGTGATTGCCAACCAATTACCAGACGATTGTGTTTTAGTTCTTTCAGCCTCAATGAAGAGGACTTTTACTGGTGGCTTGACTTAGGAGAAATTAAGAGAAATAACAATTAATATGAAGAACAATGGAAGTATTTCATAAAAATGAAAAACTTACAATAGTCCAAACTCAGCCTCGAAGAGGTTTACAGCAACAGTCCACTTGAATCTACTTGAGACTACTCCTATGAATTGAAGTGCAGTGCAGATATGTAAAGTGCAGGTATTGAAAGTACATGAATGTAAAACTGGAAAGTAAAATATGAAATAAAGACTGGTATGTATGATCTGAGTTCCGTCTTTTTTCCTGGGGGTCTCTCTGCTATTTATACTTGTCAAAGATGACCTTCGAACTGCTCTTCGAACCGTCGAACTGCTCCTCCATGATCGCTGATCATGTTGCCTGAGAAGTAGCTCCATTATGCCACCATTTGCAGTTAGGCTTCCCTCCTGTATTTGAATTTGAATATGAGTAACCGTTGAAGCCACGTCACCTTGCATTTCTTTACTGATCCAATGTTGCTCAGACCATGTGAGAACCAATTATCATCACCATGTGTACGATCAGGATTGGAGACTTAAATTATTTTCCAATAATACCCTTATTCTGCCACGTGTCGGATTGTAACTGGCTTTTACAAAATATATAGCTAACATTACCCCCCGCACTAATATACCCAATACTTGGTGATATTAGTGGACCAAGAAGCTTTTCCCGCGCTTTTGGAACGTGTATGGAATTCATCTCCAGGAAACATAACCGTCACCTATTTGATGATTATTTGCATTAATTCCCTTTTGATTCTGTTGGATATCCCAACACCTTAGTATTCGAACAGACCATGGCTAAACCAACTCCCCTTTCTACTGATCAAGCATACGAAGAGTCATTGGGTAATGCTGATCCCCCTTGAAAGAACCTCCACGCATTCATTAGCCACCTTTATCCACCTTCCTATATTCAGGTTATGGATGCCTTTGCAAATTATCATCCTTTGGACCACGAATATATTGCCCTTAAGACTTCGATTCGACAAACTACAGCCATAGATACAAGAAGTTCTTCCTCTGATTCTTCCTTGTATTTCGAACAAACTGCTTTCGATCCCTCGATTCAGCAATTTGCAGCCATGGATTTAGGAAAAAATTCTGCATGGGATGAGGCTACAACTTCTTCATCTCCTGGGGCCTCTGGCTGGACCAACTGGTCAACACCTGAGACTTATGATTTGAGGGAGCGAATCAATCACCATTTCGTTGAATTCACTGACCCTTTGGAATTTCCTTCCTACGCTCGAAGTTCAGTGGTCTATCCTTATGTTCCCATTGACCAACGACGTAGCTTGGAGGAGAACTTGCTTGTGGCTTGGTATACATCTTCTATACCTACGAAGATAATGCCTGCTATCCGGCGCTCAGAAGAAGCACAAGGGTACAACCCATCATTCTTAGCCAAGAAGGCGAAGATCTGCTCTTCTGACTGGCTTGTCTGCTCTTCTGACTGGCTTGCTTATATTAATGCCTTTGTTCCTTCCGCTCCCACGCCATCTCCTATAATAGAGGCATCCACACCTTCTTCTCCATCCTTTGAAGCTGAAGCATCTACATCTTCTTCTTCACTGTTTGAAGCAGAACCATCCACTCCGTCTCCTCCTCCTACTTTGTCCTGGACGGAGAAACTAAGGCTTGCCCTTCCAATGGACAAAGTTTTCCCACCTTACCAACCTCCGTCACCCCTTTCTCCAGCCGAGCGAAAGCAAGCTCAACTTTTGCTTGCGGCTTTCTCCCACCTGCCCTTCAATGTTCTTGAGGATGACATTCCTCTTAAGAACTTTCGATGGGCTTGTGATGTCCTGACTAGGGGTTATGTCCTCAACCCTCTTGCCCAAGCAGAGCTTCATTTGTTTTTGGACCAACTTCCAGTGCTCCTTTATTGGCATCGGAATTCCATGGTCACCATGCAATCTTTAGACCAACTTTTGTCTCTGCGAATTCAGGCCCAGTATGATGCAGAAAACTTCACCGAAGAATTCGACGACTTCAAGAATAAAGATTCTGCATATTGGGATGATTTGATCGTAGATGAATTGGAACAAAGATTGAGGGATGAGGCTTTTGAAATAAAGGCTGAAGAGCTCTATTATGAAGTGAGAGCACATCAGCTCATGCAGCCAACTCTTGAAGAAATAGAAGATATAATAAAGAAAGAACAGAAATTCATTGACCATTGTTGGACTAAATTTCATGATCTTGTTATCTATTCTATTCCTTATTTTTATGAACTTGAGTTTGTACCCAAATGGGGTTATTCAATGTAATCTCTTTATCTTTAATACAAACAAAGTTCTTTTGCACTCGCCATTGTTCGACTCTGCTTCCTTTTATATTTTAAAACTAATTTAGAGCTTCGAATTGGACAACCTCATCCTTCGAATTATATATTCAATCATTTTCTTTTAATGATAATAATGAAACACTAGAAGGAACCAATAATGTCTTTTTCCAATTCATGGAGTAAAATTAACAATTTGGCAGATATTATCTTAGTGCTTCGATTTCAACAACTTTACTCTTCAACACTAACTGTAACCAATATATGGTCATGGTTGATATAGCCAATCAATTTTAAACTGATCTCTTTGGCTTCAAAGGGCAACCTATGGCAATTCCTTCTTGCACATATAGAAACCAATGATTGGTTTTAGATGTTTCGAACAGTGCCCCTCTTCTTTAAAGAGTCCTAGGGTTTGCTTCGAATGTTGTCACTTTGACTGATAACCTTCAAACAGGTCTTTGGACTTTTTGAAGTAGACCAATACTTTGAGCATTCAAGCATTTTTAAGCATGTAGTATGCTTCGAAGTCGGCTTCTGCATTTCGAAGCCGTTGTTGTTTGAAATTTTAGCGCCAAACTTTGGCTTCGAAGCTGGCATCAATGTGCTTTTCCCTCCAGAAATTATCGATGTTGAAAGAGATTCCTTGTATTCGCACGTTTTAGTACTTAACGACTTACGAAATATATTCCCGAACACAAAAGTTATTTAAAACCTTTTTACTCTGTGCTCCGGAATTGCTTACGCATTCAAACCCCCTTTAGATTTCCATTTCTCTCTACTCCCTTCTATATTTTCCGAAAAAACTCACTATCAATGGCTTCTTCCTCATCAAAAGTTCCGACCATAGAGCGCGTAAGCTCATCTGTGGCTTTGAAACGGCTTATTGATGCTGAATGTGAGAAATACAAGGGTGATGAGAAAAGTGTCATCGATGGGCGTATCTTTATCCCTCGTCGCCATGTGCAGCGAGAGTACGTGCTTGGGCCCATTTTCAAGGAGATCCCTTCTGAGCTTCCCGCCCTATATCCTCGTTTGGAGAATCAATGTCTTCTGTATGAGGGTGGTCTCGACTGGAAAGGTTGGAAAGTCAATCGTCCTCACCGATGCTGGCCCACGATGAGACCAGAGTGGCAAGAATGGTACGACCGGGTTGTCCCTGCTAGGACACTGGACCTTCAAGAACTCTGCCTTCTCGATGCTCTTCGACTATCTAGGGTAACTATCTCAGAAGACCCTTTTCTAATTCCTGCTGCTTTATGTTTTTGGAACCCTATTTTCAATTTCTTTCAGTTTAGGTGTGGGATGATGGCTCCCACTGTCCTTGACATTTGCCATCTTTTAGGAGTATCCCCTATTGGTACTCCCATTACCCCAGATTTCCCTTATTTAACGGTCCCTTTCCTTCTCCCTTCTTTTACTTCCTCTTATAGTGATTTTGTTAGAGCTGAGAATAAAAAAGAGGGCCCGGTAACTGATAGGGAATTCTTTTCCTTCTTGTTATACTGGCTTTGCAAATTTCTCTTCTGTACTTCTTCCCAAAGAATAATGTCAGAATTTGCTCCTCTTGCCAAAGCCTTCGTCTTGCGGAAACGAGTAGCCTTGGCCCCATATATCTTAGGCCATACATATAGAGCTTGCTCTCTCTTTTGTGAAAAACCGTTAGATGCTAACCAAGGGGGGCCATTCTGGATCCTTCAGCTTTGGCTTTTCGCCTACTTCACCGACTTGCAATCCAAATGCCTCAAATTTTCTGGGCCGTTTTCTCTTACCCATGGCATAAGATTGGCCAGTGCTTCACTCTATCCCTCTACTTTTTCCTTTTATTTTTCTTTCTTTCATCAGCTACAAGCCACCCCTCCTCTTCATTACTTCCGTCCCTTCGAATCCAATATTGGCCCAACTTGGTTGAATAATTTCCTAAGTGACAAGCTCTGCACCTTACCTGTTCATAAGGAGATATGGGCTTCTCTTCTAATTCCTCGAGAGATATTCATCGGGACCACCAATCCTAGAGCTTATAAATGTATAGCTGAGCCCTATTGTCCTGCCCAATTTGCTAGACAATTTGGTCTCACACAAGGGGTCCCAATCCCTCTCTGTAGCAACACCAATCTGAGCCTTACTAAGAGGGATTTGAAGGTTCGAAAATCAAGGTTAGAAGAGGCAACCTTCAAGTTTATGGATGATTTGGCCAGTTTTGAGTTCACCCCTTTCTCTCCTCAAGGTTCTGAATTGAAGAGATATCAAAATTGGTGGGTGAGCAACATGGAGGTTTATTTGGCTATCCCCCCTCAGAACCTATTGGAGGTGCTGGATGTGCCCAAGCCCAAGGGAGCTGAGACTGTCATTTCTTCCACTGTTTCAATTACAATACCTGCTACAACTCAGTTTACTTCTGCTGCTTCAATTCCTCCCAGAGTCACCCGAAGTATGTACCCCTTTTTCCTTTTCTCTAACCTCCCCACATAATGCTTGCTATCTTATCTCTAATCCTTCTTCTATGAAGGTGGTCAACAACAAAAGAAGAAGAGACTCCTTGAGCTAGAAAAGGAAAAAACTGAGCTTCCAGAGACAGAAGAAGAAGAAGAAGATCAAGAACAGGAGTCTTCCTTGAAAAGAAGCAAAAGAGTACCCCAATTGGCTCAAGAGGAGACGACCGCTAAGAAGGTAGAGGAGGAGCTCATTTTTGAAGAGTCTGGACCCCAACCTAAAGAGGTCGAGAAGACAATGGAGGAGCGAATGATACCAATTCAAAGGAAAAGGAGAAGAAAAATTACTGTTTCTCCTTCCGATTTTACTGAAGATTCTGATTCCGAGACAATTGCCCAAGTAATAGAAAAGAGGAGGAAGGTTACTGCTTTAGCTACTGGCTCGTTTGAAGACCCCAACCATAAGGCTGTAGAACAAGAATATTCTAAAGCCATAGTTGTCCTTGAAAGGGCTGAGGGGAGGCAGCAGCAACAATTCCTAAGAGAGAAGGTCGTTGCCGTTGATGCATTACCAAAGGAAATGGCAATAGAACAACAGACTATTTAACTATACACTGGAACAAGTAATTTTCTTCATGCCTTTATTCTTTTCTTGTCAAATCTTCAAGACTGAGACTTGACATTACCTCACATTTTCTTCTTTTTGCAGCAACGACCACTGCATTCATCTTTCCAGCGAGACCTTCCCCAATTTCAGTTGAAGTTGACCAGATGCAACGCGTGAAAACCATTCAAATCATGCTCCCACTTCCTAAGCCTATATTCAATACATCTTTTCCGAGTCCAAGTATCCCTGCATCTCTTTTCCTTGGCTTAGAGCCATACCTCCCTTTCTTGACTCTTGATCTACCTCAGTTTGCTTCTTCGATCCTCGCTCTTCCTCCTACTGCTACTTCATCTCACATGGCAGTTGATTCTCCTTCAGAGGGTGCTGATAGTTCCCCAACTCTTGGTTCATCATCTTTACCCACTTCCAGCCCCTCTTCACTTGATTCATTGGTGGTTAAGACCATAGAGGCTGCCAGAAATGCTCCACCTATTTCTCCTGTTCCCATGCAGTCCTCTGTGCTTTTCACCACAACACTTTCTGCACCCCTCATGTCTATGGATGAGGTAGACATTTTCGAAGCCAAACTGGCTAGTTTCTCCGACACACCCTCTACCTCTCTATCATTTAATGCCGAAGCTGAGCCATTAGTCTTGGCTGACTCCTTGCTGGAAATTTTTGAGAGTTCTTCCTCTAGCAGCAAGCCTTCTGCACCTTTGATAGATATGGGCACATGCCTAGAACTGCTAATTTCTTTCTCAAGAATTCCCTTCGAGGCTCTGCAAAGGCCAATAATCAGAGATGGGTTCCTTCAATGTTGCAAAATCGCTGAGCAGTCCGGCATGAAAGTTTCAAGTTATCTATCTCAGGCAGCAGCTACTGTTGACTTCTACCTCAACATTTGTCATGCTGCTAAGGCTGCAGACGAGAAACTGGCTAAGGATCAGAGTTTTGTTTCTCGAGTGCATACTGAAGTATCAGATCTCAAGGAACAGCACTCTTCTGCTTCTCAATTTCGAATTCAGCTGCTGGAGAAGAAAGCCCAACTTGAAGAGGAGCTAGCTGTAGTAAACCAGGCCTTGGTTCGAACCGATACCAAATTGCACATCACCAATCAAGAGTTGACTGATCGAAAAGGAGATATGGCTGCAGCTATCCAATTATTTCCGTTACTTAGCAATAGAAAGTCTACTGTACAAAAACAATTAAGACATTGTAATGATTTCTGGGCCAATCTGTGGCACAACGTATTTAATTCTTTATAAAAGAACAAATCTTGTGCATCATTCGAATAGCCTTGTGTTTTTGTATTATCCTATTCCTTGTGTTTCCCAAATGGTTGGAAAATAAGGTTTCAGATACCTGCCATTAATCTTTTTGGGATGTACATAACCATTTAAATTTCTTAAATGATATGCTCCAAAAGGCAAAACTCTATGAATTTGATATGGCCCTTCCCAGTTAGGTGACCATTTGCCAAACTTATGGCTTTTAATTCCTATTGGGAGTATTGTTTTCCATACCAAATCACCTTCATCAAAGCCAATGTGTTTAACTTTCTTGTTGTAATTCTTGGCTGCTTTCTTCTTCTGTAAAAGAATGCTATTCAAAGCCAGGATTCTGGCTTCATCTATGCCTTCTAACTCCAGGCACATGCTTTGATGGTATTGCTCGGGATCTAACTGATCTTGGCATTTTACCCTCAAAGATTTAATATTAATTTCCACAAGTAACACTGCATCATGCCCATATACTAAGGCATAAGGAGTAATTCCTGTGCTTGATCTTGGGGAAGTTCTGTAAGCCCACAAAACATCCAACAGAAGGTTGTGCCAATCCCTAGGATTATCTTCCACAACCTTTTGTATACCTTTTTTCAAGGATTTATTGGATGATTCAGCTTGACCATTGGCTTGTGCATAATAAGGTGTGGAATTAACAAGACTAATTCCAAATTCTGCCACAAAAGATCTCACCATCTTCCCATCAAACACAGTCCCATTGTCTATAGTTATGGTTTGTGGGATGCCAAATCTATGGATCAAGTCTTTAATGAACCCAATGACCTCTGTTTGATCTACAGCCTTATATGGCTTGGCTTCAACCCACTTAGTGAAGTAATCAGTGGCCACCAGAATGAAACAATGATGTTTCGAAGAAGGTGGGTGTATTTTGCCAATCATATCCATGGCCCATCCTCTGAATGGCCAAGGCTTCACTACTGCATGTAAGTCAGTTATGGGCACATGTCTTATTGCGCCGTGTTTTTGGCATGCCTGGCAACCTTTTGCATATTCGATGCAGTCCTTAAGAATGGTTGGCCAATAATAGGAATGCCTTCGAAGCAACCATCTCATCTTTACACCAGGCTGATGAGCGCCACAGATGCCTTCATGAACCTCAGCCATGGCTGTTAATGCTTCTTTTGGGCCCAAACACTCCAGCAATAAGCTATCTCCCCCTCTTTTGTAAAGAGCATTACCATATATCATATATTGCATGGACTGCAATTTGACCTTCCTGCTGGCCTTCGAAGATGGACCAGCTAAATATTGCATTATTGGATGCCTCCAATCTTGTTCTTGTAAGTCATTATGGTTGGCTTCCAAGACCATATTCCTTTTATTCAAAGGTTGTATTAATTTCTGGTATGTTGTCTGACTTATGTCCCTTTGAGAATTATCCTTTCTCTTGAAGTTCGAAGCCTTTTGAGCCACATCATTAGCTCTAATGTTCAAGAATCTTGGAACATGGGTTACATTTGCTATTTGAAACTGAGAAAGCAAATGTAATGCAGCAACATAATATGGCAAAATACTTATGCTTTGACACTTGAAAATCCCTTTCAATTGATTAACCACCAATTGAGAGTCTCCAAATATGTCAACTGCATGTACTTGTAGCCCAATAAGGATTTCTAATCCTACTATTAAAGCTTCATACTCAGCCTGATTATTAGAACAAGTGGCTTCATCTACTCTGAAACCATGTGTGGTTTCTACCCCTTGTGGAGATCTTATTACAACACCAATTCCAATTAAACCATTGGCTTTCGACCCATCAAACCACATCTGCCATGGCTCAACATTAGCCATACCAAGCTCCATTATCTCCTGGCTCTCTGTTTGAGATGGATGATCTGCCAAGAAATTGGCTAAAACCTGCCCTTTTACTGCCCATTGAGGGACATATTCTAGATGAAATTCTGATAAGGCAAGTATCCACTTGCCAATTCTTCCCCTCAACATTGGTCTAGATAACATATATTTAACCAAATCTGTGGTTGCAATTACCAAGACAGTTGTAGGCAAAAGATAATATCTTAATTTTATTGCAGCAAAATACAAAGCAAGACACAGCTTTTCAACAGCTGAATATTTACATTCACAAGAATTTAAAAACCTACTAAGGTCATAAATAGCTTGCTCCTTGCCTTCTTCGTTGTCTTGGGCTAAGAAAGCTCCCAATGAATCCTCTGCTGCAGCTATGTACAACTTCAAGGGCTTGTTCCCCTTTGGTGGCATTAGCACTGGAGGGTTAGCCAAGTAGGCTTTGATACCTTCGAAAGCAATTTGATGCTCTGCTGACCACACGAATTCTTCTTCAGCTTTCAGCCTTAACAAGGAAGAAAATACTTTAGTTTTTCCTGCAGTGTTAGAAATAAACCTTCGAAGAAAGTTAACCTGTCCAAGGAACTTCTGCAATTCTTTCTTACTTGATGGAGGCCTGGCTGCAATGATGGCTTTGGCTTTGTTCTGGTCAATCTGTATTCCTTTCTTGTGTACCACATAACCCAAGAAGTTTCCAGATGATACGCCAAAGGCACATTTAAGAGGGTTGAGCTTTAATTTGAACCTTCTCATTCTTTCAAAGGCTGCTTCTAAGTGAAACATGTGCTCTTCCATGGATTGGGATTTAACCACAATGTCATCAATATAACATTCTAAATACCCTCCAATGAGGTCATGAAAGATAGTGTTCATGGCTCTTTGATATGTAGCTCCAGCATTCTTTAGACCAAATGGCATTTTAACCCATTCAAAGTTGCCAATATTCCCAGGACATCTGAATGCTGTCTTGTGGATATCTTCCTCTGCAATGCAGATTTGGTTATAGCCGGAATGCCCATCCATCATTGACAAGACTTGGTGACCTGCTGAACTGTCTACCAGCAAGTCCACTATATGCATAGGGTACTCATCTTTGGGAGTTGCCAGATTTAAGTTTCTGAAATCGATACATACCCTCATTTTGCCATTCTTCTTGACTACAGGCACAATATTAGATAGCCACTCGACATACCTGGTTGTTCTAATAAAACCTGCCTTGAGGAGTCTAAGGATCTCTTCCTTGACCTTCTGAATTACTTCTGGACTCATCCTCCTTGGTTTCTGCTTGTAAGGCTTGAGATTAGGCTTCATGGGGAGCCTATGTTCCACTAATGACCTATCCAATCCTGGTAGTTCATTATAAGACCATGCAAAGCAATCTTTGTATTTCTTCAGAACAACCAATAGCTGGTTTCTGTCCAGAGCATTCAAACAAGCACTTATATAAGTGGGCTGTTGTACAGAACCTTCCCCTAGATTTACTTCTTCTAAAGGGTCTTGTGCCTGAGGACTTACCAAAGCTTCTTCCTTGATTTCTTCAACCTTCGAAGTAGCCTTCTTGCTTTGTTTTGCTCCTAGGTTCTTTAGTTCAACATCCTTGCCCTCCTCCTCATAGACAAAATCTGTCCATAAGGCATCCTCCTCCTGTATCTCCTGGACTTTTGTCTCAATGTCCAATGCACAATATTTCCCAAGGGTCAAAATTCTGACCTGTTACTGTTTCTGCTTGCAGCCGAGTATCATGGCCTCCCTTTCTTGCTCCTGTACTCTCTGAACTATAGCTTCTACATCCAATGTTGAGAATTTAATCAGAGCCAAGGATGTGGCTTCTTGTTTTTCACTTCTTTGCCTATAACCAGGCATCATTGTCATCCTTTAGAACGACCTCTTCATCAGCACTTTCTTGGACTAAGTGCTTCAAGTGTGTCACTTCCTCATCAGCCGTCACTTCGGCTGAACCGTCATCTTTCATCAGTATACTGAGCGGTGTCACTCCCTCAATATACAATTTAGCCTCCGCAAAGTCTGCACAGGCTATGAAGGGTTGAGGATCTGCATCGATTTCCTCTGTCTCTCCATTGCCTAAAGCCATCATGATTTTCTGATGCAAAGAAGAAGGCACACATTTGTTAGTGTGGATCCAATCCCTTCCAAGTAAAGCATTATATTTAGCATTACTGTCGATTACGAAGAATGCTGTCATGCAATCCCTGGTTCCCACACTTAAATTAATGGGTACAATCCCCTGAGCCATTTGCTTATCTCCAGCAAAACCAGCGATGGTTGTGTTGGTTGGGATCAACCTGGGATTCATTTTCCCTAGTTTCTTCAAAGAAGATTTTGGCAACAAGTTTACTGCTGCCCCATTGTCTATTAGGACTCGATTCAGTTGTATCCCATGGAAGAAAGCCTTGATGTACAAAGGCTTAACATGTTGTGTCATGGAATTTGAGGGATACTCGAATGGATACGATAGGTTGATGCTTACCACTTCCTCGCTCTCATATTCATCTTCCATCGGGGTAACCATTTTGAAATTATCTTGCACCATACTTGCTTGTGAGTCTTCACTAGAGATCTGAACTAGATCAGCTTCCTGCACCTCTTGATTCTCATCTCCAGCTTGGAATTCCTGTGGTAGTATGTGTACCATGTTCACTGATACTGGGGGAAACGAGCCAAACTGGATGGCTGGCTGTACCTGTTTCCCCTCTTGGTCACTTTGGTCGACTTCCTCAGAAACATCCTGCATGATGCATTCTAGTATTTCATTGCTAACTGATCCCTTCGAAGGATCTTTCTCAACTGGCTCTTTAGTCAGAAACGTTTGTTCAGCCATGAAGGCTTCGAACATCTCTTCTTCCATCATTTCTTTCTTTTGGCTTGTGCCAATCTCTTCTTCTGTCTCACTATCACTCTCCATCAGAGCCTTCTCCAATCCAGCTAAACTAGTCTTCTCTCTGGCTGTTAGTTCGGCATGAACCTTAGCCAATTGTTCTCGGCTGCAGACCACTTTGCTTTGTGGAACCGGCTTTGGAGCATGGTCTGACTTTGGGTTCTTCCTTCCTTCCGTTTTGACTGGTGAAGAATTTTCTCCACTTTCCTTCAGATCTTTCTGGTACTGGGTGTACCTGAGCTGAATTTTTCTCCTATGTGATCTTGAGATGACTGGGACCATGTCTGGTTCCCTCGTCTTTGGGTGTTTAAGCAGCACCCAGTTATTCGGAGCCACCATAGGAGGCTTGATCATCCTGCCTTGGTTTACAACATCTCCATAAGCAAGCACTTCCCTAGGTTTGTTTTGCATTACAAACCAGTCCGGGACTCCAGGCACCCACGAACATACTGATCCAGATGTGGAACTGTTTCTTTCTACCATCGAAACCGCCTTCGAAACTGGCTGTGAAGGTAGATGCTTGTTCCTGACTTCATGTCTCGAGTCTGTTTCTGGCCTTTGATGAAAGTGGCAACTTTCAGTTCTGCATGAGGTTAGTCTAGGAGGCCAATCCCTGGCTTTAATCCCGTAACCTGAACTCTTCCCCAATCTTCTTTCAGAATGGTTGCTTTCTACTCTGTAGTAGTTAGGTGGTCTAGACTCATACAAGGACCTCTTGCCTTTAGCATGCATTCTGTCCACTGCAGGTTCAACCATTAATGGTCGCTGCCTATCACTACCCGGATACGGCCTTTTGTTGTAAGCATTGGTTGGCTTAGAATGTCTTTGAACATCTCTGTAGTATTGCTTTCCATCAATTGGAAGCCCCCTCAACCATTTATGACTCAGTCTGCACCTGGGACACATCATCTGCATTACCGCTGCTTCCAAGGAATTGTCATCTAGTGCTTCTTCGTCAGATTGCTCCTTCTGATGTGAGAAACCTTGTCTAATAGCTGGTGGGTTTCTAGTCTCCTTCTTAGCAGTTGTCTGGTTGGCAGTATGCATTTGCACGTTGACCTCTTCCAACTTCTGCAGAGATAGATTCTGGAAGTTTGGTACAACCACATTAGCTGTGCCTTCTCCAACTTCTGGAAACGGGTTACTATCAATCCCCATGATCTTTTCTGTTTTGGTTGGGAATTTCAGACTTCCTTTCCGAATCTGCTCCTGGATCCTGTCTCGAAAAACAATGCAGTTTTTAGTCGAGTGAGACCAAGAGTTATGCCATTTACTATATATTTTTCCTTTAAGTTCATCTAGAGATGGCAGTTTTACTCCCTTTGGTAACTTAAGGAAATTGGCTGCAAGCAGATGGTCAAAAATGTCATCTGCTTTTGCCAGATCGAAAGAATACTTTTTGTGGAAATCTTTCTTTTTAAACTGCTGGTCGATGGTGGTGTCTTTATGAATCAATGCTTCACAAATTACAGGTTCTTTGCCCACAATCTCTGCTGCATCGATTTCATAATTGGGATCTCTATAATATGTCTTATACGAGGCATTATTTCGATCTTGTTCTTCTTCTAATAATGCTTCATATCTCGACACCTTATAGGTTAATTCGACCAAATCCCTGAACTTAGTTGAATCAAACTTCTTTCGAAGCCTGAACTCTAAACCGTTTTGAGCCAATCTTACAAACTCTGGCTCTGGGAGAATGACTCTACATTTATTCCAAGCCCTTTTAAATCTGGCAATAAACTGAGTAGCCTTTTCCTCAGGCCTTTGACTCAATCTAGCCAAGTCTGCCATGGAAACTTCTGGCTCTGATTGGAAGAATTGGGCATGGAATGCCTCTTCCATCTGTTGCCAATTTTGAATGGACCCAGGTGTAAGGTTGATGTACCATACGAATGCTCCTCCAGTCAGAGAATTTGGAAATAATCTCAGTTTCATATAATCATGATTAGTGAATTCACCGCATTGAGCAGCAAATCTAGCAATATGTTCTACAGTTGACTGATTTCCAGTTCCATAAAATAGAGTAAAATCTGGTATTCTGAATCCTCTTGGGTATTCATGTACCCTATCTACCCATTCTGGGTATGGTTTTCTGTATATAGGAGTCTGAACCCCCCGAGCCATTGGTCCACATATCTCCCTAACAATATCAGCAATCTGGTCTCTAGGAACCAAATTTTGTGCTTGCTGAACCACTACTGGAGGGACAAACACAGGGTTTGGTGGGCAAACTTGTGCCTGTGGTCCTCTTGGTCCATAAGGTTGCATATTTGGGACTGGGTGCCCCTGTGGTGCAGGTTGCTGTTGGGGGTGTGGGTAACCCCTTTGAGCCTGTCCTGTGAAAGGACTTGCAAAAGGTGTTGGAACAGATGTTGTATCCCTTCCATTTGTGGGAAAACCTTCCAACCCCCCGGGTATGAATTCGAATAAAGGATTATTATACCCCCTAGTACCAGGTATGGCTTCGAACATGGGATTTGTAACCGTTCTTATGCCAGTTTCTTGTATTTGGCCAGGTCCACCAATTTGTGTGGCTTCATTGTTGAGTACTGAGGCATTTTGGCCCGCTGCAGGCCTCGAAACAGGTTCATACCAAGACTGAGGTGATGGTCTTTCAAAGTTTTGGGTACTAGTTTGACCATTAGAATGTCCATTAACTTGCATAGGCTGTTTATCTCTAGCCAATCTTTGCTGAGGGACATTTAAAACCTCCTCCGTGTGTCTTGTGTTTGTTGGTTGGTGATTATTCATTCAATCCAAGAAGGATGTTGCCCATTTTTCCATTGTGTTCATTAGTTGTTGTCCCATAGCATCTACTAAGCCATCCCATGGATTTATTGGCTGAGTAGATGGAATGGTGGATGGTCCAATTCCTTGGTTTCGTCCAATACTACGAGCATATGGTTCTTGTCCAGAAGTACTGGTCTGTTCGACCAAAGGTTCTAATAACATGGGAGTTTCCACAGGATGTGTTACCACATTATCCTCTGGATTAGGTATTTCTACCTCTCCTTCTACGCCTTCCTCCAAGCGTTCATTTTCTCCTTGTCGTCTTCGTCTAGCCATATTTTAATAGTCCCACCGGGCGTGCCAAAAATATATGTTGGCTTTTTGGCTTTTCGAAGGGTATTTTTGTAAATGTGAGCGTGCCAGCAAGGATCAATCAGTCCTTACAAAAATTGTGATTGCCAACCAATTACCAGACGATTGTGTTTTAGTTCTTTCAGCCTCAATGAAGAGGACTTTTACTGGTGGCTTGACTTAGGAGAAATTAAGAGAAATAACAATTAATATGAAGAACAATGGAAGTATTTCATAAAAATGAAAAACTTACAATAGTCCAAACTCAGCCTCGAAGAGGTTTACAGCAACAGTCCACTTGAATCTACTTGAGACTACTCCTATGAATTGAAGTGCAGTGCAGATATGTAAAGTGCAGGTATTGAAAGTACAGGAATGTAAAACTGGAAAGTAAAATATGAAATAAAGACTGGTATGTATGATCTGAGTTCCGTCTTTTTTCCTGGGGGTCTCTCTGCTATTTATACTTGTCAAAGATGACCTTCGAACTGCTCTTCGAACCGTCGAACTGCTCCTCCATGATCGCTGATCATGTTGCCTGAGAAGTAGCTCCATTATGCCACCATTTGCAGTTAGGCTTCCCTCCTGCATTTGAATTTGAATATGAGTAACCGTTGAAGCCACGTCACCTTGCGTTTCTTTACTGATCCAATGTTGCTCAGACCATGTGAGAACCAATTATCATCACCACGTGTACGATCAGGATTGGAGACTTAAATTATTTTCCAATAATACCCTTATTCTGCCACGTGTCGGATTGTAACTGGCTTTTACAAAATATATAGCTAACAGACATATCTCGGTACCAACTTGCCTTTGACTCCAAAGTGAGTCTGGCCTTTCGTCGGTGTCACTTTCACAAACACGTGATCACTCACTTCATACTCTCTGTCTCGTCTTCTAATATCAGCATAACTTTTCTGTGTGCTCTGTGCAGTTTTCAGTCTTTGTTGTATCAGTTTCACTTTCTCGGTTGTTTCATAAACAATCTCGGGCCCAAGCAAAGGCCCGTCTCCAACTTCTGTCCAGCAAATCGGAGATCTACATTTTCTGCCATATAATGC
Organism: Camellia sinensis; assembly: GCF_055761805.1. Classification (NCBI taxonomy): domain Eukaryota; kingdom Viridiplantae; phylum Streptophyta; class Magnoliopsida; order Ericales; family Theaceae; genus Camellia; species Camellia sinensis. The sequence goes on from NC_138974.1 coordinate 116,684,804, forward strand.
CTCGAAAGGCGCCATACAAATACTTGAATGATAGCTGTTGTTGTAGGCGAATTCAGCTAAGGGCAAATGACTTTTCCAGTTTCCCTGAAAATCAAGGACACACATTCTCAGTAAATCCTCTAGAGTCTGGATGGTTCTTTCTGATTGGCCATCTATCTGAGGATGATAGGCACTACTCAGTCTCAGTTCAGTACCCAATGCAGTCTGTAGGCTTTGCCAAAACCTCGACGTAAACTTCGAATCCCTGTCAGAAACAATGGACACAGGCACTCCATGCAATCTCACAATTTCATCAATATAGAGTATAGCCAGTTTGTCCGCATTATAAATTGTCTTAACAGGTAAGAAGTGAGCAGATTTAGTCAGTCTATCAACAATAACCCAAATCGAGTCCATACCTTTACTGGAGCGAGGCAATCCTACAATAAAATCCATGGTAATATGTTCCCATTTCCACTCCGGTATCGGTAAGGGCTGCAACAAGCCTGTGGGTCGTTGATGTTCGGCTTTAACTTGCTGGCAATGAAGACATTTTGATACAAAATCGACAATTTCTTTCTTCATTCCCGGCCACCAGAAATTCAGTTTCAAGTCTTGGTACATTTTCGTATTCCCCGGATGGATAGAAAATTTTGAATTGTGGCCTTCGCTCAGAACCCTCCTTTTCAGTTCAGTATCATTCGGTACACACAGTCTTTCTTGAAATTTCAGTACATTTATTCTCAAATTTGAATCCCGGTCTCGGTTTAGATTCCCTTTCTTCGATGACTTTCTTCAAGAAGTCATCCAGTTGCTGTTTCGCTTTAATCTCTTCGATCAGTGCCGGTTGAGCAGAAATAGCAGCTAAGGTTCCACCTTGTTCTCGCAAGACAATTTCAATTCCAGATTTTTCAAGGTCACAAAGCAACTCTTTCTGTCCGGTAAACAAACATGCTAAGTTTCCAATCGATTTCCGGCTCAATGCATCGGCAACGGTATTGGCTTTTCCCGGATGGTACAATATCTGCAGGTCATAGTCTTTTATCAGTTCTAGCCATCTTCGCTGTCTCATGTTCAGTTCTTTCTGTGTGAAGAAATATTTTAAACTCTTGTGGTCAGTATATACTTCATATGTCGCCCCATACAGATAGTGACGCCAGATTTTCAGTGCAAATACTACTGCAGCAAGTTCCAGATCATGGGTCGGGTAGTTCTTTTCGTGCGGTCTCAGTTGTCGGAAAGTATAAGAAATAACTCTCCCATTCTGCATTAAAACACACCCCAAACCCTTATGAGAAGCATCACTAAATACAGTATAACCATCTATATATGAAGGTAAGGTAAGAATCGGTGCAGTTACAAGTCGAGTTTTTAACTCCTGAAAAGCAGATTCCTTTTGGTCAGTCCAGTCAAACGATATCCCCTTCTGAGTTAACTGAGTCAATAGTAAGGCAATTTTTAAAGAAATCTCTAACAAATCTTCTGTAATACCCGGCTAATCCCAAAAAGCTTCGGATTTCTGTCACATTTGTTGGTCTAGGCCAGCTCACTACAGCTTCGATTTTCTACGGATCAACAGAAATTCCATCTTTGCTAACAACATGCCCCAAAAACATAACATGATCAAGCTAGAATTCACATTTAGACAGTTTAGCATAAAGTTTATGTTCTCTGAGGGTCTGTAGGGCAAGTCTCAGATGATGTTCATGTTTTTCTATAGTTTTGGAATAAATCAGTATGTCATCAATAAATACAACAATGAAGTCATCAAGGTATGGTTTAAAGATTCTGTTCATGAGGTCCATAAATGCAGCAGGTGCATTGGTAACTCCGAAAGGCATAACTAAAAATTTATAGTGTCCATACCTCGTTCGAAAAGCAGTTTTATCAATATCATTTGGTTTAACTTTCAACTGATGGTATCCGGATCTGAGATCGATCTTAGAAAATACTTGTGCACCCTGTAACTGATCAAATAAGTCATCAATACATGGCAATGGGTATTTATTTTTCACAGTCACCTTGTTCAGTTCACGGTAGTCGATACACAATCTCAGTGAGCCATCTTTCTTCTTTACAAACAGAACAGGAGCACCCCACGGTGAAGTACTGGGCCTGATGAACTTTTTATCTAACAGTTCTTGCAGTTGCACTTTCAGTTCTTTCAGTTCGGTTGGAGCCATTCGGTAGGGAGCTTTAGAAGCTGGCTGCGTTTCGGGAATCACATCAACAGTAAATTCAATCTCCCTGTCAATCAAATCCCCTGGCAAATTGTCTGGAAAGACATCTGGGAATTCTTTGACTATAGGAATACAGTTCACATTAGCACTATAATCAGTAGATACAGTCAATACAGAACACAGATACCCTTTATACCCCTTTCTAATCAGTTTAACAACTTTCACAGATGAAATCAAATACGGAGGAGGTACTACTCCAACCCCATTAAACACAAATTCAGGCAGACCGGGTGGATGAAAAACTACTTGTTTCGTTACACAGTCTATAGTGACATGATATTTCGTTAACCAGTCCATTCCCAATATTACATCAAAATGGTCAATGTTCAGTGGCAGTAAATCAATAAACAGATGTGCATCTCCAACAATAATTTCACAAGCAGGGTACATATATGCACAGGTCGTAGATCCCCCAACGGGTGATGATACAGCTAACAGATAGTTCATAGGTTCTAAGGGTCTATTCAATTTTCGCGAAAAAAGCATGCGACACATATGAATGCGTAGACCCCGAATCAATCAGTACATAAGCATTTTGAGTACAAATAGAGAGAATACCTGACACAATGGTCTCGGTATTCTGGACATCTCCCGGTAATAGTGCGAACACTCGGCCTTGCCGCATAGGCTCTTTTCCGGTAGCTTTGGGGTTCGATTTTGGGGCAACGGTTGATGCTGCCACGCTTGGCGTAGCTTTACTATTGGCCTGTGGAGTAGAGGGACAGTCTTTAACCATGTGGCCTATCTTGCCACACCTATAGCAAGCTCCAGATATTTTGTAACAAACTCCCTTGTGATTTTTACCACATTCAGAACAGGGCGGTATTGAACGGTTTCCTTGACTGGAAGTAGTCGTTGACCTCGTATTCTGTTTCTTATTCAATGGGTTATGCTGCCTTTCTTAAACTTGACACCCTGTCTTTTACCCCGCCATTCAGACGATGGTGTTTCAGTTTTCAGTGCCTCGATATTCGCTTCAGCCATCAAGGCTCGGTTAAGAACATTTACATAATTCGGTAATTTCAAAACATTGATCCGGTCGAGAATTGCAACATTAAGGCCGCCTTCAAACTTTCTGGCCTTCTTGTAGTCAGTGTCCACCATGTGTGGTGCATATCTAGCAAGTTCAGTAAATCTTGTTTCATATTCAGCAACAGACATTGTGCCTTGTCTCAGCTGTTCAAATTCAGTCACTTTCCTATCTCTAACACACTGAGGGAAGTACTTTTCGAAGAAGGCTCCTTTGAATTGAGCCCAAGTCATAACAGTATTTTCATCACGGATAAGCATCCACCACCTTCTAGCCTCTTCTTGCAGAGTAAAGGTGGCTAACAGTACCTTGTGTGCCTCAAAGCACGGAAAAACCTCAAACAATTTTTCGGTCTCAAGAACCCATGCTTTAGCCTTTAACAGTTCAAGGCCTCCCTGAAAGGATGACGGTTTCATTTTGCTGAACTTCTGGGTCAGAGCAATTATATCCCCATCATTTACATTCACATTTTGTTCCGGTACAGCCGGAGGAGGAGGTGGGGACTGTTGATTCTGTTGTTAGTCTAATCTTTCAGTTATCAGTTCCATCATTCGTTCCAGTCTGGCCATTCTGGCCTCAGAGGATGAGGATTCAGTTTCATTTGCAGTTCTTGCATTATCCATTTCACTATAAGCAGTTATAACAGTTATTAACATAGGCAGTCATTTTTTTAAACAGATTCACACTTTAGCATATATTCAGTCAGTCATATCACACACTTATCATGCTCATGAAATGCCCTAATCACTTTTCTAGGACATCCTATAGCTCATCTGGACACGTGTGTGCGGTATAACTCGTGGTAAGTATCACTTTGATACCACTCTGTCACGACCCAAACCCGGTTCTATGGGTTTAGCACCGTAACCGGCCAGTAATCCGAGATTACCGAAGGCCTGCTTAACAGTAATACAGTAAAACAGAGTACAGGGCCTAGCGGAAGCCAATACAGTAAATAAACAATGCCCAATGAGCTGTGACAGTCTGTATACAAAAAGGCTTTTTATATATATATAAGCAGTCAGTAACAAAACAGTAGGTACAATATTTATAATCATTCCGATCAGGGACCCAATCTCTATTAACAGTACAATACAGTACATTCTATTCAGTTCTCAAAACAGTACAGAAGGGGAGAATAAAAAGACCCCTAAGCCAAAGCATGGCAGGTTCGGAACCTCGCAGTGAGACACATAGGTTGGCTCGACAAAACTGGAGTCTATCTCGACGCTTCTAGCCGTGGTCTGGTGCCTGTACACCTACATATATATATGAGCAGTGAGCTAAAGCCCAGTGAATAACAAAATGCATAAAGGGGTTAAGAATGAATGTCCTTATAGTAATGAAAACAGTTCATTAAATTAGTATTTCAGTCGATCAGTCAGCACAGTCATATGTGGTACATCCATTAGCATAACAGTACAGTAAACAGTAGGTCTTAAAAGACCGAACAGTAGTGATGGCCATCAGTCAGTAACAGTAGTGGTTCCAACAAGGGAACCGACAGAGATCTCTGTAACAGTAACAATAAACAGTAGGTGCCAAGGATGCCACAATACAGTTCAATATACAGGACATACATTCATTCAATTAACAGTATTCAATTTAGAAACAGTACAGTTCAGTTGTTTAGAAAATAATCATTTTTGAACATATCTTTACACAATCGTTACTCACAGAGTTCTGGGCTACAGTAAACTAGAGCGCGTCTCCCCAGTCGCCAACCCTACACAGTTAACAGATTGAACACACGCTAAGCTACATAGTTGGGAAAGATATAAACTTAACCCCTAATTTGCATCGGTGTGTTCAACATCTACATTCTCAAAAAGATGTCTTAGACTAGGTCTAATAATGCCTAGGATGAGATGAGGATGCAAAGATGCACTTTAAAAGCATTTTCAGAAAACAGGGGTCACGCTCGAGCATAGGTTACTCCGCTCGAGCGGACGTGAAGACAAAGGTTTCTGCTCGAGCGTATAATTACTCGCTCGAGCATTCTGCAAAAGAGTCGGAAGTGCTGGAAATGTGAAAATCACGCTCGATTGGGCGCTCGACGCCCGCTCGAGCACGAGACACAATGTCCCGCTCGAGTATCAATTATGCCGCTCGAGCGGACTTCAAAACAGAACAAAAATGCTGGGAGCACGATTTCCACGCTCGAGCGCCAGTCACCCAGCTCGAGCGTGAGTCCAAATTCTGGAAATTCCAGATTTGAACCTCAAGCTCAAAACCAAGTTTTAAACCATAAATTTCGATCCTCTTGGGCCAATTTTCCAGAAAACACCTCAAAACTCCTTCTTTAACATGATTCAAAGCTCAATTTGCAAAATCAAAGCCCAAGGGTGTTTCAAATAAACTCAATTTGAAACCAATTCTCATGAACATGAAGAACATGCAAACATGCATGAATTTAAACTATTTCAAAGCTTCAATTTCATGCTCAAGTGAGCCAATTCTCCCAAGGACAAGTTGAAATCATGGACTTAAACACAATATGAACATGCATGTAACATTTTACCATGAAATCAACTCACAACTCAACAATTCAAACATGCATGCATGGAATGAGCTTCAATTTGACATGCTAGGACTAGAACATGACTCAATTCATCAATTTAGACATGAACAATGCAAGAATCCACTTAAACACAACAATGAGAGGTTGAATTCCTTACCTAGTTACAAGTATAGAAGTCCAATTAGGCAATTCTCCTATGATCCCTTCAAGTCTTCCAAGCCAATTCTCTAGAACAATTCAACTCTCTCACTTCCTCTCTCTCTAGTTCAGTGGTGTGCTCAAAAGAAGCTGAGGAAATGTTTTGTAATGCAAGGCTAAGGCTTAAACAAAGTTTGGTGTAGTGGTCCACTAGGGGTTAGTTTGGTAAATAATGCAACTCTTGTAATTTAGCACTATTTAATCTAATTTAATCATACCAAATCAGTTTTCAGATGAATATACCATAAAATCACATAAATTATGAGGATCATGAAACATTAATCAATTTCTGGTTCGGCCGCCGATAAGGCCTTCAATTCGCAATTTAAACATAAAAACAGGAACAGATAATCAAACAGTCCAACAGATAAACATGCAATTAAACAAATACAGTCAATCGATTCAGTTTCAGATTTCAGTTAGTCAGTTCAGTATTTCAATTACTTCACTTATCAGTCATAATCAGTTCAGTTTAACGGTAATCAGTGGTTATTCGGTAAATAGTGATGAGGGTTATTACACGAGCTGTGCGAGGCAAGGTAGAACCGAGCTAGGCAAGCTCGGTGAAATTTTCCGTAAAGCACGGTGGTGTTAGCTCGGTTGTTTTGTTATGCTACCGTGGTAAAACTATCTCACTTAGTTAAGCAATGAGGAGGGTGCAGAAAGATGAGCATTACCTTTCTGATTCCTAGGAAGACCCTGTTAAAGGGAGTTGAAGTCCTACTAGGATTTTGCTATATGGATTCTATAAAAGCTCATTACAGACCTATGTACATGTATCACAACTTTTACTCTCAAATATACAGAGCTTTTGTCTATTGTCTATTTTGCTAACTTAGGCATCAGAGAGGTATCCGGCACACATCCACTGGCTAGCTCACGTTTGTATTTTCAGAGAATAAAGCGACGACATTTGGAGGAGTGCAAACTTGATCAACAGGATTATACAAGAAGATTATTTCGTGCTCATACAGAGAGGTTGTAGGTGTATGTATTTTGTGTCTATATATATACTGTTTAGAAATCTGAGGAGTTAAATTCATGTATAAAGAATGTGTGTAATTCTTAGTTAAAAAATTCTACACAGAATTACAAACTTTAAAAATGAAGAAAACATAGTGAGCGAATGAATTTTAAATTGAAAATTTTACAGTAAATTAATTAAATATTGAATTGCGTATCAGAATTTTCTCATAATTTTTGGGAGTCAAAATCTATATTAACTGGTGCGTTCAAATCTGTCCAGAAACTAGTGTAAAACAGTAACTTCGGAAGTGTCGTTCCCTTTGGGTATAAATTTGAAAATTTTCAAATCAGCGTCATTAGAACCGGTTATGAGTCTAGTTTCTTACATTTTTGGCCTTGCGTTGATTGCTCGTGTATGCTAAGAGAGCCATTAATTTCTTTAAAGTGCTGCAGAAAAAACCTGTTTGGGTGTAATTATTTGTAAATAACTATTTTGATAAGCAAATCAAGTAAAACCAATTGGGTTTGAAACTTAGGATATATTAGTTGATATTTGAAGGGTTTTGGAATTTTTCGAACAGCGTGGAGTGGGTTTTGTAATTTTCAAAGCTAGCGGATAAATTGGGAAAGCTTGTTTAAAACTCTGTTTTATCTTAAAATTACTTTTAGTTAAGTTTCGATCAGAACCCATGCCTTGTGAAATTTTAGATCTTGAAGAACATGAACTTAGGTGTTATTTAAGAGTAATGGTAAATGGGGTTGAGCTGTGTTAGTGTGCTTTAGTGTGGGGTACATAGTTTTTATTCTCTTTAGTAATTTTAAATTAGTAATGACGTGTAGTCTTCATACTTGGTTCAGGGCACTAGTTGGACTTTCATTCTTTATTCGAGGATTATATTATACCGTGTTTAGGTGAGTAATTTCATGCTACATATTTCTATAAACGTTCCCCTACCCTAAACTGTTGGAAAATTAAATTGTTATTTCAGAACTAAACTGTTTTAATAAATTATTATATTATCAATGGAATCAAATTATTTCTGAAACATGTGTGAACTTGGCATACTGTAAACTATTTGTTTTGGTCTCATGTTTATAATTGTGAACTATCATGTTTTGTGAAACTGATGTGTATTGATTATTAGGACCATATGTATATTTTAGTCTAGGGAAATTATTCCACTGTGTGTGATGACTCTGGCCACTAGGGAACAGATCCGGGTTAGGCCGTGATGACTCTAGTGCTCAATAATTTTAAGGAAAAGACCTAGGTTAGGCTAGGTGATCTTCAATTGGATCGTCTTAGAGAAAAGGCCCGAGTGGCCACCTTGTGGATGACTCTTAGTTCGGTATTGGATCCAACGGGGCTTATAGCCTTGAGAACTGTGTGGCATGTTACTAGTTATTTCTTGGTACCTAGAAAATTATTGGTGTTCATGTTATAATTTGTTTTAAGTGAAAAATGTCATTTATTATATTCTTGAGAGATATGAGTTTTTTAACTGTTGAACTGTGGAACTTTATTTTTGAAACAGATTGTCTTTACCAAGTTGTATGACAATCTAATTTTTGTGATACATATCTTATTTTGGTATTAAACCCTGTTTTCAAAACGTATTTACTGTCCATGTTGTTACTCACTGAGCTATGAGATGACTCAGTTGTTTATCATTTTTAGGTGTTAGAAGGACTTAGAGTGGACTTATGGTGTTGTGGGGACTCAATTGCATAGACCTCTAGGACATTCGTTTATTTTGTTTTAAATTGTTATGTCAAGTTTGTGGATATTTATTTTTATTTTTATTAAGGTTCATTTAGAATTATTTTGATATGTGAGTTGTTTATATCTAATAAGTTTAGATAGTATTGATTATGGTTGGTTTTTCCGTTTATACTTGTGGCATGTCACTGGATTGAATTTGGTTATTTATTACTGGACTTTTGTATAATTGTTCAATGTGATTATGGATTAGTGGTTAGGCTTATGTGTTGGGGTATATCTCCTTATTGGAGTATGACACCCAATTGGTTTATTAAAAGAGTTTAATTTAGTTTGGTATTAGTTATAATATATTTTTATATATTATATCTAATTTATGGAAACCCAATTCAATTTGGTAACAACTAGAGTTTTGATAAAAGACTCAAGATTCAATAATATATATATATATATATATATTGTTTTAGTCTTCCGAAAAAATTAGAGTGAGGCATCAGCTATTTGATTATTCATCCTTGGTAAGTGTGCTACAAATTGATTCAAGTTTTGTTCTTTCAAAGCACTATTATTCGGCTGCTACTGTGTGGAATTTTCTTCAGTTCATTTCGATTGGTTTGGTGAAGTTGATTTGGGTTATTATTTTGGGTTTTCTATAATTTTAGTTTTGAAGATTTTTGTTTATTTATTTGGTGAGACCGTTCTTTTTGTTTTATTTATGATTATTTGGAATTTATTTTGTGAGACTATTCGTTTGTAATCGTTTAGAAACTTTTTGGTTGATAGTGGAATCGAATTTCGATCTCGTGGACGTACCTCACATTGAGAGAACCACGTAAAATTCTTGTGTTGTTTTTTATTTAATTTTTTTGTATTAATTTTTATTTCTATTAATTTATTTACTTGTGAAGAATTATATATTTTCTCTAAACATGACGGGTGCCTTGGGCTAACCCTGTGACCACGGCTGGTCATACCAGGTTCGGGGTGTGACAATAACATTTCATTTTGATTTTCTTGAGCTGGGATTTAACAGGTGTCCTTAGCTTGAACCTTTTCATCTTCTCCTTCATCTCTTTCTTCGTGAGATGCTGAACTTGAATGAACTAAGAATCAAGCACAAAAAACTCGTAAAATACCCAAAATTATTGATTCAAATATATATATATATATATATATGTATAAAAACAATTCATTGCTCAAAAATTGGATTACATTTTCTTACACTACAGTTCTTCAGTAACCAAATGGGGAAACAAAAAAGCAACCAGAACTACAATATGCCCGGAATCAGTAAGCACCCATCACATAAAAATTAAAAACCCCTACTTCGGACACTGAATGGCTGTGAAGAAATCGATGAACAAAAAAGTAGAAAAAAAAAAAAAAAATTCAATCGCAAAAGTTGGAGTGGATATTGTTATCCCAGCATCCCACATGTTCTCAGCAACCAAAGGGGGTAACCAAGAAAAAAAAATTTAAAAATTAAAATGTTCCCAGAATCAGTAAGCACTCATGACATGAAAATCATTACTCCACACATTGTTTGGCTGCCAAGAAAACCAATTAACATAAAACTAAACGAAATGCTTCAATTGTAAAAATTGGATTGCATTTTTCTTTGCTACATTCTCTCAACAATCAAATAGACAGAAAAGAGTAAAGCTATAACATAACCACAACAATAGGCAAACACCTATTGCATCATTTTCCTAGAAACCAAGCAGGCAAAGCAGAAAAGAAAAGAAAAAGAAAAAGAGAGAAAACAAAACAAACCCTTGAATACAGAGATGTGGGGGAAGCGGGGGCAAGAGAACCATCTAATTGAGTAACGGAGGATGATGTGAGGCTAAAGAGGCATTGAAAAAGGGCTTAAAATTTGAAGAAATCAAGTATAATGAGAGGGGGTTGTGAAGAAGCTGAGGAAAAGAGTGAAGGAGATGATGGGAAGATGATGATGATGATGGTGATGATGATGAGAGAGCTAGGTTGGTTTCTCTGTAGAGTGAATGAGGTCCAGTAATCGAAGTTTGGTGCACCATCGCTGCATTGTCGAGGAGATTTTACCGATTGACGGAGGGAGGAGGGAGGAGGAGGGCTAGCCATCAACGGGGATGGTCGGTGGAGAGGAGAAAGGTGGAGAGAGGAGAGATGGTGAGTGTGGGTACGAGATGATGAGTTTGCATTTTTTTTTTGAAATTTGATGTCAAAATGTATTTTTTTTTTTTTTAACTTTTTCCGTTATAAGCTGACAATAGGAGACAAATTGATATGATTTAAAAAAAATTTGAGATTAAATTGAAATTATTCAAAATTTAAGGGTATAATTCATTATTGAAATAACGTATAAGGGTAAAAATAATTTTATTTTATTTTATTTTTTGTTAAAAGTCGTGTGTTAAACATGACTTTTAAGGATAAAACGGTGTAAAATAAACAATTTAAAAAAAAATCCTAAAAATTAGAGTAGTTAAAAACGCGTTGTTTACTATTACGCAATTATTGCACACGACTCTTGACTACTTATAAAATGAAATTCAAAAGGGAAAATAATATATCAGCATAGATTTAGGAAAATAATTACAAATCATCGATAAAATTTATAAATTTTAATGATTAAAATATTAAATTGTTTCATGATTATGTAATTTTGTTTAAAAGGTTCCACTGAATTCTAATTTCCCCAATTCAAAAAGTGGAGCTTTCTTCTCTCGACTCATTATGTAGTGGTACAGGGAAAATTCACTCTTACTTAATATTTGATATTTATTAATTAAAGGTAATTTTTTTATTAGAATTTTAAGAATTAACTTGATAAATGTCAAGTAATAAAAAATTTTGTATTTATATTTTAAAAATATATGACTTTAAATGTAAGATTGTGTAACAAAAACATGACTTTAAAATTAACATGGATTTAAAATATAAGTTAAAAAAGACTGGAGCTTGGAAAATAAATTTTTTAACATAAATTTAAAATACTAAATTCAAACATATTTGAGCTTGGAAAATAAGAATTTTAACATGAGTTTGGCATAAAAAACTTCACAACAAATTACAACTATGGTCCTGTAGTATGTTTTCAATTGCATTAATTTTAATTTTAAATTTTTTATATTAAGTTAATTTAATCTAATTGATAATATTATTTTAAAATTTAATTGGACTAAAATAAAAAATAAAAAATAAAAAATAAAAAATAAAAAATGAAATAGTTTGTTTATTCTTTGCAAATAATTGAGAGGTTAGAATAATAAATGGCCCAATATAAAGCGGTCCATTATCTTTTGATTAGAGCATATTACTTTTCATTTTGTTTTTAATTTTTATATAAATATTATAAATTAAATTAAATTGATACAATATAGAAAAACAAAAAAACAAAATGAATACAATCAGAATATAAAAATCAAATTTGCATAAAGAATTAAATAACAGCTATCTTGTAGACAGGCAAGACTGACCGAATGATTACCTGTCAATAATATAAACCCCAAGAATCACAAAAGTTCAGAACTCTCACTCCTTTCTCTTTCTATCTCTCTAGGGATTTTATTTTGAACAAGTTCTCTCCAGTGTTTTGATTAGTGCTTTTGTTTTTAACACCCCCTCTCCCCTCCCAATAATGTTTCTAATCTAGTTACTTACTAGTGATCCCTAGGTTTTTCATGATTGCCTTTCAAATTTAGGGTTTAAGCAAGTTTGCTAGGTTTTGTTGCTCCTAAATGTTTGTCTTTGGGTATGGTGTGTGATTTAGCAGAAAGTATGCATGATCTCATATGGGTTTGATCTCTTTTTGAAAATTTTCAGTCGGATTTTCAAAATTTAGTGTCTAAGGCTTTATTTTTATTTTTTTTTTAATTTTTTATAGCAGAAGTTGTAGTAGTAAGTACTTCTCCTGCTTGAAAAGGCCTGTTTCCAAAGAGGTTTGTTGTGGCTTGGCTTTTATCACCTTTTTAGTCAAATTTAGTAGTCCCCAAAAAGTACTGTGTAGGCATGGTGGTTGTGTTTTAGTTGCCTTTTGATAAATTCATTAAAGATTTTATAGAGTGTCTATTATTGCTTTGAGTTTCAGAACTGTCTTGCACTTTTTTTAGTACAAGTTCCATCAATATTCTCTCAAATGGCTTCATCTAGTAGGAGAAGAAAAAGAAGAACAAGAAAACCTAGAAGAACCCAGTACAAGAAGCGGCTCAACCGATCGAAAAACAAAGAAATGTCCATAGATTTGGCTGTCAACTCCTCAATCACTAACTCCGATCATTTATCAAAGATTAGCATCATTGATGTTGACGATGGAGTTGATGTCACTTCAAGTGGCTGCTCTACACCAAAAGGACCACGGTTTCAAATACCACCGATTTTGACATGCCCTCCAGCGCCGAAGAAGCAAAGAGTTGCTTCGAATTGTTCTTTGCTGCGACGAACCCCCATAGCTTTCTTTGCTCCTCCAGATTTAGAGCTCTTTTTTTCATTCGCTCTTCGCGATATCATGGTCTGACTCTTGTGTTCATTGAGTAAGAAGATCACTGATCATCCTCATTAGCTTTTTAAGTTTAAGGATTTTGTGGATTGCTTTTAATTTGTTTTATGTTCTTCCATTTTGATTTGATCACTGAGATTGAGTATTTGTGGTCTAATCAGTGATATTAGAAGAACTTGTTAGTTTTTTTTTTTTTTTTTAGATGTGATGGCTTTGGTTGGGTTTTAGTGTGTAGGGTATGGTAATTAGTAGTGAGTTTTTATTTTATTTTATTTTATTTTCAATGTATTACTGACTTCTGGAGTTTGAAGAGTGCAGTGTGATGGGTATCGTTTGTGTGTAATTTTAGCTTGCAGTTACCGGTTTTGGTTTGTTAGCCTACTAGAGAAAGTAAAAGAATAGACTTACTTTCTCTCTCTCTTTCTGTGCAAATATTAGTTTTACTTCTTCTATTCTCTTTTGCCTCTTATATTGGAAGGGTCCTGCTGCGTTTCATGAAAACTGTCGTGAAAACTGTTATGAAAACCATCTGCACCGTTGGATCATGAGACACATACCTGATCTAACGGTGCAGATGGTTTTCATGAAAATTCTTCATGAAACCTAGCATTTCCCATATTGGAATGGCTGATAGTATACTAGTTTGTTAAGTTTTTTTTTTTTAGGGTCCAGCTTGTCTCAAGTTGAGATCAAGACTGGACCCGTTCAGTTCGGTTCATGGGGCTCATTTTTTGGGCTCATTTTGATAATCTGAACCGTTCAATGTGTAGAACTCGTTGAGTACTACATGTTTGTAAAAAATGACGTTAATCGGATATCAATAGCTATGTGATCAAATCAGTTTTGTATAAAAAAATGGATGGTGAAACAATTAACGGTTGATAAAAAACTGTTTTGTTCATATAGCTATCGATACCCAATCAACGTGATTTTTTACAGGTATATAGTACTCGACGAGTTTTACACATTGAACGGTTCGGATTATTAAAACGGGACCCGTGGTGGGCTCCCACGGACCCAACAGCACGGTCCAGTCCGATCTTGGACTGGACCAAAGCCACTGCCTTTTTTTATTATTATTTATTATTATTATTTATTTTTTAATGATTGAGTGTTTGGTTCAGCTTACAGTTATTTTGACTAATTAAGAAACTCACGCAAGGTACCTATTCCATGTGGATTGAGAAAATCTCGGGTAGAGTTTATGGGCGCAACCTTAAAGAGTTGATAGTACCTAATAGAAATTGAATTTAAAACCTGAAGGAAGCACACCTCAGGCTCCAAATTGCACCTACTAGATGAATTCTTTAGGGTTTAGTTTGTGAAGTTTTATACACCAAATATGCATATTTCTATAAATTTTACATCAACAAACCACCATCTTGAAGTGTGGTTCATCCAAGTTGTTTAATCCAATTAAGAGTGATATTATAATTTCATATTTAAGTGGATCCTAAACCTTGATGATTCAAATTGTCAGACTGAGGTCCCCACCTAACAGGTTATTGCGCAATTTCATCCTCACACATCTTTAATCTATAAGTAAAGATTTCCAGAAAAGCCTTCCCACTCTACTTTTAGAATTGGAGTAAGAACATAATTTCAGGATATACAGGTATATCCCAAATGGTTAAATTAGAGTGAAAGTGTGACTCCTACACAATTTTTTTAAAAAAATAATTTTGTTCACCTATTTAACTGGTATATGATTCTTACAGTGGTTGTTCCGAAGCAGTGTATCCCATTTAATGCAGGGTTGGCTGAACGGAAGAGATTCAACAATAAAATTTAAGGTTTGGAGTTCTAAACACTTTAAGGGGTCATTGGAGATATGTCAATCGTTAACTTTAGAGGGTCAAGACTAATTGAATTACGTGTAAGTTAATTCAAATATCCGATTATGAGAAAAAAAAATTCAAGTAAATGGAAAAAATTATAAATATTTAGAACGAATTACACTAATGATCCTTATAGTTTGAGATTTGTGTCACTTTGATCTATGACTTTTCAATTGTGACATATTTGACCATAAATTTTGAATTTTGTTCTAAATAAGTACAATTGAAGATACGATTTTTGGAATTTTTAAATTGATCAAAATAGCCACCCATTACGTGATCATTATTCAAACACATAATAAAAATTAATTTGGTAAAATAAATAAATGCATAAAAAATTTATCAAGTTTACATAATTTTATCTTTGGTGGGTAGAAATAATTTTTAAAAATTCAAAAATATTCTTTTTGACATTTAGTTTTGTCAAATTAGTTTATATTTTATCAAATTGACGACTTTACTCTTAAAATTGATCAATGGTCTTTAATTATTCTTATTTGAAATAAGATTTAAAATTTAAGATCAAATGTATTACAATCGAAAAGTCAGGGACCAAAATGAAACGTATCCCAAACTACAGAGATTGTTAACTTGATTTTCCCAAATATCTACCTATCTAGTGATTGAACCAAATCAAACTTGTTTGAAGAATTGAAGCTATAAAATGAAAGTTAAACCTTTTATTATAGTGTATGTGGGAACACAAAAGACTAGTAGTGTTGTTTTGTGTGTCAGATTAAATGTGGGGTGTGTTGTGTCTAAGCTGAGACAAGCATAATAAGGAATCCAATGAAAAGGCTTGAGTTGGTTGTGATTATTGTCACAATAGAGAATCTCAAGAAATGTTCTTGATTCTTTTTTCATACTTGTGTCCTTTTTTTTTTTTTTTTTTTTTTCCATTTATTATAAATATTGATTGGGCATCCCTTATTTCAGTAAGGACATGTACCTTCATTTGTTTTTTTTGGTTGGTAAAATTACATCACAATATTCTAATTTTACCAGTAAGGTCCATTATTTTTCTTTTATTTTCCCTCAGTTTCTCAGTTTCTTATTAAGATATAAATAATAAATTTTGCTATTCTCTTTAATAACTTAATTTTTTGTGTTGTCTTTTGCATGCGTTTAGCATATGTATGTAGAAGAGTATAATTACATGTAACGATGTCATTATAATATATAAGAATTTTAGAAACTAAATTTTTGTCCTTAAAAATAAAAATATTTAGAAGCCAATTTTTGTCGTTGCAATGGTCATTACCATAAGATTGTCTTGAAAAGTTTTTTTAAAAAAAAAATGACTTTTAGTTATAAAATTGAAAAAATGTCACTAATAAATACACTTTTACAGTAGTAATAATTTGGTACAATATTTACTTTTTGAAACCAAAATTTAGTCCCAAAAGTACAATAAATTCATCACTAAGGTGCCGTTTGGTAACACTTACGTTTTTTATTTTCTGTTTACATTTACAAAAATTTAAAAAACTCAAATAAAAACTTGTTTGGTAAAATTTTTGATTTATAAATCAGTGGTCTCAGTTTATAAATTTGGCCAAAAAATAAAAACACAAAAAATGTGTTTCTATTTTGAGTTTTCAATTTTTTTTTTTTTACCACCCAACACTAGCCACCACCCGCCACAATTTTCCACCACCGTCTTCCGCCACCACCACCCACCACCCACCACCCATCACTCACCTGCCACCCACTCGCCACCATCATCCACCCCTTGCCACAACCACCACTCACCACCCACCTGCCACCACCACTCGCCACCCGCCACCACTACCCACCAGCCACCCACCTGCCACCCACTCGCCACCACCATCCACCCTTTGCCACTACCGCCACTACCACCACCACCACCCACCACCTACCTGCCATCCACCCGCCACCACTCACTACCCGCTACTACCATCCATCGCCTGCCACCAACAGCCGCTACCTACTTGCCACCACCACTCACCAGCCACCTGCCATCCACTCGCCACCACCCACCACTACTACCACCACCACCCACTCGCTATTACCTACCACCCGCCACCGTCACCCACCCACCCACCCACCACCACCACCACCACCCTCCACCACCCACCACCACCACCACCACCCGTCACCTGCCACCACCACCCGTCACCCACCGCCGCCACCACCACCTCCCACTTGCTACCACCCATCACTCGCCACCGTCATCCACCCACCCACCCACTATCACCACCCACCACCCATCCGCCACCCACCTGCCACCACCACCTACCACCTGCCACCGTCACCCACCCACCCATCACCACCACCCGCTATCTACTAGCCACCACCATCCGCCACCCGCAACCCACCACCCGCCACCACCACCACCATCACCACCCACTCGCTACCACCCACTACCCGCCACTGTCACCCACCCACCCATCCACCACGACCACTCGCTACCCACCCGCCACCACCACTACCACCACCACCACCCACTCGCTACCACCCACCACCCGCCACCGTCACCCACCCACCCACCCACCACTACCACCACTACCACCACCACCAGCTATCCACCACCCACCGTCATCACTTTTCACCACTGTCTTCCGCCGCCACTTGCCATCACTTGCTATTTCTCACTCTTTTTTATATTTTTAATTTTTTTAAAACATTTTGTCAATTACCAAACGCGTTTGTAGTTTATGTTTTTCTAAAAATAAACAAAAAATAAACAAAAATCAGTTTATAAAATTTTTGTAAATATAAATTGAAAACGTAAACGTTACCAAATACACCCTAAATGTCTAATTTTATCGCTAAAAATATAACAATAACACTTTTGACAACCAAATATTAAAAAGTGATTTTGTTCCTAAATCTTTATTTCTAAAATCTTAATTTGTTATATTGTGTTATAGCCTGCTTATGAAAGAGAGTGTAATTACATGTTAAGGAGCACGTTGAAAATCTAAATAATAGTCCTCTTTCTTTAATTAGCAAGTTAAAAATAAGGGGAATTACATTGATATGGTAGAAAAAAAAATATTTATAAAAAAAATGATATACATTATAAATATTAATAATTAAAAATATAAACTTTATCACCAATATGTAATAATTTTTCAAACCACCCCTGAATGATAATTTCCCCTTACAAATAAGCCTATGATAGAACAATAGGCCGAGCTTCACCAAGTATACCATTTTAATGTATTACATATTATCATGATATTGTTTAGTTAAACCATGTTGGTGCAAAAAACAATTATAGTGGCCATTACAAGAGTCATAGACAAAACAAACCTTTATGGCAAAGTAGTTTTTTGTGTGTGTGTGTGTGTTTTTTTTGGGGGGGGGGGGGGGCTACCTCGTGTGTCTCTAATTAGGAATGCATAAATCATTATCCCTAAATGCATGATTGAAATGAAATAAAAGTAACCCTAGTGGCTGAACCATTCAGCTTTGAATATTTTGCCTGTTTGGAACTTTTGTGAATATAATACTTATTTATACTAATATACATGCTTGAAGTGGTATTTGGTAAAGTTGAAAATTGAAAATTATGCATTAAAAATTGCATACTGAATTTTTTTAACTAAAAAGTTATTTGATGAAAATTTGAATGTTTAATTAAAAATAAGTTATTTGATATGTATAAAATCAAATTGTATATTTTAATTTTTATAATGTGATGGTGATAGTGATGGTGGCAGTGGCGGTGGCATAGCGGTAGTTGTGATGGTAGTGATAGAGTTGATGATGGTGGCGGTGGCAGTAGTGACAGTGGTAGTGCTGGTTGTGGCATGATGGTGGTGGTTGTGATAGCAGTTGTGGTAATGGTGGCAGTGGCATGGTAGTGGTGGTAGCGGTAGCGATGGTGGTGGTAGTGGTAGTGAGTTTATAATAATATATATTAATACTTATATTTAGTATTTATAAATTCAATAAAATTAAATAAATTTTGTATACCTTAAAAGTAAGAGAATTTTAAGATTTAGAAAAGAGGCTCCTTCCTAACAGTTTTACTTGAAAAAAATATTATGTAGTTTCTAAACATCCCAATCATGCCAATCGTAAGATAAAAAGTTTTGCCCCCTTGGTTAATTTAGGTGAATAGTTTACCCGACAATGATCAATGATGTTTTGATTATCATAGCCAATTTTGACAATGTTCAAATTAATTTTCATTTTTTGTTTTGTTTTGTTTTGTTTTGATTTACTGATTGAAATGAATCCACATCAATTTTGATACGTGTTTGCGCACGTGCGAGAGGAGAGAGAGAGAGAAAGGAATTCTTGGAATGAGGATTGATGCACTGTAATGAATGATTCTTTTATATATTTTTTTATATAAAGAAGTTAGCATATGGATTGATGTCTTTTGCCTAAAGTTAGATAGTTACTTTTTTAATTCCAATGATGCAAAAACCTATGATTGATTTATTAAAAATTTACTATAGCACTAACATTGCTTAACTTTTCTAGAATCCGAGGTTGCTCCTCTTCTGTTCTTTCACAAAGAAGAGGTTCACTATACTTCTTTTAGCTTTTGAGTCAAACCATCAACAGCTACATTCTCATTCTAGTCTGGTGCACCTATCTAATTTTCTTACTAGATTCTTTTAAATTAACTTGATGTCGCCATTGATGTGATGTGAATTACTTAACAGCAATGTGATTGGGTTCAGTCGGTAAGTGTTTGAATTTTCCCGCTTAATGTTGGGGTTTGAGTATTCATAGTTATTTGGTAGAGTTAAATTTATTATTCAGTGCTCAGAGTATATGAAGAGATCTTAGTTTTGGTCTCCACTCCACGTAATTGTAATAGATCTACATATTATTATGTAGTGTTGAGAGACAGAGTTAGTGTTGATAGATATAAGAAATATTCTATTTACGTATCTATTTTATAAAATTTAAATGAATGTTATTTAAATATAGAATTTTTAAATAGAATTATTTGGATAGGTGGGAAGGAAAGACAAACACAAAAACCTACACCCTTTCCCTAGAAAGGCCTAACATATCAGCCACCAACAAGCTTCTAAGCACAGCTACAAGAAATTCTACTGGTTGCTTCGCTCCAAATTTGGCCATGGCGACTGCACATAAGTTGCCTTCTCGGAGGATATGCTGGATGGTGCATTCAGCTGATGAAATGGAGAGTTTTCACTTGAGCCTTCCTCCCAACAGTTTAACGACCCTTTCTACATCTCTGTTTCAATCACCACCTTGGTCATGCCGCACTGGAGAATAATTATCAGTGCATTGTAGACTGCCCATAGTTCGGCTTCTAAGCTTGAACAATTATCCAGCCTGCCATAATAACCATTGATCCAACTTCCAGTTGCATCTCTTAACAGCCCACCAAATCTTCCAAAACCAGATTGACCACTTGTGCATCCATCAGTATTCAACTTTATACTGTTATGGACACACTTTAAATCATACCTAGTTAGGTTAGAAATTCAATACCTCACCACGGTGTGGTTCCCATCATCTCTACACTTAATGTTAGTCTAACAATATAATAAACGAGATAATTAGCACAAATGTTGTAATGATAATGACAATAACTAATATATGTATACAAAAACAAGTGTAGAAAAAAGTAATTGTCAGACTTTGGGAGTCGCGTTGTCACTGTTTTAAAATTGTTTTCTTTCCCTCACGAAGGTATAACCGGAGCGGAGCTGTTCTAAGATAAAACTCAGATTCCTCATAACGTCTTTGATTTAGTGTTCACAATTATCACGAGACTTGAACTAAGAAACAAATCAAAGTTGTTCAAAACATCAATATAAAATACAGAGAACTCTCATAAAATCTTTTTTTTTTTGATCAACAAAAGAAAACTTTATTGAACTCTCATAAAATCTTCCATCTCTCAAATCATCTTTTTCATCTCTTTGGTATACCCAAATTGGATAGAGATGCAGTAACATATATAGAAGAAAAACTAATGGTATGGTATTAATCCTCCTAAGAATAAAACATATAATGAATAGAATTATTATGTAATAAGCCTCCATGAATGATGAATTAAGATTTGTATTGATTTTGAAATAAAACTTCATAACCGATATATCAAATAAATTTATTTTTGTTAAAATATCTCATCATTTAAATCTTGTTTGTTATTTTTTATTTTAAAGCGGACTATTATATATGACTAAAATAACTTTCCAAAATTCTTTACCCATATGTGGTTTCTCTTGTAGCATATAAGTTTGTAGTTGTTGTTGTTGTTGTTGTTTGTTATGATGAGAACCACCAGAAACTCTTAAAACATTATTTTTAAAATTATCTTTAATGATATGATAAGAGATTGAGTCTTAAGTGGTTGATTTTTTAAAATGATTAATAAATGATGTGTAATAACCCACGTCATTGTTACTAAATTTAGGGATCATATTTTAGGAGTAACAAATTTTTTTTTTTTTTTTTTTTTTTGTTTTTTTCTTTTGTTTTGAGATATGGTAGATCTTACAAATAGCATTTCTATTTGAAACTAAAGCAATTAATATTGTGACTTATAATTTCCATTAGTTAACTACGTGCAATGACAACATAAATTTTCACTCTGTTCATGCTTTTTTTCTTTTTTTCTTTTTGATAGATTGTAAGCACTTATTCATTACAATCAAGGTGGCCCTATTTCTAAAGCAACTTTAGCTTTTGTTATGATTAAAATGTGAACAAACAACAGTACTTCTCAAAATACAATCGCATGATTGAGTTTGGAGGGTATTTCTGTCCATTCATAATTAATTATCGGGTAAATTATCCACTAGTTCCCATATTTTTTCGTTTGTGTCATTTGAGTCTCTATACTTTCATTTGGTTCAATTTTAACCCTTAATTTTAGACTTTGTGTCAATTTAGTCCAATTGATAAATTCGTTAGGTTCTTTAACAAAAAAAAATCACTAAATTGGCTGAGTAAGTTACAAATTTGCCCTTAAAACATTACACATGCCACTTATGTGTGCATTTGTCATAAAAAATGCTAACAATTGAAATCAATTGGACTAATTTGAAACAAAATAAAAAATTGAAGGTCAAAATTAAGTCAATTAAAATTACAAAAACTAAAATAATACAAAAATTAAACTATAAGGACTAACGGTATAATTCGTCCGTAATTATATGATAAAAATTAGACATTCCCAAAGTCTATATTGGGTGCGCATGGTCACAATTTGTATGATTTTCACATGGAGCTCATTTAAATAAATGGTATAGATCATATTTGCAGCAATGCAATGTGTCATGGTCCATAATTTCTTGGCAATGAGTTATATCTATCAAAGTTGTTAATACCTGTAGACGTTCCCGAACGCTCCCGGGAGGGTGAGCTCCCGTTCCGTTCATTTTGGGGTTATTACAGCTCAGGACTCTCCAAATTTGTCACGGTTCTTAATCTGAACCAAAGAGTTCAAATCCGGCAAATCGTTTTGAGAAAATAAATTTTTTGAAAGAAGTGCCAAACATGGACTGCTTTGCCAGATACAGAGTCGCCACCTACATATTTTATTTTGGAAAATTTAGGAAACCCTGACTCGTTGCCTAAGGCCACGTGTTCGTCATCACCAAAGTTGCCTCGGCTCGGGAACTTGGGTACGATTGGGGAAGGCCACTTCGTGAGCACCTCCGCTCGCCCGATCAAAGATCGGCCTCTACTAACCATGATATCTATTTTTGAAAATATTGTGTGTTCTTATTCTGGTTATTAGCCTAGATTACTATGTGATGCGCACAACATACAAGTATAGATCGGGTCGCCTGAATTGGAACAAAACATTTCATGTTTGTTTATTTGAAAGATGGTTTGCTACTCGCAAGTAGGCTTAAAATGCAGATTTTGCCACCCTCGGGTGGGCTTAGAAAAGATGGTTTTGCCACTATCTAGTGGGCTTAAGACTCACAGTCAATGATTTGTTCCAGTTCAAATAACCCAACCTTCACCCACAGGCATTCAGGCAGTTATATCACATAAGCATATAGCCTCATGGTAAGCATGCTATTCATGGCAGTCACTCATACGCATGCAAGGATGCTAAAGCATAAAAACTCACCGAGTACTCCAAGTCAAAACAGAAACTATATTAGAAATAATGCATGATCCTAAATATACAGAAATGCCTAATGCAACACATGCAAAAATGCAAACTATAGCAGGCTCGGCTATTCTAAACATGGCATATGGAATGCTACAGCTAACAAGTATTCAACTTTGAAATTGAAATACAAATGCAGTTAGTGTGATGCGCCGAGCCCGGTGCATGCAAAATAGATGAATGATGCAAACATGCTGTCATACTGTATGCTAATTGAAATATGCCCTAATCTAACCATCATAAGCTGGTAAATAAAAGGGAGAAAGACGTGGGGTTGGAAGACATACAACACACACACGCACACTTATTACAATTATGCCCTCGCGCAGAGGGTCCAAATAAATATACAGTCCCAAATAAATAATTACAGTCCCGAATAAAAGAATAGTACAGTCCAAATGTTACAGTCCCAAATAATATACAAATTCCTAATTAATTAACATATTAACTAAGAAAGCTGTAAAATTGGCGTGCAAGCCAGGGGCTGCCTTGATTCTGATGAATGATGTATGTTTAGGCTGCCTTGCGCGAGAATCTATCGGGATGCCCCAATTAGCCTCTGTTTACACCTGTTCTTGAAATGCGTGCCAAGCCCCGGAAGACCGCTGATTCTTGATTTTGCTGCAACAGAGAGCAGGAAAGGGGCATAGCAATGCATTTTCACAAATATATGCATGCCTCGATCCTCGTGCTACCAATCACGCATATCGAGGTATGATGGCCGAGGAGTCGAATTGCACAATTCAATATGGGATGATTGCACATGAAAACACAACAAGACCTAACTCCATCATGGATGATCCGGAGTGTCGGTGACTGGGGAATTGAGATACGTTCCGTCACTCGGAGTACGAAATGTGCCTCGTTTTCCGTGCCCGGGCTAACTCCTATCCCGAACACGATGCAATATGCATGACATGCATGAAATGCAACTAAGATACAATCCTAACATACACAATGTTATGGAATGGCATACACGCTATACGAGGTAATACACCACCGAGCATACAGAATGCTATGGATGAAATGGCATATGCAATGCAATAATGGGCTTACACCAACATGAGAGAGCCTCAGCCACACTCACATAGGAGGCCGTCAGATGAAAACAAGACAACTCGAAATGCATGCACGCGTGCACGCAAACCGAGAACCGACCCTCAGGCACCGAAATGCCACTCTAATGAAATATGGCAAAGACATGGAATATGATATGCAGATATG
The DNA here is from genome assembly GCF_055761805.1 of Camellia sinensis. Taxonomy (NCBI): domain Eukaryota; kingdom Viridiplantae; phylum Streptophyta; class Magnoliopsida; order Ericales; family Theaceae; genus Camellia; species Camellia sinensis. The sequence goes on from NC_138974.1 coordinate 116,709,095, forward strand.
CAAAAATCAGTAGCAAGATGAGGGGGAAAACAACCCCGAAATAAGGCGAAATGACACCCGATGTATAGAATTAAACCGAAATGCAACATTAGGCATATGAAAATGGCCTACAGCTATACAAAGCATGCATAATTGGCACATGGAATGAAAATACAGAAGCAAGGAAGCCCCAAAATAAGAACTTTTACAGTTCAAGGCATGGCCAAAAAGCAAACAGAAACAGGGCAAACTAGCATGCGAGAAATGGCCCTAAAGACAAGATAAAGAAGCAACTCACAGCTGCTGTCTCCAAACAGATTAGGGCCCTTCAACAAAGTTGAAGAGGGGCCCAAAAAATGATCTTTTACAGTTTATGACAAACCACAAAAACCAGCACAAATATGGCTAAACACTCATGCAAGAAATGAGCCAAAAGATGGACAAAGGAGCAAGTGGTAGATGAAAATCCCAAACAGAAAAATACTCTTCTACAATACTGATGAGGGACAAAAAATAATATATTTTACAGTTGATGGCCGGACCCAAAACAGCATGCATACAAGCCAAAAATATCATGCAAGATATGGCCAAAAAAGAGAGATATAACACAAAGTATATAAATGATGCCTCAAACAGTGAAATACCCTTAATGAAATATGAAGAGGAGGCCAAAATAAGACTATTTTCAGTTCTGAAAATCGTCCAAAAATGGAAGAAAAATAGGCCAACAAATCATGCAAAAATGGGGATTAAGAGAGAGATATAACACAAAGTATAGGAAGGGTGCCTCAAACAGTGAAGGACCCTCAATGAAACATGAATAGGAGACCAAAATAAGATTATTTTAAGTTCTGAAAATTGTCCAAAAATGGAAGCACAATAGGCCAACAAATCATGCAAAAATGGGGACCAAAGGGAGGTATAATGACAAGTGGCACATGGAGGTCCCAAAAAGTGATGAGCCCTTCTTCAATGTTGAAGAGGGGCTCAAAATAAGCCTATCTAAAGTTTACATCATGCTCCAAAACAGATCACACACAAGCTAAAAATATCATGCAAGAAAATGGGATTCAAGGAGGATATTGAAGAAAGTGCATCAAGAGGGCCTCAAACAGTGAGAGGCCCTTAAGCAAAAGTGAAAAAGAGCTCAAAAGAAGGCCACTTTCAGTTAGGGCCGGAGCTCAAAACAGTAAGCATATATGGCTAAGAAATGTTGCAAAAATAAGCTCAAAAAGAGGGAAATGGTACTCACCCTTGGAGACAAGTCTTTGGTTGCTTCTTGGCTTGAGAAGTGGTGCCTCTTAGCTGCTGGAAATGGAGTAGTGGTGGTGGTGCTTGGTGGTGATGAAGAAATGGTGGTAGAACTTAGGATGTTTTGCTTGAAAGAGAGATAGAGGGAGATATGTATGTCTATGCTTGAAGCAATTTTTTTCTAACCCTTAATACAAGAGATGGCAACTGATTATATGGACCAAGGAGAGGGGGAGCATGGAGGGAAAGGGTGGGGGAAAAGGACCAAGTCCTTTCCCCAACAGCTGTCCCCCGGATCAAGATATTTTTGGGGGACAAAAGCTATACAGCTGTAAAGTACACTTTGTGAGGATCATGGCCGGCCAACTTTCAAAGCTGCAGGTGGCCGGCCGGCTACCTCCCATGGCCGGCCGGCCAAGGGTCAAAAAGGTCAACAAGATTTTCCGGCCGGCCACCACAAATTGGGGTCCTCCCATGTGTTCTCAACACAACCCTGTGGTTCAAATCTGGAAACAGTGAAACAGGAGAGAAAACAAGCCATTTTTAGGGGGGAGGGTCAAAAGGGTCAGGTGGAATTACTGGCCGGCCACCAACTTTTGCTGTCCTCCCATATGTGTACAACACAAATATGTGGTTAAAAGTTCAAGAAAATGGCTCAAGGTTGTTCAACATTGGCTCGGAAGTGAGAAAAAACGGGCGTCGGAGGGTGCCGGAGGAATATAACTGGTTGCTGCAATAATTGCTGGCCTCCCACCCTTCTACAGCCTTCCTGGTGATGAAACAGAGGTACTTGCCAAAAATGAACGAAAATCGATGCAAAACGAATGCTCGGGGGCCAAAACGCGCAGTTCGGGGCCCCGAAAACTGCCTGTTAAGCACCGAAAATGGCACTCGACCGCGAAGTGGGTCTCTCAGACCTCAATGTCCCTTAAAAGGGAGTAAATAAGAAGTATGCCAAAAGTCAGAGCAAACGGAGATGGTTAGGCGGTCCCCAACCGAGGCACACGGCCAACGGTCCCGAAAAATCGGAAACCGGGCTCCGAAATGGGCAAAATGGCCTACAGCCACAAAATGTAGCCCACGGCCACTGAAAGATGGTCTACGGGACCTCTCCCTCCTCTCAGGAAAAGAAACAGAGAAAACCGAGTCTGGTTCGCAAACCGAGGCAAGGCACAGAAGAGGGTTCGGAAGTTTAGAGGCAGGGCTCACAGCCGCGACTCTGAAACTTCTGAACGAGCATGATATGCAACGTCACCGAGTGCTCAATTGGTGATATCTGAGTCTTAAGGTCGGTCAAAAATGGGGTGTCTACAGTTGCCCCTCTTTGACAGAACTCAGAAGTCACAAGTGACGGGAGTGAATGTCAAAGCCCAGAGACGACCCATTTTTGACAAGGCCGAAGACTTAGACAAACGTACAAGATAAACAGAGATGTGCCCGCAGGCATGCCCGCAGGCAAGGGGGCAAAATGCAAAGCGACATGCACAGAGCCGGAAGTAACTCAATGATCATGCAAATGCAGCAAGCTGTAATGAAGCAAGTATTCGCAAATAGATGCAACAGTTTTAAGCAAGAATGTAAAGCAACAACTACATTTCATGCAGTTAAGAATGCGGAGAATTGTTCAATCCTCGCCACGTCTCACACGGAGAAGATACGATACCTACGCGATTCGTCTGGTCGCACCAGCCTCAAATGAACCGTATATACAATATCATGCCTGCAAAAGAGAGAAATTCAACAAGTAGAATATGCTACCAACATATATTCAATGTGATTCCGAAAGTTTGACACACGCAGTGCCGGCGAGTGAATGCATTGCGATGCGAGAAAGGAACGTGCGTGACAACGCATGCTCAAACACAGAGGTATGTCAATATCAAGAAATGTGCATAATAATGCAAGTATGCTCATGGGGGTGCAAGTTATGTGCATGATAGTGCAAAACAAGCATAAATCAAGGTGCCCGTTTGTTACGAAATAACGAGCAAGGAAATGCGTGTTTCGGTGAAGACGACTCGATCACGGCCTCCGATCCACTTCCTGGAGAGACCACAACACATTCAAAAAGGATACACTTCGATTTCAATTAATAATGATGAGACACATGTCAGAACTTGAAGCTGAAATCCCGGCGGATCATTTTCGCAACAGAAAGTGCACTTTCCTTGAACTTTTTCAGGTCCCGGGAACTCCAATCTTCCTCAAAATTTGCAGAGAGCTAGGTGAGCACGTGGGGGACATGGCCGGCTAGTTTTATGGAGAGGGGGAGGTGGCCGGCTAGTTTTCCAAAAAGAGAATGGCCGGCCAGCCAGAAAAGGTGGCCGGCCGGCCACCTGCCCAAATCTGAGGGCAATTTGGTCTTTTCACCTCCTTTTCTTCATGCTCTCTCACCCAAACACTTTGAGCCTATAAATGCAGCCACGAGATCTTCTTCTCTTGCTTCCTACACCATTTTCTCCTCCAGATCCAAGCTCCATACGCGTTTTCCAACGTCCCACGCAAGTTGTTTTTGCGAAAATATTCAGTTTCAAGCACTTTGAACTGATTAAATTTTGGTTTCGGGGCTTCTTTTCTCATTTTCGCCACTTGAGGTGAGTTTGTCTCAATATTTGGAAGATTTTCTCGGGAGTTGACTTTTGTTGACTTTTTCATTTCTCGAGAGTTGACTTTTGTTGACTTTTTCCAATTTTGGCTCATTTTGGCTCATTTTTGCTCCTTTTGCAGATTTTCTGAAAATGGCGGGTAATTCTCCTCATGGTGGAGGCTCTCCGGGTGCCGGGGACGATTTTGATGTCATGACCTTGCCCCCGAGGGTCCGCCCTTTTATTCCCGGGAGGTATGCTCCACCAGCACATGTCCTTCCCCGTGCCGTTTTTCGTCATTTCACTGATTTTGATGAGCGAGCACCTGGGGATCTACTTCTCCGAGTGCCAGAGCATCACCTCTCCTATGAGGCACGAGAGGTATTTACTTCATTTTCTGCATTTTTGTGCGTTTCGTGCCTTTGCCATGCTTGAACACACAGTTTAGCTTATGACATAGTACTTTGCTTGCATCATGAACCTGTAGTTTAAGCACTTGAATTTCTGAACACACGGCTCATTAATTGATTGCGAACGCACGGTACACATTAGTTAAGAAGTGAACACACGGCTCAAACACTGATTTGTCGAACACACAGCCCGAATTTGAAGGTGAGCACACAGCACACACTGATTTTCTGAGCACACAGCCCAATTTGAAGATGAACACGCAGCCCACACTGATTGAGAGTAAAACACGCAGCCCAAACTCTAATTTTCTGAACACACAGCCCAGATTGATTGTGAACATGCAGCCCACATTGATTGAAAGTTGAACACGCAGCCCAAATTTTAGGTGAACACGCAGCCCACATTGATTGAAAGTTGAACACGCAGCCCAAACTCTAATTTTCTGAACACACAGCCCAGATTTTAGGTGAACACGCAGCCCACATTGATTGAAAGTTGAACACGCAGCCCAAACTTTAATTTTCTGAAATCTGAACACGCAGCCCAAATTTTAGGTGAACACGCAGCCTACATTGATTGAAAGTTGAACACGCAGCCCAAACTCTAATTTTCTGAACACACAGCCCAGATTTTTGGTGAACACGCAGCCCACATTGATTGAAAGTTGAACACGCAGCCCAAACTTTAATTTTCTGAAATCTGAACACACAGCCCAAATTTTAGGTGAACACGCAGCCCACATTGATTGAAAGTTGAACACGCAGCCCAAACTTTCATTTTCTGAAATCTGAACACGCAGCCCAAATTTTAGGTGAACACGCAGCCCACATTTGATTGAAAGTTGAACACGCAGCCCAAACTTTCATTTTCTGAAATCTGAACACGCAGCCCAAATTTTAGGTGAACACGCAGCCCACATTGATTGAAAGTTGAACACGCAGCCCAAACTTTAAATTTTCTGAAATCTGAACACGCAGCCCAAATTTTAGGTGAACACACAGCCCACATTTGATTGAAAGTTGAACACGCAGCCCAAACTTTAATTTTCTGAAATCTGAACACGCAGCCCAAATTTTAGGTAAACACGCAGCCCACATTTGATTGAAAGTTGAACACGCAGCCCAAACTTTAAATTTTCTGAAATCTGAACACACAGCCCATTAATTTCATTGGCACACAGCTCATTCATTTCAATGGCACACAGCTCATTCATTTCATTGGCACACAGCTCATTCATTTTGTTACTGATACATGTATTCATTCTGAATGCAGGTTGGTTCTCGCGGTGTACGGGGATATGGCTCCACCGTCGCGAGGGATTGGTATGTTGAGCTCCCGGAGGCTGTCTGGGATTTAGTAGATTTGGCAGGGTTCGGGGCCTTCTGCATTGGATTATCACGTTGTCCTGCCAGGAGGACACTGATGGCGGCATTGGTGGAGAGATGGTGGGACACCACCAACTCCTTTCATTTCTCTGCCACTGGGGACATGACTATGACCCCTCTGGATTTTGCTGTGTTGACTGGCCTGGACATAGGAGGTTGGTCCATTCCCTATGATGAGGACATGGGCGAGTGGGAGGCCGCTTGGATATATCTACTGGGGGCTCGCCCGCCTGTTGACAGGGCTTCCGGGAGAGTCCGATACACTTGGTTCTCTTTCCACTTCCGGCAGGCAGAGATGGAGCCCGAGACTCCTGAGGAGACAGAGCAGTATGCCCGTGGTTTCCTTATGTTCCTCTTCGGGACTACTCTGTTTGCCGATAGAGGGAACACGGTTGGGCTATATCTGTTGAGCGCTCTAGTCGACCTATCACAGGTCAGTCGATACGACTGGGGTGGCGCCGGCCTGGCTACCCTTTACTGCTACATGAGTGCGACCTCCCGCGGGCAGGGAGATTTACTCGGCGGTTACTGGAGAGCCTGGGAGGTATTTTCTGTCCTCTTGATTTACATTTCTGCTCCTCATTACTTGTACATTGCACACACACAGCGCACTTTACAGTCTGTATTTTGCCCTCAGCACTTTGTACTTACATTCTGCACTGCTTTTCTCAGTTATGGGTCTACGTGTATTTTCCGACGTTTGCCCCAGAGTTGGAGGTGGCAGGGCCCCTCATGACTCCATATTCACTGGTGTTTGAGGGCCCGCACCGGCCGAGACCCCGAGAGACTCTCCTTTATCTACGACAGTATTTTGACACCGTGCGACCGTCGAAGGTATTTCAAAACTCTCGGTCCCTTCCATTTTCATCTTTGATTTGCCCCGCATATTCCTGATTTCTGATTGACTTATGCATTTGTTATCCGCAGATCACATGGCAGCCTTGGGCGCCCTTGGGTGATGGCCTCCGATTTCAGTATGCTGGAGGATCGGGCACTTCCCAGTACAGGGTCCTGCTCGAAGGACCGGTTGGTAGGGCATGGTTTTTGGGGGAACGCTTTCTGCGTCAGGTATGGGGATACGATTCTCAAGATCCTCCCGCAGCGCCCCCAGTCAGTATGCGGACGGCTAATAGGCTCTCTTCCCAAGAGGTAGTCGGTGCTATGCTGGGTAGTGATGCTCTGTTACATCTCAAGGAGGGGGACTACGCCATTTACCGTCATACATATTTGATGCCTCCATTGACGGGAGTTCGCACCCCGATGACGAGGTCTGCTGGTACGTCATCCTCGAGCCAGGCCCAGGCTCGGGCTGCAGACGCCCCTTCCACTAGCAGGGCTGGTACATCTAGAGGTGGGGGTAGATCGGTTCCCCCGATTCCTCCGACTTATCCTTATCCTAGATGGCCGGATATGCCGACTGAGCTGATGGGGTGGCAGTATGGGGCTACCTCTCCGACTCCGATCCCGCTAGAGCCTCCGATGCCCGGTGATCGATACGCCATTGATCCCGACTCACCTCCGGTATGTTCTACTGCTTTTTATCTACCATTCAAACATTTAGACATCCCTTTATTCACTGATGATTATGAGTTCGTATTTGCAGCCACCCCGAGAGTACGTGGAGGAGGTGGTCGGATTGGTGGACTCGCTTGAGGGGATGGTCCTGCGGAGGGAGGCACAGATGTCTATCATGGGCTTCCAGGTACCCTTTAGTTTTCTGGCATTTATCATACTTCTGATGACATGCTGACTTCTACTGCATTGATAGGCTACCTGTGTAGAGCACATCTAACACACACCCCACTTGTACACTGTATTTACATGCACCCACTTCATGTAGTTTTTGCTTGTATCTGCATCTGATGTACATATTTGGACTGATGTATTTGAATTGAACTCTTTATTTTTAGATGCCTCCGGTGTACGCTCAACCGCCGGCCAGGCCACCTGGGCCTTTTCGGGGAGCTGGGCCATCTGGGCCCTTTCACGGAGCTGGGCTATCCGGGCCTTCCCAGGGAGCCGGGCCATCTAGGCCTTTTCGAGGAGCTGGGCCATCTAGGCCTTTTCAGGGAGCTCGAGGAGGGTCCGTCCGCAGATGCAGGGCTCATGTTATAGAGGCCGAGCCCGATGAGGAGGAGGAGGAGGAGGAGGCTACAGACCGTCAGTCAAAGACATCTGCTGAGGAGGGGGACTCTGGTCTTGGTTCCGGGAGTGGAGACGAGGCTGAGGGGGATCCTGAGGATGACAGCTTCGACTCGGATGATGATGGCGATGGCAATGGTGGCGGAGAGTCCATTCCGCAGAAGAGGACGAAAAGGGCCTCTTATTACTGCTCTTAAGAGCACAGATGCGGCTATCCCCTGTTTTATTTATCTTTTTGCTAGTAGTTGTAGCACATTTGTACATTATCAGGCAGTTTATTTTCTGTAAAACTTTTGCCTTAGTCTGTAAAATGTTTTAACAAACGAGGCATGATGGGATGAAACGGCTTTTGAAAAAAGTATTGTATTTTAAACACTTAGCATCATATCGCATTGTTTTGCACCAAAATGAGATTGAATGGAAACGTGTATTGCGCATTTTGCCCAGTCAGGTAGTGAACCGACACAACAACCTAATTTTCCAAGATATAACAAAATCTTAGCAAGTTTACAACTCGATAAACGAAATATAATAGCGTTGACAACGCAAATAAACAAGACTTAAATAAAGATTGCTTAAACAGAGAGCAATGACTCAAAACACGAAACACGACAGCTCGACAAACAACTCGATAAGCAAAACGACAACTCGATAATCAAAACAACAACTCGATAAACAAAACTCAACAACACAAAGTGTACTCCGGACGATCTGGGCAACGGAGCGCATCCGAAACAGAGGGAAATGAAGGCCTTTGACTCTCCCGTTACATGGAAATGCTCGAAACTTTCCCTCGGAGGGTAAAACAGGGCCAAGGAGATACACTGGAGCATGGCCGGCCACCTTTGGGAGCCGGCCAGCCAGTTTTATGGAGAGGGAGAGGTGACCGGCTGATTTTCAAAAAGCAAATGGCCGGCCAGCCAGAAAAGGTGGCCGGCCGGCCACTTATTCCTGCAGCCACCCAGTTTTTGACACGTGTCCCCCTGAATAGTGTTTTTTCCCTCTTTAAAAGCCCCAGCTGCATGGTTCATTCAAATCACCTCAGTTTTGCATCAGGAATGGAAGCGTTTCTTGTTGAAAACCTCACGGCTTGGATCGCTTCTTTAGATGGCTCCGAAAAGCTGAACTTCCGGGGTTTCGGCTTGAATGCACTGTTCACGCTGAGTCGCACTCCATTGCACCTTCTTTTCCTCCATGCCGCGGCGAGGTTTTGGAACCCGGTGACGCATGTCTTCAGCTTTGGCGGGCAAGAGGTATGTCCGACTCTTGAAGATTTTCAAGTTTTGATGGAATCTGAAAGCCAAGAAGAGATCTTGCCTCAGTTTCGCTTTGGTCATGCCCAGGCCTTGGGGCGGATGTGCGGACTCACCGCTCATGATGCTCGATCTCTGACCTGTAATGGGGAACTAGATATCCTTGGTTTGATCCATCGCTTTTCTGACGGGGGTGACCGTAGCAACCATTATTGGCAAGGTTTCCGGCAACACGCCCTTTGCTTGTGCTTGTTGTCTCACTTTCTGCTTTCCTCGAGTTTCGGCAGAGCTAGCATTCGCCTGGTCGAAGTTACCCAAGGCTTGAGGGAAGGGAAGAGTTGCATCGCCATGACCCTGGCCGAGACTCTGATGGGCTTGGATGCTTTTCATCGCCGAAAAACGACTAGGTTTGCCGAGAGTCCACTGCTGCTGCAAGTAATGTTTCCCTCCCAATCTTACATATGTATTTGCTCACATCACTCGGCCCTCAGGCTCAATTTTTCTCACAAAACCCTTGTGTTACTTTTCTCTCATCGTACATCTCTCTGTTCTTTATTCTCTCATTTTCCATCCCTCCCCAGGTATGGTTAATGGACAAATTACAGGTCGTGGACACTTGCCCGGCCTACTCAGCTCGAGGCTATTTCTTTCGACAGCACTTAGTCAATGCCCTTGATGAAAGGTGGTGGTTTGACTGGATGTGCAATTTGTCTGCAAACCGCATTGCTTGGCGTTGTCCTTGGCTCAACCTCCCGGCAATGAGCTATAGCATGTCCTGGCTGATCGGGATCCAGTTGGTTGGTCTCACCCACTGCGTATTTTACTTTCCGTTCCAGTTCCTACGCCAGTTCGGTCATGATCAGATTTGCCCACCAGAGGGGATTGAGTACCCGGCTGCTTTCCCGGTCCGAGGTGCGCAGCTTGCCCGCTATGCCGCAGCATGGAGAACTAGAGAGCTCCTGGCCCCTGCTCCTACTTTCAGTTGCACTTTGTCTGACGAGTGCTTGGATTGGCTTAACGAGGAGGCACAGGTTGGGCCTAGCTTGGCGTCAGAGGCTTTGACCAGCTCTGGGAGGGGGCGCAGGGATACTTGACTCGACTATGCCTCAGATTTATTGCTTTATTAGTACTTTCAAGTTTTCTTCATGAATGTAATAAAAAAGCAGCTTCGATTGTATGTAAGAGCAAGAGAACTCTGTTTTTGAAATCAATGAAATTGAAGGTTGTGGTACTGAAGATTTTCCGCTTTGGTCCAAAAATGGTCTCAGTTGTAAAAAGGTTAATTTGAACAAAATCAACTTTTACTAAAACTTTTCAAAACCATTTTCGATATGGATCAAAACCGGACACGCCTAAGATCTGTCACTGAGATGCACAACCCCAGATCCCTGCAACTGGAAAGTTACCCCTAGTTTGAAGAGTATCGCGGCACTGCATGGCAACGGAAAGTTGTCCCTAGTTTGAACAACGCTGCACCGTCGTGGCAACGGAAAGTTGCCTCTAGTCTGAATAGCACTGTATCGGAGATCGCAATAAATGCTGATGGATAAAGATGACTGAGATGGTCAAAATGGACAAAGTTGATCAGGGAAGAGTTTACGGCTGAACTTCAAGGTGAAGCTGCCTACGTATCCCAAAGATGGGAATCAAGCCTTACGTAGTTCAGGCCTAGGTTCACTCGGGTATTTTCACTCTCCTTTTACGCTCTAACTTTTGCCAAGGTCGCCCTTTGCGGGTTTTCAACCTTGCGAGCTCAGTTTTTATATTTTCTAATTTTTGTGCTCTAACTTTTGCCTAGGTCGCCCTTTCGGGTTTTCGGCCTAGCGAGCCTCTCAAGGGTAATATTTCTTCAACTTGTCCATATTGATCGGTTGTGAGAACTTCAAGCCATCTAGATCCATCAGAACCACAGCTCCACCTGACCAGATAGCTTTGTTGATGTAGGGACCAGTCCAATTGGGTCTGAACTTGCCCCTTGGGTCGTGAATGGGAGCTCGGTTGTCCTTGAGCACCAGATCTCCTTCTTTTAGATTCCTGGACTTAACTTTCTTGTTGAAAGCCCGGGCAATTCTGCGCTGATAGCCTTGAACATGGTACAGTGCTTTCAGTCTTCTTTCATCAAAGAGCATGAGTTCCTCAAATCTGCTCTGCTGCCAATCTGCTTCGGCTATTTGGCACTCAGCCAATACTCGCAATGATGGAACCTCAATCTCAATTGGTAGAACGGCCTCCATCCCATAAACCAATGAATACGGAGTCGCTCCAGTAGAAGCTCTGATTGAAGTCCTGTAGCCCCACAGAGCAAATGGCAGCTTATCTGGCCAGTCCCGGTAGGTTTCCACCATCTTCTGCAATATGCGTTTGATATTCTTGTTGGCGGCCTCGACCGCTCCGTTGGTTTGCGGCCGGTATGTAGATGACTTATGAAAAGCCACGTTGTATTTCTCCAACAAGTCTATCACTTCTTTCTTGAAGTGGGAACCGTTATCTGAAATTATCTCGTTTGGGACCCCATAGCGACAAATGATGTTGTTTCTGATAAACTTTGCGACATGTGACGCCTTCAACACCGCATATGATTGGGCCTCGACCCACTTCGTAAAATAATCTATCGCAACCAGGATGAACTCATGCCCGTTTGACCCCTTCGGAGTGACAGCCCCGATCATATCGATTCCCCAAACTGAAAATGGCCATGGCGAAGTCATGTTGTACAGCTTCGACGGCGGGATGTTCATGCGGTTTGCATGAATCTGACACTTGTGGCATCGCCGGACAAAACTAATACAATCCTCCTCCATGGTGGACCAGTAGTAACCCTGTCTGAGGATCTTCCGTGCCAGCATTACCCCGTTCATATGCGCACCGCATTCTCCTCCATGGATGGCCTCCATCAGGCGCTTCGATTCTTCAGCTTCTACACACAGCTTGTGCATTCCCAGATGACCTCTCTTATACAGCTTACCCCCACAGATGATGAACTGAACGATCATTCTTCTGATTGCCCTTTTATCCTTGGCATTTACCCCTGGCGGGTATACTTCCTTTTCCAAGAAATTCCAAATGTCATAATACCAGGGGTTTTCGTCCTGAACCTCATCTATAGCGGCGATCGACTCATATGCTGGCGTGAATTTCTGGTCAATGACGACTGGACGCATCCGGATTCCAAATGGGATGTCTATCATGGAAGATAGAGTTGCTAAAGAATCTGCGAACCTGTTGTTCTCTCTTGGAAGATGAGCAAAGTTTAGCTTTTCAAACCGAGGGATTAGCAAATCCAAGGTCTGGTGGTACATCATCATCTTTTCTTCCTTGACTTTCCAGTCTCCGTTTGCTTGAGACACAACAAGGTTCGAATCCCCGATGACGTCCAAACGTCTTGCCCCTAGTTCCAGGGCTGCTTCTAGACCGGCAATACATGCCTCGTATTCAGCTTCGTTGTTTGAGACTTTGAATCGGAGTTTGAAGGCTAGAGGGATACGGGAATTGTCGGGTGCTATCAGCAACACCCCTATCCCATACCCGTACTGATTTGACGCTCCGTCAAAGTACATCGTCCAATATTCGTCATCGATATGTAAAATGGCTTCATCTGGGAATGAGTACTCGACTGCTTCACCTCCTTCTACTGGATGGTCGGCCAAGAACTCTACCACTGCTCTTCCTTTAACTGACTTGCGTGTCACATATTTCAGATCAAATTCGGAGAGCAACAGCAGCCAACGAGCTAGCCTACCCGTAAGTGCTGGTTTCTCGAAAAGGTATTTGATGGGATCAAGTCGTGAAACCAACATTACGGAGTGAGCTAACAGGTAGTGCCGCAGCTTCCTGGTAGCCCATACCAGAGCTAAGCAAGCCTTCTCAAGCGGAGTGTAATGGGTCTCATAATCCAACATCTTCTTACTCAGGTAGTAGATGGCCCTTTCCACCTTATCCTCCGATTCTTGTACGAGCATGCAGCCTATTGTGGTCTCAGTCACTGAGAGGTACAATATCAACGGCTTCCCCGGCTCTGGCGGCGATAACACGGGTGGGTTCTGCAAATATTCTTTGATCTGTTCAAAAGCAGCTTGGCATCGGCCGTCCCATTGGAATTTCTTTCCTTTCTTCAAGAGACCAAAAAGTGGTTCACAAGTCAAAGTTAATTTTGAGATAAACCGTCTTATGAATTATACTTTACCCAGAAAGCCTCGCACCTCCTTTTCAGTCCTTGGTGGTGGCATTTCTAAGATGGCCTTAATCTTTGAAGGGTCAACCTCGATGCCCCTCTGTGTAATCAGAAACCCCAGCATTTTACCCGCTGTGACACCGAAAGTACATTTCTGAGGATTTAGCCGCAACCGAAATTCTCTGATCCTTTGGAAAAACTTTTGCAAGGCGGTGTAGTGGCCCTCTCTTTCCTTGGACTTGACAATCATGTCGTCCACGTACACTTCAACCTCTTTGTGGATCATGTCGTGTAATATTGTGGTCGCGACCCGTTGATAAGTAGCTCCGGCGTTCTTCAACCCAAACGGCATTACCCTGTAGCAGTATGTTCCCCACGGGGTGGTGAATGCAGTCTTTTCTCTGTCTTCTGGTGCCATCACTATCTGATTGTACCCTGAGAAGCCATCCATGAATGAGAGCAAAGCATGCCTTGCTGTGAAATCCACTAACTCATCGATATGCGGTAAGGGAAAGTCGTCCTTCGGACTAGCTCTGTTCAAATCCCTAAAATCCACGCATACCCGGATCCTTCCATCCTTCTTCGGCACTGGAACGATGTTGGCCAACCAAGTCGGGTATTCGGATACCTGCAGGAAGCCTGCGTCGATCTGCTTGGTGACCTCTTCCTTAATCTTGAGAGCCCAATCAGGGCGGATCCTTCTGAGTTTTTGCTTGACAGGTCGGGCTTCGGGGTCAAGGGGGATCCGGTGCTGTACAATCTCAGGATCGATCCCAGGCATGTCTTCGTAGGACCACGCGAAAACATCTTTGAAATCTTTTAGTAAAGCGACTAAGCGCTCGCGTTCCTCCGAAGACAGCGTGGACCCGATCTGGACCAGCCGCGGGTCCTTCTCAGTACCAATGTTCACAGTAATGATTTCATCAGTTAAGGGTTTAACAAACCTCTCCTGCTCCTGCTCAATTAAGCGTTGCAAAACCGGAGGAATTTCTTCCTCGTCGTTTTTATCAAAGTTTTGAAAGTCTGAATTTAAGCAATAAATTAATGGCACAGAGAAGTACTCAGAAACCACAGTCAATTGATTCTCATTAAGCTCATCCAAATCGTCCGAAGTCTCGGTTACATTAGACTCAAATGAAAAAGAGAAAGACTACCTAGACATAACTGTGGTATTCGGGTTATCACTCCCAGGATTACCAGACTCAGACTCAGTCGAGCTGGAACCTGATTCCGACTCACAGGACTCGGTGGAATCAGATTCCGGCTCACTACCTGACCCGGTGCTGCTGGATAAGAATCCCTCTTCGTATTGCCAAGTGAGAGAGGGTGCGATAGATGCATCCAAAATAGTCGCTCGAAGGCCCGCAGCCGTTCCGTCCCCAATCATGGAAACCGAGGAGTTATCCCCCAAGCACATTTGGTCGATCGAAGGATCTGAGAGTAGACTTGCCAGTGCTACCCCCATCTCAAGTTCAATATCCTCAGACTGCACTTTCTTGCTCTGTTCAACCTCAGCTGATGGGTCTGTCTGCTCTTCGGCAACGTCATCCCCGGGTAGTTGCAGATCGAAGAAAATCTCGAAACCAGGCATGCGATTCCTCTCCGCGTTCAGCCATGGTTCTGGGAAGCCGCAAAATAGAAAGTCTTCCCCTTCCCGGACGAAGCGTCCGTTCAGGGTACCCCAGATGGGCCTATGCATTAATTCAAAAGGCTTCCCAGCCTGCTTTGCTCTGGCTCTTCCGACCATTTCTTTTCCTTTTCTCACCCAGTCCTCTTTGGTGGGCAGATAACCCAATCCAAAGGTGTGAGGGTTGTGTGGCACTTCAGCCAACGCTGAGACGCCTTTCCGGCCGCTCCTTCCCAATCCCATTCCGGGGATGTGTTGTAGCTTGTTCATGAGGTAGACGGATTGAGCACTGACGTACATCCCTTCATTCACAGCCATAATATTTTGTACCACTCGAGCCTCAGCCAAAGTGAACCCGGATAAGAACACATCCTCAGTGCCTTGCTCGATTTCTAATACTGGCGTGGACACTTCCGGTGGTAGATGGATTGATGAATTCCCAAAAACAATTGCTACCCCCTTCCCGTGGGGGTACTTCAGTATCTGATGCAAAGTGGAAGAGACTGCCTTGACCTGGTGCAACCATGGTCGCCCCAAGAGTAGGTTAAAGGTTGCGGGAACGTCCAAGACATGAAATTCGATGTTGTGTTGTCCTGGACCAACCTGGGTCTGAATCTTGACAGTCCCCATCACTTCCCTGCTAGTGTTGTCGTAGGCTCTGATGACCTGCGTAGTTGGCACAAAGTCCACGGGTTTCAACCCGATTGCATATGCTGTTCTGGCTGGGCAGACATTAATAGCGGACCCGGTATCGACAAGTACCACCGGTATCCACTTGTCTCTACATTCCACGGAAATGTAGAGGGGTTTGTTATGATTTATGCCCTCAGGCGGTAGTTCCTTGTCTGAAAAGGTCAATGTCGGGGAACCTCCTCCCGGGAAAACCAGCCCAACCAGCTGCTCTGGTGTAGTATCGATGGAAAGTTTGGATTTGTCCATAGCAGTTAAGACAGCTTGTCTGTGTACCCGCGAAGCCATAAGCAGTCCCCAGATGGAGATGTCTGCTTGTATCTTCTTTAGCTGTCTCAGCACAGCTTCCTCTTCAATTTGCTTCTCTTTCTGTTTCTCCGCTTCTCTATCCTTCCCGGATGCCTCGGGTTGGTCTAGGTGTGAGGGCTTGAAGTACCGCCCCCTTCTCGTCATGTGATCCACTTCATCGAGGTACCAAGTATCATCCGGTTGGCCACTTCCCCAGTCTTTGTCTGTGTGGGCAAGACATAAGTCGTCGTCTTCCCACCACATTCCGCTGGCAGCCAACAGACACCTGTCTGGCCCCGGTCCACTCACACTCGCAGTGCTCTCCGTCCATATGCTCGCAGCATCCTCTATCTTCGTGCACACAGCACTCTCAGTCCCCTCAGGGCCCTTAGCTTTCCTAATTCTCTCGGCATCCTCAAATCTTTCTTGTTCCAGCTGCGTCAGTACAGCTGGTCGTTCAACAATTCCCGTATCCATAATGCCCAAGTCTCGAGCGGAATTCTTAGCACCGGCGCTCTCCGGCGATATAACTTGACTTCCGGCCCTTCCGGCCCTTCCGGCCACAGCTGATACTCCTGCCCCTGCCGGGCCCTGTTCTGGTTGGGGTTCCCCCACTACATCTGTTTGATCATCGAGCCACCCAGTGGCCTCTGCCGATTCCTCATAGTCGAACCAATTAATTGCCGCATCTCCTGGTTCCTGATCATCGAAAAATTGCAGGTTGGCAAAGTCCTCCTCTATAGCTGTCAAATCGTCTGCCCCTTGTCTAAATCCATCTCCCTGGATTACACACAGCTCTCCCGTCTCTGGCAATTCTATACCCAGCCCAATCTGGCTTGTTGATAAGATGTACTCGCTCAGATTGTAGGCTCCCCCAGCAAAACTCTATTCAGTCCCAGATTTAACAATCCCATTCTCTCCTGAAGTCTGCCCTGCCCCATCTTCGATGGTCACCACCGTTGGCTCTGGTTGGGTTGTGGAGATATCCACCATACACAAGAAGTCAGTGCAATCGGGGAGGAACACCTCCGGCTTGGGTAGGTGGGATGGGGTGATATAGATACTAGGATCGTAGGATGCGACCCCAGTTTGGATAAAGTTGATTCTATTGGGAGGGGGGGCTTGGTTATGTGTTGGAAGAGGATTGATCGTGACATTGGGTTTGTCGGGAGACGCGATCACCTGTTTGTCAATAAGATCCTGGATCTCGTGACGCAATCTGTAACAACGGTCGTGTCGTGACCGTGTTGTTGGTGATACGCGCAGTATTTTGCTGGGTCATGAGAGGTAGGGAGTGGATTCGGTAGTGGCTTCGGCTCCAGGGGTTTCAAATGCTTTTTCCTGATCAATACCCCCAGAGCTTTGGTCAGGGGCATGTATAAGGGTGTGAAGGTTCTTTGGCCTCGAGGTTGGAATCTGGTGGTTTGTGTGTTGCTTCCAGACGCGCCAGAGAAAGGTGTGGCCGCCATGGGCCTTGAAAGGGGAGGGGGAATGGTGGTGACCACGCTCACCTCTGAAGCTCTTGCAGTCGCAGCGCCACTCGGGCCCGTATTGTTGTTTCGGTTGAATGTTCTCCGGGGTTGCTCCCGGTCTTGGTCAATCAGACCTTGTTTCATGGCATCCTCAATTTGCACCCCCATCTCGTGTAAATTTGAGAAGGTGGGAAAGGGGATTACAATCATTCTCTGCATCAGTTTTGGTTGGAGATTGCGCACAATCATCCGGATTTGATCTTTATCGGTGAGCCTCAAGGTCATCATCGACGCCTTTGCCCTCCACCGGGTTACAAAATTAGAAAAGGTTTCCTTGGGCTCCTGCCTTGTCGTCTCGAGATCACGAGTTGTAATCTCAATCTGAGTGTTGTACGAATATTGTGCGACAAAGGCCTCAGCCATTTCATCCCAGTTCCTCTTTACCTCGTCTTCTAGTTTTGCATACCAGGTGGCGGCCACACCCGACAGAGTCCGGCCAAATAGTGAGAGCTTCTGAGGTCTAGTTAGGCCCATTGGCCTCAGAATGTCTGAAAATAGCCGAAGATGAACCATGGGGTCCCCGGACCCGTCAAAGCGGTCAATTTGCGGCATTTTGAACCTATCGGGCAATGTCACGGCTACATCGGTATATCCATCCTCGATGTCTAGAATAGCTTTCACCCCCTGCGATTTCTTGAAGAGCTTCTCAAGCTTGCTCAATTTCAGAGCTGTGTGGTCAATCTCAAACTCAAAGGGAGAGTCCAGATGATTGGGCGTATGGGCCTTGGACAGTTGTGGCGGAAGCAGGGACGGAGCTGGCCCCGTTGGGAGGTTCGTGTCCTCTTGCAGGTTCTGGATATTCGGCACGGTATTCTGGGTGTTTGGAGGAGCGTTCTGAACAGTAGGTGTCTGCTCAGGTAATGGAGCCCCTGCCGGAGGTGGGACTTGATGCGAAGCAGATGCCGCATTCTGCTGTTGCAGTCTGGTAATTAGCTCAGCCTGCTGGGCCATGATCTCGGCCTGTTGCTTGGCGAACTCATCTCGGCGAATGGTATCCTGCTGCATGGCCCGCATAATATCTTGCATTTGGCGTATCATCTCATCAACTCCTGTTGGTGTCGCCATACTGTTTTGATCTATCTGAACTACTGGCAGATCTATCTCTATAGCAGCAATGGGGATCTCAATCCGACTGTTCGCTGATGGGGGAAACCACTGTTCTGGTGATCTCTGTTCAGATGCACTGCGCTTTCTCTGCCTTCTCCTGACGACGGGGGGTAGAGAATGGAACACTGGCTGTCCGTCAATTAGATCCTCAAATCGATTGAGTCGACGACCCCCTGTCCAAAGTGCTTGGGGGGTATCTGCTGGGTTTGAAGCAATTGTGCTAGAACTGCCCCTAGTAAAAAGATAAATAAAGCAATAAGGAAATAAATAAATAGATAAACGGACAGCATAACAGCGTAAATTAAATGCATGACACACAGTCGGGCATAACAACACACAGTTGATAAGCTGAATACACACTGTCCTTAAACACTGATTATTATCCCTGTATCACTGTCCTCAAAGACTGAATCTGATACCCGCAGATAACTGATTCTCAAATACTGACTGATGCTCGCAGGCCTGATACCCACAATACTGAACTGACGCCCATAGGCCTGATGCCCAAACTCATACACTGATACATGCATTCCTGTAGAGGCGCACTCTAAAGCACATAACAGATAAGTGAGAGCCAAAACACCCCTATGTTGGGGTAGGGTTTCCCTGTCCTATTTTGTCAGGAGCTAGGGTTTCACTATGCACGCAGCGGTTTCAAACAACCTATAAACGGGTAAGCAACCTGTCCTAGTTTGGAATAGTCACTATGGATCCGAATATGCACTAGATCGAATGGTCAAAAAGGGTGCCCCGGTAAAACCGGGGTTTGTGTTCCCATACTGGCAGAGCCCACAACCGGTCAGCCTTATGGTCATGCTTTGACAAGACAAGCCTCCGGCAAACCGTTCAGGAATAGCAGATGGCAAACACGGTGTCCTAGGCGCACCAATGCAAATGCAATGCAAAGAAACACATAAGTGTAGTAAAAAACAGATATCATGAGTTCGAGTCAAGTTTTCTAAATCCCCAGCAGAGTCGCCAGAAACTGTAGACGTCCCCGAACGCTCCCGGGAGGGTGAGCTCTCGTTCCGTTCATTTTGGAGTCACTACAGCTCAGGACTCTCCAAATTTGTCACAGTTCTTAATCTGAACCAAAGAGTCCAAATCCGGCAAATCGTTTTGAGAAAACAGATTTTTTGAAAGAAGTGCCAAACATGGACTGCTTTGCCCAGATACAGAGTCGCCACCTAAATATTTTATTTTGGGAAATTTAGGAAACCCTGACTCGTTGCCTAAGGCCACGTGTCCGTCATCACCAAAGTTGCCTCGGCTCGGGAACTTGGGTACGATTGGGGAAGGTCACTTCGTGAGCACCCCCGCTCGCCCGATCAAAGATCGGCCTCTACTAACCATGATATCTATTTTTGAAAACATTTTGTGTTCTTATTCCGGTTATTAGCCTAGATTACTATGTGATGCGCACAGCATACAAGTATAGATCGGGTCACCCGAATTGGAACAAAACATTTCATGTTTGTTTATTTGAAAGATGGTTTGCTACTCGCAAGTAGGCTTAAAATGCAGATTTTGCCACCCTCGGGTGGGCTTAGAAAAGATGGTTTTGCCACTATCTAGTGGGCTTAAGACTCACAGTCAATGATTTGTTCCAGTTCAAATAACCCAACCTTTACCCACAAGCATTTAGGCAGTTATATCACATAAGCATATAGCCTCATGGTAAGCATGCTATTCATGGCAGTCACTCACACGCATGCAAGGATGCTAAAGCATAAAAACTCACCGAGTACTCCAAGTCAAAACAGAAACTATATTAGAAATCATGCATGATCCTAAATATACAGAAATGCCTAATGCAACACATGCAAAAATGCAAACTATAGCAGGCTCGGCTATTCTAAACATGGCATATGGAATGCTACAGCTAACAAGTATTCAACTTTGAAATTGAAATACAAATGCAGTTAGTGTGACGCGCCGAGCCCGGTGCATGCAAAACAGATGAATGATGCAAACATGCTGTCATACTGTATGCTAATTGAAATATGCCCTAATCTAACCATCATAAGCTGGTAAATAAAAGGGAGAAAGACGTGGGGTTGGAAGACATACAACACACACACGCACACTTATTACAATTATGCCCTCGTGCAGAGGGTCCAAATAAATATACAGTCCCAAATAAATAATTACAGTCCCGAATAAAAGAATAGTACAGTCCAAATGTTACAGTCCCAAATAATATACAAATTCCTAATTAATTAACATATTAACTAAAAAAGCTGTAAAATTGGCGTGCAAGCCAGGGGCTGCCTTGATTCTGATGAATGATGTATGTTTAGGCTGCCTTGCGCGAGAATCCATCGGGATGCCCCAATTAGCCTCTGTTTACACCTGTTCTTGAAATGCGTGCCAAGCCCCGGAAGACCGCTGATTCTTGATTTTGCTGCAACAGAGAGCAGGAAAGGGGCATAGCAATGTATTTTCACAAATATATGCATGCCTCGATCCTCGTGCCACCAATCACGCATATCGAGGCATGATGGCCGAGGAGTCGAAATGCACAATTCAATATGGGATGAATGCACATGAAAACACAACAAGACCTAACTCCATCGTGGATGATTCGGAGTGTCGGTGACTGCGGAATTGAGACACGTTCCGTCACTCGGAGTACGAAATGTGCCTCGTTTCTCGTGCCCGGGCTAACTCCTATCCCGAACACGATGCAATATGCATGACATGCATGAAATGCAACTAAGATACAATCCTAACATACACAATGTTATGGAATGGCATACACGCTATACGAGGTAATACACCACCGAACATACACAATGCTATGGATGAAATGGCATACGCAATGCAATAATGGGCTTACACCAACATGAGAGAGCCTCAGCCACACTCACATAGGAGGCCGTCAGATGAAAACAAGACAACTCGAAATGCGTGCACGCGTGCACGCAAACCGAGAACCGACCCTCAGGCACCGAAATGCCACTCTAATGAGATATGGCAAAGACATGGAATATGATATGCAGATACGCAAAAATCAGTAGCAAGATGAGGGGGAAAACAACCCCGAAATAAGGCGAAATGACACCCGATGCATAGAATTAAACCGAAATGCAACATTAGGCATATGAAAATGGCCTACAGCTATACAAATGCATAATTGGCACATGGAATGAAAATACAGAAGCAAGGCAGCCCCAAAATAAGCACTTTTACAGTTCAAGGCATGGCCAAAAAGCAAACAGAAACAGGGCAAAACTTGCATGCGAGAAATGGCCCTAAAGGCAAGATAAAGAAGCAACTCACAGCTTCTGTCCCCAAACAGATTAGGGCCCTTCAACAAAGTTGAAGCGGGGCCCAAAACATGATCTTTTATAGTTTATGGAAAACCACAAAAACCAGCACAAATATGGCTAAACTCTCATGCAAGAAATGAGCCAAAAGATGGACAAAGGAGCAAGTGGTAGATGCAAAGCCCAAACAGAAAAATACTCTTCTACAATACTGATGAGGGACCAAAAATAATGCATTTTACAGTTGATGGACGGACCCAAAACAGCATGCATACAAGCCAAAAATATCATGCAAGATATGACCAAAAAAGAGAGATATAACACAAAGTATATAAATGATGCCTCAAACAGTGAAATACCCTTAATGAAATATGAAGAGGAGGCCAAAATAAGACTGTTTTCAGTTCTAAAAATAGTCCAAAAATGGAAGCACAATAGGCCAACAAATCATGCAAAAATGGGGATTAAAAGAGAGATATAACACAAAGTATAGGAAGGGTGCCTCAAAAAGTGAAGGACCCTCAATGAAACATGAATAGGAGACCAAAATAAGACTATTTTCAGTTCTGAAAATCGTCCAAAAATGGAAGCACAATAGGCCAACAAATCATGCAAAAATGGGGACCAAAGGGAGGTATAATGACAAGTGGCACATGGAGGTCGCAAACAGTGATGAGCCCTTCTTCAATGTTGAAGAGGGGCTCAAAATAAGCCTATCTAAAGTTTACATCATGCTCCAAAACAGATCACACACAAGCTAAAAATATCATGCAAGAAAATGGTATTCAAGGAGGATATTGAAGAAAGTGCATCAAGAGGGCCTCAAACAGTGAGAGGCCCTTAAGAAAAAGTGAAAAAGAGCTCAAAATAAGGCCACTTTCAGTTAGGGCCGGAGCTCAAAACAGTAAGCATATATGGCTAAGAAATGTTGCAAAAATAAGCTCAAAAAGAGGGAAATGGTACTCACCCTTGGAGACAAGTCTTTGGTTGCTTCTTGGCTTGAGAAGTGGTGCCTCTTAGCTGCTGGAAAGCTCTTCAAGCTGCTGGAAATGGAGTAGTGGTGGTGGTGCTTGGTGGTGATGAAGAAATGGTGGTAGAACTTAGGATGTTTTGCTTGAAAGAGAGATAGAGGGAGATATGTATGTCTATGCTTGAAGCAATTTTTTTCTAACCCTTAATACAAGAGATGGCAGCTGATTATATGGACCAAGGAGAGAGGGAGCATGGAGGGAAAGGGTGGGGGAAAAGGACCAAGTCCTTTCCCCAACAGCTGTCCCCCGGATCAAGATATTTTTGGGGGACAAAAGCTATACAGCTGTAAAGTACACTTTGTGAGGATCATGGCCGGCCAACTTTCAAAGCTGCAGGTGGCCGGCCGGCTACCTCCCATGGCCGGCCGGCCAAGGGTCAAAAAGGTCAACAAGATTTTCCGGCCGGCCACCACAAATTGGTGTCCTCCCATGTGTTCTCAACACAACCCTGTGGTTCAAATCTGGAAACAGTGAAACAGGAGAGAAAACAAGCCATTTTTAGGGGGGGTCAAAAGGGTCAGGTGGAATTATTGGCCGGCCACCAACTTTTGCTGTCCTTCCATGTGTGTACAACACAAATATGTGGTTAAAAGTTCAAGAAAATGGCTCAAGGTTGTTCAACATTGGCTCGGAAGTGAGAAAAAACGGGCGTCGGAGGGTGCCGGAGGAATATAACTGGTTGCTGCAACAATTGCTGGCCTCCCACCCTTCTACAGCCTTCCTGGTTATGAAACAGAGGTACCTGCCAAAAATGAACGAAAATCGATGCAAAACGAATGCTCGGGAGCCAAAACGCGCAGTTCGGGGCCCCGAAAACTGCCTGTTAAGCACCGAAAGTGGCACTCGACCGCGAAGTGGGTCTCTCAGACCTTAGTGTCCCTTAAAAGGGAGTGAATAAGAAGTATGCCAAAAGTCAGAGCAAACGGAGATGGTTAGGCGGTCCCGAACCGAGGCACACGGCCAACGGTCCCAAAAAACCGAAAACCGGGCTCCGAAATGGGCAAAATGGCCTACAGCCACAAAATGTAGCCCACGGCCACTGAGAGATGGTCTACGGGACCTCTCCCTCCTCTCAGGAAAAGAAACAGAGAAAATCGAGTCTGGTTCGCAAACCGAGGCAAGGCACAGAAGAGGGTTCAGAAGTTCGGAGGCAGGGCTCACGGCCGCGACTCTGAAACTTCTGAACGAGCACGATATGCAACGTCACCGAGTGCTCAATTGGTGATATCTGAGTCTTAAGGTCGGTCAAAAATGGGGTGTCTACAATACCATATCGGATTAGGTATTTTTTATTGGTATGATATCTACCGGTAATGATATGTCACTAAATACCATTTTGGATTTATCACGAAAATATTATATATTTATTAAAAATACTGTTGGCGTCACATTTAAATCATCTAGTGTGAGGCCACATGTGGCAAGCAAAAAGTATTTAAATACCGAAGAGTCTCACCTTCGAAGGTGCCTACATGAGCTGCCAATGCAAGTCTTCAACCAACAAATGAAGAAGGAATTAATAAAGAGTAGTTGCTAGTAGTTACAAACGCACAAAGAAATGATTATGACCCCAAAAAGTCATAGGAAAGAAAAGATTATGGTGAAGAATAGCAGCCTAACTGCTTTGAAATCGCTAGGAGAAGGCTATAAATAGATAAAAGTAAATGCTGAAGAAGCCCCCAACTAAATCCAAACTCTACGTCTTTGTCAATTTCATTTATCTTTAAATATCTGTACTTTACTTTTATGCACTGCACTTACATTTCGTAGGAGTAGATTAGCCTTGTAATTCCAAAACCCGGTCGGTTTAAAAGTTTTCAAATTTCCCTTACTAAATGTAACATTTTGTAATTATTTATTCAATTAATCAATTGCAATTTCTACCTAGTCTCTACCTCCCATTCTATTACAAATTTGAGTTAAAGGTTTGGTTCATCTTTTCAACACAACACAGTAAAGTTCTCTTCATTAAGGCTAAGAAAACCTTAACGCAATCGCTTGATAAAAATTGATATTTATTATCTGTAAGGACTTTTCAAATCGTTACTAGAAATGCTTAAGACTTAAGCACTTAAAATGCTTCCCAATGACAAATCATTAAGACTTAAGCACTTGAAATGTTTCCTGATGACGAAAGGTATCATAATTTCTATCTTGGAGATACTTGAAGTTGTTAGAGTTGTTATATTGTCATTTTCATGCCAAAAATTGTTTTTTGCCAAAATTACCGTTTGTTGGTTCATATTGAGGGGTTTATTGTCACCTAGAAAACTTGGAATATGGAAATTGTTATATCACACAAAATTGTATTCCTTTGAGTTAGCTTTTCAACACCACTTGATTTGCCTTAATCCGATGTCAGATGAGATATATATGCGCAAAATACGAAACGCTATCAAGGATGTATGCCCGCACATGTCTTGTGTGCGCACCTATCCTTGCAAAGGCAGTCACAGATGCATTTTCTTCTCGTGTGTGTGCACATTCATAATGCGTGCGCATATACTTTGTGCATTCGCACATCTGATCGATACACCTAGATGTTTGGGAGGAGCCACCAGTTAGCGATAAAGGAACCCTAGGGTGGTTTTTCTTGACCCCCAAGTCTCTATTTGCCTATAAATGTACCCCAATCCCCCTCCTCCCTTGGAGGGGGGGGGGGTTTGAACACTTAGCCAAGTTTTGAGCAATTTTTTAATGAAAACACTTGCCTCCCTTTCGCCCTCAATCCTAATTCTGAAAAACCTAAACCCTACAGAAGCTTTAACACAACAAAGTGTATCCGAGATTTGAAAATCAAAGTGAGGCTAGAACCTAAGGGAAGTTTTCAAGCAATCAAAACTTCTCTTTTCTCACCTTTTTCTTGCTTGTTTTTCGGTTTATTGCAAACCAGCAAGTAAGTCTTGTATTTCCTTTTAGTTTTAGTAACTTTAATCTCATATTTTTAGTATATAACCATAGTTAGGGTGCTATTATGGCATGATCATCATGTAAGTTAGCTATTTTGTTAGTTTTTTGCTTTATTTTGTAAGTTTTGTTTAATTTAATAAAACAACGTGTTTAGGGCTAGATTAATCATGTAATCATCTTGCATGCAACCCAGTTTAAAGCATCATTGTATCATAGGTCTCATTATATATGTGTTTGTCGCTTTGCGTGCACTAAATCATATTAATAGTCATTAAATCGGGTTTAAGTATGCATTTTGTATGTCTAGATTGCATAATAGGATCATGTTTATTTTCTGTCTTTGCATGTAAGACACTTAAGCGAGTATCCAACCAAGTCTTTTCATCCTTCATAGCATATGTGTGTCCTTGGTTGTATTGTCTTTTCAATAATCCAAGTTAATTGCCTTTTTATGCAACATTATTTGTTTTGAATGTTTTTATGAGTATTATTTATTTTAGGTTGGGTTTATAAGGGTTGCAAATGAATTGAGCTGTTTGTGAACAAACTCAAGCTCGGCTTGGTAAAAGCTAATTCGAGCTTGGTTTGTTTATTTTATTTTATTTTATTTTATTTTTTGTATTCATGCTCTTTAATAAACAAGCCCAAACATAGTACAACTCGGCTCGTAAGCTCGGCTCATTTAATATTTAATATTTATATATTAAATAATGTAAAAATATGTATTAAAAATAAGATAAATATGTTATTTATATATTTAAAAAAATATAAATGTAAATAATAGTTAACTATATATAGTACATTTATATAATAATAGTGGTAGATATTAATATTTTGGTAAAATATTGATTTTTTTTAGTATGTTTATATGTATTGTATATATAATTGTATAATCATTGTTTTAATGGTAACTTCAATCTCATACATAAGTATGAATCTATAAATTTTTTGGCTCGTTAAGGCTCAACAAGCTCGAGTCAAGTTACGCTCAAGCTCGAGTCAAGCCTAAGCTAACTCGGCTGGAGCTTGGTTCATTAAAGAGCTCGAGCTCAAACTCATTAAAATTTTAATAAACAAGTTCAAACATACCAAAGTTCGGCTCAGCTCGTTTGCAGCCCTAACCATGGATTGATAAAATCCACTTTTTTTTTTTTTTTTGGAAAATCATTATTCTTTTGAAAATATTGCTTTATTCCTTTAATCTAAAATAAACGATATTCATTTTATTTAAATCATATAGTTTTGGATTAGTTAAGGGTTTTAGGGCTTAAATGAATTTGTATGAATAATTAACCACTAAAATCATAAAATAGAAAGTTAGTAGAGGTCAATCTTCGAATTGGGCAAAAGAAGGTGCTATCATTCAATGACCTTCCCCTTTTGTATCTAAGCTCCTGAACTCGAAATTTTCTTGATTGTGATGGACTAGTTTTGACTTAGTTTTCATTATTAAAGGTTTTTTTAATTCTCCTTTAAAAATTAAGTGGCAACTCTTTATTAGTCAAAACGACTTAGTGTGAGAAACGTGTCTCAGACTTGAAAAATGCACGACGTCCACACACGGTGCCAAGGCGAAGAACATCTAGATGATGAAGATGTTGAAATTCAAGAAGAGAGTTTTTTGCTTCAAACAGAAGCCATATCTGACCTTCCTTGTATTACTATCCTAGCTTTAGATAGCCACCAACAGGTAGAAGAAGATCCTCATTTAAGGATAAATTCACCTACTCAACATATTGGCCATTCGCAATGCCAAACTTATGAACATGCACCTACTCAAGGCCAAGCACTTGGTCAGAGTAGTCGAAGCAGGAGTGAACCACTAATATTCACTTCTACCATGTCAAACGAGCAATGGAGTGGAATAAAATCCATAATGAGCAAAATAATGACTATGAACCTAAAAAATTAGTCTGATTCATTTAGTGCTTCATTTGTTCAAAGAATTGATAATAGGTTGGAAAATATAAGTCAAAGAATAGGTCCTATTTTAAGTAATAGGAGCCATGTTCAAAAGTCAACCCAACCTAGGGTAGTTTCTAGTAGCAGTGATAATAGTGGTGCAAATGGAGCAAGAAACGCACAATCATTCTACGAACCGGTTAAAACTTCAATTGGTGAAGGGCCTTACCAAAGAGTGTCTAATGTCTAAGAAACACATTTTGTGTATATAGAGCCTCATGTGTTACCTTCAAATACATCTGGTAATGCCACATATGGTCAGGCTCAAACACAGAATAGCACACGAATGGTGTCAAATCCAGTCTTTAAACCTACACTTAGGGGGTCGATGGAACCTTTTAGGCAACCACTTGTTCCACTTAGGGAAGAAGACATCATTGGATATGAGTAGGTACCAAATCCTACAGTATATCCTTTGGACCGAATGACTGCACCCTTGGTGCAAGCCATACTAAATGTGGAACCTCAAGCAACAAATCCATCAAAGATATGTGCCACACCAAGCCCAACAAGACAAATTGGTAACATGGTGCGAGAAGTGTGTGGTCCTATGGTTCGGGGGGTGCAAACACCAGTTTATAAAAAGCCATACTTTGATTGGATAGATAATCTACATGAGTTTCCAAGGGGATATAAGGTCCTAGATTTTACCTTGTTTAAGGGGAATGGCAATCAATCGATAGTAGAACACATTGCTAGGTTCACAGGGTAGTGCAGAGAAGAATCACGATTATATAAAGTTTCAATTGTTCCCTAGTTCATTAACTACCCCAGCATTTGCTTGGTATATCAATGTATTACCTGGTAGGGTTCAAACTTGGCCACAAATGGAGGAAATGTTTCATGCACAATTCTTCCAAATTGAGCCAGAGGTCACAACGGATGACTTAGCAAGGTTAGGCCAATGGCTAGAGGAAAAGGCCACTCAATTTATATCCAAATTCAAGAGGGCCAGAAGTAAGTGCACTACAACAAAATGCACCTTTGGCGACCAAAATTGGCGACTAAAAAAAATTTAGTCGCCAAAAGTTATGGAATTGGCGCCCAACATTTTTCCTAGTCGGCAAAAGTAAAATATTTAGCTACTAATTTTTTTTTGGTCGGGGTATATTCATTATTGGCGACTAAAAAAAAAATTAGTCGCTGAAAATGCCAGAATTGGCGACAAAAAAAAAACTTAGTCACTGTATATTGACTTTTGGCTACTAAAATATTTAGTCGCCGAATGGAAAATAAAAAAATTATTTTTTCTCTTTGGCGACTAAAGTTTTAGTAGCCAAAAACTTACTTTCAGTGACAAAAAAAAAATTTAGTTGCTGTATATTGACTTTTGGCTACTAAAATATTTAGTCGCTGAATGGATAATAAAAAAATAATTTTTTCTCTTTGGCGACTAAAGTTTTAGTTGCCAAAAACTTACTTTCAGCGACAAAAAAAAAAAAATTAGTCGCCTTATATTGATTTTTGGCTACTAAAATATTAGCCACTGAATGAAAAAAATATATATATATATATTTTTTTATTTTTTTTTATCTTTGGTAACCTATCTTCAGCGACTAAAATTTAGTCGGCAGATGTGTTCAAAATTTTATTGGGAAATATTTCATATTGGCACCTAAATTTTTTCCCAAATCTATTACTTCTTCACACGGTTCTTTCCCTCTCTTGCTCTCCCTCTATCTCTCTCTCTCACACAGAGAATCAATCACCACCGCCCCTTATCTCAGCATCGCACACGACCAATTGGGAAGAACCCAATCGTTGATATCGAGAGTTTTGCGGTTTTGAAAGTTTTGTTGCCGAGAGAGATATTTGGGAAGAACCCAATCGTTGATATCGTTGGTGGTGGCGCTCAGCCGCCGGATGTTTCATTATCGCCGAAGAATTCGCCGGAATTGTATGTGCCGTCGAGTCATTTGTTATCCCCACTGGGTCAAGAAATCTGATCCGAAGCGGCTGGGAATGGCGTGCAGAGATTCATTCTTGCTCTTTGTTGTATGGCATTGTATCTATAGGTACGAGATTGATCATTTCTCATCATAATTATTACTTTTTTCTTTCTTTTTTTCTGAGTTTGTTTGTGTATTTTTGCAATTGATTATCATACGAGTAATTGAATTTGGGGCTACAAAATTAGCCTTTTTTTTTTCTTTTTTACTTTTCTAATGATGACATTCATTGTGTTGATTTTGAAATAATTTAGATGACATAGGACCAATTTTGCTTGTAGAATTGCATTTAGTTGTTGTAAAAATATTGAATTTTGATCATTGTTATCAACTCAATTGTGGATTTTGAATAAGCATATATTTAGGGTTTCTTTCTAGTGCGTGTTCATTTTGATGTCTAATTGTAACAAAAAAAATTATATAATTCTAACATATAATAAAAAAAATTTAATTAGTTGTATGTATTTTATTTTAAGAATAATACTAGCAATTTGATATGAGTAAGTATAGTATATTTTTGAAAGCTAATCAAATTCATTGGTTGTTGAAAAAGTCATTCAAACATTAAAATTTGAACTTCCTAGGTTATTAGTTAGTGTTTCTACAAGTCAGGGTAGCAACCATAGAATATTGAGTTAAATAATAACTAAAAGCCCCTTTATTAGTTTATGAGTTGCACTATAGAGTTTTATGTGTACTTGACATGTTTGCTCGAGGCATGTCCAGTTAGTCATGTCAAACACATGTACCTTATCCAAGTGTTGCATGTCTAACATAACTACTTCATGCTTTTAGAGAAGTCCATGTAACATATCTAGTAAATGTGACATGTTAGAGGAATTGAAGACTCTCACACATGCATGTGTGCGCATTCAATACAACTATACACCTAACTTCAGCAAAAGATATAGAATGCTTGAATCCTCAACTTTATCATCCTAGAAGTCCAAAGCAAACCCTATCTTCTTCAAGAGAATGTCCATGATTTGCCAGCACGTAGCCTAATTCATTTTCTTCCATAGAACAAAATTAAGAAATTAAGCCATTAATGGCTGTTTTAAAATCCCCAGAGGCCTCATAATTCCACCACTACAACTACTATTTTGTCTACTTGGCAGTAATTCTGTAATCCAAATATAATTCCAAACTCTGAAAATAAGCCCAATGAGTTCTAGTAACCATTAATCAAATTGTCAAAGTTCTTCAACCAATCATAGAAATAGAAAGAGTTCCATCTAGTTGAGTTCAACAAAGTAATAAAATATGCGTAACAAAGCAACGACTTGAAAAGAAGAGACCGCAAGACAATTCCATTATGAATAAATTACAGGAAGTGATAGTTGTAGACACTCCATTTTTGACCGACCTTAAGACTCAGACGTCACCAGTTGAGTGCTCGGTGATATTGCATATTGTGCTCATTCAAAAGTTTCAGAGTCCCGGCTGCGAGCCTTGCCCCCAGACTTCTGGACTCTTTCGTGTCTTGCCTCGGTTTGCGAACCAGGCTCCATTTTCTCTGTTTTCTCTTCCTGAAGGGAGGGAGAGGTCTCGTAGATCATCTCTCAGTGGTCATAGGCTACGTTTTGTGGTCGTAGGCCATTTTTCCCATTTGGAGCCCGGTTTCCGATTTTTCGGAGCCGACGGCCGTGTGCCTCGGTTCGGGACCGCTTAACCACCTCCGTTTGCTCCGGTTTTTGGCATACACCTTATTTCCTCCCTTTTGAGGAACACTGTGGCCCGAGAGACCAACTTCATGGTCGAACGCCACCTCCGGTGCTTAACAGCCCATTTTCGGGGCCTCGGGCCGCGCGTTTCGGTCCCCCGAACCTCCGTTTTGCATCCGTTTTGGTGGAGACCTTATTTTCATAGTTAGGAAGCTTGTAGGAGGGTGGGAGGCCAACAATTATTCCGAAAAGCCAGCTTTATTCCTTCATCGCCCTCCGACGCCCGTTTTCCTCACTTAAAAGCCAATGTTGACCACCCTGGGGCCACTTTCTTGAACCCTAAACCCCATATTTGTGTTGTACACACTTGGGAGGCCACCAATAGTTGGTGGTCGACCAGTAATTGTTCCTAACCCTTTTGACCCCCTCTAAAAAATGGTCTTTTCTCTCTCCTGGTTCATTTTTTCTGGGTTTCAACCACATAGTTGTGTTGTGCACACATGATAGGCCACTTTTCTGGGTAGGCCGACCAGTAATTGTGATTGACCCTTTTGACCCCTGGTCGGCCGACCAGGGGAGGTGGCCGGCCGGCCACCTGATCCTTCTGAACCTGGTCGGCCAGAATCCCCTCACCTGGTTCCTTCCAGCTGTGTATTTTGTTTTCCCCCAGACCCTGTATCCGGGGGGGTGCCCTTTTGGGGGGAAATTTGAATTTGTTTTCCCCCCTTTTTCTCCTCTCCTTTGCCTATATAACCAGCACCCCCAGCTGCATTTTAAAAGGTTAGAAAAATCCATTGGAGCTCTTGCATTGAAGCCTCCCTCTCTCTCTACTCCAAGCCTCAAAATACCCTTGCTCCTACACCATTTCTACACCAACTCATAGCCTATCAACCCACACTCCACTTCCAGCAACTTGAGGCTGTTTTTCAGAGTTTAGGAGCACCTTTCCTTGGTCCAAAAGCTGCTGAAGTTTGGTTCTACAAGGGTGAGTCATTTTCTTCCATTTTCTAGTCTTTTTTTGCTTTGTATCTAAGCCATACTTGCTTGCATTTTTGGGCTCCGAACCAAACTTTAAATAGTCATATTTTGAGCCCCTTTTCATGTTTGATTAAGGGTCTTTCTCTGTTTAAGGCCAGCAGCTATCACTTGCCTCTCTAACTCTCTTTTAGGCCTTATTTTTGCATAATATTTTAGGCCTATTTGTGAGTTGTTTTGGACTTTTTCATAAACTGTAAAATAGCTTATTTTGAACCCCTCTTAAACATTTTTGAAGGTCTATCCTCTGTTTGAGGTCTCCTGCTATCACTTGCTTCTTTATCTCTCTTTTTGGCCAATTTTTGCATAGTATTTTAGGCCTATTTATGAGCTGTTTTGGATTTTTCCATAAACTGTAAAATAACTTGTTTTGAGCCCCTCTTAAACATTGTTGAAGGGCTATCCTCTGTTTGAGACCTCCTGCTATCACTTGCTTCTTTATCTCTCTTTTAGGCCAATTTTTGCATAGTATCTTAGGCCTATTTGTGAGTTGTTTTGGACTTTTCCATAAACTATAAAATATCTTTTTTTGAGCCCCTCTTCAACATTTTTTAAGGTCTCTCCTCTGTTTGAGAACAGAAGCTGCCACTTGTCTCTTTACCCCTCTTTTAGGCCTTTTCTTGCATGATAGTTTGGCCTTATTTGTGATTATTTTCATGGCTTGATGTAAACTGTAAAGTGCCCTGTTTTGAGCCCCTCTTCAACTTTGTTGAAGGGATATTTTCCATTTGGGGCCGGCTTCTGTCCCTTTGTGTTTAATCTCTCTTTTGGGGCCATTTTTGCATGATAGATTAGCCCTATTTGCATTCATTTTTGGGACTTTCTATAAACTGGAAATATGCATGTTTTGGGACTGTCTTGCATCTTTCTTCATGCTTCATGATCAAATAATGCATGCTTTGTATAGCTGTAAGTCATTCCATGCGCCTAGTTTCAAATTTCGGGGTTCATTCCATGCATCGGGTGCCATGTTTCCATGTTTCGGGGCTGTTTTGTATCACATTTCAGTGCTGAAACTTGCATGTTTGTATGCCATATTTCGTGCCTTGCCATGCCTTGTTAGAGTGGCATTTGTGCCTTAGGATCGGTCCTCGGTTTGCGTGCACGTGTGCACGCATTTTGAGTGTCTCATTTTCATCTCATGGCTACTGATGTGAGTGTGGCTGAGGTCCACTCATGTTGGTGTAAGCCCATCGTGCATTGTGTATGCCATTTCATTTCATAACATTGTGTATGTTAGGTTGTATGTTAGAGCATTGTGTATGCCATGTTACATCGCGCATTGTGTATGCCATTTCATAGCATTGTGTATGCTAGGTTGCATGTTAGGATTGCATTCATGCATGTCATGCATATTGCATTGTGTTTGGGATAGGAGTTAGCCCGAGCACGGGAAACGAGGGACGTTTCGTACTTTGAGTGACGGAACGTGTCTCAATTCCCAGTCACCGACACTCCGGATTATCCATGATGGGGTTTAGGTTTTGTTGTGTTTATATGTGCATTCATTTCATATTGAGTCGTGCAATTCGACTCCTCGGCCATCATGCATCGATATGCGTGATTGGTGGCACGAGGATCGAGGACTACACTCCCCAAAGAGTAGTCATGCATACATATGTGAAAATACTTTGCCATGCCCCTTTGTTGCTCTCTGTTGCAGCAAATCAGAAATCAACAGCCTTCCGGAGCTTGGCACGCATCCCAAGAACAATTACAAACAGAGGCAAACCGGGGCATCGCGAAGGATTCTCCGCACAAGGCAACCTGAGCATGCATCATTCATCATCCGGAGCAGATTTGAGGCAGTCCCTGGCTTGCATGCCAATTTATTGCTTTCCTAATTTAATTTGTTAATTAATTAGGGTTTTTGTACATATTTGGACTGTAATTATTCATTTGGGACTGTATTATTTATTCGGACCCTCCGCGCGAGGGCACAACTGTAATAAGTGTGCGTATGTGTGATGCATGACTTCTAACCCTACGTCTTTCTTCCTTTTATTTACCCGCTTATGATGGTTAGATTAGGGCATGTTTTAATTAGCATACAGTATGATAGCGTGTTTGCATTCATTCATCTGTTTTGCATGCACCGGGCTCGGCGCATCATACTAACTGCATTGTATTTTCAATTCCAAGTTGAATACATGCTAGCTGTAGCATTTCATATGCCATGTTTAGAATAGCCGAGCCTGCTATAGTTGCATTTTTGCATATGTTGCATTAGGCATTTCTATATAGTTAGGATCATGCATGGATTTCTAATTAGCTTCTGTTTTGGCTTGGAGTACTTGGTAAATTTTATGCTTTAGCATCCTTGCATGCGTGTGAGTGACTGCCATGAATAGCATGCTTACCATGAGGCTATATGCTTATGTGATATAACTGCCTGAGTGCCTGTGGGTGAAGGTTGGGTTATTTGGATTGGAACAATTCATCAAATGTGTGTTTCAAGCCCACTAGATAGTGGCAAAATCATGTTTTTCTAAAGCCCACCCGAGGGTGGCAAATCCACGTCTTAGCCTACTTGCGAGTAGCACCATCAAACCATTTTCAAATAAACAAACATGAAACGTTTTGTTCCAATTCAGGCGATCCAGTCTATACTTGTATGCTGTGCGCATCACATAGTAAATCTAGGCTAATAACCAGAATAAGAACACATAATGTTTTCAAAAATAGATATCGTGGTTAGTAGAGGCCGATCTTTGATCGGGCGAGCGGGGGTGCTCACGAAGTGACCTTCCCCAATCATACCCAAGTTCCCGAGCCGAGGCAACTTTGGTGATGACGGACACGTGGCCTTAGGCAAACGAGTCAGGGTTTCCTAAATTTTTTCAAAATAAAATATTTAGGTGGCGACTCTGTATCTGGCAAAGCAGTCCATGTTTGGCACTTCTTTCAAAATCTATTTTCTCAAAATGATTTGCCAGATTTGGATTCTTTGGTTCAGATTTAGAACCGTGACAATTTTAGAGTCCTGAACTGTAGTGACCCCAATGAACAGAACGGGACTCACCCTCCCGGGGCGTTCGGGGACGTCTACAATAGTATAGAGTGATGAATCCCATCACCCCTATAAGTCTCAAGAAGAAAGAGGAATGCTGATTGTTGTGAGACTAGGTGCATGCAGATTGTTACAATGTTACTTAAGATTAATAGTGCTAAAAGAATTTTAAAAATAGGATTTGCTACTTGGAAGATGAAGATAAAACAAAGTGAATAGAGTTTGGTGCCCCAGCTTACAGACCAGACGCTAGCATTTCCCCTCAATATTATAAGCACCACTATGGCCCCCTGAGTTGTTCCTAATAGGCATATCCAAGTAGTAAGGGAGAGCTCAGTGGGATATGTCTTTAGCGTGATTGCCTAGAGCAACAGAAACAAATATAATTATGATCTCAGATAAAATTTGACTCCGTTCAATTTGGATGATGACACCATACAGTTTCAAACTTGCACCTCACCTGCACACATACATGTATGTGTACTCAAATTGTCAGTTAATGTAGAATGAAACATCAAACGCTTTGTCCCCATAGGCAATGCCTTATTCATATCAATTACAATAGATCTACTATGTGTGCTCAAATTATCAGTTAAGGTGATTGGCTTGTTTAAACTGAAAATTTTAATTTATATATATATATATATATGAATGAACAAAGAACAATCTAGGGGTGATCTGGTCATTTGGACATTCCATTTCATTCTATGCAGTATTATCTACTGAATATCATGTTATAGCTCTTCCTTCCCGTCTCTCTCGATTTGGTTATTGAAATTGTAAGCAAGAAACTACAAGTTTAAGCAAGAAGTTGGCTGATCTATTGCTTATTTGTGTTGTATGTGTGTGTATATATGTATAAAAAGGATCTAGCTACTTTTTCTAAGTAATCTTGTTGTATCCATCAATTTCTGAGGATAAAATTAGTTTTCATTTTGCCATTTCTAATGAGAATGTGAACATGTGGAATTCTAGATGGTTTTTTGAGCATGTACTAGCTACAAGGTAATCCTACTGTTTCTGCAGTAAGTTTCCTGAACATTCTTTAAGATTGTTGGTCTTTTTTTATTCTCCATGATTGCAATTCAGAAAATTTGGATAATCATTGTGGCATTTAAATTGAACATATTACAAGGGCAAATGGCCATATCGGACTGTTGTACCCAACCAAAATAGCAGGGACTAAAATGTTCTGAAGTTAAATGAACAACACTCTGTATTTTGAGTTTTTTCCTCTCCAAATCCCTTTAATGGCTCTCATCTTCAAATCTTGTGCATGTAGAAACAGAGAATCCACAATGGCATGGATCACACTTGACCTAATGACACTCAAATTCTTAGTAAGCTAGATCAATTTGGTTATTTTGCCCGCCCACCTACCCACCCACCCACCCACCCACTCCCTCTTTATGTATATACATATACATATATGCATATGTACTCCACACAATTAGTTCCACACCCAAGTTAGAGAACATTATCAAAGGGCTCTACTTCTATGTGAAAAGAAATAGGAAAATGCTCATTCTATATATCTTTAATTTTATGTGAAAAGAAGTAGCTTGTGAGGTGTGTTATGTTAACGTTGAACTAATTTATATATGTGTGTGTCATTATGCAATGTCAATCAATATATATATAAGCCTTGTTTGTCACAAAACTTCATTCTATATATCTTTAATTTTTCGTGTTGGTTTTGCATCATTTTTCGTGTTAGTTTTCTATCTTTACAAAATATTAAAAATGTTGTCAGTAATTTATAACTTAAATATTTATGCTCAAGTAGCTAAAAAACTATCTTAATTTGAAATGTTCAATGCCCTCTTAACCTTGATCAATGTCCTATCTTTTTTGATAAATCTGATCAATGTCCTATCTTAAGTTAGATCGACATTATAAATCACTTTGCCATATACTGCATGCAGATTTTCTGCAATCATTTTAAGTCCAGCCTTTTTTTATTTCTGGTATAGATTATGGTAATTTAGAATGCAAAGATCAAGTGCTCATTATCTCTTGACCTTATTATTTATGCTTACTGTAATTTGGTTATCTTTTCAG
This sequence comes from Camellia sinensis, assembly GCF_055761805.1. Taxonomy (NCBI): domain Eukaryota; kingdom Viridiplantae; phylum Streptophyta; class Magnoliopsida; order Ericales; family Theaceae; genus Camellia; species Camellia sinensis. The sequence continues at coordinate 116,746,407 of NC_138974.1, forward strand.
GTGGAGATATTGGGATAGAAAATACCTCAAACTTCATCTATAATTATGCAATTAGCATGCCAAATCTAGCGATGAGGAACCTCTCATGAATGCTGTTGGTAATGTTCTTGAGGCCTCAATTTTATGAGCCACTTCTGCTCTAGAAGCAGCTTGCTCCTTCCATTTTTAAGTGTACAAGTCATCTGTAATTCTTGTAATGAAAGGAAAAAAAATTTAGACAACTTTCTCAACCAAAAAATTAAAATTGGGTTATTCTGAACATATTTAAGAGTAGGATAGGACTTGGCGTAGCGGTATGGTTGCACTATTGTGATTTGGGTATTATGGGTTGTTCTTTGAACATTTCTATAGGTTCTGAAATTGTCGAAATTGATGATCAATATTGATTACTAATATTGTTGTGATTAACTGAAGGTATAAATTAATAAACTTGACATTGGTCATCTACGTATTTTTCACCTCATGTTTTCAAGGTGTTGGAAGTGGTCCGTTTTGCTGTTGTCATTCTACAGATTGCTTTCAGATAACTTACACATGTAATCATTTTAATGTAGATTCACATGGCTCTTGATATAGTTAATCAGATGTTCGAAGCAGGTTTAACCTTATCAATAGAAACATTTCAATTCCATATTACATGCATGTGGGGAGGGTTGTGACTACAACTTGGTACTAACATCACTAGTTTTTAATTTCTCACTTTTCTAAATCTGATTCTGTTTCTCTCAGATCTATCAGCTACCAACTCCTTTTCTCTTTCCATTATTGTACCCTTTTGGTTGTTCTATTTCAGTTCAAAACATGAGTAAAGAAAAGTTCTTGAAGATCCAGGTACTCTTTTATAAATGATATATATACTTACATACATATATGTATATATATATATATATAGGCATTCCCACCCTATTACGTTGTTTTCTTGAAATGCTTTGCTTGTTTTAATGGAAGTTTAATTGTGTCCTCTTTAATATGCCAGACCAAAATTACGAAGTTCAGATCATCCTGATTTTCCAACCATCATTCCTGATCATCCTGATAATTGAAATTAAATCATTTCTGATTTTCCAGCAGTGAGCTGTTCACTGCAACCAAAAAGATGGTTGGCAATGTTCATATATATATAGATATACATCTTGGAAGTTGTTTAGTGATCTGGGCACAAACCACTATTCTGGTGTGGTTTAATACACATACAAACAAATTGGGGGTTTAATGCCACATATTTAGCTTCAAAAGGAATATCTCTGCTTTCCAAATTTTATATATGGTTTATTTACTTTTTTTGTTTTAAAAATGACATTAATTGTTACTTGCGTGGACAAAGGAAATATTACTTGTGTGGATTTGGCATAGGCCCACAACCCTCTTCCATATCTGATACTACGGCACGAGCTTCATTTTGGTTCTTCAGCTGCAATGGGTATTTGAGGTACTTCTCCAATTCTTCAATTCTCCAATTCTTTAAATTAATTGTGAATAGAGTAGTTTAATGGTTGTCAATAATCCTTTGGTCATAGTTGTATATATCCATTTAGATTTAACTAACAGACTCCATGTATTAGTTTGAATACATCATGGTTAATGTAAAAGAAATCAAATAAACTGCTAATGTTTTTTGCTGCAAATAATATCAGAGCTTTCTTGGTGGAAAAATGTATGAATGATACTCTCATAAGTTTGTGGAAGAGAAACAAAATGTGTAAGAATATTGTTCTCAATACACAGGAGCTGCTATTACACATCACTTTGAACCAATTGCCTCCAGTATCATAAAAACCAAAGAAATTGTCTGTTTTTCTTTTTCTTTAAAGGTCTAGAATTGTATATTCTTTTATTGCATCTTTCATATCCTACTTGAGTGGAAAGTAATGCTGTGAACTACTCCATATATGTGTGGTTAATTTATTTATTTTTCTTAAAGAAAAGCCAAAAATCTTGATTTCTTTTTTGTTTTCATTGATCAGTTTGACAAATCTTAGAAACATGTGTCCTGTTTGTAAATTTTAAGAAACATATGAACCTTAGATAAATATAACTATAGACACCCCATTTTTGACTGACCTTAAGACTCAGACGTCATCATCTACGCACTCGGTGATTGTGCATGTTTGTGCTCTTTTTGAGTTTCCGGAGCCTTCGGTTGAGCTCCTTGTCTTGGGACCTCTTAACTTTCTCCTCTTGGCCTGGTTTTTGGACCATGCCTTGCTGCCTTTGTCTAAAGGGAAACAGAGGCCTGTAGGCCACTTTTTGTAGCTATAGACCACCTTTCCCTCTGGTAGACCACCTTTTTGTGTCCGTAGACTAGTTTTCGGGGTTTCCGGCAGCGCGCCTTGTCCCGCGGACTCGTCTTTCTTCCTCTTGGTTTGTTTTTGAACCAAACCTTGTTTTCCTTTGCTCTAAGGGTGGAATAGGGGGTGTATACCAGTTTCTCCTCTTGTAGACCACTTTTCTTCCCTGCCAGCCAGTTTTCTGGTCGATCAGCTAGGGTGGGTGGTTTGTGGACCACCTAAAGTGGTTGGCAGCCATGCCACCATCTTCCTCTCTTTGTACAGACCACCTCCCTCCCCTCTTGCCGACCAGTTGTTCTCCTTGCAAACCACTTTTTCTGGTCGGTCGACTAATGGGAGTGATCGGTCGACCACTTCAACTGGTCGGCACTTTTTCTGCATTTTCTGCAGATATTTTCCATGCCAGTTGTGCCAGCTGTTGAGCACAGAAAGCATCCTCCATACACGTGTATGGAGGGATTGCTTGGAACCTCTAGCTCGTCAAACAAGCTTGGAGCATGGTTTTCTATAAAAGGGAGCCTCCTCCCTTTTGTCTCAGGTTGAGAAATTTGTTTAAAGCTATAGATATATCCCTCTATCTCTATATTTCTTTTTCTCTCTATATTTGTGCTCAAAAGTGCCATTTCTTCACACTTTTGCACACAAACACCTAGTGAAACACCTTTGCTTTGGAGCTGAGGCAACTTGAAGCTGGTTTTAATGTTTTTGGATTGTTTTTGGTCCAAAAAAGTTGCCGGAGTTACTGCTTTGTCCTTGTTCTTCAAGGGTGAGTCACTAGTCTCTTAAAGCTTTGTTTTTGATTAAGTCTTTGGCCCTATTTGCATAATGTTTTAGGCCTAACTTTCAACTGCAAAAAGTTCTGATTTTAAGTACTTAAAGTGTTTGTTTAAGGCCTCTTTGGTGTTGGGGGTGGTCTATCCCCTTTGCATGCCTTATTTGCTAGGCTTTTGAGCCATCCCTTGAAGATTTTGTTTTAGCCTTCTCTTGGCCTTTTAGCCACTGAAAGCTAGTGGATTTTCAGTGGTAGAAAGTGTGTTTTGAGGCCCCAAATAGGAGGGGGTCATCCCCTCTCCTTGTGTCTTGGTTGCTTGTGTTAATGGCCTCATGTTTGAGCATGTTTCTCCAGCATGTGTTGGCTTGTTCTTAGCTTATTTTTGGCCTTATTTCAACATGGCATACCTCTATTTTGGCTTAGTTTAGGCCACCTTTGCATGCTTTATACACTTGTAATGTAATCCTTGCAAACTAGCCTTGTATGCTTAAGGTTTTAGCTCACCTTTCTAGCATGTATTGGTTCCATTTCAGCATGTTTTTGGTCATTATTTAACATGCCTTAACTCTGATTTTTGTTGGTGAAGTCATCTCATACTTGGTTTTGATACGTGTAGTGTAATCCTCCTTATTGGCCTTGCATGCGTCATGCTTTAGCCTTCCATTCTAGCATGTGTTAGCTCTATTCCATGCATGTTTCTAGCATTGTTTTGACATGTTTTAGGACTATTTTGGATCATCTTGGCCTTTCAGGGCTTCTTTTGTATAGCTATAGTGCAAGTGCAAGTGCCTATGCTAGTTTCAAGCCTTGAGCCTCTTAGCATGCTTCATTTGTGGCATGTGCATGATTTAGCATCATTTAACACTTGATTTCAGAGCATATAGCATTTTCATATCCTCATACATATCACTCTTTGATTGTGTTTGAGAGTTGTACTTCTATGCCTTGTTAATGGGCCAATGCATGAGCATGCATTGTCTTGCTTTTCATGCCATCATTTCAGAGAATTTTGGCCTTTGTTTTGGCAAGCATGAGGTTTGTTTGTGGCTGGTTTGGTCCATTGAACATTGCATTACATAGCGCTTGTGGTGTGTCCTTTACTAGCTTTCATGCTTAAGGACTCCAACTTGACATGCTCATGTTGCATTGCATTGTGTTTGGAATGTTGTTGCATTGCATTGTGTTTGGATTGAACGTTAATCCAAACATGAGAAATGAGGGACGTTTCATACTTGAAGTGATGAAACGTGCCTCATTTCCCGATCGCCGACCCTCTTGATCATGCATGATAGAGGTTAAGGCCCTTATGTGTTATTTGTGCATTCATTGACATTGAATTGTGCAAACTTGGCTTCTCGGCCATCGTGCATTGAGATGCTCGGTTGGTGGCCCGAGAGTCGAGAAACGCACTCCCTTGAGCTTAAGAAATGATAGGGAGGGTGGTTGTGCACACATATCTTGCAAATACACTGCCATGCCCTTTCTTGTTCTCTGTTGCAGCAAACTGGAGCTTGGCAGAATTTTTCGGTCGGCAGACCAGAAAAAGTAGCTGGCTGACCCCTTTTTCTGGTTTGCAGCATGTTTAGGTGGTCTACAGGTGGTCTACAACACCATTTTATGGTCTGTAATGCACCAGTAGGTCCCTGTGTTGGAGTAGAAGCTATCTGGAGGTTTGTGCAGTGTTCTGAGATCAAATGCAAACAGAGGCAAGTTGGGGCATAGCGATGGATTTTCGAGCGAGGCGACCGAGCATGCATGCACTTCTCGCCCCGAGGCTCCTTTTAACTATTTTACTTAGTTGCTTTGCTTAGTTAGCTAGTTTGACGGTTTTGTACTTAATTAGTTAATGCGCTTAACTAATCAATTTGTGTTGTAATAACTAACTAGTTAACTAGGATTAGTTAATTAGTTTTGGTTTGTAATAATTAGTTTAATTAGCTTAGATTAACTAGTTAGCTTATTATTCAGACCCTCCGTTGAGAGGGCATAATGTTGTAATAAGTGTGCGTGAGTGTGTGAATGTCTTCCAACCCCACGTTTTTCTCCCTTTTACTTACCCGCTTTTAGTGGTTAGATTAGGGCGTATTTCAATTAGTATCCTCACGCTTGCATGCATGCATCATTTATTTTGTCTTGCATGCACCGGACTCGACGCATCATACAAACCGCATTGTATTTCAATACTTACTTGAATATGTGTTTCAAAAAATATTATCAAGTGTTGCATTCGTATGCCATTTTAGAATAGCCGAGCCTACTTTAGTTGCATTTTTGCATGTGTTGCATTAGGCATTGTTAACATAGCTAGGATCATGCATTGATTACTAACTAGCTTCTGTTTTGGTTCGGAGTACACTGTGAGTGTTTACGCTTTAGCATACTGCATGAGATGTGTATGTTGCCATGTTAGCATGCTTGCCATGAGGCTATTTGCTTAAGTGATTAACTGTATGAATGCCTGTGGGTGGAGGCTTGATTGCCTGAATTGGAACAACTCGATGATTGTGAGTTTTAAGCCCACTTTGCAGAGTGGCAAAATCATGTTTTTCTAAGCCCACTTGAGGGTGGCAAATCCGCACTTTAGCTTACTTGCGAGTAGCACTTTCAAACCATTTTCGAAAAACAAACATGAGTTGTTTTGTTCCAATCCGCGTGATTGAGTCCATACTTGTATGCTGCGCGCATCACATAGTAAGTTGAGCTAATAACCGGAATAAGAATGCATGTGTTTAGAAAAACAACATATCATGTTAGTAGAGGCCGATCTTTGATCGGGCAAACGGGGGTGCTCATTTCAGGACCTTCCCCTCTCGTACCCAAGTTCCCGAGCCGAGGCAACTTTGGTGATGACGGACACGTGGCCTTTGGCACGAGTCAGGGTTTCCTAAATTTTCCAAAACAAAATATTTAGGTGGCGACTTTGAAATCTGGCAAAGCAGTCCATGTTTGGCGCTTTTGATTAAAATCGATTTTCCAAAACGATTTGCCGGATTTGGACTCTTTGGTGGTTTATCAGTCTTACATTGCACTTCGTGAGATTAGATTCAGAACCGTGACAGTAGTCCGAACTGTAGTAGCTAGAACTACGATTTGCGCCTTCTCGTGCGGAGCGGAGTTCGGGCGGTCTACAATAAGGTCAAAAGAATTTGTGACAACTGAATGTGGTTGTATGCTTACATAAACATGTCATTTCATTTTTACTCAAACTTATCTATTTACTTTGACAACTTTCTTTAACTTACTTAAACTTAGTCGAAAAAAGGCGTTCCGGGGACGAAAATTCAAAACAACCCCCGAACTACCGTGTGGCCCGCACGGACAGCTTCCCCTTGACAAATAGGATAAGTCATAGAAAATTCCCTGTAAGGATAAGTCATAGAAAATTTCCTTAAAAAGGGAGTTTTGGGCAAAAATTAAAAACTGCCCCCGAACGACCGTGTGGCTCACACGGACAGTTTGCCCATGACAAATTGGACTTGTGACAACTGACGGAACGTCATTCGGACCCGTAGGTAGAGAATTAGAGCCGAATACGGCTTAAACTTACTCGAAAAACAACATTCCGGGGGACAAAATTCACAACAGCCCTCGAAGTTATGAATTGTGTGTTTATTGTCCAATAGTTATGTCTACCTCTACAAACTTATAGAAGAAATATGAAATTTACTTTAGTTGTTTGGCAGCCCAGTGAATTTGAAATTGTTTCTTAGTATTTGATATTCTTTCATGTTGACTGATTCTGTTTCTCTCTCTGTCTCCCCCAAATTCTCCCTCAGTGAGCATTGAGCCATTCATGACTGTGGATAATTTTAAATTAACTGAAAAGGGTCATCCAAGTCACCCTTATGTAGATCTCTTGATGTCTCTCTCTAATAGGTCACAACTTTTCCAAAGTTTAGAACCTTCTGCAGAGTGATAATGTACAAGGGGTTCCAACAAAATTGTGGTGTGGTGTGATGATGTTGCATGTTTTAGGGTAGCTTACAACACTTATGATCATGGAAGAAAATAGTTCAACAAGTTCTATGGAAAAAAAATAACATTTATGCATATATGTTATTAAGTTGAACTGTAACACCACAAACCATTACACTGTGTGGACTTATGAATTACAACAGTGATTTTAGAATTTATACTAGATAAAACCAGAATTTATACACCATAACTTAGTCCGGACCCGTAGGTTGGGAGTTAGAGCCGAATACGCCCAAAACTTACTCGAAAAAGGGCGTTTTGGGGAAAAAATTGAAAACAACCCTTGAACGACCGTGTGGCTAACACAGACAGCTTCCCCATGGCAAATATGACTTATGACAACTGACGGAATGTAATTCGGACTCGTAGGATGGGAGTTAGAGCTGAATATGTCCAAAACTTAGTTGAAAAAGGGCATTTCGGGGGCAAAAATTCAAAACAACTCCCGAACCGCCGTGTGGGTCGCACGGGTAGCTTCCCCATGACAAATAGGACTTGTGAGAATTGATGGAATGTAATTTGGACCCGTAGGTTGGGAGTAAGAGCCGAATACGCCCAAAACTTACTCGAAAAATGGCGTTTCGGGGGCGAAAATTTAAAACAGCCCCCGAACCGCCATGTGACTCTCACGGGCAGCTTCCCCATGACAAATAGGACTTGTGACAACTGACAGAATGTTATTTGGACCCGTAAGTTGGGAGTTAGAGCCGAATACGCCCAAAACTTACTCGAAAAAGGGTGTTTTGGAGGTGAAAATTCGAAACAGCCCCCGAACCACAGTGTGACTTTCACGGGCAGCTTTACCATGACAAATAGGACTTGTGACAACTGACGGAATGTAATCCGGACCCATAGGCTGGGAGTTAGAGCCTAATACGCCCAAAACTTAGTCAAAAAAGGGCGTTTCAGGGGTGAAAATTCAAAAAGCTCCCGAATGACTATGTACCTCTCACGAACAGCTTCACCATGACAAATAAGACTTGTGACAACTGACAGAATGTAATTCGAACCCGTAAGTAGAGCGTTAGAGCGGAATACGCCTTAAACTTACTCGAAGAAGAGTTTTCCGGGGGCAAAAATTCATAACAACCCCCAAACGACCGTGTGGCTCACACGGATAGCTTTGCCATGAAAAATAGGACTTGTGACAACTGACGAAACGTAATTCGAACCCCTAGGTTGGGAGTTAGAGCCGAATACGCCCTAAATGTAGTCGGAAAAAGGGCATTTCGGGGGCAAAAATTCTAAACAGCCCTCGAACCACAGTGTGGCTCACACGGATAGTTCCCTTATGACAAATAGGACTTGTGAGAACTAACAGAACGTAATTTGGACCTGTAGGTTGGGAGTTAAAGCCGAATACGCTCTAAACTTAGTCGAAAAAGGACGTTTCAGGGGCAAAAATTCAAAACATCCCCCGAACGATCATGTGGCTCGCATAGATAGCTTCGTCATGACAAATAGGACTTGTGAGAACTGATAGAATGTAATTCAGACTCGTAGGTTGGGAGTTAGAGCCGAATATACTCTAAACTTAGTCGAAAAAGGGCGTTTCAGGGGCGAAAATTCAAAACAGCCCCCGAATGGCTGTGTGGCTCACACGGATAGCTTCACCATGACAAATAGGACTTGTGAGAACTGACGAAACGTAATTCGGACCCGAAGGTTGGGAGTTAGAGCCGAATACGCCCTAAACTTAATCGAAAAAGGGCGTTCTGGGGGCGAAAATTCAAAACAGTCCCGGAACGACCGTGTGGCTCGCATGGGTAGCTTTGCCATGACAAATAGAACTTGTGAGAACTGATGGAACGTAATTCAGACCCTTAGGTTGGGAGTTAGAGCCGAATACGCCCTAAACTTAGTCGTAAAAGAGCGTTTCGGGGGCAAAAATTCAAAACATCCCCCGAACGACCGTGTGACTCACACGGATAGCTTCTCCATGACAAATAGGACTTGTGAGAACTGACGAAACATAATTCGGACCCGTAGGTGGGGAGTTAAAGCCGAATACGCCCTAAACTTAGTCGAAAAAGGGCATTTCAATGCGAAAATTCAAAACAGCCCCCGAACAACTGTGTGGCTCACATGGATAGCTTCTCCATGACAAATACGACTTGTGAGAACTGACGGAATGTAATTCGGACCCGTAGGTTGGGAGTTAGAGCCGAATACGCCCTAAACTTAGTCGGAAAAGGGCATTTTGGGGGCAAAAATTCAAAACAGTTCCCGAATGACCGTGTGGCTTACACGGATAGCTTCGCTATGACAAATAGGACTTGTGAGAACTGATGGAACGTAATTTGGACCTATAGGTTGGGAGTTAGAGTCGAATACACCCTAAACTTAGTCAAAAAAGGGCGCTTCGGGGGCGAAAATTCAAAACAGCCCCCGAAAGACCGTGTGGCTCACATGGATAGCTTCTCCATGAAAAATAGGACTTGTGAGAACTGACGAAACGTAATTCGGACCCGTAGGTTGGGAGTTAGAGCTGAATAGGCCCTAAACTTAGTCAAAAAAAGGCGTTTCGGGGGCGAAAATTCAAAACAGCCCCCGAACGACCCTGTGGCTGACACAGATAACTTCGTCATGACAAATAGGACTTGTGAGACCTGACGGAACATAATTCGGACCCATAGGTTGGGAGTTAGAGCCAAATACACCCTAAACTTACTCGAAAAAGGGCTTTCCTGGGACAAAAATTCATAGCAGCCCCTGAATACGCCTTACACGTAGTCGAACAACTTGCAAGACTTAGTTAAAAAAGCAACAACTTTGTTAAAATAACATCTACATATTCTAATAATTGCCTTATATATTTATAGGACGAAGAAATTACATATTACATTTTTTGTGCAGTTGGTTGGAATAAATATTGCATGATACATATATATATGTACTTTCTTTTATTCCAAGAAGACATTTCTCGATTGTTCTACCTTAAATGCATGTTAGAACATGTTCCATATGGCTGACTGAATTTATATTTTGTAACCAATTCTAATATTTCATTTTTTGTTTTTCTTTGTAGCTGGCTTTGTTGCATGGACTTGTGGATAATCCATATTGGTGTATGGAAAAGAATTTTCACTTTTGTGTAGAACTAATATAATACTTTTGTCGTCCTCAGCTTTTGTATAGTTCATTATTATTGATACAGAAAACTTTTGGCAATCAACAGATAATGACTGTCATGTACATAGATCACCTTCTGTCGCGGTACATATATACCATTTGTTGGCGTACATATAGGACGTTTTGTCATGGTCCATAGAAAACTTTTGTCGTGGTACATATATCACTTTTTGTTGTGGTACAGATTACGATGGTAATTTGTACCATGCCAAATGATAATTTCGCTTGGTAGTAAATGTATTTTTTTGTATACGGAGGGCTTTGATTTTTGTATGATATATTTTGTATGGAATTATTATTTTAGTTTGGACAATAGTTGATATGTATGGACTTTGATATTTAATGTTATTTATTTTTGGTATATGGATGCAGATTGTGGAATGATTGATAGTGTGTATCATTTTGTTTTTATACGTATTACAGGTTGCATTGTATATAGACAGGTTGTGGAGAAATTATAATTTCGCGATAAAACATAATATCATGTTTTTGGCGACTAAACAATTAGTAGCTAAAAAGAAATTGGGAAAAGACATTTGGCGACTAAAAGTTTTGTAGCTAAAAAAAAAAAAAGACATTTGGCGACTAAAAGTTTTGTAGCCAAAAAAAAAAAAAAAAGACATTTAGCGACTAAAAGTTAGAAGCCAAAAAGAAAAAAAAAATAGAAATTTGGCAACTAAAACTTTAGTAGCCAAAAGAAAATCAAACATTTGGCGACTAAAATATTTCGTAGCTAAAAACAAAAAACTAAATTATAAACACACTTTTGCCGACTAAAATTTTAGTAGCAAAAAATGTAAAATTTTAGGCGACTAAATATTTAGTAGCCAAAAGAGAAACTCTTTGTCGACTAAACATTTAGTAGCCAAAGATGGGGACTTTCGGCGACTAAATTTTTAGTAGCCAAAAAAGAACTTTTTGCCAACTAAAATTTTAGTAGCTAAAAAGGTGGGACTTTAGGCGACTAAATGTTTGGTCACCGAAAATGGTCTAATTTAATTTAATGTTCAACTTTTTGGCGACTAAATATTTAGTCGGCAAATGAATACATTTGGCGACTAAAATAATTTTAGTCGCCAATTAGCTTTCTCGACTACTCTTCGGCTACTAATTTTGCGACCAAAAAATTTAGTCGCTAAAGCTCTTCGGTGGCCAAAAATTGACTTGTCGCCAAAAGTGAAAATTCTTATAGTGGTGTAGGGCAGTCCTTTCAAAGCCTGAATTTGTTAGATTGGCTCAAAATGACTTAGAGTTTAGACTTCAAAAGAAGTTTGATGCAACAGATTTTAGAGGCTTAGTCGATTTGACTTATAAAGTGTCTAGGTATGAGTCGTTGCTAGAAGAAAAACATAATATAAACAATTCCTTATCTAGGACCTATTATAGAGGCCCTAACATGGAAATGGATACTGCTGAAATTGTATGCAAAAAACCACATGTATGTGATGCCTTAGTTGGAAAAGAAACCGCAATATATCATCAGCTTAAAAAGAAAGAATTTCATAGAAAATACGCTTTTGATATTTCTAAAGCTGATGAACTATTTGATCATTTATTAGCAGTACAGTTTCTAAAGCTCTCTAAAAGAGTGGTTATGCCAACTTCGAATGAGTTAAATGGTAAAATGTATTGTAAATGGCATAATAGTTGGTCTCATTCTACTAAAAACTACTTTATTTTTCGAGACAGGATTCAGAAGCAGATCAAGAAGGGCAGGCTTTAGTTCCCAGCCAAGGCTGAGAAGACAATGGAAATTGACAAAGACTCTTTTCCAGAGGTAAATGAAGTGGAAACTAATGTTGGAGTTCTAGACTCAATTATTCAGGCTTTAGAAAAAGGCTTGAATCTCAGAGAATTTGATGTTTTAGACGTCCAGATGAATGAAATGAGGCAAGAACTTGCTTCGAACGAAAGGAAGTCATCCCAAAAGACTAAAGAAGTTGGCTTTTTACATGGCTAGAAATAGTCTAATCACTCAGCGAACACATGTACTGTGGAGACTTCGATTGTCTAGAGAGTTTGTCCTAGGTGCAGGAAAGGTTACAAGTGGGTCAAAGGAATACCTGAAAAGGTCAGTCCCAGAGACAACACTCCAAACTTTGTAACCAGGAGACCTAGAAGCAAGCTATGCCAAACTTATGCCCATATGAAGTAGTGGCTCCTTCTCAAATGATAACTTGGGGCATAAGAAGGGAAATGAGATGATCATTCAGAGGCAGAACCCATGGAGATTTGAGAACATAATCCTTCTGCAAATCATATAGGGAGAGAGGACTTGAGAGAAGTCCAGAAGTTGGTCCTTCAAGACCAAACACTCCTTACACAAGTTGAAGGCAAGTGTATTCCTAGGTACGAAGAGTCCCAAATTCGTTTGTTTTGCAGACTAGGTCGAAGGTAAGGCATACTAAACCTTAACAAGATTAGAAATTGAAGATGGTTACGCCACCTCCTATAGCGCCTAACCAATGGTTCATGTTAAAAGATCCAAAGAGTAGGCAACCAGATTTGGTGCCCATTCTCTCTAGATCACAAAGGAGAAAGATCCAAAGGAAATTCACTAGGTATTGGAAAGAACTCCAAGACTTTGTCAAAATAATCCCAAGAGGGGGGAAGGGTAGAGACAAAGGGGTTGAGAAAGTGCATGTGAGATACAATCACGCTCAAGAAAAAATAAAACAATTGGCCTGAATTCATGCTGAATTAATAACTGAAGAAAATGTCAGTCTAGCAGGCTTGTCTAAGGCCTTAATGGAGACTGAATCTGAGTTTGAAAATTCAAAAATCTAGCCAGATGGCTTACAAGAAATTGAAGATGATTTGTTCGAAACTATGATGGTTGAACAAACCAAGCTCGTTAATCTGAAATTGGCTATTTCTATGAAAATAGTGGGAGACCGAAGTCTTAAAGGAGCTTAGAACGTTCAAACTGGTTAGAGGCATAAAGTGAGCCAATCTAAATTCAATTTGGCTCATTACCTATTGTTGACATAAATATGGTGTATGTTTTGCCTCGCAGGTTGAAAGAAGATCCCAAGCAAAGGAGAAGCCTATCAATTAAAGAATTAGTTGAATCAGATGAAAAGGTTTCTATCCCAGAGACTAAGATGGTGGAGGAGACAAACTCTGAAGAAACAATGGAGATGGAGGTTCAAGAGGCTACACCTTACTATCCTTGTGAATACCCAACTCTAAGCATGACTCAGCACATCAAGCCCTTGTACATCAAGGCCCATTTTGATGGAGTATTAATGAGTAAGGTATTGGTGGATAATGGAGTAACAGTCAACTTGTTGCCCAAAGCCTCTTTGAAGAAGTTGGGTTTGAAAAACCCAAAACTTATCCCAACTAGCACCTCCATAGCAGGGTTCATAGGAGACAAACAAATGGCTAAGGAATCCTACTAGTTAACCTCAATGTGGGGTTCAAAAGTTGTGTTACAAATTTCCTTGCCGTAGATAGCAAGGCTAAGTATAATGTCCTACTAGGAAGAGATTGGATACATACTAACAAGTGTGTGCTATTCTCATTACACCAAAAGATCATCATGCTTTGAGAGATGAAGAAATAGAAGAGATACAAGTAGACCCTCAATTATTCACATCTTATGCATATTTCACAGAGGCAAAGCTATATAAATAGCGGGTGATATCTCTGAGTGTGCTGAAGACTCAGGGTGAGGATGTAGAACATGGTATAGACAATGACGTGGCTTACCTAAAACAGAGGATCCAAGATGGTTTGGATAAGCCAGCATGCAATAAGGACGAGTTAAATGATTGGCTTTGAATCTAAAACAATGTAACAAGCCTTATTATTGGCTTCGAATAACTTATTGGCCTTAAATATTGAAACCAGAATTCTAGGAGATGAAATTTTCTGTGCAAACTTTGCCAATAAAGATGATAAAGGGAAACAACAAGAAGTTGAATCACCTGAAAAACTAAAAGAGTCTGAAGTCTAAGAAAGCTTAACAACTAAGGCTCAAGACCCTTTAGAAGAAGTAAATTTAGAATGAAAAGTAGCTTTGAATCCAACCTTCATTAGTGCTTGGATAGACCCAATTTCTAAAGCTAGATTGTTAGCTTTATTGAAAGAATATAAAGACTGCTTTGCTTGGGACTATAGTGAGCTACCTAGATTGGATAGGCAGCTAGTGGAACATAGGATTCCTAATGGCAACTCTTAAAGTCAAAGAAGAAATTTCCAAGTTACACTACAACAAAAAAGGCCTTTGGTGACAAACTGATTTTGTCTCCAAACATCAAATTTTTGTTACTAAAGTGATCTGTGACGAAAAAAATTTGTCACCACGTTTGTTGCCTATACGTTGTCGCTGAAAGTACCTGGTGACGAAAAACAGTTTCACCGCCTATTTTTCATTTTTGGCAACGAAATGTTTCGTCTCCAAATGCTGCATTTTTCATCCTCTAAAACATCAATTTCGTCACCAAAACTAAATAATATTTTATTTTAATTGTTTTTTGTGACGAAATATTTTGTCACCAAATAGATTTTAGTGACGAAAGTTTTCCTCACCAATGATATGGATTAAGGTGACAAAAAAATTCGTCACTAAAATGAGCAGAAAAGCAAATTCTTCAATGACAAAAAACATTTTGTCACCAAATATTTCAATTTAGCGACGAAATATTCAGCAAATGTGACAAAATTATTTGTTTGGTACTATATCATTAGTGACAAAATTATTTGTCATGTTTTTTGAAAACTAATAGTGACATTTTTTATTTCGTCGCTAATAAAAATTAAAAAATTTGAAAATGGGGGTCCTATTTTTGAATTAAATTTAACCTGTTCATCTGAAAATTCCCTGCGCATTTCAATAACCTGTTCAATAAAATATCTATTACAAATCAATACAAAAATCTGTTCATTTTCATAAACATCACAATCGAATTTCAGCACTACCCACAAAAATATAATATCAACCGCATGCGGATTACCAAACACGTCTCCTAATATCCACAAAAAACATGTCTACTAATATCAACAAAAATAAAATATCAAGTGCGGATAACGAAACATGACCTGTAATACCAACAAAAATATAAAATTTACAACGCAACCAAAATACAAGTAAGGTAATATGAACAAAAACACAAAATGAGCTAGCTTCTACTCTCCAAATTACCAAACATGTCCATATCAAATCTCGAATCTGCAAAAAAATGAAACACAAAAAAAGAAAAAAGAATGCAAGTTAGACAATTATTATCTTATCAATAAAATATACAATTTAACATACATTTTACGACTTAGTTTTCAAATCGGGAGTCCGGTGCTAGTTCCGTAAGTTTCCATAACTTACATTGGTCCCTCCCGACGTGTTTGAGGTGTTTCCCGGGCCTTCTCGTGCCTGTTACACAATTTTGGGCCTCGATGGTCTATTTTCAAGCTTAAGTGTGAAAAAGTGCATTTTTGGACTTAGTTTTTGAACCGAGAGTCCCGTGCTAGTTTCGTAAGTTTCCACAACTCACATTGGTCCCTCCCGAGGTGTTTGACGTGTTCCCCATGCCGTCTCGTGGCCGTTGCACGATTTTGGCCTCCGATGGCCTATTTTTAAGCTTAAGTGTGTAAAAGTGCATTTTTGGACTTAGTTTTCAAACCGGGAGTCCCGTGCTAGTTCCGTAAGTTTCCACAACTAACATTGGTCCCTCCCGAGGTGTTTGAGGTTTTACCCAGGCCGTCTTGTGGCTGTTACACGATTTTGGCACTCGAAGGTCTATTTTCAAGCTTAAGTGTGAAAAAATGCTTTTTTGGACTTAGTTTTCAAACCGGGAGTCCCATGCTAGTTCCATAAGTTTCCACAACTAACATTGGTCCCTCCCAAGATGTTTGAGGTGTTACCTGGCCCGTCTCGTGGCTGTTGCACGATTTTGGCCTCCGATGACCTATTTTCAAGCTTAAGTGTAAAAAAGTACATTTTTGGACTTAATTTTCAAACCGGGTGTCCCGTGCTAGTTCCATAAGTTTCCACAACTCACATTGGTCCCTCCCGAGGTGTTTGAGGAGTTACCCTGGCCGTCTCATGGCTGTTACACGATTTTGGCCCCCGAAGGCCTATTTTCAAGCTTAAGTGTGAAAAAGTGCATTTTTGGACTTAGTTTTCAAGCCAGGAGTCCCATGCTAGTTCTGTAAGTTTCCACAACTCACATTGGTCCGTCCCAAGGTGTTTGAGGTGTTCCCCGGGCCGTCTCCTGGCTGTTGCATGATTTTAGCCTCCGATGGCCTATTTTCAAACTTAAGTATGAAAAAGTGCATTTTTAGACTTAGTTTTCGAACCGGGAGTCCCGTGCTAGTTCCATAAGTTTCCACAACTTACTTTGGTCTCTCCCGAGGTGTTTGAGGTGTTACCCGGGCCGTCTCGCGGCTGTTACACGATTTTGGCCGCCGAAGGCCTATTTTCAAGCTTAAGTGTGAAAAAATACATTTTTGGACTTAGTTTTCATACCGGTAGTCCCGTGCTAGTTCCGTAAGGTTCCATAACTCACATTGGTCCCTCCTAACGTGTTTGAGGAGTTCCTCAGGCTGACTCGTGGCTATTGCACGATTTTGGCCTCCGATGGCCTATTTTAAAGCTTAAGTGTGAAAAAGTGCATTTTTGGACTTAGTTTTCGAACCGGGAGTCCCGTGCTAGTTCTGTAAGTTTTCACAACTTACTTTGGTCCCTCCTGAGGTGTTCGGAGTGTTACCCGGGCCGTCTCGTGGTTGTTACACGATTTTGGCACCCGAAGGCCTATTTTCAAGCTTAAGTGTGAAAAAATGTATTTTTGGAGTTAGTTTTCAAACCGGGAGTCCCGTGCTAGTTCCATAAGTTTCCACAACTTATTTTGGTCCCTCCTGAGGTGTTTGACGTGTTACCCAGGCCGTCTCATGGCTGTTACACGATTTTGGCCCTCGAAGGCCTATTTTCAAGCTTAAGTGTGAAAAAATGCATTTTTTGACTTAGTTTTCAAGCCGGGAGTCCCGTGCTACTTCCGTAAGTTCCCACAACTCACATTGGTTCCTCTCGAGGTTTTTGACGTGTTCCCTGGGCCGACTCGTGGCTGTTGCACGATTTTGGCCTCCGATGGCCTATTTTCAAGCTTAAGTGTGAAAAAGTGCATTTTTGGACTTAGTTTTTGAACTGGGAGTCTCGTGCTAGTTCCGTAAATTTTCATAACTTACTTTGGTCCCTCCCGAGGTGTTTGACGTGTTACTCGGGCCGTCTCGTGGCTACGACACAATTTTGGCCGCCGAAACCTTATTTTCAAGCTTAAGTGTGAAAAAATACATTTTTGGACTTAGTTTTCAAACCGGGAGTCCCGTGCTAGTTTCGTAAGTTTCCACAACTCACATTGGTCTGTCCTGAGGTCTTTGAGGTGTTACCCAAGCCGTCTCGTGACTGTTGCATGATTTTGGCCTCCGATGGCCTATTTTCAAGTTGAAGTGTGAAAAAGTGCATTTTTGAACTTAGTTTACGAACTGGGAGTCCCGTGCTAGTTCCGTAAGTTTCCACAACTTACATCGGTCCCTCCCGAGGTGTTTGAGGTGTTACCCGGGCCGTCTTGTGGCTGTTACACGATTTTGGCCGCCGAAAGCCTATTTTCAAGCTTAAGTTTGAAAAAGTGCATTTTTGGAGTTAGTTTTCAAATCGGGATTCCTGTGCTAGTTCCATAAGTTTTCACAACTCACATTGGTCCATCCCGAGGTGTTTGAGTTGTTACCCAGGCCGTCTCGTGGCTGTTGCATGATTTTGGCCTTCGATGGCCTATTTTCAAGTTTAAGTGTGAAAAAGTGCTTTTTTTGGACTTAGTTTACGAACCAGGAGTCTCGTGCTAGTTTCGTAAGTTTCCGCAACTTACTTTGGTCCCTCTCGATGTGTTTGAGGTGTTACCCAGGCCGTCTCGGGGCTGTTACACGATTTTGGCCCCCGAAGGCCTACTTTCAAGCTTAGGTGTGAAAAAGTGCATTTTTGAACTTAGTTTTCAAACCGGGAATCCCCAGCTAGTTCCGTATGTTTCCACAACTCACGTTGGTCCCTCCCGAGGTGTTTGAGGTGTTCCTCGTGCCGTCTCGTGGCTGTTGCACGATTTTGGCCTCCGATGGCCTATTTTCTAGCTTAAGTGTGAAAGAGTGCATTTTTGGACTTAGTTTTCGAACCAGGTGTTTGAAGCTCAGATAGATGTTGGATAGAGTCTATTCCCAGGCCTTAGTCTCTAAAAACAAGGCCTCATAATGAGCTGGGATTAACATTTATCATCATCGCACTACCATACTTTTTAGATCTCGAATTTCACAAATTTATTACTAAAAATACAATTTTTTTACACAAATTCTCACTTTTCTTTCTTTTCCTCACAAAATCGAAGATCCAAATTCAAATCAACATACATATATACGTAGTTTATATATATATATATATATATAGAGAGAGAGAGAGAGAGAGAAAGAGAGAGAAAGAGACCTGGGCTAGAATTCGACTAATACAGAGGCATTTTTGGACTGAGTTTTGGACTTAGTTAAGCATAAGTGTGAAAAAAATGCATTTTTGAGGTGTTACCCGGGACGTCTCGTGGCTGTTACACGATTTTGGCCCCCGAAGGCCTATGTTCAAGCTTAAGTGTGAAAAAATAAATTTTTGTACTTAGTTTTCAAATCGGGAGTCCCGTGCTTGTTCCGTAAGTTTCCATAACTCACATTGGTCCCTCCCGAGTTGTTTGAGTTGTTCCTCGGGCCGACTCGTGGTTGTTGCATGATTTTGGCCTCCAATGGCCTATTTTCAAGTTTAAGTGTGAAAAAGTGTAATTTTGGACTTAATTTTCGAACCAGGAGTCCCGTGCTAGTTGCGTAAGTTTTCACAACTTATTTTGGTCCCTCCCAAGGTGTTTGAGGTGTTACCTGAGCCGTCTTGTGGCTGTTACACGATTTTGGCTCCCGAAGGCCTATTTTCCAGCTTAAGTGTGAAAAAGTGCATTTTTGGACTTAGTTTTAAAATCGGGAGTCTTGTGCTAGTTCCGTAAGTTTTCACAACTCACATTGGTCCCTCCCGAGGTGTTTGAGGTGTTCCCCAGGCCGTCTCGTGGCTGTTGCACAATTTTGGCCTCCGATGGCCTATTTTCAAGCTTAAGTGTGAAAAAGTGCACTTTTGGACTTAGTTTTCGAACCGGAAGTCCCGTGCTAGTTCCGTAAGTTTTCACAACTTACTTTGGTCCCTCCCGAGGTGTTTGGGGTGTTACCCGGGCCGTCTCATGGCTGTTACACGATTTTAGCTACCGAAGGCCTATTTTCAAACTTAAGTGTGAAAAAGTGCATTTTTGGACTTAGTTTTCAAACCGGGAGTCCTATGCTAGTTCCGTAAGTTTCCACAACTCACATTGGTCCCTCCCGAGGTGGTTGAGGTGTTCCCCGGGCCGTCTCGTGAATGTTGCACGATTTTGGCCTCCGACGGCCTATTTTCTAGTTTAAGTGTGAAAAAGTACATTTTTGGACTTCGATTTCAAACCGTGAGTCCCGTGCTAGGTCCGTATGTTTCCACAACTTACTTTGCTCCCTCCCAAGATTTTTGAGGTGTTACCCGAAACGTCTCGTGGTCGCTACACGATTTTGGCTCCCGATGGCCTATTTTCAAGCTTAAGTGTGAAAAAATGCATTTTTGGACTTAGTTTTGAAACTGGGAGTCCCGTGCTAGTTCCGTAAGTTTCCACAACTCACATTGGTCCCTCCCGAGGTTTTTGAGGTGTTCCCCGGGCCGTCTCGTGGCTGTTGCATGATTTTAGCCTCCTATGGCCTATTTTCAAGCTTAAGTGTGAAAAAGTGCATTTTTGGACTTAGTTTTTGAACCGGGAGTCCCATGCTAGTTTTGTAAGTTTCTAAAACTTAATTTGGTCCCTCCCGAGGTGTTTGAGGTGTTACCCAAGCCATCTCGTGGCTGATACACAATTTTGGCCCTCGAAGGCCTATTTTCAAGCTTAAGTGTGAAAAAATGCATTTTTGAACTTAGTTTTCTAACCGGGAGTCCCGTGCTAGCTCCATAAGTTTTCACAACTCACATTGGTCCCTCCCTGGGTGTTTGAGGTGTTCCCTGTGCCGTCTCATGGCTGTTGCACGATTTTGCCCTCCGATGGCCTATTTTCAAGCTTAAGTGTGTAAAAGTGCATTTTTGGACTTAGTTTTCGAACCGGGCGTCCCATACAAGTTCCGTAAGTTTTCACAACTTACTTTGGTCCCTCCAGAGGTGTTTAAGGTGTTACCCGGGCCGTCTCGTGACTGTTACATGATTTTGGCTGTCGAAGGCCTATTTTCAAGCTTAAATGTGAAAAAGTGCATTGTTGGACTTAGTTTTCAAACCAAGAGTCCTGTGCTAGTTCCGTAAGTTTCCATAGCTCACATTAGTCCGTCCCGAGGTGTTTGAGGTGTCACCCAAGCCGTCTCGTAGCTGTTGCACGATTTTGGCCTCCGATGGCCTGTTCTCAAGTTTAAGCGTAAAAAAGTGCATTTTTGGACTTAGTTTACGAACCGGGAGTCCCGTGCTAGTCCCGTAAGTTTCCACAACTAACATTGGTCCGTCTTGAGGTGTTGGAGGTGTTACCCAGGCCGTCTCGTGGCTATTGCACAATTTTGGCCTCCGAGGGCCTATTTTCAAGTTTTAGTGTGAAAAAGTGTATTTTTGGACTTAGTTTACGAACCAGGAGTCCCATGCTAGTTCCCTAAGTTTCACAACTTATTTTACTCTCTCCTTAGGTGTTTAAGGTGTTACCCAGGCCATCTCGTGGCTGTTACATGATTTTGGCCCCCGAAGGCCTATTTTCAAGCTTAAGTGTGAAAAAGTGCATTTTTGAACTTAGTTTTCAAACCGGGAGTCCCGTGCTAGTTCTGTAAGTTTCGAAAACTCACATTTGTCCCTCCTGAGGTGTTTGAGGTGTTCCCCAGGCCATCTCGTGGCTGTTCCACGATTTTGGCCTCCGATGGCCAATTTTCAAGCTTAAGTATGAAAAAGTACATTTTTGGACTTAGTTTTCGAACTGGGAGTCCCGTGCTAGTTTTGTAAGTTTCCAAAACTTAATTTGGTCCCTCCCGAGCTGTTTGAGGTGTTACCCGGGCCATCTCGTGGCTGATACACAATTTTGGCCCCCGAAGGCCTATTTTCAAGCTTAAGTGTGAAAAAGTGCATTTTTGAACTTAGTTTTCAAACCGGGAGTCCCGTGCTAGCTCCGTAAGTTTCCACAACTCACATTGGTCCCTCCCTAGGTGTTTGAGGTGTTCCCTGTGCCGTCTCGTGGCTGTTGCATGATTTTGGCCTCCGATGGCCTATTTTCAAGCTTAAGTGTATAAAAGTGCATTTTTGGACTTAGTTTTCGAACCGGGAGTCCCGTGCTAGTTCTGTAAGTTTTCACAACTTACTTGGGTCCCTCCCGAGGTGTTTGAGGTGTTTCCCGGGCCGTCTTGTGGCTATTATACAATTTTGGCCCCCGAAGGTCTACTTTCAAGCTTAAGCGTGAAAAAATACATTTTTGGACTTAGTTTTCAAACCGGGAGTCGCGTGCTAGTTCCGTAAATTTTCACAACTCACATTGGTCCCTTCTGAGGTGTTTGAGGTGTTCCCTAGGCTGACTCATAGCTGTTGCACGATTTTGGCCTCCGATGGCCTATTTTCAAGCTTAAGTGTGAAAAAGTGCATTTTTGGACTTAGTTTTCAAACCGGGAGTCCCGTGCTAGTTCCTTAAGTTTCCACAACTTTCTTTGGTCCCTCCCGAGGTGTTTGAGATTTTACCCAGGCCGTCTCATGGCTGTTACACGATTTTGGCACCCAAAGTTCTATTTTCAAGTTTAAGTGTGAAAAAATACATTTTTGGACTTAGTTTTCAAACCGAGAGTCCCGTGCTAGTTCCGTAAGTTTCCACAGCTAACATTGTTCCCTCCCGAGGTTTTTGAGGTATTACCCAGGCCATCTCATGGCTATTACACGATTTTGGCACCCGAAGGTCTATTTTCAAGCTTCAGTGTGAAAAAATGCCTTTTTGGACTTAGTTTTCAAACCGGGAGTCCCATGCTAGTTCCATAAGTTTCCACAACTAACATTGGTCCCTCCCGAGGTGTTTGAGGTGTTACCTGGCCCGTCTCGTGGCTGTTGCACGATTTTGGCCTCCGATGGCTTATTTTCAAGCTTAAGTGTAAAAAAGTGCATTTTTGGACTTAGTTTTCAAACCGGGTGTCCCGTGCTAGTTCCGTAAGTTTCCACAACTCACATTGGTCCCTCCCGAGGTGTTTGAGGTGTTACGCTGGCCGTCTCGTGGTTATTACACGATTTTGGCCCCCGAAGGCCTATGTTCGAGCTTAAGTGTGAAAAAGTGCATTTTTGGACTTAGTTTTCAAGTCGGGAGTCCTGTGCTAGTTCTGTAAGTTTCCACAACTCACATTGGTCTCCCCCGAGATATTTGAGGTGTTTCCCGGGCCATCTCGTGGCTGATACACAATTTTGGCCCCCGAAGGCCTATTTTCAAGCTTAAGTGTGAAAAAGTGTATTTTTTAACTTAGTTTTCAAACTGGTAGTCCCGTACTAGCTCCGTAAATTTTCACAACTCACATTGGTCCCTCCCTAGGTGTTTGAGGTGTTCCATGTGTCGTCTCGTGGCTGTTGTACGATTTTGGTCTCCGATGGCCTATTTTCAACCTTAAGTGTGGAAAAGTGCATTTTTGGACTTAGTTTTCGAACCGGGAGTCCCGTGCTAGTTCTGTAAGTTTCCGCAACTTACTTGGGTCCCTCCTGAGGTGTTTGAGGTGTTACCCGGGCCGTCTTGTGACTGTTACACAATTTTGACCCCCGAAGGTCTACTTTCAAGCTTAAGTATGAAAAAATACATTTTTGAACTTAGTTTTCAAATCGGGAGTCCCGTGCTAGTTCCATAAATTTTCACAACTCACATTGGTCCCTTCTGAGGTGTTTGAGGTGTTCCCTAGGCTGACTCGTAGCTGTTAAACGATTTTGGCCTCCGATGGCCTATTTTCAAGCTTAAATGTGAAAAAGTGTATTTTTGGACTTAGTTTTCAAACCGGGAGTCTCGTGCTAGTTCCTTAAGTTTCCACAACTTTCTTTGGTCCCTCCCAAGGTGTTTGAGATTTTACCCAGGCCGTCTCATGGCTGTTACACGATTTTGGCACCCGAAGATCTATTTTCAAGTTTAAGTGTGAAAAAATGCATTTTTGGACTTAGTTTTCAAACCAGGAGTCCCGTGCTAGTTCCGTAAGTTTCCACAACTGACATTGGTCCCTCCCGAGGTGTTTGAGATTTTACCCAGGCTATCTCGTGGCTATTATACGATTTTGGCACTCGAAGGTCTATTTTCAAGCTTCAGTGTGAAAAAATGCCTTTTTGGACTTAGTTTTCAAACCGGGAGTCCCATGCTAGTTCCATAAGTTTCCACAACTAACATTGGTCCCTCCCGAGGTGTTTGAGGTGTTACCCGGCCCGTCTCATGGCTGTTGCACAATTTTGGCCTCCGACGGTATATTTTCAAGCTTAAGTGTGAAAAAGTGCATTTTTGGACTTAGTTTTCAAACCCGGTGTCCCGTGCTAGTTCCTTAAGTTTCCACAACTCACATTGGTCCCTCCCAAGGTGTTTGAGGTGTTACACTGGCCGTCTCGTGGCTGTTACACGATTTTGGCCCCCGAAGGCCTATTTTCGAGCTTAAGTGTGAAAAAGTGCATTTTTGGACTTAGTTTTCAAGTCGGGAGTCCCGTGCTAGTTCTGTAAGTTTCCACAACTCACATTGGTCTCCCCCGAGATGTTTGAGGTGTTCCCCAGGCCGTCTCGTGGCTGTTGCACGATTTTGGCCTCCAATGGCGTATTTTCAAGCTTAAGTGTGAAAAAGTATATTTTTTGACTTTGTTTTCGAACCGGGAGTCCCGTGCTAGTTCCGTAAGTTTCCACAACTTATTTTGGTCCCTTCCGAGGTGTTTGAGGTGTTACTCGGGCCGTCTCGTGGCTGTGACACGATTTTGGCCCCTGAAGGCCTATTTTCAAGCTTAAGTGTGAAAAAGTACATTTTTGGACTTAGTTTTCAAACCGGATATCCCGTGCTAGTTCCGTAAGTTTCTACAACTCACATTGGTCCCTCCCGAGGTGTTTGAGGTGTTACCCGGGCCGTCTTGTGGCTGTTGCACAATTTTGGCCTCCGATGGCCTATTTTCAAGCTTAAGTGTGAAAAAGTACATTTTTGGAATTAGTTTTCGAACCGGGAGTCCTGTGCTAATTCCGTAAGTTTCCACAACTTACTTTGTTCCCTCCCGAAGTGTTTGAGTTGTTACCCGGGCTGTCTCGTGGCTGTTGCACGATTTTTGTCTTCGAAGGCCTATTTTCAAGCTTAAGTGTGAAAAAGTATATTTTTGAATTTAGTTTTCGAACCGGGAGTCCCATGCTAGTTCGACAACATACTTATAGCACTACCACATCCCATGATTCGAAATATCACCATTTCCAATAGAAGTATCTTTCCATAGAATGGATGATTAATCAGCTACTGTTCTGAAGACTTTAATAGTTCCAACATCTACAAGAAGGTAGATTTTGGCAAAAAAGGTGCACTTATTGATGGAGCTCACAAGTGAATGGTTCTCACACTCCACAGTTGCAATTACAAAAGATCAATTTAGATGATAATATTTAGCCATTATGCAATTCTTTTTATTTATGCACATCAATTTTCATCCCGTGAGCCTCTTCTGATTCAATCTCCCCATCACTCCAAAAGTTAAGAACAAAACCAACTCTAGTGTGAAAGAATTTTCTAATATGAATTTAATTCTCTTTCCGCATACCTGCATATCATGGAAATCCCTTCCAGCATGCGGATTAGCTTCAAATAGTGAAAGCAGATATAGATGTAAAAAGTATCTGGAATCACACTTATTCCCCACAGCCAAAAGTTGTGAAACAACTTTTGATGCAGTGATTAAGTCTTTGTGTTGGGTCAACAATGGTACTGCACGTTTGTAATCTGTCATCATCAGTTGGACAACCTACACATTCATAGATTACAAAAGAAAGTGTCAATAAAGAAGTTTCAGTGTTCTCTTTGAATTTTTCCTTTCTAGGTAGCAATTGATAATGATTACAATAACAACAACAGAAACAAAAAGAAAATCAAGGAAATGGGCAATTTCAAGCTTAGATATGATACGAACCAAAAAAATCACCTAATGTGGTAACATACACATACCTTTTCACGAAGAGCATTATGTAAGTTATGTTTTTCGAGAAAGTCAAATATATTTGGCTTTTTAAGGTGAAGAATAAAAGAAAATTAAATAGTAAGGAAACAACCAAGTTAATGTCAAGAAACTAGTATAGCCAGAGCTTGATTTTGCAGAGCATCATGTGAGTGTATTCAGTAGTGTAACTACTTTAAGCTGTTGCTGGTTTTCTACGTAAACTATGCAAGACTCCATATAGAGCACTTACATTAGCATATAGTGCAAAAGCTTTCTCGTACCGTCCATCAATTACATACAACTCTGCTAGTGCCTGACATGGTAAAGTAATTCATAATGGAAAAGATGTAATAATAACCAAAATTCGTAATCAATATCAAGATAACAATGTTCATACTGACCTCTGCTAGTGCATCAGTCATGGATGAAGTATTAAGCTGAGGTTTTATGGCTGAGATAATAGGCAAAGCAGAATAAATTACAGGCGACCAAGATTTGACAGTTGACAAGAGATCCTTGTAAAAAGATGGATTTGTTGTCAGAGCAACAAGAGCTACCTGTAGATGATTAACAAAAACCGCTAAGACCTTTATTTCCAATTTAGCAAGTCCAAAGAGCATATGAAGTATCAAATTAAGTTTTTAGGAAATGTCAAATATTGCATACCTCATAAGCAGTATCACGTAACCTCGGGTTTTCAGTTGGTATGTATGAAACCAATACAAGAAGCAGACGAAGATGAGCAAAGTAGAAAACCCATCTTTGAGAAATAACCCACTGCTAGTTATTAAAAATAAATTTACAGGAGAGTCATACTTAATAGTGTTTAGTACCTCTCCCATGCTGAAACCGATCCTCGCAACAATTTGGGACATAATGATGCGGCTTCAATATATTTCCTTTCCACAATCAAATGATCATGATAGCTAGACCCCACCTGCATACATAGTGGACAAATTGAAAATGTATTACTACCGATACTAGAATAT
The DNA here is from genome assembly GCF_055761805.1 of Camellia sinensis. Classification (NCBI taxonomy): domain Eukaryota; kingdom Viridiplantae; phylum Streptophyta; class Magnoliopsida; order Ericales; family Theaceae; genus Camellia; species Camellia sinensis. Next base: position 116,772,771 of record NC_138974.1, read on the forward strand.
AATATGGAACTATGGAAGGAAATACATAGCAAAGTTTAGTTATTGTCCACATGTACAGGAAAAAGATTTTGCAATTGCAACAATCAAAACTGACAACAGGAGATAGTGAAAACAGACATACTATGGCTACAAAAATGACTATCCGAACGTCATAAATGGAAATGGCATATATAACCAATTGTCAAGGACTAGGCACCATCTTTTATCTAGAAAATGACTAGATTTTAATTTTAACCACCTCATACTTCGGGGGAGTTGGAATGCCTAATGTGGCTCTTTCATTTTTTAGAAGCACAATGCCCTTAAAAGGCTTTAATTTGGAGCCACAAAAGAGGCATGAATTTTGGTTCGTAAAGGTTTGGAGCATTGAATTATTTATGCTATGGAGGGATTTCAGTGGGTTGATCATTTTCTTGGCTTTGTTGCCGAATAAGTATTTAGGCCATAAAGGCAATTGTTTTGAATTTCCAAATGTTAGCATTTGGGGCATAAAGGCCATTATTTTGAATTTTGAAATGTTGGGCCTTAGACAAGTATCCAGTGCATTAAATTGAGCATAGTTTTTGGTCCCAAAACAACATGATCCTGCTAGGACACTTTCAAACTATTCATGCTATGAACATATGCAACCCATATGCCTCATGAACTAGGTGATTCATGATTATAACATTAGGTATTAATTGACATATTCACAAAGTAACCCAGAATGACTAAAAATAACAACACATAAATAGCCTACTTCCAAAAAATAAGAGAATCTAGACAAATTGTAGGTTTCTATATTACATTGTTTCCATGAAAATATGGGAAATAAAATGTAAACATTTCATATGTACATCATGCATCAATTACTTATTTAGTAAGTAATACAATGCAAATAAATAAATGAACTGTTAAACTAAAATCAAACATAAATACCTTATCAAGAAGCTCACTTCATCCCTGCCCAGCTTCAACTGCTGCTAAAGCTTTTTCATGCCATCCATGTTGAAGAAGCCAAGAAATATGATATGTTGTATCCCTAGCAATCAACAAGAAATTGCATTTGTAAATCAACAGAGTTTGTGATTTTTAATATGGCATAGGAGATGATATAATGGCAAAACAAACAATGCGAGCAGTAAAGGAATCAAAATTATGCTTTTAAATCCCACAATTTTTTCTATAAAGGTGAATTAAAATTTAAAGCATTCCATTTTCAGGCAATTCACTCACCATATTAAGATGACATACACTTAAATTCATTAAATAAAAAATTCATTGAACTCACTAAAACTAATTGATGAATTCTACACTTGTCTGCTCAAGCACCCCCCAACCAACTGGGACACGTATCTGCTCATGCACCTTCTTAATTTGTTTCACCATTTTCCTATTTTTCAATAAGAACTTCCAGATTTGTTTCACTTTTATCTACCTTCTCACAAACTTGAAGTATTCAGATTTAGATATCCATAAATGGTGGGGAGCCTATGCTTAATTGGAATTCTAAAGATACTACATTTGGTGAGCAAACATATGAAAAAGATGAGAAATGGGGGAGAACTTTAAACAGATAACTCCTAATGTTTGCATAATAATCATCTCATGAACTAAACTTGACAGATAGCATTAAGCAGTGATTGGATTCACAAGTGCGAAAAAAGTGTCTTCTTACTTTATAGATAAGATAGCATATAGATTGATATAATTAACGATAATGCTAAAAACAAACCTTAGGGCTGTTATTAGTGTTGAAAAATGTGCAAAGTGTATTGAAATATGTAAAAAGTGAATAAAAAAATATGAAAGTATTTTGGATATGTGAAAAGTGTATTCGGATTATAAATATTCTGGCCTTTTGTGATGTAATTAATTATCAATAGGAAAATTACATGCTGACATTCTATTAAAATAGAAACTAAGGAAAGATAAAATTGAACTAACCTAGGTTTTGCAATAACTACATCCTTTGGGGATACAATATAGTATAATGGCTCATCACCAGCAGCCCACTGCCCACCTGCATAGTTGCTACCTACATAAAAATGCATAAGTATTACCACTGTTTGAATGCAAATTCATAAACTCTTGGACACTTTTACCTGAGAATGGAGCATGAGCAAGGGCATAATCCTTTGCCTTGTAATGCTCAAAGCCATGGACAAATAGTGCATCTGTTGCAAGCTCATCATTGTTCCATGTGACTGCACGCACTTCCGGTCTCTGAGCATTTCCCCGCTCACAACAAATTTCTACATCTTAACACTTATCATGTAAACTACTGACTTCTACCTATCTATATTTATATAGAAATATGATAGTGTTCTAGTACTATAGAATAAATTGAATAAAGTAATAGAACTGAACCGTAAAGGCCACGTTTGTTTGGGCGGACTGGATTAGGTTGGATTAGAATTCCTATGACTAATAGTCCTAGGACTATGAGTCCTTTGGATTACGTATCCTATCCTATGTTTGGATTGAGTTAGGATTATAAGGAGGGATTAATAAAATATTATCCAATCTGATGTTTGTTTAAGGGGATTTGAATGAATTGGACATGACAAGATATAGGATATCCAATATATTGACCATAATACCCCTATTATAATTAATGTAAAATTTTGCACTAAAATGAGTAATAATTTTTAAAAAGCAAATTTTCATATTGTTGCTCCACATCCATTTTGATTCATTTGAACAAAATTTAACCCACTTTTTTTTAATAGAAAAAATAAAAAATAATTCAACTATAAAATTTATATTTACATAAGCAACCATTTTAAAAAATACATATTTTAATCATCTAATCATTCATTGCCCAAATTCAAAAAAGTATTTATTTGAACAAAATTTAACCCCCACTTATTTTTTAATAGAAAAAAATCAAAAATCATTCAACTATAAAATTTATATATACACAAGCAATCATTAAAAGATATGCCCTATTATTTTAATCATCCAACCATTCACTGCCCAAATTCAAAAAGGCATTTATTTAAACAAAATTTAACTCTCTTTTTTTTCGAACAAAAAAATATCAAAAATCATTCACCTATGAAATTGTAGAAATATAAATCTACCATTCATCATTTCAAAATAAGCATTTCAAGTAGCATATTGCAACATAAAGTAGCAAAATATGAGTAGTTCAACAAAAAAAAGTAGCAAAAAGTCAAGTCCTTATTACATGCATTAGAGTAATCAAAAAAACTAAGTACGTAGAAGGACATAAAAGAGCCCCGAGTCTATCATGGAGCACTCCTACGTAGCAACCTCATCACCCACCTTAGTTTGTCATCATGTGTCAAGCTGAAGAACATGTCGAGCTTTTAAGCACTTTGTGATATGATCTCACAAGCATCTAGCCTTTCATCAAGAGTAATTGGCAACTTAATGAGTTCATCATTCAAACTTGCCCGTTTAGATGCGAGATCATGTTCATAACCCATTCTTCGACCAATGAAATCCAACTTTTCATTGGTGGCAGAAAATACCTCACCCAACTTGTTAGCAATCATGGACAACTGTAGACGCGCCCGCGTGGGGCCCTCGCTACAGTTCGGACTCGATTCGTGTCACGGTTCTTAATCTGAACCAAAAAGTCCAAATCCGGCAAATCGTTTTGAGAAACAGATTTTTGAAAAGAAGTGCCAAACATGGATTGCTTTGCCAGATACAGAGTCGCCACCTGAATATTTTAAAATAGGAGAATTTAGGAAACCCTGACTCGGTGCCAAAGGCCACGTGTCCGTCATCACCAAAGTTGCCTCGGCTTGGGAACTTGGGTACGATTGGGGAAGGTCAGCTATGAGCACCCCCTCTCGCCTGATCCGAAGATCGGCCTCTACTAGCCATGATATCCGTTTTTTAAAACATTATGTGTTCTTATTCCGGTTATTAGCCTAGAATTACTATGTTATGCGCACAGCAAACAAGTATAGACTAGATTGCCTAATTTGGGAATAAGCATTGCATATCCGTTTGTTTTGGAAAATGTTTTGGAATTTGCTACTCGCAAGTAGGCTAAAACACGGATTTCAACGAGCTATTCCAACTCAGACAATCCAACCTTCACCCACAGGCATTCAAAAAGTTATATCACATAAGCAGCTAGCCTCATGGTAATCATTCTATCATGGCAACACCCACACGCATGCAAGGATGCTAAAGCATAAATACTTACATCGTACTCCGTGACAAAACAAAAACTAGTTAGTAATCATATGCATGATCCTAGTTCATGTTTTAAATGTCGAATGCAACGCATACGGAGTGTCACTAGAGTAGGCTCGGCTAGTCTATGAATGACATGCGAAAAATGCACAAGTAGCATGTATTCAAGTTAGATTTGAAGTACTAATGCAGTTAGCATGATGCGCCGAGCCCGGTGCATGCAATACTGATGAATGATGCACGCATGCATAGCATAAGGTATGCTAAATTAAACATGTCCTATTACTAACCATCAAAGCAGGTAAGTAAAAGGGAGAAAGAAGTGGGGGTTGGAAGACATGCACACACTCACCCACACTTATTACAAATTCGCCCTCGCTCGGAGGGACCAAAAAAATAATACAATTCGAATAATGAATTAACTATCCTAGCTAATTAATTATTACAGACCAACTAAATTAATTAAACAAATTAATTAATTTAAGAAAGCAAGAAAAAATGGGCCTCGGGAAGAGGGCTCAACGCACGCGTGCTCGGGTCTTGCTCGGAAGTCCACTGCCATGCATAGGCCGCCTCTGTTTTCCCTGCTTTGCCTCTTTGAAGACTGCCAAAGTCTCAGAATTGCTTCCCTGGACATTGGGAGACACCACCGGCTGAGTAGAATAGCCACCGGCAGTGGTATGTAATCATCGGCTATTGGTGAAGCTATCGGCCACCAATGGATTGCCGGTCGGCACTAAACACTGCCGGTCGGCAAATAATGTCTGCAGAACCTGCAATTGACAGCAGCAGAGGGCAAGGCATAGCATGGCATTGCAATTCAAGCCATATATGCACCAATCATGTCCCTTATCATGTTAGTGACTCAAAGGGACATGCTCCTTGGTTCTCGGACCATCAAGCGCGCATTTCAATGCGTGATGGCCCAAAGAATCAAGTGTGCATTTTTGATATGGAATGCAATGCACACCAACAAACCAAAGCCCAATTCCTATCACTAGATCAAGGAGCAAGACATGCATGCTAGATGCAATGCAACCTAGGCATGCAAGCTAAGGATGCAACATGGGAATGCAAGATGTACATGCAAGCATGCAAACAAACATGCAAGGTAAGCATGCAAGCAAGCAAAGGATGGACTTAAGCATGATTTAGGCGGCTCTAATTAGGCCCAAAACAGTGGCCATAAGTGCTATGAAATGAGGACTAAACACACATACACACATGCACATGTTAAAGGGCTAACACTCAAGCACAAAAGGGCAACTCTCAAGCACGCTTGAAAGAGGCATAGCATGGACTAATGGCATGCAAGGTAAGCATTGAAAATCATGTTACAAAAGGTGCTAAGCCAATTAAACAAGATAAACAAGGCATGCAAACAAAGCCAAAAACCCAAGACAAGCCAAGAGGCTTAAACCAAGACTAAGTCAACCAAGCCTCACAAGGCTAAGAGGACTTAAAATAGGTCTAATGCGAACCTAAACAACACCCAAGGGACACCTAGATGGCATCTAAGTGGCTCAAATTCAAAAGCATGCACAATGACCAAAACATGGAGCATGCAAGACAAGCTTTCAAAGCTTCGAAGGGGCATCCAAGGCAAGCATACAAGCATGTTAAAGGGACTGAAATAACATGGCAAATGGTCCCAACCCACTAAATTAAGGCAAGGATGCATGCTATACATTCACACACTTAAGGCCAACAAACCAAAAATGTAAAGGGGCTATACTAAGCATGCCAAAGTCGACCCAAACAACTATGGACAGACCTCAAACATAGCAAAATAAGCATGAAAGCTTCACAAGGCTAAGCCTAAAACATGCTAGAATAATGGTTTACAACCTAAGGCATGTTAAGGCAACAAAATGGCATTACAAGGCATGTATGCTAAGCAAGCATGATGTACCAAAACCAACTAAAAACAGAGGCATATTATGACATAATAAGCACAAAAATCAGCTAAGGCATGGTCAACAAGAGCCTAAGCTAGGTGCTCCCTCAAGAGGCCAAAAATTGTCCTTTTCAAGGACAACAGGGAGAGGGGGTGACCCTCTCCTTCTTGGGACCTCAAGGCACCATCCTCACCTCTGAAATCCCTCAAGATTTCAGTGGTGAGGAGGCCCAAACACCAAGGTCTCGGAGCTCACTCAAAATGGCACAAAATGGAGCCTTACAAGGCTTAAGAGGGGTCAAACAACCTCAAACCACAAAACACTCTAAACAAACTATTTAGAGGGCCTAAAAACAGAACTTTTTTATGTTATATACTAAATAGAAAAACAATTTCAAGGTAGGCAAAAATACAATGCAAAAATGGGGAATAAATGGACAAACTTCTTACCCTTGAAGACCTTCTTCACAAATGGTGGACCAGCTGCTTCCTTGAGCTTAAACCAGCCCCAAAACTCCAAGAACAGACCTCTGGTTCTTCAGAACCAAGAAAAGGTGTAACACTATGTGTTTGTGTGCAATAGTGAGCCTAAACACACACTAAACACAAGAGGAAGAGAGATATAGAGCTAGGATAGAGACAAACCCTAACCCTAGAACTCAAACCCTAAAATGGCTATCTAAAATGTCTAACCCCTTTCAACAAGAGAGAAGACCTCTCTTTATAGAGCTTTTTGTCTTGTAAAGCTTACAAGACAAGCTTCTAAAGAGAGAGCACGTGTATGGAGGGGAGCCAAATGCAAGACAGCTGTGTCAAAATATCTACAAAAGCAGATGCACAGTAGTCAGCCGGCCAAAGATGCAATTGACCAAAAAAAGATAGCCGACTGGCCATCTATAGTGCCAGCCGGCCAAATATTTGGCCGGTGGCCACAAAACACAGCGATGGCCTCAAGCCACGGCCGGTGATGGGTGGGGATAGTCTACAAGCCCTACCCTGCCTCTCAAAGGCAAAACACAAGTGTTTGGTGTCAAACCAAGCACAAAACAGTCAAGTCGAGAGGTCCTGCGACGAGGCGTGCTACCAAGGCTTCCGGGAACTCAAGATGAACACAAACATGGATAATCACCAAGTGTTCCAATGGTGACGTCCAAGTCTTGAGGACGGTCAAAAATGGGGTGTCTACAACAACCCTTCCACTACATCATCATTGCCTCTAGGCCTCTTCTTGTTGTCATTCTTTTTTGTAGAACTTTTAGGTGGTCGTTGACTTGATGGGCTGGAGCAATTTATTCCCTCGCCGATATGACTACTAATATCCACATGTTCAAGAAATGTGCCATCATTGTCACGACCCAAACCCGGCCCTATGGGTTTAGCACCGTAACCGGCCAGTAATCCGAGATTACCGAAGGCCTGCTTAACAGTAATACAGTAAAACAGAGTACAGGGCCTGGCGGAAGCCAATACAGTAAATAAATAGTGTCCATTGAGCTGTGACAGTCTGTATGCCAAAAAGATTTTTCATACATTCATACATAAACAGTGCAGGACAGTATGTACAATATTCACATCCATTCAAACTAGGGACTCAACCCTTCATAACAGTACAGAAAACATTCCGTCTGTGCAAAACAGTACGGTCTATACAAAATTTACAGTCACACAGTACAGGGACCTAATCCCTTTATAACAGTACCGTAGTCCAAACAGTATGGAGACAGACGGGGGAAAACAAACAAAACACCCCTAAGCCATGGCATGGCAACTCGGAACCTCACAGTGAGGCGCAAAGGCTGGCTTGACAAAACTGGAGTAACCCTGACGCCTCTAGCTGCGGTCTGGTGCCTGTACACCTACATATATATATGAGCAGTGAGCTAAAGCCCAGTGAATAACATAAAGCGTAAAGGGGTTTAGAATGAATGTCCTTACAGTAATGAAAACAGTTCATTTCAATCAGTAATTCAGTTGCTCAGTACAGTAAGCAGTCATATGTGGTACATCCATTAGCATAACAGTAACAGTAGGTCTTAAAAGACCGAACAGTAATGATGGCCATCAGTCAGTAAACAGTAGTGGTTCCACAAGGAAACCGACAGAGATCTCTGTGACAGTAACAGTAACAGTAAACCGTAGATACTAAGGATGCCACAGTACAGTTCAGAAATAAAGGACATACATTCATTCAGTAAATAATACCAATTCAGTAAACAGTTCAGTTCAGTATTCAGAAGATAATCAGTTGAACATATCTTTACACAATTGTTACTCACAGAGTTCTGGGCTACAGTATGCTAGAGCGTGTCTCCCCAGTTGCCAACCCTACACAGTTCACAGGTTGAACACACTAAGCTACACAGTTGGGAAAACTCATAACTTAATCCCTAATTTGCCTTGGTGTGTTCCACAATGATATCCTCATCTAAATGTCTTAAACTAGGCCTAAGAATGCCCAGGATGGGATGAGGATGCAAAAATACACTTAGAAAACATTTCGCAAAGTTTGCTGAAAATAGGAGCCTCGCTCGAGCGAGACCTTCTACGCTCGAGCGTAAGTCCAAAATCAAAGGCTTCGCTCGAGCGAGGAATCCTTCGCTCGAGCGGTCTGCAAAACAGTAAAAGTACTGGATGCTGAAATTCTACGCGCGATGGTCGCTCGATGGTCGCTCGAGCGGAGCCCTGGACAAAGGTGCTCGCTCGAGCGGGGAATCCTTCGCTCGAGCGAGGAAGCCAAATCTGGAATTTCCAGATTTGCCTCCCAAGCTCAAACCAAGCATTCAACCACTCCAAACTCGACCTCTTGGGCCCAAATTCTGGAAAACATCATTAAATTCAATGTATAACAAGTTTCAAAGCTCGATTTATGAATTCAAGCCCCAAAGGTGAGTCAATTAGAACCATATTCAAACCCATTTTCAAGAATGTGAAGAACATGCAAACATGCAAGGATTTAAACCAAATCAAAGCTTCAAAGCTTGTTCAAATGAGCTCATTCTTTTCAAAACAAGATGAAAACATGGTCTACTCTTACAACATGGACATGCATGTAACCATTTACCATGAATTCAACTCAAAACTCATTAATTCAACCATGCATGCAAGAAATGAGCTTCAATTCACCATTAATGACCCAAATCATGACTTAGTTCTACAATGAAGCATGAACCATGCAAGAACTAGTTCAATAGCATCAATAAGAAGATAAGATCCTTACCTAGAGCTTGAATTAGAAGACTAGGAGCTCAAATATGCAATCTATACTTCAATTCCTCAAGCAATTCTTCAAGTTTCCAAGGAATTCAAGGTGAATTCACTCTAACTCCCTACCTCTCCCTCTCTAGTCGGTGGTGTGCTCAACAAGAGCTGATGAAATGTGTATGTGTGAGCATAATGAGAATCAAAGATGATCCAAGTAGTGGGCCACTTAAGTGGCAAAATGGTAATTATGGCAAACTCTTTAATTGGCTTATTTTAATCTAATTTAATCATACCTAATCAGTTTTCAGATAAATATACCATAAAATCACATTAATTATGAGGGTCACGGAACCTCAATCGGTTTCTAATTCGGCCGCCGATAAGGCCTTCAATTAGCAGTTTAAACATATAAACATGAACAGATAATCAGACAATCAAACAGATAGAATGCAATTAACTAACATATACTCAGTCAATTCAGTTTCAACTCCAGTCAGTCGGTTCAGTATTTCATTCAGTTCGATTATCAGTTAGTTATCAGTCATTATCAGCTTCGTTTAACAGTAATCGGTGATTAACGGTAATCAATCGGTCATAAATCAGTAAACAGTACGAGGGTTGTTACAGTCTCCCCTCCTTATAAAGAGTTTAGTCCTCTAAACTCGAGTTACCTTCATTCTGGAAGAAAACCGGATTCAGTGGAAATAGTTCAGGATATCGTTTAGCCATGTCATCTTCCCTTTCCCAAGTGGCATACACGCCACCATGGTTCTGCCAGTCAACTTTCACTAACGGGATCTCTTTGTTCCTCAGTTTCTTGATCCGTCGGTTTACAATCTGTATAGGCCGTTCCTCGTAAGTGTAGTCATCACTCAACACTACGTGGGTAGGCTCTATTACATGGAAGGGATCCCGGAGGTAGTCTCTCAACATAGAAATGTGGAAGACGTTATGCATGTGTTCCATTTCAGGAGGAAGCGCAACTTGATACGCCACCGGATTGATTTTCTCAATGATCTCGTATGGTCCGACGTATCTCGGTGCTAACTTGCCTTTGACTCCAAAACGAGTCTGGCCTTTCATTGGTGTCACTTTCACAAAAACGTGATCACCCACTTCATACTCTCTGTCCCGTCTTCTGACATCTGCATAACTTTTCTGTCTGCTCTGTGCAGTTTTCAGTCTTTGCTGTATCAGTTTCACTTTCTCAGTTGTTTCATACACAATCTCGGGCCCAAGCAAAGGCCCATCTCCAACTTCTGCCCAGCAAATTGGAGATCTACATTTTCTGCCATACAATGCCTCAAAAGGCGCCATACCAATACTCGAATGGTAGCTGTTGTTGTAGGCGAATTCAGCTAAGGGCAAGTGACTTTCCCAGTTTCCCTGAAAATCAAGGACACACATTCTCAGTAAATCCTCCAGAGTTTGGATGGTCCTCTCTGATTGGCCATCTGTCTGAGGATGATAGGCACTACTCAGTCTCAGTTCAGTACCCAGTGCAGTTTGTAGGCTTTGCCAAAACCTCGATGTAAACTTCGAATCCCTGTCAGAAACAATAGACACAGGCACTCCATGCAGTCTTACAATTTCATCAATATAGATAACAGCCAATTTGTCCGCATTATAGATTGTCTTGACAGGTAAGAAGTGAGCAGATTTGGTTAGTCTATCAACAATAACCCAAATTGAATCCATACCTTTTCTGGAGCGAGGTAATCCCACAATGAAATCCATCGTGATATGCTCCCATTTCCACTCTGGTATGGGTAGGGGTTGCAATAATCCGGCAGGTCGCTGATGTGCAGCTTTGACCTGTTGGCAATAAAGACATTTGGATACAAAATCAGCAATTTCTTTCTTCATTCCCGGCCACCAGAAATTCTGTTTCAGATCTTGGTACATTTTCGTATTCCCCGGATGGATAGACAATTTCGAATTGTGGCCTTCTTGCAGAACTTTTCTTTTCAGTTCAGTATCATTTGGTACACACAGTCTTTCTTGAAATTTCAGTACGTTGTTCTCAAATTTGAATCCCGGTCTCGGTTTAGATTCTCTTTCTTCGATGATCTTCTTCAAGAAGTCATCCAGTTGCTGTTTCTCTTTAATCTCTTCAATCAGCGCCGGTTGGGCAGAAATAGCAGCTAAGGTTCCCCCTTGTCCTCTCAAAACAATTTCTATTTCAGATTTTTCAAGGTCACAAAGCAACTCTTTCTGTCCGGTAAGCAAACAGGCTAAGTTTCCAATCGATTTCCGGCTCAATGCATCGGCAACGGTATTGGCTTTTCCCGGATGGTACAATATCTGTAGGTCATAGTCTTTAATCAGTTCCAGCCATCTCCGCTGTCTCATATTCAGTTCTTTCTGTGTGAAGAAATACTTTAAACTCTTGTGGTCGGTGTATACTTCACATGTCACCCCGTACAGATAGTGGCGCCAAATTTTCAGTGCAAATACTACTGCAGCAAGTTCCAGATCATGGGTCGGGTAATTCTTTTCATGTGGTCTCAGTTGTCGGGAAGCATAAGCTATAACCTTCCCATTCTGCATTAAAACACATCCCAAACCCTTATGAGAAGCATCACTAAATACAGTATAACCATCCGTACCTGAGGGTAAAGTCAAAACTGGTGCAGTCACAAGTCGAGTTTTCAACTCCTGGAAAGCAGATTCTCTTTGGTCAGTCCAGTCAAATGATGTCCCCTTCTGAGTTAACTGAGTCAATGGTAGGGCAATTTTGGAGAAATCTTTGACAAATCTTCTGTAATATCCAGCCAATCCCAAAAAGCTTCGGACTTCAGTCACATTTGTTGGTCTAGGCCAGTTCACTACAGCTTCAATTTTTTGCGGATCAACAGAAATTCCATCTTTGCTAACAACATGCCTCAAAAACATAACATGGTCAAGCCAAAATTCACATTTAGACAGTTTAGCATACAGTTTCTGTTCTCTTAAGGTTTGTAGGGCAAGTCTCAGATGATGTTCATGTTGTTCTACACTTTTGGAGTAAATCAATATGTCATCGATAAATACAACAATAAAATCATCAAGGTATGGTTTAAAAATTCTGTTCATGAGGTCCATAAAAGCGGCTGGTGCATTCGTGACTCCGAATGGCATAACCAAAAATTCATAGTGTCCATACCTTGTTCTAAAAGCAGTTTTATCAATGTCTTCCGGTTTAACCTTCAGTTGATGGTATCCTGATCTGAGATCAATCTTGGAAAATACTTTAGCACCCTGTAACTGATCAAACAGGTCATCAATACGCGGCAATGGGTATTTGTTCTTTACAGTTACCTTATTCAGTTCACGGTAGTCAATGCACAGTCTCAGTGAGCCATCTTTCTTCTTGACAAACAAAACAGGAGCACCCCATGGCGAAGTGCTAGGTCTGATAAACTTTTTGTCTAACAGTTCTTGCAGTTGCACTTTCAGTTCTTTCAGTTCAGTTGGAGCCATTCGGTAGGGAGCTTTAGAAACTGGTTGTGTTCCGGGAATCACATCAACGGTAAATTCAATCTCCCTGTCAGTCAAATCTCCTGGAAGATTATCTGGAAATACATCTGGGAATTCTCTGACTATGGGAATACAATTCACATTAGTTTTAACACTATCATCAGTAGACACAGTCAGTACAGAACACAGATATCCTTTACACCCCTTTCTAATTAATTTAACAGCTTTTACTGACGAAATCAAATACGGAGGAGGTACTACGCCACTCCCATTAAACACAAATTCAGGTAGACCGGGTAGACGGAAAACAACTTGCTTGGTCACACAGTCAATAGTGGCATGATATTTTTGTAACCAATCCATCCCCAATATTACGTCAAAATGATCAATGTTCAATGGCAGTAAATCAATAAACAGATGCATATCCCCAACAATGATTTCACATACGGGGTACATATAAGCACATGTCATAGATCCCCCTATGGGTGATGATACGGCCAGCAGATAGTTCATAGGTTCTAAGGGTCTATCCAATTTCCGTGAAAAAGCATATGATACATAAGAATGCGTAGACCCCGAATCAATTAATACATATGCATTTTGTGCACAAATAGAGAGAATACCTGACACAACGGTCTCGGTATTCTGCACATCTCCCGGTACTAGTGCGAACACTCGGCCTTGCCTCACAGGCTCTTTCCCCGTAACTCTGGGGTTAGGCTTTGGTGGAGCATTTGATGCTGCTGCGCTTGGTGCAGCTTTACCACTGGCTTGTGGAGCAGAGGGGCAGTCTTTAACCATGTGGCCCACCTTGCCACACCTGTAACAGGCTCCAGATATTCTGTAGCAGACTCCCTTGTGCTTCTTGCCACACTCAGGACAGGGTGGTATGAATCCACTCCCTTGACTGAGGCTAGTTGTTGTCCCCGTATTCTGTTTCTTGTTGGCTGGGTTGTGCTTGCCTTTCTTGAATTTGAAACCCTGCCTTTTTCCATGCCATTCAGTTATTGGTGTTTCAGATTGTTTCACTGCTGCAATGTTCGACTCGGCCATCAATGCCCGATCGAGAACACCCACAAAAGTCGGTAGCTTCAAAACATTTATCCGGTCAAGTATTGCCACATTAAGGCCACCTTCAAATTTCCTGGCCTTCTTATATTCAGTATCCACCATATGTGGTGCATAACGGGCAAGCTCAGTAAATTTCGTCTCGTATTCTGCAACGGACATTGTGCCCTGCTTCAGTTGTTCAAACTCAGTTACTTTCCTATCCCTGACACACTGAGGGAAGTACTTTTCAAAGAAGGACTCCTTGAACTGAGCCCAAGTCATAACAGTGTTTGTTTCACGGATTAACATCCACCACCTTCTAGCCTCTTCTTGTAGGGTGAAGGTAGCTAACAGTACTTTGTTCGCTTCTGAGCACGGAAACACTTCAAATAATTTCTCTGTTTCCAGAACCCAAGCTTCAGCTTTTAGCGGTTCAAGGCCTCCCTGAAAGGATGGCGGTTTCATTTTGCTGAACTTCTGGGTAAGAGCAATTATATCCCCATCATTCACATTCACATTAGGTTCCGGCTGAACCGGAGGAGGAGGAGGTTGGTTCTGTTGTTCAAGTCTAGCAGTTATCAGTTCTATCATTCTTTCCATTCTTTCCATTCTTGCCTCGGTAGACGAGGATTCAGGTTCATTTGCATTGTCCATTTCACTATAAGCAGTTATAACAGTTTTATACATAAGCAGTCATTTGTTTAACAGTTTAACACATTAGCAGATATTCAGTCATAACGTAATCACACACTTAACATGCTCATGAGATGCCCTAATAACTTTCTAGGACACCCTATAGCTCATTTGGACACGTGTGTGCGGTATAACTCGTGGTAAGTATCGCTCTGATACCACTCTGTCACGACCCAAACCCGGCCCTATGGGTTTAGCACCGTAACCGGCCAGTAATCCGAGATTACCGAAGGCCTGCTTAACAGTAATACAGTAAAACAGAGTACAGGGCCTGGCGGAAGCCAATACAGTAAATAAATAGTGTCCATTGAGCTGTGACAGTCTGTATGCCAAAAAGATTTTTCATACATTCATACATAAACAGTGCAGGACAGTATGTACAATATTCACATCCATTCAAACTAGGGACTCAACCCTTCATAACAGTACAGAAAACATTCCGTCTGTGCAAAACAGTACAGTCTATACAAAATTTACAGTCACACAGTACAGGGACCTAATCCCTTTATAACAGTACCGTAGTCCAAACAGTATGGAGACAGACGGGGGAAAACAAACAAAACACCCCTAAGCCATGGCATGGCAACTCGGAACCTCACAGTGAGGCGCAAAGGCTGGCTTGACAAAACTGGAGTAACCCTGACGCCTCTAGCTGCGGTCTGGTGCCTGTACACCTACATATATATATGAGCAGTGAGCTAAAGCCCAGTGAATAACATAAAGCGTAAAGGGGTTTAGAATGAATGTCCTTACAGTAATGAAAACAGTTCATTTCAATCAGTAATTCAGTTGCTCAGTACAGTAAGCAGTCATATGTGGTACATCCATTAGCATAACAGTAACAGTAGGTCTTAAAAGACCGAACAGTAATGATGGCCATCAGTCAGTAAACAGTAGTGGTTCCACAAGGAAACCGACAGAGATCTCTGTGACAGTAACAGTAACAGTAAACCGTAGATACTAAGGATGCCACAGTACAGTTCAGAAATAAAGGACATACATTCATTCAGTAAATAATACCAATTCAGTAAACAGTTCAGTTCAGTATTCAGAAGATAATCAGTTGAACATATCTTTACACAATTGTTACTCACAGAGTTCTGGGCTACAGTATGCTAGAGCGTGTCTCCCCAGTTGCCAACCCTACACAGTTCACAGGTTGAACACACTAAGCTACACAGTTGGGAAAACTCATAACTTAATCCCTAATTTGCCTTGGTGTGTTCCACAATGATATCCTCATCTAAATGTCTTAAACTAGGCCTAAGAATGCCCAGGATGGGATGAGGATGCAAAAATACACTTAGAAAACATTTCGCAAAGTTTGCTGAAAATAGGAGCCTCGCTCGAGCGAGACCTTCTACGCTCGAGCGTAAGTCCAAAATCAAAGGCTTCGCTCGAGCGAGGAATCCTTCGCTCGAGCGGTCTGCAAAACAGTAAAAGTACTGGATGCTGAAATTCTACGCGCGATGGTCGCTCGATGGTCGCTCGAGCGGAGCCCTGGACAAAGGTGCTCGCTCGAGCGGGGAATCCTTCGCTCGAGCGAGGAAGCCAAATCTGGAATTTCCAGATTTGCCTCCCAAGCTCAAACCAAGCATTCAACCACTCCAAACTCGACCTCTTGGGCCCAAATTCTGGAAAACATCATTAAATTCAATGTATAACAAGTTTCAAAGCTCGATTTATGAATTCAAGCCCCAAAGGTGAGTCAATTAGAACCATATTCAAACCCATTTTCAAGAATGTGAAGAACATGCAAACATGCAAGGATTTAAACCAAATCAAAGCTTCAAAGCTTGTTCAAATGAGCTCATTCTTTTCAAAACAAGATGAAAACATGGTCTACTCTTACAACATGGACATGCATGTAACCATTTACCATGAATTCAACTCAAAACTCATTAATTCAACCATGCATGCAAGAAATGAGCTTCAATTCACCATTAATGACCCAAATCATGACTTAGTTCTACAATGAAGCATGAACCATGCAAGAACTAGTTCAATAGCATCAA
This sequence comes from Camellia sinensis, assembly GCF_055761805.1. Taxonomy (NCBI): domain Eukaryota; kingdom Viridiplantae; phylum Streptophyta; class Magnoliopsida; order Ericales; family Theaceae; genus Camellia; species Camellia sinensis. Next base: position 116,789,244 of record NC_138974.1, read on the forward strand.
TAAGAAGATAAGATCCTTACCTAGAGCTTGAATTAGAAGACTAGGAGCTCAAATATGCAATCTATACTTCAATTCCTCAAGCAATTCTTCAAGTTTCCAAGGAATTCAAGGTGAATTCACTCTAACTCCCTACCTCTCCCTCTCTAGTCGGTGGTGTGCTCAACAAGAGCTGATGAAATGTGTATGTGTGAGCATAATGAGAATCAAAGATGATCCAAGTAGTGGGCCACTTAAGTGGCAAAATGGTAATTATGGCAAACTCTTTAATTGGCTTATTTTAATCTAATTTAATCATACCTAATCAGTTTTCAGATAAATATACCATAAAATCACATTAATTATGAGGGTCACGGAACCTCAATCGGTTTCTAATTCGGCCGCCGATAAGGCCTTCAATTAGCAGTTTAAACATATAAACATGAACAGATAATCAGACAATCAAACAGATAGAATGCAATTAACTAACATATACTCAGTCAATTCAGTTTCAACTCCAGTCAGTCGGTTCAGTATTTCATTCAGTTCGATTATCAGTTAGTTATCAGTCATTATCAGCTTCGTTTAACAGTAATCGGTGATTAACGGTAATCAATCGGTCATAAATCAGTAAACAGTACGAGGGTTGTTACAATCATCTACAAGACTGTTGAACAATAATTCTTCCTCAGCATTTATAGCATCAACTGCATCAGTAGGCCCTTCAGCAAACTCCCCGGTAGCTCGATCCTTACCAAATATTTGGATCCATGAGTCGAAATACGGAAAACTTTTGTTTCGTAGGTTTTTCGCATCACTCTTCCTCTACAATAACCAATTTCAATTAATACCTCCAACTTAAGATTAAAGAAAAATGAATTAAAAAATTAATAACTTATACAAAGTAACTTAAAAGAAAGTATTTTACCCGAACATATGCTTCCCATACACTATCACTCTCAACATCAATTCTTTTTTCGGTGTCATTCCATCCAAAACCACTAGTACCAAGCATTCCTGCTACACAGTTGTAGTGCTTCTTCCATATCTTTATCTTTGATTCGATGTGGGGAGTGCCGCGAAGGTTTGTCCCGGGTAGCATCTCCAACAATTTCTTCTCTAATTTCATAAGGTAGCCGGCCTTGAAGGCATTGTCCTGTTTCATTCCATTGTTAACAATGTGCATCAAGGCATTAATAAGACATTGCTCTTCTCGTGGGCTCCACAATCGCCTTGGTTTTGACGGATCAACTTTCTCCTTTACTTTTTTATGAGAACTAGACACTTCACTATCCATGCCTAGCAAAGAAGAACAAAGAAAAGTGTGCATGTTAGTCTCCATTATATGATTATCAACCTGCTACTGTACCAAAACAAGTCAATACATAAATGGATTGTGGATTTCAATAATCAAAAAATTTCATACCCATACATGCATGTAACAAATCCATGAGACAAAAAAATATCGTCGCTTAAAAAATATGCAATCACCAACAAAAACCATACAATTTTTGCAAAACATGGTTCAACATCCACAAGCTAATACAAGTTCCAAGTACAAATCAAATGAAACTACATCATACTTGTAACAAGTGCTTACCATGAATAGTTACATTCATACCATACTAGACACTCAAATAAATAAATAAAAGAGAAGAAAGAGAATCATTTGATATTGGAATAATAAACTAGAATACAAACCAAGAACAATGCATTAGGCTTCTAGTTAAATAAAAGTTATCATGAGAATATGATACACGTAAATTCACTCAAGATGTCATACATATAAAATAAAATAAAAAATACCCTACATATAATATAAAAAAAAAAAAACACTCTATGGACCTTTTCTCTTAAATAGTGAATATGTCAAAGTTGTGACCTTATTTCTTTGTTTTAGTTACATATTTTAATTTTGTTGGTGGAGTGGGGGGTTTGAAATTATAAGTGAATGTCATGATCAGCTTCTTTTTACCTTATCATTTCTCTTTCTTTTTAAAATCTACACGTGAAAAAAAGATAAATGTTGGAGTTTGACAATGCTACTAACATGATTTGAAAATTCAAACAAGAAAAAGAGATAGCTGGAAGTGAGATAATTTTGATCTAATTATTCCCCATATATGACATTTTTCATGCTCTATATTGCCCGCCCCCCCCCCCCAAAAAAAAAAAAAGATGCAAATTCTGTTGTCCAAAAACACAGGAATTTTGAGATATGATTATCCATGTGATTGAGAGTGCATTGAATACATTTTGGATACATAGAAACATGAATTTTAGGTATAGGGAATCCCATCCTGTGTCCTGTTACTGAGGAGGATGCATTATTATTTGTCAATTTTATCTTGTTGAAATGGTTCTTGGAAACAATGGTGTCCCTTAATGGAAATTGTATATTGGGCATTGGAAGAATCCTTTATCCTTTTGGTGTTCTAATAAAGTGATTTTATTTTATTGGATTTTGTATAGAACAACACACCATGGCTATCAGTTCCCCAGTTTGGTGACTGGGATCAAAAGGGTGTATTGCCAGACTACTCTCTGGATTTCTCAAAAATTAGAGAAATGAGGAAACAAAACAAGAGGGATGTGTCAAGAGCCAGCCTTGGAAATGAAGAAGAGCTTATCTCCTCAGCCGCCACCACTACTATAGACACCAACCACAGTGATCATCACCATCACCATCAAAACCACTCTCCAATTGTAAGATTCCTTGACTCTCTTTCTTCTTCTTTTTTTGTTGTTGTTGGTGGTGGTAAAGGGTTGTTCTAGATAGAATTGAATACAATAATGAACATAGCTATACAGGTAGTTATTGTTAGTTTCTTTTTTTCAAGTACATCATCCCTAATTGTACCCTCTGGTTCAATGAAGCAAAAAGTTGCATCTCTACTTTAGACAAAAGAGGGTAAAGAATGGCTCAATCATAATCCATGACTAGCCTCGTATATATATATATATATACTGAATTGAAGAGATTACAATTTTGGAAGGTAAAATAATAATCACTAAAAACTAGCCTAATATCCCATAATACAGAATTTATGAGATCCTAAATTATTTCCATATTCCAACATAGACATCCTATGCACAAATGTATAACAAAGAACAAATATATTCACACAGAAAACAGATATTGAATAGAGAAGTTGAGGGGGAGAAAACCCCATGATGACTTATGCAGGCATAACTTGGTGTATAGTAGTAATAACAAGAAAAATTTTCCTCCAAACGTGCAAAGCATTATAATTATCATGAGTTCACAACAAGTGAAAGGTACACCTGGGTTGACTGCAGTTCTTGTTCCAATTATCAACAATTTTTGTATGGAAGTTCATCCCTGTGGATCCTACTTTCTATTTCTCACTTTTAAAAATGCAGTCAAATAAGAATCTACTGAAAACGTTTCCAGGGTAAGAAGCATTAAATCACATAAAATGGTGATCAGTGTAATTTCTAAAAGACACAATAGAGCTGCAGGCCCTCTTTAGTGATGAGATGAAAGGATATCAAAATGCCCTATTTCAGATCCTACCACCTAAATCCAAGTCATAGCCTGGCAGTCAAGAAAACACATTGATCACAAATAGCAGATGATGGCCATCAATATATATATATATATATTTGAATCAAGGAGTTCAAAAAAAAAATATATATATATATATATATAATTTTTGCCTGCCAATATCATTGGATTCATAGCACTACCCAAGTCTTCTATTTAAAGTAACTTTGAAAGACAAAAATTATAAAACTCATTAACTGCAACCATATTTTTTAATTCCTTAATTTTCCATTCCAGTGGATAGTAAGGACATTCTTTAATTTTTGAATCGGCCACAAGAAATTGAAGGTTTCACTACATCAATAAGGAAGAGAAAAAGAAATAAAGCTCAAAAAAAATGGAGATTTGGTTCGAAAATAATGACGATGAATCAAAATTAAAACTGCAAAAACGAAAAGAGAAACTTTGATTTGGTTCAAAAACGATGAAGTTAATTTTCGAAACAAAAACCAAAAAACCTATAGCTCAGAAAATCTGCATTTTGCACGAAGAATGCTGAACTTAATTTCCGAAATGAAAACCACACTACAACATTTTCTTAGTTTAGTGACATTTGAAAGTGCCACAAAACTATTCTTCTAATGACATTTTTTGGTCTTGTGGCATTTTGAACAAGTGCCACTTCTATCGGTGCCACGGTAGATACGAGTGCCACAGTAGATACTTGCAAGTGCCACTGTACCATCATGGCTGAAAACTTTCAATGACATCTTAATGTCATGGTAGATATTATTTGTGGCACTATCAAGCGCCATTAAAAAAGGAGTTAGTGACACTTGTAAGTGTCATTACACCATCAAGACTAAAACCTTTCAGTGACACTTTAATGTCATGGTAGGCACTATTCGTGACGCTATCAAGTGCCATTCATGACGATAATTTGTTGTAGAACAATTTGATTCGCTCTTGCGGAGACTCGAACCGCCAACCTTCCGCATCATAAACCTTATACACCACACTCTTCCCAGTATACCTCTATACCACCACATGATTATATATGCAACATATATTATTTATATAGTACATACATCCATATTAATATAAAAGTATATGTATAAACATAATTATTTTATTGAACATAATTTATGTAAAATAAACTATTTACTACCAAAATAAAAAAAGACTACTTTTGGCGACTAAAAATATTTTTTAGTCGCCAATTCTATACTTTTGGCTACTAATTATTTTTTAGTTGCTAAAAAACTTAACTTTTGTCGACCAAAATCGGATTTGGTCGCCGAAGATGCACTTTCAGCTATCAAAATTTTGATCACCAAAAAATTTTATTCCCGCCTTAGGATTTTAGTCCTGCCGCGCTAAAAATGACCACTTTTGACGACTAAACTTATTTTTTAGTCGCCAATTGTAGACTTTTGGCTACTAAAATTTTTTTTGGCACCAAAAAGCTTTACTTTTGGCTACTAAAATTTTTTTAGTCGGTAAAACCCATATAATCAGCGACCAAACTTATTTTTAGTCGCCAATTGTAGACTTTTGGCTACTAAATTTTTTTAGTCGCCAAAAAGCTTTACTTTGGGCTACTAAAAATTTTTTAGTCACTAAAACCCATATAATCAGTGACCAAACTTAGTTTTAGTCGCCAATTGTAGACTTTTGGCTACTAAAATTGTTTAGTCGCCAAAAAGCTTTACTTTTGGCAACTAATGCTGTTTTGGTCGCTGAAAGCTATACTTTCAGTGACCAAATTTTTTTGGTCAGGAAATTTAGTCGCCGAATATGCTTTTTCCGGTAGTGTATATTGAGTTTAATTCATTTATTTTTAATCATTTACTGCATTTTAAAAATTTAGAAAATATATTGGCATTTTTTATTTTTTCAAAAATGTCATTATAAGCTTGGAAAGTTTTTGGCTTAGTGGCATTTCTCAAAATGCTATAAAATATTTGTTTATGACACTTTTCACCTAAAAAGTAATTTGCACCTACATAGTGTCCTTACATTTTTTAAAAAATGCCATTACAACTAAAGTTTAGTGGCATCTGTTGGTAAATGTCACAAACATAATTTTTTGTGTCATTATTTTATAAAATGTCATAAAATTGATGTGACATTTCTTTATTGAAATGCCACTAGAGCCTTATATGTTTTGTGGTTCTATGGCATTTTTCTAAAACATTTAATGCCAATTTTTATTTTTATGGCATTTTCTAAAAACATGCTACTAGTGTGGTGTCACTAAAGTGTAAATTTGTTGTAGTGACATTTTTGTTGTAGTGAAGTGACACTTTTTTTAATTGAAATGCCACTGGAGCCTTGTATGTTTGTGGCTCTATGACATTTTTCTAAAAAATGCCACCAAATATTCTTTTTGTGACATTTTTTAAGAACATGCTCCTAGTATGGTGTCACTAAAATATGTTTTTGTTGTAGTGTTGTGACACTTGTTCATTGAAATGTCACTAGAGCCTTTTATGTTTGTCGTTTTGTCGCATTTTTCAAAAACGTGCCACTAAATATTATTTTTGTGGCATTTTCTAAAATATGCCACTAGTGTAGTGCCACTAAAGTATGTTTTTGTTGTAGTTTTGTGACACTTGTTCATTGAAATGTCACTAGAGCCTTTTATGTTTGTCGTTTTGTAACATTTTTAAAAAACGTGCCACTAAATATCATTTTTTGTGACATTTTTTAAAAATATGCCACTAGTGTAGTGCCACTAAAGTATATTTTTGTGGTAGTGCCACAAAACCGAAAGAGGGAAACTTTGATTTGGTTAAAAAATGATGAACTTAATTTTCGAAATAAAAACAACAAAACCTATAGCTCAGAAAATCTACTTTTGGTTCGAAAAATGCTGAACTTAATTTCCGAAATCGAAACCACAAACCGAAATGGGAAACTTTTATTTGGTTCGAAAATGATGAAGTTAATTTTTGAAATAAAAATCAGAAAATCTATAGCTTTGAAAATCTACATTTGGTTCAAAAAATGCTAAACTTAATTTCCGAAATTGAAACCACAAAACTAGTAGCTCAGAAACTTGCATTTGGTTTGAAAATGCTGAAATTAATTTCTGAAATCAAACCACAAAACATTGATTTGTACTCTGAAAGGGATTTTGAGATTAAACTAGGGACATGGTTCCAAAATCAAACCACATAATTTTGAGGTTAATCCAGAAACTTCACCTTAACAGGCCTTTAGATTGTCGATTACCTAATACAGGAAATTCACCTTATATAGGATGTTATCAAGCCCACTTTCATAACAACATTCACTTTGGTAATAAGATTCTCAAAGACATACAAATCTAACAATATGAACTCACAATCAACAAATCTGAGATTTCAATGTGAGTGAAAAACTCATAACCCTAGATATGGATCTATGAAGATGAAGAGAGAGAAAGAGCAATAACTATAACAACACCAATGTAAAACAAAGATTCATAGCAAATCAAACCACGTAATAGCACCTTAATTCAAACCGAACATCAACGGAAAAAAAGAAAAAAAGAATTACTCACTGAAATTTGTTGAGATCAGTGAATCAACAAATGGTGGATCCAAATCGATGAACAGTTGCTCCAGATTTGTAAATGGTGGCTCCAAATCAATGATCAGTGGCTCAAGCTCGGCGATGAACTTTGAAGACTCTCATCTCATCACAGTAATGTCGAAGAAGTGAAGGTTGTAGAATCAAATAATCAACAAATATGATATATAGTGAGGGTTAATTTGGTCATTTGATGAGTTAATCCAGACTTTGGCTAATCTCCCAATTTATATCCCACCCCTCTTTGTAGGATTAAATAGTCCATCAAATGTGGGACATCATATCCGAAAGGATTATTAATCCATACTTCAATTTTTTAACCAAACAGCGGATTAATAGATTTCTTGAACTATTAATCCAATCCTAAGCCCATGTCCATCCAAACAAACATGGCCAAAGGTTATTAGAGGCTTAGACAACAGAATAGTCCATGATTCAAAGGGTCAATGAAGGACAACATGCAGTGTCATAGAAGAGAAAAAAAAAAGTTGTCAGAAGAAGATTTTGAGGCATAAAAGGATTGTAGAAATCATAATACTAAACAGCTCTGAATAATTAATAGATGAAAAGCACAGAAAATTACTTCGTGAAAAGGAATAAGGATAGATAAAACAATCACACAAAAAATTGGCATTCCATGGGCAAAGATGCTGAAAGAAAATAGATATTGTTCATGAATCAGGAGACAATCTCTGAATTGAAGTGAAGGGGGCCGCAAAATTAAGACCTTGTAAGTCAAGAAAAATCACCTAAGATAATGTGGCAATAACGATGGTGGCTAGGGATTATAAATATTCTGGCCTTTTTTTCAATGCTACTATTAAAGTCTTCTCATATTTAAAGATAAAAATGTCTTAATTCATTCAACATCAATATTTAAAAACCTCACTCATTGCATAAAGACGAATATCATTAAGGTAGAAAACAAAAACAATCATTAAAGGACCAAAATAATTACGTTGTCCTCATACCAAAATCTAATCAGCATATCAACAAAATATAGCTTATAAACATCTCAAAAAACAAAACAAAAAAAAAAATCCCAAACGTAACAATAATGAACTCAATCAAATATCCTATTACTTCATCTACAATCTTCACATCCTTCGAGCTTACTCTAAGATGAGTTTTGGCCTCTCTTCTTTCTGAAGACAAATGTAATGAATAAATAAAAATAATAATCAAATCCCCTAGTTAACAGAAGCATTTAAAAAGGTAAGGTTAATTAATTAAACAATCAGGAAAGCTAATGGATTAAATCTTGGTTCAATACACAAGCCAATAAAAAAAATTCATATAAAGAATTCAATTTCCAGAGCAATGGCTTTAATTGGATTTACAAAAAGAGAAAAAAATTCACATACAAAGAAAGATGAACATTGGCTGCTGAATATATATATATATATATTATATGTATCTAGAGCATATACACCAGAGAGAGAGAGCAGCGGACGAAATTATTACACAGAGAGAGCATCGAGAGAAAGAGAGAGACTAACAGCGGTGGTGGTGAGCCGATCGGCACAGCAGCGGCGGTGAGGAAAGGAGAGGCTAACAATCGGCAGCAAGGGAAGGAGAAACCAATGGCGGCGGTGAGGAAAGGCTGTCGGTGGTGAGCCGATTGGCACACCGACGATGTGTGTGAATCAATGAAATGTTAGCAACGACGGTGAGGAAACTCAGCCCCGTGAATGAGTATAAGGTGTGTGTGTGTGTGTGTGTGTGTGTGTGTGTGAAATTAGGTTTGATGGAGAAATTATTGTGTGTGTGTGTGTGTGTGCAGTCTGTGTGTATTACCAAGAATAATAGGTTTTTTTTCTTTTTTTTAAGAACATATCTGCTTCCATAGGCGCCAATATATTTTCATTTCCCTCTAAAATATTTAGCAACTAAATCATTTATTGGTGACAAAATTATTTCTTCACCAAAGATAAAAATATTGGCCACAAAAATAGTTTTGTCACTAAATGATATTAAAATATTAAAAATTATTGGTGACAAAAATATATTCGTCATTAATAATTTTATAATTGGTGACCAATTGTTTCGTCACCAAAAGTCTCAAAATTTTGGTACCCTCTGAAAAAATAGCGGGAAAATCTTTGGTGACAAAAAAAATATAAATAATGACGAAAAATAATTTCGTCACCTGATTTTTTTATTAAATATTTAGATTGGTGATGAAATTTTATTTTTGTCTCTAAAAATGGTACATTTGGAGACGAAATATTATTTTCGTCATTAAAAGATACGTATTTTGTGACAAAATTTAGTTTCATCATTAGTTTTCGTCTCTAAAAACTATTTTTGTTGAAGTGTTATTAAAAGTTGGGTTCATCAGAATGGCCAGGTATGTTGAATGGCTTTCTAATGTTGTGTTAGCTACTAAAAAGAATGGAAAAATAAAAGTTTACGTTGATTTTTGAAATTTAAATTTGGTAACTCCCAAGGATGCATATCCAATGCCAATGGTGGATCTACTTGTGGATAGATCAACATGACATGCCATTTTGTCTATGGTAGATGGGCATTCTGGGCATAGTCAGATATGCATACCTAAGGAAGATGTTCACAAGGCTACTTTTAGATGCCCAGGTGATTTGTGAACCTTCAAATGGGTAAAAATGCCTTTGGGTTAAAGAATGTTAGGGTAGCCTATCAAAGAACCATGAATATCATTTTTCATGATCTAGTTGAGGATTTCTAGAGTGTTATATTGGTGACATTACAGTCAAGTCTCAATCTTTAGAAAATCATTTGGCTCATTTGGAAGTTTCATTCAAAAGGATGAGACATTATCAACTTAAGCTCAATATTCTTAAATGTGTTTTTGGTGTGTCTGCTGGTAATTTTTAGGATTATATGGTCCATAGAAGAGGAATCTAGATCAACAAAAATAAAGCCAAAGCCATCATCGAAGCTAAGCCACCTACTAGTAAGAAAGAATTGTGAAAATTTCTTGGGCAAGTTAATTTCCTTAAAAGGTTTTTTGCTAATACTACTAGCAAAACTAAAGTCCTTTCTTCTTTGTTAAAACTTAAAGATCATGAGGAGTTTAGGTAGGAAGCAGAACATCAAGCAACATTCGAAGCTGATTGAGGCCGAATTGTACAACACTGAGGCTGATAATTAGGATCTCTTAACCTTGCTTGCCAATCAAATTGTATATTTTATGTTTGTTTAATGCCAAGCAGGTTGGATGCGGTTGGAGCACAAAATGAGCAAAAACATAGCATTTTAGCTAGAAAAGGACTTGCCGCACGTGCGGAGGACCATTCTCGCATGTGCGGCCCAACCAAATAAGCCAAATAGCTACTATAAAAATTACACGTGTTAAGGGTTTTTCTCGCACGTGCGAAACCCTCTCTACACGTGCAGTGGTATTTCTCGCACATGCGATCGTGCCTTGAAAAGTGTGCTTCATGTTGTGAACCTGTTTAGAAAGACTGAAGATATAAAAGACAGAAGAAAAGGCTGGAAGAGGGTTCTGAAAATTTCAAAAGAGAAGAGGGGCTAGGGTTTGGAAAAAGGGGATTATCAAGCTTGAAGATCAATTTACATGGGAGTTTTTGCTTCTTCTATCTCTTCCCACTCCTCCATGAGTGGCTATGCTTATTTCTAAGGTTTTGATGAAACCCTAACCAAATACATAGGTGCCGTTTGGTAACACTTATGTTTTCAGTTTTCTGTTTATATTTACAAAAATTTTAAAAACTCAAATAAAAACTTGTTTGGTAAAATTTTTGATTTATAAATCAGTGGTCTCAGTTTATAAATTTAGCCAAAAAATGAAACACAAAAAATGTGTTTCCATTTTGAGTTTTCAGTTTTTTTTTTTTTACCACCCAACACTGGCCACCACCCGCCACCATTTTCTATCACTGTCTTCCGCTAATACCACCCACCACCCACCACCTACCCCCCACCACCACCTGCCACCACCACTCACCACCCACCTGTCACCACCACCCACCTGCCACCCACTCGCTACCACCACCCACCCCTCGCCACCACCGCTACCACCACCACCACCCACAACCCACCACCCACCTGCCCTCCACCCACCACCACCTACCATCCGCCACTACCATCCACCGCCCGCTACCACCACCCGCCACCTACTTGCCACCACCACTCACCACCCACCTGCCACCACCACCCACCTGCCACCACCAACCACCTGCCACCACCACTCACCTGCCACCCACCTGCCACCACCACCACCCATCACCCACCACCCATCCACCTGCCGCCACCACCCACTCACTACCACGTACCACCCACCACCGTCACCCACCCACCCACCCACCACCACCACCACCACCCACTCGCTACTACCTACCACCCGTCACCGTCACCCACCCACTCACCTACCACCACCACCACCACCACCCGCCATCCGCCACCCACCTACCACCACCAACCACCACCCACCACCCACCACCCGCCGCCACCACCACCACCACCCACTCGCTACCACCCACCACCCGCCATTGTCATCCATCCACCCATCATCACCACCCACCATCCATCCGCCACCACCAAGCACCACCTGCCATCCACCACCCACATATCCGCCAGCACCCGCCATCCGCCACCCACTCGTCACCACCACCCACCACCCGCCACCACTTTCCACTACCGTCTTCTGCCGCCACTTGCCACCACTTGTCATTTCTCACTCTTTTTTATATTTTTAAATTTTTTTAAACATTTTGTCAGTTACCAAACGCGTTTGTAGTTTATGTTTTTCTAAACATAAACAAAAAATAAACAAAAACTAGTTTATAAAATTTTTGTAAATATAAACTGAAAACGTAAACGTTACCAAGGATTTTCTTTTTGGTTTTCTTTTATATAATGGTTTGAACAGTTGTATGGTTCTCAAGAAGTTTTCAAATATAATCTTCCATTATTTCTTCAAGTATTCTTCTTTCTGTGATTGTTGAATGCTTTCCATGCAATGATTTTCTGTGATTTTATGTTCATGGTATGAGACGAGCGATACTACAAGGGACGAGTCGTGTTGCTACCCTAGTTTAGAGCAAACAACGCGTACTACTTAAGATGGTTTGTGCCTATACGTTGAACGTGTTAATTTTCTCGATCAATGCTTTGAACTTGTAGTTGCGAAATATTATTTAGAGACCGATTCAAATTTTAGGTAAACGACATAAGTCTTGCAAGGCAAGACTATTCCATTGGTTAAGGTGTTTCGGTGACACCACGAAGTTGAGGAGGCAACTTAGGAGCGTGAAGTTGAGGTCCATGAAAAGTATCCGGACTTGTTTGTTAGCGTTTAAGTCTTTTATACTTTTTTCACGTTTTATTGTAATATGTAACTGTTATAAATGTTTAGAGATTGGAGCTCAATTTTATTGAGTGGAGTTGTTTCATCTTTATACTGCTGGGCATGAATTATGTTACTATTGATGTTATCATTCTTTTGTCGTGATCTTATTTCAATTTCGGGGACGAAATTTCCTAAGGTGGAGAGATTATAACGGCCCGAGTCATGACCTAATCCTTTATACTCTTTTACTCTAAGGTCCAATGCTCTGTATAGTTGTTTATTCTCTTTATTGTCTTGTTGTCATTGGGGTTTGATTATTGGTTGTGTTTGAGCATATTGGAAGTTAGTTTTTCAAAGGAGTTTCTATCTGTTTCTTTCCAGGTTCACTCAAGCGGTCTTTTGTTTGCTCGAGCGGTCTTTGGTTCCTCCCAATATTTTTGCAGGTCTGAAAAACTACTAGAAGTAGGGTGAACTTCGCTCGAATAGTCCTTTCTTCACTCGAGCTGTCTTTTGCAGGTCTGCAAAACTTCTAGGAGGGGGTCATTGTGCACTTGAGCCGTGTTTTGGTCACTCGAGCCATATCAATGTCTTATGTCTGACGCTCGAGCAGTGTTTTTGTCATTTAAGCGATCTGTGTGTATATCAAATTGGGAAAAAGTCAATTTTCGTCACTTTTCTCTCTCTAAAACACCCCCAAACCTAATTTCTTCACACACACTCTCTCTAATTCTTGTTTAAATACTTCATACACCCTAATCCATTAATTTCTCCACCATAGTACCTTGGAGAAAAGTGTAGAGTGCATAGAGGTGGTCGTTTTGATTGGAGAAAGTTCGAGTTTCAGTTTCGTCAAATCTTGAGTCTTGTTTAACAACTCTTCTAGTCTTGAAGTAGGGATTTTTTCAACCTTTTCGTATGATTCTTAGCTACGTTATGTGTATTTTAAAAAGGGTAGTGATCTCAAGTTAAGGGTTTTGATTTAGGTTTAATTTTGGGGAATATAAAAGTGGGGTTTTCAAATGGATTCATGGAAAATGTTGTGAAGATGGTTATTTTGTTAATTTGGGTTGGAATCATGGAAATTGCTCATTTAAATGCATTATTGAAAGGAAATGGATTTTTGTTGGGAATTATTAAATTTTTGGAACTAAGAAATAAAGGGAAAGAGGTTGGATTTTGAAATGAGAATATGAATGTATATGTTGATAATAAGAGTGGAGTTGAATGTAATATCACTCCTATGTTGAGATTATGAAATTTTTACTCGTTGTTTGGAAATTTATCTTTTGTGTAGAGATATTTGTTTTGGGCTATCGGTGGAGGATGGTTTTGATTGTTGAAGAAATTGCAAGAGGAATAAGTTAATTGAAAATCATTTACTTATACATCTTGCATTAAACATTGTTTCATATTTATATATATTGAAATTGTATCAGTCTTAAGAAAAATGAGTGAATATCTTGGTGAATCTGGTTAGGAGGTGTGGTTGTGAAATTATCTATGTTGGCCAGTGTATCCTTAGTGAAAGTTCAGAAACCCGCGCGGTTAGGTGCCAATCCTTTCGGTTAGTATCGGTAAAATGGCATTGATAGTGCTTGTATAGCCTACTAACAGATGCATACCTAGAGATTCGCAATGTTGAGTATCTATTACCCTATTTTCTAACTTTAAAAAGTATTGTTTTATGAATTTATTTATAACCATATCATTGATTATTTTGAAAGAGAAATGAGAACATTTTGATAATGGTATGCATATGCATTTACCATATGACTTTGTTATGCCTCATACACTGTGTTCAAGCATTCTCTACTGGGTTTTAGCTCACCATATGTAGAAAATAACTTTCAAGTACTGATGAAATGCCTCCACTAAAGAAGTAGCTTGAAAGACCTTAGAGCTAAGAGCTTCCTTGTCACGCCCCGCTTTTTATTACTTGAATTCCATTACCAAACCGTTATTATAGATTCAATTTCAAAGATAACATATGGAAACTCTTTACATTTACAAGAACACATGAATAAAGATTCTATTATCCTAATACAATATGAATGCAACAGGAGTTATAATTAAATAAATTTCCCGTAGGCTTAAATCTTTTAAATTGAGAGAAAGGGTTTAACCCTTTTACATCAATGAAATTCTACCCACAAATAAAAGGCCCTACGGCCGACAGATAAAGAAGATCCTTGACCATGAAACACTTCGCGATGTTCACCTGAAAAATAATTAGCAACGTGAGATGAACATAAAGTCCAGTAGGGATCCCAACATGATCCTAAACAATAATAACATACAGATAGCTATGATCATGAATGTTTTATATCATATCATATCATATACATAATGTGACGGTTTATACTGAAAATATTTTTCTTAAAATCATTCAATTTACTCAACAACACAAACAATTCACTTTTCTTTCTCATTTCCCATTTATAAATAACGCATCACAACTGATTATTTTAAAAATACTTTCACAAAACCTAATTACTTCTCATCATTTATACCCAATACAAAATATATGTTCACTTCTGATACATTCATCACATTCCCTTGGCCCTAAGTCCATGGTCAAGAAACACTTTCAACAACTCGCGCCCATACGCCTATGTACATACATATATGTCCTAACACAAATGTGAAATCAATACATATACAATGATTACTACACTATTACATAAAACAATTCGGCCTCACCCAACCATAACCATCACCTACTCATGATAGATAAGGATACACTGAGATAAAATGAGAAATAAAACAATGCTTTACCTGTCTTAAGCACGGTAAGCCAAGGATACACCTTTCCATAACAAAATGTCAATTTACCAGGCACAAGCTGGAAGGTAATGGTACCTCTGCTAATTTATCAGACACGGCTGGAAGGTAATGGTACTTCTGCCAAGTTCTCCAAGCGCTAGCTGGAAGGTACTGATACATCTCATTCTAAGCGCGACCAATTCTCCAGGCATTAGCTGGAAGGTAATAGTACCTCTCATTTAAAGCGCAAGCACATTCCCAACCATTACATAATTCAACAAATATAAATAACCCGAATATACTACATACACATAATCTATTCATCATCACAATATCATCCTCCACCGATCACCAAGAACAAAACCTCTAAGCATAAATATTTAAACACACATAATACAATAATTCAATGTTCATTTGACCTTAAGTCCCAACAATAATGATAATAACGATATTCAAAAGCTTTAAAATCCATCCCCGAGCATCAATTCTAGATGTACAATATGCCATGGTTTCTTTCTCTTATGGAAATCAACTCTTTTGTTTTCCAAGTTAACATGTTCAATCTCTTTAATCAAAATCCACCCTCTTTATTTTACAAAACTAAATCCATTCTCTTTATTTTACAAAACCAAAATCCATTCCCTTTGTTTTAGAAAACTAAAATTCATTCCCTTTATTTCAGAAAACCAAATCCATGAATATCAAAGCCATAACTCAACTCAACTTAACATGATTAATCTAAAATAATTCCAATGCCATGGTTAATTCTTCCTTTTTACTCTTAACACAAATACACAATCAATGTAGTCAAAGCACAAAACATTACACAACTTTCTCTCTTTTTAATCCATTGAGTCTATAATATTAAATTAGATCTTTTTCTCCCTCTCAACATCAACATGCTAAACTACTCCCCAATGCACCCAAAACAAAATAGCAAGGGAAGGGTCGACCCTAGGAACTTAGGTGTCAACCCCAAAAACCAGCAGAGGCACTAAGAGTAAGGTAACAAAGTGGTGTCGACCCCCAAGAAGGCAAGTGTTGACCCCAGAACAAATTTTCCAAGTTTCCAAAGAACTTTTTAACGTAAACAAGCGTAAACGAACAATCTTAACAAATTTAAATCGAATTGTACGCCTCCAAAACCAAGATATAACAACACCAAAGACTCCTAAAATGAAATAAAGGATTTAAATACACTTTTTAATAGTTTAAAGGATACAAGTGCTACATTCTTTTTGCTCTTTTATGTAAATATTTATTGTACAAGCTTGAGCTTTATATGTATTAAGTTTAACTCATTTTTGTTGTAACCAAGTATCGAATTAGAAAGATATAATCATTAAGCCATAAACTTTTCATACTTTCGTTTCTTTCATGTGATTACTACATGCCATATGCTATAGATTCAGGGTCTAGGATTTATGAATATGTACATACATATGTCATCGTTTATACGATAAAAGAGAATCAATGAAAGGTTAATATTGTATAAGTTTATGCTTTTCCATTGAATATCATGAGATGGCTTGTTATTATTTTGGGGCATTACAGTCCCACCAAATTTTTGGGGTGCAAATAGAGTCACCCTACTTTGCTAGGAAAGGCTTGTATTTCTATTCCTATTTTGCCCTTACTTTGTTTTTTAATTTTTAATTTTGCTTTTTTTTGGGGGGGGGGGTGTTTGGAGTTTTGAGGGTTATTTTGGGAAAATCAACTTTCATGGAGTTTCTTTTTGGGGGGCTAATTCTATTTGCATATGATATAAACTCTTAGTAGACACCATAAATAGTGTTCAAATAAAAGTCAAATGTTTGAATATAAATTTATGAACATAAAGTAGTTGTTTGGATATAAATAATTGAATGGAATATATATTTGAACAATTTATTTTTCATAATTTTAAATTTGAACATTTGACATTTGTATGGTGTGCAAATAGATTTTTCTATTTTTTTATTTTTATAAAAAAAAGGATAATTTTTCCTTGTTTTCTCCAATAGTTGGATAAAAAGGCTTCTTATTTTTGAAAAAATTGCATAAAGTTCAATTTTGAAGAATTCAAAACATATTCGATTAATTTGAATTGAAATGAAATTATTCTTCTTTAACCTCTACCAAATAATCATTATATTATATTTTTCTTCAATTAAATAAAACACTACCATAAACTCAAAAAAACAAATTAGAAAAAAAAAAAATGGTGCATGTTGCATGTGCCTTTTACGGGCCTAATTAACTAGTATTCTTAATACATAGCATTTTTTTTTAGCGGCAAGCAAAATAAATTTTATTAAAAAAATAAAATAAAATAAAATAAAATAAAATGATTAAAATTTAATAGATGTGTGGTGGTTTTGTCATTTTGTAGTTTTGAATTGCGACTGTCTGCGTTGTTTTTGTTATATATAATAAAAGTTTTTTTTTTTTTTTTTTTTTAAGGGTTGGAATGTGGTGGTGAGTTATTTGTATAGCTTACAGATTCTTATTTTATGGAAATAAAATCAAGCTATGTGTGATATTTTTAAAGGTGAGAAATTTTTGAAATAGTTTTCATTTTTATATAAGTGTGAGTAGGAAAATATGTCTTAGAAAAATTAAAATTCTGATTAAAGTTTGTGTATTATTTAAAGATGAAGGTGTGTTGCATTACCTATTAATAACAGAAGATGAATGGTTGATGGCCTTGGAGATGTGGACAGTCAAGTGCTTAAGCATCTTTTTTTTTTTTTAAATTAAAAAATGTTTCTTATTCTATTTCATGGTTTTGTTTAACAAAATATTCAAAAAGTTTTTATTGTGGGAGGTTTGAAAAAATGGGATGGTGAGTTAGAATTTATATTAATAAAATTAAGATTAGTTCTTTGTCATTATAAACTTAATTTAGTATTAAAGATTTCAGTTATACTTTTAAATTGTGTTTTATGATCAGCCTTTATATCCAAAATTAATTATGATTGTTTTAGCTTTTATAATACAATGTTGCTAGATGCACCAATTACCTTACTAACTAATATACTAATAGATGATATGGAATTGCCACCTAAAAATTATAAACCCCACCTAATATAGAAAGACCTAAACCTTCGAGCAAGGATCCTCTTCTTATTGTCACCTTGGTGTCAAGTAATTTTTAATTTTATTTAATAAAGTAATCTGGGTCGTTGGATTCTTTTGAGATGAATCTTGATTGTTGCAAGGAGGGAGCCAAGTAGAGAAGGCAAGGAGAGGATCCTTGATCTAAACCCTCACGTTCTATTGCTGCACAACTTTTCGGCTCCCAAGTTTTTTGTCCTTTCACGTTCCACAGCAACTCAGACGACGATTACTAGCGGTAACAACATTATCGAAACGACAATCGTTCTCTTTTGTCGTCTCTCATCACCAGGCACATACTGTCAAAGGTTCAATATAACTTTTTGCTCTAGATTTTGTGGCTTATTACATTCCACAACAAGAAATCACGTTCTGCGTCATCTCACCAAATGCAGAACTGTTATTATGCCTTTGCATTTTTTGTTTCTCTAAATTCTTTACATAACTGTTATTATGACCCTACATTTTTTTCCTACATTGGTTGTAGTCATCTATTATCCTCCCAATATATTACTTTAGTGATGGTGGTGTCCCTGCATTGTTTTAAGCTGGTTGTTTTTACTATAATTTTTTTTAAAATTATCCAGTCAATGTTATCTTCATTGATGTTGTAATAGACCAAGTCTACTACCTTTTAAGTGACTGCCAAATTGAATTGTTTTTGTAGGGATTCTCATTTGATCTCTATTCTGTTTCTTTTCTTATTAATGAAATTTTCTGATGTTCTTATTTTTGAAAAAAAAAAATTGATTAATGCACTAGTACTATAAAAAGCAACAATGAAAAACAAAAATCAATGTATCTACATTTTAATTGTTGATATGTTACAGTTGGTTTCGTGCTATATTGAGTAATGTATAATGTATGTTGCTTGTGATCGAATTGATTGACCTTGTTTGAGAATATTAATTTTTAATTTTTTTTTTTTAAATTAAGGTTCTCTTTCTTACTCCTATTATTAATCCTACTAATCCAATATATTTTTTCACAAAGTTTCATATGATTTATTGTAGAGGGATGGAAGGAACATCAAGTAATTCTCAAATTTGACAAAAATATCAAGTAATACTTTAAAGTATGGAGTATAATGAGAATAACATTGAGAATGAAAATAGAGAAACAAAGTGTGGAGTTTAATGAAGGGCATATTGAGAATGACAAAAATTTAAATGTTGAAGAGAAAATAAAGGATCGTAAGGTTGGAATGCATTTTACTCTATTGATGAGATTGTTGGGAATGGGTTTCGGTATGTTAATTAGAAGCTCCAGAAAAGTACAAGGGCAAGTCAGATATGTGACAGTTGCTTGTAGCCACACTAGAAAGCCCTAGATCAACTCAAGTAAACTCCATCAGTTGCAACCACAATCAAAAACTTGTTGCAAAGCTAAGATTTGTGCAATTTTATGCAATGATGGGAAGTAGACGTTGAACTTTGTGGTCCTTGACCATAACCATGGAGTGAGTCCAAGCAAAGCTTGATTTTACAGATGTCATAGCTTTCTCACTACAATCATGAAAAAAAGGCTTGAATTGAATAATGTGGTTGGTATTAGAATGAATAAAAGTTTCAATTCACTTGTGATTGAGGTAAAAATTTGTCATTTCTAGAGAAGGATGCAAGAAACTATCTTGCTATAGTTAGGCGTTTACAGCTTGGGAAAGGAGATGTTATCGCTATGCACAATTACTTTTTGAAGATGCAAGCTAATAATTCTGACTTCTTTTATGTGATGGATTTAGATGATGATGGTCGACTGAAAAATGTATTTTGGGCAGATGCAAGGAGTAGAGTCGCATTCAAAGAATTTGGTGATGTAGTTATGTTCAACACAACATACTTGGTTATCAAATATGTCATGCCATTCGCTCCTTTCATAGGTGTAAACCAGCATGGGCACTCAACATTATTAGGGTGTGGATTGATAATAGGAGAAGACACCAAGACTTTTATGTGGCTATTTCAATCTTGGCTTACATGCATGTCTGAATGTCCCCCCAGTGCAATTATTACAGATCAAGACAAAGCTATGAAAAAAGCTATAAAGTGTGTATTCCTTAATTCACAACACCGATGGTGCTTATGGCATATCATGAAAAAGCATCTTGAAAAGTTGAGTGGGTATAAACAATATGAATCAATCAAGTTTTTTATTCAAATTGTGATTGATGATTCCTTAACAAAAGAAGAATTTGAAAAGAATTGGGAACATTTCATTGAGAAGTATAAACTTGAAAGCAATGAATGGTTACTTAGGTTGTACGACGAGAGGCATCGTTGGGTACCAGCCTTTGTTAAAGATATTTTTTAGGCATGAATGTCAACCACACAATGAAGTGAAAGCATGCACGCATTCTTTGATGGGTATGTCCGTTCCAAGACTACTTTGAAACAATTTGTAGAACAATATGAAAATGCTTTGGAAGAAAAGGTTGAAAATGAAAACAATGACGAATTCAGTTCTTTTACTCGTGCATCCAATGCATAGTTGTTATGAGATGAAGAAACAATTTCAGAGTACTTACATGACTGCAAAATTTAAAGAGTTTCAACGGGAGTTATTAGGGAAGATTTCTTGTGATTTGTCTTCATGTAAGAAAGGTGTTGACATTTCAAAATATGAAGTTGCTGAAGATGTAATGTTTGAAGAGAGTCGGCGTTGTGTAACTTTTAATGTTTGCTTTCATGAGGATACCAGTGAGGTTGATTGTAATTGCCGGTTATTTGAATATAGGGGAATATTGTGCAAGCATCAAATTGTGGTGTTCATTCATAAGAAGCTTAATCAAATACTGGACAAGTACATCTTAAGAATGTGGTCTAAAAATGTCAAAATGAGCCATACAGAAGTTCGGATCAGTTATGACAATGGGGCTATGAAATCAAAGGCATGCTGCTTTGCTAAAATGTGCAATGCCTTTTATGAGGTTACTGAGTTGGCAGAAGATTCTGAAGATAGATATGAAAAGGTGATGGAGCAAATGTATGAGTTAAACATCAGCTTTAAAGAAGGGAGTTGTAGAAGCAATGAGGATATTTCAAAAGTTCATCAAAAGAATCCAACCTCATGTGGGAATGGTTTTGGAATTCCAAAAGAAAGCATAAACATACTTGATCCATCAAAAAGGCGCCCACCATACAAAAGGAAGCAATCCAAGGTTGAAAAGGTTATTAAGAAAAGAAAGGAAAGCAAAAAGAAAACACATACCACTAGCAATAAAGAAAATATGCACAAGCAAATTGATGAAAGTGTCGAGAAGGTGGTGGTGTAGTTGCATTTTATTGATTGGTTATTTCTTTATACTATTATTAATAATATTTTGTAACTTCTTTTATTTTACATTTTTGTAGGAGCCTATGAACCATAGAAACATGCATGATACGAGTTGTGCCATGGGATTTGTTGGACTTGGAACACAAGAGAGTATTAATTTAAATGTAAGAATCTTTATTTTATATCATCAATAGTTGTTAGTTGTATGTAATTATGTTATACACAATGTAGGATTCTGCATTCCAACAGTCACAACATATTGGTGGTAGGAGTTATGACTTTCAGAAGGCGTCACATATGCGGCCAAGCATGGTTGGGTAGCCAAGTATTACTAGGATGAGTCCATTCTTTGGGCAGCCAAATTTGCTACAAGGAGGAAGTGCGCATTATGGTTGGAAAAGGGTTTGGCATGTATCCCTTTTAAGTACGCATTTTTTTCCATCCTAATAGTACATATTTTTGTTTAAAAAAAATGTCATTCAATTTTTTGTTCTTTTTTTAGGGTCATCATTCATCTTCAACGTGGAAAGGAGGCTTTGAAATGGCACCTATGCATCCCACTGGCTTAACCAAAATGTTGACAATGAATGATATGATGCAAGTAAAAAATCCATGATTGCACAAAGATGGGGAAGGCAAAGAAAGTTATGATGGAAAGTGATGTTGATTGAGCAAACTTGCAAATGATCTACTTTCTTTCAATGTTTTTTGCTTGATCTCTGTTTGATCTTTAAATGACAATGGAAATTTTTTTTATTTTTTTTAATTTTTAGGGAGGGGAGGTGGGGACAAGCAACTTCAAGTTTATTTAAATCTCAATTTGAACTTTAAACCTCAGTTTATTTTATGCATTTCAACTTATTCAAAAAAAAAAAATCTACATAAACATATTTCATTTATGCATTTTAGCTTATACAAACAGTTTATTTTTAAAACCATTAAGAAAAGATAATTGAATAATTCAACATTATAATTTTGGCCTAGTTTTGGCACTATTTCTGCATAATTTCGACAAAATTTCAACATATTTTCTTCAGTTCCTATGAATAAAACACAAAATAGAAGTCATCTCAACCACTTCCTTCTCAACCACTTAGAAGCAACAAACCATCATTGCAGCATTGATTTTCAAACCATTTCATCTCAACCATATTTAAGACAATATTCAATTTGCATATCAAACCATAACAAAAGTTTCATTACAACACAACAAATCACAACCAATATTTGATTACAAAATACAAAACAAATTTCATTTCAAATCCATAGTTAACAACGTCATTACAAAACAAAACACAAGAAATGGCATAACCAAATCTTTAGGCATGAAATATTTTGCTTCAGTATTTCAATCTTCAACTTCAGTTTCTTATTCCATAATTTGGTTATCAGCTGTAGCCGTGCTATGATTATTTCTGTCAAGAGCAGCTATAATCTTCACCTTCCAGATTACAGTATCACCGTTTGGCCACTCCACATAAAAATAAAAATAAAAAAACACTCCTTTGAAACATCATATCAAACTTCTCACCACCTATGCCCACACCCCCACCTAATTAATTTGTCAACAACTACCAAAATAAAACCTGCAAAAATAAATAAATAAATAAATAAGCAACAAGGGGGGGAAAAAAGTTAAATCAACCAATGAATATGAAAATCAGTATCCATTAACAACACTCGAATTTAACAAACTACATACAAGCAGCATAAGTGATGATACAAAAATTCAGTTACTTAAATCTTAGAAATATATATGATCAAATACATTTCGTGCAGTTTGAATGGGGTCATCTATTGAAGTTGCCCGTGTGCAACCTGCAATATATTTGTTACCTACAATAGATGTATTTGAAGCAGGAGTGTAGGACCCAACCCTTTTTTGAGGCAAAAATTTGTTCTTATCAAATTTTAATATGCATGTTGCTTAACAATAATACAATTTATTTCAGACAAGATTTTCTTTTACAAACCTCAACCTTTCATAAGAAGATAAAAATAGGAATAAAATGTAGAGGATATAAGATGAAAAAGCGAGAAAAGAATTTATTAAATTGCACAGGGTTTTTAGGCTTAGCGGTCTCAAAAAGTAATATCCATTATAGACTTACAAATGATCAGATAGTTAAATTATTTGGAGCAAAAGGAATAAGGGCACTACCAGCTAAAAAATATAGTTCAGAAGATAATGCAGCCTTAGATTGGTATTTAGGAGATTTCTTAGGACAAAAGAGGTTAGCCCCTCGAGATAACTTACTATATCAAAAAGCAGACGGCAGTTATGCAGTAAGATTTACTCAATATACAAAGGTAGCCCCGGAAAGATCTGAAGAAGATGAATTTAGTAACATAGATAAGGAAGAAAATCAAGATAATCATAGTAGCATAAGTTAGCTTTATGTAATGACAGAAGAAAAACTGGTATCACAAAATAAGATATATAATATCAATAAGATAGATTTGGATAGTTTTACTCTAATGGATATGAATAAAATATTAGATACTACGAATATATAGGTAGGGGAGATACCCATGATGAAGCAATTTCATTTTTAGACTAAGAATTTTATACCGAATATGTAGATGATATTTTAGAAGATAAGATACATCCTAGTAAAATATTTAAAACACCTTAACGGTCTGAAATAGAAGACACTTTTATATAAATACTCAAACATTCTCTCAAACAACAGAAAGCACAGGAACTAGCAATCCATAACTTATAGTAGAAGATCCAATAGAACCAATGCAATATGAAGTAAGAAGAAGATGACCTCTAACCAATACAGGTTGTAGTAAACTAGATTCGAGTAAACGGTATAGGTTTCATGGAAAACGTAGACAATCATATATGAGCATACAATTACAACCATCTACTAACTAAGGAACCCTTTTAGACTTAGCTAAATTTGACCCACAGATAAGGCAAGAAGTAATAGAAAAATGGAAAAAAAAAAAAAACGGAGTAAAAGCATGGATGAATAATCCCTTTGAAGGAAATGATATGCAGGAATACATGGAAACACTTTTAGGAGATTTAGCTTGTAATATATATTTAACTTTTAAAGGAAAATATGAGGAGACTATTAGACAACTTAAAGGATTAAGAGATAACCTGTGGAATTTTACCAGTTTTATAAAAGAAATGCTTATAGAATATTACCCTTTAGAAGAAATGATTATACGCAAAACATAGCATTAACTAAACTAGATAAGATAACACTAGGGAGTTGGAAATATATTGCACCTTTTAGTAAAGAATATCTAGCCATAGCAATTAGGACAGAAAAAACTTTTGATGAAGAAATAGAGAATGAATATTTTAGAAAGTTACCTGGAGAATTAGGAAGAGAAATACAGAATCAATGGTCTCTCTATTATACAATCTTACCGGCGAGAATAGCCACATGAGAAGTAAATATAAGAGGAGATTTAAAAATAGGACCTAGAATAGTTTTTACATTTTAGAGGCTTAGAGAAAAATGTATAGAAGTCAAAATATGAAAAGATTTGAAAAAACAAAACTATGATTTCTATAGTAGCATAATATACACTCTGCAGCAATATGAAGATAAATATAATATAAGAAAATATAAAAGATATGGAAAATATAAAAAAGAAAGATACTGGAAGAATAAATATAGAAAACTTTGGAAAAACAAAAATTCATTAAAAATAGTAGAACTTTTAACATAAATAATTATAAGCATCTACCTAAGAAAGAGAAAGATAAAAGCAAACAAAGATATGTTAAAAAACCTAGTAATAAAAAATGTAATTATTTTATATGTGGAGAACCTAATCATTTTGCAAAAAATTGCCCAAAAAAACACAAACTTAATACTAGTAAACAGATAGAAATATTGCATATCATAAAAGATTTAGACGAAGATATAGTAAGTATAAACCGTGATGATTCAAAAGCATATAGCATAGTCAGTGATTATGAATATCAAATAGAAGCTATAAGTTCAAATAGTGATTCAGAAAGTGATACTGATATAAATAATCTTTTAGGACAACTTAACCAAGAAATAGGAATACTTTCTTCCCATAATGGTTTCTTTATTATGACAGAAGAACACAATCCAAATAATAAATGTCAGCATAACTTTATGATTGGACTAGGATTTGATACCACTCGATGCAGTTATTGTAATTGGTTTTCAGCTAAAAATAAGATAACTCAATGTATATTATGTAGTGTAACTTATTGTATAATTTGTTTAGAAAAATTGAATATGACACATAAAGTAACACTAGAAAATAAAGAAAAGATGCCAGAGATCATAGTCTAGAAAATAGAGAATTACGACTAAGAATTAGAGAATTAGAGATACAAGTCAAAGAGCTTAAACTACAAATGCATGAGACAGAAAATATAGAACTAACCTGGGCATAGAATTTTTAACATTAGAAAATAAACAGCTTAAACACCAGTTAGAACAATTTCAAAATAAATACCCTTTAAAAGATAAACTTGTTGAGGAACATATGCACTCTTTAGAATTAATTAACCTAGTTGATTCTCAACCCGTTAGTTAATATTCTCAGGCACAGTCTGACAAAGCATATTTACCATTTAATTATTCTATCATACCCAAACTAAATTTAGTTGAAATATCTTGTGTAATCAAATTCACAGAAACAACTCTTAGTGTAAATGTCATGATAGATATAGGAGCTAGTAAATCATATATTAAACAACATATAGTTCCACTCGATGGAGTTCACCTTTAGTTATCCCAACTTTAGTCAACATAGCCGATGGCACTAGACAAGCATATACACATTACATTAATGGAGTACAAATTAATTTTCATCATATAGGATCTCAAACTCAACACATCGAATGGTTTCTTTTACCCCGGGTTTAGATTGGGAATGCATGGCAAAACCATCCTTTCATCTGAGGAATTAATTTTATACTCAATCTACAAGGTGGCATGTTCATCAGCCATAATAGCGTTAGTTTCTTCAAACGAATCGTGCATACACCCACAACTTATGTCCTTAGCACAATTGTCCATTCATTGGAGTTGCATGCAAAGTGTGGTGGTATTATAGGATTAAATTCAATTCCCACTAGTCTTTTATTTCCAAGTAGAAATATTTTTCCTGAATTAGTCCAGAAGTATATACCAAGTGAGGAGATCACTAATAATTATTTAGAAGATTTAGAAGTAGAAAATCTAAAATTAGAAGTTTTGGGAAAAAACAACTCTTGGAGCTTAGAAGAATTTAATCAAATTGTTAATTTAGAATTAATTTTCATAAAAAAAAGAAAGCTAAAGCAAAAACTAATATATAGAAGAATATAAAAAGATTTAGATGAAATAATAAGATTAGCTGAAATAATAGAAATTTTAGAAAAAAACCTATGAAATATTAAGAAAGAAATAAAGTTTTAGCTAGTTTAGATATAAAAATTAAAGACTATAGGATTACATTAGCACAAATAGATCATATACCAGCAGACATAGAAGAATTTATAAAACAGATTAAAGAATTATTAGATCTAAGAGTAATTCAATCCAGTAATAGCCCTCATCAAAGTGCCACATTTATAGTAAGAACCCATGCAGAGATAAAAAGAGGGAAAACTCGAATGGTTATAAATTACAAAAGGTTAAATGATAATACAAAAGATGATAAGTACAATATACCAGATAAAGATCAGCTCAAAATGAAATATAAGTAGCTAAAATATTTAGTAAATTTGATTGTAAGTCAGGATTTTGGCAAATAAAAATAGATAAAGAAAGCTACCTTGGATAGCCTTTTGTTACCCACAAGGACACTATGAATAACTAGTCATGCCTTTTGGACTTAAAAGTGCACCTTCCATATTTCAGCACAAGATGGATAGTATATTTAATAAATATAAGTTTGTGTTGATATACATAGATGATATATTAGTATTTAGCTCAGATAAAAATAGTCATATAGATCATTTATATACAGTGTTAGAAGAGTTTATAAATAATGGAATAATAATTAGTAAAAGAAAAATGGTCTTAAATAAACCTCATATCGAATTTTTAGCAATGGAGTTAGGAGATGGAAAAATAAAATTACAGCCGCACATAGTGAAGAAAATTTTAGATTATTTAGATAAATTAAAAGATACAAAACAACTTCAGTTATTTTTGAGAATTTTAAATTACGCAAGAATGTACATACCTAACCTAATTAAGATAATAGACCATTATATAGCAAGACCACACCCACAAGAAAAGAGTATTTTAACCAACAAGATATAACTTTAGTAAGAAAAATTAAAAATATTTGGAGGAAGCTACCTCGACTTACAACTCCTATTAGAATCAGAGTATATAGTCATAGAAACAAATGCAAGCTAGTTAGAATAGGGAACAGTACTATTAGCTAAGCCTAGTAAATATGACAGTAAGAATAAAGAGCGTACTTGTAGATACAGTTTTGAAAAATTTAAGGAAAAATATACACCTATGACTAGTTTAGATTTTGAAATATTGGGGTAATATATGCAATAAATAAATTCAGATTATTTTTACACAAGCCTTTCACAATTTGAACTAATTGCAAGGCTATAGTCAAATTTCACAATAAACTTAATGAGCATAAATTTAGTAGTAGAAGATGGGCAAAATTCTTAGATTGTATTGTAGGACAAGGATATAAAATAGAATTTGAACATATTAAGAGGAGTGATAATAAGTTAATAGATTGACTAAGTAAGAAAATATATGTAGACAAAGAAGATAGCCAGTTTAATTTTTGTGCAGATAATGGAGAACAGCAAGACAATGAATTTTGGAGGATTTGCTTTTCCTATCTATAAGGGTAAAGCCAAGTTCAAACCTTTAACAGGTATCCAACTACATCTGATTCAACAATGTCTTTTAGATAACCTTTGAAATAACCTTAATCACCTAGCTAAACGTCTGTCAGTCTTAAATTCCCTTAGTATATACTTTTCAAAAATCCAGAATAAACCCTTATCTAGAAGTTTCTCCTTCTATGTAGTAGCTAAAAGAGCTAAACCTGGCATTTACCATGACTGGATAAAAGTTGGACATTTGGTTAAAAATTTTCCTTTACCTCAGCTCAAAGGATTTTATGATTTTGAGTCAACCAATACATATTCCCTCAGACAAATAGGAACCAGTTATATAATTAGCTAGGCAACCAAAGATTATCTAGACACATTGGGTAAGATGCAGTTATTTATTCTTGCTACAAGTGGTGTTCTAGTCAATCAGATAACAGGAAGTTGTAGTACTAACCTTTAGCTTAATACATAATCACAAAGTTCTCTTCAATTATGCAGACATTGCGAAGGCCTTACTAGAAATTTCAAAAAAATCATGAATAAGGGCAAAAGAGTCGGTGAACAGCTAGACCAGCTCGGAGACGAAGAAAAACAATTGAGAGAAACCATTTGAACCCTAACCAACCAGCTTAAAATATTAACTCCAGATAAATCACCCACTCCTGTTCAAATCCAAGAAATCAAGCAACTCACCAGTGAGGAATTTGATTAATTGAATGCTAGAATGTATTTCTTCAGGCATTCTATCATTCAATCTTTTTGTGAGAAAAGCCATGAATTCGAGGATATTAAGCCTTATATATATACACCCTAGCCAAAGATAGTGGAAATAATGAGCTAATTACTATACAATAGTTTCTCTAGGACCTTTCCATAGCAGGAGTTCAATGCCCCGATATGGCTTATCAATGGACTTATCTCTATGATGATGAAGAATGACCACGCACAGAAGAAAGATAATGTAAAGAAATGCCAGAATGTTTTGGAAGATGCCAGTGTAATCTTGACTTCAACAGCTATTTTGTTAGATAAATTTAGTCACTTTTGAGCCATTAGAGATAGAAATAAAAGGCAAAATTCGTAGTCTAATGGCTGCACAATTGTTGGATTATGGTTTTGTTTCCAAAATGATTTTTTCAAAACTAGACCAGACTGATAATTTTGGAAATAAACTTGCTCCTTCAGTCCTTTACATAATAAAAGAACATCATCCATTTGTTAAAGTATTGATTGATAACAAGCTATCAAAATGGAAAGGAATAAGGTGTATTCCCGCCAAGGATAAAATGTACCTCAGAGAAATCTCCAATTTTTCAGGATACCCAGGACTTCTCAACTGAAGACCTTGGCCATGCAAGAAATTTTCACTCAAAGATCAACTTAACAAAAGGAAGAAATTTGCTAATAACCCTCTACTAACTTACAATGGAAACTATGGACACCTCGTTTGTGAAAATAAAAACCAGAAGATCTATTATAACTTAGTTATTCCAGGTTTTCTCTTCAGCAATGAGACATTTGTCAATTAAAGTCAATATCCTAACTATCAGCATTGTGTTTCCTATGAGTCACTAATACTTCAAGATGATGATCAATGAGAGGATGAACTAGATAATGGGGCAGATTTTTATGATCAACTTTCAACAACAGAAATTAATATCTTTGTTTCTAATCTTCTAATTCTTGTATATGTTCAGTACTAGATTTAATTTTAACTCTAAGTTCTTCCAAAGGATGAAAATTTGGCTTTAAAAGATATTATATTAAAAATATTCCTTTGGTATTTCTACTTAGATATCTCTCGTTTTGTTCTAAAATTCTGTCTTTTACTTTGAAAAATTACTTTTAAGTGATATTTGCTTTCATTATATGTACTCCCACTTTCAGACTAAGCCTCGTTTTACATAGTATATTTTTATTTTCCTATTCCTTACTTTTCCCTTTCTGCCTACAATTTCTCTATAATGCCTGATCACGGCTCTGTAGACGTCCCTGAACGCCCCGGGAGGGTTGGCTCCCCCGTTCCGTTCGATATTGGGCTCACTACAGTTCAGGACCCTCAAATTGTCACGGTTCTTAATCTGAACCAAAGAGTCCAAATTCGGCAAATCGTTTTGAGAAAACAGATTTTTTGAAAGAAGTGCCAAATATGGACTGCTTTGCCAGATACAGAGTCGCCACCTAAATATTTTATTTTTGGGAAATTTAGGAAACCCTGACTCGTTGCCTAAGGCCACGTATCCGTCATCACCAAAGTTGCCTCGGCTCAGGAACTTGGGTACGATTGGGGAAGGTCACTTCGTGAGCACCCCCGCTCGCCCGATCAAAGATCGGCCTCTACTAACCATGATATCTAGTTTTGAAAACATTATGTGTTCTTATTCTGGTTATTAGCCTAGATTTACTATGTGATGCGCACAGCATATAAGTATAGACTGGATCGCCTGAATTGGAACAAAACATTTCATGTTTGTTTGTTTGAAAAATGGTTTGATGGTGCTACCCACAAGTAGGCTAAGACCTGGATTTGCTACCCTCAGGTGGGCTTAGAAAACATGATTTTGCCACTATCTAGTGGGCTTAAAACACACATTTGATGAATTGTTCCAATCCAAATAACCCAACCTTCACCCACAGGCATTCAGGTAGATATATCACATAAGCAATTAGCCTCATGGTAAGCATGCTATCATGGCAGTCACTCACACGCATGCAAGTATGCTAAAGTATAAAACTTACCGAGTACTCCAAGCCAAAACAGAAGCTAATTAGAAATCCATGCATGATCCTAATTATACAGAAATGCCTAATGTAACACATACAAAAGTGCAACTATAGCAGGCTCGGCTATTCTAGACATGGCATATGAAATGCTACAGCTAACATGTATTCAACTTGGAATTGAAAATACAATGCAGTTAGTATGATGCGCCGAGCCCGGTGCATGCAAGACAGATGAATGAATGCAAACATGCTATCATACTGTATGCTAATTGAAACATGCCCTAATCTAACCATCATAAGCGGGTAAATAAAAAGGAGAAAGACGGGGGGTTGGAAGACATACATCACACACACGCACACTTATTACAGTTGTGCCCTCGCGCAGAGGGTCCGAATAAATAATATACAGTCCCAAATAATTACAGTCCAAATATGTACAAAACCCTAATTAATTAACATATTAAATTAGGAAAG
The DNA here is from genome assembly GCF_055761805.1 of Camellia sinensis. Classification (NCBI taxonomy): domain Eukaryota; kingdom Viridiplantae; phylum Streptophyta; class Magnoliopsida; order Ericales; family Theaceae; genus Camellia; species Camellia sinensis. Next base: position 116,820,741 of record NC_138974.1, read on the forward strand.
CAATAAATTGGCATGCAAGCCAGGGACTGCCTCAAATCCGTTTCGGATGAATGATGCATGCTCGGGTTGCCTTGTGTGGAGAATCCTTCGCGATGCCCCCGATTTGCCTCTGTTTGCAATTGTTCTTGGGATGCGTGCCAAGCTCCGGAAGGCTGCTGATTTCTGATTTGCTGTAACAGAGAGCAACAAAGGGGCATGGCAAAGTATTTTCACATATGTATGCATGACTACTCCTCGGGGAGTGTAGTCATCGATTCTCGTGCCACCAATCACGTATATCGATGCATGTTGGCTGAGGAGTCGAATTGCACGACTCAATATGAAATGAATGCACATATAAACACAACAAGACCTAAACCCCATCATAGATAATCCGGAGTGTCGGTGACTGGGAATTGAGACACATTCCGTCACTCGAAATACGAAACATCCTTCGTTTCCCGTGCTCGGGCTAACTCCTATCCCAAACACAATGCAATATGCATGACATGCATGAATGCAACTAATATACAACCTAGCATGCACAATGCTATGAAATGGCATACACGATGCTCTAACATACAACCTAGCATATACAATGCTATGGAATGGCATACACGATGCACGAGGTAACATGACATACACAATGCGCTAACATACAATCTAGCATACACAATGCTATAAAATGAAATGGCATACACAATGCACAACGGACTTACACCAACATGAGTGGACCACAGCCACACTCACATCAGTAGCCATGAGATGAAAATGAGACACTCGAAATGCGTACACACATGCACGCAAACCGAGGACCGATCCTAAAGCACAAATGCCACTCTAACAAGGCAAGGCAAGGCACGAAATATGGCATACGAACATGCAAGTTTTAGCACTGAAATGTGATACAAAACAACCCCGAAACATGGAAACATGGCACCCGATGCATGGAATGAACCCCGAAATTAGAAACTAGGCGCATGGAATGACTTACAGCTATACAAAGCATGCATTATTTGATCATGAAGCATGAAGACAGATGCAAGACAGTCCCAAAACATACATATTTCCAGTTTATAACAAGTCCCAAAAATGAATGCAAATAGGGCTAATCTATCATGCAAAAATGGCCCTAAAATAGAGATTAAACACAAAGGGACAGAATATGGCCCCGAATGGCAAAGAGACCTTCAACAAAGTTTAAGAGGGGCTCAAAATAGGGTGCTTTAAAGTTTACATCAAGCCACAAAAATAATCACAAATAAGGCCAAATTATCATGCAAGAAAAGGCCTAAAAGAGGGGTAAAGAGACAAGTGGCAACTTCTGGCCTCAAACAGAGGATATCCCTTCAACAATGTTGAAGAGGGGCTCAAAAAAAGATTTTTCACAGTTTATGGAAAGGTCCAAAACAGCTCACAAATAGGCCTAAAATACTATGCAAAAATTGGCCAAAAAGAGAAATGAAGAAGCAAGTGATATCTGCTGGTCTCAAACAGAGGAGAGCCCTTCAACAATGTTTAAGAGGGGCTCAAAAAAAGTTATTTTACAGTTTATGGAAAAGTCCAAAACAACTCACAAATAGGCCTAAAATACTATGCAAAAATTGTCCTAAAAGAGAGATAAAGAAGCAAGTGATAGCTTCTGGCCTCAAACAGAGGAGAGCCCTTCAACAATGTTGAAGAGGGGCTCAAAAAAAGTTATTTTACAGTTTATGTCAAAGTCCAAAACAACTCACAAATAGGCCTAAAATACTATGCAAAAATTGGCCTAAAAGAGAGATAAAGAAGCAAGTGATAGCTGCTGGCCTCAAACAGAGAAAGACCCTTAATCAAACATGAAAGGGGCTCAAAATATGACTATTTACAGTTTGGGTCGGAGCCCAAAAATGCAAGAAAGTATGGCTTAGATACAAAGCAAAAAAAAGACTAGAAAATGGAAGAAAATGACTCACCCTTGTAGAACCAAACTTCAGTAGCTTTTGGACCAAGGAAAGGTGCTCCTAAACTCTGAAAAATAGCCTCAAGTTGCTGGAAGTGGAGTGTGGGTTGATAGGCTATGAGTTGGTGTAGAAATGGTGTAGGAGCAAGGGTATTTTGAGGCTTGGAGTAGAGAGAGAGGGAGGCTTCAATGCAAGAGCTCCAATGGATTTTTCTAACCTTCTAAAATACAGCTGGGGGTGCTGGTTATATAGGCAAAGGAGAGAAGAAAATGGGGGAAAATGAAATTCAAATTTCCCCCAAAAAGGGCACCCCCCGGATACAGGGTCTGGGGAGAAACAAAATACACAGCTGGAAGGAACCAGGTGAGAGGATTCTGGCCGACCAGGTTCAGAAGGTCCAGGGGGTCGGCCGGCCACCTCCCCTGGTCGGCCGACCAGGGGTCAAAAGGGTCAATCACAATTATTGGTCGGCCTATCCAAAAAGGTGGCCTCCTATGTGTGCACAACACAACTATGTGGTTGAAACCCAGAAAAAGTGAACCAGGAGAGAGAAAAGACCATTTTTTAAAGGGGGTCAAAAGGGTCAGGAACAATTACTGGTCGGCCACCAACTATTGGTGGCCTCCTAGGTGTGTACAACACAAATATGGGGTTTAGGATTCAAGAAAGTGATCCCAGGGTGGTCAACATTGGCTTTTAAGTGAGGAAAACGGGCGTCGGAGGGCGATAAAGGAATAAAGCTGGCTTTTCGGAACAATTGCTGGCCTCCCACCCTCCTACAAGCTTCCTAACAATGAAAATAAGGTCTCCACCAAAAATGAACCAAAACGGATGCAAAACGGAGGTTCGGGGGACCGAAACGCGCGGCTCGGGGCCCCGAAAATGGGCTGTTAAGCACCGGAGGTGGCGTTCGACCACGAAGTTGGTCTCTCGGGCCACAGTGTTCCTCAAAAGGGAGGAAATAAGGTGTATGCCAAAAATCGGAGCAAACGGAGGTGGTTAGGCGGTCCCGAACCGAGGTACACGGCCGTCGGCTCCGAAAAACAAGAAACTGGGCTCCAAACGGGAAAAATGGCCTACGACCACAAAACGTAGCCTACGGCCACTGAGAGATGATCTACGAGACCTCTCCCTCCCTTCGGGAAGAGAAAACAGAGCCTGGTTCGCAAACCGAGGCAAGGCACGAAAGAGTCTGGAAGTCCGGAGGCAAGGCTCGCAGCCGGGACTCTGAAACTTCTGAATGAGCACAATATGCAATATCACCGAGCGCTCAACTGGTGACGTCTGAGTCTTAAGGTCGGTCAAAAATGGGGTGTCTACAGGCTCACACGGGTTCCTCATCTAAGGTCACTTAGTAATGGAATAAAAGAAAAATTAGATACTATGAAGGTTCAAAGAATGTAATATTAATAAGCAAGCAAGCATTTTATAACCTTAGTTTTTCAAAAAGAAAATACATTTTAGAACAGAGGAGTTACCCTTTCCAAATACCCAAGGAAAAAAAGAAATTACTTACACTTCATATTAAGGGGTTGTTTGAGATGTCCTAAATAAGTACACTTTTTGACTTTTTAGACTAAAAAATTGAGGAAAAAAATATGATTGTTTAAGTTAACTTTTTGACTTTTTATGGAAAAATGTGTATTAAAAAATTGTATAAATTAGTGTGTAGGGGGAAATTAGGATTTGGAGTTGTGCAGCCGTAATTTTTGACTTTTGGTGAATAGTGATAACTTTTTAACTTTTTAAGTAACTTTTTGACTTTTTGGCCACATGCCAAACTTGGCCTAATATAACAAAATACTTACAAGGATTATGTTACAGACTCTAAGATACTTAGAAACTTGAAAGACAAAAGTTGAGGCACTTGAAAGTTGAACAAAGATAAGGACTTGAGTGATTTTTTCTTGTGTTCCTAACTGAAAAGTGTAATCTATTTATAGTAGTAAATATTCCTAAAGACCGACTACCAAAAAAATCAGCTAAGGATTAAGATAATGATGCGTGGTACTACTTTGGGCCCCATCGCACATTATTCAATCCTCCCTCTCTTGGTTCTTTATTTACAAAATATTACAAAAAGAAAAGAAAAGAAAAAATAAAACGCATATAAGGATTCTCGTATCTTTTCTTTAATGGAGCAGAGTAGGGGTCGTCTGCTCTATTAAAGTAGTGAGTAAAGGGAGAAGTCTTACAACTGACAGACGCGAATAATTACAATAGTTTTTGTCTTTTTTTGGCATGAATTATGATACATATTTTCAGGTGTGAAGGAGAAGTCTTATATCTGACAAACTCAAATAATTATGTTGGTTATTGTCGTTTTCGAGCTAAGTTCTTCTTGGTGAAGCTCCCTGTATGTGCTTACTGATGTAGATGTTTGATGGTAATCTTGGATGCTAGATGGTAGAGTTGGATGCTTGATGAAAAAAGGAGATAAAACAAGAGTAAAAGAAGGTTTCACAAAAGAAAATCCATTCAATGCTTCGAGCCCAATCTGAGACCCTGGGTCTAGGTCGTATGTTTTGAGGCCTGGCCTGCCAGGTTTGGCTCAAAGTTCGGCCCACCAGCCTATTTAAAGCCACTCCAAAGCCTGCTCGAGACTCATCCCGTCAGATTCACCAAAAGCCCTATATCATTTTCAAGCTAGTTTGGCAAAAAAAATTAAAAAATAGTTAGGCCTAGCCTGAGCCCAAGCCAGCAGCCCAATTTTAAGTAGGTTTGGACTTGAACTTAAACTAAGATTTTTTCCCTATAGGTCGACCCAACAAGACTTGACAATTGGGAAGAGCTCGCGACTCGCGAGGCTCGACCATGGGCTAGTACAAGCCAGGTTAAATTTACACAACACCCAATAATCACTCGTTGACAAAATGATAGAACGCGTGTCAGTGCATAAAGCTCGGAACAACGCATATAGGTCCCTCTGCAGGTGTTGTAATAGCATAGGGTAGACAAGTGTCGAGTTCAAACAGTCCTAGAATAGTAGATGTAGATAGAGAGATATAAGATAGAGACAGATACTCTCGGATGTGTTTTTGGATTTAATGATCACAACACGGAAATAGATTCACTCCCTCAATTCTCTCTCTCTCTCTACGAGGACCAAGACTCCGAAAGACAGTGCCAACAAATTCTAGGGTTTCTTCAAAGATTCTCACTTGTTATAGGTTTCTTCGCTCGACATCTGTATGCTTCTCTCTCTACACACACATGTATTGTATATATATTTGGTGTCTGCATGTATGTGTGGTTTGTTTGACTTCTGGGTTCTTAAGAATTGGGTTTTGGAGTGTTTCTCTCTGTAATTCAATGTTTTGATTTGAATGAATGTTAAGTGAATTTTTTATGTTTCTTTGAAATCTGAGGCTATTGAGATATTATGTTTATGATGGAGAATTAAGATTGGATTTTGATGTTTATTAATGGATTTGCAAGGTTTTCCACATTTAAGATGTTTAAATTATTGGTTTTGTAAGTTTTATGATTATATCAATTTAGCTGGTCACTGTTGATTTTCGATTAGAAATGAGAACCGGTGAATTACTATTACATTTTTTCCCCCCTTTAAATAGAAGGAAATCAATCTATGAAGCTTGGGGTTTTGGCATGGAACCCTATTGATTTATCAATAATATGAAAGAAAAGTATCAAGAAAGAAGATGATGTAAAAAATTTAAAAATAGAGGAGGCTAACATTGTAGCAGATGCAATACCAATAGATGTGCTCAGTATTCTGTTAGGTCATTAAGGCCGTCGTATAATGCCCCAAATTTTGAAGTTATCTATCCAAAGCTAAACACTCGGCCAACATATCAAAAAAAAAAAAAAAAAAAAAAAAAAAAGGACAAGAAAAAGAAGAAGAAGAAGAAAGGTTCCTTGTTAAAAACCGAATAAAATAATCTTTGTCAAAAGGCACAACAAAAAGAAATCCCTCCTTATCTAGAGGCCTAAAATGAAATATTCGTAGTCCAAAGGCCCCCAATTGTAAAGTCTGACAAAATTCCACCTTGTTCAAAGGCCTTCGATAGTACAAGCTTAAAAGAACACTCTTGGTCTAAAGGCTCCATAAAGGAAAATAATTTCCTTACTAAAGACTCCCTTAAAAAAAAAAAAAAAAAAAAAAAAGGCCCTAATAGTTAAGGCCGGAATTTTAATTACAAGAATAGAAGAGGAAAATGAATTTTACATTATAAAGTTGTAATATAGAAAATTAGAAAATATTATATATATGGAAAAAAAAAAAATCTAATTGAGTTTTCTCTTTAGACCTTGTTGAGGGTTGGATCGCCCCTTGCAGAAGAAAATATAATGTTGTAAACAATGAATTTCCTGCACTTGTAGAAAATATCAAAACATATGGCTTAATCATAAAAAATATCAAAATATATAATATGAATTATCTAGAATGTTCCTAAGTTATGTTTTTAGTGGAATTTTAGAAACCCACAATACCCTTGACAGGGAAAAGGAGTTGGGCCTTATAGGGTTGAGTTTGTAACAAATCAAAAGTTGACAAGTAACTTGTCAGGTCATTATGGGTGGATTAATGGAGCCTTTTTAGGGGTCTCAATCTTTTTTTTCCATATTTTCAAAATGTAGATTCTAGAAACACCCCCCCTCCCCCCCAAAAAAAAAAAAAAAGAAAAAAGAAAAAAAAAAGCCATAGGTGGAATGAGATTGAGATTGTTAGGTCTTGTTTGGGAACAGGTTTTTTTAATAACTTTTTGGCTTGTTGGTTAACGTATGATGTAAAAAAACTAGTATGTTTAGGATGACTTTTTGATTTTTTACGAAAAGATGCGCAAAAAATAGAGATAAAAGAAAATCTTTGACTTTTTGATATAAGTTTTTAGCTTTTTGATTTTTTTAGTGACTTTTTGACTTTTAGGCTAAAAAGTGATGTTGCCAAATGAGGCCTTAATCATAGAAAAGTGTTACCTACTCTTGAGAAAAAGTCCAAGTAGATGAAAGCATTGCAAATTCAGGTATGGTACATGAGCCAAATTGCCTTAGTTTGTTCATGAAGGCATTTTGCAGGAGGCACATCAAGAGTTTGAAGTATTTTGTTGCAATGGTTGCAATTTACGACTGAATTCTAGTGTTTTTCTCTCTTTGAAATTTGCTTGAATGATCTGTGTGCTTTTTTGTGTTTTTCTTGTTTCCTCTTAAGAAATTAAGATAATGATATTTTTATTTTGAAAGAATTTGGAAGCATGCAGTCAAAGTCAGAAAGTGTGAATCAAATAGAAGCTAATCCATATAACATTTTACCATCAGCCGCATGTTCAGAACCTTGGTGGCGCAGTAGGAATTATAATCACATCTCCCCCACTATGATAGGGGGAAACACATCTAATTCTTCTTCAGTGGAACAATCCAAAGATGGTGAATCACAATCTGATGATGGGTTGGATGAGGAAGATGATGCTATCAAAGAATCACAAATTACATCTCCACATTCAGGTATTCTTCGTAATAATATGTTGATGTGGACAACTTTTATATATTTTGGATGAATGGTACAAATTAATGACGTAGTGATGCTATTTGATTTGATGACATTGGTGTGAGAATATTATGTTAATTGTGTATATATATTAGATTCATTGTGTGAATATTAGATTAATTGTGATTGATTTTAAGAATATTAGGTTTATTCTTATTTCCTGTTTTAGCTTAGGTTTAGAATTACTATATGAATCGGTTGTACTCCTTATATTGTTTGACAATTGAATATACAGAGTTATTCAAAATTCTTACATGGTATTAGAGCTACCACTGAAACCCTAAAAATTGTCTTTCTCTTCAGTCTCTGTATGAGTAGTGAGTCATGGGTCATCTTCTCCCTCGATCAAATCTGGTTCTTAAAGTTTTGTTGGGTGTTCGTGATACTTGAGTCGCAGTTCGTAGAGCACCAGAATTGCAATTAGTGTTTGCGAAGTTCTCTCTCTGGTTGTGTTCACGAAATTTTCTTTCTGGTCCAGAATCGCGACACCCATACCCATTGGTGTTTGCAATCTCTCTCTCAGGATTGAGTGTCGATTGAAGCTCTCTGCTTCGTATTTGATTAATGAAATGCTCTCTTTCTTTGTCTCTGGCCTTTGTCTCTGATCACGAAGTTCTCTATCGCAACTGGTTCTCTTTTGAACTTCGTCAATTGTGGGTCGCGGTTGGTTGTGGCTCAATTGCTCCATTGTTTGGCCTCTGCTTCGTGAGTTCTCTCTCTCTCTCTCTCTCTCTCTCTCTCTATCTCATTGGTTTGTGACCTATCAGAATCTAGAAGGTGTGTCTGCTTTTCTATTCTTGGTATATTACTTGGTGACCCATTAATTTTCTATTTTTACAGTTAGATCCCCATCGGTTCTCTTTTCTTTTTTTGGTTCATTACACGTTAGAGGATAAAATTCAGGCTATCAAATGCAAACTTATTGGTGGCAATTATGCGTATTGGTCTAATGTTATGAAAAATTTTCTTCTCAGACGAAAGAAATTGGGATATGTTTATGGTTCTGTTTCTTGTCCATCAGATCCGAAAAAGGATGGATATCTTGTTGCTTGTGACACTTGGGATTGTGATAATACCCAATTTCTGACATGGTTTCACAACTCTATGGAAGATTGTATTGGAATGATATTTTCTAAGTACACAACTGCCAAGGAGGTGTGGGACTATTTACTTGGAGTTTATCAGCAGTCTAACTTTGCCAAGCGGTATGAGTTGAAAACAGGCATTCAGAGTGCTCGTTAGCGGGATCGGTCTATTCAGGATTTTTACATTGAGATGATGGGACTCTAGGATTAGCTTGTTTTCATGGAACCATCTAGTATTAAGGACTGGATGCTTATTGTTGTTTTGGGAGGAGGGCCATTTGGTACAATTCTTAACGGCTCTTTCTCCTCAATTTGAGACTATCCGTGATGGCATCCTTCACCGGTCTCCTCTTCCTTCTATGGATGCTATTGTTCGTGAGCTCCTCTCCGAGGAAACCTGTCTTCAGATGGCCAGCCAGACTTTGTCTCCATCTATTTTTTTGGCTCCTACTCAGCCTCCACTGCTATTAACCCTACCTCCTCATCAGCTTCAGGCCACTGTGAAGCCCAAGAAGGGGTCTTTAGCTTCAAATGAGTGTGCTTTCTGCTATTAGAGGGGCCATTGGAAGTAAAACTGTCCCAAGAAGGGACATCCGCCTGCTCAGCAGTCTCAGTTCAAAGCTCCTTTGAGTACTTTTTAGCCTCCAGTTGCTTATGCTACATCTGCTTTGACTTTTGATCCTGACTTGGCTACCTTGAGTGTTCAGATTACTCAGCTTCAATATATGATGTCTATGTCCTAGGTATCCCCATCTGCTTTCGCTCTCACCTCTCTTTATTTAGGTTTACTTGGTTCTTCTTCATGTATCTCTTCTTCAATTTGGATATTTGACTCTGGTACTTCTCATCATATGACTTCCCATCTCTCCTTACTTTATAACTGTATTCCCCCTCCCTTTCCTATTATTGTTAATGCTGCCAATGGGTTTGGTATGTTTATCTTATTTGTTGGGTCTGTACTGCCTTCTACCATGTCTGCACTTACTATCCCTTTTGTCTTTTATGTACCTCAGTTATTTGTCAGTTTGTTATCTATTAGTCAGCTTGATGCTTTCGGTCTTGATGTTATCTTTTATTTTTCTATTTGTTGTGTGCAGGATCAATTGTCCAAGAAACAAATTGGAACCGATCGTAGAGTTGGAGATCTCTATGTGGTAGAGAGCTTGTATCTACCTATGATTACCTCTCCGGTTGCTTTTTCCTCGTTTCAGTTAGATTCTTAGTCAAGTCCTTTTTATTTAGATTTAGTCATTTGTCTGTTGTCCAGTTACGGTTGTTAGCTCAGTCAGGATTGTTAGGTAAAGTTTCTCCTAGTCAAATTACTGAATATCAGGGGTGTAAACTTGCCACAATGACCACATTACCATTTAATAAAATTACTTCTATTTATGTTGCCCCATTTTCTCTTGTGCATACTAATGTCTGGGGTGCTATTCTCACTAAAGGGAGTTCTGCTTATTATGTGTCGTTTGTCGATGATTGCACTTGCTATACTTGAGTTTATTTTATGACTTATAAATCTGACTTTTACCAGATATACCATACATTTCAATCTACGATTACTACACAGTTTGGGTCTACTATTAAAATGTTACGATCTGACTTAGGTAAGGAATATTTTAAAACTAAGTTTTGTGAGTATTTGGCCAATTTAGATATCATTCATGTACTGATACACCTGCCCAAAATGGTCAAGTTGAGCGTAAACATCGTTATCTCCTTGAGACAACTAGGTCTCTTCTCTATACTTCTGTTCCGACTCCATTTTGGAGTGAGGTAGTTCTTATTGCTGCTTTTCTTCTCAACCATATGCCTACTTCCCTTCTCTTTGGTTGGTCTCTTTATAAGGCTCTGTTTTCTCAACTTTCTAATTACTATCTCTTTCGTGTGTTTGGGTCTACTTGCTTTGTCCTTCTTCCTTATAAAGATAGGACCAAACTTAGTTCCCGATCTGTCTTGTGTGTCTTTTGAGGTTATAGTCTTACTCAGAAAGCTATCGCTGTTATGACCTTGTTTCCTTCGCCTTTATGTTTCCTGCCATGTTTCCTTTCTTGAACGTCTGTCTTACTATCAACTTCCTTTTATCATTGCTCAGGTTTTCAAAGAGGATTTGGTCCACATTCATCTATTTTTTTATGAGATCCCTCCTGATGAGTACATCTCTACTGTTCCCTATGAGCTTGTTCCCTCTTCTCATTCTACCACCCTTCTTGTTAAGTCCATTTCTACTGTCCCCCATAAGTCTTTTCTCTCTTCTCCTCCTCGTCCTCCTCCTCCTCCCTTGTTAGTCTATTCTTGTCATAAGGCTCTTCCTCCACTGGTTGTCTCTACTCCTGTTGCTGATCATCTTGCTTCTAATGACTCTGATCTTGCTAACCGTAAGTATCTCCTTCGCAACCGTAAACAGGTAATCAAACTTGGTTTTGCTAAAACATGTTTTTTTACTTCATATTACACCTTTTTGTTTGCTAGTCACTCTTTTTCAAAACTCCAGACTTATAAGGAGGCCTGTCAGGATCCTGATTGGGTTCGGGCTATAGAAAATGAGTTGTTTTCATTGCAGAAGACTACTACTTTTGGCAAGAATCTGGTGGGTTGCAAATGAGTTTATAAAGTCAAGATTCATTTTGATGGTTCTTTTGAGCGCTAAAAAGCTCGTTTGGTTGCCAAAGGTTTCTCACAGGAGTATGGTATTGATTATAAGGAGACCTTTGCCCCTGTTGCAAAGATGACTATTGTCCGTACTTTGATCTTTGTCGCTATTGTTCATCATTGGCCTTTTTATTAAATAGATGTTAAAAATGCCTTCCTCAATGGCCATCTCACTAAGGAGATTATATACGTCTTCCCCCTGGCCTTCACCATTCCTTTGAACAGGTTTGTCGTCTTCGCGTGCTTCGTATGGTTTGAAGCAATCTTCTCGTGCTTGGCATGATCATTATCAGACGACTGTTACTCAACTTTGGTTTCATTCTTGTGCCTAGGATTCTACTTTATTTCTTCTCTATATCTCTGCTAGTTTTGTGGCCCTGTTACTTTATGTGGATGATATGATCATCACTGGCTCTGACTCTTCTGCTATCTCTGAAGTCAAGCAACATCTCTTTTGCATCTTTGAAATGAAAGATCTGGGCCTTTTGCGGTATTTTCTTAGTATTGAGGTTGCCTATTCTCCCAAGGGGTATTTTCTCTCTCAAGCCAAGTATACCAATGAAGTTGTTCACCGTGCCGATCTTTCTGATACCCCCATTGAGTTTAATGTAAGCTTAACACTATTGATGGTGCCCCTCTAGATGATCCTATTTTATATCGAGAGCTTGTGGGTTACTTGGTTTACCTGACTGTCACTCACCTTAATCTTGCCTATATTGTTTATGTGGTTAGCCAGCTCGTTTCTGCTCCTCGTTCTACACATTGGGCTGCTTTGATTCGGATTCTTCGCTATCTTTGAGGTACTATCTTTTAGGGCTTGCTATTGTCTTTTACTTCTTCCTTAGACGTGGTAGCCTGTGCTGATTCTGATTGGGCTGGTGATGTCACTGATCGCAAGTCCATTTTTGATTTCTGCATGTTTCTTGGTGATTCCTTGACTTCTTGGAAGAGCAAGAAACATACCATTGTTGCTCGTTCAACTGTCGAAGTTGAGTACCGTGTTATGGCCCATGCCACTACTGAAATTGTTTGGCTTCGTTGTCTCTTGATTGATTTGGGTGTCCCTTAGTCTTGTCCGACCTCCCTTTACTGTGACAACCGCAGTGCTATTCAGATTGCCCATAACACTGTCTTCCATGAGCGGACGAAGCATATTGAGATTGATTGTCATTTTGTTCGTCAGCATCTGCAGTCTGGCTCTATCTCGCTGCCTTTCGTTTCTTTGGCACTGCAACTTTTTGATTTTTTTATTAAGATTCACACCACTGCTCGATTTTTGTTTTTTTCTTGACAAACATTCAGTGTTTTCTGCTAAAACACCTTGAATTTGAGCGGGGGTGTAAGAATATTATGTTTATTGTGTGTATATATATTAGATTGATTGTGTGAATATTAGATTAATTATGATTGATTGTAAGAATATTAAGTTTATTCTTATTTCCTATTTTAGCTTAGGTCTAGAATTACTATATAAATCCGTTGTATTCCTTGTATTATTTCACAGTTGAATATACAAAGTTATTCAGAACTCTTACAATTGGAAGCCATACATTTTTCTTGACAACTTTCTTATTCTCATGGATTTCTCATATGCTGTGGTTAGAGAATGATTTATTTATTTTGAGGAAGCTTATCTGACTATATGAGATATATTTATTTGATTTGGTGAGGAAGTTTGTTTGACTAGGCGAGATGATATACTTTCTTTTGTTACTCATCATGCAGTACTACGAAGGATGTGCAATCCATCATTTAAATAACTTGAATGTGAGAAAGAAGAATTCACCCAGATTAAAACCATTTTCAGTTACTTCTGTATGATTATTTAGGTAAGTGATTTTGTTTTCATGTACACCAGGAACCTAACAACCTTGTAGGATCAAACCTTACGGCAACCACTTTATGCAAATTATGTCAAAGGTTAGGTTCGTACCCAATCTACCCTTCCCAGGGCCCCATCTAATGAGTTCTAATCCGAGTGTACTTTGCGGAAATTATGACAAAGGTTAGATCTGCATGGACCCAATCTACCCCTCCCAGATTCCCACATCCAATTGGGATTAAACCGGGAGCATTTTTTAAAACTTTTTTAAGGTAAACAACCATATTAGATTTAGAACACACAAGGAAAGCAAGTGGAGATTTGTTTTTATGGGTGGCCCCCTTCATGATAGTTCATCCATGGATATACAATTTCTTGCTTTTATCCTGATCAATAGCCAAATCAATGGGCTGTAGGATTGAGCTGAACAGTTTGGTTTTCCTTTGTTATGAGCTTCTTAAAGCTTGTTTTCTAACTAGTGGACCTGAGCTTGAATGAAATTCCCGAGCTCATGTATGTAGGGAACACAGCTTAAGCTCCTTTTAATAACCTGGTAACACGCAGGCAGTGCGGTGATATCAGATACTTGATGATGTAATTCTCACCATGTGATGCTGGTCATGCTGCTTTGACGTCCAAGGAGGGAAAAATGACGATATTAAACACTAGAAGTTTGACATGGCCCAGTCTCTCATAACAGTAAACCTGATACATTTAATCGCCTCTTCTTTACCGTTTGAGTGATACCAGTGTTTAGTATCATCTGAAGATACAGTCATCATCAAGATGTGTATAAATTTTATCACAAGTTCAAAATGGAAAAAAAGACATCTGTTTGGGCAACAAATATAGGTTGAGATTCGGACTTAAAGTTGGACATTGAATGGGTTAAACACTTTTCATTTCAGTTGGTTAATTTGTTGTAGATAATATCGTGGGCCCGTCTCTGATTCTTACCTGATTTGACATGGTTGTTTACTATGATCTGGTTGTTAGATCTTGATACCATATTTTCCCTACCAATAAGCTGAAAGTAGGAGTGTCTTTCTATTTGTTGAATGTGATGCTTCAAACATGAATCTCAATATATTCACAGCTCTTTTAATTTTTTACCTGTACATCTTTTTTATTGGTAAACCAAGAATCTTATTTAAATCGTAGCTTTCTATTTAGCCTCTTTTTAAGAAGGCAAAGCACTTGCTTACCTTACTAACCCTTGTCATGTCCTTGTCTGTTTTCCTTCTCTTTGTCCTTTACTTACTTTTTTCTTCTTTTTCTGTGGCTTGTGGGAAATTTGAGTTGCACAGATCTAATAAAGTCCAAGCAGATTTTGCAAGATCTGCACATATTTGATTGGATCTGGGCAGTTTCTGTTCTACTGTTTTTTGAGTGAAGTCTGTCTTTCCAAGTTTGATTTTTTCTCTCTTTATTCTAGCTTCGAAATCAGGTTGATCTATTGTTGCGATAGATGACTACTTGATATCCCTTTGGAATACATCACATGTTTTAAATCATCTCTGTTGAAATGGATTAATCTCATCCCATTTTGTACCAGAAAATAAGATCCATTTTGCTTCATCCTGTGAGTCAGTTGAGTCAACTGTGAGTTTAATCCTTTTGTTTGAGCAGGTAGAGAGTCTGAACTTTGTTGCAATGCTTCTCTTCTATTAGTAATGATTGCCCCAAAAAAGGTGAAGTTAAAGCTCGAATAGGTCTGTGCACCGTTTTTCTCTGCTGTTGTGACTTTTCTTTCCTAGGTATCTTTCATGACCCTATAAATCATGAAAACGTAATCTCTTTTGCACACATCTTGATTTACCATGTGCTTAGAACAAGAGCTTACGAGCTTTAGAAACTTCTTCCAAATGTTGTTTTGTAGTTGATTGTTTTCTTATGAAGTTCGAATTTGAAAGGGCCATTTATATTTCCTCTATTCTGGCTGGCTTATTTCTATTTCCTTGTTTCTGGCAATAATCTGTTCTGTGTATCAGAATGCAGCATTGCATAAAGAAAAAGTTCAGTAATACAGTAGTTCAATTCTTCCTTCCTTGTAAATCCAGTATCTTTCTTTCTTGTTTAAACCACATCATTTGATGTTATCCTTTTGGAATCATTGTTGGTACTTGTCTTTGCTCTTGTGTGTGTGCATTTTTTATTTATTATTTTTTGTGTAAATTGATTTTTCCCCTTTATTCATGCTAGAAACCTAGAACTATATTATATAATTCTTATGCTATTGTACTTGGGGTCGTTCATAGATGTTTCTTGTGTTTGTTTATGTTATTATCCTTTCTCCCCCGAACTTTGATCCCAATTGTATGACTCTGTTTCTAAGAGTTTCAAATTGGAAAGGGCCCCATTTCTATTTTCTTGTTTATGGAAATAGTCTGTTCTAGATATTGGGAAGCACAATTACACAAATAAGCTTAACGTTCAGTAATGCACCAGCTCAATTTTTGTAAAATCCGTTTCCTCTATTCTAATGTTATTCCCTAAGAGCACGCGACATGTGCAAAACATATAATTTTATATATTTATTATATGTCATATTTTTTAATATTATATATTTATTTTATGTCAAAAATTCAATCTCATCAAATTCATCAACCTTGGGCGTGCTATTTCGATAATTTAAAAAAAAAAAATACCCAACATGTTCTCAACGTCTACCCCACGTGTATGACTCCCTTTAGTGTGTTCGTCATGTGTCTGGAGCTTGCCCATGTCTGACACGCATTGGATACTGGTACGTGACCTCTAGAGAGATGTATGTGCTTCATGGGTTATCCTTTTGGGATCATTTTTGGTGCTTATCTTTGATCTTGTGTGTTCTTTTGTTGTTTGGAAATCCTCGATTTTTTTCCTTGATTCATGCCTGAACTATATTATATTCTCTATTGTTGTACTTATGTTAATTCTAGATGTTTCTCCAGTAGTCATGTTTGGTTAGGTTTTTTCATTTATTCACTACACTTGATGACAACTGTATGACTATTTTGAGGAGTATGTCATATCTTTGATGTTAATCAAGTCTTCAAAGGGCACCATTTACACTAGCCATTGGAAATCCAATGTGCTTTTTGGCTCTATTTCTAACAATAAGACAATTTTTTGTGAGTGATAGTGTCTTTGGTGGTCTTGGGCCACTTAGCTGTCAAAATTTGTGCCTTTTTGTTGGGTTGGGCCCTGGGGACTTTTATTCATGGATTTTGTTATAAAAAATGGGGAATATTTTAGTTATTGGAAACATTACCATATTAAGTTGCTGAAGTGTGTTTTGTTCATTACCCCCCCCCCCCCCCCCCCCGTCTTGTCTTTTGGTTCTGGTCAAGTGTTAAGCTCAGTAGTTTTGGATCAGATAGTTACAACTTTTCAAAATTTATTTGTGCATTTTGTACCATGTCTTCTCTTGAATTTTCTGAAATGAGCACTATTTTGCTATTACTGATGGGAACCCTTCTTGTAGTCACTTGAACAAAACCTTGTATCTTAATTCTGTTCTGAAGCCCTCTTCTGCATAGCAGTAACCAAACCTAATCTATTCTGTGGCTAATCAGGTGGAAAGCAAGTTAAATAAAGTGTTGCTAATCCCAAACCAAACCAAACCAAACCAAACTAAGCATTGTGTCCCATTCAAGTGGGGTCGGCCACTCGAATCCTTTTACGTCATTCTAGTCTATCAAGGGTTATTGCAAAATATGTGACTGAAAGTAATATTTCCATGCCCAGTTTCTTCCAACTTAAATTATGTTTTGAATGTGTCAATCTCCTGACTGAGTTTTTTAAGTGTAAACCAATATTTTTAAAGGAACCTTCTTTGCTAACATTTTTGTTCCTTAGAAGAGTTATCGCCTACTTTGGTTTCCTAAAATAAAAGCGCCCAAATAGTACACATTAATGTGTGTTTGGGAGGGGAAATATTGGGTACACACCTAACCTTTGGCATAGTGCACAAAGTGGTTTTCCTGAGACTTGAACCCATAACCTCAAGGTTATTAGGCCAAGATTTTACATATTGAACCAATGGTTACCCCTAGGATCTTACATTGATGTCTACTTTGGTTTCCTCTAGGATAAAAGTTAATGCAAATCCAAAGTATACACCTAGTCTCTAACTTGGTACTATGTTAAAGCACGCAAAAAAGAATTTTTATTTGGAATATTGTTGAAATTGCTCTTCATTTTTTGCGTGGTAATTAAAATTGTCATCTTGATTGGGAAAATTATTAGATAGTCCCGGAGTGCCATGTGGCATTGCCTACGTGGTGCTCCCGGCCAATGGGAAATTGCAACCCACACTAAGTGGGTCATCTCTTGTCTCTCAACTACCTAACAAAGGTGAGTCACCATACTCACATGTAAAATTTTCCGCTATGCTATTGCTTTGGACCACCACATAGACAATGACACATGGAGCTCCGGGAGTACCCGATAATTACTCTCTAGATTGGAGGGTCTTGTGATCGTACAATCCATAAAATGCAAATCAATTCGAGTAACATAGAAAATTGAAGAGGGATGCAATTGTTTTAGGGTTGTAAAGGGGTCTTGGAATCTCACTCAGGAACCTGATTTTGCTGATCCATATTTTGGGGCCCTTTTTACTTTGAAATGGGCAACTTTAATATAAGTTTGGCTTTCGGCCCAAATGCTCCAGACAAAACAAAGCCCAAAACCCAAATTCAATGCCCTAAATAATGCAATCAGGGCAAGAATCTGTCAATCAGGTTGCAAGATGAGCGAAAATCGAGAGGAGCCAGCATCGGAACTCTCAACTACTCTCTCTCTGTCACTCAGACCAGCATCTGGTTTTAGGCATTCAAATACACTCTCTCCCTTTCAAACCCCAGCAGGTGAGTCTTCTATCATGTTTAGGGAATTTTTCCTCTCCTTTAGTCTTCCATTTATGGAGCCACAATGTACAATTCAATGCCCCCTCCTCCTTTCTTTCTTTGTTACAATGCCAGCAGCCGATGAGGTAAACTTGTTCATTCCATCTATATTTATTCCCCCTTCTTAATGTATCAGCCTGATGACCTAAACCTGTTCACACCACATAAATTTTATTCTAGTTATTGCTTTTTAACTGTAATTGTCAACCACATAGCGTCAATTTGGGAATATTATACAAATCCTTTGATGGCAAAGTCCCCATCATGTATACGTTTATGATTCATTTGAGCATTCATTCACTTTATGTTATGTAAAGTGAAACGATTTTCTCAACTTATTACTCGCCATGCATGATCAGCACACAGACTGTTTAATACTTTTTTATTTGGAATTAAACCTATGACATAGATCAGCCACCAACCCCATATATATATCCTATATTTTACTTTTGATTTAAAACCAATTATTCACGTATAGAGTACACGACCACTGTTAAATTCATTGTCCTTTATTCTATCCCCCTGTGTACTAAGGTCTAGCCTACACACACTGACTTGCAGGTACACTGTATATTGAGCTTAGTTACAGAGTTTTTCTTCCATCTCTGTTTGTTCGTTTGTTTGTATGTTTTGTTTTTTATTTTTTGTTTCTTCTTGCTATACATTAAACTGTATAGAGTAAACAAGCAATGTTAAATGTCCTCTATTCTATCCCTCTCTGCCTACTGTATGACTAGATCCTCCCCCCCCCCCCCCCTCACTTTCTTCATTTACACAGACATGCAGATTCTGTATTGAGCTTAGTTAGTCTTACGGAGTGTTTCTTCCATCTCTTTTTATTTATTTGTTTTGTTTTGTTTTGTTTTTTTTTTTCCATAAGCTCCATTACCGAGACATGGGATTTTTGGAATCTTTATTAATTTGTTAGACTGGTACTGGTGTTCCTTTTTTGCTGAGTTCTACAAACTGAATATTAGGTTTGTTATAGAACCTGACATGGCCTGAGATGCTGAATTAGAGATTTGAAATTGATAACTTAATGAGTTACTACAAGGGCTTCTTGAAGTTAAAAGTTTGTTCAACATAGGATTATGAACTTGATTCATGCTTATATTAGTTAGTGCTGTCAGTCTATATAAGCTTACAGTTTTGACTAATCATGTATGCTCTTTGGTTTAGGGAAGAGTAAGAGAAGTGTCCTGTCACAATCTTATTAAGAAGTGGTCATTTTTAAGTTATTACATAAAATAATTTTTAATGTTTTCAAAAATCAGGATGATCAGAAATTGAAGAGAACTGTATATGACTGTGTTTGCAGAAATCTAATTGTTCTTACTGTCAGATTTTTTGAAAACAGAAAGTCAAATATATGAAACTTGTTCTTAGACACCAAACACGCCCTATAATTGTCCTTTAGTTGTTTCAATTTCCTGCAACTTTTGATGAATGTGGAATATGCAGCAAGTATATGTGGTTTTAATTTCATACCATAACTGACAAGATGAGAATGAAATTTAACAGGTAAGTTTTTAACCTTATGATTCTGCTGTTTATCAGGAAGGATTATTATTAATCATTCTCTTTTTGGCATTTTGAAACACAAACAATGATTTGACTTTTTAATTATAATTTTTTGGATACGAAGTGTCCACATTTGTTTATGCTTATTGAATTTGTCTCCACAGTTTCTTTCTCATTGGAACATCATGCAATTCCATGTTGGCATTTGTATCTTCTCATAGATCTGCTTGATAATATTTGTTATTATAAATTGATAAGTGAAAAATGATTATCTGTCTATTTATCCCAAAAAAAAAAAAAATGATTATCTGTCTGTGGAAACCTATGTTTTGTATTTGCAAGTAAGCTTACAGTTCTGTTAATATATCAGTACACCGTCTCTGCTTGTTATTAGTGTATTGGTTATTTTCTTGCCTTAGTTTTGATGACTTGGATTCCATCTTAGTTTTATTTGGTAAGTAAATATCATCATTTTTACCGACAGAACCATATATAAATGATCAATCTCCAAGTGGGTTCATGATTTTCATTTGCATATTTCTAATGTGTTCTGGAACATAGACTTGGGCTTAGGGACTATGGGAGCAGGGGTGGACATTGGTTTAGGGGTGGCTTTTGAAGGCCTTTATGTTACATTAACTCTTATAATTCCCCATTGTATCTGTGTCCGCAAAATATGACTAGGGTAAGGGTAAAATTTTGTGTCCAACCCATGTACCCAAAATAGACAGTTGGATCATTTATTTTTTCACAATATTTGAAGTTCACATTTAAAGTACATGGCCAAGTGATAGCATTTTATGTCAAAATATTATACAATATACAATACATTTAAATGTTTAGGATGTGCCCACCTATGTTACATGGACTTGGGTAAGGTTGTTGAGTGTAGGTGCATATTTAAGGGTTGGACACATCAAACTCCGAACTTTCGGATACACAAACTCAGCCAAAAAAGATCCAAAAAATTGATATAGATATGGGGATACTTTGTCTAATTAGAATTTATATATATATATACTAGTGGGTGGCACACACGATGTGTGTGCAATTTAAATAAGTAGGAATAAAAAAAATAATAATAAAATTAATATTGTAATGTGTACTTAGCTTAAGTGGTATGAGTCTTCGTATTTAAACCCATGGTCATGGGTTCAAGCCTTGCCCATCTCTTTGTTTAACTTTTTTTTTAAAAATAAAACATACTGCCACATGGCATGAGGAGAGTAAAGCAAGCTTCAGGACACCATATTATGTGTTCACTTTATAATAGTATAGATGTAAAATTAAAATTTATTCAGGATATATCATATTATAGACAATGATTTTACTATGATTTTTATATATTGGCAATGTCAAATATAGAATACCATTCAGCTTGTTTGGTTTTGATTTTCAGAAAATACTTTTAAGAAAATTCTACTTATTTATTTTCCATATTTTTTGTTTTCAATGAATTTTTTTAATATTTTAAGTATTTTTTTTAAAAAAAATTTTAGACACACCTAACATAAATAAAAAGTATAATATTTGTGAAAAAAATCTTTAAAAAATTCACTAAATACCAAAAATACAAAAAAAAAAAAAAAAAAAAACGAAAATTCAGTACATTTTTCGTATTTTTGTATATTTATTAATTTTTTAAAATATTTTTTCACAAATATTTTACTATTTAGATACATCTTAGTAAGATGCATCTAATAAAGTAAAAAAAATTGCTTAAAATTTTAAAAATATTCACTAAAAACACAAAAAACAAAAAACTCAATTTCCGAAAAACTGAATTTAGAAAACTAAAACCCAACATACTGATTGATTTTACTATATTTTTAAGATAATGGTAATGACTTTATTTCATTTTTTCCCCCTAAAAAAAAAATAAAAGAAAAACTTAGAAGTAATTGTTTCAAAAAGAAGAATCGTACCCTTACCCGTGTCGGGTGATGTTGACATGGGTACTTTAACAAAACTAAAAGAGTCCATGTAACATAGGTCCCCATGTACCTATATCCACGTATAGATATATCTTGAGTTTTAGGGTTTAGGGAGGTCCAACACCTTGCACACATCGACAACCAATACTCATGCCCAAGTCCATGTAATATAGGTATGGATCAGCAATTATGGTTGTGCAAATGAAAGTGTTGCATAAGTTCTATCTTGAATTTTTGATGATTAGATATTTTAAATTATTTGAACTTATCTCAAGCAAGTTTAGGGGTTTCTTCTTCTTCTTCTATCTCTCTCTCTCTCTCTCTCTCTCTCTCTCTCTCTTCAATTGACTCAAAATTCCTTTAAAAAGAGCCACTCACCTTAAATGCTTCCAAGTGTTAATGGTAGATTTGCATTCAAGCAATGAGGGTATTGTTGATTAGTAGCATGAAGTTTCCAAAAGCTAAGGTATTGGAAATCCAATTCAACGCTGTTTGACGAAATTGGTAATTTAGCTTTGAAAACTTTGGTGCTGGAATTTTTAGCAGTGGATGCTGTTAAGTTGCTGTTGCAATAATATTTAGGGATTATTTTTCATTTTCAATTTTATTTAAGAAATTACCTTTCATGACGTTTTCAATGATAAGTTTTGTTGAAAATTCAGACCTTTTCAAAGTAAAAACTATGTTTTAAGTGGTACATAAAGTCATGTTAGCAAATGCACTTAAAGAGGAGAAATTGTTGAAGTTTTTCAAGATTCAGTAGGGAAATCAAGTCAATATAGCTTCTTGATCACCAGGATGATGTTAGGCATCTAATAGTGGCTAAGTGGACTCTGTTGGAAGATTCCTTGCTACTGTCTTGGGAATCAACATTATTATTCCTCACAACAATTTTATCAAAAAGAAAAAAAGAAAAAACGATGAATTACAGTCTAATATTGACCAAGGCCACAGTTGAATGTCCTTGAGTCCTTCCATTACCTTGTTTTTTCTAGATTTTGAAGATATAACTCCTTGTGGCTTGGCCCAATGGTAAGGCTCCTTGGTGGTGCGAGTTCAAGTCATGAAAATAGCCTCTTTAGAAATGGGGTAAGGCTACGTACATCTTGCTCTCCGCAAACCCCACTTTAGCAGGTGCTTTGTGCACTAGGTCGCCCATTTGATGATATGGCACTCTTACCTATTTTGTTCTTGTTTGTTCACTTTTTCAATCATTTTAAAAGTAGATGTTGCTTCTTTTTTTCAAAGAATATAGTATATAAGATATGATGGTAAAACTCAACTTTAAGAGATATATACACAATACTAACTTAGGTATTAGGTCTCACACACGCAAACACATGCATATATATAATTATTGCATGTAATTCCTTGTTCGATTTATTGACCATTGACTAGGAAAATGATGGAACAATTGTAGAAATAGTATATTAGTATCTATATACAAAAATAAATAAATATTCAAAATTGCAACAACTATAATGGCATAGTGGCATTAAGCTAATAAGTCATACAATGAAATTGTAAGAGAAAGTGATTGAACATCATTTAAGAGTTGCAACTACAAGGTCACACAATCAATTTGAATTTATGCCCAGTATATCAACTATGGAAGCAAAATATTTACTAAGAAGATTAAAAAAAAATAATATAGAGAGAAAAAGAGGGATATTCATATAGTTTTTATAGATTTAGTATAAACTCATTATAGGGTGTCTAGGGATATCATATGGTAGGTGTTAGAGACATATGATCTGACAAACGGGTATATTGCATGATAAAGGATATCTATGATGTGGTTGTGACTACAATTAGATGACATGCAAGAGAAACTAGTGAATAACTAAATGCTTTTAGAAAGATGTGTCCTATGGTGTATGTTGTTTGTAGTTGATATTGTTCTACTGGATGAAATTAAGGGAGGAATTAATACTAAGGCCTCATTTGGAAAGTTAGCTATTTTAGTTTTTAGCTATTTTAATAGGTTAAAATTTTTATATTTGGGAAGATGGTTGGATTTTTTTATAATTGGATGTGATATTTATGAGAGAAAAAGTGAAATGATTATGTGTTTGATGTGGCATTTTGGGTTGTTTTGGAAAGTTGGTTAAAAGCTGACTTTTTAACTTTTTTTTGAAAAACTTGTAAAAAAAGTAGAGAGATGATGTGATCCAAAATAGGTTAAAAGCTAGCTTTTGACGTTTAGTCATCTTCCCAAAAGAGGCCTTTATCTTATTGACTATTTTATCCTGTTTTTTCTTTTTGTGAATTTTAGCCAAAAAAAAAAAAAAAGAAGCCAAAAAGCCTCTTGCCAAACTAGGCCTAAATTAGGAATTTGAAGAGGAGTAGAGCTAGAACTTAGAAGGGTTTAAAATCAATAGAACTAAAACTGAATATATAGAATACAACTTAAGTAAAAACAGGATGAATTAACTAAATGCTTTTACAAAGACGTGTCCTAGGGTGTATGTTGTTCGTAGTTGATATTGTTCTACTGGATGAAACTAATTGTTCAAGTAAATGAAACTAAGGGAGGAACTAATACTAAATTAGGAAACTGAAGAGAAGCAATAGATCTAGAAGGGTTTAAAATCAAGGGAACTAAAACTGAATATATAGAATACAACTTAAGTAAAAATAGCTGTAGAAACAGTAGAAAAGTGAATGATAAAAAAGCAAGAGATAACAAAGAGTTAACAGTTTTGTAACCTATGTTCTATTATTAATAAGGATGGAAATGTTGGAAATGATGCAACCCATAGAACCAAATTAGATTGGCTCGAGTAGAGGGGTGCTTCTGGCATATTATTTTATTGACGGATACCAACAAAGTTGAAAGGAACATTTCATAGAACAACTATAACGCCAATGATACTTTTTTGAGACATAATGTTGGACCACTCTGAAACAACTTATTTATAACAAGAGTGAACTGAGATGTGGATGTTTAGATGGATGTGTGGTAGACCAGGGCAGATAGAATTAAAAATGAATATATTTGTGAAATAGTTGGAGTAGCACCGATTGAAGATAAATTGAGAGAGAACGGATTAAGGTAGTTTGGTTGTGCAAGAATGACCTACAGATGCAACGGTAAGGTGAGTGATGTGATATCATAAAGAGTGCTGCTATTAGCACCTACCAAAATTCTTTGGACCCCCCATTTTATAAATTTTTTTTTATTACAATTATACCCTAAAGTAAAATTACATTAAAAGACATTATTAAATGGAACACCCACCTATCAATAAGAACTAATACTCTATAATATTGGACACCCACCCTCACCCCCACCCCCCACCTCCAACTCCAACTCCAACTCCAACTATACGTATTCCATGTTTGTAAACCCTAAACCTATTATTTTTCATAACCAACTAATATAAACCCTAAATCTATTATTTTTCATAATCATCTTAAATCCTGAATGTGTCATCTTCATCACCATCATCAACGCTATTGAACTTGAAAGTTTTGCTTCAAGTATAATGTATGCTTCAAGTATAACGTATACTTCATCACTTATTTTACTGTGTAGAGCAATGGAGGACGAGAATAGCAATTCTAGTGAGACCGGTGTTCCATTAATAAGTTTATCTGTCTTGTATTAACATTCTCGGTCGTTCTCGGTCGTTCTTGTTTCGTTCGAGCTATTCGGTACTGGTTTGCTGATTATTAGAATTATGTTCGGTAATACAGTACTGAACATAATCCTTTCGTTCAATACATAGGTTCCGAACATTAATGCAGATAGTTAGTTATGTAATTTTCTTTGTTAAACCAACTTAGAATGGAAAAAAGTGAATTGGAATGGATTTAAGTTATGTATTTTGAATGGATTTAATTCATGTTATTTTAAGTTGTGAATTGGAATGGATTCAAGTTACACAGTGATGAACAAATTTTGTTCGGACATACAGTGCTGACAGGACCATTATTGTTCGACAAAACCGTTCTGAACAAAATACATTTTTTCGGCTACACAGTGGTGAACAAATTCAAAATCATCGCTCGAATCTGCTGATCTCCTATTGAGATTCTTGAATTCAGGGCATTTAGATGAAAGCTTTAATCTGGTTCTTCTGGCTTGTCTCCAAAAATCCAGATGTAGAAACTGAGATTTTCAAAGAAATCAATGAGAAATCCGAAGCTCCGATCTACGAAGAAGTGAAAGACATGGTTTACACACACGCGTCGTTGAGCGAGACCATGAGACTCTACCCACCCATACCCATTGACGGAAAGCAAGCTTTAAAGAAAGACGTGTTGCCAGATGGGACAGTAGTGAAGAAGGGTATGAGAGTGAATTACCATCCTTACGCAATGGAGAGGTCGGATGAACTGTACTGGACCAAAGCTCCAAACTCTGAAGATTGAGTGAGTCAGGGAAGGAGAGGGATGAAAAATTAGGTGGGTGTGCATTTCATTGTGAAAATATTATGAATATGGGTAGATTTGGTAATAAGTGGGGTGTTCAAAAAAATATTATTAAAATTTAGGGTTTAGGGTTGGGGTCCAAAGAAATGGGGGGTCTAAAGAATTTTGGTAGGTACTAATAACAACACTCATCATAAATGGAAATGTTAGGAGGGAAAGACCTAAATGGATATGGGCTGTGGTATTAAAAAAGAATATTAATTTGTTTAAATTAATTGAGCAATAGCATATAGCCCTTGGAGTGGAATGATGGAAAAGGATTTATGTAGCCAACCCTTAGTAGTAGGAAACTCCAACTGAGGTGATGTTTCTTACTCAAACTTGATTCGTGCTTCTAAGTAAGAAACTTATTCATGTCAAGGAAAAAACTTACTACCAACCGAGATAAAACTTCTCAAACATACAAATCTCAGAGAAACAAAGGTAAAACAACTCAAATTATTTTAATAATTTCTATTTCTATTTATATTTATTTATACTTAACAATGACAATTTTCAGTTGACATTAGTCTTTAATATTTATTCATATTTTCACACATCACAAAGCAGAAAAGATATTTGTTAGAATATATTTATATCTTTAATATATTAAATATGTACACGCTTCTGTTGGGGCTCTTAAGATGATCCCATCTGAGTGAGACACGAGGCATAGTTTGGTTTTGGTTATTGCAGATATCCTCTATATTGAAGTAAATTTGTGTACTTTTGCCCCTGTAATTCCTTCGGTAGGCTTGGCAGTAGGAATTTTTTTTAATGTGATACTAATGGTGGCCTTTTTTCATGGATAGATGGAAATTATGGACAAGGTCACCAGAATTTCCAGAATCGAACATCAGCCATACGTCCAATGATTAATGAAAGCCTTACACAGCCTCATCAGCTTGAACTTGTTGGACACTCAATTGTAAGTCTGATTTTCCAGCTTTTCTTCACCTGCATAGATGCGAGAGCTGTATTGATGATTTCTTTATTTGTAAACTGAGTGTATAAAATTAGAGAACTCATACTGGCATGACTTTGAAACAGAAAGCATTCCTAGTGTTCTTGTAACTCTTGCAGGCTTGTGCATCAAATCCATATTTGGATCCATATTATGCAGGAATGATGGCAACCTATGGTCCTCAGCCTTGGGTATGTATACATTATCTCCCTTCTACATGTATTAAAATGATTCACAGTTCCTGATTGGTTTTGTTGGTAACTTCCTGTTCAAATTCATTGATGTCCTCTTTCTATTTATTCATGGAATTATTGGTTTGGAAGAGAAAGATGTTTTTCTCTGGTGGTGGATTTCATTCAGTCAATTATATCTCCTAAACCCCTATTGTTTGATTACAAATTTTAGCTTTGTTATCCAACTTATGTGCTGCAGATGTATCTTTTTAGAAAGATCAATAAATTTGGAAAAGTACAGAGATTCAGGTTTATATGCCATGGTGGTAAATAAGAATGGAATTTTAATGCTTACACTGGTACACTAGCCCTCTAAATTCAGGTATTTGTAGATTGCTAGGGAGGCATTTAGATTTGGTCAGCTATAGATTAGCTAGCTGTTCTTAAATCAATTAGCTAATCATTTGCTTCTTTGTTTATATTTTTCTTTAGTTTCCTTAAAATAGGCAAATACAAAACAAATGTAATTTATTTTAACTGGACTGCGTATAGGAAATAGGGCATTGCTCCTCATAGTAAGCCTTGTTGTGATGGGGTTTTGAAATTCTAATGGTTTGGGCAAAGAACTAGACGGTGGAAGTTTAACTTTCTGAAGAATAACTTGTATATTTCAATGTGTTGTAATACAAAGAGTACATCATCTTATATAGAACTCTAACCCTAAGACTAAAAAAGGAAATATGAATAATGCTTAATTACACAGAATATTCACAATCTCATAATATATGCAATATATACACTAATATATTCTCATAGGAAGGAGCAAAGGTTCAATTCAAACAGTGGATCTCGCTATATTTTCATTCGAATTACACTGAGAATTTATAAATTTTTCTTTGAAGAACTATTGCATTAATAAGAAATATTACCGTGGGTAGGTTCGGCATCTCTTCCACTGTTGTGATTGATTAGAAGTAAAATCACTACAATTTTACATCCTTCAAAAGATTTGGTATGCTTTACTGAAACGTAGAAAGCTTAGATAAATCAGAAACCACAAAATATCCAGAGACTTCCAATTTAACAACACAATTCAATGATGTGAGCTTATTTTTAAGCCATATGTCCATTAGTCCCAATCTCTTCATATATATATATATATACCATATTCATGTGTATCTTTAAAAATAACATAAATTCAGAAGATTAGAGAAGATTCAATGATTGAGACTTATCAGAAAACCTAAAAGCAATTGCTATAGAATATCAAATCCATTAATACTTTCATCAATTCACACTGAGACACATCTATACTTCGATCAATTCACAACTTAAGAGATTATCAAAATCGAAAAGTAACAAAGAGAATCAAACAATTCAACAAGAATGCACTCCAAATTCATCAACAAGCAAATATATGCAATATATACACTAATATATTCTCACAGAAAGGAGATACATATTTGTTTACAGACCATGCTCATCCCTATTTGGTTACCTTTGACAGAAAATGGTACTTATTTTTTATTTGTTTATTTGGATGCTTTGCCATGCAACCCTGCTACGAGAAACTTCCTGTCGTTTCTTTGTTAGGGTGCATAGGAAAGTTCTTTTATTAGACAAACCATAATTAATTTTAATATACTTTTTAAGAAGAGAAGAGATTCACTGGAAGGCACTAAAGCGTCCATAGCCATGTTCATCTGAGCATAAACAAACCAACTTGCATTGACCAAGAAACAACTAATCTACAAAAGGCTGATAAGATGGAAAAGACTGTGAAGAGAAAGCAGTAAAGATCTGAAAACTGAGGCTTCATCTACCATTGCATGATCTGCCCAACCCAGCTAAGCGAATAACTTGTAAAAAATTGCCTACATCTATCATTCTGGGTTCACCTACTAAAACAATGATGTAACAAGGTTAGTGTGGTTGTTATGATTAGGTTGCTTGGCATTTAAGCCTATAAATGGGTGGTTAGAGTCTTTGGGAGGCAATTTTATGATATTTTGATATTGTATGAGATTTTCTCTCTAATGAAATCTATCTTCTTTGGTTTCATCATTTTGGTATCAGTGCAACAGTTGGATCCTATTTTGATTTTAGATATGAGTGATTCATTGATTGTTCAACAGTTGTGGAGGCTGTCTCATATGATATTGGAGTTTGAGTTCAATTTGGTCTCCAGCAAACCCTAGTGATGCAGGACGATTAAGGACAGCCACTACAATAGGCTTTTGGGGCTGATTTTACACTTACTAGGGAGTGTTTAGGGTGCTGTGAACAGACTGCAGGAATTGAAGAAAGAAAGAAAAAGATAGATCTAGGAATCACTCCTAGAATCCCTTAGGTATCACACATAGGGTTTGATTGCATCACACAGTCCATAAAGAGACTTCAAAACTCTCAATTTTTTATAAAATGTCAACTCTATGA
The DNA here is from genome assembly GCF_055761805.1 of Camellia sinensis. Taxonomy (NCBI): domain Eukaryota; kingdom Viridiplantae; phylum Streptophyta; class Magnoliopsida; order Ericales; family Theaceae; genus Camellia; species Camellia sinensis. Next base: position 116,850,064 of record NC_138974.1, read on the forward strand.
CATGACCTTATATAGAATTAGGAGACTTCCTAAACCGATTATAACCAAAAAAGGAAAACTATCATAATATCTTGGACTTCTAAAATTAATTTAAGACTAAAAAAGAAACATAAATAAAACCCAATTAAATAACTTGACCAACAAGACGACCCATGGGCGACCCACACAACGCATATTCGGAAATTATGCAAATTACTAAAATACCCCTAAGCTTAAAATCCTAGAAAACATAAATATAATTATAAAATAAGACTCTAATAATACTATAAACTTAATTATATAAGATTCCTATCAATTTCTCTTTGACATAATGCCAATGTCCAAATATCATTACTTCTTTGAATTTAGCATTCCTTGAGCTTTTTATACTCCACATCCTTCTCCCTTGGTTGGAAAAAACTCGATCTCGAGTTTTGAAGTGTTGAAATATAAGAATCCAAAGCATTGGAATCGCACCCAAGTCTTCATATAAAAATGTACATCACTTTTTCTTCTCCATTGGGGTAGTAAGGAGAACAATGACCTACTTTCAATTGCAAAGTTGAACTTCTCCGGAATGATAAAATCAACAGAAGAAAGAAAGAAAGAGATACATCCTTGAAATGGTCTAAACCTTGTGTTGCAAAATTTTTTCCCATACATCCTAATATCTTTCGGATTGATGACGCTCTGATTTTGCTCGATTCGAATACTTCCTGTCATATCAACCATTTTGGCTTCCATGTTCTTTCCTTGTCCTTCAAACAAAATGCCATCATGTGATTCAACGTTGCCCTTTTCTTCAATGGAATCATGACTTGTCACTGAGTGGGACATGATATATTGATTTAAATTTGACTCATATGTTGCAAGGTTAAGCAATTTAGACTCTTGTATATGACCTGAAGTATGTTGGATGTTATGCATGGGTGGGGGCTCATCATAGGACTGTATTGGTGCTAAATTAGAGAATTTTGATACTAACTTTTCAACCTCTGGCTTCAAAGGCCCTTTTGGCTTAGGACTTGTAGTTGGTGGCTTTAGTTCTTGAGTCCTTACAATTATTGTAGCATCCAATTCATTGCTTTGGACTTTAGCCTCTTTGGGAATAATAATCGGAACTTGTTGGGGTGCTTTTGAATCATGAATAAAGACCTCACCAACCTTGAAAATCTGGTCATCTTCCACCTTGGGTAGATTTTGATCTTGGTCCTCTAATTCTACCTTAGAACACAAAGAGTTGTGAGTAAAAACCTTCTTCAACCTTGATGTTGTTTGGGGTGATTTTGATTCATCAATCAAACTCTCTTTATCCTTGATAATTTGAGTGTTTATCACCTTGTCCTGAGTTGGTCAGCTCTCCAAAGCATTAAGCCGTTTACTAAAATTATCAAGTTCCACAATTTTTAAAAGAACTTGATCCCTTTGGTTCTCAAAAAAAATCCCTACGACAAAAGATCTTCCACAACGAATTGACATGTTTTATAGCTTGCTCTAATAATAGGTTCTTTTGCTCTGATACCAAACTGATGCAGGACGATTAGGGACAGCCACAACAATAGGCTTTTGGGCTGATTTTACACTGTTTAGGGTGCTATGAACAAGCTACAGGAATTGAAGAAAGAAAGATAAAGAAGAGAAAAAGATTGATCTAGGAATCACTCCTAGAATCCCTTAGGCATCACACCTAGGGTTTGATTGCGCACACAATCCATAAAGAAGCTTCAAAACTCTAAACTTTTGATAAAATATCAACTCTATTGAATTATAGTCATTACATGATTTTATATAGAATTATGAGACTTCCTAAACCAGCTATAACCAAAAAAGGAAAACTATCATAATATCTTGGACTTCTAAAATTAATTTAAGACCAAAAAAGAAATATAAATAAAACTCAATTAAATAACCTGACCAACAAGATGACCCATGGGCTCGCACAACACATAATCGGAAATTATGCAAATTACTAAAATACCCCTAAGCTTAAAATCCTAGAAAACATAAACATAATTATAAAATAAGACTAATAATACTATAAGCTTAATTATATAAGATTCCTATCAATTTTTTTTTGACATAATGCCAATGTCCAAATATCATTACTTTTTTGAATTTAGCATTCCTTGAGTTTTTTATACTCCACATCACCTAGTCTTTTTCTCCCCATCTTAATTGAGTAGCTTACCTCTCAGTCAACTTGAGAAAAGTGTTCATCAGTTCCTAACCGAGCTTCCATTCACCAATAAGAGTTGTAGTTTTTCTGTTCGAATAGTACTATCGTGAATTGTCAAAGACAGTAGACTCACCTTCGTGACTTGATTCCAACTAACAGAGAAGACTTGTGATTTGATCGCAATTAAAATCCATATCGCGACTTGATCTCACTCTTTGCTTTGCTTTCGCAACTTGAACAAGTCTCAGGGTCTCACAACGCGAATCAATTTCATCTTGTGATTTGACTTTTGCGATCTGTTTGTGGTTCCATCTGACCTGCGATCTTCTCTATGTTGTTACATACTGCGGTCACACCTGTGCTTACTTGATTCAAGATTTGTTCTTTGGTTATGAAACGCTAGATGATCGGCCTTCGCATCTTGAAGTGGTGTTAGGAGCGATGATTGGAAGTTTTTTGGTTTCGTGAACCACGAACTGAGGTTTTGAACTTCGACTTCAGATTTCTACTTGTGATCTGGTTATGAACCACACTGAGAGCTGTTAAAAGCTCTTCACTTCTTTGTTGTCAAGCTGATTAGGTGGTTGTTGTCTTGCTGATTCTATTTTGGGTATAGTACAAGGAAATTGTTGACTGTTCTTTGACTTAAGTACTTGGAACTTGGATTCAGTTGTTCCTTCTTACTATATTGTATTGGTGCTTTTGCTTATTGCAAGTTATGGCTCAAAGAGGTAGGGGAAGACGGGGTGGCTACGATAGGGCTTATGCTGCGAATTTGGGTGAAGAAATCTAGATAAATCCCTCGATTGAAAGGAACAATGACAACCAAAATCAAAGGAATGTTGAGTCAACAAATTGCTACCTTGATTGGAAGAGTGCAATGATTGCAACCTCTTTCCGAAGGTAGTAATGGTTCCAAGGATCATCAACTGATGACTCCTTCTGTACTTCGTATTAGCGTAGAGCATGTTCCCATGGATTTGAATCTAAATAGGGGAAAACCATTACAGATTTTCTACTTCCCGAATTTCATGGAAACTACATTCTAGATATATTTCTAGAGTGGTTGAACACTATTGAGAGTATTTTGGAGTATCATGATATATGTGGAAGGAAGGAAGCTGAAATTGGTGTCTCAAAGCCTTGTTTGAGCCTTAGAATGGTGGAAGCAATTGCAATCTTGTAGAAGAATAGGCAAGGAAAAATTAGAGATTGGGAGAGAATGAGAAAGAAACTCAAGGAGCACTTCTTACCTTCCAATTATGTGCAACCTTTGTTGGTTTGAGAAGCAACAAAGGATGAGCGTTCCAAGTTCCAGAATGGATCCTAAGACGTTTTTTACTTTGGACAATCATTCTATAACTATGTCCTTGAGGTTATTCGATTAGTGTTGAAAAGAATAAATCTTGTGATGATGGACATCATCATAGGCTGCTCTTTGTGAAGAGGTGGTACAACAAAGATGTAATGATGATGAAGTTTCCATCTTTGTTGAAGACAATATGGAACAAGATTGTTATCGAGAACAAGTTTGGGATCAAGATGTTCCTAACTTTGATGAAGAAATGGAACAAAGTTATGATGAAGATGCTTCTATCTTTGATGACCCACCAAGTAAAGGGGAACCAAATTATGAAGAAATTAGTGCTTGTGAATATGAAGTTGTTCTAATTTTTTTATCTCTATGACAATGATGATGATCTTTTTGGAAAGTGGGAATGGTAATGGTGATGAGAATGGTATTGGTGATGAAGGAAGCTTCACTAAAGAGATGGTTGCAACTCAATCATCAGTTCCTTTTCTAGCTTCAATCGAAGTTATGGAAAAGGATGAGTATGATCATGTAATTGGCTGTACTGACTTTATTTCCAAAAGTAATTAATGATGTATTTGAAGTTGCATCAACCATAAAAAAGATGAAGTTCCACAGGTGTTTGCTAGTATTTGTTTTTGAGAAGTACTTTTAGTGCTACCATCATTGCTAGTTAGTCAACATTTTGTTGATTTGATAACAGATCCCAATTTGGTAAGGAAACATGGTTTTTGGTGTAATTTGGATTCATGCGTGAGTTATTTATTTATTTTTTTTTTTTTATATTTTTTTATGACACCTTGTTTCCTAGAAGGCATGCCACATGGTGGCCTTTTCACAGTAGAACATGGCTTTAGTTGATGATTCAAGCCCCTTGAGTAGAACTCCCCTTTGAAAACAGCTTGTAAGGGGAGGGTGCCCAAGAGGCTAATATGCACACGGCCAAGGCCTATGTTAACTAATGTGGGATCGTAACATAACACCATGCTACTCAATTGACATCCGTGGAGGCCCATTATATCAACATTAACTCGGTGGTAGGCCTTTCCCTTATGGCGGGTTCATTCTATTATCAATATTTGACACCTTTTTAGGTCTCTTAATCTAGTCTATAGGTTACCTCCTCCGCTGGTTGAACTGCAAAGCCGCACCCATTTGATCCCATGCTTGACGTGATGGATGGCTCTAATACCAAGTGATATGAACCCCTTGGTGAGAACTCACCCTTGAAAACTAGCTTGCAAGGGGAAGGTGCCCAAGAGACTTATCTGGACATGGCCAAGGCTTATGTCAACCCATGTGAGATGGTAACAATGTTCACAAAAGAGAATTCACTTTCAAGGAAGGGTATTTGATAGGGTGATTTTTTGAATGACTTGTAACCACTTAGTCTTATTCACCGTTGCATGTCCATCGTGCTTCCATTTGTTGTTATTTTTTGATTCATTTTTGTTGATGATCCCAACTTGAGGACAAGTTGTTTTCTCTAGAAGGGGAGTTTGATGTAATAAGGTTAGTGTGGTTGTTATGTTTTAGTTTCTTAGTTGACATTTAAGCCTTGACTTGCGGATTCGGCAAGGGCAAACATGTATTATTTGCAAATTAAATATCGAAAAGGTGTATGATAATGTGAATTGAAAGTTTTTATTGTATGCCTTGGAGAGGATGGGTTTGGGGGTTTCATGGAGGATATGGATTCAGTTCCATATTTCTACAGTTCGAATGTCGGTTTTGGTGAATGGTACACTAGCAGGTTTTTTTCCGACTCATAGGGGTTTGCGGCAGGGAGATCTATTATCCCTTGTGTTGTTCATTTTGGTTATAGAGGCTTTGGGTCGTTTTTTATCCAATGTGGTTTAGGAGGGTTTGTAGGTAGGATTTGAGGTGAATATGACGCAGACTTCCAGTTTGGTGGTGTCTCACTTGTTTTATGCTAATGATGCTCTTATTTTTTGTGGGGCAGATGCTGGCCAAATTGGTTACTTGCGATGTGTGTTATTGTGCTTTGAGGCAATGTCGAGGCTTCAGGTGAACTTAGGGAAGTCGGAGATGATTCCGGTGGGAGAGGTGGTGCGTTTACCGGTTTTTGCAGCTATCTTGGGGTGTAAGGTGGCAGCCTTACCTATATCTTTCTTGGGCTTACCAATGGGAGCTTCTTTTAGTGTGGGATGTGGTGGTAAAACAAGTGCAACGGCCGTTGGCGGTTGGAAGTGTTAGTAACTATCAAAAAGGGGGAGAATTATGTTGATTAAGAGTGTCTTTTGACTATTCCGACCTATTTCATGTCGGTTCATGTGATCCCTATGTCAGTTGCGAAACAACTGGAGAAATTGCAGTGCGATTTTTTATGGGGTGGGGGGGACGAGGCTTTTCATTATCATTTAGTAGCTTGGGATCGGATTTGTGTTCCTAAGACTATGGGGGGTTGGGGATTCGGAGTTTAGTGTTGTTTAATTTGGCTCTTTTAGGGAAGTGACAGTGGCGGTTTGTAAAGAAGGTGGTGGTGGCTAAGTATGATTTGGGGTGGGGGGAGTGGAGTACAGGGGAGGTGAGGCAGACGCATGGGCGGAGTTTGTGGAAGGGAATTTGGTTAGGCTGGGAGGAGTTTTGGAAGAGAGTTTGCTTCTGGGTAGGGATGGGGATTAGGTTAGGTCCTAGAAGGATAGGTGGTGTGGTGTGGTGAGGCGTCTTCAGAGTTGTTCCCTTTGATATTTTGCATTGTTATTGATCGGGAGGCAACGGTGGCATCTTATGCGCATGTGCAAGGGCAGGTGGTTTGGAATGTTGGGTTACGCCGTGAGGTGCAAGATTGGGAATTGGGTCAATTGGTGGACTTGGTGGGATTCTTGTATGGGTTACGGTTTAGGGGGGGAAGGGGAGGATACATTGGTGTGGGATTGCCCGAAGTCCGAAGGAATGTTCTCGGTGGCCTCTTTCTATCATATGCTTGTGGGTGGGGATGCTCCATTCCCGTGGAAGTGTGTTTGAGTGGTGGGATGTCTGTCCAAAGTTGCTTTCTTTGTGTAGACAATGGCTTTAGGGCATATTTTGACTATCGACAATTTGATTCGTCAGCATCACATTTTAGTTAATAAGTGTTGTATGTCTTGCGAGGATGCGGAGATGGTGGATCAGTTGTTTATTCATTGCCTTGTTGCTTCATTGTTTTGGGTGTCCATTATGGCTATTTTTTGTTTGGTTTGGTTTAGCCTGGGTTTATCCGGGTTCGATGGTGGAGGTGTTACGTAATTGGGCTGGGGGTAGGGTTGGGAAAAGTCGTCGAAGGCATGGCCACTTGCTGGACATTGTTTGATGTGGCTGATTTGGTTGGAGCAGAATAGGCGCATCTTTTAGAGTGTGTCTCGTTTGGTTCCGTGGTTGGAGAGATGATTGCTTACTGTGCTTCATAATTGAGTTATGATATTAGTAGATCCGGATGTGCTGGCTTTTGTAGATTTTGTAGAGGATTTGATTAGTTAGTTGTTGGGCTTTGTTTTGTTAGTTGTTTCAATTCTTGTTTGCTAGCTTAAGGCTAGTTTTTGTATTCTTTCCATCATCTTGATGCTTTTTCAATAAAAGTCTCTTGGTTATCAAAAAAATAAATAAAAATAAATATGTGGTTATGCTAGTTTTATGATATTTTGACAATGTATTTTGGAGCTTAGAGCTCTTGTATCCATAATTGAGATTTTTTCTCTCTAATGAAATCTATCTCCCAGATTGCTAAGCGCAGTTGCTCTTAGATTTGAGCTTTTGCACTTCCTCGGTTCTTATTATGCCTTCCTTAAAAACACATTCAAGAAAGTTCCAAGGCATCAGCCACATTACACCTAGAAACTTGGCGGTATTTTTTGAAAGCCCAGTTTTAAGCAATGTATAATCACTAAATTGTGGTCTAGTGGGGCAATAAATATTAAAACTTTTAGCGAAACTGCAACTGGTTCTGTCACTCAATGAATTCCTGGTCAATGGATATGAGAAATTTAATTTAGAAGTTCATTGATCATGGTAAAATTTTACTGGTTAGCAGCATGGACTCAACAGTTAGAATCTCTCTCTCCAATCAAACGGGTCAAGTTTGAGCCTCTGTCTTTGTTTCCTTTTGCACTGAGCCACTGACAGCTTGAAGCACTCAATGCTTCAAGTTGATTGTGCTTACAAGCATGGAGGTTTGTATACAGAATGGAAATGATGGTTGGTTTAGACGAAAAAATGTTTGCTCATGAATAGGCCCTGTGCCACTCATAAATTGGCTTGTTCAAGTTATCTAGGATCAATCTGAATCTTCAAGGTTGTTTGCTTAATAAATCAAGTTCGATCAACACAAGAATCTGGACCCCTCAAGGAGATACTGTCAATGGATTATCTAAGAAGTTGATATGCATAATAATATATGTAAGGTATGATCGATGATGAATTAAATTCATCTTTCTTATTTTGCTATTGTTTTTTGGCATTGATAATGTCATGACATTTTGATTTTGACCCAAGTATGATGACATATGATTGATCACGGTAATGAACAAACTTAGTTTCAGTTTACAGCTAGCTTGAGTCTCAGCAGACAGTCTGTGAACCAAGCATGAATAAGGCTGGATCAGGATCGGTGGTAAAGCTTAAGTATCCTCTAAAATTTAGAGAAAACTATGTTTGAATGGTTTCAGACTTGAATGTCTACCATTTTACACCCTTGAATATTTCCTGTTTTCCCTGTTTTCTTTCCCTTGTCTAATATAATTTTTGGAGAATCTCAAGAGAGCCATAGTTGGAGTAATCTATAGTACTGCATGTTGCGCTCTTTCTAGGAAAAAATTGTGTATTGATTTTGACTCTATCTTTATTGTCCTATGTCATAATTATCACTTGGATGTTGAAATAAATAGTGTGAAATTTTTTGATATTTTATCATATTAATTTTTTATTAAGAAGCACGGATATGGAGTCGAACACGGACACAAGCCATGGATACGAATATGGATATGGACACAGATATGGAACACAATAATGTGTTTGGTTTCAGTTTTCTAAATTCAGTTTTCTGGAAATTGAGTTTTTTATTTTTCGTGTTTTTTTGTTTTTAGGGAATATTTTTAAAATTTTAAGCAATTTTTTTACTTTTTTTGATGCATTTTATTTAGATATATCTAAATAGTAAAATATTTGTGAAAAAATATTTTAAATAATTAATAAATACACAAAAATATGAAAAATTTACTGAATTTTCGTATTTTTTATTTTTTATTTTTTTGTATTTTTGGTATTAGTGAATTTTTTAAAGATTTTTTTGACAAATATTATACTTTTTAAGTGTATTTATGTTAGGTGTCTAAAAATTTCAAAAATTGCTTAAAAATATTTAAAAAATTCAGTGAAAAAAAAAAAGTACAGAAAACGAAAAAGTAAAATTTTCTAAAAAGTGAATTCTGAAAACTGAAACCAAATAGAGTTACATTTTTATTTGTTATGCGTAGGAATCTGACAAATGCTAGCAAATGCCCCTGGAGTACTAATTAATATTGTGATTAAGGTAAAACTTGTGATGTAGAACGGCTAGTAAGAAATCCATTCCAACTATTTGATTGATCTCAAAACCAGAATAAATGGAGAATTGATCCAAAAGAGAAGATCAAAAAGTTTAGAGAAGAATAAGAAGAGAGAAGAATACAAGGTCAAGACCCTAATCTCACAAAAAAGGCCACAGCCTTGTACTCAAATATCAATATTCAAAACTATCTAAAACTATTACATAAAAGTCATATATATAGGCTTTGTAAGAAACCATAATTAACTTACCAAAAATAGAATAGTACTATAATAAAACTCTAAATTAATATAATACTTATAAATAAATAAAATTACAAAAGCTTTTATTTTTCTTTATCCAACTCCTGTCCGTTCCCCGTCAACGTTTTCGAAAAAACGTCAAGTTTTAGAAGTTTTATAAAATCTGTGAAAAGAGCTTTGAAATGAGTGAGTAGGTTGTAATCTTTTCATTTTTTGTCTTTTCTTATGCCTTGGGGCACTTCTTAGCAAGAATCTATCAATGTTAAATCCACAAACAACCAAACATAATGAAAAACTGACACAAATTTAAATTTTAAAAAAAAAAAACAACACAATTTATAAGTTAAAACTTTATTCTATCTAAGAAATATTATTTTATCAATCATTAAAAAATTAAAAAATGTTACGGTACATGTAAGGTACTACGTTCACAGCATGTTGGACACAGCTACATAACTAAGTTGGAATGTTCGTGCTTCATATAATTTTTTTCTAAAACTATAAGTTCCATCTAATTGAATTGACAATAAAAGTGAATAATTTGAAAATAAAAGCATTTGAACTTGGTATTAATGTTATGAATACTGTACTGGTTAGTGTACCGTGTTTGTCATCGATATGTTACATCTATAGGTTTAGGGTTTAGGGTTTAGGGTTTAGGGTACTGTTTTTGGATTTATCACCGAAAATATTATATATTCATTATTTTTTTCAGATTTATAAAAATCTTTAGAAACATTCCTAAATGTCTAACTTATTATTAATATGATTACCATTTTTTACGAAAATACCACTTTCTCATATAAAAACATATCATGAGTGGTATTTAATTAATAGATTAGCATATTTGATAATACATATTTCACAGCATAGTTATCAATACTAGTATAATGTATTTTGGCATACCTTTTCAAATATAATTTTGTTTTTTTAATATATTCTACATATTCTACTCATAAAATTTAATATTCTTCATAACTTAGATAAAATTATTCTTAATAAGGATTGTTTCATTACTTATTACTTTCTTCCTCATCAAAACTTAAGCTGCTACTTGCTAGTGCATAATGCATCTCATTGAAAATCCATTAGTGAATTTTGAATTTTTTTTTTTTTTAATGCAAAATGTCGATAATGATTTGATGTACTCTTCAAAGTATCCCACAAATTAAAAAATGCCTATCAAAAGGGGATAGAGAGAGTTGGTCTGATAAAAGGAGGCACAAAAGGACAAAGGCAACAGCATTGGTGAATAGCTTCAGTAGTGACTTTATGAATTCTTGTATTAGGAATATAAGAATAGGCCTCCATGGCACATTAATTACAAAAATAGTCTAAAGAACATTTTCATGGTACAATGGGATGAAACGGAAAAGGCAACGGAACGATGAAGGTTGGAGGGAAATTGCTGGAAAATTAAACGAAAAGAAAAGAGGAATGACATGAATGATGTATTGTTTTATCGTGGGAATGTTATATTTCGGGCTATTGCTGGCTGGCACAAAACAATATTAATAACATCACTTGGAATGCTTTTGCTTGTAGTAAAGTATTGGCCAGATCACAAAATGTAGTAAAGTATTGGCCAGATCACAAAAATATTCTGATGATCCCTTCCTACTCTTTTCTTTTTTTTTTTTTTCTTTTTTTTTTTTTAAAGTTTAAAACCTGTGTTTTGCTGCAAACTTTTCTTTGAATAAAGTGGTTCTTAGGCAAAGAATCTTCCCTTATTTTCACTTTTTTTTATGACCTTGTTTTAGTTCACCTTTATTTGGAGCCATTTTCTTGTAACCTGGTGAAAACCTTATTGATCAGTAAACCATTGATCTAAGGTAACCTTCTAGGACAATGATTTTTCCCTTTCTTGCCCTTCTCTTTTTTTTTTTTTGATAAATAACCACACTTTATTAAAAGGCATCAAGATGATGCAAAGAATACAACAATGGAAGCCATAGAGGCTCAATGGACTAACAAATCAAATCCTCCACAAAATCTACAAAAGCCAAAACATTAGGATCAAATGAACTTGTCACCCAACTATGTAAAACCGTAAGAAGCCGTCTTTCCAACCAAGGGACTGAATGAGACACCCCTTGAAAAATACGCCTATTCTGCTCCAACCAAACCAACCATAAAATACAATGAGAAACAAGCATCCATGCCTTCCGACGTCTCCTCCCAACTCGACCCCCTACCCAGCTTCGCATGACTGCCTTAACCGAATCCGACTTCACCCACGCCAATCCAAAAGTCACAACAACTAGCATCCAAAGTCGAGAAGTAATCGGGCAATGAACAAGCAAATGATCCACCGAATCCGCATCACCACAACACAAGCAACATCAATTAACCAAAATGTGGCCACGACGAATTAAATTATCCATAGTCAAGATGCGCCCTAACATGGCCATCCACACAAAAAAGGCCACCTTAGATGGCGTACCCGAGACCCAAACACACTTCCAAGGGAAAGCAACCGCCTTCTCATGATCAAGCACACCATAATAAGAAGATACAGAAAATGTCCCCTTCGCCCCAGGACATTCCCATGCTAAAGAATCCTGCCCAACCTCTCCCACTCGCAACTTATATAAAAAACCCAACAGCTCCACCAACTAATCTTGCTCCCAATCCTGTACATCACGGCGTAGGCGCACATTCCAAACAATCGAAACCCCTTGGTTAAACCGCACAACACCCACCATCACCTCAGTGTCATCGACAATACCAAAAATCAAGGGGAACCGCAATTCTAAAGGGAGGTCACCACATCACCTATCCCGCCAAAACTGAACTCTATCCCCCACCCCTACCTTTAGCTTCACCCTCTTCCAAAACTCCTTCGACCCCAGCCAAATCCCTTTCCATAGACCATGGCCATGAGATTGCCCCACCCGCCCTTAACACCACCCTCCTCTCCCTACACCAAACTTCGATACCACCACCCTTCTCCAAAGACGATCCTACTCCTCCACAAAACGCCACAACTACTTCCCTAACAGGGCCACATTGAACAAGACCAACCTTTGAATCCCCAAACCCCCATTCACCTTGGGATGACAAATCCAATCCTAGTCCACCAAGTGATAATGAAAACCCTCCCCCTCACTTCCCCACAAGAAATCCCTCTACAACTTCTCAATCCGTTTTGCTACTGACACCGGAATCACATGGACGGACATAAAGTAAGTCAGAATGCTAGATAGAACACTCTTAATCAACGTCAGTCTACCTCCTTTCGATAAATATTGTCGTTTCTATCCTGCCAACCGCCGTTGCACACATTTCACCACCTCATCCCACACCTCCTTAGCCTTAAAAGATGCCCCCAGAGGTATCCCAAATATGAAACTGGCAAAGTTGCCACCTTGCACCCTAGAATAGCTGCCAACACCGGAATCCTTGCCACTTCCCCCACTGGAATCAATTCTGACGTTGCTAGGTTCCCCCGAAGGCCTAAAACTGCCTCAAAGCACAACAACACACATCTCAAGTAACCAATCTGATCAACATTCGCATCACAAAAAATGAGCGCGTCATCCACATAGAACAAATGGGAAACCGTCAAAACTGCTGGATCCACCCCCACCTCAAACCCCTGCAACAAATCTCCCTCCACCGCTCTAGACAACAAACGCCCCAACACTTCCATTACCAAGATGAACAATAAAGGAGATAAAGGATCACCTTGTTGTAGCCCTCTATAAGTAGGAAAGAATCCTGCTGGAGACCCATTAACAAGTACCGACAGCTATACCGTAGAAATACATAATTGAATCCACCGCCTCCATCTATCCCCAAAACCTAGTCTTTCTAACATATATAATAAAAACTTCCAATTAACATTATCGTAAGCCTTCTCAATATCAAGTTTGCAAATAAGCCTCTCCTGCCCTTATCGAATTTTGGAATCCACACATTCATTTGCCACTAGGACTGCATTCAGAATTTGCAAACCACCCAAGAAAGCATTCTGAGACTCGGAAACCACCCTTCCAACACACCTCGTAACCGATTTGCCAACACTTTTACCGAAAGCTTATACACACTACCCAAAAGACTAATAGGTCGGAAGTCCCGAATATCCTCTGACCCACCCTTATTTGGAATCAAAGCAATAAACGTGGCATTAAGGCTACGCTCAAACTCCCTTGTCTGATGAAACTACTCAAACATAGTTATCAAATCAGCCTTCACCACTTCCCAACATTGCTAAAAAAAGCTATGGAAAAACCATCTGGTCCCAGTGCCTTATCACCAGGTATACTCCGCAAAGCCTCAAACACCTCATCTTCTGCAAACGGCCATCCTAATAGACAACTGTCCGCTTTTGAAATAACATCGAAAATAACTGCGTCTAGACCTGGCCTCCACACCTTCCCCTCATCCCGAAATAAGTGCTCATAGAATCCTACAATACTTGCCCTAATCTCTTCTGAATATGACAGCTCCACCCCATTTACTTGCATTCTTCCTATTTGATTCACCCTCCGATGGGCATTTGCTATACGATGAAAGAACTTTGTATTTCGATCCCCATCCTTCAACCACAAACATATAGATTTCTGCCAAAAGCTAACCTCCTCCATATGGGCAACCTAGCCAAACTCCTTTCGGGCCCCATCTCGGTGAACTAGATCCGCCACAGACAATACCCCCACGGTCTCTATCTCATCCAACTCTTGCAACACAACTAGCACGTTTGCCTTCTGAACCTCCAAGCACCCAAACACTTCCCTATTCTATCGCTTCAGATCGGATTTAAGAAGTTTTAATTTTTGAGCCAGGCGGCAGCTTGGCAAGCCTGAGGCAACATAACTTTCCCACCAACCCTTCACCCGCTCCATGAAACCCTCAGACAACAACCACATGTTCTCAAACTAAAACGGCGTCAGTCCACTCCTGATTCCCTAACTATCCAATAAGACTAGCCAATGATCTAAGACTGGACGCTGCAAACGTATTTGAGTCACTTGTGAAAAATGCTCCTCCCACTCCCCGGTTACCAAAAATCTATCGAGTCGAGACAGCACTCCACCCCCAGACCATGTAAAGTCACCACCTTGCATCGGCAAATCCACTAACTCCACCTCATCAATGAACGAAGAGAAAGCCTGCATAGAACCTGTTACTGAGCTTGCCCTCCTTTTCTCCTGCACACCATGGGACCCCCTACCGAAAGGCAATGCACTGTAGTTCCTCCCAAAAGCTAAGCCGCTCCCCTCCACGTACCGGGCCATAAACCCCTGTAAAGGCCTATCAAAAATCATCCTCGACACATTGAAATAGGCAAGAGATTGAAAAGGCCCCCACCTCTTCCTCTCCCTTTACCACCACCCTCCTATCCTAACAAAGAAGAACTCCCTCGGCCACCCCTTGAGCGGGTAAAAAAGTCTAATCCACAAACCGGCCACCCCACAACTCCCTAACTATCTCTCCCTCCATGCACTTCATCTTGGTTTCCTGTAGGCATACCACATTCGCTCTGGCATTTTTTAACACAGATTTCACCAGCACCTTTTTTCCCTATCATTTAATCCTCGCACATTCCAAGTCATATTTTTAACCGCATTGCAACAGCAGTTGATTTCTACGACCCTTTCTAGCACCCTGCCCATCCCCATCCGTACTCCGATCATAATTTATAGAACACTCCAATTTTCGTAATTCCCTAACACTCTTCCCATTATGTTTCACAAACTTCACCACTTGCTGACTCGGAGCATCCTCCCTCCATGACCCCTCAATTGCAAAAAATAGTTTGAGTGCCTCATTCTCATGACCTTCAAAAGAAACCCCCAGAAATTGACTGACCTCATTAATGCGAGAAAGGACCCATTTCGATATCTCCTTTGAGCTCGGATTCTCATCTACCTGAAAGTCCACTTCTGTTTCATAATTGTCCTCATTCACAACAGTTCCCACATCTTCCTCATCACACACCACTTCAAGTCAGACCTCCAACGCCAGCTTGTTTGCCATGTTTGCCCAGCAAGCTTCTTCCTCACTCCCCATTGCCTCTTGCCTGTCCCGACAGCCCAACTCCTCCTGGATCTACTCCTCCACCACAAGACCAACACGGTGCGACTAAGAATCAGCATCAACAGATCTAGGCCATTGTTGTGGACCCACTGACCGATCACTGGCACCCCCCTCTTGAGCTCGCACATCCTCCGACGAAGCACCCATGCCACTGTTAGTCTGACGAGGCTCAAACCCATCGCGTAGTGATGTAAAAACCCAATTGAGCTCTATGTTGGATTGACTAGGCACGGGTTGGGCTAAAACACTCCCCCCTGGACTTAAACCACACCCTTGGTGGCCCACATTGAACTCCGCACGATCCAGGCCCATGTATTGATTCTTATTTTCTGTGGCCCACCTTTGCTTGCCCATTGAAACACCCATAACCCTTTGGGCCTTGTCAAGGCCCATCTGTCTCCCTTTAAAAGCCCTTTTTTAGCCCACTTCATTCCCAATTTGGGTTTGGTGAATAAACCGAACCCAATGGCCCATAGAATCAATATGTCTCCCAAATCTTTGTAGGTATTCCTTTACCCCCACAATCTTCGCGATTCTTCGATCTAGTTGTCGTGAATCTTGCCCTTCTTTTCCCAGTCCAGGGTTAGCACCCTCCACGACTAACGGCGCTGTAGGTTCCACCATTGGCCATACCAGTGTTTTAAAAAGCTCTAGGCACATCGAGGCGCCAATGTCACCTGAAGCCTAAGCATTGAGGCGGGAGGCGAGGCGCGCCTCACCAAAGCGAGGCACAAGTTATAGAAGTTAAGCAAAATATTAATATAGCACAATTTTCAATATAAGCAAATATAATATGTATATTGTTAATTTTTTTAATAAGAGGAGAAGAAAAAAAACAATTAATTTTTTTAATATATATATTATTTTATTTATTTATTATATTTTTTAAATAATGCGTTTCAATTAATTTTTTTATTTTATTTTACATGCGTTTATTTTTTTTATTACTATGTATAAGTATATATTATATTTTATATATTATCTATAAGTATATTATATATTATATATATTATATAATAGGTGTTATAGGTATTATATAATATTATATATATATAAATCAAGAAGATAAAGAGAGAGACAGAAGCGAGAGAGAGAGAGATAGAGAGAGACAGAGAGAGATTGCGATTGCGATCGCGATCGCAAGAGAGAGTGAGAGAGAGCGATCGTGAGCAAACCAGAAGAGAAGAATGAAGCAAAAAAAAAAAAAAAACCAGAGTAGAACAGAGGCAGAGAAGAGAACTAGAGAAGAGAGAGAAAAGAAGAAGAGAAGAGAAGAACAGTCGAACCAGAAGAGAAGACTGAAGCCAAAAAAAAAAAAAAGAGTAGAACAGAAGAAGAGAAGAGAGAGAAGAGAAGAGAACATGCGTATATTGGCGTGTCGTGTACTCTTTGCGACTTCGCGTCTTCTTCTTCTTCTCCACTAGGGCTTTTTTTAATGTTTTTGCTCTTTTGACCCACGTTTGGATCATTTTATAATGTAAATGAGATGTCATCCCATGTGGGTGTCTACACAGAAAACAAATGGACTGTTAGAGTGGAAGAAATGCGAAGTGCATGAAGCGCACATCTCGAGCTTCATTATAAAGTGCGCTCCACATCGCCTTGTCTGCGCCTTTTCTATGTCACCTCGCCTTGCCATACATGAGGCGCAGAGCTGCGCCTCGCCTCGCCTCGCCTTGAGCTTAGGCGCGAGCCTAGGCACGCTTTTTAAGACACTGGGCCCTACCTCCACGCATACCGGTAATGAGTACTTCCACGATCCTCACTGGATAGAGACAATCGATGGTGTATTCTCCGAGCCCCTCACACACAGGCAAAGAGAACCCAAATCCGCCGAAGACTCGTCAGACTCCATGAAGCCGTCACACTGGTCGCCAAGCACACGGTAAACCTTCTCTCCACGAAGATGGAGCGGCAAGCCCATCACTCGAATCCATACCATCTTCTCTCGCATTGACGTCTTCCCCGAAGCGCAAAGGGTCAGAGGTGTCCACCATTCCAACACCAAATCACAACCATCAATGGTCCATCGCCGACAGATTAGAGCCTCTGCCTCACGTCTAGTAGGCAAAATAAACAGAAAAGCCTGATCTCCAAGCGATCGCACCTCCACCTGCCCTGAAGCCTTCCACCATCGACTGACCCAGTCTGACATAGCCGCAAAGCTCATTCCTTTGCCACCCATCTCCCTTAGTTAGCCTACCAGCGATCTATCCAGTATTCGAAATCACTCTACTTCCACCGTCGTGTTAACCGCCTTGACCCCTCCAGACGCGCAGTGATTTGCCACTACCACTGGCCTAGATGGCGGCGCCTTCCCCTACCTTCCACCATGTCGCCTCACCCAACCATTCCCTAATCCAGAACCATCAATAACCAGAGCCACATCTCCCCACGCATCTCCGAAGGCTGACATCGGAATGAAAATCTGTTCCCTTTGCTTCCCCACCATCACCACTATTTGGAACGAAGAACCACCCTCTTCCTCTCCTCCTCAAACCCAAACTGCAACGCTACGGCTACCTCCACTAAGTCATCCCAAAAATCTGAGGGTTCCTGGGTCTGACGAGGCCGTCTGCATTTTTGCTACAATCCAATGAGCTTCATAGCCAACAAGCACTACAACCTTTCTGAGCCCCTGACCCCTCTCCACAATCGATATGCTTCGACGGCCAATCGCATCCACTGACGACTCCTCTAGTTCAAATGACCGACCGCCAAGAAAAAGAATTCACCGGCGTGGTCCATCCTCTTTCATCACAGGTAATATTATTCTCTGCTAAAATCTCCTTTTCTTGCCCTATTTTAGATGTTAGTTTCTTCAAAGTTAAGATAAAGGAGTCTCACTTCTTATATTTTTGGTGATGAAGATGTACAAGGTCAAAGCCTTTGTCTATTTATTTGAAGAAATATGAACACAAACTGTTGGATCTAATCTGGGACTTCACGGATCTCTCTATTGTGGGCAACTATATTTCTGCAAATGAGATAGCACACCCCCATCGGCATAATCCCCGAGGTTGCATATAGATTTATAGATTTGGAATGACGGGGATTTGGGCTTCACATTATTAATGCTTAAAGGGCTGGATTGTTGAGGTTGTGTTGGGAGAGTTGAGGGAAAGGATAGACTGACAGTAGGAGAAACATATCAAGTATAATACTTGTGCCACTAGAATCCTTAGCGGGATTGATTTCAAAAAACTTCATGATCTGTCTAAATCCGTTCATGGAGCTTGTTGAAATACGAAGCTATCATCCTTCAATTTTCAAGTGCAGATGTGTTCAAATTGAATCCATTGACCCAAAAGCAACCTAAAATTGTTGATGCCTTTCCTTTTCTGTTTGGGGTGTGTCACAAGATTTTAAAAAGCGACCGCAACCGTTACGTAACGGTTATGGTAGTTACCGCCACCCGTTACAACTGTTTTTGTAGTGTGATTGAGATTCACAGGTATGTCGGCCGTAGCGACTGCCGTAGCGGTCGTAACGGTGCTGTAATGGCCTGTTACGCACCGTTATGTTATGGTTCCAAATTGCTTCTTTTGAAAAAAACACATAAAAAAAAAGCTGAAAATGGGAGAAGAGGGAAGATAAAGAGAGAAGATGGAGGAGCAAGAAATAGAGAGAGAGAAGATAGAGGAGCAAGAGATAGAGAGAGAGAAGAGGGAAGATGAAGAACATGTTATTAATTTGTTAAAGCTGTAAGACCTATACTATTCTATTCAGCTGTTATCACTCAACCGTTTTGTTTGTGTGTGTCTATCTATATATTGTTTGAAAATAATAATAATAATAATAATAATAATAATAATAATAATAATAATTGTGGTCATTATCTATTTGGCTTGGTTAAAATATGTATATATATATATATATTTAAACTCTTATTTATTCTCTTACTTTTGTCATTGTTTATCTTAAAATAAAATGTAAAAAACTCAGTTTATAGTGGTTTAAAAATATGAAGGGTGAATTACACTAACGGTTCTTGTAGTTTGGAGCTTGTGTCATTTTGGTCCTTAACTTTTCAATTGTGACACATTTGATCCTGAATTTTGAATCTTGTTCCAAATAAGGACAATTGAAGATACTATTGGATTTTTCAAGGGAAAAATCGTTAATTTGATAAAATATAAATTAATTTGACAAAAATAAATGTTAAAAAATTATTTTTGAATTTTTAAAAATTATTTCTACCTACTAAAGATAAAATTTTATAAAATTGATAAATCATTTAGACATTTATTTATTTATTTTTACCAAATTAATTTTTATTTTGTATTTGGATGATGATCATGTAAAATTAATTTTTAAAAATTAATCATGTAATTTTTATCACTTTTACATAATTTTATTTTTGGTGGATAGAAATAATTTTTAAAAATTTTAAAATATTTTTTTGACATTTATTTTTGTCAAATTAGTTTATATTTTATCAAATTGACAATTTTGCCCTTGAAATTAAGTAATGGTATGTTAATTATCCTTATTTGGAACAAGATTCAAAATTCAGAATCAAATGTGTCACAAGTGAAAAGTCAGGGACTAAAGTGACACAAGTCCCAAACTATAGGGACTATTAGTGTAATTTGCCCAAATATGAAATATATTGGATCATACTTAAAAATTTACAAAAATTAATCAATATCTATTTTAAACCCAATAAATATGATCATGGAAAAAAAAGTATACGTATCGGTAAGTTTTTTTCAAATTGTGCGAAAAATAAAAAAATTCACAGTTCCGGTTACCGCAACCGTTATGCTACGACCTTTACACCCCGCAACCGCAACTGCGCCACCGCCATCATTATGGCGACCGCAATCGCTTTTCAGAACTTTGTGTGTGTGTGTTTCTGGGATATGCATCTTAGTACTGCCGCTGATATGTGCATCAGAAAACGAAAAAAGTTAGTTGAATCAATATTTGTGGGTCTTCCAAAGGATTCCTTTCAGAATCCATTCTCTTTGGAAATTAGATTGAGCATTTCCCTTTTGGACCACATGCATCTTGTTTGTTTCAATGGTTAACACAGTGTGTGCGGACCATCAAGTTAAATTCTCTACATGATGTTTTCCTTCAAAAAACTGGATCTAGTATGGACTAACAGATTCAACGATGAAACACATTTCAGCACCTTGTGGTTGGGGGCACAATGGCAATGGAATTATCTTGAGTTGCGGCAGGAAACACATCTTGCATTGAATACTTAGGCGGTTATAAATCTGAATGGCTAGTGGGTAGTACATGCGTCTATCAAGCACGAACACCTCACCGGAGGTAACGTACAAGTCTCTGACACGTGTCAGACACGAACACACACTGGGCACGCTTCGGACACGTGTTGGACACGTTGGGGACCATTTTTTTTTTTTTTTGTAAATAAAATTTTTAATTTTTTTTACTAAAATAGCAAACCTAAAGTTGATAAATTTGATAAAATTAAATATTTGACATAAAATAAATATTGAATATTTAAAACTATGAAATATAAGAAATGTATAAAATTATATGTTTCGCACGTGTTCCCAATGTATTGTGTTTTATATTTTTTTGAAAATTTGCATGTACATGTTTCTTAGCATGCTGTTATTATCAAATTGCATGTTGATGTATCCTTAATTCTTTTTCAGCGTACAGTATATTTCTTCTTGTCATTGCATTAAACTTCTGATTTATTGTCTAACAAATAATTGCAATGGGTAGGTGCCTCCTCATTTACTTGATATGCATCATGCTAGAATGCCTTTGCCCCTTGAAATGGTAGAAGAGCCTGTTTATGTGAATGCAAAGCAATACCATGGGATTTTGAGGCGAAGGGAGTCACGTGCTAAAGCAGAGCTTGCAAGGAAGCTAATTAAAGTTCGAAAGGTCAACTTTTCAAATAATCCTTGTGTCATTGCTCAGAGCCTCTTATTTCTTAGCTTTTTTCTACCTTACATGATTATAGTTTATATAAATAACACTGTCAATGTCTGATTATCTAGATATCACACAATCATAGAATTATTTATTTATTTTTGTATTTATTGTGCATAGCTCTTAGACTATTGCAGGTCTTGATTTTTCCAGAACTTTATCCAGTTTTTAATTTTGACGTACTGTTTTTGTAATTTTTTCTTTCAGTTGAAAGATTGTGTAAGGTCCATGACATGATATGAGTAAATCATTGTGTTCAACTAATGAGAACCTATCGAAAAAAAAAGAAAAAAGAAAAAAAAAAAGTACACATATTCGATTCACATTAGTGGTATAGAGGAAAAGCCTAGTAATTTTATGTAGATGGTTGCTTTATGGGGGTTGTGGAAGGCCCCACGACATGACTTGATTTGTTGAACATTGTGTGTTGTACTTCAATTATGTAAGGGCCGAGCACATAAAAGCTGTGTTACATGGATTCTTCTACTTTTCCCAATGTACCCATGTCCACGGGATATGATAAGGATAAGGATGTGAGATAAGTATCCAACAACTATTCTCAATTTAGAAACTTGGATCCTCTAAATTTATATGATATTTGAAGAACAAAATAATCATATTTGCTAGTAAAGAAATATTTTAAGGTTCTCACATGAATGAGAGGTATAAACTATATATATATTTAAAATTCCATTTAATTTGATGTACATTTCTAAATAATTACAATATTTTATCTAAGAATATTATACACATGGTTGTTTGAATTCGCGATACGATTCACATGATTCAATACGATTTTTGCACACCGCAATTCGAATCTCCACCTAGAATGACAAATTCGAAGGAATCGTCCGATTCATATATTGAATAGTGTGAATCTCTTTGAATTGACAATACATGCGAGTTGAACGATTCAGTTCGTGTGCTTTTTTTTTCCCCTCCCAGCAATCGTTCGGAGTCTTAAGCGCCCCCCCCCCCCCCCCCCCCCAAAAAAAAAAAAAAGGGAATCGATACATACTAGAAAAGCAAAATCGAAATTGAAGATTATGAGCAGAGTATTTGATGAATCTTGTCTTTCTCCCTATGTTACGAGAAAACGCTAATACCCTAGCGAATTACTTATTGATATGCGCATTCCGAAACATGGTATACTTTCGTTCGAAACAGTAAATTTAATGATCCAAAATGATTCCAAATTTTTTTTCTAATATATTTCCTTAATGTTACCTTAGGAGAAAAAAAAAAAAAAAAAAAAAAAAAAAATCAAATATATGAACTAAAAGCGTAAGGTGATATGAAGGAAAAGTTTTTTTCTGGTGCGATTCTGTGAAAGCAGGAGCAAATACTTGATTTGTTGTGGTCATCAGTGTGCATGGCCACATAGCTGTTAAATTCTAGTCTCACTATTTTAATGGGTTCTCTCTCCCTGTCTCTGCGTTTTTGTAATCTTAGTTTCAGATCTACATTGCAGGTAATATATTCAAATGCCACTGCTTTTGTAACTAAGTTGCATGAAGCAGGAGCAGGGCAGGGTAGGAGGAGAGGGGCACATAGAAGAGTCTGAGGTTGGGAGAGCTTAGCAGACTGCTAATATATTTTATATATAAATATATTGTCTGAATTATTTTTGTTTCTTAGTTTTAAAATATATATATATATATATTACATAACCAGTTAAACTGTTAAACATAAGTACAATAAATTTTCATTCCAAAAGTAACAATTCATCACCATATCTTTACTCTTCAATCCTCACAGAACCCAAATTGAAAGATCTATTAAAAAATTTCATCCTTTAATTCTTAATAGGAAAGCCAAAATCGAGGATAAATATTTGTTCTCTACCAATATTTTTTTTTCTTGGTAGTTTTTCTTTGATTTCTTTGGGATTCATATGTTTTAGTGGTCCTATCCCAATTGAAACCATGATTCTATCTTGACAGAAATGTGGTTATGACAAGATTCTTATTCTGAACCGCAGAATCACAGTTCTAGAGCGGAATCATCACCTCAATAGAAGATTCATGCAACTAAGATTTGCAGAGCAGACCAAAATGCGTCTATGGAAAAAATCAAACCTAAGACCTAATATTAGGTGCTATCTTTGGGATGTCTACACATAAGACCTTCATGTGTATGGTCACTTTGGTTTCAGTCGGCTTGGGTTTCAATTCTTGGATGAATGTTCAAAAGAAAATTGTAGATTCAAATTTCAAGCCAAATTCTGCAAATATCATTCACCAGTTTTAATTGTCCCATCCACAGTCTCCTGAATAATAAAACAGTGAACTCTTGGAATTGCATTCTTTGTTTGAATGAATTGACCCTGACAATATTTCGAACTTTACTTCAATAAGTTGAATAAATCCCTCGTAATCTTTCTGGAGATAATTAATTTTTTACAGTGGAGGTAAGGTTTTTTTTTTTAAAGCATATCTTTACTTATGTCTACTACTAAAAGCCCGTTTGTGATAATTTTGTACAACTTTGTTGTGTCAGTCAGTATATCATTGAATGCTAGGATTAGCATGCTGGTGCTATCAGGGATTGAGATTCTCTTACTAGTTTCCCTCTTATTCTTTGAACAACGGGGGTAAAGAAAAATAAAGCCTAGATTTTGTTTAAGAACCCTTTTTTGATCTTCACGTTGTTTTTAATGAGTCCCTTTTCTTCTCAGAAATGTCAAACAGAACACTGGGTTATATTACGTCCTTCCCCAATCTTCTTGCTGATGCTGAAGCAGAATATTCTTCGTGGGACATTTATTTGGGTTTTTTGTTAATATATTGTATTCTAAGTGGCTAAAATCTCGTGGTATTAGCCATACCTGTTTTCACATGAAATACTAATGCCTGAGCTTTGTTGTAACATGCATTTTTTTCTTCCCTTTTCTACAGCCATATCTTCATGAATCCCGACACATGCATGCTATCAGAAGGGTAAGGGGGTCTGGAGGCCGTTTTGTAAAAAAGTCCGATGCTGAAGCCTCAAAATGCACAGCTGAAGAAACGGGAATAGGTTCTGCTTCTGCCACCTCATCACACTCTGCCAGTTCATCAGGTTCTGAACCTTTGCGCTGTGAGGCAGCTGAAACCCAGGATAGTCATCAAGAAGAAAAAGGGTCTGTAGGGCATGGAACTTGTGAAGCACGAGGATATGCCAATGACGGAGACTCTTCAACCCAGCAATGTGGGAGCATCTCATCTAAAAAGGCCTCACAAAGGTCACTTGCTATGTAGTGAGGGGCTGTTGTGTGAAGGATTGTCTCTGTCTCTCACCCAATCAGGAAAGATGGAAACCATTTACAACCTGTGTTTTCTTGCCATGGCAAATCGTTCTTGGCTATTTTAAGATGAGTGTTGTGGCAGTGTAGAACAACACGAGAGAGATGTTAAACTATCTCTCTCCTCTTTTGTGTTTTGTACAAAGAGAACTCATGTAGAATCTGAAGTTGGAAGGAAAGTCTGTAGGAAACCTTTTAAAGTTTGACAAAAGGTTTACCTATTTCTGTCCTCTTGTTATGTCTGATGTTGCAAATAGGATTTCAGTTGTGCCTTCTTGTGCAAGAAAGGTTAGGTTTTTAAATATTAGATGGTTGTTTTTGAGAAATAAACAATTGAGCTAGCAAATTAGCTCAGTTCTGTTAACCCAGCTCCTTTTATGGGTTGCTCTGTTTTTCAATTTTCTTCACCTCATGGTTATCTTCTGTTTTGTAGTGAAAATTTGATCCTGACTAATGAGATGATCAGTGTGCTAATATTAAGCTTTCTTCTTATGCTATGATTGCAATGTTTATTTCTATTGTAGTTTGGAAGCCACTATTTTGCAAAGATCAACTCTTGGTTTCGGTTGATGGATTTTGGCAAAGAAGATGGGCTGTGGCATGGGAGTGTGATTTCAGATGAGTTCTGTGCATCACGGTTTAGCAGTTCTAGTTTATAAAAGGCCCTTCAGTATGAGGCTGTTCTGTTCAAGGCTTGGCTGAAATTTTGTGTTTTTTGATTGCTTAGGTATGACAAAAACATAGGTATCACACCTAGTAAAGGAACACCTTAGCTGTTAGGTTAACTTTTAGTCTTTTGCTGAGCCCTTTAGGTAAACTATGCCTCTTGGGAAACTTGTGTTAGATCTATTTTAAAGCATTTGTAGCAACTAGCAAGAACAAAGATGAGCAAGTGATCTCTAAGAACTAATCTAGTGAGGCAATTATGAAATCAGATGTGAATCCAAAAGCAAAGTGAATCCCATTTTCAGATCCTGCATGATTGAAACCGCGGATGGTACTAATGATATAAAAGTCTTTAAAAGAAAAGCTTCAATCCTCTCATAGATAGGAACTAATCCGTAGCCTAATTAGTGGCTCGAGCTAAAGTTAATTGGGCAAAGATGCAAGCCCCATTTGATAGGGCAACTAGAGTCATGAGTACGCTTATGGCTCACCCCTATCTCAAAGGGGCCTTGCAAGCTGGAGTGATTATTTACAACCCTACAACTTTTTGACAAATGATTAATAAGGACAAATTGAGGAAGGCAAAAAGGACGTGTTAATATTATTATTAATTTTTTTAAAACATTAGTTGCCTAAAAATTGAGATTTTTAAAGAAGAAACAACAATTAACTATGGACAACATCATTGGTGTAGTAGGGGATCAGAACAATATGTTTATTTGAAGTATGAGTTTACTCTATTATCGTTTGATCCTTTGTTATATGATCATAGTGGCAAAATTAAAATTCTCTCTTACTTTGTGTTTTGGTTAAGGGAAATTTAGCCAAAATCGATCTTTGTTTAGTGAAAATGACAGCTCAATTTATTTTGTTTTATATAACTCTAAGACGAAAACACATAATTGAGAAATGACAAAGTAATTTTTTTTTTTTTTTTTTTTTTGTGGACAATATTTGCAAAGTAACATGTTACTGTCAAACAGAATAACATGTTACTATTTACATCAATTTCGACGGTAATATTTTTTTTTTTAAAGAATTTCATAGTCAACATGGATCTTATTTGATAGATCTTTTTTTTTTTAAAAAAACCGACAATGTTATTTTAAAGTTTAATATTTTGATAATACTGATATGTGTTGGACTTTTCAAGTAAAATTTTGTGTATTTGTCCTTAATATATTAAAGTTTTATTACGAGGAAGTTTTGACCAAATTCCCCTTTTCTCCCGAAACAAACGGAATGTTAGTGAAAAATAACAAACATAAAACACAAAAAATGATTTTTTTTTTTTTTTTTTTTTGAAGAAAATAAAGTCCTTCATTCTAATAATAATAACAACAGATAAAACCCATACGCATACAAAACATATAATTAGGCCTGAACTAAGGCCGACTTAGCCGCCTCATGGGCAGGCTAAACATCCTTCCTATTTACTTTAACGATACATACATGATCCAAACTATACAAAATAGCTAATATCTTTCAAAATGGAGTCCAACTCCCATTCCACCTCTGTTTTTGTTTTAATTCTCCACAGCAACACTCGACAATCTGTGCACAATAGGATCTGGACACCAACCAACATTCTTAGTAATAACATATGAAGCATTATCCATGCTTTTACCAGCATTAGTCCCAAGCAATTTATCATGAAGTTGTTTATTGGAAGGTAAATCCAGATGGTCAATCCACTCAATTGTTTGAATCGGATGCTCAAACTCATCCTGAAAAACCACTTTGTTCTTATGAATCCATACACCCCGTAGTACCTTAACGGCTTCCACTATAGCTTGGTCATCTGGTGCAATTCTGAACCAGAATTCAATCCATTCTTGAACAGACAATCTTTGCCCTGAATCAAAATCCAAATCCAACCAAGATCCCCTCCAAATGTGCTTTGCAAAGGGACACTGAAAACAGAAATGTTCCATTGATTCTTCTTGCTCCAAACATTTTGGGCATCGAAGATCAACTCTAATTCCTCTACTTATAAGCGCGGATTTGACAGGAAAAATTTTATGAATAAACTTCCATAGAAATAGAGGCCATTTTGCAGGAACTTGAAGGTTCCATATTTTCTTCCAACACCAACAACTTAACCCCAGACCATGTATTTCAGAGTCTCCCCTATCCATTGCCATAAAATATCCTGACTTCACAGAGTATCTGACATCTTCGCAGCCTTTCCACACCACTCTATCTGATTCCTCTACCATAAACAAGTGAATATTCTGAATATGCTTAGCCATATCACTCGGGAAGAGAGTATTAATTAACGGTTCCCTCCAAGTCCTCTTATTGCTATCAATTAAATGAGATACTCTAAAAGAGAACAATTTTTGTGGACTAAACCAACAATAGTGTAGAACTGAGATCAGCATACTGAGTTGAGTACAGTGTGTGTGGGCCCAAAACCACTTCATTGTGAGATCTGTTTGATCTCATCTGGACTAATTTCAGATGGGTTTTCCACAAGATCAAAATTTTATCCTCTTGTCCGGGTGCACCACCTTTAAGTGATGATAAATCAAGTATAAACCTGCTCAATCCCAAAACAGCAAATCATGATTAGTGCCCAAGTCATTACAGCACATGCGATTTGTTTTTGGAAATTTAAAGTATGAACTTTCCAAGATGTACATAGATCTTGTCTGAAATTCCTGATATTGATTTTGTTAGTCCACTGCCCAAATGGAGAAACCACGGATAGTGGAAGAAGATAGGTAAGGTGGCTCTCCCACTCTTCCACTCCACCAACCCCACTAGCTAGTGGAAGGGGTAAGTGGTGGCCAATCAAAGCCTCTCTCATTTGTGTATAAATGAGGTGAGGAGGAAGAGCTAGAGAGATATAGATTACAATGTGTAATCTGAGAGAGATTGTGAGCAAAAACACAAAGTGTATGTGTAAGTGAGAGTATTGTAGTGAGTGAGTGAGGTGTGAGTGGTGTAAACTCCCTCCGGGAAATTCTATAGTCGATAGCTCTCCGTGGACGTAGGTAATTGCCAAATCACGTAAATATTCTTGTGTTATTGTATGTGATTGATTTCTGGTGTCTTACAGTCCCAACAGATTTTCTGTAAGTGTTTTCAGAAACATTGGAAGCTATTGAACAATTTTCAAGTATTAGCAATGCCAAATTTCACATGTTACATGTGAAACTTTTAGAATGAAATAGTGTCAAGAGAGTGAATACTAACTGTGAGAATTACGTGGGAACTACTATAGACACATGTTATTATTCTAATATTATGGTTGATAGAATTATGGTGCATATCTCAATAGTACATCTCAACAGTGCATCTAGATAAGGTTTATCCTCACTTAGAGCTCATTTGGCAATTGACTATTTTAGTTGGTTTTTAATTTTTTACGAAAACATGTACAAAAAAAATAAAAAGAGTGATGTGACAACTTTTTAAGCCATATTAGCCACTCCCCAAGCAAGGCCTTAATAAGTAGGAATTATCCACAACCAGCGGATATATAATCTTAAAGGCAGTTGTTTAATTCTCTATAAAAGGATCCCTCCAGTAGAATAAGTTAATCTCTCACACAAAAACTCCATAGTTACTTCTATCTTCATCTGCATCAAACTTGGTTCTAACTTGGGCATTAATGTACCCGACCAGCCTACGTCGGATGGGGCACTAATGGTATGCCATTTTGCAAATTCATGGGTGTGGTTCATCACTTCTTTGATTTCTTCAACAATGGTGTGAGTCAGGGATGCACCCGTGGGGGGCCTAAAGCTTTGAAAAAACTCCCTAGATATAGTATTAAAATTACAAATATTTTTAAATTATATAGGTTCGCTTTCCCAAAATTTTTGTAAAAAATTTAAGAACCGCGACCCCCTAAATTTTCTACTTTAAAATTTAAAAATTTAATTATTTTTTTGATAAATACTAAAAATAATAATAATAATAATTTATTTTTTAAGTATAATTAATTTTTATTTTAAATTTAGTAATGTTAAAATAATTGAGAATTTATTTGTTAATATGTTAAAGTCTTTTTTGTCTGATTAGGGCCGAAATTTTTTAATTGTTTGGTCATAACTAAATAAAAAAAAAAAAAAATACTACTCACGTGTAACCTGCCCCACGCTTGAAAATATTTCCAAATTCTTATTAACCTAATTGTTTAAGTCCCCTTCTCCACTTTACTCTCTCTCTCTCTCTCTCTCTCTCTCTCTCTCTCTCTCTCTCTCTCTCTCTCTCTGTAAATGATATGAAAGCTTGGAAAAGAACTCGTAGAACGTACAAAATACTTGTGGTCAATGGTGCGTTTTCTTCAGTTTCTACGACGACAACAGAACGTGCATATTCAGTCATGAAAATTGTAAAGACTAGATTGCATAATAGGATAGAGGATTATTTTCTTTCAAGCTACTTGTTAACATATGTTGACTAAGACATTGCTCGAGATTTTGATGTAGATTCCATCATAAATGCTTTTCATATTATGAAAGAACGTCGAGTACAACTTTAGATGCCTAAGTAGATATGTAAAGCAAATGGTTGCTTTTTGAAAATTAATATGGATTTATTAGAACATATCTAATTGTATTTTGATAATATTTTGTAATTATATACAATGAATGGAAACATCTAATTATATATTTTTGTGATATTTGGGTAGAAATTGATATTACATATCACATGCTCATTACAAATTTTTTGATTGTATATACTGTTGGAACAATCTTCTGTGTAAATAAAATAAACTGAAACTAATTCAAACAAAATAAATAAATAACATACCGAATTTATTTATCGAACCGAATTAAAATCAAAAGACCAAGTCGAGTGTGAGACACTTTGTCCTTAAGAAAGATTCACCCCGCTACGGTACTTACGGTTGAGTGGCGTCTATCTCCCAGGATACAATGATCTTAACCAATTTGTAGTAGCACACCAAAACAAATTGTTCGGCGAACCAAACCTGTGTTCTAACTCTCTGAATATTTATTCCTAAAGTTATATATGAAGAATAATGCACTAAAAGGAAATGGACAGCAAAAGGACAAAATTTCAGACTAAATTTTTTGGATCCGTTAGACTGCTGGAATATGGCTCTATTTATAGGCAAAATTTACACATTTTCTTTTCTTTCCCTGGAATTGAAAACCCTTCTGGTTGTTCCATGTAAATTTCTTCCTCTAACTCACCATTTAAGAAAGCGGTTTTAACATCCATTTGATGAATTTTTAGATTGTATAGAGATGCAATGGCAATTAGCATTCTAATGGATGTTATGCTAATAACCAGTGAGTATGTATCAAAGTAATCAAAACCTTCTTTTTGTCTAAAACCTTTGATCACAAGTCTTGCCTTGTATTTGTCAATTGATTCATCTACTTTCATTTTCCTTTTGAAAACCCAATTGTACCCAAGAGGTTTACAACCTGGTGGCAGGTCCACTAATTCCCAAGTGTGATTTTGCAAGATGGATTCAACTTCACTGTTGACAGCTTCTTTCCATAAAGGAGCTTCAGGACTGGACATAGCCTCTTTAAAAGTTAAAGGCTCATTTTCTAACAAATATGTTAGAAAATCAGGACCAAAAGATTTGAGGTTCTAGCACGTTTACTACGCCTAAGTTCCTCTTCCTCATTTTGATCTAACTCTTGTTCTTGATCATGTTCTTGATCCTGACTAGTAATAGTATTATGAGATCTTTTATTGTTACTAGTCTCTTGTCCAGTCTTATTTGAAAATACATGTTCAAAGAATGATGCATTCCTTGACTCAATAATAGTATTTACATGCATTTCGATATGTTCTGATTTATAAATCAAAAACCGATATGCACTACTATTCTTAGCATAACCAATGAAAATGCAATTAATGGTCTTAGGACCTATCTTAGTCATTTTAGGACTAAGAATAGCCACTTTAGCCAAACACCCCCACACTTTTAAGTATTCGTAGGATGATGCTCTTCCATGCCACAATTCATAAGGTATTTGATTCACTTTCTTTCGGGGTACTTTATTAAGTATATAATTAGCAGAAAGTATTGCTTCCCCCCACAAGTTCTGAGGTAATCCAGAACTGATTAACATGGCATTCATCATTTCTTTTAAAGTCTTATTTTTCCTTTCAGCAATTCCATTTTGCTGAGGTGAGTAAGGAGCGGTGGTATGATGAATTATTCCATGTTCTTTACAAAATTCACCAAAAGGTGATTCATATTCACCACCTTTATCACTTCTAAGTTTCTTGATTTTCTTACCAAGTTGATTTTCAACTTCATTCTTATATTGAATGAAAATTTTCAAAACTTCATCCTTGGTTCGAATTAAATAAACATAACTATATCTAGTATAGTCATCAATAAAAGTGATAAAATATTTTTTCCCACCTCTAGTTTGAATTGATTTAAAATCACAAATGTCACTATGAATTAATTCAAGTGGTTCCGTACTTCTTTCAATTGAACGAAAATGAGTTTTAGATAATTTTGCCTCAACACAAATTTCACATTTATGATTTGAATCAATGTCAAATTTAGGTAAATATTCCATATTAATTAATCTACGCAAAGATCCATAATTAACATATCCTAGTCTACCATGCCATAAATTTGAAGACTCAAGCAAGTAAGAAGAAGATGTAGTATCATTAATAACTGAGGGTACAACGGTCATTACATTTAATTTGAAAATACCATCAGACATGTAACCTTTTCCAACATACATCACATTCTTTGTAAGTACAAATTTATCACTCTCAAATACTAGCCTAAACCTATTTTTACTCAACAAAGATCCGGAAACAAGATTCTTACGAATATCCGGTACATGTAGCACATTGTTGAGAGTGAGTTCCTTTCTAGATGTCATTTTGAGTACAATCTTTCCTTATCCTTCAACTTTGGAAGTTGAGGAGTTGCCCATAAAAAGTTGTTCACCTTTGTCCACTGAAGAATAAGATGTGAATATCTTTTTGTCGGCACAAATATGGCAAGTAGCACCAATGTCCACCCACCATTCTTTAGGATTTCCAACAAGATTTGTCTCGGAAACAACTGCAGAAAAATTGATATCATCTATACCATTGGAAATCTTGTGCACTTCGGTCATATGGGCTTGAGCAGGCTTCTTGTTTGTTCTTCTTTTGCTTTTGCCTTTGCTACGGCAATCTTTGGCTCGATGTCCTTCTTTGTCACAGATATAACATTTGCCATTGAACTTGTACTTTTTATTATCCCTCCTTTAGAGCCTTGTGATGAACTTTCTCCAAAAGACTTTCGTTTCTTGATTTTTGAAGCATGTTCCACCACATTTGCCTTAGACTCCATAGGATGCTTACCAGCCCGCTTTTCAGAATTGCGGTTGTCCTCCTCAATCCTCAAACACACAATTAATTATTCCATAGAAATTTCTTTGTGCTTGTGTTTGAGGTAGTTCTTGAATTCCTTCCAGCCTTTTGGTAATTTTTCAATTAAGGCTGCAACTTAGAAGGATTCACTGAGAGACATGCCTTTTGCGTGAATGTCATGCAAAATGAGTTGGAAATCTTGAGCTTGGCTAATCACAATTTTTGAATCAACCATTACAAAATCTAGGAATCTGCCAACCACAAATTTCTTTGAGCCAGCATCTTCCGTTTTGTACTTTTTCTCCAATGATTCCCAAAGTTCCTTTGCTGTCTTGATTGGACTGTAGACGTTGTATACTGTGTTGTCAAGTCCGTTCAAGATGTAGTTCCGGCAAAGGAAATCGGCATGTTTCCAAGTATCAACCGCAACAACCACTTGCCGGTCGGTTTCATCCTCTTTCAAGATAGGAGTATCTTCACGGAGAAAACGAGCCAGGTTTAGAGTTGTAAGATAGAACAACATTTTCTGTTGCCATCTTTTAAAGTCAGTTCTTGAGAACTTCCCTGACTTTTCACCGTGATTTACCGGTATTGTTACAACAGGAGAGGGGGTTAGCGTCATTGTAGCCACCACAGTAGTACTTGTTTGGGCATTCGTTACAGTAGTCATCAATTCTAATTTATAAAACAAAATTATAATTAGAATTTATACTACACAGAAAATTAAAACCAAAAATCACAGAATTTTAAATTCTGTAAAAATAAAATAAACAAGAATTGTAACTTTTATTTGCAATTAATTTGAAAATAAAATAAAATTTTA
Source organism: Camellia sinensis (assembly GCF_055761805.1). NCBI lineage: Eukaryota > Viridiplantae > Streptophyta > Magnoliopsida > Ericales > Theaceae > Camellia > Camellia sinensis. Next base: position 116,883,380 of record NC_138974.1, read on the forward strand.
TTTAACCAAATTAAACCAAAACTACAGAAATAAATTCTGTTAAAATAACAGAAACAAAACAAAATGTAACTTTTATTTTCAATTAATTTGGAAATAAAATAAAATAAAATTTTATTTAACCAAATTAATTTCACACAGAAAACTAATTCAAATTCACAGAATTAAATTCTGTAAAAATAAAAGAAACAAAAATATAACTTTTATTTTCCTATTAATTTGGAAATAAAATAAAATTTTATTTAACCAAATTAATTCCACACAGAAAATTAAATTCTGTAAAATAAAAGAAATAAGAAAATAACTTTTATTTTTCAATTAATTTGGAAATAAAATAAAATTTTATTTAACCAAATTAATTCTACACAGAAAATTAATTTCTGTAACACTTCAATAATTAAAATACTAAAACAGAATTTTAATTAATGAAAACTCAGAAAATAATTTCTAAAAACCCAAAATTAATTTCTGAAAAAATTTCACAAAAATATATTCTAAATTGTTAATGACACTAGTATCGTACTACTAGTTGTCAAAGAAAATAGACAATATATTACTACTATCTGTCATATAGCATATAATCACTATTTGTTTTTCTAACCAGAATATTATTTTGTAAATCCACATAAAATAATTTTCTTAAAAAGAAGAAAGAGAAAAGGAAACAAACGAAAAATTCTGTAAACGGAATAATTCGAATCTTTCTTAAGATTGTTGGAACAATCTTCTGTGTAAATAAAATAAACTGAAACTAATTCAAACAAAATAAATAAATAACATACCGAATTTATTTATCGAACCGAATTAAAATCAAAAGACCAAGTCAAGTGTGAGACACTCTGTCCTTAAGACAGATTCACCCCGCTATGGTGCTTACGGTGAGTGGCGTCTATCTCCCAGGATACAATGATCTTAACCAATTTGTAGTAGCATACCAAAACAAATTGTTCGGCGAACCAAACCTGTGTTCTAACTCTCTGAATATTTATTTGTAAAATTATATATGAAGAATAATGCACTAAAAGGAAATGGACAGCAAAAGGACAAAATTTCAGACTAAATTTTTCGGATCCCTTAAATTGCTGGAATATGGCTCTATTTATAGGCAAAATTTACACAGCCCGAACAGGTACAAAAGAATTTGAACGCAAAAAGAGGTTATGACCGTTTAGCACATTTGAATACCAAAATTCAAACAATTTTGAAAAAGTTGTCCAAATGTGGACAAAACAAATTTTAGGAAACCACTTAGGAACTTAAAATTTAAATTTAGAATTAAATTAAATTTTTATAATTACAAATTTTAGGAAACCACTTAGGAACCCAAAATTTGAATTTAGAATTAAATTAAATTCCCACAATAATTTTTATTAAAAAAATTCAAATGAATTTTATCTAAAAAACTAATGTTAGACCCGAAAACGACGTCAACTTCCTATTCACTCATAAATAGTTTTGACGTTCCGTCTTCGGGTCTAACATTAATTTTTTAAATAAAATTCATTTGAATTTTTTCAATAAAAATTATTGTGAAAATTTAATTTAATTCTAAATTCAAATTTTGACTTCCTGAGTGGTTTCTTAAAATTTGTAATTATGAGAATTTAATTTAATTTTAAATTTAAATTTTAAGTTCCTAAGTAGTTTCCTAAAATTCGTACATCTTCCTTTATTTATTTTATATTCAAATAATATAATATATATATATATATATTCAAATAGTTTAATATATATATTTTTTCAATTGGTTTAATAATAAAGGTCCAACACTGTTATCCAACGGTTTACTTTTATTTCCAATTGGTTGAAAATTTGTCCACCTTCGGACAACTTTTTCAAAATTGTTTAAAATTTGGTATTCAAATGTGCTAAACGATCAGAACCTCTTTTTGAGTTCAAATTCTTTTGTACCTGTTCTATCTAAATAGCACCTGTTCGGGCTGTGTAAATTTTGCCTATAAATAGAGCCATATTCCAACAGTTTAAGGGATTCGAAAAATGTAGTCTGAAATTTTGTCCTTTTGCTATCCATTTCCTTTTAGTGCATTATTCTTCATATATAATTTTAGGAATAAATATTCAGAGAGTTAGAATACAAATTGGTTAAGATCATTGTATCCTAGGAGATAGACGCCACTCAACCGTAAGCACCGTAGCGGGGCAAATCTGCCTTAAGGACAGAGTGTCTCACACTCGACTTGATCTTTTGATTTTAATTCGGTTCGATAAATAAATTCGATATGTTATTTATTTATTTTGTTTGAATTAGTTTCAGTTTATTTTATTTACACAGAAGGATATGTTATTTATTTATTTTGTTTAAATTAATTTTAATTTATTTTATTTATATAAAAAATTGTTTCAACATATACACTCACCCCCAATATTAGAATCTTGCATTCATCCCTAGCGTGAGTTCAATTTTTTTTCCACACATTAACTTCACTGACAGCCAACTTCATTATTTTCCTACGTTTTCTCAGCAACCCAAACAAAGCATTATTATGGTAAGCAGAATATCATTGGATGTTGATTGGGTGTAATCCATGCTACCATTAAGACCCAGGAATTTCTACACAAAATTAAGAATGTTATAAACACAATGAATATTCTGAAAAAAAAAAAAAAAAAGTCACCTTTAAAGTCTCGTAACACCTCTCAAGGTCATCATTAACCAAGATGTAATCAAAGAGACCGGAAGATCTTCCTTGCTCAAGCTTATCTCTAGCATTGTCTAGACGCTTTTTAGACCTGTTCATCAATCTCTGGTTCCCTACGTGCCAAAAATAAATAAAATAATAATAATAATAATAATAATATTATTGTTATTATTATTATTGTAAATATATGAATTTGGAAGAAAATTCAATTTCAAGCGCCTCTCAAGCTCTTCAAATGAAAACAGGTTGATAAAAATAAAAATAACTTTTATAGCATATATAGAAAAAAGTTGTGAACTCTTAAGCGTCATCGCCATCGTTAACATAGGGAGTATATATTTCCATTGTCAGTGTACGACATAATTCCGGGTCGGGATTGTCTCTGATTCAGATCTAGAACTCTCTGATTCAGTTCGATTTATTGGGCTTATTTTTGGATTTTTTTTTGATAATCAGAATCATTTACATTTTAAAATTTGTTGAGTATATTATTTTTGTAAAAAAAATACAACGATCGGATAATTGATACTATGTATTCGGATCACTTTTGTTTGAAAAAAATCGACGGCCAGAAAATTAAAGATTCATAAAAAAAGTAATCATGGTAGACTTATTTATTTTGATGATTTATTTAATTATATTTTAATTTATTTAAAAGAAAAAAATAAAATCCAAACTTTACTTTGGTGATTTATTTAATTATATTTTAATTTATTTGAAAAAGAAAAATAGAATCCAAAATTTATTTTGATAATTTATTTAATTATATTTTAATAGAATCCAAAATTTATTTGGATGATTTATTTAATTATGTTGTAATTTATTTAAAAAAGAAAAATAGAATCAAAATTTATTTTGTCCCATTATTTCTCACCTAAACTTTTATCCTAAATATTATTTGAATGTATTTAATATTTACTGAAATCAGGAATTCATTTCAACTCAAAAATAATGTCCAAACCAGAGGTTCAAACAGCCCAAAACAAAGGTTCAAACAGCCCAGCACAGTAGCAGGCCAAAAGGTTCAAACAGCCCAGCACAACAGCAGACCAAAAGATTCAAACAGCCCAGCACAGCAGCAGACCAAAAAGTTCAAGTGGAAGATATTCAAATTAGTAATGATGGAGTGGAAGATATTCAAATTAGTAATAATGGAGTAGAAGATATTCAAATGAATACAACGGGTATAAATGACTATAAATTCAAATGAATACAACGGCTATAAACGGTCATAAATTCAAATGAATACAATGGTTATAAACGGCTATAAGTTTCATTATATACACCAAAACCTCAATGTAAACAAGTAACAAAAAAAATCAGAAAATATTCTTTGATCTATGATCATTCACATCTATTCTCTGAAAAATTCTTTGAGAAGTGTTCTTCAATTTTTGTTTACATCCTCTTTTAGAAATTATATACTGAGACGTATAGCTTTAAGCTCATCTTTCCCATGTAAGGTTTACAGAAAAATCTGAGTTTCATTTTTATATCTATCTTTGAGAAATAATTCTGGTAACTTTCTGTGAAAGCAAAAACATCTTCTTTTCAACTTTGTAAAAGTGTAGTACACTCAGTATTCTTGACTTAGAAAGCCTGTGTAAAATCCGTGGAGGGTTGCTCCATCTGTGAAAAGGTTGCTAGCACCTTGTGAAGCTAGAGAATAGTGGAAAATCTCAAATGAAACTTGAGGAGTGGACATAGGCCGAGTTGAAGTCGAACCACTATAAATTTGTTTGTCTTTTTTTCCCTTATCTCTTTGTTTTATTTAAATTGTCATAGCTATATTTCATATTTTTATTGTGCTAAAATCATTAATTGACATAGTTATAAGAACACTTGTTTTAATTATTTTTATTTCATCAACTATATTTATCTATTGTGCTAGTCATAATTTTTATTAGAGTATTATTATTTTTATTTGTAAAAACCTAATTCATCCCCCTCTTAGGTTGTCTTTTGGGTAACAATTGGTATCAGAGTCTAGACTCTTGATTTAGATTTAACCATCTCGAAGTTTCGATATATGGCAACCTTAGCTGAAGGACAAGTCACAAATAGACCACCATTGTTTAACAGAAACAACATAGTCATGGAAAGGATAAGATGACTTTATACCTACAAGCCATTGATTATGCCATGTTGATTATTGTCACCAAAGGTCCAAAAATTCCTCCCAAATTAGTAGACAAAATTAGTGTACCTAAAACTGAAGATGAATGTGATGAGAGGGATCATAAATTATTACAAGCCAATGCTAAAGCCAAACTCACCCTTGTTTGTGGATTAAACTCTAAGAAGTATAATAGAATTTCAAGTTGTGATTCGGCAAAAAAAATTTGAGACAAACTTGAGGTAACGTATGAAGGTACAAACGAAGTGAAAGAATCTCGTATTGATATACTTGTTCATAGTTATGAATTATTTAAAATGAACTCTGATAAATCTATTTCAAGTGTGTTTACTAGATGTACTAAAATTGTAAACTCTTTGAAATCTCTTGGAAAAATTTATACTGACAGTGAGTTTGTGAGAAAAATTCTTAGGTGTTTACCGAAGAATTGGAAAGCAAAGGTCACGGCCATTATAGAAGCCAAAAATCTCTCCACACTTGGATTGGATGAGCTTATGGGTTCCCTTATGACTCATGAGACCACCATAAAAGGACATGAGGATGTTGAAAACAAAAAGAAAAATGGAATTGCATTCAAAACCTCATCAAATGAAGAAAAACATGAAAATTTCAGTGAGGATGAAAGTTATGCCATGTTTAGTAGAAATCTCAAAAAGCACTTCAAGAAAAACAATTATGGAGGAAGAAGACTTTTCAAGAAAGAGTACAACAAAGATAACAAGAAAGAGTCTATTATTTGCTATGAGTGCAAAAATCCTGGACATATAAAGATGGATTGTCCAAAATTGAATAATCATGGAAAAGACTACAAAAGAAACAAAAAAGCCATGGTAGCAGCTTGGAGAGAAAGTGAAGATGAAAGCTCAAGTGATGAAATTGAAAATAAAGTAGCCAACTTATGTCTCATGGCTCTTGAAAATGAAAACTCTACTCAAGATGAGGTGACTACTCTTTATGAAGAACTTGAAAATACATTCCATGAACTACAAGAAGAATTTAGAAAAGTTTGTGTCAAAAATAATGTGTTGAAGAAATCTGTTGCATCTTTATCTATTAATGTAGAAGAATTAAAAAATTGTTTTGAAAAATGATTTGATACTATCTCTAATGAAAAAACTACTTTAAAAAACAATGTTGATGATTTAACAAAAATACTTAAAAATTTTGTAAAAGCTAAAGATAATCTCAACATGCTTCTTAGAAATCAAAGATGTGCTTTTGATAAAGTAGATATTGGATATAACCTTATTAAGGAACAAAAGAATCTCAATACAATTTTTGAAAAAGCACCTCTCATGACACACCCTCATATTACTTGTCATTATTGTAGAAAGAAACACCACTATATATCTTATTGTCTATTCAAAAAGAATATGAATTGGGAATTAAAAAGATTTGGATTATTAAGGGATCTAACAAAACTAACCAAGAAGGATCCAAGAAATTATGGGTACCAAAAACTAACACTTGATTATCATCTTGTAGGTTTGTTTTAAGTCCAAAGCTAAATAATGAAAGTGGTACCTTAATAGTGGATGTTCTAGACACATGACCAGAGATAAATCATTCTTTACTAAACTATCATCAAAAGATGGAGGATTTGTTACTTTTGGAGATAACAAGAAAGGAAAAATCATCGGTATTGGTAGCATCGGTATTTCTCCTAACCTTTCTATTGAAAATGTTTTACTTGTTGATGGACTTAAGCATAACCTACTTAGTATTAGCTAATTATGTAATAAAGGTAATCGAGTTATTTTTGATAAATCACATTACACAATTAAAAGCACAAATGATCATAAAGCTTTATTCGTTGGTAATCGCCATGATAATGTTTATGTTTTTCATCTTAATGATCTCTATACTAGTGATATTAAATATTTATATATCAATAATGAAAATAGTTGGTTATGGTATAGAAGACTTGGTCACGCTCATATGGATTTAATTACTAGACTTTTGAGAAATGATTTGGTCATTGGACTTTCAAAAATTAAATTTGAAAAAGATCATCTTTGTAGTGCTTGGCAACAAGGAAAACAAACTAAAGCATCATTTAAATCAAAATCTCATATTTCCACAACTAGACCTTTACAACTATTGCACATGGATTTATTTGGTCCCTCAAGGACATCTAGTCTAGGTGGTAAACATTATTGTCTTGTTATTGTTGATGATTATTCAAGATTTACATGTGTTATATTTTTAGCACACAAAGATGAAACATTTTTTTCTTTTACAAAACTCTGTCACAGAATTCAAAATAAAAAAAGCTTTCTTATTACTAATATTCGAACCGACCATGGCAGAGAACTTGAAAATGAGAAATTTGAATTGTTTTGTGATAAGCATGGTATTGGACATAATTTTTCAGTACCTAGAATCCCTCAATAAAATGGTGTAGTAGAAAGGAAGAATAGAACTTTAGAAGAGATTAGTAGAACAATGTTTTGTAAAAATAATCTTCCTAAATATTTTTGGGCCGAAGCCGTTCACACCGCATGCTATATTTTAAATCGTGCATTAATTAGACCTATTTTCAAAAAGACTCCTTATTGTAGACGTCCCCGAACGTCCCGGGAGAAACCCCACTTTGTTCATTTGGGCTTACTACAGTTCGAACTCAATGTCACGGTTCTGAATCTAATCTCATAAAGTGCAATGCAAGATCGATAAAACACCAAAGAGTTCAAATCCGGCAAATCGTTTTGAAAGACTGATTTTTATAAAAAAGTGCCAAACATGGACTGCTTTGCCAGATACAGAGTCGCCACCTAAATATTTTGTTGTGGGAGAATTTAGGAAACCCTAACTCGTGCCTAAGGCCACGTGTCCGTCATCACCAAAGTTGTCTCGGCTAGGGAACTTGGGTACGATTGGGGAAGGTCATGCAATGAGCACCCCTGCTCGCCCGATCAAAGATCGGCCACTACTAAACATGATATCTTGTTTTTGAAAACACATGCGTTTTTATTCTAGTTTATTAGCCTAGAATTACTATGTGATGAGCACAGCATACAAGTATATACTGGATCACCTAAGTTGGAACAAAACATCTCATATTTGTTTTGGAAGCGGTTTGCTACTCGCAAGTAGGCTAAAATGCGGATTTTGCCACCCTTAAGTGGGCTTAGAAAAATATGGTGATTTGCCACTCTCAAGTGGGCTTAAAACTCGCAATCAATGAATTATTCCAATTCAAATAATCCAACCTTCACCCACAGGCATTCAGGCAGTTATATCACATAAGCAGTTAGCCTCATGGCAAGCATGCTATCATGGCAGTCACTCACACACATGCAAGGATGCTAAAGCATAAACACTCACCGAGTACTCCAAGCCAAACAGAAACTAGTTAGTAATCAATGCATGATCCTAGTTCATGTTAAGATGGCGAATGTAACACATGCAAGATGCAACTAAGATAGGTTCGGCTATTCTAAGATAGCATATGAGGTACTACAGATAACATGTATTCAACTTGGAATTGAAATACGATGCAGTTAGTATGATATGCCGAGCTCGGTGCATGCAAAACAGATGAACGGATACAAACATACGAGCATAAGGATGCTAATTGAAACGTGCCCTAGAACTAACCATCATAAGCTGATAAATAAAAAGGAAAAAGATGTGGAGTTGGAAAACATACATCACATACACGCACACTTATTACAACATTGCCCTCTCTCGGAGGGTCCGAATAAATAATACATAATCGAATTAACTAATTATTACACAACACTAACTAATTAACAAATTAACTAAACTAGCGTGCAAACTATGTAAAATGGACTGCCTCAGCTCTGCTTTGAATGATAAAGGATGCATGCATGCTCCAGTCGCCTTGTCGGGAAATCCATCGCGATGCCTCGACTCACCTTTGTTTGTAATTGATCTCAAAAACTTGCACGAGGCTCCAGAGAGATGAAACTCCACCCAAGGAAGCTATAGGAAGGCTGCCGACCAAGCTATGGGCAAGGGAGACCACCTGCCGACCACCCTTGGTGGTGAAGACCAGAAAAGGTGATCGGCCTGCCAGAAAACCTGGTCGGCCGACTAGTTCATTCTTCTGGTTTCTGTTTTTTCTGCAACAAAGGCAAGGGAAAGAGAAGGCAAGGTATTTTCAACATATGTGTGCCCGACCATTCTCTCCATCATTGCATAAGCTCTAGGGAGTGTAGTCCTCGATCCTCGGGCCACCAATCACGCATCCCGATGCATGATGGCTGAGGAGTCGAATCGCACGACTCAATGGGACATGAATGTACATATAAGCAACTAAAACCAACAACTCCATCATGGATGGTCAAGAGTGTCAGTGACCGGAAATCGAGGCACGTTTCATCACTTGGAGTATGAAACGTTCTTCGTTTCCCGTGTTTGGACTAACTCCTATTCCAAACACAATGCAACAAACAATGTATGGACAAATGAAACTCTAGCATGTGATCTAAATGCAATGCAACTAAATGATGCGAAGATACACGGAATGTCATGCAAGCATGCAAATGGCATACACAATGCTATGAACTAATCAATGGCATACTCAATGCACATGGATTATATGGCATGCATATACAATGCACTAACATACGCAATGTTATGAACGAGGCATACGCAATGCAATGATCGAACATGCGATAACATGGATTATATGGCATACATAATGCAAAATGGACTTAAACCAAGATGGATGAACCTCAGCTACACCCAAATCAGTGGCCAATATGATGAAAATAAGGCAACAAGATACATGCAAACAATCACAAATGCAAGGGACCAAACCTAAGGAACAAAGTGCAACTCTACCAAAGCATGACAATGATGAAATATGGCATAGAATGACACATTTTCCAGCTTTGAAATGGCATAAAAGACGGTCCCGAATTATGCAAACAACTCACCCGATGCATGTTGGATGGCACAATTACCGAAACTAGTGAAATGCATTACACTAGAGGTATGCAAAGCGATGCCCAAATGACCAAACCAACCCCAAACAGTCCCTATGCAGACCCAAAACAATGGCAAAATGGACTAAAATGATAGCTTGCAATGCACAAAAATGAAGCTCATACAATAGGCCAAAAATGAGGCATACAAGCACAACTCTCAAACGCATTTAAAGAGTGGAAAATATGGGAATATGGCACAAGTGTAAGCTTTGAAATAGCATGGTCAATGATGCCAAAACATGAAAACAACTCAAGTTAAGCATGCAAGAGGCTTCAAAAGTCAAAGCTAGACAAGGGTATTACACTACAAGCATGCATGGCAAGCATCATTCGACCATGGGACCTTAAAATAGAGCTAAGGCAGCCCAAAACATGAACAAAATCAGTTTGAAGTATGGCCAAAATATGCTAGAATCAATGGCCAAAACAACATGCAATGGAAGCTAGTGAGCATGGTTTACACTACAAGCATATGAAGCATTCAAGAGGCCACTAAACCAGTAAAAGTTAGAGACATGACATACCAAATAAAGCCCAAAAATCCACTGAAACATGATCAATGCATGCAAGAATGTCATGCTCCTTTGATAGGCTATAAGAGGGGTTATTCTACACATGCAAGAGGCAAACAAAAGGTGACCAAACTAGCCATAGACAAAGTCTAGGCAGGCCCTAAAAGTCACTGAAAAGGGCCTGAAACAAGGCTTGGAGGTGTGCAAATGAAGGCTCCTTTGTAAGGCCAAAAATGCTAGTGAACAACACAAGGAGGGAGAGGGTCACCCCTCTCTGATTTTGGCTCTCAAAAACACATGTTAACCACTGAAAATTTGCTGGATTTCAGTGGTTAAAAGGCCAAGCAAAGGTCAACACAAAGGCCTTAGGGCATGGCTCAAAACAAGGCAAAATGAAGTATGCAGGGGGGTAGATGACCCCCAACAACAAAATGAGTTTAAACAAACATCAAAAGGACCTCAAAATAAGACTTTTTTCAGTTGACAACAAAGCTCAAATATGCATGAAAATAAGGCTAAGAGATGGATCAAAATAAAGCTTAAAAGAGGAAAAAAGTGTGTTACCCTTGAAGCTCAGCAAGACAGCAACTTTTGGACCCAAGACCCAACTCCTTAACCTCTAAAAATGGCCTCCAAGAAGCTCCAAGCAATGGTGGAAGGGTTAGGCTATGAGGTGGTGTGCAAAGGTGCAAGAACAAGACCCTTTTGAACCCAAAATATAGAGATAAAGAGAGAGATATGTATTGGAGCCTTAAACCAATTTCTGAACCTGTGCCAACAAGAGAGGAGGGCCTCTCTTATAGAGATACAAGGCCAAAGCTTCCTCAAGAAGCTAAAAACCAAGGCTCAAGATCCTCTATACACGTATATGAAGGATACAGTCTGTGTTTTCCAGCTGGCACAACTGGCACACACAGAGACAAGACTGGAGGAGGCAGGCTGACCAGTTCAGGTGGTTGGCCAACCACTTCCCCTGGTCGGCTGGCCAGTTCAAAAGGTTCAACTCAAAAAAAAGTGGTCGGCAGCCCCATTTGATGGTCTCCACATTGAATGCAAGCTAGTGGTATGGTGGGAGACTAGTAAATATGGCTCAAAAACCAAGGAGACCAGCTTCTTGGCAAGAAAATCGGCTGGCGAGAGAAAAGTGGTCTCCTACCCTTGTACCACCTCCCAAACAATGAAAACAAGGTTTATGCCAAAAATGAACTAAGACGGATGCAAAACGAGGATTCGGGGGTCAAAACGCGCAGCGGGTGCCCCGAAAACAGGCTGTTTAGCATCAAAAGTGGCGTGCGACCACAAAGGTGGTCTCCCGGGCCACAGTGTCCCTCTAGAGAGAGGAAGCAAGGTGTGTGCCAAAAACTGTGCCAAACGAAAAAAGTTAAGCAGTCCCGAACCGAGGCGTACGGCCGACGACTCCGAAAACCAGAAACTGGTCTCCAAACAGGAAAAGTGGCCTAGACCACGAAAAGTAGCCTACGTCCACTGAGAGATGGTCTACGAGACCTCTCCCTCCCTTCGAGAAGAGAAAACAAGACCTGGTTCGTAAATCGAGACAAAGCACAAAAGAGTCCCGAGGTCCGGGGGTAAGGCTCTCAGCCGAAACTCCAAAACCTTAGAACGAGCACAGCAAGCACCATCACCGAGCGCTCAATCAATGACGTCTGAGTCTTAAATTCGGTCAAAAATGGGGTGTCTACACTTATGAACTTTGGCATGATAAAAAGCCCAACATTAGTCACTTGCATGTTTTTTGTTGTAAATGTTTTGTGCATAATAATGGTAAGGATAACTTAGGTAAATTTGATTCAAAATCTGATGAAACAATTTTTCTTGGCTATTCCTTAACTAGCAAAGCTTATCGTGTTTTTAATAAAAGAACTCTTGTTGTGGAAGAATCTATACATGTGGCATTTGATGAAACTAACATCTCTGCTCAAAAGCAAATTGTTAGTGATAATATAAATTTGGAACCAAATGTAGAAGATTCAAGTATCTACAAAGAAGAGAACCACCCATGTAAGTTGAACAAAGAGATTGAACAACCTATTCTCCCACCTCAAGAAGAAGGAGGAAACAATGATGATTTGCCAAGAGAATAGAAGTTTGTTCATAATCACCCTAAGGATTTAATCCTAGGTGATCCTACAAAAGGTACTGAAACTCGCTCTTCACTTAGAAACATTTGTAGTAACTTGGTTTTTCTCTCACAGATTGAGCCTAAAAACTTTCAAGAAACCGAATTCGATGAACATTGGATGATAGCTATGCATGAAGAGCTTAACCAATTTGAGAGAAACAAAGTGTGAGAACTTGTGCCAAAACCTAAAGATCATTCCATTATCGGTACCAAATGGATCTTTCGAAACAAGCTTGATGAATCCAACACAGTTATAAGAAACAAGGCTAGACTTGTTGCACAAGGATACAATCAAAAAGAATATATTGATTTCAATGAAACCTTTACTCCAGTTGCTAGATTAGAAGCCATTCGTATGCTACTTGCATTTGCATGTTTTAGAGATTTTAAACTTTATCAAATGGATGTAAAAAGTGCCTTTCTTAATGGTTTTATAAATGAGAAAGTTTATGTTAAACAACTCCCAGGTTTTGAAGATCATGCTTTTCCAAATCATGTTTTTAAACTATCAAAAGCTTTATATGGTTTGAAACAAGCAGCTCGTGTATGGTATGAACGATTAAGTAAATTTTTGATTGAAAATAATTTTTCTAGAGGAACAATTGACACAACACTTTTTGTTAAAACTAAAAATGATGATTTACTTATTGTGCAATATATGTCGATGACATTATATTTGGTGCTACTAATGAAACCTTGTGTAAGAAATTTGCTAAGTGTGTGCAAGGTAAGTTTGAGATGAGCATGATGGGGGAGCTAAATTATTTCCTTAGGCTTCAAATCAAACAATGTAAGGAATGAATTTTTATCAACCAAGTTAAGTACACAAAAGAATTACTCAAAAAGTTTTATAACTCAAAAATAGCTGGAACATCTATGAGCACATCCATTAAGCTAGACAATGATGAAAAAGGTAAGTCCATTGATCAAACAAAATATCGAGGTATGATCGGTTCACTTCTTTATTTAACTGCAAGTAGACCCGATATTATGTTTAGTGTTTGTATGTGTGCTAGATATCAATCAAATCCTAAGAAATCACATCTCAGTGCTGTTAAAAGAATTTTTAGATATCTTGTTAACACTCAAAATTTAGGACTGTTTTATCCTTGAGTTGTCGCATTTGATTTAATTAGTTACTCAGATGCCGACTTTGCCGGATGCAAACTTGATAGAAAAAGCACCAGTGGCACTTGTCACTTTCTTGGTAACTCATTAGTATCTTGATTTAGCAAAAAGCAAAATTTTGTTACTTTATCAACGGCCGAAGTTAAATATATAGCTTCCGGAAGTTGTTGTGTCCAAATACTTTGGATGAAAGAACAATTGAAGGACTTTGATTTGCATTATGATCATATCCCTATTAAATGTAATAATACTAGTGCCATCAATTTAAACAAAAATTCAATTCAACACTCACGAACAAAACATATTGAAATTCGACATCATTTTTTAAGAGATCATGTTCAAAAAGAGGCTAGTGTACTTGAATTTGTAAACACCGACAAGCAATTGGCAGATATTTTCACAAAATCCCTAAGCAAGGATCGCTTCAATTTTATTTGTGGTGAGCTTGGAATGTTGATTTCCACTTAAAAAGTTTTGTTATGATTGTGAAACTTGAATTTTTATTAAAATGATATATGTGTATTGCTACATTGATACGGAAATATTTATATCAGTTATATACTCTCAAGTCCCTCATACATTTATTATCCTTAACAGTTTGCTATTCTCAACTGTGTAATTTTATTTTTTTTTTGTTGAGGTTCTGCATCTTGAGATAAAATTAACTTTGCATACATTGATTTTCTTTAAAACCCTCATGGTATTTTTTTTGCATTACCTTTCCAGCAACACCGACGTTCCATTAAGTATAATTTCTACTGGTATTATTTTATTTTAATTTATTTTTTATTGCCATCAGGCTTAATAACTTTTATTTTTCTATTTATTTTTTTTTTACTAATAGGTTTCATTTCCTTTATTATTTTTTTTCTTTTCTTTTCATTATTTTTTTTATTTGTTGTTTTTCCCTGAGGCTTAATTTTGATTTTTTTTTTCCTGCACTTTACTTTCATCTTCAAGTGATTACATTAAACATAAAAACAAACACAAATCAAAATATACATATTTTCATAAATAAAAACAAAAAAACAAAAAAAAAATTCGCTTCATTTTTCCGGCCATTGGTTGACCTCACTTATTCACCTCTTTTACCGCTCTCTTCTTCTTTTTATCACCTTAGGCAACGCTTGACGTCCCTGCCCCGTGCTTTCGTCGAGAGCGAGCACTCCCCGCCGACTATCAAAAGCCAAGAACGATGTTGCTCTAAATTCGGTTATGGAGGTGGTCTTCTGTTTAAGCTCTTTATTTTCGGCCTTCAGTGCGTCTATCTCTGCTCGCGCATCCTTGTACATGCACTGGAGCAGAGAGAGTTGGGCGTTGACTTAATGGAGCCCACTCGTCCTGTTCTACAGACGGTGAGCCAATTTTGTGACTACAGTCACCGTCTCCATACAGGACGTCAGTGTGAAATGATTGGCTTCAATGTCTGATTGAGCTGCCATTATTTGCTCAATCGACATCATAGGAAGGTTGGGAAGAGTAGGAGCCGGGGCACTCAGCCCAGCAGCTCTTACAGGATCATTTAGGTCCAGAAAGAGAGTAAGGGGACGGGACGGGGCCATGCAGTAGGAGAGAGAGATGTAATTGAAAGGAGAGTCGTTTGTGGCAGCCTTTTTGCTCTGCTCAGTCTCTCTATTCTATCTCTCTCACACAGAAGAAGACAAGAGGGAGAGAGAGCCGAGGCAGCTGATTGACTCGTCTCGCTTTTGTCGGTCAGCTGATGCAAAAGCGAGGCCACGTGTCCGAGGCGATTTTCGAGGGAAAAGAGCGGCATGGGCGAATCATATATATATATATATATACATATGTATAAATGTGTTTTGATTATCTATTTTTTGATGCCATTTATCGCTATCATTTTCCTCCTCCTCCTCCTCCTCCAGATTCTGACCTATGATTTCTTTTTGATAATGTCACAGGGGGAGAAATTATATGATGCTATGTATTATAGTATTATTTTGTTATGATGTTATGTATTATGGTATTATTTTCAAATTATGGTATTATTTGAAAACTAATCTAATGATTATGTATTTATAGTTTGAGAACTTAGTCTTATATCATGTCTCTAATTAAATCTTATTTATTATACATGTGTTAACCTATGTATTTAGAAATGAATTCAGGGAGCATGACTTGGCGGGGAGCTTTTCTTACTCTCAAATCAAATCAAAATATCATTGTGTGCCATCATAAAAAAAGGAGAGATTGTTAGACTTATTTATTTCGATGATTTATTTAATTATGTTTTAATTTATTTGAAAAAAAAAATAGAATTCCAAATTTATTTTGGTGATTTATTTAATTATATTTTAATTTATTTGAAAAAAAAAATAGAATCCAAAATTTATTTTGATGATTTCTTTAATTATGTTTTAATAGAATCCAAAATTTATTTTGATGATTTATTTAATTATGTTTTAAGTTATTTGAAAGAGAAAAATAGAATCAAAATTTATTTTATCCCATTATTTCTCACCTAAATTTTTATCCTAAATACTGTTTGAATGCATTTAATATTTGCTTAAATTAGGAATTCATTTCAACCCAAAAATAATGCCCAAACCAGAGATTCAAACAGCCTAAAACAAAGGTTCAAACAGGCCAGCACAGCAGTAGGCCAAAAGGTTCAAATAGCCCAGCCCAACAGCAGGCCAAAAGGTTCAAACAGGCCAGCCCAACAGCAGGCCAAAAGGTTCAAGTGAAAGATACTGAAATTAGTAATGATGGAGTGGAAGATACTCAAATGAATACAACAGCTATAAACGGCTATAAACGGCCATAAATTCAAATGAATATAACAGCTATAAACGGGTATAAGTTTCATTATATATACCAAAGCCTCTAATGTAAATAAATAACAAAAAAAATCAGAAAATATTCTTTGATCTATAATCACTCACATTTATTCTCTGAAAAATTCTTTGAGAAGTGTTCTTCAATTTTTGTTTACATCCTCTTTCAAAAATTATATACTGAGACGTATAGCTTTAATCTCATCTTTCCTGTGTGAGGTTTACAGAAAAACCAAAACTTCATTTTTATATCTATCTTTGAGAGATAATTCTTGTAACTTTCTGTGAAAGTAAAAACACCTTTTTTTCAACCTTGTAAGAGTGTAGTACATTCAGTGTTCTTGACTTGGAAAGTCTGTGTAAAATCCGTGGAGGATTGCTCCATCTGTGAAAATGTTGCTAGCACCCTGTGAAGCTAAAGAATAGTAGAAAATCTCATGTGAAACTTGAGGAGTGGACATAGGCCGAGTTGAAGCTGAACCACTATAAATTTGTTTGTCTCTCTCTCCCTTATCTTTTTATTTTATTTAAATTGCCATAGCTATATTTTATATTTTTATTGTGCTAAAATCATTAATTGACATAGTTGTTAGAACACTTGTTTTAATTATTTTTATTTCATCAACTATATTTATCTATTGTGCTAGTCATAATTTTTATTAGGGTATTATTATTTTTATTTGTAAAAACCTGATTCACCCTCCCTTAGGTTGTCTTTTGGGTAACAAATCCGAACACATAGTATCCATTATCTGATCAACGTGATTTTTTATAGGGATAAATTACTCCATAAATCTTAAAATGTGAACGATTCGAATTATCAAAAAATGACTCAAAAATGGGTCCAATGAACCGAACTGGACTCTCGGTGGACTAGAGGCAAGCCCCAGCCATTCCTTAAATGGAAATCTTAAAAGTATTGGGTGATGAAATTTGCTTAAGGAAATCATAAAAGTATTGGATGAAATTTGTGAAGCAAGTGGTAACAAAAACACAAAGTATTGTGTCAATGATCCAAAAGTGCATGTGCTAAATGATTTTAAAAAATAGGACGAGTTACACTACGGTCACGTTTGTTTGGTGGATTAGATTAGATAAAATTATAAGTATGGTGAGATTGAATGAGGAGATTAATAATGTAGTGTTATTAAATTGGAAATGTAGGATAAAGTTTGTTTATTTGTGTCGTAGTGTGGTAGTATTAATTGATTGGGATTAAATCTATGAAATTCCATATATAATTATCCTTCTTCCATTATTATAGTCATATAGACTAAGGGATAAAATAGTCTTTTACCCATTAATCCCATGGTATTGCATCTCAATCCCATGTGTTTCCAAGCTTTGCTAATCTACCCATAGTGTAGGATTACCACTCCAAGAGGAATACTAATTCCTCCACACATTTCCTAACCAAACATGGCATAAGGAGGCCCACCTCACTCGCACTCCAATCCCCCTCCCCAAACCTCCAAATAAACATGACCTAATCGTTTCTATGGTTTGGGACTTATGTCACTTTAATCTATAACTTTTCAATTGTAATATATTTAATCCTGATTTTTAAATCTTATTCCAAACAAGGACAATAAAAAATGTTTCCTTTGCAAACGGTCTATTTCAAGGGTAAAGTTGCCAAACAACTTATTTTGTGTTAGTTAACTTGTATGTTGTTTGAAATGTAATGACCTTTGTTTAATGAATAATGCTAGAACTTTTTTGTTATAAAGTTCTGTTTGGTTTGATTTTTATAATCTATTTTCAGAAAACTTTTCTAAGAAACTAAAAATTAAATTGGTGAAAAAAAATTAAAAACACATCATTTTTATATAATTTTATCTTCTACTAGGATAGAAATAATTTTTTTGATATTTATTTTTGTTAAATTAGTTTTTATTTTTTCAAAAGTCAAACTTGGCAACAACTTTAATGCCATTATTAAACCATTCCATTAAATTAAAAAATTCAAAACTAAAAATATTTCATATATTAAATATATCGATTTCACATTAAAAGCCTAATAACCATCTATTACATGAAAACAATCCAAAAATATCTATTAACAACAAATACAACCATTTATTACATAATAATCATCCAAAAATATCAACAAAACAATCACCCATTACGTGATCATCATCCAAACACATACTAAAAATTAATGTGGTAAAAAAATAAAAATGTAAAAGATTTATCATTTTTATATGATTTTATATATGGTGTGTAAAAATAATATTAAAAAATTCAATAATAATTTTTTGACATTTATTTTTGTCAAACTAATTTATATTTTATCCAATTAACGACTTTGTCCTTAAAATTGATTAACAACCTTATTTGAAGTGAGATTCAAAATTTATGATCAAATATACCACAATTAAAAGATTAAAAATCGAAATGACATAAGGTCTAAATTACCAGAAGCATTAGTCTAATTCGTCCTAAGAAATATGGGTTGTTTGATACATTGATCAAATAAGTAACCATAATTCAAAATGTTTCAAAAACAGAAGCCATTTGTTTTTAGAGGTAGAATTGAGAGAATTCATAGTGAGGGGATTAATAGTGAGAGGATTGTTAGTGAGGGGATTAAGTAAAATTATGTTTGTTTTGATGATAGTTGTTAGTGTAGGAATTGTTAAATTATTTTTATATAAAATAATAAAACAAATAAAAAAATATAAAAAATTAAACATTAATATTTTTAAAAAAATTCCCAATATATAAAAAATAAAAAAAAATAAAAAAATTTCTAATCCCTTCACTATTTTTCTAATACCATCTCTATCTCCTCTATCTCAATCCTCCTTCCAAGGCCTTTACTAATACCAAGGGATTAGGAGTCCTCTCACCATTTCTCAAAACAAACATCTCATATAATAATCCCACCTCACTATCAATCCTAATCTCCTCCCTATAATCCCAAACAAACGGGCCAGAGTACCTTTTCTGCAGCTTCAACAGCCTTGTTGTTTGGTGAAGTGGTAATGGACTCCATCTTCTTCATTGTCCATGGGAGGGCGTGTCATGTCGCTAACAGAAAACCTGAAAGTGGATGGGAATTCTATCATGAGCTTGGATCTTAATGTACCTTTTCCAACCCTAGAAGGACCACTCATAACAACTGGGATAGGGCTATTATATATCAACTTTCGCACCCTTGCTGCTCTTCTTCAGTATCCAAGATTTTCTTCTGCTCCTTGACAAACTCAGAATCCACCAAACAACAATAGAAGGGTAAATTAGTCATTTGAAAAATTATTAAGCCAAAGTGTACCAATTTGAAAATGATTATATGAAACAAAAATACAAGAAGCACATGAGCTGAATGACATGGAAATCACAAAATAATAAGAGAACCAAAATTCAAAGTTTGTGGCCACCCGAAGCTGTTTTGAAGAACAATTGGGGTGTAATGTAATGAATCATAATGGCTAAATAGGCTGTAACTATTAGGAATTGATACACTTAATTAGAATTGGTGAGACAGGAAATATAAACGAGAATAAGAACAAGAATCTAAATCAAGCATATAAGAATATAAAGATTTATACAATACACTCCAGAATATGGCTATGTTCATGGTCGTTGTGGTTTCACTATGATCTAAAAAGAGTTATAATACAATACACAGAATGCGACACTTCAACCATAAATACATAGTATTAGGGCAATACAGCAAAAATATGAAATGCCAAAAATATCCTTACTCCAAAATTTGGGTCCTTTGGGCAACAATAACCTTTGTTTAAGATGTGTAGCCCAACTCTCACCTAAAAATATTGTCTGCTATGACGCAAGCTAACAACTAGCTTCACAGGTTTGTCCCTTTGGATTCCAAGCCCAAAACACACTTCCAAGATAAAAATGTCTTGCTCTATCTCATAAGTTCATTCTAGACTATGTCCGCATCCCGGTGAAGGGATGCCAACACTTAGAAATAACCGCAACATGTTGTTAAGTATATATATAACAAAAATACAATAGAAATTGAGGAAAACACAATATGAAGCACAAATATTTTAAAAAAGGGTGACGTATTTGTATCGTATTCATATTGGATACCAATATTTCTCGAATACATACGGATACATATCGGATACTTATTAAAAGTATCGTATATTTTTTAATTAATTTTTTATTCGTTTTGAAGTATCGGATATTTAATTTTGAAATATTAGATACTCGAAGTCGCGTATTACTTCTTTTACAAAATTAGAATTGTAGAATTTCTTGCATAATGTTGTAATATAATATAATTATAAGGATACATAGAAGAATATTTTTTTTAATATTTTGGTTAGTTCTTTGATAAGAATAACATAGTGAGTTAAAACAATAGAATTTGTTAAATTGATGTATCTTTATTATTTCATGTATGTCCCCTATAACTGCATAGAAAGTAAGGATTAACAAGAGAATATAGTTTCTTAACATTCTTTAATTTATGTGTAACTTATTACTAATAATTTAAAAATATTTTTTTTAGAAATGTACCCTAACCGTACTCATATTCTATTTGTTTTTAATTTTATCATATCGACATATCTGTATCCTATCGTATCCATATCTCATATCCATATCCATACTTCCTAGAAAACATATGCGTGGCAAGGCTGAGATACAGAGAGACTGCTGCAGCCTTCCTGATGTTCTTGGGATCCATGATCAACTTTGTATAATTGAATATTTCACGAGATATTTTACTCCCCAACAAACATAGAGAAATCATTTTATGCTGATTGCAACAATATGATTCATAAATGCCTTAGACATGATAATGGGATTTTTCTAAAGTTATTGGACCTTTAAGTATTTTCTAACTTTTCATTATTTCCAAAAACATGAAAAACGAAAAATATAAAAGAAAAATGTGGAAACGAAAACAACACAAATATTTTTGACAGTTTCCATTGTACCAACCTCAAGAAACCAGATGCAGTCATCTGTGAATTCAATCAATTGTGAACATAATTTTTTCCATAGTACCAACCTTGGAACATAATTTAATTCCTTACTAAAATAACATAAATTAGAGGGTATTATTTATTTGTGAATTCACAGGAAATTGAAATACAAAAATGATAAATAAAAAAAAATAAAAACAATTATACCAATTCTAGTCAAGACTCACCATTTCTCTGTCGATTTATTGAAAACCCAACTAGCAGAGATTCTTCCTCATATATCCAGTCCACCGATCACATACTGAAACAGAATCATCAAAAACATTAAACTAGGAAAACTCATGCACTAGAAATTTAGTTTATAGAAAGCTGCCTACAGAAAATCATTCAAGATCAACCGATACATTGAATGTACATAAATTCTATCATCTAAAATGGTAGATGTTTGGCAGCCACTCAATTCCATTCAAGGAAACACCTTAAACAGATTAAAAAATATTGTTGATCTAAGCCTATTTATATAGTGAACAAGTTGAGCATTCATTCAAGATCAAACTATGATTTACAGTGTGAGTCTTTTCCCTTGTGATGAGTGGCTAGTGTCCCTCTCCAGATTGTTAAATTGATTAAAATAAATAAATAAAATAAAATAATGTAACTCAGTGCACGAAACTCTTGTCACTGCAGGGTTTGGAAAGGGGTAACGGCCTCGTTCGGTAACTACATGTTTTAGCTAAAAAGTCAAAAAGTCACTATAAGTTATCATATTATTCCCTCTACTTTTTTGTACATCTTTTCATAAAAAGCCAAAAAGTTATTAAAATAATTTGTTCCCAAACGAGACCCTCCTTACAGAAAGACTATTTTCGTGTTTCAAACACATAACACTCAGGGATGCAGCATTAAATGCCTTTTGAGAATAACAACAAACAGTTTTTATGCAGAAATAGGTAAGATTCAACTACTTACTTTGATCCAAAGACTTAATTCACAAGGTACCACTACAAGTTCAAGGATTTGCCAATAAAATCTCCTCTTCTCCAATACAATCAAGTTAGACCTTAATAAGAGATTTGAGCATTGAGAAATACTAGATCATTAGTCATATATAATATGTAACTAGTTTTTACCTTGGATTTACACAAGTCATTAAATGTACAATAGATAAATGGCAGGAAATCTAAGCATGAACTATAAAAATCAAATATTCATTAGGGTAGACATTGATTAGATTCCCATTGTTCCAAAATAAAATTAGTGTTAAAATATGAAAGCAATAAGATACAGAGATATATTGCTTATATTGTACCCTACTCAAATACTTTTGTGATGATCTTTGGATCAAGTGAAATTCAAAGGACTTTATCCTATATGTGTCCCCCAAAAAAAATAAAAATAAATAAATAGATGACATTGAGACCCTGATACAAGCACTAGCTCTACACAATATTTTTTACCAAAATAGGTATCACTTGGATTCAATTCTCACTTCCATGAGATGGGTTCAACCAGAGGTACAAAGGTCAATCAGGTCCATCGCAACCTAAAATTCTTCAAAGTCAGGCACTGATCCAGCTTAAATTGTTTGAATGATATTAGAAATAATTAGATAGTTTGGAGAGACAGAGAGAATCCTTTGGAAACTGTGTTTGGTTTGTGTTTTGAGATAAATTTTCAAAAAAAAAATTGGGGAGAAAGTTTAGAAATTTTTTTAGTTTGTTTGGTTGTATATTTTGAAAATAGTTTTGAAGTTTGGGATTTTGGAATAATTTGATATTTTGTTGTAGTTGAGTAGATGTGTATAAAAGAGAAAAAATTGAGAAGGAGAGAAGAGAGAGAGAAAAAGTGATTGATTGATGTGTAGGAAAGAGAAAGTGATTGTGAAATTTTTTTAAAAAAAATTTAAATCAAACAAAATTTTAAAATATTTTCTCAAAAATTATATCTTGAGATACAAACCAAACAAGTCTGTGATGTTCCAAATCTAGGAATTTCGAATATAGACTTTAGAAAAGGTTGAAAATTTCTGATTTTGAAAAAGTTTCATAAAAAGGAGAAAAAGTAACGAAAGTGAGAATCTAAAAAGTTGGTATAATATTAACAAGGGTAAATATTAGCGAAAATTGCATAAATGGGAACGATTTTAAATAATTATATTTTTATAGAGGTATAAGTAATTTTGTGTCCACCGCAAGTGAAAGTTATAACATGAGACACAATTCTTATTTGTTATGACTTGCACATTTATAAAAATATAATCATTTTCAATTAATATAATTTTTTTTTTTTTGTTTTTTCTAAATATTAAAGAACGTGTATGGTAGGAATGGCAATAGGCACACTGGCTTGACCAATTCAACCCGATACTTTTAAGTTTTGAGATAAATATTGATTCATAGAGTTGGGTGCTAAAATATGTAATATGACCTATCGACATGGATGCTGACGTGGCCTGGATAGATCAGATGTGAATCAAAGAGTGTAGCCGTTATGGGCAACTGACGAATAGGAGCATGTGCTGAAATTGGGAGTCAAGCAAAGTCATAGGCGCATGACTTGCAAGGAGCATAGTTATTAGAATCTCGATCAAGATGATAGGATCTCATGATTTTACAATTTCAATGGTTAAACTATTCGGATCATATTGAATTTTAAATTTAGTAAGATCTTTAAGTTACTATAATTCTATTCATAAAATCGTATAAAATTGCATATGATCTCGATTCTACTATGATTCCGATTCTACCATTTTTTTTATTATTATTTATTTCTTATATATATGTATGTATATGTGTATATCTATAAATAAATAAACAAATAATTGACTATAAACATTTTATTCAAATATTAACATAAACGATGCATTATATCAAATTTATCATTTTTACATAACATATATTACCATTATTGATAATTTTTTATTTTATTTTACATTTGAAAGTAGAATCTTATGATTCTCAATCTGATTTTACAATCCAATCCACGAGTTCCTTTCAATGATCTCACGTAGGATCTCGATTTTAACAACTTAGCAAGAAGCTAACACATGTAAGAATTTTCAGAATCATTAACATTACTCATAAGAGATTGAAAGTTTGGGTCCACACATGAGGGACCTATGTAAGACCTACTCTTATTTGAGAGTTTTTGTGCACATATTTTTTGTGTAAATAATATTTCTCAATGCATAATGAGACACTCTTCTAATGGCAGTAGTAATGAAATTAAATGCAATTTACCTTACTAATGTGTGAAAGAGAATGGAGAGACCCACAATTAAACCATATTAATTGAAATTAAATTAAATAGATGAAATGAATAATTTAAAGATGAAATAATTTTTAAAAAAAAATAGTTTAGAAGTTAAAAGTGAAAAATAGAAGAGAAATGTTAAAGACACAATTCAACTATATAATTTAGTTTGTAACAAATCAAAAATTAACATGTAATCTACTATTTCATTTTAGATAAATTAGAAAAGACTTTTTAATAGTATCAATCATTTTCTTATATAAAAATGATATTTTTTTCATATGTTTTATATAGAATATTTCATTTTAATAATATAGTGGTATTCGGATGAGCTCTTTGTTATAGGAATAATTATTCAGTAATCCCGGAGTATAGACATGTGGTATTTCATAATATTGTGATTGGTAGAAAATGTGAGTAAATAAGGGTATTGTGTTCGGTGATTGGGGAACATAAGGGGGCATATTGAATAGTAATTGGTTCAGGAGTACAAACATGTTGTACTCCAAGAACATTGAATAATTTCTCTTGTTACAGAGCAATAGTCCAACAATTCAGTCATGTCCTTTTGTATAAATTTTTATGTTAATTTTTACATTTGTATAGCATTATTCTATAACAATTAATAAAAAAAAATATTACAAGACCACAAAATATAAGGATTTATCTATTTGGAGTATAATTTAATACCACTTTATCCTATCTAGCCTTTATATAATGTATAACGGGTCACTATTGTGCTCAAGACACAGCAGTGACTGTGGTGCCTCCGTTTGAGGTATATTATGGCCTTATTTTTATGATCCAAACCATTTATTTTGTAGGATTTGTTGAGTACTTCATGCCTACCAAAAATAATATTAATCGGATATCAAAAACTATATGATCGATAACCAAAAAAATAAATAATAAGTTTTTTTTTTGAGAAATAGCATAAACAATATGCAATTCGATCATATAATTATTGACATCTGATTGATATGATTTTTGGTAGGCATGAAGTACTCAACAAACCCTACAAAATGAACGGTTTAGATCATAAAAATAAGGTCATAATACACTTCAAACGGAGGCATCACAGTCACTATTGTGCTTTAAGCACAACAGGGACCCCTGTTCCTTATATAATACACACATTTAGGGAATAAAGTATGCAACACATCAAATCCTTTTATATAAGACCATCTCTAACTGTGTATCAAGTTTATTATTAAATTTGACTTTGATGAAAAATGTTTCTTTTTTAACTCCGACGATTTCATCAAATCGGTATCGAATTCAAGATTTTATTTTTTCTTTCATCAAACAGATGACCAATATACTTTTCATTAAATCACTGTTCATAACTGTTGGATTTTCACTACCAGATGTCGACCCGGATGTCCTCCTGGATGACCACCTCAAGGTAAAAGTTTTTGAAAAAATTACACTGACCGGTTGACCCCTCGGATGACCACCTCAATAAGAAAAATTGTGAAAAATTTGTACAAGCTAGTTGACCAGTCAGACATCCGCCCAGTCGACCGGTGGTTTGACAAAGAAGCAAAACCCTCTGTTGGAACACTTGATATCAAAGAGAGTTTTTCTTCAAATTTTTACTCAAATTTAGTGAAAAAATTGATGGACCGTTGGAGATGCCCTAACTAATAAGATCGTATTCAATGCTTACTCTTATTCTCTTTTTTTTTTTATCATATTTAAATTTGATAAAATAAGTACAGTTTTTCTGCTCTAACCATGATATCAAACTCATATCAAATGAGGAAAAACTCAAAAATTTCAACAAATTGAGGGAGACTTTAGTGTTTTAACAAATTGTTGTAGGTAGTCAGTATTGTTACAAGTAGCTGTTGGGGCATCACAGTGCACTGGATGACCAGCTGGTTTTCCAACCGGCATGTGCTTGCAGAATTGCCCATCAATTTACACAAGTCGGTTGATCGCCCAGACATCATTCCGGTCGTCCTCTCGGTCGACTAGCTGTTTGATGAAAATTGAAAAATTAGCATTGAAACGATTAGTATTAGATGAAATTTTTAACCCAAATCTTTACTCAAATTTAATGAAAAAAAGAGACTAAATGTTAGAGATGCTCTAATGCGTAAATTATGTTAATAAAAAATATAAAGACACCAATACAAAACAAACACATAAATATGTATATAATTTGTGAGCGGGACAAAACAGGTTTGATGCGTTTTTTGAAGTCTGACCCACATTATAAATGGGCCTAAAAAAATTCTCAACTTAGTCATATGGATCTGAACTATTATCCCAAACCTTATAAATCATAACAAGTTCAAGCAAGTTTAACAGGCCATCAAGCCCATATCCACCATTTCCCCATCTTTCACCCTTTCCAATTTATCTCATTCCACTAATCACAATCCCACCCACCTCTCGCCCTAATCCTATGGTCACTTTATCTAAAATTAAACATGCAATGAGCGGGGACGAAACTAGAATTTCAATTATGGAGGGGCCAAGATATGAAAAAAAAAATCTTTTATATATCAATTGTTATCTACTGTCATATTTCAATTCAAAAATTAAAAATAATTAAGATTTGATATTAAAATAAGGGAATCGTTATTCCCATTCAACTTTATTCCAAATGCACTCCCTTCTTTATTTTTATTATTCATAGAAAGAAGTATATGTGGAATAAAGGGGAGTGAGAATAGTAACTATGTATAATAATGGAAAACAATGGAGTATATTTGGAGTAAGAATAACGACTCCCTTAAATAATACATAAAATTTGTTATCTATTTAGTCTTCACATTATCAAAAAAGAAGTCATATCTAGTCAACTTTAATATATAAATAAAAGAGAAATTATAAATTAGTTGATTCTTTGTATATGCTAACTCAATTATCTATTAAAGTAAAAGTTTTTTTTTTTTTTTCTTTTCAAATTTCAAAAGTTTTATTAGGTCTCATGTGAATCTCATTAATATGATATCAGCATTATAAGTATGCTTCATGTGGTGATAAACAAATTGTGATAAAAAAAAATATAATTAATGTATTATTACTGTTAAATTCTGCTTTCATTAAATAAATTTTTTTAAAAAAAGATAATAATTCTATTTTTTTGGTGTTCCAATTCTTTCATACAGAAACTTGTTTTATGAAGACACAAAGTTTTCAATATTCCTAAGGTAGCAACAGGGGCCATTTGTAATAACAAGAAAGTTTTGGGCAACATAGCATATCATCCCAATAGCATTGTTTCCTTTGAACAGGGGGGCATGGCCCCTTACTGTCTACAAATAGATCCATCCCTGCAATGAGGGTCAAAGGTAGTGAAATTCCATTGAATCGTCAACCAATTGGCAACGAAATTGAATGTTTGTTATTTTGTGAATCAATTCTTTTAATTAATATGTTTTCTTCCATGATTTGCCATGCATGCTTTGGAATGAATTAACTCATTGTTTTGTAAATTTTATGTTGAATTTTAAGTACTGACCTAACCCAAGCGATCAAATTTTAGTTGTGTGATGAATTAGGGTTCGTTTGGTTGTTGTGAAAGCTAGAGGGAAAAAAAAAAAACCAATGGAAAATTTAGGCCATGGGAAAATTGGAAAAATGGTACATTAATTTTGATGCCATTTATTTATTTTTATTTTCTCTTTTTCAAGATGTGCTCATTTAGGCATATCACAATATTAGAGTTATCATGTGCATGCCACATGATTATTTTCATTTATGTAATGAACTAAATTTTGATGCCATTAATTTTTATTTATTTTTTCTTTTCAAGATATGCTCATTTAGGCATATCACAATATTAGAGTTATCATGTGCATGCCACATGATTATTTTCATTAATGTAATGAACTTTTTAATAGAAGTTTTAGGTTGATATAAATTCATAGTTAGAGTGATAAAGTGGTATTTAGTCATACTTTAAGGGTAAAATGTAATTTTCTCTTACCATAACAATAGGATTGAAGCATCCATATTAATCCTAAGATTGAGCTCATTATTATTATAGGAAAATATAAATTAAACACAATTTTCTAAAGAATTTCATTCAGTGGTGTGAAAGTGACATCTTGGAAAGCCATCTTAAATCCATTCTATCCATACAAAGGTTAAATTTTAACTAATAAAGTTATGATTATTATAACTTGCCAAAAATGAATTAATTTAATATTTATTATGGCACTAAGGAATATTAGATGAAAAACATTTAAGGCTAGTAACTGAAAAAAGATATCATCACAATCCATGGACAAACATAACTGAAAAAAGATTTATGTATTGACATTTAAGGCTAGTAAGGTACTAGCCAGCTTGGAACCAACATGAAAATGGACAAGAAAACCTTAAAAAAATCCATGACCATAATAGCCAAAGTTATGGACATTAGGACTGGTTGAAGAAGAAGCATTGATATGAGATGTTTTACTCTCAAAGGGATCAACGATTCCACTGCCATTTACTAAGAAAAATGGCAAAGGATTTGTGTTGCCCTCTACTTGAATTTTGTTTGCCTGATTGGTTACGTTCTTCTTGAGCTCAACCATTGAATTCCTAAGTTGTTCAAGCTCATGCAAGCCAAGCTTGTCTATTGGAGCTTCCCACCAATATTGTCGACTAGCTTTTCTCGTGTGATCAAAGGTTTCACCATGTCTTTTCTTGACTTCCAATTCATTGAGAACTTGAGTAAGTTGTAAGTTGAGCTCGTGCATGCTAGCATTACGATGAGCCTCAATAAGGCGACGTGTGGTGGTGTTAGGTGGAGGGTTTCGAGTCAAGAATTGATCAACGATAGAATCCACGTTAGGGTGGCCGAAAGAAAAGACTTTACCAGTCGGAGAGAAAACTATGATAGCCATCTCTACGCCACAAAGCGTGCAAAGTTCGCCTGCCACCTTGAAAAGCCCAGATTGGCGTTTTGAGAAGGTGACTTGCAAGCGATTTTTGATCTCTATTTTCGCAATTTTGATCTTTTGGCGACCCATGCTTGGTTTCTTTGCCATGGCTAAAACTATTGAAGAACTCTTCTCTTCCCACTAGAGAGAAAAAAAAAGAAAAAAAGAAAAAAGAATTCACATTCACTATGGGGATGCTTCGATGAAACATGAGCAATTTAAAGGGGCTTGGAATTTACTCATAAAGCCAGCCAACATAATTGTGTTTTGAGGTTTGATTACTAGTTTATTAATTTACTGATTTGAGAGTTATAAAATCTTACACTCTTAATGCATGAGATTTTTTCATCTATTCAAAAGAAACTGTGGGGATATATTTTCTGAGTACCAACACGTGGCAAGGTGACGCCGACGTGTCAGCCGAGGTGCCACGTGTCCTGGTCGTGATGCCGAGGTGATCTCGGTAAAGCTGAGGTTATCTCCGAAGATATCGGAATCCGAGATAAGCGAATAAAGGACAAGAGTCCTAGAATGAAAAGGGAACTCAACCTGGATGAAGGACAAGAGTCCTAGAATGAGAGAAGACTTCAGTTTGTATTAAGATAAGACTCTTAGAGAGTTTATCCTAATCTTACTGGGAGTCCAAGATTAGCAGTAATCCTGAGTCTATAGAAGTTAGGCTTCTATTGGGACTAGGGTTATGTTGGCTATAAAAGAGAGGCACCCCCATGGGTCTAAGGTATGCTTTTGATACTCAAGCTTGTGAGTTTAGTACTTGATTTATCTTTGAGAGATATACTGACTTGATCGTCGGAGTGCCCCCGAGTGGTCGAAACCACCGCGAGATTCTTATATTTCTGTTGCAGGTCAGCCAGGTGCCATCTATTCTGCTAGTGCTCTCCAGCTGGTTACTAAGCTGGCAGTGTGGTCGGAAAATCACCCATACAATTTGGCGCCGTCTGTGGGAAAGAAAGAAGAATAGATGGCCAATGAAAGAAAGAAGAATAAATGGCCAATGACGGACAGAAGGATCAGATTGGAGACAACCCTCCTACTGGGAATGGGAGATCTATCAACCTCGACGTTGAAGGGGACAATAGCAACACAGAAACTCGTGACCAGAGTCACGGAGTGAAAGACGCCGGCCAGGAAGGTGACGCACCAAAGATAACAGATCGAAGCAACGAAGATGACCTCCAGGTATGGAAGGATAGATACTTACGGAGGAACGAAGACCCTTCCAGAAATGATGCAAAGACAGGCGGCATGAGCGCTCCCAAGAAGATAACATTCAAGTATAGAAGAGCTCAACTTGAGTGAGCAAAACTCGGATCCCAGATCCCAGAAGACATGATCTCGGCCTAGATGAGTAGGTCCGAGAAAAGAAGTGCTCAACCTGAGTGAGCAGATCCAAGATTCCAAAAGATAAAATCTCAACACCTGAGTCCGAGAGGAGAAGAGCACAATGAGCAGATCTCAGATCCCAGAAGATAAAAAGGAAACACACAAGATCAGACTAAAGTTGGCCAGAATTGAGACGTATGCTAGGGTCGAGGAGGACATGCCGGGAACAAAGGCATCGGAACAAGAAAAGAGAAACGGCTCGCCGATGCGAGGCCGAAAATCAAACTCAGGTTGGAGCCAAATAGAGAAACCAAGGCTAACAACCTCGTCTTGAATTCAACCTCGGCGACAAGGTCGAAGCTACATGTATGATGAGAACCCAAATGGATTTTAAGTTCACACTGGGGGCGCAAAGAAGAAGAATGCGTTTACCACTTGTTGAAATTTGTGGACAATTTACAAGTTGGTTAAACCGAAAGGTATTGCTTAACACTTGTTGAAATTTGTAGCAATTTACAAGTTGAAGTTAAGCTGAGATGGTTCCTTATCTTCACTTGTTGAAATTTGTAGCAATTTACAAGTTGAAGTTAAGCCGAGATGGTTCCTTATCTTCACTTGTTGAAATTTGTAGCAATTTACAAGTTGAAGTTAAGCCGAGATGGCTCCTTATCTTCACTTGTTGAAATTTGTAGCAATTTACAAGTTGAAGTTAAGCTGAGATGGTTCCTTATCTTCACTTGTTGAAATTTGTAGCAATTTATAAGTTGAAGTTAAGCCGAGATGGTTCCTTATCTTCACTTGTTGAAATTTGTAGTAATTTACAAGTTGAAGTTAAGCCGAGATGGTTCCTTATCTTCACTTGTTGAAATTTGCAGCAATTTACAAGTTGAAGTTAAGCCAAGATAATGTTTAACCAAAGTTAAACCGAGATGATGCTTAACCGAAGTTAGGCCGAGATGATACTTAACCGAAGTTAAGCCCAGATGATGCTTAACCGAAGTTAAGCCCAGATGATGTTTAACCGAAGTTAAGCCAAGGTTACTGTTTCTCTTCGCTTGTTTAAATTCGTAGCAATTTACGAGTTGAAGCAAAACCAAGGTTATTGCTTAAACACTTGTAGCAATCTACAGGTTGGTTAAACCAAAGAAGATGCTTAACACTTGTTGAAATTTGTAGCAATTTACAAGATAACGTTAAGCCGACATATGATCATCTGTTGAAATTTGCAGCAATTTACAGGTTGAGGAAAGAGCTAAGTATGTTGTTTAAACACTTGTCGAAATTCGTAGCAATTTACAAATAGATTATTGTTTAACACTTGTTATGTTAATCCTTGTTGATCCCTGTTACAGTATATGTTAATCCTTGTTGAAATTTGTAGCAATTTACAAGTAGGCTAGACCGAGATCACCGTTTAAACACTTGTTGAAACTTGAGAAAAAGTTTGCAAAGTTAACATTGAGTAGTATATCTTTCGCACTTGTTAGAATTTATGAAAAGTTTACAGGTCAGTATCTTGCCGAAGTAAAAGTTTTGTAGCTATTATACCCGAGGTATGTAACCCTAAGAAGATTGCACAAATGAGGCAAAGTATGAAAGGCATGCAAAATATTCTAAGTATAGAATCATGCTAGAGCAGTTAGAAGAAGATCAAGACAGAATTCATGGTGATTGACACGCCCTCACCATACAATATCATCTTGGGAAGGCCATGGCTACATACAATGGGGGCAGTTCCCTCAACGTTGCATCAACTACTGCGGTTCCCAACAGAACATGGGATTGAAGAAGTCAGAGGGGATCAACTGCAGGCGGAGAATTACTCCATGGCAGCAATGAAATCCACCTGCAGCATTCGAGAACCAGAGAAGGCAGAGATTGAAAATGAGGACATAAAGGTACTAAATGATGTCGGCAAGGAGCCAGCCGAGAGGAGTGAGGAGGCACTGAAAATCCTCGTCCATGAGGGGGATGAAGAACGCTTTTTTCTTCTCGGCTTAGGCTTAGCCGAAGAAGAAGAAAGGGAATTGGAAGCTTTTTTGAGAGCAAACATTGAGGTATTTGCTTGGACACCTTATGAAATGCCTAGCATTGACCCCGAGGTCACATGCCACAAATTGAACGTCGACAGGTCGGCCAAACCTGTAAATCCAACGAGCAAAAGGACCGACATTGATGCACGTCGAAACAGTAGAAGAAGAAGTAGACAGACTTCTGGAGCCCAGAGCCATCCGAGAAGTCAATTACCCGACACGGCTATCAAATATAGTGGAAGAAGGAATAATAATCAAGGAGCAAGGAATGTTAACATCGGCCAACAACAAACATTTTTCAGAAGCAAAAAAGGTGACATATGCAAAGAAAACAAAAGTACAAAGATGAAGACCCTAAGAACTAGGGACTAAGGCAAGGACGTCGGACTAATCTACTTCAACGGTTGACGGTGGTTCAGAATTGACAGTCAGCTGGGAGAGCTTCTCTACCATTATCTCAGCAACAAGAAATAAAATCAAGAGGAACAGTGGCTTACCAGAAAGAGGGAAGCTGGAATGAGAATTGCCGAAGTCTGACGACAATGACAGAATGACGTAAGCTTCACCGGAGGAGAGGAACGAAGGCAGTTGCAGAAGCTTGAAAGCTTGGAACAATGACAGATTTAAGCAAAAGAGCTAGAAAGAGAAAAAGCCAGAGGATTGAATGAAAAAAGAGAAAAATAGTCAAGAAGATGACAAAGTTCAAGAATAAAGCCAAGTACACAAGCACTAAGTAAAAATGTGAAGAACAAGAAAGTAATGACCCAGACATGATGCTAGCAACAGAAAGCGGATATGACAAGAACAAGTACCAGGCATTCAAACAATTCAAAACTTGAAGACAGACGAAAATAGAAGGCAACAGATGGCAAATAAACAGATTCAAAGTAGATCAAAAGAGTTATGAAAGATTAAGCTTAAATAGCAAGTAAAAGAGTTTATAAACCTACCAAGTGAAATGAACGCCGATATGAAAATTGCCGGAGTCAAATAGATAACTGGAAATCGGGAACTCACCAGAGAGTGTGAGTGGAGCAGTTGCAAAGCTCTTGGAGTTTACGAATTAATGAAACCAGAACCTCGGCAAGGAGGTGCGATTTGAAGCAGCTTGGAAGGCATGAATCTTGATACATGACAGAAGTGGACAGTAAAGTCCAGGAAACTTTGAGGTCGACAAGTTTGATCTCGGACAGATAGGCACAGATGAACGAACAGTGTAGGTTCCATCACCTCAGAATGCCGAGGTAATAGAACCTAGGGGGCAGTTGTGGGGATATATTTTCTTAGTACCAACACGTGGCAAGGTGACGCCGACGTGTCAACCGAGGTGCCACGTGTCTTGGCCGTGACGCCGAGGTGATCTCGGTAAAGCTGAGGTTATCTCCGAAGATATCGGAATCCGAGATAAGCGAATAAAGGACAAGAGTCCTAGAATGGAAAGGGAACTCAACCTGGATGAGGGACAAGAGTCCTAGAATGAGAGAAGACTTCAGTTTGTATTAAGAAAAGACTCTTAGAGAGTTTATCCTAATCTTACTGGGAGTCCAAGATTAGCAGTAATCCTGAGTCTATAGAAGTTAGGCTTCTATTGGGACTAGGGTTATGTTGGCTATAAAAGAGAGGCACCCCCATGGGTCTAAGGTATGCTTTTGATACTCAAGCTTGTGAGTTTAGTACTTAATTTATCTTTGAGAGATATACTGACTTGATCGTTGGAGTGCCCCCGGGTGGTCGAAACCACCACGGGATTCTTATATTTCTGTTGCAGGTCAGCCAGGTGCCATCTATTCTGCTAGTGCTCTCCAGCTGGTTACTAAGCGGGCAGTGTGGTCGAAAAATCACCCACACAGAAACTTACTACTATTCAGCTTGAAGCCAACTAATTGTTTTATATTTGACTATTGTTATTGGTTTATTCCTAAAAAAAATAGTGGTTGGTTTGTACTCTACCTACTTATAATGCATCAAATCTATAAAAAAAAATTATTTATGTATACAAATTTATTAAAGGGAAAACTTAATTTTCAAAATCAACCGTTGTTGTTACCATTGAAAATTAAAAGATATAATTGAACATTGGGATTATATACAAAATTACTTGGAAAATTAAAATATGTCAAAATGAATTTGAGCTGTAAAAGCAAAATACTATTCACCATTTCAAGAGAGGAATATAAGAAAGGGAAAAATATAAAATAAAATAAAATAAAAAGTCGATGTTCGCAACATAAAATTGGATAGAAAAGTTCAAGAAACTGCTAAAATATCAAGTAATTATAAGGTTTTGTATTAATTGGAAAATCATTAAATTGTTGAACTAGAACTTATATATTATTTGTAATGTTTGTGATTTGATTAATTAACAATAACATTATGACCATATGTCAATTTATCCATTATTGATTTTCGCATGTAAAGCTTCTATTACTAACTCTGGCCAATATAATTGTGTTTTGAGGTTTTGATTACTAGTTTATTAATGTACTGATTTGAGAGTTTTAAAATCTTATGCTCTTAATGCATGAGATTTTTTCATCTATTCAAAAGAAACCTACTAGTATTCAGCTTGAAGTCAACTAATTGTTTGATATTTGACAATTGTTATTGGTTTATTCCTAAAAAAAAATAGTGGTTTGTTTGTACTCTACCTACTTATGATGCATAAACTCAATAAAAAAATTTATTTATGTATACAAATTTAGTAAAGGGAAAACTTAAGTTTCAAGATCAACAGTGAGAGGGTAATTTATATACGAATTGGGCCGAGCTGGGCCTTTATGGGCCTCAGTACGAAGGGCTGAGTAAAGAGGTCATAAATTTACTTCAGCTTAAAGAGGCTTAAAGTTAGCCCGGTCTCAAGCCCAAAAGGTAGACCGGTCCGAGGGACTCTTGATGTTAGTCCGATTGAAGGACGCTTTGATGTTAGACCGGTTTAAGGATGCTTTGAACTTATACCGGTCATGACGTAGTGAAACAAGATTGGTCTAAACCTTGATAAAAGATAGTTCGGTTTTGGGCATACGTGGTTTGTAGAAAACTATGGACAGAGAACCGAACTGGTATGGTTCGGCTAAGTATAGTCGTGATTACTTCGGTCGTATGGTAGGTCGGCCATGGAAAAACCATCTCACTTGGTTTAAGTAGTGAGGGGGGGTTGAAGGATAAGCATTATCCTTTAGGAGTATGAATCCTAGGAGGACTCTGCATGGAGGAGTAAAAGTCCTACTAGGATTGTGCCACGCAAAACCTATAAAAGCTCGCAAACATCACCTATGGAGAGGTAACACAACTTTGATTCTCGAATTCACAGAGCTTCTTGTCTACTTGTCTGACTTAGGCATCGGAAGGGTTTCCGGCACACACCCGCTGGCTAGCTCACGCTTGTGTTTTCAGGGAATAAAGCAACGTCGTACGGAGGAGCGCAGACTTGATCAACAGGATTATACAAGAAGGTTTATTTCTTTCCCGTACAATTGGCGCCGTCTGTGGGAATTCAGACAAGAACAAAACCTCTTGATCAAGCTTTACCTCTTTAGGAACAATGGCGCACAATGAAGATTTACCACAGTCCGCCATCGACGGGCAAACACCAGATGGGGGTGCAAGGCGTGAAGGACTACCTTCTATCCCTCCCATGGCGGACTTGTCGCCCCAACGACATAACCCCAGGAAGGATACTAGGGGGAGGCGGACTAACAGCCCCCGTCACTCTCATTCACAAAGTCTTGACAGGTAAAGACGGAGGATTGATCCTCAAGTTCTGGAGGACCGCGTGAAGGAGCAAGACGAATTAATAAGGAAGATGGCGGCGGACATGGAGGCTTTGAAGCGCCAGATGAAGGGAAAATGAGTGGCGACAGGAGAGGGGCACAAAAACAAGACGCCCCCTCGCCGCTCAGAAGACCATGGAAGGTATTCCACACCATCACAAGCAGAGAGTAGAAGCCTCAGGACAGACGATACTCAGTCTAGAACCTCCAGAACTCGTTACTCCAGGTCTGAGAGAATGAGATCACTGAGGTCTTACACAGAGGGAAGTACCTACCGACCCTCACACTCGCACCAAACATCATCCAAACAGACGGAGTTG
Organism: Camellia sinensis; assembly: GCF_055761805.1. NCBI lineage: Eukaryota > Viridiplantae > Streptophyta > Magnoliopsida > Ericales > Theaceae > Camellia > Camellia sinensis. The sequence continues at coordinate 116,920,219 of NC_138974.1, forward strand.
CCAAGATCATCCGATTTGCGGATCATGCTGGAAGAAAAGGCACGATGGAAGGAGGACACCAGGGCACGCGACCCTCACAGAGTTTCTGCCCTTCAACGATTGGCTCCTCGATCGCATGGAAGCGTCGAGGTTGGAATACCATTACCACGCCCTGCCTACGAACCGACGAACAAAGCATTAGCAAGGCTGCAGACCTCGCCGTTCGTTCCGGCAATTGAAAACGCGCCCCTACCCACAGGCTTCCTTCAGCCCAAATTCACTACGTACGAGGGGAAGACGGACCCCTACATTCACCTAAGCCACTTCCGCCAGGTTATGGAGGTATATCGGCAAAATGAGGCTCTAATGTGCATCCTCTTCCCATCAAGCCTTGGCGATCTAGGCTTAACTTGGTTTGAAAAACTTCCAGAAGGCAGCATAGCCTCCTGGGCACAATTGGCGGAGGCGTTTGTCGCAAGGTTCAGAACAAACACCAAAACTCTGGTGGAGATTGACTAGCTACTCTCCATCGACATGGGCGAAAAAGAGACATTAAGGTCCTACAATAGTCGCTACTGGGAGACATTCAACCAGATTGGAGACTGTCCCACTAATCTCGCCATTGCACAATACAAGAGAGGCCTTCCGGTCGGGAACAGACTAAGGGACTCAATCACCATAACACCACCCCTCACCATGGAAGCCTTGATGGAAAGAGTGCATCAGCACATCAGGGTAGAAGAGGATGGCGCACGTGCCAAAACAAAATCTGGCACGACCACAGTACCAGAGAAGAAGGCCTCAGCAAAGGTCAACGCGGTAGACCGTCCAAGCAAAAACGGACGAGGCAAACGAGACAACGAAGAGGACCAGGATAAAAGATGGTTGAGAGTCCGCACTGCCATAACCACGGTCTTCAAGAAACCGATCTACCGAATTCTAAGTGAAATACGGGATGAGCCTTTCGTCAGATGGCCTGCTAAGCTAGAAGAAGCACAGAAAGACTATGACGAAAGATCGCGATGCACCTTCCACAAAAAAAAGGGGCACCGCACTGAAAATTACACACCATTGAGACAGCACCTGGAGGAGTTGGTGGCAGCAGGTCACCTGGATAAATACATTGAAGGAGGGGCCCAACCAGCCCCCCAGGACCATAACAACCCCAACGGAATGCCAATCGACGCCCCACCTCAAGGCGTTATCAATGTGATACATGGAGTTTTTGAACCTGAGTGTGTATGCGAGCTCAGAGGATCAATTAAAAAGGCTGAGCATTTAAGAGAGGTACAAAGTGCCCAACCTGCCATCAAGAAGGGGAAGACAGAGGCCACGAACGTCATGTCTTTTTCGGATAAGGACTTGACAAGGATATATTGCCCTCACAATGATGCCTTGGTTGTCACTCTCCGAGTCAAGGATTTTGACGTCAAGCAGATTTTGATAGATCAAGGCAGTTCATGTAAAATAATGTACTACGACACCTTTAAACAGTTGAAGTTACAAGATAAAGACTTGGCACCTGCCGTATCTCCCCTGATTGGATTCAACTCCATGCCAGAATGGCTCGTTGGCAAAATAATCCTCTCAGTCAAGGCAGGAAGCGTGACGAAACAAGTGGAGTTCTGGGTATTAAAGGTCCCCTCCACTTATAACATCATCTTGGACAGAACATGGCTACATGCCATGCGATCGGTGGCGTCATCCTACCACCAAGTAATGCGGTTTCCCAACGACACCGGTGTAATTGAAGAGGTCTATGGAGATCAGATTATGTCCAAGCAATGCTTTATCACGGTGAATGGCAGCCGCGCTGCCAAAGGATACGTTCATTCGGTGGAAGAACCTGAGAGCAATGAACTGTTCACAGATGTAGGCAAAGCAGCTAATCAGAAAGCGGTGGAAGACTTGGTAGAGGTAAGAATAGATGAAAAGAACCCGGATAAGTTCTTTTTGCTCAGTTCATCGTTGTCCAGCACTGAGAGATTAGAGGTCTTGGAATTTTTAACCTCTAATATCGAAGTGTTTGCCTGGAAACCATACGACATGCCATGCATTGATCCCAACTTCATCTGTCACCAACTCAATGTCCACCCATCCGCCAGACCAATCATTCAACGCACCCGTAGATCGGCATTCCACCATGCCGAGATAGTGGCAGAAGAAGTAGGAAACTTGCTGGAGGTAGGAGCAATCAGAGAGGTGCACTATCCAAGATGGATCTCCAACACAGTCGTGGTGCCAAAGAAGAATGGAAAATGGCGTGTCTGTGTCGACTACAAAACAGTCAACATGGCATGTCCGAAAGATAGCTTTCCTCTACCACGGATAGATCAACTGGTCGACATAACGGCGGGGCACAACCGACTTAGCTTTCTGGATGCATACAGAGGCTACCATCAAATCGCCATGCATGAACCAGACCAGGAGGTCACATCCTTTACAACTCCAAGAGGACTATACTGTTACAAGGTCATGCCCTTTGGCCTAAAGAACGCAGGGGCAACATTCCAACGGATGGTCGCCAAGATGTTTGAACCATTGTTAGGCAGAACAATGGAGACTTACATCGACGACATGGTAGTCAAGAGTAAGGATGAGAATGACCATCTCAAGGACCTAGGCGAGATGTTTGAGATCCTGAAGAAGCACAAGTTGCGCCTCAATGCGCCCAAGTGTGCATTCGGAGTAGGATCTGGCAAATTCCTGGGCTTCCTTGTGACCAATCAGGGTATAGAAGCAGACCCCTCCCAGATCAAAGCAATCCAGGATTTGGAGAGACCAAACTCAGTAAAAGAAGTTCAACATCTCACCGGCATGGCAGCTGCGCTCAATCGGTTCATAAGCCGGTCATCAGACAGACTACGACCATTCTTCCATGCACTAAAAGCCAAGTTTGTGTGGGACGAAGAATGCGACCGCGCTCTGGAAAGCTTAAAGGAATATATGTCCTCTCCACCACTGCTTGTCACCCCAGTACCTGGAGAGGAACTCTTCCTGTACCTAGCAGTCTCTCAGCACGCAATTAGCGCAGTGCTGGTCCATGCAGAAGGGATCCAACATCTGCCCATCTACTATGTCAGCAAGACATTGCTGGGAGCTGAAATAAGGTACCTGCCACTGGAAAAACTGGCTCTGGCCTTGATAATGGCCTCAAGGAAGTTGTCACACTACTTTCACGCCCATACCATAGTTGTCCTCGCAGCCTTTCCACTAAAAGCTTTGTTTGAAAAGGCGAACTTTTCTGGGCGAACTCTGAAGTGGGCAGTAGAGTTGGGGCAATACGACATCAAGTTCTAACCCAGGACCACAATAAAAGCTCAAGCATTGGCAGATTTTGTCGCAGAATTCACACCAGGAAGTCATCACATCTGCCCAGTCGACATGACTGAAACAGCCGAACTGGGGACGGAAGTTAACGCCGGAATAGCGCAACCCCTGATACGGGATACTCAGCCAGACGCCAAGGCAGACCAAAGCAAAGCAAGGAAGGAAGACGCAAACCATGCTACACCAAGTCAAGACTCACCAACAAACAAAGACTTGGTACAATCAAATAGCGAGGGGCAGACAGCAAGCATGGACTTTGAAGAAAACAGCAGCAACATTCTTGACCCCACGACATCATCTGATCCCTCAACTTACTGGAAATTATTCATTGGAGAGATGTGGAAACTCTTTGTGGACGGAGCATCCGACAGGCATGGTGCAGGACTTGGCATAGTCCTCATCTCACTAGACGGCCTGGTTGTGGAGCAAGCAATAAACCTTGGCTTCCCAGCATCAAACAACGAAGCAGAGTATGAAGCACTTCTTGCAGGACTCAAATCAGCATTCTACATGAAGGCCACCGAACTAATGGTTTACAGCGACTCACAGCTGGTGGTAAACCAAATTTCTAGCGACTACGAAGCAAAGGATGACAGAATGGCCAAGTACCAAGAATTGGTCAGAACAGAGATCAAGAAATTTGAAGTAGTAAGGATAAAACAGATTGGCAGGGAGGAAAACAGCAGAGCAGACAAACTAGCAGGCTTCGCTTCAATGGCAGATACATCCATCCCTCATCCGTTGCTCATCGACTACGTACCAAGACCAAGCTTTGAAGACCCCGAAGCAGAAGAGGTATGTTGCGCCGAACTAGGCCCCTCATGGATGGATCCCATCATACTGTTCTTAAAAGATGGCGTCTTACCGGAAGAAAAGAAAGAAGCCAACAAAATTAGAGCAAAGTCACAGCGATTTTGGCTCTCCCCATCCATGACATTGTACAAAAAGTCATTCTCTGGACTTTATCTAAAGTGTGTTCACCCCAGCAAAGTGGAAGCATTCTTGTTCGAGATACATGAAGGTGTGTGCGGAAGCCACCAAAGAGGAAGATCGTTAGCTTACAGAGCCATTTCACAAGGATATTGGTGGCCATACATGCAGGCAGACTCGGAGAAGTATGTGAAGAAGTGCGAGAAATGTCATAAGTTCGCACACCAAATTCATCAACTAGCCAGAGAGCTCCTACCATTGACCAGCCCATGGCCCTTCGCAATGTGGGGCTTGGACATAGTAGGACCACTTCCAACAGCGCCCGGAAACAGGAAGTTCTTTCTCGCAGCAACAGACTACTTCACAAAGTGGGTGGAAGCAGAAGCATTGGCATCAATCAAGGAAAAAGATGTGAAGAAGTTCGTCTGGCAAAATATCATTACTCGATTCGGTATACCAAAAGCCTTAATATCAGACAACGGTACTCAGTTCAATGGCAGAATCTTCAGAGGCTTTTGTGATGAATACAAGATAGAGTTCTACAATTCTACACCGGCATATCCCCAAGCCAACGGTCAAGCGGAAGCATCAAACAGGGTCATCTTGGAAGGACTAAAGAAAAGGTTAGAAAAAGCAAAAGGCAAATGGGCTGAGGAACTTCCTCATGTTTTATGGGCTTACCGCATCACACCTCGACGATCAACAGGAGAAACACCATTCTCCTTAGCTTATGGCATGGAAGCAATAATCCCACTCGAAGTCGGCCTCCCCACAATTAGAAGTGAAAATTTTGATCCAGACTTGAATAGAGAAGCCATAGCATTGGAGCTCGACCTTGCGGAAGAAAGAAGAGAAACAGCACTGGTTCACATTGCCTCATACCAACAAGAGTTATCCAGGAAATACAACAAAGCAGTGCATCCAAGGCAATTCAAGATCGGAGATTGGGTACTGCGCAAAGTAATGGAAAACACCCTGGTGCCAGGAGATGGCAAGCTAGGGCCTAATTGGGAAGGTCCTTACAAAGTGGTTGGGTTAGCAGGCAAAGGGGCATACCACCTAGAAGATGAGGACGGCAAAGCCATTCTAAGGCCATGGAACACTGCCAACCTCAAACTATTTTATTTTTAGCTTTTTTTTTTTACAAGTATGTGTAATTTTCCTTTCTCTCAATAAAACAAAGTCAATTCTTTTCAGCATAGTTGTTTTTTAAGAGATTGTATTAGTAAATTAGGGACATCAAAAGTAAGGTTGGCTGGAAAAACCAACACCCCTCCTAAGCCCAGGATAAGGATCCAGGCTGCAGGACGTTTGGTCGGAATAACCAAACATTTTACTCTAGATTGGTTGGAAAAACCAATCTATAGGTTGGCTGGAAAAACCAACACCCCTCCTAAGCCCAGGATAAGGATCCAGGCTGCAGGACGTTTGGTCGGAATAACCAAACATTTTATTCTAACTTGGCAGGATTAACCAATTTAGAGGTTGGCTGGACTAAACCAACTCTTAGTACTCTTTAGCCGAAGTAAAGACATGGTTGGCTGGATTAAACCAACTCTTAATACTCTTTAGCCGAAGTAAGAACATCGGCTAAAGAGTGGTTGGCTAGACTAAACCAACTCTTAGTACTCTTTTAGCCGAAGTAAGGACATCAGCTAAAGAGTGGTTGGCTGGATTAAACCAACACTTAATACTCTTTAGCCGAAGTAAGGACATCGGCTAAAGAGTGGTTGGCTGGAATAAACCAACTCTTAATACTCTTTAGCCGAAGTTAGGACATCGGCTAAAGAGTGGTTGGTTGGATTAAACCAACTCTTAGTACTCTTTAGCCGAAGTGTGGACATCGGCTAAAGAGTGGTTGGCTGGACAAAACCAACTTAGAGGATGGCCGAATTAAACTCTTATTACTCTTCAGCCGAAGTAAGGGTTTAGGCTGAAGAATAATTGACCGAATTAAACCACTCTTGGTACTTTTCAGCCGAAGTAAGTATATCAACAAAGGAATGGTTGGCTAGTAAGGTCAGTTAGATGGCACAGGTAAGACTGAAATAAAGTATCTTGGCCGAAAAATAGTATGGTTCAAGTTACAGTTAGAAAGCATGCTCAAACAGGAAAGTAAACCAAGATAACAGTTGGAGCAATAGAAATCATTGAAAAGTCATTACAGGTACAAGCATACAGATCAAACTGGAATAACAGTTAGCGCAAAAGAAGATGATTCTCATTAATCAAGTTCAAAGCGATTACAAGGGAGGGGCTCCCAGCCCGGGTACAAGTCGAAGCAAAAAGAAGAAAAAGAAAAAATACAGAATCAATCAAAAAGGTCTTCAAGATCGGCTTCAATATCAACTTGAACACCGGTTGCAGATGGAAGATCAATCTCAGTAGCAACTGGTAGCACGGTGTCAGTCGGCGGTTCAACAGTTAGGTCTTCAACCGTTGGCTCCAACCGAGCTGATTGGTCGTTGCCTTGCTCGTTGACTACCGGAGTAACAGTTGGCTCATTTTCTTCATCTTCATCATCTGAACCCTGCAAAAATTGTTGTTGGACAGAAGCAGCGTACTCCCCTAGTGAGGCCGGAATGAAATACTGAGGAGCATTGTAGACCTCGGTTTCGGGCCCACAGCCGAGCTGCTCCACAGCACTTCTCCAGCCGCACTTGAAAAATAAATCCTTCGCTGTCTCACATTGTGGAATGTAGAGGCCCTCCGCCTCCTTGAAACCTTCGGCGTTGACACCATCCACCTTCTTCTTCAGCTCCGTTATCTCAGCGTCCTTCTTACCTTCGAGCTTAACTAGCTCACGAAGGTACTTATCCTTCATCACAGCTAGGGCCTTCTGTTTGTCTGCTTCGGCCGAGGTAACTAGTCCGGTCAGACGAGCTACCTCGGCCTCTAGCTCGGCCATTTTCTGGTAGGACTCCTTCAGTTCAGTTGTTTTTGCTTCAACCTCTGCCATGGCTTGCCTTGCTGTGCTCCTGAGCTCCAACACCTTTTTATGCGCAATTTGGCCCTTTTGCACGGCCTCAAAAAGAAACTAATGACAAAACCGAACAGAAAGTTGGTGATATTTAGAGAGACAAGAAGAACAACTTACCAGGATCATTGATTTTGTGGCCGAGCAGATGGCCCTTAGCTCGGTCAAGTTCTTGTGGTGCTCCATGTCGGCTGGGAGGCACACACTCTTGGCAAGGTTGAAAGCCATCAGATGGTCTTTTTCAGCGACAACTGAATCACTGTCCTGAATATCACGGTTCTGGAAAGTCAGTTTGGGTGCCCATTTGGAGGAGCTAGCTCGGTCGGCGTGCTCCGGTTGCGAGCTCGGTGGAGGGCTTGGTGGCAGAGTGGTTTTGTCTTTATCAACTAAGTGTTGTTCAGCCTGGGAAGTACGGGTGCGCTTAGTTCGGCGTGATGAGGAGGGTTGTTGTGATGGTAAGGCCACCATGGTTTCTTGTGTTTGGTTTGGTGGTGGTACCTCGGCCCTGTTTGTCTCGGTCAAGAGGGCCCTGACTCTGTTTCTCTTGGCCATTTCTTCTTCAGCGATCAGTGGGATTAGTCTAATTTGTGGCAAGGTTGGGTCTGGTTCAGGGGCGTCCTCCAACAGAAAGTCAGTTACTCTGGCTTTTCGGCGACCGCTGTAACGGTATGTCGGCTCAAAATTAAGAAGTTTGGCCCAACTTCTTTTTGGAAAACGTAGTGCGGCGCGAAGTGTGTTCAGGTTGGGGTAACTATACAAAGGTTGAAGATGGGCTGAATCTGCATAATGAAAACAACTATTAGTTCGATTCAAGAGCAAGTAAGTGAAATAAAGAGAAGCATGAAAAGTGACCGAAGTAAAGTATACCAGGGATTCCTTTATTCCAATTTATACTTCGGCCTGGGATCTGGGCTTGGTGGTCTTCAAAATTCCCAGATACCCAGAAAAAATCGTCATCGTTTATGTCTTTATCCGGCGTATCTTTTATTATTTTTTCTCTGCGACGGCGTATCCTAAGGTAGTAGACCCAGCCGTCATCTTTGGAGCCAATGGAGTATTGGTGGAATATTTTTGCTAGACCGAGGTTAAGACCGGCTCGGCGGTTTAGTTCTGCTATTCCCATTATTATACGGTAAGAATTGGTGGAAAGCTGAGTTGGACATATTCTGGTTTGTCTTAGAAATTCACAAATCAAGGGTTGGACGGGGAATCTTAGTCCGGTTTCTATTATTGATAGGAGGGTGAAAGGTACATAGCCCTCTTTTCCCCATGGAACGATATCTTGTTCGGCCAGAATGAGTTGGACGTCGTTAGGGATGTTGTAATCCCTTCGGAATTCGGCCAGGCCACCAGGGGTTTCTACCAAAAACCTATACTTCCCCATTTATTTTTTAAGTTATGGATAAATTAGTTCGGTCGCAAAATTGTGCTCAGTAGCTCGGTTGAGCGCGTAGTGGAGTGCCTGGGCAACCTAAGTCTGCAAAGTGGAAAACAAAGGGGTTAAACACAGATCATTGGACCGTGCTACAAAATAAAAGCAAGAATAGGAGTCCTACTTCGGCTATGTGGGATGCTACAGGTTCTGTCTCGGTTTCAACAAGATGCTTGGTAGCTCGGATTGAGCAGGGGGTTCGATAGCTCGGTCTTGGCGAGCGATTCGTTATCTCGGTTAAAGAGAAGGCTCTGTTAGACCGGTTGAGCCTCTAGGGGCAGCTTTCTGAGTTCGGTCTAAAAACTTAGAAAACTGGCTTAGCCCCAAAGACCTAGCTCGGTCGAAAGTTAAGGTTTTCAGTATGCTAAGTTCAGACTTAGTTTGGTTCGTTTATCCCGGCTAAGGTAAATCAGAGGATGGTTTGACTTATTGAAATTGCTAGTATGAGTATGAAGTGCTAAGCTCGGTCGTATAGATAGATTAGTGTGGCATCAACTACAAACTACTTTTTAGTTCGGTTATATTGTAATTTTGGATCAAACACAGTGTTCTATAGACTACTTCATAAGTTCAAGTGGTTCTTAAAAGGTTTTTTTCCAGAAAAATGCGGAAACTAGCAGGAAAAAGTGTTTTTCAAACATAGTATGCTATGGATTAAACAAAAGCAGAAACAAAAATAGAGAAACAGATTTATGATGCTTACCAGGTCCAGAGGCACAAGAAGATGGAAGTGGAAGTAGCAACAATAGCAAGAACACGCAGCTTCTTCGAAATACAAAAAAGAGTAAGAGCTTAGAAGAGAGAAAAAGAGAGAAGAGCTTGAAACAGTAAAATGATTGATGAGGGTGATTCAAAGGACGAAAGTGTTGTTTTGGGATATAGGAAGGGCGAAAACGCGCAGGACTGTTCAAATTTTGCGGAGTACGAGGGCGGTGCGACAGCTGCAGTCAGCCAATACCAGCATGCCACATGTCATAGGGATGAGAATCGATTCAGTTTCTGTGATTGAAAGGACATTGTGACCGGACAAGCACAACTCGGCTTAAGTTTAGCTCGGCTGGAAGGGTTAAAAGTATATAGCTCGGCTTTAAAGGCTTCAGAGTTTTAGCTCGGCTGGAAAGGCTAAAGGGTTTTTTAGCTCGGCTGAAAAGGTAAAACTTTAGCCCGGTTTATAGACAGATAATCCCTATCATGTTACGCAAATGGAATTAAGGGGCAATTGAGAGGGTAATTTATATACGAATTGGGCCGAGCTGGGCCTTTGTGGGCCTCAGTACAAAGGGCTGAGTAAAGAGGTCATAAATTTACTTCGGTCTTAAAGAGGCTTAAAGTTAGCCCGGTCTCAAGCCCAGAAGGTAGACCGGTCCGAGGAACTCTTGATGTTAGTCCGGTCGAAGGACGCTTTGATGTTAGACCGGTTTAAGGATGCTTTGAACTTATACCGGTCATGGCGCAGTGAAACAAGATTGGTCTAAACCTTGATAAAAGATAGTTCGGTTTTGGGCATACGCGGTTTGTAGAAAACTATGGACAGAGAACCGAACTAGGTATGGTTCGGCTAAGCATAGTCGTGATTACTTCGATCGTATGGTAGGTCGGCCATGGAAGAACCATCTCACTTGGTTTAAGCAGTAAGGGGAGGGGGGTTGAAGGATAAGCATTATCCTTCAGGAGTATGAATCCTAGGAGGACTCTGCATGAAGGAGTAAAAGTCCTACTAGGATTGTGCCACGCAAAACCTATAAAAGCTCACAAACATCACCTATGGAGAGGTAACACAACTTTGATTCTCAAATTCACAGAGCTTCTTGTCTGCTTGTCTGTTTTTCTGACTTAGGCATCGGAGGGGTTTCCGGCACACACCCGCCGACTAGCTCACGCTTGTGTTTTCAGGGAATAAAGCAACGTCGTACGGAGGAGCGCAGACTTGATCAACAGGATTATACGAGAAGGTTTATTTCTTTCCCGTACAAACAGCTATTGCTACCATTGAAAATTAAATATATAATTGAACATTAGGATTATATACAAAATTACTTGGAAAATTAAAATATGTCAAAATGAATTTGAGCTGTAAATGTAAAATACTATTCACCATATCAAAAGAGGAAGACAGGAAAAGGGAAAAATATAAAGAAAAGTCAATATTCATAATGTAGAATTGGACAGAAAAACTCAAGAAACTGCCAAAATATCAGGTAATTATAAGGTTTTGTATTGCTTGGAAAATCATTAAATTGTTGAATTAGAACTTATATATTATTTGTAACGTTTGTGATTTGATTAATTAACAATAACATTATGACGATGTGCCAATTTATCCATTATTGATTTTCCCATGTAAAGCTTCTATTACTAACTCTGTCTTCAACCAAGAATAATGTTTGTAACTTGCACCATCTACCCCTTTTTCTTTTTTCTTTGTCTTTTTTTTTTTTTTTGTTATTAATTTATTTACTTATTTTTAATTTGTAGAAAACTAGTATCATCCATTTTTGAGAACTCTACTCACAGATATACCATTGTCATGGTTACTTTAAAATTAAAAAGTCAAAAAGTCACTATAAATTGTCACATCATTCTTTCTATTTTTTTGCACATATTTTTTTAAAAAGTCAAAAAACTACTAAAATAATCTATTTTGAAAGAAGCCCTAATCACATAAAAGATATAAGCTGCTTTCAACTTTTAATTTTACTCTTTTTGTTATTGCAAATTTTAACTTTTACTTAAACAAGAAATATAGATAAAAATAAGTCTTCAATTCAAGGATTGTGAAAAGTAGGGGTGTTCAAAAATCCGAATCACCCATTCAACACGAAGAAGTGTAAAAGTTGGGACTACAAACAAAAATAGACCTTTAACCTCATTCACAAATCGTGATATTTTAGGAATAGCAATACAACAATTAGGAGTAGCCATAGCAGTTAGTCATTATTAGGAGTGGCTTCAGTTATAGCTTGTCTCTATCGAATGGGATTAAGTGAATGTTTTTGTTCTTGTTTCTTGTTAATATAACTTGTAACAAGTGACAATTTCTTTTATATAATATCAATTTGGTTTATTTTCTTGCAATCTATCTTGTTAATCACCTCCAATGAAATCCTTAAACCATTTAAGGTGCATAACTCAATGGCATTACTTGATCTTTTTTCTCGTTTTGTGAGGATTTGGTTTTCTCAATTGATTGACCTCTGTTGATCAACCCCAAATCAGAAATTTACCAACAATTGGATTAAGATTTTGAGCCAATTAAACTTTTAGACTGAGCTTGAGATGAGAAATTCTAGTCTTCCCTACTCATCCTCGCTTATTTATAAAAAATAATAATAATAATTTTTGCATTGTTTAGTTACACAACAAATTAGAATATATATATATATATATATATTTCTTTATAATGAGAGGGGGTGTACATATGCATTCAGTTACGCATTATTGTAGTATATATTATGTATTTTTTTGGTAAATGTTATGTAACTTTTTTAGTAAAGTTACGACAATTTATCGTTCATAAATAATGTTATGCATTTTTGTGATAGTATCATATATATATATATATATATATATATATATTGTTGTAATGTTAAATATTTTGTGGTTCAAAAATGTTTTGATGAAATAATAAATAATATTACCACAAAATATGTAATTGCATTTATGAACACAAATTATTGAACTCTATCAAAAAAATTACATAACATGTACAGCAAAAAGGCATAACTTCGCACATGGTACGGAGGAACTTCACTCTCTAACATGTGTATCAAGGACCAAGGCTCAAATTATAACATTTTTTTAAAAAGGCCCAAATTCATTAACAATTCAATTTTATTAATGGCCAAAATTCAAATCTATACTATCTATCTATACCATCTATAATTGCAAAATATTATTGGGTCTTTAAGCTCCAAAATTCCAATTCTATTTTCTTAGATTTTTTAATTTATAAAATAAAAAAGCACATGTCATGTAACTATTGGTTCTTTTACTTTAAATGTAATTATTAATTATTTAATTAGTATTAAGTTTTTAATTCTTGATATATATAAGGAAATTACTCACACATATACAAGAAAATTAAATCACATTTCCAAATTTATCTATAATATACATAATTGCAAAACATTGTGAGGTAATTGAAGTTAAAAGTTCTAATCCATTTTTTTTTCAAATTTTAGATTTGTTAAATTGTAAAATTGCACATGTTAAATTATCATTGGTTCTTCCGTTTTTTTTTTTTTTTTTTTCTTTCTAATGTTAACTAATGAGGGAATCTGTGGAGATATATTTTCTGAGTCCCAACACGTGGCCAAGGTGACGTCGACGTGTCAGCCGAGGTGCCACGTGTTTAGGACATGATGCCGAGGTGATCTCGGCAAGGCCGAGGTTATCTCCGAAGATATCGCAATCCGAGATAAGCGGATAAGGGACAAGAGTCCTAGAATAAGGAAGAACTATGGCATGGATAAGAATAAAGCTCTTAGGGAGTTTATCTTTATCTCTTAGAGAGTCCAGGATAAGCACTGAGCAAGAGTCCATTGAAGCTAGGCTTCTAGTGGGACAAGGATTGAGTTAATTATAAAAGAGAGGCACCCCCATGGGTCTAAGGTACGCAATTTATATTCTGAACAATAAGTTTAGCACTATTGATTATCTTTGAGAGGTATACTGACTTGATCGTTGGAGTGCTCCCGGGTGGACGAATCACCGCCGGAATCTTCTCTTTCTATTACAGGTCAGTTTGGTGTCATCTATTCAGCCAATTCTCTCCAACTGACTACTAAGTTGGGCAGTGTGATCAGAAAATCACTCACACAATTTGGCGCCGTTTGTGGGAAAGAAAGGAGAATAGATGGCCAGTGACGGACAGAAGGAAAAGATTGGGGACGACACTCCTGGTGGGAGTGGCAGACCTATCGACCTTGACGTCGAAGGAAACAACCGCAACATGGAAACTGGTGACCAGAATCACAGCAAGAAAGACATCGGCCAAGATGGCGATGTACCAAAAAAGTCAGATCGAAGTGGGTACTACAATGAGGATGACCTCCAGGTATTGAAGGATAGATGCCTGCGGAGGGATGAAGAGGTAAAGGAGATGGCAAACAAATTGGCAGACCTACAATCAGTCGTCAATTTTATGATGCAAAACAATGTCATGCAGCCACCATACCCGTTGCAGGACACACCGATTCCAACGGCCAATGCCCAGAAGGGAGGGCAGAAGACAATCCCCGTAGCCCCTCAGCACAATGGGAGCAGAAGATACTCTCACCGACCTTCCAGGGAGGTCGAACGAAGAGAGTCAAGAAGAGAAGAATCACGGAGGATGCATCGCACAAAGGAGGCAAACCCCAAAGGACATCGGAATATTCAAGGGCAGGCGCTGTGCTTCGACACAACTCATGAAGAAGGGTCGAAGAGGACTCACAACGAAGCTGAAAGTAGTGTACCAAAAAGACTAAAAGCAGGAGATAGCCGAGCTCCTGGGCGGACAAAGGAGGACATAAGAGATTACCTCAAGAGGAAGCAGCAGAATGCCGATGCCGAGGTAACTTCCCCTGAAAAGCCGAGAACACCATTCTCGGTAGAGCTAGACAAATTTAAGGCTCCAAAGAGATTCAGCATGCCAATGTAATGACCCCAAAACATGTGTCATATTTATCAGTAATTAATTATATGTTTATGCGAATTAATTGAAGAATATCTGTTTGTTGAAATGAGAACTTTGGATTGAAATTGATGACCGTAATGGGTTCAGAAAACGAAATTGAGCACGCCTATGTGATACCGGGAATTTTTAGAACCATTTTGAAAAATAAATTGAGGACTGAATTTTGTCTGAATCGCTAAGCCTTGTTTGGCTCATGTTTATGGCACAATTCTATATTTATGATATATAGATAAGGATAAGGACTATGTTGACCATGTATTGACCCAACAAAAAAGGAAAGAAAATATCTAAGAGAAAGAGAGAGCGAGGGAGTTCGTGAGAAAGGGAAGAAAAGGGGAAATCAAGCTTAAATCTTCCTCAATTAAAGAATCAAGGTAGGGATCTTCTCTAAATTCTTGAAGTAAGGTTGATGCATCAATGATCTCATGTTAAATAAGAGGATTGAAAGGGGAAATATGTTTAATTTGAGCATGCATGGCATGAATAGATGATTTATGGTTATATTTGTCATATTTTGAGGAAGAACCTCCATAGATTTAAGAATAAAGCTTTTATGAACATGTTTTATGATTTTTCATCTTCAATCAAGGTTGGATTTTGTATTTGATGCATTTGGGTTTGTTTAGAAGCTATAATGTTTAATTCAAGTTGTGTTTCAAGTGTTTTGAGACTTGGATTTCATAAATGTTGAAGTGGTTTTGCAAAAAAAAGGAAAGATTCAAGTTTTGAAAGATTTCAGAATTTCGGATTTTGCATGGTCCGCTCGAGCAGAGGGATTCCCGCTCGAGCGTGAAAATCGGCCTCCTAGCAGTTTTGGAAAATTGTGCAGTCCGCTCGAGCGGACAAAGTGGCGCTCGAGCGGGGGACTTATTTCAGGAAATTTTGAGAAGTTGAATTACATGATTTTCACATGCCATTTGCATCATTTAGCATCTCATAATCATGAAATAGAGTAAAGTAAGGATAGTATGGCATGAACACTTGCTTCTATGATAATGTGTTCTAATGTTAATAATTACAGGTCAGGAGGCAAAGACCGTGCAATCGGTTTCGGAAACCCACTGTGAGTAACATTTCTGTAAAGATATGTTAGTATGATCTATGTTTAAAAGTGCTACGTTATGCTATGGTTTTTGAAATGATAAATGTTTTCTGTGAACGAATGTCCAGTTTGCGAATCTAGTATGGCATCCATAGATAGTCCTAAGTGGTCCAGTTTACAAGATCTCGGTATGTGTTTAATCGGTGTCCGGGACCGGTTACTCTAGTCGTTGGACGACAAATGTTATGTTCTATGGAGTATGCCATTATGTATGTTCTGATATGAGATGATTATGTTTATGAATGATTTACTTTATGGATATATGAAATGTGGAATTCGTTCACTACCCCTTTACTTTAATGTTACTTGCTGAGCTTTAGCTCATTGTTTGTATACGTATTTATAGGTGAGCACTCTAGGAGTCAAACCTAGGCAGAGTCCGAGCCGAGTCGCCGTTTTGAAGCCTACCCGGTGTTTTGGTGCCTCCGAGTTGGGGCTAGGCCTAGAAGGCCGTTAGGAAGCTTGGTTTTGGTTGTACATGTGACGTGAGCCTATATTTTATACATGAATTTTGATTATATGTGATGTAATGTAGTGGGTAAATTAACATTTTTGGCATGTAATGTATGTTCATATAAATGCACAGCTCTTTGGACTACTAGTGTTTTGTTTTCGCTTCCGCAAGCCCCGGTTATGTATGTTTAGTACAGTTTTGTTTTCGCTTCCACAAGCCCCGGTTATGTATGTTTAGTACAGAAAGGCCTGTGGTAATCTAGGATTACTGGCCGGTTACGATGCCAACCTTTTCGGGGCGGGTTTGGGTCGTGACAGAATGGTATCAGAGCGCACGAGTTAATTTACTCACACACGTGTCCATATGAGCTGCAGGGTGTCCTAGAAAAGAAATAGGGCATGGCATAAACATATGTGCATGTGTGCGTGTGAGTAAATAAAGAGACAAGAACTGTAAATGATGAGACAACAGAGGAACTATTATGTTGAGAATGAAATATTCTATCTGCTATGGGTACTAGAGACCAATGGAGAACACTAATGCAAGGAATGTAGATGAGTCAGAATCTTCTAATGCCAGAATAGATCGGTTAGAAAGAATGGTGGAAGCTTTAACTGGGTTGGTGAGATAACAGCAAGAGCAAAACCAACAACAACAGAGACAACCATTTCCGCCTCCTCCACCACCACCTGTGCAAATGGAACCGATTAATAATGATGATGTTATCACCTTGACACAGAAATACAAGAAACTGAAACCACCAGAATTTGCAGGGGGAATTGAACCATTAAAAGCGGAGGCATGGGTATTAGAAACTGAAAAGATTTTTGAAGTGTTTCCGTGTACAGATGTCTATAAAGTTTTGTTAGCAACATTTACTCTGACAGAAGAAGCTCGAAGATGGTGGATGCTCGTACGAGGTGAGGATAGGGACTTAACATGGGATCGATTCCAAGAGACGTTTTATGAAAAATATTTTCCACAATGTATGCGAGATAGGAAGATATCTGAATTTGAACAGTTGAAGCAAGGCACTATGTCAGTAGCGGAATATGAGCGTAAATTTACTAAATTAGCCCGTTATGCTCCTCATATGGTTGATACAGATTACAAGAAGGCAAGGAAGTTTGAGGGTGGATTGCATGTTGAGGTGCTTGACCGGGTGAATGTTTTGAAATTAGAAAAATATGTTGATGTACTTGACAGAGCCTTGATGGCTGAAACAAATATTACGGCTTTGAAGACATCTAAATCAACAACCATGACTGAAGCGGAAAGTAAGAAATTCAAGAAACAGAAAGTGGAAGCAGTTAGTGAATCAGTGGCCTCCGTGAATGAAAATTTGAACTCAAGTTTTAGTGATAATACAACAAAGGGCAGTAGTGGAAGTGTAGGTAGACCTACTTGTAGGGAATGTGGAAAGCAACATTGGGGTATTTGTCGCCGTGGAACTGGAGTCTGTTTCAAATGTGGACAAAAAGGGCATATAGCTAAAACTTGTCCACAAGTTTACTCAAGAAATGAAAGACCCATTGCTAGTGGAATTAACTCAACTATGACACCAAAGCCAACCGTAACATCTACTCCTGAGGGGAATACATTGAGGCAAGGAAGGGTTTTCACCCTAGTTTCAGAAAAGACACAGAATACTGGAAAAGCGAATACATGTATGATTTTTATTCTCTACTGTGATGTTAGCACTGTTATCTATGCGATGGCTATGTTACTTATGCGATGGAAAATATTGAACATGTGACTGTGACGGAACAAATCATACGTAAATTATGTTAAATCAATTGAAAGTGAACGACATGAAATAAATTGACTATGACTGTGATGAAACAAATTTACCTTTGCTATTCCCTTTGCTATGGATTGTTATATCGACGTTACTACCTCTGAATTGAACGCTATGGAACTTGTTAGCTGACTCCAGTATATGTAAAATATGTTCATTATGTGTTTGACTGCTATGATACTGCCTTCATTGTTATGGAGTGGACATACGAACTACCTTATCATGCTGAATAACTGAATAGAACCGTGGAGTTGTTTCTGACTGAGCTTGTGCCTGGATGAGCAAAGTTTGGAGGACCAAACTTTTTAAGGTAGGGAAAGTGTAATGACCCTAAAACATGTGTCATATTTATCAGTAATTAATTATATGTTTATGCGAATTAATTGAAGAATATCTGTTTGTTGAAATGAGAACTTTGGATTGAAATTGATGACCGTAATGGGTTCAGAAAACGAAATTGAGTACGCCTATGTGATACCGGGAATTTTTAGAACCATTTGGGAAAATAAATTGAGGACTGAATTTTGTCTGAATCGCTAAGCCCTGTTTGGCTCATGTTTATGGCACAATTCTATATTTATGATATATAGATAAGGATAAGGACTATGTTGACCATGTATTGACCCAACAAAAGAGGAAAGAAAATATCTAAGAGAGAGAGAGAGAGAGAGGGAGTTCGTGAGAAAGGGAAGAAAAGGGGAAATCAAGCTTAAATCTTCCTCAATTAAAGAATCAAGGTAGGGATCTTCTCTAAATTCTTGAAGTAAGGTTGATGCATCAATGATCTCATGTTAAATAAGAGGATTGAAAGGGGAAATATGTTTAATTTGAGCATGCATGGCGTGAATAGATGATTTATGGTTATATTTGTCATATTTTGAGGAAGAACCTCCATAGATTTAAGAATGAAGCTTTTATGAACATGTTTTATGATTTTTCATCTTCAATCAAGGTTGGATTTTGTATTTGATGCATTTGGGTTTGTTTAGAAGCTATAATGTTTAATTCAAGTTGTGTTTTAAGTGTTTTGAGACTTGGATTTCATAAATGTTGAAGTGGTTTTGCAAAAAAAAGGAAAGATCCAAGTTTTGAAAGATTTCAGAATTTCGGATTTTGCATGGTCCGCTCGAGCGGAGGGATTCCCGCTCGAGCGTGAAAATCGGCCTCCTAGCAGTTTTGGAAAATTGTGCAGTCCGCTCGAGCGGACAAAGTGGCGCTCGAGCAGGGGACTTATTTCAAGAAATTTTGAGAAGTTGAATTACATGATTTTCACATGCCATTTGCATCATTTAGCATCTCATAATCATGAAATAGAGTAAAGTAAGGATAGTATGGCATGAACACTTGCTTCTATGATAATGTGTTCTAATGTTAATAATTACAGGTCAGGAGGCGAAGACCATGCAATCTGTTTCGGAAACCCACTGTGAGTAACATTTCTGTAAAGATATGTTAGTATGATCTATGTTTAAAAGTGCTACGTTATGCTATGGTTTTTGAAATGATAAATGTTTTCTGTGAACGAATGTCCAGTTTGCAAATCTAGTATGGCATCCATAGATAGTCCTAAGTGGACCAGTTTACGAGATCTCGGTATGTGTTTAATCGATGTCCGGGACCGGTTACTCTAGTGGTTGGACGAAAAATGTTATGTTCTATGGAGTATGCCATTATGTATGTTCTGATATGAGATGATTATGTTTATGAATGATTTACTTTATGGATATATGAAATTAGGAATTCGTTCACTACCCCTTTACTTTAATGTTACTTGCTGAGCTTTAGCTCATTGTTTGTATACGTATTTATAGGTGAGCACTCTGGGAGTCAAGCCTAGGCAGAGTCCGAGCCGAGCCGCCGTTTTGAAGCCTACCCGGTGTTTTGGTGCCTCCGAGTTGGGGCTAGGCCTAGAAGGTCGTTAGGAAGCTTGGTTTTGGTTGTACATGTGACGTGAGCCTATATTTTATACATGAATTTTGATTATATGTGATGTAATGTAGTGGGTAAATTAACATTTTTGGCATGTAATGTATGTTCATATAAATGCACAGCTCTTTGGACTACTAGTGTTTTGTTTTCGCTTCAGCAAGCCCCGGTTATGTATGTTTAGTACAGAAAGGCCTGTGGTAATCTAGGATTACTGGCCGGTTACGATGCCAACTTTCTCGGGACGAGTTTGGGTCCTAACAGCCAAGGTTCCAAATATACGATGGTAAGTCAGACCCCAACTTCCACGTTAGATTATACTTGAACTCAATTGCGTTGTATAGTGGGAACGAGCCGTTGCTCTGCAAAGTGTTCCCCTCATCCTTCGGGGAGATTGCATCAGATTGGTTCCACAAATTACCAAAGGGAAGCGTGAAGACTTAGGAAGGCCTGGCCGAGATGTTTGTGGCCAGGTTCATAACAAACAAGCTGCAGCCATTGAGGGTAGATACATTGATGGCTCTGAAGATCAGCAAGGAAGAAAGCCTTAGGGCCTATGCAAAACAGTACTACGAGGTGTTCAACCGAATACCAGAATGTAATCAAGAGGTGGTGGTCGTATCATTCAAGAACGGCCTAAAAGACAACTGTCCACTATGAAAATCTTTGGCAAAGACATTGCCAAAAAGCATGGAAGAGCTCATAGCGAGGATCGAGAAGTACACCAAGGCCGAAGAAGATACATCGGGGACCAATGAGGTAAAGCAAGAAAAGGGAAATGGCTCGCCAAAGCGAGGCCAAGGTAGCAATGAATTGAGCAAACAAGAGACAGAACTAAGGACTGCACAGGCAGTGACAACTGTGTTCCGAATCCCAATTCACAAAGTCCTGGATCAAATTCGGAATCAACCCTATTTCAAAACGCCAGCAAAGGCACCAGGAAAATTCATGGGAAGAAACCTTGGCAGGCATTGTGTTTACCACAATGAAATCGGGCATATGACTCAAGGCTGAGAGCCTTGAAAACACACTTGGAAGACCTGGTGAGGCAAGACTATCTGAGAGACCTTGTTGATGAGGCCAGAACAAGGGAAAAACAGGCAAGATTGCCTCAGGCGACGGCAGCTCCACCTCCCCCAGCGCAGCAACCACAAGCAGGAGGACCTCGGGTAATTAATGTAATTCACTTGAAGGTCAACGAAAACGAGATTCGGAGGGAGACCCAGAAAGTAAAGCATCTGCAGCATGTCTACCAAGTCGGGAAGAAGAGATATCGGGCAGAAGAGTGCCAAGGACCAGAAGTGTCCTTTTCTGAAGCCGACCTTGAGATGGTGCAACATCCTCATAATGATGCCTTAGTAGTATCCCTCTAGGTTAGGAAATGCCAAGTAAAGCGCATCCTGATTGACCAAGGAAGCTCTTGTGACATCATGTACGTCCGATGTTACAAGGAGCTAGGCCTTTACCTAGACGACATGGAGTAGTCCAATAGCCCAATGGTCAGGTTCAATGGAACGCCGACATGGCCACTGGGAACAACCAGTTTGGAGGTGCAGGCAGGCACCAGGAAGATTACAACAGAGTTCACCATAATTGGCACACCCTCCCCTTACAACATCATTTTGGGAAGGCCATGGTTGCATCCAATGAGAGTTGTTCCCTCAACTTTGCATCAACTATTACGGTTCCTAACTGAGTATGGGATTGAGGAAGTCAGAGGAGATTAGCTACTGGCAAAGAATTGCACCATGGCAGCAATGAAATCCACCTGCAGCATTCAAAAACTAGAGAAGGCAGAAATTGAAGACGAGGACGTGGAGGTCCTAGAGGATGTCGGCAAAGAGCCGGCTGAAAAGAGTGAAGAAACACTAAAGAAAATCCTCGTCCAAGAGGGGGATGAGGAACGCTTCTTTCTTCTCGGCTCGAGCCTAGCCGAAGAAGAAGAAAGAGAAATAGAACCTTTCCTGAGAGAAAATATTGAGGTGTTCGCGTGGACGCCCTACGAAATGCCTGGCATTGACCCCGAGGTCACTTGCCATAAGCTGAACGTTGACAGGTCGGCCAAACCGATAGTCCAACGAGCAAGAAGACCGATGTTGATACACGTCGAAGCAGTGGAGGAGAAAGTAGATAGACTCCTTGAGGCCAGGGCCATTCGAGAAGTAGATTACCCGACATGGTTATCAAACACAGTGGTGGTAAAGAAAAAGAACGGTAAATGGAGGGTCTGCTTAGACTTTACTAACCTGAACAAAGCCTGTCCCAAAGACAACTTCCCTCTACCCAAGATTGACCAGCTGGTAGACGCCACTTCGGGACATGGAAGGATGAGCTTCCTGGATGCATACAGGGGGTACCATCAGATAGCCATGTACCCCCCAGATGAAGAGAAGACTGCGTTTATCACTCCCAAAGGGCTGTACTGCTACAGAGTGATGCCTTTCGGGTTGAAAAATGCAGGAGTGACTTACCAATGGCTGGTAACCAAGATGTTCAAACACCTGATTGGCAGAATGGTGGAAGTTTACATCGATGACTTGGTCGTGAAGACCAAAGAACCTGAAAGTCATCTGGCCGACCTAAAAGCAGTCTTTGACATCCTTAAAACATATCGGCTCCGACTCAATGCGGCGAAGTGTGCATTTGGAGTAGGATCTGGTAAATTTTTAGGATGCCTGGTGACTAGAAGAGGCATTGAGGCCAGCCTAGATCAGATTAAGGCCATCCTAGAATTGAAGAGCCCGACGTCGGCAAAATAGGTACAAATGTTAACTGGAAGGGCCGCAGCCCTGAACAGGTTCATCAGCAGAAGCTCAGACAAGTGCAAAGCTTTCTTCAACTTAGTGAAGAAAGTCACAGACTTCCTATGGACTGAGGAATGCGAGGCCGCTCTGGCCGACCTGAAGAGGTATTTGACCATAGCTCCGGTCCTCTCAAATCCAGAACCTGGAGAAGAGCTGATCCTGTACTTAGCAGTTTCAGAACACGCAACCAGCGCAGTGGTAATCCGAGAAGAAAAAGGAGAGCAAAGAGCTGTTTACTATGTAAGTAAAACCCTAGTCGATGCAGAAACGAGGTATCCACCTTTAGAGAAATTGGCACTGGCTCTAGTAATGGCTTCAAAGAAGCTGAGCCATTACTTCCAAGCCCATAAAATTGTGGTGCTAACAGAACACCCCTTAAAGTCCTTGCTGCAACAAGGAGACCTGACAGGAAGAATAGCCAGATGGGCAGTCGCTTTGGGCCAGTATGACTTAGAGTACAGACCTAGAACAGCAATCAAAGGCCAAGTTTTGGCTGACTTCGTGGCCGAGTTCACACCAGAATCCATCGCATATCGGGCTCCGTTGAGCTGAGGTGAACGATGTCCAAGCAAGCAAGAAGAAGCCCAGCCAAATGCAACAGAACAAAGGAAAAAGGAAAAACTCAGACCCTGCAACATTTACATCGGCGACTGCTTTCGACTGTTTGTCGATGGGAGCTCAAACCGACAAGGAGCGGGGCATGAGTAGTACTGGTATCTCCAGATGGAGAAGTATTGGAACAGTCCATTCGATTGGGGTTCAAAGCCTCAAACAATGAAGTAGAATATGAAACATTGATTGTAGGACTAAAGCTGGCGGTTGCAGCAAAAGCAGATGAAGTGATAGTCTTCTGTGACTCCCAGTTCATAGTCAACCAGACAACGGGCGAGTTTGCAGTCCGAGATAAAAGGATGTCAGCCTACGCAAAGGAAGTCAACAGGCTGGTAGCTTTGTTTCATAATTGTCGACTACATCAGGTTAGCCGAGATGATAACAGTCACGCCGATGCACTAGCCAATCTGGCCAGTGCAATACAACCTAGAAAAGCAAGGACGATAATGGTCGAATACTTGTCGGGCCCGAGCATCGAACCACTGACCACAGAGCACGAAGCAATGTGTATGGAAATGGGACCAAACTGGATGGATGCAATTGTTGCATTCCTGAAAGAAGGAAAGCTGCTAGATGACCACAAGGAAGCACACAAGATCAGATTGAAGTCGGCAAGATTCAGTCTAACAGCAGAGGGACATCTCTACAGAAAATCTTTCACTGGACCCCTTTTAAGGCGTGTACACCCATTACAAGTTGAAGATTTTTTATATGAAATACATGAAGGAGTTTGTGGAAGCCACACCGGGGGCAGATCACTAGCCCATAGGGCCATTACCCAGGGGTATTTGTGGCCCTATATGCAAAAGGACGCAGAAGCCTATGTCAAGAAGTGTGAAAAATGCCAAAGGTTTGCACCACTGATACACCAGCCAGCAGCAGATCTTAACCCAGTATCCAGTCCTTGGCCATTTGCCCAATGGGGCATGGATCTCATTGGGCAACTGACCCAAGCAACTGGACAAAGAAAGTACCTGCTGGTAGCAACATATTACTTCACCAAGTGGATAGAGGCTAAGCCCTTAGCCAAGATCCGAGATATAGACGTGAAGAACTTCTTGTGGAAGAACATCATCACCAGATTTGGGATTCCAAGAGCAATAGTTTCTGACAATGGAACGCAATTTGTCAGGCAAGCTAATCAAGAACTTCTGTGCAAAGTTCAAGGTCAAGAACTACTTTTCAACCCCAAGCTTTCCTCAAAGCAATGGTCAAGTAGAAGCATCCAACAAAGTAATCCTAGATGGGATAAAAAAGAGGCTGTAGGCAGCAAAAGGAAAGTGGATGGATGAATTACCGAACGTGCTCTGGGCATATCGGACTACACCGAGAAGATCAATGGGGGAATCCCCCTTTGCCATGACCTATGGCACAGAAGCGGTCATTCCGCTTGAAGTCGGCATCCTTGGGATCAGAACCCAAGGAGTAGAAAATGGGACTAATGATATACTCTTAGCCCGAGATTTGGATCTACTAGAAGAAAGAAGAGAGAAAGCTGCAATTCAGCTCGCAGCCTACCAGCAACAGCTTGCCAGAGCTTATAATAAGAAAGTCAACCCAAGGGAGTTCCAAGTCGGCGACTTGGTCTTGAGAAAAGTCGTCGGCAACAAGAAGGATCCCAAGAAGGGCAAGCTTGGCCCAAACTGGGAAGGACCCTACAAAATCACTTCAATATTGGGCAACGGGGCATATCGGCTTGAAGATAGTGAGGGCAAAGAGATGCCAAGACCTTGGAATACTTGTAATCTGAAGTTTTTCTACCATTAAATTTTCCTTGTTATTTGCCGATGTCATGAATAAAATTTTAGCAGAATTCTTCTATATTTATGACTGATGAAGATACATAACGTTGTTTCGAAATACATGCATAATGAGACCCCAAGTTGAACTTAGGTTCACATTAGGGGGCAGAAAGAAGATATGATGTTTAACACTTATTGAAACTTGGGAAAAGTTTACAAGTTGAAGTTAAACCGATATGATGTTTAACACTTGTTGAAACTTGAGAAAAGTTTACAAGTTGAAGTTAAACCGATATGATGTTTAACACTTGTTGAAACTTGAGAAAAGTTTACAAGTTGGAGTTAAACCGATATGATGTTTAACACTTGTTAAAACTCAAAAAGTTTAGAAGTTAAAGATTAAAGTTAAACCGAGAAGATGTTACACACTTGTTGAAATTTGATAAAAATCTACAAGTTGAAACCGAGGTCACGCCAAGAAAGCTACTTGGATACTTGCCGAAGTAAATAGTCATAACCGAGGTATGTTACCCCGAGAAGGTTGCACAAGATAAAAGTATGTATTAAAGATATGCAAAATTATTCTAAGTACGAAGGACATACAAAAAGCAATAAAGGGAAGACAAACAATGCAAGCATTCAAGAAAGAAGCTGTATTCATAAAAAAAACACATCGGCAACTTAAAGAGTTTACATTACTTTGAAAGGAGAAACAAAATACAAGAAAGGAAAAGGAAAAACATCAAGACTTGGATTCCTCAGCACCATCAGCAGGCTGGGTCTGGATCTCGGAAGACTGCTGGGAGGACATCTCGGCCACCTTTTCGGCCGCAAGCTCAGCATCAATCTCCTGAAGGGTCTGATCAAGGCTCTTGTCGACGAGAGGCACGTCCAATGATGCCTCCTCAGGTAGCTTCCTTAGGGACCTCCTCAACCTCCTCATCTTGAGTCAAGTCTAGGACTTGCTCAGTTTGAGAAAGAGACTTGGCCCCAACAACATCTTTTGACTTCCTCACCAAAACCTCCTCTTCAGATTCAGAGTCGTCATCAGATTGAGTTGGAGTTGGTGGGAACGAAAGAGGAATGGCATCGACATTCCTAAGGGGCGAGTCAGCAGGGACTTCAAGCTTTTTTAGAAGAGACATCCAACCAAGGGTGAAACCCTTATTGCATGCCTGCTTCACTTGCTTTTCATAATCTGCCGTGACATCGGCCACCTCTTCGTTGTAGCCCTTCTCGTCGGTGGCCTTGACCTCGGCCTCTTTGGTGGCCAGGGCGTCTTGAAGCTCCCTTTGGGCCTCAGCCATCTTGTCCTCGGCCTCTTTCAGCTGGGCTTGGAGAACGTTGTTTATCGCCTCAGCAGCACCTGTCTTCTCTTCGGCGTCATGTTGAGCCTTGATAGCATCCTCAGCCTGATCTTCCAGGGTCTTCATCTTTGACTGCAAGTTCTTATTAGTCTTTTGAAGAGAGGAGACCTCCATTTTCTTCTCGGCCAACTTCTCTCGATTCTCAAAAGATTGTATTGAAAAGGAATGAGCATGCTGGATGGCCTGAAAGTAAAACAAAACAGAAGTTGTTAAAAAAAATTACAAGTATGGAACAGAAAGAAAGAAAAAGTTTCCAGATAAAGACACTTACTTGAACGGAGTGTTGAAGCATCAGGGCGTAGTTTTCATACTCGCTCAACTCGGCGTTTCGGTTGAGATTGCCAAGGAGAAGCAGAGCAATGCCGAGGGCTACGCCGACGTTGATGTCATCAACGCTGTCGTTGGCCATAACTAGCTTGTCTTCCAGAGTAATTTTTGGGGCCCAGGGGGCATCATGTTTTTTGGACCCCGAGGTGGTTGCAGAGGATGACCTCGGCCTCTTTGATTTCGGAGAATCAGATGGTTGGGCCTCGGCACGCCTCTTCTCCGTGGTAGGCTGGGACTTGTCACTCTCATGCAATTTAGAAATCGGCAAGGTGTCCTCAGTATCAACTTGAGTCACCTTTGCCTTTAGTTGAGCCTTTTTGATTCTTTTCTGTTTTGGTGGAGGCTGGGTTTGCGTTGGCTGAGCGTCGACATCAGAGGGGATACTGGCCAGGAGATCTTTTGCAACAGCTCTTTGACGGCCCATCTCAGCAGGAAAAATGGTTCGTCGCCGGCGTTGTCGTTGGGACATCGGGATCAGGTAAGGCGCCGAGGTTGACGGCTACTCGGCTGGATCAGAGATTGATCCTTGGTCTGTCTGAGATATGGACACGACTTGTGGAGTTGTGGTAGAAGGTGGAGAAAGGTTTTTCTTCTTCTTTTTTGGAACGTCGAGAAGAGCCGACTTGTAAGTAGGGATGAAGTTGAGAAGCAGAGGGGCCTTTCGCTTGAGAATTGGCAAATCCAAAAGTCTCTTCAAGTCTTTGCTGAGGAAGAAAGACTGGCGAAAGCCCTTTGGTGGTTGAGGGAGAACTACAAAAAAGAAAAAAGCATAGACATTAGAGTAAGGATGTTGAAAACTTTATGCAAGAAAGCAAGAAAATTTGTAAAGGGTGGCCCTTACCAGCTCCTTCCCCAAAAACTGTTCGACTTAGGGGATAAAGATGGAGGTCATCGTTTGGCTGAAACTCCTAATTACCTGAAACGATGAAGTAATCATCCCCCACTCCCTTGTTGGAGTCAGGGAGGTTGGCAACAATTTTGTATTCTGTAGACCTCGGCTTGAGGTAATAGATGTGGCCTTTTTCTGATTTCAGGCGACACGTGATATAACAGAACTAGAAGTCAGCAAGAGTAATCCTAGCATTCTCTTGTTTGGCTAAGGTTATGGTACCATTAATAACTCGGTACGAATTGATTGCAAGTTGCATTGCGTTCAACCTGTAGAAGTGAAGGATTTCACGAAAGAAAGGGTCAAGTGGAAATCTAAGTCCATACTCAATAAACGCTACTACTGGGAAAGGCATGAGGTTTACATCGGGCATGATAGAGTCATCATCCCCAGCCAACCTCAGATGAACGTCGGCAGGAATGGAGAACTCTCGCCTAAAGTATTCTAATTTTGTCGGGGTGTCTACCCTGTGTTTCCACATACCCATGATATCGGCCTAAGCTAGGAGGAACAGGATTTCAAAATAAAGGTGTTTTAAAAGGGTTTAAATGACCTCGGCTAAAAACCTAAAAGTGTAATATGGTAAGGGTTTGTATAGATCTAAAAGGAGTTCGTTTCAGTTTTTCCTAAAAACTTGTGGGTTCTATAGGCAAATCCCAAAACCTAACTCTATGGGAGCAAGATTGGAGGTAGAAATCTATAAAAGACACAGAAAACAGAAAACAAGAACGTGTTTCAGAATCAAGAACAAAGGTGAACTACCAAGAACACTGTGACAAAGTGTGTGAAAGGGTACAAGGTCAAGAACAAGTTGCAAAATTGTAGAAAAATTGTGAAACAGTACGAGTATTCAAGACATGGGCAAAGGGCAAAATCGTGAAATAAAAACATTCAGATGCATGATTCATGGGTCAAATGTTTGAATAAAACAACAATGGCAACTAATGATAAAGTAAAATTTCTTGGAGCGCAACAAGAACTGAAACCAGGAGGAACGATGACTCACCAGAGGGAAAAAGTCGATGTTGAGATCGCTGAAGTCAGAAGAACGGCGGCAGCGGAACAGATTGGCAAGAACTTCGCCGGAGGAACTGGACGGAACGAGTTGCAGAGCTTTGGAAGCTTAAGTAATGGAGGATCTTGAAGGAAAAAGTTGAAAAGAGAAATGCTTCGAAAGTAAAGAGTAAAGAGTGAAGAGACAGAGAGAGAAGAAACAAGTTTTGTTAAAACTTGAAACGGCGGCAAACAGGGCAATTAATGTGCCTGAAAAAACGTGAGCGTCAGATGGCGCACAAATGTGCGAGACGATTTAAAAGTGCGTCACAAGCACGATCCAGTAAGAAGAAGGCACATGGCTAAAACAGTTGAATTGTGATGCATGACAACTCATACGCATAAAGAAGCCCTTGGGATTCTTAATCTTTAAGAAGACATATCGGCTTATGATGATGATCTCAACTTACGCCGATGTACTGGTAAGAAGTACCGATATAGGTTCCATCACCTCAGGATGCCGAGGTAATAGAACCTAGGGGGCAATTGTGGGGATATATTTTCTGAGTTCCAACACGTGGCCAAGGTGATGCCGACGTGTTAGCCGAGGTGCCACGTGTCCAAGACATGATGCCGAGGTGATCTCGGCAAGGCCGAGGTTATCTCCGAAGATATCGGAATCTGAGATAAGCGGATAAGGGACAAGAGTCCTAGAATAAGGAAGGACTATGGCATGGATAAGGATAAAGTTCTTAGGGAGTTTATCTTTATCTCTTAGAGAGTCTAGGATAAGCACTGAGCAAGTGTCCATTGAAGTTAGGCTTCTAGTGGGACAAGGATTGAGTTAATTAAAAAAGAAAGGCACTCCCATGGGTCTAAGGTACGCAATTTATATTCTAAACAGTGAGTTTAGCACTATTGATTATCTATGAGAGACATACTGACTTGATCGTCAGAGTGCCCCCGGGTGGACGAACCACCGCCGGAATCTTCTCTTTCTGTTGCAGGTCAGCTTGGTGTAATTTATTCTGCCAGTTCTCTCCAACTGACTATTAAGTTGGGCAGTGTGATCGGAAAATCACTCACACATTTTTCACATTTCTAAGCAATTCCAACCATACTCTTCATTTTTCACTAGCTAAAATATAAAAGGAGTATGTTCTTTATTTTACCTAATTTCTTTTTTATATATGTACTACAACACTACCATCTGTACACACAAGCTGTTTAAAGAACCTTAAAAGGCTCTTAAAATGTAGCTGACTAAAAAATACTAATACTTTATAATAGCTAACATGCCTCATTCAAAGAGTCCTGTGGAGATGCTCTTACTATACTCCTTCCAAAGGCCAAATATGGCAAGTTTTTCAAAATCACAATTTTAAATTTAAAATTATTGCAAATTCATTTATTTTTGCCTTAAATACAACTGTTCAAATTATTAATCGCTATTAAAAGCTTTTGTTCCTACTTTTTTTTTTTTTTTTGTATTTTAAATTTTTTGTATTTTTTTAGATGCTTTCAAGTTAGAACGACTTAAAAGTAAAAACTTTTAATACAAATGTATTTTTTTACAAAAGACAAAAAGGTTTAAAAAAAAATAATTGAATGATTTTGTTAGCACTTGCCAAACATGATAGATCCCATTATTTATTTATTTATTTTTATCTTAATTTTCAATTACATAAATTAAAACCAAAGACAAAAATAATTTTGACTTAATTAAATAATTTATAAATAGCTAGAAAGTGACTTTAGTTAAAACCAAATAGAAAGAAACGTTATAAGAACACAAAGAGAGGGGCTATTCTTAGAGGTGACAAAGAGGGGGCCTATCTTGGACAAGTTGGGGAGACAATTTGAAGTGTGAAACTCGACAAGCATATAAAGTACGAACGGAAATCATATAAAAACACAATATGGGCTTTTATTTTTATTTTTATTTTTTGTATGGCCTCTATTGGGAAGTATTTTTTAACTTTTAATACATCTTAATTCACATTACTTATATTTTTTACACGTTTTTTATTTTAAAAAAATTTAAAAATTAACTTTTAACCATCTTTTCAAAACATCTCATATAAACTAATCGTAATTTGATTACTCATCCACTTTGTACTTTCATCTTGCGTGGCAAGTTACAAAGCAAACTTTGATAATGAGATGAACTTGAAGAAACACAGGATTGACTTGTCCAGGTTCAAGAATTTCGACCAACAAAATAATTAATGGACTAAAGTTGTCTTAAGCGCATGATAACACCACAAGAAATTAGTTTTTTAAGGACAAATTTACTAGTCAATTAATTTTCTCCGTCGTAAAATTTGTCCCGAATGATTCGTCCGAAAAAGTCAAAAATTGACTTTTAGAGACGAAATTTTACATTTGTCACTATAAATAGATTTTTAGAAACAAAAATATGTGGTTACAAAAAGTTTTGATTTTGAGACAACCAAAATTTGTCTTTAAAAATCTATTACTATCTAGGGTATAAGAAGTAATTATGGAGGTAAAAATTTAGTTTTTGAGACAATACAAATTAGTCTCTAAAATTTTTAGTTTTTGAGACAAGTAAATGTGGTGTCTAAAAGTTTTAGTTTTTCAGACTACTTAAAGTGGTTTGTGAAAGTTATGATTTTTTTGTGACAACTAAAATTCGTCTCTAAAAGTTTGATAGTATTTTTTTTCTTTTTGATTTTGTAACAATTACTACAAAAATACTAGTTTGAATAGAAACTCATATTCCTGACATGATTTCTCAACAACCAAATAGAAAATATCAAACATTTCACAAAATCATCTGTTCATCTCCAAATTAAAATTCAACAACCCGGAAAAAAAAATGCTCATCGCATTCAAAGACGCTTAATCAAAACATATTTCAATGACAAACAAATACCATGCTCTGATTCATTAATATGTAATATCTGGATTGTATATCATAAACTGGTAGAGATTTCAAAAGTATTATTTCCAATTTATAAGGCTAGTGCCATAAGCATTGTTTGTAGCATTTAACCATTCAGTGAACAGATTGTAAATTGGAGTTATATCTACCTACAGAACAGAATAGCTCAATCTTCTCAGGGGATTCATTGAAATGGCATTCAAAAGCTCGCAAAGAGCTCTCAAGCCTTCAAATCAACGCAAGCTTGCAGAACCTATATAGAACTAAGATCTTAGACCAAACTTGCAGAACATGATAACAAGAAACACTAATGATATAATTGCTTTCCTTTCTAATTACTTACATCCTAAGGTGTGTCCTCACTGTATATGTGAAATAATGCAAGCTATGGACCAAGACTAAAGTATCTAATTCATCTGTATTCAATATTAATGATTTTTCAATTTAATAAAGATGTCAATTTTCAGAGCCAAATCAATTACCAATAATTCAATCTTTTGTTCCTACATCCCCGATTAAAAACTAAGCTCAATTCAAGCCAAATCAATTAAACCAAAATAAAATCAGATCTTTAATATAATACATAACATATCAAAACCCACATCCTAAGAAAGGGAAAAAAAATTATAATATCAAAACTAATAGAGACAAGAACTCGACAGATCTACGACAAACCAAACCAATACAAAAGATTCGATGAATCGAAAGATGAAAACTTGAAGACATTAATATAGAACAATGCATTTCCCCCAAAAGTTTAGTTTGTGGGATGGCTAGCTTGGAAATGAAGACTAAAAATTGTATCTTACTTGCAAGATATTGGAATGCTAAGAGAGAATGCTAATGCAATGTGTATGTTTTGTCAATCACAAGTTGGATGTTGCTATATAGAAACCCACAAAGGAAATCAAATGTAGATCTCAAAAGATGATTTACTAAAAAAAAGAATCAATAGAGGGTCCTCTACGACTAATCTGCTGCATCAAGAAGCTGAATTTGACATTGTATTCTATGCGACCGAACTCCAAGATTTGAGTTCTTTCCATTAGCTCCTCATTGATTCTTCATTGCTCTTCAACCTCCCTCGTAGCAGCCTCATTGTCCCTGTCAAGTTGGGCATGAGTGCATTTTCCAGATAATGTTGTACTTGGTTTTTGACCACGCCCTAAGCCTAGTCTGTAGCCAACTTTTTGTCCAAATACCTCAATAGAAAGTTGCTTATCGGATAGCGAGCCAGATCCATCTTCAATAGATTTGTCATGCCGTTTTTCAAGCTTGTACTACAATATTCATTAGTTGAGATCCATTCACATTTTATTAAGGATATAAGGAACAAAAGTGCATAAAGATTAATGTCTTACGTGTCTAATCTCAACATCAACATGCACCCATGCCTATTTTTTCTGAAAGCCATTGAGCCAGCAATGTGGACGACTTTTAACTTCTCCTGATTCAACTTATTCTTGCCACATCTCACTTATTATTAAATGTATTCAAAGTTGACTTGTGTTCAGCTGAATTTCTTTTTCTTTTCCTACAGTTTTTCAACAACTGAACAACATCAAATACATAGGCAAAAAAAGAAATAGATATATTTTTTCACATGAGTGGTTCTAACAAACGTACAACTCTCAGTTCTTCACTATAAATAGATTTAATGGAGTCTGGATCAATCTCTGTATCAGTCTTAGCATGACTGAGAATGTGTTCAACAGATTAACAAAAAGAAAATGCTAAAAATACACTGATTTTCTAATATAAGACAATGCTAAAAATACAGGTATTCATATTTAATATACAATAAGACAATGCTAAAAATACACTGATTTTCAAAATAGATTGACAAAAAATGAATTTGATTTAAGTAAAAGCACCCATAACCAAATACAATCTTGAATGATATATGTATATCTAACATACATGAAGTGATATGCATCCCCCTCTTTCAAAACATAAACGATTGAGGTATTTGGTACTGAAACATGGTAAATTCTTAAAACATGGCCAAGGTAAGCACTTGCATGCAAGAATTTCTTACAAAACATGCTTAATTTACCATGAGATACACATGCATGCATGAATGAATTGGTTCCCAGTTCCTTCCTCTAAGCTCAATTCCTATGTTTATTCACCACTTCCACTTGATTTCACATACTAAACAACTCAATCTCATAACTAAAGGGTTGAAGTCTCGCCTTAAGTCTTAAATTGCAAGAATTCAAGTCTAAAGCTTAATCTCAAGCCAATTCTTGGTCTTTCTCTTGTTTTTGGTCTCTAACTCTAGCTCTCCCTCACTCTCA
This sequence comes from Camellia sinensis, assembly GCF_055761805.1. Lineage (NCBI taxonomy): Eukaryota > Viridiplantae > Streptophyta > Magnoliopsida > Ericales > Theaceae > Camellia > Camellia sinensis. Next base: position 116,953,766 of record NC_138974.1, read on the forward strand.
CATTTTTGAGTTCAAGATTGTAGAAATGAAGGTGTAAAAATGTGTCCTAGAGTTCTCACATGCCTTATATAGGCTTAATTAAGAAGATTTAAATAATTGAGCTTACTATTAACCAAATAGACATTAATTATGCTAATTAATTCGTTCCGATTCGAATTTTAACTAAACCTATCATAAAATTCTAAAAATTCCAACTAACGCAAAAACCAAGTCAATTTTATGATCGGATGCCGATAAGGCCTTTTTTTACAAAATAGAACAAAACCAAAGACAGATATTCCTACACAGAACAGATAAAAACTCATATAACACATAACACATAAAATGAATGCAAAATTTCATCTTAATTATTTATTAAGCATTCGTAATCCTGGATTATACGTTAATCAGAGGTCAGGGTTGTTACATCAGTCTTGCGAGCTCAGTTTTTTTTTTTTTTTTTTTTCTAATTTTTCATACTCTAACTTTTGCATAGGTTGCCCTTTCAAGTTTTCAGCTTAGCGAACCTCTCCGGGGTAATATTTCTTCAACTTGTCCATGTTGATTGTCTGTGAAAACTCCAAGCCATCCAAATCCATGAGAATGATCGCCCTTCTTGACCAGATCGACTTGATGATATAAGGACCAGTCCAATTGGGTCTGAACTTTCCCTAAGATCATGAATGGGATCCTTAAGATTCATGGACTTAACTTTCTTGTTAAAAGCCCTAGCAATTTGGCGTTCGTAGCCCTAGACATGATATAATGCCCTTAGTCTTCTTTCGTCAAATAGCATAAGTTCCTTAAATCTACTCTATTGTCAATCTGCCTCCGCTATTTAACACTCGGCCATAACTCTTAACGACGGCACTTCAATTTCAATTAGTAGAACAGCTTCCATCCCATAGATGAGAGAATAGGGAGATGCCCTTGTTGATGTTCGGATTAACGTTCTATAGCCCTAGAGTGCAAATGGCAGTTTATCTAACCAGTCTCTGTACTTTTTCACCATCTTTTTCAAGATGTTCTCGATATTCTTGTTCGTGGCCTCAACAGCTCCATTGGTCTGTGGTCTATACATTGATAACTTATGAAAAGTCACGTTATATTTCTTAAGCAGATCCACCACCTCTTTCTTGAAGTGCGAGCCGTTATTAGAGATGATCTCATTCGGCACCCCATGCCGACGGATGATATTGTTCTTGATGAACTTAGCCATATGCGATGCCTTCAATACAGAGTAAAACTGGGCCTCCACCCATTTTGTGAAGTAGTTAATCGCTACCAGAATGAACTCGTGCCCATTTGATCCCTTTAGCGTGACTGCCCCCATTACATCGATTCCCCAAACGGGAAAAGACCACAGTGAAGTCATGTTGTAGAGCTTTGATGGCGAAATGTTCATGCGTTTAGCATGGACTTGGCATTTGTATACAATCCTTCTCTATAGTTAACTAGTAATAGCCTTGTCTAAGAAGCTTCTAAGCCAGCATCACACCACTCATGTGTGCTCCACGCTCTCCTCTATGGATGGCTTCTATCAGATGCTTTGATTATTCTTCTTCGACACATAGTTTGTGCATTCCTAGATGACCTCTATTGTACATCTTACCCTCGCAGATGATAAATTGGATGGCCAGACATCATATTCCCCGTTTATCTTTGGCATTTGCCCCTGGTGGATACGTCTCCTTTTCCAGGAAATTCCAAATATCGTAATACTAGGGGTTCTTGTCTTGAACCTCATCTATTACGGTGATAGTTTGGTAAGCAGGCGTGTACTTCTGCTCAATGATGATTAGGCGCATCTTCACTCCCAGGGGAATGTCTACCATGAAAGATAGAGTTGCTAACGCATCAGCGAATCGGTTGCTCTCCCTCAACAAATGTGTAAATGTTAGCTTTTCAAACCTCGGAATTAAAATATCCAGGGCCTGATGGTAAACCTTTATTTTCTTCTCTTTGACTTTTCAATCCTCGTTAACTTAAGAGACAACCAAATTCGAATCTCTGATGACGTCCAACCTTTTTGCCCCTAATTCTAGGGCAGCTTCTAAACCAAGGATGCACGCCTCATATTCTGCTTCATTGTTGGACACTTTGAATCGGAGTTTGAACACTAAGGGTATATGGGAATCATTGGGTGCTATGAGCAACACAGATATCCCATAACCGTACTGATTAGTTGCCCTGTCAAAGTACATCGTCCACATTTCCTCTTCTACATGCAGAATGTCTTCATCTGGGAATAGGTATTCCACTGCTTCATCTCCTTCTACCAGATGGTCTGCCAGGAATTCCGCCATAGCTCTCCCTTAGAGAGAAGAAGCAACCAACGAGCTAGATTACCTGTAAGCGCTGGTTTCTTGTAGAGATATTTAATGGGATCTAATCTCGAAACCAAGATTACAAAATGAGCTAACAAGTAGTGTCTCAACTTCTTAGTAGCCCACACAAAGGCTAGGCAAGCTTTCTCCAAGGGAGTGTAGCGGGTTTCGTAGTCTCACATCTTCTTGCTCAAGTGATAGATGGCGTTCTCCACATTATCTTCAGATTCTTAAGCTAGCATGCACCCCATAGTCGAATTCGTCACTGACAGGTATAGGATCAATGGTTTTTCCAATTCTAGTGATGACAACACATGTGGATTTTGCAAATACTGCTTGACCTATTCAAAGGCAAACTGACAGCGATCGTCCCATTGGAACTTTTTTTTCCTTCTTCAAGAGACCAAATGGTGGTTCACAAGTTAAAGTTAGTTTTGAAATAAACCGCCTTATGAATTGCACTTTACCCAAACAGCCGCGCATCTCCTTTTCAGTCCTTAGTGGTGGCATTTCTAAGATGGCCTTGATTTTGGAAGGATCTAATTCAATTACCCTCTGTGTGATCAAAAAGCCCAACATTTTCCCTGCCATTACACCAAAGGTGCATTTTTACTGGTTTAACCTCAATCTGTATTCCCTGATCTGTCGAAAGAATTTTTCCAATGCAATGTAATGGCCTTCTCACTCTTTGGACTTGAAAATCATGTCATCTACATACACCTCAACCTTTTTGTGGATCATGTTGTACAGAATGGTGGTTGCAGCCCTCTAGTAGGTAGCCCCAGCATTCTTCAACCCAAATGGCATGACTCGGTAGCAATATGTGCCCTGCGGAGTAGTGAAAGCGGTCTTCTCCTTATTCTCGGGTGCCATCAGAATCTGGTTATACCTAGAAAACCCATCTATGAATGATAACAACGCGTGGTCGACAGCGAAGTCTACCAACTCATCAATATGCGACTGAACAAAGTCATCCTTCGGGCTTATTTTGTTCAGATCTCGAAAGTCGACACAGACTCTGATTTTGTCATCCTTCGTCGGAACTGGAACAATATTGGCCAACCACGTCAGATACTCAGATACAAGTAAGAACCTTACCTCAATCTATTTGCTGACCTCCTCTTTGATCTTCAATGCTCAATCTAAGCAGACTCTGCACAACTTCTGTTTAACTGGTCGGACCGCAAGGTCAAGAGGGATCCGGTGCTGTACAATCTCAGGAACGATTCTAGGCATGACTTCGTAGGACTATGCGAAAATATTTTTGAAATCTTTTAATAAAGCGATTAAACGCTCGCATTTCTCCAAAGACAACTTAGACTCAATCTAGACAAAGCGGGGATCTTTCTCAATACCCACATTAATTGTAATGATTTCATCAGTACAGGGCTTAACACACCTTTCCTCCTCTTGGTCAACCAAATTTTTCAAAACCCGAGAAATTTCTTCCTCTTCATTTAAGTCAAAATTTTGAAAATCAAGATCAGTACAACAAACCAAAAGCACAGAAATATAGGCAAAGGCTACTGCATTCCCATTCAAACAGTCCGGATCCTCGATTACAGTTGACTCAAAAGAAAAACTAAAAGACGACCGAGATAGGACCTTGGTATCTGGGTTACCACTCCCGGAAATACTAGACTCAGATGAACTAGAATCTGACTCCGACACCACAGACTCAGTGGAATTAGATTCGGACTCACTATCCGATTCAGAACTACTGATGATGCCATTCTCAAACTTCCAAACCAAGCGTGGAGCCTCAAAAGCGCCCACGATAAGATTGAAGAAATCCGTTGCTGGTTTATTCCCTATTATTGAGATTGTAAAACTATCCCCCAAGTTGACGGACTCAGCTCTAGCAGTAGAACTTGCTAGTAGATCAACCAGCGCTTTTCCCAATAACTTTTTTTCTTCAATATCCAGGCTTGCTGTCCTGCCTTGATCTGTGTTAGGGCTCAGGTCTGTCTGCTCTTCCTTCTCTTTTGGTAACTGGTGTCTAAAGAAGATCTCGAACCCCAGATACCTTATGTTTGTTTCCTAATCAAACCAAGGCTTTGGAAATCCACAAAAATGGGAAATCTTCCCCTTGGTGGACAAAACATCTGTTCAAGTTTCCCCATATTGGTTTGTGGACTAACTCGTACTACCTCCCAGTCCTCTTTGCTTTCAGCCTTCCTTACAACTCATTCCCCCTTCTTTGCTAGTCTACAGTGGTAGGTTTGTAACCCAGCCCAAAAGTGTGGGGATTATAACTCATCTCCTTAGCAACTGTACCTCCCTACCGACCAGTTCTGCCTAGTTCTGATCCAGGAATATGCCCCTGTTTGTTTATCATGTAGATAGACTGAGCGCTCACGTAATTCCCATCGTCCTTCGCCATGATAGTTTGGTCCAACCGAGCCTCTGCTAGAGAGAAGCCAGAAAACAACACGTCATCTTCCTCATGTTCAGACGGGCTGATTAGGATATAGCTCTTGAATGTTCCCATAACATCCTAGCTAGTGTTGTCATAAGCCCGGACGGCCTGAGTCGTGGGTGTAAAGTCAGCTGGCCTCAAACCGATGGCATAGGTAGTCCTCACTAGACATATATTAATCGCCGATCCGATATCTACTAACACCATCGAAATCCACGTTTTCTGACTTTCCAAGGTCACATATAGGGTCGGTTGTGGTTGGCACCCTCTGGTGGCAACTCCTTATCTGTGAAGGATATCATTGGCATAACGTCCCTGGATGTAACTAACGACACCAATTGATCAGTGGTGATATCGATAGGTAGTTTGGTCCGGTTCATTGCCTCTAGCAATAGTGCTTGCCTATGCTCCCAAGAAGCCATTATCAACCCCCAGATTGATATGTTTTCCTGAATCTTCTTGAGCTATTTCAAGACCAGATTTTCTTCAACATCCTTCTCTTTTGATTTCTCAGCCTCTTTGTTGGAGGATTTCGACTGATCTAAGGCCGTAGGTTGAAGTATCGACCACTCTGGGTCATATGGTTAATCTCGTCAGTATGCCATGTGTTATTAGGGGTCTTAACTTTCCACCTTTCATCTGTGTACGCGTGATTTAGGTCACTATCTTCCCACCACTCTCCTGCAGCTGTGGCCAGGCTATTATCTGGTTCTATCTAAAGCATGTTCACATCACGCCCCACATCATCATACCACTTGTAATAACCCCGACCTCCGATTAATGCTAATCCATGATTAGTTATGCCTAACAGTAATTTAGAAGAAACCCAGAATTAATTTACATATGTATTGCATTATCTTTGCGTTTCTATCTGTTTGCCATAAAATGATCTGTTTTGAACTGCGAATTAAAAGCCTTATCGATGCCCAATTTCGAAATTGATTAGTGTTTCATACTAGTTAGAATACATGTGATTTTATGGTAGATTTAATTAAAATTTGATTTGGTATGATTAAATTAGATTAAATAACATTAAATTACATTAGTTAAGTTTATTACTAAATTGCCATTGAGTGGCCCACTACTTAACGCAACCTTGTGATTGATTCATACATTTGTTGCATCTTTTCATCCTCCTTTGAGAGACCAAACCGTGGGAAAGAGTAGGAGATAGGGAAAAACTTAGTTTCAACAAGATTGTGCTTGGAAATTGGTAGAATTGTAGAAGAATTGCATAATTGAGCCTCCATACTTGGAATTGAAGACCCAAGGTAAGAAAATCATCTTCTTGATTGTGCATTTAAGTTTTACCTTGCATGGTCCATGGTAAAATTGAAGATTAAAGTCAAGAATTGGTTTAAATGTTGAATTGAGTAGTAATTCATGCATGCATGTTCATATCTTGGCATTTTGAAGTGTTTTCATGGAAGTTCTTGCATGCAAGCCCATATTCTAGCCTTAGTTCATGAATTCATCATGATTTTGAGCTCAATCTTACATTTGGTCATGTTTTAGAGCATTGGATTTAAAATGAACACTTGCATGTTAAGCTCTTGTTTTGTTCTTGAAGTTTTATTTGAAATTGTTTTTAATTGACTCACCTTTGGGCTTTGATTTTACAAATTGATCTTTGAAACATCTTATACTATGAGTTTACAAGTGTTTTCCAAAAAATAGGCCTAAAGGATTGAGATTTGAGGTGTTGAATGCTTGGTTTAAGCTTGGGAGGCAAATCTGAAAATTCCAGAATTTGGCTTCCTCGCTCGAGCAAAGGATTCCACGCTCGAGCGACAATCGTTTGTCCAGAGCTTCGCTCAAGCGAAGGAATGGTGGCTCAAGCGTAAATTACAAGCTCTCAGGTTTTTGGTGCACGTAGACACACGCTCGAGCGACGATACCTACGCTCGAGCAAAGGGTTGTGTCTCACGCTCGAGCGAGCATCGAGCAGGTATCGAGCGTAAAATTTCAACAACCAGTACTTTTGCATTTTTACAAACTGCTCGAGCGAAGGAGTCTACGCTCGAGCGACCCCTCTATTTTGACAAGCTCGCTCGAGCGAAGGAAGCCACGCTCGAGCGAGACCCTTGTTTTCAGCAAGTTTTGAAAAATATTTTCCAAGACATCTTTGCATCCTCATTCTATCCTAGGCATTCCTAGGCCATGTTTAAGACTCTATAGTGAGGATTTAAGGTTAGAAACACACTAAGAACCAACGACATAAGTTTTGTACAATTAGAACGTGTGTTTCAGTGTGCATCTGTTATGTGTTGTGTAGGTCACGTGCCGCGTACCATTTGACCAAGTTTACTCCGTCTGTCTGTCTCAAGGCCCATTGTGAGTAATAACTCTGTAAAGTTATGTTTAACTTAAGTATTTTTTGATTAGTATGGTATGATCTATTTTCTGAAATGCTATCTTACGAATTATGAATGAATGTCCAATTTTCTGAAAAGTATTTGTGGCACCCTTAGTTCACGTGGCCCTCGTCCGAGGGTAACAATACTGCGACCAATCAGCACGTGGCCCTTGCCTGGGGGTAACAATACCATGGCTACTTGCGCACAAGATATGGACCTTTATGGTCGTTGGTACCAACTATGCATGTGGGTCTCTAGACCAAATTGATCTGATAGCTAATGGGTGTACCATGTATGATCTTATGCAAAATCTGAGTATGAATATGAGTGTGTATCTAAATCTATTTCTGTTTTGAAGTCTGAGTATGTTCTGATTTAAATACTGGATCCTAACTTGTGTTGGACATCATTCATAAAACCCCTTTACTCTGTTATTATTCACTGGGCTTTCGTTCACAGTTTATATTATGTATGTAGATGAGCCGGCACATGACCAGGGCCAGAGTTGACGGCCTTCTGTTCTGTTTTTGTCAGCCAACTGTTGTGCCTCCCGAGGAGGTTCCGAACGAAGCCTAATGCCATGGCTGTTTTTGTATTCATGCTAGTCTATGTGTATGCTCTGTAAAGTCAGGTCTTGGGAAGTACATTCTGTAAATATCTTATAAATATTGTGTATCTAGACAGGCATGTTTAAGTATATATAAATAAGTTTTGAAATGTTCTATCCCATGTACGTTATCACAGCTCATTGGACCTTGTCTATTTTGTATTATTGCTTCCGCAACCCTTTATTATTTGCTAATCTGTTCAGAGGCCTTTGGTAATCCACGGATTACTGTCCGGTTACGGTGCTAAACCTACAGGGGCGGGTTTGGGTTGTGACACCGCTCTTCTTTCACCACAATTGTGGTTTCTGCGTTCTAGTACTTCCTGAGCTTTCTTGGCATTCTTTTCCTGTTATTGGGCTCTCATTTGGTCATTTCCTCATTTTGGATGTCTACCGCTATAGGCTCGATCTCTGCTATTTCTTTCCTTTTTTCCTACTCGAGGGCTATCTTCCTTTGGATCTCTTCTATCCGTTCCCACTAGAATTGCTCCAACACTTGTTCTTTCTCAGTCAGAGGTGTAGCCTCAACCTTGCTGCTAGCACCAACTCCCTCTTCTTTTCCGATCTCTTTTATCTGTTCCTTCACGTCTGACTCCTCCTCACTTAACCACCCATTACTTGTTTCCGGCTAGCTTACACTACTTGTATCCTTTTCTTCAAAGAAGTAGAAGTTGTCTAGATCCTCTTCCAGCTCAGTCAGGTCTTGTTCCAGCTCGGCCAAGTCATTTAGGCCCTGTTCCAGCCAATCGTTTTGATTTTGCCCTAACTGGTCCTCCCTAATAGCGTTAATGCTGAGGAAGTCCAACAATATGACTACTAGCGTCGGCTGATCGATGGCCACGATGTATAAGCTGGGGTCGTACTCCTCTGTGAGTGAGGCCCCTTTCTCTATGACTTGGGCATCAGGCAAACCCTTTTATAGTGCACTTTCTTTCTTCTTCGCCTTTGCCGTCACAAATTCGGGTTGGGTTTGCGGTGTTAAGTCCGTCATGCATATGTCCGTGCCTTTTAGAATAATCACCTCTGGCTTGGGCAGATAGGATGAGGTAATATATGCGCTGGGATTATAGGTGGGTAGTAGTGTATGGATTTGGTTAATGTTTTTTGGTGGGGAGACTTGGTTATGTGTAGGAAGTGGATTGGTAGTTACATTTGGTTTGGAGAGTAGGGTGATGACTTTGTTGTCAATGAGATCCTGGATCTCATGACGTAGGCGGTAGCATAGATCTGTGGGATAACCATGTTGTTGGTAGAAGATACAATACTGGGTAAGGTCATGTCTGGGTGGTAATGGGTCAAGAAGTGGTTGAGGATCAAGGGGCTTGAGATGTCTCTTTTCCATTAACAATTTGAGGGCGCGAGTCGGGCTCATATGGAGGGGAGTAAAGGTCCTTTGGTTTCGAGGTGGGCCGGTGGTTTATGAAGGTTGTGAGGTTGGGACGGCAAAGGGATCGGCCATTTTGGCCTCTGTAACAACTGTATTAACATCTATAGGCCACAGAATAGCACTACTACTAGCATTAGTACCCCAGGAGAATGGCCTTCTTACAGGTTCACTTATTCTGTGAATAATGCCCGTCTTGAATGCACTCTCGATCTGGACCCCCAACTCGTGTCGGGAAGCAAAGATGGATAACAGTGCCACCATCATTCTCTACAAAATATCTGGTTCAAGATTTTCAACCACCAGCCAGACTTGCTCTCTTTCAAAAGGTCTATTTGTCATTCTTGCTGCTTTTGTCCTTTATCTGGCATAAAGTCAATGAATGAGTCTTTGCGGTTTTGGATAGTAGCCTCCAACCCACTGATGGTTACTTTTATCTGAGTGTTATAAGAGTACTAGTTGACAAACGCCTCAGATAACTCCTCCTAATTCTGTTTTATAGAGTCCTTCAATTTAGCGTACCAGATGGCCGCTACATTAGATAAGGTTGTCCCGAACAATGATAGTTTTTGTGCCCGAGACAGGCCCATTGGTCTTAGTACATTTGAAAACAAGCGAACGTGTACAATCAAATCCCCACTTCCATCGAATCTGTCGATATGGGGCATTTTAAATTTCTCTGGTAATCTAACCGAAGCCTCAGTGTGCCCATCTTCAATATTCGGAATGAAGTTGAAGCCCTAGGACTTTTTCAATGCTTTCTCTAGCCTGACAATCTTGATCAGGGTCAAATCAATTTCATTGATATCAAAGGGAAGGATTCCTGCAGGGGGTTGAACCAGACGCCTATAAGCTGGAGCCAGGGGAAACATTTCCTGAGGATCTGGGATTTGGGGATTTTCCACTGGTGGAGGTGGATCCGAGTTCGGCTGAGCAATCGAAATTGGATGTACAGTTGATGCGGATGCCCCAAATGTGCTTCATAGATCAGCGATGATTTCATCCTGTGCGGCCATTCTTTGGTTCATGGTATCCATGATTCTTTGGAAAGTTGTCATCATGGCAATAAATTCTTCTGTATTCTGTGCCATTACTGGGCTAGGTGAGCTAGACACTGGTGAACTGTTTGAGTGAGATTGGATAAGTGTTTGTTGAATGCTTTGTACTAGTGTTGTTGACTGTCTATTTCGTCTTCGTCGAACAACTAGCAGAAGTGAGACTAACACTAGTTGACCACCAACAAGGTCTTGAGCTTTGCAAAGCCTGCCAGAGCGAGTCCACACAACTTGGGGAATATCGGGTCTTTTTGAAGCTATGATGGTAAACTACCTAGCAAAAGACAGAAAAGAAAAACCATCGATCAAAATTGGACGGCACTTTGGCCCAATTCACAACAGATAAAAACACAGTTGAAGAACAATAATCCCCATTGAACTCTGTTCTCAAACTAATACTAATATAAACCATCATGTACAGTCGCACTATAGAAGCACATACCAAGTAAGAGAACCAAAACACCCCTATAAGGTGGGGTAGGGTTACCCTGTCCTCGATTTTTGACATGATCTAGGCTATACTACTTCAATCAATAAGTCTCACAACATCCTGCATATGGGTGGCATCCTGTCCTAATTTTGGGATAGTCGCTATAGCTTACTATATGAAGAAAGGCCAAATGGTCGAAAGGGTACCTCGGCAAAGTTGCCTAATATACCTCTCACACCTAACACTGAGAAGTGAAAGAAGGATCAAGCGGTATAACGGTAATCCAGATCCAAGGGTTGTGTTCCCAATATGGTAATGCCTATGACCAACCAGCCTTTTGGCAAGCTTTTTAGGCAAGCCTCTGGCAAGTCGTCCAGGAATAGTAAATGAAAAACACAGTGACTTAAAGTAACAAATGCAAATGCAATGCAAAGAACATATGCATGTTAATAAAATTTCACATCATGAGTTTCAAGTCAAGTTCTTTAATTCCCCAACAGAGTTGGCAGAAATTGTAGCTTGCTTTTCGTACTCCTTTCGGATACGACTAGCCCTACAGTTTGGACTCCCGTAGTTATGAATCTGATTTCACAAGTGCAATGTAAAACAACGAAAACACAAAAAGAGTCCAAATCCGACAACTCTTTTTTGAAAATCGATGTTTGAATCAAATGCCAAAAATAGACTGCTTTGCCAAATTTCAGAGTCGCCATCTAAATATTTTTTGGAAATATTTAGGAAACCCATGACTCGTGCCAAAGGCCATTAGTCCGTCATCACCAAAGTGTCTCGGCTCGAAAACTTAGGTACGAGAGGGGAAGGTCATGAATTGAGCACCCCACTCGCCCGATCAAAGATCGGCCTCTACTAATCATGATGTAATTTTTATTTACATTATATGCTATTGTTCCAATTATTAGTTAACATTACTGTGTGATGCACACAAATATAGATTAACTTGCAAAAGTTGGAACGCTTTAATTTTATATTTGTTTGAAAATTATTTTTGATACTCGTCACTTGCAAGGGTGAGTTTGTATGTACATTAATCAACTTATCCCAATTTTAGCAATTAGCCTTCATCCACAGGCATTCAAAGAGTTATATCACTTAAGCATTTAGCCTCATAGTATTATGATTGGCATGGCAATAATCACATTTATGCGAAATGCTAAAACAATAAATGCTCACCTAGTATTCCAAGGCAAGCCAAATAAAGCAAAATGATTAGAAAATATGCATGTTCCTAAACAATACAATGTGGCTAATGCAACGCGCACATTTATGCTCTTTTTATAGGCTCAACTATGAGCATGGTATATGATTCAATTCAAGACATGTGATACAATCATGTATTCAAACAATGATGTTGAAATTGACATTGGTTAGTATGATGAGTCGAACCCAAATGTATGTGAAACGAGTGTATGCAAACATGGGAATGCTAAGTAAACCTGGTGCTCTATGCTACCATTATAAGCGGGTAAATAAAATGGAGAAAAAAATGGGGTTAGGAGACATACACGCTTATTACATTTTGCCCTCGTGCAAGAGGGTTCGAATGAGTGTCCAAATGTCCGAAGTAAACTAACTATTACAAATCCGAATAAATGAATTTAAACTAGCTAACTACTAACTAGCTAAGCTAATTGACTTCAAAGGGACACTAAGCTAACTACATAATTTATTATAGCAAAGCCGTTATATAAATAATAATTGAAACAAGGATATTACAACAACAAGAATTATTTACAATAATTACAACAATACTAATGAGAATAGTAATCTAGGCAATCATGAGACACAATCATCGTATGCATAGTGCCTAGAAGCTACTCTATCTGCCCAGATTACTTTGTCTCGCCCTCAACCACTGCCCTCTGTTTCTGACAAAGTCTCTGTTTTACGAAACATTAGGAGCCGGCCGGCCCCAAATGAGATTCAGCCAGGCCAAAACAGCGCCGGCTGGTACTAAATTTTATGCCAAAAAATGTTTTGTGCTATGAGGTGAGAACAATATAGACAAAGCCTTTCTAGGCCTTATTTGTCCCTTTTGCTCCTCTCTGTCATGGGAAACTCAAGAGAAAAACAATTTCGAGTCTGAAACCATCAACAAACACAATTTAATGGCTTAATGATTTCGAACACGTTTGGACAAAATTGAATAAATGTAATGGAAAACCACCCTTTCATCTTATCATGAAGGCTCAAAGAGTGAAATAGACACGCTCTAAGTTTTATCAACATATCATGTATTGATATGTGACAATTCCCAAAACGATGGACTCGGCATAATGTCCAGCCGAATCCAACCAACTCTAAATATTTTCTTTCTGTCGATTTGTAACATGCCTGGGGAGTACCCGTGCATGTTAAATAGTTTGGACCATCGGTCTCTTTGATCTAGTTTCACTGGTGCAATGTGAAACATAGATGAGAATCCAGATTAGGAAACTTTTAAAAAATCCATTTTATTGCAAAACTTTTTGCCAGAAATGGAATGCGTCATCAAATCTCAAAGTCATCACCTAATATTTTTGGAAAATTAGGAAACCCATGACTCGTGTCAAGGCCACTGTTCATCATAACCAAAGTTGTCTCGGTTGGGAACCTTAGGTATGAGAGGGGAAGGTCATTAATTGAGCACCCCTACTCATCCGATCAAAAGATCGGCCTTTACTAAACCATGATATGAATTTTATTTATCTTATATGTTTGTATTTCAATTATTTAATAAATCCTAAAAATTACTATGTGAATCATACAAGTATAGACTATGTCATTTATTTTGAAATAATTTGATTTCATGTAGTTTTGAAAGAGTTTTGGAGATATACAATCCAAATAAATTGAGTTTACAAACATGAAAATCAACACTATTCCAAATTAAGCGACACAACCTCCATCCACTAGCATTCATACAGTTATATCAAGTAAGCAAGTAGCCACATGGTAGAATGCTTAAACATAATAAGAAAAATGCACACAAACGGGATGCTAAAACATAAAAACTTACATATTTACCAACGTACCTCGAACAGCTACAAAACAAAGTTAGTAAAACATGCATAATCTTATATACCAAATCCTAATGCAATTCACTCATGAGATGCAACTAAAGATTCGTCTTCTAAGATATGACATGTGAATCATCTCAAGAACATGAGGTAGAGCACATAATCACATAGGAATTCATTAAATCCACAAATGCAAACTTAGCCAAATCAAGATGCATGAAACATAGATGCAAAGCATGGATATAATGACAAAAATAAAATAAAATAAAATAAACATGATGCATATTTACAAATAAGGAAAGCAAGTAAAAGAACGAGATAAAAAGAAGTGGGGCGGGAAATTATTACAACATTTTGAATAAATTATTACAAACCAAATTAGAGGGGGGTGAATATTATAACAAAATAAAAACCTCAGAATACACTCAAAATAAAATAAACAAAAGAAAAAAAAGGTTTCATGTTGCTTGGAAACCACCGGAAGTTGGTTAACATCAGAAGACAACGCCATCTTGTCCAAAAGAAACTAACCGGCCGGCCAAATAGGCCTAGCAAAACTTGTCTTATTGCGAAACCAAGAAAATGAACAAACAAGAAATATGTAGGTGGCTCAACTGACCACTACCGGTTAAATTAAAAACAAGAAAACAAATATATATAAAAAAAAAATACAAACTTACAACAAAACTAACATGAATCTAAAACAAGAAAACAAATATAAGGTAGAACATAAAAGATTACAACAAAACTAATATGAGACTAATACAAGAAAAATGTAAGATAGGAAATGCAAGATTACAACATAATTACTATGAAACTAAAACAAGAAAACAAATATAAGATAGAACATGCAAGATTACAACAAAACTAACATGAACCTAAAAAAAAAAGAAAAAAAAAACAAATATGAAGTAGAACATGCAAGATTACAACAAAACTAATATGAGACTAATACAAGAAAAAAATATAAGTTAGGAAATGTAAGATTACAACATAATTACTATGAAACTAAATAAGAAACAAATATAAGATAGAACATGCAAGATTACAACAAAACTAACATGAACCTAAAACAAAAAAAGCAAATATGAGGTAGAACATGCAAAATTACAACAAAACTAATATAAGAGTAATACAAGAAAAAAAAATATAAGCTAGGAAATACAAGATTACAGCATAATTACTATAAAACTAAAACAAGAAAATAAATATAAGATAGAACATGCAAGATTACAACAAAATTAACATGAACCTAAAATTAAAAAAAAAAACAAATATGAGGTAGAACATGCAAGATTATGACAAAACTAATATGAGACTAATACAGGAAAAATATAAGTTAAGAAATGTAAGATTACAACACAATTACTATGAAACTAAAATCAGAAAGCAAATATAAGATAGAACATGCAAATTACAACATGAACTTAAAATAAGAAAGCAAATATGAGATAGAACATGCAAGATTACAACAAAACTAATATGAAATTAAAGCAAGTGAATAAAAATAAATAAATAATTATGAGTTAAACAAACCACTTAGATTACAACAACATACTAGGAAATGTAAAGTAAGAAAATAAATATGAGATAAACAAACCACTTGTATTATAACAAAGCATTATGAAATAAGAAGCAAGAAAATAAATATGAGATAGAAAATATAAGAAAATGAAAGACTAGAAATTCACCTTACAAAGAAATATTGAACTTTTTGATTTCCAAACTTCCTCTTGATCACCCTCAAGTTTAGGAAGTGTGTTCTCAATCCTCAATTTGAAACTAGAATGAAACTCTGGGTATATAAGATGGAAAAGTGGCTAACTCTCTTAATTTTTTCTCACTTTCAACAACACTCACTCTTTCCTTTGATCAATTACTACTGAAATTTAGCTATTTCAGAATTTTTGAAGGAGTTTTGGGTGTAGGAAAGATAGAATTTCAGTTTGTATGGATGGTATGGGGTCTATATGGAAGATAGGAGTATTTTTTTGCTAAAAAACTCAATTTTTCTCTCTTTTTTCACTCTTTTCTCTTCAATTTCGTGGTCCCCTCTCTCTCTCTCTTACAATATGATCATTTATATAGGTAATGAGGGAGAGTAATGATCAAAAAGATGGTGGGAATAAGGTGGGAGACAAGAATGAAATAGGAGGACAAATTATCAAGGTGGTTGCATGGGATACTCCTTTATGGATGCAAACAAAATCTCTTTTTGACAATGGGGGATGATTAGGTATAATGGAGGATGAGTGGATGCACTTGAATGGATCAGAAAATAGGTAAATGGGGTGTCCCAACCGAACCAAAACCAAGAAAAATAGGGCTGCTGCTGCTGTTGTTTTGGGCCAAGTCAACAAAATCTGCTATTAAGCCCAACTTTAAATAGGCATATCTCCCTTATCCGTACTTGGTTTTAGATGATTCTTGGGTCTAAATTGAAACCCCAGAAGTATACTTTCCAATGGTGGTGGCCTCACATCTAAATTCCAAGCGTACAAAGAGATATGCCTAATTTAGTGACGGTTATTCATTTCTCTCAAGCCAGGTCAACAAAATCTACTCTTAAGCTTAACTTTAAATGGACATATCTCCCTTATCTGAACTTGGTTTTAGGTTATTCTTGAGTCTAAATTGAAGCCCCAGAAGTCTCTTTTCCAATGGTGGTGGCCTCATATTTAAAATCCAAGTGTACAAAGAGATATGCCTAATTTAGTGAAGGCTGTTTATTTCCTTCTTAACAATTTGACGCTCATCCTTTTCCTAAACTAATTTTCTTCCATCCCATCCTGTTTCCTTCAAATCCAAACCTATCCAAACCTATAAAGAAGATTTTTTAAAATATATATATATATATATTTTTAAAGAGTTCACCTCCCTCCTATTTATTTCTACTTTGTCCTTACTCGGTTTATTAAAAAGTGTAATATTTTAATTGAAATGGTAGCCTCGGAACATCGTAGAAGCATTTGAAAAAATATTTTGAAAAGGGCATTTTAAGGTCTAAAATAGTTTGGCCAAAAATGTGTGAAGGTTGGGATTAAAGCTCAAATTCTATTTTTCTTGTTGAGGACTATTGGGGAACACATTCTGATTGTCATCATCGGGTAATCAACAGAAAGCGCTCAAGTCTTAGGGTTAGTCAAAATGGGGTGTCTACATGGTTTAGTTCATTTTAAGCCGATTTTATTAGTCTTTGCCATTCTTTAATCAATTTGTCCAAAATGATGTTTAAGTCCACTAAATGAGAAGAAACATCAAACAAGAAATGATTTTTGGCATGAAAGAGAACCTATGCCTTGACGATGAACCTCTATAGAAATTAAGCCATTGAGCATAGGTTTCTTTCTCATGCTTTGAATAACCGTCGATCGGTTGAAGTGACTCTCAAAACAAAACAAAAAAGAAAAAAGGGAGGTGGCAGAAATGACTTATGCAAGATTGATTTTTTAGAATGAGACTCTTGATATGAAAATGAACCAAAGAAAAATTATCAAAGCATGGGTGACACAATACAACTATCTAGATATGAAGACTTGCAACACAACAAGTTAGATGTTCAAAGCATACCCCAATTAAATAAACTAGGATAGCCCTAAAACAGCCCCTAATATGCTAAAAATAGTGGCTAAAAAAAATCATGTTAAAGAGCATAAAAGGGTAGGAAAGAACAAGGCAAAGAAAGGTTAGTGAACAAAAGCAAAGAGAGGTAGCTAGCCTCTCCATTTTTGAGACCTCAAACCATGTTTTTTTCAGTCTTATTTAAACTCTAAAAATCAGTTTAAAAGGCAAAGAAAAGAGCGAAAAACAAGGGCGTGAGCTACGAAGTAGAGAGCAAGAAAGGGTGTCAATCCTCTCTACCCTTTGCTAGCTCTTCAAATCCAAGTTCTAACACTTAAAATAGGATCAAAACAATACAAAAACACTAAAAAGAGATAGAGAAAGACAAAAATGAAAGCAAGGGAAATGTGGTAAGCTTATACTTCTTGAAAAAAGTAAGCTCTTGTTTGTGAACCAAACTTGGTCCAAACACACTTTCAAGCTTGAATTGTGACTCACAAAACTCAACCAAGGTTCTAAGGTATGGTTCCAAGGTTGTGTATGGTATATAGATATAGTATAAGGATGATCAAATATCTCAAAGTTAGCTTGGACAAGAAGAAGGAACTCTCAAGGGTTGTTTTGCTGCTTTGAAATTTTTTCAACCTCTAGCACTGAGATATGTGCTCGTATTTATAGAATTTGAGCAAAATAGGTCATAAATATCTTTAAAAATGGATAGTTGGCCCATTCCCGCCTAGAACAGTGTTTCTCGCTATCGAGAGCTAGCCTGCTCCTAATAGCTACTGCCGACTCCCAATGTGGTACGGCCGGCTCCCAATGCTCTCCCTTGTTCCACTGTTTTAAAATCAGTGTAGGGTAGCACAATGATCAAAAATGAATTTCTAGGGTAAGCATAGTATGAATATGAAGGGTTTGGAATTGGTTTTGGAGCTCGAGCTTATGTTCCTTCGTTAAAAATTCAAATCACAATCACCGCAACTTCATCATCGAGTGCCCAGGACAAAGTGCCCAAGTCTTGCGAACGGTCAAAAATGGGGTGTCTACAAAGAGGAGTATCCTTTTTGAATTATAATCCACCAATTCACACCCTCAAGAGCTAAGATGCAAGCTTAAACACCTCAGTAAAGAACCCTCCAAGTTTGGTTTAGAGAGTTTAGGTCAAGAGTATGTAAGTTGCAAGAGAGAGAGAGAGAGAAATGTAGAGAGAGAAATATTTTTCAAACTTTTGCTCCACAAAATTTTTCTAACCCTATATAATAAAAAAGGGTCATCTATATATAGAAATATATGAAAGACTCTCGAAAACATCCAAACAAATACAACTAGTATGGTGTATGCATCTGTGGAGACAGCTGGCCAAAAAATTTGGTTTTGCATAAGTGGCCGGCAGGCCACTAACAGGGACCGGCCGTACACCATTAGTGGCCGGCCGGTCACTAGTGGGCCTGCAGGTCTCAGATGGTCAGGCTTGAAAAGCTACTGTTTTGGTCTAAAAAAAATTAGTGCAAAGTTGGCATGTTTCTGAGGCTCAAAGTTGAGGCTTCCTACTGAGGAATTCGAGCATTTGACAAGCATATACAAATTCATCATCGAGTGATCACTAGGTGGCACCCAAGTCGTAAGGGCGGTCAAAAATTGGGTGTCTATAGGTAGCCACTAAAGCAATAATTTTATGCTTTATGCCTTGTTTTACGAAAGGCCTCATACTCTCTTAACAAGTCATAATTTTTATTTATTTTTCCTTCATAAGGCCTACTTTGAAAAGCCTCCACACAATATGTTTTAAAAAAAATAAAAAAATAAAAAATAAAAATAAAAATTAACTCGTTCCACCACACCCGATTGATGCAAGTTTTTCCAACTAACACACAAAAGCATTCATATATATCTAATTTTTTACTTTTATATCTTTCATTTAAAATCTTTTGAATTCTTATTACTTATCAATATTTATTTTCTTATATGTTATATTATCCTTTTTTTCATTAATATCATCCACTCTTAAAGGTAATAAGTTACCCTGAAGCTTCACGGCCAGGAGACTATAAACTTGGCTTTACCCCAATACAGGCTTTACAAATTTGAAAAAAGTCAGTCCGAATTTGGTATAGGTTTGTCACAAGTATCAAAACTTTATTTATTTATTTATTTATTTTTATAAGAAACACATTGGAAAAAGACTTCACAAATTTTGAATTTGTCCCTTTTACAAAGGTCCAGCTTAAAATAGGTCTCCACTAATCTGAGGTAGGTTCTATAAATTTAGTTGTCACCCTTTTATTGGATAAATTATCATTTATTTTCATTTCATAAGCTAAAATTACCCTCTAAAATTTAAGTTATGGAAATTGAAGGGCAAATGAAATTAACCTAACATATTACAATATAAATAGTGGAATGCGGCAAATCTTATCCCCTTCTATTTTAGAATCTGGATCTTCTGCCATGATCCCCTATAGTGCTCTATACCGTGGTTGCCAAAATGATATCGTTTTAGTTACATATTTTTTTTCTTCCCTTTTCTCTGTCCCCCCCTTTTGTTTCTCTCTCATTTTGCTTGAATCTTAACCCGTTGAGAGAGGCAAAGGCGAAAAAATGGTTTTATAGTGACTTGAATGTGAAATTAAAGTAGGTCTCAACCATTGGTTGAGGTGGGATTAAATGGATTTAGATTCTTTGTAACAAAACCTTTACCCTACAAAAAGAATGACAAAAAATCATTAAGAATTAAATGAGAAATTGTCTCATAAAGTTGGTCTCATGAATGAGGTATTGGGAATTGTGTATAACTACCATTCCCACATTGATTGTAGAGGAGAGCTTTGATGGATATTTAAACCTCAAGATTTTGATAAGGGCATGAGACCTTTGGGGTATCCAAATTTTCCGAAGGAATGAAGTTATGGATGTTTCAAGGATGGGCTTGGGTCAAAACTATAGTCCAAGTTAGTTATGGCAAAATTGCCGCACGCGCGCGCAAGCGCTCTTTTCGCTCAGACCGGACTGGACCGGGTCCCGGTCTGTGGTCCGTGATTCGTGGATCTTGGGGCTTAAAGCTTGTTAGAATAGGTTAGGTTTGGGCTGGGTCGGATTGGTGGTCCACCAACCTAATCTTTTTGGGCCAAGTCTGCTATAGATATACACACATATGTATATGGAGTATATAACTCATATACTAATTGACACATCAGTTTTGGTGCATTACTCCAATCATTTTGCAAAAGTAATGGCTGCATTTGGGACCAGCCCTGATGGTTGGAGGCTCATCCTCTCTCTCCCATTGTGTATAAAATGAGGCCCATCTTCCTGAGTTTGTAACATAATTTTTGCTCTCATATTATAGTCCAGTCAGTCTCCTCCTATAATATATTCTTTATGTGTGAGAAAGTGATGTCATTGTTGGTTCACCAAAGCTAACAAAAGGTGTTTCTGCGTTAGTTGGTCTAAACCGTCGTATCCTAGGAGACAAAAGTCGACCTACCTCCAGCACCCACGGTGAGGCAGCTAATCTGTTTTAAGGAGACTATGGTATCACACAGGTTTCGGTTTGCGCTTCTTTTCCTAATTATGTTTTGTGTATTTCTGTTCATTACGTTGTATGGTATAATCTCATGATTTCTTTTCCTGTAAATCAATTTCAATTCATATGAATCTATTTGTCTATTTTATTTAATTACACAAATTGGACAACAAGGGCTCCTTCTTCACCTCTTCAAATGGTTCAAACAATACACTAGTGAGAGGCCGATTGTTCGAGCCCTTGGAAGCGCAATCCAAAAACTCATTTCTAATCTTCACTTTTAAAGAAACCCCAAACAAAGGATGCAAAATTTCGCGAAGAAGACGAAGCAGAGGACCCAAATGGATGTACTCAGGTTGTCCCCATGAGGGTTCAAGAGAGAGAAAGCCGAAAGCAATTCTAAAAAGCATGGTATTTGTAGAGAGAGAAACAGAGAGGCTTGTAGAGAGATAAAATGAAGAGGAGGAGGAACATAAAAAGATTAAAGGGTTTAGGAGTGTTTATGTGGTGTAGTGAGCAGAGTATAAGATACATGAGTTTGGATCATCTGTCGTCGTCGTCTCTTGGTATCGCTGTCGCCTCCTTGCCTCGCCTTGCTTCGCCGCCATCTCCGCGCCCTCGCTTCGTCAGTCAAGGATAATGGAGAAACGGAAAAACAAAAAACAAAAAACAAAAAACAAAAAACAAAAACTTCAAAACAACGTCATTTTGGACCATGACAGGAAACGTTGTATAAAGGCACAAGAGAAGATCAAGGCACAAGAGAAGATCTGGACTCCTTATTTTAAGCCTCAATCGAACAAGTTTAGGAATTTTTGGAGACAAATGACATAAATAATTAAAGTTAGTAAATTAGCAATTGTTTGAAATTTGTTTATTTAACATATTTATGATTTTTTTTAAAAATATATAAAAAATTAAAAATGATATAATTCAAATAAACATATTTTATGATCACTTCCAAACAATTCCTTCATATAAAAATAGAAAAGAAATAAAGAAATAAATAAAATAAAATAAAAAGAGAAAGAAAAAAAAGAAAGAAGATAAACGTTGAAGGTTGTTTTACATTTTTGGGGAGATGGAAAAAGGTGGTAAACAGAGGGGGGTTATTCTGTGTCTTATTCCACCTTTTGGAAGGAAAAGACGGAGAGATAGAGAGAGAGAGAGAGAGAGAGAATTAGATAATTTGAGAGAGAAGGGAATTGTAGAAACAAGGGGTTAGGAGAGAGAAAAGTCTCTGCAAAAGAGCTTTGACTCTCTCTCTCTCATTCATCCATGGCGTATTCACACCTTGAATTTACCTTTTTGCAGCCTTGTCCCAGCAACCCTTTCATTTTTTCCATTAATTTAAGCTCTTGACCTTCAAACCAATCTGGGTCTTCTTCAGATTTTCGCTTATCACCCCAAAGAAGGAATACAGCAAAAAAAATTCACAGGTATTGTTTGACATTCATAAATTGGCTTCACTGCTCTTCTGGGTTTTCTTTATTTTCTTGAAAAAAATAAAATAAAATTTATTCTCTTTTGCAAACATTTTTTTTTCTTTTTCTTTTGAAAAATATTCAAAATCATCCAAAGTTTTTGGAGATTTCTTTAACAGACACTTTATCTTTATCTAATCCTTTATGGAAAGAAAGTCATATCTGTAACTCCCTATTGCAATTTCATTTCCTTATTTTTAGCCCTTATATATATATATATACATATATTATTCTCTTTTCCTTTATTCAAATCCCATAGAATTTAAAATTTGTTGCATGACCTGACATATATTTTCTTAAATTTAGCTTAATTCCATTGTCCTTTCGCTTGTGATTGATTGGGTTGTCCTTCAAAATCTCAGAAACTCATGTAAATTTGTAGATTCGATCCTTTGAGCCATGGGTAATTGCTGTGTGACCCCTTCTGGTTCTTCACCCAAGAATAAGAAGGCAAAGAAGAAGAACAAACAAAACCTATTTTCCATTGGTTATGGTACAGCAAATGGATCTGGAGTTGGAAACAAAATCACTGTGTTGAAAGATCCAACAGGCTGCGACATTTCGCTTCAATACGATCTGGGTCGCGAGCTCGGGCGAGGTGAATTTGGGATCACATATCTAGCCACTGATGTGGAAACAGGTGACAAATTCGCTTGCAAATCCATATCCAAGAGTAAGCTGAGGACTGCTGTGGACATGGAGGATGTGAGGAGAGAGGTTGAGATCATGAAGCACTTGCCTAAGCATCCCAACATTGTGAGTTTGAAGGATAGTTATGAGGATGACGATGCGGTCCACATAGTGATGGAGTTGTGTGAGGGAGGAGAATTGTTTGATCGAATTGTTGCCAGGGGACAATACACAGAGAGGGCGGCTGCAGCTGTCATGCGGACAATTGTGGAAGTTGTTCAGGTTGATTTTCGATGAATTTTCATGCTTCTTGATTGATATGGTCTTGGTCTTCAATTTGATGCCTATTGTCTTCCAATGAATCCGAATTTCATTTCCTGAATTGGGTTTTGTTTTGCTTTTCATGACAGTTAGTGTGTATACTGTATTGCATTGTTTTGGTTTTCTTTTGTTTGAACCTTGCTATTATTTGATTTTTGATCAATTTTCATATTTCTCAATTAATATGATCTGTAATTTGATGTCTATTGTGTTTCAATGAATCCAAATTTCATGTCCTGAATTGGGTTTTGTTTTGCTTTTCATGATAGTTGGTGTATTAATTTGTGTTGTGGTTTTCTTTTGGTTAAACCTTGCTATTATTTTGAACAATGATGTGTTTGTGGAGTTTTTTGTTCATGGAAGTGATATTTGAATTCCGGTAAAGTTTGTTTCCCATTCATGTGTCAAAATCTTACCTTTTCTATGAAGTTCATTGTGAATATTCCTTTTGTATGTAGTTAATTATAAACCTAAATTTAGTGTGCATCTACATGTATACACCTTCATTTGCTGATAAGTACTTGATGGATGATTTTATTCTTATGGGTATATTTACTATGTCTCAAGCTTCCTTTTAAAAAGTGGGGATAAAAATGTTCCCACTAAGTTCATGTCCTATGTTTTTTTATTCTTTTTCACTTTTCTTTTGTTCCCCTGGAAGGATATATGGAACTGTTCTATTGGCTGTCAGGGTATTTTCTGTTACTTATTCCATCTGTCGAATTTCAGCATAGATTTATTTAGTTTTTCTCTGCAATTAATGGGATTTTATTTTTGAACCTTTTATTTACTTTATCTTCATGTCTTTCCGACCTTTCGTTTTCCCTTATTGTGCAAATTTGTTCTCTTTTTCTCTTTGTGTGTATGTTTCTGGGTTCTGTTGGATCAAATCACTCACTGTTTAATAATATGATTTTCATCTACTGGGCGGTAGATTCCCTTTTAGTTGAGCCTTTTCTTTTCAATAAATCGTAGCCTTTCGTGTTCTGGTTGTGTTGCAGGCATGTCACAGGAATGGAGTGATACATCGTGATCTGAAGCCAGAGAACTTTCTTTTCGGAAACAAGAAGGAAACAGCCCCCTTGAAGGCGATCGATTTTGGACTCTCAATTTTTTTCAAACCTGGTATTGTGTTCTATTGACATTATTGCAATTGAGTGAAGTGTTTGATGCCCCTTTTGCTGCCAATTTGTTTTTGGAACATCAGCAGTAGTTGATGTTGTCATCATTTTGACTCAATGTATTTCCATCCCTATATCTGATTGTTGACATTTGGCTCAGGTGAGCACTTTACTGAGATAGTGGGAAGTCCTTATTACATGGCTCCCGAGGTTCTAAAACGCAATTATGGTCCAGAGGTGGATGTCTGGAGTGCTGGAGTTATCCTCTACATTCTACTTTGTGGTGTTCCACCTTTCTGGGCAGGTCTGTTTCTCTATTTGTGACAGTTGCAATTTTCTCTCTCTGTTATGTTGAGGGCTAGAGTTCAGGGCTATATGTGTAGTATTTTGTTAGGGTGCACAATTTATGAAACTTGAAGTGAAAATTATAGATATTTCATAGAAAATATTTTTGTAAAATACTATTAGTAAATACAAAATATGAAATGTGGAAGAACTTTTATCAAATAAAAAATTGTTACTAATGTCAAGTTTTGTTGAATGAGATCTCCCCCCTCCCGCGCATCTCATCCACACAAGCAGTTTATCAGCCTTGTTTGGTGCAACTTATTGGAGCTGCTAACCAGCTTTTTATTTTGAGAATGTGTGCAATAGTGTTTGGTTCAGCTGCCACTTATAGTTTATGCGACAGAAATAACTTACATAAGCTGAAAAAATACTTCTTATTTGTTTTAGTTTCTGATTCCTGAGTATCAACTTTCAGCTTGAGAAAAGCTGCACCAAACACGTCCATCATATTCTATTTTTGGTTCGGCTTTTTGTGAAATTTGCATTGTTATTCTTGCAGAAACTGAACAAGGAGTAGCACAAGCAATTATTCGCTCTGTAATTGATTTTAAGAGAGACCCTTGGCCTAAAGTCTCTGATAATGCAAAGGATCTTGTGAAGAGAATGCTCAATCCAGACATGAAGAAGAGGCTTACAGCTCAGGAAGTTCTTGGTAAAGCTTACTGACATTAAGTCGGTGTGCTTTATACTTGTTGAGTTTATTGTTTAATAGAAATGAATAGACTAAACCGGTACTAATTTTTTCTTTCTTTTCTCTCTTTCCTCACTGGGATGCAGAACATCCCTGGTTACAAAATGCAAAGAAGGCTCCAAATGTTCCACTTGGTGAGACTGTGAAAGCAAGGCTTAAACAATTTTCTGTAATGAACAAGCTCAAAAAAAGAGCTCTGAGGGTAATAATTCTAGTTGGTTCATAGTTTTGTTGCTTTTCTTCATGTGTATCAGGAATATTTTTTTGGGCAAATTGCATGTTATCAGTGGCACAGTTTAAAAATAATTGCACTACACATGATAATCTTTTCAGTGCAACTTGGACACGCAAGAAAGATTTGCACGAACATAGAAAAGGACTAGCACCTCATGGAAATGAATTTTTTTTTTCCCCATTGTGCCATTGATTTTATATTTTTTTTCCCATTTTCTTTTTTACATAAAAATGTTGAGTGTTGATCACGCAGGAGTGTGGATTTGGAGTGCTCTATGGTACCACATTTTCTGATTATTGTAACTCTCAAATGCACGTATGCAGGTGATTGCAGAGCATTTGTCATTGGAGGAAGTGGCTGGTATAAAGGAAGCATTTGATGCAATGGACACCGACAAGAGAGGCAAGATAAACCTTGAGGAGCTTAGATTTGGGCTGCAAAAGCTTGGCCAGCAGATCCCTGATGCAGATCTTCAAATCCTAATGGAAGCTGTATGTATTATACCATTTCTATCCAATATTTTTCATTTTTGTTTCATCATTGCCTTCCTTGCTTTCTGGAAAATTTGTTTTGTGACTGCAAACTATCAAGTCCAATTAGCTTTTGAGCCTTTGCAGTAAATTATTTATTAAATTAAATTTCAAATGTTAAATTTTACTGAACTAGTTGGAAAGTTGGTACTTTTTCTCAAGCTTCCATCTATCTTAATATGCCCAAATTATGACTGGCTGAAAAAACTGCAAAATGCCAAGGTTGTCGTTACCCACGTTTGCGTACATTTAAAATGAAAATTTTGAGTTTGCACTGTTATGTTTTGTGTTAATTGTGTACGTTCACATTCACATGAAAACACAACTGTTTAGGGATGAAATTATGTCATGGTGTGTATTTCTGCAGGGTTTTGTTACTTGTCAAGAGCCCTCGACTTTCTGCTTTTAACCCTCCTCTCTGAAAACACTTAATGCAGTGTTTGGTTCAGTGAAATGAAATAGAATGGAATGGTCATTTCTTAGCTTTTTCCTTACAATGGTGAATGATGATTCCATTTGTAATACATTTTTCATCATTTTTTTAGTGAACCAAACATGAGAATGGACATTATATTGGAATATGATCATCCCATTCCACTTCATTCTAGTGAACCAAACAGTGCATTTAAACTTCAATTATACTATGTTAGCACTTTGTTAGTTCATGTTATAGGAACTTGGATTAAGCTTTGTTTGTGAAGTGATTGAATTTGTATTTCTTGAGAATCTGAGACCTGATTACTACAGGCTGATGTTGATGGAGATGGAACTCTGAACTACGGAGAGTTTGTTGCCGTTTTTATTCATCTTAAGAAGATAGCTAATGATGAGCACCTACATAAAGCTTTTGCTTTCTTTGATCGAAACAAGAGTGGCTATATAGAAATTGAAGAGCTGCGGGATGCCTTAAGTGATGAAGACGACACCAACAGTGAAGAAGTCATCAATGCCATTATGCATGATGTTGATACAGATAAGGTCAGTGTCACAATGAATATTCCCTGAAGTAGTTGGTGCTTGTTCCTGCATTGCCATGTTCTTGTCCTCAGATTTCATCCCTTAATATGGGTTTTATCTTTTGGCTAATCATAAATCCTCTATTTTTTTGTTTCTTTATAAACTTTGAATTAATTTATAGCACATTGCCCTCTCTTGGTATTTTTCTTCTAAGTTTTTTTCTTTCCCCTGCGCTCAAGCCTTCATAGTGAGTGAACTTGTGATGCAAGGAAGCGTACGGAGTGAAAAAAATGACTAAAGAAAACAGGAACAATATAGAAACGAGAACAACTTCTCTGAACTTTGTTGCTCAAAACAACTTATTAGCCTCAAAGGCTTACAATCCAATTTATAGTGTTGCTTGGTGACGAAGCCCCAAATCATGCTCCAAATAAAGCCACAATTAAATAAAATCAAAATGTTATAGTAAATAAGAAACTTTCTAGAAATCCTGGTTAAATTTAAAATTTAAATTCATACTACAAATATTATTTTCAAAATCCTCCCTAGCTTGAAAAAAACTCTTCATTGAGTTTCCATTGCTTGAAATATTTTCCCACATCTACTTTTGTCTGCATCTGCCTTATATTTAAAATTAATTCCTGCTTCAAAGGAGATATATTTCTATAGGCACCATCTACTAGAATCTTAAATTCCAAATATCTCAGTGAGAGTGTAGAATTCTGCATCCTGTTCATTATTTCCTTCTAAACATGATGATTCCAATATTGGTGAAGAACAAAACAAGTCTATGTGGCAACTTGTCCCATTTAAGTTATTTTGTGTAAGGCCAAAATTAGAAAACCAATGTAACCATTGTTAACGAGAATTCTATAATATGGATTCAAGGCATGATATGTCTTCCAATTTTCTACATTGCTTGGATCAAGTGTTCGGCATCACTGACCTTATCGCTATTAATTTCAATATCTGACTCTTCATCTATTCCTACTAAATCTTCATCAATTGATGTGTCATCATCAAAGATTGGTGGCTTTCTCCAAGCCACATGTTAGATATGGAGTAGTAGTTGATGCGAATGGCCAATCTAGAACTTTTTGGTGTCGAACCTCTCTGGAACTCAAGAAAATTGATCTTCAAACCAGACTCCTAGAGTCAGGAATCATGTTTATTAGCCATGACTCCCTTACTCCTTTCCCTCAGCTGATGGTCATCAACAGAAGGGTGGGTGGCGGAATTGTCATTCGAAACTTCCTCCACAAGATGTCGGTTCAAATGGTGATTGCGGGGGAGGTTTCCAAAATCCAAAGTATTGAACCTTTGTACCAGTGATGCGACTGCTTCCTCGATTTGCAAAAACTTATCCTCTGTTTGAGCATCCTGTGCAACGTCATCTATCTTACATCTCTTCAACAGTAGCATATTGGCTACATGGTGATCCTCATGGTGCCATGATTAGGATTTGAGCGCAAACTCTGATATGAACTGATATAAGGAAGTGTATGCAATGAATGAAAAAAACAAGAAAAACAGTAACAATATAGAAAAGAGAACAACTGCTCTGAAATTTTATTACTCAAAGGGAAGTGTATGAAATGAATGCAAAAGACAAGAAAAACAAGAACAATAGAGAGAAGAGAACACCTTCTTTGAAATTTTATTGCTTGAAACAACTGTTTGGCCTCAAAGGCTTACAATCCAATTTATAGTAGGGTAAATCACGCTGACACTCCCTTGATTCCTTTGAAATAACACTATCACCCTCTTTATTATCTGAAATATCACTTGCCTCCCTTGCTTTAAGATTTTGTGTAACAAATAGGTCTATCTGTGAGTCAACCGTTAGTTGACCTAATAGAATTTTTTGATATTAGCAAAAAAAAATCTCTCTTAATACCTAATTTACCCTTCTCTTCTCTCTCTCTACCATTGCAAAACTCTTCAACCACAGTCATCATTAACCTGCTAACCTGCCACCACACCACGACCAACCAAACCCTTATCACACACAACCACCATTAGAAACCTTTGCATCCCACTATCATAACCCTTATCCCCAACTCATCATTCCAAAGATCAATTGATCCAACCAAATATATATATATATATATATGTTACAAACAATGCAAAAAAGATCCAATCAATATATATATTAAACAGTACATTAATTGATCCAAGAAACTATGTATATGCACATATCTTTGTGGTCTTCACACAGTTTCCTTAGGATAGTGGAAGGTCGCGTGAGATTCGAAAGTATAGCTAGCAAGAGTAGAGTTGGAGACACATCCCCTTCTCTTAGATCCCCACATCAGCCCCTTTCTCATATCCGCCATGACAGCCCCTTCTTTCGGATCTCCCACCATCAACGACCACTTGTCCTCTTTCTACACCCACAGAAGATCCAATTGAAAAGCACCATCGTACCAATGACCTATGATGACCACCGCGTAACCAATGACAACCTCTCTATTATCCTTTATAGGCGGTATGTATTAGGGAGAAGCAGCGGTGATTATGATCTACACGACCTACCTCCTATCCTCACTACGGGCAGCGATTTCAACCAAAAATCTTGAATGACCTCCACATCAATCTCTTTCACCATGAAAACCTCTTTTCTATTCGGCATTTTGATTGCACTATTTTCCCCATCGATTATTGTCCCTTCCTCGTGATTATCGTTCCTCCATTGTTGATTGATGAGGAATTGGATTGAAGGGGTTATTTACTGTGCGATTGGTGAAGTGTAGGCTAAGATGTGATGATATAGAATGGTGTGGCTAATGGTGAGTATGAGTAAGGATAAAACGAAGAGGTGGGACGTTGTGATGTGTTAGGAGAGGGATGTAATGACATATACCAACTGCTATGGATGGTGTGGTTCGATTGGGTGGGTAACAATGAAGCTATGGTAATGGTGATTATAGAGAAAACAGGGGTAGAAATCTTGCCCAAAAAAAAAAAAAAAAAAAAGAAAAGAAAAGAGAAGGGAAAAACATTAGATAGAAAAAGGGGCAAGGATATTATACACCATGTTTGGTTCCACTTTTTTGAGTTAATTTTCAGAATTTGTTTTTGAAAACTGTTTTTGGAAAAGTGACTATTGTTTGGTTGTTGGAGTTAAATTCAAAATTCGAGTTAAATTTTGTAAGTTAAATTCAAAAGTCCCTCTAGAAAACATCTAATCACTTGACATAAATAAGACAATTTCTTTTTCCCAAATGGTTTGGAAAATTGGATTTTTGGAATTGTTTTTTGGATTTTTGGACATAATCAAACAAAAACTCTAAATTTTTCTAAAAATTGAGTTCAAAAGGTGGAATCAAACATGGCCATAGTAATTTTAATATATTATTAGATGGTGTTAACTGACAGGGCAGGTCAGTGATATTTCAAGGAATAAGGGGGTGACAGTGAGATTTCAGATAAATCAAGGGGGTGTCGGTGTAATTTACCCTTTATAGTAAATGTTGCTTGGTGACCAAGCCCCAAAACAAGCTGCCATTAAATAAAATAAAATATAAATTACCAAAATATAAATTTTGACTTAAGGTCAAATTTGGAAACTAAAACAAAAAAGGAACTTTCTCAAAAATCCTAGTTAAATTTAAAATTTAAATTCATATAAAAAATATTATTTTTGAAAAATCATGTTTGCATTATCTTGTCCTCAGCCTTTTAGAATTTTTTTTTTTTTTTTTTTTTTTGTGGTGTGACTTTTAGATCTTAACCTCTTTACAATTCCTATCCACTTGTATAGGACTGCTGTTGTCATCTCACTCTCTCTCTCTCTCTCTCTCTCTTTGAGTAAAAAGCCTCCCACAAAGATATGCTCTTACTAATATGCTCTTGCAGTTCACTTGCACAAAGTATACCTTCAATTGGAACTTTGCTTTCTAGTTGAGAAGTGTATGTCCTTTTCATGTCTTATTACTCTTTTCCTTGACTTTTTTTATCATTTATAGTGAGTGACGAATTCTCTATTTCTTGCTCACTTTGATCACAGCTTGGGGAAGGATGATGAGTTGTTAACAATGCCCCTAAATGACTACTGAGAAGGCCTACCTAATTTTATACCAGTGACGCTAATTTGGAATCTCTCATAACTGTTTTTGTAAACTTTTTTCAGAGAGAAGGATAAACGACCTTGTTTTACTATACTATAAACAATTATTATTACTAGTGCGGTGTTTGGTGGAGATTATTTTAAGTTAAAAGTTGATAATCAAAAATAGAAGTTAAGAGCACCCCTCACTCAACTTTTGAAAAATCAGCTTATTTAAGCTATTTTTGCCTAATAAGTTATAAATAGAAACTGCACCAAACAGCCTGGCAAAACTCCCATATTAAAATAAGCTATAAGCTGCTTTCATAATCCCCACCAAACATCCCCAGTATAGCAATACTATTATTATTACTATCTTATAAATTTTTAGGCTGATTTTGTTAGGATTTTGTGCACTTACAAAATCATGTTCACTTGTGTTTGGTAAAATTAATTTAATTAATTTATTTGACATTGACACTTTTTGGTT
The DNA here is from genome assembly GCF_055761805.1 of Camellia sinensis. Classification (NCBI taxonomy): domain Eukaryota; kingdom Viridiplantae; phylum Streptophyta; class Magnoliopsida; order Ericales; family Theaceae; genus Camellia; species Camellia sinensis. Next base: position 116,985,280 of record NC_138974.1, read on the forward strand.
TGTAGCAACATTTACTTTTTGATTTTACTCTTGTTCATTGATGCAAATCAGTGAATGAGTCCATAAATCTAAATATGTTTAATTAATCAATTATTATAGGCTTTTATACTTTTAGACAAGTTTCTAAACATTTTCAAGAAATTTAAAATTATTTGTCTCTTCCAAAACGCTTCTGAAATGTTTCCATTTTCATGCTAATTTAATCAAGATATTGAACAAAACTTTGATCCTTGGTGTGACTCGTGACTTTCTTTAGCTAAAAAAACAATGTGCAAAAGCCTCCTGCTAAAGTGAGATTTAGGGAGGGCAAGATGTATACAACTTTACCTCCATTCCTAGAGAAGTTGTTTCTTTAGCTATGGTAGAATTTTGTTTCTTAATTTATGATATATATTCATCAGATCAATTACTCTATAACATTCTAGGAATATTGTTCCTCTAATGCTGTATTTGATTGGGGGATTTGGAAAAAGAAATGAAAAAGGTAGGTGAAATGTAAATAAAATATACTTACATTTCACCTAATTTCACACACCTTTTCCATTTCTTTTTTCAAATCCCTCTCCAAATCCCCAACCAAACACAGCGTAAACCTATTCCAATTTAATTATATTTTTGTGTCATCTATTCCATATTTCATTTTGATTAAGTTCCTTATACTACTACATGCATTTTAGTCCAAATTGTTTTGAAACTGTTGATTCTGGCATACTGTATCATATTCTCAATATTAATACACTGAAAAATTAAGGAACTTAATCTCAATCTTCTTTTGTCAATTTGGCACAGGATGGGCGCATAAGTTATGATGAATTTGCTACAATGATGAAGGCCGGTACAGATTGGAGAAAAGCATCTAGGCAATATTCGCGAGAAAGATTCAACAGTCTCAGCTTGAAGTTGATGAGGGATGGCTCATTACAGTTAACCCAATGAGGTTAGGCGCACAATTACAAAATTGAAACATGTCGGTAAGACAATGGCATAGGATGGCCTGTTTTTAAACCCCTTTTTTATTCACTGGTTTTTTTCTTTTATAAAAAAGAAGAGTTATTTTGTTGATTCTTTTCCTTCCCCTTCTAATGAGACCTTGGGGACTAGTAGGATCAGGGCGAGTCTTTCGATTTCTTCCCGAATAGTCATGTTTGGGTTTGTTGCTTCGAGGTAGTTGTCTTAGTCTTGTAGGAAGGAAAAAAAGAAGAATATTGTTACAAAGAATATTCCAGGTGGTTATTTTGTTGTAAATATGTTAATTTAACTAAACATATAGCTCTGATAGAGCAAAATGGCTAAAAATGATTCTTGTAACTGACCCTACATGATTGAAATATAAGGCTTAGTTTGGTTTGGTTTGATTTTTAGGCTTACAAGTGCTCGTCGGATGTAGCTGCAACTCTGTTGTTTTCATTTGTTGTTGATGACAAGGTGGCTGTGTGGTGCAGTTTATCTAAGGCTTTTTTTCTTTTTCTTTTTTAAATTCTGGGAGTCTGTATCAGATTGTTTGGTATAGTTTTTACTTATAATTTATTAGGTATAAATAGCTTAAATAAAATGGCGAAAAAAATATTATTTTGGAAGCATGGTGTAGCAAGAACATGACAAAATAATGAAGATCAAGTGACTTATTGGAAAAGGAATAGTAATGAAACAGCAAGCACTAATTTGAAAACAAAATAATGTTTGATACATTTGAATCATGAATGTTCGTTGAGGTTAGTTTTGAAAACAAAGTTTTAGTGTGATTTTGGAAGCAAACTAATTTAAACAAATTGAACTAGAATTGGTCATCAAAATGACATTCGTTCTGACAAACATTGCTCTATTCTTGCTATGGTGTATATTTTAAAAAATGAAGAAGTAAAATAAATCTAATAATAAATAACATTTCTTTGGTGAAAGTCATATAAGAAAACATATAAACTAGTCAAACCAAAGTCACCTTAATTAATTTAGTCTATAATTCAAAATTAAATTATTTGAGGTAAAACTAATTTTTCAAACTGTAACTGAAAGTTAAAAAGTAATGACTTTTTTTTGTGACCATTTTTTAAAACTGTAGCTAAAGCTTATTCAAACTGTCGTTGAAAATTAACATTTAGTGACCTTTTTTAATAGTATTTGATGAAAAATGTTATTAATTCTCATAGGACCTATTGAATAATAAGTCTACCTCTTAGGATCTACATGTAAATCCCCTTATTAGTTTTAGTGAGAAATTAATTAGTACCCACAATTATCCTTAGATCTGAGATAAAAGGATAATCCAAATGGTTAGGGCCTTTTTAGCTGACAACTTTGAATTTCAAGTTTCACTCTCATCTCCTTCCCTGGTAAATTAGAAACATAAATTGAACTGTATTTCCTAAATAAAAATAAAAATAAAAATAAAAAAGAATATATTTTCTTAAACTTGAGCATTCATCTAATTTTAAATTTCCTTTTCCACTACAAAATTCTACATTTGGGAATAAAATTGTCAATACGAAAATGATAAACAAATTCATTCTCTTCTTAGCGTGCACAAATGTTTGCTTTGAATTGGATGGTGTTTGAAAAGAGTTTATATTAGTTAAAATGTTAAAAATTTAAGAGAGATTGATCCATAAATCATAAATATTGAAATTGTGATTTGGATAGCTCCAAGATTTTTCTTATGTTTTAATTGATCCTATTGGATGTGAAATAACAAATTTAATATTTTGTTGAGTGTTACAATGGGAAGAAGTGGATGTCACCGCAAAAAAAAGGACACTAATATTTTTAAAACCTTTATTTATTGTGAAACATGCCACATCAGCACTCTCCCAATCTTTTGTTGGTAAGTGGTTGTCAGAGTGGAAAAAAGAACACTATAGCCTTTGAGTATTACAATAGGAAAAGCGGGTATCACGGTGGAAAAAAACACACTATAGCCCTTGTAGAACTATTCCTTGTGGTGGAACATGGCATATGCCACATCAGTTGAGTTTTGTTGGGTGTTACAGTGGGAAAAAGTGTGTCACAGGAAGAAAAAGTACACTATAGCCCTTTTAGAATCTTTTTCTTGTGGTGGAACATGGCATATGCCACATCAGCTGAGTTTTAATAGAAGTTATAGTGGAAAAAAAAGTAGGTGTTACAGTAGGAAAAAGTGGGTGTCACAGTGAAAAAAGTAGACTATAGCCTTTTTAGAATCCTTTCTTGTGGTGAAATATGTCACATACCACATCAGTTGGGTTTTTGTTAGGTGTTACAGTAAGAAAAGTTGATGTAACAGTGAGAAACTGTCCAACAAAAATTACCAATAAGATCTCATGGTTATATTGTTAATACCAACAGGACTTCTCAAAGCAATAGAAAAAATATATGAGATTGATTGGAGTAATTGTTACTGATATGAGACTTTCAGGTAATTTTTTCAAAATTTAATACAAAAAATTATTTTTCTTTCTTCATTTTTTTTATACATCTCTTAATAAAAAGTTTAAAAATTCCTAAAACAATCAATTCTTAAATAAATCTTTAATTATAGGAAAGATTCAATTCAATTAAGATGATTCAATTCAAAGCCATATCGGAAAAATTATTTGGTGTTCCAGGACATCACCTGTTCATACTCCTTACCAATTACTATATACTTTTGTTGTTATCTAATTATCTAACACAAAATCGTGGATTCACTTTCTTCTCCAATCATAAAACTTCTGAAACACTATGTGACTGTGTTGAGGACTACCAAATAACTTACCGCTATATTGACAAATGATAAGATGGTTCTAATAGGAGAGAATTACTTAAAAGTAGGACCAAAAAAAAAAAAAAAGTTACAAAAACATTAGGGGTGCAACTGAAAAAATGTGAGTGCAAGTAACCATGTATGAATACTTTTTTATTTTCTTTTTATTTTTTTTTATAGCATCCCTCCCTTTCAAATTAGATTGAAAGGTGTTATTGGACCTCTGCGAACTCACCACAAAACCCAAATCAATAATTTAAATCGTTGAATATATAGAGCTTGTCGAATATTTCATCTCTGCAAAAAATTACATTAATCAGATATCAATAACCACTTGATCAGATCACATTTGTGTTAACGACAAGTATGATTTTAAAAATAAATTATTTATACAAATATGATCTGATCAAATGACTATCGATATCCGAACAAGATAATTTTTTTATGGGGATAAAATATTCAACAAACTCTAAATATTAACAATTCGAATTATTGATACGGGTTCCGTGGTGGGTTCACATAAGCCGAGCAACACCTTCTACAATCTCTTTTTTTTTTTAACTGTCCAACTAATAATCAGATTATCGATGCAAGTTCGGTAATAAATTCACAAATCCAATAATACCTTCTAGAATCTCTCTTCTTTTTTATTTTTTTTAACTAGAAAGTGTCCAACTAATACGTAATTCTCATGTAGTAAAGTCTTTGGGGATTGATAACGTCACGACTAACGTCCGCTATCAGACTCAACTTGAAGAAGCAAAGTTTACATCGTCATTTTGTGTACCTTTTTGACCAAAATAAAAAATAAAAAAATTAAACACCGTATACCAAAGTTTATTATTATTGTCAAGTTATAATATTTGTAATATTAATTATCATAAATAATTATTTAATTATAATTAAATATCAATTATAATTAACATCAAAATAAATAATAATTAATAACACAATTAGTAGCAATCAAATCATAACTAGAATTTCTTTTATTATTATTAGTTTTTTACGTTGATAAGAGAGAAATTATTCAGTGCAACAGAAGCACGTCCACATAATACTCTAATTTGAACGTGATTGGCTATATTGCAAGAAAAATGCCTAAGACCCCCAGTGGAGGTCACTGGGGGGTCATGCGTGTAGACCCGTGATTGGTCTAAAAAAAAAATTATTTTTTTTATTTTTTATTTTTTTGAATGGTAGCGCGCCACATCACTGGGGTCTGAAGCAGCGCTGATATTGCAATTGAACCAAGCGCAAAAAAGTTTTACAATTTATGATTAGTGGGTGGCATGGTCCTGTGTCCGTACTGCCAAGTCTGTTAAAACCGCATCGATTTATATTAATTCGTTCCGTTTTAATCGCTAATTACGGTTTAAATTTTTAAATTTATAATTCGTCAGTCGAATCGCTCCATTCCACTATAATTAATACATATATATTTTTTAACTTCCAATGAAATATCAATATAAAAATGAGTGTCAAAGAGGTTTAAAATATGAAATTTATTACAACTTAATAATTATATATATGAAACATATTTTGTAAAATTATTTTGTATTAAATATTTAAAAAAATATGATAGAAATTAGTGTTGCATATTATGTAAATGTATGATAATTAGTTAGAATAGTTTTCAATTCGTCAATCTATCAAAAACTGGCTAAATCACAATTTGTCAATTCTCTAATCCCCTAACTCACTATTCAGTTTGTAATTCTACCCTCAAAGAGCCTGAACCGCACCGCACACACCCCTAATGGTACGTATGCAACACCAAATAATTTAGGGTTAATTACACTAATAGTCCCTATAGTTTGAGACTTGTGTCACTTTAGTCCTTGACTTTTCAATTGTGACACATTTGACCTCGAATTTTGAATCTTATTCCAAATAAGAACAATTGAAAATATTATTAGATTTTTCAAGGGTAAAATCGTCAATTTGATAAAATATAAACTAATTTGACAAAAATAAATATCAAAAAAATATTTTTAATATTTTTAAAATTATTTTTATCCACCAATGATAAAATTATGTAAAATTAATAAAAATTACATGATTAGTTTTTTAAAATTAATTTTACATGATCATCATCCAAACACATAATAAAAATTAATTTAGTAAAAAAAATAAATAAATGTCTAAAAGATTTATCAATTTTACATAATTTTATTTTTAATAGGTCGAAATAATTTTTAAAAATTCAAAAATATTTGTTTGACATTTATTTTGATCAAATTAGTTTATATTTTATCAAATTGACAATTTTACCCTTGAAAAATCTAATTATATATTCAATTGTCCTTATTTGGAACAAGATTCAAAATTTAAGGTCAAATGTGTCACAATTGAAAAGTCAGGGATCAAAGTGACACAAGTCCCTAACTATAGGGACTATTTATGTAATTTGTCCAATAATTTATCCACCCAAATAAAAACACCCAATAATTTCCCATTGATAACAAATACAAATTGTCCACCGAAACGTTAAGGTTACAAATTGTCTACCGCGGCAATAATTGTGGGACGCCAAATCCACCGGTTGGGAAAATATGATATGAGCAATGTTATGCAGAACTAAACATAAAATTAAACATAGCAATTATTTTACTGGACAATTGATTGGTCAATGGGAAAATATCTTGATAGTTGCAGTTGATAAATTTTATTAAATCCAACTGTACCTCCAACCAAACTCACAACTCATTTGCAGACTGGTCAGTCTTTTTTTCCATCTCTTGTTGGTTCATTTGGAAAAACCGTAATTTCTAGTGTCTCTCCACTCCCAACCCTCACTTGCTCAACCCTTTCTTGGCCATTGCATCTGCCATCGAATGGCAACATCTCTCTCCGTCCAGGCAACCACGCCCCGCTCCACCATCCGCTATCTCCTGGTTCCCTCCCAAACCTGGCCTTTTCAAACTCAATACCGATAGTGCCTCAAAAAACAACCCTGGCCTTGCCGCTGCCGGTGGTATTATTAGGGACTGGACGGGTAAATGGATTTCAAGTTTCTGCCGCAACATTGGCCACTTGTCCAGTATCGAAGCTGAACTTAGGGCCATGCGAGATGGTCTCAAACTTGCTCTTGACCTTAACCTCACAGGAATAGAAGTGGAAACAGATGCAACCATCATGCAAAATCTCATTCTTGGAAACTCCAACCATTGTCATCAACTTAGTATTCTCATTCATGACTGCAGGTACCTCCTGGACCAGCTCGGAACCTCGACTATTAGCCATACCTACATGGAAGGAAACAAATGCGCAGACTTACTTGCCAACGAAGGATTCAATCATGAGAGTCTACTTGTTTTTTCCTCTATCCCTAATTGTATTTCATTTCAAGTTTTTGAATACGCTAGGGGTACTTTTTACCCTAAAAATGTAACTGCTTAACTATTATCAATCTAATTTCCATTATTATTACCAAAAAAAAAACTTTGATTGATCATTCGGACAGATGACCAGATGCACACTTTCTGTGTTTAAAACAAAATGTTACTTTCAATATAAATGAGATTATAACATCATTTTTCTATCGTAATTATTAATCAAAGTAATTAAATGTTATGTGAATTAAAAATTTTAAAAAAATTAAATATAATTATAACATATTTGTGAGTTTAATATATTTTTGTCAAATCTAAAAGAAGATTAGAATAATTTAGTTGTTTCTTTTTTTTTCATTATATTATGTGTATGTATATATTTTTGCTAAAACAACCAGATTCAAGATTGAGAAACCAAGTAGTATGCCAACTATGAAACTCGTAAGTATAAATTATATTTCCATGAGATAAAAATGCGTAGAATTTTATAGTACAATTTATATAATTTGTATTTCAATAAATAAAGTTCATTTTCTATTTTTCAATATTCATTTTATGTAATTGTAAATGTTGAGGTGGATTTTAAAATTTTGTACTATGATTTCAAATTCTTTTCTCATTAAAATTTGAATTTAATAAAAAAAAACAAAATTAAAATTTAAGCCTAAATTTGGTAAGTCAAGTCGGACCAGAAAACTCAAAGCCCATAATCGCATATTAAGCACATGTAGGCCTGTTTGTTTGGGGTTATGGAGAGGGGATTGGATTTGATAATGAGGAGGGGATTGAAAATGGAGTGTTTGTTTTGAGAGATAGGGAGGGGATTAGTAATCCTTTGGTATTAGTAAGGAGGAGGAAGGGGGATTGGTAAGGAGGAGGTAGAGATGGTATTAGAAAATAGTGAGGAGATTAGAAATTTTTTTATTTATTTTTATTTTTTATATATTGGGAATTTTTTTTAAATATAATGTTTATTTTTTTATTTGTTTTATTATTTTATATAAAAATAATTTAACAATTCCTCACTATTAATCCCTTCACTATCAATCCCTTCACTATCAATCCCCTCACTAACAATCCCCTCACTATTAATCCTCTTACTATCAATCCCCTTCATTCTATCTCTCAAAACAAACTGTTGGAACAATCTTCTGTGTAAATAAAATAACTAGAAATAAATTCAAACAAAATAAATAAATAACATACCGGATTTATTTTGTCGAACCAAATAAAATTACAAGACCAAGTCGAGTGTGTGACACTCTGTCCTTAAGACAGATTCGCCCCGCTACGGTGCTTACGGTTGAATGGCGTCTATCTCCCAGGATACAATGATCTTCACAAATTTATAGAAGCACTTCAAATAAATTTGTTCGGCGAACCAAACCTGTGATCTATACTCTCTTTAATTTATTCTAAAACTAAATATGAAGAATAAATGTACTCAAAGGAAAAATTGGACAACAAAGAAACAAAAATATCAGACTAAATTTTGCACTGCAAAATAAAATTATATGAACTGAATTTTTCCCGGGGGTTCCCAGAATGCTGGATTAAATGCTATATATATAGGCAACCAAAATAGCCCCGAACAGTTGCCATTCAAAGAAAAAAAAGGTGCAAACTGTTGCATGAATACTATTTCAAAAAGGTTTGAAAAATCAAATTTCAAACAACTCGAAAATAAAGCCGTTGAAGAGTCTCAAACAGTTGGTCCTATATTATTATATTAAACTATTTGAACATATATATATATATATATTAAACTATTAAATATATATATATATATATAACAAATTGAATAATATAATAAATAAAGAAAAGAAGTAAAAATTTTAGGAAATCATTTAGGAACCCAAAATTTGAATTTAGAACAATAATTTTTATTGAAAAAATTCAAAAGAATTTTATCTAAAAAATTAATGTTAAACCCGAAAACGACGTCATCTTCCCATTCACTCATAAATGGTTTTGACGTTCCGTCTTCACCACTTCACCTTTTCGGACCCACCCCAAAACACGTTTGGGGTCCACCCAAAATGGGTTAAAAATATGCCTCCCATTCACTCATAAATGGTTTTGACGTTCCGTCTTCACCACTTCACCTTTTCGGACCCACCCCAAAACATGTTTGGGGTCCACCCAAAATGGGTTAAAAATATGTCTATATAAAAACCATTTTATCCAACAATCCCCCACATGAATGGAATTTGACGGAGAGAAAATGCAACAACATGATCTAAATACAGAGAGTACAGAAATTGGAAATATTCTGCAAAGGATAGGTAGCTTTTGGCTTTGAACCTTCCCTTGTGAGACACTATCGGATTTACTAGCTAACCAGTGAACATGATGTCTTGAACTGTTCAGCCGTTTGTGTAAACCAAGACAATAGAACTCACACAGTATATTCCCAGACACAGTTTAGTTCTCACTATTGTGTTCATTTTGGCCCTGAACAACCTGGTCTATCATGAGTGCTCTAAAGACTTGTAGCCCTTCACAAATCTTATAGAACCGGCCCAGTTCACACTCACATAGGTGATTCTTATGAAAAGTATCCTGCCATACTCCACTAGGTTTACCTAGATATAAGAATCATTAAAAGTATTACTTAACCTAAATCGCTGCAGACATCACTTATTTCATCATAGAAATGGGTAGGAGTAGGACTCCACAGTGATCCTTCTGAGTCAATCACAACTCGGTTGTCCCTTTGAACCTAGATCTTGGGATCTCCAGTCAACTAGGTTGGGTTGCCGTTGTGGTAACTCTTATTTAATAGGCTTTAGTCCCATTCCCCTCGATGAATTCTCAACTAACTCTCTTGCTAACCCTTTGGTTAGTGGATCCGCTATGTTATCTTTAGACTTAACATATTCTATGGAAATAATTCCATTAGAGAGTAGTTGTCGTACGGTGTTATGTCGACGACGAATGTGTCGTGACTTACCGTTATACATATGACTCTGTGCTCTACCAATTGCTGATTGACTATCACAATGTATGCATATAGCAGGCACCGGTTTTGGCCAAATTGGAATATCTTCAAGGAAGTGGCGAAGCCATTCTGCCTCTTCCCCTGCTTTGTCTAAAGCTATGAATTCAGATTCCATAGTAGACCTAGCAATACAAGTCTGTTTGGAAGATTTCCAAGATACAGCCGCCCCACCAAGAGTAAAGACATACCCACTGGTGGACTTCGAGTCTCTAGTATCCGATATCCAATTTGCATCACAGTATCCTTCAAGTACTGCTGGATATCTAGTATAATTCAGCCCAATGTTACGAGTAAATCGGAGATATCTTAGAACCCTTATAATTGCTTTCCAGTGTTCTACTCCCGGATTACTCGTATATCTACTTAATTTACTTACTGCATAAGCTATATCTGGGCGGGTGCAGTTCATCAAGTACATTAAGCTTCCAATAATTTGGGCATACTCTAATTGAGAAATACTTTCCTGTACATTTTTAGAAAGATACAAATTAACATCTACAGGAGTTCTAGCAAGATGATCATCATCTTTGCTGAATTTGTCAAGTATTTTCTCAATGTAATGAGATTGTGACAAAGCATATCCTTCTGATGTTTTGGTAATTTTCATACCAAGTATTACATCAGCAATGCCCATGTCCTTCATGTCAAAATGTTTATTCAACATTTTCTTGGTAGTTTTAATCATGTCATTATTACTACCAATGATGAGCATATCATCTACATAAAGACATACAATGACATAACCTTTATCTGTGTTTTTAATATAAACACACTTGTCACACTCATTAATTTTAAATCCATTTGACATCATTGCCTTGTCAAATTTCTCATGCCATTGCTTAGGCGCTTGTTTTAAACCATATAATGATTTAACCAATTTACACACTTTCTTTTCTTTCCCTGGAACAGAAAACCCTTCTGGTTGTTCCATGTAAATTTCTTCATTTAACTCACCATTTAAGAAAGCGGTTTTAACATCCATTTGATGAATTTCTAGATTGTATAGAGATGCAATGGCAATTAGCATTCTAATGGATGTGATTCTAGTAACCGGTGAGTATGTGTCAAAGTAATCTAGACCTTCTTTCTGTCTAAAACCTTTGACTACAAGTCTTGCCTTGTATTTATCTATTGATCCATCCGCTTTCAATTTTCTTTTGAAAATCCACTTGTACCCAAGAGGTTTACAACCTGGTGGCAAGTCCACTAATTCCCAAGTGTGATTTTGCAAGATGGATTCAACTTCACTGTTGACAGCTTCTTTCCATAAAGGAGCTTCAGGACTGGACATAGCCTCTTTAAAAGTTAAAGGCTCATTTTCTAACAAATATGTTAGAAAATCTGGACCAAAAGATTTTGAGGTTCTAGCACGTTTACTACGCCTAAGTTCCTCTTCCTCATTTTGATCTAACTCTTGTTCTTGATCATGTTCTTGATCCTGACTAGTAATAGCATCAAAAGATCTTTTATTAGTACTAGTCTCTTGTCCAATCTTCTTTGGAAATACATGTTCAAAGAAAGATGCATTCCGAGATTCAATAATAGTATTTACATGCATTTCGGAATGTTCTGATTTATGAATCAAAAACCGATATGCACTACTATTCTTAGCATAACCAATGAAAATGCAATCAATGGTCTTAGGACCTATCTTAGTCTTTTTAGGACTAGGAATAGCCACTTTAGCCAAACACCCCCACACTTTTAAGTATTTGTAGGATGGTACTCTTCCATGCCACAATTCGTAAGGTGTTTGATTCACTTTCTTTCGGGGTACTTTATTTAAAATATAATTAGCAGAAAGTATTGCTTCCCCCCACAAGTTCTGAGGTAATCCAGAACTTATTAACATGGCATTCATCATTTCTTTTAAAGTCCTATTTTTCCTTTCAGCAATTCCATTTTGCTGAGGTGAGTAAGGAGCAGTGGTTTGATGAATTATTCCATATTCTTTACAAAACTCACCAAAAGGTGATTCATATTCACCACCTCTATCACTTCTAAGTTTCTTGATTTTCTTACCAAGTTGATTTTCAACTTCATTCTTATATTGAATGAAAGTTTCCAAAGCTTCATCCTTGGTTCGAATTAAATAAATATAACTATATCTAGTATAGTCATCTATAAAAGTGATTACATATTTTTTCCCACCTCTGGTTTGAATTGATTTAAAATCACAAATGTCACTATGAATTAATTCAAGTGGTTCCGTACTTCTTTCAATTGAATGAAAAGGAGTTTTAGATAATTTTGCATCAACACAAATTTCACATTTATGATTTGAATCAATGTCAAATTTAGGTAAACATTCCATATTAATTAATCTACGCAAAGATCCATAATTAACATGTCCTAGTCTACCATGCCATAAATTTGAAGACTCAAGCAAGTAAGAAGAAGATGTAGTATTATTAATAACTGAGGGTACAACGGTCATTACATTTAACTTGAAAAGGCCATCAGACATGTAACCTTTTCCTACATACATCCCGTTTTTGGTAAGTACAAACTTGTCACTTTCAAAAACTAGCCTAAACCCATTCTTACTCAACAAAGATCCGGAAACTAAATTCTTGCGAATGTCCGGTACATGCAGCACATTGTTGAGAGTGAGTTCCTTTCCAGATGTCATCTTGAGTACAATCTTTCCTTGACCTTCAACTTTGGAAGTTGAGGAGTTGCCCATAAAGAGTTGTTCACCATTATCCACTGTAGAATAAGATGTGAACATCTTTTTGTCGGCACAGATATGGCGAGTAGCACCAGTGTCCACCCACCATTCTTTAGGATTTCCGACAAGATTTGCCTCGGAAACAACTGCAGAAAGATTGATGTCATCGACACCATTGGAAATGTTATCCACTTCGGTCATGTGGGCTTGAGCAGGCTTCTTGCTTGTTCTTCTTTTGTTTTTGCCTTTGCTACGGCAATCTTTGGCCCGATGTCCCTCTTTGTCACAGATGTAACATTTGCCATTAAACTTGTACTTTTTATTATCTTCCCCTTTAGAGCCTTGTGATGAACTTTCTCCAGAAGACTTTCGTTTCTTGGTTTTTGAAGTATGTTCCACCACATTTGCCTTAGACTCCATAGGATGCTTACCAGCCCGCTTTTCAGAATTGCGGTTGTCCTCCTCAATCCTCAAACGCACAATCAACTCGTCCATAGAAATTTCTTTGCGCTTATGTTTGAGGTAGTTCTTGAATTCCTTCCAGCCTTTTGGTAATTTTTCAATTAAGGCTGCAACTTGAAAGGATTCACTGAGAAACATACCTTCTGCGTGAATGTCATGCAGAATGAGTTGGAAATCTTGAGCTTGGCTAATCACAGTTTTGGAATCAACCATTACAAAATCTAAGAATCTGCCAACCACAAATTTCTTTGAGCCGGCATCTTCCGTTTTGTACTTTTTCTCCAACGATTCCCAAAGTTCCTTTGCAGTCTTGATTGGACTGTAGACGTTGTATAATGTGTTGTCAAGTCCGTTCAAGACGTAATTCCGGCAAAGAAAATCGGCATGTTTCCAGGCATCAACCGCAGCAACCACTTGCCGGTCGGTTTCATCCTCTTTCAGGATAGGAGCATCTTCACGGAGGAAACGAGCCAGGTTCAGAGTTGTAAGATAGAACAACATTTTCTGTTGCTATCTTTTAAAGTCAGTTCCTAAGAACTTCTCTGGCTTTTCACCGTGATTTACCGGTACTGTTACAACAGAAGAGGGGGTTGGCATCATTGCAGCCACCACAGTAGTACTTGTTTGGGCATTTGTTTCAGTAGCCATCAATTCTAATATATAAAACAAAATTATAATTAGAATTTACACTACACAGAAAATTAAACCAAATTCACAGAATTAAATTCTGTAAAAATAAAAGAAACAAGAATGTAACTTTTATTTTCCAATTAATTTGAAAATAAAATAAAATTTTATTTAAACAAATTAATTCCACACAGAAAATTAAATTCTGTAAAATAAAAGAAATAAAAACTATAACTTTTATTTTTCAATTAATTTGGAAATAAAATAAAATTTTATTTAACCAAAATAATTCCACACAAGAAATTAAATTTCTATAAAATAAAAGAAATAAAAACTATAACTTTTATTTTTCAATTAATTTGGAAATAAAATAAAATTTTATTTAACCAAATTAATTCCACACAGAAAATTAAATTTCTGTAACACTTCAATAATTAAAATACTGAAACAGAATTTTAATTAAAGAAAACTCAGAAAATAATTTCTAAAAACCAAAATTAGTTTTCTGACAAAATTCCACAAAAATATATTCTGAATTGTTAATGACACCAGTATCGTACTACTAGTTGTTGTCAAAGAAAAGAGACAGTATATTACTACTATCTGTCAAATAGCATATAATCACTATTTGTTTTTCCAACCAGAATATTATTTTGTAAATTCACAGAAAATAATTTTCCTTCTGAAATTATTTACGAAGAATAAAAAAAAAAAAAAAAAAAAACAAACGAAATATTTTGTAAACAAAATAAATCGAATCTGTCTTAAGATTGTTGGAACAATCTTCTGTGTAAATAAAATAACTAGAAATAAATTCAAACAAAATAAATAAATAACATACCGGATTTATTTTGTCGAACCAAATAAAATTACAAGACCAAGTCGAGTGTGTGACACTCTGTCCTTAAGACAGATTCGCCCCGCTACGGTGCTTACGGTTGAATGGCGTCTATCTCCCAGGATACAATGATCTTCACAAATTTATAGAAGCACTTCAAATAAATTTGTTCGGCGAACCAAACCTGTGATCTATACTCTCTTTAATTTATTCTAAAACTAAATATGAAGAATAAATGTACTCAAAGGAAAAATTGGACAACAAAGAAACAAAAATATCAGACTAAATTTTGCACTGCAAAATAAAATTATATGAACTGAATTTTTCCCGGGGGTTCCCAGAATGCTGGATTAAATGCTATATATATAGGCAACCAAAATAGCCCCGAACAGTTGCCATTCAAAGAAAAAAAAGGTGCAAACTGTTGCATGAATACTATTTCAAAAAGGTTTGAAAAATCAAATTTCAAACAACTCGAAAATAAAGCCGTTGAAGAGTCTCAAACAGTTGGTCCTATATTATTATATTAAACTATTTGAACATATATATATATATATATATTAAACTATTAAATATATATATATATATATATATAACAAATTGAATAATATAATAAATAAAGAAAAGAAGTAAAAATTTTAGGAAATCATTTAGGAACCCAAAATTTGAATTTAGAACAATAATTTTTATTGAAAAAATTCAAAAGAATTTTATCTAAAAAATTAATGTTAAACCCGAAAACGACGTCATCTTCCCATTCACTCATAAATGGTTTTGACGTTCCGTCTTCACCACTTCACCTTTTCGGACCCACCCCAAAACACGTTTGGGGTCCACCCAAAATGGGTTAAAAATATGCCTCCCATTCACTCATAAATGGTTTTGACGTTCCGTCTTCACCACTTCACCTTTTCGGACCCACCCCAAAACATGTTTGGGGTCCACCCAAAATGGGTTAAAAATATGCCTATATAAAAACCATTTTATCCAACAATCCCCCACATGAATGGAATTTGACGGAGAGAAAATGCAACAACATGATCTAAATACAGAGAGTACAGAAATTGGAAATATTCTGCAAAGGATAGGTAGCTTTTGGCTTTGAACCTTCCCTTGTGAGACACTATCGGATTTACTAGCTAACCAGTGAACATGATGTCTTGAACTGTTCAGCCGTTTGTGTAAACCAAGACAATAGAACTCACACAGTATATTCCCAGACACAGTTTAGTTCTCACTATTGTGTTCATTTTGGCCCTGAACAACCTGGTCTATCATGAGTGCTCTAAAGACTTGTAGCCCTTCACAAATCTTATAGAACCGGCCCAGTTCACACTCACATAGGTGATTCTTATGAAAAGTATCCTGCCATACTCCACTAGGTTTACCTAGATATAAGAATCATTAAAAGTATTACTTAACCTAAATCGCTGCAGACATCACTTATTTCATCATAGAAATGGGTAGGAGTAGGACTCCACAGTGATCCTTCTGAGTCAATCACAACTCGGTTGTCCCTTTGAACCTAGATCTTGGGATCTCCAGTCAACTAGGTTGGGTTGCCGTTGTGGTAACTCTTATTTAATAGGCTTTAGTCCCATTCCCCTCGATGAATTCTCAACTAACTCTCTTGCTAACCCTTTGGTTAGTGGATCCGCTATGTTATCTTTAGACTTAACATATTCTATGGAAATAATTCCATTAGAGAGTAGTTGTCGTACGGTGTTATGTCGACGACGAATGTGTCGTGACTTACCGTTATACATATGACTCTGTGCTCTACCAATTGCTGATTGACTATCACAATGTATGCATATAGCAGGCACCGGTTTTGGCCAAATTGGAATATCTTCAAGGAAGTGGCGAAGCCATTCTGCCTCTTCCCCTGCTTTGTCTAAAGCTATGAATTCAGATTCCATAGTAGACCTAGCAATACAAGTCTGTTTGGAAGATTTCCAAGATACAGCCGCCCCACCAAGAGTAAAGACATACCCACTGGTGGACTTCGAGTCTCTAGTATCCGATATCCAATTTGCATCACAGTATCCTTCAAGTACTGCTGGATATCTAGTATAATTCAGCCCAATGTTACGAGTAAATCGGAGATATCTTAGAACCCTTATAATTGCTTTCCAGTGTTCTACTCCCGGATTACTCGTATATCTACTTAATTTACTTACTGCATAAGCTATATCTGGGCGGGTGCAGTTCATCAAGTACATTAAGCTTCCAATAATTTGGGCATACTCTAATTGAGAAATACTTTCCTGTACATTTTTAGAAAGATACAAATTAACATCTACAGGAGTTCTAGCAAGATGATCATCATCTTTGCTGAATTTGTCAAGTATTTTCTCAATGTAATGAGATTGTGACAAAGCATATCCTTCTGATGTTTTGGTAATTTTCATACCAAGTATTACATCAGCAATGCCCATGTCCTTCATGTCAAAATGTTTATTCAACATTTTCTTGGTAGTTTTAATCATGTCATTATTACTACCAATGATGAGCATATCATCTACATAAAGACATACAATGACATAACCTTTATCTGTGTTTTTAATATAAACACACTTGTCACACTCATTAATTTTAAATCCATTTGACATCATTGCCTTGTCAAATTTCTCATGCCATTGCTTAGGCGCTTGTTTTAAACCATATAATGATTTAACCAATTTACACACTTTCTTTTCTTTCCCTGGAACAGAAAACCCTTCTGGTTGTTCCATGTAAATTTCTTCATTTAACTCACCATTTAAGAAAGCGGTTTTAACATCCATTTGATGAATTTCTAGATTGTATAGAGATGCAATGGCAATTAGCATTCTAATGGATGTGATTCTAGTAACCGGTGAGTATGTGTCAAAGTAATCTAGACCTTCTTTCTGTCTAAAACCTTTGACTACAAGTCTTGCCTTGTATTTATCTATTGATCCATCCGCTTTCAATTTTCTTTTGAAAATCCACTTGTACCCAAGAGGTTTACAACCTGGTGGCAAGTCCACTAATTCCCAAGTGTGATTTTGCAAGATGGATTCAACTTCACTGTTGACAGCTTCTTTCCATAAAGGAGCTTCAGGACTGGACATAGCCTCTTTAAAAGTTAAAGGCTCATTTTCTAACAAATATGTTAGAAAATCTGGACCAAAAGATTTTGAGGTTCTAGCACGTTTACTACGCCTAAGTTCCTCTTCCTCATTTTGATCTAACTCTTGTTCTTGATCATGTTCTTGATCCTGACTAGTAATAGCATCAAAAGATCTTTTATTAGTACTAGTCTCTTGTCCAATCTTCTTTGGAAATACATGTTCAAAGAAAGATGCATTCCGAGATTCAATAATAGTATTTACATGCATTTCGGAATGTTCTGATTTATGAATCAAAAACCGATATGCACTACTATTCTTAGCATAACCAATGAAAATGCAATCAATGGTCTTAGGACCTATCTTAGTCTTTTTAGGACTAGGAATAGCCACTTTAGCCAAACACCCCCACACTTTTAAGTATTTGTAGGATGGTACTCTTCCATGCCACAATTCGTAAGGTGTTTGATTCACTTTCTTTCGGGGTACTTTATTTAAAATATAATTAGCAGAAAGTATTGCTTCCCCCCACAAGTTCTGAGGTAATCCAGAACTTATTAACATGGCATTCATCATTTCTTTTAAAGTCCTATTTTTCCTTTCAGCAATTCCATTTTGCTGAGGTGAGTAAGGAGCAGTGGTTTGATGAATTATTCCATATTCTTTACAAAACTCACCAAAAGGTGATTCATATTCACCACCTCTATCACTTCTAAGTTTCTTGATTTTCTTACCAAGTTGATTTTCAACTTCATTCTTATATTGAATGAAAGTTTCCAAAGCTTCATCCTTGGTTCGAATTAAATAAATATAACTATATCTAGTATAGTCATCTATAAAAGTGATTACATATTTTTTCCCACCTCTGGTTTGAATTGATTTAAAATCACAAATGTCACTATGAATTAATTCAAGTGGTTCCGTACTTCTTTCAATTGAATGAAAAGGAGTTTTAGATAATTTTGCCTCAACACAAATTTCACATTTATGATTTGAATCAATGTCAAATTTAGGTAAACATTCCATATTAATTAATCTACGCAAAGATCCATAATTAACATGTCCTAGTCTACCATGCCATAAATTTGAAGACTCAAGCAAGTAAGAAGAAGATGTAGTATTATTAATAACTGAGGGTACAACGGTCATTACATTTAACTTGAAAAGGCCATCAGACATGTAACCTTTTCCTACATACATCCCGTTTTTGGTAAGTACAAACTTGTCACTTTCAAAAACTAGCCTAAACCCATTCTTACTCAACAAAGATCCGGAAACTAAATTCTTGCGAATGTCCGGTACATGCAGCACATTGTTGAGAGTGAGTTCCTTTCCAGATGTCATCTTGAGTACAATCTTTCCTTGACCTTCAACTTTGGAAGTTGAGGAGTTGCCCATAAAGAGTTGTTCACCATTATCCACTGTAGAATAAGATGTGAACATCTTTTTGTCGGCACAGATATGGCGAGTAGCACCAGTGTCCACCCACCATTCTTTAGGATTTCCGACAAGATTTGCCTCGGAAACAACTGCAGAAAGATTGATGTCATCGACACCATTGGAAATGTTATCCACTTCGGTCATGTGGGCTTGAGCAGGCTTCTTGCTTGTTCTTCTTTTGTTTTTGCCTTTGCTACGGCAATCTTTGGCCCGATGTCCCTCTTTGTCACAGATGTAACATTTGCCATTAAACTTGTACTTTTTATTATCTTCCCCTTTAGAGCCTTGTGATGAACTTTCTCCAGAAGACTTTCGTTTCTTGGTTTTTGAAGTATGTTCCACCACATTTGCCTTAGACTCCATAGGATGCTTACCAGCCCGCTTTTCAGAATTGCGGTTGTCCTCCTCAATCCTCAAACGCACAATCAACTCGTCCATAGAAATTTCTTTGCGCTTATGTTTGAGGTAGTTCTTGAATTCCTTCCAGCCTTTTGGTAATTTTTCAATTAAGGCTGCAACTTGAAAGGATTCACTGAGAAACATACCTTCTGCGTGAATGTCATGCAGAATGAGTTGGAAATCTTGAGCTTGGCTAATCACAGTTTTGGAATCAACCATTACAAAATCTAAGAATCTGCCAACCACAAATTTCTTTGAGCCGGCATCTTCCGTTTTGTACTTTTTCTCCAACGATTCCCAAAGTTCCTTTGCAGTCTTGATTGGACTGTAGACGTTGTATAATGTGTTGTCAAGTCCGTTCAAGACGTAATTCCGGCAAAGAAAATCGGCATGTTTCCAGGCATCAACCGCAGCAACCACTTGCCGGTCGGTTTCATCCTCTTTCAGGATAGGAGCATCTTCACGGAGGAAACGAGCCAGGTTCAGAGTTGTAAGATAGAACAACATTTTCTGTTGCTATCTTTTAAAGTCAGTTCCTAAGAACTTCTCTGGCTTTTCACCGTGATTTACCGGTACTGTTACAACAGAAGAGGGGGTTGGCATCATTGCAGCCACCACAGTAGTACTTGTTTGGGCATTTGTTTCAGTAGCCATCAATTCTAATATATAAAACAAAATTATAATTAGAATTTACACTACACAGAAAATTAAACCAAATTCACAGAATTAAATTCTGTAAAAATAAAAGAAACAAGAATGTAACTTTTATTTTCCAATTAATTTGAAAATAAAATAAAATTTTATTTAAACAAATTAATTCCACACAGAAAATTAAATTCTGTAAAATAAAAGAAATAAAAACTATAACTTTTATTTTTCAATTAATTTGGAAATAAAATAAAATTTTATTTAACCAAAATAATTCCACACAAGAAATTAAATTTCTATAAAATAAAAGAAATAAAAACTATAACTTTTATTTTTCAATTAATTTGGAAATAAAATAAAATTTTATTTAACCAAATTAATTCCACACAGAAAATTAAATTTCTGTAACACTTCAATAATTAAAATACTGAAACAGAATTTTAATTAAAGAAAACTCAGAAAATAATTTCTAAAAACCAAAATTAGTTTTCTGACAAAATTCCACAAAAATATATTCTGAATTGTTAATGACACCAGTATCGTACTACTAGTTGTTGTCAAAGAAAAGAGACAGTATATTACTACTATCTGTCAAATAGCATATAATCACTATTTGTTTTTCCAACCAGAATATTATTTTGTAAATTCACAGAAAATAATTTTCCTTCTGAAATTATTTACGAAGAATAAAAAAAAAAAAAAAAAAAAACAAACGAAATATTTTGTAAACAAAATAAATCGAATCTGTCTTAAGATTGTTGGAACAATCTTCTGTGTAAATAAAATAACTAGAAATAAATTCAAACAAAATAAATAAATAACATACCGGATTTATTTTGTCGAACCAAATAAAATTACAAGACCAAGTCGAGTGTGTGACACTCTGTCCTTAAGACAGATTCGCCCCGCTACGGTGCTTACGGTTGAATGGCGTCTATCTCCCAGGATACAATGATCTTCACAAATTTATAGAAGCACTTCAAATAAATTTGTTCGGCGAACCAAACCTGTGATCTATACTCTCTTTAATTTATTCTAAAACTAAATATGAAGAATAAATGTACTCAAAGGAAAAATTGGACAACAAAGAAACAAAAATATCAGACTAAATTTTGCACTGCAAAATAAAATTATATGAACTGAATTTTTCCCGGGGGTTCCCAGAATGCTGGATTAAATGCTATATATATAGGCAACCAAAATAGCCCCGAACAGTTGCCATTCAAAGAAAAAAAAGGTGCAAACTGTTGCATGAATACTATTTCAAAAAGGTTTGAAAAATCAAATTTCAAACAACTCGAAAATAAAGCCGTTGAAGAGTCTCAAACAGTTGGTCCTATATTATTATATTAAACTATTTGAACATATATATATATATATATATATTAAACTATTAAATATATATATATATATATATAACAAATTGAATAATATAATAAATAAAGAAAAGAAGTAAAAATTTTAGGAAATCATTTAGGAACCCAAAATTTGAATTTAGAACAATAATTTTTATTGAAAAAATTCAAAAGAATTTTATCTAAAAAATTAATGTTAAACCCGAAAACGACGTCATCTTCCCATTCACTCATAAATGGTTTTGACGTTCCGTCTTCACCACTTCACCTTTTCGGACCCATCCCAAAACACGTTTGGGGTCCACCCAAAATGGGTTAAAAATATGCCTATATAAAAACCATTTTATCCAACACAAACGGGGACGTAGAGTCTAGGCTTTGAGAATTGCGTCTGCTTAAGTTCGAACTTTGATAATGGTGGTGAGCTATTGGGCATCAGAGCAGATACAGACCCCCTCAGATTCCCACCCCCACCACCCCACACACACGTGGGGGTTGGTGAGTGGGGGAGAAGAAAAAAAAAAAAATAAATAAATAAATTTCAACCAATGAGAGGCAAAGGGAGTCATGGGGGTGGCTGCCAAAAGGGGGTCTAAGTTTTTTTTTGATTGGGCATTTGTAGTGGTGGTGATTACAAGGATTGGATGGTGGCATTTTGCACGCAACGATGGAAGGGCTTGGGGGTGAGGGAAAGGGTAGATAACCTATAATGGGTTTTTTTTTTTTGGAAATATTGGTAAAAGGTTAATTTTTTGATTTTTTAATTTTTTTAATAAAAAAAGTCAGTTTTTTTATTTAAAATAATCCATTTTTTTTGTAAAAAAAGTCACTAAAAATGTCAAAAAATTAAAAAGTCAATTTTTTATCAACTTTCTAAGACACCAAAATGTTGTTTCAAAATTTAAAGAAAGGGAGAGGATTCTCTTACTCCACTAAGGATATTGTTGAAGTCTTGAGATTCATTTTGACGATCAAAATGATTTATTTCTAATGAATTGTATATACGTATAGAACATTCATAATTTTTTTTTATTATATGTGTCTCCAAATAATAAATGATAAATATAATTTCAAAAATTAATCAGTATGATTTTTAAAAGTAAATATGATAAAACTATGTGATTATAAATATCAAATCAAAATATTTTTTCCATTAATTTTGACACATAGTACCCTACAAAATAAAATATTAAAATCTCTAAAATGAGACTCATGGTAAGTCTCAAAAATCCCAGACAGTGTGTTTGGTTTCATTTTTTTGAATTCAATTTTTCTGAAAATTGAATTTTTTGTTTTTCATATTTTTTTATTTTTAGTGAATAATTTTAAAATTTTAAGCAATTTTTTTTTACTTTTTTAAATGCACTTTACTAAAATGTATCTAAATAGTAAAATATTTGTGAAAAAAATATTTTAAAAAATTAATAAATACACACAAATATGAAAAATGTATTAAATTTTCGTATATATATATATTTTTTGTATTTTAAGTATTTAGTGAATTTTTTTAAAAAAATTCACAAATATTATACTTTTTAGGTGTATTTATGTCAGGTGTGTCTAAATATTTAAAAAAAAAAATTGCTTAAAATATTAAAAAAAATCAATGAAAACAAAAAAAAATACGAAAAATAAAAAAATATGATTTTTTAATATGTAAATTCTGAAAATTAAAACTAACAGAGTGAACAATTCCTCCTAGTTCACGCACGAATTCAAAAGAATCCTAACCCTCACCAACCAGTATAAAATACAAATTTCTAATGTATTTTGAAAATATTGTTAGACACTTCACATTTAATATATATATTCATTCATTATACCACTAATTCAAATTATCAACAAGGGCAAATAATAAAACTCTACACTACTAACTCTTATTTTAGTCACCGCGGCTAGCAGCCACCCCAGTCCCCTCTTCACCTCCAGTAGTCACTCTTCATTACACATACTCTCTCTCTTTCTCCCTTCTCAATTTTTTTTTCCCTACTTGCAATTCACTTTGCTCGCGAGTTTTTCTTTTTTCTTTTCTTTTTTTTTCTTTTTTTCCTTCTTTCTTTGCTTATAAAATTGATGGGAGAAGGAGTGGGCAAACGTCAAACATGAAAGAGGGAAGATGGTGTAGAGGAAGCGATGGATGGAGAGAAAGGAAGGAGATGAAGGTTAGGGTTTAAGAGGAAAAAAAAGAAGGCAACATGCGACAATAGGGAAATGAAAAGGGTAGTGGGTACAGAAGCGGATGGCGAGAACGACTGATAAAGCGATAAAACGAAGATGGTGGCAAGCAGTGGTGAAAGGGGTAAATGGTGGTTGGGATCAAGTTTCAACATGGATAATTAAGTCATATTTTTTATAAATTGTTCCCAATAATTTCAATTCTCTATAATGATATATTTTATTCTAATTTTACTCTTTTCATTAAAATATGTACCAAAAAATTCATTAAAATAATAAAAAATATTTTTAATTGTTGAAAGTAAATAAATTTTTATAAATAAAAGTATAAATAGAAGATTAATTAATTATTTCATGCAATAAAAATATGTGAATTTACGATGTTATTTTTCACAAATAGATGGAATTTTAATAAAAAATTTACTCTTTTTGGATTGTTTACCTAGTTTGAAAGAAAAGAAATTGATAAATTTTATGCCATAATCCTTTTGATCCAATTGTTATTTATGCTTTTGTTTTTGTTTAATATAATACTTATATAGTTTTTATAATTAAAAAATATAATTTTAAATAAATTAAACTTGTCTATTTGTTGTTTATATCAAATAAGAATGGTAAAATTGAAATCAAATATATTTTTCATGGAGAATTGAATTTTTTGAAAACATTTTATAAAAAGTAGGGCTAAAAGTTAATAGGACTCAACAGCATTCTTAAGAGCAAAACATAATTTATTGGTAATTATTTGATAAAATTACAAGACAGTGAGAAATGAAGAAATTATTTACCAAAAGGTTAGATGTGTACTTTTTTTTTTTTCTTTTTTTTTTGGAGTAATGCTTTCTCAGTCTAAAAAATTGACTTATTTTTTTAAATTAATGAAGTGGTAAATTATTAGAATATTTAAGTAATTCTCTCTAATATCTTCTCCTCATTAACTAATTATCTCATTTACACATAATTAAATCCAGAGAGGAGGTTTAAAGTTCAGCATATATATATATATATACATTTTGTGTGTGGGGAGTTCATTTGTACAGAAAAAATTACAATCTACGTATTTGTAATTATATTTAGAGGTTGTTTGGGATTTATTTATTTAGTATGTTTTTAGACTTTTTATGAAAATATGTATAAAAAATAGAGAGGTGATATGACCCAAATAAGTGCATTTATTTATTTTAGTATTCTAAACTGATTTGTAAATTTTATATTGGCACTATTTGGGATGTAGGTTCTTTTAACTTTTTGGTTAAAATAATTTATAAAAATAAAATAGGTTAAAATAGTCAATAAGATAAAATTTTACATCTAAATCATAATCATTTTACTTTTTCTTTTACAATCATCAAATCAATTATAAAAAAAAAAAAGAAAGGTCAACTATCATCTCAAACACAACTTTTTTTAGCATGTTAAAATAAGTCAAAAAATTAAAATGCCAACTAAAATAACTAAAGTTTTCAAACGGAGCTATTGTAATAAAGGATTTGGCTCCTCTTAATTTAAGATCTCAATTTGAGAGAGTATTTGAATTTGATAGACCTATTTTAGAATCAATTCTGATAATCTAAACCGTTCACTACTTTAAACTCTTTGAATAAAATATATTCATGTAAAAAAATATGATGATTAGATGTCGATAGATATATATTTAAATCATATTTATTTTTAAAAATGGATAACAAGTATAATTTCAAAAATAACCATATATTTTTTGTAATATAAATTTAATTCAAACATATAATTACTGATATCTCATTATCTTGACTTTTTAAATAAATATTTCACTAAACAATTCTTATAAAGTGAACCATTCAAATTATCAAAATAAAACTTAGGCCTCGTTTGGCAAGTGACTTTTTTAGTCAAAAAATCAAAAAGTCAAAAAGTTACTAAAAAAATTAAAAAGTCAACAACCCATACCAAAAAGTCAAAGATTCTCTTTTATTTCTACTTTTTGCACATCTTTTCGTAATAAGTTAAAAAATTATCTCAAACATATTAATTTATTTTACATCATATTTTAACCAAAAAATTAAAAAATTACTTTAAAAAATTTGTTTCCAAACGAGGCCTTATAATAAACCCTACAAACCTTCTAATTGCTCTATATTAAGATGCTAACATAAAAAATAAATAAATTAAAAAAAAAAAAAACCAACCTTCTAATAAAATACTCTATTTTAATTTAGAGCCGCAGCCGGTGCTTGATCCTTTTGTGCACCAAAGATGTCGTTGTCTAGGTTCAATGAACCTCACTCAGCTCCAGTCAAATTTGCTTTTGGCACCTCCTACCTACGCCACCTATTTTAATGCGTCCCAAGCGAGCTTCCCTACACGCGCTCCTACCACATGCATCAAATGAAAGTTGGTAGACTCAACACTTGGGAAAAACGAAAGCAAAATATGATGATACAATATAGCGTTAAACCAAAAAAAAAAAAAAAAAACCTCAATAATAAAATTGTTCAATTAAACTTAGGTCTTGTTGGATAAGTAATTTTTTTAATCAAAAAAATCAAAGAGTCATTTAGAAAATTAAAAAATCAACAATTCATACTAAAAAGTCAAAGATTCTCTTTTTTCTCTACTTTTTACATATTTTTTCGTAAAAAGTGAAAAATTCATCCCAAACATACTAGTTTTTTTTAACTCATATTTTAACCAAATAACTAAAAAGTTACTGAGTGGTTTGAGATGTTCTAAATAAGTGTACTTTTTGACTTTTTATAAAATATGGGTTGGGTTTGAAGTGATGTAGCAGAGAGGTGATGTGACTTAAATAAGATGATGCGACTTAAATATGATAATGACTTTTTGACTTTTTTAGTACATGACAAACAGAACCTAAATTAGCATGTTCCCAAACGAGACTCTTAAGACCTGCTTATAGTTGATATATATATATATACCTTCAAAATTATGCAAGAAAAATTAAAAAAATCGACTAAACCGATCGAACCGGATCGAACCGGTCATATTTGGTATGTTTTTTAATATGAATCAGTCTGTTTGGTTTTGAAAATTGATTTTTTTTTCAGTTTTCGATTCGGTGTCGATTTTGATATACTATACACCAATTTGTACCGAAACCGACCGAATATATTTACATATAATATATATTAAATTTATTATGAATATTTTGACTCTATTTGATAGACTTGTGGTTTAGACTTATGAGATGATTGTTTTAAGTTTTGGTTTTGTTTTGATGTCAAGACTTTGGTTCTGAGATTATATTTTGTTTTTAATCCTAATTCAGTAAAAGTTTCAAGCCTTTGTATTTATTAATTTTTTTATTTGTATTTTTGTGAATGGTTAGATTAGATATGATTAAAATTGTGTACAAATGGTTAATTTAATATTTTTATATAAATTATTTATTATACTACAAATTTAAAAAATGACTTAATTTTGAAAGTACTTACACCGATTAAACCGTATTGAACCGAACCGTTTGAATCGGTGCGGTTTGATGCAGTTTAATAAAAAATTTGGTCTATATTAATTTTCAATATAATAAAACTAACATTATCGGTTCGGTGTAAAATTTTACCTAAATACCGACGGTCCTGAACCGATTACCTCCCTACTTGCTGTACAAAATTTATACCTTATGTTTTTGACTATAAAAGTTCAATAAAAAAGATGGTTGGAGCAGTGTTTTAAAAATCGGACCGGTGAACGAACCGGAAAAAGCATCGGGTGGACGGGTCACCGGTTCAACCGTCGGGTTGAATCGGAATCGAACCGTGACGTAATAAATATATTAAAATTATATTTAAATAAAAATATAAGTAATAAAATTATAAATTAAAAATATTAAAAATATTAAATTATCTTAAATATTTGTCCTAATATTTTTTTTACTGAAAAATATAATAATATATTTTAAAATATTATTAATTTCAATTTTGGAAGATGAAATCAAATATTTAATATTCCCTCCATATGATTTTAATTCAAATAATTTGATTGAAAGGAAAGCAAAAATTTTGGAGGGATATCAAAATTTCAATATTCCCTCCAATACATTTGATTGAATCCCACATGGATTTCTTGAGTTTTTTTGAAAGAGTTTTTTTCTTATAAATAGGTGAAAACTTTCACAATAATTTCATCAAACTCTTAATGGGATTCCTCATAAGAGGAGACCCTTGAAAAAGAGTTTCAAATTAAAATTTTCTTATATTCTTATATTTTATATATATATATATATATATATATATATAAAATAAGAAAGAAAGAAAATAAAAAAAACAAAGAAAAAATAAAAATAAAAAAATTTGAAACCGGTCCGGTTCGGTCAAACCGTGGCCGGGTCGACCGGTTCACCGATTTAACCGGTGGGTTCACCGGTTTTCAATAAATAGGCCGGTTTTTACATTTGGCCGGTTTAAGGGGGCTGACCGGACCGAAACCCCATCTGGTCACCGGTTCAACCGGTTTTGAACCGGTCGATCCGGTCCGATTTTTAAAACCATGGGTTGGAGTTTTTAAATCTGTTAAAAAATCAAGATCTATAAGAAAATGCACTATTAGTGTCTCTTTTGATGGTCGGCCGTCGACACTTTGAAACTCAAATCAATTCGCATAAAAAAAAATTTGAGAGATTTAATAGTATAAATAAATACATATATGTATATATATATAATTATATTTCAAAGAATATCCACAAAGATATATGTCTTTGACTTTTGTGGTCAATTGATTCATGTGGCACAAAATAGACTTAGCCCCGTTTGGGAAGTGGGTTAATTTTTTAATTTTTTGGTTTTTTAATTATTTTAGTCTGGGACTAAAAAGTTTAGTTTGGAAAGAATTTTTTAACTTTTTAACTTTTTTGACTTTTTTTGTGAGAGAGGAGTGTAATGATTATGAGTTGGATTTGATGTTTTGTTTTTTGTAGTTAAAATAGTCTATTTTATTTTTTGTACCTATTTTAACCCCTAACCCACCAAAATCAACTCCCCAAACTATGCCTTAACTAATTAGATGATGTCAGGCAGAGATGAATCCTTTCTCATTTTGAGTTAGTTTTAACATCCTCTAGTTAATTTTATTTTCATTTGCAAATCTCTAAACAAAATTTAAAAAATTGAAATTTAACTCGTCATTTATTTTATTTTAAAATTCAGTGCGAGAAATTTATGTTCTATCCAATAGCTGTGGTTTATAAAAAATAGCAAGGCAAAAAAAAAAAAAAAATTATCATTTTATATGGAAGTGTTTGATATAACTATTTAAACATATTATAAATTATAACTTAACAAAATATGTTTGTTGCATCTGCTAAATTGTAAATTTAAGTTGCTGAGTAGTGTTTAGTAAATAAGCTATAAAATAAATTTTTGATGTATAAATATTCTTTTTATTTCTGTTAATTATAAATTGAATTAACCTTTATTAGTTGCAAATTAAATTAACTTTTTTTGGTTACTAATTACTAATTCACATTTTTCATTAAAAAAAGAAAAGAAAAGAGAGTCCATAGTCCATTTGGGTCTTTTTTTTATTTTGAAAAAAAAATCTAAAAATCTAATCTTAAATAAACTGTTATAATTAGAAATTATTTGAAATAAATTTAACTAAACAATTTAAAATAATATTTTCAAAACTAGAATATATAAGTTGAGTAAAAAATATCACACCAAACACCCTCAATACCCAGCGAGTGCAAAAAAGCTGATGGGAGAAGCGCGTGATCTTCGGCTTTCCTTCAAAGTTTAAACGAAAATGCTCGTGTCAGGCACGTGACCTCAAGTGAACTTCATCTTCTTCATTCGCCACATATCCAACTCTCTCTCTCTCTCTCTCTCTCTCTATATATATATATATATATACAACTGTATTTACTCTGCAAAGCCCTAGTTTTTTCCCTAGGGTTTGCTCTTGTTTTCTGAGAACGCTGATACATTCTGGCGATGACGACGTCGTTCGGGGCTGCGCACACCGCGATCCCAAGAGAGCCGAAGGTTCTAATTCAGAGGTTTCATGGCTTGAATTCTTCGCATTCTCTGCTCTTGAACAAGCGCATACATGTCTTCTCAGATTCTACTTCCAATCGTCCCATCATCAGAGCTGTTTCAACGGTATAAAAAACAAAAACAAAAACAAAAGCAAAAACCACTCTTTCGATCTGTTGTCTGTTTTCTCAAACTCGTATTTTAATTTTCTTTTGGGACGAATTTGAACTTAATTTGTGAATTGTTTCGTAACTCTATGCCATGCATACAATTTTATGAATTGTTTCCTAGAAAATGTAAATTTTGTTCCTGGAAAAGTTATTTGTATCTGAACAAGTTAGAAAATGGTTACTGAGAGTTACACAGGAACAGAAGTACTAGCTGAATGTGTTTGGTTGGAGGATTTGATGAGAGAAATGGATAGGGAAAGAGAAATAGAAAGAAAATCAGAAAGAATTGATAGGATAAACCCCAAGGGTTAGTGGTGTAGTCTTGGGATTTAAGAGTTTGCTCCTCTCTCTCTCTGGCTCTCAAGCTTGAAACCTCTTAGGTATTATCATGGTAGTCCAGTCCATATGGATTAGATCGCTAGTGTCATAAAAAAAAATTGATAGGATTCAAATTCTATGTTTGGTTGAGTATCGCTAGTGTCATAAAAAAATAATAATAAAATAAAATAAAATAAAATTGATAGGATTCAAAATGTTTGGTTGAGTTAGGAAATGAAGAAAAAAAAAGAGTAGTTGCGTTTGGTTGGAAGATTTAGGAAATGCTTTAGAAAGGGAAAGAGAAAATGAAAGAGAAAATGTAGGTGAAATGAGAATAAAATATATTTATATTTTACTTAATTTCACATGCTTTTTTTTTTTTCTTTTCATTTCCAAAACCCTCTCCAAATTCCCAACCAAACACGGCATAAGTGAACTCAAAAAATAAAAAATGGGATTGTATTTCTCTATCATTTTCTTCTCCTTTCGATTATAACCAAACAAAAATGAGATTGCATTTCCTTTTCCATTTTCATTTCTCTCATTAAATCCTTCAATATTACACATAATACCATCTTAAGAGAAAGATAGTTGATAATATTATTCCTTCTAAATTTAAGGGTTTTCGAAGTTGATTCTTACTGCACATTCCTATGGCATCTCTTAAATTCTCCAAAATTGATATCACCTGGTTTTTTCTGTTTGATTCTTAGAACCCTGTATTTTTCCATTTAATGCTGTGTTTGGTTGGGGGATTTGGGGAGGGATTTGAAAAAGGGAAATGGAAAGGGAA
Organism: Camellia sinensis; assembly: GCF_055761805.1. Classification (NCBI taxonomy): domain Eukaryota; kingdom Viridiplantae; phylum Streptophyta; class Magnoliopsida; order Ericales; family Theaceae; genus Camellia; species Camellia sinensis. The sequence goes on from NC_138974.1 coordinate 117,016,285, forward strand.
AAAATGCGTGAAACTAGGTGAAATGTGGGTATATTTTATTCACATTTCACCTAACTTTTCCCTTTTCCTTTCCAAATCTCTCCTCAAATCTTCCAACCAAACACAACGTAAGGGTTTTAAAAGTCCATATTTGTAGAAAGCATAACCAAATCATTTGAAAAAGAGTCATATGAGAACATAGTGACAAAATTTGGATTCAGTAACTATTCACATCAAAATAATTCATTTGGGAGCCGTTTGGAAAAATATATCTATATATGTATTGGTAATAGTTGGAAAAAAAATTATTAGTTTTTTTTTTTTTTAATTTAAAAATAATATTTGCATTGAAAAACTTAAAAATATAAGGTCTCATTATTCTATAATAGTCATAAATAATTCATGAAATTCGTAAAAAGTGTGGAAATCAGTTGTAATATTCAGGAGAATTCTGAGATTAATGAAGGGTTAATTGTGATTAATTCAATTTCCTAAGGCTGTGTTTAGAAATGTCAGGGAAGGACAGATAGTCCTTCTTGAGAACCTCTGAGGGCCACCAAAGGTACATCTTGAACTGAAGAAAGATCTAAATGCCCAATTTTTTTTTTGGATAAATAATCAAACTTTATTAAAAAGCATCAAGATGATGCAAATAATACAAAAAATAAGCCCACAAAAGGAATAAATAAAACAAACTAATCAAATCCTCTACAAAATCGATAAAAACCAAAACATTTGGATTGACTGTACCCTTAACCCAACTCTCCAACACCATCAACAATGTACTCTCTCTAACCATGAAATGGAATGGGACTCATCCTGAAACACTTGCCTATTCCGTTCCAACCATACCAACCAAAACAAACAGTGGGAAGAAAGCACCCAAGCCTTCCGGCTCCTCTTCCATTATTTGATCCTTTTTTTATGCTCTTGATTTATGTGGAAACTTGTGTAACATACCATTATTTGATCCTTTTTTTTTTTTTTCATTGTAGAAAAGCTGGAGGTAGGGCTTTATGTTACTTATGATTGAAAAGAAATGGTGAACTTTTTGAAGTGTAATTAACATAAATATATTTGGTAGGCACTCTCTAATAGTTTATATGATATCTTTGCAGCCAGTCAAGCCAGATACTTCCACTGAGCCTAAGCGTAGCAAAGTTGAAATTTTTAAAGAACAAAGTAACTTCATTAGATACCCTCTTGACGAAGAGCTCTTAACAGACACTCCAAATATAAATGAGGCTGCTACACAAATGATCAAGTTCCATGGAAGCTATCAACAGACCAACAGGGACGAACGTGGTTCAAAGTCTTACTCATTCATGCTTCGTACCAAGAATCCTTGTGGAAAGGTTTCCAATGAACTCTACTTGGCTATGGATGATCTTGCTGATCAGTTTGGAATTGGAACACTTCGTTTGACTACCAGACAAACATTTCAGCTCCATGGAGTTTTGAAGAAGGACCTGAAGACGGTGATGAGTACCATCATTAGAAGCATGGGTTCAACACTTGGAGCATGCGGTGATCTCAACAGAAATGTTCTTGCACCAGCCGCGCCACTTGCTAGAAAAGATTACCTTTTTGCACAGGAGACTGCGGAAGATATTGCTGCACTTCTAACTCCTCAGTCTGGTTTTTATTATGATATGTGGATGGATGGAGAGAGAATTATGTCCGCAGAACCTCCTCATGTAGTGAAGGCCCGCAATGATAATTCTCATGGGACAAATTTCCCTGATTCACCTGAGCCCATTTATGGAACTCAGTTCTTGCCACGGAAATTCAAAGTTGCAGTTACTGTGCCTACAGATAACTCAGTGGATATTCTCACAAATGACATTGGGGTTGTTCTAGTTTCAGATGATAATGGGGAGCCTCAGGGTTTCAACATTTATGTGAGATGCACAATTTATTTCCTTACATTTCTTTTCTTCTAATATTTTAGAAAAACAAATTATAAATAGTTTATCCTTTCTGTTGCAGGTTGGTGGTGGGATGGGAAGAACACACAGACAGGAAGCAACATTTCCCCGTCTGGCAGAGCCATTGGGTTATGTACCAAAGGAAGATATATTGTATGCAGTGAAAGCTATTGTTGTTACACAACGAGAAAATGGGAGAAGGGATGACCGCAAGTATAGTAGAATGAAATACTTGATCAGCTCATGGGGAATTGAGAAGTTTAAAGCTGTTGTTGAACAGTATTATGGAAAGAAGTTTGAACCTTTCCGTGAATTGCCTGAGTGGGAATTTAAGAGTTATTTGGGATGGCATGAGCAGGTTGGTTTTATTGATTGAGATGTGTAATTAATGCTCTTCTGATTGAGTTGTGCAATTAATTCTCCTTTGTTTATAGTTGGATGTTTTCCTTTCCATTTTTTGTGTGTTCCAGAATATATATGCAGTTAAATTAATCCCTTTTGACTTCCTATGTTGCCCCTCACATCAAGATAAACTATAGCAGCAAAGAGAGAACAAATAATCTTACATCCATAGTGTGTACTTAAACTCGGCATTTTTTATTAAAAAAGAAAGACATCTTGTTTGGAACAGAATGAGCATGTGATTTTTAACTACATCATTAGGTCTTAACTTTGTGATGCTCATCACATGATTGTTTTTATGGATTTTCTTTTTCCTTGCTACAATCAGGATTAATTCTTAATATATATGTTCATTCCCTTACCTGTGCGATAAATCTTTTCCTTCTGACTTTTCTTTTCCTTCATGTATTGAAAAATGACGAGACTTTTCTTTGCTGTGTATTTATGATTGTTTAAATGTTTTTGCAGGGTGATGGTGGTTTATTTTGTGGGCTCCATGTTGATAATGGTCGTATTAAGGGGACGATGAAGAAGACATTAAGGGAAATTATTGAGAAGTACAACTTGAATGTGCGAATCACACCAAACCAGAACATGATCTTGTGTGATATTCGCCAAGAATGGAGGGACCCGATTACCACAGCTCTTGCACAGGGTGGTCTGCTGGTAAGACATTTAAAATTTTTGTTATGCATTCTTATGGATGTGATGAATTAAGATAGTTATGTCCTTTTTCATCCAAATAGGAGTATATATGTTTTCGCTAGTGTTGAGACCGATTGTCAACATGACTACATGGTTCAATGTTAGTATGGATGTTATGGAACAAATTAATATTAGCTGATGACGCTTGGATGTGCAGGAGCTGAATGTGTTAGAAGTTCCACTGCCATTAGGAGTTTCAGTTTGATGTAAATTTGGCAGTTATTTTTCCATTCCAATGTTAAGTTTGATAGAATTTAGTCCTGAGGAAGATTTTCTCAAGTAAAAAGTAGATTCTGAGTAGAGAGGTATTCTTGACTGAAGCCAACTAAAGAGACTCTGTAATTAATTGTCACACTTGATAAAATATTCACAAATGTTTTAAATTTTTATTTTCACATTTGAAAGATTGTTAGGGAACTACTTCACAGGTTTGCTTTCATGTTTGTGGAGTGGTGTAGACTTTTTCTGTCATTCTCTTGGCAGCCATAGAAATGCAGAAATAGAGATATTCCAGTTTATTTCATCTAGCTATGAACAAGTTCATTTCAATGTTTGTGCTTTCCATGGTCCATTTATAGTTTATTATTATTATTATTATTTTTCATTTTTTTTTTGGTGAGTTTGTGTCAAACTGTTTGAAGCTTACAACTTATTAGGAAGAAATAGCTTAAATAAAATGATTTTTTTTTATTTTTTATTTATTTTTATTTTTTTATTATCATCTTGAATTTGGAAGAGGGGTGCTTTTGGCTTTTGCATTTTGATTAACAACTTTTAGCTTACAAAAACCTGCACCAAACAGGCCCTAAGTTTGTAGCCAAAAAAAAAAAGAAAAAAGGATCCACTTGTCGAATTTGTATGATATGTAGGATCAACTAGTTTGTGACCTTCATTCTGAAACCTTTTTCTACTCAATTGTAATTGAAGTCTTTTATTGAATTTGTTAACTCAGATCACGTTCTTTAGAGTTAGATGGATAATGGAGGTGTATTTTGTTGATGAAGACTTTTCTTCCTTTTTTTGCCTTTGGCTTATGAACTGTTTAAGAGCTAAAAAAGCATAATTTCTTACACTGCTAATTGTGGGCAGCATCCTAGGGATGTAGATCCCCTCAACGTAACTGCAATGGCATGCCCAGCTTTTCCACTTTGCCCTCTGGCAATAACTGAAGCTGAGCGTGGAATACCTGACATCCTAAAGCGGGTTCGTGCTGTATTTGAGAAGGTATATTAATGAAGCTACAAGTATTAAGAAATCCAGCAAAGCAGCTGGAAAAGGTTTTTGATTAAGGTCATATTGTTAGATTGGGTAATGACGCTTGTTAACCAGATGGACTTCTATGATTTCAGGTTGGTCTTGAATATAATGAATCTATAGTGATAAGGATAACTGGTTGTCCTAATGGTTGTGCTAGACCCTACATGGCTGAACTTGGATTAGTTGGTGATGGTCCTAATTGTTATCAGGTATTTCAAGTTTTGATGTACCTGAATTTCAATTTTTATTGGGTCTCAGAACCCCTCATCCCAATTGGGTGACTTGTGAAATCATATTGAATGCATTTGTTGTGTTTAATCAGATTTGGCTCGGGGGAACACCCAATCAAACCTCGCTGGCAAAATGCTTTATGAATAAGGTTAAGGTGCAGGAGCTTGAGAAAGTTTTGGAACCTTTGTTTTACTATTGGAAGCGGAAGCAGCAGTCAAAAGAATCATTCGGCGGCTTCACAAATCGCATGGTGAGTAATCAATTTAAAATTTTAATTTATTGTCCTTTTAGGCAACCTGCATAAGAGATTGTTGGATTTGTCTCTATTGTCTTCACACCATTACAAATCTTCATGTGGGATAATAGACAATTTAGGCTAGGGGTTAATGCAGAATATAATTATTTGTATCAGGGATTTGAGAAACTCCAGGTATTGGTTGACAAATGGGAAGAAGGTCCAGTAGATGAACTTGAAGCTGTTTAAAGAGACTAATGAGACTTTGGTGAACTTGCAAGGCTCCAAAACAATAATGCTCATCTATTAGCTATGGAAATCATTCGCATTCCATTGCTTACCAACTAAATGGTGTAGGTGAGAAAAAGTTAACTCAGGCTCACTTTCTGTACTACTACTATTCAGTAACAGCTGAAACAAGTGGAGAATGGATTTTGGTACCTTTTGCATCTAGTTTTATTTGTGTTTCAGTGTATGTAGACATGATTTTGCATTCTATTTTCTTTACTTTCCAATTTTTTCCTTAACTAAGTAATGGATCACCAGAGAGGTATGTGTTTATTCCTCAACGAAGTGTGATGTTGTAGCCATTAGGTTTGTGTTCACGCTCCTATTGCCAACTAGCCAAGAACATAAGGCAGCGTTCGGTTTTCTAGAATGGAGGTGAATTGGAATGGTGTACTCATTCTTTGCCCTCCGTATAGAAATCATTCTATGATGAATAATGATATCATTTACAATGTATTTGCCATAATTTTTTTTTAGTGAACCAAACGTGAGAATGAACATAATAATGGAACGATAATTTCATTTCAGTTATTCTAATGAACCAAACATAGTATTACTATGTTAGTGTTTCTTTTCCGTGCTAATGAGAGCAATGCCTATTACAATTCGTGATGTAAGGTTAAAAAGTTAAAAAGTTAAAAATTTGTTCAATGGTCTAGTGACTTGGTGTATGAGGTGTTTTGTGTTATATCCGAGTTCAAGTTTTATTGTATGATGCAACTTTCTCTTACCAATGTTAAAATAAAATCTAGTGATAAAGTTTATATCTTTCTGACGAGGGTAAATTGGAATTTTTGCCTAATTTTTACTTGACTCTCACTTTTGATCTTTTAGTTTTTAATCTTAATATTTAAGTTCTCAAATTTCAACTCATGTTTCAATGTGACTTTATTGTTACTTACCATTTAGAATTTTGATGATGCGTATTCATGGGAGGACTATGTGAGCATGTTTTAAAGACATTAGAGAGGGGAGAAAATGGAGATGGATAACATTTTTCATCTTTCAACTTTCATTCGAATTTTATTTTGGTTCTTACATATGTGAACTTTTTATCAAATATTAAACATTGAGGTGACAGATGTGTTACAAACATTAGAGGAGCAAATTATGGGACAATAGAGTAAATTATAATTTTAACCTTCTAACTTTTAATCAAATTACCTTTTAGTCCCACATATTTCAAGTTTTATTTAAATTTTAAACATTGAGGTGCTAGGAAGATCACATTAAAATCAATTATTGCAATTAGATAATGAGAGACCGAGATGAAATTCAAGTAAAAATTGGAGAGTGAAAATATAATTTGCCCTTTGGATGGTCAGCTGTGCAGAGAATTGAACTCAAGATGATCAAATGTGGAGAACAATCAAGAGAATACATAACAATTAAAATAGCCATATAAAAATCACAACTTTGTATGCATTTTATTTATCATCATAGACCAATTAATCAACAAAGCAAGCCACCACACACACACACACACACACATACATATAATATGATGCCAATGAAAACCCTTTCACTTGTGGCAAATACGAGCTGTTGGCATTGCAGGCTGGTGCATACTTCTTCTTATAGCTTCAAAGGTCCCAGCCTTTGGATCATTTGCCACCGCTGCTACTTCTGCCACTAACTATCCTGCTACTACGGCTGCTGCACCACTAAACACCACCGCCCTCCTCCCTCAGCCTCTCTTATTCTTGAAACTCGCACCATCTTCACTCACCTTTGAGGCCTTCAACCATGACAACCCCCCCGGTGGCAGAGGCTGGTTGTCGAAGGTGGCTGGATGTTGGCCGCGGCTGAGCCACCCAGCAATAAGGCTGTCACTGTTATGGAAGTCATTTAACTGTTTGGTTTCTTTTTTGTCACACAATATGAGTGAACAATGTGAGTGAGGTTCATGATGAGTTTGTTGTTAGTTAAAAGTTTAGAAATGCATGTAACAGAAAACAGTGCGACCTGTTACAAAAATGTCATCCATTTCCTTACATTTGAGGCTTAAAACAATTATGATATCACAATGTTTAGATATCATTCTGAAAAATAAGAAAAAATTTAGGAGCATAGAAATTGATTGCAAAACGAGACAACCCTCTAAAATGAAGGGAGTCTCACACATATGTGAGAAGGTTGTGTTCAGTTTTATATATGATTTTTCTTGTAAGTAGAAGAATTGAGAAAACAAATTATTAGAATCTAAAAATAAAATAAAAAAATTAAGAAACTTAATAATTTTAAAACATCCAATATTATTAAATTGCAAGATGCCTAATTTCTAATAACAAAAATAAAAATACAAAAAACCATAGGACTTGTCCTACAATATATTTTGAAATTTGAAAATAGACCTACTAAGATATTATGATAAGAATAACTGATGTAAGTAAATTTTTTTAAAAAATAAAATAACATTACTATACTATACTATTATATCATGAAAGCAAGTGTTTCTTTTTTCTTGAGGAAGGGTTGCCCCATTGGTTTGGGACTTGTCGGGTTCGAGCACCTGACCCTGACTTGACCCCATCTTCTCTGTCCTGAAAAGAAAGTGTTATTGACTTTAACCATATTAGCTCCAAACATACGGGCTTACTAAACATATAGGCAGGGTTACCAAACATATAGGCTTACCAAATGTTATACAATGGGGCGGGCTTACCAAACATATAGGCTTACCAAATGTTATACAATGGGGCGGGCTTACCAAACATATAGGCTTACCAAATATGTTAGCAGAGGACAAACATATTAGCTCCATTTAAGTGTGCTAAAGCCTGCCCCCAAACCACATTTATCTTTACCAGGAAACATATTATTGACTTTAACCATTTAATACTAGGTCAAATTTTTTTTTTGTTATTATTTTTTTTTGATGAATTCTCTTTTTAAGTGTTTTATTTCATTTAATTCATTTTCTTTTTGAGTATTTAATTAGGTCTTATTTAGGGTAATATGACCAAATCACCCTTCTAACTTTCTCTGCATATTTTTATTTTAAAACCAATACACAATAAAAAATAACAAGACCCTCATTGGATGGGAGAAATCTCTAAAATCTCTTCCTTATTTTATGGAGAAAATATCCCCCTCATGAATAAAGAGAAAATCTCTCTCTTGGAGAAAATTTCTTCTTTATTCCGTAAAAAATATCTCACATTCTCAAAATCCTAAATCATTCAGCTTATGAAAATCTCTCACTAAATATTGATGTGAACATTCACATTATAAATGAATACTGGTAAACAACACCCTCTCATGGAACTATACACACACTCAATGTTACATGAGTGTGTGAACATTAACATTAGGTGTGATTAACTATTTATATTATAAATTAATGTGAACATTCACATCTCTATATACCCACTATATTTGTGACCAAACTAACACATTGTTGTTTATGTTAGCATAATGTGTGAGTGATTTTCTGACAACACTGCCAACTCAGTATTCAGCTGGAGAGCACTGGCAAAATAAATGGCACCTGTCTGACCTGCAACAGAAAGAGAAGATTCCGGCGGTGGTTCGTCCACCCGGGGGCACTCCGACGATCAAGTCAGTATATCCCTCAAAGATAATCAACAGTGCAAAACTCACTGTTCAAAGCATAAAAGACATACCTTAGACCCATGAGGGTGCCTCTCTTTTATAGCCAACATAATCGTAGTCCCAATAGAAGCCTAGCTCCAATGGACTTAGGATTACTGCTAAACTTGGACTCCCAGTAGGATTAGGATAAACTCTCTAAGAGTCTTATCTTTACCCAAACTGAAGTCTTCTCCCATTCTAGGACTCTTGTCCTTTATTCGCTTATCTCGGATTCCGGTATTCTTGCAGATAACCTCGGCCTAGCTGAGATTACCTCGGCATCATGATCAGGACACGTGGCACCTTGGCTGGCACTTCGGTGACACCTCGACTACGTGTTGTCATTCAAAAATTATGCCCCCACAACTGCCCCTAGGTTCTATTACCTCGGCATCCTGAGGTGATGGAACCTATACATGTACTCCTCTGGCCGAGTTCATGGCTTGTCTGCGCCAAGAATTTAGGACTCATATGTCCACTCATCAAGAATTAAGAATCAAGAATCACCATGTTCTTTCTCATCCAGGTTCAACATCTCTGTTGAGATCACACTATCATTAGAGATCATCATCAGATTTGGAACATACCAATCACGCCCCCATTGTGTCGCATCAGTTCTGTCCCCCGCCGTCTGACATCAGCACGGGCACGTCAAGATTTATAATGAAACCATTTCATTTCTTTCTGTGTCCCTAGACTCTCTTTCTTTTTATTCCCCCAAATCTGCCATGTTTCAAGCTCTCAAGCTCTGCAACCACTTCCATTCTTCTCTTCCGGTGAAGGTTTTGCTGATCTTTTCCGATTGCTGCCGTCATCTGACTCCGACATACTGAACACCGGCTTCATTTTCTTCGGTGAGTTTATTCTTTTTTTCCCCTCTTTAGTTTCATACTTTGTTATCTCTGCTTGTTTGCCATGTTTGAACATATCCGTCCACTCCTGTCCCTAAGGATTCTCCTCTCAAGAATGCTAGCAACCTCGTCCTGTCATTCCCTCCATCTCCAAGCCAGTCTGAAGACGAAGCTGAGTCCGAGAATCAGACTGAGGCCGAGAAGAAATGAAGAAGCTGATGAATCATTCTTCAATGTTTAGGCCGAAGTGCCTTCTTTCATTTTCTGAATGCATTCTATATTTAAAATAATTTGCATGTCTTCAAGGTACATCTTCACTATGTAATCTCTTCGGGGTAAAATACCTCGAACACAACTTCTAGTCTTGTTTATCTCGGCCTTGGCTTAACACTTGAAAATATTGTAACAAATGTTTTCTCAAGTGTTTGCTCAAAACTCGCCACTTTTTTACTTCTTAAGACTTCTATCTTCCATTATCTTCCAAGTCTTGGCCACATGGTAATCGTGCATAGATACTTCTTTCACTCATAATCCTGGCTTAATCTTAACTTGTAAATTTTCTCAAAATTTCAACAAGTGTTAAACCAGTCTTGATTTAACTTCAACTTGTAAACTTTTCTCAAGTTTTAACAAGTGTTAAACATCATCTCGGTTTAACTTCAACTTGTAAACTTTTCAAGTTTTAACAAGTGTTAAACATCATCTCGGTTTAACTTCAACTTGTAAACTTTTCTCAAGTTTCAACAAGTGTTTAAACCAGTCTTCTTATAACATGACCTCGGCTTTAACTTCAACTTGTAAATTTTCTCAAAATTTCAACAAGTGTTAAACCAGTCTCGGTTTAACTTCAACTTGTAAACTTTTTAAGTTTCAACAAGTGTTAAACATTATCTCGGTTTAACTTCAACTTGTAAACTTTTCTCAAGTTTCAGCAAGTGTTAAACATCATCTCGGTTTAACTTCAACTTGTAAACTTTTTAAGTTTCAATCATCTCGGTTTAACTTCAACTTGTAAACTTTTTAAGTTTCAACAAGTGTTAACCATCATCTCGGTTTAACTTCAACTTGTAAACTTTTCTCAAGTTTCAACAAGTGTTAAACATCATCTCAGTTTAACTTCAACTTGTAAACTCTTTAAGTTTCAACAAGTGTTAAATATCATCTCGGTTTAACTTCAACTCATAAACTTTTCTCAAGTTTCAACAAGTGTTAAACATCATCTCGGTTTGTGAAATTCCAACTCCCAAGCATCATTCTCCAGCCCTCTACATGGCTTCCACCTACTCCTTTGTGGAAAAAAGTCTTTAACTCAGGGTGTGCTTTTCTCTTCTTGAATTTAATCATCTAAGCTGAGATCTTGTCTTTTGGGATCTGGGATTCCAGATCTGGAATCTGGGATATGGGATCTGCTTACTTGGGCTAAGCTCTTGTCTTCTCGTGTCTAGTATTATCTCGGCTTTGCTTCGGTGAACCATTTCTCTTCTCTTGTTTGGACGCCTTTGTCCTCAGCGTGTCTTCTTCGGCTCTGGCATACTTTTCTATTCTGGCCATCAGCTCCTCCATGTTTTCGGCAATGTCTTTGCCAGTGATTTTCGAAGCAGGCAGTCATCCTTCAAGCCGTTTTTAAACGACATGACCGCCACCTCTTGGTTGCATCCTGGTATTCGGTTGAACACCTCATAGTACTTTTTTGTATAGGCCCTACGACTTTCATCCTCGCCAATCTTCAGGGCCATTAGGGCGTCTACCCTCAATGGTTGTAGCTTGTTTGTCACGAACCTGGCCGCAAACATCTCGACTAGGCCTTCCCAGGTTTTCACAATTCCTTTCGGCAACTTGTGAAACCAGTCCGATGCAATTTCCCCGAATGATGAGGGGAACACTTTGCAGAGCAACGGCTCGTTCCCAGTGTATCACGCCATCACGTTCAGGTATAATTTGACGTGAAAGTTGGGGTCCGACTTCCCATCGTATGTCTGGAACCTCGGCATACTGAATCTCTTCGGGACCGCAACTTTGTCAAATTCTTCCGAGAACGGCGTTCTCGGTTTGACCAGGGAGGTTACCTCGGTATCTTGTTGCTTCCTCCGTAGGTGATCTCCCTGATCCTCTTTAGTTCGTCCAAGGGTTCGGCTATCTCCGGATTTCAGCCTCTTTGGCGCACTACTTTTAGTGTCATCGTGAGTCCTTTTGGACCTTCCTCCACTGGTCGTGTCGAAACAGAGTTCCTTCCCCTGAACATCTCGATGTTCTTTGGTGCAGGTTTCTTTTGTTCGACGTGCCTTCTAGGATTCTCCATGCCCGACCTCCCGCGAAGGCCGGTGAGAATGTCCCTTGGTCCCGCCATGCTGAGGGATTGCAGGAACTGTTTTCTGCTCCCCTTTCTGGGCACCTTTCTTGGCCGCTGGAATCAGCGTATCTTTGTAGCAGGAATGGTGGCTGCATGACGTTGTTCTGCATCATGAAATTGACGACCGTTTGCAAGTTCGCCAATTTGTCCGCCATTCCCTTTATCTCGTCGTCCCTCCGCAGGCATCTATCTTTCCATACCTGGAGGTCGTCCTCGTTATAATACCAGCTCCGATCTGATTTCTTCGGTACGCCGCCCTCCTGGCCGACGTTCTTTCCTCCGTGATTCTTATCACGAGTCTCTTTGTTGCAGTTGTCTTCTTCGACGTCAAGGTCAATATGTTTCCCACTCTCGGTAGGGGTGTCGTCCCTATCCTTCTCTTTCTGTCCGTCGTTGGCCATCTATTCTCCTTTCTTTCCTACAGATGGCGCCAAATTGTGTGAGTGATTTTCTGACCACACTGCCAACTCAGTATTTAGCTGGAGAGCACTGACAGAATAGATGACACCTGTCTGACCTGCAACAGAAAGAGAAGATTCCGGCGGTGGTTCGTCCATCCGGGGGCACTCTGACAATCAAGTCAGTATATTTCTCAAAGATAATCAATAGTGCTAAACTCACTGTTCAAAGCATAAAAGACATACCTTAGACCCATGAGGGTGCCTTTCTTTTATAGCCAACATAATCCTAGTCACAATAGAAGCCTAGCTCCAATGAACTTAGGATTACTGCTAAACTTGGACTCCCAGTAGGATTGGGATAAACTCTCTAAGAGTCTTATCTTTACCCAAACTGAAGTCTTCTCCCATTTTAGGACTCTTGTCCCTTATTCGCTTATCTCGGATTTCGGTATTCTTGCAGATAACCTCGGCCTAGCCGAGATTACCTCGGCGTCATGACTAGGACATGTGGCACCTCGGCTGGCACTTTGGTGACACCTCGGCTACGTGTTGTCATTCAAAAATTATGTCCCCACACATAACTATTTTTGAATATGAATATTAAAATATTGTTTGCGCATGTATGATTATTTTTGAATGGGAATATTAATATTGATTAATGATGTGCTGATCACAACACTAATTGCAACACATTACAATGTGATAATCCACAAGAAGTAGTGACTCCATACAATGTGAACATTAACACCACATAACAATCATGTAAAATTATACAATAATCAATGATACGTAAACATTCATATTATGTAATAATCATACAATCATCTGTTTAAAATATTTAAAATAATATACAAAGGCAATTGTGAGGGGATGAGAAAGAAAGTTAGAGAGAGCAAAGAATAAAGTTAGCAAATAATAGAGTACCTTTGCATTTTCTATGACCCAATATTCAAAATAAAGTGTTGTTCTCGTGAACAATCTTTGCTCCCGTAGAGAGAGAAATAGGATCGGAGAGAGAGAGAGAGAGTATGTGTGGTCGTCGGGGGAATACTAACCTGGAAGGAGAGAGAATAACAAGAGGAGAGAGAGGAGGAAAATAGCTATCGCTGCCTAGATATTTACAGGTCTCAGAGCTCAGGGAAACTACAAGCTTCTCAAACACTGCAACAACAACGAGGTCTTGAAAGCTCTCTATTCCGAAGTAGGTTGGGTCGTCGAAGACGATGACACCACTTTTTATGATTTTTCTGAGACTTCATCTTGGAATTTTGAAGTTTTGTTGAATTAATCCTCACTTTTTAAGTTGATTTCTGATGGGAAAACCTCAATCAATGATCACAAAAATTGCCAAAAAAATAAATAAATAATTAAAGGTGAAGATTATAATTGTGTGTAATACGACGTATTATAAAAAATATAACAAAGAGTATAATAGTCTAAAAAAATATTATAAATAAGAAAAAAAAAAAAAATCTCCTGAAATACAAGTCTAAATATATGAAAATAGGTGGAACACAAGAAAACTTTGTACACTTATTGGATTATAAGTTATCTAAATGGGATTTATAAATCTCTAATGACTTTTTTTTATACTATATTAGTAGGTGACCGTGTGATGTATGAAAATTTATTTTTAAAATGTAAAATTGATTTTGAATCTTAGCACTTTACATGTAAAAAATTTTAATAATTGAAAGCCAAATATAAACAGATTTATTAATGGCTAATGAAAATTTTTGTCACTATGTGTGCGATCCTATATAAAAAAACTCATAAAAATAATTTTTGTAAAAGAATTTTTTTTTTTTTTTACAAAAAAAGAGAAGGTGTATTCTCAACTTGAAATCAAATCCTTATTTGTGTTAATTAAATTTACCAAAAATTATGAATTCTACTTGTATCAAAATATTTTTTTTCCAAAAAAAATAACGACAACAGAAAATTCTATAATATACAAATTATGATTTGATTATAACTCATGGTGTATTTTTTTGCTTATTAATTGAAATGGTATTTGCTATTTTTTTTTTAATGTTTTTTGTTATATCTAAAGTGGTGCATCAGATCTTTAATTATGCTTCAAGTGATGTTTGATTATGATCTATTATAATATTTTTATATGACAATATTTAAGTATTTTATTACACGAAAAAAATGCTTAAGGTAAGTTGACTCAAAGGTAGAATTTATGTTTATATTAGTAAAATCCTAATAGTTACTCATATTGATGCATAAAAAATTATTAATTCAAATCATAAATAGTGTCCTCAAAAGGAATCAAGCACAAAATCTCCATAACCTTAATAATTTCAGTTTTCAAAGGGGTTCTAATTAATTGTATAACACATCATAATAACTGTAAATTTCTTATTCTAACAAAATTATTTTTGCATATTTTTTCTGACAAAGCTCATGAAGGTATATTATCAGTAATACTATAAATTCAAAATTTTTATTTAAAAATTATTCAAGAAACATCAATAGGTGTCTTAAATATACACTATCATTTTCGATGAATAATTATTCTTTAAAATAATACTTCACACTATTTATCATTTGGTATTTGTCAATTTATCTTCTATAAACTTAACAAAAAAATTTATTGAATTCCATTATTTTAATCAATCAATATCAAATTGGATGCTATACGTGTATGTAAATCACTTCTAGAAATATGATATTTGACATAAAATCAAAATGGAGTTAACTTTAATTCATGTAATGATATTTTATATTATGATATGTGTTACAAAAGAATAATTTTAATTTTAATTTTAATTATTTAGTTTAATAATCTTAGCCTTATCCGTTTATAAAAATGTTACTTGTACGGGAAAGAAATAAACCTTCTCATATAATCCTGTTGACCAAGTCTACTCTCCTTCATACGTCGTCGCTTTATCACCTGAAAACACAAACGTGAACTAGTCGGCGGGTGTGTGCCGGAAACCTCTCCAATACCAAAGTCAGTAAACTTGACAAATAGGCAAAAGCTTTGTGTATTCAAAAAGCAAAGTTGTGTGTTACCTCCTCCAAGGTGATGCTTGTGAACTTTTATAAGTTTCGTGTGGCACAATCCTAGTAGGACTTCTACTCCTTCATGCAGAGTCCTCCTAGGATTCATACTCCTGAAAGATAATGCTTATCCTTCAACACCCCCCTCACTGCTTAAACCAAGTGAGATGGTTTTTACCATGGCCGAACTACCACATGACCGAAATAATACTGGCTATGCTGAGCCACAGAGTAGGCCGAACTATCCTTAGTTCGGTTCTTTCTCTGCTACTCCCTATCTCGGTTCTTTCATGTACAAACCATGGTATGTTTAGACCGAGCTACCGAGTAGCAAGGTTCTGACCGTTCTAACCACAATACGTCATGACCGGACTAACTCTGAGACCGGCCTAACTCCAAGTTGCTTTCGGACCGGAGTAACTTTTCAAATTCTTAGGCCGGAGTAACTTTATCTCTCTCTTGGGCCGGAGTAACTTTATCTCTCTTGGGCCGGAGTAACTTTATCTCTCTTGGGCCGGAGTAACTTTTCGGCCTTTTTACCCAGTCCTTCGTACTTTGGGCCGTAAAGTCCATCTCATAGCTCGGCCCAATTTTCACCAAAAATTACCCTCTTAATTGTCCCTTAATTCCATCTGCACAGCATGATTGGGATTACCTGTCTACCAGCCGAGCTGAAGTTTTTAAGCCTTTCCAGCCGAGCTAAAAAACCGTTTAGCCTCTCCAGCTGAGCTAAAAACTCTTTAGCCTTCCGGCCGAGCTTATTTCACTCCGGGCTCTACTTGTTCGGCCACAACGTCTCTTCAATCATAGTGACTGTAGCGCTTCCCATTCTAATGACACGTGGCACGCTCTGATTGACCGAGGACGGCTGTCACGCCGTCTTCGTACTTCGTGAAATTTGAACAGTCCCGCTCTTTTTGCCTTTCGTTTTTTTCACAAAACAACCTTTTCATCTTTGGCTCTACCTCAGTTTTTCTTATTTCCCTCATTCTTTCTATCAAGCTCCCTTGCTTTCTAACTTTTGCAACTGTGAAGCTTGTCTCGTGTGCCTCTTTTACTGTCGCTGCTTCCATCTAGGTCTTTTTCTTCAATCTGGTAAGCAAATTTATCCTTCTTGCTCTGTTTGTTTTCGTATTTGTCCTATGCATTTTGTTTACTGTATTTTTGCAAAATATTTTCTTCCATTTTGCTTTGCTCTGTACTTTACTAGAAAGAACTTTAATAGTAGAACGTATGAGTATATGATATATCCTGTGGAAAACTAGCTTTTGATCCAGAATCTTGTCCCAACCGAACTAGGAGACTGTTTGTGCTATATATGTAGATCAATTCAGACAATAACCGAACTAGAATTCGTAGAAATAACAATAGTTTCAACAAGTTACCAACTCCTGATTCACTTTAGCCGAGATAAACTCACCGAACGAAGTTTGAACTTAGTAAACTAGGAACCTCGGCCTTCAACCGAGCTAAGCCTTTGGGGCTAAGCCAGCTTCCTTAGTTTCTAAACCAAACTCAGAAAGCTACCCCTAGAGGCTCAACCGAAGTAACAAAACCCATAGTTCAAACCGAGATAACCAACCTTATACAAAAACCGATCTTGCGAACCCTATGCTCAATCCGAGCTACCAAGCATTTTGCTGAACTGAGATAGAACCTGTCCACAAAGCCGAAGTAGGGCTCTTTTACCTTGCTTTTAATTTGTAGCACGGCCCAATGATCTGTGCTTAACTCCTTTGTTTTCTACTTTGCAGACTTAGGTTGCCCAGGCACTCCTCCGTGCGCTCAACCGAGCTACTGAGCACAACTTTTGCACCGATCTAATTTATTCATAATTTATACAATAAAATGGGGAAGTATAGGTATCTAGTAGACACTCCGGGCGGCCTAGCCAAATTCAGAAAAGACTACAATATACCTGACGACGTCCACCTGATTTTAGCCGAAAAAGATGTCATTCCTTGGGATAATGAAGGCTTTGTTCCTTTCACCCTTTTGTCCATAATCGAGATCGGACTACGATTTCCAGTCCAACCCTTGATGTGCGAGTTTCTTAGACAAACCAGACTATGCCCAACCCAACTATCCACCAACTCCTACCGCATCATAATGGGAATAGCCGAACTGAACCGCCAAGCCGGACTCAACCTTGGCCTCGCCGAAATCTTCCACCAATACTCCATTGGTTCAAAAGAAGATGGGTGGGTCTATTATTTAAGAATACGCCGTCGCCGAGAGAAGATAATAAAACATACACCGGATAAAGACTTAAACGACGATGACTTTTTCTGGGTGTCTGGGAATTTTGAGGATCATCAAGCCCAAATTCCTGGCCGACGTATAAACTGGAAAAAAGGAGAACCTGGTATACTTACTTCGGTTTTCTTGCTTGATTTATGATATTTCGGTTTTTCAATCTTTCAGCCGAACTAACAGTTGTCTTCTTTCGCAGATTCTGCCCGCCTTCATTCTTTATACAGCTACCCAAACCTAGCTACTTTGCGCGCCGCACTATGGTATCCAGAACGTAGTTGGGCCAAATTGCTAAAGTTCGAGCCGACCTACAGATACAGTGGTCGCCGAAAAGCCAGAGTGGCTGATTTTCTTCTTGAAGACGCACCAGAGCCGGACCCAACCTTACCACAAATCAGACTAATTTCACTAACTGCCGAAGAAGAAATGGCTAAAAGAAACAGGGTCAGGGCCCTCTTGACCGAGACCAACAGGGCCGAAGTACCACCATCAAGTCAAACCCAAGAAGCGGTGGTGGCCCTTCCTACGCAACAACCGTCCTCATCCCACCGAACCAAGCGCGCCCGGACTACCGAAACTGAACAACGCTTGGTTGATGAAGACGAAACTGCTTTTCCACCGAGCCCGCCACCGAGCCCCCAACCGGAGCCTTCTGACCGAACTACCACTAGCTGGGCACCAAAACTTACCTTCAACAACCGAGATATCCAAGACTCTGACTCGGTTGTTGCTGATAAAGATCACCAGTTGGCCTTCAACCTGGCCAAGAGTGTGTGCCTCCCCAAAGATATGGAGCACCACCAAAAGCAACTAAACATCGAACTGAAGGCCATCCGGTCTTCAACAAAATCCATGATCCTGGTAAGTAGCTCTGTCCGTTTTTCTGTCTAATTTTTCCAACTTTCACTTCAGCTCAAGGGAAGTCTTTGTTTTGTCAGGCCATTCAGAAAAACAACATCACTCACAGGAAAGTGTTAGAGCTCAGGAAAACAAAAATGCAAGCCGTGGCAGAAGCCGAAGCGAAGACGGCCGAGCTAGTGGAGGCCAGAAAGCAAATGGCCGAGCTACGAGCTGAGAACGGCCGACTGGCCGGACTGGTTAGTTCGGCCGAAGCAGAAAAGCAGAAGGCTGCCATTGCTCTAAAGGATAAGTATCTGCGCGAGCTGGTGAAGCTTGAAAAGAAGAAAGATACCGAGATAACCCAGCTGAGAGAGAGCGCGAAAGGAGCCGAAAAGCAAGGCTTCAAGAAGGCAGAGGATGCTTATATCCAGCAGTGCGAAACCACCAAGGAACTTTTCTTTAAGTGCGGCTAGAGGGCAGTCGTTGAGAAGCTCGGCCACGATCCACAGACCGAGGTTTTCAACCCTCCAGTCTACTTCATACCGAACTCCCTAGTTGAGTATGCTGATGCCATTCAGCAGCAATTTCTTGAAGGCTCAGACTTTGACGAAGACTCTGCCTCTGAGGATACTCTGGTTGTCAATGCGGACCCGTCAGTTCGGCTGGAGCCCACGGTGGAAGACCTGACTATTGAACTACCAGGTGAAACCGTGGTTCCGACCGAAACCACCCCTGTGACCGAGAGCGAGCTCTCGCCTGAAACCGGTCTTCGTGTTGATGCCGATGCTGCGTTTGATGCCGAAATTGATGATCTTTTCAACTGATTCTTTTTGCTTTTTCTTTTGTTTGCTTTGCCTTGTAACCGGGCTACGACCCCTCCTTTGTATTTGCTTTCTGATAAATAAAAATTTTCTTGAACTCTTACTTCGGTTGATGTGTATGTTTGTACTTGTAATGATTTTTCCATAATCTTTTCACTTCCAACTTTTAACTCGGTTTTTGCTGGTCAAACTAACTATGCTTACCAG
The DNA here is from genome assembly GCF_055761805.1 of Camellia sinensis. Lineage (NCBI taxonomy): Eukaryota > Viridiplantae > Streptophyta > Magnoliopsida > Ericales > Theaceae > Camellia > Camellia sinensis. Next base: position 117,035,642 of record NC_138974.1, read on the forward strand.
CCAACCACTCCTTAGCCGACATAACTACTTCGGCTGAGGAGTACACAGAGTTTGTTTAATCCAGCCCACCACTCTTCAGCCATACCCTTACTTCGGCTGAAGGGTACAAAGAGTTGGTTTAATCCAGCCAACCACTCTTCAGCCATGCCCTTACTTCGGCTGAAGAGTACAAAGAGTTGGTTTAATCCAGCCAACCACTCTTCAGCCATACCCTTACTTCGGCTGAAGAGTATAAAGAGTTGGTTATTCCGACCAAATGTCCTGCAGCCTGGATCCTTATCTTGGGCTTAGGAGGGGTGTTGGTTTATTCCAGCCAACCTCTAAGTTAGTTTTTCCAGCTAACTTAGAATAAAATGTTTGGTTATTCCGACCAAACGTCCTGTAGCCTGGATCCTTATCCTGGGCTTAGGAGGGGTGTTGGTTTATTCCAGCCAACCTCTAAGTTAGTTTTTTCCAGCTAACTTAGAATAATGTTTGGTTATTCCGACCAAACGTCCTGCAGCCTGGATCCTTATCATGGGCTTAGGATGGGTGTTGGTTTATTCCAGCCAACCTCTAAGTTAGTTTTCCGGCCAACTTAGAATAATGTTTGGTTATTCCGATCAAACGTTTTGCAGCCTGGATCCTTATCCTGGGCTTAGGAGGGGTGTTGGTTTATTCCAGCCAACCTCTAAGTTAGTTTTTTCAGCTAACTTAGAATAAAATGTTCGTGATGTGCCTAGAACTTCACTAAAACTAACTTTTACAGAGAACAAGTCAAGCTGAAAAGAATTGATTGTTTTATTGAGGAAAAAAGAAATTACATATGTTTGAAAAGCTAAAAATAAAATAACTTGAGATTGGCCGTGTTCCATGGCCTAGGGATTGCTTTGCCGTCCTTGTCTTCTAGGTGGTATGCCCTTTTGCCTGCTAATCCAACCACTTTGTAAGGACCTTCCCAGTTTGGCCCTAACTTGCCATCTCCTGGTATCAAGGTGTTTCCTATCACTTTGCGCAGTACCCAATCTCCAATCTTGAATTGTCTTGGATGCACCATTTTATTGTATTTTCTGGATAACTCTTGTTGGTATGAGGCAATGTGAACCAGTGCTCTTTCTCTTCTTTCTTCCGCAAGATCGAGTTCCAATGCTATGGCTTCTCCATTCAAGTCTGGATCAAAATTTTTGCTTCGAATTGTAGGGAGGCCAACTTCCAGTGGGATTACTGCTTCCATTCCGTAGGCTAAGGAGAATGGTGTCTCTCCTGTTGATCGTCGAGGTGTGGTGCGGTAAGCCCATAAAACATGAGGAAGTTCGTCCGCCCACTTGCCTTTTGCCTTCTCTAACCTTTTCTTCAGTCCATCTAAGACGACCTTATTTGATGCTTCTGCTTGGCCATTTGCTTGAGGATATGCCGATGTAGAATTATAGAACTCTATCTTGTACTCTTCACAAAAGCCTCTGAAGATTCTTCCGTCGAACTGAGTGCCATTGTCTGAAATTAGGGCTTTTGGTATGCCAAACCGAGTGATGATGTTTTGCCAGACGAACTTCTTCACATCTTTTTCCTTGATTGATGCCAATGCTTCTGCTTCCACCCACTTTGTGAAGTAGTCTGTTGCAACGAGAAAGAACTTTCTGTTGCCGGGTGCTGTTGGGAGTGGTCCTACTATGTCTAAGCCCCACATTGCGACAGGCCATGGGCTAGTCAATGGTAGGAGTTCTCTAGCTGGTTGATGTATTTGGTGTGCGAATTTCTGGTATTTCTCGCACTTCTTCACATATTTCTCTGAGTCTGCCTGCATGTATGGCCACCAATATCCTTGCGAAATGGCCCTGTAAGCTAGCGATCTTCCACCTTGATGGCTTCCGCACACCCCTTCGTGTATTTTGAACAATAATGCTTCCACTTTACTGGGATGGACACACTTTAGGTAAGGTCCTGAGAATGACTTCTTGTATAATGCCAAGGATGGGGAGAGCCAAAATCGCTGCGACTTCGCTCTTATTCTGTTGGCTTCTTTTTTCTCTTTTGGTAGGATGCCGTCTTTTAAGAACAGGATGATGGGATCCATCCAAGAGGGGCCTAGTTCTGCGCAACATACCTCTTCTGCTTCGGGGTCTTCTATGCTTGGTCTAGGTAGGTAGTTGATCAGTAGTGGATGAGGTATAGAGGTATCTGCCATTGAGGCGAAGCCTGCTAGTTCGTCTGCTCTGCTGTTTTCCTCCCTGCCGATTTGTTCTATCCTTACTATTTCAAATTTCTTGATCTCTGTTCTGACTAATTCTTGGTACTTGGCCATCCTATCATCCTTTGCTTCATAGTCGCCAGAAATTTGGTTTACCACCAGCTGTGAGTCGCTGTAGACCATTAATTCGGTGGCTTTCATGTAGTATGCTGATTTGAGTCCTGCGAGAAGCGCTTCATACTCTGCTTCGTTGTTTGATGCTGGGAAGCCAAGGTTGATTACTTGCTCTACAACCAGGCCGTCTGGTGAGATGAGGACTATGCCAAGTCCTGCACCATGCTGGTTGGATGCTCCATCTACAAAGAGCTTCCACATCTCTCCAACGAACAACTTCCAGCAAGTGGAGGGGTCAGATGATGTCGTGGGGTTAAGAATGGTGTTTTCTTCAAGGTCCATGCTTGCTGTCTGCCCCTCGCCTTCTTATTGTACTTTTGGTGAGTCTTGGTCTGTTTCTTCCTTGCAGTCTTTAGTCTGGTCTGTTTTGGAGTCTGACTGAGTGCTTTCTACTAGGGGTTGTGCTATTCCGGCGTCAACTTCCATCCCTAGTTCGGTTGTGTCAGTTAGGTCGACTGGGCAGATACGATGGTTTCCAGGAGTAAACTCTGCAACGAAGTTTGCCAAAGATTGGGCTTTTACTGCGGTTCTAGGTTGGAATTTGATGTCGAATTGTCCCAACTCTACTGCCCACTTTAAGATTCGCTCAGAAAAGTTCGCCCTCTTAAACAAAGCTTTTAGTGGAAAAGCTGTGAGGACAACTATGGTGTGGGCATGAAAGTAGTGTGCCAATTTCCTGGAGGCCATCATTAAGGCTAATGCCAGTTTTTCTAGTGGCAAATACCTTGTTTCGGCTCCCAGCAATGTCTTGTTGACATAATAGATGGGCAGGTGTTGGATTCCTTCTGCACGAACCAACACTGCGCTAACTGCGTGCTGAGAGACTGCCAGGTACAAGAAGAGTTCTTCACCAGGTATTGGGGTAACAAGCAGTGGTGGAGAAGACATATATTCCTTCAAGCTTTCCAGAGCTTGGTCGCATTCTTCATCCCACTCAAACTTGGCCTTTAGGGCATGAAAAAATGGTCGTAGTTTATCTGACGACCTGCTTATGAACCGGTTGAGTGCAGCTGCCATGCCGGTGAGATGCTGCACTTCTTTCACAGAGTTTGGTCTCTCCAAATCTTGGATTGCTTTGATCTAGGAGGGGTCTGCTTCTATACCCCGGTTGGTCACCAGGAAGCCCAAGAATTTGTCAGATCCTACTCCGAATGCACACTTGGATGCGTTGAGGCACAACTTATGTTTCTTCAAGATTTCAAACATCTCTCCTAAGTCCTCGAGATGGTCATTCTCATCTTTGCTTTTGACCACCATGTCGTCGATGTAAGCCTTCATTGTTCTACCTAACAATGGTTCAAACATCTTGGTGACCATCCGTTGGAATGTCGCCCCTGCGTTCTTTAGGCCAAAGGGCATGACCTTGTAACAGTATAGTCCTCTTGGAGTCGTAAAGGACGTGACCTCCTGGTCTGGTTCATGCATGGCGATCTGGTGGTAGCCTCTGTATGCATCCAGAAAGCTAAGTCGGTTGTGCCCTGCCGTTAGGTCTACCAGTTGATCTATCCGTGGTAGAGGAAAGCTGTCTTTTGGGCATGCTTTGTTGACTGTTTTGTAGTCGACGCAAACACGCCATTTGCCATTCTTCTTTGGCACTACGACCATGTTGGAGATCCATTTTGGGTAGTTCACCTCTCTAATTGCTCCTGCCTCTAGCAGGTTACCTACTTCTTCCGCCACTATTTTGGCATGGTGAAGTGCCGATCGGCGAGTGCGTTGAATGACTGGCTTGGTGGATGGGTGGACATTGAGTTGGTGACAGATGAAGTTTGGATTAATGCCTGGCATGTCGTAGGGTGTCCAGGCGAACACTTCGATGTTAGAGGTTAAGAATTCTAAGACCTCTAATCTCTCAGTGCTGGACAACGACGAACCGAGCAAAAAGAACTTATCCGGGTTCTTTTCATCTATTTTTACCTCTACCAAGTCCTCCACTGCTTTCAGATCCGCCGCTTTGCCGACATCTGCAAATAGCTCATTACTCTCAGGTTCTTCTACTGAATGAATGTATCCTTTGGCAACGCGGCTGCCATTCACCGTGACGAAGCATTGCTTCGACATGATCTGATCTCCATAGACTTCTTCAATTACTCCGGTGTCGTTGGGGAACCGCATTACTTGGTGGTAGGATGACGCCACCGATCGTATGGCATGCAGCCATGTTCTGTCCAAAATGATGTTGTAAGTGGAGGGGACCTTCAATACCCAGAACTCCACTTGTTTCGTCACGCTTCCTGCTCTAACTGGAAGAATTATTTTGCCGACAGGCCATTCTGGCATAGAGTTGAATCCAATTAGAGGTGATACAGCAGGCGCCAAGTCTTTGTCTTGTAGTTTCAGTTGTTTAAATGTTTCGTAGTACATGATTTCACATGAACTACCCTGGTTAATCAGAATCCGCTTGACGTCAAAATCCTTGACTCGGAGAGTGACGACCAGGGCATCATTGTGAGGGCAATATATCCGTTCCAAGTCTTTATCCGAAAAAGACATGACATTTGTTGTCTCTAACTTCCCCTTCTTGGTGGCAGGTTGGGCACTTAGCACCTCTCTTAAGTGTTCAGCCTTTTTGATTGATCCTCTGAGCTCGCATACACACTTAGGTTCAAAGTCCCCATGTATCACATTGATAACGCTTTGAGGTGGGGCGTCGACTGGCATCCTGTTGGGGTTATTATGATCCTGGGGGGCTGGTTGCGTCCCTTCTTCAATGTACTTATCCAAGTGTCCTGCTGCCACCAATTCCTCCAGGTGTTGCCTCAATGGTGTGCAATTCTCAGTGCGATGTCCATTTTCTTTATGGAAGGTGCACCGCGATCTTTCGTCATAGTCCTTCTAAGCTTTTCCTAGCTTGGCTGGCCACTTGACGAAAGGCTCATCTCTTATTTCGCTCAGAATCCGATATATTGGTTTTTTGAACACCGTGGTTATGGCAGTGCGGATTCTCAACCATCTTTTATCCGGGTCTTCTCCATTATCTTGTTTGCCACGTCCGTTTCTGTTCTGACGATCTACTGCATTGACCTTTGCTGAGGTTTTCTTTTCTGGTACTGCGGTCGCACCAGATTTTGCTTTGGCACGTGCGCCATCCTCTTCTACCCTGATGTGCTGATGCACTCTTTCCATCAGGGCTTCCATGGTGAGGGGTGGTGTCATGGTGATCGAGTCCCTTAGCCTGTTCCCGACTGGAAGGCCTCTTTTATACTGTGCAATGTCGAGATTGGTGGGGCAGTCCCCAATCTGATTGAATGTCTCCCAGTAGCGACTATTGTAGGATCTTAGGGTCTCTTTATCGCCCATGTCGATGGAGAGTAGCTGGTCAATCTCCACTGGGGTTTTGGTGTTTGTTCGGAACCTTGTTACGAAGGCCTCTGCCAATTGCGCCCAAGAGGCTATGCTGCCCTCTGGAAGTTTCTCGAACCAAGTCAAGCCTAGGTCGCCAAGGCTTGATGGGAAGAGTATGCATATTAAGGCCTCGTTTCGCCTGTATACAGCCATGACCTGGCGAAAGTGGCTCAAGTGTGAGTAGGGATCCGTCTTCCCTTCATATATAGTGAATTTGGGTTGAAGGAAGCCTGATGGTAGGGGCGCATTTTCAATCGCCAGAACAAACGGCGAAGTCTGTAGCCTTGCTAATGCTTTGTCCGTTGGTTCGTAGGCAGGGCGCGGTATTGGCATTCCAACCTCGATGCTTCTATGCGTCCGAGGAGCCAACCGTTGTAAGGCCGAAACTCTGTGTGGATCCCTTGTCCTGGCATCCTCCTTGCATCGTGCCTTTGCTTCGAGCACGGTTCGTAAGTCGAATGATCTGGGTAATTCCGTCTGTCTAGATCTGGTTTGGTACGAATGCAAGGGCCAATACGTGCTTTCTTCAGTGTATGATCTTTCAGATCTCGTCCTCTCAGACCTGGAGTGACGAGTTCTGGAAGACCAGGATTGAGTATCGCCTGTCCTGAGGCTTCTACTCTCTCCTTGCGAGGGTGTAGTATTCCTACTACGATTTTCTGAGTGGCGAGGGGGCGTCTTGTTTTTGCGCCCCTCTCCTGTCGCCACTTCTTTATTCTTCATCTGGTGCTTCAACGCCTCCATGTCGGCCGCCATCTTTCTTATCAATTCGTCTTGTTCTTTCACGCGATCTTCCAGAGCTCGAGGATCAATCCTCCGTCTTTGCCTGTCAGGACTTTGCGAGCGAGATTGACGGAGGCTGTGAGTCCGTCTCTCCCTTGTATCCTTCCTGGTGTTATGTCGTTTGGGCTCCAAATCTGCCATGGGAGGGATAGAAGGTAATCCTTCAGGCCTTGCTCCCCCATCTGGAGTTTGCCCGTCGATGGCGGAATGTGGCAATTCTTCAATGTGCGCCATTGTTTGTAAAGAGGAGAAGCTTTTAGTCAAGAGGTTTTGTTCTGTCTGTAATTCCCACACACGGCGCCAATTGTACGGGAAAGAAATAAACCTTCTCGTATAATCCTGTTGACCAAGTCTACTCTCCTCCGTACGTCGTCGCTTTATCACCTGAAAACGCAAACGTGAACTAGCCGGCGGGTGTGTGCCGGAAACCTCTCCGATGCCAAAGTCAGTAAGCTTGACAAATAAGCAAAAGCTCTGTGTATTCAAAAAGCAAAGTTGTGTGTTACCTCCTCCAAGGTGATGCTTGTGAGCTTTTATAAGTTTCGTGTGGCACAATCCTAGTAGGACTTCTACTCCTTCATGCAGAGTCCTCCTAGGATTCATACTCCTGAAAGATAATGCTTATCCTTCAACACCCCCCTCACTGCTTAAACCAAGTGAGATGGTTTTTACCATGGCCGAACTACCACATGACCGAAATAATACTGGCTATGCGGAGCCACAGAGTAGGCCGAACTATCCTTAGTTCGGTTCTTTCTCTGCTACTCCCTATCTCGGTTCTTTCATGTACAAACCATGGTATGTTTAGACCGAGCTACCGAGTAGCAAGGTTCTGACCGTTCTAACCACAATACGTCATGACCGGACTAACTCTGAGACCGGCCTAACTCCAAGTTGCTTTCGGACCGGAGTAACTTTTCAAATTCTTAGGCCGGAGTAACTTTATCTCTCTCTTGGGCCGGAGTAACTTTATCTCTCTTGGGCCGTAGTAACTTTTTGGCCTTTTTACCCAGTCCTTCGTACTTTGGGCCATAAAGTCCATCTCATAGCTCGACCCAATTTTCACCAAAAATTACCCTCTCATTACTTGAATACTTATATATAATAAATTTAGCTAAATTATTTGTTGATTTTGATCATTTTAGTTTTATTGTGCTATAAAAGTGTAATTATCATATAATGATTTTATATGATATGTAATAAATTATTTATAAGATAGTAAAATAAACACTTATTTTGATATTAAAAATAATAATGAAATTAGAAAGAGAATTAGTAATATAAAACTAAAACTAAAACTAAAAGTAATTCTAATTATTTATTTTTATTTGGAAAATAAAAACATGTAAAAATAGAATTACACAAAATTTATTTAAAAGATTAAATATAAATATGTTGTAATTGGATTAAGAAGAAAATACATAAATTTACTATATAGAGTATTGATTTTTTCTTTAATAGCCTTTTTGAATTATTCATATGTATTGTATATAGGTATATAAAATTTAAATTAAATACAAATATTTTGTAATAAATAATTTTATATTAAATAAAAAATTCAGGAGGTGTTTGGCATAACCTATATAAGTGCATTTATTTATTTAGGTCATATCATCTATCTAGTTTTTTGAAAAAAAATTTCGTAAGAAATCAAAAACTATACTTATTTAGATTATCCAAAATACATAAATTAATATTAAGATATTAATAAGATAGACAAAAAAAATTAAAAATATAAAAAAAAATTAATAAGTATTTCTTAAATAGAGAGTGCATATAAAATTAATTATTATAATTGAAATTAATTTTGTTTAGAACTTTATTTATAAATGGCAAATACATGCTAATGTGGATTTATTTATTAATTTATTTTTTAAAGTAAACTTTTAAACAATAAAAAAAACACTACTTTTATATATATATATATATATATATATGATGATGATGATGATGATGATGGTGATGATGATGATTTTTTTCACTATATCGATATATATTGGCAACAGATATGTGTGGCTAGATTTATTCAACCAATGCAACTGTAACAAATAAGAAGATAAACCCAATGTGCCATATAAATAGGAAAGTACTTTGCAGGTAAAAAAAACTCTTATAAAAAGTTTTACAAAAATGATGTGATAGTGAAATTTTAAAAATTGTAAATCATTTTTTAACAGGCTTTTTGATTCAAATGAATGGACACAAATCTATCATATTATTATGTATGAATTTCTTATGCAATATATAGGTAAATATTTGGAAGCCCCTGTAGAGGAGGACTCCCACGATCTCTATTGATGTATTAATTATTAATGTGTTTAATTTTTTTTTTTATCTCTGATAGTGACATGAATGGTTCAAATTATTTTGGGAGTTGTGGGGTTATATTTTGTAGGGATCTCTATCATTACTGACAATATATATATATATATATATATCACTTTATAAATATGATCATTGTAACATTATTTTTAACCATTTTATCTTATTAGGAAACATTATTGATTTTGATATATTTTTCAAGTGATGCTAGAGACACACATATTTATATCTACAATGATGTGGTATGGGAATTGGGCCCACCATCATTAAGTGTGAAACAAATTAAAAATTAACACATATCCTACTATATCATTATTATAAACACTTTTTAAAAATCTCAAACATTTTTCATTTTTCAAATGGTAAACTAAAAAGCAATGTACTATAGTTTGAATAAACTTCTTGTTATTGGAACTAGTGGTTATTTTACGGGAGATAATGGCCTCGTTTGGTGTAACTGTTGAAACAACTTATAAATTATAACTTAACAAATTATAAATTATGACTTTAATCAGAAGTTGTTAATCTATTTGGTGTAGCTGTTGGATTATAGATTTAAGTTGCTGAGTAGTGTTTGTTAAATAAGTTGTGAAATAGTTTTTTCAATTAATTTTTATTTTTTGTTTGTCTACATTTCTCATAAAAAATAATAATAATAATCTATAGTCCATTTGAGTCTTTTTCTATTTTTTTAAAAAAATAAAAAATAAAAAAAATTAAGAGTATAACCATAAATTAACATGTCCACAGCAGAAGCTAATAATCAGAAGCAAAGAGTGAGCAGCTTCTCAGAATCAGCTTTTTTGAGTTAAAATAAGTTGTTAGAATTAGAAGCTGTTTGAAATAAGTTTAACCAAACAGTTCAAAATAACTTTTTCAAAGCTAAAAGTCATAAGTTAGCTCTGAAAAGCTGAAACAAACACCCCCACTATCTATCTTCAAAAAATTATTAAGTATTTCCTATTTTTAAGTACATTCTTTTTAATTATTTAAAATTTTATATTATTCTGAGTATACCTTATAATTTTTTCTAAATTATCTTTAATAAACCCAAATAATAAAATAATAAACGAATTTAAAAAAAAAAGTATTTGAAAAACCTTTTAAATTGATACACAAGAGGCACCGACAAAGGACTCCATAATCAAAGTCACCATCGACAAGCTTCTTCTCCTTGCCTTTGCTTTTTTGTATCTCTTTCTTCTCTTGCTGTTTTGCTATAGCAATTTGTTGATCACTATGTGTTTGATAATTCTATTATTGGTTTGCTATTCCAATTTGTTGATTACTATGTATTTGACAAAATACTTGAATGGGAAAACACTTTGCTACCTTGCTTGGCTTATCTCTTTTATTAAAAATTTTTCTATATTTTTTCACAATTTAAGTATATGTGCATAAAAAAATGGTTTAAAAAAAATTATTTAAAATATTAAAAAAATTCACTAAAAAAAAAGAAGACAAAAAATTCAATTTTCAAAAAAATAGTTTAAACTAGACTGATGGTGTAATGAGTTTTCTTTTAAATTGCTATGTATGAATTTTCTTTGATATTTCTACTTTTCTGAATTTGTTGTTTCATTGTTTGAAGTTTGAAACTCTTCCATTTTTTGCCTTGGCTAGATTACAGAGGATAGCTATGTTTGCCATGCTATACTGCTAAGGACAGCTCAAATTAGGAAAATTTGTAACTTGGAAGTTAGAAAAACTTGGGAATAAAATTAGATTGTATACAGCCTTACTTTCATGTTGACATTGTTTTGAACCTTGTTCGTCTGTATTACCTATACATATTTTTCCCTTTTTTCTTTCCTCTGCTTTCATTCTTTAAAGTTGTTTTGCACTACTTTGCATCTGTCCACTTCTCTTTTGACATCATAGAATACCTTCAAGAAAGCGCATCATGTACTTCAAATTCTGAAAAGAAGAATTAATGGATAAGTATCTCAAATCTCAATTGCCAATAATTTTTTTTTTTTTTTTTCTTCAGAACAAACATAAAGTTTAACAAAAAAGAATTTTTTATTAAAAGGTGTCACAACATATAGGAACCAATTTTTGTGAAGGATACTAACATGGTCATTGAGTTGAAAGATTATCTCAGAAGCTGTAATGCTATTTATATGATTGTGAAAATTGAAAGATTTAACATCATAATGGGACATGTGAAAAAATATACAAATTAATAATTGTGTTTTGATTTTTATATGAATGCTTATCTCCTCTTTGATGGGTTGCTTCAAAAAATTATTTTAATTATCACTTTCATTCATTATTTGATTGTTCAAACTTTCTTCTAGGATTTAAAGTTTCAAAATAATAAAAAAAAACAATGATATTGATGATAATAGTGAGTTTTAGTAGGATGGATTGGAGTTTTAGAGTGAGAAAGAAGAAGAAGAAGAAGAAGAAGAAGAAGAAGAAGAAGAAGACAAAATAACTGTGATCTCTTGGGAATGAAGATGCAGAGATTTGAATAGGAATAATGGATTAGGGTGTATTATAAGAAAAAAAAAAATTATTTTAGGCTTTCATATGTGTTGTTCTTATTAATAAATTTATATTAAAATATAATCGAAATTAAAATTTATAAATTTAAATTGAGCATACTAAGATATTTTTGTCCTCTAATAGAATGTTGTATTCGTAGGTCTTACCCGATGTGAGATGGTTGTGTATTGTTGTCCTCTAATCGAATTTTGTATTCGTAGAAGATTTGAACATTTTAATATACTTTTATATATACATATATATAATTTTTATATATGTGTATGGAGATTAATAATACTTCACTAAGATTTAAAAAAAATATAATAGTTAATAATTTTGACATAATTACAATAACTTCTCTTGTTGTGTAGCTAAATGAACCAAAACTAATGCTGATTATATGAAAACACAATAATAAACAAATATATATATACACACATTTTAATATAAAAGAAATCATAATATTATTTTTTATTTATATGGCTAACAAATTATTAATAAAAATATTAGTGTTATGTATATTAAAATTTTAAAAAGGCTCTATGCTATTGTGGCAAAACTGTAAAAATTATTATACTTTTTCAAATCACTCACAATTTTCTGTTACAACAATGCTAGAGACCTTTAAAAACACACCTCTAATGAGGTGGAAAAAAAAAAAAATCAAGACACATGACTGACAGTGACAGTAGGTGAGACCCACTATCACATCACTAGTGGTACCTCTAAATTAGAGGTCCCAAGCATTTTTCTTTCCGTTAACGGTATATCACAAGTCATCACACTTATCAAGAATTTGTGAAAGTTTGCCCTTCCACATAATTCCCAATCTCGGTTTTTTTTTTTTTAAAAAAAAAAAAAAACTTCTTAATGATAAAAAATGAATGACACATAAATTAAAATCTTTAAAAATCTCATTCTTTTTTTTTTCTTTCACAAATTATTCACAAATCTAAACACAATATTAATTTAAGTGGATGGGAATCATCGTGTTAAATTGTTTAAGGGTGTAAATTACACTCAACATCCCTACATTTTTACCAAAATTTCACTTTGGTCCCTTTACTTTTAAATCAAGTTTCAATCTTACCCTCTCATCTATACCATTAATAAAGTTAACGAAAATTGAAAATAAAAGTACTAAAATGAGATTTAGTGAAAGTGTAAGGACTAAAGTGAGATTTTAATAAAAGTATAATAGTGCTAATAAGACAACAAAAATGTCACACATTTCAAATCACAAGTTCCGTTAACTTTGTTAACAGTAGACAAATGAAAGGGTGAGATTGTAACTTATAGCTTACACTATGTTTGGGAATCTAGGAGAGAAAAGAAAAGAAAGAATTACTTAAAGTTATAAGAGAAAAAAAAAGAAAAGAAATTATTATTATTTCTATTCTTCTTGTTTGATTAGATTTTATAGGAGAAAAGAAAAGAAAAGAAATTATTTTATGTTATACTACCAAAATAACTTTTTTATATTCTCAATCATTTTATTTCTTTTATTTTTACAGGGACAAAATTAGTGTTATGAAAATATTGATTTTTTTCTCTCCCAATCTCTGTACTTTTGAGAAGATTGAAAATGAGGATTATAAACTAAATGAGTTTCTCTCCGTTTCTTTTCATTTTTCTCAATTTCTCTCCACTTAATTTATCCAAATAAGTGAGAGAAATACATATCTATTTTTTTTCTTTTCTCTCCAAATCACTCAATCCAAACATAGTATTAAAGCATAAGTGATTTATTATTATAATTAAAAGTGAACGAACTAAATAAGAATTTTGATAAAAATAGAGGGGTGTTAAATCTAAACCCTTGTTTAAGTGATAAAGCGAGTCCTTGCCATAAGCTATAGCTTTATAGAGTACAGGAGAGTTTTCTAGTAACTTTGCCTATAGCATAGGATTAGGCATAGGGTTATTCGTGAAGGACAAGGGGTACCTGCTGTGCTCTAAGCACAGCAGGGTGTGCTGTGCGTGCCAAGCGACACAGTTTCTTCTTCTTTCATTTTTTATTTTTATTTTTTTGGTTTAAAACAAAACAAAATTAAATTAAATTTTACAAATCTTTATAGACATTTATTGTAATAAGAAGAAATATCTACTTGCATATTTTTTATTTTATTTTTGAAAATTCACATGAATTGAAATTTATTATTTATTGAGTATTACATTTTTAATGTTTTTAAAAATTAAATGAGACTAGTTATATTTTATTTGACATTGATATTTATCAGAGTATATTGGTTGATTTTTCAACAAATCAATAAATAATATGTAATAATACACATCGTTGCAAGTAAATTTAACAGTAATTTTTTAAGGATTTTATGATTTTTTTTTTTTATTGATTTGTCTGAATGGGTACAATATTATTGTTGTTGTTGTTGTTGTTGTTGTTGTTGTTGTTATTTGAAGAACTTATAAAAAAATAAAAATAAAATTCAGATAGTGATCCTTGTAATGAAATAAATTATGAATTTTTAATTTTATTAATTTAAACTTTAAAATTTTGATTTGTTTTTAATCTCAACAATTCATCTATTTTTGTTAGGTAAAACTCACAATTTTTTTTTTAGTCATTAAACTCAATATAAATATACATAAAATGTCTAAAATATAATTTTCTATCAATTTACCTAACGAAAATAGGTCAATAGTTTAAATTAAAAACAAATAAAAAATTAAAGTTTAAATTAATAAAATTGAAAACTCATTATTTCTTTTGTTACAAAGACCAAAGTTTGAGATTTTTTATTTTTATAATTTTCCCTTATTATTTTTGTTAATTTTCTTAAAGTAATGTAATGTTGACGGGTATGCCCAAACCAGAAAGTAACCAATAGCAGCACACACCAACAAAAAAAAAACAAAGAAATATTATGTTGAAAAAAAAAAAAAACAAAACGCACAAAATTGTGCCGTTTCACCACACAGCAGTACCTGCTGTACAGCAGGCACCCCTTTCCCATTCGTGAAATTTCCTCAATTCAAACTGCTCTTGCCTATTTGGGCAATTTCACAGAATTGTTAGGGTCAGATGCGGTTTAAGATTTTCTTATTTTGTGGGTTGCTAGCGGGTCACAGGTTTTACCACCACCCACATTCACAGCCTGTATCTGTATACAATTTTTTTTATTTTTTATTTTTTAAATTTAGACCATCAGATTGTTTTATAAGTTTTATAAGTGTGTAACCATAATCTTTTCTTCTCTCACTAATTTTAATCTGATTATCAAACTTGTAGGCTCTAACATTATAATAGCATCATATACTGCCTTATTTAAAATACTTATTATTCAATTGGAATTTTTTTAATTTTTCACAAATCTAGTTATGTGATTTTTTTTTTCGTTGTTAGTTTTTATTTAATTTTCATTCTAATTTTTTTGGTAATCCAGTTTTAATGGAGGATAGTGTTGAATCTCCCACAATCAAAAATATTTTAAAAATGAGAAAAAACAAGCCAAAAAAATAAATTTTTAAAGAAAAAAATTCAATTTGCAAATTGTCCATAGCTGCCCGCACATCCACGAACTCTATCCACACAAACCACAACCCGCATTGCGGGCAGTTGCGGATTCAATTTTTTCTAAACCGTAGACATGCAAGCAAGTCCAAACCGTAAATTGAACCATCGAAAACAGATCCACGAGCACCTCTACTATAGAGTCATCTTTTTCTTTGTTTTTTTTTAGTTACCTTTTGATGATTTAGGGTTTACGTTTTGAATGCTCTCTTGATGATATACTAGTGAAAAAGTGGCGTGCAAAATACAATTTATTTGAACTTTTCATGTTAATTTTGTTTAGAGATAATTAAAAAATTAAAAATGTCATGTGATTATTTGTAGGGTTAAATTGTCCATTTGATTGTTCCAAATTTTTTTTGTAGAAGTTCAAATAGATTGAGTAAATTTCAACCTTTAGTTATTATGAATAAATTAAATTATATTGCAGTAATTAGCTTATAATATGTATACCTTGTATGTTAGTAATAAATATTTATTTATACTCAAAATATTGTGGCAATGATGTTTGAAAATGACATGCACCTTAGATTTTTTCAAGGGGGAATGAAAACCTAGTTGACATAGAAAAAAAATTATAAAAACATATGGGTGTAAATCATTCTATGATGAGGTGCAAGGATTTGCACCCCTCCATATTTGCGTAATATATATATATATATATATTCTATTCTACTGGAATGTAGTTCCGCCTTTTTTCAATGATTCTTAAATTCACATTTTGGTTTTGGAAAATTTTCATCTTAATTTATAAAGTTGAACACATTTCTTCAAAAAATTGCTATTTTCTTTTTTTGGCAGAAGAAAACTGCTTTAATTTTAGTTAATACAAAAATTATGATTTAATCGTCGGGAATGAGAAGTAGAATAAACATGATTGAATAGATTAACATTCATAGAAATTCATATTATAATGTAAGAAAGAGGTTCGACTTTATGAGTTAAGATATAAATTTATACTCTAGATCTCCTTATGAAGACTAAAATTGTTATAGGTATAAAAAGCAAAAAAATGAGTTAAAAAAAAAAAATAGAGTTCATAAAAAGTTAAATAGATGGCAACAGTGTTAAGTAGAGAAGAAGATGTTAATGATCCTCGATAATAATTATATTGATGTTTTATAAAAAAAACGTTTTATAATTGTTTTCTTTGAAAAAATGTAAGCATAAAGCAATGTTAAAATGATTTATTTTTGTCAACACATTTAATTAAGATTTGTTTGACATTCCATCTAGAAACAATTTAAGCCAATATTATCAAAAATTTGTCAATACTTGGCAAAAATGAATAAATTT
The DNA here is from genome assembly GCF_055761805.1 of Camellia sinensis. Lineage (NCBI taxonomy): Eukaryota > Viridiplantae > Streptophyta > Magnoliopsida > Ericales > Theaceae > Camellia > Camellia sinensis. Next base: position 117,051,751 of record NC_138974.1, read on the forward strand.
TAAATTTTGATTTAAAAAAATCACTTACAATAATTAATATAAAATCTTACTTTTTCATAAAAGGAAAAATTACCTAGATTCGAAATAATTATAGGTATGACCAAAAATTGAAAAAAAGGGTAAATTACAAATACATGGGTAAATTAGGTTAAGGGTAAACTAACCTAATTTACCTAACCTAAGGGTAAACTTTGAAAATTATTTCATTGAAAAATATTTTTTAGGTTAGACCTAAATTAGGTTAACCTAGTATATGCCCGTACCTAAAGGCACAACGTAAATAATTTTGGAATTAAAATGCAATTGTAATAAAGGCACAACCTTTTTTTGATAAAGATACTAAAAAAATATAAAGAAATATCATTCTTCTTAAAAACTTGTAACAATTTTACTTGTACCACATGTTGTACAGAACTCAAATAAAATAACAACTCTCCCTAACCTCAATGCAAATTAAGAAACAAACATACAAGTTTTATAGCGTTCAAAAAAACATAAATTTTATAAAGTTTACTAATATTGCAAATCAAAATATAAGAGCAAGTAAAAAAAAAATATAAACACTAAACAAAATACAAAAATCAAAACTATTGTATACTCGTTAACATTCTATAATAAAAAGAAAAAAAATTACTAAACACCACATAAAGCACAACAGCAAATGTTTTGTAATCTCAACAACTTAAATTAAAAATTAAATATCAAATAATACATACCAACCTGTACTCTGCAATTCCAAGCAAATCAAATATAAAAAAAATTAAAAAATTAAATACCAAACAATGCACATCAACCAGTGCTCTACAATAAAAAAAATTTAAAATTAAAATGCACACCAATTAGTACTACTGTTGCCAATCAAATTATAACCATATAAGCAAAACAAACATTATATTGCCATACACTAAGCCGATAATATATGTATCCTTTACAAAAGAGTGGAATAAAACTTTACAAGATGTGTTTGCTTTATAAAAAGTGCGTGTATGCTTTACAAAAAATGTGTCAATAACATGTCTTCAAACATGTATTTACCTAAACTTCCTCCTCATTACTTCTCAAAAAGTCTTTGTATCAACTTGTATGTATCCCCAATGAGAAACATGCACAACAATCTAGTAATTTGTAGAAGCAAAAAATATAGATTAGTACATTTATTGAAAAAATATATATCAAAATACTTTTAAGATTGAAATTACCTTATTACATTAATTGGGTTCACCAGTACCTATATAATTTTATCTATATAGTTGGTGGATAATTTCAACAATATTTTCACCCGAGTCTAAAAGCACTCTCCTTCCAGCCACTCATACAGTTTGTGAAACTCTAAACTTGAAAGGCATATATACTATACATCCAAACCTAAGTCGAGTAAATCCATTCTTTGATCCAACTTACCCAAATAAGTTGTCAACAAAAATCATCACATTCATATAATGGTTGAATGTGGCTAAACCAAAGAGTTATTGCAAAGATGATTAATGTAAAAAGTCATCAATTACATTAACTAAAACAATTTTAAAAATGAAATTGTTACCTTAAAAATTGGCCAAAGATAAAAGGATTTGAAAGTCGTTCAAAAGCCATTCTAGTATCGATACCTGAAATTTAAAAAAAAACAAAACAAAACAAAACAAACCAAAAATTGAAAAATAATAATAAAGTTAGATTAGATGGATTAAAGCAAAAATCTAATTAAGAGAAAAAATGCCTCATGTTCAATATTTTCAAATCAACGTCACATAGTATGTAATAAACTTTCTTACTGCTCAAAAACATCAATGATTTATCAGACACTATTTGCCATCTCACACAGTCCAACTCACTTTCTTCAAATGTTTCCTTGTCTAGTTTTGCTACCTTTACTATGTACTTGACAAAAAATGAAAACACATGTTTTCATTTGCTAACTAAACCAAGCAAGAAAAACAACGGGAAGACAAAAGCAATACACCACAATTTTGTTGTCCTCATATTCCAAGAGAAGAGGTTAAAAAAGAGAAGACAGAAATAGAGAGGAAAAAAGAACCTGCATGTAACGCCCTCAAAATAATAACATTAAACCCATCAATAGAAACATGCATTGATATATATATAAGCTCCACTTTCTTCTATTCATCAGAGTTTCATTACCAAAAGTATTACATGTCAACAACAAAAGCAAATGCCCTAAAGGCTTACAGTTTTCCAAGTTAACACTTGGTTACAACATAAGAGTGCTAACTCGTTTACACATTAAGCCCTTGGCTTGAATATACATGTAATACACCAAAGAAATAAAACAACAAAAGTTCGCCTGCCTCTAGCCTCTCAAGCTACGTCCTTGGAGGTGGCATGCTACCTGTACCTGAAAATGATATTCCCATATAGGGTGAGCCACAGCCCAGTAGACATACACTAAACCAAATATGAACAATGACTAAAAGATTAATAGTTGATAGATGGCCAACACTGATATTTTCCCTTAACACACTTTACAGTTTCATGACATACAAGTCCATGTTACAATCCGTTTTCCAATTTTGTTCAATTCTCAATTTATAACCATGGCTCAGAACCTGGCCAAACAACTCATATGAGGCAATATCTCATATTAAACACTTTCCCAACTCATATTAGATAAGCGTACTAGCTATATCAACACATCAACAGATAAGCATACAAGCTATATCATCACTTCCACAGATATGCACAAGAGCACTATCACACTTCCAATGACAAGCATATGAGCTCTGTCAACACATTAATAGATAAGCATATGAGCTCTATCTATGGAGTCCATCCCCTATCTCCTCCCAACAACATCCGGTTTAGAGGTCCATCCCCTATCTTCCCCTAAACCGTGGAGTACGTCCCCTATCTCCTCCAACAGAACACAATGCATATAAACAATAATTATACACATCATCACACAACACATAAATTTAATGTATTCTTTCAACCGTCATACTCAATGACACATTCCAGTGATTAGTTCCGGTTTGCCTAATCATCATGCATTGTCTACAACAATCAAGACTATCCTCCACCGATAGCCCAAAGCAGTTATTTCTATACAGAAAATAAATGCAACAATGGATATATAATCAACATTTCAACTAGGTGAGTGATAAATGATCCAACTACACCCTTTAACCCCTTCCCTTTCCAATTTCCACATTTTCAAATCAATCCCTCATCTCCAACAATTAATTATACAAATTAATCAATCGATGTAATTAAGGCATTTTTCATAATTAACATTACAACCCTTAGGTTCCATTTTCCTTAATGTTTCAACATTAATTTCACTTTTCCATGCCAAACATGCATTTTGGTTTTATATAAATAAAAACCCCAACTTTTGTAAAATTACACAAAGGCCTAAACTCTCTCGAAATTACCCAACAACCCCCAACATATCAAAATGCAAAAATTTAAAGACAAAGCTCATAGTAAGGAGTGGGTTATCCCTACCTCGAAGTTAGAGCTCGGATGGAGAAGAGAACAAAACCAAAACGCTCCAAAGCCCAAGATTTTTGGATCAAAACGACGCCCTCGACGATCAACACGACTTTTACAAAGGCCGAAGAGAAGGAGGATACTCTAACTAGATCAAACCCTAGAGAGAAGCTAGAGAGAGAGGCTTTCAAAAATGGTTTTTAGAAAAAGTAAGAGAGAGAAAGAAAAGCAAAAAGTGATTTAAAATCACCCAGCGGATAACTCATATACGTATGACCCGCTCGAGCGGAGAACACAACGCTCGAGCGCCAAGAACAAAAATCTGAACATGCTCGAGCGCAATAAGGCCCGCTCGAGCGCCAAGACACAAGAATAAAGCACTTCCGCTCGAGCGTGAAAACCAGTCCACTCGAGCGTAGATTTCCACTTCCCAGAACTTATACCCAGAAAGTACTACCCGCTCGAGCGCCACAAAACCCGCTCGAGTGCCACCGCTCGAGTGTAAACAAACCCGCTCGAGCGTGAAAAACACATCTGCAGAAGTTTTGCAGGAACACGAAATACTGGGGGTGTGCAATCCCCGCTCGAGCGCAAGAAGGCCCGCTCGAGCGGATCGCCTAAAAACTGAACAACAAAGAATTGAAACCAAGGCCTAACCAACCTGTAACAACCCTGCTCAAAACATCCTAAAACTCAATCAAGTGGAATTAAAGGACGACAACAAGATAGACACCACTACAAACTTCACGGAACCGAGTCCGGAATACAACAGAACAGTAAAAGGACAACCGGGATCGCTATAACCTCCCCCCCTTAAAGAATTTCGTCCTCGAAATTAAACACAAGTTTTTCAAAAACAGGTTTTCTCCATTCTCAACAATATTACGACATAATATTAAACACTTCGACCCATTACCGGTCAATTCCATCTCTTTTCAAGAGGCATTTCACAATATATATTACAAGTGCATTATCAACATGCAATTTTCTTCCATTTCCAACATACATGGTTCACAGTTCATATCATAATCAATATACATGATACAACTCCAATCCTACAATATAGCCAACATATGCAATATCATAATCAACCCCCATATCAAGGCAAGTTCTACAACATACTTCTATTAATACCAAAACATTACCAATGTTTCACGACTTAAGACATATATAAAGCTTTTAAGTCCAACAACATTACAAAATCTAAATACAAGATTACTCATCAACAAACAAGTCCGGATATTTCTCGCGGACTTCCAATTCACATTCCCAAGTGGCTTCCTCCACTCCGTGATGTTTCCACAAAACCTTTACCAAAGGAATGGTCTTGCCATGCAGGACTTGATCCCGCCTATCCAAGACTCGAACCGGTCTCTCCTCATACGAGGCATCCTCATCTACCTCTAAGTCGGTCCAATCTAACACATGTGATGGATCCGGCTCATACTTCCAAAGCATACTCACATGAAACACGTCATGAACTCCGGACAACTGTGGCGGCAATGCTAAACGATAAGCAACCTCGTCAATCCTCTCAAGGATCTCAAAAGGCCCAATAAATCGAGGGGATAACTTCCCACTCTTGCCAAATCTCATCAAACCCCGCCTAGGTGATATCTTCAGAAAGACGTGATCACCTATCTCAAACGCCAAAGGCCTCCTCCTACGGTCAGCATAAGATTTCTAACGACTCTGGGTTGTAACAAGCCTCCTACGGATAAGCTCAACTTTCTCCGTCGTCTCTCTAACCAACTCCGGACCGAACAAAGGTGCATCACCCACCTCGGCCCAACAAACTGGAGACCTACACGGTCGGCCATACAAGGCCTCAAACGGCGCCATACCGATACTAGACTGAAAGCTGTTGTTGTAGGCAAACTCCACCAATGGTAAGTGCCTCTCCCACGTCCCACCAAAGTCAAGGACACAACCCCGAAGCATATCCTCAAGGATCTGAATAGTACGCTCGGACTGCCCGTCAGTCTGAGGATGATAAGCCGTACTAAAGGTCAGCTTAGTGCCCAAGGCACTCTGCAAACTCTACCACAACCTAGCAGTAAAACGAGGATCTCTATCTGAGACGATCATCACTGGGACCTCGTGCAATCTCACTATGTCCCGAATATACAAGTCGGCGAGATGATTTACCGAATCTCTCACGCGCATGGGGATGAAGTGCGCTGACTTAGTCAACCGGTCTATAACCACCCAAATAGCATCACTACCCCGCTGAGTCCTTGGAAGACCTACAACGAAGTCCATAGTGACATGCTCCTACTTCCACTCGGTAATAGGCAAGGGTTGCAACAAACCCACTGGCCTCTGATGCTCGGCCTTCACTTGCTGGCAAGTAAGGCACTTAGACACGAAAACTGCCACATCTCTCTTCATACCCCGCCACCAAAACTGGCAACCCAGATCTCGATACATCTTAGTACCCCCCGGATGCACTGCAAGACGTGAATGATGGAACTCTCGGAGTACTTCCTCTCGGCAAGACTCCGGCACAAACAGACGGTCTCGGTATCTCACACTCAGGTCGGGATACACCGTCAAACCCTTCTCAACCTTCCCACTGGAGATCTTCTCACGGAGGGATTCTACCTCAAGGTCACCTCTCTGTGCCTCTAACACTCTAGTCACAAGTGTAGGCTGCGCAACAACAGAAAACAAGGCCGCAGCCTCAACAGATTCGCCCAAATGCAAATCAAACTCGCCAAGTGCACCCAACATCCCCCATTCCCGGATGGCTATACAAGCTACATCACTAATGGATTTCCTACTAAGGGCATCGGCCACAACATTGGCCTTCCCCGGGTGATAGTGCAACTCGAAATCATAGTCCTCAATGAACTCCATCCATCTCCTCTACCTCAAATTCAAGTCTCTCTGTGTAAACAGGTACTTCAAACTCTTGTGGTCCGAGAACACCTCGAACTTCTCACCATAAAGGTAGTGCCTCCAAATCTTCAAGGCAAAGATCACTGCTGCTAACTCTAGGTCGTGTGTAGGGTAATTCTTCTCGTGAATTTTCAACTGACGTGAGCCATAAGCTACCACTTTCCCCTCTTGCATCAACACACAACCCAAACCCTCTCGTGAGGCATCACAATAAACCGCGTAACCCAACCCTCTCTCCGGAATAACCAAGACCGCAGCAGTGGTCAATCTAACCTTCAACTCTTGGAACGACTTTTCACAAGTCTCACTCCACACAAATTTGACTCCCTTCCGAGTCAGTCTAGTCAACGGCGAAGCTAGCCTGGAGAAATCTTTCACAAACCGACGGTAATACCCAGCTAACCCCAGAAAATTGCGGATCTCGAACACACTCTTAGGCTGTGCCCAATCTTGCACTGCCTCAACCTTAGATGCATCAACGGACACCCCTTTTCCGGATACCACGTGACCTAAGAATTTGATTTCTTCTAGCTAGAACTCACACTTCCCAAACTTGGCATACAGCCTATGGGCTCTAAGCAACTCAAGCACCACTCTCAAGTGTTCCTCGTGCTCCTCCTCTGAAGGTGAGTAAATCAGGATGTCATCCACGAAAACGACTACAAATCGATCCAAGAATTTTCGGAAGATCCGGTTCATCAAGTCTATAAAGACTACCGGTGCATTGGTAAGCCCAAATGGCATCACCAGAAACTCACAATGGCCATACCGCGTACGGAATGCCGTCTTAGGAATATCCTCCTCCCTGACCCTCAACTGGTGGTAACCCGATCTCAAGTTTATCTTAGAGAAACAACGGGAACCCTTCAACTGGTCAAACAAATCATCTATACGGGGCATAGGGTACTTATTCTTGGCCGTAGCCCGATTCAACTTTCGGTAGTCGATACAAAATCTTAAGGCACCATCTTTCTTTTTAGCAAAGAGGGCCGGTGCTCCCCACGGTGAAACACTAGGGCGAACAAAGCCCTTATCTAGCAATTCCTGGAGCTGAACTTTCAACTCAACCAACTCTGCTAGAGCAAAATGGTATGGTGCCATAGAAATCGGCGCCGTGCCGGACACTAGATCAATAGAGAACTTTATCTCTCGGTGAGGTGGCAAACTAACAAGGTCCTCGGGAAAGACATCCGAATACTCACAAACCACCCTCGGCAACACAAGCTGGGTCTCATCACACTCGCCACTCTCAAAGCTAGCAAGTAGACCACTAAGCTCACTCCGCCCTCGCGAATCATACCCCAGTGGCAAAACACTACCAACCCGGTCTCCCAAGAAATGGAATCACTCCCCGCTCAAGGTACATAACGTCACCCTCTGGCAGTAGCAATCAATGACAGCCCAGTATGACGATAGCCAGTCCATACCCAAAATAACATCAAAACCCTTCATGGGCATGACCACAAAAGGAAAAGGAAGCCTATGGTCGGCGACCTCTATATCACAACCTCTAACACCTTGTTTCAAGATCAACTCACCACCAATAGGTGATACTACACAAATAGGAGATGCTAACTGTGCCAACTCCAATTCCAAAACAGATGCAAATGCAGCAGATACAAAAGAATGAGATGCACCCGTGTCAAGCAACACATTAGCAACTGAGTTGCAAAACAGAAAAGTACCTCTCACTACTGATGGAGCCGGTACTAGATCCTGCGCGGTAACAGCATACATGCGCCCTGTAGGCCCCTGATCCACCTGCTCACCCCTCAGAGCATATGACTGCTGCACTGACTGGGACGACGAAGCTCCCGGATTGGCCCTCGAGGCCTGCACAAACTGAGCTGGCTGAAATCCTTGCGTCTGTCTAGAACCAGACGCTCCCGAAGTAGCACTCAACTGCGGGCAATACCCCTTCAGGTGCCCAGGCTGACCACACTGATAGCAAGACAAGGGCTGGCCCCTGCCCTGACTCTGGCCCTGAGGTCTAGCTGAAGAGGAAGCAGCTCGCTGACCCCCTCCTTTTTGCGGGCAAACCGAAGACTTGTGGAACTACCTCTCCCCGAGCCTGCACTCGGCACCGGAAAGGTCGATCTAGCAACTCCACCCTGAGACTGTTGAGGGTTATAACCCCTCTGTCTCCTGCCATCACCTTGACCCTCCTGGCCCCGCTTGGAGCCTCTATGCTTCTCCTCGTCTTCCTCCTGCATCATAAGCTCCATATGAGCTGCAGCATCCACTAAGTGTCTATACTCTCGGATGTAAGACCCACCAACCCTCAACTTGAGGCCCCGCCTCAACTTCCGCTCAAACTCATAGCAACGGCGTTCTTCGGACGCCACCAATTCAGGTGCAAACCTGGACAAACTAGTAAAAGTGGCCTCAAACTCTGCCACAGACATACCCTGCTGATTAAGCCGGCTAAACTGATCCCTCAGCTTCTCCCTAGCAACTGCAGATAAGAACCTTTCCTGGAAAACATTCACAAACGCCTCCCAAGTACCACCAACACGGGCCTTCTCGTATTTTCACCATTGACCCGCATCTCCCTTCAGCTGGAAAGATGCCAAGGTCACTTTCAATGTCCCGTCCTCGATGCCAAGCATCTCGAACGTCTTACTCATTTGTTCCAACCACTCGTCAGCCTTCAGTGGTTCCTTCGGATCTCCAACAAACTCGTCCGGATTAGACCGGAAGAGCTCCCTTTTCAAGAAGGAAGGCCCTGCCTCAGCTGCCTGATTCCTTGCTCTGAGAATACCCAAAGCTCCTGCTATCTCTCGGGCCAAGGCACTCATAGCCTGCTGACCCGCTGGCTCGGCCACATTGGCCTGACCAACTCCCTCCTGCACTGCTGGAATATCATCCGGTAAAGGTACTTCCTGCCTCGCAGGCCTACCACGCCTAGCACCTCTTCCTCGCCCTGACATCCTAACAAAGGTAATACAGAACGTTAGCACATTCACAAATGTGCCAAAACTAAACACTCACGTCCTAATGCATGGACAACTGTAATTCACTCCACGTAAGCACATAAACACATAAGCACTTACGAATTTCATTTCCGGATAATGATAGTCCTGAGGCGTTACTAGAGTTCCGGTTAGAAACAGCATTGATCAAGTGCCTTTCCAACAAGACTCACAGAAACCCAAGGATCCAATCAACATCCTAGAAATTAAATCCCATACCCACATAGTCACATAAGCATGTTATCAATTAAGCACATAGCATATGACTCTACATCTAAGTCTCTATCAAGCGAGATAAACCCATTGTGATACTAATCACTTCCCACGTACCCAAAGTATTCAAACCCGGTACGCTCTGATACCAAGTTGTAACGCTCTCAAAATAATAACATTAAACCCATCAATAGAGACATGCATTGATATATATAAGCTCCACTTTCTTCTATTCATCAGAGTTTCATTACCAAAAGTATTACATGTTAACAACAAAAGCAAATGCCCTAAAGGCTTACAGCTTTCCAAGTTAACACTTGGTTACAACATAAGAGTGCTAACTCGTTTACACATTAAGCCCTTGGCTTGAATATACATGTAATACACCAAAGAAATAAAACAACAAAAGTCCGCCTGCCTCTAGCCTCCCAAGCTATGTCTTTGGAGGTGGCATGCTACCTGTATCTGAAAATGATATTCCCATATAGGGTGGGCCACAGCCCAGTAGACATATACTAAACCAAATATGAACAATGACTAAAAGATTAACAGTTGATAGATGGCCAACACTGATATTTTCCCTTAACACACTTTACAGTTTCATGACATACAAGTCCATGTTACAATCCGTTTTCCAATTCTGTTCAATTCTCAATTTATAACCATGGCTCAGAACCTGGCCAAACAACTCATATGAGGCAATATCTCATATTAAACACTTTTCCAACTCATATTAGATAAGCGTACTAGCTATATCAACACATCAACAGATAAGCATACAAGCTATATCATCACTTCCATAGATATGCACAAGAGCACTATCACACTTCCAATGACAAGCATATGAGCTCTGTCAACACATTAATAGATAAGCATATGAGCTCTATCTATGGAGTTCATCCCTTATCTCCTCCCAACAACATCTGGTTTAGAGGTCCATCCCCTATCTTCCCCTAAACCGTGGAGTACATCCCCTATCTCCTCCAACACAACACAATGCATATAAACAATAATTATACACATCATCACACAACACATAAATTTAATGTATTCTTTCAACCGTCATACTCAATGACACATTCCAGTGATTAGTTCCAGTTTGCCTAATCATCATGTATTGTCTACAACAATCAAGACTATCCTCCACCGATAGCCTAAAGCAGTTATTTCTATACAGAAAATAAATGCAACAATGGATATATAATCAACATTTCAACTAGGTGAGTGATAAATGATCCAACTACACTCTTTAACCCCTTCCCTTTCCAATTTTCACATTTTCAAATCAATCCCTCATCTCCAACAATTAATTATACAAATTAATCAATCGATGTAATTAGGGCATTTTCCATAATTAACATTACAACCCTTAGGTTCCATTTTCTTTAATGTTTCAACATTAATTTCACTTTTCCATGCCAAACATGCATTTTGGTTTTATATAAATAAAAATCCCAACTTTTGTAAAATTACACAAAGGTCCAAACTCTCTCGAAATTACCCAACAACCCCCAACATATCAAAATGCAAAAATTTAAAGACAAAGCTCATAGTAAGGAGTAGGTTATCCCTACCTCGAAGTTAGAGCTCGGATGGAGAAGAGAACAAAACCAAAACGCTCCAAAGCCCAAGATTTTTGGATCAAAACGACGCCCTCGACGATCAACACGACTTTTACAAAGGCCGAAGAGAAGGAGGACACTCTAACTAGATCAAACCCTAGAGAGAAGGGAGTTTCTGAGGAGAGAGGCTCTCAAAAATGGTTTTTAGAAAAAGTAAGAGAGAGAAAAAAAAGCAAAAAGTGATTTAAAATCACCCAGCGGATAACTCATATACGTATGACCCGCTCGAGCAGAGAACACAACGCTCGAGCGCCAAGAACAAAAATCTGAACATGCTCGAGCGCAATAAGGCCCGCTCGAGCGCTAAGACACAAGAATAAAGCACTTCCGCTCGAGTGCGAAAACCAGTCCGCTCGAGCGTAGATTTCCACTTCCCAGAACTTATACCCAGAAAGTACTACCCGCTTGAGCGCCACAAAACCCGCTCGAGTGCCACCGCTTGAGCGTAAACAAACCCGCTCGAGCGTAAAAAACACATCTGCAGAAGTTTTGCAGGAACACGAAATACTGGGGGTGTGCAATCTCCGCTCGAGCGCAAGAAGGCCCGCTTGAGCGGATCGCCTAAAAACTAAACAACAAAGAATTGAAACCAAGGCCTAACCAACCTGTAACAACCCTGCTCAAAACATCCTAAAACTCAATCAAGTGGAATTAAAGGACGACAACAAGATAGACACCACTACCAACTTCACGGAACCGAGTCCGGAATACAACAGAACAGTAAAGGGACAACCGGGATCGCTATACTGCAACTTTAGTTTTCTCTTAAATAAAATGTAAATTTATAAATCCAATTTAAGAGACAATTATGCATTAATTTTTATTTTGACAATAGAGGATTCCAAAACTTAGCACAAAGTTATTTCCAAAGTAACTCAAAATTTACCAACGTATATTGTTTTAAGAAAGACATTTATTTTTTTTACTAAGATTAGTCTGTGTGTTCACTAAAAACAAAAAAGAGATTTATCTATGTTCATCTTCCCTTTTTATTTTTTATTTTCAATCTTTTCAATCCTCATTATGCACATTTTCTTTTTGGATTAAATCTTCAACACATACTCCCAACAATCACCAAAATATGTAATGGCCAAGCCAACACTTTCTTATGGGAAGAAAAGAAATATAGTGTATAGTGCATGAGTCATTCATGTGATGACAGGGTCCTTGTCTCCTTTATTTTTTTTCTTTCTCCATTCTCCTTTTATCTTCGTTGGACTTCAAACATTCGGAATTGGGTCCCTAGATTAGAGTTCTTGTTCTTGTTTGGTTTGGTGTCGATTTTCACTTGTTCCGGGGAGCGTGAGGTCAAGTCCGGAGTGCCCGAGGGTTGAGCCAAAAACTTTTTTGGGCTGGCTGGCTAGCCGCACGTGCGGGGGCCTTGGGCCGCACGTGCGGGAGAGGGGCCGCACGTGCAGAATTCAGGGGTGATGGAGGTTGTACACTGCCTAAATGGCACGTGTGGAAGGAGGTGCGGGAGAGGGCCACCGCACATGCGGGGATGAAGGCCGTACGTGCGGGGAAGGGTGCCGCACGTGCGACAGACTGGCAGTCCGAAACCCTGTTTTTTTTTATCTTTTTGGTCCGAATGTATCACTCATTTTACACATCTCTCTCTCACTCTAAACCCTGTTTTTCTCCCCCTTATCTCTAGAAAACTTCCTCACACACTTAGATCCTTTGATTTGTTGCAAATTTTGGGAAAAAATAATCATCATCTTCCTCTAATCTTGAAGATCTAAAGTTAGAGCTTCTTTTGGTGTGGTGGAAATCCAAGACCTCTCCTCCTTGAAGCTAGGGTTTCATCTTCTCTTCTTCATCAAAAATTGAGGTAGGGATTTCTTGAGTCATATATACATGTTTTGCTTCATAAATGTTGGTTTTAAAGCTTCCATGAGGTTGTTGTATTGATTTTAATTTTGCACTAAATAAAGAGAGAGAGAAAGGGAGTTTTAAAAGAGGAGTCTAAATCTCAACTTTCTTTTTACCCATAAGGATGTTCTTTCTATAAAAACCCAAGATGGATGATTTTGGTAGGATTCATTAAGAAAATGGGGAAAAGTCTTGTCTTGGATAAAGAATCGTAGAATTTGAGGGTTTTGGGGAAAACATGAAAATACACATGAACTTCTTTTATTCTTGCATCAAGAGAATGAATAAGAGTAAACTTTATCAAATGTTTGGAAAAATTGCATCCCACTTGATCTATGAGAAATAAGATGTCATTTTAGCATTTTTGCAAAATGAGTGAATATGGTTGTTTTAGTATGGCAAATTGTTGTGCATCATGGATGGTAAGAATTGTAAGTATCGAAGATTAATGCTTGAAAACATCATATATAGTCTTGATGAGACTAAATTGCTAAGACTTGTGAACTAAGAAAATTGTAGTATGTGTTGATGGTATGTGATCATCTTATGAATGAACCATGAAGAGAGGAAATGGGAAATGTAATTGTTGTCATTATTGTAGAGGCAATTGAAATGGGGAAATACTATGAGATATGGAAAGATCATGGCATTGCATATTCATTTAACTATTATTTTGCATTGTGAATTTCATTTTAAGATATTTACTTCATGAAAGAAACTGATGTTGTAATAAGAACTATGGAAATGTGGCATAGGGTAAATACGTGGTAAGTTCGGATAGGGGGTGTAGTGAATCTTGATAAGTTGGCCTGAGTGTCCATGGTGAAAGACCAGAAAACCGCGCGGATAGGTGTCGAGCCTTCCGGTTAATACCGGTAAAAATGACAATTAGATAGTACTTGTAGAGTCTACTTACAGACACCAGCCTAGGGATTACCAATGTTGTATTTACCGCTCCTGTTGATTAAAATTGGAAGTTTGAAATGTGTTGAGGTTACAAGCTTTTATTGAAAAATAGAAAGCTTTGAAAAGAGCATGAAATGAAATTTTCTTTAAAAAGGGCATTGTATGGCATTGGCATTTGCATTTACATTGAGAATTGCACAACTGTATATACTTTGTGAGAATTCTCTACTGGGCTTTATGCTCACCCCTATTGGACTTTGGTGCAAGTAAAGATGTGGTGATCCCGCCGAACTGAGGGCGTGGATATTTTGTGAAGAGTAAATAGCTCTCTTATTTTTGTTGTGAATTTTGTAAAGCCAAGGGCTAAATGTGTATGGGTCCGAGAGACCATTTTGTGTAACAGGGCTATTTCCTTGGAAGATGTATGCCCTTAAGGGCATTTTATTGTTTTGAGACTAGATGCTTCACATGCTATAGATTCATGTGTTCTTTTGTTTTGTTGAATGTATACCGCATGTGGAACTTTTGTATTAAACTCATTTATTAAATATGTGGAGATGGAAGGATTATTGTTATTGTTTAGTGAATGTTTATTAATGGGGGTAGTTCATGTTGAATTATTTCGAGGCGTTACAATTCAAATAAGCCATTATATTAGGTTTCTCATAGGTCATACCAATCCATTCTATTTCGTTCCACTACTTTAACATTCACCAAAACCACTCACAAAAAAGCTACAAAGACTACTACAACACCCTTTACTAAGCTCCATAAGAAAGAAAGAAATAAAGATTAAGAAAAATAATCTAGTGAAAAAAGCAAATAAAAGCAAAAAGTTTAAGCAATACTATTTTTTTTAATCATGGTTTACTGCTCATTAGTCCCATTTTGCTAATATCTTGTATGCAAATGGAGAGGGAGCTTTGTTTAAAACATAACTACAAAAGTAATAAACCAAAAAATTTAACTTTTATCAAAATTATATGATTAATGAAACAGATGTAATAAAGAAAAATTGTATGAGAGGGTTTATACCTTTGATTATAGACCTAAAAATTGATGACCGCCAGCAAAAAACACAGCACAATATGAAAGGAAATGACATATTTATCAAAACTTTAATGAAAAATATTATCAAAGAAATCAAAAAATTTAATATCTTTAATTATAGAAACTGATGAACTGCAGTAAAAAATTGATGAACTGCAGCAAGAGAAAATCAGATATTAGAAATTGATTTATAAAAATATAGCAATTGAAACAAAGGAAAGAAAATAATTAATAAAAGTAACATTAATGTTTGTAGACAGTGCAAGGGAAAATATACATGGACGTCCATTATACACAAAGTAACTAAAAGAAAATAGTATCTTAGGTAACTTTATCATGGCTCGAATCACTTTCATAGTTCATTATCATCAACATGGATGTCCATACTCTACAGAGTATATTTATTTCAAAAAAAAAAAAAAAATCACACCTAAAACACTAACTAAAGAAAAAAATCATTTTGTTACTAAAATGAATGGAGTGATTGACAGGAAACAAAAAAAAGAAGAAAAAAAAAAGAAGAAGTCATTCAAATGTAAAGCATTACCCAAATCAAATTGATTCATTAAAATCCCAATTCAATTGAAACACAAGCATAACAAAACAAATGAGAAAAAATGTAATTGCTTAAGCTTTAAGCACTGCTTGAGTTATCGAGTCTAAAAAAAAAGGGAAAAAATTAATAAACAAAGCTCAAACTATAGTTTTTATCACAATATACCAATCCACATTTCCAAATAATAATAAAAAATTAGGCTTCTTACATATTTGTACTTTAATGGAGGCTTCAATTACAGTCATCGACCGAATCTCATATTCTACAGGATTTAACCACTGTAATCAACATCTATAAGTAAACCTGAAATGGTAGCAAAGTCATACCACTTGAGGAATAATCAAACGAAGCAACCATATGGATTGAGAAACGTACAGTTAGTTGAGAAACAATAAAATTAAAATGGCACTCCTCAGCATACTTGAATTCAAATGTGAAACAATAAAATTAAGGATTAAGAATTCAAACACAAAAAAATGATATGTCCAGATTCAAACTAAGGTACACTAAGGTACATTGTAAAAACTAAGGTACACCAAGATTCATGCTCACAAAGAGAACAAAAACTAAGGTACATTGCAAAACAAAAAGATGGTATGCTCACAAAGAGAATACAAACTAAGGTATACTCACCCACAACCTGTAAAACATTGTAAAAAAAAAGATTGCATGCTCACAAAGAGAAAACAAACTAAGGTACGCTCACCCACAGCTGTGGAACATTGTAAAACCTGACATGCATTTGGTAGTGGGTCTAATTTGTGGTTAATTTTTTTATTTTTTTCCCTAGATTATTAAATCCCAAGGGAAATAAAGAAGAAATAAATTATTTTTTTAAAAAAAAGTTAAACTAAACCAATTGGAGTAAAAAATAATGAAAACAAAAAGGAAACTAATTCATATAAATGAGATAGAAAACTAAACAAAAACAACCAACAAAAGGGGAAATAACGTAAGTTATGCGCCACTGTCAATTGAGAGAGAGAGAGAGAGAGAGAGAGTCACCGGAAAACAACTCCATTGAGAATCTAATGATCTTCAAAATAGCATAAGTCACCTGTCAAAAATGGGAGATCACATAGCGTTAACAAAATCAAATTGACAACTCTTAATAGGAAAATAAAATGAAAAACCCAATTTGATAGTGCTTTTTTGTATTATTTGAAACCTGCAATATTCTCAAGACACAGAAAAGGGGGGGGGGGAAATAACACACAATTATTATTGTCAACTCAAATTGCTACGGAATTCGTTTCCCAATGGAAGCCAAGCACCCTATAACCACCAAATAATAATAAGAAGAAGAAGAAGAAGAAGAAGAAAACATCAAATAACTTTAACTATCAATAGGTACCAAAGGATATTGTTCAAATTTGTCACAATTTTAGCAATAAAACAAACTAATTAAAATACAAATCCAGCATAATTAATTACAAATCTAATTAATTAAAGTTTCCAGCAACTTTTTCCATGGTTTGAACATATCCGGCATAACTAACTAATTAAAATGCCAAGACCAAGACACTGAAGCAAAACTAGCAAGACCAAGACGAATACCCACAACCTTAATATGCTCCATTGTTGTCGTTGAAGTCGTTGCACCATATGAAGCAAAAAAACATAATGGTGCTTAAAGATAGAGCAGAAAAAATATAAAGAGATAGATTATTGGTGCTTGAACAAATAACCCAAGTCGATTAAGCAAAATAACAATTAAGAAAATCAGCACTTGTTCTTGAGTGCAAAACCTAATAAAAAAAAATTAATTTTGATAAAAATACAGTCATAACAGACCTTTCAGTCAAACCCTGAAATGACAGTAACTAAAATTTCATTTTCTTTACTTTTTCTACCACTTTCTCAGCAACCAAACAGGACATAAATATTTTTGTAAAACTACACCTAATAAAAAGAATGGTTTCTATAAATAAAAATTTTTTAAAAAAAATTAAAAAAAATCCCCAAATAAAAAGGGGAAAAAAGTGTGAGAGAGAGAGGCAAAGATTGATTATCATATCAAAATCCAAAACCCAAATAAAAACCCTAGATTCTCAGACCTTCCCAAAAAAAAAAAAAAAAAAAAAAAAGAGAATGACTTTCTACCTTGGAGCTATGTAGAGAGAGAGATGAGGCAGAGATTGAGGCAAATAGTAGAAATCACCCCCTCTCACCTGGGCTATATTCTGGAAATCACCATCGGAGATTAAACTTCTAGAGAGAGAAAGCTTGGTGGAAAGAGAAAGATGTGTGGTGGGAAGAGGGAGAGGTGTGTGAGAGAGAGAAGATGTTTGTGTGAATTGATTCAATCCTGATAGTGTGAATCGAAAAGCAAAATGTAAAACTAATCTGAAGCATTGATATTCATCGAAAAAATCTAAACCATTGAAATGTCCAAGTAGGACATATGAGAGTAAGACATTTTCAATCATTGGATTGAATCAATCTGATGGTGCACATTTGTTCATTCTTGAGGAGAAACTTTCACACAAGCAATAACTTATGCATCTATCTTTCACTGAAGGCTAGGAGCATTTTTCCTTTTTGAATCAAGCACAAAAGTATCCAAAAAATATAGAATAAAAAATCAAATTGAACCTATGAAACCCAAGTAGAAAGAATAAGGGGGGGGGGGGGGGGAGGGGAGAAAGACCAAACATATTGTCCTTTTTTTCAAAGAGTAGTGAAATTTATTTTGATTTATAGATGTAGCATTTGCCATTATCATTATTTTTTTGTACTCACTACCTGATTATAAAGCACACAATAATTACACATCATCCAAAACCTAATAAGAAAAGAAAGGAACATTAATTTTTTACAAGTACTCATTTTGGAGGAAGAGAAGCATGATAATCAAAATCAGATATTTGTGCCCTGTTATGCAAAAAAAATCAGGTTTGCATGTGTTATGTTTATGCCCTATTATGCCATTTTGTGGCTTTTTTTCTTTTTAATGATTCTTGAGCTTGTGTTTGACACCAAACGCCCCCAACACAGATTTATAATTAAGCGTCAAATTTAACACCATCTATATGAAAAGAAAAAAAAAATAGAAAATGAAATAGCAACAACAATATACTTCATAACAAAAAAACTCAACATTAGTAATCAAAATAAAATGGAAGAAAATGAATTATACCAAAAATAATGAATCTATCACATATTGGAACAAATTGACCAAGCTACTGCTATTTACAGTGATGCATCTAAAAGTAACAAATAATAGACACACAAAATGAAAGCTAATTGAGAAAGTAAATATAGAGACATACCTTGACACATATAGAGGAGATATAAAGGCAATTGAGATGGTTTATTTCCTTACAATGGTTACTCTTTTTATTAAGCAATGACATTATTGAAGGAGAGAAAAAGAACAAACAAAATGAAATAGTGAATGATCAAAGAAAATGGCACAAATACACAAAATAAGAGCAAAAGTGACACAAAAACCAACTATTTTAAGTTAAATTAACTGATAAACCTTACAAAACCTTATCGAGGCTCATATGGCCTTCACAGGTTATCATCATCAACATTGATGTCCATATTTTGCGACTGAAATATCTTCAAAATCAGAAAATGATAACTGGAAAAAAGGAAACAAAATCTCCAATGCAAAAATTAAAACCTAGGGTTAGGAAGAGAAACATGTGCATCTAAGAAAGGGAAGAAGACGATGGAAACATAATCGAAGGTCTATGACACTCCTAATCCCATAATTAAAATAAACACAACAGAAAGCAGAATAACCGAGCCAGTTATCAACAATACATCATGACTGGAAAAAATAATTATTATAAACTCAAGGATACATCAATAGCTTTACAACAATCTCCAAAATCCCAAATTGCAAGTTAGTTTCACAATAGATCTAAAATAATTTATATACACAATGCTGATAATAAATGTAAAAAAAATAAAAATAAAAATAAAAATTAGAAACACACAGGGCAAACATATTATGTGGAACCACAAAGAAAATGACACAAAACACAAAATTTTAATTAAATGGAACTCAATAAATCATATATTATAACAAAGATCGTTACCTCCATAGCGCAGTGGGTTCTCTAGTGTTATCTACAAAACATAGAGAGATGAAGAGATTTGTATAGTAAGTTGAGTCCAAAATAGGAATAGTTGACCCTCATATCTAACTGAGGGGAGAAAGGGAGTGTTTTGCTGGAAGAAAATATGAAATTGAAATCAGTCTCACCTGTTGTAATAGGTTGACTTGGTCGAAGACGACTTGCAAAGCCCATCATTTGATTGATGACAACTCGCTCGACTTTGAACGATTGAATGGAGTGGTCGGGGTTGCAATGGGCAAAATCGAGAATGAATAGGGGGTTGGGGTTGGGGTTGGGTATCCCGTATAGGATGGGCTCCAATAGGGGGAGAGTGGAAAGAGAGAGAGAAAGAGAGAGAGAGTGTGTGTGGAAAGGGGAAAAGAACATCCATTAGAGAGAGAATGGCACCAAACCCTTGAAATGTTTGAGAAATTTGAAATCTGAAAAAAAAAAAAAAAAAAAAGCCTGAGAGAAAGAAAAATAATAAAAAAGAAGTATGATCTCAGCCTTTAATTTGTATGCCACCTAAGACAAATAATTCACCAATTTAAATCTATGACACTTACCAATTTAAATCTATTGGCACCTAAGACACATGAACAATAATAAATAAAGCCAATCCCCAAAGATATCTTATATTTACCATAAGTCTGAATGGCACTTCAAAACACAATCAGACTCAAATCAAAATTGAGTGAATTCCTGTAACGAAGCTAATTAATTCTAGAACTTGACAATCGTTATCTAAAAACTGGAACACATCTTATAGAACCTGGAACACATCTAAGACATGAAACAAACAATAGAAACCAGTACAATGGATAAAAATTATAAATACTCAAGATATCCAAAGATACACTTCTTTAGGCATTGATAAATTGCAAATAATGTCTTGCTCATTATGATCTTGTGCGAGAAAGTAAACACGAACAATTTAATTCTTTGAAATTGTGTTTGGATCATGAACTTGAATATGGATTTGAATAAGGAAAAACATAGTTGTTTTCATCAACAATAAACACCAACAATAATGTTGTTTTTATTTTTAGAGCTATTTTGGTTTCTATTGTTATATAGATCATAATCAACTGTTTTGAAAAAGGAAAAACATAGTTGTTTTGCAATTTATCAACAATTTAAATCTATTGCCACCTAAGACACATGAACAGCAATAAATAAAGCCAATCCCCAAAGATATCTTATATTTACCATAGGTCTTAATGGCATTTTCAGACACAATCAGAGAATTTAAGAAAGAGTTTTGGTAATGAGATTAATTAAAGCTTGTGTTGTGGGAATTGCAAAATATTTATCTTAAATCAATTTTATACAATAATAAAGCAAAACAGATTCTTTTTAAATAGGTTTTCACAATTCAATATAAACTATACATACAAATATATAACAGAATAAGTAAAAGATGAAAGAATTCAGAAAGTAGCCTGTGTGATTGTGAGAGGCACGTCAAAGACGCTGTCCTAAAGTCGTTATGCGCTCCCTCCGTGCAGGTTCTAACGATCACAAACGACTCCAAGATACAACCCAAGAATCCACAGGAATCTGATACAATGCACAGTTGTACCAGAAGAATTTGCCAAGAATGTATCAATTGCCCAGAAAATATGAAATATAAAATACTGTAAAGAGAAGAAGGAGAGAGAGAGAGAGATCAGAGTACGTTGTCTTTCTTTTCTCAATTAGAGTCCTATTTAAATAGGCTCTTTGGTATCTGTTTGGAACAGACACATCTTTTGATATAAAACCAAAACCAAAACCAAATTTAAAATTCAAATAAATAAGGCTTTTAAAGGAAATAAATAAATAATAAAATATAATAATAAATAAAAATAATTAAAGTTTTGAAGCTTTTAGAAAATCTCCAACAATCCCCCACAAGATTCAAAACTTTGTAAAATAGTCAAATAATAAAAATAAATAAATAAAAATAATATGGGCAACTTTAAAACCATACAATGGATGTAGGTGTTTTTCAAACTTGAACCTCACTTAGTGTTAACTGTTTCATTCTGAAAAAATCTTAGTGAACTAGGTCTTGAACTAAATCCTTTTACCATAATTCAACATGTCATACATATGGTATGATACATAACTGTGGCGCGGGTTAGCACTATTAGCAGCCATGTGCTCAATCTTGATTCTCATGAGAGTTTTAGGAAATAGCCCTATTTCCACGGTCGCGGCTTCACGACGCTCTCACTTAGGTGAATCCTCCAAAGATAGAAGTGACGGATGTCTATCTTGCGAGAGTTTGCCCGCCTCGGATTCATTTAGAGTAAAAACTCTTCCTTAACCATCACATTTACATCAGTACTAATATCTTAGGGATGAGCAGGAGAATATAATTTAATAAAGTCTCCTTCTTTAAAGTGCTGGAATACGAGTCACACTATAAGGATTGTTCCTACCCATTGAACTTCCTTCATGGGATCTCCAATCACAGAAGTCGGGTTACTTCCTTAGTTGACTCCTTATGGGCTTAGACCCATTCCCTTCGATAAATCTAAGACTACACTCTTAGATAAACCTTTTGTTAACTGATCAACAATATTCTTTTCAGATTTCACAAAATTCAAAGATACAACATTTTTATTCACCAAACTTTTAATAGATTTATACCTCACTTGCATATGCCTATTCATCTTTTTATTAGTATGTGCTTGTCTCACAAGTTCTATTACAGCTCTATTATCACAATGTATAGAAATAACAGGTATAGGATTTTTCACAAGTGAAATATCAAGGAGTAAATTTTTAATCCACTTAGCTTCAATACACGTAGTGTCTAAGGCTATAAGTTCTGATTCTGTTGTACTTCTAGAGATAACGGTTTGTTTTTTAGAACCCCATGATATTGCTGCTCCACCTAACATAAATATATACCCAGTAGTAGACTTAACATCTAAGTTATCTGTTATCCAATTAGCATCGCTATAACCTTCTACCACATTAGGAAAACCACTAAAGCAAAGTAAATAATCTACAGTTCCTCTTAGATATTTAAAAACTCTTTCCACAACAATCTAATGATCTTTACTAGGATTATGAGTATGTCTACTTAATCTCCCAACAACATAGGCAATATCAGGTCTAGTCTAATTAGCAATATAGAGGAGTGATCCAATAATTTGAGAATATCTAAGTTGAGATACAGGTACACTATTATTTTTTTTTCAAATTCATGCTAGGATCAAAAGGAGTTGAAACATGCTTGAGATTATAATAATCAAACTTTTTTAACATTTTCTCTAAGATTCTAGATTGATTCAATGTAATACCTTTGGTTGTTTTCTCTAATTTCATATCCAAAATTATATAAGCTTCTCCTAAATCTTTCATATCAAATTTTGAAGATAAATAAGATTTCACATTTTTAATTACCTCTAAATTTGTTCCAAATAATAAGATATCATCAACATATAAACACAAAATAATACATTCTCCATTATCTTCTTTATAGTATACACATTTATCATGTTCATTAATCTTAAAACCAAATTCTAGAATTATCTTATCAAACTTTTCATGCCACTGTTTAGGAGCTTGCTTAAGTCCATACAAAGATTTAACCAACTTGCAAACTTTGTGTTCTTGTCCTTTAACCACAAAACCTTCAGGTTGCTCCATATAAATTTCTTCATCTAAATCTCCATTCAAAAAAGCAGTTTTAACATCCATTTGATGAATTTCTAAATTATAAATGGATGCTAGAGCAATTAAGATTCTAATGGTTGTGATCCTAGAAACAGGTGAATATGTATCGAAATAATCTATTCCTTTCTTTTGTGTAAACCCCTTAGCTACTAATCTTGCCTTATATTTTTCTGTACTTCCATCAGGTTTTAATTTCTTTCTAAATACCCATTTGCAACTGATAGCTTTACTCCCAGGAGGTAGATTAGTCAACTCCCAAGTATTATTTTGAAGAATAGATTCAAACTCACTATTAATGGCTTCCTTCCAAAATGGTGCATCTAAAGATGATATAGCTTCTATAAAAGTATTTGGTTCTCCTTCAGTTAAAAAAGTATAAAAATCATCTCCAAAGGTTTTCTCTATTCTAGTTCTCTTACTTCTTCTAGGTTCTATGTTTAGATGTTCAGAATCATCTCTCAAAGGAATAACACTAGTACTAGCAGTAGAAGTTCTATTTACAACCTGATTTGAAATCCTAGTTTTATATGGAAAAATATCTTCGAAAAATGTAGCTTCACGAGATTCAATTATTGTATTATTAGTAATTTCACTAATTTCAGAATTTATTACTAGAAATCTATTAGCACTACTATTTTGAGCATATCCTAAGAAAACGGTATCCACAGTTTTAGGTCCTATTTTCTTACGTTTAGGTTCTGGAATTGCTACTTTTGCTAAACACCCCCACATTCTTAACATTTTAAGATTAGGTACTCGTTTTTTCCAGATTTCATAAGGTGTTTTACCATTATCATTTACAATTACTCTATTTAATATAACACAAGCAGTGAGTATCGCTTTCCCCCACAAGCTCTCCGGTAAACCAGAACTAATTAGCATTGCATTTATCATATCCATAAGAGTTCTATTTTTCTTTTCAGCTATCCTATTAGATTGTGGAGAATAAGGTGGGGTTACTTCATGAATAATTCCATGTTCTTCACAAAAAGTACTAAGGGTACCTACATTATATTCACCTCCTCTATCAGATCTAAGTTTCTTTATCTTTCTTTCTAATTGATTTTCTACTTCAGCTTTATAAATTTTGAATTTACTAAACACTTCATCTTTGGTTTTAATTAAATATAAGTAACAAAACTTAGAACAATCATCTATAAAAGTTACAAAATACTTATTTCCTGCTCTAGTTAGTGGTCTATTAGAATCACAAACGTCACTATGTATAAGATCTAAGAGTTGTGAATTTCTTTGTACAAATTTATAAGGTTTCTTAGGTTGTTTTGCTTGCACACATATTTCACATTTGCGTTTAACATCAATAGATGATTTAGGTACTAATTCTAAATTCATCATTTTCCTAATTTTCCTTAAATTCACATATCCAAGTCTTCTATGCCACAAATCACAAACTTCAATATTATTATGAGAGATATAGTTAACTTCAAATGATACATTCAATTTAAATAAACCATCACATACAAAACCTTTACCAATAAAAATATCATTTTTACTGATTACAATTTTATTCGATTCCATTACAATTTTGTAACCTAACTGTACTAAACACGATCCACTAATAAGATTTCTTATAATTTCAGGAACATATCGCACATCTCTCAAAGTTAAGATTTTTCCAGAAGTCATCTTCAAATCTATATCTCCAATGCCAAGTATTGGTGCAATTGATCCATTTCCCGAAGTTACACTTCCTCCACTTGATTTCTGGAAAGTTTTGAAATAATCACAATCAACACACACATGTATATTAGTCCCAGAATCTAACCACCAATCTTGATATTCAAAAGTAGAATTAATTTCAAGATTATACCTAAAAGATGGTCCGGCAATTTCTTCTTTTCCCAAAACCATATTTATTTGAGCATTATGACCTTGATTTTTTTGCTTATTGTTGAACCTTGGTTTACACTCATCAGTCTTCTTAAAAAAACAATCCTTAGCCTAATGATTGGTTCTTCCACATACATAGCACAACCTCTTGCCACTCCTTTGTCCTTTAAAATTATTAGCATTGGCATGGTAGTTGTTATTATGGTGTTTGCCATTTTGACCTCTAGACTTAAACTTAAAGTTGTTCTTTGAAAATTCTACCTTTAAGTCGAAAGTTATTGTTGGAACTATTCTTATTCGCATTCTCCACCACATTTACCTTAGGCGTTTTCTCTTTTCCAGTTTCTAGATTTGATCTATGTTTCTCTTCCACCCTCAGTGTATTGATTAATTGAGTTAATGACAGATCTCCTTGTTTATGCCTAAGACGCTTAGCAAAGCCATTCCAAGATGGAGGTAATTTATCGATAAGGCAAGACACTTTAAACTCTTCACTAAAAGTTGTCCCTTTCTTTTCTACTTTTCTAAGTAGTTCTTGAAACTCATGAATTTGGTCTCCTACAAGTATGTCATCTTTCATTTTATAACCATTAAAATTAGAGACAATGAACCTATCAATACCAACATCTACAGTTCCATATTCGGCCTCTAAGGTTTTCCATAGTTCTTTTGCAGTCGAGGTGGTCGACTGATATACATCATATAAATGGTCAGATAACACACTAAGGATCCTGCTATAACAATGAAATTCGATTTGTTCGGGTGACAGTCAAGATCCAACAAAATCCTAATCTTCTATGGCAGACATAAGACCCAACACGGTCAACCAATATCTTGTTTGTTTTTGCCATCTTTCAAAATTGTTACCATTAAAATTTTCAGGTTTCACACTAACAGTTTCTTCTAAATCAGCCATTTTAAATACTTAAAGAACAAGAGAGCCAAGGAGTATCTTAATCTGTGTGAGACAATAATGAAACAAACACAAATGTTATTAAATTTGAAATTGAAAAATAATTGCCAATAATTTAGGAATAAATAAAATGTGACAAATTTTTATACAGATCAAATCTAAACACAATAATTTATAACATGAACAATACTAATTAAATATCATGAATCCAAACAACATAATTTATTATATGAAAAATTTTGATTTTACTCAACAACTTTTTAAGAATAAATTAATATAAAAAATAAATAAATAAATAAAAACTACACATAACAACAAGTTGTACAACTTGCCTGATTAATATAAGTCTAAGGTTGAAAACAAGTCAAAGTTTGAAAACAAAGTTACTCTGTTTCCGGGAAAAAAAATGCAATTTAATAAACAGATTTTAAAACACAAATAATTACGTATACTTCCGAATTGACTTTGAATAATTATGTATATTTCATGCAAATCAATGGAATCAAACTTTGAAAAAAAAAAAATTTTATCAAAAATCGGGAAACAAAAACTTCCGTTGTTGTTGTTTTTCTTTTATATTATGTATTTTTATTAACAGATTTGTTCAATACCAACCAGAGCAATTATGAAACACAAATAATTAAAAGATTAAATATTTTATAGATTTAACGACTTTAGATTGTTGTGGGAATTGCAAAATATTTATCTTAAATCAATTTTATACAATAATATTGAAAGCAAAACAGATTCTTTTTAAATAGGTTTTCACAATTCAATATAAACTATACATACAAATATATAACAGAATAAGTAAAAGATGAAAGAATTCAGAAAGTAGCCTGTGTGATTGTGAGAGGCATGTCAAAGACGCTGTCCTAAAGTCGTTATGCGCTCCCTTCGTGCAGGTTCTAACGATCACAAACGACTCCAAGATACAACCCAAGAATCCACAGGAATCCGATACAATGCACAATTGTACCAGAAGAATTTGCCAAGAATGTATCAATTGCCCAGAAAATATGAAATATAAAATACTGTAAAGAGCAGAAGGAGAGAGAGAGAGATCAGAGTACGTTGTCTTTCTTTTCTCAATTAGAGTCCTATTTAAATAGGCTTTTTGGTATCTGTTTGGAACAGACACACCTTTTGATATAAAACCAAAACCAAGACCAAATTTAAAATTCAAATAAATAAGGCTTTTAAAGGAAATAAATAAATAATAAAATATAATAATAAATAAAAATAATTAAAGTTTTGAAGCTTTTAGGAAATCTCCAACAGCTTGAACAGTATAATACCACAAATTCAAACCAAAGTATGAATTTAAGAAATCAAACAGTATGATACCATAGTATGAATTTAAAATCAATTAATTTAAAAAATTAACTAATGAATTCTATAATTTTGTTAAGGGCCTATTCGTTGAAATAGAAAAATGAAAATAAAAATAAAAATAAAATAAAATAAAATAAAATGATAATTGTAAGGGGAAAACAAAACCAGACTTATAAATTTCCTACCTCGTTTCGATATGAAAGGTCTTAAAGAAGTCCACAATGCTTCAGACACAATGTTTCAATCACAAACTATAAACCTATTGTTAAAATTAAATTGGACAAACCTATTGTCAATATTATTGAAACAAAAGATTATTGAAGATTATTGAAACATTATTGAAATTAAAGATTAATGAAACATGTTGAAAATTAAAGATTATTGAAACAAAAGATATCAAAAAATTAGAGTAAAGATTATTGAAACATTATTGAAACAAAAGATATCCAAAGATAGAAATATTTATACTCAAGAAAAATCAAAGCCCAGGTTTCAATTTTCCCCATTGTTTGCTCACCTGAACAGTAATTCTACCAAATTCTTCCTTGGTGGAGTAAAACAGTAATTAATGACATTTAATAGCATTCCAAATGAAATTATCATGCATTATTTTCAAATTTGATTGGAAAAATCGTAGAGGTATTTGTAAATCAAATTCAAATGTTATCAAAATGCTATACAAACTAATAAATCTTACAAAAATCTGGTTATAAATAAAACTCAAAATGTGAAGTAGTACCACTAATCAAAATCTAAAGTTTGATTAACATGATTAATAATAAAATGATTAATAATCCCATGAATTAATGAAGGATTCGTTATCCAATCAAATTCATGACATAAGTGTCACATCAACCTATTGTAAGTTTGTATAGCACTACTCTATCAACCTATTAATTGAAGGAGAAAATGGGGGAAAAAAAAGATTAATTTAACTCTTATCTATTAAATTTGTTTGTGAATAGGAAAATTAGCTAAAAAGCAAAAAAGTAACACAAAAAATCAACCCATTCTCTCTATTTATTTTATATAAGTCTTTTCGTAAATAATTAAAAAGGCACAAAAAAATAAAATAAAATAAACAATTTCCAAACAAACCCTTGGATGTAAAATAGTAATCTGTTGAACAATTTTCAAACAATTTCCAAACAAAATGATGGTTTTAGAAGAAACCAATGTCTCCCCTATTCACTAAGAGAGACATTTTTCGTGCATGACTCTATGTAAGTTTTTTTGCCCTAATTGAACAAAAACCATGTATGGTGCAATGAGGACATACATAATCATATATATAAGTTTAGATGATGAATTAGAAGATCTATGTACAGATCTATGTATATATAATCATAATCATATATATATATATATATATAACAAAACAACTCATATTTATATATATATATATATATATATATCTAAAGTAGTAATACACACAAATGCATATATATACATACATATTGGCTTAAGAGAGAGAGGGGGGGTAAGCGTAGCCGGTGTAGTAGACGGTGACGTTCTGACCGGGGACTGGCTGTGGTCCAGTTCCAACAGTGAGAACTTCTTTTTCGACTCCCATCTCAGAATCTCTCTGATCTCTTTTGCTGTTTTATTTCAATTTTAACCCTTGTTCCCCTTTTGCAGTGGCTCCCTTCGTCAATATTGAAGAGGGTTTGGGGGCGATTGGGATGGCGGAGAGAGGGGTGGAGGAATAGAGAAGATGAAGAGAGTAATAGGGGGTTTGGGATTTGGTTGCTGACAAGGATTGGGCTCCGACAAGGAAACACGTGAATGGGCTCCGATGGAGAGAGAGAGAGAGAGAGAGAGAGAGAGAGAGAGGGTGTGTTCAAAATTTGAAAGAGATGAAAAGAGATGTGTGAGAGAGAGAAAGAGTGTTGAAAATGTAATGGACCAAATTTTCAGTGAGACATTTTCAATCTTTGGATTGAGTCAATCTAACGGTTCAAATGTTGACAATGGGACAAAAGTCCCATTAGGATTAAAACTCTTAGATATTGGGTAATTAAAATTGTTACAGCATGTGGTACAAGTAAAATTGTTACAAGTTTGAGGTTAAAATTACCTAAATTAGGTAAAATTGTTACCTAAATTAGGTTAAATTACCTAAAATAATGAAATACTTTGAGGTTTTAATTTTAAATTAGGTCTAACCTAAAAAATTAGGTTAAGGGTAAACTTTGAAAAGTAAGGCATCCTGAAAAATATTTTTTTTATTTTTAATGATTTTTTTAAAAATATTAAAATATTCATTTAATCTATGATATTGTTACTTTTGTCTACTTGTTCCTTGAATTATGAATAAATGTCTTTAAAACATTACTATGTAAAAATTAATGATAATATGAGCCTTGTATATATTTTTGCGTATAATTTAATAAAAAAAAAAATTATTATTATTATTATTATTATTATTATTATTATAATAATAATAATTATTATTATTATTATTATTAAAACTCTACATGTTGGTATATTCGTAGATATACATGTCTACTAGTAGTTGATCCGTGCAATGCACATGCTATTTTTTTTTCAAAAAATATTTTATGATACAATGTGTGTTATAAAAGAATAATTTTAATTATTTATTTTGATAACATTGGCGTTATTATTCTATAAAATTGTTACTTGAATACTTATATATATATATATATATATGTATATTTTAATTTTAGTTAAATTATTTGTGTATTTTAATAATTTTAGTTCTATTGTATTATCGAAGTATAATTATCATATTATAATTTTGTATGATATCTATTAAATTATAAAATAGTAAAATAAATGCTTATTTTGATAATAAAAATAATAGTTAAACTATTAGGAGAAGAATTAGTAACATAAAATTAAAAGTAATTCTAACTATTTAATTTTCTTTTATATTCATTTGAAAAATAAAAATATGTGGAAATAGAAATTATGTAAAATTTATTTAAAAAATTAAATATAAATATGTTGTAGTTGGACTATCATATAATAATTTTATATGCTATATATATATATATTAAATTATAAGATTGTAAAATAAACACTCTTAATTAAATTAATATATTAACTATATAAAAGAAATTCAACAATGAGTAACCAAGAAATAATCATGCAACAAAATCTAAACCAAAAAATAAAAAATAATGAAAACATCCAAACCAAAGTTTTGAAAACCGGACCGGACCGGCCGGTTTGACCGGTTGAACTGTCGACCGGTCAGGGTTCTGCTCCGAATATACCTTCTAAACCGTTCGAAGCGAAAAACTAACCTATTTAGAGAGAACCGGGAAAATCGACAGTTGAACTGGCGATCTGGAGCTAGTTTGCTGAGTTGATGGATTCGGATTTTTTTTTTATTATTTCTTCTAACTTTTTTTATTTCTTTCTTTCTTATTATATATATACATACATATATATATATATATATATATAAGAAAATTTTAATTGGAAACTCTCTTTTAAGGGTCTCCTCTTGTGAGGATTCCCATTAAGAGAGCTTGAAATTATTGTGAAAATCTCCGCCTATTTATAAAAAAACAATTCTTTCAAAAAAAACTCAAGAAATTCAAGTGAGATTCAATCAAATGTATTGGAGTGAATATTGAAATTTTGATATCCCTCCAAAATTTTTGCTCTTCTTTCAATTAAATTATTTGAATTAAAATCATATTGAGGGAATATTAAATATTTGATTTCCTCTTTCAAAATTAAAATTAATAATATTTTAAAATATATTATTATATTTTTTAGTAAAAAAAAATATTAGGAAAAATATTTAAGATAATTTAATATTTTTAATATTTTTAATTTATAATTTTATTACTTATATTTTTATTTAAATATAATTTTAATATATTTATTACGTCACGGTTCGATTCGGGTTCAACCGATCCCTTTTCCAGTTCGCTCACCGGTCCGGTTTTTAAAACATTGATCCAAACAATAGATACATCTCAATGTGTGAAGTAATTAATCATCTGTAATATAATGTCAAAACATAAAAGAACTTACTGTTCAACAATTGAAAAAGTAACTCAAGTAATAAATCCAAATCTTAGATGTCCCTCGAGAGTATAATTGTTGTGCAGATTTTTCCTCCTATAAGTTGTGATTATATAAAATAATGTAGGAAATAAAGTATAATTTCATATTTAAAAATACTATAAAATTTAAACGACAAATTCATAATATAAAATTATATAGAATTAGTATTGGGTATAGAATAATGTACGGAAAATAAGAACAAAAAAAAAAGGCAATTTAGTATTAAAAAAAATCCTAATACCCTTGAAAGAATTAAGAACAAAAACGAAAAACGTAAAACGTATAACGCAAAATGCAAAATGCAAAATTGGTATTGAGTTTGTGAATTATCTCAATTTATGATGAAAAATATATGGAAAAGAAATATTTGTCAAATAGAGTCCATATAAAATAGGTGAAGTTAGTATAATTTAAATTAGATTTGAATTTGTATAGAACTATATATGTAATTAAGAAAAATATATGCTGATGTGGCTCTCTTAAAAAAAAAGTAAGCCCTTAAAATGTACCACTTAAAAATGAAAAAAAAAAAATACTACTTTAAATTATATATATATATATATATATAAGATGCTTGAGAGAGTGTATTATCATTAGGTCATTCTAGAATACACACTCTCAATATTATGTGTAAATTATGATATTTATGATATTGATCACTACAAATATCATAATTAAATCACTTTTAATCATAGTTTAAAAAAAAAAAGAAATATAACCAAAAACTTTTCAATCATAACAAAAATAATAATCATAATAAATTATAATCAATATCACAATGAGTTACAAAATCATAACTAACGCCACTCACAATGATGTTGTATATTTTTAATTTGTCACACACATATAGGGTCAACTCATTTACCACATCATTATCGATAAATAAAATGTCCCAACTCATTTGCTATATCATTATAGATAAATTTGTGAATCTAAAAATATGGTCCTACCATTACTCAATATTATGATATTTTGAAATAATTTATAATGTGTTTTTTTTTTTTTTTTGGTTTTTAAGAAACTTAGGTACAAAACTCTGATGATGATGATGCAATGTAATGATAAGCTGATGCAGTGTAAACTTTTCTTTCTTTTTTTTAGGTACATCGAAAACAAAAACAAAGCAAAACAAGGCCTAAGCCCTTTCTGTAGGAGTTCTAACCATGTCTGCAACAAGCAGACTCCTTAACTCAACTGGTGGCTCATTAACCACCAGAATGTCCTTAGGTTGCTCAGCTCCAAACTTGGCAAGAGCATCAACACATAGGTTGCCCTCCTTGAACACATGTTGCACCGTGCACTCACAACCTTGCATGATGATCTTGGCATCTTCAAGAAGTCCTTTGAAAGGAGAAGTTGCCTCAATCTCCTCCTCCAAGAGCTTCACTGTCACGACCCCATTCTGCCCCTAATAGAATGGCGCCATGATGGCCAGTAATCCGAGATTACCGAAGGCCAACTAACAAAGTCACACACAATCAGAGTATACATACGGGACTCACATGCGCGGAAGCAATAATTTAAATCTAATTAGTCCATAAGAGCTGTGCATAGATCAAATGAAATGACATACATCTTAGCATAGTTTTACAACTTGAATACAAATAAAATAAAGTACATATTACATCTTGATGAAAAGGCTTCTCAAGCCGACATATACAAGAGAGGTGAAATACAAAGCCAAGAAGCATAATCTTCAAGATGCTAGCAGAAGTATGAATCCAAAACATCACGCAAAACACATCTAGGCGTCACCGCCTTCTTGCTCGTCACCTACATATATATAAGGAGAGGGTGGGCTTGGATACTCAGTGAATGATATTAGAAATAAGGTTTAAAATGAATGATATCCGAGATCTTTATCAAAACAATACATAGCATAACTTGTACAAAAACAAGGGATGAACCAAGTTCATCTATCAAGTCTTTCAAAGCTTCAAGGAATGTTTACTAGTATCAATATAATACAAAAGATGACATTCCAGACAAACCCACGCGGTAAACCGTTGGTTGCAAGACAAGGGTACTAGTTACATTATAGTCCCCTAGCACCAAGGACTTTCAAAACAAAGGTACTAGTTGCATTATAGTCCCCTAGCACCAAGGACTTTCAAAACAAGGATACTAGTTGCATTATAGTCCCCTAGCACTAAGGACTTTCCAAGAATGTCATCAAAACAATTATAATACTTGATACAAAACTAGAGATAATCATTCATGCTTGATCAAATACTTTTCCAAACGAAACAAAGCTTTATCAAAACTTATAACATAGCTTTATTAAAAATACCACTCACATAGCTTTTCGGGTTTGGGGATTACAAGCAAGGATCCAAGGCCTACAAGCACATAATAAATCCCATTGAATGCATTTCAAGAAGACAAGAAGAGATGCTCAAGGATGGGTATGAAATTCATTCTTAAAACAAGCTTTTCATGAGTGCAAATGATCCCGGCATTTCTTTTCAAAACCAAGTCAAGACAAAGTAAAACATGCTGGGAGTTAAATCACTGTTTTTCATCTAGGGAAAACATGCTGGGTACCAACCAGGTCTTGACCGAGGTGTGGTCCCGATGACCACATTCAAGGAAATGAAGTCGGGAAAATCTAGGTTTCCCTTCGAGGAACATGAAGAACATGAACATGAACATAAAGAACACAAAGAACATGAACGCTAAAATCTTAACTTGTTATTACAAAATCTAAGATTTCATGAGATGAGTTCGAAAACATGGACCTGGGTACCCATACTTGGAGGTTTCATGAAAACAAACACGAAAACACGGATCTTGATACAAACTTTCGGATCAAAACATGGTTTTATTTCAAGAACACAAGAACATCATTTTCTCTTTCTAAAACAAACTTCAAATCAATGCATGGCTCATGAATCATGCTAGATCATAGGGCTGCTCGCGGGTCGATTTTGGCCGGGTGCGGGTCAAATCCGACCCGACCTGCACTTATGCGGTTGGGGAAAAATGGACCCGCAACCGCCTGCGATGAGGTTCGCGGTTTGTGCGGGCGGGTGCGGTTCGGTTTGCGGTTTAGTTTGTTTTTTTTTTTTTTTAACTTAAGCAAATTTGACATTTTTTATTACTTTCTAAACACTTTTTTTTTTTTTTAGAAGAGTTATAAATTAAATTACAAGATATACAATTCATGATCATAATAAATAGTCCACATGTTAGATAAGATGATATGGAACCATGCTTGAGGATAGTAATTAATCGTCCTCCTTAGCTTGCAAAAACAAACCCTTAAAAGTCAAACTAGTAACACTAATTTAAATATGCAAAAACAAACCCTTAAAAGTCAAACTAGTAACACTAATTTTAATAGCGGATTAATCTTCACTGTTTAGTTTTTAATATGCAATAATGTGATAATAGAATGACAATTCAAAATATCATATTTAACTGTGTCTACTAGACTAATGGAATATAATGATTTTTTTTTATATATATATATAAATAAAAGTTAAACTAGTAACACTAATTTAAATATCATTAGATCATGATAATGTATATAAGTGCCCATATAATAAATTTTACTTTCATCCAAAATGTAAAAATAAAAATAATAACTAGTTATCTCCATCCATCCAAAATGAAAAAATAATAATAATAACTAGTTATTTTTTCTTTAAAAAAAAAAAAAAAAAAAAAAAGAGATGATGCAGGTTGCGGGCGGGTCGGGTTCGACCCGAACCCGATCTTTTGCCAATTTCTTGACCCGCACCCGCCCGCCTACCTACATCGAAACCGCCCAAAGCACTGCGGGTAGGGTAGGGTCGGGCGGTTTGTGCGGGCGGGTGGGTTTGTTGCCCAGCCCTACCAGATCATGTAATGTAGTTAGATGAACATAAAGAATAGCAAGAACATATTGTAGACGTCCCCGAATGCCTCGGGAGGAACGAGTCCCCCGTTCTGTTCATTTGGGGTTCACTACAGTTCGGACTCTCAAATTGTCACGGTTCTAAATCTGAACCAAAGAGTCCAAATCCGGCAAATCATTTTGAGAAAACAGATTTTGAAAGAAGTGCCAAACATGGACTGCTTTGCCAGATACAGAGTCGCCACCTAAATATTTTATTTTAGGGAAATTTAGGAAACCCTGACTCGTTGCCTAAGGCCACGTGTCCGTCATCGCCAAAGTTGCCTCAGCTCGGGAACTTGGGTACGATTGGGGAAGGTCACTTCGTGAGCACCCCCGCTCGCCCGATCAAAGATCGGCATCTACTAACCATGATATCAAGTTTTGAAAACATTGTGTGTTCTTATTCCGGTTATTAGCCTAGATTTACTATGTGATGCGCACAGCATACAAGTATAGACTGGATCGCCTGGATTGGAACAAAACATTTCATGTTTGTTTATTTGAAAAATGGTTTGATGGTGCTACCCGCAAGTAGGCTAAGATGTGGATTTGCCACCCTCGGGTGGGCTTAGAAAAATATGATTTTGCCACTATCTAGTGGGCTTAAAACACACATTTGATGAATTGTTCCAATTCAAATAACCCAACCTTCACCCAGAGGCATTCAGGCAGTTATATCACATAAGCATATAGCCTCATGGTAAGCATGCTATTCATGGCAGTCACTCACACGCATGCAAGGATGCTAAAGCGTAAAACTTACCGAGTACTCCAATCCAAAACAGAAGCTAATTAGAAATCCATGCATGATCCTAATTATACGGAAATGCCTAATGCAACACATGCAAAAATGCAACTATAGCAGGCTCGGCTATTCTAAACATGGCATATGAAATGCTACAATTAACATGTATTCAACTTGGAATTGAAAATACAATGCAGTTAGTATGATGCGCCGAGCTCGGTGCATGCAAAACAGATGAATGAATGCAAACATGCCATCATACTGTATGCTAATTGAAACATGCCCTAATCTAACCATCATAAGCGGGTAAATAAAAGGGAGAAAGACGTGGGGTTGGAAGACATACATCACACACACGCACACTTATTACAACATTGCCCTCGCGCAGAGGGTCCGAATAAATAATATACAGTCCCAAATGAATAATTACAGTCCAAATATGTACAAAACCCTAATTAATTGACAAATTAAATTAGGAAAGCAATAAATTAGCATGCAAGCCAGGGACTGCCTCAACTCTGCTCCGGATGATGGATGATGCATGCTCGAGTTGCCTTGTGCGGAAATCCACTGCGATGCCCCAATTAGTCTCTGTTTGCAATTATTCTCGGGATACGTGCCAAGCTTCGAAAGGCTGCTGATTCTTGATTTGCTGTAACAGAGGGCAAGAAAGGGGCATGGCAAAGTATTTTCACATATGTATGCATGACTACCCTTCAGGGAGTGTAGTCCTCAATCCTCGTGCCACCAATCACGCATCTCGATGCATGATGGCTGAGGAGTCGAATTGCACGACTCAATATGAAATGAATGCACATATGGACACAACAAGGCCTAGACTCCATCATGGATAATCCGGAGTGTCGGCGACCGAGGAATTGAGACACGTTCCATCACTCGGAGTACGAAACGCCCCTCGTTTCCCGTGCTCGGGCTAACTCCTATCCCTAACACGATGCAATATGCATGACATGCATGAAATGCAACTAAGATACAACCTATCATGCACAATGTTAGGAAATGGCATACACGATGCACGAGATAACATGGCATACACAATGCGCTAACATACGGCCTAGCATACACAATGCTATGAAATGAAATGGCATACACAATGCAATATGGGCTTACACCAACGTGAGTGGACCTCAGCCGCACTCACATAGGAGGCCATAAGATGAAAATGAGACACTCGAAATGCGTGCACACATGCACGCAAACCGATGACCGATCCTAAGGCACAAATGTCACTCTAACAAGGCATGGCAGGGCATGGAACATGGTATGAAAACATGCAGATTCCAGCACTAAAATATGGTGCTAAACAGCCCCGAAACATGGCAATATGGCACCCGATGCACGAGATGAAACCCGAAACTCTAAACTAGCCATACGCAATGACCTATAGCTATACAAATCATGCATTATTTGATCATGAGGCATGAAGACAGATGCAATACAGTCCCAAAACATGCATATTTCTAGTTTATAACAAGTCCCAAAAACGAATGCAAATAGGGCTAATCTATCATGCAAGAAAAGGCCTAAAACAGAGATTAATCACAAAGGGACAGCAGCTGGCCCCAAACAATGAAGATCCCTTCAACAAAGTTGAAGAGGGGCTCAAAAAAAGGTATTCTACAGTTTACATCAAGCCACGAAAATAATCACAAATAAGGCCAAACTATCATGCAAGAAAAGGCCTAAAAGAGGGGTAAAGAGACAAGTAGCAGCTGGTGTTCTCAAACAGAGGAGAGCCCTTCAACAAAGTTGAAGAGGAGCTCAAAAAAAGACATTTAACAGTTTATGGAAGAGTCCAAAACAGCTTACAAATGATCCTAAACTACCATCCAAAAATTGGCCCAAAAGAGAGATAAAGAGGCAAGTGGCAGTAGGGGACCTCAAAAAGAGAAGAGCCCTTCAATAATGTTGAAGAGGGGCTCAAAATAAGACTATTTACAGTTTGTCTTGGAGCCCATAAATGATCAAAAACAAAGCTAATATATCATGCAAGATTAGGCCCTAAGAGAGAGATAAAGAAGCAAGTGGTAGTAGGAGACCTCAAACAGCAGAAGGTCCTTAATAAAACATGAAAAGAGGCTCAAAATATGACTATTTACAGTTAGGTTCAGAGCCCAAAAGTGTAAGCAAGTATGGCTTAGATATGGAACAAAACAAGGCAAGAAAGAGGGAAAATGGGACTCACCCTTGTAGAACCAAGCTTCAACGACTTTTGGACCAAGTTTAGAAGCTCTTCACCTCTGGAAATCAGCTTCAAAGGTCTGGAATGGAGTATGGAGGCTTTGTGCTATGAGGTAGTGTAGAAATGGTGTAGGAAACTTGGGGTTTTGGAGCTTGGAATAGAGAGAGAAAGAGAGATATATAATGCAAGAGCCTTAAAGAAAATTTTGTAACCTTCTGAAATGCAACTGGAGGTGCTGTTATATAGGCAAAAGAGGGGGGAAAAGAGGGGGAATGGAATTCAAGTTTCCCCTCAAAAGTGCAGCCCCCCGGATACACAATCTGGGGGGAAACAGAATACACATTTGTGATGTACCAGGAGAGAGGAGCAAGGCCGGCTGGTTATTGAAGTTGCAGGTGGCCGGCCGGCCCTCCCCATGGCCGGCCGGCCGGCCGGCCAAGGGTCAAAAGGCTCAGGAAGTTCTAGTGGCCGGCCACCCCAGATTGGTGGCCTCCCATGTGTGCACAACATAACCATGTGGTCAAAAACTGGAGAAAGTAAACCAGGAGAGAGAAAAACCCACTTTTTGGAGGGGTTCAAAAGGGTCAAACACAATTACTGGCTGGCCATGTGATATTGGTGGCCTCCCAGGTGTGTACAACACAAATATGTGGTTTAGGGCTGGAAAAAGTGGCCTTAGGGTGGTCAACATTGGCTTTCGAGCAAGAAAAGCGAGCGACGGAGGGCGATGGAGGAATAAAACTGGTTGTCAGAACAATTACTGGCCTCCCACCTTTCTACGACCTCCTTAACAATGAAACAGAGGTCCCTGCCAAAAATGAACCCAAACCGATGCAAAATGAAGGTTCGGGGGCCGAAACGCGCAACCCGAGGCCCCGAAAACTGACTGTTAGGCACCGGAAGTGGTGTTCGACCACGAAGTTGGTTTTTCGGACCACAGTGTCCCTCAAAAGGGAGCAAATAAGATGTAGGCCAAAAACCGGAGCAACCGGAGGTGGTTAAGCGGTCCCGAACCGAGGCACATGACCAACGGCTCCGAAAAACCAAAAACCGGACTCCAAACGGGCAAAATGGCCTACGACCACGAAACGTAGCCTATGGCCACTGAGAGATGATCTGCGAGACCTCTCCCTCCCTTCGAGAAGAGAAAACAGAGAAAATAGAGCCTGGTTCGCAAATTGAGGCAAAGCACGAAAGAGCCCGGAAGTCCAGAGGCAAGGCTCGCAGCCGAGACTCTGAAACTTCTGAACGAGCACAATATGCACCATCACCGAGCGCTCAATCGGTGACATCTGAGTCTCAAGGTCGGTCAAAAATGGGGTGTCTACAGTTATCCCTCTTTGACAGAACTTGAAAGTCACACGTGACGGGAGTGAATGTCAAAGCCCAGAGACGACCCATTTTTGACAAGGCCGAAGACTTAGACAAATAGGCAAGATAACCAAGATGTGCCCACAGGCATGCCCGCGGGCAGGGGGCAAGATGCAAAATGATATGCAGGAAGATTTTGATAATTGGACTTATACGCTACGCGAAGCCGGTTTGAAAATTGGACTTATACGCTACGCGAAGCTGGTTTGAAAATTGGACTTATACGATACGCGAAGCCTGTTTGATAATTCAAAACAATGCAAGTAGAATGTGCGTGACAACGCAAGTGAAGAGGTGTGCATGACAATGCAACCTAAGATGAATTCCAAACACACTGAAATCGTGTGGGGAAAGGGGACAGGGAGAAACATAGGGACATATCCCGGTCTAGGTCATACCAATCCTGGCACAAGGTCACTAGGTGCAAGGTTCAAAGATGTCGGATGCCTAGATGATAGCATCTTGGCCTAGATGATGCAAATCTCGGCCTGGGTGATGCACACCTCGGCCTAGATGATGACATCTCGGCCAATATGCCAGGGCGAAGGTGGATGTCAACCGAAGTGGTTCCAAGATGGTCCTAGGTGTAAGAAGTTCAAAGGTGCGACCTAGGCTTAAGATGACCTTGGCCTAACACACGCAGGCAAGGAACAAAGCATGCAAACAACACTTAGATAAAACAAATCAAAGTCTGCAAATAGACAAGCTTATTCAAGACAAGGATCAAGCAATGCATGCAAGCATGACTAAGACAAGGTGAGGGTTATTACATCCTACCCCCTTTAAAGAAGTTTGGTCCCCAAACTTAAGTTACCTTGCCCCGAAAACAACTTCGGATAACGGATTTTCATTTCTTTTTCCATTTCCCATGTAGCATCCTTGCCATAGTGCTCTTTCCATTCAATCTTCACCATCGGTATCGACTTGTTTCTCAACTGTTTCACTTGCCTATCAAGAATCCGTATCGGCTTCTCCTTATAACCCAAATCTTCATTAATCATAATCCCGAAATGATCAATCACATGCAATGGATCCCGAATATACTTCCTCAACATCGAAATGTGAAACACATTGTGGACTTGACTTAGTTCTGGCGGCAAAGCAAGTCTGTAAGCAACTGGGTTAACTCTTTCAAGAATTTCAAACGGCCCGATGTAATGAGGTGCTAACTTACCTTTCTTTCCAAATCTTGAAACTTCTTTCATCGGCGAAATCTTCAGGAATACATGATCCCTATCTTCAAATTCTAACTCTCTTCTTCTCTGGTCGGCGTAACTCTTCTGCCGACTCTGAGTAGTTTTAATTCTTTGCTGAATGAGCTTAATCTTGTCATCACTCGAACTAGTTTGAGACCAATCAAAGCTTTGTCTCCTACTTCGGTCCAACATATCGGCGATCTACACTTCCTTCCATACAGAGCTTCATACGGCGCCGTGCCAATGCTAGCTTGATAACTGTTGTTGTAGGTAAATTCTACCAATGGCAAATGCTCTTACCAACTTCCCTTGAGATTCAATACGCATAATCTGAGCATATCTTCAAGTGTCTGAATCGTTCTTTCGGTTTGCCCATCGGTCTGGGGATGAAAAGCTGTGCTAAACCTCAATTCGGCTCCCAAAGCTCCTGTAGACTCTGCCAAAATCTAGAAACAAACTTCGGATCTCGGCCTGATACGATGGACATCGGCGTTCCATGAAGTCTAACAATCTCATTCATATATAACAAGGCAAGTCGGTCGGCATTAAATGTAGTCTTAATAGGAAAGAAGTGTGCTGACTTGGTTAATCTGTCAACTATAACCTAAATCGAATCCATACCCTTTTGTGTCCTCGGCAAGCTAATCACAAAATCCATGGAAATGTGTTCCCATTTCCACTCAGGAATTGACAAGGGTTGAAGAAGTCCTGTTGGCCTCTGATGCTCTGCTTTCACTTGTTGACAATATAGACACTGAGATACAAACTCAGCTATTTCTCTCTTCATATTTGGCCACCAAAAAGTCTGCGTCACATCTTGATACATCTTGGTGTTTCTGGATGTACTGTAAATCTGGAACCAGGGGATTCCTGCAAAATTCTCCTTTTTAACTCTAGGACGTCGGCCACACACAACTTTCCTTCAAACTTAAGTACCTGATTCTCAATGGTGTACCCTGACCTCGGCTTGGTGACAAACTCATCAATCACTTTCTTGAATAATTCATCCTTCATCTGTCTGGTCTTCACTTCCTCAATAACAGTCGGCTCCACTGAAATCATTGCTAGACATGCCAAATTTCTATCTATCTTCCTGCTCAACGTGTCGGCTACCGAGTTTGCTTTACCGGGATGATACTGGATCTGCATGTCGTAGTCCTTCAATAACTCAAGCCATCTTCTCTGCCTCATATTCAATTCTTTTTGAGTGAACAAGTACTTCAGACTCTTGTGGTCAGTGAAAACTTGGCAAGAAGCTCCATACAAGTAATGGCGCCAAATTTTTAAGGCAAAAACTATGGCTGCTAGTTCTAAATCATGGATAGGATAATTCCTTTCATGAGGTTTTAATTGACGAGATGCATATGCTATGACTTTACCCCCTTGCATTAATACACAACCCAAACCCTTATGTGAAGCATCACTATAAATCTGAAATTCCTCATTACCTGATGGTAGTACAAGAACTAGTGCTGTAACTAACCTCGTCTTGAGCTCCCGGAAGGCTGATTCTCTATCCTCGGTCCATTGATATGTCACTCCCTTCTGAGTCAATTATGTCAATGGTACTGCAATCCTTGAGAAATCC
Organism: Camellia sinensis; assembly: GCF_055761805.1. NCBI lineage: Eukaryota > Viridiplantae > Streptophyta > Magnoliopsida > Ericales > Theaceae > Camellia > Camellia sinensis. The sequence continues at coordinate 117,094,161 of NC_138974.1, forward strand.
TTCACAAACTTTCTGTAATAACTTGCCAAGCCTAGAAAACTACGAACCTCGGATACGTTAGTCGGCATCGGCCAATTCACAATGGCTTCAATCTTACTTGGATCAACAGAGATACCTTCTTCATTAATCACATGCCCCAAAAATGAAATGCTGGAAAGCCAAAACTCACACTTGCTAAGTGTAGACGTCCCCGAATGCCCCGGGAGGATGAGTCCCGTTCTGTTCATTTTGGGCTCACTACAGTTCAGGACTCAATGTCACGGTTCTTAATCTGAACCAAAGAGTCCAAATCCGGCAAATCGTTTTGAGAAAACAAATTTTTTTGAAAGAAGTGCCAAACATGGACTGCTTTGCCAGATACAGAGTCGCCACCTAAATGTTTTATTTTGGAGAAATTTAGGAAACCCTGACTCGTTTGCCTAAGGCCACATGTCCCCCAAAAGGGAGTAAATAAGGTGTATACCAAAAACCGGAGCAAACAGAGGTGGTTAGGTGGTCCCGAACCGAGGCACATGGCCGTCGGCTCCGAAAAACCGGAAACTGGGCTCCAAACGGGAAAAATAGCCTACGACCATGAAACGTAGCCTACGGCCACTGAGAGATGGTCTACGAGACCTCTCCCTCCCTTCGGGAAGAGAAAACAGAGCCTGGTTCACAAACCGAGGCAAGGCACGAAAGAGTCTGGAAGTCCGGAGGCAAGGCTTGCAGCCGGGACTCTGAAACTTCTGAACGAGCGTAATATGCAATATCACCGAGCGTTCAAGCAGTGACGTCTGAGTCTTAAGGTCGGTCAAAAACAGGGTGTCTACAGTTGCCCCTCTTTGACAGAACTCGGAAGTCATAAGTGACATGAGTGAATGTCAAAGCCCAGAGATGACCCATTTTTGACAAGGCCGAAGACTTAGACAAACAGGCAAGATAAACAGAGATGCTCCCGCAGGCATGCCCGCAGGCAGGGGCAAAATGCAACCGACAATGCAAGAAGCCGAAGGTACTTCATGATCATGCAAATGCAGTAAGCTGTAATGAAGCACATATTCACAATAGATGCAACAATTTTAAGCAAGAATGCAAAGCAATAACCACATTTCATGCAGTTAAGAATACGGAGAATTATTCAATTCTCGCCACGTCTCACACGGAGAAAATACAATACCTGCGCAGTTCGTCTGGTCACACCAGCCTCGAATGAACCGTACATGCAATATCGTGCCTCATGCTGCTGGGGATCTCTCGCTTCTTCTTGATTGAGCCACAGGTACTACTTTTCTCCCTAACTATGGTCGCAGCTTTCCCTATTCTCCAACAGGGTGACAGACTAGGTTGGTTCAGTATCCAGAATTGAGGCGCATACACATGCTATCTCAATCTATGGGGCTTCCATACAGATCTCAAGTCGAGGATATACCTCTAGGTATGTAAACCAGACTTTAGTCTCGGAGATCCCGAACCTTTGCGTTATAGGCAAGAGCCATTCGAACTCTAGTTTCCACCGTCTCAGTTGATCTCCTAGGAACTCACTGCTAACACAGGCAGGTGGCTATACCAGACCACTGGAAGTCGTTCGGGCACGACAAACACCAAAGGAATTGCACCTTTAGAGGATTTAAGGTCTCCTAGACCCGGGAGTGCACAAGACAGTGCGAAAAAAGATGCAGGATTTAAGGTCTCCTTAGACCGGAGGATTTAAGGTCTCCTAGACCAGACAGTAAAATAGATACGATGTAATAGATGTGATGCAATAGATGCAAAGGGTGAACACACGCCAACCACGCTGGACTCGTGAGTGGAGGAAGAACAAAGAAAATCAATCAGGAGCGCGTTCCATGCGACCTAAGATAAATTCCAAACACGCTGAAATCGTGTGAGGAAGGGGAGGCTCCAAAAATAACCCGCCCAGTGCGTCTACAACGCAACCTGGGATAAATTCCAAACACGCTGAAATCGTGTGAGGAAAAGAACACTCTAACCATGCTGAAAACGTGAGAAGAGGCCCGAAAACAATTACTCAAGTGCGCACACAACGCAACCAGAGATAAAATCCAAACAGGCTGAAATCGTGTGAGAAACGGGACACTCAAACCACGCTGAAAACGTGAGAAGAGGTCCGAAAACAACCGCTCAAGTGCGCGCACAACGCAACTTGAGATAAATTCCAAACACGCTGAAATCGCGTAAGGAACGGGACACTCAAACCACGCTGAAATCGTGAGAGGAGGTCCAAACAACAACCGCCCAGGTGCGCGCACAACGCAACTTGAGATAAATTCCAAACACGCTGAAATCGTGAGAGGAGGTCCAAACAACAACCACCCAGGTGCGTGCACAACACAACTTGAGATAAATTCCAAACACGCTGAAATCGTTTGAGGAACGGGACACTCAAACCACGCTGAAAACGTGAGAAGAGGTCTGAAAGCAACCGCTCAAGTGCACGCACAACGCAACCAGAGATAAATTCCAAACACGTTAAAATCGCGTAAGGAACGGGACACTCAAACCGCGCTGAAATCGTGAGAGGAGGTCCAAACAATAACCGCCTAGGTGCGCGCACAACGTAACCTGAGATAAATTCCAAACACGCTGAAATCGCGTAAGGAACGGGACACTCAAACCACGCTGAAATCGTGAGAGGAGGTCCAAAGACAACCTGCCCAGCGCGTCTACAACGCAACCTGGGATAAATTCCAAACACGCTGAAATCATATGAGGAAAAGAACACTCTAACCACGCTGAAACCGTGAGAAGAGGTAAACAACTCGGGAGCGTGTTCCACGCAACCTAAGTTGAGTCCTGGGGGACAACGATCCTAAACACTGCTCAGCGTAAAAGGATAAACAATAAGAGATAACACAAAATACAAATAAATGCAATAAGTGTGATGATACGATACATGCTGCAAGCAATGCGGAGCGTGATGTTTAAGGAATGCAATAAACAAGCAAAGCGGCACTTTAGAAAGCATCTCATGGAGTGAGTGGCGGTAAACCGCTTTACTCTGACGGGGAATGGTACTCAGAGAGAGCACTTCTGATCGTCATTCTGGCTTGAAACAGTGAAACAGTCAACACAGTATCCTGTTCACTTTGAACACACAGCTCGTATCGGCATACTGCTTATTCTGAACACACAGCTCATAACACAATATTCTACTTATTTTGGAACATACGGCTTACGCAGGACACCGTTGATTCTGAACACACGGTCCGTTCTGAACACAACTCATTCTGAACTCACAGCCCATAACACAGTATTTTGTTTATTCGGCACACAGCTCATACAAGACACTGCTCATTCTGAACATACAGGATGCAATGACGAAACTTGCCGAAGTTGAAACAATCTCGAATGCCCGACATTTTCCCTCTTTTCTTTTGCTTTGTAGCCCGGAACTTTCATAGCTTCAGATGGGTCCTGGTTTTACTGTTTTCACATGACCTGGGTTGAATCCCGCAGCTTTATGAAAGAACCAATCCTGATTTGCACAAATGTGGAGAACGACACGGCACTCTGAGCACAAAACGATTTTTGAAATTGAAATGAGAAAAGGGTTCTCAACCGGGTATTGAGCCTACAACTGACCACAGCTAAAACGACTCAATAATGGAAAACAAAGGTAGAACAACCTAAACACATCTATTGACACTTAAACGACTCAAAACAAGAATCGAGACAAACAAAACACACGAACACAACACTCAACTGTGTTACAAAGACAAGAGACCTCTTGGTGCACGAGGAGCCAGTTTCTCTGGGTATTATTTCCCACCATTTTTTTATTTGTGATTCTCACATCACTCGGCCCTCAGGCTCTGTTTTTCTGAAAAAGCCCTTTCCTCACTTTTTCTCTAAGCGCACATTTCTCTATTCTTCAATCTCTTATTTTTTATCCTTCCCCTGGGTGGTTGATGGATAAACAGAAAGTTGCGGGCTCTTGCCCAACATAATCAGTTCGCGGCTATTTCCTCCGGTGACATCTGTCAATGCGCCGGATGAGGGAATGGAGTATCTTGACCCATTCCAATCTTATGCTTCACACTTCGCTTGATATCTCGCTGCTTGGAGGATGAGAGAGCTTTCAGCCCTTTTGTTGTCGCCTTCAGTTGTGCCTTTTCTGGCAGGTAGAGTGCCCTTCTTGGCAAGTATGGCGTCTTTTCTGGCATGTATGTTGGCAATGGGAAAAAGACAGAACACCTGACTCAACTGTGCCCCTAGTTCATCATCTTGACCATTTTTTGTTTTTGGCTTTCTATTAAAACAATTTTAACCAAAATGAGAGTTAGATTAACACGCTTGTTCGATTTTCTGATTCAAAATCATGTAAGTTAGGTTATGAGCACTGAAAATTTTTCTTTTTTGGGTCCAAGAAAAAGGTCCAGTTTTGGAAAAATGGAATAATTTTCGAGAGAAGATCAGTCAACCTTAGTAAAAATTCTCAAAAATTGTTTTTTCAAACGACCACTGCTCAACAAGCATAGAACCCCATCTCGAGATGCACAACCTCAGATTCGAAGAAAAATTGCTCCTTGCTTGAGGGGAGCTGCATGGCAACGAACAGTCGCCCCTTGTTTGAACGGCACTGCAGTGCATTGAATGGCAACGGAAAGTTGCCCCTTGTTTGAATGGCACCACAGCGCATTGAATGGCAACGGAAAGTTGCTCCTTGTCTGAATGGCCCCGCAGCGCATTGTAGTCAGTCCTCAGAGTGACGAACACAACCAAATTCTCGGATATAGAGAAAGTGAAGATGATCAAAACCATTACATGGGCATAGTCAATTTGAAGTGTTTTACGGCTGGACTTCAGAATGAAGTTGCCTACGTATCCCAAACATGGGAATCAAGCCTTACGTAGTTCGGGGTTAAGGTATACTCGGGTATTTTAACCTCTCCTTTTGCGCTCTAACTTTTGCCAAGGCTGTCCTTCCGGGTTTTCAACCTTGCGAGCTATGTTCTTCTTTTCTTTTCTTTTCTTCTTTTTTTCTTTTTCTTCTTTTCTTTTTTTTGTTCTTTGCATTTTTCTTCTTCTTTTTTTTTTTGTTCTTTTTCTTGCTCTAACTTTTGCCTGGGTCGCCCTTCCAGGTTTTCGGCCCAGCGAGCCTCTCAAGGGTAAAAGTGTAGCTTGGTCCATGTCAAATGGTTCTGAGATCTCGAATCCGTCTGAATCTAAGAGAGTGGCTGCTGTTCGCTGACGGTGCAGGAGTCCATCCTGTGGAGGCTGAATTTTCCCCTAGTGTTGTAGATCGGAACTTAGTTTTTCTTTAGCAATACTTTCTTCACTCTTCCCCTCTGGGATTTGGCATTCTTGCTGATCTTTGTTAGCTTGAGAAACATCCCAATTTTTTGACTCTTCGAGCACATCTGACAGTTTTGCCCCTAGTTTGAGGGCTTTTGATCTAGCTTCGTAAGCTTCCTTTGAAAACACTTGATCTTCTTGATCTGACTTTTCTTGCCCCTAGTTCGAGGGCTGCTTCGAATCTGGCCACGCAGGCCTCACATTATGGTTGACCTTTGAACTTTCTAAGTCCGAGTTCGAGGTTTGAAAGCAAGGGGTCGAGTCTCGAGGTTGAGAGCGATCTTAGGCTGCACAATCTCAAGAGCGATTCCACACAGGTCTTCGCAGGACCGCGCAAAACATTTTTTGAAATCTTTTAAGAAAGCGACTAGTCGCTTGCGCTGAAGACAATGTAGAACCAATCTGGATCAAGCCAGGATCCTTCCCAGTACTCACACTAACAAGCATGATTTCATTCATTAAGGGCTTAGCATGCCTCTCTTTCTCTCAATTGATCAAATTTTGCAAAACCCGAGGAATTCCTTCCTCTTCGTTTTCACCGCAGTGTTAAAAAAAAAAAGTTTTGAAAAACTTAGGTCAATGCAATAATTTCAAGGCACAAGAGAGCAGGTGGAATGCACTGCCGTTTCATTCAAATCCCGGCACAACTAGCACACTGCAGAGGCAAACACAAGAGTGCGAAAATCACTGCTATTTCAATTAGAATCTGTTGGCACAACTGGCTCCAAGCCAGAAACAGACTCAAAAGAAAACAAAACGACAAACACAAAACAAGTAAGTGATGTCCGAGGTAACACCCCCGAAATCACTCGACTCCAACAAAACAGGACTGAGTCGTTACACCAAGACAGACCCAAAACAAAAAGACTGACTCTATACAAAACAACAAGACTGACTCAATACCCAAGTTAGAAAGCACAAAAACTGGTGTTTGCATATTGCTCAGAACAGTGCGTGTCATTCCCACGTCTGGAGTTAATCGAGCGCCACCCGCAGCTGGTTCATCCCCTGATCACATCACATTATCCCCCAAGTTCACCGATCTAGTGTCGATAGACTTTGCTGAGCTCGGCGGGAGGATGACCCCGTTGTCAAACAGATCCTGTACTTCGTGGCGAAGACGAAAGCAGTTGTCGGTAGTATGGCCAGTTTACTGATGGTACGCGCAGTACTGGGTAGCATCATGTGTAGCCGGAAGAGGGTTCAGGAGAGGCCGAGGCTCAAGGGGTTTGAGATGGCCTTGTCCAATAAGGATTTGAAGAGCTTTAGACAAAGGCATATAGAGGGCATGGAAGACCCTCCGACCTCGGGGTTGGTACTTCAAGGTTTGTGGATTTTTGCTGGGCGCACCAGCAAAGGGATTAGCAGGTGCTGGCCTGGTTTGCTGATCTCTTCCGAGTGCAGGATTATAGCTGAAAGGAACGTTTCTGATACAACGACCCTTCTCCCGGCTTGCCCCTTGATTCAAACTCCCCCCAACTTGAGTGGTGAAAATGTCGTCCACAGTTTTTGCAACAACTGCGAGCACTTGCTCTTTGTTCAGTCCCTCGGCTTTCAAAGCCTCAACAGCCAACAGAAGATGTTCATGGGGATCCATGTCCGCCCCTATCTTGTTCTTTCCACTCGCCTCCACTTTGCCAAGGGATTGGCATTCCTCAAATACAGCCCGTTCCAAGACTGGGGAGCCTTTTGACGTGAACTCCCTAGTATGTGATGTGGTTGATGACAGAGCCGATGTCCCGGAGGCCAAATCTGTCACAGTTCTCTGAAGATCTTCGATCATTCTCTTCAGCTCAGAAGTAGTGGGCTCATGGGTTTGAGATGATTGGGGCCCAGGTGCATCCATCATGCATAAGTCCATGCTTTCTGGAATGAACACCCCAGGCTTGGGTAGATGGGCTGGGGTGATGTATATACTGGGGTCGAAGGTGGATGGTAGTGTATGAATGAGGTTGAGATGGGGAGGTGATGAATCAGTACTAACCTGAGGTCCTTTTGGTGGAGCTAGGGTCTCTTCGTCAATAAGATCCTGAATCTTATGACGGAGGCGGATGCAATGGTTCGTATCATGACCGTGTTATTGATGATAGGCACAGTATTTAGCTGGGTCATATCTTGGTGGAAGAGGATTTGGAAGGGGTTGGGGTTCTAGGAGTTCTAGGTGCCCAGCTTTTTCAAAGCTTGGGAGAGACTCATGTAAAGAGGATGGAATTTTCGGGCTTGGGGCCGAGTTGAAGTGGTTGGTTTTTGGTCATTGAGGAAAGTGGTGATAGTGTCTACTTCTGAGCATTTCGCAGCTGTGCTACCATCAGTAGTAGCATTGGAACTGCGAGCAACATTCCTCTTCGAAGGCTCATTATCTTCTGCAAAGATCCCTTGTCTGATGGCATCCTCGATTTGAACCCCCTTTTCATGAAGGGCTGGAAAGGTAAACAGAGGTAGAACGACCATCTTTTGTAGCAACTTGCCATGCAGATTCCGAACAATCATCCTGATCTGATCTTTGTCGGAAGGCCTTGTAGTCATCATTGAGGCCTTTGCTCTCCATGTTGTCACGAACTCTAAGAAACCCTCTTTTAGCTCTTGGCGGGTGACTTCGAGATCACGAGTCGTGACCTCGATTTGTGTGTTGTAGGAGTATTGAGCAATAAAGGCCTCAGCCAGCCCTTCCCAGTTCTGTTTCACAGAGTTCTCCAATTTTGCATACCAAATTGCGGCTATCCCAGACAGGGTTCGGCCGAATAGTGACAATTTTTGGGCTGTGTTCAAACCCATTGGCCTCAAGATATCAAAAAACAGTTGCAAGTGCACCATTGGGTCTTCAGAGCCATCAAATCGATCGATATGCGGCATTTTAAACCGCTCCGGCAAGGTCACCACTAAGTCGGTATAACCATCCTCTATATCAGGAATAGAGCGGGCCCCCTGAGACTTTTTGAACAATTCCTCAAGCTTGCTCACTTTCAATGCTGTGGGGTCCATCTCGAACTTAAAGGGGGAGTCTGGCAGGTTGGTGGGTGTTTTAGATAGCTGGGGTAGCACCGGGGGCGGAGCTAGCCCGCCTGGAATGTCCGTATCATCCTGGACGTGGGTTGCCTCCCCGAGTATGGGAACTCTTGGTGGGGGGGAGCCTGGTGTGAAGTAGATACTCCAGTTTGCTGCTCTAACCTGGCAATTGTCTCTGCCTGTTGGGCTATGACCACGGCCTGTTGCTTGGTGAATTCCGCTTGACGGACAGCATATTGCTGCATGGCTTTCATACTATTCTAGAGTTGGCGCACCATCTCTTCCAGACCCGACATATTGTCCTGATCTAACTGAGCAACTGGTATACCTGTGTCTGCAGTAGGCTCAGAAATCTCAACCTGGCTGTTCAAAGACCACTGAGTTGGTAGCTGCTGTACTAGTGGTCTGTGCCTGACCGACCTTTTCACCCTGCCTCTGGTAAAGGAACACTGATTGCCTTTGAACTCAATCTCTAACCCGACAAAGTCTATCAACACAAGTTCGGTGTACCCAGGGGATATTGGAGCCCTCTGAAGTTATGGTTCCCAGACTACCTAGTAAAAGAGAAAACATGCAGCATCTCAGCCCGATTTCATGATAACCCATATGAGCAGAGCTGAATGACTGTGCCTCCTACAGAATTCTGCCCAAAATTTTGCCCGTAAACTGATACCCTCAGGTGAACTGAATCCCAAAGTACTAAACTGGTGCCCGCAGGCCTGATGCCCAAACTACTAAACTGGTGCCCGTAAGCCTGATGTCCAAACTTGTAGACTGATACATGCATTCCTATAGAGACGCACTTTAAAAGCACATAGCAGACAAGTGAGAGCCAAAACACCCCTATGTTGGGGTAGGGTTTCCCTGTCCTATTTTGTCAGGAGCTAGGGTTTCACTACGCACGCAGCAGCTTCAAACAACCTATCGGGTAAGCAACTTGTCCTAGCTTGGAATGGTCACTATAGATTCCGAATATGCACTAGGTCGAATGGTCAAACGGGTGCCCCGGTAAAACTGGGGTTTGTGTTCCCATACTGGCAGAGCCCATAACCGGTCAGCCTTATGGTCATGCCTTGACAAGACAAGCCTCCGGCAAACCGTTCAGGAATAGCAGATGGCAAACACAGTGTCCTAGGCGCACCAATGCAAATGCAATGCAAAGAAACACACAAGTGTAGTCAAAACAAGATATCATGAGTTCGAGTCAAGTTCTCTAAATCCCCAGCAGAGTCGCCAGAAACTGTAGACGTCCCCGAACGCCCCGGGAGGATGAGTCCCGTTCTGTTCATTTTGGGCTCACTACAGTTCAGGACTCAATGTCACGATTCTCAATCTGAACCAAAGAGTCCAAATCCGGCAAATCGTTTTGAGAAAACAGATTTTTTTAAAAGAAGTGCCAAACATGGACTGCTTTGCCAGATACAGAGTCGCCACCTAAATGTTTTATTTTGGGAAAATTTAGGAAACCCTGACTCGTTTGCCTAAGGCCATGTGTCCCCTAAAAGGGAGTAAATAAGGTGTATACCAAAAACCAGAGCAAACGGAGGTGGTTAGGTGGTCCCGAACCGAAGCACACGGCCGTCGGCTCCGAAAAACCAGAAACCGGCTCCAAACGGGAAAAATGGCCTACGACCACGAAACGTAGCCTACGGACACTGAGAGATGGTCTACGAGACCTCTCCCTTCCTTCAGGAAGAGAAAACAGAGAAAACAGAGCCTGGTTCGCAAACCGAGGCAAGGCACGAAAGAGTCCGGAAGTCCGGAGGCAAGGCTTGCAGCCGGGACTCTGAAACTTCTGAACGAGCGCAATATGCAATATCATCGAGCGTTCAATCAGTGACGTCTGAGTCTTAAGGTCGGTCAAAAACGGGGTGTCTACACTAAGCTTGGCATATAATTTTCTATTCCTCAGAACTTGTAAGGCAAGTCTCAGATGCCTCTCATGCTCATCACTACTCTTGGAATAGATCAATATATCGTCGATGAAAACAACCACGAACTCATCTAGGTATGGCTTGAAGACTCTATTCATCAAATCCATGAATGCTGCAGGAGCATTAGTCACTCCAAAAGGCATTACCAAAAATCCGTAGTGGCCATATCTTGTCCGAAAAGCAGTCTTCTCAACATTCTCGGCTTTAACCTTCAGCTAATGGTAGCCCGACCTGAGATCAATTTTAAAAAAGACTCGTGCTCCTTGTAGTTGATCAAGCAAATCATCGATCCTCGGCAATGGGTATTTATTCTTAATGGTCACCTTGTTCAGTTCTCGGTAATTAATACAGAGACGAAGTGTACCATCCTTTATCTTCACAAATAGGACTGATGCTCCCCAAGGTGAAGTGCTCGGCCTAATAAAGCTCTTATCTAACAACTCTTGTAATTGCAGCTTCAACTCCTTAAGCTCGGCTGGGGCCATTCTATAGGGTGTTTTGGAGATAGGCTAGGCTCCCGACATGACGTCAACAGTAAACTCTATTTCTCTATCGACTAAGTAGTCGGGCAAGTCATTTGGAAAGATGTCGGGGAATTCCTTAACAACTGGGATGTCGGCCAATTCAACGTTTCCACTCAGATTGCTTAGTATACTACACAAATAACCTTGACACCCTTTTTGAATCAACTTATAAGCCTTCATGGATGAGATCAAGTAAGGTGGAGATACTACTCCTTTACCCTGAAATGTAACCTCGACTTCGTTTGGGGGTTTCAATGTAACACTTTTGGAAACACAGTTAATGGATGCATGATTTTCTATTAACCAATCCATTCCCAATATGACATCAAAGTGAGTTATGTTCAACGGCATCAAATCAACTAATAACTCTACATCATCGATTACAACAACACATGCCCTATAAATGGATGCAACAGTCATAGTTCTCCCAGATGAAGTAGACACAGATAACACATAACCAAGGGGTTCTAGTTCTCTATTCAACTTCTCGACAAATTTAGCAGATACAAATGAATGCGTAGAACCCGAATCAATCAATATGTATGCATCTTGAGAGCAAATTAGAAGGGTACCTGACACTACTGTCTCGACACTCTGAGTGTCTCCTGGCACTAATGCAAAAACTCTGCCCTGCCTTGCTTGCACCCTTCCGACGTTGTTTTTCTGTGCAGAGCCCGAAGTGTTCCCATTCTTCTTACCATCGTCGGCCTTTGTCTTCGGGCAATCCTTCACACGATGACCTATCGCACCACATTCAAAGCAAGCTCCTGACGCCCAACGACAGACCCCAAAATGTGGCTTCCCACAACTTGCACACGTCGGCTTAGTATCACCTTCCTGATTTGAGTTGCTGGAACTGCCCATATTCGCCTTCTTCTTGACATTAAACGGTACTCGGCGATTCTCATAGTTTTGTCTCTTCCTCTGGCTCTCTGCTGAACTCTGGTATCGGTTCAAGTTAGCTTCTGCTAGGATGGCCTTGTCTAACACTCTGGCGTAAGTCGGCATGTTGAGCATGTTAACTCAATCCTGTATCGGTCCACGCAGTCCACTTTCAAACTTCCTAGCTTTTCTATATTCATCATTGACCATATGAGGCACATATCTCACCAACTCGGTAAAAGCACAGTCGTATTCTGCCACTATCTTGTTGCCTTGTGTCAGAGTTTGGAACTCTGTGGTCTTGCGATCTCGGACACTAAGGGAAAAATGCATGTTGTAGAACAACTCCAAAAATCTAGTCCAAGTCAACCCTGGGTTACCCTCTCAAATCATCATCCACCATCTTCGAGCGTCGTCGTCTAACGTGAATGCTGCTAATGACACCTTCTAAGCGTCGGTGCTGGGAAAAATCTCGAACAACTTCTCCATTTCCAAAACCCATACTTCGGCTTTCATCGGCTCTATACCCCTTGGAATCTCGGCGGGTTCATCTTCTTGAACTCTTTGATCAAGGTTATTGTGCCGTCCCCATATAAAGCTTGTTGTGGAGGCACTTGTGGTACTGGAGGAGATGGAGGTGGAGGTGGAGCTGCATGTCGGCCAGTTATCTGCTCGGCCTAGGTAAAGGTAGTACTAGTGTCTTGAGGCCTAGGTTGTCTCAATTCACGGACCAAACCTTCGACCAATCTCTAATCTGTCCAATCTGTCCTCAGAATGATCTCAGCCAACTAGAGGTCTACCCCTTCTGATGATGCTAGGAGTATGCAAAATGTGACTTTAAAATGAAATGAACAAATAGACATGCATACAAGCAACAAATGATCATGCCGAGATAATGCACATCTTGTCAAGTAGCAAGCAATATGATGCAATCCTAATATCATTCTAAGGGAAATCCTATGCTCTTTAGGACTCAAAGTGTGCGAATAACGTACTATAAGGAACTCCTGCTCTGATACCAATCTATCACGACCCCATTTCGCCCCTAGTAGAATGGTGCCATGATGGCCAGTAATCTGGGATTACCGAAGGCCAACTGATAAAGTCACACACAATCAGAGTATACATACGGGGCTCATATGCGCGGAAGCAATAATTTAATCTAATTAGTCCATAAGAGCTGTGCATAGATCATACATCTTAACATAGTTTTACAACTTGAATACAAATAAAATAAAGTACATATTACATCTTGATCAAAAGACTTCTCAAACCGACATATACAAGAGAGGTGAAATGCAAAGCCAAGAAGCATAATCTTCAAGATGCTAGCAAAAGTATGAATCCAAAACATCACGCAAAACACATCTAGGCGTCACCGCCTTCTTGCTCGTCACCTACATATATATAAGGAGAGGGTGAGCTTAGATACTCAGTGAATGATATTAGAAATAAAGGTTTAAAATGAATGATATCCGAGATCTTTATCAAAACAATACATAGCATAACTTGTACAAAAACAAGGGATGAACCAAGTTCATCTATCAAGTCTTTCAAAGCTTCAAGGGATGCTTACTAGCATCAATATAATACAAAGGATGACATTCCGGACAAACCCACGCGGTAAACCGTCGGTGGCAAGACAAGGGTACTAGTTGCATTATAGTCCCCTAGCATTAAGGACTTTCAAAACAAGAGTAATAGTTGCATTATAGTCCCCTAGCACTAAGGACTTTCCAAGAATGTCATCAAAACAAATATAATACTTGATACAAAACTAGAGATAATCATTCATGCTTGATCAAATACTTTTCCAAACGAAACAAAGCTTTATCAAAACTTATAACATAGCTTTATTAAAAATACCACTCACATAGCTTTTCGGGTGTGGGGATTACAAGCAAGGATCCAAGGCCTACAAGCACATAATAAATCCCATTGAATGCATTTCAAGAAGACAAGAAGAGATGCTCATGGATGGGTATGAAATGCATTCTTAAAACAAGCTTTTCATGAGTGCAAATGATTCCGGCATTTCTTTTCAAAACCAAGTCAAGACAAAGTAAAACATGCTGGGAGTTAAATCACTATTTTTCATCTAGGGAAAACATGCTAGGTACCAACCAAGTCTTGACCGAGGTGTGGTCCCGATGACCACATTCAAAGAAATGAAGTCGGGAAAATCTGGGTTTCCCTTCGAGGAACATGAAGAACATGAACATGAACATGAAGAACACAAAGAACATGAACGCTAAAATCTTAACTTGTTATTACAAAATCTGAGATTTCATGAGATGAGTTCGAAAACATGGACCTGGGTACCCATACTTGAAGGTTTCATGAAAACAAACACGAAAACACGGATCTTGATACAAACTTTCGGATCAAAACATGATTTTATTTCAAGAACACAAGACCATCATTTTCTCTTTCTAAACAAACTTCAAATCAATGCATGGCTCATGAATCATGCTAGATCATGCAATATAGTTAGATGACATAAAGAATAGCAAGAGCACATCAAGATTCTAACCTCAAAGCACGGATCTATCGGTTCAAGGTGTGGAGATCGAGCTTGGAAATCTATTCTCACTCTAAGAACTCTTCTTCCTCTCTTCCTAAAGCTTCTCTCTCTTCCTAGAACAAGATATAACAAAATGATGTAGGTTTCTCTACTGTCAGTAGACTTAATCCTCCGCTGGGACACGTGGCAACGACCGGTTGGTTCTTCTCAAGAAGGTGGCTGACTGACAAGACAAGTGCATGACAAGGTGTATACAACAAGTAAGGTAGCATTGACCCTCCGACAAGTAATGATCTCGGGTTAGGACAAAGGCTTCGGCAAATAAGGTTTCAATGATCTTAGCTAGGAAGGATAACACTTGGCCTAGCTATGCCACACCTCGGCCTAGATGTGCCACACCTCGGTCTAGGTCATACCAGTCCTAGCACAAGGTCACTAGGTGCAAGGTTCAAGGATGTCGGATGCCTAGATGATAGCATCTCGGCTTAGATGATGCACATCTCGGCCTGGGTGATGCACACCTCGGCCTAGATGATGACATCTCGGCCAATATGTCAGGGCGAAGGTGGAGGTCAGCCGAAGTGGTTCCAAGATGGTCCTAGGTGTAAGAAGTTCAAAGGTGCGACCTAGACTTAAGATGACCTCGGCCTAACACATGCAAGCAAGGAACAAAGCATGCAAACAACACTTAGATAAAACAAATCAAAGTCTGCAAATAGGCAAGCTTATTCAAGACAAGGATCATGCAATGCATGCAAGCATGACTAAGACAAGGTGAGGGTTGTTACATTCACAGCATGCATGGCATCTGTTTCAATAATAACTTTGTTTCATCCTCTCTGTAGAAGCACTGTGAGACCTTTATAAATGGCCCATAATTCAGCTTCAAGGTTGGTCCCAGTATGTAATCTGCCATAGTACCCACACAACCATGTTCCAGCTTCATCTCTGAATAAGCCTCCAAAACCTCCATTTCCATGCCTGCAACCATCTGTGTTGAGCTTAATGGTACTTGCAGGGGGAAGGCATCACATAACTAGTTTAAAAGCTAGTCTAGCACTTACAATATTCATATTAAAAGCCTGGTTGATTTCCTTGGTATAAGACAAGATATACTTCACACTTTCTTGGCTGGTAGCTGACAGATGGTCAAAAAATTTTGAATTTCTACTTTTCCAAATTTTCTAAAGGCAAACAACAAACACAGAATACCAGCAGAAAAAATCACTAAAATGTTTTTTATTTCTAGAATTAAAGATAATCCAATCCAGCCAAGGGGTTTGAAGCATATCCGTATACCATTTCCTACCAAACATAACTAGCCAAATAGCTTTGGCTTTGTAGCAGGTTCTAAAAAGGTGATTCAAATCTTCTACTTCACTGTGACTAGGGCATCTGGGATCAGAATTGAATCTCATTTTTTTCTCTCATTTGGTTAGTTAAGAGCTTGCCATGAAGAGCAGTCCACAAAAAACTTTTCAGTTTCTGTGGAAGTCTCAACTTCCAAAGCCAATTCCAGTCCACCTCTAGTCCTATACTCCCAGCCAAAATATTATAAGCATTAAAGGTAGAAAAACGACCATCAATAGAACCCCTCCAAGTAGGTACATCTATGAAAGAGAGCTGTGGTGAAGGTAAATTAATAACCAGAGTTGAAACGCAAGAAGGGATGTCAAGTAGATTCACAGCATCCCAGTGACCCTGATCACTAAGAAAGTCATTTACTTTAACACCATCAGTCTCATTTACATAAGATTGAAGTGTGTTGGGAACAATCTCCACAAAAGGCTTGTTACCACACCACCAATCTTTCCAGAAATCCATAATTCTACCACAACCAATCTCCTATTTCGCATCTTTCCTCAAGGTGTTTCTGGTTTTCAAAATGCCTCTCCAAACATGAGAGGTAGATCTATTTCTAGACCCCTCATACAAATTAGATGACTTAAGATATTTACTCTTAAGAACATTTTTCCACAATGCTTCCTCCTTACAAATCAATTTCCAACTCAACTTTACAAGAAGAGCTAGATTTTGATTCCTGGCTTTCCTGATCCCAAGACCACCAAGTTTCTTAGGTTTGCAAACATCATCCCACTTTGTAGGGTAATTTTGAAAGAAAAGTTAAAATATTGCCACAAGTAAAGGCTCAAAAGTCATTTTGCTTCATTTATTGTCCACAAGCTTAGCCTACTAAAACCCCCCAAATAAAGAAAAATCAGTGAAAAATCATACAAAGGTCAAGTTTGGCAAGTTGTCAAAAAGTCAAAAAGTTACTCAAAAAGTTTAAAAGTTATCATTATTCACCAAAAGTCAAAGATTACGGCTGCACAACTCCCAATCCTAATTTTCTTCTACACACTAATTTATACAATTTTTTAATACACATTTTTCCATAAAAAGTCAAAAAGTTAATCCAAACAATCATATTTTTTTTCTCAACTTTTCAGTCCAAAAAGTCAAAAAATACACTTATTTAGGACATCCCAAACAGTCCCAAAATATGTATTGTGTTAAGTTCAACCCAAATTTTCTTCATCCATAACAGCTCTCAACTTTTTTTAATGGTGCGTGAAGGATAGACAGTTTGCAAACGTAATTTTTGTAGACATTTTTGTATGTAAAAGACAAAGAGCATTAGAGATATTTATTATATATATCGTTCTGATAATGCAATATGTAGATTATATATATATATATATATATTTAAGTGTATGTATCTGTGTCTTGAGCTTGATTAGCAGTGAAAAACAAAGAAAAAGAAAGAAGTGATAGAACAAAAATCAAGTATTGAGATGCAAAACATTTAGGTCTAGTTGGGGATCTTTCAAAAAGATAAAAAGACAAAAAATTATTTAAAAAATTAAAAAGTTATCACTATTCATCAAAAATAAAATTATAAAAAAATTATTTTTATACAAAAAAAAGTACAACTCACTCTGCTGTGAGTTTCCTTTTGCTGACTTGGTGAGAATAAATTACACAGGCGGAGGCAAGCTTAAGGACGGTGCTGTTTGGCCCGTGGGGACCCATCACGAGTCCTATTTTGATAATCTGAACCGTTCAATGTGTAGAACTCGTCGAGTACTATATGTCTATAAAAAATCACGTTGATTGGATATCTCTAACTACATAATCAAATCAGTTTTGTATAAAAAAAAAATGGATGGTGTTATAGTAAATGGTTGAAAAAAATTAATCCGATCAAATAGCTATCGATATCTGATCAACATTATTTTTCACAAATATATAATATTCGATGAGTTCTACACATTCTACGGTTCCAATTATCAAAAAGGGACCCGTGGTGGGCTCCCATGAGCCGAACAACACCGTCCATTCAATATCCAAAAATGAGAAAATCATCTTTTTAGGCTATACGCTACACGCCGTCCCTTACCTCATTTCACCATACAACTTATTTTATTCTCATCTTCCCCTGTATACTAATTTATATAATTTTTTAATACAAATTTTTTCATAAAAAATTAAAAAGTTGTCCCAAACAAACATATTTTTTCCCTTAACTTTTTAATTCAAAAAATCAAAAAGTACACTTATTTAGGACATCCCAAAATCTAAAATCTAGATTGTTATTTTATTTTAGGTGACCATTAAAGGACTGTTTTAGAATCAACTTGGATAAACGAGTATCCCAAATCTACTATCTCACATTCTTCATTTAAAATCTGAACCAATAAAAATTTAGAGGTGCTGTTATGGTGTGCAACCCCTTAAAGTTGCACACCATATGTAACCAACACAAAAGGTGTAAATGAAAGGTGTAAACATAAAACAAGACAGCAAACAGAAAGACGTAAGTGTAAGGTGTAAGTTGCACATTTAAGAAAAGTCCAAAATTTAGATGAGAAGTTGGGCAAATATCTAAGAGAAATTGTGCTATGGGAGTTCAATTTGATGATAGTCACTTCGTCAACAGATCTAAGCATTGTGGATAATCTCAATAAAATCGAAAAAAAAAATTTAATCTTGCGGACTCACTCCAAAAAAAAAAAAAGTAAAATAAAATAATAATCAAAAGTAAATATGTATTTTGTTTTTTATATAACAGTAAAATATTACTGTGAATCAAAGTAATATGGAGTAAAATATTACTGTTTAAGTTAATTTTAATGGTAAATTTTTTTTTTTTTTTTTAAGAATTTCATAATCAATATGTATTTTATTTGATAGATTTTGATGAGAGAATGCTAAAACAAAAATGTTAGAGACCGCAAAAATTCTAAAAATGCTAATTTTATTAAAAACTAACATCTAAATCAAAAGTTATATTAGTTTGAAATTTAAAATATTAAATTACTCATTAAGTATATTTTGATAATAGTGATATATGTTGAACTTTTCAAGAAATTTTTTTCGTACCTGTTTTTCATGTATTAAAGTTTTATTACGACAGGATTTTAATCAAATCCCCTTAAAAAGAACCCTCAAAACAGATGAGATTAAAAAATAAATAAGTAATTTCATAGGGACGAGCGAAAATTGTTCACAGCATCCATGCTTTTTATTAATAGTGCTTTATTAATAGGGATAGAAATACATAATTCTGCTAACAAAAATCACCAATGTCACATATTTAGAATTTTTGTCTAGAATTTTTTTTTTTTAGAATGTTAATATGTGATCCAAATCCATTTTAAATGTAGACACCATGCTAGAGTTGAAATTAAATCACGTGTTCTTTCAAACAAAGACACGAATAAATAGTAAAAATTATAAGTACTAAGTTTTGTTTAACAAAAATGGTCAGTACTTGTTGGCGTCATATTTTAAATCTTCCAAAAAAGACATGAAGCATGGCAGCCCGCGATCAAGAAGATTAGGGACACAATGAGCTACAAGTGGTATAGGATTAGAAGACGCATGTAAGAAATTGATGTGGCAACTAGTAGTTAGTACAGGGGTGGACGTGGACTTAATAGTCCGCTAAGCCTATCCATGATTCATAAGATTTGGGATTATGACCGAGTTAGAGAATTTTTAGATCCAATTATAATATGGGCCGGACTTGGAAAGAATGACTCAAGTCCAGCCGGGTCAAACCCACCCATAAATTTTATTCTACAATATATTTTTTTTATAAATATACATATTTATATGTATTTTTTACATTGTTTAACTCTATTTTTTATAAGCATGTATTATGTATTACTAGTTAAGTGAAGAATTAGTTATAAAATTTGAACAACTATCCTTGAACAGGTTAAAGAGGCACCCAAATAAATAAATAAATTATATATTTTATTTTAAAATATAAAAAAATATGTATATTAAATAATATGGTAAATTACAGAAACCCTTTACACTATGATTCATTTGCACTTTAACCCCTTAAATTTCAAAACATAACAGTTAACCAACTCGAACTATTATTTTGTTACACTTAACACCTTCCGTTATGATTCTATCTCGAAATTTAAACGGAATCTGGTCATGTCTAAAATACATGATACTTATTGATTTTTTAGGACTATAATGCACTATCTAGTAATTCCATTTGCACTTTATCACCCTTATATTAGTGGCAAAATGCAAACATGATAAAAATTTAAATGTGTCATGTGTTTTACGTATAATATGATTTTGTATAAATTCGTAACAAAATCCTTATAGAAGAGATTAACTGTAACAAGATAATATTTTTAAGTGATACTATTGAGTTTTGAAGTTCAGAAGGACAACATGCAAATAGGTCATAGTTTAAGAGGGTTTACTATAACTTATCCTAAATAATGTCCCGGTTAAGTGCTCGATTTGGGGATTTTTTTATTTTGTTTTTGGATGAATTCGGGAATAAAGTTGTCGGCTTTTTGGCTTTCGAAGGTTATTATTGTAATTGCGAGCGTGCCAGTAAGGATCAATCAGTCCTTACAGAAATTTAATTGCCAACCAATTATCAGACGGTTGTGTTTTAGTTCTCTCAGCCTCAATGAAGAGGACTTTTACTGGTGGCCTGATTTAGGAGAATTAAGCAAAATATCAATCAAATAAAGAACAACTGAAGCATTCCATTAGAATGAATAACTTACAATGATTCAAACTCAGCCTCGTAGAGGTTTACAACAACAATCTACTTGAAACTACTCCTATGAATGAAGTACAGTGCAGAATTTAAAGTACTAGAATGTAAAGAACAGGAATGTAAAGAACAGGAAACGTAAAACTAAGTAAAGTAGAATAAGACTGGTTTTTTGGATCTGAGTCTGGGGGGTTTTTTGGGGCCTTCTCTGCTATTTATACTGCTCAAGGATGACCATCGAACTGTATTTTCAACCGTCGAACTGCTCCTCTATGATCGCTGATCATGTTGCCTCAAGATTAGCTCCATTACGCCATCACTTGCAGTTAGGCTTCCCTCCTAAATTTGAATTTAAATGTGAGTAACCGTTGATGCCACATCACCTTGTATCTCTTTGTTAATCCACTGCTACTCAGATCTCGTAACAACCAATACTAACTGCCACGTGTACGATCAAGATCAAAGATTTGAATAGTCTTCCCGAACTACCCTTACTTTGCCACGCGTCGAATTGTAACTGGCATGTGGAAAAAATATGTAGCCAACATTACCCCCCGCACTAATATACCCAGTACTTGGTGATATTAGTAGATCAAGGTCCCTTTCCCACGTCTTAGAACATGCATGGGTTTTGCATTCTCCCAGAAATGCAACTGTCATTCATCATCTGCATTAAACTCTCCTTCAATCTTGTGAACACCCCCACCACCTTAGTGTTCGAACAGACTGATACATTTTTTATGGCCGAATCAATTTTTCCCTTCATTGATCGAGCACACGAAGAGTCATATGATGATGACGTTCTTTCTCGAAAGAACCTCCATGCATTAATTAGCCACCTTTACCCACCTTTCTATATTCAGGTCATGGATGCCTTTGCAAATTATCGACCCTTAGACTTCGAACATATTGCCCTTAATTCTTCAATTCAGAAACTCACAAATATGGACATGGGAAGTTCTTCTTCTGACTCACCCTTGGATTACGAACAAACTGTTCTCAATCCTTTGATTCAGAAAGTTACAAATGTGGACATGGGAAGTTCTTCTTCACAACCCTCTATATGGGACAAGGCTGCGACTTCTTCCTCTTCTGGGGCTTCTGACTGGACAAGCTGGTCAAAACCTGAGGCCTGTGATTTGATGGAACGAATCAACCATCACTTTGTCGAATTTACTGACTCTTTAGAGTTCCCTTCTTATGCGCGAAGCTCGATGGTCTATCCCTACGTGCCTATTGACCATCGACGCAGTTTGGAGGAGAATCTACTTGTGGCATGGTATACATCCTCCATACCTACAAAGATAGTTCACGCTGCCCGACGCCTAGAAGAGGCACAAGGGTACAACCCATCATTCTTAGCCCAGAAGGCAAAGATTTGTTCTTCTGACTGGCTCGATTATATTAATGCCCTTGTTCCTTCTGCCCTTGTTCCATCTTCTGAAATAGAAGCATCTACACCTTCCCCTCCGCCAAATCCTTGCTGGACAGAGAGATTGAGGCTTGCCCTCTCCGCAGATAAAATCTTTCCACCTTACAAGCCTCCACCTTCCCCTACTCCAGCTGAGCGGAAGTAAGCTCAACTTTTGCTCGTGGCTTTCTCTCACTTGCCCTTCAATGTTCTTGAGGACGAAGTCCCTTTCAAGAACCTTCGATGGGCTTGTGATATTCTGACTCGAGGTCATGTCCTCAATCCCCTTGCCCAAGCAGAGCTTCACATGTTTTTGGACTAATTTCTATTGCTTCTCCACTGGCATTGGACCTCTATGGCTACCATACAATCTTTAGACCAATTCTCAACCCTTCGAGTTCATGCCCAGTACGAAGCAGAGAACTTCATTGAAGAATTTAATGATTTCAAGAATAAAGATTCTGCGTACTGGGATGACTTGGATATAGAGGAATTGGAATAAGGATGGAGAGAAACAACATTCGAAATAAAGGCTGAAGAGCTCTTTTACGAAGTGAGAGCACATCAACTCATGCAGTCAATGTTAGAAGAAATAGAGGATAGAATAAAGAAAGAACAGAAATTCATTGATCATAGTTGGACTAAATTTCATGATCTTGTTATTTATTCCATTCCCTATTTTTATGAGCGTGAGTTTATACCCAAATAGGGCCATTCGATGTAATTGCTCTTGTTTTAATACCACCAAGACTTTTTTTCTTTATTTGGCATTGTTTGATCTTGTCTCCATTTGTCTTTAAAAGCAAATTCAGGGCTTCGAACTGAACAACCTTATCCTTTGAATCTGGACTCAATTGTTTAAAATGAAACACTAAAAACCAACATGAACTTTTCCAATTTATGGAATAATAGTGGACAATTTTTGCTGATTTTCATTTAGAATCAGTGCTTCGAATTCGACAGTCCTACCCTTTAAAGTTTATTTCGATCATAACCAACATATGGTCATAGTCAGTATGATCAATCAGTTTTAAATTGACCATTTTTTCCTAGAATAACAGTCCATACTTTCAAAAATATGAAAGCTCCTTTTTAGGGTTGCACTGTTTTAGTCTAGAAAGAGAATCTTTCTTAAAAACAAACCAATTATTGGTTTTGATGTTTCGAACAGCAATTCTCATCCTTAAAGGATCTCAAGTCTTGCTTCGAAGGACATTACTTTCCTTGAGAAACCTAAAACAAGTCTTTAATTTCTTCGAAGTAAACTAATACTTGAGCATTCTTTCATCTATAAGTATGAAATGTACTTCGAAGCTGGCTTTTTAGTTTCGAAGCGGTTTATTATTTGACTTTTGGCGCCAAAATTTGGTTTCGAAGCCAAATACTATATTTCGAAGCTGGCTTCAACATCTGAGATGTGTTTTCCCTCTAAAAGTATCAATATTGGAGGAAGCTCTTCGTGTTTGTACTTTTAGTACTTAACGAATTACGCGACATATCTTCCGGACACAAGGTTTTTTCTTTTAAAACCTTTTTTATTTCGTGCTCTGAAATCATGCGCTCGCTCAACACACAAACCCTTTACCTCTACCAATCTTCCACTTCTCTCTACTCCCCTTCTTAGCTTCATCCTCCGAAAAAGTGTTCTATCAATGGCTTCTTCTTCATTGAAAATGCCAGTCATAGAGCGTGCGAGCCCATCTGTAACCCTGAAGAGGATCATCAATGTAGAATGTGAGAAGTACAAGGCTGGGGAGAAAAGTGCCATCGATGGACGCATCTTCATCCCTCGTCGTCATGAGCAACAAGACTATGTGCTTGGGCCAATATTCAAGGAGATTCTTATTGAGCTTTCAGCTCTATATTCTCGTCTAGAAGACCATTGTCTCCTATATGAAGGTGGCCTTGACTGGAGGAACTGGAGGACGAATCGCCCATACCGATGTTGGCCCACAATGAGACTAGAGTGGCAAGAATGGTATGATCGAGTTGTCCCTAATAGGACTCTGGACCTTCAAGAACTCTGCCTTCTTGATGCCCTCCGATTATCCAGGTTAACTATTCCTGAAAACCCTTTCTTGATTCCCGCTGCTCTGTGCTTTTGGAATTCTGTTTTTAATTTCTTCCAATTTAGATGTGGGATGATGGCCCCTACTGTCCTTGACATTTGCCATCTATTAGGATTATCTCCCATTGGAACCCCTATTGGACCGGATTATCTTGACCTAGGAGTCCCCTTTTCCCTCCCTTCTCTTAACTCATCCTATAGTGACTTTATCAAGGCTGAGAATGGAAGGGAGGGTCCTGTGATCGATAGGAAATTCTTTTCTTTCTTATTATATTGGCTTTGCAAGTTCCTTTTCTGCACCTCATCTCAAAGAATCATGCCCGAATTTGCCCCTCTTGCCAAAGCCCTTGTTTTATAGAAGAGGGTGGCTTTAGCTCCATACGTTCTAGGTCACGTATATAGAGCCTATTCTCTTTTCTGTGAGAAACCCTTAGATGCCAATCAATGAGGGCCATTTTGGATTCTTCAGCTTTGGTTTTTTGCTCATTTCACTGAGTTACAATCCAAATGCCTTAAATTTTTTGAACCCAACCCTCCTACTCATGGCATGAGGCTAGCCAATGCTTCACTTTATCCTTCTACTTTTGCTTTTTACTTTTCTTTCTTCCACCAACTTCCAGTTTCTCCTCCTTCCTACTGCTTCCGTCCTTTCGAACCCATCACCATTGGCCCATCTTGGTTGAAGAATTTCTTAAGTGATAGGCTCTGTGCTTTACCTACTTACAAAGACATATGGGCCTCTATTTTAATCCCTAGAGAATTATTCATTGGAACCTTGAACCCTAGAGCTTACAAATGCATTGTTGAGCCCTACTGTCCTGCTCAATTTGCTAGACAATTTGGCTTCTCACAAGGGGTCCCAATACCTCTCTGCAGTAACACCAATTTAAGTCTTACCACCAGGGATTTGAAAGTTCGACGGTCCAGACTAGAAGAGGCAATTTCTAAGTTTATACAAGACCTGATCAATTTTGAGTATACCCCTTTTCTTCCTCAAGGTAACATGTTGAAGAGGTACCACAACTGATGGGCGACCAATATGGAAGTATACCTGGCCATTTCTCCTCAAGACCTATTGATGGTATTGGATGTGCCCAAGCCCAAAGGAGTTGGAATTGTTACTTCTTCCACTGCCCTTACCACTTCGGTTCCTGTGCCTGCTACTACACAGTCTGCTCCTGCTACCTCAACTCCTCCTAGAATTACCCGAGCCGCCTCGAAGAAAGGTATACACCCTTGTTTCTTCTCCTTTTGCCTTCTTTATAATGCTCTTAGCCTTATCTTTAGTTCTTCTTTTGCGAAGGTGGTGCGGATGCCTCACAAGGAGATTCTCCTCAGAAGACCCAGGCTCTAAATCTTCTCAAAAGCAAACGGCAACAAAAGAAAGTGAGACTTTTACTTGAGCCTGAAAAGGAAGTACCTGAGGTTCAAGCAGAAGAAGAAGAAGAAGAAGAAACCCAAGAGCAAGAGTGACCCCTAAAAAGAAGGAAAAGAGTGACTGTCCCTTCTTCTAACTTAGTTCAAGATGAGACAACAATACAGAGAAAAAAGAAAAGAAAGATGACTGTCTCTCCTTCTGATTTCGTCGAAGATCCTGTATATGAGGCAGCTGCCAAGACGGTAGAGTAGGAACACTCTATGGCCATAATCATTTTCGAGAGAGCTAAGAAGAGACGGCAGCAAAAATTTCTGAGAGATGAAGCTGCTGCTGCTGATGCATTACAAAGGAAAACTGCAAGAAGGCAACAAATTACCGAACATTACTCCCTTCGTAGCTCTCCTATCATTGCCAACACTTCTGAAACAAGTAATTTCTTTTATGCTTATGCTATTTTTCCTTGTCAAATTTTTGGTATTGAAACTTGCCATTACTTTACATTTCTTCCTTTTGCAGCAATAACTACTGAGCCTATTCTTCCAATGAGGACTCCCTCAGTTTCAGTTGAGGTTGATCAGTTGCAGAACATGAGGACTATTCAAATCATCCTTCGACTTCCCAAGCCTGCATTTGATGTACCCTCCTTGAGACCAAGCATTCCTAAATTTCTTTCTTTTGGTTTGACTCCATATCTTCCCCATCTGACCTTTGACCCACCTCAATTCGATTTTCTTTCGAACCTTGCTCTTCCTCCTTCTTCCAAGGAAATTCCAACTGCTACTCCATCTCTGATGGTAGTTGATTCTCCTATAAAGGGTACTGGCAGCTCTCCAACCCATGGTTTATTATCGCTGCCTTGTTCCAGCCCCTCTCCCCTTGACTTATTGGTGGCTAGGACCATAGAGACTGCTAAAGATGCTCCACCCATTTCTCCTATCCCTATGGAGTCCTCTGTGCCTTCCACCACAGCTCTCTCTACGCCCCTCATGTCTATGGATGAGGTAGATATCTTCAAAGCAAGACTAGCCAGTATATTCGACATACCCTCTACCTCTCTAATAGCCAATGATGAGGCTAAGCCATTAGTCTTGGCTAACTCCTTGCTAGAAATCCTTGAAAGCTCCTCTTCCTCCAGTAGCAAGCCTTCTGAACCCTTAATGGACTTAGACACCTGCCTGGAATTATTAATCTCTTTTTCAAGGATCCCTTTTGAGGCTTTACAAAGGCCTATAATAAGAAATGGGTTCCTTCAGTGCTGCAAAGTTGCTGAACAGTCCGGCATGAATGTCTCGAATCATCTATCTCAGGTAGCAGCTACCATCGACTTCTACATCAACATTTGCCATGTTGCCAAGGCTGCAGAAGAGAAATTAGTGAGAGACCAGAGCTTTGCTTCCACAGTACATGCTGAAGCCTCAGGGCTAAAGGAACAACATTCCTCTGTCTCCCATTTTCGAACTCAACTACTGAAGAGGAAAGCTCAACTTGAGGAGGAGCTATCTGTAGTGAACCAGGCCTTAATCCGAACTGACACCAAACTGCAAATCACCAACCAAGGATTGGCCAATCGAAAGAAGGAAATGACTGCAGCTATTAAGTTGTTTTCATTATTTAACAATAGAAAATCTATTGTAAAAGAACAATTAAGACATTATAATGATTTTTGGGCCAATTTATGGCAAAATGTACTCAACTCTTTATGAAAAAACAAATTCTGATTTATTATTTGAGTACTCTTGTGTTCTTTTGCTTGACATTTATTCTATTCCTTGTGTTTCCCAAATAGTTGAAAAATAAGGCTTCAAATATCTACCATTAATCTTTTTGAGATGTATGTATCCATTCAAATTTCTCAAATGGTATGCTCCGAAAGGCAAGACTCTATGAATTTGATATGGTCCTTCCCAGTTAGGTGACCATTTACCAAACTTATGGCTTTTAATTCCTATTGGGAGTATTGTCTTCCATACCAAATTACCTTCATCGAAGCCAATGTGTTTGACTTTCTTATTGTAATTTTTGGCTGCTTTCTTCTTTTGAAAGAGAATGCTATTTAATGCTAGAATTCTGGTTTCATCTATTCCTTCTAATTCCAAGCACATACTCTGATGGTATTGCTCAGGATCTAGCTGGTCTTGGCATCTTACCCTCAAAGACTTAACATTAATTTCCACAGGCAACACAACATCATGCCCATACACCAAGGTATAAGGAGTAACTCCTGTGCTTGACCTTGGGAAAGTTTTATAAGCCCACAATACATCCAACAGTAAGTTATGCCAATCCCTAGGATTGTCTTCCACAACCTTTTGTATTCCTTTCTTCAAGGACTTATTGGATGATTTAGCCTGGCCGTTGGCTTGTGCATAATAGGAGGTGGAATTAACAAGGCTAATTCCAAACTTTGCCACAAAAGACTTCACCATTTTCCCATCGAACACAATCTCATTATCAACAGTTATAGTTTGTGGGATGCCAAACCTATGGATTAAATCCTTGATGAATCCAATGACCTCAGTCTGGTCTACAGCCTTGTAAGGCTTAACTTCGACCCACTTGGTGAAGTAATCAGTAGCCACTAAAATGAATCAATGATGCTTCGAAGAGGGTGGGTGTATTTTTCCCATCATATCCATGGCCCATCCTCTGAATGGCCAAGGCTTTACTACTGCATGCAGGTCAGTTATGGGCACATGCCTTATTGTGCTATGCTTCTAACATGCCTGGCAACCCTTTGCATATTCAATGCAGTCTTTAAGGATAGTTGGCCAATAGTAGGAATGCCTTCGAAGCAACCATCTCATTTTCACACCAGGCTGATGAGCACCACAGATGCCTTCATGAACCTCAGCCATAGCTGTTAATGCTTCTTTTGGTCCTAAACATTTCAGCAATAAACCATCTCCCCCCCCCCTTTTGTAGAGAGCATTGCTATATATGATGTATTGCAGAGATTGTAATTTAATTTTTCTGCTGGCCTTCGAGGATGGGCCAGCCAAGTACTGCATTATTGGATGCCTCCAATCTTATTCCTGTAAGTCATTATGATTGACTTCCAGGACCATATTCCTTTTATTTAAGGGTGGTATAGATTTCTGGTATGTTGTTTGGCTTATGTCCCTTTGGATATTATCCCTCATTTTGAAATTCGAAGCTTTCTGAGCCACATCATTAGCTCTATTATTCAAGAATCTTGGGACATGAGTAACATTTGCTATTTGAAGTTGAGAAAATAGATGTAATGCAACAACATAGTATGGCAACATGCTTATACTTTGACATTTGAAAATCCCTTTCACTTGGTTAACCACCAATTGAGAATCTCCAAATATGTCAACTGCATGAACTTGTAATCCAATAAGAATTTCCAATCCCACTATTAAGGCTTCATATTCAGCTTGATTATTAGAACAAGCAATTTTATCCACTCTGAAACCATGTGTGGTTTCTATTCTTTGTGGTGACTTCATCACTACACTAATTCCAGTTAGGCCATTGGCTTTCGATCTATCGAACCACATTTTTCATGGCTCAACACTACCCATACCAAGTTCCATTATCTCTTGGCTCTCTGTTTGAGATGGATGGTCAGCCAAAAAATTGGCTAAAACTTGTCCTTTCACTGCCTTTTGGGGAACATATTCTAAATAAAATTCTGACAAGGCTAATACCCATTTGCCAATTCTTTGCCTCAACATAGGTCTAGATAACATATACTTAACCAAATCTGTGGTTGCAATTACCAAGACAGTTGTAGGCAAAAGATAATATCTCAATTTTATTGCAGCAAAATACAATGCAAGGCACAGCTTTTCTACAGCTGAATATTTACATTCACAAGAATTTAAAAACCTACTAAGGTAATAAACAGCTTGCTCCTTGCCTTCTTCATTGTCTTGGGCTAAGAAAGCTCCCAATGAATCTTCTACTGCAGCTATGTACAACTTCAAGGGCTTATCGCCCTTTGGTGGCATTAGCACTGGAGGGTTGGCCAAGTAGGCTTTGATTTCTTCGAAAGCAATTTGATACTCTGCTGTCCATACAAATTCCTCTTCATCTCTTAACTTGATGGGGGTCTAGCTTCAATGATGGCTTTGGCTTTATTCTGGTCAATCTGTATTCCTTGCTTGTGTACTACATAGCCCAAGAAATTTTCAGATGATACGCCAAAAGCACACTTAAGAGGATTGAGTTTCAATTTGAACTTTCTCATTCTTTCGAAAACTGCTTCTAAGTGCAACAGATGCTCCTCCATGGATTGGGATTTAACTACAATATCATCAATATAACACTCTAAATACCCTCCAACGAGGTCGTGAAAGATAGTGTTCATAGCCCTCAGATATGTAGCCTCAGCATTCTTCAGACCAAATGGCATTGTAACCTATTCGAAGTTGTCAATATTTCCAGGACATCTGAATGCTGTTTTGTGGACATCCTCCTCTGCAATGTAGATTTGGTTATAACCAGAGTGCCCATCCATCATTGATAAAATTTGATGCCCTGCTGAACTGTCTACCAGCAAATCTACTATAGGCATAGGATACTCATCTTTTGGAGTTGCTAGATTTAAGTTTCTAAAATCAATGCATACCCTCATTTTACCATTCTTCTTAACTACAGGCGCAATATTAGATAGCCATTTAACATACCTGGCTGTCCTAATAAAGCCTGCCTTGAGTAGTCTAAGAATTTCCTCATTAACTTTCTGAATCACTTCTGGACCCATTCTTCTTGGTTTTTGCTTGTATGGCTTGAAGTTTGGCTTCATAAGGAGCCTATGTTCCACTAATGACACATCCAATCTTGGTAGTTCATTATAAGACCATGTGAAACAATCTTTATATCTCCTCAGAATAACCAACAACTGGTTCCTGTCAAGAGCATTCAACCAAGCACTTATATAAATGGGTTGTTGTACAGAACCTTCCCCTAAATTTATTTCTTCTAGGGGGTCTTGTATTTGAGAACTTGCTGAAGCTCCTTCTTTGATTCCTTCTGGTTTCGAAGCAATCTCCTTGCTGTATTCTATTCCCAGGTTCTTTGATTCAACCTCTTTACCCTCCTCTTCATAGACAAAGTCTGTCTACAAGGCTTCTTCTTCC
Organism: Camellia sinensis; assembly: GCF_055761805.1. Taxonomy (NCBI): domain Eukaryota; kingdom Viridiplantae; phylum Streptophyta; class Magnoliopsida; order Ericales; family Theaceae; genus Camellia; species Camellia sinensis. Next base: position 117,124,328 of record NC_138974.1, read on the forward strand.
TGTATTTCCTGGATTTTTGTTTCAATGTCCAATGTACAGTATTTATCAAGGGCCAAAACTTTGGCTTGTTGCTGCTCATACTTGTAGCCAATTATCATGGCTTCTTTCTCTTGCTCCTGCACTTTCTAGACTATTGACTTTACATCCAATATTGAAAACTTAATTAGAGCCAAAGACTTGACTTCTGGTTCTTCATCTCTTTGCCTACAACCAGGCATCATTGTCATCTTTAACGACAACCTCTTTATCAGCACTCTCCTGGACTAAGTGCTTCAGGTGTGTCACTTCCTCATCAGCTGTCACTTCGGCTGAGCCATCAGATTTCCTTAATATACTAAGTGGTGTCACTCCCTCAATATACAACTTGGCCTCTGTGAAGTCTGCGCAGGCTATGAAAGGTTGAGGATCTGCATCAATTTCCTCTGTCTCTCCATTGCCTAAGGCCATCATTATTTTCTGATGCAAAGATGAAGGCACACATTTGTTAGTGTGGATCCAATCTCTACCGAGTAAAGCATTGTACTTAGCATTACTGTCGATCACAAAGAACGCCGTCATGCAGTCCCTGGTTTCCATACTCAGGTTGATGGGTAGAATTCCTTGAGCCATCTGTCTGTCTCCAGCGAAACCAACAACGGTTGTACTGGTTAGGATTAACCTGGGATTCCTTTTCCCTAATTTCTTCAAGGAAGATTTCGGTATTAAGTTCACCGCTGCCCCATTATCCACCAAGACTCGGTTCAATTGTATCCCATCGAAGAAGGCCTTAATATACAAAGGCTTGACATGTTGTGTCATAGAATTCGAGGAATACTCAAAAGGATATGAAAGGTTAATACTCACCACTTCTTCACTCTCATATTCAGTTTCCATTAGGGTAACCATTCCGGAATTATCTTGCACCATATTCACTTGTGAATCTTCACTAAAGATTGGAATTGGGTCAATTTCTTGTCCCTCTTGATTCTCATCTCCAGCTTGGAATTCATACGGTAGTATGTGTACCATGTTCACTGACACTGAGCCAAATTGGATGGCTGGCTGTGTCTGCTTCTCCTTTTGGTCACCTTGTTCAGTTACTTCAAAAGCATCCGCCATGCTGCTCTCTGGCACTTCATCCTTCGAATGGTCTGTCACGACTGGTTTTTCAACTAGAAATGTTTGTTCAGCCATGAAGGCTTCGAACATTTCTTCCTCAACCATTTCTTTCTTTTGGCCCAAGCCAACTTCTTTCTCCGTCTCGCTATCACTCTCCATCAATGCCTTCTCCAATCCCGCTAAACTGGACTTCTCTCTGGCTTTTAGTTCAGAGTGAACTTTGGCCAACTGTTCTCTGCTGCAACCCACTTTGCCTTGTAGAGTTGGTTTTGGAGTATGGTCTGACTTGGATTCTTCTTTTCTTCTATTTGTACCAATGAAGAACTCTCTCAATTCTCTTTCAGGTCTCGCTGGTACTGAGTGTACCTACGCTGAATTTTTCTCCTTTGTGATCTAGAAATTACAGGGATCATATCTGGTTCCTTTGTTTTTGGGTGCTTAAGCAACACCCAATTGTTTGGAACCACCAAAGGAGGCTTAACCATCCTGCCTTGGTTTCCAATTACATCTCTTTGGGTAAATACTTCCCTAGGTTTATTCTAAATCACAAACCAATCTAGGACAACAAGTACCCACGAACCTACTGACCCTGCTGTTGAATTGCTTCTTTCCTCCTTCGAAGCCATCTTCAAAGCTAGCTGCGAAAGCCACTGCTTGGTCCTGACTTCATGCTTTGGGCCTAACTCAGACCTTAGATGAAGGTGTCCACTTTTTGTCTTGCGTGAGGCTGGTCTAGGGGACCAATCTCTAGCTTTGATCCCATAAACTGAACCTCTCTCCAATCTCCTCTCAGAATGACTGCTCTTCATTTTGTAATAATTAGGCGACCTGGATTCATGTAAAGGCCTCTTGCCTTTGGAATGCATCCTATCAACTGTTAGTTCAACCCTCAATGGCTGCTGCATGACACCCCATGGATATGGCCTTTTATTGTAGGCATTGGTTGTTTTAGGACGTCTCTGCACATCCTTGTAGTATTGCTTCCCATCAATTGGAAGTCCTTTCAACCACTTGTAGCTTAGTCTACACCTAGGACACATCCTCTACATTACAGTTGCTTTTAAGGAATCGTCATCCAGTGCTTCTTCCTCAGAGTCTTCCCTCTGGTGTGAGAAACCTTGTCCAATAGCTGGTAGATTTTCAATGTCTTTCTTGATAGTTGTCTGGTTGGCCACATGCATCTCCACATTGACTTCTTCCAATTCTTTCAAAGACAGGTTCTGAAAATCCGGCATAATGACATTGGCAGTCACCACTCCAATTTTTGGAAATGGATTACTGTCGATCCCCATGGTCTTTTTAGCTTTGGTTGGGAATTTCAAACTTCCTTTCCGAATTTGTTCTTGGATCCTGTCTCGAAAAACAATACAGTTCTTAGTCGAGTGAGACCAAGAATTATGCCATTTACAATATACTTTTCCTTTAAGTTCATCAAGAGATGGAATTTTAACCCTTTTTGGTACCTTAAGGAAGTTGGCCGCAAGCAAATTATCAAAAATGCCATCTGCCTTAGTTAAATCGAAAGAGTATTTCCTGTGAAGGTCTTTTTTTTTAAACTGCTGGTCAATTGTTGTATCCTTATGAATTAATACTTTACAGATCACAGGTTCTTTCCCCACAATCTCTACTGCATCAATCTCATAGTTAGGATCTTTGTAGTATGTCTTGTATGATGCATTATTTCAATCTTGTTCCTCTTCTAGTAATGCTTCATACCTAGATACCTTATAAGTCAGTTTCACTAAGTCCCTGAACTCTGTTGAGTCAAACTTCTTTCGAAGCCTAAACTCTAAGCCACTTTGAGCCAATCTTATGAATTCTGGCTCTGGCAAGATGACTCTACATTTATTTCGAGCCCATTCAAATCTGGCAATAAACTGAGTAGCCTTCTCTTCAGGCCTTTGACTCAATCTTGCCAGGTCTGCCATGGAAACCTCTGGCTCCGATTGGAAGAATTGGGCATGAAATGCCTCTTCTATTTGTTGCCAAGTTTGAATTGAGCCAGGTGTAAAGTTAATGTACCATACAAATGCTCCCCCAGTTAGAGAGTTTGGGAAGAGTTTTAGGTTCATATAGTCATTATGTAATGACCCTCATCACTGTTTACCGAATAACCACTGATTACCGTTAAACTGAACTGATTATGACTGATAAGTGAACTGAATAAACTACTGAACTGACTGACTGAAATTGAAACTGAATTGACTGAGTATATCTGTTCAATTGTATGTCTATCTGTTTGATTGTTTGATTATCTGTTTGTGTTTTATGTTTAAATTTGCGAATTTAAGGCCTTATCGGCGGCCGAATCCGAAATTGATTGATGTTCTACGATCGTTAGAATTAATGTGAATTTATGGCATATTTACCTGAAAACTGATTAGGTATGATTAAATTAGATTAAAATGAGTTAAATTGCATTGTTGCACTTATTTACCATTTTGCCACACCTAGTGGCCCACTACTTGGACTATTGTTGAGCCTTAATACACATTGAATCAACACAATTCATCAGCCTTCTCCTTGTTATTGCTGACCATAGAGAGAGAGAAACTAGAAGAGTTGATTTCAACTTGTTTCATTATGAATTGGCTTGAATCTTGGTAGAATTGAAGGTTGATAGCAACATTGACCCATAATCCAAGACCTAAGGTAGATCATTGACCTTCTTTATTGTGTATTTGAACTTATTCTGGCTTAATTCTTGGGCCTTTAGTGATTTAAGGCATGAATTGGTTCAATAGTGTTGAATTGGAGCTCATTCCATGCATGCATGTTTGAATTGTTGAATTTTAAGTTGTTTTCATGGAGAATTGTCTCATGCATGCTCATAGTTATATTAAGTCCATGTTTTCATCTTGTTTTTGGAACAATTGGCTCCTTAGAGCATCAAATTGAAGCTTTAAAATGAGTTAAATTCATGCATGTTTTCATGTTCTTCATATTTATGGAAATTGGTTTGAATTGGATTTATTTGAAACACCCTTGGGCTTAATTTTACAAATTAAGCTTTGAATCATGTTAAAATATGAGTTTTGATGTGTTTTCTGGAAAATTGGCCCAAGAGGATCGAAATTTATGGTTTAAAACTTGGTTTTGAGCTTGAGGTTCAAATCTGGAATTTCCAGAATTTGGACTCACGCTCGAGCAGGGTGACTGGCGCTCGAGCGTGGAAATCGTGCTCCTAGCATTTTGTTCTGTTTTGAAGTCCGCTCGAGCAGAATAATTGATGCTCGAGCGGGACGTTGTGTCTCATGCTCGAGCGGGTGTCGAGCGCCCAATCGAGCGTGATATTCGCCTATCCAGCACTTTTGACTGTTTTACAGAACGCTCGAGCGGGTAAGTATATGCTTGAGCGGAAGCCTTTGTCTGCATGTCCGCTCGAGCGGTTTAACATACGCTCGAGCGTGACCCCTGTTTTCTAAAAAGTTTGAAAATGCTTTTTCAAGTGCATCTTTGCATCCTCATCTCATTCTAGGCATTCTTAGGCCTAGTTTAAGACATCTTACTGAGGATATAGATGTAGAACACACCGAGGCAATTAGGGTTTAAGTTATTATGCTTCCCAACTGTGTAGCTTAGTGTGTGTTCAATCTGTAACTGTGTAGGGTTGGCTTTCCGAGGAGACGCTCTAGCCTTACTGTAGCCCAGAACTCTGTGAGTAACAACTGTGTAAAGATATGTTCAAAATGATTATCTTCTGAACAAGTGAACTGTACTGCTTTCTGAACTGTTACTGTTAATTGAATGAATGTATGTCCTATATTCTGAACTGTATTGTGGCATCCTTAGTAACTACTGTTTACTGTTACTGTTACAGAGATCTCTGTCGGTTCCCTCGTTGGAACCACTACTGTTACTGACTGATGGCCATCATTTACTGCTCGGTCTCTTAAGACCTACTGTTCACTGTACTGTTATGCTAATGGATGTACCACATATGACTGTACTGACTAAACGACTGAAATACTGGTTTATTGAACTGTTTTCATTACTGTAAGGACATTCATTCTTAACCCCTTTACGCATTGTGTTATTCACTGGGCTTTAGCTCACTGCTCATATATATATGTAGGCGTACAGGCACCAGACCGCAGCTAGGAGCGTCGGGGTAAACTCCTATTTTGTCGAGCCAACCTATGTGCCTCAATGCGAGGTTCCGAGCCTGTCAAGCTACGGCTTAGGGGTGTTTTTAATTTCCCCGTCTATCTCTGTATCTGTTTTGTACGACTGTATAGACTGTACTGTACTGAATGATTGTATATATGTACATACTGTTTTGTCTGACAGTATATATATGAATGAAAATTCTTTTTGCATACAGATTATCACAGCTCATTGGATACTGTCTATTTACTGTTTTGGCTTCCGCCGGCCCCTCTACTCTATATTACTGTATTACTGTTAAGCAGGCCTTCGGTAATCTCGGATTACTGGCCGGTTACGGTGCTAAACCCATAGGGGCGGGTTTGGGTCGTGACAGAGTGGTATCAGAGCGATACTTACCACGAGTTATACCGCACACATGTGTCCAAATGAGTTATAGGATGTCCTAGAAAAGTTATTAGGGCATTACATGAGCATGATAAGTGTGTGGTTATGACATGACTAGATATATGCTAATGTGTTAATCCGTTTAAATGAATGACTGCCTATGTTAATAACTGTCATAACTGCCTATAGTGAAATGGATAATGCGAGAACTGCAAATGAATCTGAGAGCTCATCCTCTGAGGCGAGAATGGCGAGACTGGAAAGAATGATGGAATTAATAACTGAGAGATTAGATCAACAACAGAATCAACAGCCTCCACCTCCTCCTTCGGTACAGCCGGAACCGAATGCTAATGTTAATGATGGGGACATAATTGCTCTCACCCACAAGTTCAGCAAAATGAAACCGCCATCCTTTCAGGGAGGCCTTGAACCGCTAAAGGCTGAAGCATGGGTTCTTGAAATTGAAAAATTGTTTGAGGTTTTTTCGTGCTCTAAAGCACATAAAGTGCTATTGGCCACCTTTACTCTGCAGGAAGAAGCTAGAAGGTGGTGGATGCTTATCCGTAATGAAAATACTATTATGACTTGGGCTCAATTCAAGGGAGCCTTCTTCAAGAAGTATTTCCCTCAGTGTGTTAGGGATAGAAAGGTGACTGAGTTTGAACAGCTGAAACAGGGCACAATGCCCGTTGCTGAATATGAAACAAAGTTCACCGAACTTGCTAGATATGCACCACACATGGTGGACACCGAGTACAAGAAGGCCAGGAAGTTCGAAGGTGGCCATAATGTTGCAATTCTCGACAGAATTAATGTTCTAAAGCTACCAAACAATGTAAATGTTCTTGACCGAGCCTTGATGGCTAAATCGAACATTGAGGCACTAAAAACTGAAACACCAGCATTTGAATGGCGTGGGAAAAGGTAGGGTTTTAAATTCAACAAAAGCAAATATAACCCGTTGAACAAGAAACAGAATACGGGGTCAACAACTAGCCCCAGCCAGGAAAGTGGTTTCATACCACCCTGTTCTGAGTGTGGCAAGAAGCACAAAGGGGTCTGTTACAAAATATCTGGAGCCTGTTACAGGTGTGGCAAGGTGGGCCACATGGTTAAAGACTGCCCCTCTGCTCCACAAACCAGTAGTAAAACTGCACCAAGCGTGGCAGCATCAACTGTCGCACCAAAATCGAACCCCAAAGCTACCGAAAAAGAGCCTATGAGGCAGGGTCGAGTGTTCGCCCTAGTACCGGGAGATGTGCAGAATACCGAGACCGTTGTGTCAGGTATTCTCTCTATTTGTACTCAAAATACTTATGTGCCGATTGATTCGGGATCTACGCATTCATATGTGTCGCATGCTTTTTCGCGAAAACTGAATAGACCATTAGAACCCATGAACTATCTGTTAGCTGTATCATCACCCATTGGGGTATCTATGACCTGTGCATATATGTACCCTGCTTGTGAAATTATTGTTGGAGATGCACATTTGTTTATTGACTTACTGCCTCTGAACATTGATCATTTTGACGTAATATTGGGAATGGACTGGTAAACGAAATACCATGCTACCATAGACTGTGTAACGAAACAAGTAGTTTTCCGTCCACTGGGTTTACCCGAATTTGTATTTAATGGGGTTGGAGTAGTACCTCCTCCGTATTTGATTTCATCTGTGAAAGCTGTTAAACTGATTAGAAAGGGGTGTAAGGGGTATCTGTTCTATATTGACTGTATCTACTGATGATAATGCGAACGTGAACAGTATTCCTATAGTCAGAGAATTCCCAGATGTTTTCCCAGATAGTCTACCAGGGGACTTGATTGATAGGGAGATTGAATTCACCGTTGATGTGATTCCGGGTACCCAACCAGTATCTAAAGCTCCTTACCGAATGGCTCCGACTAAACTGAAGGAATTGGAAGAGCAACTGCAGGAACTGCTGGATAAAAAGTTCATCAGGCCCAGTACTTCACCGTAGGGCGCACCTGTTTTGTTTGTAAAGAAGAAAGACGGCTCACTGAGACTGTGTATTGATTACCGTGAACTGAATAAGGTAACCGTGAAAAATAAATACCCATTACCACGTATTGATGACCTGTTTGATCAGTTACAGGGTGCTCAAGTGTTCTCTAAGATTGATCTCAGATCAGGATACCATCAGTTGAAAGTTAAACCAGAAGACATAGACAAAACTGCTTTTCGAACGAGGTATGGACATTATGAATTTTTAGTTATGCCTTTTGGAGTTACCAATGCACCTGCTGCATTTATGGACCTCATGAACAAAATCTTTAAACCATTCCTCGATGACTTTATTGTTGTATTCATTGATGACATCCTGATTTATTCTAAGACTAGAGAAGAACATGAACAACATCTGAGACTTGCCCTACAGACCCTAAGAGCACAGAAACTTTATGCTAAACTGTCTAAATGCGAATTTTGGCTTGATCATGTTATGTTTTGGGGGCATGTTGTTAGCAAAGATGGAATTTCTGTTGATCCGCAGAAAATTGAAGCTGTAGTGAACTGGCCTAGACCAACAAATGTGACAGAAGTTCAAAGCTTTTTGGGACTAGCCGGGTATTACAGAAGATTTGTCAAAGACTTCTCCAAAATTGCCTTACCATTAACTCAACTGACACAGAAGGGGATGTCATTTGACTGGACTGACCAAAGGGAATCAGCTTTCTAAGAGTTGAAGACTCGACTCGTAACTGCACCGATTCTTACCCTACATTCAGGTACGGATGGTTTTACCATATTTAGTGATGCTTCTCATAAGGGTTTGGGGTGTGTTTTAATGCAGAATGGGAGAGTTATTGCCTATGCTTCCCGACAACTGAGACCGCACGAAAAGAACTACCCGACCCATGATCTGGAACTTGCTGCAGTAGTATTTGCACTAAAAATCTGGCGTCACTACCTTTATGGGGCGACATGTGAAGTATATACCGACCATAAGAGTCTGAAATATTTCTTCACACAGAAAGAACTGAACATGAGACAGCGGAGATGGCTAGAACTGATTAAAGACTATGACCTACAGATTTTGTACCATCCGGGAAAAGCCAACACCGTTGCCGATGCACTGAGCCGGAAATCGATTGGAAATTTAGCCTGTTTGCTTACTGGACAGAAAGAATTACTTTGTGACCATGAAAAATATGAGATTGAAATTGTTTTACGAGAACAAGGTGGAACAATAGCTGCTATTTCTGCTCAACCAGCATTGATTGAAGAGATTAAAGAGAAACAGCAACTAGATGACTTCTTGAGGAAGATCATCGAAGAAAAGGAAACTAAACCAAGACTGGGTTTCAAATTTGAAAGTAACATACTGAAATTTCAAGAAAGACTGTGCGTACCAAATGATTCTGAATTGAAAAGAAGAGTTCTGCAAGAGGGCCACAATTCAAAATTTTCTATCCATCCAAAGAATACGAAAATATATCAAGATCTGAAACTGAATTTCTGGTAGCTGGGAATGAAGAAAGAAATTGCCGATTTTGTATCAAAATGTCTTCATTGCCAACAAGTCAAAGCCGAACAACAACGACCCGCAAGCTTATTGCTGCCCTTACCGATACCGAAGTGGAAATGGGAACATATTACCATGGATTTTATCATTGGATTACCTCGCTCTAGTAAAGGTATGGACTCAATTTGGGTTATTGTTGATAGACTGACTAAATCTGCTCACTTCTTACCTGTTAAGACAATTCATAATGCGGACAAATTGGCTATACTCTATATTGATGAAATTGTTAGATTGCATGGAGTGCCTGTGTCCATTGTTTCTGACAGGGATTCGAAGTTTACATCAAGATTTTGGCAAAGCTTACAGACTGCATTGGGTACTGAATTGAGACTGAGTAGTGCCTATCATCCTCAAACAGATGGTCAATCAGAAAGGACCATCCAGACTTTGGAGGATTTACTGAGAATGTGTGTCCTTGATTTTCAGGGAAACTGGGAAAGTCATTTGCCCTTAGCTGAATTCACCTACAACAACAGCTATCATTCAAGTATTGGTATGGCGCCTTTCGAGGCATTGTATGGCAGAAAATATAGATCTCTAATTTGCTGGGCAGAAGTTGGAGATGGGCCTTTGCTTGGGCCCGAGATTGTATACGAAACAACTGAGAAAGTGAAACTGATACAATACAAACTGAAAACTGCGTAGAGCAGACAGAAGAGTTATGCTGATGTTAGAAGACGAGATAGAGAATATGAAGTGGGTGATCACATGTTTGTGAAAGTGACACCGATAAAAGGCCAGACTCGTTTTGGCGTCAAAGGCAAGTTAGCGCCGAGATATGTCGGACCATATGAGATTATCGAGAAAATTAATCCGGTGGCGTATCAAGTTGCGCTTCCTCCTGAAATGGAGCATGTGCACAACGTCTTCCACATTTCTATGTTGAGGGACTACCTCCGGGATCCTTTCCATGTAATAGAGCCAACTCGTGTAGTGCTGAGTGTCGACTACACTTACGGGAACGGCCTATTCAGATTGTAAACAGACGGATCAAGAAGTTGAGAAACAAAGAGATCCCGCTAGTGAAAGTCGACTAGCAAAACCATGGTGGTGTGTATGCCACTTGGGAAAGGGAAGATGACATGGCTAAAAGATATCCTGAACTGTTTCCACTGAACCCTGTTTTCTTTCAGAATGAAGGTAACTCGAGTTTAGAGGACTAAACTCTTTTTAAGGAGAGGAGACTGTAATGACCCTCATCACTGTTTACCGAATAACCACTGATTACCGTTAAAATGAACTGATTATGACTGATAAGTGAACTGAATAAACTACTGAACTGACTGACTGAAATTGAAACTGAATTGACTGAGTATATCTGTTCAATTGTATGTCTATCTGTTTGATTGTTTGATTACCTGTTTGTGTTTTATGTTTAAATTTGCGAATTTAAGGCCTTATCGACGGCCGAATCCGAAATTGATTGATGTTCTACGATCGTTAGAATTAATGTGAATTTATGGCATATTTACCTGAAAACTGATTAGGTATGATTAAATTAGATTAAAATGAGTTAAATTGCATTGTTGCACTTATTTACCATTTTGCCACACCTAGTGGCCCACTACTTGGACTATTGTTGAGCCTTAATACACATTGAATCAACACAATTCATCAGCCTTCTCCTTGTTATTGCCGACCATAGAGAGAGAGAGACTAGAAGAGTTGATTTCAACTTGTTTCATTGTGAATTGGCTTGAATCTTGGTAGAATTGAAGGTTGATAGCAACATTGACCCATAATCCAAGACCTAAGGTAGATCATTGACCTTCTTTATTGTGTATTTGAACTTATTCTAGCTTAATTCTTAGGCCTTTAGTGATTTAAGGCATGAATTGGTTCAATAGTGTTGAATTGGAGCTCATTCCATGCATGCATGTTTGAATTGTTGAATTTTAAGTTGTTTTCATGGAGAATTGTCTCATGCATGCTCATAGTTATATTAAGTCCATGTTTTCATCTTGTTTTTGGAACAATTGGCTCCTTAAAGCCTCAAATTGCAGCTTTGAAATGAGTTAAATTCATGCATGTTTGCATGTTCTTCATATTTATGGAAATTGGATTGAATTGGATTTATTTGAAACATCCTTGGGCTTAATTTTACAAATTGAGCTTTGAATCATGTTAAAATATGAGTTTTGATGTGTTTTCTGGAAAATTGGCCCAAGAGGATTGAAATTTATGGTTTAAAACTTGGTTTTGAGCTTGAGGTTCAAATCTGGAATTTCCAGAATTTGGACTCACGCTCGAGCGGGGTGACTGGCGCTCGAGCGTGGAAATCATGCTCTTAGCATTTTGTTCTGTTTTGAAGTCCGCTCGAGCGGAATAATTGACGCTCGAGCGGGACGTTGTGTCTCATGCTCGAGCGGGTGTCGAGCGCCCAATCGAGCGTGATTTCCGCCTATCCAGCACTTTTGACTGTTTTGCAGAACGCTCGAGCGGGTAAGTATACGCTCGAGCGGAAGCCTTTGTCTGCATGTCTGCTCGAGCGGTTTAACATACGCTCGAGCGTGACCCCTGTTTTCTGAAAAGTCTGGAAATGCTTTTTCAAGTGCATCTTTGCATCCTCATCTCATTCTAGGCATTCTTAGGCCTAGTTTAAGACATCTTACTGAGGATATAGATGTAGAACACACCGAGGCAATTAGGGATTAAGTTATTATCCTTCCCAACTGTGTAGCTTAGTGTGTGTTCAATCTGTAACTATGTAGGGTTGGCTTTCCAAGGAGACGCTCTAGCCTTACTGTAGCCCAAAACTCTGTGAGTAACAACTGTGTAAAGATATGTTCAAAATGATTATCTTCTGAACAAGTGAACTGTACTGCTTTCTAAACTATTACTGTTAATTGAATGAATGTATGTCCTATATTCTGAACTGTATTGTGGCATCCTTAGCAACTACTGTTTACTATTACTGTTACAGAGATCTCTGTCGGTTCCCTCGTTGGAACCACTACTGTTACTAACTGATGGCCATCATTTACTGCTCGGTCTCTTAAGACCTACTGTTCACTGTACTGTTATGCTAATGGATGTACCACATATGACTGTACTGACTAAACGACTGAAATACTGGTTTAATGAACTGTTTTCATTACTGTAAGGACATTCATTCTTAACCCCTTTACGCATTGTGTTATTCACTGGGCTTTAGCTCACTGCTCATATATATATGTAGGCGTACAAGCACCAGACCGCAGCTAGGAGCGTCGGGGTAAACTCCTGTTTTGTCGAGCCAACCTATGTGCCTCAATGCGAGGTTCCGAGCCTGTCAAGCTACGGCTTAGGGGTGTTTTTAATTTCCCCATCTGTCTCTGTATCTGTTTTGTACGACTGTATAGACTGTACTGTACTGAATGATTGTATATATGTACATACTGTTTTGTCTGACAGTATATATATGAATGAAAATTCTTTTTGCATACAGAATATCACAGCTCATTGGATACTGTCTATTTACTGTTTTGGCTTCCGCCGGCCCCTCTACTCTATATTACTGTATTACTATTAAGCAGGCCTTCAGTAATCTCGGATTACTGGCCGGTTACGGTGCTAAACCCATAGGGGCGGGTTTGGGTCGTGACACATTATTAGTAAATTCACCGCATTGAGCAGCAAACCTAGCAATATGCTCTACTGTTGATTGGTTTCCATTCCCATAAAAAAGGGCGAAATCTGGTATCCTAAAACCTCTTGGGTATTCATGTACCCTATCTACCCATTCTGGGTATGGTTTTCTGTACACAGGAGTCTGGACCCCCCGAGCCATCGGTCTACACATCTCCCTAACGATGTTAGCAATTTGGTCCCTAGGGACCATATTTTGTGCCTCCTGAACCACTACTGGAGAAACAAACACAAGATTTGGTGGGTAAACTTGTGCCTGTGGACCTCTTGGTCCATAAGGTGGTATATTTGGGACTGGTTGTCCCTGCGGTGCAAGTTGCTGTTGGGGGTGTGGGTAACCCCTTTGAGCTTGTCCTGTGAAAGGACCTGCGAAAGGTGCTGGAACTGATGTTGTGTCTCTTCCATTTGTAGGAAAACCTTCCAACCCCCCGGGTATAAATTCTAATAAGGGATTAGTGAAACCCCTTATGCCAGGTATGGCTTCGAACATGGGATTTGGAACCATTCTTATGCCATTTTCTTGTACTGAGCCAGATCCACCAAATTGCATGGCTTCACTGTTAAGTACTGAGGCATTTTGACCTGCTATAGGCCTCGGAATAGGCTCGTACCAAGATTGAGGTAATGGTCTTTCACAGTTCTGATTACTAGTTTGACCATTAGAATGTCCATTAACTTGCATAGGCTGTTTATCTCTAGCCAATCTTTGCTAAGGGACATTCGAAACTTCCTTCATGTGTCTTACGTTTGTTAATTGGTGGTTATTCATTCGATCCAAAAAGGATGTTGCCCCCTTTCCATTGTGTTCATTAATTGCTGTCCCATTGCATCTATTAAGCCACCCCATGGATTTATTGGCTGAGTAGATGGGACAGTGGATGGTCCAATTCCTTGGTCTCGTCCAACATTACGAACATGTGGTACTTGTTCTGAAGTACTGGTCTGTTCGACCATAGGTTCTGATAAAATGGAAATTTCCACAAGATGTGTTATCACATTATCCTCTGGATTAGGTATCTCTACCTCCCCTTCCACGCCATCTTCCAAGCGTTCATTTTCTCCTTATCTCCTATGTCTAGCCATTTCAATTGGTCCCACTGGGCGTGCCAAAAATATATGTCGGCTTTTTTGCTTTCGAATGTTATTATTGTAATTGCGAGCGTGCCAGCAAGGATCAATCAGTCCTTACAAAAATTTAATTACCAACCAATTATCAGACGATTGTGTTTTAGTTCTCTCAGCCTCAATGAAGAGGACTTTTACTGGTGGCTTGATTTAGGAGAATTAAGCAAAATATCAATCAAATAAAGAACAACTGAAGCATTTCATTAGAATGAAAAACTTACAATGATTCAAACTCAGCCTCGTAGAGGTTTACAATGACAATCTACTTGAAACTACTCCCATGAATGAAGTGCAGTGCAGAATTTAAAGTACTGGAATGTAAAGAACAGGAAACCTAAAACTAAGTAAAGTAGAATAAGACTGGTTTTTTGGATCTGAGTCTGGGGGGTTTTTCTGGGGCCTTCTCTGCTATTTATACTGCTCAAGGATGACCATCGAACTGTATTTCCAACCGTCGAACTGCTCCTCCATGATCGCTGATCATGTTGCCTCAAGATTAGCTCCATTACGCCATCACTTGCAGTTAGGCTTCCCTCCTAAATTTGAATTTAAATGTGAATAACCGTTGATGCCACATCACCTTGTATCTCTTTGTTGATCCACTGCTACTCAGATCTCGTAACAACCAATACCAACTGCCACGTGTATGATCACGATCGAAGATTTGAATAGTCTTACCGTACTACCCTTACTTTGCCACGCGTCGAATTGTAACTGGCTTGTACAAAATATGTAGCCAACAAAAGTATAGGTCTGATCTTGAGCTCGACTAGGCTTGGAAATAACTTCAACCGTTATTATGTAATATGGGCCCATCCTGAACCCATCCAAGTTTGGTCCATATCCACCTATGGCTAAGTAAGGAATTTAAAAAATTCGTAAATTGAACCGGTCCAATCCAATCTGGTAGGTTTGGTTTGGTTTTTCTAATCCATGGTTCGATTTTTGTTTGGAAAATTAAAAAATCAATCTCTGTGGATTGGTCTCGAATTTAAGTTCACGATTCCGGATTGGAACCAAACCGGACCGTATATAACTTAAGCTATATGTCTACCATACACCTTGATGCATACAATTCTACCCTCTTATATATAAAACCAAACCAAAATTCATATCGTTTCAGTTTTCTCCTCTTTTCTATGCCGCTAAAACTGATTTTTTTTTTAAAAATTATTTAGTATAATTTTAGTTTTGTAATTGTTGTTACCACGAGTTTATTTGATGGGAGTTTTATGCTTATTACATTTGAACAATATGTTTATTTACTAAATATTATATTTATTTAAGTTAATGGTAGAATAATATGTTTATGTTTTCAAAAATTATGGGTACATTAATATTGAACAATGGGTGAATGCTATATGATTTTTCTTTTTTTTTTTGTTAACATATTATGTGAAACCGTAATTTCAAACCGAACTAAACCGTGTTTATATGGTTTGGTTCAATTGGTTCCAAGATTTAAATAGATTAATTTGGTTCCAATTTTTATAAAATCGTAGATAATAAATTAATATTAATTTTATCCCAAATCAAATTAATTCAGACCATGCCCATCCCTATCTCCACCCATTAGCACAAACGGTTTCTTGTTTCATTCAAATTTCAATTAAAGAGGGAAACCAAGTGTAAATCATAAAGCATTATAAATTAACGCAGCGGATAAAAATAATTCGGATCATACCTTAATGACAAAACCTCGTGGGTAAATCACGTGCTTCCAAAATCTGATCAGTCAACGAACCCAGCAGTGGAGTGATACTACAAAATGAGTATCACCCACACAAGTCACAGAGCAAAATGGCTTGATCGTTGTTTTCTGGGAGAGAGTCAGAGAGAGAGAGTCTGGGAAAAAAAAGGTTATGGGTAAAAACCACATAACGTATATCTGGTATACGTATATCTTTAAATTAACCATATAATCTGATATATAACCAATATCTATCTATCTATCTATCTATCTATCTATCCATATCTATTGATTTGATAGATATAAATATCCTGAATGGTTATCCAAATAAGTTTTGAATTCAAATTCATATAAGGTTCAAAAGGTTCAGGTTCAAAAGGTTCTAAGAGTCATGCCACATGGGCGTCCAATTTCTAACATCTCCCACTCGGACATGAGTTGGCATGACACTGCCACATCTCTATCTCAATCTCCCCAAAAAATAAACAATCTCATACTAGCCACTGCACCGTGCGACTGCTGAGAACACCTGCATGTGGGAGCTCTATACTAGAAACTCAAAATGAGCCAGCATAGAGACATCAACCCAAAAAGAACAGAAATAGTGTCTCATAAACCCCAGATCAATCTAATTACACCGGTCCAAAAAACCTCTCTAATCCCTCAAAAGAGCATGTTTGACCCTCTCAATTCTTGCAATATATTCACACTCAATCTGCTTCTCATACAGAGCGATGTGAGTTGCCGGCAGTGAATATACAACAGTGGTGTAATACTAGATGATCTTCCCTTTGCCCTCACGCCATTTAGTTTAGGATTGACCGCTTTCCCAATGATGTCCCTTAAGGCCGAATCATACATGACCGCAGGCAACATACCAAAGTAGCAGAACATCAACCCCTTACCTTATGACATAGTCAAAAGTCACAAAAGGGTACATAAATGAAAGTCATATCAATAATGACACGTAAGACTCACACGGTGAGGAAACAGGGATCCATTCTCTCACCGCATTACTCAGTCGCCAAGCACATATAGTATGAATACATGTTACGGTGGAGTAACTCTTCCAAAAGAGTGACGTCATTCTCGATACACCGTATAGATATAAGTCTAGTCGCTTTCTAGCGTCTAACCCGAATTCTCTATTTGCTCGCCTTCTAGGCGCCAAATGAGATATCGCATCTGGCTAATCATAACAGGCACAACATGGAAAGTGGGTACTAATATCCATGTTTGATCCTTAACACGACCTCAACTTGGTTGTAACCAAGGCGACATATATAGTGGATTATTTAAGCCTCTCTTGGCTCCAAATAAAAATAAACCACTAGTCTCATCCTTGCTCGCTCCCAAGCGCCAAGGGCGATTGCTCATTTGAGTGAGCCAATCTTGCCTGCTGACATCATCATCTGCTAATCATTATGACATAAACTATAATAGTATCAACATCCCATCATCTCAAAATAAGTGATAGATTAAAATAAAAATTTGACCACAGCTTGCGCAATTCTAGATTCCAAACATAAACCTTATCAGCACCTCTTGCGATAAGTATATACAATGGAATCCACTATGTGCGCCTCACATGAAGTGATTCAAGATCACAATTCTAGATTCCAAACATAGACCTTATCAGCACCTCTTGCGATAAGTATATACAACGGAATCCACCATGTGCGCCTCACATGAAGTGATTTAAGATCACTACCTCTTGTGTAATAACCTCTCTAAAGATACTTTGGTGACCAATTTGCGTTCATCCTTGATGCGCCCAACTAGCGCATATGCACCCAACTAGCGCATTGAATCTTACAAGGAGCAAATTAATATACTACTAGTAAAGCATTTTATCCACAGTCTAATGAGCAAGGTCAATGTCTAAACAACTCAGTTGACCATTTACCAAAGATAACACTTATCATGCCGAATACGCCCACATAGCGTACTTTAGGCTCCTACAACAAAGAAAAGATCAAGGAATATAGGTCATCTGTTTCTCCCAAAGACAATCCGAGGATTCACTCAATAGCTAAGGCTCTGGCTTTTACCAATAGGTAAGTCAATGGGTTTGTAATTTTGCATCTAGAATCGTTTTAGGATATTCCTTATGTAAGTCATCGAAGACAAAACATGAATTCTCCCAAAGCAATCCCTAAGGATCGTACATCCGAACATATAAATTACATCACCCATGTCCATCATATCTAAAATAGAGGACTGCCCACCCTAGGTGGCGACAACCTTATAAATTCCTGGCTCATAATGACTAAGTAAGGAAAAACTTCTTTTGGACCATTGATCATGCCTCAGTGGTCTTTATCAATCATTGTTGGCTTATCATGGCTTGACGAAATCTAAGAACCACTATTTGGATAACTGTTTTAGGCTGTAAAAGATTTATTGAAACTAGCAACCTTTTTGCACTCCTAACTTTTCACCATAAAAGCAGAAGGTAAATCCCTACGGATCTACTTATCCAATTCTCTAACGAGAAAGTTGGGTCACAATGTCCACAAATCAATGTTCCGAACTTACGTCAATCATAGCCTAAGTCAAAATAACCTCACTCCCCAGGAGGAAGTCTTCTCATGGTCTACACTTTCCTCAATGGTGCGACTTTTCGGTATCTAGCGAGCCTTATGCCTCAACAATGACTATCCAAATTATGCATAACTTTATAACAGTTTTGCGTCATAATGGAAAGTCAACCAAATTATAAAAATGGTTAATCCTCAAAGACTTTGTCTTAAACTGCGCAACATTAATCCACTTTCTAAAAATAAGGGACTAGAGCCTTAGGCATTATCCTAGGCTCTTCATCATCTTGCGAAGCAATCATGAATGTTTCCCTCTCAATCACCCAGTGATGACATGAAAAATTTTCACATTCGCTACCATGCAATTAAGAATGTAGAGTATTCTTTTCTAATGGAGTAATCCATTAGTAGGCACATCGCTCCCACTGTCCCTAGGATATTGGAAATTTATTTCCATTCTCAACTAGGCTATATAGAGCACTACGCTTAGAATTCTCTATCTTATAGAGTTCCAAAAACTCTATTCACGTCACCTTTACTAATAAAACTTTATGTGACTCAGTTACACTACCACAAAGCTGCTTACCTATATGCACATGACCCGGAGGGTTTACATGACCGCATACAATAATGCACCACACGACCCTTTATGTTTACAAGACAGCATACAATAATGCGCTATAGAACCCTAGGTCTTAACTTCGCAATCTTATGAGAAATAAAATAAAGATAAGCTGCTTAACGGTTACAGATCGCCCATAGATGGATCTCCACTAACCCATTACTCAAATGGAGTGTAAAATCTGATATGGAGGGCACTTAGTTAGGGATATAGGCAACAAACTAGTGTAATTCTCAATTGGGAAACATTTTGCGCCATTATCCACCTAAGATTAACAATATTTAATTCCTTATCTCTACTACACCATTATGTTGAGTACTAGGAATAATCAATTTTCTAAGCATCTATCTCTCCTCACAGAGTTTTCTAAAATAACTCAAATAGATACTCGCCACTAGGGGTGTGCATAATACCGCCAAAACCGCACCGAACCGCACCGCCAAGGCAAATTCGTTATTATTTGTCAATCGAACCGCCGGTTTTTGGTCAGAAAAATGGCAAATTCTAGTGACACTTTTATCAATCCGCCGGTTTCTATTTTTCTTCCAAACCGCACCGACCCGCACCGCTATTAAATCATGTTTTATAGGATTCTAAAAATTCTTTTTCACTTAAGTTTGCTTGTTGTTCTATTCCTTAGAATATAGTATTACATTACTGCTCAAGGGGAATTTTATGTATTGTATTTGATCATTGTAGCTTCCACAGATGCTTGTAATGAACTGATGGCATAGTCGTTAATATTATCATGTTGTTGCTACACTTGCTGCATCAGAAGAAAGCTTCGCAAGATGCTTAACATCACGATATCTCTCGTCCTTTTTTTACTCTTTGATTTAAGTTTTGTAATTTGAATTATATTTTTTATAAACCGCCAATCCGCCCGAACCACCAAGGCAAATCCGCCATTATTTGCCAACCGAACCGCCGATTTTTGATAAGGAAAATGGCAAATTCTAGTGATACTTTTATCAATCCGCCACCCGCCATACGGTTTCTATTTTTCTCTCAAACCGCACCGACCCGCACCGCGCACACCCCTACTCGCCACCTTGGTCAAAACTAAAGGCACGAAAGCTATTATCTCATTGATCTCAACCTCATATGTGCTATGTCAAAAATCATCTCAAAACTTTTGACTTATGGGAGATCAAATAGTCTTGACTCAGATGCGTATCGTAATCTATAAATGTGTCGAGATTGAGGCTTAGCTATCATACCCTTACACGTATCTAGTCACAAATGTCATAGTGGACTAAATGCGCCAAAACAAATGACCTTCTACGGCTTTCCCACTCAGCAAGTGGGCCCGAGAAGGCCTACTCAAACCATTGTGTCATCATCTCATTAATGTGATTAAGTATAATAAGCCACTAGTTCATGACCAATGTCATAAACTAATTCCAATCATCTTAATGTGTGAGTTCTCAAAGACAAGTTTTAAAGGTTTAGGCCCAACTAGGTAATGACTCACGACTAATTCATATTCACTAGATCATAAAAGGATGTCATGGAGATATCAAGTGCGCCTAAGTCGCAAATTTAACTAATAAGTGCTAATCCCCTGTACCTTCAAGTCAATTTTATTCTCCATACACTTTACTGCATCTAGTTGAAAGATAACGATACTCCTCTTGCCATCTCTGTTTCTCGCTTCATAGTTACTTGCAATAAATTCTACTATCCACAAGAAGGAGAGAATAAGCTATCAATCTATGACAGCTCCTGAAGTAACTTAAGCGCGAATTAGGCTGAAGAGTCTAATTCAACACAATGCTCTCACAAGCGATGCGTCAAATTCTTAGAGTCATAACAACCTTGTCGGCCTTGACCTTTTCATTATTATGCTGCAACGTTTGCGCTTAGTGGTAAACGTTATTTAAAAGCGTTAGCCTAGCTAAGGAATCATACAAAGAAGCCCCTCCTCATGTCTCACACTCAAGTGTGGAAAAAGTAAGTGTCCAGACTTAGACAAGTTGGCAATACTAATAGATTTTGCAGCCACTAAGCGCTAATCTTTTCACTTCTTGTGATATTTCAATGCACACTATTATAGTGCATGAAATTTTGCTCCATCCACTGCCAATAATTGGGTAGAGAGCAAAACACTGCTCATATTGGCTACTCGTCTTACACTTAATGACTAATTTATTTAAGCTCGTATTTCTTGGATGGCGTGGCTCTTGAATGTTACTTCATCCAATGATGTAACATTATTTACAAGTCAAATTACAAAGTCAATCTGCGCAGCTCAATAGTCAAGATCATATACAGATCTATTAAGGGCTTACTAATTTCATAACTCTAAAACTCACCAACCAAAACTACGTAGCGTGCCACTAACCATAGGGTACACATTAGTTTTTATTATGCCAAATAAGGCAACAAAACCACAGCGACTTTGAGTCATATTTCCTTACTTTGGCTCAATTAAGGTCTGACCTCAAGTCTCCAAGACTTTTGCTCATCTAAAGAATAGGATTACATTGTTCACATTTGAACATCTCTACTAAGTCTAGGTCAACCAAATAACTTCCATAAGCTAAGTTAATTTAGAGAGAAATTCGTATTGGGATTAATTTTGATTAGCATAATATAATTTTGCTGCAAAAATCTAAATTAAATAGTGACAATATTACACAAGTCGCAAGATCGAAAATCCGCTATGCTCGTAATCATCTCTTGCGCCACAGGTGACAATTATCCAAAATTTAATTTAATTTATGCGCAAAATATTGGTTTTCGGGAGTAAATCTACAAATATTTCTCTCAACCGAACAACCTCCCACTGACTATGGCATGTCAAAGCATGATAAATTCCATACAATAGCATCTTAATGTAAATTTACAAATAACTCATGCTATGTAACATTTAATAACGGAATTAAAATAAAAAACAATTAATCATACTATTCTAATCACAACATATTACAAACCCTAAAAAAAATAATATGCTGTATTTAATATTCAAATTATGCCATAACAAAAACTGTATCACTTCTGAAATTTTCTGGAATTTTTCAGAAATTTTCTGGAATTCTAAATAACTAATAAGCACACATTAAATTAGAAATAAAAAATTCCAGAATCTGATAAACTGAAAAAATTATTCCAGTAAATAGTAAAACATTTCAGAAGTCTATAATAAAAACTTCAATCCCAGAAAATAATTTATGCAATACCAGAAGCATTTTAAAGCATAAATAATGAATTATAATCACAGGAAAAATACTTTTTATTTTCATAAAATTTTCAAAATTTTACAAAAGATAGAAAATATAATTCTGAGTCTAAAGGTACTAACCACGCTTAAAACAAAGCTATAACGAATTAATTATGACTATTTAACGTAATTCTGAATTTAAAAACAAAACAAACAGACCCTTACATCAGCAGCCAAGCCGGCGGAGGAAAAACGGCGCGGCTCAGCGCGCGCTGCTCAGCACGCGGCTCGGCTCGCGGCTCGGCGCGCGACTCAGCACACGGCGCACGTGTGGCGTGGAGGGCGCGCGCATGGAAAGCGCAGAACAGCGCACGCGTGGAGGCGCGTGAGAGCGAACGGAGGCGCGTGAGAGCGCGTGGCAGCTCGTGGAGGCGCGTGGAAGCCTCCCACGGCGTCAAGTGGCGCGTGAGGCCTACGCTCCGCCTTCCAGGGTGTTTTCTGGTTCGATTTTTGTACTGCTGGACTCCATTTTTCACAATAAAAACATTTATGGCATTAAAAATAACATTTAATGAACATAAAAATGAAGTGTATCACATTCTCAATCAATGAGAGTTGAAGTGCAAAAAACCGTGCACTTCATCTTCCTACTCCATTAATTTTCATGCATATAATGTGTATATATTTATATAAAAAAATACACATATTTTAATGCATAAAAAATAAGCACGAAAAAACTCATATAGGCTCTGATACCAATGTAAATCATAAAGCATTATAAATTAACGCAGCGGATAAAAATAATTCGGATCATACCTTAATGACACAACCTCGTGGGTAAATCACGTGCTTCCAAAATCTGATCAGTCAATGAACCCAGCAGTGGAGTGATACTACAAAATGAGTATCACCCACACAAGTCACAGTGCAAAATGGCTTGATCGTTGTTTTCTGGGAGAGAGTCAGAGAGAGAGTCTGGGAAAAAAAAGGTTACAGGTAAAAACTACATAACGTATATCTGATATACGTATATCTTTAGAAAACCATATAATCTGATATATAACCAATATCTATCTATCCATCTATCCATATCTATTGATATGATAGATATAGATATCCTGAATGGTTATCCAAATAAGTTTTGAATTCAAATTCAAACTTACATGGATAAGGTTCAAAAGGTTCTAAGGGTCATGCCACATGGGCGCCCAATTTCTAACACCAAGTAACCAGCTTAGTTAAAGAGCGGAGATGGCGGAGAAATCTAGATTAAGAAAAGCAAAATGATAATGACACTTACTTAATTTGTCAATAACCTTTGTAAACTTGTAAAAATGTATAAAAATATTTTAAAATTTATAAAACAAAAATTAAAAATCAACTTTTTTAACAATTTTTGTTCACAGTCCATTTAACTATCATTAGTATGACCATGAAAAATACAATTTGTTGGAGGTAGAATAATTAGAATTTTGTCTATTTGAATATTTGAATGAAAGGATATTGGAAATAAAAATGATACCTATATGATGCATGTTTTACTTGTATTGGAAAAAAATACTAAAAATAAAATTAATTAAGGTAAATTATACTAAGCACTCTTGAAGTTTGAAAAAAAGAAATATAACATGCCCATATTTTTAGCATAATTATATTAGGTTTCCTGAAGTTTTTTTTTTTATCCACGCAACACTTTTTTTATCAATAAATGATTAATTATATAGACGTTAAATGATGTTGTCATCTACCTCCTTTACATTAAAATATATATTTTTTGCTTTATTTATCCTTTTGTGTTTACATTATTTGCATTAATTTAAAAAATTTTAACTTTATTAAAAAAATAATTGATATAACAAACACAAACGGAAAATATTAGGACCAATTCTTGGAATTTGGATCCTCGACCGCCCTTTTGGCCAGCCGTTCCCAGCAGCCCCCAAAACGACGTCGTTTTGGGGGCTTTTTCGTTTTTTTTTTTTTTTTTGTCGCAGAACCAGGTCGCAGAGGGGAGGGGAGGGGAGGGGAGGGGAGAGCACAGAGCAGAGGGGAGGGGAGGGGAGGGGAGGGGAGCTCGCCGTCGCAGGTCCGGATTCGCCGTCGCAGGTCGTGGAGCTCGCCGTCGCAGGTCGTGGAGCTCGCCAGCCGTCCGATCGTCGCCCGATCTGCCGTCGCCTCCGCCTCCGCCTCCTCCTCCTCCTCCCCCGGTGATTATGGCCCCCTCCAGTCCGGTGCTCCCTCTTCTTCTCCCTTCCTCTCTCTCTCCTTCCCCTCCCCTCCCCCTCTCTCTCTCCCTCCCCTCCCTCTGGTTCGGCTTTGCAACGAGGAAGAAGAAGAGAAAAAAAAAAAAAAAAATCAAAATAACCCCCAAAACGACGTCGTTTTGGGGGGCTGCTGGCTCGGCCGCCGGAAAGGGCGGCCGAGGATCCGGACTCCAATTCTTGGGGTGGTTATTTGGTGATTCAATATTTTAATAATAAATAGTTGTATTTGTAGTGAGAGGATTCGTAGTGTATGATAATAAATAGTTAGGTAGAATAGAGGAAATTCGTAATGAGGGGATTAATAGTAAGAGGATTGTTAATGAATGGATTGATAATGACAGGATTAAGTAAATTGTATTTGTTTTGATGATAGTTGTCGGTGTACGGATTGTTAAATTATTTTTATATAAAATAATAAAACAAATAAATATTACAAAAACATTAAACATTAATGTACAAAAAAAATGACCAATATGTAAAAAATAAAATAAAATAAAATAAATAAAACAAATAAAATTATGATTTTTACCTGATAAACAATATAAAAAAATTAAACATTAATGTTAAAAAAAATGTCCAACATGTAAAAAATATAAAAAAAAATCCGGTGGACTGCATTTTAATATCAAGACTCAAGCCTCCATCTTAATCCTCTCTTCAAGGTTCATCCTAATCCGAAGGGGATTATGAATCCTCTCTTCATATCCCAAAACAAACGCAACATTAGTAGGTCTCACCTCTACCTCCATCTCAATTCCAATCCCCACGTTATCATGTTACGACAATACTACTAATGACCACCAATCATAATGCAGTTTTGACAGAGAACACTAATAGAACTGCTTTAAAAGTAATTTTAATGAGTTGACACTATATAAATTAAAAAATATAAATAAAAAAAAGTAAAAGACAAAATATATAGAGAAAAAATATAATTTAGCCTCCGTTTGGGAAGTGGGTTGGCTTTTTGATTTTTTTGACTATTTTAGCCTGGGGCTAAAAAACCTGATTTGGGAAAGACTTTTTGACTTTTTTAACTTTTTAGTAAGGTGTCTTCATAGTAAATTACCAAACTACCCTTCACATGTGCTTTACATGTTAGCGCCGAAATAAATTGATGGTTCTCCACGTCAGCTACGTAATTGGACATGAGGATTGTCGTTGTTTTTTTTCTTTTCTTTTTTTTTCCTGTTGGGTTTGGATTTGGCGTTTTTTGATGTTTTTTTTTTTTAAAACTTTTTTTTGGTCATTTTTCTTTTTTTATACATTAATTAGTTCTTGTTTTTTAATTTATGTTTTTTTTCTTTTTTATTTTCATTCGTATACAATAATTTTTTTTTATTTTCTCAAAATGAGTTTTCATGTGTTTTATTTATTTTTAAATTATGTCGCGAATGGTAATTTATGTTTTTATGTTTTTTTTAAAATATTTTTGAATGAGGCGTATTGTTCTCGTTATTTTTTTTTAATATACGTTCTTTTCATTTTTTAATTTCTACACATTAATTTGTTGTTATATTTGAAAAATGGGTTTTCATGTGTTTTATTTATTTGTAAATTGCATGGCAAATGGTAATTTCTGTTTTTTTTTTTTTTTTTTTTTGAGGAGGCGTATTTTTGTCGTTCTTTTTTTTTTTTTGAATTTACGTTTTTGTAATGTTTTTTAATTTGTATACATTAATTTGTTTTTTGTTTTCAAAAATGATTTTTTATGTGTTTTACTTATTTTTAAATTATGTGGCAACTGGTAATTCATGTTTTTTACTTTTATATTTTTTTACTTTGTTTTTAATTTGTTTGGTTTTTTTGGGAACGCATTTTTTATGTCATCTATTTAAAATGATGTGAAAAATCATATATTACCGTGTGTTTAATGACAAAAAATGAGGTCTGTTTTGCTTTTTTGTTCTTTTGAACTTGTGTTTTTATGTTTTTAATTGACGTCGCACATGATAATTTCTGTATTACTTTTTTTTTTTTTTTCTTATTTGTTTCAGCTTGTTTTCTTTTTCGAAAAGGCTTTTTTCTGTGGTTTTCGATTTGTCAAAGTTAGGCACATCACCAATAGAACGGGAGTATATTCCCGTGTAAACACATTCTACTTGTACATACATATTATAACTTGAATACAGTCTGTTCCACGTGTGTTACCAATGTTACAACCCTACGAGAATTAGGTCGACTATTATATATTTCCTAACGTTCCGTTGTTACGCATGTAACATAATTTGTCGCGTATGTGAAGGCGCACCAATGCCATATGTGGGTCCTCATCCCCAACCATTAAACCATCCTCGTCGTGTTCAACTTCTGGTATGGCATTTACTATTGTCATAGCCTCTTCCTCATCCCAGATTGGGTGAACAGTTGTTGGATTACCTGTGTTTCGCCGTATATAATTATGTAATGCCATTGACGCACCTACTAACTGAACTTGCACATTTGCAAAGTCATACCGAGGCATGTCTTGAATAAACCCCCATCGATTTTTCCAAGCACCGAAAGTGCGTTCCACCACACTGCGTAACGACGAGTGAACTTTGTTAAATAATTCCCTTGGTGTGTTTGCCATCGTGTTCCGTGGAATACGTCAGAATTCTTGTTGGTGGTAACGGCTGCCCTTGAATGGTGCTAAGAAACCAATCCGGTTTGGATAGCCAGAATCGACAAGATAATATTTGCCTGCGGACAGGACAACAATGTATGACACTAAAAACAAACATTGTGCTTCATTTTCAAGTAACGTTGTTTCAGAAAAATTTATAGCCCCATAAATGCAGAATTCATGGCCATATTTTACCTTTGTCGGGATGTGAAAATGGGACATTGTCATTTGTTAGTATCTCGTTGAAGATGCGACTATCATGCATACTTCCTTCCCATCCGCACGAAATGAATATGAAACACATGTCAAAATCGACCGCGGCCATGATATTTTGCGTGTGACAGTATTTCCTACCGAAATATGTTGCCGCATCTGGCCCCGTAACCCATGCACTTACATGTGTTCCGTCTATTGCTCCAATATAGTCCTACAAACAAACCAATTCTTTTGTTGCGTAAACGGGTCACAAGTAATGGTTTTTCCATACGTCACGTCTAGTTAGTAATAAAAACAAAATAACTGACACTCCTTATTTATATGTGAATAAATTTTTCAGTAGTACCTTGAACGGTAGGTATTTTCGTCTAGACCGCACGTATGGATACATACGATGCTGACTGTATGTGGGCCGGCAATGAACAACAGTGAACTCTTTCATGGAAGTTAATATGTTATGCACGTGTCGAGACACAATCTCCCCCGAATGTTGGAACCGTTCTTGGATTTCCCAATTTTGCTTCCGTTTCAACACATGGATAAACATTGTAACAGTTTCTTCAACAGCTAAGCCATGTGGACGTTACGGTACTTGTAACCAAAAATCATTCACTAATGTCTCACACAAGGCGGCAAAAACTTCCTTCGGCATGCAAACTTTTTCCTCAAATCGACCCATATGGCCCGCATATAGTTCGGATATCCATGCATTCCCGGTTAGTATTCAAGTGCGACATGGCGTTTTAGCCATGTGTTTATCGTACCATTCTGTCGCATACTGGCATGCTTGTAGAAATGTGCACTTGTGTTCATGTTGCACTTGGACCGCCATTTGATTAAGCATTTCCCTGAAATCATCATTGCTGATTCCATCCCAGGGATTCATCACAGCTTCGTTGACGCAAAACCTACAAGAGTGGCACTCTTTTAATCAGTTTGCACGTGATTCATTGAGTCAAATTATATTGAAGGTTGCAATTAAAAAATGCCGCATTAAATTTAATATAAGTAACGCCATCACCAATGTCATTAGTAACGCATACTAATATGAATTGAACAAATTGTAAACCTGTTCAACTTCTGCTTTACAGGGGGACCATGGTGGTAACATCCACAAAAGTTGACGTCAAACTAAACTAACAGTTAAATTTGCAAAATATAGACATACAAAACGTAGCAAGAAAACCGTCGTTGCCTGTCTAAAAAATAGCCACACATGTAATTAAAACAGAAGCATCTCATTCATTTTCCAAAAACCATGCACAACCATGCTTCCAGCCCGTCAACCCATGCACTTAACTAAAAGTTTTGTTGACCATAGCTAGCAAGAAAAAAACAAAAATGAAGGAATAAAAACAAGCACACGCAACCATCATGTTTTAATACAGTGCCAACAATAACATAAGTCAAAGTTTTCAAAAGCAAGACACGGACAGGCATCTTCAACACTCGTAACACCGCTACATCACATCCGACGAGCCCCAAACAGGTTTGCAAAAGGCGCCGACGCAGTACACTGGAGCTGCTTCTGTGTAAGCCACCCTATGATGTGGTCGTCATCAGGCTGGCACATCATCACCTCCCAGTAATCGGCGTTATCCATAAGTGTCGAGGCGAAGTGGAATAACGACGTACCAATCAGGGATGGAATACTCGACAGGTGATGCATGCACTCCAAAATAGCATACAGCGATTCATTGCCTGTGAGGTGCCTCACCGTAACCTGCTGATTCTTCGTACGCACCACATCTGTCAGATTGCTCATGCTTTCCGCAATAACTGACGCTCCACTTGTTGCCTTCTTCGACTTTGAAACACTTGTTAATGGCATCTTTCTCCTTTTCCCCTTTTCAATCGAAACATGCTCCAGTGAAGAATCTGAATCCACGTCCTGTACTCCTGCAGGTATCGGATCAGCAAATGGCTGGGCTCCCAAACTATGCACTGAATTAGATAAGTCATCAGCAGCTTCAGGAAGTTTCTCTCCCGGGATCCAATGGTGCTTACCAGTATCCGATGCCCCCATGAAGACCGTCTCCATCAACTCACGATGTTCCAAGGTTTTTTTCCTGAACTTGGCACACACCTTTTTTATCTGCAGAAATAGAGATATATGAAATAGAAAGACGTTACATGTCATATAAGTAATTAAAAGTTACTTAAAAATGGAAAAATGTACTGGTAAATGACAGATATGAAACTTGTTTGTACATGTACTTACCAAGTCTATCTTGTCCTACCACTCCTCAGGTACCTAAAACATACTGGTGCCACAGTCAAACCCTATCCCTGACACTCCTTTGCTTGAATCCATCAACTTTGTCCACGCTTGCCACTCTTTTTTCAAACTCATGTACTTATTCTTCAACTGTTTCAGTCTATGTTTTTTTCCAGTTTTTTTCTCAAATTTCCTTGCCAAGGACTTGTACCCTGCTTGGCTGAGGACTAGGAATGGGCGATTTCCTTTAGTAATCTCATTTGCAATCAACTGCAGGAAAACTCGGATTAAGTCACTGTCCCATGAGGCCTTGTGGCTTAACTGATTATGTGTCTCTTCAAGACTGCTTGACTTGTCAGTGACAATGCCTTTGCTTTTGGAATGGGTACGCGGAGAAGTACGTGTGGAAGCCATTACTAATGTACGGTTACAAAAGATTACCATTACAAATTCGGTTGTAATATACAAACGCATAAGCCATTACACATTAATAACAACAAACAGAGAGATAGGATGCTAAATTAGCCAGCATATAACCATTGCACAGTAATAACATACGCACACAGGTTCCATGGAACTAAGTAGTGGAAATAGTTATGATAGTCATTAATATGTCGACCGTTCCATACTAACAAAGGCAAAGGCAGCTTAAAGTAATACTAGAACATACTTTTTTGACATACTAACAACGTCGTAACGTGTTTGTACATATTGACAACATCCTAACGTTTCTTACATACGGAACAACAAAATGACAACAACAATGCATAGCACATACACAATGGTCTTAAGGACACGCAAGGATTGTTGAATGTCTATGACATCAGCCTGCAATTGCATGACAATTTCGTCTCTGGGTGACGCATAGTCTTGGTTCTCTCGCCTTGGTTCTTCGCACTAATCAATCCAATTGACACAGGGCTGATGAGTGAAAATGATGGAATTTCAATGGGTTGTTAATGTTCATACAGTTATGACCAGTAAAGAATGGGTGACTCACCACAGGGCGGAGACATGCAAAGTAGGGACGCCCTGGATTTTTGGCAGACTTGGAAATCTTAACAATACAGGGGCCATGTCCACAGGCACACATTCGTCGTGGCCATGTACTGGAAATTGCAGTAGAGGTAAATGAAGCCATGCCATGCTTTACAAACATTCGGAAGTGACAATGAATCATGTAAGTAATTAGTTTATGTTATCCGTCTATCAGGTTAAATATTATCTGAATACGTTGATGCACATGTTTCATAGGATAGGTATACAAACTGTCAACTTCCTTCCGTTTAGTTTAAAGAATTACAGTCCTACATTCTCATGGTTTCACTGTGAAGGTGGTAATAGGAAAGTAAATATGTAATTTGGTCAATTTAGATTTCAACGAACATAAAAAAAGGCATGAACACCGTGTGTTTACATGACTGAGATGAAGAATTCATGATCAAATTTTATTATTACTTTTTTCCTACTTAATATTATTATTATTGTTAAATTCTGTTGTTTTTTGAAATTTCAGAATAGTCTATTTATGTCAATAATTTAAAAGATTAAAGTTTGTATCCACATGACACAAATTAGACATACTTAATTGAAAAAAAATACCGCATTAAAACTTAGACTACATCAACTGAAAAAGAGTTATGCACACACTGGTAATCCGGTAGGTATTTCAATGAAGACAGATATGATAATCCGGTAGGTATTTCAATGAAGACAGATATGAATGAAGGAAGCAGAGGGTGTTATTCAGATTTATGAATAATCAAGTTAACAGTGTCTGAAGAAGTGAAGTTGAATCAGGACAACCCGAAAATGTGACTGTATAAGAATCAAGACTGCCTCTGAGGACTGTTTTTTGGAAGAGAGATGGAGACATTCTCTTCAGCATTGACAAATCAATAGGTATTTCGCAGATAATAAATCAGTAGGTAGTTCACAGATGAAGACATCGTCTCCAGCATTGACTCAAAAATCACAGAACCCATTCAGATCATGTGTTTTCCTTATTCATTGACAGACCATTTCATGAGAATTCAATAGGTAATTCACAGATCATAAATGAAGTTTATCATGACAGTGATAAGTAATCAAATTACCAATGTTTACTAAAATAAATTTTGTAACAGAATTTGATATTCATTCACAGAATTTATGTTTTCATGATCAAATTTGTATACATCAATTTGAAATTGTGATCTCAACTTGATAATTTGTAATGCGAATTATAAATAAGAAAAAAAAGAAATGCAGAACAGACTATTTTAATCTCTGAATAGCACAGGTTTACACATTTTATTTTTCATATGTATCTGTTTTCGAATCTTTACCATGGGTTCATCTACATGAAAAAATAAGAACAAATACATATATCTGCCTTCAAACCGAACAGATTTATATATAAGAACAAATATATATCAGCCCCAAATGTGTGAAATGTAACCGTACTCAACCCAAACCGAACATATTTTTTTTTTTAATATAAGAACAGATATATAAAGAAGAACAAATATAACAAAACTATATATATATCTGCTCCAAATGTGTGAAATGTAACCGTAATCAACCCAAATCGAAAAGATTTTCAGAAAAAAATAAAAGAACAGATATATATATATATATATATATTTATCTGCCCTAAATGTGTAAAATGTAACCGTAACCAACCCAAGCACCACGGTCAACACACAGATCGGTCATGAACCCAACCCGTAATGAACCCAACCCAAAGCAGATCGGAAGCAGGGGCCACACAGACGTGAAAAGGGAAACGAAATCAGAACGGCCATAAAGCATTACCTGCAGATCGGTGCTGTTTGAGAGGGTTCGTTCTTCTTCGCCGCCGCGGATGCGTACTCCGGTGCCGATTGCCTCTACGATGCTGCTTAGATGTCGTGGTCGCCGCTGGTATACAATTTCGCCTATTACGCTTGTTGTGTGTCGTTTGGGAAGGTTTTGTGTGTGATGAGGCGTTGCCCCTCAGAATCAGAGGGAACTCTTCAGGGTATTTTGGTAAATTTACCCCAATAAGGGTTTCAAACCAACCCATGAAAGCTGTTCTGTCTCTATGTGGCTAAATAAGCCAATTTTGTCCAGACATGGCTATTTTAGCCCCAATTTTGCTTCCCAAACACCACCTTTTTTTTATCAAGCTGTTTATATATCTATTCGGCTTCCTATCTGCCGATTATTCTAGGTTCATCGCTCAGAAGTGACGGATGAATCGCTGATTATTACGTGTCAGAAAAGAGAAACTAATCCTGTGTGCTTAGGAACACCAGAACCATGGTACCTCTCTGTAGACGTCCCCGAACGCCCCGGGAGGAATGAGGTCCCGTTCTGTTCATTTTGGGGTCACTACAAGTTCGGACTCTCAAATTGTCACGGTTCTTAATCCGAACCAAAGAGTCCAAATCCGGCAAATCGTTTTGAGAAAACAGATTTTGAAAGAAGTGCCAAACATGGACTGCTTTGCTAGATACAGAGCCGCCACCTAAATGTTTTATTTTTGGGAAAATTTAGGAAACCCTGACTCGTTGCCTAAGGCCACGTGTCCGTCATCACCAAAGTTGCCTCGGCTCGGGAACTTGGGTACAATTGGGGAAGGTCACTTCGTGAGCACCCCCGCTCGCCCGATCAAAGATCGGCCTCTACTAACCATGATATCTAGTTTTGAAAACTTTATGCGTTCTTATTCCGGTTATTAGCCTAGATTTACTATGTGATGCGCACAGCATACAAGTATAGACTGGATCGTCTGAATTGGAACAAAACATTTCATGTTTATTTTTTAAAGTGGTTTGATGGTGCTACCCGCAAGTAGGCTAAGACGTGGATTTGCCACCCTCGGGTGGGCTTAGAAAAACATGATTTTGCCACTATCTAGTGGGCTTAAAACTCACAGTCAATGTATTTATTCCAATTCAAATAATCCAACCTTCACCCACAGGCATTCAGGCAGTTATATCATATAAGCATATAGCCTCATAATAAGCATGCTATCATGGCAGTCACTCACACGCATGCAAGGATGCTAAAGCATAAAACTTACCGAGTACTCCAAGCCAAAACAGAAGCTAATTAGAAATCCATGCATGATCCTAACTATACAGAAATGCCTAATGCAATACATGCAAAATGCAACTAAGATAGGCTCGGCTATTCTAAAGATGGCATGTGAAATGCTACAACTAACATGTATTCAACTTGGAATTGAGATACAAACGCAGTTAGTATGATGCGCCGAGCCCGGTGCATGCAAGACAGATGAATGAATGCAAACATGCTATCATACTGTATGCTAATTGAAACATGCCCTAATCTAACCATCATAAGCTGATAAATAAAAGGGAGAAAAATGTGGGGTTGGAAGGCATACATCACACACACGCACACTTATTACAGTTGTGCCCTCGCGCAGAGGGTCCGAAAGAATAATACAGTCCCAAATGAATAAATAATACGATCCCGAATAAATACAAAATCCTAATTAATTAACACATTAATCTAGGAAAGCAATAAATTGCACGCAAATTCGTGGACCGCCTCAGCTCTGTTCCAGATGATGAATGATGCATGCTCGGGTTGCCTTGTACGGAGAATCCCTTACGATGCCCCAGTTTGCCTCTGTTTGCAATTATTCTTGGAATGCATGCCAAGCTCCGGAAGGCTGCTGATTTCTGATTTGCTGCAACAGAGAGCAACAAAGGGGCATGGCAAAGTATTTTCGCATATGTATGCATGACTACTCTTCAGAGAGTGTAGTCCTCGATCCTCGTGCCACCAATCACGCATCTCATGCATGATGGCCGAGAAGTCGAATTGCATGACTCAATAAGAAATGAATGCACATATGGACACAACAAGACCTAGACTCCATCATGGATAATCTGGAGTGTCGGCGACCGGGAATTGAGACACGTTTCGTCACTCGGAGTACGAAACGTCCCTCGTTTCCCGTGCTTGGGCTAACTCCTATCCCAAACACAATGCAATATGCATGACATGCATGAATGCAACTAATATGCAACCTAGCATACACAATGCTATGAAATGGCATACACAATGCACGATGTAACGAGGCGTACACAATGCTCTAACATACAACCTAACATACACAATGCTATGAAATGAAATGGCATACACAATGCATAATGGACTTACACTAACATGAGTGGACCTCAGCCACACTCACATCAGTAGCCAGTAGGTGAAAATGAGACTCTCGAAATGCGTGCACACATGCACGCAAACCGATGACCGATCCTAAGCATAACATGCAGCTCTAACAAGGCAAGGCAAGGCAAGGGATGCAAGATGGCATGCAAACTCACAAATTCCAGCACTGAAATATGATGCTAAACAGCCCCGAAACATGGAAAAATGGCACCCGATGCATGAGATGAAACCCGAAACTCGAAACTAGGCACATGGAATGACTTATAGCTATACAAAGCATGCATTATTTGATCATGAAGCATGAAAACAGAGCCAAGACAGTCCCAAAACATAGACATTTTCAGTTCAAAGCATGGCCAAAAGATGCTAGCAAGATGGACTAAAATAGCATGCAATTTTGACTAGCAAACATTGTTTACATGGCAAGTATAGGATGCACATGGAATCACACCAAACCAGCAAAAATCAGTGAATAAAACATGTGAAAATAGGCCCAAATAGCCACTGATATGCAACCATGGCATGCAAAAATGATGAGTTACTTTAGAGGGCCACGAAAGGAGTCAATAAGCACATGCAAGATAGACATTTGGCATGGCATAAAAAACTATGAAAATAAAATATGGTAGTCCCAAAACTCACCAAATTGACCCTAGAAAGTGACTCCAAAGCATGCAAGATAGGGTCTCTTTGGAAGGCCAAAATGACCACCAAACAAGTCAAGGTGAGAGGGGGTCACCCCCCTCTGATTTGGAGGCTCAAAACAGTGTCTTAGCCACTGAAAATCCACTGGATTTCAGTGGCTAGAAGGCCAAACAAAGCATGCAACAAGGGCTTAGGTGTAAGGCTCAAAATAGGAGACAATCAAGCATGCAAGGAAGCATATGACCTCAAACAAAAATTTAACCTTAAAAAAAATTGAAGATGAGATTAAAAAAAGATATTTTTCAGTTTATGACAACTCTCAAAAACAAACACAAGTAGGGCTAATCTATCATGCAAAAATAACCCTAAAAGAGAGAATGGAGACAAGGGACAGCAGCTGGCCTCAAACAGTGAAGAGCCCTTCAACAAAGTTGAAGAGGGGCTCAAAACAAGGCACTTTACACTTTATGTCAAGCTTCGAAAATAATCACAAGTAGGCCCAAAATATCATGCAAGAAAAAGGCCTAAAAGATGGATAAAGAGACAAGTGATAGCTGCTGGGCTCAAAAAGAGGAGAGCCCTTCAACAAAGTTGAAGAGGGACTCAAAACAAAACATTTCACAGTTTATGACCAAGTCCAAAACAGCTCACAAATAAGCCTAAAATATCATGCAAAAAAAGGCCTAAAAGAGAGTTTAAACACAAAGGGTGAGGAGGAGACCTCAACAGAGAAAGACCCTCAATCAAACATGGAGATGAGCACAAAATATGACTATTTATAGTTCGGGTCGGAGCTCAAAAATGCTTGCAAGCAAGGCTTATAAATGAAGCAAGAAAAGACTAGTTTAGGGAAAAAGTGTGCTTACCCCTGAAAAGCAATGAACCAGCAGCCTTTGGACCAAGAAAAAGAGCTCCTAGCCTCTGGAAATCAGCTTCAAAAGGCTGGAATGGAGTGTGGATGTATGGAGCTATGGGTTGGTGTGTAAATGGTGCAAGGCTTTTAGGGTTTTGAGGCTTGGAAGAGGGGGAGAGGGAGAGATGTAAGCAAGGCTCTAAACAAGAATTTTGTAACCCTTTAAAATGGAGCTGGGGTGCTAGTTTTATAGAGGGAGAGAGGCCAAGGAAAGGGGGGGAAAAACAAATTCAAATTTTCCCCCCAAAAGGCAGCCCCCCGGATACAAAATCTAGGAGAAAACAGAGGGTACAGCTGGAAGGCATTTGGAGAGAGGATTCTGGCTGGCCAGGTTCAAAAGGTTCAGGTGGCCGGCCGGCTACCCCCCATGGCCGGCCGACCAGGGGTCAAAAGGGTCAATAAAAATTGCTGGCCGGCCACCTCAAAAAGGTGGCCTCCCATGTGTGCACAACACAAATATGTGGTCAAAACCCAGAAAATGTGAACCAGGAGAGAGAAAAACTAACTTTTTAGAGGGGTTCAAAAGGGGCAAGGACAATTACTGGCCGGCCTATACATATTGGTGGCCTCTCAGGTGTGTACAACACAAATATGGGGTTTAGGGCTAAAGAAAGTGGCCCCGGGGTGGTCAACATTGGCTTTCTAGTGAGAAAAACGGGCGACGGAGAGCGATGAAGAAATAAAACTGGCTTTTCAGAAAAATTGCTGGCCTCCCACCCTCCTACAAGCTTCCTAACAATGAAAATAAGGCCTCCACCAAAAATGAACCAAAACGGATGCAAAACGGAGGTTCGGGAACCGAAACGCGCGGCCCGGGGCCCCGAAAACAGGCTGTTAAGCACTGGAGGTGGCGTTCGACCATGAAGTTGGTCTCTCGGGCCACAATGTTCCTCAAAAGGGAGGAAACAAGGTGTGTGCCAAAAACCGGAGCAAACGGAGGTGGTTAGGCGGTCCCGAACCGAGGCATACGGCCGTCGGCTTCGAAAAATCGGAAACCGGGCTCCAAAAGGGAAAAATGGCCTACGACCACGAAACGTAGCCTACGGCCACTGAGAGATGATCCACGAGACCTCTCTCTCCCTTCAGGAAAAGAAAATAGAGAAAACAGAGCCTGGTTCGCAAACCGAGGCAAGGCACGAAAGAGTCCGGAAGTCCGGAGGCAAGGCTCGCAGCCGGAACTCTGAAACTTCTGAACGAGCACGATATGCAATATCACCGAGCGCTCAACTGGTGACGTCTGAGTCTTAAGGTCGGTCAAAAATGGGGTGTCTACAGTTGCCTCTCTTTGACAGAACTCGGAAGTCATAAGTGACGGGAGTGAATGTCAAAGTCCAGAAACGATCCATTTTTGACAAGGCCGAAGACTTAGACAAACAGGCGAGATAAACAGAGATGCACCCGCAGGCGTGCCCGCAGGCAGGGGCAAAATGCAACCGACAATGCAAGAAGCCGAAGGTAACTTATGATTATGCAAAGGCAGCCGGCTGTAATGGAGCACATATTCACAATAGATGCAACAGTTTTAAGCAAGAATGCAACGCGACAACTACATTTCATGCAGTTTAAGAATGCGGAGAATTATTCAATTCTCG
The DNA here is from genome assembly GCF_055761805.1 of Camellia sinensis. Classification (NCBI taxonomy): domain Eukaryota; kingdom Viridiplantae; phylum Streptophyta; class Magnoliopsida; order Ericales; family Theaceae; genus Camellia; species Camellia sinensis. Next base: position 117,161,866 of record NC_138974.1, read on the forward strand.
CCACGTCTCACATGGAGAAGATACAATACCTGCGCGGTTCGTCTGGTCGCGCCAGCCTCAAATGAACCATACATACAATATTGTGCCTCATGCTGCTGGGGATCTTTTGCTTCTTCTCGGTTGAACTGCAGGTACTACTTTTCTCCCTAACTATGGTTGCACCTTTCCCTATTCTCCAACAGGGTGACAGACTAGGTTGGTTCAGTATCCAGAATTGAGGTGCATACACATGCTATCTCAATCTATGGGGCTGCCATACAAATTTCAAGCCGAGGATATACCCCTGGGTATTTAAACCAGACTTTAGTCTCGGAAATCCCGAACCTTTGCATTCTAGGCGTGAGCCATTCAAACTCTAGTTTCCACCGTCTCAGTTGGTCTCCTAGGAACTCACCGTAAACACAGGTAGGTGGCTATACCAGACCGCCGAAAGTCGTTCGGGCACGACAAACACCAAAGGAATTACACCTTTAGAGGATTTAAGGTCTCCTAGACCAGAGGATTTAAGATCTCCTAGACCAGAAAGTGCACAAGACAGTGTGAATGATACAAAAATACAATGTGCACAAGACAGCGCGATGCAGAGCGAATGCGCAAAACAGTGCTAAACAGATGTACAAAATAGTGCGATGCTAAAGGTGTACAAACCAGTACGAGCAGAGTGAATGCACAAAACAGTACGATACAGATAAGGTGCGCAAGATAGCACGATGCTATACACTAACAAGTGCAGGTAAGGTACGCAAGATAGCGCGATGCGATATGCAAAGCACAAGACAGTGCGATGCGCGAAATAGCGCGATGAATGCAATGCACAAAACAGTGTGAATGAGGTGCGCAAGATAGCACGATAAAATGCATGCACAACGCAAGACTTGGCACACGGCTTACGACATAGCATTCCATTCATTTGGCACACGGCTCACAACACAACACTTTGTTTATTTGGGCACACAGCTGTTTTGGGCACACAGCTCATTCGGGCACACAGCTCATTTCGGGCACACGGCTCATTTTGGGGGCACACAGCTCATAACACTGCTCAATCTGAACACTCAGTCCATAACGCAGCATTTGGTTTGCATTTTGAACACACAGCTCAAGCACTTGAATTTCCGAACACGCAGCTCAAATTTTTGGCGTGAACACGTAGCCCACATTTTTGAAACCTGAACACACAACTCAAACTTTTGTCGTGAACACGCAGCCCACATTTTTGAAACCTGAACACACAGCTAAAACTTGTTGTCGTGAACACACAGCTCACAGTTTTTGAAAGTTGAACACGCAGCTCAAACTTTTGAATTTCTGAACACGCGGCCCATCTTTTATTGTGAACACGCAGTACACACTTGTTGAAAGTTGAACACGCAGCTCAAACTTTTGAACAATTTGTGTTACCAGGCTCAAGCCTTGGAAACTTGTAAACCCTTGGGGGTATTTATTTATTTATTTACTTGTTGTTGGATTAATGTACTGTTACCTGAAGAACTATTGTATCATATAATGTAAGTTTGGAGATTTATATTCGATTTTCCTTGAAAGAGCCATGATTGTTGTATTATCATTTGGGTTAGAAATTTGGGGCATTACATTTCTTGTGCTCGAGCGTTGGTCTATTGTCTGCAAAACTACTGGGAGTATGCATTCTGCGCTCGAGCGTCACTTCTTACACTCGCGCGGACTGTACGTATATCAGTTCGTAGCAGCACCTTTTTACATCACTTTTTCACATCTTTTTCTCTCAAAACCCTAGATCTAGAGCCTCTCTCTCTAAAACTCTCTCTCTCTCTCTCTCTCTACATTTTCACCTAGATCCATTGGTCTCTGTACCCTACTGTCTTCGGGAAAGAGGTAGAGCGTCTCAAAATCTTTATTTTGATCCGAACGAAACTTGGTTTTGGCGTCTTCGAAGTTTCTTCCTTGCTTTGCTCATCTTCTAAACTTGAGATAAGGACTTTCTACACTCTTCTATGAGTTTTAACTTAGTTATCTGTTGATGTGTAAAGAATATTAGAATTTGAGATAATTTTGAACAAACCTAAGATTTTGGTTTAAAATCAAAAGAGGAGTTTTCAAATGTATGTGTTAAAAATAGTTTTGGGAGTAGATGTAAGGTTATGTTGTGATAAACTTGTTGATTTGATACCCGAGGTAGAATTTGAGAGAAATGAGAGTTTTGTCATAAAATGTCTCAACTAGTTATTTTGTATAAATAAATGAAATTAGTGTTGAGAATATGAAATTGGATGAATGTTTATATAAATAGTGGAGTTGGATATGTGTTATCTCTCACCTATAGAAATTTGGGTAATTTATCTGTCTTGGAGATTGTATATCTATTTAGAAATATTTGTTTTGGGCTATCGGTGGAGAATAGCTATGATTGTTGTAGAAATTACATGAGAATTAGGTGAATTGAAACTAATCTCTTATTCATTCACATTGAATATGACTATGTCTTTAATACATTGTAAATGTATGATGTTTGGGAGAAGAAAGGGGATGTACTCCATGTTTGGGAGAAGAAAGGAGATGGACTCCATCAAATTAAGTTGCCATGTGTGTCTAGGGTGAAAGTCTTGAAAACCGCGCGTATACATGGGTGCCGATTCCCACGGACGACATATCCGTAAAATGGAAAATTTGAAGTATTTGTATAATGGTTGTGTTGGTTAGAGACCCACTGAGTTGTACCCTCAGTTTGGGTTGTCTGAATGAAATAATGAATGACTTATGAGTTGAGATAAAATGAATTGAGGTATAAAGCACAACATGGCATGGTTTTGTAAAAAAGTTATAAATGATTTTATCTTGGGCTTTGGATATGCATATCATACTTATATCTTTGTTAAGATCATATATTATGTTAGATTGTTTCTACTGGGTTTTGGCTCTCCCTATTTGGGAAAAACCATTTTCGGGTGACGGCGATATGCCTCTGCCAAGACAGTAGCTTGGAGGGATTTAGAGCAAAGGCTTCTCTTTTGTGTATTATGTTATTGTTTTGATTCAAGCCAAGGGCTTTACATGTATTGGATTTATATCCACTTTTGTTGTAACCAAGCACGGTCTTTTGTTGTAACCAAGCATGGTCTTGGAAAGATGTAAGCATATAGGGCATTTATTTAGTTAAACTCTTTTGTACTATTAACTCTCATGAAATGAAAGAATATTATACTCTGATTCATATTGTTATTTACATATGATCTTGAATGGATTTATGGCATTTATTTCATGGAGTTACACCCTGATTTGAGTTTACTCTGCTTATAAATTTGATTGCTGATGTTGGTTGAAAATCTCGACTATTTTTGAGATGTGAATAACCATTATGCAGTTCTTTTATAATGAATTTTTCTACAATTGTTTTTACATATGTCATTTGGTCTCAATAAAAGTATGAGCTACTCTTACTTGCCATTGTTCTAACAGACTAACCTAAATCCAAATTAGATGTAACAAGAAAAGTTCCACAATTGTTGATTTTTTGTTCAATTGTTTGAACATTTTTTTTGGAACTAAGATCACTTAAGTTGGAACTAAGATCATTATTTAATAAAGTGAAAATAAAACTGTAAATTTCAAAATTCCCAAACTCTGTCAATGTCTTAATGAATAAACAAAATAGTTGCTGCTGTTAGGAGTTTGAATGCAGTTTGTTGAGAAAATATTGTGCTCGATTCATTCATATGATTAATGCTATGAATTGGATCTCCTTATTTCTAACTTGATGAATAGAAAATAGATGTCAACTGTAGTGAAAATTATGTCAAGGTTTTGTAATAATAAATTTACTCACAAATTGCCCTTTCAAATGATGTGCTACTACACACATCTTCAATGTAAAGATAGCATTTTCTAGTCTCAATATGCCATTAACTATTTCTTCTTTGACTAACTAAAATAGTTTCAATGTGTTTGAGGCTTTGCTCCTGTTTGGTACAGCTTTTTTTGAAGCTTATTTCAGCTTTCAGCTTAATTTAAGCTATTTTGATGTGTTTGGTTTAGCTTAACAATACAGCTTATAGCTTTTTGTAAGTCAGAAATCAGCTTATTCTTTGAGTGGGACAAGAGAAGCTTAATTTATAAGTCAGAAATCAGCTTATATTCATAGTTATAAGCTATAAACTGTTAAGGCATAAGCTATAAGCACTTTCCCACAGCTCTACCAAATAGGGCCTTTGTCATTAGCTCTAACTGCTTAAACTTTGTTGAGATTTCGATTCTTGGTTCTGGATACCACATTTAATCTATGTAATATGCTCTATGCAAATTTTGACATCAATTTTCTGGGTTAGTTTAATTTTTTGTGGTATAATTTTTCACACAATTTGATTGTGGAAGCTTTGAAGATAGATAGTTTGCAAAGACTTTGCTCATCTTTGGAGCCACTTTTCCTCATAATTCTAAGTTATGCTAGTTTATTTACAATGAAGTAATTTTTGCATTGTTCACATATTTATCATTTTATTCTTTTATTTGGTTTCTTGCAAGATTAAAAAATGAAGTTAAAACTTCTGACACTACAGCCCTTCTGTTAGTGTTAAGTTAAATTTGTGTCCTGATTGGTAGTGAATTCACTTATAAGATATTTTTAATGGTAAAATGAAGTAGAGTTGCATACATAATGAATTAAGCAAGTGACGGTGATATAAAATTGCAAATCCTTGAAGACATGTTAAACTTTTTTGTGTTGCAAGTCATAAATTATTCTCTGTTGTTCTAATTTAAAAGACAACTTTGTGTTGCTTTAACTTTTGACAGTATAGTCCATGTGACTCAAATGATCTAAAGTAGTGGAAAATTTGATTTCTTAATAATTTAGAAGAGTTCTAATGCCTCTTTGGTTTTTGGGTGCTTCTTTTGACTATGTAATGTATGCTTGTATGTTTTTAGATCTTATGTTTCAAAAATCTCTATTGTTCTCCATATTTTTTAATTTGAAACTATTGTTTTATGCTTTATCTCCACTCATTACTCTATCCTAAAATTGTTGGAAAATGGTTTTGTAAAACCTTATTTTTTACTAACTTTGAGCATTAATTAAAGTAGGACCTAAGCGTTATTTTTAACGTTTATAATTCGGTTCATGTTTAATGCCGCATAGTAAATAACACTGTGTATTTGGTTGTTCAAAACCATTTTTGGATGAATGAGAATTCAACGCACATTTTCAGATTCGTAGAAATGGCTTTAGGTGGGTTTCCTATACATTTGTGAAATGTGCTTGTCCCACATTAGAAATACTTAACGATTTATATAGGTATATAAACTTTAGCTTGGGATACTTGGGATGGGCCCCAAGGGGTACCCAAGTTTGTGGAAGGGTGAAGTTATAGGTAAAGTGGGCTAGACCCATTGGACCTAAAACAAAAATACACGAACACACCGCCACCGTCCGATCGGTCGGGCTGGGCTAGGCTTGTTCGATCCAATACTTATCTTTGTGGGCACAAAACATTTGTATTTTATTTATTTATTTTTTAATTTTGGTTTCAAAATTCAAAATAAATTCGTCCAGATTTTTTCCTCTACCCGAACAGGTTTTCTACCTATTGAATCCACCCAAACAAGTTTCTACCTATTGAATTTGTCCAAACAAGTTTTCTCTCTGTTGAAACCTATTCAAAAAAGCCACCAATTTCCTATAAATTGCCTGTCATTCCAGAAATTCTTTCAATCCAATTTTTTAGAGCATTTCTTCATTTTCTTTCCGATTGTCCTCTTGTCTTCTGCATATGTCCATCATTTAATCTTTTGAAAGAAAGAGAGAGAGTTACAGCAAAGTTTTGGTTCGCCAAACTTGACTTTGTAGTGTTGCAAATCAAGTTATAGTCGTTGCATCCTGGGAAGTAGACGTTGGTAAATCTCGAAGCACCAGTGCAAGGACGAAATCTACTTAAAAGAAATTGTCCAACACAAGCCTCGACTTATAAATTTATAAGCATTTAATTCAGAATTTAATTTATTAAATTTTTTTCTGGATTATTTATTTTTATGTTGTTGTTTATTTTATTTAGTCATTTAATTTACATACACATAACCACTGGGGAATAACAATCTTAAAGTAGATTTCTGTTTTTTTATTTGTGTGTTAGACAGACGAATATTTTGTTTCGAAAAATTAAATAGTAGTCATATACTATTTAATTTATTAAATAGAGGTAATATACTATTTAATAATTTCTTTGATAACATAGTAGTCATATACTGTTTATCATTGAAATTTTGTTACAAAATATTATTCTGCATATTTTGTTTATAAATTCTTTTCTATATAAATTTGTGATTAGTGCATTATTATTTCGTCAGAATTATAAATACTGAAACAAACAGTATTGAGACTGTTCGTACTCCGACCCCCACACTCATTGTACTAGTGATGACTCCGGCAATATCAGTAAATCATGGGGAGAAGTCAGAAAAAATTCAATGGAAATGATTTTAAAATATGGTAGCAAAAGATAATATTTTACTTACGGCATTGAATTTGGCTCATTTTACTCATGAAAAAGCTCCGGCATTGAACGAGAGAGAAACTGACCAGCAAGTGGTTGCCGCAGTCGATGCATGGAAACATGGTGATTTTTTGTGTTTGAATTATATCCTCAATGGGTTGGACAATACACTGTACAATGTGTATAGTGTCAAAAGCACTGCAAAAGAACCGTGGGAATCTCTAAATCATAAATATAAGACAGAGGATGTCGGTACAAAGAAATTTGTTGTCGGCCGTTTTTTGGATTTTAAAATGATAGATTCCAAAATGGTTATTAGCCAGGTTCAAGATTTCCAATTAATTCTCCATGACATTTATGCGGAAGGGGTGGTTCTCAGTAAATCTTTCCAAGTAGCAGCAATCATTGAAAAATTGCCACCATCTTGGAAAGAATTCAAGAATTATCTAAAGCATAAGCGCAAGGAGATGAAATAATTGAGGAGGACAACCGTGGTTCCAACAAGAAGTCAGGAAACCATGTCATGCAGGCTAAAAAAAATGTTGTAGAAGATGGACAAGGGTTAAAGTTCAATAACAAAAAGTGGAAACATGATGGCAATGGTCCCAAACAAGGATCCACTAGTAAGATCAATAAAGGGATCAACAACGGGTTCAACAAGAGGTTCAAAGGCAAGTGTTTTGTGTGCGGCAAAGATGGACATCGCGCTAAGAATTGTCACATTCGCAAGGATGGAGGGAGTTCAAGCAAAAAGCCAGCACAAGCCAACATAGCCGAGGATTTTTATCTTTCCGATAGAGTAGCATACATCAATCTTGCTGCAGTAGTCTCTGAAGCAAATTTGGTAGGCAATCCCAAGGAGTAGTGGGTGGATACTGGAGCAACCCGTCAGATCTATGCAGATAAGAAGATGTTCACAATCTACAAAGTGGTGGAAAGTGGGGAACAACTTTTTATGGGGAAACTCCTCCACTTCAACTGTAGAAGGACAAGGAAAGATCATGCTGAAAATGACCTCAAGGAAAGAACTCACTCTTAACAATGTACTCCATGTGCCAAAGATTCACAAGAATTTGATTTTTGAGTCATTGTTAATCAAGAATGGGTTTAGATTAGTCTTTAAATCTGATAAGATTGTACTCTCCAAAAGTGGCATTTATGTAGGGCGAGGTTACATGAGTAATGGGCTTTTACAGCTCAATGTAAATATTGTTGTACCAAATTTGGCTATTAATAATAAGAACACATCTTCTATTTATATTGCTGAGTCTTCTTTTTTATGTCATAGTAGATTAGGGCATGTAAACTTTAATTCTTTGCGTAGACTTGTTTCATTAGAATGTTTACCAAACTTAAAGTTTGATCCTAATCATAAATGTGAGATTTGTGTTGAGGCAAAACTGACTAAGGCATCATTTAATAAAGTAGAAAGAAGCGTTTAACCTCTAAGTCTAACTCACACAGATATCTGTGATTTAAAATTTGTTCAAACTAAATGAGATAAAAAATATTTTATTACTTTTATTAATGATTGTATTCGATATTGCTATGTTTACTTATTGAGAAGTAAAGATGAAGCCTTAGAAGCTTTTAAGCAATATAAACTTGAGGTTGAAAATCAACCTGGCAAAACTTGTCATGACCCGAACCCGCCCCCAATGGATTAAGGACATAACCGGCTAGTAATCACGAGATTACCTACGGCCTCAAACCAACTAAGACATAACTTGTCAGAGTAAAGGGGCCAAACGAAAGCAAATTAAAAACTTTGTCCTTAGAGCTGTGCTTATATGGCACGTCATAACAAACCACGCATATACATGTTAATAACTCACATCAAAATATGTACTAACACAGAGTTCTGTACATACAGGATCACTCAAGTCTAGGTCAGCCAACCAAAACTATATACAATCGAAATCTAAAGTCCTCGCCAACATAACAAAATATAATAAAATAGCAAAAGGGCGAAGACGAGTCTCGTGCGTGAGACGTATAGGCTGACTCTTCAAAACCTTGGTTGTTCCACACGAACTTCGCTGAGGCTGGGTTTGGACCTCCCTTGGCTCACCTATAGACACATGAATGAGCGTGAGCGAAAGCCAAGTGAATAATATCAAATAAGGAAGATACACGAACAGTATTTAAAACAACATGCACCAAACGGCCTTGGGCCCAATTCACTTTTCTATCTAGTATATATATATATATATATATCAAGTAACTGTCGTTCCAAACACATCAGACGGCCTCGGGCCCAATCCATTCATGTCAAACGGCCTTTGACCCATTTATTCTTTCATTCATCCTTTGGCCCATTCATTCTATCATTCATGTCAGACTGGCCTTTGGCCCATTCATTCTTTCATTCATGTCGGACTCGCCTTTGGCCCATTCATTCTATCATTCATGTCAGACTGGTCTTTGGTCTATTCATTCTATCATTCATGTCAGACTGGCCTTTGGCCCATTCATTCTTTCATTCATGTTAGACTAGCCTTTGGCCCATTCATTCTTTCATTCATGTCGGACTGGCCTTTGGCCTAACCCTTCTTTCATTCATGTCAGACTGGCCTTTGGCCCATTCATTTGGCATAGCAAACATTTGTCCACTATTCAAATTAACGAACTTATAAGACTTACATAGAAGTAAGCAATTGGACAAACAACATACTTCTGATATCTTTATTAAGATATTACTCACAGTGATCAGCTGGATGATTTGCCCTGGAGCTCGACCCTACACATTCCATGAACACAATGGGTCACAAACAATTCAATCCGTTCTTAATTCGCATATTCCTCTTTAGGCTTCATTCTTATCCTTTCAACTCATTTACAATGCTTAATGCATGCCTAAGAGTACTTAGAAGCGAAAGATAACGGAAAAAGGAACATATAACACATTTACAAAATTTCATAAACAGGGGTCCCCGCTTGAGCGTGGACTTGCCCGCTCGAGCGGACCCATTAGGTCTGTAAAAGTACTGGTTGCCTCATTTTTACGCTCGAGCGCGAACTCGGACGTTCGAGCTGAAGGTCTCACTACATGGCTCCCCGCTCGAACGTGAACTTTCCCGCTCGAGCGGACATCCATGTCTGCAAAAAGCCCTGGGAGCTCGTATTTCCCGCTCGAGCGGCGCTTTCCCCGCTCGAGCAGACATGCCAAAATTCTAAAAAATTCAGAATTGTTCTTGAGCTCAAATCAACATTCAAAAGGCTTCAAAGCTCAAATTAAGGAACCAAAAACATGCAAGTACATCATATAGCATATGGATGTAAGCAACATGAGGCCAATCATTCAAAATCATGGTCCAATTCTTAAAAACTAATCAACATTGCTTTGTATAATCAAGGCTCATGCATTCTAACCTTACATAAGCTCCATACCTTCAATAATCAAACATGTATGTCAAAAATATGGTGCAAATGGTGTACATTCTCATGAAGCTCAACGAAAACCATGCTTGCATGTATGATTCAACTCACAATCTTTCATAATTCACATATTACATGCTAGATTATGTAATTTCATAGGGATTCTCTACATGCATGCACACATGGACTTCAATCTCAACTTAATCAACTCAATTCATGATCTAACTCACCAATTAATCTTCAATTCACAAAATCACAACTCAAACTCATGAATTAAGGGTTGATTACTCACCTAGGAGCTTTAACCTTCCAAACTTATGCTTAATTCTTGAGTTGGTCTTCAAATTATTCAAGCTTCAAGATCAAAACTTCAATTTGAGCTCTCCCTCTCTCTAAGCTGGCCTCACTCTCTCCCTAAGATATAAAAATCTGATTTGAGCCTCCAAACCACGAGATGAGAGTGTAATTGGCCCTTTATAACCTCCTTCTCAAACACATTTCTTTAGTATTAAATAATTGAGCACCATTTCATTAATTTGATCTATTTAATTCGATTCGAATTAATTTTCAATTAAATTTCACCGTAGACTCTAAAAATTACGCCAATCACAATGGCGTAGTTAATTTCGGTTTCCGTGGCCAATAGGGCCTTCAATTTAATTTCCAAAGCAGAAAATCAAACAAATTTTTCTACGATGAACAGATAGAAATTCAAAACTACATATAAATGGCATTCAAAATTATATCAAACACATAATCACATACGCAATTAAGATTAATTAGCATAATACATAGTAGGATTATCACTATTAAGGTAGTGATGAGTGACAAAGGTGCTGAGTATGATACCCCATTTGAGGAATTTTGTTCAGGACATGGTGTTGTGATGATCTAAAATTAAAATTTAAAAAAACAAATTATTAAGAACAGGATCAAGGTGTGGGGCAATGGAATATATTTTTTTTGGTGTAAAGAGAGGCAACCACGTGGGAGGGGCTACCCTCCACTCATTTCCCTCATTCATTTTTATCTTTTCTTATTCTTCTTGTCTAAAGGATCCACAATGGTCTGGTCTACAAAACTAGAGAGAGGAAAGCTTGGTGAGTGATCTGGGTAGATGAGTTCTGACTATGAGTTGGCACCGATGGGGATCATTCCAGAAACACCTTTTGAAGATATGATCAATATTTTGTGCAAAGCTGGCCGTATTGAGCAGGCTTGCAAGTTGGTCGATGGGTTCTCTGCCACCTCCTCAAGTAAGCATGAGCTGATTTGGGTTGTTGGAGAACCAGTCTAGGTGTTAGTAGAGTTGGCAAATCCTTGTGGGTCTTTTAGAAAACTAACACACAAACACCCGAGCTCCGCGAAAACAAACACTCGACGAGTCCCGGATCTCTGTGAGTGAGAAAAATCTGGAGAGCTCGTCAACCCAACGAACCAACGATGCATTTTGCTGGAGCTCCGAAAGCTGTGTGTTGCACTGCTGCCGAGCTGCTGCGCCGGAGGTTGGTCGCCAATCTGTGTCTTTGCTGGTCCGGCATGAGCTGAGGATGAAGCTTGTGACGTGTCTCCTGGTGCTGGAGAGTTGCATCTTGAGATCTGTTTGAAGGATTTGCAGGACGATTTCAAGAGGTGAGGCCCTTGTTGTTGAAGGCATGTGAAGCCTGCCAATTTCTTGGACTCGCATGAAAAGTTTCTTATAGGAGTTGCTACAAAAGTAGTGATCAAGCTATCTAATGCTGTTAACAAAGCTCAAAATGCTACAATGAACGAAGAGCTAGAGTAATTGATGGGAAGTCCATGGCTGCGGAAATTATAGCAGGAATAGGTGGTGAAGTAATCAGAATGCAGGAGTCCATTGGGAAAGTGCCTGGCCTGGCTGTAATTAGGTGGGCTGTATATATATATTATATATATGCATGTAATTTAGTGAGCCAGGGTAGCTTTATATGGCAGGCTATTCAAGTTGAATCAGCTGAGTTACATTTGTCAGTGGGCCACTGTTTCTGCTGATGTTATTAGGCCCATGTTAGTCTTGCATGCTTATACTGCTCGCGGGCCTATATTTTGTAACCAGTTCACATTTTTTTTTAGTTGAAGCTGGGAGGAATTTTTACTTTGATGAGGATGAGTGGGTTTGACTCCCGAATTTTTGAAATGGCAAGAATGAAAGGAAACCACAATGAGATTGCTAATGTTTGTTAAGAAGGTGGGGGGAAGAAGGTGGCATCAAACTCAACTCAATTTTGAGCCCAAGGTTTTAAAATATAGTTCTTAAGACCAAAGTGAAGAGTTTGATGAGGGAAACATTTTGATTGGTGGAGATCAAAATCCGGCAAAATTGAAAAATTGGAGTTTTGCTTGCTTCTTCTTCAAAACTTGAGGTAGGAATTTTTTTTGAGTTATATATATATATATATATGCAAGATCTAGATGGTTTTCGAAATCATCCTTTGATTTGTTCTTTTTTTGAAAATGGATTTTTTTTTTATTCAAAAAGATGAGTGATTTTGAAAGTGGTTTTACTTTCTTGTTTCTTTTAAAAATAGAAATTGAGGGTTTTGGACTATGTTGGTAAAAGAAAGATGTTTTTGGTGAGATCTTCTCGAATATTTGAAAATTGTTGGTTTTGGTGAGAAAACCTAAAAATTTGAGATTTTAAAAGAGATTGAAAATCCATGGGTAATATTGTTATATTTATTTTTGTGTGCCAAAATAAATGATGTTTAGAAAATTTATTATTTATATTTGTATAAATGATTAATTTTGTGGATTATGAGAATTGCTGTTCATTTTAGAAATGATTATTCAGAATGTTGATATAGTTTTGAAATGACTAAATTGTTGAGAATACTTGAGAAGAGAAAACTGTGTTTATTCCTTGGATGATGAATTGGAATAAAAGTAATTGTGTTCATCTTGTGAAATTGGCATATCATTTCATTTCATTACATTAGACTTTGAAGGTTGATTTGAAAACGTGTATTGAGAAAAGAATGTTGAGAAATAAGTTTTCATGAAATGGTTTTGGGGTAAATATGTTGGTAAGTCTTGATAGGTGGTGTAGATGATATTGAATAAGTTGGCCTGCGCGTCCGGGGTGAAAAACCGAAAAATTCGCGCGGATAGGTGTCGAGCCTTCCGGTTAATACCGGTAAAAAGGACAATTTGGTAGTACTCGTATAGTCTACTTGCAGACACCAGCCTAGGGATTACCAGAGACGTATTTACCGCTCTTGAAATAAATTGTTAAGTTTTGAACAATTGAAATTGTATGACATCATTGAGCATGATGGTTTTTGAATAAATGAATGTGTGTTTTACGTTCAAAAATGGCATAGCATGGCATGTGCATTTCATTTCTTAAGACTTGTATAAAATGTATATACTTTGTTAAGGATTTCCTACTGAGCTTTATGCTCACCCTATGGGATTCTTATGCAGGAAAAGATGTGGTGATGCCGCCTAACTAAAGGCGAGGAAATGTGTATTGAGAGTACGAGACTCTCATTTTGCTGTGACTCTGTATGTAAGCCAAGGGATTTGTATGTGTGGGTTTAAATAACCATTTTGTGTAACCAGGCTCAAGCCTTGGAAACTTGTAATCCCTTAGGGGTATTTATTGTTTAATTAATTGTTGTGGGATTTATTGTATTATCGCATGAAGGCTATTTACATCATGTAATGCAAGTATATATGAGGGCTTATTATCAATTTTATTTTAGATGGCCATGATTATTGTATTACCATTTGGGCATAAAAATTGGGGCGTTACAGTGTTATTCACCAAACCATTGCACCCTATTCTCCTCAGTCAAATAGAGTTGCTGAGAGAAATAATCGAACTCTTAAAGAGATGATGAATGCCATGTTGATTAGTTCAAAGTTACCTCAGAACTTGTGAGGGGAGGCGATTTTGTCTGCCAACTTTTTGCTTAATAGGGTACCCCACAAGAAAATCAATTAAACACTGTAGACACGCCCGCGTGGGACCTCGCTAAAGTTCGGACTCGATTTGTGTCACGGTTCTTAATCTGAACCAAAGAGTCCAAATCTGGCAAATCGTTCTGAGAAACAGGTTTTTAAAAGAGTAGTGCCAAACATGGACTGCTTTGCCAGATACAGAGTCGCCACCTAAATATTTTTTATGGGAGAATTTAGGAAACCCTGACTCGGTGCCGAAGGCAACATGTCCGTCATCACCGGAGTTGTCTCGGCTCGGGAGCTTGGGTACGATCGGAGAAGGTCAGCTATGAGCACCCCCTTTCGCCCGGTCCGAAGACCGGCCTCTATTAACCGTGATATCCAGTTTTGAAAACGTTTATATATCCTTATTCCAATTATTAGCCTAAGATTACTATGTTATACGCGCAGCAAACAAGTATAGACCAAATTGCCCAAATTGGAACAAAACATTCTGTGTTCATTTTTTTTTTAAAAATGGTTTGCTACTCGTAAGTAGGCTAAAATGCAGGTTTTGCCACCCTCAAGTGGGCTTTTTTTTAGAAAAGACGGTTTTGCCACTATCTAGTGGGCTTAAAAACAAATATAGTTTAACGCATTATCCCAATTTAAGCAGTTTGACCTCCACCCACAGGCATTCAAGCAATTTATCTCATGTAAACACTTAGCCGCATAGCAAGCATACTTTTATGGCAACATTCACACGCATGTTGGATGCTAAAGCATAACCACTTACATTGTACTCCATGCCAAAACAATAAACTAGTTAGCAAATGTGCGTGTCCTAGTTCATGTTATTTTGCCTAATGCAACACATACAAGATGCAATTTTTTTAGGTAGGCTCGGTTGACCTAAATATGGCATATGATATGCAACCAACTGTTTCATGTATTCAATTTTGGAATTTGAAAATACGAATGCGGTTAGTATGATGTACCGAGCCCAGTGCATGCCAAACAGATGCATGAATGCACGCATGCATATCATAAGGTATGCTAATCTCAAAAATGCCCTAATCTACCATTATAAACAGATAAATAAAAGGGAAGAAAGAAATGGGGGTTGGAAGACATACACACACTCACCCACACTTATTACATGTTTACCCTCACTCAGAGGGTTCGAATTAATATTACAGTCCCAAAATAATGAACAAATAAAATTATTACAAAACTTCCTTAATTAATTAAAAGAAAGGAAACAAAAGGGAAGAAGAGGGTGGCCACAGCCTCTGCCTCGGGATGCGCGAGTGATGCATGCTCGGATCCGTCCTGCCCGGAAAACCCGTGCTACACTCTTGTCGCCTCTGTTTGTACTGCCTTGTCTTTCTGAAAATTGCCAAAGTACTGGAACAAGCTCTTTGCATCCTGCAGAGCACCACCGGCCAGACAGAATTGCCACCGGCACTTCAAAATTCCCGTCGGCACTTTATCGGATTCATCGGCACTCCAGATAGTGCCGGTCGGCACTAAATTCTGCCGGTCGGCAGAAACTTCCTGCAGCAGACAATTTGACAGCAAACAGAGAACAGACAGTGCATAGCATGGAGTTTTTTGACACATGTAAGCATGGTCCTACTTCTTATCATATTTTGAACTCAAAGAAGCATGACTTTCGATCCTTGAACCATCAATGGTACATGGTGGGTCAAAGGATCGAATTTGCCATTTGATATGAAAATGCATGCAACAAACAACATGAAAACCGGGGCCTTATCAAGTTGGAGTCAAAGGTCCCGATGGCCGGGGATCAAGGCACATTACATCACTTGAAGTATGAATGGTCCTTGACTCCCGCACTTGGTTTGACACCCCAAACCAAGTAAATGCAATGCATGTAATGCTCACAAGCCTCAAATGTATCATGCCACCAAGATGTAAAACACAACAAGCAATATGCAACTATCATGACAAAATGTATGATACCAAGCACACAAGATACAAACATGATGCAAACATGGAGCAAATTGACCATGGAATTGATGTGCTACAAAGCTTAATGGAACAAATATGCAACAAACATGGAGCAAGCATGCAAGAGGGCTTGAAGTGGCAAAGGGGCAGGCCCTCACCCTTCTCAAAACAGTGGCCAAAAGTGCTAAAAATGATAGATAATCAACTCATGTTAACAAGCAAACTTATGGTCCCAAAGCTAAGGCACAAAAGGAGACAACTTACCCCCACCAACATGACCATTCATGGCATGATTAAAACAAGTAAAACCAGAATTTATGCATGCAAGATAGGACCCCAAAAACCCCTAATATGGCAACTAAAATAAACCCCATGAAACAAATACACCAAGGCTCATTCTTAGGCATAGGAAGACACACCCTCAAGATATGAAAAAGACCATGCATGCGCACATGTAGGCATGATTCTTGGACTAAAAAGAAAGTCCTTAGATGATATTAAACCAAGAGGGTAGTCACAAACATATATGCTAGAGGCCATCAAGCTCAAAGCTTTTAAGCTAAAATACAAAGCAACCCTCACAAACATGTCAAGCATGGCTAAATGGATAACCAATAAACCTTAAGCATGAAAAAACATCACCAAGAACTTCATGGAACTAAGCCAACTCTCACAAGAATCATGGCCTAACCATGACGTGCACTTCTAAGCAAAGTAGAGCAATACAAAACAAGTATTACAAGCATGCAAGGAGGCACAAATTTGACCAAAAACAGAGATTATATATGACCTAACATGCCTAAAAAAATGTTGAAATGAAGCCAAGAAACAACAAGCACACATGCTACTCTCTTGAGCCCAAAAAGCAAAGAAACAAAACCATAAAGGGAGAGGGGTGTCCCTCCCCTATGCAAGACTTCAAACCAACTTTTTTGACACTAAAATACACTGATTTTTAGTGATGAAAAGATCAAAATGCTGAAGTGAACAAAACCTTATCAAAGAGGCACCAAAATAGGCTAAACAAGGCCTATGAGGGTGAGTTTGCAATCTAACCACAAAGTGACCTTAATGAAAGTGTTAGAGCAGGAAAATATGAGCCTTTTTTATGTTATACACAAGAGCCAAAACAATAAACAAAATAGGTAGAAAACCAATGCAAGTTTGGGGAATAAAAGGGAAGATGCTCACCCTTGAAGAACCCTTGAAGAACAAATGGTCTAACCTCCTTCTTTGGATCAAAACCAGTCCAAAACTCAAGAAACAACTCCCCCAAGTCCCTCAATCTCGGACTAAGGTGTAATGGTGTGTGTAATGGTGCAAAAGTAAGGTAAAACACACCTTTTGGGCCAAGAAACACACACAAGAAGGGAGAGGGAGAGAGGTATAGAGATAATATGTATCTATATCTCTAAAGGCTGATTTTTGCTTCTGTTTTTCTAACCTAGAACCAAGAGGAAAGCCTCTCTCTTATAGGACTCCCTCTTGCAAAGCTTATTCAACAAGCTTGGCTAGAGGGAAATCCCTCCATACACATGTATGGAGGGGAAAGGAGTTGGTGCCAGCTATCACAGCTGGCACAAAATATCTCCATAAAGTGGAGGAACAGTGGTCGGCTGCCCAAAAATGTTATTTCGGCAAAAAACAGTGCCGACCGGCAACAAATTATGCCGACCGGCAATAAAATGTGCCGACCGGCAAACAAAAGTGCCGATGGAAGAAAAAGACCAGCCGGTGGCCTCCAGCCACTGCCGGTGGTGTATGGGGATGTCTCACAAGGCATTCCCTGCCCCTCTAAGGCAAAACAAAAGTGTTTGGTGCAAAACCAGACACTAAACAGTCGAGTTCAGGGATCCTAAGGCAAGGCGCGCGAGCCGAGACCTCCGGGAACTCCAAACGAACACAATCATGGATGATCACCGAGTGTTCAAACGGTGACATCCAAGTCTTGAGGACGGTCAAAAATGGGGTGTGTACAGTTGCCCCTCTTTGACAGAGCTCGAAAGTCATAACAATGACGGGAGTGAATGTCAAAGCCCAGAGACGACCCATTTTTGACAAGGCCGAAGACTCAGACAAGCATACAAGACAAATAAGGTATGCGCCCGGAGGCAGGGGCAAAATGCAAGACAATGCACAGAGCCGAGCATAACTTATGATCATGCAAAGAAAGCTGTAATGAAGCAAACATGCGACAATTTTAAGCTAGCATGCCAAACTACACTACAATGCAGAAAGGATGTAAGAGAATTATGGAATTCTCAATACGTCTCACTCGGGAGATACAATACCTGTGCGGCTCGTCTGGTTGCACCAGCCTCAAATGAACCGTACATACAATATCGTGCCTGAAAACAAAACAAACTTAACAGGTACAATGTTGTTAGCAACATGCACGACAATGCAGGAATGGTGGCGTACTCGAAATGTGTGACAGCGCAAAGTAAGCGGGGAGCATAACAATGCTGTGGAAATACAAACATGTAAGTGGAGCATGCGGTCTACGCACTTGGAACATGCGGTCTACGCAGGTGATGAAACTAAACATGCGGTCTACGCAATTAAAACATGCGGTCTACGCAGGCAATGAAATTTAAACATGCGGTCTACGCAGGTAATGAACTTGAACATGCGGTCTACGCAATCAAAACATGCGGTCTACGCAGGTAATGAAATTTAACATGCGGTCTACGCAATCAAGACATGCGGTCTACGCAGGTAATGGAATTAAGCATGCGGTCTACGCAATCAAGACATGCGGTCTACGCAAGTAATGAAATTTAACATGCGGTCTACGCAATCAAGACATGCGGTCTACGCAGGTAATGGAATTAAGCATGCGGTCTACGCAATCAAGACATGCGGTCTACGCAAGTAATGAAATTTAACATGCGGTCTACGCAATCAAGACATGCGGTCTACGCAGGTAATGGAATTAAGCATGCGGTCTACGCAATCAAGACATGCGGTCTACGCAAGTAATGAAATTTAACATGCGGTCTACGCAATCAAGACATGCGGTCTACGCAAGTATTGAAATTTAACATGCGATCTACGCAATCAAGACATGCGGTCTACGCAAGTATTGAAATTTAACATGCGATCTACGCAATCCAAGCATGCGGTCTACGCAAGTATTGAAATTTGACATGCGATCTACGCAATCCAAGCATGCGGTCTACGCAAGTATTGAAATTTAACATGCGATCTACGCAATCCAAGCATGCGGTCTACGCAAGTATTGAAATTAAACATGCGGTCTACGCAAGTAAAGGAACGTACTATTACACAGCATAATCGAAACAATTCGCGGGGCTCACAAAGCATGAAAAGGATACGGGGCGGGACATTCTTCGCACGCATCGAGCGTTGCTTGCAGAAGTTGTGGCCTGAGGTCAACTCAAAGGTTCACGTTTCAAAGGTGTGATTTCCGTATTGTGAGGGCGTCCCACAACGCGGCTGACCCGAGCACAGATGCGGAAGGTGCGTTAACCGCAAGGGGAGTTTCACCGGTATTAATTCTGATACTTGGCTACCCTGCCATTCTACATTTTATTTCCCTTTTTACTAGTAGTTTAAGCACATTGCACTGCCTCAGGCAGGTTTATTTTCTTTCTCAAAATTCACACACTTTGCAAAACATGTGATGGGGAATGAAACGAATCGTTTTATTCAAAAGATGTTGCATTTGTGGATCTTCTGTGCATCGCATCGCAGGGTTTCACACCACAATGTGAACGAAATTGAACTCATTTTGGAAAGTTGCCATCGTAATAATCAGGTAGTGAACCGACTTACAACTCGATAAGCAAAACAAAGCCATGACACAACCAAACAAGTGTGAATACAACTCGATAAACAAATCAAGAACTCAAAGTGAGCGAAATACAACTCGATGAGCAAATGTTCGAAAACTCGACAAGCAGACAGTCGTGGTTCCGCAAGAGTCTACTGCCGGGGAGGGGGTTGGAGGTGTTGAAGTTCCCCAATTCTTAGCATAAACAGCTCAGGAAACCAAGAGGAAGCCTACCGGCACAGTGTAGGGACCACCGGCTGCAAGGAATAGCTACCGGCCGTATGTCTGTTTTGTCAGCAAACTGAAATGGCCGGTCGGCATATTTTTCTGGCCGGTCGGCATATATTTTTGGCCGGTCGGCACTAAACGAGGGGAACCACCAGAATGTTGACACCTGTCCCCCCACTCAACCTTATCTCCTACAAAAGATCCCAGCTTCGTAGTTTTTCTCATTTTCACACTGATTTGCTCCAATGGAAGAGTTTCTTGCTCAAAATCTCACAACTTGGATTGCTAACTTGAACGGCTCGGAGAAAGTGAATTTCCGGGGCTTTGGCATAAATGCACTATTCACTCTGGGTCGTACCCCGTTGCATCTCCCGTTTCTTCATGCCGCGGCAAGATTTTGGAATCCGGTGACACATGTCTTTAGCTTCGCCGGGCAAGAGATGTGTCCTACCTTCGAAGATTTCCGAGCTTTAATGGAGTCCGAGCGCGACGAGGAGCTCCTGCCCCAACTTAATTTTGGTCATGCCCAATCCTTAGGGCGCATGTGCGGACTCAGCATGCACGACGCTCGGTCTCTGATGGGCGACGGGATGTTAGACATTCCGAGTTTGGCCAATCAATTTTCTGATGCTGGTGATCGCAGCAACCATCACTGGCAAGGCTTCCGGCGACATGCCCTCTGCTTGTGCATGCTGTCTCATTTCCTGTTCATTTCGGGCTCTGGAGGGGCTAGTGTCCGGCTGATTGAGGTTGCCCAAGGCTTGAGAGAGGGCAAGAGCTGTATTGCCATGGTTCTGGCCGAGACACTAATGGGTTTAGACGCCTTTTACCGTCAGGAGACGTGCAGATTGGCGGGGAGCCCACTACTACTACAGGTAATATTTCCCACCCAATCTCGCATTTCTGTATTACTCACATCACTCGGCCCTCGAGCTCAGTCTTTTCTCACAAAAACCCCATGCTCACTTTTCTCTCCTCGTACATCTCTCTATTCTTTAATCTCTCATTTTTTCAATCCCTTCCCAGGTGTGGTTGATGGATAAATTGCAGGTTGTGGACTCCTGCCCAACATACTCAGCTCGCGGCTACTTCTTCCGGCATCGTCTAGTCAATGCCTTGGATGAGGAATGGTGGTTCGCTTGGATGTGCCACTTGTCCGCAGACCGTATTGCTTGGCGGTGCCCTTGGTTGAACCTTCCGACAATGAGTTACAAAATGCCTCGACAGACTGGAATTCAACTGGTTGGTCTCACTCATCGTGTATTTTACTTCCCATTTCGGATTCGACGTCAATTTGGCCATGATCAGACCTGCCCGCCAGAGGGGATAGAGTATCCTGCTGCATTTCCAGCCCGAGGCGCGCAGCTTGCTTGGCAGGCCACTGCGTGGAGGATGAGAGAACTCCTGGCCCCCGCTCCTACTTTTAGTTGCACTTTGTCTGACGAGTGCATAGATTGGCTCAATGAAGAAGCACAGATCGGGCCCAGCTTGGCATCAGAGGCTTCGACCAGCTCTGAGAGGGGGCGCAGGAACACCTGATTTGACCATGCCCTAGATTTATTGCTTTATTAGTACTTTCAAGTTTTTCTTTCCTGGATGTAATAAAAAAGCAACTTCAATTGTCTGTAAGAGCAGGAGGACTCTGTTTTGAAATCAATGAAATTGAAAGTTCTGGTACTAAGAATTTTCCACTTTGGTCCAAAAATGGTCAAAGTTGTAAAAAGATTATTTGAACAAAGTCAGCTTATATTAAAACTTTTCAAAAACATTTTTGATGTGGATCAGAACTGGACACGCCTGAGATTTGTCACTGAGATGCACAACCCCAGATCCCCGCAACTGGAAAGTTGCCCCTAGTCTGAAGAGCGCCGCAGCACTGCATAGCAACGGAAAGTTGCCCCTAGTCTGAGTGGCACTGCACCGGAGATTCCAACGAATGCTGATGGACAAAGATGGCTGAGATGATCAAATGGACAAAGTTGATCGGGGAAGTGTTATGGCTGAACTTCAGGATGAAGCTGCCTACGTATCCCAAACATGGGAATCAAGCCTTACGTAGTTCCGGCTTGGGTTCGCTCGAGTATTTTCACTCTCCTTTTGCGCTCTAACTTTTGCCAAGGCCGCCCTTTGCGGGTTTTCAACCTTGCGAGCTCAGTTTTTATATTTTCTAATTTTTTTTGTGCTCTGACTTTTGCCTAGGTCGCCCTTCCGGGTTTTCGGCCTAGCGAGCCTCTCAAGGGTAGTATTTCTTCAACTTGTCCATATTGATCGGTTGAGAGAATTCTAAGCCATCTAAGTCCATCAGAACCACAGCTCCGCCTGACCAGATAGCTTTGATGATGTAGGGACCAGTCCAATTGGGTCTGAACTTGCCCCTCGGGTCGTGGATGGGAGCTCGGTTGTCTTTGAGTACCAAATCCCCTTCCTTTAGATTTCTGGACTTAACCCTCTTGTTAAAAGCCCGAGCAATCCTGCGCTGATAACTCTGAACGTGGTACAGTGCTTTCAGTCTTCTTTCATCAAAGAGCATTAGTTCCTCGAACCTACTCTGCTGCCAATCTGCCTCAGCTATCTGACACTCGGCCAATACCCGTAAAGACGGAACTTCAATTTCAATAGGTAGAACAGCCTCCATTCCATAAACTAACGAATACGGAGTTGCTCCGGTGGAGGTTCTAATCGAAGTCCTGTAGCCCCACAGAGCAAACGGCAACTTATCCGGCCAATCTCGATAGGTCTCCACCATTTTCCGCAGTATATGCTTGATGTTCTTGTTGGCGGCCTCAACTGCTCCATTGGTTTGCGGCCGATACATAGATGACTTATGAAAAGCCACATTATACTTTTCCAACAAGTCGACCACTTCTTTCTTAAAGTGGGATCCATTATCCGAGATGATCTCATTTGGCACCCCGTAGCAACAAATGATGTTGTTCCTGATGAACTTTGCGACGTGCGACGCTTTCAACACCGCGTATGATTGGGCCTCGACCCACTTTGTGAAATAATCTATCGCTACGAGGATATACTCATGTCCGTTCGATCCCTTCGGGGTAACAGCTCCGATCACATCAATCCCCCACACGGAAAACGGCCACGGGGAAGTCATGTTGTACAACTTGGATGGTGGGATATTCATACGGTTCGCATGGATCTGGCATTTGTGGCATCGCCGAACAAAGCCGATACAATCCTCTTCCATGGTCGACCAGTAGTAACCCTGCCTAAGGATCTTTCTGGCCAACATCACTCCATTCATGTGTGCACCGCACTCTCTTCCATGGATGGCCTCCATTAGGCGCTTCGACTCTTCAGCTTCTACACAGAGCTTATGCATTCCCAGATGACCTCTTTTGTACAGTTTACCTCCGCAGATGATGAACTGAATAGCCATTCTTCTAATGGCCCTTTTATCCTTGGTGCTTGCCCCTATCGGATACGTCTCCTTTTCCAAGAAGTTCCAAATATCGTAATACCAGGGGTTGTTGTCTTGGGCCTCATCTATGGCGGAAATTGACTCGTATGCTGGCGCAAACTTCTGATCAATGATGACTGGACGCATCCGGACTCCCGACGGGATGTCTATCATGGAAGATAGAGTTGCTAACGAATCTGCAAACCTGTTGTTCTCTCTTACGAGGTGGGTGAAGTTTAGTTTCTCGAACCGAGGAATTAACAAATCCAAGGTTTGGTGGTAAATTATCATCCTTTCCTTCTTGACCTTCCAGTCTCCTTTTGCTTGAGATACAACAAGATTCGAGTCCCCAATGACGTCCAGCCGTCTTACCCCTAGCTCTAGGGCTGCTTCCAGACCAGCAATACATGCCTCATACTCTGCCTCATTGTTCGAGACTCTGAACTGGAGCTTGAATGCCAAAGGGATACGAGAATCGTCAGGCGCTATCAGCAACACCCCTATCCCATACCCATACTGGTTTGACGCTTCGTCAAAGTACATCGTCCAAGTTTCATCCTTGATATGCAGAATCGCTTCATCTGGGAATAGGTACTTAACCGCTTCATCCCCCTCAACCGGGTGGTCGGCAAGGAACTCTGCTACCGCTCTCCCTTTCACCGACTTGCGTGTTACATACTTCAAGTCAAATTCGGAAAGCAATAGTAACCAACGAGCTAGCCTACCTGTAAGTGCTGGTTTCTCGAAAAGATATTTGATGGGATCCAAACGTGAAACCAACATTACAGAGTGAGCTAACAGGTAGTGCCGCAGCTTCCGGGTAGCCCATACCAAGGCCAAACAAGCCTTCTCCAGTGGTGTATAGCGGATCTCGTAATCCAGCATCTTCTTGCTCAGATAGTAGATAGCCCTTTCCACTTTGTCTTCTGACTCCTGTGCGAGCATGCAGCCCATGGTGGTCTCAGTTACCGAAAGATACAGTATCAACGGTCTCCCCGGTTCTGGCGGTGACAATACAGGCGGGTTCTGTAAATATTCTTTGATCTGCTCAAAAGCTGCTTGACATCGGCCGTCCCATTGGAATTTCTTTCCTTTCTTCAGGAGGCCAAAAAGTGGTTCACAAGTCAAGGTTAGTTTAGAGATAAACCGCCTTATGAATTGCACTTTACCTAGAAAGCCTCGCACCTCCTTTTCAGTCCTTGGTGGTGGCATTTCTAAGATGGCCTTGATTTTGGAAGGGTCGACCTCGATGCCCCTTTGCGTTATCAGAAACCCTAGCATCTTTCCTGCTGTAACACCAAAAGTACACTTCTGGGGATTTAGCCGCAGCCGAAATTCTCTGATCCTTTGAAAAAACTTTTGTAAGGCGGTGTAGTGGCCCTCTCTTTCTTTGGACTTGACAATCATGTCGTCCACATACACCTCGACCTCTTTATGGATCATATCATGCAATATCGTAGTTGCTGCCCGCTGATAGGTAGCTCCCGCGTTTTTCAACCCAAATGGCATCACTCGATAACAATATGTACCCCACGGGGTAGTGAATGCAGTCTTCTCCCGATCCTCGGGCGCCATTACTATCTGATTATAGCCTGAGAAACCATCCATAAACGAAAGCAAGGCATGTCCTGCCGTGAAATCTACCAGTTCATCAATGTGTGGCAAGGGAAAGTCGTCCTTCGGACTGGCCCTATTCAAATCTCTGAAGTCTACACAGACCCGAATTCTGCCGTCTTTCTTCGGCACTGGAACAATGTTGGCCAGCCAAGTCGGATACTCAGACACCAACAGGAAGCCTGCATCAATCTGCTTGGTGACCTCTTCCTTGATCTTAATGGCCCAATCAGGGCGGATCCTCCTGAGCTTCTGTTTGACAGGTCGGGCCTCGGGATCAAGAGGGATCCGGTGCTGTACAATCTCAGGATCGATTCCAGGCATGTCTTCGTAGGACCACGCGAAAACATCTTTGAAATCTTTTAACAAAGCGACTAAGCGCTCACGTTCCTCAGAAGACAATGTGGACCCGATCTGGACCAGCCGCGGGTCCTTCTCAGTACCAATATTCACAGTAGTGATTTCATCCATTAAAGGTTTAACAAATCTTTCCTGCTCTTGATCAATTAACCGTTGTAAA
The DNA here is from genome assembly GCF_055761805.1 of Camellia sinensis. Taxonomy (NCBI): domain Eukaryota; kingdom Viridiplantae; phylum Streptophyta; class Magnoliopsida; order Ericales; family Theaceae; genus Camellia; species Camellia sinensis. The sequence goes on from NC_138974.1 coordinate 117,187,155, forward strand.
ACCGGAGGAATTTCTCCCTCGTCGTTTTCATCAAAATTTTGAAAATCCTGATTTAAGCAATAAATCAAAGGCACAGAAAAATACTCCGAAACCACATCCACGTCATTCTCATTAAATACTTCCGAGCCGTCGGATTCCTCTGTTACAACAGACTCAAAAGAAAATGAAAAAGATGACCTAGACAGGACTGTGGCATCCGGGTTATCACCCCCGGGAATACCGGACTCGGACTCAGTTGAGCTGGAATCTGATTCCGACGTACAAGATTCGGTAGAATCAGATTCCGGCTCACTACCTGACCCGGTGCTGCTTGATAAAAAGCCTTCTTCATATTGCCAGTATTGCCAGATGAGAGAAGGTGCGATGGATGCATCCAGAATAGCTGACGGTAGGCCCGCGGCCGCTTCATTCCCAATCACACATACCGAGGAGCTATCCCCCAAGCACCTCTGTTCGATCGGAGGATCTGACAGCAGACACGCCAGCGCTGCCCCCATTTCATTTTCAGCGTCCTCGAACTGTACCTCCTTACTTTGCTCGGCCTCAGCCGATAGATCTGCCTGCCCTTCGGCGATGTCATCCTCAGGTAACTGTAAATCAAAGAAAATTTCAAATCCCGGCACGCGCTTCTTCTCCGCATTGAGCCACGGCTCCGGGAAGCCACAGAACGGGAAGTCCTCCCCCTCCCGGACGAAATGTCCGTTCAGGGTCCCCCGAATAGGCTGGTGTATCAAGTCAAAGGGCTTCCCCATCTGTTTCGCCCTAGCCCTTCCGGCCATTTCCTTTCCTTTCCTTATCCAATCCTCTTTGGTGGGTAGGTAGCCCAAACCAAAGGTATGGCGGTTATGTGGCACTTCGGTCGATGCTGCGGCACCTTTCCTACCGCTCTTGCCTAATCCCATCCCAGGGATGTGCTGGAGTTTGTTCATGAGATAGACTGCTTGGGCACTGACATACACCCCTTCGTTAGCTGCCATGATGTTCTGTACGACCCGAGCCTCGGCCAAGGTGAAACCCGATATGAACACATCTTCTATACCGTGCTCAATTTCTAGAACAGGCGTAGATACCTCTGGTGGTGGATGAATTGATGAGTTTCCGAAAACAATGGCTACTCCCTTCCCATAGGGGTATTTCACCACTTGATGTAGGGTAGAGGAGACCGCCTTTACCTGATGCAGCCACGGCCACCCCAAAAGCAAATTAAACGTTGCAGGAACCTCCAAGACGTGGAAATCTATCTCGTGTTGTCCTGGCCCAACCTTTGTTTGAATCTTGACTGTCCCCATTACTTCCCGGCTCGTGTTGTCATATGCCCGAATTACCTGGGCCGTTGGCACAAAATCCGCGACTTTCAAACCAATTGCATAAGCTGTCCTTGCCGGGCAGACGTTGATGGCGGACCCCGTGTCGACAAGTACCACGGGTATCCATTTATCCCTGCACTCCACAGAGATGTAGAGCGGCTTGTTATGGTTCGCACCCTCGGGTGGCAGCTCTTTGTCAGAAAAACTCAATGCTGGGGAACTTCCTCCCGAAAAGACTAAGCCCACCAGCTGTTCGGGCGTGGTATCTATGGACAGTTTGGCCTTATCCATGGCTGACAGGACAGCCTGCCTGTGTACTCGAGAAGCCATAAGCAGTCCCCAGATGGAGATGTCTGCATGTATCTTTTTCAATTGTCTCAATACGGCCTCATCTTCGAGTTGCTTCTCCTTTTGTTTCTCTGCTTCATTATCTTTTCCAGACGCCTCTGGTTGATCTAGGTGTGGAGGCTTGAAATACCGTCCACTCCTAGTCATGTGATCGACTTCGCCGATATACCAGGTATCATCTAGTTGGTTACCTTTCCAATCCTCGTCCGTGTGGGCAAGACATAGATCGTCATCTTCCCACCACATACCATCTGCGACTGACAAGCACCCACCCGGTTCTGACACAACTGTCCCGATACTCACAGTCCCTTTTATCCCTATGCTCGCAGCATCCTCCATTCCCGTACTTGCGGCGGTTTCGACCCCTACGTGGCCTTTTGCTTTTCTGATCCTCTCGGAATCCTCGAATCTCTCTTGTTCTGACTTTGTCAATGCAGTAGATTGCTCACTGATCCCTGTACTTAAAATGCTCCATTCCCGAGCGAAACTCTCGACACCGGCGCTCTCCGGCGATGCATTCTGCTCTTCGACACTGCCGGCCGTTGTTGACATTCCTGCCCCTGCCGGGCCTTGTTCTGACTGGAACTCCCATATTACATCCGGTTGATCGTCTAACCACCCCGTGGCCTCTGCTGATTCTTCATCATCATACCAGTTGATGGCTGAGTCTTGGTCATCATGAAATTGGAACTTGACAACATCCTTTTCCACGGTTGTCAAATCATCCATTCCCTGTCCTAAATTGTCCCCTCGGATTACACACAGCTCTCCCCCGACTGGAAATTCGACATTTGGTCTATTCTGGCCCACCGGTGAAATGTAGTCATTCGGACTGTAAGCATTCCCAACATCATTCTCAGGCTCCACGGACCCTGGTTTAACAACCTCTTTCCTGTTCTCGATGGTCACCACCACTGGCTTGGGTTGGGTTATGGAGACGTCCGTCATGCACAAATCGGTGCAATCGGGGAGGAAAACTTTAGGTTTGGGCAGGTAGGAGGGTGTGATGTAGATACTGGGATCGTAAGATGCGACCCCAGTGTAGATGAAGTTGACTCTTTTGGGTGGTGGAACTTGGTTATGTGCGGGGAGAGGATTTGTGGTAACATTAGGTTTCTCAGGGGGGAGAATCACCCCATTATCAATGAGATCTTGAATCTCATGACGTAAACGAAAGCATAGGTCAGTGTCATGACCATGCTGCTGGTGGAACGCACAATATTTGGCTGGGTTGTGGGTGGCGGGTAGTCTTTCAGGTAAGGGCCGCGGCTCTAGGGGCTTCAGATGCCCTTTTCTGATCAAAACCCCCAAAGCTTTGGACAGGGGCATATAAAGTGGAGCGAAGGTTCTGGTGTTTCTGGGAGGGTATTTGGCTGTTTGCGAGTTGCTTCCGGACGCGCCGGAGAATGGTGTGGCTGCTGTATTTCTCGGGGAAGGGTTGGTGGTGACCATACTCACTTCGGAGGTCCTGGCAGTCGTAGCGCCACTCGGGCCTGCATTAGTACTACGATTGAAATTTCTGCGGGGTTGATCCCGATCATTATCAATCCAACCTTGTCTCAAGGCGTCCTCGATCTGTACCCCCATTTCATGCAGATCAGCAAAGGTGGGAAAGGGGACTACAATCATCTTTTGCATTAGCTTCGGCTGAAGATTGCGCACAATCATCCGAATCTGGTCTTTGTCTGTGGGTCTCAAGGTCATCATTGAAGCCTTAGCCCGCCATCTAGTTACAAACTCTGAGAAGCTTTCCTTGGGTTCTTGCCTCGTTGTCTCGAGATCCCGGGTCGTGATCTCGATTTGTGTGTTATACGAGTACTGCAGGATGAAGGCCTCAGCCACCTCGTCCCAGTTTCTCTTAACGTCATCCCCCAACTTGGCATACCATGCGGACGCCACACCTGACAAGGTCCGGCCGAATAAAGATAGTTTCTGCAATCTGGTGAGGCCCATTGGCCTTAGGACGTCTGAAAACAGTCGCAGGTGTACCATGGGATCCTCAGACCCGTCAAAACGATCAATTTGGGGCATCTTAAATCGATCTGGCAGCGTCACGGCTGTGTCGATGTACCCATCTCCAATGTCCGGAATGGACTTCGCACCTTGAGATTTCTTGAACAGCTTTTCAAGCTTGTGCATTTTTAACGTCATGGGGTCTATCTCAGACTCAAAGGGAGAATCCGATACATTAATGGGAGTGGTTGCCTTGGATTGTTGAGGCGGAATCGGGGGTGGAGCCGGCCCCGTTGGGATGTCTGTATCTTCTTGGATATTCCGGGCGTTTGGTGTTTCTTCGGGTATTGGAACCCTTAATGGAGGAGGGGTTTGCTGCGAAGGTGATGCCCCAGTTTGTTATTGCAATCTCCCAATTAAATCCGCTTGCTCACTCATAACGGTAGCCTGTTGCCTATCAAATTCTGCCTGGCGGGCAGCATCTTGCTGCATCATTTTCATGCTTTCCTGAAGTTGGCGCACCATCTCCTCTAAGCTAGCCATACTGTTCTGCTCTGGTTGAATTGCTGGTATGCGTTCCCTCTCTGTGGGTGAAACGGGATCCTGATCCCTACTGTACACAGGTGGGGTAGACGAAGCCCTTTGTACCGACTGTTGAACCGATATCCTTTGCCTAGTTGCTTTCCGTTTAGTAACCGGGGGTAGAGAATGGTACACTGGTTGTCCTTCTATCAGATCCTCAGATCGATGGAGCCGGCGACCTCTGATCCAGAGTGCTTGGGGAATGTCTACTGGGTTAGACGCAATGATGCTAAACTACCCTAGCAAAAAGATAAATAAAGCAATAAATAAACCAACAACCGGACAGCACAACAGCATAAAATAAACAAATAATATACAGTTGGATTTTCAAAACACATAGTCGATAAGCCGAGCACACGGTTCCCCGATACCGATCACTGTTCTCAAAATCTTTATTCCCAATACTGAACCCTGATACCCGCAGATAACTGATTCTCTTAAAACTGATACTGATGCCCTCAGGCCTGATGCCCAAACTTACAAACTGATGTGTTCATTTCCCTGCAGAAATACATTTTGAAAGCACATAGCAAGTAAAGAGAGCCAAAACACCCCTATGTTGGGGTAGGGTTTCCCTGTCCTATTTTGTCAGGAGCTAGGGTTTCACTACGCACGCAGCGGTTTCAAACAACTTAGCATCGGGTAAGCAACCTGTCCTAGCTTGGAATGGTCACTATGGTTCCGAATATGCACTAGGTCGAATGGTCAAAAAGGGTGCCTCGGTAAAACCGGAGTTTGTGTTCCCATACTGTCAGAGCCCATAGCCGGTTAGCCTTACGGACATGCCTTGACAAGACAAGCCTCCGGCAAACCGTTCAGGAATGGCAGATGGCAAACACCGTGTTCCTAGGCGCACCAATGCACATGCAATGCAAAGAAACACATAAGTGTAATCAAAACGGGATATCACGAGTTCGAGTCAAGCTCTCTAAAATACCCAGCGGAGTCGCCAGAAACTGTAGACGCGCCCGCGTGGGACCTCGCTACAGTTCGGACTCGATTTGTGTCACGGTTCTTAATCTGAACCAAAGAGTCCAAATTTGGAAAATCGTTCTGAGAAACAGGTTTTTAAAAGAGTAGTGCCAAACATGGACTGCTTTGCCAGATACAGAGTCGCCACCTAAATATTTTTTATGGGAGAATTTAGGAAACCCTGACTCGGTGCCGAAGGCCACATGTCCGTCATCACCGGAGTTGTCTCGGCTCGGGAGCTTGGGTACGATCGGGGAAGGTCAGCTATGAGCACCCCCTTTCGCCCGGTCCGAAGACCGGCCTCTATTAACCGTGATATCCAGTTTTGAAAACGTTTATGTATCCTTATTCCAATTATTAGCCTAAGATTACTATGTTATACGCGCAGCAAACAAGTATAGACCAAATTGCCCAAATTGGAACAAAACATTCTGTGTTCATTTTTTTTAAAAAAATGGTTTGCTACTCGTAAGTAGGCTAAAATGCAGGTTTTGCCACCCTCAAGTGGGCTTTTTTTTAGAAAAGACGGTTTTGCCACTATCTAGTGGGCTTAAAAACAAATATAGTTTAACGCATTATCCCAATTTAAGCAGTTTGACCTCCACCCACAGGCATTCAAGCAATTTATCTCATGTAAACACTTAGCCGCATAGCAAGCATACTTTTATGGCAACATTCACACGCATGTTGGATGCTAAAGCATAACCACTTACATTGTACTCCATGCCAAAACAATAAACTAGTTAGCAAATGTGCGTGTCCTAGTTCATGTTATTTTGCCTAATGCAACACATACAAGATGCAATTTTTTTAGGTAGGCTCGGTTGACCTAAATATGGCATATGATATGCAACCAACTGTTTCATGTATTCAATTTTGGAATTTGAAAATACGAATGCGGTTAGTATGATGTACCGAGCCCAGTGCATGCCAAACAGATGCATGAATGCACGCATGCATATCATAAGGTATGCTAATCTCAAAAATGCCCTAATCTACCATTATAAACAGATAAATAAAAGGGAAGAAAGAAATGGGGGTTGGAAGACATACACACACTCACCCACACTTATTACATGTTTACCCTCACTCAGAGGGTTCGAATTAATATTACAGTCCCAAAATAATGAACAAATAAAATTATTACAAAACTTCCTTAATTAATTAAAAGAAAGGAAACAAAAGGGAAGAAGAGGGTGGCCACAGCCTCTGCCTCGGGATGCGCGAGTGATGCATGCTCGGATCCGTCCTGCCCGGAAAACCCGTGCTACACTCTTGTCGCCTCTGTTTGTACTGCCTTGTCTTTCTGAAAATTGCCAAAGTACTGGAACAAGCTCTTTGCATCCTGCAGAGCACCACCGGCCAGACAGAATTGCCACCGGCACTTCAAAATTCCCGTCGGCACTTTATCGGATTCATCGGCACTCCAGATAGTGCCGGTCGGCACTAAATTCTGCCGGTCGGCAGAAACTTCCTGCAGCAGACAATTTGACAGCAAACAGAGAACAGACAGTGCATAGCATGGAGTTTTTTGACACATGTAAGCATGGTCCTACTTCTTATCATATTTTGAACTCAAAGAAGCATGACTTTCGATCCTTGAACCATCAATGGTACATGGTGGGTCAAAGGATCGAATTTGCCATTTGATATGAAAATGCATGCAACAAACAACATGAAAATCGGGGCCTTATCAAGTTGGAGTCAAAGGTCCCGATGGCCGGGGATCAAGGCACATTACATCACTTGAAGTATGAATGGTCCTTGACTCCCGCACTTGGTTTGACACCCCAAACCAAGTAAATGCAATGCATGTAATGCTCACAAGCCTCAAATGTATCATGCCACCAAGATGTAAAACACAACAAGCAATATGCAACTATCATGACAAAATGTATGATACCAAGCACACAAGATACAAACATGATGCAAACATGGAGCAAATTGACCATGGAATTGATGTGCTACAAAGCTTAATGGAACAAATATGCAACAAACATGGAGCAAGCATGCAAGAGGGCTTGAAGTGGCAAAGGGGCAGGCCCTCACCCTTCTCAAAACAGTGGCCAAAAGTGCTAAAAATGATAGATAATCAACTCATGTTAACAAGCAAACTTATGGTCCCAAAGCTAAGGCACAAAAGGAGACAACTTACCCCCACCAACATGACCATTCATGGCATGATTAAAACAAGTAAAACCAGAATTTATGCATGCAAGATAGGACCCCAAAAACCCCTAATATGGCAACTAAAATAAACCCCATGAAACAAATACACCAAGGCTCATTCTTAGGCATAGGAAGACACACCCTCAAGATATGAAAAAGACCATGCATGCGCACATGTAGGCATGATTCTTGGACTAAAAAGAAAGTCCTTAGATGATATTAAACCAAGAGGGTAGTCACAAACATATATGCTAGAGGCCATCAAGCTCAAAGCTTTTAAGCTAAAATACAAAGCAACCCTCACAAACATGTCAAGCATGGCTAAATGGATAACCAATAAACCTTAAGCATGAAAAAACATCACCAAGAACTTCATGGAACTAAGCCAACTCTCACAAGAATCATGGCCTAACCATGACGTGCACTTCTAAGCAAAGTAGAGCAATACAAAACAAGTATTACAAGCATGCAAGGAGGCACAAATTTGACCAAAAACAGAGATTATATATGACCTAACATGCCTAAAAAAATGTTGAAATGAAGCCAAGAAACAACAAGCACACATGCTACTCTCTTGAGCCCAAAAAGCAAAGAAACAAAACCATAAAGGGAGAGGGGTGTCCCTCCCCTATGCAAGACTTCAAACCAACTTTTTTGACACTAAAATACACTGATTTTTAGTGATGAAAAGATCAAAATGCTGAAGTGAACAAAACCTTATCAAAGAGGCACCAAAATAGGCTAAACAAGGCCTATGAGGGTGAGTTTGCAATCTAACCACAAAGTGACCTTAATGAAAGTGTTAGAGCAGGAAAATATGAGCCTTTTTTATGTTATACACAAGAGCCAAAACAATAAACAAAATAGGTAGAAAACCAATGCAAGTTTGGGGAATAAAAGGGAAGATGCTCACCCTTGAAGAACCCTTGAAGAACAAATGGTCTAACCTCCTTCTTTGGATCAAAACCAGTCCAAAACTCAAGAAACAACTCCCCCAAGTCCCTCAATCTCGGACTAAGGTGTAATGGTGTGTGTAATGGTGCAAAAGTAAGGTAAAACACACCTTTTGGGCCAAGAAACACACACAAGAAGGGAAAGGGAGAGAGGTATAGAGATAATATGTATCTATATCTCTAAAGGCTGATTTTTGCTTTTGTTTTTCTAACCTAGAACCAAGAGGAAAGCCTCTCTCTTATAGGACTCCCTCTTGCAAAGCTTATTCAACAAGCTTGGCTAGAGGGAAATCCCTCCATACACATGTATGGAGGGGAAAGGAGTTGGTGCCAGCTATCACAGCTGGCACAAAATATCTCCATAAAGTGGAGGAACAGTGGTCGGCTGCCCAAAAATGTTATTTCGGCAAAAAACAGTGCCGACCGGCAACAAATTATGCCGACCGGCAATAAAATGTGCCGACAGGCAAACAAAAGTGCCGATGGAAGAAAAAGACCAGCCGGTGGCCTCCAGCCACTGCCGGTGGTGTATGGGGATGTCTCACAAGGCATTCCCTGCCCCTCTAAGGCAAAACAAAAGTGTTTGGTGCAAAACCAGACACTAAACAGTCGAGTTCGGGGATCCTGAGGCAAGGCGCGCGAGCCGAGACCTCCGGGAACTCCAAACGAACACAATCATGGATGATCACCGAGTGTTCAAACGGTGACATCCAAGTCTTGAGGACGGTCAAAAATGGGGTGTCTACAAACACCTTATGAAGTATGGAAAGGTCAACGACCTACCTACAATTACCTTAAAGTGTGGAGGTGTTTGGCCAAAGTGGCGGTCCCTAGTCCAAAAAAAAAAATAAGATAGGACCAAAAACCATTAATTGTGTGTTTATTGGTTATGCAATAATAGTAGTGCATACAGATTTTTAGTTCATAGATCTGAAAATCCTGATATGCATGTAAACACTATTATTGAGTCAAGGAATGCGTCGTTTTTCAAACACATTTTTCCTTGCAATGAAACTGAAAAGACAAGTTCAAATAAAAGAACTTTTGATACTACTATAGGTGGCAGTGAAGACCAAAATGATAATGAAGTAGATGAACCTAGACATAGCAAAAGGGCTAGGATCTCTAAATCATTTGGTTAGATTTTCTGACATACTTGTTAGAAAATTAGCCTCAAAACTTCAAGAAAGCAATGTCAAATCTTGAAGCTCCATTGCGGAAAGAGGCTGTAAATAGTGAAATTGAATCAATTCTGCAAAATCATACTTAAGAATTGGTAGATCTTCCACTAGGGTGTAAACCTCTTGGATATAAGCGGATATTCAAGAGAAAAATAAAAATAGATAGTTCAATTGATAAATACAAGGCTAGGCTTGTTGTTAAGGGATACAAGTAGAAAGAAGACCTTGATTATTTTGACACCTATTCACCAGTGACAAAAATAACATTTATTCGCATGCTAATTGCGATTATAGCTTTGTATAATCTGGAGATACATCAGATGGATGTTAAAACAGCCTTTTTGAATAGCAAGTTAGATGAGGAAATCTATATGGAACAACCAGAAGGGTTTCAAGTTCTCGGCCAAGAGAAAAAGATTTTTAAACTTGTCAAATCCCTTTATGGATTAAAACAAGCGCCAAAACAATGGCATGAAAAATTTGACCACGTTATGATTTCAGATGCTTTTAAGATAAACGAATGAGACAAATGCAAATATGTTAAACACACAGACAAAGGCTATGTCATAGTTTGTCTTTATGTGGATGACATGCTCATTATTGGAACCAATAATGACATGATTAATCCACAAAGAAAATGTTGAACAAAAAATTTGACATGAAAGATCTAAGAGTAGCAGATGTAATTCTAGGAATAAAAATTACTAGAACATCTGAAATATATGCTTTATCTCTATAGCAATTCTGGTTTTAACCTGATCCTTTTGTATCTTGGACTCGGGTTTCATGGTTTCATAGTGTTATTCATATCTTTTTCCCTTCATACTTCTTTGAGTTTGGCTATTGGATTGTAATGGTTGCGTTTGGAACAGGTTGGTTGCGTGGTTTTCAAACTTTGGTTGCCCATAATTTTACCCCTCCGCTCGAGCGGCACTTCTTATGCTCGAGCGGGCTTTGTGAACTCTCAGTACTTTTGCATGTCTGCAAAACTACTGAGAGAGTGTATTCTACACTCGAGCGGTGTTTTTTGTGCTCGAGCGGTCTTAGCTCGAGCGGTCTTTCTTGCGCTCAAGCATTGGTCTGTTGTCTGCAAAACTACTAGAGTGTGCTTTCTGTGCTCGAGCATCACTTCTTACGCTCAAGCAAAACAACTTATTGTGTCTGATGCTCGAGTGTCACTTCTTGCGCTCGAGCAGACTGTGCGTATATCAGTTCGCAGCAGCACCTTTCTACATCACTTTTTCATATTTTTTTCTTTCAAAACCCTAGATCTAGAGCTTCTCTCTCTACATTTTCACCTAGATCCGTTGGTTTCTCTACCTTAGTTTCTTTGGGAAAGAGGTAGAGCATCTCAAGAGTTTCACTTTGGTCTCAACAAAATTTGGTTTCTTTGAAGTTTCTTCCTTGCTTCGCTTGTCTTCTAAACTTGAGATAGGGACTTTCTACACTCTTCTATGAGTTTTAACTTAGTTATTTGTTGATGTATAAAGAATATTGGAATTCAGAATGATTTTGAGCAAACCTGGGGTTTTGGTTTAAAATCAAAAAAGAGGTTTTCAAATATATGTATTAAAAATGGTTTTGGGAGTAGATGTGAGGTTGTGTAGTGATAAATTTGTTGATTTTGATACCCGAGATGGATTTTAGAATAAGAAATGGGGGGTTTTTCCCTAAAAGGTCTCAAATAATATTTTGTATAAATATATCATGAAATTGGTATTAGGAATATGAAATTGGATAGATGTTTATATAAATAGTGGAGTTGGATATGCATTACCTCTCACCTAAATTTGGATAATTTATCTGTCTTGGGGATTGTATGTCTATTTAAAAATATCTGTCTTGGGCTATCGGTGGAGAATAGCTATGATTGTTGTAGAAATTGCATGAGAATTAGGTGAATTGAAACAAATCTCTTATTCGTTGTCATTAAATATGACTATGTCTTTAATACATTGTAAATGTATGATATTTGGTAGAAAAAAGGAGATGTACTCTATGTTTGGAAGAAGAAATGGGATGAACTCCATTGAATTAAGTTGGTCTGTGTGTCCAGGATAAAAGTTCCGAAAATCGCGCATATACATGGGTGCTGATTCCTGCAGACGAAATATCTGTAAAATGGGAAAATGAAAGTATTTGTATAATGGTTATGTTAGTTAGAAACCCACTGAGTTGTACCCTCAGTTTGGTTGTCTGAATGATATGGTGAATAGCTTATGAGTTGAGATAAAATGAATTAAGATATAAAGCACGACATGGCATGGTTTTGTGAAAAAGTTATAAATGATTTTATCATGGGCTTTGGATATGCATATTATACTTATATCTTTGTTAAGAATCATACATTGTGTTAGATTGTTTCTACTGGGTTTTGGCTCACCCTATTTAGGAAAAATCATTTTTGGGTGTCGACGATATGCCTCTGCCAAGACAGTAGCTTGGAGGGATTTAGGGCAAAGGCTTCTCTTTTGTGTATTATGTTATTGTTTTGATTCAAACCAAGGGCTTTACATGTATTGGATTTATATTCGCTTTTGTTGTAACTAAACATGGTCTTAGAAAGATGTAAGCATATAGGGCATTTACTTAGTTAAACTATTTTGTACTATTAACTCTCATGAAATGTAAGAACATTATACTCTGATTTATATTGTTGTTTACATATAGTCTTGAATGGATTTATGGCTTTTATTTTGGGGCATTACAATCTCAGTATCATTATGTTGAGAATATTCTGGAGAAATTTGGAAAGCATGACTGTAGACACCCCATTTTGACCGACCTTGAGACTCAGACGTCACCAGTTGAGCGCTTGGTGATGTTGCATAATGTGCTCGTTCAGAAGTTTCAGAGTCTTAGCCGTGAGCCCTGCCTCCGGATTTTCGAACCCCCTTCTGTGCCTTGCCTCGGTTTGCGAACCAGACTCGGTTTTCTCTGTTTCTTTTCCTGAGGGGAGGGAGAGGTCCCATAGACCATCTCTCAATGGCCGTGGGCTACATGTTGTGGCTATAGGCCATTTTGCCCATTTCGGAGCCCGGTTCTCAGTTTTCAGAGCCGTCAGGCCGTGTGCCTCGGTTCGGGACCGCTTAACCACCTCCGTTTGCTCCGGTTTTGGGCGTGTTTCTTATTTTCTCCCTTTTGAGGGACACTGAGGTCTGAGAGACCCACTTTGTGGTCGAATGCCACTTTCGGTGCTTAACAGGCAGTTTTCGGGGCCCCGAACTGCGCGTTCTGGCCCCCGAACATTCGTTTTGCATCGGTTTTCGTTCATTTTTGGCAGGTACCTCTGTTTCATCACCAGGAAGGCCGTAGAAGGGTGGGAGGCCAGCAATTGTTTTAGCAACCAATTATATTCCTCCGGCGCCCGCTTTTTCCCACTTCCGAGCCAATGTTGAACACCCTTGGGCCATTTTCTTGAACTTTTAACCACATATTTGTGATGTACACACATGGGAGGACACCAAAAGTTGGTGGCCGGCCAGTAATTCCACCTGACCCTTTTGAACCCTTCCTAAAAATGGCCTATTCTCTCTCCTGTTTTACAATTGACAATTTTGAACCACAGGGTTGTGTTGAGGGCACCTGGGAGGACAGCAATTTGTGGTGGCCGGCCATTAAATCTTCTTGACCCTTTTGACCCCTGGCCGGCCGGCCATGGGGGAAGGCCGGTCGGCCACCTGAAGCTCCAAAAACTAGCCGGCCATGATCCTCAGGGTATGTATATTCCAGCTGTATACTTTTTTCCCCCCAAAAACCTGCATCCGGGGGGAACAACTTTTGGGGGGAAACTTGGCTTGTTTTCCCCCCAATTTTTCCCTCATTTTCTCCCCCTCTTTGATCTATATACCTGGCCTCCAGCTTTGTCCCAAGGGTTACCAAAAAATTCCCTAAGAGCCCTTGCATTGTATCCCTCTCATCTCCCTCATTTCCTTCAAAAAAACACCCAAAATCCTATCCCATTTTCACACCACTACCTAGCATCACCACCACTACTCCATTTCCAGCAGCTAGGAGGCACCACTTCTCAAGCCAAGAAGCAACCAAGGGTTGGTCTCCAAGGGTAAGTACCAATTCCCTCTTTTTGAGCTTAATCTTGTAACATTTTTTTAGCAATTTTTCTTGCTGTTTTGAGCTCCGACCAAAACTGAAAGTACCCTTTATTTGAGCTCTATTTCATGTTTCATTAAGGGAATTTTGGCATTTGAGGTCCCTATCTTGCACTTTCTTCATTATCCTTCTTAAATGCCATTATCTTGCATAGTATTTTTGGCCTGTGTATGATCTTTTTTGGAGCATGATGTAAACTGTAGATATGCTTATTTTGAGCCCCTCTTCAACATTGAAGAAGGGCTCATCACTTTCTGGGACCTCCATGTGCCACTTGTCATTATATCCCTCTTTGGTCCCCTTTTTTTGCATGATTTATTAGCCTATTGTACTTCTGTTTTTGGGCTCTTTTCAGAACTGAAACAGTCTTATTTTGGCCCATTATTCATGTTTCATTGAGGGCCTTTCATGGTTTGAGGCATATTTTATATACTTTGTGTTATACCTCTCTTTTGGGCCTCATTTTGCAAAACATTTTGAACATATTTGCATACTGTTTTGGGTCCGGCCATCAACTGTAAAATGCATTATTTTTGGCCCCTCTTCAACATTGTTGAAAGGCCCCTTTGTGTTTAAGGCCAGAAACCACCACTTGCTTCTTTGGCCATCTTTTGGCCCATTTCTTGCATGAGAGTTTAGCCATGCCTGTGCTGGTTTTTGTGGTTTTCCATAAACTGTAAAAGATTATATTTTGGGCCCCTCTTCAACTTTGTTGAAGGGCCATAATCTATTTGGGGTCAGCAGCTGTGAGTTGTTTCTTTACCTCACATTTAGGGCCATTTTTGCATGCTAGTTTTGCCATATTTGTGCTTGCTGTTTGGTCATGCTTTGAACTGTAAAAATGATTATTTTGGGGCTTCCTTTCTTCTTTATTTTCATTCCATGTACCAATTATGCATGCATTGCATAGCCATAGGCCATTTCATGCGCCAAAATTCATGTTTCGGGACTTGTTCCATGCATCGGGTATCATTTCGCCTTGTTTCGGGGCTGTTTTGCCCCTCATTTTGCTACTGATTTTTGCATGTTTGCATATCATAGTTCATGTCTTTGCCATGTCTCATTAGAGTGGCATTTCGGTGCCTAAGGGTCGGTCCTCGGTTTGCGTGCACGCGTGCACGCATTTCGAGTTGTCTTGTTTTCATCTGATGGCCTCCTGTGTGAGTGTGGCTGAGGCTCTCTCATATTGGTGTAAGCCCACTATTGCATTGCGTATGCCATTCTATCCATAGCATTGTGTATGCCCGGTTGTGTATTACCTTATTGCATTGCGTATGCCATTCCATCCATAGCATTGTGTATGCCCGGTTGTGTATTACCTTATTGCATTGTGTATGTCATTCCATAACATTGTGTATGTTAGGATTGTATATTAGTTGCATTTCATGCATGTCATGCATATTGCATCGTGTTCGGGATAGGAGTTAGCCCGGGCACGGGAAACGAGGTGCGTTTCGTACTCCGAGTGACGGAACGTGTCTCAATTCCCTAGTCACCGACACTCCGGATCATCCATGATGGAGTTAGGTTCTTGTTGTGTTTATATGTGCATTCATCCTATATTGAATTGCACAATTCGACCCCTCGGCCATTATGCATCGATATGCGTGATTGGTAGCACGAGGATCAAGGCATGCATATATCTGTGAAAATACATTGCTATGCCCCTTTCTTGCTCTCTGTTGCAGCAAATCAAGAATCAGCGGTCTTTCGAGGCTTGGCACGCATTTCAAGAACAAGTGCAAACAGAGACTAATTGGGGCATCGTCATGGATTTCCGCGCAAAGGCAACCCGGGCATGCATCATTCATCATCCGGAATGGAATCAAGGCAGTCCCTGGCTTGCATGCCAGTTTATTTATTTTCTTAGTTAATTTGTTAATTAATTAGGAATTTGTACATTATTTGGACTGTAATATTCTTTTATTCGGGACTGTATATTTATTCGGACCCTCTGCGCGAGGGCATAATTGTAATAAGTGTGCGTGCGTGTGATGTATGTCTTCCAACCCCACGTCTTTCTTCCCTTTTATTTACCTGCTTATGATGGTTAGATTAGGGCATGTTTAAATTAGCATACAGTATGACAGCATGTTTGCATCATTCATCTGTTTTGCATGCACCGGGTTCGGCGCATCATACTAACCGCATTGTATTTCAATTTCAAAGTTGAATACATGTTAGCTGTAGCATTCCATATGCCATGCTTAGAATAGCCGAGCCTGCTATAGTTGCATTTTTGCATGTGTTACATTAGGCATTTCTGTATACTTAGGATTCATGGATGGATTTCTAATGAGTTTCTGTTTTGGCTTGGAGTACTCGGTGAGTTTTTATGCTTTAGCATCCTTGCATGCGTGTGAGTGACTACCATGAATAGCATGCTTACCATGAGGCTAATTGCTTATGTGATATAACTGCCTGAATGCCTGTGGGTGAAGGTTGGGTTAGTTGGATTGGGACAATTCATCGAATGTTTGTTTTAAACCCAGTAGATAGTGGCAAAACCATCTTTTCTAAGCCCACCCGAGGGTGGCAAAATCTGCATTTTAAGCCTACTTGCGAGTAGCAAACCATCTTTCAAAACAAACATGAAATGTTTTGTTCCAATTCGGGCGACCCGGTCTATACTTGTATGCTGTGCGCATCACATAGTAATCTAGGCTAATAACCGGAATAAGAGCACACAAAGTTTTCAAAGCTAGATATCATGGTTAGTAGAGGCCGATCTTTGATCGGGCGAGCGGTGGTGCTCACGAAGTGACCTTCCCCAATCGTACCCAAGTTCCCGAGCCGAGGCAACTTTGGTGATGACGGACACGTGGCCTTAGGCAACGAGTCAGGGTTTCCTAAATTTTCCAAAATAAAACATTTAGGTGGCGACTCTGTATCTGGCAAAGTAGTCCATGTTTGGCACTTCTTTCAAAAAAAATCTGTTTTCTCAAAAACGATTTGCTGGATTTGGACTCTTCGGTTCAGACTTAGAACCGCGACAATTTTAGAGTCCTGAGCTGTAGTGACCCCAAATGAACAGAACGGGAGCTCGTTCCTCCCCGGGATGCGTTCGGGGGACTCTACAGTTTCTGGCGACTCCGCTGGGGATTTAGAGGACTTGACTCGAACTCATGATATTTGTTTTTGACTACACTTGTGTGTTTCTTTGCGTTGCATTTGCATTGGTGCGCCTAGGACACCGTGTTTGCCATCTGCTATTCCTGAACGGTTTGCCGGAGGCTTGTCTTGTCAAGGCATGACCATAAGGCTGACCGGTTGTGGGCTCTGCCAGTATGGGAACACAAACCCCGGTTTTATCGGGGCACCCTTTTTGACCATTCGACCTAGTGCATATTCGGATCCATAGTGACCATTCCAAACTAGGACAGGTTGCTTACCTATTCATAGGTTGTTTGAAAACCGCTGTGTGCGTAGTGAAACCCTAGCTCCTGACAAAATAGGACAGGGAAACCCTACCCCAACATAGGGGTGTTTTGGCTCTTACTTACTTGTTATGTGCTTTGGGGTGCGTCTCCATACGAATGCATGTATTAGTTTACAGGGTTTGGGCATCAGGCCTGCGGGCGTCAATTCAGTATTGTGAGTATCAGGCCTGCGGGCATCAGTTAGTATTTAAGAATCAGTTATCTGCGGGTATCAGATTCAGATTTGAGGACAGTGATTCAGGGATAATAATCAGTGATTGAGGACAGTGTGTATTCAGCTTGTCAACCGTGTGTTGTTATGCCAGGCTGTGTGTCATGCATTTATTTTAAGCCGTTATGCTGTCCGTTTATTTGTTTATTTATTTCCTTTTCGCTTTATTTATCTTTTGCTAGGGCAGTTCCAGCACAATTGCTTCCAATCCAGCAGACATTCCCCAAGCACTTTGGACACGAGGTCGTCGACTTAACGATCCGAGGATCTAATTGACGGATAGCCAGTGTTCCATTCTCTACCCCCGGTTATCAGGAAGAGACCGAGGAAGCGCAGTGTATCCGAGCAGAGGATTACCCCGTCAGTGGACAGTCAGATTGGGATCCCAATTACTGCAATAGAAATAGGCTTGCCAATAGTTCGGACGAACCAAGGCAATATGGCAAAACCAACAGGAGTTAAGGAGATGATGCGCCAAATGCAAGAAACCATGCGGGCCATGCAACAGGACGCCATTCGCCGGGATGAGTTTGCCGAACAACAGGCCGAGATCATGGCCCAGCAGGCAGAATTAATCACTAGACTGCAACAGCAGAATGCGGCATCTGCTTCACACCAAGTTCCTCCTCCGCCAGGGGCTCCCTTACCCGAGCAGGCACCTACCGTTCAGAACGCTCTGCCAACCACCCAGAACACCGTGCCAAATATCCAGAACCTGCAAGAGGACACGAATCTTCCAACGGGGCCAGCTCCGCCCCCGCTTCCACCACAACTGTCCAAGACCCATACACCCAATCACTCGGACTCTCCCTTCGAGTTCGAGATTGATCATACAGCTCTGAAATTGAGCAAGCTTGAGAAGCTCTTCAAGAAATCCCAAGGGGTAAGGGCTATTCCGGATATCGAGAACGGATATACCGACGTGGCCATGACATTGCCCGATAGGTTCAAAATGCCGCAAATTGACCGTTTCGACGGATCTGGAGACCCCATGGTCCATCTTCGACTATTCTCAGACATCCTGCGGCCAATGGGCCTAACCCGACCACAGAAGCTTTCACTGTTCGGCCGAACCCTGTCGGGTGTGGCCGCCCACTGGTACGCGAAGTTAGAAGATGAAGTAAAGAGGAGTTGGGATGAAATGGCTAAGGCCTTTGTCGCGCAATACTCGTACAACACTCAGATTGAGATTACAACTCGTGATCTCGAAACGACAAGGCAAGAACCCAAGGAAACTTTCTCAGACTTTGTAATCCGGTGGAGGGCAAAGGCGTCAATGATGACTTTGAGGCCCACGGATAAGGACCAAATCCGGATGATTGTGTGCAATCTCCAACCAAAGTTGATGCAGAGAATGATTGTACTCTCTTTCCCCACTTTCTCAGATTTACACGAGATGGGGGTACAAATCGAAGACACAATGAAGCAAGGTCTGTTTAACCAGGATAGGGAGCAACCGAGGAGGACTTTCAACCGTAACAACAATGCAGGCCCGAGTGGCGCTGCAAACGCAAGAGCCTCGGAAGTCAGTATGGTCGCCACCATTCCCCCTCCCCTTCCAAGGCCCATGGCAGCCACACCCTTCTCCGGTGCGTCCGGAAGCAATACTCAAACCTCCAAATACCCCCCTAGAGGCCAAAGAACCTTCACCCCATTATACATGCCTTTGTCTAAGGCTCTGGGGGTCTTGATCAGAAAAGGGCATCTGAAACCCCTAGAGCCGAGGCCATTGCCGAATCCACTCCCTCCCTCTCACAACCCGGCCAAATACTGTGCATATCACCAGCAGCATGGCCATGATACTGACCAATGTTACAGGCTGCGTCACGAGATTCAAGACCTCGTTGACAAAAATGTGATTTTGCTGCCAGAAAAACCCAACGTCACAACCAACCCCCTCCCTACACACAACCAAACTCCACCTCCCAAAAGAGTCAACTTTATCTAGACTGGGGTCGTGTCTTACGATCCTAGCATCTATATTACTCTCATCCACCTACCTAAGCCGGAGGTGTTCCTCCCCGGCTGCACTGACTCCTTGTGCATGTTGGATATCTCTACAACCCAACCCGAACCAACGGTGGTGACCGTGGAAGATAGTGCAGCAGAGGTTGCAGAGGGGGATAGAATGGTCGAGGCTGGGTTCGAACAGTCTGGAATTTTTGCTGAGGAAGCCTACGACCCAAGTGAATACATCCTATCGGTGAGCCAATCCGAGCTGAGTGTGGGGTTGCCAGAAAGTGCAGAACTGTGTATGATCCAAGGGGGGGATTTGAGCGGAGATCAGATGATCTGACAGCTGTAGAGGAGGACTTCGCCAACCTGCAATTTTTCGATGATCAGGAACTAGGGGATGCGGCAATCAACTGGTTTGACTATGAGGAATCGGCAGAGGCCACTGGATGGCTCGATGATCAACCAGATGTAGTGGGAGGATCACAACCAGAACAGGGCCCGGCAGGGGCGGGAGTATCAGTTGTGGCCGGAAGGGCCGAAAGTCAAAGTACATTGCCGGAGAGCGCCGGTACGAAGAATTTCACTCTGGACGAAAGCATTGTGGATACAAGAAAGGCTGAACAACAAGCTGCGCTGACGCAGATAAAACAACAAGGTTCTAAGAGAACCGAGAAAACTAAGATCCATGAAGGGATCGAAAGTGCTGCGGGCACAAGGATAGAGGATGCTGTGGGCATACAGACTGAAAGTGCTGTGAGCACGAACATGCCCGAACCGGACGGGTGTCTTTTGAATGCCAGTGGAATGTGGTGGGAAGACGATGACTTATGTCTTGCCCACACGGATGAGGATTGGGGAAACAATCAACCGGATGACACTTGGTACCTCGATGAGGTGGATCACATGACGAGAAGTGGGCGGTACTTCAAGCCCCCACACCTAGATCAACCCGAGGCATCCGGGAAGGATAGAGAAGCTGAAAAACAGAAGGAGAAGTAGATTGAAGAGGAAGCTGTGCTGAAGCAGCTAAAGAAGATACAAGCAGACATCTCCATCTAGGGACTGCTTATGGCATCGCGAGTACATAGGCAAGTTGTCCTATCTGCTATGGACAAGTCCAAACTCTCCATAGATACTACACCAGAGCAGCTGGTCGGGCTGGTTTTTCCGGAAGGAGGTTCCCCGGCATTAACCTTTTCGGACAAGGAACTACCGCCTGAGGGCACAAATCATAACAAACCTCTCTATATTTCCGTGGAATGTAGAGACAAGTGGATACCGGTGGTACTTGTTGATACCGGGTCTGCTATCAATGTCTGCCCGACCAGAACAGCGTATGCAATCGGGTTGAAGCCCGCGGACTTCGTCCCAACTACTCAAGTGATCAGAGCATACGATAATACCAGCAGGGAAGTGATGGGGACTGTCAAAATTCAAACCAAGGTTGGTCCAGGACAACACAACATTGAATTTCATGTCTTGGACGTTCCCGCAACCTTCAACCTACTTTTGGGGCGACCGTGGTTGCACCAGGTCAAGGCAGTCTATTCCACTCTACATCAGATGCTGAAATACCCTCACGGGAAGGGGGTAGCGATTGTTTTTGGGAATTCATCAATCCATCCGCCGCCGGAAGTGTCCACACCAGTATTGGAAATCGAGCACGGCACGAAGGATGTGTTTTTATCGGGGTTCACTTTGGCTGAGGCTCGAGTGGTACAGAATGTCATGGCTGTGAATGAGGGAGTGTACGTCAGTGCTCAATCCGTCTACCTCATGAACAAGCTACAACACATCCCCGGAATGGGATTGGGAAGGAGCGGCCAGAAAGGCGTCGCGGCATTGGCCGAAGTGCCACACAACCCTCACACCTTTGGATTGGGTTATCTGCCTACCAAAGAGGACTGGGTGAGGAAAGGAAAAGAGATGGCCGGAAGAGCCAGAGCAAAGAAGGCTGGGAAGCCTTTTGAGTTAATGCATAGGCCCATTTGGGGTACCCTAAACGGACGCTTCGTCCGGGAGGGGAAAGACTTTCCATTTTGCGGCTTCCTAGAACCATGGCTGAACGCGGAGAGGAAGCACGTGCCTGGTTTCGAGATCTTCTTCGACTTGCAATTACCTGGGGATGACGTTGCCGAAGAGCAGACAGACCCACCAACCGAGGTTGAGCAGTGTAAGACAGTGGATTCTGAGAGCACCGAACTCGAGATGGGGGTAGCGCTGGCGTGTCTACTTTTAGATCCTTCGATCGACCAAAAGTGCTTGGGGGATAACTCCTCGGTTTCCATGATTGGAGATGAAACAGCTGCGGGCTTTCCAGCGACTATCTTGGATGCATCTATCGCACCCTCTCTCACTTGGCAGTACGAGGAGGGATTTTTGTCCAGCGACACCGGGTCAGGTAGTGAGCCGAAATCTGATTCCACCGAGTCCTGTGAGTCAGAATCAGGTTCCAACTCGACTGAGTCTGAGTCTGGTAATCCTAGGGATGATAACCCGGATGCCACAGTTATGTCCAGGTCGTCTTTTTCTTTCTCATTTGAGTCTATTGTAACCGAGAATTCGGACGATTTGGATGAGCTTAATGAGAATCAAGTGACTGTGGTTTCTGAGTACTTTTCTGTGCCCTTAATTTATTGCATAAATTCAGACTTTCAAAATTTTGATGAAAACGACGAGGGCGAAGTTCCTCCGGTTTTGCAACGTTTAATTGAGCAGGAGCAGGAGAGATTTGTCAAACCCTTAACAGATGAAATCATTACCGTAAACATTGGTACTGAGGAGGACCCGCGGCTGGTCCAGATCGGGTCCACTCTGTCTTCGGAGGAACGCGAGCGCTTAGTCGCTTTATTAAAAGATTTCAAAGATGTTTTCGTGTGGTCCTACGAAGACATGCCTGGGATCGATCCTGAGATTGTACAGCACCGGATCCCCCTTGACCCCGAAGCCTGACCTGTTAAGCAGAAACTCCGAAGGATCCGCCCCGACTGGGCTCTCAAGATCAAAGAAGAGGTCACCAAGCAAATCGATGCAGGCTTCCTGCTGGTATCCGAATACTCGACATGGTTGGCCAACATCGTTCCAGTGCCGAAGAAGGATGGCAGGATCCGGGTATGCGTGGATTTCAGGGATTTGAACAGAGCTAGTCCGAAGGACGACTTTCCCTTACCGCATATTGATGAGTTGGTGGATTTTACAGCAAGGCATGCTTTACTTTCATTCATGGATGGCTTCTCAGGGTACAATCAGATAGTAATGGCACCAGAAGACAGAGAAAAGACTACATTCACCACCCCGTGGGGAACATACTGTTACAGGGTAATGCCGTTCGGATTGAAGAATGCCGGAGCTACTTATCAACGGGCCGCGACCACGATATTACACGACATGATCCACAAAGAGGTTGAGGTGTATGTGGACGACATGATTGTCAAGTCCAAGGAAAGAGAGGGCCACTACACCGCCTTGCAAAAGTTCTTCCGAAGGATCAGGGAATTCCGGTTGCGGCTAAATCCTCAGAAATGCACGTTCGGTGTTACAGCGGGAAAAATGCTTGGGTTTCTGATTACACAAAGGGGCATCGAGGTCGACCCTTCAAAGATCAAGGCCATCTTAGAAATGCCACCACCAAGGACTGAAAAGGAGGTGCGAGGCTTTCTGGGTAAAGTGCAATTCATAAGACGGTTTATCTCTAAATTAACCTTGACTTGTGAACCCCTTTTTGGTCTCCTGAAGAAAGGTAAGAAATTTCAATGGGACGGCCGATGCCAAGCTACATTTGAACAGATCAAAGAATATCTACAGAACCCGCCCGTGTTGTCGCCGCCAGAGCCGGGGAAACCGTTGATTTTGTACCTTTCGGTGACTGAGACTACGATGGGCTGCATGCTCGCACAAGAATCGAAGGATAAGGTGGAGAGGGCCATCTACTATCTGAGCAAGAAGATGTTGGACTACGAGACCTGTTACACTCCGCTCGAGAAGGCTTGCTTAGCTTTGGTATGGGCTACCAGGAAACTGCGGCACTATTTGTTAGCTCACTCCGTAATGTTGGTTTCACGATTGGATCCCATCAAGTACCTTTTCGAGAAACCGGCACTTACGGGTAGGCTAGCTCGTTGGCTGCTGTTGCTCTCTGAATTCGACCTGAAGTATGTGACACGCAAGTCAGTCAAAGGAAGAGCAGTAGCGGAGTTTCTTGCCGACCACCCGGTTGAGAGGGATGAAGCGGTTGAGTACCTATTCCCAAATGAAGCCATTTTGCACATCGACGACGAATATTGGACGATGTACTTTGACGGAGCGTCAAATCAATACGGGTATGGGATAGGAGTGTTGCTGATAGCACCCGACAATTCCCGTATCCCTTTAGCCTTCAAACTCCGGTTCAAAGTCTCGAACAATGAAGCAGAATATGAGGCGTGCATTGCCGGCCTAGAAGCGGCCTTGGAACTAGGGGCAAGACGTTTGGACGTCATCGGGGATTCAAACCTTGTTGTATCTCAAGCAAACGGAGACTGGAAAGTCAAGGAAGAAAAGATGATGATGTACCATCAGACCTTGGACTTGTTAATTCCTCGGTTTGAAAAGCTAAACTTTGCTCATCTTCCAAGAGAGAACAACAGGTTCGCAGATTCTCTAGCAACTCTATCTTCCATGATAGACATCCCATTCGGAATCCGGATGCGTCCAGTCGTCATTGATCAGAAATTTGCGCTAGCCTATGAGTCGATTGCTGCTATAGATGAGGTTCAGGACAAAAACCCCTGGTATCATGACATTTGGAATTTCTTGGAAAAGGAAGCGTACCCGCCAGGGGTAAATGCCACGGATAAAAGGGTAATCAGAAGAATGGCCATCTAGTTCATCATCTGTGGGGGTAAACTGTATAAGAGAGGTCATCTGGGAATGCATAAACTGTGTGTTGAAGCCGAGGAATCAAAGCGCCTGATGGAGGCCATTCATGGAGGAGAATGCGGTGCGCATATGAACGGAGTAATGCTAGCACGGAAGATCCTCAGACAGGGTTATTACTGGTCCACCATGGAGGAGGATTGTATTAGTTTTGTTCGGCGATACCACAAGTGTCAGATTCATGCAAACTGCATGAACATCCCGCCGTCGAAGCTGTACAACATGACTTCGCCATGGCCTTTTTCAGTTTGGGGAATCGATGTGATCGGGGCTGTCACTCCGAAGGGGTCAAATGGGCATGAGTTCATCCTGGTTACGATAGATTATTTCACGAAATGGGTCGAGGCCCAATCATATGCGGTGTTGAAGGCGTCACACGTTGCAAAGTTTATCAGAAACAACATCATTTGTCGCTATGGGGTCCCAAACGAGATAATTTCAGATAGTGGTTCCCACTTCAAGAAGGAAGTGATAGACTTGTTGGAGAAATACAACGTGGCTTTCCATAAGTCATCTACATACCGGCCGCAAACCAACGGTGCAGTCGAGGCCGCCAACAAGAATATCAAACACATACTGCAGAAGATGGTGGAAACCTACCGGGATTGGCCAGATAAGCTGCCATTTGCTCTGTGGGGCTACAGGACTTCAATCAGAACTTCTACCGGAGCGACTCCGTATTCATTGGTTTATGGAATGGAGGCTGTTCTACCCATCGAGATTGAGGTTCCGTCATTACGAGTATTGGCTGAGTGCCAAATAGCTGAAGCAGACTGGCAGGAGAGCAGATTTGAGGAACTCATGCTGTTTGACGAAAGAAGACTGAAAGCACTGTACCACATTCAAGGCTATCAGCGCAAAATTGCCCGGGCTTTTAACAAGAAGGTTAAGTCCAGGAACCTAAAAGAAGGAGATTTGGTGCTCAAGGACAACTGAGCTCCCATCCACGACCCAAGGGGCAAGTTCAAACCCAATTGGACTAGTCCTTACATCATCAAAGCTATCTGGTCAGGTGGAGCTGTGGTTCTGATGGATCTAGATGGCCTAGAGTTTTCACAACCGATCAACATGGACAAGTTGAAGAAATATTACCCTTGAGAGGCTCGCTAGGCCGAAAACCCGAAAGGGCGACCTAGGCAAAAGTTGGAAAATATAAAAACTGAGCTCGCAAGGCTGAAAACCCGCAAAGGGCGGCCTTGGCAAAAGTTAGAGCGCAAAAGGAGAGTGAAAATACCCGAGAAAACCTAAGCCTGAACTACGTAAGGCTTGATTCCCATCTTTGGGATACGTAGGCAACTTCACCTTGAAGTTCAGCCATAAACTCTTCCCCGATCAACTTTGTCCATTTTGATCATCTCGGTCATTTTTACCCATCAGCATTTATCGCGATCTCCGGTACAGTGCTATTCAGACTAGGGGCAACTTTCCGTTGCCGCGACGGTGCAAGAGCTATTCAGACTAGGGGCAACTTTCCGTTGTCATGCGGTGCCGCGGTACTATTCAAACTAGGGGCAACTTTCCAGTTGCAGGGATCTGGGGTTGTGCATCTCAGTGACAGATCTTCGGCGTGTCCAGTTTCTGATCCATATCGAAAATGGTTTGAAAAGTTTTAATAAAAGTTGACTTTGTTCAAATTAATCTCTTTACAACTAAGACCATTTTTTGATCAACGCGGAAAATTTTCAGTACCACAACCTTCAATTTCATTGATTTCAAAACAGAGTTCTCCTGCTCTTGCACACAATCGAAGTTGCTTTTTATTACATTCATAAAGAAAACTTGAAAGTACTAATAAAGCAATAAATTCGGGGCATAGTCAAGTCAAGTATCCCTGCGCCCCCTCCCAGAGCTGGTCGAAGCCTCTGACGCCAAGCTAGGCCTAACCTGTGCCTCCTCGTTGAGCCAATCCAAGCACTCGTCAGACAAAGTGCAATTGAAAGTGGGAGCAGGAGCCAGGAGCTCTCTAGTCCTCCATGCTGTGGCATACCGGGCAAGCTGTGCACCTCGGACCGGGAAAGCAGCTGGGTACTCAATCCCCTCTGGTGGACAGATCTGATCATGACCAAACTGGCGCAGGAACCGGAACGGAAAGTAGAATACACAGTGGGTCAGACCAATCAACTGGATCCCGATCAGTCGGGACATGCTATAGCTCATTGCCGGGAGATTGAGCCAAGGACAACGCCAAGCAATGCGATCTGCGGACAAATTGCACATCCAATCAAACC
Source organism: Camellia sinensis (assembly GCF_055761805.1). Lineage (NCBI taxonomy): Eukaryota > Viridiplantae > Streptophyta > Magnoliopsida > Ericales > Theaceae > Camellia > Camellia sinensis. The sequence goes on from NC_138974.1 coordinate 117,213,479, forward strand.
ACCATCCTTCATCAGGGGCATCGACTAGGCGCTGTCGAAAGAAATAGCCTCGAGCCGAGTAGGCCGGGCAAGAGTCCACAACCTGCAATTTGTCCATTAACCATACCTGGGGAGGGATGAAAAATGAGAGAATAAAGAATAGAGAGATGTACGGTGAGAGAAAAGTAAGACAAGGGTTTTGTGAGAAAAACCGAGCCTGAGGGCCGAGTGATGTGAGAAAATACATATGTAAGGTTGGGTGGGAAACATTACCTGCAGCAGCAGTGGACTCCCAGCAAATCTAGTCGTCTCCCGGCGATAGACAGAATCCAAGCCCATCAGCGTCTCGGGCAAGGTCATGGCGATGCAGCTCTTTCCTTCTCTCAAGCCTTGGGCAACTTCAATCAGACGAATGCTAGCTCCGCCGAAGCCCGAGGAAAGCAGAAAGTGAGACAGCAAGCACAAGCAAAGGGCGTGTTGCCGGAAACCTTGCCAATAATGGTTGCTGCGGTCACCGGCGTCAGAAAAGCGATGGATCAAGCCAAGGATATCCAGTTCCCCGTTACAGATCAGAGACCGAGCATCATGCGCGGTGAGTCCACACATCCGCCCTAAAGCCTGGGCGTGGCCAAAGCGGAACTGGGGCAAGATCTCTTCATGACATTCAGACTCCATCAAAACCTGAAAATCTTCAAAAGTTGGACATACCTCTTGACCACCGAAGCTAAAGACGTGCGTCACTGGGTTCCAAAACCTCTCTGCGGCATGGAGAAAAGGGAGATGTAGTGGAGTGCGGCTTAGCGTGAATAGTGCATTCAAGCCGAAACCCCGGAAGTTCAGCTTTTCCGAGCCGTCTAGAGAAGAGATCCAAGATGTGAGATTTTCTGCGAGAAACGCCTCCATCTTTGTGCAAAACTAAGATGAATTGAATCAAAGCACGGAGCTGAGGCTTTTATAGAGGGAAAGACACTATTCAGGAGGACACGTGTCAAAAATTGGACGGCTGCAGGGATAAATGGCCGGCCGGCCACCTTTTCTAGCTGGCCGGCCACATTTCTCCTTTCCTACACAAAAAACTGGCCGGTGGCCCCCCTTATCTGCAATAAAAGTGGCCGGCCATGCTCAGTGTATGCCTTTGGCCCTGTTTTACCCTCCGAGGGAAAGTTTCAAGCATTTCCGTGCAACGGATGTGTCAAAAGCCTCTATTTCCCTCTGTCTCGGATGCGTTCCGGTGCCCAGATCGTCCGAAGTACACTTCGCTTTGTTAAGTCTTGTTTATCGAGTTGTTGTTTTGTTTATCGAGTTGTCGTTTTGCTTATCGAGTTGTTTGTCGAGCTGTCGTATTTCGTGTTTTTGAGTTTTTACTCTTTGTTTAAGTCTTGTTTATCAAGTTGTCAACATTATTGCATTTTTTTTATCGAGTTGTAAACTTGCTAGGGTTCTGTTATATCTTAGTAAGTTGAGTTGCTTAGTTTGTTGCGTCGGTTCACTACCTGACTTGGTGATTACACAATGCACATTCCCATTCAATTTCATTTTTGTGCAAAATAAAATGATGCGATACGATGCTAAAAGTCTAAAATACAAACACCTTTTCAAAAGCTGTTTCATTCCATCATGTTTTACAACAAACGAAGGCATAAGCTTTACAGAAAATAAAACCGCCTAACAAAATGCAAAGTGCTACAAACTACTAGCAAAAAAAGGAAAATAAAGCAGGAAACAGCAACATCAATGCCCTCGGGAGCGGGAATGAGAGGCACTCCTCATCCTCTTCTGCGGGACAACCTCTGCACCATCGTCATCATCCGGGTCGGAGCTGTCGTCCTCAGGATCCCCCTGAGCCTCGCCTCCGCTCCCGGAACCAAGACCAGAGTCCCCCTCCTCAGCAGATGTCTCTGACTGACGGTCTGTAACCTCCTCCTCCTCCTCCTCCTCATCGGGCTCCGCCTCTACAACATGTGCCCTGCGTCTGCGAGAGGACCCTCCTCGAGCTCCTCGAAAAGGCCTGGATGGCCCAGCTCCCTGAAAAGGCCCAGATGGCCCAGCTCCCCAAGAAGGCCCAGGTGGCCCAGCCTGCGGCTTAGCATATACCGGAGGCATCTGAGAATAAAGAGTTCAAATTAAATACATCAGTCTAAATATGTACATCAGATGCAAATGCAAGCAAAAAAGGGCTACATGAAGTGGGTGCATGTAAACACAGTGTACAAGTGGGGTGTGTGTCAGATGTGCTCTACACAAATAGCCTACCAATGCAGTAGAAATCAGCATGTCATCAGAAGTATGATAAATGCCAGAAAACTGAAGGGTACCTGAAAGCCCATGATAGACAACTGTGCCTCTCTCCACAAGACCATGCCCTCGAGTGAGGCTACCAATCCGACCGCCTCCTCCATGTACTCTCTGGGTGGCTGCAAATACAAGCTCAAATCATCAACGAATAAAGGAGTGTCTAAAGCATTTGAATGATAGATGAAAAGCAGTAGAACATACCAGCGGTGAGTCGGGATCAATGACATATCGATGACCGGGCATCGGAGGCTCGATCGAGATCGGAGTCGAAGAGGTAGCCCCAAACTGCCACCCCATCAGCTCAGTCGGCATATCCGGCCACCCAGGATGAGAAAGAGTCGGAAGAATCGGGGGAACCGGTCTACCCCCACCTCTAGATGTACCAGCCCTGCTGGTGGAGGGGGCGTCTGCAGCCCGAGCCCGAGCCTGGCTAGAGGATGACATACCAGCAGACCTCGCCATCGGGGTGCGAACTCCCGTCAATGGAGGCATCAGGTATGTATGACGGTAAGTGGCGTAGTCCCCCTCCTCAAGATGTAACAAAGCATCAGTACCCAGCATAGCACTGACTATATCCTGGGAAGAGAACCTATCAGCAGTCCGCATACTGACTGGAGGTGCTACGGGAGGGTCCTGAGAAAGGTACCCCCACACCTGACGTAAAAAGCGTTCCCCCAGAAACCATGCTCTACCAACCGGTCCTTCGAGCAGGAGCCTGTACTGGGAGGTGCCCGATCCTCCGGCATACTGAAATCAGAGACCATCACCCAAGGGTGCCCAGGGCTGCCATTTGATCTGCGGATAACAAGTGCATAAACCAATCAGAAATCGAGAATATGCGTGGCAAATCAAAGATGAAAATGGAAGGGACTGAGAGTTCTGAAGTACCTCCGATGGCCGCACAGTGTCAAAATACTGCCGTAGATAAAGGAGAGTCTCTTGGGGTCTCGACTGGTGCTGGCCCTCGAACACCAGCGAGTACGGGGTCATGAGGGGCCCTGCCACCTCCAACTCTGGGGCTAACCTCGGGAAGTATACGCAGACCCATAACTGAGAAAAGCAGTGCAGAATGTAAATACAAAGTGCTGAGGGCAAAATACAGACTGTAAAGTGCGTTGTGTGTGCAATGCACAAGTAATGAGGAGCAGGAATGTAAATCAAGAGGCCAGAAAGTACCTCCCAAGCTCTCTAATAACCGCCAAGTAAGTCTCCCTGCCTGCGGGAGGTGGCGCTCATGTAGCAGTAAAGGGTAGCCAGGCCGGCGCCACCCCAGTCGTACCGACTGACCTGTGATAGGTCAACCAGAGCGCTCAACAGATACAGCCCAACGGTGTTCCCTCTATCGGCAAACAGAGTAGTCCCGAAGAGGAACATAAGAAAACCGCGGGCATACTGCTCTGTCTCCTCAGGAGTCCCGGGCTCCATCTCCACCCGCCGAAAATGGGAAGAGAACCAAGTGTACCGGACTCTCCCGGAAGCCCTGTCAACAGGCGTGCGGGCCCCCAGCAAATGTACCCAAGCGGCCTCCCATTCGCCCATGTCCTCGTCGTAAGGAATAGGCCAACCTCCTATGTCTAGGCCGGTCAATACAGCGAAATCCAGCGGGGTCATAGTCAAATCCCCAGTGGCGGAAAAATGAAAGGAGTTGGTGGTGTCCCACCATCTCTCCACCAAAGCTGCCATCAATGTCCTCCTGGCAGGACAACGCGATAATCCCATGCAGAAGGCCCCGAACCCCTCCAGATCTACTAAATCCCGGACAGCCTCTGGGAGCTCAGTATACCAATCTCTCGCAGCGGTGGAGCCATATCCCCGCACATTGTGAGAACCAACCTGCATTCAGAATGAATACATGTGTCAGTATAAAAATGAATGAGCTGTGTGCCAATGAAATGAATGAGTTGTGTGCCAATGAAATGAATAAGCTGTGTGCAAGTAAATGGGCTGCGTGTTCATCTCGGAGTTTGGGCTGTGTGTTCTACTCTTAATCAGTGTTGGCTGTGTGTTCACCTTCAACTTGGGCTGCGTGTTCAGAAAATCAGAGTTTGGGTTGTGTGTTCTACTCTCAATCAGTGTGGGCTGTGTGTTCACCTTCAACTTGGGCTGCGTGTTCAGAAAATCAGAGTTTGGGCTGTGTGTTCTACTCTTAGTCAGTGTGGACTGTGTGTTCACCTTCAACATGGGCTGCGTGTTCAGAAAATCAGAGTTTGGGCTCTGTGTTCTACTTTCAATCAGTGTGGGTTGTGTGTTCACCTTCAACTTGGGCTGCGTGTTCAGAAAATCAGAGTTTGGGCTGTGTGTTCTACTCTTAGTCAGTGTGGGCTGTGTGTTCACCTTCAACATGGGCTGCGTGTTCAGAAAATCAGAGTTTGGGCTGTGTGTTCTACTCTCAATCAGTGTGGGCTGTGCGTTCACCTTCAACTTGGACTGCGTGTTCAGAAAATCAGAGTTTGGGCTGTGTGTTCTACTCTTAATCAGTGTGGGCTGTGTGTTCACCTTCAACATGGGCTGCGTGTTCAGAAAATCAAAGTTTGGGCTGTGTTTTCTACTCTCAATCAGTGTGGGCTGTGTGTTCACCTTCAACTTGGGCTGTGTGTTCAGAAAATCAGAGTTTGGGCTGTGTGTTCTACTCTCAATCAGTGTGGGCTGTGTGTTCACCTTCAACTTGGGCTGCGTGTTCAGAAAATCAGAGTTTGGGCTGTGTGTTCTACTCTTAATCAGTGTGGGCTGTGTGTTCACCTTCAACTTGGGCTGTGTGTTCAGAAAATCAGAGTTTGGGCTGTGTGTTCTACTCTTAATCATTGTGGGCTGTGTGTTCACCTTCAACTTGGGCTGCGTGTTCAGAAAATCAAAGTTTGGGCTGTGTTTTCTACTCTCAATCAGTGTGGGCTGTGTGTTCACCTTCAACTTGGGCTGCATGTTCAGAAAATCAGAGTTTGGGCTGTGTGTTCTACTCTCAATCAGTGTGGGCTGTGTGTTCACCTTCAACTTGGGCTGCGTGTTCAGAAAATCAGAGTTTGGGCTGTGTGTTCTACTCTTAATCAGTGTGGGCTGTGTGTTCACCTTCAACTTGGGCTGCGTGTTCAGAAAATCAAAGTTTGGGCTGTGTGTTCTACTCTTAATCAGTGTGGGCTGTGTGTTCACCTTCAACTTGGGCTGCGTGTTCAGAAAATCAGAGTTTGGGCTACGTGTTCTACTCTTAGTCAGTGTGGGCTGTGTGTTCACCTTCAACTTGGGCTGCGTGTTTAGAAAATCAGAGTTTGGGCTGTGTGTTCTACTCTCAATCAGTGTAGGCTGTGTGTTCACCTTCTACTTGGGCTGCGTGTTCAGAAAATCAGAGTTTGGGCTGTGTGTTCTACTCTCAATTAGTGTGGGCTGTGTGTTCACCTTCAACTTGGGCTGTGTATTCAGAAAATCAGAGTTTGGGCTGTGTGTTCTACTCTTAATCAGTGTGGGCTGTGTATTCACCTTCAACTTGGGCTGCGTGTTCAGAAAATTAGAGTTTGGGCTGTGTGTTCTACTCTTAATCAGTGTGGGCTGTGTGTTCACCTTCAACTTGGGCTGCGTGTTTAGAAAATCAGAGTTTAGGCTGCGTGTTCTACTCTTAGTCAGTGTGTGCTGTGTGTTCACCTTCAAATTCGGGCTGTGTGTTCGACAAATCAGTGTTTGAGCCGTGTGTTCATTTCTTAACTAATGTGTACCGTGCGTTCGCAATCAATTAATGAGCCGAGTGTTCAGAAATTCAAGTGTTTAGGCTACATGTTCAAGATGCAAACAAAGTACTATGTCATAGGCTAAACTGTGTGTTCAAGCATGGCAAAGGCACAAAATGCACGAAAAATGCAGAAAATAAAGTAAATACCTCTCGTGCCTCATAGGAGAGGTGATGCTCTGGCTCTCGCAGAAGTAGATCTCCGGGTGCTCGATCATCAAAATCAGTAAAGTGACGAAAAGTGGCCCGGGGAAGAACATGTGCCGGCAGGGCATACCTCTCGGGAATAAAGGGTCGAACCCTCGGAGGCAAAGTCATGACATCAAAATCATCCCCGGCACCTGGAGAGCCTCCACCATGAGGAAAATTACCCGCCATTTCGGAAAATTTGCAACAGGGGCAAAAATGAGCAAAAATGGAAAAAGGTCAACAAAAGTCAACCCTCGGGAAATGAAAAAGTCAACAAAAGTCAACTCCCGAGAAAATCTTCCAAATATTGAGATAAACTCACCTCAAGTGGCGAAAATGAGAAAAGAAGCCCCGAAATCAAAATTTAATCGGTTCAAAGTGCTTGAAACTGAATGTTTTCGCGAAAACAACTTGCGTGGGGCGTTGGAAAACGCGTATAGAGCCCGGAGCTGAGGGAGAAAATGGTTTGGGAAGCAAGAGGAGAAGATTTCGTGGCTGATGTTATGAGTTCAAAGTGTTTGGGTGAGAGAATATATAGAAAATAAGGTGAAAAGACCAAATTACCCGCGGATTTGGGCAGGTGGCCGGCCGACCACCTTTTCTAGCCGGCCGACTATTCTCTTTTTGAAAAAGTGGCCGGCGGCCTCCCCTTGGGAAAATAACTGGCCGGCCGTATCTCCCACATGCTCACCTAGCTCTCTGCAAATTTTGAGGAAGATTGGAGTTCCCGGGACCTGAAAAAGTTCAAGAGAAGTGCACTTTCGGTCGCGAAATTGCTCCGCCGGAACTTCAGCTTCAAGTTCTGACATGTGTCTCATCATTATTCATCGAAATCAAGATGTATCCTTTTTGAATGTGTTGTAGCCTTTCCAGGAAGTAAATCGGAGGCCGTGATCGAGTCGCCTTCGCCGAAACACGCGTTTCCTTGCTTGTTGTTTCGTAACAAACGGGCACCTTGATTTATGCTCGTTTTGCACTATCATGCACATAACTTGCATTCTCATGAGCATACTTGCATTATTATGCACATTTCTTGATATTGCCATACCTCTGTGCTTGAGCATGCGTTGTCACGCACGTTCCTTTCTTGCATCGCGATGCATTCACTCGCCGGCACCGCGTGTGTCAAACTTTTGGAATCACATTGAATATATGTTGTTAGCATATTGTGCTTGTTGAATTTCTCTCTTTTGCAGGCACGATATTGTATGTACGGTTCATTTGAGACTGGTGCGACCAGACGAATCGCGCAGGTATCGTATCTTCTCCGTGTGAGACGCGACGAGAATTGAGCAATTCTCCGCATTCTTAACTGCATGAAATGTAGTTATTGCTTTGCATTCTTGCTTAAAACTGTTGCATCTATTTGCGAATACTTGCTTCATTACAGCTTGCTGCATTTGCATGATCATTGAGTTACCTCCGGCTCTGTGCATATCACTTTGCATTTTGCCCCCTTTGCCTGCGGGCATGCCTGCGGGCACATCTCTGTTTATCTTGCATGTTTGTCTAACTCTTCAGCCTTGTCAAAAATGGGTCGTCTCCGGGCTTTGACATTCACTCCCGTCACTTATGACTTTCGAGTTCTATCAAAGAGGGGCAACTGTAGACACCCCATTTTTGACCGACCTTGAGACTCAGACGTCACCAGTTGAGCGCTTGGTGATGTTGCATAATGTGCTCGTTCAGAAGTTTCAGAGTCTTAGCCGTGAGCCCTGCCTCCGGATTTCCGAACCCTCTTCTGTGCCTTGCCTCGGTTTGCGAACCAGACTCGATTTTCTCTGTTTCTTTTCCTGAGGGGAGGGAGAGGTCCCGTAGACCATCTCTCAGTGGCCGTGGGCTACATTTTGTGGCTATAGGCCATTTTGCCCATTTCGAAGCCCGGTTCTCGATTTTCGGAGCCGTCAGGCCGTGTGCCTCGGTTCGGGACCGCTTAACCACCTCCGTTTGCTTCGGTTTTGGGCGTGTTTCTTATTTGCTCCCTTTTGAGGGACACTGAGGTTTGAGAGACCCACTTCGTGGTCGAATGCCACTTTTGGTGCTTAACAGGCAGTTTTCAGGGCCCCAAACTGCGCGTTCTGGCCCCCGAACATTCGTTTTGCATCGGTTTTCGTTTATTTTTGGCAGGTACCTCTGTTTCATCACCAGGAAGGCCGTAGAAGGGTGGGAGGCCAGCAATTGTTTCAGCAACCAGTTATATTCCTCCGGCGCCCTCCGGCGCCCGCTTTTTCTCACTTCCGAGCCAATGTTGAACACCCTTGCACCATTTTCTTGAACTTTAACCACATATTTGTGATGTACACACATGGGAGGACACCAAAAGTTGGTGGCCGGCCAGTAATTTCACCTGACCCTTTTGAACCCTTCCTAAAAATGGCCTATTCTCTCTCCTGTTTTACAATTGACAATTTTGAACCACAGGGTTGTGTTGAGGGCACCTGGGAGGACAGCAATTTGTGGTGGCCAGCCATTAAATCTTCTTGACCCTTTTGACCCTTGGCCGGCCGGCCATAGGGGGTGGCCGGCCGGCCACCTGAAGCTCCAAAAACTAGCCGGCCATGATCCTCAGGGTAAGTATATTCCAGCTGTATACTTTTTTCCCCCTAAAAAACCTGCATCCGGGGGGAACAACTTTTGAGGGGAAACTTGGCTTGTTTTCCCCCCAATTTTTCCCTCCTTTTCTCCCCCTCTTTGATCTATATACCTGGCCTCCAGCTCTGTCCCAAGGGTTACCAAAAAATTCCCTAAGAGCCCTTGCATTGTATCCCTCTCATCTCCCTCATTTCCTTCAAAAAACACCCAAAATCCTATCCCATTTTCACACCACTACCTAGCATCACCACCACTACTCCATTTCCAGCAGCTTGGGGAGCTTTCCAGCAGCTAGGAGGCACCACTTCTCAAGCCAAGAAGCAACCAAGGGTTGGTCTCCAAGGGTAAGTACCAATTCCCTCTTTTTGAGCTTAATCTTGCAACATTTTTTTAGCTATTTTTCTTGTTGTTTTGAGCTCCGACCAAAACTGAAAGTACTCTTTATTTGAGCTCTATTTCATGTTTCATTAAGGGAATTTTGGCATTTGAGGTCCCTATCTTGCACTTGCTTCATTATCCTTCTTAAATGCCATTATCTTGCATAGTATTTTTGGCCTGTGTATGATCTTTTTTGGAGCATGATGTAAACTTTAGATAGGCTTATTTTGAGCCCCTCTTCAACATTGAATAAGGGCTCATCACTGTTTGGGACCTCCATGTGCCACTTGTCATTATATCCCTCTTTGGTCCCCTTTTTTTGCATGATTTATTAGCCTATTTTACTTCTGTTTTTGGGCTCTTTTCAGAACTGAAAAAAGTCTTATTTTGGCCCATTATTCATGTTTTATTAAGAGCCTTTCATGATTTGAGGCATAATTTATATACTTTGTGTTATACCTCTCTTTTGGGCCTCATTTTGCATAGCATTTTGAACATATTTGCATACTGTTTTGGGTCCGGTCATCAACTGTAAAATGAATTATTTTTTGCCCCTATTTAACATTGTTGAAGGGCCCCTTTGTGTTTAAGGCCAGCAACCACCACTTGCTTCTTTGGCCATCTTTTGGCCCATTTCTTGCATGAGAGTTTATCCATGTCTGTGCTGGTTTTTGTGGTTTTCCATAAACTATAAAAGATCATATTTTGGGCCCCTCTTCAACTTTGTTGAAGGGCCCTAATCTGTTTGGGGTCAGAATCTGTGAGTTGTTTCTTTACCTCACATTTAGGGCCATTTTTGCATGCTAGTTTTGCCATATTTGTGCTTTCTGTTTGGTCATGCTTTGAACTGTAAAAATGCTTATTTTGGGGCTGCCTTGCTTCTGTCTTTTCATTCCATGTACCAATTATGCATGCATTGCATAGCCACAGGCCATGTCATGCGCCAAAATTCATGTTTCGGGACTTGTTTCATGCATCGGGTATCATTTCGCCTTGTTTCGGGGCTGTTTTGCCCCTCATTTTGCTACTGATTTTTGCATGTTTGCATATCATATTCCATGTCTTTGCCATGTCTCATTAGAGTGGCATTTCGGTGCCTGAGGGTCGGTCCTCGGTTTGCGTGCACGCGTGCACGCATTTCGAGTTGTCTTGTTTTCATCTGATGGCCTCCTGTGTGAGTGTGGCTGAGGCTCTCTCATATTGGTGTAAGCCCATTATTGCATTGCGTATGCCATTCCATCCATAGCATTGTGTATGCCCGGTTGTGTATTACCTTATTGCATTGCGTATGCCATTCCATCCATAGCATTGTGTATGCCCGGTTGTGTATTACCTTATTGCATTGTGTATGTCATTCCATAACATTGTGTATGTTAGGATTGTATCTTAGTTGCATTTCATGCATCTCATGCATATTGCATCGTGTTCGGGATAGGAGTTAGCCCGGGCACGGGAAACGAGGTGCGTTTCGTACTCCGAGTGACGGAACGTGTCTCAATTCCCTAGTCACCGACACTCCGGATCATCCATGATGGAGTTAGGTTCTTGTTGTGTTTATATGTGCATTCATCCTATATTGAATTGCACAATTCGACCCCTAGGCCATCATGCATCGATATGCGTGATTGGTGGCACGAGGATCGAGGCATGCATATATCTGTGAAAATACATTGCTATGCCCCTTTCCTGCTCTCTGTTGCAACAAATCAAGAATCAGCGGTCTTCCGAGGCTTGGCACGCATTTCAAGAACAAGTGCAAACAGAGACTAATTGGGGCATCGTCATGGATTTCCGCCCAAAGGCAACCCGGGCATGCATCATTCATCATCCGGAATGGAATCAAGGCAGTCCCTGGCTTGCATGCCAGTTTATTTATTTTCTTAGTTAATTTGTTAATTAATTATGAATTTGTACATTATTTGGACTGTATTATTTGGACTGTAATATTCTTTTATTCGAGACTGTATATTTATTCGGACCCTCTGCACGAGGGCATAATTGTAATAAGTGTGCGTGTGTGTGATGTATGTCTTCCAACCCCACGTCTTTCTTCCCTTTTATTTACCTGCTTATGATGGTTAGATTAGGGCATGTTTAAATTAGCATACAGTATAACAGCATGTTTGCATCATTCATCTGTTTTGCATGCACCGGGCTCGGCGCATCAGACTAACCGCATTGTATTTCAATTTCAAAGTTGAATACATGTTAGCTGTAGCATTCCATATGCCATGCTTAGAATAGCCGAGCCTGCTATAGTTGCATTTTTGCATGTGTTGCATTGGGCATTTCTGTATACTCAGGATTCATGCATGGATTTCTAATGAGTTTCTGTTTTGGCTTGGAGTACTCGGTGAGTTTTTATGCTTTAGCATCCTTGCATGCGTGTTAGTGACTGCCATGAATAGCATGCTTACCATGAGGCTAATTGCTTATGTGATATAATTGCCTGAATGCCTGTGGGTGAAGGTTGGATTAGTTGGATTGGGACAATTCATCGAATGTTTGTTTTAAGCCCAGTAGATAGTGGCAAAACCATCTTTTCTAAGCCCACCCGAGGGTGGCAAAATCTGCATTTTAAGCCTACTTGCGAGTAGCAAACCATCTTTCAAAACAAACATGAAATGTTTTGTTCCAATTCGGGCGACCCGGTCTATACTTGTATGCTGTGCGCATCACATAGTAATCTAGGCTAATAACCGGATAAGAGCACACAAAGTTTTCAAAGCTAGATATCATGGTTAGTAGAGGCCGATCTTTGATCGGGCGAGCGGGGGTGCTCACGAAGTGACCTTCCCCAATCGTACCCAAGTTCCCGAGCCGAGGCAACTTTGGTGATGACGAACACGTGGCCTTAGGCAACGAGTCAAGGTTTCCTAATTTTCCAAAATAAAACATTTAGGTGGCGACTCTGTATCTGGCAAAGCAGTCCATGTTTGGCACTTCTTTCAAAAAAAATCTATTTTCTCAAAAACAATTTGCCGGATTTGGACTCTTTGGTTCAGACTTAGAACCGCGACAATTTTAGAGTCCTGAGCTGTAGTGACCCCAAATGAACAGAACGGGAGCTCGTTCCTCCCCGGGATGCGTTCGGGGGACATCTACAGACGACCGTCCTGCTAAAACACTTGTTGACATTAGTCTTCATTTGTCAAAAAATACAAGTGCAGGCATATCACAATTAGAGTACTCTCGGATAATCGGAAGCTTAATGTACTTAATGAATTGCACTAGGCCAAATATAGCCTATGCTGTAAGCAAATTGAGTAAGTACACAAGTAATCTAGGGTACAATCATTGGAAAACGATAATTAGGGTACCTAGGTATCTAAGACATACCCAGAATTATGGCTTACATTATACCAAATATCCAGCAGTACTCGAGGGGTACAACAATGCAAGTTGGATATCGGATACTAAAGACTCAAAATCCACTAGTGGATATGTCTTTACCCCTAGAGGTGCTGCAGTCTCTTGGAAATCTTCCAAGCAAACATGCATAGCAAGGTTGATAATGGAATCTGAGTTTATCACATTAGATAAAACAGGAGAAGAAGTAAAATGGCTTCGTAATTTCTTAGAAGACATTCTAATGTGCCCTAAACCTGTGCCAGCTATATGCATTCACTGTGATAGTGAAGCAGCAATAGGACGGGTACAGAATCATATGTATAACGGTAAGTCTCGACACATTCGTCGAAGACATAATACCGTTAGGCATTTGCTCTCACATGGAATAATTTCCATAGAATATGTAAAGTCAAAAGAGAATATTGCAGATCCATTGACTAAAGGGCTAGCTAGAGAGCAAGCATACCATTTATTGAGGGGAACGGGGTTAATGCCTATTACTTAAAAGTCGCCATAATGGCAACCCAACCTAGTTAACTGGAGATCCCAAGATCTAGGTTCAAAAGAACAACCGAATTATGGATGATTTCACGTATCACTAAGAAGGTTTTCTCTTATCCATTTCTATGATAAAAAGAGTGATACCTGCAGCATTAATAGGATAAGCTTTGCTTTTAATGATTCTTATAGCTTGGACATCCAAGTGGGGTATAGCATGATACTCTTAATAAAAAGTCACCTATATGAGTGTGAATTGGGCCGATTCTGTGAGAATTGAGAAGGCTAAATTCTCTAGAGCACTCATGAATTACCAGGTGTTGTTCAAGGCCAAAATGAACACAACCGTAAGAACCAAACTATATCTGCGGATACACAATGTGTAATCTATTGTCTTGGCTTACACAAACAGCTGAACAGTTCAAGGCATCGCATCCACTAGTTAGCTCGTAAGTCCAATAGGCTTTAACTAGAGAAAGTTCAAAGCCAAAATTAACCTATCTCGATGTGGTGTGTCTTCTTAATGTACTCTTTCTTTGTCTGTATCTTGTTGCATGTCCGTCATCGTGAATTCCATTCATGTGGGGGATTGTTAGAAAATGGCTTTATAAAATCTTATTTTTTGCTAACTTTGAGTATTAATTAAGGTAGGACCCAAGCGTTATTTTTAACGTTTCTAATTAGGTTCATGTTTAATGCCACGTAGTGAACAACATTGTGTATTTGGTTGTTTAAAACCATTTCCGAATGAATGAGAATTCAACGCGCATTTTTTGGTTCGTGGAAATGGCTTTAGGTGGGTTTCCTACACATTTGTGAAATATGCTTGTCCTACATTGGAAAGGCTTAAGGATTTATATAGGTATATAAACTCTAGCTTGGGATACTTAGGATGGACCCTAAGGGGTACCCAAGTTTGTGGAAGGGTGACGTTTTAGGTAAAGTGTGTTAGACCTATTGGACGTAAAACAAAAACACGTGTGTGTGCCACCGCCACTGTCCGTCCCGTTGGTCGGGTGGACTAGGCTGGGCTTGGGCTTAGGTGCGAGGTGTGAGGTTGTATTGGGCTTGTCCGGTCAGTACTTATCTTTTTGGGCCAAAAACATTTGTACTTTATTTATTTTTTTTTTAATTTTGGTTTCAAAATTCAAAATAAATTGGTCCAAATTTTTTCCTCCACCCAAACAGGTTTTTACCTGTTGAATCTGTCTAAATAGGTTTTCTATCTGTTGAACCTGTTCAGAAAAGCCACCAATTTCCTATAAATAACCTGTCATTCCAGCAATTCTTTCAATTCAATTTTTCAAAGAATTTCTTCATTTTTCCTTCTAGTCGTCCTCTTGTCTTCTGCATCGGTCCATCATTTAATCTTTAAGAAGAAAAAGTGAGAGTTACAGCAAAGTTTTGGCTCGCCAGACTTGATTTTGTAGTGCTATAAATCAAGTTGTAGTCGTTGCATCTTGGGAAGTAGATGCCAGTAAATCTCAAAACATCGGAGCGATGGCGAAATCTACTTTAAAGAAATTGTGTCCAACACAAGCCTCGATTTATAAATTCTGTAAGCATTTAATTCAGAATTTAATTTATTAAATTATTTTCTGGATTATTTATTTTTGTTTTGTTGTTTATTTTATTTAGTTATTTAATTTACACACACACAACAACTGGGCAATAACAAAAATTTCACCATATGACATCCACAGACTCTAGCATTATCCATTGGATACCTCACCATACTAGTACATTAGACCAGACCCTCTAGATTTTTGGACACCATAACAACACATGATTCACTGTTTCTGCTTCATCATTGCAAAACAAACAAACATTGCTATCACTACCACTTATCACACCAATGCTTTGCAAATAGGTGAGTGTAACGCCTCGCCTTTTATTACCCGAATTCATTACCAAATCCTTGTATTATTACCATTTTAAAAAATTGCATCCATTCAGGAACACGTACGAAATAAATAGTAACGTTCTCTCACGACAATGATGATGATTTATAAATAAGACACGGTACAATTCCCTTAGGCTTACATTGAATAACAATAAATAAAACCAAAAGGGATTTACCCTTATACAATAACATTTTGCTTTTGATTCAACTTATGATTATAACATTTTGCTTGCAGTTTATTGATTTCTTTCAATGGGAAGCCATTTATTATATTGTCATTAATATATTTCTCATTGTGTAGCTATTTCACCAATGCCTTTATTCTGCCTACAATGGTGCTGTTTGGTGTAGCTGTTAAAACAGATTATAGATTATAGCTTAACAGATTATAGATTATGACTTTAATCAGAAGCTGTTAATCTGTTTGGTATAGCTGTTGGATTATAGATTTAAGTCGCTGAATAGTGTTTGTTAAATAAGCTGTGAAGTAGCTTTTTCAATTAATTTTTATTTTTTATTATTTACTATTTGTCTACATTTTTCATAAAAAATAATAATAATATTTTATAATCCATTTAGGTCTTTTTCTATTTTTAAAAAAATAAAAAATAAAAAAAATCTAATAAAATAACCGTGAATTAACATGTCTACAGCAGGAGCTGATAATCAGAAGCAAGGGGTGAGCAACTTCTCAGAATTAGCTTTTTTTACTTAAAATAAGTTGTTAGAATCAGAAGCTGTTTGAAATAAGTTTAACCAAACAATCCAAAATAACTTTTTAAAAGCCAGAAGTCATAAGCTGGCTCAAAAAAGCCCCACCAAACACCCCCAATAAATGGGCCTATGGAGGTCTGATGCTGATATATGTGGTCCATTTCTTTACAGCTATAGTTGGTAAGGGTGTGCACGGTGCGGGTTGGTGCGGTTTAGAAGAAAAATAGAAATTGTACGGCGGGTGACGGATTGATAAAAGTGTTATTAGAAATTGCCATTTTTCCTATAAAAATCGACAGTTCGGTTGGCAAATAATGGCAGTTTCGACTTGGCGATTCGGGCGAATTGGCAGTTTATAAGAAAACATAATTTAAATTATAAAACTTGAATCAAAGAGTAAAAGATCTAATTTATAAATTAACTAAAATAGTCAAAATTAAAATATAGTGTTTTCATTATGCTCCTAGACAATATTATGAGAACACTTTGATTAAAGTAAAATAAATAAAGCACTTTCATGTGCTCCCCAGACAATATGACGAGAGCGTCACTAATTTATGTTTTATACCACTAGAAAAGCTTTGATACGACAAATAAACAACTAATAAAACAATGCCTATTTGTCCACTTCGGTAAGAGATAGATATTGAGGAATGAAGAGAGAGAGAGAGGAAAAAGAGCCACATACCAGGAAACTTGGCGAGCAGAGAGCAGCAACGGAGAGAAGAGAGCAGCGGCGGCGAGCAGATAGCAGCGTCGGCGAGCGGCAGCAGCGACGGCGAGGCTAACGGCAATGGCGGAGAGGCTAGGACAGTGC
Source organism: Camellia sinensis (assembly GCF_055761805.1). Lineage (NCBI taxonomy): Eukaryota > Viridiplantae > Streptophyta > Magnoliopsida > Ericales > Theaceae > Camellia > Camellia sinensis. The sequence continues at coordinate 117,229,907 of NC_138974.1, forward strand.
CGATCAACAAGGTAAGGAAGGAGGAGGAACAAGAGCATACAGCAGCGCTGATCAAAGAATGAGATGAGATGTATAGATGTGAATTACGTTTAATTGAGAATTTATTGTGTGTGTGTGAGTGTATGTACATTTGGTATGATAGATGTAATCTAATGGTTGGAAATGTAACTTGGATGTATATACAGTGGCAGGGGAAAATGTTTTAACAAAGTGCCAGTGCGGGTCGGTTTTTTCAACGGGTTGGTATTTCCAAACCGCCACCCGCTCCGACCCGCTAGTGCTGGCATCTCAACTCGCCCACCCGCCTGCCAGAATTGAAAAAAAAACCGCGGTTTAGAGCGATTCGGAGCGGGTTTGGCGGGTTTGGCGGGTTTGGCGGTTTTGGCTGTATTGTGCACAGCCCTAATAGTTGGTATAACCCTTTTACATATATATATACACATTGATAAGTAGCCCTTTTACATATTTAAGGCAATCATTATAGACATAAATATTTTAACCAATTAATAGGTTCCTAAAAAACTCATTCATTGATTTGGTTTTTATTCTTTTAGCTGTATGCATTATAATATTAATTTTGTCTCTTTTTCTAGTGCTAAGTGGTGGGCTGAACAATTTGGAAAGTCTCTACCATTTTTGAGTTGGGTTCTAGTGATAAATGGCATGACTCATAGATAGAACAGGATGTCTAGAAACACATAGGACATGTTTTGTGTACGAAGGACACGTTTTGGCATGATAGTGAATATATATATTTTTGTGTGTGTGTGTACTGAGAGGGTAATTTTTGGTGAAAATTGGGCCGAGCTATGAGACGGACTTTATGGCCCAAAGTACGAAGGACTGGGTAAAAAGGGCCGAGAAGTTACTTCGGCCCAAGAGAGATAAAGTCACTCCGCTAAAAAGGGATAAAGTTACTTCGGCTCAGGAATTGTAAAGCTACTTCGGTCTGGACAACTCGGAGTGAGTCCGGTCTCCGAGTTAGTCCGGTCATGACGTATACTGGATAGATCGGTCAGAACCTTACTACTCGGGAGCTCGGTCCAAACATACCATGGGTTGAACAGGAGAAAACCAAGATAAGGAGTAGTAAAAGGAAGGGCCGAACTAAGGATAGTTCGGCCTACTTTGTGGCTCAGCATAGCCAGTTTTACTTCAGTCAAATAGTTGTTCGGCCGTGGTAAAAACTATCCCACTTGGTTTAAGCAGTGGGGGGTGTAAAAGGATAAGCATTATCCTTTAGGAGTATGAATCCTAGGAGGACTCTGCATGGAGGAATAAAAGTCCTACTAGGATTGTGCCACTCGAAACCTATAAAAGCTCACAAGCATCACCTTGGAGGAGGTGACATAACACAACATACAATTTTGCTTCTTGAATACATTGAGCTTTGTCTATTTGTCAAGTTTTCTGACTTAGGCATAGGAGAGGTTTCCGGCACACACCCGCCGGCTAGCTCACGTTTGTGTTTTCAGGTGACAAAGCGACATCGTACGGAGGAGCACGGACTTAGTCAACAGGATTATACGAGGAAAATTATTTCTTCCCCGTACAATTGGCGTCGTCTGTGGGAATAGCAGACAGAACAAAACCTCTTGATTAAAGCTTCTCCCCTTTACGTTCAATGGCACACATTGAAGAATTGCCGCAATCCGCCGTCGACGGACTAACTCCAGATGGGGGCGCAAGGCGTGAAGGATTACCTTCTGTCCCTCCCATGGCGGACTTGGAACCCCAACGACATAACTCCAGAAGGGATGCTAGGGGAAGGCGAAATAACAGCCCCCGTCACTCTCGTTCGCAAAGTCCTGACAGACAAAGGCGGAGGATTGACCCTCAAGCCCTGGAAGATTGCGTGAAAGAGCAAGATGAATTGATAAGAAAGATGGCGGCGGACATGGAGGCCTTGAAACGCCAGATGAAGAAAAAAGAAGTGGCGACAGGAGAGGGGCGCAAAAACAAGACGCCCCCTCGCCACTCAGAAAATCGTAGCAGGAATACTACACCCTCACAAGGAGAGAGTAGAAGCCTCAGGACAGGCGATACTCAATCATGGTCCTCCAGAACTCGTCACTCCAGGTCTGAGAGGACGAAGTCTGAAAGATCATACACTGAGGGAAGCACATACTGGCCTTCTCATTCGCATCAAACTAGATCTAAACAGACGGAATTACCCAGATCATCCGACTTACGAACCGTGCTCGAAGAGAAAGCACGATGCAAGGAAGATGCCAGGGCGCGGGATCCACACAGAGTTTCTGCCTTACAGCGGTTGGCTCCTCGAACGCATGGAAGCGTCGAGGTTAGAATGCCAATACCGCGCCCAGCCTACGAACCAACGGACAAAGCATTGGCAAGACTACAGACTTCGCCGTTTGTTCCAGCGATCGAAAACGTGCCCCTGCCATCAGGCTTCTTTCAGCCAAAATTCACCACATATGAAGGAAAGACGGACCCGTACTCACACTTAAGCCACTTTCGCCAAGTCATGGCCATTTACAGACGAAACGAGGCCTTAATGTGCATACTCTTCCCGTCTAGCCTTGGCGACCTAGGCTTGACTTGGTTCGAGAAACTTCCTGAGGGCAGCATAGCCTCTTGGGCGCAATTGGCAGAAGCGTTCGTAACAAGTTTCCGAACGAACACTAAAACCCCCGTGGAGATCGACCAGCTACTCTCCATCGACATGGGCGATAAAGAGACCCTAAGATCCTACAACAGTCGCTACTGGGAGACATTCAATCAGATTGGGGACTACCCCACCAATCTCGCCATTGCACAATATAAAAGAGGCCTTCCAGTTGGGAACAGACTGAGGGACTCGATCACCATGATACTACCCCTCACTATGGAAGCCCTGATGGAAAGAGTGCATCAGCACATCAGGGTAGAAGAGGATGGCGCACGTGCCAAAACAAAATCTAGTGCGACCGCAGTACCAGAAAAGAAGACCTCAACGAAGGTCAATACAGTAGATCGTCAGAGCAAAAACGGACGTGGCAGACGAGATAACGGAGAAGACCAGGATAAAAGATGGTTAAGAATCCGCACTGCCATAACCACGGTGTTCAAGAAATCAATATATCGGATTCTTAGCGAAATAAAAGATGAACCTTTCGTCAAGTGGCCAGCCAAACTAGGAGAAGCTCAGAAGGACTATGACGAAAGATCGCGGTGCACCTTCCACAAAGAAAAGGGACACCGCACGGAGAATTGCACACCGTTAAGACAGCACCTGGAGGAGTTGGTGGCAGCAGGCCACTTGGACAAGTACATTGAAGGAGGGACGCAACCAGCCCCCCAGGATCACAATAACCCCAACGGAATGCCAATCGACACCCCACCTCAAGGCATTATCAATGTAATACATGGAGTCTTTGAACCTGAGCGTGTATGCGAGTTCAGGGGATCAATCAAGAAGGCTGAGCACTTTAGAGAGGTGTTAAGTGCCCAACCTGCCATCAAGAAGGGGAAGACAGAGGCAACAAACGTTATGTCTTTTTCGGATAAAGACTTGGATCGAATATACTGTCCTCACAATGATGCCCTAGTCATCACTCTCCGAGTCAAGGATTTTGACGTCAAGCGGATTCTGATTGACCAGGGTAGTTCATGTGAAATCATGTACTACGACACATTTAAACAACTAAAGCTACAAGACAAAGACTTGGCACCTGCAGTATCTCCCCTAATTGGATTCAACTCCATGCCAGAGTGGCCCGTCGGCAAGATAATTCTTCCAGTCAGAGCAGGAAGCGTAACAAAACAAGTGGAGTTCTGGGTATTGAAGGTCCCCTCCACTTACAACATCATCTTGGGCAGAACATGGCTGCACGCTATGCGTTCGGTGGCATCATCCTACCACCAGGTAATGCGGTTCCCTAACGACGCCGGTATAATTGAAGAAGTCTATGGAGATCAGATCATGTCAAAACAATGTTTCGCCATGGTAAATGGCAGCCGCGCTGCCAAAGGATACGTTCATTCGGTGGAGGAACCTGAAAGCAATGAACTATTCGCGGACGTCGGCAAAGAGGCTGATCAAAAAGCGGTGGAGGACTTGGTGGAGGTAAAAATAGATGAGAAGAACCCGGATAAGTTCTTCTTGCTTGGCTCGTCGTTGTCCAGCACTGAGAGATTAGGGGTCTTGGAATTCTTGACCTCTAACATCGAAGTGTTTGCCTGGACGCCCTACGACATGCCAGGCATTGACCCAAACTTCATCAGTCACCAACTCAATGTCCACCCATCCGCCAGACCAGTCATTCAGCGCACACGCAGATCGGCACTCCACCACGCCGAAATAGTGGCGGAAGAAGTAGGCAACCTGCTGGAGGCAGGAGCAATTAGAGAAGTGCACTACCCAAGATGGGTCTCCAACACAGTCGTAGTGCCAAAGAAAAATGGCAAATGGCGAGTCTGCGTCGACTACAAAACAGTCAACAAGGCATGCCCAAAAGACAGCTTTCCTCTACCGCGAATAGATCAACTGGTGGACCTAATGGCGGGGCACAACCGACTTAGCTTTCTGGATGCATACAGAGGCTACCACCAAATTGCCATGCATGAGCCAAACCAGGAGGTCGCATCCTTTACAACTCCAAGAGGACTATACTGTTACAAGGTCATGCCCTTTGGCCTGAAGAATGCAGGGGCAACATTCCAACGGATGGTCACCAAGATGTTTGAACCATTGTTAGGCAGAACAATGGAGGCATACATCGACGACATGGTGGTCAAAAGCAAGGATGAGAATGACCATCTCAAAGACTTAGGGGAGATGTTCGAAATCTTGAAGAAACACAAATTGCGCCTCAACGTTTCCAAGTGCGCATTCGGAGTAGGATCAGGCAAATTCTTGGGCTTCCTGGTGACTAACCGAGGTATAGAAGCAGACCCCTCCCAGATCAAAGCAATCCAAGATTTGGAGAGACCCAACTTTGTGAAAGAAGTACAGCATCTCACCGGCATGGCGGTCGCACTCAACCGATTTATCAGCCGGTCGTCAGACAGACTACGACCATTTTTCCATGCCTTAAAGGCCAAGTTTGAGTGGGACGAAGAATGCGACCAAGCTCTGGAAAGCTTGAAGGAGTATATGTCTTCCCCACCACTGCTTGTTACCCCAGTACCTGGTGAAGAACTCTTCTTGTACCTGGCAGTCTCTCAGCACGCAGTTAGCGCAGTGTTGGTTCGTGCAGAAGGAATTCAACACTTGCCCATCTATTATGTCAGCAAGACATTGCTGGGAGCCGAAACAAGGTATTTGCCACTGGAAAAACTGGCATTAGCCTTGATGATGGCCTCCAGGAAATTGGCACACTACTTTCACGCCCACACCATAGTCGTCCTCACAGCTTTCCCACTAAAAGCTTTGTTTGAGAGGGCGAACTTTTCTAGGCGAATTTTGAAGTGGGCAGTAGAGTTGGGACAATTCGACATCAAGTTCCAACCCAGGACCGCAATAAAAGCCCAATCTTTGGCAGACTTCGTCGCAGAGTTTACTCCTGGAAGTCATCATATCTGCCCAGTAGACCTAACTAACACAACCGAACTAGGGACGGAAGTTGACGCCGGAATAGCACAACCCCCAGTAGAAGGTACTCAGTCAAACTCCAAGGCAGACCAAACTAAGGACAACAAACCAAGGCTCACCAACAGTACAATCAGATGGCGAGGGGCAGATAGCAAGCATGGACCTTGAAGAAAACACCATTCTTGACCCCACGACATCATCTGACCCCTCCACTTGCTGGAAGTTGTTCGTTGGTGAGATGTGGAAACTCTTTGTGGATGGAGCATCCAACCGGCATGGTGCAGGACTTGGCATAGTCCTCATCTCACCAGACGGCCTAGTTGTAGAGCAAGCAATCAACCTTGGCTTCCCAGCATCAAACAATGAAGCAAAATACGAAGCGCTTCTTGCAGGACTCAAATCAGCATACTACATGAAGGCCACCGAACTTATGGTCTACAGCGACTCACAGCTGGTGCTAAATCAAATTTCTGGCGACTACAAAGCAAAAGATGATAGGATGGCCAAGTACCAAGAGTTGGTCAGAACAGAAATCAAAAAATTTGAAGTAGTAAGGATAGAGCAAATCGGCATGGAGGAAAATAGCAGAGCAGACAAACTAGCAGGCTTCGCCTCAATGGAAGATTCCTCCATACCTCATCCACTACTAATCGACTATCTACCTAGACCAAGCATAGAAGACCCCGAAGCAGAAGAGGTATGTTGCACAGAACTAGGCCCATCTTGGATGGATCCCATCATTCTGTTCTTAAAAGACGGCATCCTACCAGAAGAGAAAAAAGAAGCCAACAGAATAAGAGCGAAATCGCAGCGATTTTGGCTATCTCCATCTTTGGCATTATACAAGAAGTCATTCTCAGGGCCTTACCTAAAGTGCGTTCATCCCAGCAAAGTGGAAGCATTCTTGTTCGAAATACACGAGGGGGTGTGCGGAAGCCATCAAGGGGGAAGGTCGCTAGCTTACAGGGCCATTTCGCAAGGTTATTGGTGGCCATATATGCAGCCAGACTCAGAGAAATATGTAAAGAAGTGTGAAAAATGCCAGAAATTTGCACATCAAATACATCAACCAGCTAGACAACTTCTACCATTGACTAGCCCATGGCCTTTCGCAATGTGGGGCTTGGACATAGTAGGACCACTTCCAACAGCACCCGGCGGCAGGAAATTCTTTCTCGCGGCAACAGACTACTTCACAAAGTGGGTGGAAGCAGAAGCATTGGCATCAATCAAGGAAAAAGATGTGAAGAGGTTCGTCTGGCAAAACATCATCACTCGATTTGGCATACCAAAGGCCCTAATCTCAGACAATGGTACTCAGTTCGACGGCAGAATCTTCAGAGGCTTTTGTGAAGAGTACAAGATAGATTTCTACAATTCTACATCGGAATATCCTCAAGCAAATGGCCAAGCAGAAGCATCAAATAAAGTCATCTTGGATGGACTTAAGAAAAGATTAGAGAAGGCAAAAGGCAAATGGGCGGACGAACTTCCTCATGTTTTATGGGCTTACCACACCACACCTCGACGATCAACAGGAGAGACACCATTCTCCTTAGCCTATGGAATGGAAGCAGTAATCCCACTGGAAGTTGGCCTCCCCACAATTCGAAGCGAAAATTTTGATCCAGACTTAAATGCAGAAGCCATAACATTGGAACTTGACCTTGCGGAAGAAAGAAGAGAAAGACCACTGGTTCACATTGCCTCATACCAACGAGAGTTAATTAGAAAATACAACAAAAAAGTGCACCCAAGACAATTCAAGATCGGCGATTAGGTACTGCGCAAAGTCATGGGAAACACCTTAGTACCAGGAGATGGCAAGTTAGGGCCGAACTGGGAAGGTCCTTACAAAGTGGTTGGGTTAGCAGGCAAAGGGGCATACCACCTAGAAGAGAAGGACGGCAAAGCAATCCCTAGGCCATGGAACACTGCCAATCTCAAGTTGTTTTATTTTTAGCTTTTTCTCTTTCAAACATATGTAATTTTTTCTTTCCTCAATAAAACAATCGATTCTTTTCAGCATGAGTTATTCCCTGTAAAAGTTAGCTTTCGTAAAGTTAGGAATATTGCAAACACTTTTTATTCTAAGTTGGCTGGAAAAACTAACTTAGAGGTTGGCTGGATTAAACCAACACCCTTCCTAAGCCCAGGAAAAGGATCCAGGCTACAGGACGTTTGGTCGGAATAACCAAACATTGTTCTAAGTTAGCTGGAAAAAACTAACTTAGAGGTTGGCTGGATTAAACCAACTCTTTGAACTCTTCAGCTGAAGTATGGGTATGGCTGAAGAGTGGTTGGCTGGATTAAACCAACTCTTTGAACTCTTCAGCCGAAGTATGGGCATGGCTGAAGAGTGGTTGGCTGGATTAAACCAACTCTTTGTACTCTTCAGCCGAAGTATGGGCATGACTGAAGAGTGGTTGGCTGGATTAAACCAACTCTTTGTACTCTTCAGCCGAAGTATGGGCATGGCTGAAGAGTGGTTGGCTGGATTAAACCAACTCTTTGAACTCTTCAGCCGAAGTATGGGTATGGCTGAAAAGTGGTTGGCTGGATTAAACCAACTCTTTGTACTCTTCAGCCGAAGTATGGGCATGGCTGAAGAGTGGTTGGCTGGATTAAAACCAACTCTGAGTACTCCTCAGCCGAAATAATTATTTCGGCTAGGGAGTGGTTGGCTGGTAAGCATAGTTTAACCATTTAAAACAGGAATAGTAGTTGGAATAATAGAAGACATTAAAAGTTCAAACAAAATTTTCATTCATTAAAAAGCAATTACAGAGGGGCATAGCCCGGTTACAAAGACAAAAGGTAACAAAAGAGAGAAAAAGTGCAAAATCAAGAGAAAAGATCTTCAATTTCGGCGTCGAAGGCAGCATCGGCATCAACATGAAGACCGGTTTCAGGCGGGAGCTCGTTTTCAATCACAGGAGTGGTTTCGGTCGGAACCATGGTTTCACCTGGTTGTTCAATAGTTAGATCTTCCACTATGGGCTCCGACCGAACTGCCTGATCTACATTGACAGCCGGAGCATCCTCAGAAGCAGAGTCTTCTTCAGAATCTGAGCCTTCAAGGAACTGCTGTTGCATGGCATTTGCATACTCCACAAGCGAGTTCAGTATGAAGTAGGCTGGAGGGTTGAAAACCTCGGTCTATGGATCATGACCGAGCTTCTCAACGGCTCCCCTCCAGCCGCACTTAAAAAACAGTTCCTTGGCGGCCTCACACTGCTTGACATATACATCCTCTGCCTTCTTGAAGCCTTTCTTTTTGGCTTCTTTTACGCTCTCCTTCACTTGGGATATTTCGGCATCTTTCTTCCTTTCAAGCTTCACCAGCTCGCGCAGATACTTGTCCTTCAGAGCAATGGCAGCCTTCTGCTTTTCGGCTTCGGCCGAACTAACCAGTCTGGTCAGTCTACCGATCTCACCTTGTAGCTCGGCCATTTGCTTTCTGGCCTCCTCTAGCTCGGTCGCTTTTGCTTCAGCTTCTGCCGCGGCTTGCCTTGTTATTTTCTTAAGCTCCAGGACTTTCCTATGAGTGATTTGGTTTTTCTGAATGGCCTGACAAAGCAAAGATTTCCCTTTAGCCGAAATAAAAGTTGAAGAAAGTAAACAGAGAAACGACCGAAGTCACTTACCAGAATCATGGATTTTGTCGAAGACCGGATGGCCTTCAGTTCGGTGTTCAGTTGTTTTTGATGGTGCTCCATGTCTTTGGGGAGACACACGCTCTTGGCCAGGTTGAAGGCCAACTGATGGTCTTTTTCAGCAACAATCGAGTCTGAAACTTGGATGTCTCGGTTGTTGAAAGTAAGCTTCGGTGCCCAGCAACCGGTAGTTCGGTCAGAAGGCTCCGGTTGGGGACTCGGTGGTAAGCTCGGTGGAAGAGCAGGTTCTTCTTCATCAACCAAAATTTGTTCGGTTTCGGCAGTCCGGGCGCGTTTGGTTCGGCGGGAAGAGGACGACTGTTGAGAAGGGAGGGCTACAACAGCAGGCTGCGATTGGCTGGGTGGCGTTACTTCGGGCCTGGTTGTCTCGGTTAAAAGCGCCCTGACTCTGTTCTTTTTTGCCATTTCTTCTTCAGCTGTCAGTGGGACCAGTCTAATCTCAGGCAAGGATGGGTCCGGTTCTGGGGCCTCTTCAAGAAGAAAGTCAATTACTCTGGCTTTCCAGCGACCGCTGTATCGGTAGGTCGGCTCGAATCTCAGCAATTTGGCCCAACTACGTTCAGGATATCGCAGTGCGGCCTGCAAAGTTGCAAGGTTTGGATAGCTGTATAAGGAATGAAGGTGGGCAGAATCTGCGAAAGAAGAACTGTTAGTTCGGTTGATACACTAACAAACCGAAATAAAAAAAATGCAAGGAAGAAGACTGAAGTTAAATTACCGGGCTCTCCTTTTTTCCAATTTATAGGTCGGCCAGGAATTTGGGCCTGAAAATCCTCAAAGTTCCCAGAGACCCAGAAAAAATCATCGTCATTTACGTCTTTGTCCGGTGTATATTTAATTATCTTCTCTCGGCGGCGACGTATTCTAAGGTAATAAACCCACCCATCCTCTTTTGAGCCAATGGAATATTGATGGAAGATTTCGGCCAGGCCAAGGTTTAGTCCGGCTTGACGGTTCAGTTCGACTATTCCCATAATGATGCGGTAGGAGTTAGTAGATAGTTGGGTTGGGCATAGTCTGGTTTGCCTAAGGAACTCGCAAATCAATGGCTGGACTGGAAACTGTAGTCCGGTTTCTATAATGGATAAAAGGGTGAAAGGGACGAAGCCTTCATTGTCCCAGGGAATGACGTCTTTTTCAGCCAAGACCAGTTGGACGTCATCAGGTATTTGGTAGTCTTTCCTGAATTCGGCTAGGCCGCCCGGGGTATTTACTAGGTATCTATACTTCCCCATCTATCGTATAATTTACGAATAAGTTATATCGGTGCAAAAATTGTGCTCAGTAGCTCGGGTGAGCGCACGCAGGAGTGCCTGGGCAACCTAAGTCTGCAAAGTAGAAAACACAAGGGTTAAGCACAGATCATTGGACCGTGCTACAAATTAAAAGCGAGGTAAAAGAGTCCTACTTCGGCTTTATGGCAGGTTCTATCTCGGCTCAGCAAAATGCTTGGTAGCTCGGTTTGAGCAAGGTTCTTATTAGCCAAATCTTGGCAGGTATCTCGGCATACTGGCTTTGGAAACAGTTTTGTTACTTCGGTTCATCGCCTAGGGGCAGCTTTCTGAGTTCGGTCTAAAGAACTAAGAAAGCTGGTTCAGCCCCAAAGGCCTAAATCGGTTGAACTATGAGTTTTGTTACTTCGGTTGAGCCTCTAGGGGCAGCTTTCTGAGTTTGGTTTAGAAACTAGGAAAGCTGGCTTAGCCCCAAAGGCTTAGCTCGGTTGAAAACCGAGGTTCCTTAGTTAATAAATCAAACTTCGTTTGGTGGGCGTATCTCGGCCAGAGTTATTCAGGAGTTGATAACCTACTGAAACTACTAATTTCTGGGAGTTCTAGTTCGGTTATTATCTAAAGAGATCTACCTATATAGGATAAACAGTATCCTAGTTCGGTTGCTACATGATTTTGGATCTAAGACTAGTTTTTTATAGAATAATTCATACACGCATGAGTTCTACTGATTTTTTCATGAAAGTACAGAAGCAAAAACGAGAATAAACAAGCATGTTTTACAAAAACATAGAAAACAGAAAGAAGAAAAAAACGAAAACAGGTTTTTTGAGGCTTACCAGAAGAAGATGAAGCTAAAGAAGGGGGGCAGCAGCACCAGCAAAGAACGCGAGCTCGGAGAACTCAAAGGTTGGAGAAATGGGAAAACAGAGGCACGAAGAGAGAAGAAGATGAACAGAGAAGGTGAAATGATTCAAAAGATGAAAGGGTTATTTTGTGAAAAGGACGAGAGGTAGAAAGGGCGGGACTGTTCAAAATTTTGGTAGTACGAGGGCGGGGTGACAGCTGCCCACAGCCTATCAGAACCTGTCACGTGTCATTGGAAAGTGAAGCGTTACAATCAGTGATTGAAGAGACGTTTTGACCGAACGTGTAGAGCCGGAGTAAAATAAGCTCGGCTGGAGAGGCTAAACGATTTTTTAGTTCGGCTGGAAAGGTTTAAAAACGTTAGCTTGGCTGGTCACTAGGTAATCCCAATCATGCTGTGCAGATGGAATTAAGGGGCAATTGAGAGGGTAATTTTTGGTGAAAATTGGGCCGAGCTATGAGACAGACTTTATGGCCCAAAGTACGAAGGACTGGGTAAAAAGGGCCGAGAAGTTACTCCGGCCCAAGAGAGATAAAGTCACTCCGCTAAAAAGGGATAAAGTTACTTCGGCTCAGGAATTGTAAAGCTACTTCGGTCTGGACAACTCGGAGTGAGTCCGGTCTCCGAGTTAGTCCGGTCATGACGTATACTGGATAGATCGGTCAGAACCTACTACTCGGTAGCTCGATCCAAACATACCATGGGTTGAACAGGAGAAAACCAAGATAAGGAGTAGTAAAAGGAAGGGCCGAACTAAGGATAGTTCGGCCTACTTTGTGGCTCAACATAGCCAGTTTTACTTCGGTCAAATAGTAGTTCGGCCGTGGTAAAAACCATCCCACTTGGTTTAAGCAGTGGGGGGGTGTAAAAGGATAAGCATTATCCTTTAGGAGTATGAATCCTAGGAGGACTCTGCATGGAGAAATAAAAATCCTACTAGGATTGTGCCACTCGAAACCTATAAAAGCTCACAAGCATCACCTTGGAGGAGGTGACATAACACAACATATAATTTTGCTTCTTGAATACATTGAGCTTTGTCTATTTGTCAAGTTTTCTGACTTAGGCATCGGAGAGGTTTCCGGCACACACCCGCCGGCTAGCTCACGTTTGTGTTTTCAGGTGACAAAGCGACATCGTACGGAGGAGCACGGACTTAGTCAACAGGATTATACGAGGAAAATTATTTCTTCCCCGTACATGTACGAAGGAGGACATGTTTTGGTATGATTCTCTATTTTGTATGGAATTATTATTTTAAGTTGAAATATACTTAGTTTGTATAAAATTTGACATTAAAAGTTATTTCTTTTTGGATGGTTGGAAGTGAAATGGATGCAAATTGCATAATGGTTGATAATATATGTATTGTTTTATTTATATGCATGGTACAGGTTGCATGAAATACGTACAGGTTATGGAAAAAATAATTTTAAAAAATAAATTCATCTTTTTGGCAACTAAACAATTGGTAACCAAAAAGGAAGTAAATAATTTTAGCGACTAAACAGTTAGTAGCTAAAAAAAAAAAGGAACAAACTTTTTGGCTACTAAATATTTAGTAGCCATAAAAAATGAAAATAGACTTTAGGCGACTAAGACTTTAGTAGCTAAAAAATAAATAAAATGAAAAAAAAAAATTGGCAACTAAAACTTTAGTAGCCAAAACAAAATTAGACTTTAGGCGACTAAAAAATGCGATATTAATTTTTTTGAAAAGGTTTTGGCGACTAAAAAATTAGTCTGCAATTGATGACTTTCAATGACTAAATTCTTTTTAGTCACCAAAACTTTTCCCGACAATTGGTCACTAACTAACGTGGCAACCAAAAATTTAGTCGCCAAAAATGCTATTTGTTGCAGTGGCAATTCGTACCATAGATGTTTTGAATTTTCTCTCATTCTGGAACAAATCTTACATTACGAATAAAAACGTAACACTCCAATATAACATTTCAACAACATAACACTCTAATATAACACAGTAAAAAGATCCTTAGTGTACTTTTTCCAAACGTAAATGTAACACTCCAAACTTTTCTTAAACGTATCATTCCAATGTAACACACACAAAAAAAAACTATTTAGTGTATTTTTTTCCAAACGTAACACTCTAATCAATGTAATTTCAAACGTAATACTCTAATATAACACATAAAAGCACTAAAAAATTACTTAGTGTACTTTTTCCAAATATAACACTCGTAGTTTGAAATTATACATTTACCCAAAACTTATTAAGAAATTTTTGTATTTTTTTTGGAATGGTTTAAAGAATCCTACGTCATTTTTTTCAAGTGTTACATTAGAATATTACGTTTGAAAAAAAATACACTAAGAAATTTTTTGTGTTATATTGGAGTATTACACTGAGGAGTTTTTTTGGAGTGTTATATTAAAGTGTTACGTTTGGAAAAAGTATAATAAGGAATTTTTTTTAAGTGTTACATTAGAGTGTTATGTTTTAGTATTACATTGGAGTCTTACAGATTAAATTATATATTTACTCAAAACTTATTAAGGAGTTTTGTATTCCTTTTGAAATATTTGAAAAATCTCATATCATTTTCAAATGTTTGAAGAATCTTATATTTTAAGTAATTTTTGTATTTCTTTTGAAATGTTTAAAAAATCTTACATTTCAAGTCATTCCAAATAAAAAAGATTCCCATATAAAAATTCATTTCAAATTTGATTCTCATAGATTATATATCTTACCTTTTCTAGCACAAAAGAAAAAAATAAATAAATAAATAAACATAACAGAAATAAGGGTATAACCGTAAATCTAATTTTAAAATAATATATTAAATCTACTTTTCCAAAATCAATGAGACTAATTGATCTATAAGAAAACTCTTGTGACTAATCGGATTACCATTCCTCAAAACAGGATTTATAGATAAATTTTCATTGATTTTATTTGGGAAATTACAAAAACATAAAGTGCATGATTTTTATAACAAAATAAAATTTTAATTTTTAATTTTATCAATTTAAACTCTATTTTTTTTATTTGTTTTCAATCTAAATTATTTTTCTATTTTTGTTTAAATTGATAAAATTAATAATTAAAAAAAAACTAGGATTTATCTTATTACAATGGTCAAATCCTGGATTTTTTTTTTTGGGGTAATTTTTTCATTTTATTTTTATCTCTTAAGTAATAATAATTATTTTTTTGTTTTATTTCTAAATTATTAATTTTATCTATTTAGTATTTTGAAAATTTTAATTTTAGTCCATGCTGTTGAATTAGAGATGATTATGCAAATCAATAACCGTTGAAGTTTGATTTGCTGGATAAACAAAAAATAGTGAGTTTAAACTTTAAACAATTTAAATCATACAATCAAATATTTATTTATTTATTTAGTGATTTTTTTGACCATTTATAAAAAGATGTGAAGAAAATTAAAAAAATAATATAACAACTTATAACAAATAACCTAAAAAGCTGCTTTATTTAGCAACTTCCCAAATGGCCAGTTATTTTACTATTTTGAGCTAGCTACATCCTACAACTAATTTGATAGGTGTTTAGCCGTATAATTACATTTAGGGTGTAATTTGGGCGGGTTGAAGAGCACTCCAAAACCCAATCTGAATATTTTTAGGACTTAAGCAAAATATTTTTGAATTCAATACAAATTTGGGTAAAAATTTATAAATTTAAATTAAATTTGACCGAACTTAGATAAAGATATCAAACAATTAGAACAATCCAAAATTCGAATTATATATATAAAGAGAAAGTTGTGTAAAGCACGGATCGAAGGTTCAGATGAGGTAATTTTATTGAGAAATATAAATTAATTAGATTATTTAAGGTGGTATTTGATAACTTGATTTAGCATTTAAATTTGAATATATTAAGTTAAAATCAATTAAGTCTATTTAATAATCATAAATATTATTGCTTAAAAATTTAAGTGGTTCTGAAAATGTAAATTAAAAAATAGGAAAATTTTAAGTGATAAAAACTTATTTAAATTCTAATTGAATTTATAAATACTTATACATTAGTATCAACATATATTGTTATAACTTCACAACCTCCGCTATCACTACCATCGCCGTCGCTACCACCGCCATCACTATTGCTGCGTCCACCACCCTTCCACGACCACCACCTTCTTTACCATTGTCATTGTTACCATAAATATCATTATTATTTCACTATCACTACTATAGTTGTCATTTCCATTACCACCACCACTACAATAGCTACTATAACTTTTTACATCTACAACCATTATCATTGTTATCATAACCACTACCATCATTCCACCTCCACCATAACCGCCATCATTCCACTGCCTTCATTACACCACCGCGGCCATCCAATTTTCATCGCCACTTTATTACTCCTCCATTATCACCACAACCACCGTCTTTATATCTGTACCACCATTGTTGTTGACATTACAGTCATCATTTTTGCTTTCACCACCATCACCATCGCTATCATTACCATCAACTCATTATCATAATATAAAATTAAAAAATATAATTTTAATTTTAATATCATATATATCAAACAATTTATTTTATTTCAACACTTATATTTTTACTAAACAACTATTTAGCTAAAAAAAAATTTAATATTTAATTTTTAGTACTTAACTTTTATCGAACAAAACCTTAGTTTGGTGGTATTTGATAACTTAATTTGCCACTTAAAATCCGATGTATTAAGTAAAAATCAATTAAGTTTGTTTGATAATCACGAATTATATTGCTTAAAATTTTAAATAACTCTTAAACTGTAAGTTAAAAATTAAGAATGTTTTAAATGATAGGAGAGTTACTTTTTGCCTGAGTTTATACATAAGTATTAACATATATGATTATAACCCCCACAATTGTTGCCATTACCACACCGCCCTCCGCCGCCACCTCCACCAACATTCACCATCCTTCTGTGACGACCATCACCTTCGTCACCATTGTCATTATTATCACAAACACCATCATCATGTTACTACCACCACCATAATCGTCGCTATCATTACTACCACCACAACAACTACTACCACAATCCATCACCTTTACAACCATTGTTACCATTGCCATAACTATCACCATCATTCCACTACTACCGTCACCCGTGGCGGAGCCAAGAAATTAAATCAGAATGGGCACTTATTAATTACAATATTAAATTTTTTTATAAAAATATTTCACATAAATTTTTACCATTAACTTCAAGAAAGATAAAAAAAAAAAGAAGAAATAATCAGTGTGTTTAGTTTTAGTTTTCTGAATTCAATTTTTTTGAAAACTAAGTTTTTTATTTTTCGTATTTTTTTGGTTTTAGTGAATATGTTTTACATTTTAAATAATTTTTTTACTTTTTTAGATGCACATTACTTAGATATGTATCCAAATAGTAAAATATTTATGAAAAAATATTTTAAAAAATTAATAAATACACAAAAATATGAAAAATGTATTGAATTTTCATATTATTTTTATATTTTTTGGAATTTAGTGTATTTTTTAAAGATTTTTTTCACAAATATTATACTTCTTAGGTATATTTATGTTAGGTGTGTCTAAAAATTAAAAAAAAAATTGCTTAAAATATTAAAAAAATTTATTAAAAACATTAAAATACGAAAAATAAAAATATAGAATTTTTTGAAAACTGCAACCAAATAAGCTAAATATTATTTGTAATTAGTGTATCATGGACAATACTAAAAAAAGTCATGAATATAAAGTTTTAAAATAAATTATATAATGATAAAGTAATTTTTTTTTATACAAAATATGCATAAAAATTCAATATAATAGTTATATCACGTCATCATTATGTGATATCACCAACCAATAGTAAAGAAACACATAAAAAATGAACGCTACATGTCAAATGTAACTAATAATTCAATAAATTCTATATTTTCATTGAAATTGATTATGTTGACATGTCAATAGTGATAGACATCACCATTATATTGAAATTTTCATAAATAACAATATCGTAATTACTTTATTTTCAATCAAAATAACTATTATTATTCTTATTATTTTAAAAATGTCATTGACATTTAAAATAATATTTTTATAAATTTTTTTATTTAAATATTTTCTTTATGTTTGCTTTAAAAAAAAAAAAAATTTCCAAAACCCAAGGGGCACATGACCCCTGGACCCTTGTGATCTCCGCCCCTGACCGTCACCCTCATTTTATCTCCACTATATTATCTCTCCAACATCTAGAAAGACAAAATGGCAAAAGGCCAGCATGAAGACAAATAGAGGGTATATTTGGTAGAAACTGACCAAAAAATAAGCCTTCATTTATCAGCCACCACTTATATATATAGATATAAATATTAAATAAATTTATAAATTATTATTTATTAGATAATATTAAAGTAATTTAGATCATTAGATCATATTAAATATATATTATATATTCAAATAACACAATATAAAATCTTACATTTTTTTCTCACTCATAAATTGTAAAGACTAACATAATGATATTTTTCTTACATTATATAAATTATTTGTTTTGATATTATTAATGATTTTATTAAAAAAATATAAATGGAGTCTAATTTTAACAAATTAATTAACTTGGTTGCACTAAAAAAATGAAATTTATGTACAATTCGGAAAATTCGAATTTAACTAAGGTCAGGCTTGGACAGATAACCTCAAGTCAAAATTCGGGCTTGGGAACCTCCCAGCACAACTTGAGTTGGACTTGGAGAATCAACTTGTCAGAACCTGCCAAAGTTACACCCCTAATTACATTGTTCAAATTTTGAAATGACATTTTTGATGTCAAATTAAGTTTTAATGCTTAATGAATTGTATAACTGTTTTAAATTGAGCTACATGAACTAAAATCAGAATTTTTAAGTACTAATAAATAGATCAAATTGATAATTTTAATAATGAAATAGAAAGAATTGTGATAGTTTAAAGAATAAAATTAAAATTAACCTATTGCAAATAGGTGGGGTTTACCCATTAAATTATCAAAATGCCCAACCCTTTCTTACCCATCTCCACTACTCTCAACTAAAGTGTCTTGTATTTCTTACTTTTTTATTTTTTCTTTATATATTAAAAATATTGATTAATAAAATTCATAAAATTTAAGACAAGAAACCTAACATTTTCATTTAAATCCAGTTAAGTAGTAAGACAATATTTTATGTGTATTATTGACTTTTACATAAAAGAATCTCTCTCTCACTCGCAAAAGTACTAATCAATTTTCATGAAATGTATATTTTTGTTAATCTTAAAAAATATTAAGATTTCGTTTGGAAAGTGAGTTGATTTTTTGATTTTTTGACTATTTTAACATGAGTTAAAAATTCTTATTTGGGATGAACTTTTTAATTTTTTTGACTTTTATAAAAAAAATAATAATAATAATTATGATTTCAATGTAATATTTTATTTTAATAATTTTTTAACTTATTTTATGTTTTTATAGTTAAAATAATCCAATCTCACATGCCAATCATAGGTTAAGTAAAAAGGAGTTAGGTTATGAAATTCATTTAAATTTGAATAGTAGGTGACTAATAACACGTGGATGTTAAACATCTGACTAAGGAACATCAACACAGAGGAGAAACATATAATTAAGGTCCGTTGTTGCATACAACAAAACCGTCCTTTCATTTCTAGCTACTCCCTTTAATTTAATCATATTATATAAATAAGCAATTAATTGACTTTGTATGTTTTATGTTTCAAATTCCAAATTATATGTATAGTATGTTAACGTTTAAATAAAAGTTGGGTACAACTAAGAACTTCCAACTTAACGGTCGGAAAATATGAATAAGGTAGAGGCATTGGCAAATTGATTTTTGACGGTTTGATTCATGGTTTGGACTCGTTTTTATATTTGTAATTTGAAAAATTGAAGTTGTAATTGTCAACAATGTGAGTTACGATTTATGTGAATAGGGTTCGCGGATGTGTAGGCAGTTGCAGCAGTTTGCGAATTGAGTTTTTTCTTTTAAAAATTTATTTGTTGGCTTGCTTTTTCCCATTTTTTAAATATTTTTGATGGCAAGAGATTCAACACTATCCTCCATTAAATTTGGATTACCAAAAAAATTAGAATGAAAATTAAATAAAAACTAACATAGAAAAAAATATCACATAACTAGATTTGTAAAAAATTTAAAAAATTTCAATTGAATAATAAGTATTTTAAACAAGACAGTATGTGATATTATTATAATGTTATAATGTTAGAACCTACCGGTTTGATAATCAGATTAAAGTGACTGAGAGAAGAAAAGAGTAGAGTTACACACTTACAAAATTTACAAGAAAATCTGATGGTCCAGGTTTTAAAGAAAAAAAAAATTGTATACAACTGCGGACAGGTGCATGCGGGTGTGGGTAAAACCCACGACTTGCCCGCAACCCGCAAAACAAGAAAATCCTAAACCGCATCTGACCCTAATAATTTTGCGAAACCGCTTAAATAGGTGCAAGCGATCGAGATTTGGCGGTTTTCGTGGGTTGAATAACTCTATGACCAGCCCTAGAATAAGGTTTCAATAATCTTATATTTATCATTTTATTTTGGGTCTTGCTCAAGGACAGGCCCATAATTCTAACATAAGGGGCAAATATATATTATAATATTTTTTAAAAAAATAAATATAAATATAATATCTATTTCTATCGATATAAAATGTGAAAACATATATAAATAAAATATTTCTTATAACCATGTTGAGTTCCTAAAAATAAAAATTGTAAGACAATTTATGAACCCTAGCTGCGAGAAATTAATTTTTTCTTTTGTACAAATTGTTAAATTATATATATATATATATATTGAACAAGAAAAAAAGGATGTTATGAGATGTCACCACTACATCCGTAGGCTCAGGGCCTGAAAAAACCAGTTGTTGGCCTAATTAACCTAACTCATAAGAAGGGACCTACCACCGAGACACTAATGAAACTCAATCACACGCCACAGACGAGCCCAAGTATCGAACAGAGTACAGGGCAAGTCTCCAAAGAGAGCCAACTGTGAAGCAGCGAATTTCGCCCTTTCCAGGTTCAAACCTGAGTCACGCCTATGGAGAGAGATGTTTTTTCCACTAGTTCAAACCTTGTATTTTCATAGATATAGATGTGTGAGCTGTTCAATCACTGAATTATTTTAACAACTTAGAGGGGGTGAATCTATATAATTGTAAAAACCCATATTTAAATTATTCTTGAAAGAAAATAAATAAATAAATTAATTAATTAGTTTTAAATTAGAGTAATGCTAGAGACCCCAAATATTCTACCAAAAGTTTTACCAAATGTCTCACATGGGTGTGGGACCCACACAATGTGGGTCCCATGTGGGTCCCACACCCATGTGAGACATTTGGTAAAACTTTTGGTAGAATTTTTTGGGCCTCTAGCATTTTTGTTTAAATTAACCAAATCCTATCACTAACAAAGACCCTATTAAGAATAATAATTTTGTTGGTGTTCAATATTTGTTGTTTATAAATTAATTTAATTAGGATTCAATATAATAATTATTCTTACTAAATACCTTAGATAAAAATCTTAGGGTATCAATTTTCAGAACCCCTACAAATACACACAAAAAATAAATAAATAAATAAATAAATACAAACAAACAAACCGTGGGCAAACAACCCACAGCTCCTACCAAACCCACCATCTTTTAGAATTTAGGATAGCCATAAAATTTAGGGAAAGCTTGTAAAATTTAGGGAAAAGCTTATAAAATTTAAGGAAAACTTACTCTTAGAAATTGGGAAAAGGGAATGGAATTTTTTGAAAAAAAAAAATGTGTGAGAGAGAGGGAGAGAGAGATGTCTTCAACTAGCATTTTATATATATATATATATATATATGCATGCAAGCCTTCCTTGTGCATGCAAGCATTCCGTAGAAGAAGAAAAAAAAAAAGAAAAAAAAAGAAAAGAGAAATCTCTTAAGCAACCAAGTTTAGTAATAGGAGAGGAAGAAGAGTAGGAGGTTAAGAAAACCAAGGTTCTCAACCATTTTGTCACCCTACTACTAGGTAAGAAAACCCTCTCAACCCTCTCATTTTTTATATATAATTGAAATTTTTCAGATTATGTACATTTGATACATTGTCTAAAACTGTGTTGAATCTGCCAGCATGTTTACCCGAATTTTTAGACAATTTTATACTCAAAATTTCGATATTAATTCTTCTACAAAGTTGTTGATAATGATGTCTAGTTTGTCCAAAAAATTTTGGAAATAATTTTTGAGCTTTCTACGAATTTATACAAATTTTTAACTAAATCTGAAATTGTGTTGAGAATAATCTGTTTTGAATCTGCCATCATGTTACCCGAATTTTTAGATAATTTTATACTCAAAATTTTGAGATGATTTCTTCTACAAAGTTGTTGATAATGATGTCTAGTTTATCCAAAAAATTTTGGAAACAATTTTTGAACTTTCTACGAATTTATACAAATTTCTAACTAAATCTGAAACTGTGAGACAGATTTTACCATGTATTTGAAAATTTATTTAAAATTCTATACTAAGCCAAATCTGGTAATTTCTAACTAAAAGATGAAATTTGAGAAGTCTAGTTTCATGATAAATTTTTAGATTATGGGTTTGATCTATAAATTTAAGCATAGAATTAATGTAAGGAAATGTGACAAATCTGTGTCATAAACACCCTTGGAAATTGTTTAGAATTATTTATAATTTATTTTTGGAAAATGCTTTCTGAAAAATAACCATAACATGTTTATTGAGTATCCTGTAGATTGATATGAATTTTAGAGTTGTATAAGTAATGTATTTATAATTTTATTTGCAAGATATATACTCTGAAAATTTTTCTGAACAGAATAAAATCACCACTTTAATATTATGCTAGTCTAATTTTGTAAATCAAAAATTTGTGCATGTGTGTATTTAGGGTTTAATTCTTGTATCTAAGTTATTATTTCATACCATGGTTTAAATAAATTGTTTATTTAAATTCTGTACTTTTATTTAGTATTGTGTGACACATGCAATATTTTATGATTGAGAATTTTAATGAGTTGGTATAACATTACTTGTGATTAAAAATTTGGAATTATTTGTGATTAATATCAAAATTAACTGAAATGATTAACGGCATATACAAAGTTAATAATTGACGGTTAATACCAGTTGTTCGGGGTGAGTCTTGGTTTAAAGACTGTATGGAATTAAGAGTTGACGGTTAACACCGGTTGTTCAGGGTGAGCCCTGGTTTTGAAAATTCTCACGTAAATTATGTTGCGAAACTCTAAGATGGCACGGGACTTATTTGACCCCTTTTCGGTATTCGGTTTTGGAATAAGGGTGGATGTGCAGGTGGCACACAGGGAGGTTACTTACCCTTGGCAGACCGTTTCCTTGGGGCAGACCACGGATGCCACTACTTGGGTATATAACTCCGGATGTGGGCATCCCTGGTAGTTACAGTTGGTAACACTTAAATATTTGACCAAGGGAGGGTTTCAAATTAACCGTTGCCATGCTTAGTGGTTGGTAAGTTAAATCTCTTTGGTGAGATTTCGAGTGTCACCTAATTTATAAAAATTACTGAAATTATTCTAATGGTTGTAATTTATGTGTACAATTATATTGTTATCTCATGTTTAGAATCTTATTATCTTACTCTTAAAAAGAATGGTAGGTTGGTTACGTTTTCTTACTGTGTTGCAAAACTCATGGCATATATTTTGTTGCCCTGGCATTTCATGCCAGATTATGTTGAAGAAGGGACTGAGGCTGAAATTGGAGCTGCTGCCAATATCGAACCTTGGCTGACTTAGAGTCAAGATTTTATCGAAATAAAATCCTGTTATCCCTTGTATTAGGATTTAACTATGTTGTGACGTTGGGTGTGAATTTGTAGTTTTATTTTGTTGTTGGACTTTGACTATGTAAGAACTTAAAAGTTCCTAATTAGTAGTTAAAACTTTATCTAGCAAGTTATCGTTATTTAAATCTTATGACGTTTCAAAAAAAAAAAAAATTCGAGGCATCACAATAATTTAAAAATAATCAATAGTTAATACTAATATATAAAGAGAGCTTTTTAAAATCATAAGAGGTGATCGCTCTCTCTTGCCTCCCTCTGAGTCTATAAATGTCAAAAAAATTATAATTTTCACATATTCAAAATACTTTTACACATTTTAATAGATTTTATATACATTTTTTCAACACTAATTTTTAAAATTTTCTTTATTTTTATATCAAATTTAGTAACCATATGAGGGGGGGGGGGGGTTAATGAAAAAGTCCAAAAATTTTAATTGAAAAGTAATACCCAAGACACATGTTACCAGTTTCAGAACATGTTTCATTGAATTCAAAAGTAAAAAATTTCATCATTTTTCAGAGCATTTTTTTACAAGTATTGGGTTTCTTAATCTCGGGTTCACATCTGAATAGAAAAGAATTTGGAGGGATTATAAGATCCATCATAAATTTTGTTTCGTGATTCGAACTGTTTATTTTGTAGGGTTCTTAATGTGTATCATCTAAGAGTCATCAAATGGCTGTGAACAAAAAATTTGATATCATCCAACTCGACTCAATCGGTCTATGACCTATCCCAACCCACTTGAGTGCGCAGCCCATCCCAACCTATAAAAATGATTTAGGATTTTGGACAAATATTTATAACCCGAGTCCGCCCATGAATCCGGCCCATAAAAGCTGGCATAGGTAAGCTCACCCTAACCATCCTATAAGTCCGACTCAAACTATTCTGTCTAAATATATATATATATATATATTTTGATATGTATCCAAAAAAAAAACTGCACTATTCAATTCAAATTTAATCTATTAAAATATATTAAATTATGGCAGTGGCTTTGGTCCAGTCCAAGATCGGACTGGACCGTGCTGTTGGGCCC
The DNA here is from genome assembly GCF_055761805.1 of Camellia sinensis. Taxonomy (NCBI): domain Eukaryota; kingdom Viridiplantae; phylum Streptophyta; class Magnoliopsida; order Ericales; family Theaceae; genus Camellia; species Camellia sinensis. The sequence goes on from NC_138974.1 coordinate 117,254,143, forward strand.
GTGGGGGCCCACCACGGGTTCCGTTTTGATAATCTGAACCGTTCAATGTGTAGAACTCGTCGATTATTATATGCCTGTAAAAAATCACGTTGATCGGATATCGATAGCTATGTGAACAAAACAGTTTTTTATCAACAGTTAATTGTTTCACCGTCCATTTTTTTATACAAAACTGATTTGATCACATAACTATTGATATCCGATCAACATGAGGCATGTAGTACTCAACGATTTTTACACATTGAATGGTTCGGATTATCAAAATAGACCCAAAAAATGGGCTCCATGGACCGAACTGGACGAGTCCAATCTTGATCTCAACTTGAGACAAGCTGGACCCTTAAATTATATATATATATATATATATGATATTTAATGTGTATTTTTGGATTGATGTTTGTAATTTTATTTTGATGTATTAGCCTTCGTTTAGGACGTGAGTTTACTTTTTAACTTTTTGATTATTTTAGTCTGTGGCTAAAAAGTCTCATTTGGGATGGATTTTATAACTTTTGTCAAAGAAAAAATAAAATAATAATTATTTAAATGTGATATTTTATCTTATTAATTTTTTAACCTATTTTATTTTTTTTATTTTTTATTTTTTATTTTTTATTTTTTGACTATTTTAACTTAAAAAATTCATGCAAAACATAGCGTTAGTTTAAGCGTGTGTGTGTGTGTGTGTGTGTGTGTGTGTGTGTGTGTGTGTGTGTGTGTGTGTTGGGCGGCGCATGAGACAGAAATGGCCAACCTAGTTGGATTTTTCAGTCTTGTGTAATGCCAGTCCTTTCACTTTTTCCCTACTTGCAATTAGGGGTGTGCGCGGTGCGGGTCGGTGCGGTTTGAGAGAAAAATAGAAACCGTATGGCGGGTGGCGGATTGATAAAAGTGTCACTAGAATTTGCCATTTTTCTAATAAAAAACCGGCGGTTCGGTTGGCAAATAATGGCGGATTTGCCTTGGCGGTTCGGGCGGATTGGCGGTTTATAAAAAATATAATTCAAATTACAAAATTTAAATCAAAGAGTAAAAAAAAGACAAGAGATACCGTGATGTTAAGCATCTTGCGAACCTTTCTTCTGATGCAGCAAGTGTAGCAACAACATGATAATATCAACGACTATGCCATCAGTTCATTACAAGCATCTGTGGAAGCTACAATGATCAAATACAATACATAAAATTCCCCTCGAGCAGTAATGTAATACTATATTCTAAGGTATAGAACAACAAGCAAACTTAAGTAAAAAAGAATTTTTAGAATCTTATAAAACATGATTTAATAGCGGTGCGGGTCGGTGCGGTTTGGAAGAAAAATAGAAACCGGCGGATTGATAAAAGTGTCACTAGAATTTGCCATTTTTCTTACCAAAAACCGGCGGTTCAATTGACAAATAATAACAAATTTGCCTTGGCGGTGCGGTTCGGTGCGGTTTTGGCGGTTTCGGCGATTTCGGCGGTATTATGCACACCCCTACTTGCAATCACTATCCTCATTATTTTAAACACACGTGACGAGTGGTGATTAAAGGAGAAGAAAAAAAAGAAATAAAATAAAAAAATTGACCAATCAGAAAGAGAGAGGATCAAAGGGGATGCTTCCTTGAGGGGTCTAACTTATCTTCCTACAAATAAAATTACATTATGTTATTTAACTATTTTCTTACTTATATGAGATGTAAAAAGGTAAACGATAAATAAAAATACTTTAATTATGTTGAAAAATAAACAACAAAATTTACTAATAAAAATATAAAAAATAAGGCAAATTACACTAACAATCCTTATAGTTTGGGACTTGTATCATTTTGGTCTCTGACTTTTCAATTGTGACACATTTGATCCTGAATTTTGAATCTTATTCCAAATAAAGACAATTGAAGATACTATTATTTAATTTCAATGACAAAATCGTTAATTTAATAAAATATAAACTAATTTGACAAAAATAAATGTCAAAAAAATATTTTTAATTTTTTAAAAATAATTTTTATCCACCAATGATAAAATTATGTAAAATTAATAAAAATTACATGATTAATTTTAAAAAATTAATTTTACATGATCATCATCCAAACACATAATAAAAATTAATTTGATAAAAAATAAATAAATGTCTAAAAGATTTATCAATTTTACATAATTTTATTTTTAGTGGATAGAAATAATTTTTAAAAATTCAAAATATTTGTTTGACATTTATTTTTGTCAAATTAGTTTATATTTTATCAAATTGACGATTTTACCCTTGAAAAATCTAATGATATCTTCAATTGTTCTTATTTGGAATAAGATTCAAAATTCAGGGTCAAATGTGTCACAATCAAAAAATCAGGGACTAAAGTGAGACAAGTCCTAAATTATGGGGACTATTAGTGTAATTCACCCTAAAAAATATTTAGAACTTAACAATATAAGTCAAATGAAAAATGTGTAGTCTGGTTCTCTTTGATTTTGAAATATAAGATTTGGACTTATAGATGGATTGTAGTTTTAATTTTTTAAATAGGCCCAGCTTGTACCAGCCTGTTGACTGATCAAAGTTCAAAAAACTCAATTATTATATGGGATTTAGACACAATAATTGCTAGATGAGTAAGCTCGGCCCGTCTCAATGATGACCCCTTATATTCATCCATAAAAAAAAATTAAATCGATCTAATAATTATAAGGTTTTTATTTTATCATGATTGTCTCTAAAAAATGATTGATTTATTTTTTAAAATATATTTGACATCTATTTTTTAAAATAAATGTAATAAAATAAAAATATTATAATTGTTATATCAAATTAATTTTTTAATAAATAATATAAGTTAAAAATTTTATAAAATAAATTATTTAAATTATTAAAAAAAATTTGTGGTAGGATCTCATGAATCCCTCAAATCCTCCCATGTTGGGAACGCGAGTGAAATTCAATCCTTATACAAATCTCAATATTAAATTATAAAAGAAAATGTTGGAACTTGTGGTGCTTTGATTAAACAAATGAAAGGTAAAGCTTCTTTTCAACTACTAATCAGTGGAGCCCGCTATGGTAAAATTTTAATGTAAAATTCATTAGCAAACAAGAAGGAACGAGTTCCAAGAATAAAATACTTTCTTTTTTTTGGGGGGGGTCTAACCTCTTCTTTCTTTTTCTTTTTTTTTTTCATTATTAATATTTTAAAAAATATATATTTGAATCCACCACCTTGTTCGAGTTCTTAAAGATTGTTTAGAATGATTTATATAAATTTATTTTTTAAGTTTTTACAAAAAAAAAAATATATATATATATATATAAAGATATGATATAACTCCGCACTTATCCAAATAAATTCATTTATTTAAGAAATGTTAAATAAATTCTAAGACATAAACATTTTCAACTCCAGTGGACAAAGTGTAAATGAATCCTATACTATTACTGAAAGATGGTGAAGTCAACAAATATACTTCGGTTAGAGCATCTCTAACTATTCATCTAATTTTTTATTAAATCTGAGTAAAAAAATAATTATTTTTTCAATCTAATACAGAATGTTCAAATAGTTAATTTTCATCAAATCTGTTCTAGGGACAACCGGTTAGTCGACCGGCCGGTCGACCGGTAAGGCAAATTTTTTTTTTTTTGAATTGTTTAAACCTACCTATTTGAACTGTTTGAACCTTTTAGTAGTCGACCAGTTGGTCGACCGGCCGGGCAACCGGCTGGTTGACTGGTTCCTCTCCTCCAACGGTCACAAACAGTAATTTGCTGAAATTTGTATCCTGTTCTCAGTTTGATGATTTTTTTGTTCAATTCTTAATTTGATACCAGTTTGGTGAAACCGTTGGAGCTTTAAAAGGTGCCTTTTTCACCAAATTTCAAATTTGATGCCAAGTTTGGCGAACCGTTGGAGATGGTCTTGGGAACAAGGGTTGCTGTTATGCGGTTTTGTAGGAATTTATTTTAGACTTATTTTGATGACATAAATAATTTATATTATAAGATTTGTTAAATATATCAATTCTAAAAAAAATTAAGTTGATTTAACATTCATAGCCCTATAATCAATTCTTAGTTCTTTTTAAAAAATTATCAAAATCATACTAACCGTTTATTTTTTAAAAAATAATTTAATCTTGTTAGGGGTTATAAATATCTAATTAATTTAATTTTTTTTTATAGATGATTTACTCGACCAACCTTATAATATGAACGATACGAATTATTAAAGGGTCCAGCTGTCTCAAGTTGAGATCAAGACTGGACCCGTCCAGTCCGGCCCATGGGGCCCATTTTTTGGGCCCGTTTTGATGATCTGAACAGATTAATTTGTAGAACTCTTCAAGTACTATATATCTGTAAAAAATCACGTTGATCGGATATCAATAGCTATGTGATCAAATTAGTTTTGTATAAAAAAAAATGGACGGTGAAAAAATTAACGGTTGATAAAAAACTGTTTGTTCACATAGTTATCGATATCCGATCAAAGTGATTTTTTTCAGACATATAGTACTCGACGAGTTCTACACATTGAACGGTTTGGATTATCAAAACGGGACCCGTGGTGGGCCCTCACGGACCCAACAGCACGGTCTAGTCCGATCTTGGACTGGACCAAAGCCACTGCCATTATTAAAATAGGTCCAACAACTCTTTGTCCAATTCGGTTGGGATGCTACCTAAATGAGAAGCTTCTTTTCAATCTATATTGGACTAGAGGATGTGGTTGGGCCTACACAGGCCCACCACAGAACTCACATCGATAATTCAAACAGTTCAATGTGTAAGTACTTTATTCTTACAAAAAATCACGTTGATATTCACTTAATCAGATGACATTCGTGTTAACAGTAAGTACGATTATAAAAATAAATTGTTGATACAAATGTGATATGATCAAATGACTATTAATATCCAATCAACACGATTTTTTGCAGGAATAAATTCTACACATTGAACAGTTTGGATTATTAATGCGAGTTCTATTGTGAGCCCATGGAGGCCTATCAACAGCCTAGAGGTGGGTATCGGCTCGTTGGCCCGTCCAATTCACACAACCCAGTCCTATTTTTCTAGGGTTTGGAAAATTGTTTCAGCTTATAGGGTTAGGCTGGATCAATATTTTTAACTTGATATATCAATAGACTGGGCTTGAGGACTATATTTTCAACTCAGTCTGGCCAGGCCCTGCCCATTATTAAATTAATTAATTAATTAATTATAATACATTAAAAAATGTATTTTTTGTTGAGTGGTAGACTTTATCTTTATTATTATTATTATTGAAATTCACATTTGTGGTGATGTATGATTGAATTTATTTAAGAAATATAATGTGATTGAATTTAATTATGAAATATTTTAATTTTTTTAATATATAACCCGATGAGTGGATTTGAGATTTATAATTATTTTTTGAATTGAATTTGGACAAATCTAAAGACCTGATATTAGAATCAAACCAAAATTTAAACAGATACAAAATTTCTTATTATATAATATCGGCCCGATCCAAACCTGACCAGCTAGAAATATGCCCACCCCTACAGCCAGCCTGGGTAAATTGCAAATACACCCCCTGAGATTTGCTTAAAGTACGAATTGTTCCCTATAGTTTGAAAAATTACAAATACCCTCTTATTAGAATTTTTTATTTAACAAAATTAACTAAAAAAATAAACTTCATAATTACTCTCCTATATAATAATAAAATTACCTAAATTATTAATTGAAACATATTTCTAATATCATTAAAAACTGTTAATTGATTTGATGATTTATTAATAAAATGAGCGATTTGTTATGAAATTAGAAATCTCAAATAATAGAATGTAATTTTTCAAACCATAAGAAATAATTCGTATTTTAATTAAATTTCAAAAAATATATTTGTAATTTACCCATAAACCTTTTCCATAAAGGCTGGAATGGGCGGCAGGCTAGGTACTTGCATATATATATATACACAACTTCTTATGCTATGTTTGGATTTAAATCAATGTAAGTTTGGTCTGTTAAGGACTCATCATTTGGCCATTAAGAGTTTTACGCTGTGTTTGGTTGGGGGATTTGGGAAAAGAAATGGAAAGAGAAATGGAAATGAAAGGAAAAGGAGAAAGAATTAATAGAATTCCAAATCCCAACTATGTTTGGTTGTGTTGGTTATAAAATAGAGTTGATGTTTTAAAAGGTCTCCTATTTCTTTTTTTATTTCTCACCCCCTTTCTTTTCCTATATATTTTTTATTATAACCAAACATAAATAGGATTACATTTCTCATTCCTTTTCCAAATCCCACCCCAAAAACCCCCACCAAACACAGCATTAATGAAAAAAAATATTACAAATCATCATATCACTGTATTTAATTTTTATACTTTTTGTTTATAAAAAAATTAAAATATTATTAAAATAATTAATTTTCAGACGAACTTAAGTGATGTGTTAAAAAACTATCTTATGCAGATTACATGTTTTCTTTATATACCAACTAAAAACTAATTTATTTTACGATTTTACATTATGCATTTATCATTAAAGACAAAATTGTAAATAAAAGTTTAAAAAATAATAATCTCCAACTTAGACTACCTACCCAGCTACCAGCTCTTCCATCTCCATCTTGCAATGCTTACCACCCGGGGCACCTCTAGGCCTCATTCTACTTATATCACTACCCGCCTGCATTTTCTTGCCTCGCCAATTCTATATATCGTCTAATGTTAAGAATATGTTATTTTAGTTAATTTTATTAATTTTTTTATTAAAAAATATGTAAAAAAATAAGAGAGTGACATGATTAAGGCATAGTTTGAGAAGTTAGTTTTGGTGGGTTAGGCGCTAAAATAGTCACAAAAAACAAAATAAACTATTTTACCCACAAAAAACAAAACATCAAATCTAACCCATAATCATTACACTCCTCTCTCACAAAAAAAGTCAAAAAAGTCAAAAAATCCTTTCCAAACCAGACTTTTTAGCCCCAGGCTAAAATAGTCAAAAAATTAAAAAGCCAAAAAACTAACCCATTTTCCAAACGGAGGCTAAGTGTTTTATCTTTTTAATTATTTTAACCAAAACAATTCACCCAAACGGGGTAATCGTTAGGAATGGCAACGGGGCGGGGCGGGGCCGAGGATCCCACTCCCCGTCCCCGATCCCCGATGCTCGAATTTTCCCCGGCCCCGGCCCCGATCCCCGACGGGGAATCTGTCACTACCCCCACCCCCGCCCCCAACGGGGATCGGGTTTCCCCGACCCCGAGCATTCCCCGGCTAAAAAAAAATTTCAGAAAATGTAATCATCAACAACAAGAAGTTCATCATCTAAAAAAACTTTCAGAAAATACTACTCATCATCAACAACAACAACAACAACAAGTTCATAATCTAAAAACAGATCTGAAAAAAAAAAATTTCAGAAAAGTTTCAGAAATTTTCAAAAAATTTCATCATCAACAAGTAGTTCATCATCTGAAAAAAGTTTCAGAACATATAACTCATCATCAACAACAACAACAACAAGTTCATCATCTAAAAACAGATCTGAAAAAAAAAAAATTTCAGAAACGTTTCAGAAATTTTCAGAAAATTTCATCATCAACAAGTTCATCATCTAAAATATATATATATATAGAGAGAGAGAGAGCTTCACGGTTCACTCTATGAATCATGATCTAAGGGCTGATTCACGATCTGATTCCGAGAGTGATTCACGATCTGTTGCCGATCGGTGATGTGGTGATTCAAGATCTGTTGGTGATTGACGGGGTGTGATCAAATCTGAGAGAGAAAGCGTGAAACCGAGAGGGACAGAGGAGAAAAGAGAAGCGTGATCGGTTTGGTGAATCGCATCCAGAGGGCTTGTACTGCTCTCGGAGGGAGACGACGGTGGTGGCGACAGAGAGGGTTTTGTTTTAGGGTTTTGACTCGATAAGAGAGAGAAGAGATCGGCGGAGAGCGTCTTAGAGAGAGAGAGAGACGACAGAATCGGTGATGAGAGGAGTGGTGCTGCGGCTGTGTTGTATTTGGGGAAAATGGTTGATTTTTATATATATATATATAAGGGGGTAAAATGGTAATTTTATTTCGGGAAAAATTCGGGGACGGGGACGGGGACGGGGCCGGGGCCGGGCCGGGGCTTGAACACTAATCCCCGTCCCCGGCCCGAAACTGAACGGGGATTTCATTTCGAATACCATCCCCGTCCCCGCGGGGGTATTTTTCGGGGAAAAACCATTCAAATCGGGGTCGGGGGATCGGGTCCCCGTCGGGCCGGGTTCAAATTGCCATCCCTAGTAATCGTATAACAAGTGTATTTGAAAGGGCAAAGTATATTGAATGCTTTAACATGAGGTGTCATGAAGTGACTGTTGTTCGGGTGATTGGGTTCACTTCGACTCGTGCTTAAATCATTTATTTTTTCGAATGTCAAATATAATATTTTTGTAAAAAATTAAATTGGTCAAACATTGTTAACATTATTATCAAATCAATTTTTTATTCAGTTTCATACTCAAAATTACGCTAATCATTTATTTTTATTGATACAAAATTGATTTGATCATAGTATTATTGATATTTGATCAACTTAATTTTTTTTTAAGAATATTCTACTTGACATACTCTAAATCATAAACAATTCGAATCATTGAGGTGAGACTTTGGGGTAAGCCCCCTCAATGGGCACAACAACCATCCTTCATCTACTATGAAATTAGTAAAAATTGCCTTGAGTTCCACCTTTTATTTTTTCTTGTGACATCAGGACACTTGTTAATAAAACTCATAAATTAAAGTCTTGATTTTTTTATAATCATTAAATGAGTAATTAAATTAGAGGTTTTCTCGATTAAAAAAAAATAAAAAATAGAGTTTTTCAAACCATTTGTATTTATTGTAGCAATTATCAAATTTCTTTGATTGATGTCTATTTTTTTAAAACTAAAAAAATTCCAGGACAATGTTTTTAAAAATCATTTATTTTATTTTAAAATACAAACAAAAAAATTTCACAATTTTTTCTTACTTAAAAAAATAAATATTGCAAAGACTTCTATTTTTGGTAAAATTGAACCCTCTCATTAGTAGTTTCTCAAATGTGGTGGTGGCGGCAGCGAGACAATACACCAATAAACTTCTCCATCTCCTATCTCTCGTGACTCAATTTTTTTTTATAATAATAATAATAAAATTTCATACAAATTAATAAATAAGAAACAAGAAAATATTATAAAAATTAATAGGAAAAATTACCAAAAAAAAAATGAGTTTGATCCTGGTAACAAAATAAACTCTCTCTCTCTCTCTCTCTCTCTCTCTCTCTCTCTCTCTCTCTCTTTTTAATTTTGTCAATTTAAATATTAATATTTTGATTTGTTTTCAATTAAAACTATTCATGTATTTTCATCAAATAAAATTGACCACAAAAGAATATTTAAGCTATTTAACTCAATATTATAGTTTATATAAAATGTTTAAAATATTATTTTTTATTAAATTTAATAATTAAAATATCATTTTTTTCATCAATTGAAAGTAAATTAAATAGTTAAAATTTAAATTGATAAAATTAAAATTTTATAATTTATTTTGTTACTATAATCAAAATTTTTAATTTTTTAAAAATAATTTTTCCAAATTAATAAATATTGCAAGTTAATAAATGTGAAGGAGAGCCAATTCCAAGGGAGAATCACATGAATTCTTAGTGTCAGATGGTGAGAGAGAGAGAGAGAGAGAGAGAGTAATTAAAACAGGGTGAGAGGAATGAGAGTTGAGGCATTGAGAAATAAATGAGAACACAACACAATACATTGGAAACCAAATAACGAATCTAAAAACCCAATAACTGAGACCATACGGCACGGACACAACACCTTACCATTCACTTTGCTTGTTTTCACTTTTTAAAAAATTTTATTTTTTTATTTTTAGTATTTTTTATTTTTATTAATTTTTTTAATATTTTAAACAAATTTTTTTTTTTAAACACACCTAACATAAATACATCTAAAAAGTAAAAAAATTATAAAAAAAATCTTTTAAAAATTCACTAAATACCAAAAATATAAAAAAATATAAAAATTCAGTATATTTTTTATATTTTTATGTATTTATTAATTTTTTAAAATATTTTTTCACAAATTTTTTACTTTTTAGATATATCTAAGTAAGGTGGATCTAAAAATGTAAAAAAATATTTAAAATTTAAAAAATATTCACTAAAAACAAAAAAACAAGAAAATTAAAAAAGTCAATTTTCTAAAAACTTAATCCAGAAAACTCAAACCAAACACACTGATTAGTATTCTTGGTTTAGCGGGAGTTAAAATAACTTGATTTAACCTAAGGGTGGGTGGTACTGTGGTTTAGGTTTGGGGTTTAAGTCCCAAGGTTACAAGTTCAATTCCCTCTCTCTTGGGTCACTTTCTTAGGAGAAGCACAGTTGGTTAAGAGGTTGGATCTCAAATTGTCTAATCAGTACTTGATGTGGATTCAATGCTCTCCCGCTGTGCGAGTCCTGACTTAAGCAGAGCTTGTCTTGGGAGGTCGGAGCAAGTTCTCTGGTTATAGTCTCCTTGCTCAGAATGGCTAGCAGGACACCCTGGTGATTTCTTCATGGGACGCTGCTTTAGACCTTCCTTTAACAAAAAAAATAAATAAATAACTTGATTTTTAAAATTTTTAATTATTTTAGTCTTATTTTTTTAGTTTTATTTGCTTTTTGTTTTTGGTTTTTTTAATATTTGTAAGAAAAAAATTATAATGATTATGGTTTAAATATTATATTTGTCTTATTGATTTATATAATCAATTTTGGTTTTTTTGTATTTTCTTAGTCAAAAAATCAAAATCAAACATAGTATCATGCGAGTGTTTAGAAAGTTATTATTTTAATAGGTTATTTTAATTTTTGATTATTTTAGTAGGTCAAAATTTTATATTTGAAAAAATAATTAGATTATTTATAATTAGATGAGATATTTATGAGAAAAAATAAAATAATTATGAATTTAATGTGATATTTTATTTTATTAATTATTTTAATTTATTTTTAATTTTTGTAAATTAAAAATATATATATATATATATATATAACTTGCCAAACTCCCCATTAAAGGCGATCAGACATGACACCTTGTACTTCGGCACCCCCCAAAAACGCTTCTTTTTTTTTTTTTTTCTCTAACTTTGTTTTAGGAACCTTTTGGAGTTTTCACGAAGTATCAATGTTCCCCACATTAAAAACTACCCGCTTCAGTCCACGTTTGTCTGACACCATTAGTCATTAAAGGGTTTTGCTATCAGTGCTGATAGGTACTATTAAAAAGATAACATTAAGTTAGTTCTAATAAACTAACAGTACAAGAATTAATTTAAAAATAACAAATAATAGAACATCAAAGGAATATTTAAAGTTATTAGAGCTTACTATTTTAGATTTTTAAATTATGTGCGTCAATTTTCAATTATATTGTCAATCAAGTATTTAGTTGGAAAATATTAACAGAATATATTAAGTTTGAACGACCTGTTACAAAAAGAAGAGATTTCGACAGTGGTTCATCCACCTGGGGCACTCCGACGATCAAGTCAGTTATCTCTCAAAGATAGCAAAAGAGCTTAACTCACTATTCAGAGCATAAAAGCATACCTTAGAGCCATAGGGTGCCTCTCTTTTATAACTAACACTTACCTAATCCCAATAGAAGCCTAGTTTCAATGGACTTAGGATTACTGCAAATCTTGAACTCCTAGTAGGATTGTGATAAACTCTCTAAGAGTTTTATCTTTATCCAAACTGAAATCCTTTCACATTCTAGGACTCTTGTCCCTTATCCGCTTATCTTGGATTCCGGTATCTTTGCAGATAACCTCGGCCTAGCCGAGATCATCTCGGCGTCATGACGAGGACACGTGGCACCTTGGTTGGCATTTCGATGACACCTCGGCCACGTGTTGTTATTCAAAAATTATGTCCCCACAACTGTCCCATAGGTTTTATTACCTCGGCATCCTGAGGTAATGGAACCTATATCATTCCTTCATTTAATCATGACCCCGGTTTAATTTCAGCTTGTAAATTTTTCTTAAAATTTCAACAAGTGTTAAACATGACCTCGGTTTAATTTCAACTTGTAAATTTTTCTTAAATTTCAACAAGTGTTAAACATGACCTCAATTTAACTTCAACTTGTAATTTTTTCTTAAATTTCAACAAGTGTTAAACACGATCTCAGTTTAACTTCAACTTGTAAAATTTTCTTAAATTTTAACAAGTGTTAAACATGACCTCAGTTTAACTTCAACTTGTAAATTTTTCTTAAAAATTTCAACAATTGTTAAACATGACATCAGTTTAACTTCAACTTGTAAATTTTTCTTAAATTTCAACAAGTGTTAAATATGACCTCAATTTAACTTCAACTTGTAAATTTTTCTTAAAAATTTCAACAAGTGTTAAACCGATCTTGGCTTGAAAATTCTAACTCCCAAGCATCATTCTCCAGCCCTCTGCATGGCTTCCACCTACTCCGTTGTGGGCCTTATATAAAAAATCTTTAACTTAGGCTGAGTTTTTCTCTTCTCGAACTTAATCATCTAGGCCGAGATTTTGTTTTCTTGAATTTGGGATCTACTCACTTTAGGCTGAGCTCTTCTCTTCTCGGATCTAATCATTTAGGCTGAGATCGTGTCTTCTGGGTTTCTCTATGCCCGACCTCCCGCGAAGGTCGGTGAGAATGTCCCTTGGTCCCGCCATGTTGAGGGCTGCAGGAACCGTTTTTTGCCCCTCTTTCTAGGCACCTTTTTTTGGCCGCTGGAATCGGCGTGTCTTGTAGCGGGAACGGTGGCTGCATGACGTTGTTCTGCATCAGGAAATTGACGACCGTTTGCAGGTCCGCCAATTTGTTCGCCATTCCCTTCATCTCGTCGTCCCTCCGCAGTCATCTATCTTTCCATATCTGGAGGTCGTCCTTGTTATAATACCTGCTCCGGGCCAATTTCTTCGGTACGCCGCCCACTTGGCCGACGTCCTTTCCTCCGTGATTCTTATCACGAGTCTCTACGTTGCAGTTGTCTTCTTTGACGTCAAGGTTAATATGTTTCCCACTCTCAGTAGGGGTGTCGTCCCTAACTTTCTCTTTTTGTCCGTCGTTGGCAATCTATTCTCCTTTTTTTCCCACAGATGACGCCAAATTGTGTCAATTTTCGACCACACTGCTAATCAAGCACTCAGTTGGAGAACATTGGCAGAATAGATTAAGCTCGAATGACCTGCCACAAAAAGAAGAGATTCCGACGGTAGTTCATCCACCCGGGGGCACTCCGACAATCAAGTCAGTTATCTCTCAAAGATAGCAAAAGTGCTTAACTCACTATTTAGAGCATAAAAGCATACCTTAGACCCATGGGGTGCTTCTCTTTTATAGCTAACACTTACCTAATCCCAATAGAAGTCTAGCTTCAATGAACTTAGGATTACTGCTAAGCTTGGACTTCCAGTAGGATTGAGATAAACTCTCTAAGAGTCTTATCTTTATCCAAACTGAAGTCCTTTTCCATTCTAGGACTCTTGTTCCTTATCCGCTTATCCCAAATTATGGTATCTTCGCAGATAACCTCGGCCTAGCCGAGATCATCTTGGCGTCATGACCAGGACACGTGGCACCTCGGCTGGCATTTCGGTGACACCTCGGCCACATGTTGTCATTCAAAAATTGTGTCCCCATATGAACAACTTTCTTTTACTATTTAAGTGTCGATTAGATACAAGTAGAAAGATAAAAATTTAGAGAATATAAGATTTTTTTATATTTAATTTAATTTATTTTTATTAAAATTAATATATATATTTTAATAATTTTACATATTTTCAAGACATTTTATACATTTTCTAACATTAAACAATACATAAGGGACACTTATTAATATTTATCCTAATTAAATGCATCAAATTCCCTCTCTCATTAAATTTTTCAAAAACAAAATATTATATTAACAAATTTTTAGATAATGTTTAGATAGAGGTAAAAGATTGATATTTATAATTGAAATTTGAGTAAATTGCACTTTTTTCCTTGATCATTTTTCTCACTTTCTCCCTTACGCTATATTTGGTTGGGAGATTTGAAAAAGAAAAAGGAAAGAGTGTATGAAATTACGTGAAATGTAAGTATATTTTATTCACATTTTACTTACCTTTTCATTTTCTCTTTTCAAATCCCCCAATCAAACACAGTTTTAAAGTTTATTTTTTCTCAGTTTTGATTTTTTTTTTCTTTCTCAAAATAGTTGTCACATGATATAAAAAATATTTAATGTCCTTTATTAATTGAGAAAATTTTCTCTGGTTTAAACCCAGAGTAATTTTCTGTACGTAATGAGACAAATTTATCTGGTTTGAAGAAAATTTTTCTGGGAAGTTCAGTGTAATAATTTCTTTGGATTGATTTTTCTTTGGATCGATTTGAGGGACTTTAGACATTATAAAAATATTTAATATCTTTTATGCTATAAAATTTTAATGCCAGGGGCCCTAAAACAAAATATCCAAAATATTATATTTCTGAAGTATATATAAATAAGGTGCATCTAAAAAATAAAAATAAAAAATTACTTAAAATATTAAAAAAATCGTAAAAATAAAAAAACGAAAAATAAAAAAATTATTTTTTTGTGTGAGTTAAACCAAAGAAAATTATTATTATTTCTCTTAAAATGATATGAACAAAATATTAGCATTATTTTATTATTTTATATGTATAAAGATTAAGAGACAAATATGTTATTTTAATTTGAAAAAAAGATAATTATAATTTTTTAAACGTGAAAAGAGAATTTGTATTAAACAAAAATTTCAAGGATGTCAGTCTAATTTACCCATTTTAATTTTATTTTCTTTGTAAAATCATTCAATTGCAACAGACTGGTAGTCAATTACTTTGGTGCCTCATTTTCTCGGATTTCCTTGAGAAAATAATATTGGAGAATTTGAGAATTTTATTATAAATATCACGGGTTATATGCACAGTTAATTATGCTATTTTTTTATTTTTTATATTTACAGTTATGATGAATTTTTTTTTTATTATGACATTATTTTAAAATATTTGGTTATGATTTTTTTTTTTGGTGTTTAGATTTAGACCTTGTTTGTTATCTTCTAAAAAAGTTAAAAAGTCACTATCCTATTTAAATCATATCATTTTATTTTACATCATCTCTCTACCATATCACTTCAAATTCAACCCATATTTTATAAAAAGTCAAAAAATATACTTATTTAGATAATTCCAAACCACCATTTATGATTTTTTTTAGTTATAACTCAAAAAGTATAGAGTCATGGCATTTTATTTTCTATAACTATAAGATATATATGATACACTCTCTTTATGAAGTGTGTACACAGTCTTTACCAATAGGAGGAGAATCCCCTCCGATCTAAGTTTTAGGGTGGAGGGTGCTGTCTAGGTCTGTGAGGCTTATCACGGGTTTCGTTTTGATAATTTGAACTGTTCATTTTGTTGGACACTTTATGTATTTCATCCATACAAAAATTAAATTGATCTAATAATTGTAACTTATTCAATTTATTACGTTTGTCACTAAAAAAAAATATGGTTTATTTTTAAAAATATAATTGTTGTCCATTTTTTTAAATAAAAAATTGAACAAATTATAATTATTAAATCGATTTAATTAATTTTTGGTGAAATATACAAAATATCTGACAAAATAAATAATTCAAACTATTAAAATAAAATTCATGATAAATTTTAGGGCAAATTACATATACCCCCTCGAGGTTTGGCTAAATTACAGATACCCCTGAGGTTTCGGAAATTACATCCCGCCCCCTGAAGTTTGTATTTTCATAACAATTTGCCCCTCTGAGGTTTATATTTCATAACAAATTGCCTCCTAATTTCTTATGCAAATATAGCATTCAGGGGGGAATTCGTAATTTCTCAAACCTCAGGGGTATCTGTAATTTAGCCAAACCTCGAGGGGGTATATGTAATTTGCCCTAAATTTTAAAAATTCAAATAACACCCTTCAATTAAAATAGAAAAATACTTTAGATCTCTAAATTGTGAACTCTAGAAGAACTCTAATTGTGGGTCCTATTGTGTAATTTGATATTTTAATCTTTGTTTTGTTTTATTTTTTTTAAGTTGTTACGTCATTAAAGTTTTATTATTAAAGCTGTATTATTAGAGCTTTTAGGTCAAGTTTGGGAAGACTAAATAAGTGTACTTTTTGACTTTTCTTATATTATGTGTAAAAAAAATAGAGAAGAGATATTGATTAATGTGACCCAAAAAAAATAAAAAGATAAAATAAGTATACTTTTTTAATTTAGCCAAACTTGATCTTAATCACCGCTGTTTAAAATATGAACGGAAGGAAATCTTTCCCCTTTCTAATAACGGCTGTGATTGGGGCCTCGAATTTGAGGCTCGAAATTGCCTCAAATGCTATTTTTTTTTTTTTTTTTTTTCCTGGGCTTATACATTAAAAAAAAAATAAATAAAAATAATAATAATAATAACAAGCAAAGCATCAACCCAGCAAAAAAAAAAAAATGGAAATTCGAGCCAAATTTGAGCCAAAAATTTGAGGCCTCAATCTTTTTCCTTCTAATAATATTAAAAGAAAAAAATAATAAAAACATTAAAATGTGAAAGAATTAAATTTCCAAGGGACGGAAATAGCCTTCATTTCAAAATCCATGTTCTTTCAGAAAACGAGGTGGCACGCCTGAATATATATATATATATATATATAAATATATCAATGTCTCTCTATATCTTCATCATCCCTCCATCTTTCTCTCTCTACCGTTGAATTCAAACATACCCATAGACCACCTTTCAAACCAGCCCATCTCTATCTCTTCTTCATTTAAAAAAAAAAAAAAATTTATCTCCATTCCAAAAAGCACATTTTAAGTAAGAAAAGATAGCGATACAGAACCGAGTATACATTAGACAGAGAGAGAGAGAGAGAGAGAGAGAGAGAGAATGTCATCATCAACAACAACAACGACAAGGAGGCACAAATGGCAGCCAACTCCGCCACCGCCGCCGAGCCCGAAGATCCTGAACTTACCACGGCGGATTCGCCGGAAACAACCCAGAAAGGCCGCCGCAAAACTACAAGTCTCCGGCGAGTTCCGGGGGAACTACAGGGGAAGGCTGGATGCTCTGTTCGATCAAGAACGGACTTTCTCGAGAACTGTTCCGATTGTGTTGTTGAACTCCAGTAGTGGTGGTGATGATGATGATGAGAGGAGAGAGAGGGTTGAAGAGCGTGGAAATGGTGGTGGGTCGGTGGAGGAGAAGTGGAGGTTCCAGGCGGAGATTTTGAGGGCTGAGTGTAATTTTCTGAGGATGGAAAGAGAGTTTGCTCTGAAGAAGTTGGAGAGGAATCGACTTCATATGGAGAGAACTCTGCGTTCAGCTGTTCAGACTCTGGTTTCTGTTAGTCTCTCTCTCTCTCTCTCTCTCCCTTTCTCTGTTTCTGATTTTAATTGGTTAAAAAAGTCTGTGTTTGGCTGCTGAGAAAATGTAGGAAAATGAAAGAAAATAACGATTTTCGAGTCCTAAGGTTCCAGACCCAGGTTAACTTTGAAATTAACTGAAACAAATAAAGCTATTTTGCATTTCTTTAATTAGGTTATTTGTATTTTGTCAATCGAAAAATTACTGATAGCACTGCACTTAAATTGTTCTCTTTTATTTTCCTCTGTTTCACTGGAACCAAATGGAAAGCTATAGTTTTCATATCCTATTTCAATAGATCAGTACTTGTAAGGTTTTGTTCAAATAATTATTCTCAACCCTCTTGTGTTTTTGTTCAAACTCACTTGCTTCTTTAGTTATAGATTTTGTGTTCATGGCTATTAATCTGATGATTGGTTGTAGGGAAGGAAGAAAATTTACCAAGGAAAGAACGCAAAGGCGGTATTGGAGGAAGAGATCGAGGATTTAGAGGACAAGTTAGGGGAGTTACAGAAGAGCTCTAGAACCAAAGATTTTAAGGTTCAACACTCTAATAATTTTGATGAGAAAGCCTCTCTTTTGCAGCGTCGGCTAGAAAATCTTGGACAGTTATGGGATGAGAAATGTGTGAAAGAGATGCGAGAGATGGCCGAAGCAAGCTTTTCGATCAATGTCAAACATCAAATCACCGATCAGAGCTTCACAGCTGCTCGCAAAAGCAACAATAAGTTCACTGATGTAAGTATGATTATCACTTTGTAAATTCTTCATGTTTTGATTCATATACAATGCACAGCATTGTTTAGCATTCATTATAGTTGTATTAGGATTAGTTAAGAGGAATTTTTCATTTTCTGGGTTGCCAAATGTGCTGCAGACTCAAAATCTTGTTTCTAGCCATTAGAGTCTCTAATGGCACAGAGGTTCGAGTAACAGAAACAAGCTCTCCAAAAATGGGGGTAAGGTTGCATGCACCTTGCCCTCTCAAAACCTTGCACTGGGTCGCCGGGTCTCCTTTTATATTACTTCTTATTTTTATTTATTATTTTTGTGTTGTATGAGTTTGAGTAATCAATATCTATATAAGGATTAGTTCAAGTAACGGAAACAACCTCTTAAGAAATGGGAGTAAGGTTGTAAATATCTTGCACTCTCTAGACTCTGCTTTAGCAGGAACTTATAGGTCACACTTCTTTTATTATCTATATATCTTCTTATTTTTATTTATTATTTTTGTGTTCTAAGTGTTTTAGTAATTAATACTATATATGGATTAGTTTGATTTGAGAAAAGAGCGGTGCAGGTGCAGGATCTGAGAAGGAAAATGGAGGGACTGTCAAAAGTGATGTTAGATAGAATGGAGGAATATGGGTCAATGCTTTCGACTACAGCCAACAGTTCTGCTTCCACCTCCAAGCGAATTGAATTTCCCGATTCTTCTTCTTTCTCTACAAGACATCCCTATCAGGTAAAGGTCTAAATTCTTCACTGTTAAATTATTATTATTGTTAAGTTATTCATTTTCAAACTGACAATATTGCTCTTAGTTAATTGATTATATGTTAACTTACTAGACACAATATTGTTGATTCTATCACCCTGAAATGGTGCAAAGAATTCAGTGCTTAAAAGAGGATTTGAAAAAAAAAAGGGTTCCCATCTTTTAGGGGCTAGAAGTACAACCCTAAGAACACCCCATGGGCAAAAGCCTTGCAATGTTTATATGAAACCACTGAAAATTCCTATTATCCTATGCAACTAGAAATTTCTTCATAGGTATTGAGTTAATGCAGACTCTTCAATTTGTTTATAGAAAACAAATTGAAAGAGTATCGTGTTGCAACTTGATTGCCTACTACAGGTGGATGATGTGAATGTGATTGCATAACAAGAATAAGTAAGATTTAGATGTAGCCATTTCCCCATTTTTTACTTGTATGCAGCACATGATGATGAACTCGTTGCACACAGAAAAAGCCATTTTATGTGCCATGAAATTGATAGTTTCTATTGTTCCGCACATAATTATCAAGTAAGAAAATAGGGATGTTATAAAATAGGCTCATTTAAAAGCTCTAAGAAATAGAATAAACTCATCTAACATTCTACATAACACAGAAATGGGCTTGTTAATCCCTTCTAGGCATATTTTCAGTTGATTTATCGTGACTGAAATATAGAATTTTGTTTCGAACAAAAACCAAATTTTTTTTTCATGCAGGACCTATCTTTGCATGATGAGAACAAATGCTCAGGACGTTGCAAGGCTATAGTGCAGAGGATTGTAGAGCAAGTGCGAGCAGAGACAGAGCAGTGGTCACAGATGCAAGGGATGCTGGGGCAGGTGAGGGAGGAGATGGAAGAATTACAGGCATCTCGGGATTTTTGGGAAGATCGTGCTCTTGATTCTGATTATGAAATCCAATCCCTACATTCCGAAGTAAGAAAAAATCATTCTATATGTCTCTCATGAAGTGCCTATCTACAGGTTTCTTAATATCACCATATTGATAGGTAGATTGAAAAATATGACTTAAATAAGATGAATAATAAACCATACTGCTTGCATAATAGTACTTGTGGTTTAATATTTTGTGGAGAAAATTTTAGATGGAATTTTTTTTTAAAGAGCTCTATTAGGAGCATCCAAGAAATCCTAGCAGGGTTCACAGGGAATATGCAGTACTGAAAATCAATACCAATTTCCAGAACATAAAACTTCAAACTTATTTTTGATGTTTTAAAAACAGATATATGGCTGCTCATTTTTGCTTTCCCTTATTTCTTTTTTCGGTTTTTGAATAAAGTATTGATATTTGGAAAACATGTTCAAAGAACCCTTTTAATTACAATGATATTGGCTACATGTAGCCTCATATCATTATTAATTAATTAGATTTAAAATTCTTTTCAATAGACATTAAGATTCTCATTACCTGATCATGATGTCATTGGGGGAAGAAAATAATTTCAATATCGCAAGCTTAGACGTGGCAAGAAATTTGCAAATGTCTGATAGGCTTCCATGGCGGATAAACTGTGTCTTTGATTACTATTAAAAAGAAAAAAAAGGAAAACAAAGAAAACTATGTCAGTTATATTGGTACATTGGTGCTTGCTTTGTTAGGTGCAAGAATGGAGACAGAAAGCTCTCACATTAGAAGCCAAGGCCAATGAACTGCAAACAGAAACATCTGTACTTAGAGGGGAGCTCGAGAAGTTAAGGGTTGAGAAAAGCAAGGAAGTCACGAAGACCAAAGATTTGGCACCAATTTCATTGGGTGCTCAGATTGCAAAGGAGAAGTGTGTGCTAATTTGTCGCTTGAAGGAAAATCATCGTGTTAATGACAAAGGGAGTAAGCAGCAGGAGATCTTTAGTGATGGAAGAAGAAAAGCACAAACATGCAGCAATGGACTTTTGGTGCCAAAACGCTCACCATTTCAAGATATAGGGAACTCATCACCACAGCTGAGGCAGAATAGCAAAGCTATATTCCCCTTGCATTCCCCTGATCCTTCCGATACGTAGAAAAGCTTTTTAAACGTCAGAGCACATTTGCACGGAAGAGAGAGAGAGAGAGAGAGAGAGAGAGAGAGAGAGAGAGAGAGAGAGAGAGAGAGTCTCAATGCCCTTATTGCAGTAACTGTACGGCTTTTAGGTTAGAATTGGCTTTACAATGGCACTGTAAGATTGTGCAGAGTTTACAACTCAGGAAATGAGATATCTATGACAATGGTTTCCACTGTCAGAAATTTTGTTTCTTATATATATAACAATCTTCCCTAGCAAATGTAACAGCAACGATTATGATCGACAATTTATGTGTTTTTCCAAAAAAATGAGAAAACAAAAATGCAACAAAACAGGTAAATTCTTAAAATCTAATATTGCTTTGATTTGAACAAGATGGATTTATGATGGAATAAGCAGCAACACTGACATGAAAACCAAGAAGCAAATTTGTGGTTCATGCTGCAATTTGAAGCATAATCTCACTGTTAAATTTCAACTTATAGAAAATTTGTATTTAACTTACAGTCCTAACAATCACCCACGCATTCGGGTTATTATGTATAATATTAAATTTGGAACATGGAATTAGTTATCAGCTTCAAGGGTACACGATGGTGATGGCATTAAACCTAATTTTTAGTTTGCTCAGCAAGCTGTTTCCAGTTTAGATTGAGAGAGTAAGAAATGAGTGTTTAGAACAGTCCTTTGAGCAAGAAAGAAGATGCATTCCTACTATAATTTCAGAGAATAAAACAGTAAACCTTAATGCTGTGTTTGGTTGAGGGATTTGAGTAGGGATTTGAAAAGGGAAATGGAAAAGGTAGGTGAAATGCCAATAAAACATACATATATTTCATCTAGTTTCACACACTTTTTCTTTCTCCCTTTCCAAATCCCTCCTCAAATCCCCCAACCAAACACAGCATAAATGGGAGTCTATTTTGGGCATTTGAGTTATGGCATACTAGCATATCATCCGTGCTATGCATGGATTGTGTTTACAATTATCTATATATGTGAATTGTGATTTTTAAATATATATTTTTTTATTTTTTAAATGTCTTCTTTTTTTCTTTTTTTATATTATATTAAAGTTTAATATTTTGATAATAATCATGTGTTGGACTTTTCAAGGAATTAAATGTTTTTTTTATTATATTATATTAAAATTTAATATTTTGATAATAATCATATTGTGTTTACAATTATCTATATATGTGAATTGTGATTTTTAATTTTTTTTTAAATGTCCTCTTTTTTTTTTTTATATTATATTAAAGTTTAATATTTTGATAATAATCATATGTGTTGGACTTTTCAAGAAATTAAATGTCTGTAGGAAGCTAAGCAAAGCCTAAGCTCACGACCGAAGCCACGCCAAAGCCCACCAAGACCGAAGGTAGCCTAGAATCCACGTGCTAAGGAGTTTGCCCCTTAGTTCTATCCAAGTAGTTCAAGCTGGAGTGAGACCCTCGGAATCTGCTAAAAGGCAGCTAATTTGAGGAGTCATCACAACTTCCCTTTCCCACTTAATCACTTCTAATCAGATCTCTCCAAGGTGATAAAATGCTGGACCGCTTCTCGCTTTAATTCCGGATACTACTTTTTTTCAAGCAGTGACATTTCTTGACCCAAGAATTTCGCTATTTCGATTCTGCTAGTCCTTGGGAACAACGTAGCGACGGATAATTAAGAATCAGAATAGGTCCAGTCCAGGGGACAAATCAATAGGGAATGCTATTTGCTTCATCTTGCCAATAACGAATTCTGCTTAGTGAGCAGAGAAGACCGCTTTGTCTCAATCTATTGGTCTATGCGGATCAGGGGCCCAGCTAACGAGACTCTTTCATAGAATTTCAACAATTTCTCCTGCTCCTCAAATGCCCACAGGAATAGAGTTGATGCTCCCACATCCATAGGGAAAATTTACCCATAAATCCTATTTTCTGAAAAGTTGAACCATTTAGTCCTAAAAGTATTCTTATGCACCATTTAGTCCCATTTATTTTGGTAATGTTATTTATTTAATTTTGATTATTTTGCAGATTACAATAGTACCCCTTTTGTGGAATGTTTGTTTCCTAAAAATCTGCAACATCATAAAAACATATACATCAAACATCACTAAAAAAAATATACATCAAACATCAACATATACATTATACATCACTAAACAAACAACCATTCCACAAACATCAACATATACATCAAACATCAACATATATTTTTATGGAGATTTGCGTCTTTGTAGAGTAGAACATTACTCTCTCTTTCTCTCTCTCTATATATGCAACACACCCACTGATCCATCACACTGTTCTGCAAAATCGATATAATTATAAGCCGATCTTTGTCACCATTATAATTGCTCTTCTTCTCTGTTTTTAGACCAAGAACTCTGCAAAAGGGTTTTGTGGAAAGGTGAGTTGTGGATAGAAGATTTATGTCGTGGATCTGGATCTCGCGGTTGAAGGAGCGGATGAGGGTGCGATTGGAGCAACGGAGAAGGGCGGAGGAGTAGCGGCGGAGGAGCAACGCAGAGAGAGAGAGAGAGAGAGAGAGAGAGAGAGAGAGAGATATCCCCGGATGCCGCCGATCTTGCCGGACGATTGCCGTAGCGACTGCGATTCTTCGTCTTCGGTCGTCGACGGCGCTGACTTCGACGGAGGTGAAACTGAGATCTGGCGGTGGTGGTGGATCTGGATCTCGCGGTTGGAGGAGCGGATGAGGGTGCGATACGATACGATTGAGTCTTCAGGATGAGGGTTTGATGTTCACATGTTGATGATTATAGGGTTCACATGTTGATGATTATATTTCACACAAAAACCCTATAAAAATTTGATAAACCGGAATGTTTGATGTTCACATGTTGATGATTAATGTTGGTGAGGTTTGATGTTTGATGATGTTTTTTTAAAGTTTGATATTGTTGATGTTTTTTTGATGATGTTTTGTTGATGTTTGATGTTGTTGATGTTTGATGATATTTTTATGATGTTTTTTAGTGATGTTGGTGATGTAGTTGATAAAGTTTGATGATATTTTTATGATATTGATGATTTTCGATGATGTTTTTTTAGTGATGTTGTTGATGGTGATAAATACCAACCCAAAAAAAAGGCCATTAACATCGGTGTAATGATGTGTTTGGAGGGAAAACAAACATCTACAGAGTTTTGGACATTTCAGTCAATACCACGTTGGGGTTTTCCTCATTTACCCTTACTAAAAAGCACAAAACATAGTGTAACATTGGTTATTTTGTCATTAACATTAGCTTGGGACTAATTGGACCATAAGATAAAATATAGGATCAAATGGGTCATAAGATAAATATTTGGAATTTATTGGTGCATCTCCCCTTTTTTTATTATATTATATTAAAGTTTAATATTTTGGTAATAATCATATGTGTTGAATTTTTCAAATTTTTTTTTATGCTTGTTCTTAATGCATTAAAGTGTTATTACGAGAGATAATAATCATATGTGTTGGGACTTTTTAAGGAATTCATATATGTTGGATTTCAAAGAATTTTTTTATGCCTGTTCTTAATGCATTAAAGTGTTATTATGAGGGTAACACTTAGGAATTGGGAGAAGTTAATAAATGTTAAATTTTTTTTTAAATAAAAAAATTAAAAAATTTAAATTGAGAGATTAGAGCTTGGGCTTAAAAATTCCATTTTACTTAATATATAGCGTAGATTTGCCAGAAATTTAAGCATTAATTGACAAGGTCTCGTGGAAACTAATCTTTGCGAATTTAAACTTCAATTTGCTCTTTGATCAGCAACAAGAAAAATGATGAAGGGAACTATGCAGGATAAAGATATACTCGGAAAGTTATGCTTGCCAAGGCTACTTCAGATCTCCAACAATGATCTGCAAAAAATGGTTACTTTTTGAGGCATTCATCCTATGCTCCAGTTCGTCATCAAATTCAAGAAAGAGGTTATGGATTGATTTCTGACCAAGAACACTGGATTTGCAAATTTCTATTTTGTGTCAATTCACTTAGAATTAGCAAACAATATATCCCCACTGTGGTAGCCTCTGGCAGAAAATTGTTTTTGTTTTAAGTTCTATTCGCTAAAGGTGGACCGTGCTCCTTCCCTTTTTGTTTCATTCATGTCGTGCTTGGATTATGGATTTGGGTAGGAATTTGAAAAGGGAGATGGGAAGAATGAAGATCAAGAGGGAGAAGAAGAAATGGGTAGATTGTGATCCTTTACTGGAAGGGAAAAGGGTTATCAAGTTGGAAAAGGAAAAGGAAGAAATGGAGAAAGAGGATGATGAGAAAGAAGAGGAATGGCAAGAAAGGAAAGGAAAAGAGGAATGTCAAAGGAAAAAGAAAAAGAAAAAGAAAAAAGAAAAAAGAAAAAAGAAAGATTTGAGATCAAAGGAATGGTACAAAAGGGAAAATATGATGGGAAAGAATATATTAAGAAGGAAAACAAAAAGGGCAAAGAAAAGGAAGAGAATGAGAACGGAAAAACGCAGGCAAAGGATAAGTAAGGAGAAATTAAGAAGGAAAAAGGAAAGAAAGCAAGCAAAATATCCAAAAGTTAGGAAAGCCCCAATACAAATTACTAGAGGAGCCTATGCTAATTTTAACACCGGTGGGTGAGTCAATCACACTCTATTGACCTTTTAACCATACTCCCAATTTATTTTCCCTCACATTTTCCTTTTCCTTTCGAAATTTCTACCCAAATACATAATCTAAACATAGCCTTAGTATGAAGACCTTTTAACCATATTGATTGTTAACATATGCATATAATACTATATATGATAGTATATGAATATAATTGTTAAATACTATATATGATAGTATGTATAGATAGTTGTTAATATAATATGTTACCACTTATAGCATGTATATAATATAGAAAGATAGCTTTCGGTTGCTTTCGGTCGCCCACCATCTTTCGGCGTCCTTTTTCTTATTTTATTAAATTACATCATCATGATGTTTTGTATCCGAGCTCCTATATTATGGAGTCTCTATTTTGTTTCTGAGATAGAGTTAATATAACAGAATTCTCTTTCAATATTACTCTCTCAACTCTATCAATTTCTCTTTCATGGTATCAGAGCACAGGTGTTTTTCCTAAGTCTCTGCATCACATATTTTGTTCCTGACAGATTGCTGCGTACCTCGTCCTTACCTAATACATAGATTGGACCATACCACCACCTTCGTCTCTTCACGACGAAGCCAACGCCACCAGATTCATCATCATCTACGGCCGCACGTGCCTCCACGCGCCGCCAGAACATTCGGCCACGCGCTCACTCGGTTCAGACGCGCTCTACGCGCTTCCTACACTGTCCGGTGCTATTGTGCGCCCCCGGCACCATCTGCTAACGTGAGCCGCGTGTTTCTGACGTCAGCCGACGTCAGCCCTAGCTGCTTCCGTGCGCCGTGTGTCTCTCTCTGCTAACGTGCGCCGCGCCACTCTCTGCTAACGTGCGCCGCGCTTGTGACGTCAGCCCTGCATCATCCTGTTTGACCAGCTTCGTTGACTAATCCATTTTCTGCCTTTCTGGTCATATTTTTGGTCAGTTCACTCATTTTCTGACTAATTTCGACCTTCTGAATTCACTGGTAACCTCAGTTTTTTCAGATTCTACCTCATTTGTGCTATTTTTCTCTCATGGATCGCCTAGACTCCACTACCCATCCTATTTCCGCTATTCTTGACGGGACTAATTATGTCCTATGGGCACAAGCTATGTCTGGCTTTCTCAAAGGAAAGAACCTTTGGCGCATCATTACTGGGGATGTGTGCAAACTCGTTCCAGGGACCACAGATTCCGCTGCCACGGACTCCGCTGCCAAATAGATGGACCAACTGGAAGATTGGGATAGTAAAAACTATCAGATCATCACTTGGTTTCGCAATACTTCTATTACATCTATCAGCCTTCAGTTTGGTCGGTTCCAACTTGACTCTACTTCCTCTCCTGCCAAAGCCATCTGGGATTTTTTACAAGAACGCTATCAGACTACTGGCCTTGCTCACCAATATCAGCTTCTGAGTCATCTTCACGGTATGCGCCAAGAAACCACTCAAACCATTAATGATTTTCTCTCCCAAATGTATTATGCTTGGGATCAGCTCGCTCTTTCTGAACCTCCATGGGACTGTACTAAGGATGCTACCTTGTTTACTACTTACTGTGACCAACAGCGCTTGGTTCAGTTTCTCTTGGCTCTCACTCCTCGATTTGAGCCAGTACGCACATCTCTCCTTCATCGCACTCCTTTACCCACTCTTGAGCAAGCAATTTCAGAACTGTTGTCCGAGGAAACTAGATTTGGTACTCTCCATCCGCACCCTGTGGACTCTGTTCTTGCCACTCCCCAGATTCGAAATTCTCCTTCCTCACTTTCACCACAGAGGTCCAATGCCTGCAATTACTGTCACAACCGCCATCTTCCATCGACTCATCTTCTGGTTAATTGTCCAGTTCGTCTTTGTCGGTTTTGCAACAAGACTGGCCCTGGTCATCTCCAGCAAGATTGTTTCCGCAATCCCGCCCGTGCCTCTCGCAATGGTCCTTCCACCGGGAATTTTTCTCGCAGCCACTCTCACCGTTCTGGGACTCCGTTTAAACCAATACCTGCTCAACGCACTGCTGCTGCTGCCTCAGAGGATTTACCTTCCTCTGTCCCTATAGACCCTTCCACTCCAGTCTTCTCTCAAACCGATGTCGCAGCCATGTTTCAACATTTTTGGCAGAATTCCGATACTCCTCCATCTACTGCTTTATTTGTCACCGCAGGTAACACTTCTTGGTACTTTGACTCCGCTTGTTGTAATCACATGACCTTTAACCCTACTATTTTTACTCCTCTCTCTTCTCCTCCTCATGTTCCTTCTATCCATACTGCTGATAGGTCTCTTCTGTCTGTAAGTCATGTTGGTTCTGTTTCAACCTCTCACTTATCTTTATCCCATGTCTATCTTATGTCTGCTCTTACTTTAAATCTTATCTCCATTAGTCAATTATGTGAGCATGGTCTAACTGTTACCTTTTCCCGTACTGGTTGTTTGGTGCAGGACCCTCGGACGGGGCAAACTCTTGGGATAGGCCGTAAGCATGGACGTCTCTACGAACTCATCCATCTTCATGTTCCAGATTCCTCTCAGATCACAGCTCCTACCACTACTACCACTGCTACCACTGCTCCTCTTTTATCTCCTTTTCAGCTTTGGCATTGTCGTTTAGGCCATCTTTCTGTTGGTCGTTTAAAATCTCTAATTTCCAGTGGTCATTTAGGTCATGTAAGTTCTGATGTTTTAGATTGTGTGTCCTGTCAACTTGCCAAACAACCTGCTTTGTCGTTTAATAAAAGTGACTCTGTTTCTCTTGCACCATTTGATCTCATTCATTCTGATATTTGGGGACCTTCTCCTACTCCTACTATGGGAGGCGCACGCTATTTTGTTGTTTTTATAGATGATTTTTCCCGTTTTACCTGGTTATTTCTTATGAAAAATCGCTCTGAGCTCAAACAACTTTATTACAATTTTGCTACAATGGTTAAAACTCAATTTTCTAAAACTATTAAGCTTTTTCGCTCCGACAATGCCATGGAATATAAAGATTTTGACTTTCTTTCCTTTCTTCAGAGTCATGGTACTCAACCTCATCGTTCCTGTCCCGGTACGTCTCAACAAAATGGACGTGCTGAACGGAAACATCGACATATTCTTGACACTACTCGAGCTCTCCTTCTGTCTTCCTCTTGTCCGGAACATTTTTGGGGCGAGGCCGCTCTCACTGCTGCTTACTCTATCAATTGTATCCCTACACCTGTCATTAATAATCACACTCCTTATGAGCGTCTGCATGGCACCCGTCCCCCTTACACCAACCTTAGGGTCTTTGGATCTGCCTGTTTTGTTCTTCTCCAACCTCATGAATGTACCAAACTTGAACCACGTTCTCGCCTTTGTTGCTTCTTAGGGTATGGTATTGAACACAAGGGGTATCGTTGATGGGATCCTCTCTCCCAGCGCCTCCGTATCTCTCGTCATGTAGTCTTTTGGGAACACAAAATGTTTTCCTCTCTCTCTCTCTTCCGTTTGTCCGTTCCCTCACCCTCTCTGTTTTTTACTGACCCTTCTACGGATCTGTTCTCTGATGACCTTACTCCCTCGCCCTTGCCAGCCTCTCTCGAGTTCTCTGATGGGCTTACTCCACCGCCCCTGCCGGCCTCTCTCGAGACTGCCTTGCCTTCTGGTCTGTCCCATGCCCCTGCTCACTCTGATGGTCCTGCTCTTGCTTCCTCGGGATCCTCCCCTCCTGGTGAGTCTCTCCCTCTGGCTCCTCCTGCCTCTACTCGACCACACCGGGTAACCCAACCTTCTACTCGTCTTCGTGACTTTATTGTTGGTTCTACTGCTTTTTCCATTTATGAACCGACCTCCTATCGTGAGGCTCGCTCTAATCCTCTTTGGCAGCAAGCTATGACTGATGAATTGCAGGCTTTAGACAAAACTCACACTTGGGACATTGTTGATCTTCCTCCTGGCAAGATTGCCATTGGTTGCAAATGGGTCTACAAAATCAAAACTTGTTCTGATGGATCTATTGAGCGCTACAAAGCCCGCCTTGTTGCAAAAGGCTTCAACCAAGAATATGGTATTGACTATGAAGAGACGTTTGCTCCTGTTGCTCGTCTCACCTCTGTTCGCAGCCTGATTGCGGTTGCTACCTCCTGACACTGGGATCTTTATCAAATGGACATGAAAAATGCTTTCCTTAATGGTGTTCTTCTTGAGGAGGTCTACATGCAACCTCCTCCTAGGTCTACTTATCCCCCTCATAAAGTCTGCAAACTTCAGCGTGCTCTATATGGTCTCAAACAAGCTCCGCGCGCTTGGTTTGCCAAGTTCAGCTCCACTATTCATGACTGTGGTTTCACCCCCAGTTCTTATGATACTGCTCTTTTTATCCGCAAAACTGCTCAAGGGACCACCTTGCTTCTCCTTTATGTGGATGATATGATTATCACCGGTGACGATCTTGATGGTATTGTATGCCTTAAACAGTTTCTTAGCCATCATTTCAAGATGAAAGATCTTGGTCCTCTCAGCTATTTCTTGGGTCTTGAAATCTTCCATGATTCCACGGGGTCTTTTCTCTCTCAGGCTAAGTATACCTCTGATCTTCTCACCCGCGCTGGCCTTTCGGATTGCAAGACTGCCTCCACTCCCCTGGAGTCTCAGAGTCATCTTACACCTCTTGATGGCACTCTTCTCTCTGATGCTACCCTATATCGTCAGCTGGTTGGCAGCCTTGTCTATCTCACTGTTACTCGTCCTGATATTGCCTATGCCGTTCATATTGTCAGCCAGTTTATGTCAGCTCCTCGTACCCCTCATTATGCCGCATTAGTTCGTATCCTTCGTTATCTCAAAGGTACCTTGTTTCATGGACTTCATTATTCCGCCAACTCCTCTCTCCAGCTTCGTGCCTTTTCCGATGCTGATTGGGCTGGGGATCCTACTGACCGGCGCTCTACTACCGGGTTCTGCTTTTTCTTGGGTGATTCTCTTATTTCTTGGCGCAGCAAGAAACAATCTCTTACTGCTCGCTCCAGTACCGAGGCTGAATATCGTGCTCTTGCTGATACTACTCAGGAACTTCTCTGGCTTCGTTGGCTTCTTACTGACATGGGTGTTTCCCCCTCTGGTGCTACTGCCCTCTTTTGTGACAATCAAAGTGCTCTTCAAATTGCTCACAATGATGTTTTTCATGATCGCACCAAACACATTGAGATTGACTGTCATTTTATTCGTCAACACGTCACTCATGGTACTGTCCATCTCCATCCCATCTCCTCTGCTGATCAACCTGCTGATATCTTCACCAAAGCCCATTCTCCTGGTCGCTTCGTTGAACTTGTCTCCAAACTCAAGTTGGTTGATGTTTGTCCTCCTTGAGTTTGAGGGGGGCTGTTAACATATGCATATAATACTATATATGATAGTATATGAATATAATTGTTAAATACTATATATGATAGTATGTATAGATAGTTGTTAATATAATATGTTACCACTTATAGCATGTATATAATATAGAAAGATAGCTTTCGGTTGCTTTCGGTCGCCCACCATCTTTCGGCGTCCTTTTTCTTATTTTATTAAATTACATCATCATGATGTTTTGTATCCGAGCTCCTATATTATGGAGTCTCTATTTTGTTTCTGAGATAGAGTTAATATAACAGAATTCTCTTTCAATATTACTCTCTCAACTCTATCAATTTCTCTTTCATTGATCTTCATTCAATGTTCAACTGAAGTCAAGAAAAATTATGAAACTTTTCAAGCTAATTTGGATGCCTTGGTCAATTCTTCTAGAGGAAATAATGAGGACAACAAAAAGTCGAAATCGGAAATCCACCAGCTTGCTCAAGAGGAGGAAGTGTTGAGAGAAAAAGATGGAAAAGATTAGAGCTAAGAAAGATGAAGTTCAAAGTCAAAAGGGTTGTCTCCTGGTTGATTGGGTCTTCAGTCAAGCAACTAGGCTAGGACACAACAGAAATAGAAGAAACATGGAAGTGCAGAGGCAATTTTCAGAGGAGTTGGCAAATATTGATACTTCTTGGTCCAGTTTCAAGGCCCATTTTGTGTAACCTTTGGATTAATCTATAATAAGAAAAAAGTTGTATTGGACCTTCTAGAATCAACTTTTTGACCATGCCTAACCACACTCATGAAACTACACACTTGGCAGCTGGAGCTGAGATTAGGGTTAAGTATATCAAGGGCATTTTTGTCATTTCACATTAAAATAAAATTAAAATTTTAAAGCAAAAATATAAAAAAGTATAAGAAAGTAATTATATATTTTTTGTTAAGTCTTTGTCAATGGAAAATACGTGTAATTATTCTAAAATTACGAAATTTATGTTTTTATCAAACATTAAGAAAGGTGAATGTAAATTACCCAATTGAATAATCTTTTAATTGATATTGATGAATCTATCATTTACTTTTATATACAATGCCTCCCAAAGCTATGGAAGCATATGCCTTCTCTCTCTCTCTCTCTCTCTCTCTCTCTCTCTCTCTCTCTCTCTACCTTTGATCTTGTCATATCAAGGAAATCATGGCTAAGATGCACAAGATATCTATTTTAGTTGCTGAAAAGAGCTCATAAAGAACAAAGAGCTTAAAATTGCAGCAGAAGTCATACTGATGTGTTTGTGGTTGACTTTGCAATCTGGGCTTTGCTATTCACAGATCAGATCTGGAAATGGAATTGATGAAGCAGGTAACTTTTGTTTCCCTTTGAACCAACATGTAATTGATAATTGAGATTGGATCAGTCAGTAGACATGACACAACAGAGACTCGGTGAAATATTTTAAGTTTTGGTTTAGAAACCAAGTTGCAAATTTGAAGTTTGAGATGATTTGTTTAAGTTGTATAGAAATATATTGGGGCCTATCCTTAATCGGAATGAGGGGTCTTGGGAAAAGAAGTCTTTATGAATTAGTTGCCTCTTGCAACAAGTTATCAAATGTTTTGATAACATAGCTTCTCTATCCAAACATGATTGTGGCAACACCTACCTTGTAACATTAATCAGATGTCCAAAGGTGGGTCAAGTAAGAAGTATTATTTGAAGTGATGCCTTGTTGCCTTTCATCATGGTTATCACATAGGATAAGAAGATCCACAAATCATGAGCTCAAATTTGCATTTTTGGTTGCAAATTTTTTCATATGTGGTCGCAATTGAAAGAGGTAAAGCAAAAAGAGTGCAAGGAGTTCCTCTAGAAGCAGAGGTAATGGGAGACTACTTTTTATTAAGAATGTGTATTGTTACCCGTGTTGAGTTTAAATTACAACGACTTGTCATTATAGTGGGATTAGTATTTGGTTTATTGCTCAATGTTCCCAAAAGACCATTGAGGAGGAGAGAAATTGGTCCAGCTTTGGATGACTCAAGATGTCAGTTAACCGTTCAATAGGGAGCATATGAACTTTTGTTTCAACATATTATTCTGGGTATTTTCCTTTATAAAAAAAGTAAGAGATTATATCTATGGAAGTTGAAGCATTATACTGTGTTTGGTTGGAGGATTTGAGAAAGAATTTGGAAACAGAAATGAAAAAGATGGGTGAAATGTGAATAAAATATATCTAAATTTCACCTAATTTCACATATATTTTCTCTTTTTCTTTTCAAATCTCTTCCAAAATCCCCTAATGATCTCTTCCAAAATCCCCTAATGCTGTGTTTGGTTGGGGGATTTGGAGAGGGATTTGGAAAGGAAAATGGAAAAGGTAGGTGAAATGTGAATAAATCATGCCTATATTTCACATAGTTTCACACACCTTTTCCCTTTCCCTTTCCAAATCCCTCCCCAAATCCCTCAACCAAACACACCATAACCAAATACATCATTAAAGATTATTACTGCGCTTGGTTGATTTCTCAATCATGAAGCTGGGAGCTCAAGTATTGATCAAGTACGAATCGGTGTTGTTCAAGCACATGGTTTGTAGCTAGCTTTTACTGTTGACCCCTCAATACTTCTATCAAGCTGCAGAATCTGCAAAGGGGGTCATTTTTTTTTTTTTTTTGGTTGTTCTTCATTGTTAAGCAATATTTGTACGAGTTGGTTTTTGCTCTAATTTTGGCATGTAATGTTATTTTTCTTATTCCAATTTTCATGTCTTGCATTCTATTTGTATAAAGGGTATTATTTATCAAGCCAACAAGGTTTTTGTTGCTAGACATGCGAAGAGTTGTTTTTGTTGTGATTAGGGTTGAAATGAACGAATAAAATGGTGTTCAAATATTCAAGCATTTAAAATTGAATGTTTTTAATGAAACTAAATTTAACTCTCTTAAAAGTAGAATAATTTTTTTGAAATAATGTACTTTTACTTAATGTTGAACGCTAGATATTGAATTTCTAGGCACTTGTTATTGAGGTATACCATTCTCATATCACTATTGTCATCACCACCATCACCTCTCCATCGCTAGCATCAACCACCATGACCGTGCCTCCAAGATCATTGCCACCACACAACCGCTCTAATACCAAGTCACAAACTCCTAGGAGGTAATGAATGTAGTCATATATCAATCTAATCTTGCATTTTCCAGCAAAAATTCTTACAGTCAACAGTGCTTGCTTAGTAGGCTGTGCATTACACATTACATATGTGGATCCAAATGGGGTACTTCTTGATGCAAACAACATATGAATTCAGGAAAAAGAAATTTTAAAATATTCAAAATTTAAATTCGTTCTCAATGTAAAGTAAACACCATACACTCCTATAGTTCAAAAATAGGCAAATAGCCCCACGTGGTTTTGATCATTTTGTATTTTGCCTCTTTGCCATTATTCATTTCGTCTAAAATGACGGAGAGTGTTCAACACTTATCAAAATTAAAAGTTAGCAATGAAAAAAAATACAAGTCAAAATCAAGATTCAATGTTAAAAGACAAACATACCCTTCACTTCATCTTCTTTCCCAACCAATATGAAACTCAAATCTTAACCCTAACCTTCCTCTTTATTTTATTAAAAACTTAATTTTAATTTAATCATATTTTAATTAATAAAACCATCTCTGTACTCTAAAATTCAATTTATTTAATATAATTATTTACTCATTATATATTTCTAATTATTTAACCTTATTTGTATTTAACAAGAAATGGTGGTGATTATGATCACTATAGATTTTGATTTTTTTTTGCCCTTTTGGGTTTATGAATTGGTTAAGAAAATTTTGGCATTCCTTAATGCTTTAGTTTTTTGGGGGTTTTACAAAGATATGAATTGCAATTTTTTTTTGGCATATATTTTTGTCAATGGGTATAAATGATGGGTTTTGAGATAATGAAGTGTTTGTAAATTTTCTGTGAATTTGATCACTTATTGGTAATGTATCTTCGTCTTTCATTCTCAATTTGTCTTGTTAAATTTTTTTGTTACCCAAATCAACTTAGGAAGGCCTAGACATCTCAACATTTTTCTATTCATTTAGTGAATTTCTATTTCACTAATTTATTTCTTGACCTTAACTGATAGAAATGTACAAATATGGGATTAATTCCTAACTTTTGTTTTCTCAATTTCTCGTAATTTCAACTAAATTGGTCGATGCAAGGGTGTTTTTTACTAGATTGTTCTTATAATTCTAATCATGGTTGCTTGTTTGGACCTATGTTTGGCTGGCTTTTCTTCAAGAGTGTAAAAATAGGCCGTGGCCTGTGGGCGGCTCGAAGCCCGTTCGCGGAAGCTTGGCCTGACCCATGGGCCCAACCCATCGGTCCGCTCAAGGCCCATCAAAGCCTGACCCGAGGCTAGGCCCGCCTGAGACCTAGTGTTATTTTTACTGGAAAACAATAAATAATAAAAATTTTTTGTTTAGTCCCACCCAAGCCCGCCCAAAGCTTGAGCCTAGGCCCACCACCTCGCCCAAAGCCTGAATACCCAATGGGCCTAGGTCTAATTTTCTGGTCCGTGGTTCGGCTCGCCTAGGCTAGATTTTTGGCGGGAGCCCGCAAGGCCCAACATGGACTAGGCCGAGCCAAATTTACCCTACTTTTCTTGTTTTTATATCCGTCTAGCAAATTAAGTGTTAAGTTAGAAATTATTTGTGCAACAGGGAGAGAGAGAGAGAGAGAGAGGAGTCAAATGAGGCAAAGTTTAAAGGGATATTAAAGTCATTTTACAGATATCATTAACAGAGTTAGAGTTGTAATTGAGTCCAAAACCATGTGGGGATGGTTTGCCTATATTTAAATCATTGGGGAGCAAAGTGCCCCAGTTTTAACCATATAGGTGTAAAGTGAATTTTGCCAACCCCCTAAATTGTCTGTTTACTATCTAAATAATTTAACTACCCTCATCGTGATTACCAGATCTATGACTTATTTCCTTTCACATTATTCTTCAATTTACAACAAAATTACTATATAGTTGATAGGAGAATGATGATTAAGAGGAAGAAATTGACATAGCAAAAGTATGAACTACCATCACATACGAAAACTACACTTCTTTACATAAATCAACTGATTTAAAAATTTAATTTGATCAATGATAAGTGTTGCAGATGAATTGAAAAGTATAGCAAACCTTGGCAAAGTGGGGAAGAAAAAAACACTTAACCACCAAAATTTCCAATATAAGTATTGGTAACCATTATTACTTATATTTTGTTTTAAAAATGATTTATAAATACAAATTTCATACATTAAATAAATAAGAATGGTGTGATATTGATATTTTTAAAATTATTAATTATAATAATAAATATTTTAAAATGAAAAGATCGTATAAAAGGCATACATTTCTATATAAATTATGTGCAATTTTTTTTTGTTATAATATTACTGATTTATTTTATAGATATCCAGTCAACATATATTCAATGCTAAATGACTCACAAATTAAGTTATCTATCACTATTTCAACCTCGAACGAAACATTTGTTAAATCAATTAAAATTTTAAATGATCTTCTTAACAATAAAAATATAAAGGAAAATGTATGGTTATAAGTTCTTATTAAAAGTGTTTCATGACATTAAAAAAAATAATAAAATGAAATAAAATTAAAAAACGTGAAATATGTTTCACCTATTTGAAGATACTTTTCGTTAATTTCATTGCTCCCTTTTTTTCTTACTTTTAAAGCACTTCTCACACCAACCTCAATATTAAATAATATCTTAGCACCTTATCTAAGAGATAGAAAGGCTGCATTCATATGAGTGTATTTTGGCTAGTTAAGATCTTCTTATCTTGTTTTTGTTTTTGTTTTTTTGTTTTTTTGTTTTTTTTTTATTTCGTTCTTTGGTTGTTTTTCCTACTTTTATAACAAAAGATAAAATTCGTGAGACTGAGAGTTTGGTGGTGTAGGTGCAAGTTGTAGTAGTATTAGACAATACAACAATATTGAATTTTTGCGGCTTGCAATGTATGCTATAAAAATTCTTTCACGGCATGCACACAAATGTCGTTATATGACATACTGTGGAAAGTTGATCGTCATTTACAACATGCAAATAAAGTTGTAAAAAGTAATAAATTAAATATTATGTCATATATAATTTTTTACGACATTTTTTTGTATATCATAAATCATTATACTTTTCATGGCCTAATTATGCATGCTGTAAATTTTTTTTTTTAATATAGTTATCACATACTTTACATGTCGTATATAATTTTTTACGACATTTTTTTTGTATGTCATAAATCATTATACTTTTCATGGCCTAATTTTGCATGTCATAAAATGTTGTTTTTTAATATATTTATGATACACTTTGCATGTCTGTCGGCACATAAATTAAAATTTGTAGACACAAATTTTAAAACATGAAGTGTTTCAACACATTTCAAAATTTTATGTTACAAATGCCCACTGTTTAGTTTTTGGACTAAACAGTGTTGATTATTTGAATAGCAAGTTCTTATTTTCGATCTGTATTTCAGATCGTTAATTACACATTTTATACAAATGAAACCCCCGATTAATGAAGAACAAAATAAACAACAAAAGACAATTTAACAAAAATAAATATTTTATTGAAATTATTATGGGCTTTGAACCCTCGAATACAAAATACAATTCTTGAGTTTGGAACCCTTTACCTATTCATCGCCATTAGCGTAGACTCTTGAGTTCTCTAGGCTTCTCTTCTTCTTTCTTGTAACGACTTCTTTAGCTCTTAATTTCTTTCCCTCTCTCTCTCTGATCTTTTCGCTTATGATTTCTCGATCCGCCGTCTTGTGTGATGGTCCTCATATTTATAGAGGGCCATCAGGTGATAGGAATGCCTCATCTTCAATTTGAATTTCAAATTGAATGATAGCGCCATTTGAATTTTGAATAATAGCGCTATCTGATTAATTGTATATTTGATTAACCGAATTGATCTTTGGAGTTTCATCTTGTGTGGTGTCTTTGCTGTAGGCTCTACAGGTGTCATCTTTCATAGGCTCCACGTGTCGCTTGAGCATCTTGAATAACGTTGTTGAGATCCAACGTCGTTTTATTTATGTACTTCAATAGATGATATTGATCTTTTTTAAGAAGTGATTACCTACAACCTTCCTATCATAGACTCTATACGCGTCATAAATTTAGTTGAAATTTATGTGCCAACAAATGCCCCCCGTGACTTGCACAAGTGAATTTTTTTAACTGTATGAGTCACGACAATTTGACACTTTTATCAGAATGATCTTTAGGTCTTGGATGAGATTATTTCTTTGCTTTGGTCCCTGGGCTTTTTTTTTTTTTTTTGGATTGACTGCTCCTTATAGTCCACGGGCTCTTTTTTCATAGGCCATTTTACTTTTGTTGCATGGGTTTTTTTTGTGGACTTGATCTTTTTTTTTAATAAATAAAGGGTTAATAGCCCTTTATAGTTCATTGGCCATTTACTTTTGTTGCATGGGTCTTTTTTGTGGACTTGAATTTTTTTTTTTTGGAAGGGTCATGAGTAAGGTCCAAGATTTAATTGGACATTTCTTTTTGTGAGCCTCCAACTTTCCACCATTTTGTTACAGTAGATTTTTTTTTAAGCCATTATGGATTTTTTTTTAGGCCATCACGGATCTTTCCTTTTCTAGGCCACCATTTTTTAATTGGGCCTTTTCTTTTGTGGGCTTCCAACTTGCCACCTTTTTTATTTTATTATTTTTTTAGGATCAGATTTTTTATTTATTTTTTTATAGCAAATATATATATATATATATATTGTAGGAGTTTGTCTAAATGGAATATGATGGATTGGCATTGGTAGGATTTCTAATCCTACACAAACTTTTGCTTCTTTGGAGTGTTTCAAATCCTACCAAAACTCTTGCTTCTTTGAAGTATTTTAGGAGACCACTACCTCCTTTCTTAAGCAAGAAATTTTTTGCTTTATATGACACCTATCCATGCATACAGCCCATAAATAGCTTTCTTTCTCCCAGCAGATTGTTTCCAGCAAACTCTCTTTTTTTTCTCTGCAGATTTTGTGGTGCATATTAGGTCTTCATTATTTTAGTATCTTTCTAGCAGCAATTGCTCTTTGAGGATACAAAAGATTACCCTCTACTCCCCTCATATCAGGTTTGCTTTGCTTCTTTTTTTTTCATCTTTCTTATACTTTGCTTCTTTCAGCAGAATGAACATTTTTTTTTTTTGGAGGTACAGCAGAAACCTATTTGTTGCTGTGATGTTTAGCAGCATATATATATGTGTACACTATATTTTTTTTCTGCCATCTTTTAAAACCATGAGACCAAACAAAGATTTTTTTTTTTCTTTTCTTTTCATATGATGGCAAACTGTCACGAAGATATATGGCCTAAACAGAAACAACCCATTTTGCTAGCCCATAAATCCACATAGTTCTTGAAATCAGGACAACCATGTAAGCAATTTTTTATGACCAAACAGTTTCTTTTTCCTGTTCTTTAACTTCCACAAGATCTTCTTTTTTTTTATTTTTTATTTTATAGCATCAATCTGTTTGTTGCTATGCTATTTGGCAAACTTTATTATATATTTTTAAAAATGGCCTAAAGAACTTGAGACCATCATGACCATACTGGTTTTGGTGGAGCTGAAATCTGTAGGTTTATGAATATATATATATATTTATTTA
This sequence comes from Camellia sinensis, assembly GCF_055761805.1. Lineage (NCBI taxonomy): Eukaryota > Viridiplantae > Streptophyta > Magnoliopsida > Ericales > Theaceae > Camellia > Camellia sinensis. The sequence continues at coordinate 117,293,825 of NC_138974.1, forward strand.
TTTTTTATATATAACTGTCTGCTCAAATAGAACTGCTTTTTCTTTGTCTTGCGCACTTTGGTTGTTTGGCAGACATGAAAATATGTTTTCCATGTAGATTTCCAACCATAGGTCTAGCAAAGATTTTGTGCTGGTATAAGCTTCTTTGATAGTTTTGGCAGGTAGTTAATGCTAACATAGCTGACCACCATATCCATGTGGGGGAGGAGGAGGAAGAAGAGCTGTCAGTTCTACCTTCCAAATCCTTCTGGCAAAAAAGTCAATTGGATATATCCAGTCCTGTGAGAGGAGAACAAGTGCATCCCATAGTTGTTGATTAGGGAGAGGAAAAGTATCCCAATCACAAGGAAAATATATATATATATATATATATCCGTTTTAGCTGCATATTTTATGTATATATACATTTTTCTATAGTAGCAACCTCTTTTATTATTTTATTTTATTTTTATATTTTTTTCACATGGGCCTTTTTCATGGGTTCCTTATAATCCATGGACTTTTTTTTATGGGTAAGGCCCAAGAGTTTAACTAGGCTTTTCTTTTGTGGGCTTCTTCTCTCTTGGATTTATTTCGTATAAAGCCAAACCTGCCACCACTTCTTTTGCAAGAGTCTTTTATTTATGAGACTCACCTTTCTTCTTCTTTTTTTTTTTTAATGAAGCTGAGCCCCTTTTTTAACTTAGCCCTACAGCAGAATTTCTTTCTACATGAGCCCCTTTTTTATTTATTTATTTATAAAAAAACACATAAATAACCTGCATGAACCCCCTTTTTTTTTTTTTTTTTTTTTTTTTTTACCTTCCAGCAGAAAAATATTTTATTATGTGTATAACCTGCTGTCATGTTTGTTTAGTAAATATGGCCTAGATATGAATAAAAACAGCCCATATTGCTAGACCAAAAACCCAAATAATCAAACAAAGACCCTTTTTTTGAAGTCAAGACAAGCATGTAAAGACTGAAACTGCACCCTTTTTTTTTTTGCAGCAGCAACCTATTTGTTGCTGTGTTATTTAGGAGATTTTTTTTAACAGCCTGTATACGAAGTCCTTACTTGTGGATATGACCAAAGAATCTGCTCCTTTTATCCTTTGACAAATGACAGCAAAATCCCAAGCTACAAAAATCTGCTTTCCCTTGGCTAAGATTAATTTTTTTAAAAAAAAATCTAATCTAATCAAGGCCTACCCCCTCGTGATTCGTGCTAGTGAATTTTAATTGTATGAATTACGATTTTATTTATTTATTTATTTCATGTCTTTTTCCCTCTTTTGTAGGCAACAAGAAAGGAGTCAGAGTTTGTTTGCAGGTGTCATTGCCCCTTCCAGCCTAATGGTAATGAGTGGCTTGAATCCTTGGCAGTGACTGTGTCCTTTCACCCCAATGGCTTGAATCCTTGGCAGTGAATGTGTCCTTCACCCCAATGGCTTGAATCCTTGGCAGTGAATGTGTCCTTTACCCCAATGGCTTGAATCCTTGGCAGTGATTGTGTCCTTCACCCCAATTGGTTGAATCCTTGGCAGTGATTGTGTTTTTTCACCCCAATGGCTTAAAACCTTGGCAGTGAATGTGTCCTTCACCCCAATGGCTTAAATCCTTGGCAGTGATTGTGTCCTTCATCCCAATGGCTTGAATCTTGGCAGTGAATGTGTCATTCACCCTAATGGCTTGAATCCTTGGCAGTGATTGTGTCCTTCACCCCAACGGCTTGAATCGTTGGCAGTGATTATGCCCTTCACCCCAACGACTTGAATCCTTGGCAGTGATTGTGTCCGTCACCCCAACGGTTTGAATATTTGGCAGTGATTGTTTCCTTCACCCCAACGGCTTGAATCCTTGGCAGTGATTGTATCCGTCACCCCAACGGTTTGAATCCTTGGCAGTGATTGTGTCCGTCACCCCAACGGCTTGAATCCTTGGCAGTGATTGTGTCCGTCACCCCAACGGTTTGAATCATTGGCAAGTGATTGTGTCCGTCACCCCAATGGCTTGAATCCTTGGCAGTGAATGTGTCCGTTATCCCAACGGCTTGATTCCTTGGTAGTGAACGTGTTCGTCATCCCAATGGCTTGATTCCTTAGCAAGGGGCTTTTGTCAAATTTCTTTATATTATGACATTTTGCCTTCACTAACCTTTTTTTTTTTTTAGGAAGCATGGAAAAGACACTTGAATATCTTCGACATGACGAGAGGGATGTATTGGATAAACTAGTCCGAAAATAATTCGGCACAAACCTATCACTACTTTATTGTCACCTATCGAGTTGGACCCCTACATCCCTTTACATACGGCTTCCGAAGACTTGGTCTATACAGGAATTCGAAACTACTGTGAGATTTTCGAGAAAGGGCACTCCAAATCAATCAGTTCATTCCCTGTCTCAATCCTCCATCCATTTTCTGAAGACCTTAATTACTCTGAATTTAATGCTCTTCTTAAGAGAATGAAACATGAAAAATTGAAGTGGGATAATTCTTTTAATGTCCCCGGCATTTCTACCCATTTGCAATCCCCTATATGGATTTTTTGGTTGAATGACATTTTTTCCACATTTGCCCCTATTTTGAAGAAGTGTGGGATTTATGCTGCAATCTATGTATCCCAATTTGCTTATGCTAGGAATGTCGCCCTGCTCAAGGAATTCTTAGAGCGGTGGTCGCCCGACACCAACACTTTCCACACCATTTACGGTGAACTTGGGATCTCTTTATGGGACCTTTATCACATTAGCGGGCTCCCCATTCGTGGCGAGTTTTATGAAGAGTTCACCCCCTCCAATGACATTTTATATTCGTCCCAGACATCCAAGGCGTGCCTGTAGACACCCCATTTTTGACCGACCTTAAGACTTAGACGTCACCAGTTGAGCGCTCGGTGATACTGCATATTATGCTCGTTCAGAAGTCTCAGAGTCTCGGCTATGAACCCTGCCTCCAGACTTCCGAACCCTCTTTTGTGCTTTGCCTCGGTTTGCGAACCAGGCTCAGTTTTCTCTGTTTCTTTTCCTGAGGGGAGGGAGAGGTCCCGTAGACCATCTCTCAGTGGCCGTGGGCTACATTTGGTGGCCGTAGGCCATTTTGCCCATTTCGGAGCCCGATTTTCTGTTTTTCGGGACCGTTGGCCGTGTGCCTCGGTTCGGGACTGCTTAACCATCTCCGTTTGCTCTAAATTTTGGCATACATCTTATTTTCTCCCTTTCAAGGGACACTGAGGTCTGAGAAACCCACTTCGTGGCCGAACGCCACTTTCGGTGCTTGGCAGCCCATTTTCGGGACCCCGAACTGCGTGTTTTGGCCCCCGAGCATTCGTTTTGCATCGATTTTCGTTCATTTTTGGCAGGTACCTCTGTTTTATCACCGGGAAGGTCACTGGAGGGTGGGAGGCCAGCAATTATCGTAGCAACCAGTTATATTCCATTTTCGCCCTCCGGCGCCCGTTTTTCTCACTTCCGAGCCAATGTTGAACACCATGGAGCCACTTTCTTCAACCCCAGACCACATATTTGTGTTGTACACACATGGGAGGATCCTAATATGATATGGCCGGCCAGAAATTCCATTTGACCCTTTTGAACCCCTCTTAAAAATGGCTTGTTCTCTCTCCTGTTTTACAGTTTCCAATTTCGAACCACAGGGTTATGATGAGGGGACCTGGGAGGACATCTTTATGTGGTGGCCGGCCACTAACTCAACTTGACCCTTTTGACCCCTAGCCGGCCGGCTAGGGGGGGTGGCCGGCCGGCCACCTGCAACTCCAAAAACCAGCCGGCCATGATCCTCTCAATTGGCACTTTACAGCTGTATAGCTGTTGTTCCCCAGAAACATCTGTATCCGGGGGATATTTTGTGGGGGAAAGCCTTGGTCCTTTTCCCCCACCCTTTCCTTCCATGCTCCCCCTCCTTTTGGTCCTTATAACCAGCTGCAAGCATTGGTATTAGGGGTTAGAAAAATTGGTCTTCAAGCCTTGATACACAAATCTCCCTCCATCTCTCTTATTTCCTTGAAAAACCTCCAAGTCCTACACCACCATTTCTTCTACACCACCAACCCCCACCCTTCCATCCTCCATTCCAGAAGTTTGAAGGTGTTCTCCAAGGCCTGAGGAGCCACAAACTCAAGCCAAGAGGCAACCAAAGTCAAGCCTTCAAGGGTAAGTAGTATTTTTCCTTTTTTGAGCTTATTTTGGTATCTTTTCTTAGCCATACGTGCTTACTGATTTGAGCTCCGACCAAAACTGAAAAGGTCATTTTTTTGAGCTCATTTTCTTGTTTCATTAAGGGCTCAACCCTGTTTGAGCCCCCCATCTTGCACTTGCTTCAATATCTTCCTTGAATGCTATTTTCTTGCATGCTTTGGCAGCCCATTAAGCTTCAGTTTTTGGGCGTTTTACAGAACTAAAAATAGTCCTATTTTGAGCCCCTCTTCAACATTGAAGAAGGGCTCATCAGTGTTTGGGACCTCCATGTGCCACTTCATGTTATATCCCCTCTTTGGTCCCCATTTTTGCATGCTTTGGAAGCCCATTATGCTTCCATTTTTGGGCGTTTTACAGAACTGAAAATAGTCTTATTTTGGCCCATTCTTCATGTTTCATTAAGGGCCTTTGGCTGTTTGATGGATATTTAGTATACTTTGTGCTTTGGCCATCTTTTGGCCCATTTTCTTGCATAAGAGCTTAGCCATATCTATGTTTGTTTTTGAGGTTTTTACAGTTCTGTAAAGTGGCTTATTTTTGGCCCCTATTAAATGTTGTTGAAGGGCCCTAACCTGTTTGGGGTCAGCAACTGTGAGTTGCTTCATAACCTCATATTTAGGGCCATTTTTGCATACTAGTTTTGCCCTATTTGTGTTTGCTGATTGGCCATGCTATGAACTAAAAAAATGCTTATTTTGAGGCTTCCTTGCTTCTGTCTTTTCATTCCATGTACCAATTATGCATGCTTTGTATAGCTGTAAGCCATTTCACATACTTAATCTTGCATTTCGGGAGAAATTCCATGCATTGGGTATCATTTCGCCTCGTTTCGGGGCTGTTTTGCCCCTCATTTTGCTACTGAAAATTGCATGTTTGCATATCATATTCCATGTCTTTACCACGTCTCATTAGAGTGGCATTTCGGTGCCTGAGGGTTGGTCCTCGGTTTGCGTGCACGCGTGCACGTATTTCGAGTTGTCTCATTTTCATCCATTGGCCTCCTATGTGAGTGTGGTTGAGGCTCTCTCATGTTGGTGTAAGCCCATTATTGCATTGCATATGCCATTGCCTCGATTTGCGTACCCGTGTGCACGCGTTTCGAGGCACTTCATTTTCATCCATCGGCCTCTTATGTGAGTGTGGCTGAGGCTCTCTCATGTTAGTGTAAGTCCATGTTGCATTCTATATGCCATTTTAGCCATATTGCATTGCGTATGCCATTGCCTCGATTTGCGTGCCCGTGTGCACGCGTTTCGAGGCACTTCATTTTCATCCATCGGCCTCTTATGTGAGTGTGGCTGAGGCTCTCTCATGTTAGTGTAAGCCCATATCATATTTTCATGTCATTTGCATTGCGTATGTCATTTTCTCGATTTGCGTGCCCGTGCGCACGCATTTCGAGGCATCTCATTTTCACAGCATAGTGCATACTAGGTTGTATCTTAGATCGCATTTATGCATTTCCTCGGTTTGCGTGCCCATGTGCACGCATTTCAAGACATCTCATTTTCATAGCATTGTGCATGCTAGGCTGTATCTTAGTTGCATTCATGCATATCATGCATATTGCATCGTGTTCGGGATAGGAGTTAGCCCGGGCACGGGAAACGAGGTGCGTTTCGTACTCCGAGTGACGGAACGTGTCTCAATTCCCTAGTCACCGACACTCCGGATTACCCATGATGGAGTTAGGTTCTTGTTGTGTTTACACGTGCATTCATTCTATATTGAGTTGCACATTTCGACCCTTCGGCCATCATGCCTCGATATGCGTGATTGGTGACACGAGGATCGAGGCATGCATATATCTGTGAAAATACATTGCCATGCCCCTTTCCTGCTCTCTGTTGCAGCAAAATGAAGAATCAGCAACTTTTCGGAGTCTGGCACGCTTTACAAGAATAACTGCTAAACAGAGGCTAATTGGGGCATCCTAGTGGATTTCCGCGCAAGGCAGCCCAGACATATATCATTCATCAGGAGCAAGGCAGTCCCTGGCTTGCACGCCAGTTTTACAGTTTTCTTAGTTAATTTGTTAATTAATTAGGAATTTGTACATTATTCGGACTGTAATATTTGGACTGTACTATTCTTTTATTCGGGACTGTATATTTATTCGGACCCTCTGCGCGGGGGCAAAACTGTAATAAGTGTGCGTGAGTGTGATGTATGTCTTCCAACCCCACGCCTTTCTTCCCTTTTATTTACCTGCTTATGATGGTTAGATTAGGGCATATTTCAATTAGCATACAGTATGACAGCATGTTTGCATCATTCATCTGTTTTGCATGCACCGGGCTCGGCGCATCATACTAACTGCATTTGTATTTCAATTACGAGTTGAATACATGTTAGCTGTAGCATTCCACATGCCATGCTTAGAATAGCCGAGCCTGCTATAGTTTGCATTCTTGCATGTGTTGCATTAGGCAATTCTGTATACTTAGGATCATGCATGATTTCTAATGTAGTTTCTGTTTTTGGCTTGGAGTACTCGGTAAGTTTTATGCTTTAGCATCCTTGCATGCGTGTGAGTGACTGCCATGAATAGCATGCTTACCATGAGGCTAAATGCTTATGTGATATAACTGCCTGAATGCCTGTGGGTGAAGGTTGGGTTACTTGGATTGGAATAAATCATCAACTGTTTGTTTTAAAGCCCACTAGATAGTGGCAAAACTATCTTTTCTAAGCCCACCTGAGGGTGGCAAAATCTGCATTTTAAGCCTACCTGCGGGTAGCACCATCAAACCATTTTCAAACAAACAAACATGAAATGTTTTGTTCCAATTCGGGCAACTCAGTCTATACTTGTATGCTGTGCGCATCACATAGTAACCTAGGCTAATAACCGGAATAAGAACATACAATGTTTTCAAAAATAGATATCACGGTTAGTAGAGGCCGATCTTTGATCGGGCGAGCGGGGGTGCTCACGAAGTGACCTTCCCCAATCGTACCCAAGTTCCCGAGCCGAGGCAACTTTGGTGATGACGGACACGTGGCCTTTGGCACCGAGTCAGGGTTTCCTAAATTTCCCATTAAATAAAATATTTAGGTGGCGACTCTGTATCTGGCAAAGCAGTCCATGTTTGGCACTTCTTTCGAAAATCTGTTTTCTCAAAACGATTTGCCGGATTTGGACTCTTTGGTTCAGATTTAGAACCGTGACAAATTTGAGAGTCCTGAGCTGTAGTGACCCCAAAATGAACAGAACGGGAGCTCGTTCCTCCCGGGGCGTTCGGGGACGTCTACAGTGCCGTGGGCTTTTCAACATTTATGCCAGCTCTTTTTAATCCAAGAAGTTTAACCGCTAGACTTTCAAATTCATTGACGAATCCCCAACTTCGATTAGTGGTTTTCAACGAAAAGATAGAATCCCTGATGATGTGTATCTTTCTGGTTTTTTGGCGAGCTGGCTCAGCAGATTTGTCTTTCCTCACTCTTCCGGGGAAATTCGTTCGACTACCTTTCATGTAGCCACCAAAATGGCCGGTGGAACCTTATTTAGCCTGGCCATCCCCGTCCTTGCATACCTCTATCATTCTCTTAGTAAAATGGCATTATCATCACCTGGGAAGGAAAATATTCAGGGTCCTTTGTATTACCTTTTTGGATGGATTTCACTCTATTTTGTTAAGACTTACTCTCATGGGGATCCTCAGTCGATTTGTCCGATTCCTGATATTTATTTCATGCCATATCTTGGGTTTATTGGAAACCAATCGGCTGCCCAGTTTTTTACTGATAAATTTCCATTTGTGGACTCTTTCCTAACTTATTGTACAGAGTGTCAGTTTATGGCTCTTACCCATGAAGGTGAACCTTCAAGCATTTTGGTTGACTCTAAAAGGATATCACCTTTCTACCTTGGCTATCTTATATCTTTGAGGCAAGGGATTTTAACTTTTAAAATGGGATTTAATTTCATTTCTGAACCGTACTCCCCTAACTGATACGGTCGTCAATTTGGGTTTGCTCAAGCGTGCCCTACACCGCTTAATGTATCTTGTCGGCAGCCCTCTGAGTGGTCGAAATTTTATTACAACTGGCGCCATATGCTACGCTGCGGTACAAAAGTCTCATTGGAGTTACCAGGCTCCCGATTTACTTCTCACGTAACCATGCCTTATGCCAATTGGTGGTTGGGAACTTCCTTTACCGTGCTCCAATATGTTACTCATACCCAGCCGAAATCTTCACGCAAGAGAAAACTGGATATGTCAATTAAAGACCGAAAGACAAAGAAGCCTTCTTACGCTAGAGCTAGGTCATCATTTTCACCTATTGCTCTGGAAGCATCATCACCTCAGAGAATGGATAATAGTCAGCCACCTATTGCTCCTTCCCAATCTAGTTACTCAGTTTCAGATCTCCTTCATCTTTTTGAGGATATGTGTAATTCTCAATTTAAAATGAGATTTAGCTTTGAGCAAGTAGATTCTAGCCCTCAATTTTCTAGTCTGGCAAAGCTTTTTCCAGAGACTGTCTATCAGTGATTGTACAGGAACTTCCCAACCAACAATATCGACCAAAACCCCAATGGACCAATTTCGCACATACCTGTACTCTTTTCTTGAAGATAAAGATGAGAATATGATTCAAGAACTCTTTGAAGGAGATGGGTATGAATTAACTGCCTTGGGTCATATTCGCATTAAGAGTGTTGAAATTCCTTCTCCCACTAAATCTTTTGATCGTTCTTTTAATGGGAGTAGCGAGAGTGAAGATGAGTTTTATTACTACACCCCTCTTTTAGATGGCACACCGACTAAGATGAGTAAATTGCCCCCAGCGAATGTAGCTTTTTCTTCTCCTTCTTTGAACAAGCCATCCAAGCTATTAGAGAAAGGTATAATTTTTTTTTTTTTTTTTTTTGAATACCTTTCATTTTCTTAGGCACTACGCCTCGGACTTCCCCAGTTGCCTCGCATATGCCATTGGCTACCTTTAAGGGTATTCTTATTCATTCTTTGTACCTCATTTTATTTCATCACGTATACATACTCAAGGAACTCTTTTCTCTTTAGATCATGCCACATTGCAAAATCCGTGGTCCACTTGTGGGAATCACAACTTGTCTCCTCCCCTACCTAAGTCTCTTCAAGCCGTACATCAAGGTATACTTCATTCATCTATATATATATATATATATATATTGTTTTTACCTTCTATGTTTTCATTGAGTATCTTCTTCTATTTTCACAGAAATTACTTCTGACACATTGGAAGAGACAGATGAAATTACTTCTGATACCTCGAAAGAGGCCCAAATTCTTGCAGACTTACTTGAAGCAAATAGGGTTAACAAATTATTTGACAAACTTGAAGCACCCTCTGCTCTATCTAGCCTTCTTTTGGGAACTTACTACTTCTCTCCAATCAATGACGGATATTAATGGCATGATTACTATTCCAAACAACGTTTTCATGATTTTGAAGAGTTTGGGTGTAGACTTCATCTCCTTTTACGAGAAGGTGAAGATATTCCTTGGGTGCTTTGTTTTGAAAACCCAACTTGCAGATTTTTCAAACTTGTCTACTACAGAATTTAAGGCCCAATACTATGTGAAGAAGCTTCATTTCGACAAAGTTTCTGGCGAACATGAACAGTTGTCTGCTTCAATTATCAAGTCAGATGAGCACATTGCGGGTCTTAATCAAAGGATTATTCAAACCAATGAGTTAGTCAAACAACTTGAAGAGGAATTATCAAGTCAGAAGAGGAATTGTCATTCCGCTGTGGGGTCCACCTCGAACTCAAAGGGAGAATCCGGTAGATTGGTGGGTATGGGTGCCTTGGACAGCTGAGGTAAGATTGGAGGCGGAGCCGGCCCCGTTGGGATGTCCGCATCTTCTTGGACATTTGCTGTCTCCCCGAGTATTGGGACTCTTGGTGGGGGAGGAACTGGGTGTGAAGCAGATGCTCCGGTTTGCTGCTGTAGCCTGGCGATTAACTCTGCCTGTTGGGCCACTACTTCTACTTGGCGTGCAGCCACTTCTGCCTGGCGGGCAGCATCCTGCTGCATGACCCGCATACTTTCCTGGAGCTGACGCATTATTGTAGACACCCCATTTTTGACCGACCTTAAGACTCAGACGTCACCGATTGAGCGCTTGGTGATGTTGCATAATGTGCTCGTTCAGAAGTTTCAGAGTCGCGGCCGTGAGCCCTGCCTCCGGACTTCCGAACCCTCTTTTGTACCTTGCCTCGGTTTGCGAACCAGGCTCGATTTTCTTGGTTTCTTTTCCTGAGGGAAGGGAGAGGTCCTGTAGACCATCTCTCAATGTCCGTAGGCTACATTTGGTGGCCATAGGCCATTTTTCCCATTTCGGAGTCCGGTTTCCGGTTTCCGGAGCCGTCAGGCCGCGTGCCTCGGTTCGGGACCGCTTAACCATCTCCTATTGCTCCGATTTTTGGCGTACTTCCTATTTACTCCCTTTTGAGGGACACTGGGGGCTGAGAAACCCACTTCGTGGCCGAACGCCACTTTCGGTGCTTAACAGTCCATTTTCGGGACCCCGAACTGCGTGTTTTGACCCCGGAACTTTCATTTTGCAACGGTTTTCGTTCATTTTTGGCAGGTACCTCTGTTTTATCACCGGGGAGGTCACTGAAGAGTGGGAGGCCAGCAATTGTTGCAGCAACCAGTTATACATCCTCCGACGCCCTCCGGCGCCCGTTTTTCGCACTTCCGGGCTAATGTTGAACCCCTTGGACCCACTTTCTTGGACTTTGAACCACATATTTGTGATGTACACACATGGGAGGACCCTAAAAGTTGGTGGCCGGCCAGTAATTCTACTTGACCCTTTTGACCCCCTCCTTCCGGGCTAATGTTGAACCCCTTGGGCCCTTTTTCTTGAACTTTGAACCACATATTTGTGATGTACACACATGGGAGGACCCTAAAAGTTGGTGGCCGGCCATTAATGCTGCTTGACCCTTTTGACCCCCTCCTTCCGGGTTAATGTTGAACCCCTTGGACCCACTTTCTTGGACTTTTAACCACATGGTTGTGTTGTACACACATAGGAGAACAACATCAGTTGGTGGCCGGCCAGAAAATCTGATTGAACCTTTTGACCCCTAGCCGGCCGGCTAGGGGGTGTGGCCGGCCGGCCACCAGGAGCAAAAGTAATAGGCCGGCCGTGTTCCTTGCACTGTGCACTTTACAGCTGTGGGGCAATATCTCTCAGAAAAGATCTTTATCCGGGGGATATTTCGTGGGGGAAAGTTTGTCTCCTTTTCCCCCACCTTTACACCCCCTTTTGAACCCTTATAACCAGCTGATGGCTTCACTTACAAGGGTTAGAAAAATTGTTCTTCAAGTCTCCATACACAACTCCATCTCCATAGCTCTCATTTCTTGAAAAACCCTAAGTCCCTAATCACCATTTCCTCAACACCACCAAGCTCTACCACCACCACCTCATTTCCAGCAACAAGGAAAGCTTCTCAAAGGCCAAAGTAGCTGCAAATTGATCCAAGAAGCAACAAAAGTCTTGGTCTTCAAGGGTAAGTAACACTTCTCCTCTTTTGGCCCTTTTCCTTGATCCATTTGTAAGCCTCACTTGCTTTTTGTTTCAAGCTCCGGCCCTAACTGAGAAGGGACCTCTTTTGAGCTCATCTTCACTTTTCATTAAGGGCTCAACCCTGTTTGAGCCCTCCATGATACACTTGCTTCATTGATCCTCTCATATGTCATGATTTTGCATGCTATTTTTAGCCTGTGAGTAACCTGTTTTTGAGCATGTTGTAAACTGATATTAGGCTCATTTTGAACCCCTCTTCAACATTGAAGAAGGGCTCAACACCATTTGGGACTTCCATGTTATACCTACCTTTATACTCCTCTTTTCTTCCCCTTTCTTGAATGCAATGGCAGCCTACCATGCTTTTGTTTTTGGCCATTTTACAGTTCTGAAAAAGTGCTTATTTTGGTCCATATTTCATGTTTCATTTAGGTCCTTTCATGGTTTGGGGTCTCCATATGCTACTTCATGTTATATCTCTCTTTTATTCCCCATTCTTGCATGTTTAGTTAGCCTACCATGCTTTTGTTTTTGGCCATTTTACAGTTCTGGAAATAGTCCTATTTTGGCCCATTCTACATGTTTTATTAAGGGTCTTTGGCTGTTTGGTGATTATTTTGCATATCTCATGTTATAGCCACTTTTGAGCCCCTTTTTGCATCGCATTTCTATCATGTTTGTATGCTGATTTTGAAGCTGCCATGTACTGTGAATATTCATATTTTGGGTCCCTCTTCAGTGTTGTAGAAGGAAATTTTTCAGTTTGGGTTTTGCTTATATCACATGCTTCATTACCCCTCTTTTGGCCCCTATTCTTGCATGCCATTTTTGCCATACCTATGCTTGCTGTTTGGCCATGTTTATAACTGTGAAAGTGCCTTTTTTGGGACTGTCTAGCTTCTGTCTTTGCATTGCATGTCCATGTTGTGCATGTTTGGCATAGCTATAGGCCTTTTCGGGTGCCTAAATTCGCATTTCGAGGCACTCCATTTTCATTCACCGGCATCCGATGTGAGTGTGGCTGAGGCTCAATCATGTTGGTATAAGCCCATTTGTCATTTCCATGTCATTACATTACATTTTATCATCGCCTCGGTTTGCGTGCCTGTGTGCACGCATTTCGAGGCACTCCATTTTCATTCACCGGCATCCGATGTGAGTGTGGCTGAGGCTCAATCATGTTGGTATAAGCCCATTTGTCATTTCCATGTCATTACATCACATTTTATCATCGCCTCGGTTTGCGTGCCTGTGTGCACGCATTTCGAGGCACTCCATTTTCATTCACCGGCATCCGATGTGAGTGTGGCTGAGGCTCAATCATGTTGGTATAAGCCCATTTGTCATTTCCATGTCATTACATCACATTTTATCATCGCCTCGGTTTGCGTGCCTGTGTGCACGCATTTCGAGGCACTCTATTTTCATTCACCGGCATCCGATGTGAGTGTGGCTGAGGCTCACTCATGTTGGTATAAGCCCATTTGTCATTTCCATGTCATTACATCACATTTTATCATCGCCTCGGTTTGCGTGCCTGTGTGCACGCATTTCGAGGCACTCCATTTTCATTCACCGGCATCCGATGTGAGTGTGGCTGAGGCTCACTCATGTTGGTATAAGCCCATTTGTCATTTCCATGTCATTACATCACATTTTATCATCGCCTCGGTTTGTGTGCCTGTGTGCACGCATTTCGAGGCACTCCATTTTCATTCACCGGCATTCGATGTGAGTGTGGCTGAGGCTCACTCATGTTGGTATAAGCCCATTTGTCATTTCCATGTCATTACATCACATTTTATCATCGCCTCGATTTGCGTGCCTGTGTGCACGCATTTCGAGGCACTCCATTTTCATTCACCGGCATCCGATTTGAGTGTGGCTGAGGCTCAATCATGTTGGTATAAGCCCATTTGTCATTTCCATGTCATTACATCACATTTTATCATCATCTCGGTTTGCATGCCCGTGTGCACGCATTTCGAGGCACTCCATTTTTTATCCACCGGCATCCGATGTGAGTGTGGCTGAGGCTCAATCATGTTGGTATAAGCCCATTTGTCATTTCCATGTCATTACATCACATTTTATCATCACCTCAGTTTGCATGCCCGTGTGCACGCATTTCGAGGCACTCCATTTTTTATCCACCGGCATCCGATGTGAGTGTGGCTGAGGCTCAATCATGTTGGTATAAGCCCATTTGTCATTTCCATGTCATTACGTCACATTTTATCATCGCCTCGGTTTGCGTGCCCGTGTGCACGCATTTAGAGGCATCTCATTTCCATAGCATTCTGTATGTTAGGATTACATCTTAGTTGCATTTCATGCATATCATGCATATCGCATCGTGTCCGGAATAGGAGTTAGCCCGGGCACGGGAAACGAGGTACATTTCGTACTCCGAGTGACGGAATGTGTCTCAATTTCCCAGTCACCGACACTCCGGATTATCCATGATGGAGTTAGGTTTTAGCTGTAGTTTCATGTGCATTCATCCTATATTGAGTTGTGCATTTCGACTCCTCGGCCATCATGCCTCGGTATGCGTGATTGGTGGCACGAAGATCGAGACATGCATATATCTGTGCAAATACATTGCTATGCCCCTTTCCCGCTCTCTGTTGCAGCAAAATGAAGAATCAACAACTTTTTGGGGCTTGGCACGCATTTCAAGAACAGGTGTAAACAGAGGCTAATTGGGGCATTCCGGTGGATTTCTGCGCAAGACAACCCGGATATGCATCATCTATCAGAAGCAAGGCAGTCCCTGGCTTGCACGCCAGTTTTATTTGCTTTCTTAGTTAATTCATTAATTAATTAGGAATTTGTACATTTTTCGGACTGTAATATTCTTTCATTCGGACTGTAATATTTGGACTGTATATTTATTTGGACCCTCTGCGCGAGGGCACAACTGTAATAAGTGTGCGTGAGTGTGATGTATGTCTTCCAACCCCACGTCTTTCTCCCTTTTATTTATCCGCTTATAATGGTTAGATTAGGGCATATTTCAATTAGCATACAGTATGACAGCATGTTTGCATTCATTCACCTGTATTGCATGCACCGGGCTCGGCGCATCATACTAACTGCATTGTACTTTCAATTCCAAATTGAATACATGTTAGTTGTAACATTCCATATGCCATCTTAGAATAGCCGAGCCTGCTATAGTTGCATTTTGCATGCGTTGCATTAGGCATTTTTGAATACTTAGGATCATGCATGATTTCTAATGTAGTTTCTATTTTGGCTTGGAGTACTCGGTAAGTTTTATGCTTTAGCATCCTTGCATGTGTGTGAGTGACTGCCATGAATAGCATGCTTACCATGAGGCTATGTGCTTATCTGATATAACTGCCTGAATGCCTGTGGGTGGAGGTTGGGTTACTTAAATTGGAATAAATCATCAAATGTTTCAAGCCTACCTGCGGGTAGCAAACCATTTTCAAAAACAAACATGAAATGTTTCGTTCCAATTCAGGCGACCCGGTCTATATTTGTATGCTGTGCGTATCACATAGTAACCTAGGCTAATAACCGGAATAAGAACTCACAATGTTTTCAAAAATTGATATCATGGTTAGTAGAGGCCGGTCTATGACCGGGCGAGCGGGGGTGCTCACGAAGTGACCTTCCCCAATCGTACCCAAGTTCCCGAGCCGAGGCAACTTTGGTGATGACGGACACGTGGCCTTTTGGCACCGAGTCAGGGTTTCCTAAATTTCCCAAAATAAAATATTTAGGTGGCGACTCTGTATCTGGCAAAGCAGTCCATGTTTGGTACTTCTTTCAAAAATCAGTTTTCTCAAAAACGATTTG
The DNA here is from genome assembly GCF_055761805.1 of Camellia sinensis. Classification (NCBI taxonomy): domain Eukaryota; kingdom Viridiplantae; phylum Streptophyta; class Magnoliopsida; order Ericales; family Theaceae; genus Camellia; species Camellia sinensis. Next base: position 117,309,391 of record NC_138974.1, read on the forward strand.
CCGGATTTGGACTCTTTGGTTCAGACTTAGAACCGTGACAAAATTGAGAGTCCTGAGCTGTGGTGACCCCAATATGAACAGAACGGGAGCTCGTTCCTCCCGGGGCGTTCGGGGACGTCTACAATTATCTCTTCCATACTAACTGAAAACTGCTGATCTAACTGAACAAGCGTGTATCTCCTTTCTGAGGTGGAAACAGATATCTCAGTCCAACTGCGTACAGGTGAGGTGGATAATGACCGCTGAACCGGGGACTGTTGAACGAGTGATCTGTGCCTGATTGGCCTTTTCTTGCCTTACCACTGGCGAAGGAAACACTGGTTGTTCTGAACTAAATCTCTAACCTGACAAAGTCTATCAGCACGAATCCAATGTACCCGGGGGATATTAGAGCCCTCTGAAGCTATAGTTCCACGACTACCCCCCTGCAAAAGAGAAAATAGATAGCATCTCAACTTGATTTCACCAGAACAGGTATAAGCATAGCTGAACGACTGTGCTCTCTACTAAATTCTGCCCAAAACTCTGCCTGTAAACTGATACCTTCGGGTACAACTGACCCCCCCAAACTACTGATGCCCTCAGGCCTGATACCCAGACTTGCAAACTGATATATGCATTCTTGTAGGGGCACACTCTAAAAGCACATAGCAAACAAGTGAGAGCCAAAACATCCCTATGTTAAGGTAGGGTTTCCTTGTCCTATTTTGTCAGGAGCTAGGATTTCACTACGCACGCAGCGGCTTTAAACAACTTATAATCGGGTAAGCAACATGTCCTAGTTTGGAATAGTCACTACGGATTCCAAATATGCACTAGGTCGAATGGTCAAAAAGGGTGCCCTGGTAAAAACTAGGGTTTGTGTTCCCATTGTGGCAGAGCCCGTAACCGGTCAACCTTATGGCACGCTTCTCAAAGCGAGCCTCTGGCAAATCGTTCAGGAATAGCAGATGGCAAACACTGTGTCTTAGGCGCACTAATACACATGCAATGCGAAGAAACACATAAGTGTAGTCAAAACAAGATATCATAAGTTCGAGTCACGTTCTCTAAATCCCCATCAGAGTTGCCAGAAACTGTAGACGTCCTCGAACGTCCTGGGAAAATCCCGTTTTGTTCATTGGGCTCACTACAGTTCAGACTCAGATGTCACTGTTTGAAATTTGATCTCGCAAAGTGCAATACGAGATTGATAAATCACCAAAGAGTCTAAATCTGGCAAATCGTTTTGAAAAATTGCTTTTTAGAAAGAAGTGCCAAACATGAACTGATTTGCCAGATACAGAGTCGCCACCTAAATATTTTATTTTGAGGGAATTTAGGAAACCCTGACTCGTGCCTAAGGCCACGTGTCCGTCATCACCAAAGTTGCCTCGGCTCGGGAACTTGGGTACGATTGGGGAAGGTCATATAATGAGCACCCCCACTCGCTCGATCAAAGATCGGCCACTACTAAACATGATATCGAGTTTTTTGAAAACACATGCGTTCTTATTCCGATTTATTAGTCTAGGATTACTATGTGATGCACACAGCATACAAGTATAGACTAGATCGCCTGAGTTGGAACAAAACATTTCATGTTTGTTTATTTGAAAATGGTTTGATGGTGCTACTCGCAAGTAGGCTTAGAAAACAGGGTGATTTGCCACTCTCAAGTGGGCTTAAAATGCGCAATCGATGAATTGTTCCAATTCAAGTAATCCAACCTTCACCCACAGGCATTCAGGTAGGTATATCACATAATCAGTTAGCCTCATGGCAAGCATGCTGTCATGGCAGTCACTCACACACATGCAAGGATGCTAAAGCATAAACACTCACCGAGTACTCTAAGCCAAAGAAAGAAACTAATTAGAAATCATGCATGAATCCTAACTATGCTGAGATGCCTAATGCAACATATGCAGGATGCAACTAAGATAGGCTCGGTTATTCTAAAATGGCATATGAGATGTTACAGATAACATATATTCAACTTGGAATTAAAATACAATGCAGTTAGTATGATGCGTCGAGCCCGGTGCATGCAAGACAGATAAATGGATGCAATCATGTGAGCATAAGGATGCTAATTGAAACATGCCCTAAAACTAACCATCATAAGCTGGTAAATAAAAGGGAGAAAGACGTGGGGTTGGAAGACATGCATCACACACATGCACACTTATTACAACAATTGGCCCTCTCGACGGAGGGTTCAAATAAATAATACAACACCAACTAGCTAATCTAAGCTAATCTAATTAAGCTAGTTATTACACAACCAAAATGAATAATAAATTACAGCTAATTATTACATAACTCTAATTAATTAACAAACTAACTAAGTAAGCAATTAAAATAGCATGCAAACTACATGAATGTGGACTGCCTCAGCTTTGCCTTGAATGATAAAGGATGCATGCATGCTCGAGTCGCCTTGTCGGGAAATCCATCGCGATGCCTCGACTTGCCTTTGTTTGCAATTGATTTCAGAAATTTGCACAAAGCTTCAGAGAGATGAAACTCCACCCCGGGAAACTGTGGGAAGGCTGCCGACCAGCTTATAGGCATGGTAGACCAACTACCGACCACCTTTTGTGGTGGAAACCAAAGAAGGTGGTCGGCCGACCAGTTTCTTCTCTTGGATTCTGTTTTTTTGCAACAAAGAGAAAGAGAGAGGCACGACAAGGTATTTGCAACACGTGTGTGCATGACCACTCTCCCCGTCATTGCATAAGCTCTAGGAAGTGTAGTCCTTGACCCTCAGGTCACCAGTCGCGCATCTCGATGCATGATGGCCGAGGAGTCGAATTGCACGACTCAATGTGAAATGAATGCACATACAAGCCCTAAAGCCAACAACTCCGTCATGGGTAGTCAAGAGTGTCGGCGACCGGGAATCAAGGCACGTTTCGTCACTTTGAGTACGAAACGTCCCTCATTTTCTGTGTTCGGACTAACTCCTATTCCGAACACGATGCAACAAACAATGGCACGCACAATGCGACTTTAAGTATGCAACCTAAATGCTATGCAACTAAGTGATGCAAACATGCAAAGGATGACATGCAAGCATGCAACTAGCATACACAATGCTATGAACATGCAAGCATGCAACTAGCATACACAATGCTATGAACATGCAAGCATGCAACTAGCATACACAATGCTATGAACTAACAATGGCATACTCAATGCATGTGGTACTTAGCATACACAATGCACCTAAGAACTAACATACACAATGAGATGAACAAGGTATGCACAATGCAATGATCAATCATGCGACAATGTGGCATACTCAATGCTATGGAATATAATGGCATACTCAATGAAAAAATGGACTTAAACCAAAATGAATGGGCCTCAGCCACACCCAAATCAGTGGCCAAACATGATGAAAACAAGACTCCAAAACTCATGCTAGCATACACAATGCAAGGACTTAAGCCCAAGGGCACAAAATGCAACTCTATAAAAGCATTGAAAGGATGAAATATGGCATACAATGACACATGTTCCACCTCTGAAATGACATACAAAATGGCTCCGAATCATGCAAACAACTCACACAATGCATGTTGAAAGGCTCAAGTACCGAAGCTAGTGAAGCACATTACACTAGAGGCATGCAAGGCGATGCTCAAATGACAAAACCAACTCCAAACAGACCTTAAGTAGGCCCAAAACAGTGGAAAAATGAGCCAAGATGGTGGCTTGAAAGGCATAAGAATGAAGCTCAATGCAAAGGCTCATAAATGGGATATAATGATGCAACTCTCAAACACATTGAAAGAGTGACAAACATGAGAATATGGCCAAGAAATAAACTCTAAAATATCATGCTCAATGATGCTAAAACGTGCAAACACCTCAAGTTAAGCATGCAAGGGGATTCAAAACTCAAGGCTAAGCCAGGCTATTACACTACAACCATACATGGAAAGCATCATTTGACCAAGGGACCTCAAAACAGAGCTACAGTAGCCCAAAATATGAACAAAATCAGTTTGGAGCATGGCCAAAATATGCTAGCATAGAGGGCCTAAACAACATGCATTATAAGCTAGTGAATATGATTTACACTACAAGCATGTGAAGCATATGAGAGGCTACCAAACCAGCCAAAAACAAAATCATGGAATGCCAAATGATGGCCAAAAACCCAATGAAACATGACCAATACATGCAAGAATGAGGTGTTACTTTGATAGGCTATGCAAGGGATTGTTCCACACATGCAAGAGGCAAACAAAAGGTGACCAAACCAGCCATAGACAGAGTCTAGGTAGGTCCTAAAAGTCACTAAAAAGGGCCTGAACCAAAGCTAGGAAGTGTGGAAATATATGCTCCCTTGGAAAGCCAAGAGTGCAAGCAAACAAGGCCAAAAGAGAGAAGGTCACCCCTCTCTGATTTTGGCCCTCAAAACCACATGTCAACCACTAAAAATCCGTTGGATTTCAATGGCTAAAGGGCCAAGCAAAGCTCAATACAAAGGTCTCATGGCATGGCTCAAAATAAGGCTAAATAGAGCATGCAAGAGGGTAGATGACCCCCAACACCAAAAGAGCCTTAAACAAACATGAAAATCACTTAAATATGAACCTTTTTTTAGTTGAAAACAAAGCTCAAATAAGCATGCAAATGAGGCTAAGAGAAGGATCAAAATAATGCTTAAAAGAGGGAAAAGTGATTACCCTTGAAGCTTTGCAAAACCAACAAACTTTGGGAACAAAAACCAGCTCTTTAACCTCTGAAAACAACCTCCAAGAACCTCAAATCAATGGTGGAAGTGTATGGCTATGAGGCGTAGTGTAAAAGGGTCAAGAACAATGCACCTTATGAGCCAAAATATAGAGATATAGAGAGATATGTATTGTTTTGCCTTAGAGAAATTCTGAACTTGGTTCAAGGAGGGGGAGGGCCTCTCTTATAGACAAACAAGGCCAAAGCTTCTTCAAGCAGCTAAAAAACAAGGCTCAAGATCCTCCATACACGTGTGTGGAGGATACAGTCCGTGCCTTCTAGCTGGCACAGCTGGCACCCACTCAAACAGACAAAACAAGAGGGAGCTGGCTGACTAGAAAAGGTGGTCGGCCGACCACTTCCCCTGGTTGGCCAACCAGGGTAGGTGGTCTCCGACACAAAAAAGTGGTCGGTGGCTCCATTTGGTTGTCTCCACTTTGAAAGCAAGCTAGTGGTGTGGTGGGAGACTGGCAAATGTGGCCCAAAGACCAAGAAAACCAGCTTCCCGACAAGAAAATCGGCTGGCGGGGAGAAAGTGGTCTCCAAGGAGAAAAGGTGGTCTCCCACCCTTGTACCACCTCCCAAACAAGGAAAACAAGGTTCATCCCAAAAATGAACCAACATGGATGCAAAATGAGAGTTTGGGGGGCAAAGCGCGTGGCCGGGTGTCCCGAAAATTGGTTGTTGAGCACCAAAACTGGCGTACAGCCACAAAAGTGGTCTCCCGGACCACAGTGTCCCTCTAGTCAGAGGAAACAAGGTGTGTTCCAAAAACTGTGCCAAACGGAGAATGTTAAGCGGTCCTGAGTTGAGGCGCGCGGCTGACGGCTCCGAAAATTGGAAACTAGTCTCCAAACGGGAACAGTGGCCTACGGCCACGAAAAGTAGTCTACGACCACTGAGAGATGGTCTACAAGACCTCTCCCCCCCTCCGGGAAGAGAAAACAAGACTTGGTTCGCAGACCGAGTCAAAGTACAAAAGGGTCCCGACGTCCGAAGGTGAGGCTCTCAGCCAAGAACTCCGAAACCTCGAAATGAGCACAACATGCGCAATCACTGAGTGCTCAATCGATGACGTCTGAGTCTTAAGGTCGGTCAAAAATGGGATGTCTACAGATGGGTTTCGACCCTTTTCCTTTAGAAGGGACCACAATCTTATTATATTTCTCCACATAGGTGCATTTTGTCCTCCTTAATGGCAACGTGAACTCACCCTTGAGATCCAAAATTGGATTTATTGGGGCTAGAGCCTTTGCCCCAAGTTTCCTTTCAGACTTTGGCACATATTGAAAAGTTCTTTTTGTTGAAACTGGAGTAGACTCTAAAGCGTCTTTGACATTCAGAGTATCTTCAAACTTCTTCACATCTTTTCCCTTTCTTTGTGAAGTCTTTGTATAGAAGCGAGCATCAGCATAATAGGCCTCTACTTCTCCAAATGGATCATTGTCAGCCACAATTGTCCCCTCTTTTTTGGGTGAAGGCAACGGGTACTTGATACATTGGTGATAAGTTGATGGCATTGCATGTCGATTATGCATCCATGGTCTCCTAAGCAAAGCATTGTAGGAGGTGTCTACATCAATAACCAAGAACTCAGTGCTTTCTTAAATATCCCCAAACTTGGTTTGCAATTCAATCTTCCCCATTGAGCGTTGTTCATTCTGATTAAATCCTCGAATAACCAAACGACTTAGGCGAAGTTGTGAAATTCAAACCCCTAATAAGTTTAAGGCCCTCCGAAGCAGGAGTTTTACCACAAATCCTTCATCAACTAGAATTCGAGAAATTTTCACATCATGGATAAGCCCAGTGATAAACAAAGGCCGATTATGGTCTGTCATTTCACCACACATGTCTTTGTCACCAAAGGTTACCATAGCCATGCATGTAGTTGTCTTCGATTTCTTTGTGGAAATCCTCTAGCTTGGACAGGGCATATATTAAAGACTTTCGAAGCTTTGGAGACATTTTCAGTGCATCATATTGTAGACGCGCTCGAATGTCCTGGGAAAATCCCGTTCTATTCATTTGGGCTTACTACTACAGTTCGGACTCAAATGTCACGGTTCTGAATCTGATCTCGCAAAGTGCAATGCAAGACCGATAAATCACCATAGAGTCCAAATCCGGCAAATCGTTTTGGAAAATTGATTTTTATAAAGAAGTGTCAAACATGGACTGCTTTGCCAGATACAGAGTCGCCACCTAAATATTTTGTTTTGGGAGAAATTTAGGAAACCCTGACTCGTGCCTAAGGCCACGTGTCCGTCATCACCAAAGTTGCCTCGGCTCGGGAACTTGGGTACGAGAGGGGAAGGTCATGCAATGAGCACCCCCGCTCGCTCGATTAAAGGATCGGCTTGTACTATGCATGATATCTTATTTTTGAAAACACATGTGTTCTTATTCCGGTTATTAAGCCTAGAATTACTATGTGATACGCACAGTATACAAGTATAGACTAGATCGCCTAAGTTGGAACAAAACATTGCATATTTGTTTATTTGAAAACAGTTTGAAGTTTGCTACTTGCAAGTAGGCTAAATCGAGGATTTCAATGAATTGTTCCAATTCAAGCAATCCAACCTTCACCCACAGGCATTCAGACAGTTTATATCACATAAGTAGTTAGTCTCATGGCAAGCATATTATCATGGCAGCACTCATACTCATGCAAGATGCTAAAGCATAAACACTTAAAGTGTACTCCGAGCCAAAACAACAACTAGTTAGTAATCAATGCATGATCCTAGCTTATGTTAAGATGACTAATGCAATGCATGCAAAATGCAACTAGAAATAGGCTCGACTATTCTAAGATGGCATGTGAATGCTACAGTTGATACATGTATTCAAATTGGAATTGAAATATAATGCAGTTAGTATGATGCGCCAAGCCCGGTGCATGCAATACGAATGAATGATGCACGCATGCAAGCATAAGGATGCTAATTGAAACATGCCCTAAAACTAACCACTAAAAGCAGGTAAAAAAAAGGGAGAAAGAAATGGGGGTTGGAAGACATGCACACACACACGCACCCTTATTACAACATATGCCCTCTCGACGGAGGGTCCGAATGAATAATACAAACCGACTAATTAACTAACTAACAAGCTAATTAATTATTACATAACCGAATGAATAACTAGCTACAACTAATTATTACAAAACTTAATTAATTAACAAAATGACTAATTAATTACAAATTCAATGCTAACTAACAAGTAAGCAATAAACAATACTGTTCCAGCTCTAATTGAAGGAGGAGGGGGTTCATGCTCGGTTGCCGTCCCGAAAAGTTCTGTAGTTGCTCTCTTGAGGCTCTGTCTGCAGGGTGTCCTTGAGAACTAGTTGCTGGATCTCATCACAACAGTGCTATCATTTCAGAACATTTTGGCCATTGTTTTGGCGTGCATGAGGTCTGTTTAGGACTGGTTTAGTCCATTGAGCATTATATTGCATAGTCCTAGTATAATACACTTTATTAGCTGTAATGCTTAAGTCTTCTAGCATGTCTTGCATGCATTGCCTACATGATAGAGTCTTGTGCATGCCACTTTAGCATTGAAAGATAACATATGCGTGTTGCATTGCATCGTGTTTGGATCGGATGCTAATCCAAACACAAGAAATGCGGGACGTTTCATACTCGAAGTGATGAAACGTGTCGCGTTTCTTGGTCGCCAACTCCCTTGATTATGCATGATAGGGTGGAGGCTCTTTTTTGTGTTGTTTGTGTATTCATCAACATGGTGCAAGCTTGGTCCTCGGCCACCATGCATTGAGGTGCTTGGTTGGTGTCTTGAGAGCCGAGTGCCACGCTCCTTTGAGCTTGAGACATGATAAGGAGTGTGGTAGTACACACATTTCCTTAGAAATGCATTGCCGTGCCTCTATTGTTCTCTGTTGCAGCAAGATCAGAAGCTTGCATAAGCAACTAGCCGACTGACCAGTTTTACTAGCTGACCGGCCAGTGGCACTAGCCGGCCGGCCAGTTTTAGTGGCTGGCAGCCACTTTTTCTGGCTAGCAGCCCATCAGCAGATCCCTGTGTTGAAGTAAAGGCAATCTAGAGTTTAGCACAATTTTCAGAGACCAAGGTATGTGCAAACAGAGGCAATTGACAGCATGGAAATGGATTTTCGGGACGACGACAACCGAACATGCATGCCTTCCTCGCCCGCGGGGCCATCTTCTCTTTATTACTTTATTAGTTAGTTGCTTCTAGCTATTTCAATGTGTTGTAATTGATTAGCTTAGATAGTTAATTAATTTAATTGCCTTAATTAGCCTAGATTAGCTAGTTGTTCAATTTGTGTTTGTAATAATTAATTAGCTAAGTTAGTTAATTAGTTAGTTTTTTAATAAGTAGCTTAGCTTAGCATAGCTAGTTAGCTTATTATTCGGACCCTCCGTCGAGAGGGCAAATGTTGTAATAAGGGTGCGTGCGTGTGTGCATGTCTTCCAACCCCACGTCTTTCTCCCTTTTACTTATTAGCTTTCGATGGTTAGTTTAGGGCATATTTCCATTAGCATACCTTATGCTATGCATGTTTGCATCATTCATTTGTATTACATGCACTGGGCTCGACGCATAATTCATTTGTATTACATGCACCGGGCTTAGCGCATCATTCAAACTGCATTGTATTTCAATACCTATTTGAATACATGTATCAAAGTGGTGCCACTCATATGCCATCTTAGATAGCCGAGCCTACTTAGTTACATTTTGCATGCGTTGCATTAGGGGTTCCATCATTGCGGGTGATGGCCGAGTGCCAAATAGCGGAGGCAGATTTGCAGCAGAGCAGGTTCGAAGAACTTATGCTGTTTGATGAGAGAAGGCTGAAAGCACTGTATCACGTCTAGGGTTATCAACGAAGAATTGCCAGGGCTTTTAACAAGAAGGTTAAGTCTAGGAATTTAAAAGAGGGGGATCTAGTGCTCAAAGACAACCGAGCTCCCATCCACGACCCTAGGGGCAAGTTCAGACCTAATTGGACTGGTGCCTACATCATCAAGTCTATCTGGTCGGGTGGAGCCGTCATTCTTATGGATTTAGATGGCCTTGAGTTCTCCCAGCCAATCAACATGGACAAGTTGAAAAAATATTATCTCTGAGAGGCTCGCTAGGCCAAAAACCCGAAAGGGCGACCTAGGCAAAACTTAGAGCACAAAAAATTTGAAATAAGAAAAACTGGGCTCGCAAGGTTGAAAACTGAGAAAGGGCGGCTTTGGCAAAAGTTAGAGCGTAAAAGGAGAGTGTTAATACACGAGTGAACCTAAACCGAACTACGTAAGGCTTGATTCCCATCTTCGGGATACGTAGGCAACTTCATTCTGAAGCCCAGCCATAAACACTTCCAAATTGACTTTGTCCATGTGATCATGTTGGTCATCTTTGTCTTTTCTGCATTCAAGTGCTCGGTTGTGATCTCCAGTGCAGTGCTATTCAGACTAGGGGCAACTTTCCAGTTGTGGGATTCGGGGTTGTGCATCTCAAGGATAGTTTCTAGGCCTGTCCAATTTTGATCCATATCGAAAATGGTTTTGAAAAGTTTTAATAAAAGTTGATTTTACTTAAATTAATCTTTTTACAACTTAGACCATTTTTGGACCATAGCAAAAAATTTTCCGTACCTACAACCTTCAATTTCATTGATTTCGACACAGAGTTCTCCTACTCTTGAGTACAAATTGAAGTTGCTTTTTATTACATTCATAAAGAAAACTTGAAAGTACTGATTAAAGCAAATAAACTCAGGGCATGGATAAGTTAGGTGTTCCTGCGCCCCCTCCCATAACTCGTAAAAGCCTCTGATGCCAAAAAAGGCCGGTCTGTGCCTCTTCCTCGAGCTAGGCTATGTACTCGCTAGAAAGGGCGTAATCGAAAGTGGGAGCGGGATCCAGCAACTCTCTTTTCCTCCATGCTGTGGCATACAGAGCTAGCTGTGAGCCTCGGACTGGAAATGTAGCAGGGTACTCTATCCCCTTTTCCGAGCAAGTCTAATCATGCCCAAATTGGCGCCGGAATTTGAATGGGAAGTAGAAGACACAGTGTGTTAGGCCAATCAGCTGAATGCCCGACTGGCGAGACATGCTGTAACTCATCGCTGGTAGATTAAGCCAGGGGCAGCACCAAGCAATGTTGGTAGTAGATAGGTTGCACATCCATTCGCACCACAATCCCTCATCCGGAGCATCAACTAGTCGTTGCTGGAAGAAATAGCCGTGTGCTGAATATGTTGGGCATGAGTCCACCACTTTCAACTTATCCATCAGCCATATTTGGGAGGGATGAAAAAGAAAAGAGATTAAAGAAAACAGAGGTGCACGTAGAGGGAAAAGAGAGAAAGGATTTTGATAGAAAAACAGAGCCTGAGGGTCGAGTGATGTGAGAAATATATGTGAGATAGGGAGGGAAACATTACCTGTAAGAGTAGTGGACTCCCCGTGAACCTAGTCGTCTCCCTGCGATGGAAGGCATCCAAACCCGTCAAAGTCTCAGCTAGCGTCATGCCAATGCAGCTCATGCCCACTTTCAGGCCTTGGGCAACCTCAATCAAATGGACGCTAGACCCTCCGAAGCCTGGGGCAAGCAAGAAATGAGACAACATGCACAAACAGAGGGCGTGTCGCTGAAAACTCTCCCATAGATGGTCGTCGCGGTCACCGGCGTCGAAAAACCGATAAATCAAGCTCGGAATGTCTAGTTCTCTGTTGCGAATCAAAGACCGAGCATCATGCAAAGTAAGCCCACACATCCGTCCTAAGGCTTGGATGTGGCCAAAACGGAGCTGGGAGAAGATCTCTTCATCGCGCCGAGATTCCATCAAAGCTTGAAAATCTTCAAAAGTAGGACATATCTCTTGTCTGCCAAAACTAAAAACGTGAGTTACTGGATTCCAACACCTTGTCGCGGCATGGAGGATTGGAAAACACAGTGGGGTGCAGCTTAACGTGAATAGTGCATTTATTTCGAAAGCCCGAAAATTTAACTTTTCCGAGCCATCCAAGTTCGCAATCCAATTTGAGAGGTTTTGGGCATGAAATGCTTCCATTTGGGGCAAAAACATTGAGTTAGAATGAAGGAACCACGAAGCTGGAACCTTTATAGAAGATAAGGCATTGAGTGGAGGACAGATGTCAACAATCTGGAGTTTCCCAGAAAAAACTAGCCGACCGGCCAGTTTAAGTAGCCGACAGCTGTGAAAAGTGGCTGGCAATGAGGAAAAGTGGTCGGCAGCCACTCCTTGTCTCTAGCAGAGAACTTTTAGCCTTCTTGTGTGCTGAGGAATGCTGAAAATCTGTTTTGTTTCACTCTGGATGCATTCAGCTGTGGTTTTGTTGACTTATTCTCAAGTTTGTCGCTTTTGCTTATCCAGTTGTTGAACTTTCCTTATCGAGTTGTTGAACTTTGCATATTGAGTTGTTGCAATTTGTTTACCGGGTTGTCGTTTTGCTTATCGAGTTATTTTTTAAGTTGTTTTGTTTTGTTTGTTGTGTCGGTTCAGTACCTGACTTTGCAATAAATGAATGCTCAATTTCCATCAATCTCACTTTTGTGCAAAATGGTGCGATACGATGCTTAGAATACAAATGCAATACTTTTTGATCAAAAAGCTGTTTTCATTCCATTATGGTTTCTCTTTACAAAAAGTACAAAGTTTTAAAGAAAATAAAACTGCCTAAGGCTGTACAATGTGCTAATACTAAATCAAAAAAAGAGAAATAAAGCAAAAGCATCTGAATCGGTGCCATCCAACTTAGGATCGAGAGGCCCTCTTCATCCTCTTCCTAGACTGAGTAGACTCTGCACCGTCACCGCCAGCACTGCTGTCTGAATCAGAGCTACCTCCACTCCCATCCTCGGAGCCCTCATCAGCATCGCCTTTATCCTCAGATGACTCTGACCTGGAACTCGCTGACTCCTCATCCTTGCTGGACTCGCCATCGTCAGCACGTCTGGCAGGCCTCCGATGCCTCCCTCGCTTGTGTGCCAGAGTCTCTCTTTCTGTCGCTCGAGAAGGCTCAGAGGGTCCTGTCTGCAAGGGTGTGACCTGAAAAGACATTTTGAATTTATGAGCAAGTATCAAGTATAAGTGCGGTATACAGAATATGTGCAGAAGTCAGATACAATATGTGCATGTAATATGTCGTGTTAGATATGATCTATACATGTGGTGCATCAGTGCAATGAGATGTCAGTTTCAGTGTATCAGCAGAAGTATGTTAAATGCAAGGAAACTGAAAAGTACCGGAATGCCGTAGGAGGTCAGCATCATCTCTCTCTGCAAGACCATACCCTCAAGTGAGGCCATCGCTTCAAGCAACCCCTCGACATATCCTATGGAGGGCTGCAAATGCAAGGTGAAGCCATGAGTGAATGAATGAACAAATATCTGAGCAAAGCTGAAATGCATAAAAGCTGTAAAGTATACCGGTGCTGAGTTAGGTGTCCTCGCGTATCGATGATCAGGTACTGGGGGCTCAAGCGGGATCTGATAAGATCCCCTACCAGGCCGCCAACCTGTCAGCTTAGTCGGAGGATCCGACTATCCAACACTATGCCTAGTAGAAGGCATCTCTCTAGCTCCACCCCTCGCTGCTCGAGCCCTGCTCGTCGAGGGAGCACCTACTCTCCGAGCCCTGCTTGATGAAGCAATCTCAGCTGTACCTCTCGTGGGAGCGCGAACACTGGCCAATGGAGCCATAAGGTATGTCTGGATGTAAGTCATGTAGTCTCTCTCCCCAATGTACCGGTCAGCATCTGTGCCCCGTATGACGTCGATAAGCTCCTGATCGGAGAGGCTCTCTGTGGCTCACATAGATGGTGGAGGTGGCAAAGGAACCGATTGTAATAGTAAGCCCAAGGTCTGGCGCATGAAGCGCTCGCCTAAGAACCAGGAGCGGCCTACCGGTCCCTCGAATAAGATCCGATATCGGCAGGCACCCCGAGCTCTGGCAAAATGAAACTGGGCGAACTCTGGCATCGCCACCCAGGGCTGCCATATGATCTGCAGACAGCAAGTGCATTAGTTGCTGGTAGATATACAAAATGAAGTGAAGTTGAAAACAGGAAAAACTGTCATTTTTGTGTTACCTCTGTTGGCCTCACTGTATCGAAATAATGGCGCAGGTATGAGAGGGTCTCCCGGGGTCTAGGTCGGCACCGACCGTCATATCGGAGTGAGTGAGGGACCTCGATGGGTGTCTCAACCTCTAGCTTGGGGGCAAGCATTGGGAAATAGGCGTATACCCACAGCTGTGCAAAGCAAGAGGGTGACAGTGAGAATACAGAATACAGATAATGCAGAAAGCAGAGTATGGTACAGTGTACAGAAAGTACAAGTGCAGAACAGAAACGAGACTGTGTATGTAGTGTGCAGTATGTGCAGAAAGTGCAAAGCAGAAAGCATAACAGAAAATGTAAAGCTGAACAGTAAAGTATACCTCCTAGACCCTCCAGTAACCGCCTACTATGTTCCCACTCCTGCGGGAGGTCGAGCTCATATAGCAATAGAGGGTAGCAAGGCTGGCATCCCCCAATCATAGTGTCGCACCTGGGACAGGTCCGCTAATGCGCTCAGCAAGTATAGCCTCACTGTGTTCGCTCTGTCGGCGAATAGAGTAGTGTCGAAGAGGAACATAAGGAAGCCTCGAGTGTACTGCTCTATCTCCTCAACCGTCGTAGGCTTTCTCCCTCTAAAATGGTCGGCAAACCAAGTATATCGGACAGAGCTCGATAATCGGTAGACGGGTGGGTGTGCTCCCAGTAGATGCATCCAAACTGCCTCACACTCGCCTATATCAGCATCATATGGGATCGACTGGCCTCCCACCTCAAGGCCTGTTAGCATCGTGAAGTTGAACGGGGTCATCGTCATGTCCCCGGCAGTAGAGAAATGAAAGGAGTTGGTGGTGTCCCACCATCTCTCTTCTAATGCGCCCAAGAAAGTCTGACTCGCGAAGAGACGTGAGAGCCCTAAGCAGAATAGACCAAACCCTGCCTCGTTGATGATCTGCTGGATGCTGTCAGGCAGTTCCAAGTACCACTCCCTCGCCATGGTGGATCCATACCCACGGGTTAAACGGGAGTCAACTTGTATGGATGAGCAAAGATATAGTAGTGTATATGTTCGGAATGAGCAGGAATATAGTGTGTAGTATATATGTTCAGAATGAGCAGAAATACAGTGTGTAGTGTATATGTTCAGAATGAGCAGGAATACAGTGTGTAGTATGTGTGTTCAGAATGAGCAGATGAAATACAGTGCAAAAAGTGCAAACTATGCAAGAAATGTAAAGTACATCGCAAAAAATATAAAAGTGCAGTGTGTACCCCTGGAGCGTCGTGGGACAGATGGGACTCCGGCTCCCGTAACAGTAGGTCCGCGGGTGCGCGCCGTGCAAAGTCAGTAAAATGACGGACTGTACTAGGTGGTAGTACATGTGCCACAGGATGATACGTAGCGGGGTCGAATGGTCGAACTCTGGGCGGTAGCTGAACGTGCTTCGGCTTCCCCTCCATCCCCAGAGGACCCCCGTCGTGTGGCGCGTCGTCTGCCATCTGCAAAGAGGGTGAAAGATAGGAGAAATGAGCAAAATGGGGTCAAAATGCAAAAAGTCAACAAAGAGTCAACTCTCGGGAAGAGAAAAAGTCAAAAAAATCAAAGCCCGGGAAAAGGGCACCAAACTCGAGTCAAATTTGAAAGAAACATACCTCTAATGGTGAAAATGGAGAAAAAGGCTCCAAAAACAACTTTTGTTCGGTTCAAAACGAAGAGAATTGAAAGTTTTTCGCGAATCAACTTTGCGGGGGGCATGGGAAAACGCGTAAAAAGCCCGGATCTAAGAGAAAAATGGGTCTAGGAAGGATGAGAAATGGATTTCGGCAAATGGGTGTGTGAGGAAAAGTGTTTGAGAGTTGAGTTTTTAAAGACCCGTGTGCAAAAGGTCAAAACTGCCCCGAATTTGTGCAACTAGCCGACCGGCTAGTTTTTTTGGCTGACCGACCAGTTAACTAGCCGGCAGCTTTGTCAAGTGGCTGGCAGCTTTGGAAATTGGCTGGCAAGCTTCCAGGGTGTTCGGCAGGTGCCTGGTATTCCTCTTGTGAGTTTTCAGACTGTTTTGAGTCCTTGGTTCCTAAGAAAGTGCAAGAAGAGCCCACTTTTTCAGCTCAAAATATTTCTGTGGAAGTTTCAACTCATGTCTTCGATGTGTAACTCATCATCAGTTGGCATGCACGACGTGTATCCTTTTAGAGTACATTGTAACCCCCCCGAGAGGTAAATCGGAGGTCACAACTGAATCGGTCTTGCCAAGACGTGCATTTCTTTATTGAGCATATTGCATCGAATATGCATTGATATGCACTTTGCACTTGCATTGCTATGCACGTTCCACTTGCATTGTTATGCACCCTTTTCACTTGCATTGATATGCACATTCCACTTGCATTGTTATGCACCGTTTCACTTGCATTGTTACGCACGCTTCACTTGCATTGTTATGCACCTTTTCGTTTGCATTGTATATGCACGCATTTATCTCGTATTGAAATTGTATCTTGATGTAGGGTTGAACATGTGTTTCTACTATATTGTACTTGTCAAAATTTCTCTTTTGTGCAGGCACGATATTGTATGTACGGTTCATTCGAAGCTAATGAAGCCAGACAATATTGTATGTACGGTTCATTTGAAGCTAATGAAGCTAGACGATATTGTATGTATGGTTCATTCAGAGGAATTTCGGGTAAAACCATTCCTCTCCTTTATCCTGTTGGTTAGAGACATTCGGGTACGCCCGGTGTCTCCACCGATATCCTGTTGGTTAGAGACATTCGAGTACGCCCCGTGTATACACCGATATCGTGTTGGTTAGAGACATTCGAGTACGCCCGGTGTCTACACCGATATTCCGTTGGTTAGAGACATTCGGGTACGCCCGGTGTCTACACTGACTTTTTGTTGGTTAGAAACACCGGGGAAGCCCGGTGTTTACACTGACTTTTCGTTGGTTAAAAACACCCAGGGATGCTCGGTGTTTACACTAGCACCGTGTTGAATGCATTTGGGTTGTATGCCCAGTGTTGTTGTTTTTCCTCTCAAGCGTGTGACACGCTGAGAGGTGGTCAGTGTGTGATACGCTAAGAGGTGGTGTTTCCCTCTCCAACGTGTGATATGCTGAGAGGTGGTTTTTCCCTTTCGCGTGTGATACGCTGAGAGGTGTTTGTTTCTTTCCCTCTCTCGCGTGTGATACGCTGAGAGGTGTTTGTTTTTTCCCTCTCTCGCGTGAGATACGGTGAGAGGTGTTTCCCTTCCCTCTCTTGCGTGTGATACACTGAGAGGTGTTTCGCTTGAGACTTCGAGTATTCCCAATAGTTGCTTTTAGCCTTTCCTGCTTGAGGCATTGTTAAGATTGCATAATTTTCTTACATCCTTTCTACTGAAATGTGTGAGACTGTTATATCTTATTCATTTGCTTAAAATGTTGCATTTACCTTGCATAGTACTTGCATTAAGATGTTTCATTACAGCCCTCTTTGCATTATCATAAGTTATGTTCTGCATTGTGCATGCCATTTGCATTTTGCCCCTGCCTGCGGGCGCATCTGTATTGTTATCTTGCCTGTTTGTCTAAGTCTTCAGCCTTGTCAAAAATGAATCGTCTCTGGGCTTTGACATTCACTCCCGTCATTTCATGACTTTCGAGTTCTGTCAAAGGAAGGCAACTGTAGACACCCATTTTTTGACCGACCTTAAGACTCAGACGTCATCGTTTGCGCACTCGATGATTGCGCATGTTTGTGCTGGTTTTGAGTGTCTGTAGGTCTCGGTCGAGCGCCTTATCTTTGAGCCTCTAAACCCTCTGTGTTTTGGCCTTATTTTTAGGCTAAACCTTGGTGCCTCTTGGCTGAAGGAGAGTGGGGCCTTGCCGGCCACTTTTGGCAGTTGCTAGCCACTTTTTCTCCTTGCTAGCTAGTTGGAGTGGTCGACCGGCTAGTTAAAGTGGTCGGCCAGACACTTAATTGGCTGGCAGCCAATTTTCTCCTTTTTTTTGATATTTTCAGATCTTTTGAGCCAGCTGTGGCTCGCTGAACTCATCCTCCATACACGTGTATAGAGGGATGGAGCAAGCTTTTTGGCTTGTTTGTTCTATATAAGGGGAGCTTCTTTCCCCTAATTGAGGGTTCAGATTTTTCAGAGCAAAAATCTCCCTCTCTCTCTAGAATTCTCCCTCTCTCTCTATATTGTGCTATATTGAGCCTTAAAGTGTTGTTTCTTCACACTTTTGTACACAAACACCTAGTCAAACACCTTCACTTTGGAGCTAAGGTCCATTAAAGCTTGATTTGAGGTCTTGGACTTTGTTTTAACTCAGAATTGTTGCTGAAGTTGCTTCATTGTTGCTGTGTTTCAAGGGTAAGACATTTGTCCCTTTTAAGCTTTGTCTTAGTTCATTGCTTTGCCACCTTCGCATGCTACTTTAAGGCTGGTTTTAGCCTCTTAATAACTCTATTTTTAAGGCTTTAAAATGTTGGTTTGAGCCTTGTGTGGTTAGGGGGGTGGTTCCCCTCTTTTGCTCTTTGGCTTGTTAAGCCTCTTGAGCCACCTCTCTAAGCTTTTGAATCACCCCTTGCTTGGCCTTTTTACCATTGAAACTTAGAGGAATTTCAGTGGTAAAAAGTTGTTCTTGTGGTCCAAAATAGGAGAGGGTGATCCCCTCTCCTTGTATTCTTGTTTGCTTGTGTTGGTGGCCTAATACATGAGCATGTATTTCTCCCTTTTTGAAGCTTAGTCCAAGCATGTTTTTGTGACTTTTTGGACCTTCCATAACTCTAATTTTGGTTGGTTTGGTCATTTGTTTCTTGCATCTTACACTTGTAGTGCAATCCTACTTGTTGGCTTAACATGCATCATGCTTTATGCCTCTCATTCTAGCTTACGTTAGCTCTATCTCAGCATGTTTTTGCCATTATTTTAGCATGCCTGAGCTCTGTTTTGAATGATTTTGGCCGTGTGAGACTTGCCTTGTATTGTTGTAGTGTAAAAGGTTTTGACTAATTTTGAGTTTCAAAGTCCCTAGCATGCTTTGCTTGAGTTGTTTGCACGCCTTGGCGTCATTTCTCACATGATTTCAATGCATATAGCATGGTCACACTCTCACATATTCCACTCTTTCAATGCTTTAGAGAGTTGTGCTTTATGCCTTGCTTGCAAGCCAACACGTGTGCATGATTTTCTTAACTTTTGAGTTTCCATTTCTGCATGCTTTTGCTCATATTTTGTCATGCTTTAGGTCTATTTGAAGTAGTCTTGGTCATTTATGCTTTGCTTTGTATAGCTATGGTGTAATTGGTTTGACTAGTTTTGAGTCTCAAAGGCTTTAACATGATAAGCTTGTGTTATTTGCATGTTTTGGCATCATTTAACATGTAATTTCAGAGCATACAGCCTTGTCATACTCTCATGTATATCACTCTTTAATTGTGATTAAGAGTTATGCCTCATGCCTTGTTGATGAGCCAATGCATGAATATCATTTTCTTGCCTTTCATGCTATCATTTCAGAACATTTTGGCCATTGTTTTGGCGTGCATGAGGTCTGTTTAGGGCTGGTTTAGTCCATTGAGCATTGTATTGCATAGTCATAGTATAATACACTTCATTAGCTTTAATGCTTAAGTCTTCTAGCATGTCTTGCATGCATTGCCTACATGATGGAGTCTTGTGCATGCCACTTTAGCATTGAAAGATAACATATGTGTGTTGCATTGCATCGTGTTTGGATCGGATGCTAATCCAAACACAAGAAATACGGGACGTTTCATACTCGAAGTGATTAAACATGTCGCGTTTCTTGGTCGCCAACCCCCTTGATCATGCATGATAGGGTGAAGGCTCTCTTGTGTGTTGTTTGTGCATTCATCAACATCGTGTAAGCCTGGTCCTCGGCCACCATGCATTGAGGTGCTGGAGTGGTGGCTTGAGAGCTGAGTGCCACGCTCCTTTGAGCTTGAGACATGATAAGGAATGTGGTAGTACACACATTTCCTTAGAAATACATTGTTGTGCCTTTATTGTTCTTTGTTGCAGCAAGACCAGAAGCCTGCATAAGCAACTAGCTGACCAACTAGTTTTACTAGCCGACCGGCCAGTGGCACTAGCTGGCCGGCCAATTTTAGTGGCTGGCAGCCCACCAGTAGATCCCTGTGTTGAAGTAAAGGCAATCTGGAGTTTAGCACAATTTTCAGAGACCAAGGCATGTGCAAACGGAGGCAATTGATAGCATGGTAATGGATTTTCGGGATGACGGCAACCGAACATGCATGCCTTCCTCACCTGCGGGACCATCTTCTCTTTATTGCTTTATTAGTTAGTTGCTTCTAGCTATTTCAATGTGTTGTAATTGATTAGCTTAGATAGTTAATTAATTTAATTGCTTTAACTAGCCTAGATTAGCTAGTTGTTCAATTTGTGTTTGTAATAATTAATTAGCTAAGTTAGTTAATTAGTTAGTTTTGTAATAAGTAGCTTAGCTTAGCATAGCTAGTTAGCTTATTATTCGGACCCTCCGTCGAGAGGGCAAATGTTTTAATAAGGGTGCGTGTGTGTGTGCATGTCTTCCAACCCCACGTCTTTCTCCCTTTTACTTATCAGCTTTCGATGGTTAGTTTAGGGCATATTTCAATTAGCATACCTTATGCTATGCATGTTTGCATCATTCATTTGTATTACATGCACCGGGCTCGGCGCATCATTCAAACTGCATTGTATTTCAATATCTATTTGAATACATGTATCAAAGTGGTGCCACTCATATGCCATCTTAGATAGCCGAGCCTACTTAGTTGTATTTTGCATGTGTTGCATTAGGCATTTTGTATAGTTAGGAGCATGCATTGTTTTCTAACTAGTTTTCTATTTTGGCTCGGAGTACACTGTAAGTGTTTATGCTTTAGCATCCTTGCATGAGTGTGAGTATTACCATGATAGAATTCTTGCCATGAGGCTATTTGCTTAAGTGATTAAACTGCATGAATGCCTGTGAATGGAGGCTTTATTACTTGAATTGGAATAATTCATCGAATGTATGTTTTAAGCCCACTTGAGAGTGGCAAAATCATGTTTTCAAGCCCACTTGAGGGTGGCAAATCCGCATTTTTAAGCCCACTAGAGGGTTTGCAATTCAAACCATTTTCGAAAAACAAACATGAGATGTTTTGTTCCAAATTGAGTGGTTTAGTCTATATTTGTGTGTTGTGCGTATCACATAGTAAGATTAGCTAAATAAATTGGAATAAGAACACGTGTTTTCAAAAACAACATATCATGTTTAGTAGAGGCCAATCCTTTGATCGGGCGAGCGAGGGTGCTCATTTCAGGACCTTCCCCTCTCGTACCCAAGTTCCCGAGCCGAGGCAACTTTGGTGATGACGAACACGTGGCCTTAGGCACGAGTCAAGGTTTCCTAAATTTTCCAAAATAAAATATTTAGGTGGCGACTCTGAAATCTGGCAAAGCAGTCCATGTTTGGCGCTTTTTAATTAAAATCGATTTTCCAAAACCAATTGCCGGATTTGGACTCTTTGGTGATTTATCAGTCTTACATCACACTTTGTGAGATTAGATTCAGAACCGTGACAGGAGTCCGAACTGTAGTAACTAGAACCCAGTTCGTGCCCTCTCCGAAAGGGGGGCGCGCGGAGCGAGTTCGGGCGGTCTACAGTAGGCACTGGTCCCCGTGAACACCTTCTGTGGGCTGTTGAGGCTTTGAAGGCTGAAGGGCTGAACAATTAGGAAGTGTTCACAGTTGTTACAAAGACTGTTGATAGCATTTTTACCACTCAGGATGAGAGCATTCTAAATCAAGGGGCAAGCCGAGAGAAGGGCTGTCATACTAGAAACACCCCTTTCCACTCTAATCCTACACTCGGAAGAGATCATTAAACCCAGCCAGCACCTGCCAATCCCTTTGCTGGTACATCCAAAACTCCACAAACCTCGAGTCACCAACCTCGAGGCCAGAGAGTCTTCGCCCCACTTTATATGTCCTTATCCAAAGCCATGGGCGTGTTGATAAAAAAAGGGCATCTGAAGCTCCTGGAGCTGCGGCCGTTGCCCAATAACCTTCCTCCCTCACACAACCCAGCCAAGTACTGCGCTTTCCACTAGCAGTACGGTCATGACACTGACCTCTGCTTTAGACTTTGTCCTGAAATTCAAGATCTGATTGATAAAGAGGTCATCGTCGCACTAGGTCCAGCAAAGTCTATTGGCACTGGATCGATGAATTTGGGGGATAATGTGATGTGATCGGGGGATGAATCACCTACGGATGGCGCTCAGTTTACTCCAGATGTGATGGATGACACGCACTACTTTAAGCAACTTGCGAATACTGTTTATTTTACTTTCTGACTTGGGTATTGAGTCAGTTGTGTTGTATTGAGTCAGTCTTTTTGTACTGAGTCAGTCGAGTCTGTCTTGTTTTATCGAATCAGTCCTGTTGTGTCAGAGTCAGGTGATTTCGGGGGTGTTACCTCGAATATCACTAGCTTGTTTTGTGTTAGTCTTTTGCACTCTTTCTTTTGCGTCTGTTTCTGCCGTTGAGCTAGTTGTGCCAAAAGATTTAAATGAAACAACAGTGATTTTTGCCCTTTTGCCTCTGTTTCTAACTTTGAGCCAGTTGTGCCAGAAATCTAAATGAGACGGCAGTGCTTTTCACCTACTTTTTTGTGCCTTGAAATCATTGCATTGACCTAAGTTTCTCAAAACTTTTTTAACACTTTGATGAAAACAAAGAGGAAGAAATTTCTTAGGATTTGCAAAAATTGATCAATTGAGAGAAAGCAAGGCATGCTAAGCCCTTAATGAATGAGATCATGTTTGTTAATGTGAGTACTAAGAAGGATCCTGGCTTGATCTAGATTGGTTCTGCATTGTCTTCAGCGCGAACGACTAGTCACTTTTCTTAAAAGATTTCAAAAAATGTTTTGCGTGGTCTTGCGAAGACCTATGTGGAATCGCTCTTGAGATTGTGCAGCATAGGATTATTCTTAGCCTCGAGACTCGTTCGTTTTTGCTTTCAAACCTGGAACCTTGACTCAGAATGTTCAACGGTCAACCACAATATGAGGCTTGCATAGCCAGATTTGAAGTAGCCCATGAACTAGGGGCAAGAAGGTCAGATTGATCAAAGAAAGCTTGTAAAGCTAGATCAGAAGTAGCCCTTGAACTAGGGGCAAAAATGTCAGATGTGCTCAAAGATTCAAAAGATCGGTCATTCCGCAAACCAAGACTGGGAAGAAAGCCAAATTCCAGTAGCTGGAAGAAGAAATTATTGCTGAAGGATAACCGAGTTCCTATCCGCAACACTAGGGGAAAATTCAGACTCGGTTGGATGGATTCCTACATCATCGCAAATAGCAGCCATTCTCCTGGATTCAAATGGCTTTGAGATCCTATAACCGATCAACATGAAAAAGTTAAACTTTTTATCCTTGAGAGGCTCGCTAGGCTGAAAACCCAGAAGGGCGATCCAAGCAAAAGTTAGAACAAAGAAAAGAACAAAAAAAGAAGAAAAGGAAAAAAAAAAGAAAAGAAAAGAAAAGAAAAAAATAAAAGATGAAAAGAAAAAGAAAAGAAGAAAAGAAATGAAAAGAAAAGAAAAACAGTGCTCGCAAGGTTGAAAACCCAAAAGGGCGGCCTTGGCAAAAGTTAGAGCGTAAAAGGAGAGTGTCAACACCTGAGTGAACCTCAACTCGGAACTACGTCAGGCCTGATTCCCTTGTTTGGGATACGTAGGCAACTTCATCCTGAAGTTCGGCCCCAATCATTTTCAGCCTGCTTGGTTCATCCATATTGATTGGTTTATCCTTGTTCAACTCGGCTATCTCGTCCATGTGAAGTGGCTCATCTTCATGATCATCTTCGTTTAGACTCAGTTGTCCTACTCTGTTAGAAGATTCAGCTGCAAGACAATTCAAGTTCAGATCTGAGGTTGTGCATCTCAAGAGTAGATACTGTGTTGGTCGAACAATGGCCATTTGCAAAAACAGTTTTGAGGATTTTTAGTGAGGTTGACTAGTTTTCTCGAAAATTATTCCATTTTTTCCAAAACAGGACCGTTTCTTGGACCTAAAAAAGGAAAATGTTTCAGTGCTCATAGCCTGACTTGTATGATTTCAAATTAGAAAATCGAACAACTATGTTAATCTAACTCTCATATTGATCAAAATTGTTTTAGTAGAAAGCCAAAAGAAAAAATAGTCAAAATGATGAACTAGGGGCACAGTTGAGTCAGGTTTTCTATCTTTTCCCCGTTGTCACCATACTTGCCAGAATAGGGCACCATACTTGCCAGAAAAGGCACCATACTTGCCAGAAAGGGCACCATATTCGGTAGAAAGGGCACAACTGAGGTTAACAAACAAAGGGCCAAAAGCGCTCTCATCCCCCGAGTAGCGAGGTATCAAGCTCAGTGCGAAGCACGAATTGGAATGGAGCAGGATATTCCACTCCCTCTTCTGGACAGGTATGATCTTATCAAAACTGGCCAAGGGTGTTGTCAACCGATGTCAGATCTACTGCACATCCAGTCGCAGATCTACTGCACATCCAGTCGCATCACAACCCCTCTGTGGGAGAAGTTCACTAGTTGTGAGTGAAAGAAAGAGAATCTAGTAGAATACTAGGGGCAAGAGCCCACAACTTCCTGTTTATCCATCAATCAACTAGGGGAGGGATAAAAAATAAGAGAGAATGAAGAATAGAGATATGTGTGCTGAGAGAAAAAGTGAGGAAAGGGTTTTTCAGAAAAATAGAGATTGAGTGCCAGAGTGATGTGAGAATCACAAATGAGAAAGGGTGGGAAACAATATCCGAAGAAATAGGCTCCTCGTGAATTGAAAGGTCTCCTACCGATGGATAGCGGAGTGTTCGTTTGTTGTGTTTGTTGTTTTTGTTTGTCTCGATTCTTGTTTTGAGTCGTTTTGAGTGTCAATAGATGTGTTTAGGTTGTTTTACCTTTGTTTTTCCTTTGTTGAGTTGTTTAGGTTGTTTTACTTCCGTTTCCTTTTTGTTGAGTCATTTTGACTGTGGTCAGTCTTAGGCTCAATACCCAGTTGAGAACTCATTTCTCAATTTCAAAAAATAAATTGTTTTGTGCTCGGAGTGCCGTGCCATTCTCCACATATGTGCAAAACAGGATTTCTTTTTTCATAAACCGCAGGGTTCAACCCAGGTCATGCAAGAACAACAAAATAAAGGCCTATCTAAAGCTACTTAGGTTCCGAACTGCAAAGCAAAAGAAAAGAGGGAAAATTGGAGCATCTGAGTGCGTTTCAACTTCAAAAAATTCTGTGATTACATTCCGGGTGTACCTTCTCAAGCCTCGTCGTTTCTCTAGAGTATGAGTGTACCTCGACCCCAAGTGTAAGTCCGCTTCCAGTTAGAATGGCAATTAAAGCAGTATACAGATGTTACCCCTCGCCAATATGAACGAGATGTATCCTTTTTGAGCTGAGCATGTTGCGAAGTCCTCTGAGAGGCATGATATTGTATGTACGGTTCATTTAGAGAAGTTTCGGATAAGATCGTTTATGTCTCGGTAAGAGAACACTTGTTCATTTTGTGTATCTATTACACATGCTCACTTTGTGTATCTATCACATGTTCACTTTGTGTATCTATCACACATGCTCACTTTGTGTATCTATCACACGTTCGCTTTGTGTATCTATCACACATGTTCACTTTGTGTATCTATTACACATGCTCACTTTGTGTATCTATCACATGTTCACTTTGTGTATCTATCACACATGCTCACTTTGTGTATCTATCACACGTTCGCTTTGTGTATCTATCACACATGTTCACTTTGTGTATCTATCGCACTTGTTCATTTTGTGTATCTATCACACATGTTCACTTTGTGTATCTATCACATGTTCATCTTGTGTATCTATCGCACATATTCATTTTGTGTATCTATCACACGTTCACTTTGTGTATCTATCACACATGCTCACTTTGTGTATCTATCACACATGTTCATTCTGTGTATCTATCGCACATCTTCACTTTGTGTATCTATCGCACATGTTCATTTTGTATATCTATCGCACATATTCACTTTACTTTGTGTATCTATCGCACATGTTCACCTTGTGTATCTATTACATATGTTCATTTTGTGTATCTATCGCACTTGTTCATTTTGTGTATCTATCACACATGCTCACTTTGTGTATCTATCACACGTTCGCTTTGTGTATCTATCACACATACTCACTTTGTGTATCTATCACACGTTCGCTTTGTGTATCTATCACACATGCTCACTTTGTGTATCTATCACACGTTCGCTTTGTATATCTATCACACATGTTCACTTTGTGTATCTATCGCACTTGTCCATTTTGTGTATCTATCACACATGTTCACTTTGTGTATCTATCACACGTTCGCTTTGTGTATCTATCACACATGCTCACTTTGTGTATCTATCACATGTTCGCTTTGTGTATCTATTGCACATGTTCATTTTGTGTATCTATCGCACATGTTCACTTTGTGTATCTATCGCACAATAATCTCACTCTGTACATCTACTGCACAATAATCTTGCTCAGTCCACTTATCACAAAATCATTTGTTTTGTTTATGCTCCTTGTATCATTACTTGCACTGTCTTGTGCACTCCTGGTCTAGGAGACCTAAAATCCTCTAAAGGTGTAATTCTTTTGGTGTTTGTCATGCCCGAACGACTTCCGGTGGTCTGGTATAGCCACCTGCCTGTGTTTGCGGTGAGTTCCTAAGAGATCAACTGCGATGGTGGAAACTAGAGTTCGAATGGCCAAGTCCTAGAATGCAAAGGTCCGGAATTTCGAGACTAAAGTCTGGTTTAAATACCCAGGGGTGTATCCCTAGCTTGAAATCTGTATGGAAGGCCCATAGGTTAAGGTAGTGGGTATGCGCCTCAATTCTGGATACTGAACCAACCTAGTCTGTCACCGTGTTGAAGAATAGGGAAAGCTGCGACCATAGTCAGGAAGA
Organism: Camellia sinensis; assembly: GCF_055761805.1. NCBI lineage: Eukaryota > Viridiplantae > Streptophyta > Magnoliopsida > Ericales > Theaceae > Camellia > Camellia sinensis. Next base: position 117,336,194 of record NC_138974.1, read on the forward strand.
AAAGTATTACTGTGGTTTGGAAGTGCAACCAAGAAGAAGAAGGAGATCCCCAGCAGCATAAGGTGAGTCATCGCCGATTGCCCCTCTAAGGTGCTTTCACTTCCTAGCTACATTGCATTTTGTTATCTATCATGTCTATTGCCTTGCATATAGAATTTATCGCATGCATCTACTGCATTATCCATTTTATCGCCTGCATCCTTTCCATGCTAAGCTTAGTTTGGCATGTGCCCATACTTTCCTTCGTTGAAGCATGGTTCTGTGTTAATGTGTACGCGCCTATTCCACTAAGAGAATTGTGGTCTGAGGGTGTCGGCACCTTTTCTGTGTTAGACGTAGTCTAGTTTTGTGTTTATACCTTTTCTAGGTAGAAATGTGGTTTGGCTTGCACCTTATTCACTGCATCCATTGCATCCATCGCATCGTGGTTTGTTTTGTTGCATTCAGCGTGCAGGATCACGATCTTTCCTCAGCAGATCATTCCTCACTTATATCATGCCACCCAATTACTTGTATTCTTTCTGCGAAATACATAGTTTTGCCTATGCACACACCTATCCCACTAAGAGAGTTGTGGTTTGAGGATTCCGGTACCTTTTTTATGTTAAAAGTAGTCTGATTTTGCATCTCCATCTCTTTATGATATTTGTGTGGTTTTGCACTGCTTGTGGTTTGATAATTCAGTTACATTATATACCACGTGCATTGTTTCGTTGCATAGCATATCGTCTATATTGTTATATTGTGTATCATTTTGCATCTTGCCCCTGAACTATGCTGGTTTGATTCCTTGCAAAGGAATATGTAGGTAGCCTGTGGGCGCAACCATTAGTTTATGTATTTGCATTTTATTTGTTTGCCCAAGTCTTCCGCCTTGTCAAAAATAGGTCGTCTTTGGGCTTTGACATTCACTTACGTCATTTCATGACTCTGAGCTCTGTCAAAGAGGGACAACTGTAGACACCCCATTTTTGATCGCCCTTAGGATTTGGGTGCTACTGATTGTTTACTTGATGATGAAAGTTGTGCAGTGCAAAGGTTCGATTTCTTCGGCAAGAGGAGAGTCAAATCCAAACCTCACACCTCATTTTTGGGCTAAAATGATTTTGACCAAAGATTTTAGACCTTAAAACCATCTCTTTCAAAATATTTTTGAAACAAAGTTCCTACGATGTTCCGACGCTCACATTTTGTTAAATGTTGCGCTTTTCGGTAAATCGAGCAAGGACAAAGTGGAAATGAATGAAAGAGAGGTGAACTCTTTGAAAAATCTTTCAAAACACCTTACTTAGGAATGTGGAGTTGAGGAAAATTGGAGAAGAGGGAAGAAACCAAGTTGGGGAAGAAGTTGGGCATGAATCGTTAAGAGAGAGTCGAGCGGTCCTCGCTAAATTAGGCCTATCCCTTTTTATACATGGATTTCAGCTATGAGGCCACCACCATTGGAAATAAGACTTCCGGGGCTTCATTTTTCACTCAAGAATCTCCTAAAACAGAGGCCAGATGAGGGAGATATGATTGGTTGAAGTTGGGCATCAATCCGGTTAGGATTGAAACTGAGCAGTCTTCACTAAATGAGGGATATCTCTTAGCACACTTGGAATTTTGATGTTTGGTTTCCACCATTGGAAAGCTTACTTCCGGGGCTTCAATTTGGACACAAGAATGACCTGAAAAGAAGTCCAGATGAAGGAGATATGCCTATTTGAAATTGGACCTGCAGAGCACAATTTGCAGTCGGCCACGGAAGTGGCCAGTCGGCTATCATTAGTAGCAGGTTGGCCAAAAATGTCCAGAAAACTTAGAATTTGAAGATATTTTGGTCCAGCTGTCTTCCAAATGCTCCAGTTGTCTCTATATTCAGATATTTCGACCAAGGCTCTCATTTTTGCTATATATGAAGGCAATATCTATCATTATAGAAAGTTAGCAATTTTGGGGAGCTTCTCTCTCTAAAATCTCTCTCTCTCTCTCTCTCTAATTTTTGGAGCAAAATCTCTGTCTCTCTCTCTCTCTAGAAGCCTCTCTCTCTTCCTATATTGTGCATAGAAGTGAGAATTTCCTACACTCTTGCAAAGAGACCCTAGACCAAACATCTCTACCTTGTTGCTGAGGTTCTTGGAGGTCTTATTTGAACTCTTAAAGCTGGTTTTAGCTCAAAGTTGAGGCTGTTTTGCTGCTGTGCTTCAAGGGTGAGCATCTCCCTCTTTTAAGCTTATTCTTGTACACAATCTTGGCCACCTTTGCATGCTGATTTTGGCCTAGTTGTCAACTACAAAAACCTCTATTTTTAAGTGTTTAAAATGATGGTTTGAAGCCTCTTTGAAGTTAGGGCTGGTCCACCCTACTTTGTTGCTTATTTGCTAGTGTTGAGCCATCTTTTAAGGCTTTTGAGTTCATCTCTTTTTGGCCTTAAAACCACTGAATTCCAGAGGAATTTCAGTGGTGGAAAGTTGGTTTTGAGGTCCCAAATAGGAGGGGGTGGTCCCCCATTCCTCTTGTCTTGTTTGCATGTGTTGATGGCCTAACAAGTGAGCATGCTTTTCTACCCTTTTGAAGCTTGGTTTAAACATGTTTTTACCACTGATTTGCCATGCTATAACTCTATTTTTGGCTGGTTTGGTCACCTCTTGCATGCTTCTTGCACTTGTAGTGTAATCTTGCTTACTAGTCTAGCTTGTGTGATGATTTAGCCTATCATTCTAGCATGTGTTGGCCATACTCCAGCATGCTTTTGGCCTTGTTTTAGCATTCTTGAGGACTGTTTTGAGTGGTCTTGGTCCTTTGGGACTTGCTTTGTATAGCTATAGTACAATTGCCTTAACTAGCTTTGAGTTTTAGGGCCTCTAGCATGCTTTGCTTGTAATGTTTGCATGATATGGCATCATTTAGTATGTGATTTCAGAGCATATTCCTTTGTCACACTCTCACATATTTCACTCATTCATTGCTTTTGAGAGGTGTGCTTTGAGCCTAGTTTATGGCCTAACAAAGGAGCATGATTTTCTTGCTTGCCATGCTTCAATTTCAACATGTTTTGGACATTGTTTTGGCATGTTTTAGCTCTGTCCAGAGCTGGTTTGGTTGTTTAAGCTTGGTATTGCATGCCTCTAGTGTAGTGTCTTTAACTAGTCATGGTGTTTTTGGTTCTTAACATGCATTGCATGGTTGTTTGCATGATTTTAGTATATTTTGCATGCCATTTTAGTGCTGAAATATATGCCATTGCACTCCATTAATTCACTCTTTCATGTGTTTTGAAAGTAGTCTTAAGTCCCTTGTTGGCTTGAACATGGAATTGAGGCTCTCATGCCTAATGGTTTTAGCCTTCTCTTGAGGGTTTCTACTAACCAAAAGCATGAGGCTTCTTTCATGCTCAAGGCATTTGTGGCTTAGGCCATCTTTCCAATTAGAGGACTTTCACATTGGACATTAACCGGTTAAAGAATGATTCAGTAAGCTAAAATGTGTAAACAAGAATGAATCAAGTAAAACATGCAAGATAAGCATGTTATGTGTTGCATTGCATTGTGTTCAATCGGACGTTATATTGAATACGAGGAAGATTGGTCCATTTCATACTCAAAGTGATGAAATGAGCCAATCTCCTTGGTCGCTGTCACCCTTGATCATGCATGATAAGGTGGTGGCCTTTTAAGTCTTATGTGCGCATTCATTGAGCTTTGTACAAGTTTGGTTCTTTGGCCATCATGCATGAAAATGCTTGATTGGTGGCTTGAGAGCCGAATGTCACACTCCTTTGAACTTGAGAAATGATAGGGAGTGTGGCAGTACACACATTTCCTTGCAAATACATTGTCATGCCTCTGTTTGCTTTCTATTGCAGCAAAAGGAGGAAATTCAGGGAAGTAGTGGCTGACCGGCCATCAAAGCCAGCCGACCGGCCACCAACGCAGCCCACCGGCCATCAGTAGTGGCCGATGACCACCATTTCAGCCCTCAGTATGTTCTTAAGATCAAACAGAAGTAGTCTGGAAGTTGGCATAATTTTTAGAGGTCTAAAGGTGTGCAAACAGAGGCATCTTGAGGCAAGGCGGTGGATTTCCGGGAGGACGCAACTGAGCATGCATATCTCTCTCGCCCGCGAGGCCATTTATCGCTTTGTTAGCTAGATGTAGTTAATTACATATGTTGTAATTAATTAGTTTAAATTGTTTTGTAATATTTTAATTAGTTTAGATTAGCTAGTTATTCAATTCGGTTTGTAATTAATTATCTAGAATAGTTAATTAGTTGGTTTGTAATAAATGGCTTAGCTTAGCGTAGCTAGTTAGTTTATCCATTCGGACCCTCCTTCGAGAGGGCACAATGTTGTAATAAGGGTGCGTGCGTGTGCGCATGTCTTCCAACCCCACATCTTTCTCCCTTTTATTTAATCGCTTTCGGTGGTTAGATTAGGGATTATATTTTAATTAGCATACCTTATGTTTGCATGCGTGCATCATTCATTTGTCTTGCATGCACCGGGCTTGACGCATCATTCAAACTGCATCGTATTTCAATACCTATTTGAATACATGTACCAAATTGTTGCAATCATATGCCATATTAGATAGCCGAGCTTATTTAGTTGCATTATTGCATGTGTTGCATTAGTCATTTTGTATAGTTAGGATCATGTATAATTTCTAACTAGTTTTCTGTTTTGGCTTGGAGTACACTGTAAGTGTTTACGCTTTAGCATACTTGCATGAGTGTGAGTGATTGCCATAATAGCATGCTTGCCATGAGGCTATTTGCTTAAGTGATTAAACTGCATGAATGCCTGTGGATGAAGGCTTTATTGCTTGAATTGGAACAATTCATCAAATGTGAGTTTCAAAGCCTACTTGGTTGTGGCAAATCATGTTTTAAGCCCATTTGAGGGTGGCAAATCCGCGCTTTAGCCTACTTGCGAGTAGCACTTTCAAATCATTTTCGAAAACAAACATGAATTGTTTTGTTCAAATTCTTGTGATTGAGTCTTTACTTGTATGCTGTGCGTATCACGCAGTAATGTTAGATTAATAGCCAGAATATGAACACATGTGTTTATAAAATAACATATCATGCTTAGTAAAGGCCGATCCTTTGATCAGGCGAGCGGGGGTGCTCATTTCAGGACCTTCCCCTCTCGTACCCAAGTTCCAGAGTCGAGGCAACTTTGGTGATGACGGACACGTTGCCTTAGGCACGAGTCAGGGTTTCCTAAATTTCTCAAAAATAAAATATTTAGGTGGCGACTTTGAAATTTGGCAAAGTAGTCCATGTTTGGCGCTTTTTGATAAAAATCAATTTTTCAAAATGATTTGCCGAATTTGGACTCTTTGGTGATTTGTCAGTCTTACATTGCACTTTGTGAGATTAGATCCAGAACCGTGATAGGAGTCCGAACTATAGTAGCTAAGAACCCAATTCGCGCCCTCTCTGAAAAGGGGGGCGCGCAGAGAGAGTTCGGGCAGTCTACAGATACTGGTGCATCGCATTCTTTTATATCCTCTGCTTGTGTTAAGTCATTAGAACTTGTATGTGAACCCTTAGAAACTTCTTTAAGTGTAATATCACCTATGGAAGGGTGCGTTTGGATAGGGTTGATCTGTAAGGATTGTAAGATAGAAGTCTCGGACCTACGCCTGACTTGCAACCTGTGCATCATAGTGATGTCGGGCTTCGATATCATTTTGGGCATGGACTGGTTATCCACCCATTGAGCGGTGATCGATTGCCGTCAATAGAAGGTAGTGGCTCTTGCGCCTGACGAAACACACTTCTAGTTTAAGTGGGATAGGAAAGATTCCCTAACTTCAACAAAACGTAGGACACAGTGGCACAATCAACTTGCGGCTAGGGTAGCAACTTTAATTTTAAATGAGGAGGACCAAGCAGAATTAGAACTTCCACGAGTAGGATGCGAATATACAGATGTATTTCCAGAGGAATTATTGGGATTGCCACCAACCCGGGAGGTAGACTTTAGTATTGAGCTAGAACCTGGAACTACTCCAATATATATGGCCCCATATCGTATGGCACCGACAGAACTACGAGAACTAAAGACACAACTGCAGAAGTTGATTGAAAAAGGATTCACTAGGCCAAGTACTTCACGGTGGGGGGCGCCCGTTCTATTTTCTAAAAAGAAGGATGGGTCTTTAAGACTATGCATCGATTACTGTCAACTCAACCAAGTCACGATCAAGAACTGGTACCCGCTCCCAAGGATTGATGATCTTTTTGATCAACTTAGTGGCTCAAAGTATTATTCAAAGATCGATCTCAGGTCAGGTTACCATCAACTACAAGTCATGGATGAGGATATACCAAAGACTGCCTTTTGAACTAGATATGGTCACTACGAGTTTGTAGTAACGCCCTTCAGACTAACCAACGCGCCAGCAGTATTTATGAGCCTAATGAACAAAATCTTCACACCATATCTTGACCAGTTTGTAGTGGTGTTCATTGATGATATTTTGGTATATTCAAGGATTGAGGAAGAGCATGAGCAACATTTAAGGATTGTTCTTCAAGTTCTTAGGGAAAATCAACTGTATGCCAAGGCAAGTAAATGTGCGTTCGGGTTAAAAGAAGTGAAATTCTTAGGACATGTAGTGTCTAAAAATGGGGTCGCATTGGATCCAACCAAGGTAGAAGCAGTCTTAGATTGGAGACAACTGAAAATTGTGTAAGAAATTTGCAATTTCTTGGGATTGGCTGGTTACTACCAAAGGTTCATTCAAGGTTTCTCCAAACTAGCCAGACTAATGACTTGTTTGACGTAGAAGGGAGTAAAATATGAATGGAATGAAGCTTGCGAAAAAAATTTCAAAGAGCTAAAGAAAATATTAACTAGTGTGCCAATTTTGATCATCCCGAAACGAAAAGTGGGGTACACTATGTATTGTGATGCATCTAAGGAAGGGTTAAGCTGCATGCTCATGCAAAATGGAAAGGTAGTCACATATGATTATAGGCAGTTGAAACCACATGAGCAAACTATCCAACGCATGACTTGGAATTGGTGGCCATAGTTTTTGCTCTGAAACAATGACGACATTACTTGTATAGGGAACAATTTGAAATTTTCACAGATCACAAGAGCTTGAAGTATCTATTTACACAGAAGGACCTTAACTTGAGACAGAGATGGTGGATGGAGTATCTTGAAGATTTCCAGTTCACTCTCTCATATCATCCCAGTAAAGCCAATGCAGCGACAGACGCGCTGAGTCGCGAGAGTAGGGAAATGATAGCTAAATTAGCCATAAAGGAATTGGATATGGTTAAGACGCTCAATGAATTTGGAATTCAGGTAAAGACTCAAGATACGAAGGTATACCTTGGTGCATAGAATGTGATGCCTAATTTAATAAATGAGATCATGGAGGCCTCGAAGCACGATCAAGAAGTAGCCTATGTTCAGGGACTTTTGGAGTTAGGAGAACCAATGCTCGATTGGGCAATTCACCCCAATAAGAGTTTAAGATATCAAGGTAGATTGTTTGTGCCAAGTGACAAGTTGCTTAGAGAAAAAGTACTTAAGGAATGTCATTGCTCCGTATTTGTGGTACACCTAGGAGGGACTAAAATGTACCAAGATTTGAAAAGGTAGTATTGGTAGAGCAAAATGAAGAAGGACGTGGCTAAATTTGTAGCAAGATGTCTAGCATTCCAGCAAGTGAATGTAGAACATCAAAAACCAGGAGGAACGTTGCAGCCCCCGCTAATAGTTGAATGGAAATGGGAGCACGTGATAATGGACTTTGTAACTAGGTTGCCCAGGACACCCAAAGGGCATGATGCTACATGGGTAATAGTGGATTGCCTCACTAAGTTAGCACATTTCTTACCCTATAAGATAACCGACACTGTAGAGTCCATGTGTAAGCTCTACATTAAGGAAATCATTTGACTACAAGGAATTCCTGTATCCATTGTATCAGATCATGATCTACGATTCACCTCTCATTTTTTGGGAAGTCTGCATGAAGTTTTGGGTACCGAATTATGTTTCAGCACCGCTTTTCATCCACAAATAGATTGACAATCTGAGCACATCACCCAGACACTCGAAGATATACTGAGAGTTTGTGTAATGGATTTTCAAGGAAGTTGGGAGCGACACCTACCCTTAATTGAATTATACTATAACAATAGTTTTCAAGCCAACTTTGGTATCACGCCTTTTGAAGCATTGTATGGGCGACCTTGTAGATCAAAGATTTGTTGGACTGAAGTAGGTGAAGCAAACCTAATAGGACCCAAACTTGTCCTAGAGATTACTGAGAAAGTCAAACTGATCCAACAACAGTTAAAGACTGCTTAAGACCGTCAAAAGAATTACGCAGATAGGAGGAGAAGACAACTGATATTCGAAGTAGACGACCACGTGTTCCTAAAAGTGCAACCTAGGTGCGGAATCATACGTTTTGGAAAGAAATGAAGCTATCACCACGGTATATTAGACCATTCAAAATACTAGAGAAGGTGGGTGAAGTGGCAAATTGACTAACTCTACCCTCGCAGTTAGCAAGGATACATAATGTCTTTCATGTATCTATGTTGTGAAAATACGTCGCTGATTTATTGCATGCCATTAATTGTGAAGGAATCAGTCTCGACAAGGATGTTACCTTTGAAGAAGGACCTGTAGCAATACAAGATAGTTGAGAGAAGAATCTTAGGGGCAAGACAGTTCATTTAGTGAAGGTGATCTAGTGTCATCGAGGGATTGAAGAGTCAACTTGGGAACGCAAAGACAAAATGAAGGCAAACTGCCCCCAACTGTTTGAAAGCAATGTATAGTTAAATTTCAAGGATGAAATTGTTTTAAGGGTGATAGGTTGTGAGGCCTCTAAAATTTATTTTCTTAAAAGTCCCATACTTTTAAATTATTTCTTTGAAGTCTCTCAATTTCTTAATTAATTACAATTTTAACCCTAGGATCAAAATACACGCACCAACTAAAAACTCGTAAACCCTAATCAGTTTCGATAACTTAGGAATCGTTTCTAATATCCTAATACTGATTAATTGACTCCCTAAATATGAAATTACCACACTTGAACACCCTAGATTTTTTCCGGTTTGGTATTCTTTTTATTCGAAACAAGAAATCCAATCCAAATTAGATTCTCTAACCCTAATTTAGTTTAATTCTACACTAAAATAAATGTTTCAATTAAAAAATTAAATCCAAAGCCCTCACATTTTATTAAATCGCTAATTGACCCCAAACTAGTACTACTACATATACATATACTTGTATCTTAAACCTATTTTATACACTATATTTTGAACCTTCCAACGATTGTACACAAGAAAAAAAAAATAATTTCCTGAAATCTCCCCCATATGGCCAACCACCCAAGGGAAGAGAAATGAATACAATTTTTCAAACATAATCCACGAATTCATGGAAAAAGCTTGCTAGTACCCCCAAAACATGGAACTTTGCTTCCACCCTAAGTTCAATCCTAACCAACGCCTAACTAGATCATGATTATTTGCATACTTAAGGCCTCTAATCATTCACTATTTCATTAAGTTCCAAGTAAATCCAAAATATCCAATCCATTTCAATCCAATGGATACTTTAGACCTTTTCCACCAATTCTATTATATATACAACCTCTCCCTTAGCATTTTTCACACAAGAAAACACACACAGATAGCCTATTTGACTGAGAGGAAGAGAGGGCAAGAGAGTGAGCTTGGTGGAGGAAAGAAGAGGAAGAGAAGGTTTCACATCAAACCAACCAACCCTCAAGTAAGCCACATCACCATCTCTCCTTCTATTTCCTTTCTCAAATACATGTTATTAGAGATTTAAAATCATATTTTAAGATGTGTTGCAATGCTGTTCTTGTGTTCAAAGTTGATTAATTGGGCTCTGATCCTTTTTCTACTCACATTTCCTCGTAATAGATGCAAAACTACATTTTTCTTCCCATATCCCACATTATTTCCAAACGCATACCATCACTCTAAAAATATGGGTTATTGATACATTATTTAGTATGTTTTCATCACAAAAGAAGTGAAAATTTTCTCTTCGTTGGCCTCCTTTCTCACCAACCTTCTTATTTTGAATATTGTGCATGAAAAACCCGTTTTATAGCCAACTTTCGAACATTCTAGAAAAATGTAGAAATATCTCCTAGACCTCAATTTTATGTCCAAAACATCCTTAAAGAGTTAGCTTTCAGGAAAAATTGGTTTCATTGAAAAATAGTGAGCGATTTGTAAGAAAACCCGATTTTCGTAACGGTTGATGAATCTAGACAGCGCTGGTGTGTTTTTTAAATAACTAACAATATAGAAAAGCAATTCCATTTTCAATTTTTTTTTTTTGAAAACTAGATAAAATTCTCTACAAACCACAAGAAGGCTAGGCTCGGTGTAGACGTCCCCGAACGCCCCGAGAGAAATCCCGTTTTGTTCATTTGGGGCTCACTACAGTTCGGACTCAAATGTCACGGTTCATAATTTGATCTCGCAAAGTGCAATGCAAGATTGATAAATCACCAAAGAGTCCAAGTCCGACAAATCGTTTTGGAAAATAGATTTTTAGAAAGAAGTGCCAAACATAGACTGCTTTGCCAAATACAGAGTTGCCACCTAAATGTTTAATTTTTGGGAAATTTAGGAAACCCTGACTCGTTGCCTAAGGCCACATGTCCATCATCACCAAAGTTGCCTCGGCTCGGGAACTTGGGTACGATTGGGGAAGGTCAGCTATGAGCACCCCCGCTCGCCCGATCAAAGATCGGCCACTACTAAACACGATATCTCGTTTTTGAAAACACATGCGTTCTTATTCTGATTAATTAGCTAGAATTACCATGTGATGCGCGTAGCAAAACAAGTATAGACTAGATCGCCTAATTTGGAACAAAGCATCGCATATTCGTTTGTTTGGAAAATGATTTGAAGTTTGCTACTCGTAAGTACATATCTGCCACTGCGCAGGACAATCCGTATAGGTGTTCGAGTGTTGAACCGTAATGCGCAAGAAATGGTATGTAAACCCCGTATTTACATATCTGCCACTGTGATGGAGAATCCGTATAGGTGTTCGAGTGTTCGAACCGTAATGCGCAAGAAATGGTATGGAAACCCCGTATTTAGATATCTGTCACTTTGCAGGAGAATCCGTATAGGTGTTCGAGTGTTCGAACCGTAATGCGCAAGAAATGGTATGGAAACCCCGTATTTACATATCTGCCACTGTGCAGGAGAATCCGTATAGGTGTTCGAGTGTTCGAACTGTAATGCGCAAGAAATGGTATGGAAACCCCGTATTTACATATCTGCCACTATGCAGGAGAATCCGTATAGGTGTTCGATTGTTCGAACCGTAATTTGCCAGAAATGGTATGTAAAACCCATATTTACATATCTGCCACTGTGCAGGAGAATACGTATAGGTGTTCGAGTGTTCAAACCGTAATGCGCGAGAAATGGTATGGAAACCCCGTATTTACATATCTGCCACTGTGCTGGAGAATCCGTATTGGTGTTCGAGTGTTCGAACCGTAAGGCGCAAGAAATGTTTTGTAAACCCCGTATTTACATATCTGCCACTGTGCAGGAGAATCCATATAGGTGTTCGAGTGTTCGAACCGTATTGCGCAAGAAATGGTATGTAAACCCCGTATTTACATATCTGCCACTGCGCAAGAGAATCCGTATAGGTGTTCGAGTGTTCGAACCGTAATGCGCAAGAAATGGTATGTAAACCCCGTATTTACATATCTGCCACTGTGCAGGAGAATCCGTATAGGTGTTCGAGTGTTCGAACCGTATTGCGCAAGAAATGGTATGTAAACCCCGTATTTACATATCTGCCACAGTGCAGGAGAATCCGTATAGGTGTTCGACGTTCGAACCGTAATGCGTGAGAAATGGTATGTAAATCCCGTATTTACATATCTGCCACCGTGCAGGAGAATCCGTATAGGTGTTCGAGTGTTCGAACCGTAATGCGTGAGAAATGGTGAGTAAACGCCGTATGTACATATCTGTCACTATGCAGGAGAATCCGTATAGGTGTTCGAGCGTTCGAACCGTAATGCGCAAGAAATGGTATGTAAACCCCGTATTTACGTATCTGCCACTGTGGAGGAGAATCCGTATAGGTGTTCGAGTGTTCGAACCGTAATGCGCAACAAATGGTATGGAAACCCCGTATTTACATATCTGCCATTATGCAGGAGAATCCGTATAGGTGTTCGAGTGTTCGAACCGTAATTCGCCAGAAATGGTATGTAAATCCCGTATTTACATATCTGCCACTGTGCAGGAGAATCCGAATAGGTGTTCGAGTGTTCGAATCGTAATGCGCAAGAAATGGTATGTAAAACCCGTATTTAGATATCTGCCACTGTGCAGGAGAATCCGTATAGGTGTTCGAGTGTTCGAACCCTAATGCGTGAGAAATGGTAAGTAAAAGCCGTATTTACATATCTGCCACTGCGCAGGAGAATCCGTATAGGTGTTCGAGTGTTCGAACCGTAATGCGCAAGAAATGGTATGTAAACCCCGTATTTACATATCTACCACTGTGAAGGAGAATCCGTATAGGTGTTCGAGTGTTCGAACCATAATGCGCAAGAAATGGTATGGAAACCCCGTATTTAGATATCTGTCACTGTGCAGGAGAATCCGTATAGGTGTTCGAGTGTTCGAACAGTAATGCGCAAGAAATGGTATGGAAACCCCGTATTTACATATCTGCCACTGTGCAGGAGAATCCGTATAGGTGTTCGAGTTTTCGAACTGTAATGCGCATGAAATGGTATGGAAACCCCGTATTTACATATCTGCCACTATGCAGGAGAATCCGTATAGGTGTTCGATTGTTCGAACCGTAATTCGCAAGAAATGGTATGTAAAACCCGTATTTACATATCTGCCACTGTGCAGGACAATCCGTATAGGTGTTCGAGTGTTCGAACCGTAATGCGCGAGAAATGGTATGGAAACCCCGTATTTACATATCTGCCACTGTGCTGGAGAATCCGTATAGGTGTTCGAGTGTTCGAACCGTAATGCGCAAGAAATGTTTTGTATACCCCGTATTTACATATCTGCCACTGTGCAGGAGAATCCATATAGGTGTTCAAGTGTTCGAACCGTATTGCGCAAGAAATGGTATGTAAACCCCGTATTTACATATATGCCACTGTACAGGATAATCCGTATAGGTGTTCGAGTGTTCGAACCGTAATGCGCAAGAAATGGTATGTAAACCCCGTATTTACATATCTGCCACTGTGCAGGAGAATCCGTATAGGTGTTCGAGTGTTCGAACCGTAATGCGCAAGAAATGTTATGTCAACCCCGTATTTACATATCTGCCACTGTGCAGGAGAATCTGTATAGGTGTTCGAGTGTTCGAACCGTAATGCGCAAGAAATGGTATGGAAATCCCGTATTTAGATATTTTTCACTGTGCAGGAGAATCCGTATAGGTGTTCGAGTGTTCGAACCGTAATGCGCAAGAAATGGTATGGAAACCCCGTATTTACATATCTGCCACCGTGCAGGAGAATCCGTATAGGTGTTCGAGTGTTCGAACCGTAATGCGCAAGAAATGGTATGTAAACCCCGTATTTACGTATCTGCCACTGTGGAGGAGAATCCGTATAGGTGTTCGAGTGTTCGAACCGTAATGCGCAAGAAATGGTATGGAAACCCCGTATTTACATATCTGCCACTATGCAGGAGAATCCGTATAGGTTTTCGAGTGTTCGAACCGTAATTCGCCAGAAATGGTATGTAAATCTCGTATTTAAATATCTGCCACTGTGCAGGAGAATCCGAATAGGTGTTCGAGTGTTCGAATCGTAATGCGCAAGAAATGGTATGTAAAACCCGTATTTAGATATCTGCCACTGTGCAGGAGAATCCGTATAGGTGTTCGAGTGTTCGAACCCTAATGCGTTAGAAATGATAAGTAAACGCCGTGTTTACGTATCTGCCACTGTGCAGGAGAATCCGTATTGGTGTTCGAGTGTTCGAACCGTAATGCGCAAGAAATGGTATGTAAACCCCATATTTACATATCTGCCACTGTGAAGGAGAATCCGTATAGGTGTTCGAGTGTTCGAACCGTAATGCGCAAGAAATGGTATGGAAACCCCGTATTTAGATATCTGTCACTGTGAAGGAGAATCCGTATAGGTGTTCAAGTGTTCGAACCGTAATGCGCAAGAAATGGTATGGAAACCCCGTATTTACATATCTGCCACTGTGCAGGAGAATCCGTATAGGTGTTCGAGTGTTCAAACTGAAATGCGCAAGAAATGGTATGGAAACCCCGTATTTACATATCTGCCACTATGCAGGAGAATCCGTATAGGTGTTCGATTGTTCGAACCGTAAGTCGCCAGAAATGGTATGTAAAACCCGTATTTACATATCTGCCACTGTGTAGGAGAATCCGCATAGGTGTTCGAGTGTTCGAATCGTAATGCGCGAGAAATGGTATGGAAACCCCGTATTTTCATATCTGCCACTGTGCTGGAGAATCCGTATAGGTGTTCGAGTGTTCGAACCGTAATGCGCAAGAAATGTTATGTAAACCCCGTATTTACATATCTGCCACTGTGCAGGAGAATCCATATAGGTGTTCGAGTGTTCGAACCGTATTGCGCAAGAAATGGTATGTAAACCCCGTATTTATATATCTGCCACTGTGCAGGAGAATCCGTATAGGTGTTCGAGTGTTCGAACCGTAATGCGCAAGAAATGGTATGTAAACCCCGTATTTACATATCTGCCACTGTGCAGGAGAATCCGTATAGGTGTTCGAGTGTTCGAACCGTATCGCGCAAGAAATGGTATGTAAGCCCCGTATTTACATATCTGCCACTATGCAGGAGAATCCGTATAGGTGTTCGAAGTTCGAACCGTAATGCGTGAGAAATGGTATGTAAAACCCGTATTTACATATCTGCCACAGTGCAGGAGAATCCGTATAGGTGTTCGAGTGTTCGAACCGTAATGCATGAAAAATGGTAAGTAAACGCCGTATTTACATATCTGCCACTGTGCAGGAGAATCCGTATAGGTGTTCGAGTGTTCGAACCGTAATGCGCAAGAAATGGTATGTAAACCCCGTATTTACATATCTGCCACTGTGAAGGAGAATCCGTATAGGTGTTTGAGTGTTCGAACCGTAATGCGCAAGAAATGGTATGGAAACCCCGTATTTAGATATCTGTCGCTGTGGAGGAGAATCCGTATAGGTGTTCGAGTGTTCGAACCGTAATGCGCAAGAAATGGTATGAAAACCCTGTATTTACATATCTGCCACTGTGCAGGAGAATCCGTATAGGTGTTCGAGTGTTCGAACTGTAATGCGCAAGAAATGGTATGGAAACCCCGTATTTACATATTAGCCACTGTGCAGGAGAATCCGTATAGGTGTTCGATTGTTCGAACCGTAATTCGCCAGAAATGGTATGTAAAACCCGTATTTACATAACTGCCACTGTGCAGGAGAATCCGTATAGGTGTTCGAGTGTTCGAACCGTAATGCGCAAGAATTGTTATGTAAACCCCGTATTTACATATCTGCCACTGTGCAGGAGAATCCATATAGGTGTTCGAGTGTTCGAACCGTATTGCGCAAGAAATGGTATGTAAACACCGTATTTACATATCTACCACTGTGCAGGAGAATCCGAATAGGTGTTCGAGTGGTCGAACCGTAATGCGTAAGAAATGGTATGTAAACCCCGTATTTACATATCTGCCACTGTGAAGGAGAATCCGTATAGGTATTCGAGTGTTCGAACCGTAATGCGCAAGAAATGGTATGGAAACCCCGTATTTAGATATCTGTCACTGTGCAGGAGAATCCGTATAGTTGTTCGAGTGTTCGAACCGTAATGCGCAAGAAATGGTATGGAAACCCCGTATTTACATATCTGCCACTGTGCTGGAGAATCCGTATAGGTGTTTGACGTTCGAACCGTAATGCGTGAGAAATGGTATGTAAAACCCGTATTTACATATCTGCCACTGTGCAGGAGAATCCGTATAGGTGTTCGAGTGTTCGAACCGTAATGAGTGAGAAATGGTAAGTAAACGCCATATTTACATATCTGCCACTGTGCAGGAGAATCCGTATAGGTGCTCGATTGTTCGAACCGTAATGCGCAAGAATGGTATGTAAACCCCGTATTTACATATCTGCCACTGTGAAGGGGAATCCGTATAGGTGTTCGAGTATTCGAACCGTAATGCGCAAGAAATGGTATGGAAACCCCGTATTTAGATATCTGTCGCTGTGCAGGAGAATCCGTATAGGTGTTCGAGTGTTCGAACTGTAATGCGCAAGAAATGGTATGGAAACCCCGTATTTACATATCTGCCACTGTGCAGGAGAATCCGTATAGGTGTTCGAGTGTTCGAACTGTAATGCGCAAGAAATGGTATGGAAACCCCGTATTTACATATCTGCCACTATGCAGGAGAATCCGTATAGGTGTTCGATTGTTCGAACCGTAATTCGCCAGAAATGGTATGTAAAACCCGTATTTACATATCAGCCACTGTGCAGGAGAATCCGTATAGGTGTTCGAGTGTTCGAACCGTAATGCGCGAGAAATGGTATGGAAACCCCGTATTTACATATCTGCCACTGTGCTGGAGAATCCGTATAGGTGTTCGAGTGTTCGAACCGTAATGCGCAAGAAATGTTATGTAAACCCCGTATTTACATATCTGCCACTGTGCAGGAGAATCCATATAGGTGTTCGAGTGTTCGAACCGTATTGCGCAAGAAATGGTATGTAAACCCCGTATTTACATATCTCCCACTGTGCAGGAGAATCCGTATAGGTGTTCGAGTGTTCGAACCGTAATGCGCAAGAAATGGTATGTAAACCCCGTATTTACAAATCTGCCACTGTGAAGGAGAATCCGTATAGGTATTTGAGTGTTCGAACCGTAATGCGCAAGAAATGGTATGGAAACCCCGTATTTAGATATCTGTCACTGTGCAGGAGAATCCGTATAGGTGTTCGAGTGTTCGAACCGTAATGCGCAAGAAATGGCATGGAAACCTCGTATTTACATATCTGCCACTGTGCAGGAGAATCCGTATAGGTGTTCGAGTGTTCGAACTGTAATGCGCAAGAAATGGTATGGAAACCCCGTATTTACATATCTGCCACTATGTAGGAGAATTCGTATAGGTGTTCGAGTGTTAGAACCGTAATTCGCCAAAAATGGTATGTAAATCCCGTATTTACATATCTGCCACTGTGCAGGAGAATCTGAATAGGTGTTCGAGTGTTTGAATCGTAATGCGCCAGAAATGATATGTAAAACCCGTATTTAGATATCTGCCACTGTGCAGGAGAATCCGTATAGGTGTTCGAGTGTTCGAACCGTTATGCGTGAGAAATGGTAAGTAAACGCCGTATTTACATATCGACCACTGCGCAGGAGAATCCGTATAGGTGCTCGAGTGTTCGAACCGTAATGCACAAGAAATGGTATGTAAACCCCGTATTTACATATCTGCCACTGTGAAGGAGAATCCGTATAGGTGTTCGAGTGTTCGAACCGTAATGCGCAAGAAATGGTATGGAAACCCCGTATTTACATATCTGCCACTGTGCAGGAGAATCCGTATAGGTGTTCGAGTGTTCGAACCGTAATGCACAAGAAATGGTATGGAAACCCCGTATTTACATATCTGCCACTATGTAGGAGAATCCGTATAGGTGTTCGATTGTTCGAACCGTAATTCGCCAGAAATGGTATGTAAAACCCGTATTTACATATCTGCCACTGTGTAGGAGAATCCGTATAGGGGTTCGAGTGTTCGAACCGTAATGCGCGAGAAATGGTATGGAAATCTCGTATTTACATATCTGCCACTGTGCTGGAGAATCCGTAAAGGTGTTCGAGTGTTCGAACCGTAATGCGCCAGAAATGTTATGTAAACCCCGTATTTACATATCTGCCACTGTGCAGGAGAATCCATATAGGTGTTCGAATGTTCGAACCGTATTGCGCAAGAAATGGTATGTAAACCCCGTATTTACATATCTGCCACTGTGCAGGAAAATCCGTATAGGTGTTCAAGTGTTCGAACCGTAATGCGCAAGAAATGGTATGTAAACCCCGTATTTACATATCTGCCACTGTGAAGGAGAATCCGTATAGGTGTTCGAGTGTTCGAACCGTAATGCGCAAGAAATGGTATGGAAACCCCGTATTTAGATATCTGTCACTGTGCAGAAGAATCCGTATAGGTGTTGGAGTGTTCGAAGCGTACTGCGCAAGAAATGGTATGGAAACCCCGTATTTACATATCTGCCACTGTGCAGGAGAATCCGTATAGGTGTTCGAGTGTTCGAACTGTAATGCGCAAGAAATGGTATGGAAACCCCGTATTTACATATCTGCCACTATGCAGGAGAATCCGTATAGGTGTTCGATTGTTCGAACCGTAATTCGCCAGAAATGGTATGTAAAACCCGTATTTACATATCTGCCACTGTGCAGGAGAATCCGCATAGGTGTTCGAGTGTTCGAACCGTAATGCGCGAGAAATGGTATGGAAACCCCGTATTTACATATCTGCCACTGTGCTGGAGAATCCGTATAGGTGTTAGAGTGTTCGAACTGTAATGCGCAAGAAATGTTATGTAAACCCCGTATTTACATATCTGCCACTGCGCAGGAGAATCCATATAGGTGTTCGAGTGTTCGAACCGTATTGCGCAAGAAATGGTATGTAAACCCCGTATTTACATATCTGCCACTGTGCAGGAGAATCCGTATAGGTGTTCGACGTTCGAACCGTAATGCGTGAGAAATGGTATGTAAAACCCGTATTTACATATCTGCCACTGTGCAGGAGAATCCGTATAGGTGTTCGAGTGTTCGAACCGTAATGCGTGAGAAATGGTAAGTAAACGCCGTATTTACATATCTGCCACTGTGCAGGAGAATCCGTATAGGTGTTCGAGTGTTCGAACCGTAATGCGCAAGAAATGGTATGTAAATCCCGTATTTACGTATCTGCCACTATGAAGGGGAATCCGTATAGGTGTTCGAGTGTTCGAACTGTAATGCGCAAGAAATGGTATGGAAACCCCGTATTTAGATATCTGTCGCTGTGCAGGAGAATCCGTATAGGTGTTCGAGTGTTCGAACCGTAATGCGCAAGAAATGGTATGGAAACCCCGTATTTACATATCTGCCACTGTGCAGGAGAATCCGTATAGGTGTTCGAGTGTTCGAACTGTAATGCGCAAGAAATGGTATGGAAACCCCGTATTTACATATCTGCCACTATGCAGGAGAATCCGTATAGGTGTTCGATTGTTCGAACCGTAATTCGCCAGAAATGGTATGTAAAACCCGTATTTACATATCTGCCACTGTGCAGGAGAATCCGTATAGGTGTTCGAGTGTTCGAACCGTAATGCGCGAGAAATGGTATGGAAACCCCGTATTTACATATCTGCCACTGTGCTGGAGAATCCGTATAGGTTTTCGAGTGTTCGAACCGTAATGCGCAAGAAATGTTATGTAAACCCCGTATTTACATATCTGCCACTGTGCAGGAGAATCCATATAGGTGTTCGAGTGTTCGAGCCGTATTGCGCAAGAAATGGTATGTAAACCCCGTATTTACATATCTACCACTGTGCAGGAGAATCCGTATAGGTGTTCGAGTGTTCGAACCGTAATGCGCAAGAAATGGTATGTAAACCCCGTATTTACATATCTGCCACTGTGAAGGAGAATCCTTATAGGTATTCGAGTCTTCGAACCGTAATGCGCAAGAAATGGTATGGAAACCCCGTATTTAGATATCTGTCACTGTGCAGGAGAATCCGTATAGGTGTTCGAGTGTTCGAACCGTAATGCGCAAGAAATGGCATGGAAATCCCGTATTTACATATCTGCCACTGTGCAGGAGAATCCGTATAGGTGTTCGAGTGTTCGAACCGTAATGCGCAAGAAATGGTATGGAAACCCCGTATTTACATATCTGCCACTATGCAGGAGAATCCGTATAGGTGTTCGAGTGTTCGAACCGTAATTCGCCAAAAATGGTATGGACACCCCGTATTTACATATCTGCCACTATGCAGGAGAATCCGTATAGGTGTTCGATTGTTTGAACCGTAATTCGCCAGAAATGGTATGTAAAACCCGTATTTACATATCTGCCACTGTGCAGGAGAATCCGTATAGGTGGTCGAGTGTTCGAACCGTAATGCGCGAGAAATGGTATGGAAATCCCGTATTTACATATCTGCCACTGTGCAGGAGAATCCGTATAGGTGCTCGAGTGTTCGAACCGTAATGCACAAGAAATGGTATGTAAACCCCGTATTTACATATCTGCCACTGTGAAGGAGAATCCGTATAGGTGTTCGAGTGTTCGAACCGTAATGCGCAAGAAATGGTATGGAAATCCCGTATTTAGATATTTGTCACTGTGCAGGAGAATCCGTATAGGTGTTCGAGTGTTCGAACCGTAATGCGCAAGAAATGGTATGGAAACCCCGTATTTACATATCTGCCACTGTGCAGGAGAATCCGTATAGGTGTTCGAGTGTTCGAACTGTAATGCGCAAGAAATGGTATGGAAACCCCGTATTTATATATCTGCCACTATGCAGGAGAATCCGTATAGGTGTTCGATTGTTCGAACCGTAATTCGCCAGAAATGGTATGTAAAACCCGTATTTAGTTATCTGCCACTGTGTAGGAGAATCCGTATAGGGGTTCGAGTGTTCGAACCGTAATGCGCGAGAAATGGTATGGAAACCCCGTATGTACATATATGCCACTGTGCTGGAGAATCCGTAAAGGTGTTCGAGTGTTCGAACCGTAATGCGCAAGAAATGTTATGTAAAACCCGTATTTACATATTTGCCACTGTGGAGGAGAATCCATATAGGTGTTCGAGTGTTCGAACCGTATTGCGCAAGAAATGGTATGTAAACCCCGTATTTACATATCTGCCACTGTGCAGGAAAATCCGTATAGGTGTTCAAGTGTTCGAACCGTAATGCTCAAGAATTGGTATGTAAACCCCGTATTTACATACCTGCCACTGTGAAGGAGAATCCGTATAGGTGTTCGAGTGTTCGAACCGTACTGCGCAAGAAATGGTATGGAAACCCCGTATTTACATATCTGCCACTGTGCAGGAGAATCCGTATATGTGTTCGAGTGTTCGAACTGTAATGCGCAAGAAATGGTATGGAAACCCCGTATTTACATATCTGCCACTATGCAGGAGAATCCGTATAGGTGTTCGATTGTTTGAACCGTAATTCGCCAGAAATGGTATGTAAAACCCGTATTTACATATCTGCCACTGTGCAGGACAATCCGTATAGGTGGTCGAGTGTTCGAACCGTAATGCGCGAGAAATGGTATGGAAATCCCGTATTTACATATCTGCCACTGTGCAGGAGAATCCGTATAGGTGTTCGAGTGTTCGAACCGTAATGCGCGAGAAATGGTATGGAAACCCCGTATTTACATATCTGCCACTGTGCTGGAGAATCCGTATCGGTGTTCGAGTGTTCGAACCATAATGCGCAAGAAATGGTATGTAAACCCCGTATTTACATATCTGCCACTGTGAAGGGGAATCCGTATAGGTGTTCGAGTGTTCGAACCGTAATGCGCAAGAAATGGTATGTAAACCCCGTATTTAGATATCTGTCGCTGTGCAGGAGAATCCGTATAGGTGTTCGAGTGATCGAACCGTAATGCGCAAGAAATGGTATGGAAACCCCGTATTTACATATCTGCCACTGTGCAGGAGAATCCGTATAGGTGTTCGAGTGTTCGAACTGTAATGCACAAGAAATGGCATGGAAACCCCGTATTTACATATCTGCCACTATGCAGGAGAATCTGTATAGGTGTTCCATTGTTCGAACCGTAATTCGCCAGAAATGGTATGGAAACCCCGTATTTACATATCTGCCACTGTGCAGGAGAATCCGTATAGGTGTTCGAGTGTTCGAACCGTAATTCGCCAAAAATTGTATGGAAACCCCGTATTTACATATCTGCCACTGTGCAGGAGAATCCCAATAGGTGTTCGAGTGTTTGAATCGTAATGCGCCAGAAATGGTATGTAAAACCCGTATTTAGATATCTGCCATTGTGCAGGAGAATCCATATAGGTGTTCGAGTGTTGGAACCGTTATGCGTGAGAAATGGTAAGTAAACACCGTATTTACATATCGACCACTGCGCAGGAGAATCCGTATAGGTGCTCGAGTGTTCGAACCGTAATGCAGAAGAAATGGTATGTAAACTCCGTATTTACATATCTGCCACTGTGAAGGAGAATCCGTATAGGTGTTCGAGTGTTCGAAACGTAATGCGCAAGAAATGGTATGGAAATCCCGTATTTAGATATCTGTCACTGTGCAGGAGAATCCGTATAGGTGTTCGAGTGTTCGAACCGTAATGCGCAAGAAATGGTATGGAAACCCCGTATTTACATATCTGCCACTGTGCAGGAGAATCCATATAGGTGTTCGAGTGTTCGAACTGTAATGCGCAAGAAATGGTATGGAAACCCCGTATTTAGATATCTGTCGCTGTGCAGGAGAATCCGTATAGGTGTTCGAGTGTTCGAATCATAATGCGCAAGAAATGGTATGGAAACCCCGTATTTACATATCTGCCACTGTGCAGGAGAATCCGTATAGGTGTTCGAGTGTTCGAACTGTAATGCGCAAGAAATGGTATGGAAACCCCGTATTTACATATCTGCCACTATGCAGGAGAATCCGTATAGGTGTTCGATTGTTCGAACCGTAATTCGCCAGAAATGGTATGTAAAACCCGTATTTACATATCTGCCACTGTGCAGGAGAATCCGTATAGGTGTTCGGGTGTTCGAACCGTAATGCGCGAGAAATGGTATGGAAACCCCGTATTTACATATCTGCCACTGTGCTGGAGAATCCGTATAGGTGTTCGAGTGTTCGAACCGTAATGCGCAAGAAATGGCATGGAAACCCCGTATTTACATATCTGCCACTGTGCAGGAGAATCCGTATAGGTGTTCGAGTGTTCGAACCGTAATGCGCAAGAAATGGTATGGAAACCCCGTATTTAGATATCTGTCGCTGTCCAGGAGAATCCGTATAGGTGTTCGAGTGTTCGAACCATAATGCGCAAGAAATGGTATGGAAACCCCGTATTTACATATCTGCCACTGTGCAGGAGAATCCATATAGGTGTTCGAGTGTTCGAACTGTAATGCGCAAGAAATGGTATGGAAACCCCGTATTTACATATCTGCCACTATGCAGGAGAATCCGTATAGGTGTTCGATTGTTCGAACCGTAATTCGCCAGAAATGGTATGTAAAACCCGTATTTACATATCTGCCACTGTGCAGGACAATCCGTATAGGTGTTCGAGTGTTCGAACCGTAATGCGCGAGAAATGGTATGGAAACCCCGTATTTACATATCTGCCACTGTGCTGGAGAATCCGTATAGGTGTTCGAGTGTTCGAACCGTAATGCGCAAGAAATGTTATGTAAACCCCGTATTTACATATCTGCCACTGCGCAGGAGAATCCATATAGGTGTTCGAGTGTTCGAACCGTTTTGCGCAAGAAATGATATGGAAACCCCGTATTTACATATCTGCCACTGTGCAGGAGAATCCGTATAGGTGTTCGACGTTCGAACCGTAATGCGTGAGAAATGGTATGTAAAACCCGTATTTACATATCTGCCACTGTGCAGGAGAATCCGTATAGGTGTTCGAGTGTTCGAACCGTAATGCGTGAGAAATGGTAAGTAAACGCCGTATTTACATATCTGCCACTGTGCAGGAGAATCCGTATAGGTGTTCGAACCGTAATGCGCAAGAAATGGCATGGAAACCCCGTATTTACATATCTGCCACTGTGCAGGAGAATCCGTATAGGTGTTCGAGTGTTCGAACCGTAATGCGCAAGAAATGGTATGTAAACCCCGTAATTACATATCTGCCACTGTGAAGGAGAATCCGTATAGGTGTTCGAGTGTTCGAACCGTAATGCGCAAGAAATGGTATGGAAACCCCGTATTTAGATATCTGTCGCTGTGCAGGAGAATCCGTATAGGTGTTCGAGTGTTCGAACCGTAATGCGGAAGAAATGGTATGGAAACCCCGTATTTACATATCTGCCACTGTGCAGGAGAATCTGCATAGGTGTTCGAGTGTTCGAACTGTAATGCGCAAGAAATGGTATGGAAACCCCGTATTTACATATCTGCCACTATGCAGGAGAATCCGTATAGGTGTTCGATTGTTCGAACCGTAATTCGCCAGGAATGGTATGTAAAACCCGTATTTACATATCTGCCACTATGCAGGAGAATCCGTATAGGTGTTCAAGTGTTCGAACCGTATTGCGCGAGAAATGGTATGGAAACCCCGTATTTACATATCTGCCACTGTGCTGGAGAATCCGTATAGGTGTTCGAGTGTTCGAACCGTAATGCGCAAGAAATGTTATGGAAACCCCGTATTTACATATCTGCCACTGCGCAGGAGAATCCATATTGGTGTTCGAGTGTTCGAACCGTATTGCGCAAGAAATGGTATGTAAACTCCGTATTTACATATCTGCCACTGTGCAGGAGAATCCGTATAGGTGTTCGACGTTCGAACCGTAATGCATGAGAAATGGTATTTAAAACCCGTATTTACATATCTGCCACTATGTAGGAGAATCCGTAAAGGTGTTCGAGTGTTCGAACCGTAATGCGCAAGAAATGGTATGGAAACCCCGAATTTACATATCTGCCATTGTGCAGGAGAATCCGTATAGGTGTTCGAGTGTTCGAACTGTAATGCGCAAGAAATGGTATGTAAACCCCGTATTTACATATCTGCCACTATGGAGGAGAATCCGTATAGGTGTTCGATTGTTCGAACCGTAATTCGCCAGAAATGTTATGTAAACCCCGTATTTACATATCTGCCACTGTGAAGGAGAATCCGTATAGGTATTCGAGTGTTCGAACCGTAATGCGCGAGAAATGGTATGGAAACCCCGTATTTACATATCTGCCACTGTGCTGGAGAATCCGTATAGGTGTTCGAGTGTTCGAACCGTAATACGCAAGAAATGGCATGGAAACCCCGTATTTACATATCTGCCACTGTGAAGGAGAATCCGTATAGGTGTTCGAGTGTTCGAACCGTAATGCGCAAGAAATGGTATGGAAACCCCGTATTTAGATATCTGTCGCTGTGCAGGAGAATCCGTATAGGTGTTCGAGTGTTCGAACCATAATGCGCAAGAAATGGTATGGAAACCCCGTATTTACATATCTGCCACTGTGCAGGAGAATCCGTATAGGTGTTCGAGTGTTCGAACTGTAATGCGCAAGAAATGGCATGGAAACCCCGTATTTACATATCTGCCACTATGCAGGAGAATCCGTATAGGTGTTCGATTGTTCGAACCGTAATTCGCCAGAAATGGTATGTAAAACCTGTATTTACATATCTGCCACTGTGCAGGACAATCCGTATAGGTGTTCGAGTGTTCGAACCGTAATGCGCGAGAAATGGTATGGAAACCCCGTATTTACATATCTGCCACTGTGCTGGAGAATCCGTATAGGTGTTCGAGTGTTCGAACCGTAATGCGCAAGAAATGTTATGTAAACCCCGTATTTACATATCTGCCACTGTGCAGGAGAATCCATATAGGTGTTCGAGTGTTCGAACCGTATTGCGCAAGAAATGGTTTGTAAACCCCGTATTTACATATCTGCCACTGTGCAGGAGAATCCGTATAGGTGTTCGAGTGTTCGAACCGTAATGCGCAAGAAATGGTATGTAAACCCCGTATTTACATATCTGCCACTGTGCAGGAGAATCCGTATAGGTGTTCGAGTGTTCGAACCGTATTGCGCAAGAAATGGTATGTAAACCCCGTATTTACATATCTGCCACTGTGCAGGAGAATCCGTATAGGTGTTCGACGTTCGAACTGTAATGCGTGAGAAATGGTATGTAAAACCCGTATTTACATATCTGCCACTGTGCAGGAGAATCCGTATAGGTGTTCGATTGTTCGAACCGTAATGCGTGAGAAATGGTAAGTAAACGCCGTATTTACATATCTGCCACTGTGCAGGAGAATCCGTATAGGTGTTCGAGTGTTCGAACCGTAATGCGCAAGAAATGGTATGGAAACCCCGAATTTACATATCTGCCATTGTGCAGGAAAATTCGTATGGGTGTTCGAGTGTTCGAACTGTAATGCGCAAGAAATGGTATGTAAACCCCGTATTTACATATCTGCCACTATGCAGGAGAATCCGTATAGGTGTTCGATTGTTCGAACCGTAATTCGCCAGAAATGTTATGTAAACCCCGTATTTACATATCTGCCACTGTGAAGGAGAATCCGTATAGGTATTCGAGTGTTCGAACCGTAATGCGCGAGAAATGGTATGGAAACCCCGTATTTACATATCTGCCACTGTGCTGGAGAATCCGTATAGGTGTTCGAGTGTTCGAACCGTAATGCGCAAGAAATGGCATGGAAACCCCGTATTTACATATCTGCCACTGTGCAGGAGAATCCGTATAGGTGTTCGAGTGTTCGAACCGTAATGCGCAAGAAATGGTATGGAAACCCCGTATTTAGATATCTGTCGCTGTGCAGGAGAATCCGTGTAGGTGTTCGAGTGTTCGAACCATAATGCGCTAGAAATGGTATGGAAACCCCGAATTTACATATCTGCCATTGTGCAGGAAAATCCGTATGGGTGTTCGAGTGTTCGAACTGTAATGCGCAAGAAATGGTATGTAAACCCCGTATTTACATATCTGCCACTATGCAGGAGAATCCGTATAGGTGTTCGATTGTTCGAACCGTAATTCGCCAGAAATGTTATGTAAACCCCGTATTTACATATCTGCCACTGTGAAGGAGAATCCGTATAGGTATTCGAGTGTTCGAACCGTAATGCGCGAGAAATGGTATGGAAACCCCGTATTTACATATCTGCCACTGTGCTGGAGAATCCGTATAGGTGTTCGAGTGTTCGAACCGTAATGCGCAAGAAATGGCATGGAAACCCCGTATTTACATATCTGCCACTGTGCAGGAGAATCCGTATAGGTGTTCGAGTGTTCGAACCGTAATGCGCAAGAAATGGTATGGAAACCCCGTATTTAGATATCTGTCGCGGTGCAGGAGAATCCGTATAGGTGTTCGAGTGTTCGAACCATAATGCGCAAGAAATGGTATGGAAACCCCGTATTTACATATCTGCCACTGTGCAGGAGAATCCGTATAGGTGTTCGAGTGTTCGAACTGTAATGCGCAAGAAATGGTATGGAAACCCCGTATTTACATATCTGCCACTATGCAGGAGAATCCGTATAGGTGTTCGATTGTTCGAACCGTAATTCGCCAGAAATGGTATGTAAAACCCGTATTTACATATCTGCCACTGTGCAGGACAATCCGTATAGGTGTTCGAGTGTTCGAACCGTAATGCGCGAGAAATGGTATGGAAACCCCGTATTTACATATCTGCCACTGTGCTGGAGAATCCGTATAGGTGTTCGAGTGTTCGAACCGTAATGCGCAAGAAATGTTATGTAAACCCCGTATTTACATATCTGCCACTGCGCAGGAGAATCCATATAGGTGTTCGAGTGTTCGAACCGTATTGCGCAAGAAATGATATGGAAACCCCGTATTTACATATCTGCCACTGTGCAGGAGAATCCGTATAGGTGTTCGACGTTCGAACCGTAATGCGTGAGAAATGGTATGTAAAACCCGTATTTACATATCTGCCACTGTGCAGGAGAATCCGTATAGGTGTTCGAGTGTTCGAACCGTAATGCGTGAGAAATGGTAAGTAAACGCCGTATTTACATATCTGCCACTGTGCAGGAGAATCCGTATAGGTGTTCGAACCGTAATGCGCAAGAAATGGCATGGAAACCCCGTATTTACATATCTGCCACTGTGCAGGAGAATCCGTATAGGTGTTCGAGTGTTCGAACCGTAATGCGCAAGAAATGGTATGTAAACCCCGTAATTACATATCTGCCACTGTGAAGGAGAATCCGTATAGGTGTTCGAGTGTTCGAACCGTAATGCGCAAGAAATGGTATGGAAACCCCGTATTTAGATATCTGTCGCTGTGCAGGAGAATCCGTATAGGTGTTCGAGTGTTCGAACCGTAATGCGCAAGAAATGGTATGGAAACCCCGTATTTACATATCTGCCACTGTGCAGGAGAATCTGCATAGGTGTTCGAGTGTTCGAACTGTAATGCGCAAGAAATAGTATGGAAACCCCGTATTTACATATCTGCCACTATGCAGGAGAATCCGTATAGGTGTTCGATTGTTCGAACCGTAATTCGCCAGGAATGGTATGTAAAACCCGTATTTACATATCTGCCATTACGCAGGAGAATCCGTATAGGTGTTCAAGTGTTCGAACCGTATTGCGCGAGAAATAGTATGGAAACCCCGTATTTACATATCTGCCACTGTGCTGGAGAATCCGTATAGGTGTTCGAGTGTTCGAACCGTAATGCGCAAGAAATGTTATGGAAACCCCGTATTTACATATCTGCCACTGCGCTGGAGAATCCATATTGGTGTTCGAGTGTTCGAACCGTATTGCGCAAGAAATGGTATGTAAACCCCGTATTTACATATCTGCCACTGTGCAGGAGAATCCGTATAGGTGTTCGACGTTCGAACCGTAATGCATGAGAAATGGTATTTAAAACCCGTATTTACATATCTGCCACTGTGCAGGAGAATCCGTAAAGGTGTTCGAGTGTTCGAACCGTAATGCGCAAGAAATGGTATGGAAACCCCGAATTTACATATCTGCCATTGTGCAGGAGAATCCGTATAGGTGTTCGAGTGTTCGAACTGTAATGCGCAAGAAATGGTATGTAAACCCCGTATTTACATATCTGCCACTATGGAGGAGAATCCGTATAGGTGTTCGATTGTTCGAACCGTAATTCGCCAAAAATGTTATGTAAACCCCGTATTTACATATCTGCCACTGTGAAGGAGAATCCGTATAGGTATTCGAGTGTTCGAATCGTAATGCGCGAGAAATGGTATGGAAACCCCGTATTTACATATCTGCCACTGTGCTGGAGAATCCGTATAGGTGTTCGAGTGTTCGAACCGTAATGCGCAAGAAATGGCATGGAAACCCCGTATTTACATATCTGCCACTGTGAAGGAGAATCCGTATAGGTGTTCGAGGGTTCGAACCGTAATGCGCAAGAAATGGTATGGAAACCCCGTATTTAGATATCTGTCACTGTGCAGGAGAATCCGTATAGGTGTTCGAGTGTTCGAACCATAATGCGCAAGAAATGGTATGGAAACCCCGTATTTACATATCTGCCACTGTGCAGGAGAATCCGTATAGGTGTTCGAGTGTTCGAACTGTAATGCGCAAGAAATGGCATGGAAACCCCGTATTTACATATCTCCCACTATGCAGGAGAATCCGTATAGGTGTTCGATTGTTCGAACCGTAATTCGCCAGAAATGGTATGTAAAACCTGTATTTACATATCTGCCACTGTGCAGGACAATCCGTATAGGTGTTCGAGTGTTCGAACCGTAATGCGCGAGAAATGGTATGGAAACCCCGTATTTACATATCTGCCACTGTGCTGGAGAATCCGTATAGGTGTTCGAGTGTTCGAACCGTAATGCGCAAGAAATGTTATGTAAACCCCGTATTTACATATCTGCCACTGTGCAGGAGAATCCATATAGGTGTTCGAGTGTTCGAACCGTTTTGCGCAAGAAATGGTTTGTAAACCCCGTATTTACATATCTGCCACTGTGCAGGAGAATCCGTATAGGTGTTCGAGTGTTCGAACCGTAATGCGCAAGAAATGGTATGTAAACCCCGTATTTACATATCTGCCACTGTGCAGGAGAATCCGTATAGGTGTTCGAGTGTTCGAACCGTATTGCGCAAGAAATGGTATGTAAACCCCGTATTTACATATCTGCCACTGTGCAGGAGAATCCGTATAGGTGTTCGACGTTCGAACTGTAATGCGTGAGAAATGGTATGTAAAATCCGTATTTACATATCTGCCACTGTGCAGGAGAATCCGTATAGGTGTTCGATTGTTCGAACCGTAATGCGTGAGAAATGGTAAGTAAACGCTGTATTTACATATTTGCCACTGTGCAGGAGAATCCGTATAGGTGTTCGAGTGTTCGAACCGTAATGCGCGAGAAATGGTATGGAAACCCCGTATTTACATATCTCCCACTGCGCTGGAGAATTCGTATAGGTGTTCGAGTGTTCGAACCGTAATGCGCAAGAAATGTTATGTAAACCCCGTATTTACATATCTGCCACTGTGCAGGAGAATCCATATAGGTGTTCGAGTGTTCGAACCGTATTGCGCAAGAAATGGTATGTAAACCCCGTATTTACATATCTGCCACTGTGCAGGAGAATCCGTATAGGTGTTCGAGTGTTCGAACCGTAATGCGTAAGAAATGGTATGGAAACCCCGTATTTAGATATCTGTCACTGTGCAGGAGAATCCGTATAGGTGTTCGAGTGTTCGAACCGTAATGCGCAAGAAATGGTATGGAAACCCCGTATTTACATATCTGCCACTGTGCAGGAGAATCCGTATCGGTGTTCGAGTGTTCGAACTGTAATGCGCAAGAAATGGTATGGAAACCCCGTATTTACATATCTGCCACTATGCAGGGGAATCCGTATAGGTGTTCGATTGTTCGAACCGTAATTCGCCAGAAATGGTATGTAAAACCCGTATTTACATATCTGCCACTGTGTAGGTGAATCCGTAGAGGTGTTCGAGTGTTCTAACCGTAATGCGCGAGAAATGGTATGGAAACCCCGTGTTTACATATCTGCCACTGTGCTGGAGAATCCGTACAGGTGTTCGAGTGTTCAAACCGTAATGCGCAAGAAATGTTATGTAAACCCCGTATTTACATATCTGCCACTGTGCAGGAGAATCCATATAGGTGTTCTAGTGTTCGAACCGTATTGCGCAAGAAATAGTATGTAAACCCCGTATTTACATATCTGCCACTGTGCAGGAGAATCCGTATAGGTGTTCAATTGCTCGAACCGTAATGCGCAAGAAATGGTATGTAAACCCCGTATTTAGAAATCTGCCACTGTGAAGGAGAATCCGTATAGGTGTTCGAGTGTTCGAACCGTAATGCGCAAGAAATGGTATGGAAACCCCGTATTTAGATATCTGTCACTGTGCAGGAGAATCCGTATAGGTGTTCGAGTGTTCGAACCGTAATGCGCAAGAAATGGTATGGAAACCCCGTATTTACATATCTGCCACTGTGCAGGGGAATCCGTATAGGTGTTCGAGTGTTCGAACTGTAATGCGCAAGAAATGGTATGGAAACCCCGTATTTACATATCTGCCACTATGCAGGAGAATCCGTATAGGTGTTCGATTGTTCGAACCGTAATTCGCCGGAAATGGTATGTAAAACCCGTATTTACATATCTGCCACTGTGTAGGACAATCCGTATAGGTGTTCGAGTGTTCGAACCGTAATGCGCGAGAAATGGTATGGAAACCCCGTATTTACATATCTGCCACTGTGCAGTAGAATCCGTATAGGTGTTCGAGTGTTCGAACCGTATTGCGCAAGAAATGGTATGGAAACCGCGTATTTAGATATCTGTCGCTGTGCAGGAGAATCCGTATAGGTGTTCGAGTGTTCGAACCGTAATGCGCAAGAAATGGTTTGGAAACCCCGTATTTACATATTTGCCACTGTGCAGGAGAATCCGTATAGGTGTTCGAGTGTTCGAACTGTAATGCGCAAGAAATGGTATGGAAACCCCGTATTTACATATCTGCCACTATGCAGTAGAATCCGTATAGGTGTTCGATTGTTCGAACTGTAATTCGCCAGAAATGGTATGTAAAACCCGTATTTGCATATCTGCCACTGTGCAGGAGAATCCGTATAGGTGTCCGAGTGTTCGAACCGTAATGCGCAAGAAATGGTATGTAAACCCCGTATTTACATATCTGCCACTGTGCTGGAGAATCCGTATAGGTGTTCGAGTGTTCGACCCGTAATGCGCAAGAAATGTTATGTAAACCCCGTATTTACATATCTGCCACTGTGCAGGAGAATCCATATAGGTGTTCGAGTGTTCGAACCGTATTGCGCAAGAAATTGTATGTAAACCTCGTATTTACATATCTGCCACTGTGCAGGAGAATTCGTAAAGGTGTTCGAGTGTTCGAACCGTAATGCGCAAGAAATGGTATGTAAACCCCGTATTTACATATCTGTCACTGTGCAGGAGAATCCGTATAGGTGTTCGACGTTCGAACCGTAATGCGTGAGAAATGGTATGTAAAACGCGTATTTACATATCTGCCACTGTGCAGGAGAATCCGTATAGGTGTTCGAGTGTTCGAACCGTAATGCGCACGAAATGGTACGTAAACCCCGTATTTACATATCTGCCACTGTGAAGGAGAATCCGTATAGGTGTTCGAGTGTTCGAACCGTAATGCGCAAGAAATGGTATGGAAACCCCGTATTTAGATATCTGTTACTGTGCAGGAGAATCCGTATAGGTGTTCGAGGGTTCGAACCGTAATGCGCAAGAAATGGTACAGAAATCCCGTATTTACATATCTGCCACTGTGCACGAGAATCCGTATAGGTGTTCGAGTGTTCGAACCGCAATGCGCAAGAAATGGTATGGAAACCCCGTATTTACATATCTGCCACTGTGCAGGAGAATCCGTATAGGTGTTCGAGTGTTCGAACTGTAATGCGCAAGAAATGGTATGGAAACCCCGTATTTACATATCTGCCACTATGCAGGAGAATCCGTATAGGTGTTCGATTGTTCGAACCGTAATTCGCCAGGAATGGTATGTAAAACCCGTATTTACATATCTGCCACTGTGCAGGAGAATCCGTATAGGTGTTCAAGTGTTCGAACCGTATTGCGCGAGAAATGGTATGGAAACCCCGTATTTACATATCTGCCACTGTGCTGGAGAATCCGTATAGGTGTTCGAGTGTTCGAACCGTAATGCGCAAGAAATGTTATGGAAACCCCGTATTTACATATCTGCCACTGCGCTGGAGAATCCATATTGGTGTTCGAGTGTTCGAACCGTATTGCGCAAGAAATGGTATGTAAACCCCGTATTTACATATCTGCCACTGTGCAGGAGAATCCGTCTAGGTGTTCGACGTTCGAACCGTAATGCATGAGAAATGGTATTTAAAACCCGTATTTACATATCTGCCACTGTGCAGGAGAATCCGTAAAGGTGTTCGAGTGTTCGAACCGTAATGCGCAAGAAATGGTATGGAAACCCCGAATTTACATATCTGCCATTGTGCAGGAGAATCCGTATAGGTGTTCGAGTGTTCGAACTGTAATGCGCAAGAAATGGTATGTAAACCCCGTATTTACATATCTGCCACTATGGAGGAGAATCCGTATAGGTGTTCGATTGTTCGAACCGTAATTCGCCAGAAATGTTATGTAAACCCCGTATTTACATATCTGCCACTGTGAAGGAGAATCCGTATAGGTATTCGAGTGTTCGAATCGTAATGCGCGAGAAATGGTATGGAAACCCCGTATTTACATATCTGCCACTGTGCTGGAGAATCCGTATAGGTGTTCGAGTGTTCGAACCGTAATGCGCAAGAAATGGCATGGAAACCCCGTATTTACATATCTGCCACTGTGAAGGAGAATCCGTATAGGTGTTCGAGTGTTCGAACCGTAATGCGCAAGAAATGGTATGGAAACCCCGTATTTAGATATCTGTCGCTGTGCAGGAGAATCCGTATAGGTGTTCGAGTGTTCGAACCATAATGCGCAAGAAATGGTATGGAAACCCCGTATTTACATATCTGCCACTGTGCAGGAGAATCCGTATAGGTGTTCGAGTGTTCGAACTGTAATGCGCAAGAAATGGCATGGAAACCCCGTATTTACATATCTGCCACTATGCAGGAGAATCCGTATAGGTGTTCGATTGTTCGAACCGTAATTCGCCAGAAATGGTATGTAAAACCTGTATTTACATATCTGCCACTGTGCAGGACAATCCGTATAGGTGTTCGAGTGTTCGAACCGTAATGCGCGAGAAATGGTATGGAAACCCCGTATTTACATATCTGCCACTGTGCTGGAGAATCCGTATAGGTGTTCGAGTGTTCGAACCGTAATGCGCTAGAAATGTTATGTAAACCCCGTATTTACATATCTGCCACTGTGCAGGAGAATCCATATAGGTGTTCGAGTGTTCGAACCGTAATGCGCAAGAAATGGTTTGTAAACCCCGTATTTACATATCTGCCACTGTGCAGGAGAATCCGTATAGGTGTTCGAGTGTTCGAACCGTAATGCGCAAGAAATGGTATGTAAACCCCGTATTTACATATCTGCCATTGTGCAGGAGAATCCGTATAGGTGTTCGAGTGTTCGAACCGTATTGCGCAAGAAATGGTATGTAAACCCCGTATTTACATATCTGCCACTGTGCAGGAGAATCCGTATAGGTGTTCGACGTTCGAACTGTAATGCGTGAGAAATGGTATGTAAAACCCGTATTTACATATCTGCCACTGTGCAGGAGAATCCGTATAGGTGTTCGATTGTTCGAACCGTAATGCGTGAGAAATGGTAAGTAAACGCTGTATTTACATATCTGCCACTGTGCAGGAGAATCCGTATAGGTGTTCGAGTGTTCGAACCGTAATGCGCGAGAAATGGTATGGAAACCCCGTATTTACATATCTCCCACTGCGCTGGAGAATTCGTATAGGTGTTCGAGTGTTCGAACCGTAATGCGCAAGAAATGTTATGTAAACCCCGTATTTACATATCTGCCACTGTGCAGGAGAATCCATATAGGTGTTCGAGTGTTCGAACCGTATTGCGCAAGAAATGGTATGTAAACCCCGTATTTACATATCTGCCACTGTGCAGGAGAATCCGTATAGGTGTTCGAGTGTTCGAACCGTAATGCGTAAGAAATGGTATGGAAACCCCGTATTTAGATATCTGTCACTGTGCAGGAGAATCCGTATAGGTGTTCGAGTGTTCGAACCGTAATGCGCAAGAAATGGTATGGAAACCCCGTATTTACATATCTGCCACTGTGCAGGAGAATCCGTATCGGTGTTCGAGTGTTCGAACTGTAATGCGCAAGAAATGGTATGGAAACCCCGTATTTACATATCTGCCAC
Source organism: Camellia sinensis (assembly GCF_055761805.1). Taxonomy (NCBI): domain Eukaryota; kingdom Viridiplantae; phylum Streptophyta; class Magnoliopsida; order Ericales; family Theaceae; genus Camellia; species Camellia sinensis. The sequence continues at coordinate 117,371,513 of NC_138974.1, forward strand.
TATGCAGGGGAATCCGTATAGGTGTTCGATTGTTCGAACCGTAATTCGCCAGAAATGGTATGTAAAACCCGTATTTACATATCTGCCACTGTGTAGGTGAATCCGTAGAGGTGTTCGAGTGTTCTAACCGTAATGCGCGAGAAATGGTATGGAAACCCCGTGTTTACATATCTGCCACTGCGCTGGAGAATCCGTACAGGTGTTCGAGTGTTCAAACCGTAATGCGCAAGAAATGTTATGTAAACCCCGTATTTACATATCTGCCACTGTGCAGGAGAATCCGTATAGGTGTTCTAGTGTTCGAACCGTATTGCGCAAGAAATAGTATGTAAACCCCGTATTTACATATCTGCCACTGTGCAGGAGAATCCGTATAGGTGTTCAATTGCTCGAACCGTAATGCGCAAGAAATGGTATGTAAACCCCGTATTTACAAATCTGCCACTGTGAAGGAGAATCCGTATAGGTGTTCGAGTGTTCGAACCGTAATGCGCAAGAAATGGTATGGAAACCCCGTATTTAGATATCTGTCACTGTGCAGGAGAATCCGTATAGGTGTTCGAGTGTTCGAACCGTAATGCGCAAGAAATGGTATGGAAACCCCGTATTTACATATCTGCCACTGTGCAGGGGAATCCGTATAGGTGTTCGAGTGTTCGAACTGTAATGCGCAAGAAATGGTATGGAAACCCCGTATTTACATATCTGCCACTATGCAGGAGAATCCGTATAGGTGTTCGATTGTTCGAACCGTAATTCGCCGGAAATGGTATGTAAAACCCGTTTTTACATATCTGCCACTGTGTAGGACAATCCGTATAGGTGTTCGAGTGTTCGAACCGTAATGCGCGAGAAATGGTATGGAAACCCCGTATTTACATATCTGCCACTGTGCAGGAGAATCCGTATAGGTGTTCGAGTGTTCGAACCGTATTGCGCAAGAAATGGTATGGAAACCGCGTATTTAGATATCTGTCGCTGTGCAGGAGAATCCGTATAGGTGTTCGAGTGTTCGAACCGTAATGCGCAAGAAATGGTTTGGAAACCCCGTATTTACATATTTGCCACTGTGCAGGAGAATCCGTATAGGTGTTCGAGTGTTCGAACTGTAATGCGCAAGAAATGGTATGGAAACCCCGTATTTACATATCTGCCACTATGCAGTAGAATCCGTATAGGTGTTCGATTGTTCGAACCGTAATTCGCCAGAAATGGTATGTAAAACCCGTATTTGCATATCTGCCACTGTGCAGGAGAATCCGTATAGGTGTCCGAGTGTTCGAACCGTAATGCGCAAGAAATGGCATGTAAACCCCGTATTTACATATCTGCCACTGTGCTGGAGAATCCGTATAGGTGTTCGAGTGTTCGAGCCGTAATGCGCAAGAAATGTTATGTAAACCCCGTATTTACATATCTGCCACTGTGCAGGAGAATCCATATAGGTGTTCGAGTGTTCGAACCGTATTGCGCAAGAAATTGTATGTAAACCTCGTATTTACATATCTGCCACTGTGCAGGAGAATTCGTAAAGGTGTTCGAGTGTTCGAACCGTAATGCGCAAGAAATGGTATGTAAACCCCGTATTTACATATCTGTCACTGTGCAGGAGAATCCGTATAGGTGTTCGACGTTCGAACCGTAATGCGTGAGAAATGGTATGTAAAACGCGTATTTACATATCTGCCACTGTGCAGGAGAATCCGTATAGGTGTTCGAGTGTTCGAACCGTAATGCGCAAGAAATGGTATGTAAACCCCGTATTTACATATCTGCCACTGTGAAGGAGAATCCGTATAGGTGTTCGAGTGTTCGAACCGTAATGCGCAAGAAATGGTATGGAAACCCCGTATTTAGATATCTGTTACTGTGCAGGAGAATCCGTATAGGTGTTCGAGGGTTCGAACCGTAATGCGCAAGAAATGGTACAGAAATCCCGTATTTACATATCTGCCACTGTGCACGAGAATCCGTATAGGTGTTCGAGTGTTCGAATCGCAATGCGCAAGAAATGGTATGGAAACCCCGTATTTACATATCTGCCACTGTGCAGGAGAATCCGTATAGGTGTTCGAGTGTTCGAACTGTAATGCGCAAGAAATGGTATGGAAACCCCGTATTTACATATCTGCCACTATTCAGGAGAATCCGTATAGGTGTTCGATTGTTCGAACCGTAATTCCCCAGAAATGGTATGCAAAACCCGTATTTACATATCTGCCACTGTGCAGGACAATCCGTATAGGTGTTCGAGTGTTCGAACTGTAATGCGCGAGAAATGGTATGGAAACCCCGTATTTACATATCTGCCACTGTGCTGGAGAATCCGTATAGGTGTTCGAGTGTTCGAACCGTAATGCGCAAGAAATGTTATGTAAACCCCGTATTTAGATATCTGCCACTGTGCAGGAGAATCCATATAGGTGTTCGAGTGTTCGAACCGTATTGCGCAAGAAATGGTATGTAAACCCCGTATTTACATATCTGCCACTGTGCAGGAGAATCCGTATAGGTGTTCGAGTGTTCGAACCGTAATGCGCAAGAAATTGTATGTAAACCCTGTATTTACATATCTGCCACTTTGCAGGAGAATCCGTATAGGTGTTCGAGTGTTCAAACCGTATTGCGCAAGAAATGGTATGTAAACCCCGTATTTACATATCTGCCACTGTGCAGGAGAATCCGTATAGGTGTTCGATGTTCGAACCGTAATTTGTGAGAAATGGTATGTAAAACCCGTATTTACATATCTGCCACTGTGCAGGAGAATCCGTATAGGTGTTCGAGTGTTCGAACCGTAATGCGCGAGAAATGGTATGGAAACCCCGTATTTACATATCAGCCACTGTACTGGAGAATCCGTATAGGTGTTCGAGTGTTCGAACCGTAATGCGCAAGAAATGGTATGGAAACCCCGTATTTACATATCTGCCACTGTGCAGGAGAATCCGTATCGGTGTTCGAGTGTTCGAACTGTAATGCGCAAGAAATGGTATGGAAACCCCGTATTTACATATCTGCCACTATGCAGGGGAATCCGTATAGGTGTTCGATTGTTCGAACCGTAATTCGCCAGAAATGGTATGTAAAACCCGTATTTACATATCTGCCACTGTGTAGGTGAATCCGTAGAGGTGTTCGAGTGTTCTAACCGTAATGCGCGAGAAATGGTATGGAAACCCCGTGTTTACATATCTGCCACTGCGCTGGAGAATCCGTACAGGTGTTCGAGTGTTCAAACCGTAATGCGCAAGAAATGTTATGTAAACCCCGTATTTACATATCTGCCACTGTGCAGGAGAATCCGTATAGGTGTTCTAGTGTTCGAACCGTATTGCGCAAGAAATAGTATGTAAACCCCGTATTTACATATCTGCCACTGTGCAGGAGAATCCGTATAGGTGTTCAATTGCTCGAACCGTAATGCGCAAGAAATGGTATGTAAACCCCGTATTTACAAATCTGCCACTGTGAAGGAGAATCCGTATAGGTGTTCGAGTGTTCGAACCGTAATGCGCAAGAAATGGTATGGAAACCCCGTATTTAGATATCTGTCACTGTGCAGGAGAATCCGTATAGGTGTTCGAGTGTTCGAACCGTAATGCGCAAGAAATGGTATGGAAACCCCGTATTTACATATCTGCCACTGTGCAGGGGAATCCGTATAGGTGTTCGAGTGTTCGAACTGTAATGCGCAAGAAATGGTATGGAAACCCCGTATTTACATATCTGCCACTATGCAGGAGAATCCGTATAGGTGTTCGATTGTTCGAACCGTAATTCGCCGGAAATGGTATGTAAAACCCGTTTTTACATATCTGCCACTGTGTAGGACAATCCGTATAGGTGTTCGAGTGTTCGAACCGTAATGCGCGAGAAATGGTATGGAAACCCCGTATTTACATATCTGCCACTGTGCAGGAGAATCCGTATAGGTGTTCGAGTGTTCGAACCGTATTGCGCAAGAAATGGTATGGAAACCGCGTATTTAGATATCTGTCGCTGTGCAGGAGAATCCGTATAGGTGTTCGAGTGTTCGAACCGTAATGCGCAAGAAATGGTTTGGAAACCCCGTATTTACATATTTGCCACTGTGCAGGAGAATCCGTATAGGTGTTCGAGTGTTCGAACTGTAATGCGCAAGAAATGGTATGGAAACCCCGTATTTACATATCTGCCACTATGCAGTAGAATCCGTATAGGTGTTCGATTGTTCGAACCGTAATTCGCCAGAAATGGTATGTAAAACCCGTATTTGCATATCTGCCACTGTGCAGGAGAATCCGTATAGGTGTCCGAGTGTTCGAACCGTAATGCGCAAGAAATGGCATGTAAACCCCGTATTTACATATCTGCCACTGTGCTGGAGAATCCGTATAGGTGTTCGAGTGTTCGAGCCGTAATGCGCAAGAAATGTTATGTAAACCCCGTATTTACATATCTGCCACTGTGCAGGAGAATCCATATAGGTGTTCGAGTGTTCGAACCGTATTGCGCAAGAAATTGTATGTAAACCTCGTATTTACATATCTGCCACTGTGCAGGAGAATTCGTAAAGGTGTTCGAGTGTTCGAACCGTAATGCGCAAGAAATGGTATGTAAACCCCGTATTTACATATCTGTCACTGTGCAGGAGAATCCGTATAGGTGTTCGACGTTCGAACCGTAATGCGTGAGAAATGGTATGTAAAACGCGTATTTACATATCTGCCACTGTGCAGGAGAATCCGTATAGGTGTTCGAGTGTTCGAACCGTAATGCGCAAGAAATGGTATGTAAACCCCGTATTTACATATCTGCCACTGTGAAGGAGAATCCGTATAGGTGTTCGAGTGTTCGAACCGTAATGCGCAAGAAATGGTATGGAAACCCCGTATTTAGATATCTGTTACTGTGCAGGAGAATCCGTATAGGTGTTCGAGGGTTCGAACCGTAATGCGCAAGAAATGGTACAGAAATCCCGTATTTACATATCTGCCACTGTGCACGAGAATCCGTATAGGTGTTCGAGTGTTCGAATCGCAATGCGCAAGAAATGGTATGGAAACCCCGTATTTACATATCTGCCACTGTGCAGGAGAATCCGTATAGGTGTTCGAGTGTTCGAACTGTAATGCGCAAGAAATGGTATGGAAACCCCGTATTTACATATCTGCCACTATTCAGGAGAATCCGTATAGGTGTTCGATTGTTCGAACCGTAATTCCCCAGAAATGGTATGCAAAACCCGTATTTACATATCTGCCACTGTGCAGGACAATCCGTATAGGTGTTCGAGTGTTCGAACTGTAATGCGCGAGAAATGGTATGGAAACCCCGTATTTACATATCTGCCACTGTGCTGGAGAATCCGTATAGGTGTTCGAGTGTTCGAACCGTAATGCGCAAGAAATGTTATGTAAACCCCGTATTTAGATATCTGCCACTGTGCAGGAGAATCCATATAGGTGTTCGAGTGTTCGAACCGTATTGCGCAAGAAATGGTATGTAAACCCCGTATTTACATATCTGCCACTGTGCAGGAGAATCCGTATAGGTGTTCGAGTGTTCGAACCGTAATGCGCAAGAAATTGTATGTAAACCCTGTATTTACATATCTGCCACTTTGCAGGAGAATCCGTATAGGTGTTCGAGTGTTCAAACCGTATTGCGCAAGAAATGGTATGTAAACCCCGTATTTACATATCTGCCACTGTGCAGGAGAATCCGTATAGGTGTTCGATGTTCGAACCGTAATTTGTGAGAAATGGTATGTAAAACCCGTATTTACATATCTGCCACTGTGCAGGAGAATCCGTATAGGTGTTCGAGTGTTCGAACCGTAATGCGCGAGAAATGGTATGGAAACCCCGTATTTACATATCAGCCACTGTACTGGAGAATCCGTATAGGTGTTCGAGTGTTCGAACCGTAATGCGCAAGAAATGTTATGTAAACCCCGTAATTACATATCTGCCACTGTGCAGGAGAATCCATATAGGTGTTCGAGTGTTCGAACCGTATTGCGCAAGAAATGGTATGTAAACCCCGTATTTACATATCTGCCACAGTGCAGGAGAATCCGTATAGGTGTTCGAGTGTTCGAACCGTAATGCGCAAGAAATGGTATGTAAACCCCGTATTTACATATCTGCCACTGGGCAGGAGAATCCGTATAGGTGTTCGAGTGTTCGAACCGTATTGCGCAAGAAATGGTATGTAAACCCCGTATTTACATATCTGCCACTGTGCAGGAGAATCCGTATAGGTGTTCGACGTTCGAACCGTAATTTGTGTGAAATGGTATGTAAAACCCGTATTTACATATCTGCCACTATGCAGGAGAATCCGTATAGGTGTTCGAGTGTTCGAACCGTAATGCGTGAGAAATGGTAAGTAAACGCCGTATCTACATATCTGCCACTGTGCAGGAGAATCTGTATAGGTGTTCGAGTGTTCGAACCGTAATGCGCAAGAAATGGTATGTAAACCCCGTATTTACATATCTGCCACTGTGAAGGAGAATCCGTATAGGTTTTCGAGTGTTCGAACCGTAATGCGCAAGAAATGGTATGGAAACCCCGTATTTACATATCTGCCACTGTGCAGGAGAATCCGTATAGGTGTTCGAGTGTTCGAACTGTAATGCGCAAGAACTGGTATGGAAACCCCGTATTTACATATCTGCCACTATGCAGGAGAATCCGTATAGGTGTTCGACTGTTCGAACCGTAAGTCGCCAAAAATGTTATGTAAAACCCGTATTTACATATCTGCCACTGTGCAGGAGAATCCGTATAGGTGTTCGAGTGTTCGAACCGTAATGCGCGAGAAATGGTATGGAAACCCCGTATTTACATATCTACCACTGTGCTGGAGAATCCGTATAGGTGTTCGAGTGTTCGAACCGTAATGCGCAAGAAGTGTTATGTAAACCCCGTATTTACATATCTGCCACTGTGCAGGAGAATCCATATAGGTGTTCGATTGTTCGAACCGTATTGCGCAAGAAATGGTATGTAAACCCCGTATTTAAATATCTGCCACTGTGCAGGAGAATTCGTATAGGTGTTCGAGTGTTCGAACCGTAATGCGCAAGAAATGGTATGTAAACCCCGTATTTACATATCTGTCGTTGTGCAGGTGAATCCGTATAGGTGTTCGAGTGTTCGAACCGTAATGTGCAAGAAATGGTATGTAAACCCCGTACTTACTTATCTGCCACTGTGAAGGAGAATCCGTATAGGTGTTCGACGTTCGAACCGTAATGCGTGAGAAATGGTATGTAAAACGCGTATTTACATATCTGCCGCTCTGCAGGAGAATCCGTATAGGTGTTCGAGTGTTCGAACCGCAATGCGTGAGAAATGGTAAGTAAACGCCGTATTTACATATCTGCCACTGTGCAGGAGAATCCGTATAGGTGTTCGAGTGTTCGAACCGTAATGCGCAAGAAATGGTATGTAAACCCCGTACTTACTTATCTGCCACTGTGAAGGAGAATCCGTATAGGTGTTCGAGTGCTCGAACCGTAATGCGCAAGAAATGGTATGGACACCCCGTATTTAGATATCTGTCACTGTGCAGGAGAATCCGTATTGGTGTTCGAGTGTTCGAACCGTAATGCGCAAGAAATGGTATGGAAACCCCGTATATACATATCTGCCACTGTGCAGGATAATCCGTATAGGTGTTCGAGTGTTCGAACCGTAATGCGCGAGAAATGGTATGGAAACCCCGTATTTACATATCTGCCATTGTGCTGGAGAATCCGTATAGGTGTTCGAGTGTTCGAACCGTAATGCGCAAGAAATGTTATGTAAACCCGGTATTTTCATATCTGCCACTGTGCAGAATAATCCATATAGGTGTTCGAGTGTTCGAACCGTATTGCGCAAGAAATGGTATGTAAACCCCGTATTTACATATCTGCCACTGTGCAGGAGAATCCGTATAGGTGTTCGAGTGTTCGAACCGTAATGCGCAAGAAATGGTATGTAAACCCCGTATTTACATATCTGCCACTGTGCAGGAGAATCCGTATAGGTGTTCGAGTGTTCGAACCATATTGCGCAAGAAATGGTATGTAAACCCCGTATTTACATATCTGCCACTGTGCAGGAGAATCCGTATAGGTGTTCGACGTTCGAACCGTAATGCGTGAGAAATGGTATGTAAATCCCGTGTTTACATATCTGCCACTGTGCAGGAGAATCCGTATAGGTGTTCGAGTGTTCGAACCGTAATGCGTGAGAAATGGTAAGTAAACGCCGTATTTACATATCTGCCACTGTGCAGGAGAATCCGTATAGGTGTTCGAGTGCTCGAACCGTAATGCGCAAGAAATGGTATGTAAACCCCGTATTTACGTATCTGCCACTGTGCAGGAGGATCCGTATAGGTGTTCGAGTGTTCGAACCGTAATGCGCAACAAATGGTATGGAAACCCCGTATTTACATATCTGCCACTATGGAGGAGAATCCGTAAAGGTGTTCGAGTGTTCGAACCGTAATTCGCCAGAAATGGTATGTAAATCCCGTATTTACATATCTGTCACTGTGCAGGAGAATCCGAATAGGTGTTCGCGTGTTCGAATCGCAATGCGCAAGAAATGGTATGTAAAACCCGTATTTAGATATCTGCCACTATGCAGGAGAATCCGTATAGGTGTTCGAGTGTTCGAACCGTAATGCGTGAGAAATGGTAAGTAAACGCCGTATTTACATATCTGCCACTGCGCAGGAGAATTCGTATAGGTGTTCGAGTGTTCGAACCGTAATGCGCAAGAAATGGTATCTAAACCCCGTATTTACATATCTGCCACTGTGAAGGAGAATCCGTATAGGTGTTCGAGTGTTCGAACCGTAATGCGCAAGAAATGGTATGGAAACCCCGTATTTAGATATCTGTCACTGTGCAGGAGAATCCGTATAGGTGTTCGAGTGTTCGAACCACAATGCGAAGAAATGGTATGGAAACCCCGTATTTACATATCTGCCACTGTGTAGGAGAATCCGTATCGGTGTTCGAGTGTTCGAACTGTAATGCGCAAGAAATGGTATCGAAACCCCGTATTTACATATCTGCCACTATGCAGGAGAATCCGTATAGGTGTTCGATTGTTCGAACCGTAATTCGCCAGAAATGGTATGTAAAACCCGTATTTACATATCTGCCACTGTGTAGGAGAATCCGTATAGGTGTTCGAGTGTTCGAACCGTAATGCGCGAGAAATAGTATGGAAACCCCGTATTTACATATCTGCCACTGTGCCGGAGAATCCGTATAGGTGTTCGAGTGTTTGAACCGTAATGCGCAAGAAATGGTATGTAAACCCCGTATTTACATATCTGCCACAGTGCAGGAGAATCCGTATAGGTGTTCTAGTGTTCGAACCGTATTGCGCAAGAAATGGTTTGTAGACCCCGTATTTACATATCTGCCACTGTACAGGAGAATCCGTATAGGTGTTCGAGTGTTCGAACCGTATTGCGCAAGAAATGGTATGTACACCCCGTATTTACATGTCTGCCACTTTGCAGGAGAATCCGTATAGGTGTTCGAGTGTTCGAACCGTAATGCGCATGAAATGGTATGTAAACCCCGTATTTACATACCTGCTACTGTGCAGGAGAATCCGTATAGGTGTTCGAGTGTTCGAACCGTATTGCGCAAGAAATGGTTTGTAAACCCCGTATTTACATATCTGCCACTGTGCAGGAGAATCCGTATAGGTGTTCGAACCGTATTGCGCAAGAAATGGTATGTAAACCCCGTATTTACATATCTGCCACTGTGCAGGAGAATCCGTATAGGTGTTCGAGTGTTCGAACCGTATTGCGCAAGAATTGGTATGTAAACCCTGTATTTACATATCGACCACTGTGCAGGAGAATCCGTATAGGTGTTCGAGTGTTCGAACCGTATTGCGCAAGAAATGGTATGTAAACCCCGTATTTACATATCTGCCACTGTGCAGGAGAATCCGTATAGGTGTTCGAGTGGTCGAACCGTATTGCGCAAAAAATGGTTTGTAAACCCCGTATTTACATATCTGCCACTGTGCAGGAGAATCCGTATAGGTGTTCGAACCGTATTGCGCAAGAAATGGTATGGAAACCCCGTATTTACATATCTGCCACTGTGCCGGAGAATCCGTATAGGTGTTCGAGTGTTCAAACCGTATTGCGCAAGAAATGGTATGTAAACCCCGTATTTACATATCTGCCACAGTGCAGGAGAATCCGTATAGGTGTTCTAGTGTTCGAACCGTATTGCGCAAGAAATGGTTTGTAGACCCCGTATTTACATATCTGCCACTGTACAGGACAATCCGTATAGGTGTTCGAGTGTTCGAACCGTATTGCGCAAGAAATGGTATGTAAACCCCGTATTTACATATCTGCCACTGTGCAGGAGAATCCGTATAGGTGTTCGACGTTCGAACCGAAATGCGTGAGAAATGGTATGTAAATCCCGTGTTTACATATCTGCCACTGTGCAGGAGAATCCGTATAGCTGTTCGAGTGTTCGAACCGTAATGCGTGAGAAATGGTAAGTAAACGCCGTATTTACATATCTGCCACTGTGCAGGAGAATCCGTATAGGTGTTCGAGTGCTCGAACCGTAATGCGAAGAAATGGTATGGAAACCCCGTATTTACATATCTGCCACTGTGCAGGAGAATCCGTATCGGTGTTCGAGTGTTCGAACTGTAATGCGCAAGAAATGGTATGGAAACCCCGTATTTACATATCTGCCACTATGCAGGAGAATCCGTATAGGTGTTCGATTGTTCGAACCGTAAGTCGCTAGAAATGGTATGTAAAACCCGTATTTACATATCTGCCACTGTGCAGGAGAATCCGTATAGGTGTTCGAGTGTTCGAACCGTAATGCGAAGAAATGGTATGGAAACCCCGTATTTACATATCTGCCACTGTGCAGGAGAATCCGTATCGGTGTTCGAGTGTTCGAACTGTAATGCGCAAGAAATGGTATGGAAACCCCGTATTTACATATCTGCCACTATGCAGGAGAATCCGTATAGGTGTTCGATTGTTCGAACCGTAAGTCGCCAGAAATGGTATGTAAAACCCGTATTTACATATCTGCCACTGTGCAGGAGAATTCGTATAGGTGTTCAAGGGTTCAAAGGGTAATGCGCAAGAAATGGTATGTAAACCCCGTATTTACATATCTGTCGTTGTGCAGGAGAATCCGTATAGGTGTTCGAGTGTTCGAACCGTAATGTGCAAGAAATGGTATGTAAACCCCGTATTTACATATCTGCCACTGTGCAGGAGAATCCGTATAGGTGTTCGACGTTCGAACCGTAATGCGCGAGAAATGGTATGTAAAACGCGCATTTACATATCTGCCGCTGTGCAGGAGAATCCGTATAGGTGTTCGAGTGTTCGAACCGTAATGCGTGAGAAATGGTATGTAAACGCCGTATTTACATATCTGCCACTGTGCAGGAGAATCCGTATAGGTGTTCGAGTGTTCGAACCGTAATGCGCAAGAAATGGTATGTAAACCCCGTACTTACTTATCTGCCACTGTGAAGGAGAATCCGTATAGGTGTTCGAGTGCTCGAACCGTGATGCGCAAGAAATGGTATGGAAACCCCGTATTTAGATATCTGTCACTGTGCAGGAGAATCCGTATAGGTGTTCGAGTGTTCGAACCGTAATGCGCAAGAAATGGTATGGAAACCCCGTATTTACATATCTGCCACTGTGCAGGAGAATCCGTATAGGTGTTCGAGTGTTCGAACCGTAATGCGCGAGAAATGGTATGGAAACCCCGTATTTACATATCTGCCATTGTGCTGGAGAATCCGTATAGGTGTTCGAGTGTTCGAACCGTAATGCGCAAGAAATGTTATGTAAACCCGGTATTTTCATATCTGCCACTGTGCTGAAGAATCCATATAGGTGTTCGAGTGTTCGAACCGTATTGCGCAAGAAATGGTATGTAAACCCCGTATTTACATATCTGCCACTGTGCAGGAGAATCCGTATAGGTGTTCGAGTGTTCGAACCGTAATGCGCAAGAAATGGTATGTAAGCCCCGTATTTACATATCTGCCACTGTGCAGGAGAATCCGTATAGGTGTTCGAGTGTTCGAACCGTATTGCGCAAGAAATGGTATGTAAACCCCGTATTTACATATCTGCCACTGTGCAGGAGAATCCGTATAGGTGTTCGACGTTCGAACCGTAATGCGTGAGAAATGGTATGTAAATCCCGTGTTTACATATCTGCCACTGTGCAGGAGAATCCGTATAGGTGTTCGAGTGTTCGAACCGTAATGCGTGAGAAATGGTAAGTAAACGCCGTATTTACATATCTGCCACTGTGCAGGAGAATCCGTATAGGTGTTCGAGTGTTCGAACCGTATTTCGCAACAAATAGTATGTAAACCCCGTATTTACATATCTGCCACTGTGCCGGAGAATCCGTACAGGTGTTCGAGTGTTCGAACCGTAATGCGCAAGAAATGGTATGGAAACCCCGTATTTAGATATCTGTCACTATGCAGGAGAATCCGTATAGGTTTTCGAGTGTTCGAACCGTAATGCGAAGAAATGGTATGGAAACCCCGTATTTACATATCTGCCACTGTGCAGGAGAATCCGTATCGGTGTTCGAGTGTTCGAACTGTAATGCGCAAGAAATGGTATGGAAACCCCGTATTTACATATCTGCCACTATGCAGGAGAATCCGTATAGGTGTTCGATTGTTCGAACCGTAATTCGCCAGAAATGGTATGTAAAACCCGTATTTACATATCTGCCACTGTGCAGGAGAATCCGTATAGGTGTTCGAGTGTTCGAACCGTAATGCGCGAGAAATGGTATGGAAACCCCGTATTTACATATCTGCCACTGTGCAGGAGAATCCGTATAGGTGTTCGAGTGTTCGAACCGTAATGCGCAAGAAATGGTATGTAAACCCCGTATTTACATATCTGCCACAGTGCAGGAGAATCCGTATAGGTGTTCTAGTGTTCGAACCGTATTGCGCAAGAAATGGTTTGTAGACCCCGTATTTACATATCTGCCACTGTACAGGAGAATCCGTATAGGTGTTCGAGTGTTCGAACCGTATTGCGCAAGAAATGGTATGTAAACCCCGTATTTACATATCTGCCACTGTGCAGGAGAATCCGTATAGGTGTTTGAGTGTTCGAACCGTAATGCGCAAGAAATGGTATGTAAACCCCGTATCGTATTTACATATCTGCCACTGTGCAGGAGAATCCGTATAGGTGTTCGAGTGTTCGAACCGTATTGCGCAAGAAATGGTTTGTAAACCCCGTATTTACATATCTGCCACTGTGCAGGAGAATCCGTATAGGTGTTCGAACCGTATTGCGCAAGAAATGGTATGTAAACCCCGTATTTACATATCTGCCACTGTGCTGGAGAATCCGTATAGGTGTTCGAGTGTTCGAACCGTATTGCGCAAGAATTGGTATGTAAACCCTGTATTTACATATCGACCACTGTGCAGGAGAATCCGTATCGGTGTTCGAGTGTTCGAACCGTATTGCGCAAGAAATGGTATGTAAACCCCGTATTTACATATCTGCCACTGTACAGGAGAATCCGTATAGGCGTTCGAGTGGTCGAACCGTATTGCGCAAGAAATGGTTTGTAAACCCCGTATTTACATATCTGCCACTGTGCAGGAGAATCCGTATAGGTGTTCGAACCGTATTGCGCAAGAAATGGTATGTAAACCCCGTATTTACATATCTGCCACTGTGCCGGAGAATCTGTATAGGTGTTCGAGTGTTCGAACCGTATTGCGCAAGAAATGGTATGTAAACCCCGTATTTACATATCTGCCACAGTGCAGGAGAATCCGTATAGGTGTTCTAGTGTTCGAACCGTATTGCGCAAGAAATGGTTTGTAGACCCCGTATTTACATATCTGCCACTGTACAGGAGAATCCGTATAGGTGTTCGAGTGTTCGAACCGTATTGCGCAAGAAATGGTATGTAAACCCCGTATTTACATATCTGCCACTGTGCAGGAGAATCCGTATAGGTGTTCGATGTTCGAACCGTAATGCGTGAGAAATGGTATGTAAAACGCGTATTTACATATCTGCCGCTGTGCCGGAGAATCCGTATAGGTGTTCGAGTGTTCGAACCGTAATGCGTGAGAAATGGTAAGTAAACGCCGTATTTACATATCTGCCACTGTGCAGGAGAATCCGTATAGGTGTTCGAGTGTTCGAACCGTAATGCGCGAGAAATGGTATGGAAACCCCGTATTTACATATCTGCCATTGTGCTGGAGAATCCGTATAGGTGTTCGAGTGTTCGAACCGTAATGCGCAAGAAATGTTATGTAAACCCGGTATTTTCATATCTACCACTGTGCAGAAGAATCCATATAGGTGTTCGAGTGTTCGAACCGTATTGCGCAAGAAATGGTATGTAAACCCCGTATTTACATATCTGCCACCGTGCAGGAGAATCCGTATAGGTGTTCGAGTGTTCGAACCGTAATGCGCAAGAAATGGTATGTAAACCCCGTATTTACGTATCTGCCACTGTGCAGGAGAATCCGTATAGGTGTTCGAGTGTTCGAACCGTAATGCGCAACAAATGGTATGGAAACCCCGTATTTACATATCTGCCACTGTGCAGGAGAATCCGTATAGGTGTTCGACGTTCGAACCGTAATGCGTGAGAAATGGTATGTAAATCCCGTGTTTACATATCTGCCACTGTGCAGGAGAATCCGTATAGGTGTTCGAGTGTTCGAACCGTAATGCGTGAGAAATGGTAAGTAAACGCCGTATTTACATATCTGCCACGGTACAGGAGAATCCGTATAGGTGTTCGAGTGTTCGAACCGTATTTCGCAAGAAATGGTATGTAAACCCCGTATTTACATATCTGCCACTGTGCCGGAGAATCCGTATAGGTGTTCGAGTGTTCGAACCGTAATGCGCAAGAAATGGTATGGAAACCCCGTATTTAGATATCTGTCACTGTGCAGGAGAATCCGTATAGGTTTTCGAGTGTTCGGACCGTCATGCGAAGAAATGGTATGGAAACCCCGTATTTACATATCTGCCACTGTGCAGGAGAATCCGTATCGGTGTTCGAGTGTTCGAACTGTAATGCGCAAGAAATGGTATGGAAACCCCGTATTTACATATCTGCCACTATGCAGGAGAATCCGTATAGGTGTTCGATTGTTCGAACCGTAATTCGCCAGAAATGGTATGTAAAACCCGTATTTACATATCTGCCACTGTGCAGGAGAATCCGTATAGGTGTTCGAGTGTTCGAACCGTAATGCGCGAGAAATGGTATGGAAACCCCGTATTTACATATCTGCCACTGTGCAGGAGAATCCGTATAGGTGTTCGAGTGTTCGAACCGTAATGCGCAAGAAATGGTTTGTAAACCCCGTATTTACATATCTGCCACAGTGCAGGAGAATCAGTATAGGTGTTCTAGTGTTCGAACCGTATTGCGCAAGAAATGGTTTGTAGACCCCGTATTTACATATCTGCCACTGTACAGGAGAATCCGTATAGGTGTTCGAGTGTTCGAACCGTATTGCGCAAGAAATGGTATGTAAACCCCGTATTTACATATCTGCCACTGTGCAGGAGAATCCGTATAGGTGTTCGAGTGTTCGAACCGTAATGCGCAAGAAATGGTATGTAAACCCCGTATTTACATATCTGCCACTGTGCAGGAGAATCCGTATAGGTGTTCAAGTGTTCGAACCGTATTGCGCAAGAAATGGTTTGTAAACCCCGTATTTACATATCTGCCACTGTGCAGGAGAATCCGTATAGGTGTTCGAACCGTATTGCGCAAGAAATGGTATGTAAACCCCGTATTTACATATCTGCCACTGTGCTGGAGAATCCGTATAGGTGTTCGAGTGTTCGAACCGTATTGCGCAAGAATTGGTATGTAAACCCTGTATTTACATATCGACCACTGTGCAGGAGAATCCGTATCGGTGTTCGAGTGTTCGAACCGTATTGCGCAAGAAATGGTATGTAAACCCCGTATTTACATATCTGCCACTGTGCAGGAGAATCCGTATAGGTGTTCGAGTGGTCGAACCGTATTGCGCAAGAAATGGTTTGTAAACCCCGTATTTACATATCTGCCACTGTGCAGGAGAATCCGTATAGGTGTTCGAACCGTATTGCGCAAGAAATGGTATGTAAACCCCGTATTTACATATCTGCCACTGTGCCGGAGAATCCGTATAGGTGTTCGGGTGTTCGAACCGTATTGCGCAAGAAATGGTATGTAAACCCCGTATTTACATATCTGCCACAGTGCAGGAGAATCCGTATAGGTGTTCTAGTGTTCGAACCGTATTGCGCAAGAAATGGTTTGTAGACCCCGTATTTACATATCAGCCACTGTACAGGAGAATCCGTATAGGTGTTCGAGTGTTCGAACCGTATTGCGCAAGAAATGGTATGTAAACCCCGTATTTACATATCTGCCACTGTGCAGGAGAATCCGTATAGGTGTTCGATGTTCGAACCGTAATGCGTGAGAAATGGTATGTAAAACGCGTATTTACATATCTGCCGCTGTGCAGGAGAATCCGTATAGGTGTTCGAGTGTTCGAACCGTAACGCGTGAGAAATGGTAAGTAAACGCCGTATTTACATATCTGCCACTGTGCAGGAGAATCCGTATAGGTGTTCGAGTGTTCGAACCGTAATGCGCGAGAAATGGTATGGAAACCCCGTATTTACATATCTAACATTGTGCTGGAGAATCCGTATAGGTGTTCGAGTGTTCGAACCGTAATGCGCAAGAAATGTTATGTAAACCCGGTATTTTCATATCTACCACTGTGCAGAAGAATCCATATAGGTGTTCGAGTGTTCGAACCGTATTGCGCAAGAAATGGTATGTAAACCCCGTATTTACATATCTGCCACTGTGCAGGAGAATCCGTATAGGTGTTCGACGTTCGAACCGTAATGCGTGAGAAATGGTATGTAAAACGCGTATTTACATATCTGCCGCTGTGCAGGAGAATCCGTATAGGTGTTCGAGTGTTCGAACCGTAATGCGTGAGAAATGGTAAGTAAACGCCGTATTTACATATCTGCCACTGTGCAGGAGAATCCGTATAGGTGTTCGAGTGTTCGAACCGTAATGCGCGAGAAATGGTATGGAAACCCCGTATTTACATATCTGCCATTGTGCTGGAGAATCCGTATAGGTGTTCGAGTGTTCGAACCGTAATGCGCAAGAAATGTTATGTAAACCCGGTATTTTCATATCTACCACTGTGCAGAAGAATCCATATAGGTGTTCGAGTGTTCGAACCGTATTGCGCAAGAAATGGTATGTAAACCCCGTATTTACATATCTGCCACCGTGCAGGAGAATCCGTATAGGTGTTCGAGTGTTCGAACCGTAATGCGCAAGAAATGGTATGTAAACCCCGTATTTACATATCTGCCACTGTGCAGGAGAATCCGTATAGGTGTTCGAGTGTTCGAACCGTATTGCGCAAGAAATGGTTTGTAAACCCCGTATTTACATATCTGCCACTGTGCAGGAGAATCCGTATAGGTGTTCGAACCGTATTGCGCAAGAAATGGTATGTAAACCTCGTATTTACATATCTGCCACTGTGCAGGAGAATCCGTATAGGTGTTCGACGTTCGAACCGTAATGCGTGAGAAATGGTATGTAAAACGCGTATTTACATATCTGCCGCTGTGCAGGAGAATCCGTATAGGTGTTCGAGTGTTCGAACCGTAATGCGTGAGAAATGGTAAGTAAACGCCGTATTTACATATCTGCCACTGTGCAGGAGAATCCGTATAGGTGTTCGAGTGTTCGAACCGTAATGCGCGAGAAATGGTATGGAAACCCCGTATTTACATATCTGCCATTGTGCTGGAGAATCCGTATAGGTGTTCGAGTGTTCGAACCGTAATGCGCAAGAAATGTTATGTAAACCCGGTATTTTCATATCTACCACTGTGCAGAAGAATCCATATAGGTGTTCGAGTGTTCGAACCGTATTGCGCAAGAAATGGTATGTAAACCCCGTATTTACATATCTGCCACCGTGCAGGAGAATCCGTATAGGTGTTCGAGTGTTCGAACCGTAATGCGCAAGAAATGGTATGTAAACCCCGTATTTACGTATCTGCCACTGTGCAGGAGAATCCGTATAGGTGTTCGAGTGTTCGAACCGTAATGCGCAACAAATGGTATGGAAACCCCGTATTTACATATCTGCCACTGTGCAGGAGAATCCGTATAGGTGTTCGACGTTCGAACCGTAATGCGTGAGAAATGGTATGTAAATCCCGTGTTTACATATCTGCCACTGTGCAGGAGAATCCGTATAGGTGTTCGAGTGTTCGAACCGTAATGCGTGAGAAATGGTAAGTAAACGCCGTATTTACATATCTGTCACTGTACAGGAGAATCCGTATAGGTGTTCGAGTGTTCGAACCGTATTTCGCAAGAAATGGTATGTAAACCCCGTATTTACATATCTGCCACTGTGCCGGAGAATCCGTATAGGTGTTCGAGTGTTCGAACCGTAATGCGCAAGAAATGGTATGGAAACCCCGTATTTAGATATCTGTCACTGTGCAGGAGAATCCGTATAGGTTTTCGAGTGTTCGAACCGTAATGCGAAGAAATGGTATGGAAACCCCGTATTTACATATCTGCTACTGTGCAGGAGAATCCGTATCGGTGTTCGAGTGTTCGAACTGTAATGCGCAAGAAATGGTATGGAAACCCCGTATTTACATATCTGCCACTATGCAGGAGAATCCGTATAGGTGTTCGATTGTTCGAACCGTAATTCGCCAGAAATGGTATGTAAAACCCGTATTTACATATCTGCCACTCTGCAGGAGAATCCGTATAGGTGTTCGAGTGTTCGAACCGTAATGCGCGAGAAATGGTATGGAAACCCCGTATTTACATATCTGCCACTGTGCAGGAGAATCCGTATAGGTGTTCGAGTGTTCGAACCGTAATGCGCAAGAAATGGTATGTAAACCCCGTATTTACATATCTGCCACAGTGCAGGAGAATCCGTATAGGTGTTCTATTGTTCGAACCGTATTGCGCAAGAAATGGTTTGTAGACCCCGTATTTACATATCTGCCACTGTACAGGAGAATCCGTATAGGTGTTCGAGTGTTCGAACCGTATTGCGCAAGAAATGGTATGTAAACCCCGTATTTACATATCTGCCACTGTGCAGGAGAATCCGTATAGGGGTTCGAGTGTTCGAACCGTATTGCGCAAGAAATGGTTTGTAAACCCCGTATTTACATATCTGCCACTGTGCAGGAGAATCCGTATAGGTGTTCGAACCGTATTGCGCAAGAAATGGTATGTAAACCCCGTATTTACATATCTGCCACTGTGCTGGAGAATCCGTATAGGTGTTCGAGTGTTCGAACCGTATTGCGCAAGAATTGGTATGTAAACCCTGTGTTTACATATCGACCACTGTGCAGGAGAATCCGTATCGGTGTTCGAGTGTTCGAACCGTATTGCGCAAGAAATGGTATGTAAACCCCGTATTTACATATCTGCCACTGTGCAGGAGAATCCGTATAGGTGTTCGAGTGGTCGAACCGTATTGCGCAAGAAATGGTTTGTCAACCCCGTATTTACATATCTGCCACTGTGCAGGAGAATCCGTATAGGTGTTCGAACCGTATTGCGCAAGAAATGGTATGTAAACCCCGTATTTACATATCTGCCACTGTGCCGGAGAATCCGTATAGGTGTTCGAGTGTTCGAACCGTATTGCGCAAGAAATGGTATGTAAACCCCGTATTTACATATCTGCCACAGTGCAGGAGAATCCGTATAGGTGTTCTAGTGTTCGAACCGTATTGCGCAAGAAATGGTTTGTAGACCCCGTATTTACATATCAGCCACTGTACAGGAGAATCCGTATAGGTGTTCGAGTGTTCGAACCGTATTGCGCAAGAAATGGTATGTAAACCCCGTATTTACATATCTGCCACTGTGCAGGAGAATCCGTATAGGTGTTCGACGTTCGAACCGTAATGCGTGAGAAATGGTATGTAAAACGCGTATTTACATATCTGCCGCTGTGCAGGAGAATCCGTATAGGTGTTCGAGTGTTCGAACCGTAATGCGTGAGAAATGGTAAGTAAACGCCGTATTTACATATCTGCCACTGTGCAGGAGAATCCGTATAGGTGTTCGAGTGTTCGAACCGTAATGCGCGAGAAATGGTATGGAAACCCCGTATTTACATATCTGCCATTGTGCTGGAGAATCCGTATAGGTGTTCGAGTGTTCGAACCGTAATGCGCAAGAAATGTTATGTAAACCCGGTATTTTCATATCTACCACTGTGCAGAAGAATCCATATAGGTGTTCGAGTGTTCGAACCGTATTGCGCAAGAAATGGTATGTAAACCCCGTATTTACATATCTGCCACTGTGCAGGAGAATCCGTATAGGTGTTCGAGTGTTCGAACCGTAATGCGCAAGAAATGGTATGTAAACCCCGTATTTACGTATCTGCCACTGTGCAGGAGAATCCGTATAGGTGTTCGAGTGTTCGAACCGTAATGCGCAACAAATGGTATGGAAACCCCGTATTTACATATCTGCCACTGTACAGGAGAATCCGTATAGGTGTTCGACGTTCGAACCGTAATGCGTGAGAAATGGTATGTAAATCCCGTGTTTACATATCTGCCACTGTGCAGGAGAATCCGTATAGGTGTTCGAGTGTTCGAACCGTAATGCGTGAGAAATGGTAAGTAAACGCCGTATTTACATATCTGCCACTGTGCAGGAGAATCCGTATAGGTGTTCGAGTGTTCGAACCGTATTTCGCAAGAAATGGTATGTAAACCCCGTATTTACATATCTGCCACTGTGCCGGAGAATCCGTATAGGTGTTCGAGTGTTCGATCCGTAATGCGCAAGAAATGGTATGGAAACCCCGTATTTAGATATCTGTCACTGTGCAGGAGAATCCGTATAGGTTTTCGAGTGTTCGAACCGTAATGCGAAGAAATGGTATGGAAACCCCGTATTTACATATCTGCCACTGTGCAGGAGAATCCGTATCGGTGTTCGAGTGTTCGAACTGTAATGCGCAAGAAATGGTATGGAAACCCCGTATTTACATATCTGCTACTATGTAGGAGAATCCGTATAGGTGTTCGATTGTTCGAACCGTAATTCGCCAGAAATGGTATGTAAAACCCGTATTTACATATCTGCAACTGTGCAAGAGAATCCGTATAGGTGTTCGAGTGTTCGAACCGTAATGCGCGAGAAATGGTATGGAAACCCCGTATTTACATATCTGCCACTGTGCAGGAGAATCCGTATAGGTGTTCGAGTGTTCGAACCGTAATGCGCAAGAAATGGTATGTAAACCCCGTATTTACATATCTGCCACAGTGCAGGAGAATCCGTATAGGTGTTCTAGTGTTCGAACCGTATTGCGCAAGAAATGGTTTGTAGACCCCGTATTTACATATCTGCCACTGTACAGGAGAATCCGTATAGGTGTTCGAGTGTTCGAACCGTATTGCGCAAGAAATGGTATGTAAACCCCGTATTTACATATCTGCCACTGTGCAGGAGAATCCGTATAGGTGTTCGAGTGTTCGAACCGTAATGCGCAAGAAATGGTATGTAAACCCCGTATTTACATATCTGCCACTGTGCAGGAGAATCCGTATAGGTGTTCGAGTGTTCGAACCGTATTGCGCAAGAAATGGTTTGTAAACCCCGTATTTACATATCTGCCACTGTGCAGGAGAATCCGTATAGGTGTTCGAACCGTATTGCGCAAGAAATGGTATGTAAACCCCGTATTTACATATCTGCCACTGTGCAGGAGAATCCGTATAGGTGTTCGAGTGTTCGAACCGTATTGCGCAAGAATTGGTATGTAAACCCTGTATTTACATATCGTCCACTGTGCAGGAGAATCCGTATAGGTGTTCGAGTGTTCGAACCGTATTGCGCAAGAAATGGTATGTAAACCCCGTATTTACATATCTGCCACTGTGCAGGAGAATCCTTATAGGTGTTCGAGTGGTCGAACCGTATTGCGCAAGAAATGGTTTGTAAACCCCGTATTTACATATCTGCCACTGTGCAGGAGAATCCGTATAGGTGTTCGAACCGTATTGCGCAAGAAATGGTATGTAAACCCCGTATTTACATATCTGCCACTGTGCAGGAGAATCCGTATAGGTGTTCGAGTGGTCGAACCGTATTGCGCAAGAAATGGTTTGTCAACCCCGTATTTACATATCTGCCACTGTGCAGGAGAATCCGTATAGGTGTTCGAACCGTATTGCGCAAGAAATGGTATGTAAACCCCGTATTTACATATCTGCCACTGTGCCGGAGAATCCGTATAGGTGTTCGAGTGTTCGAACCGTATTGCGCAAGAAATGGTATGTAAACCCCGTATTTACATATCTGCCACAGTGCAGGAGAATCCGTATAGGTGTTCTAGTGTTCGAACCGTATTGCGCAAGAAATGGTTTGTAGACCCCGTATTTACATATCAGCCACTGTACAGGAGAATCCGTATAGGTGTTCGAGTGTTCGAACCGTATTGCGCAAGAAATGGTATGTAAACCCCGTATTTACATATCTGCCACTGTGCAGGAGAATCCGTATAGGTGTTCGACGTTCGAACCGTAATGCGTGAGAAATGGTATGTAAAACGCGTATTTACATATCTGCCGCTGTGCAGGAGAATCCGTATAGGTGTTCGAGTGTTCGAACCGTAATGCGTGAGAAATGGTAAGTAAACGCCGTATTTACATATCTGCCACTGTGCAGGAGAATCCGTATAGGTGTTCGAGTGTTCGAACCGTAATGCGCGAGAAATGGTATGGAAACCCCGTATTTACATATCTGCCATTGTGCTGGAGAATCCGTATAGGTGTTCGAGTGTTCGAACCGTAATGCGCAAGAAATGTTATGTAAACCCGGTATTTTCATATCTACCACTGTGCAGAAGAATCCATATAGGTGTTCGAGTGTTCGAACCGTATTGCGCAAGAAATGGTATGTAAACCCCGTATTTACATATCTGCCACTGTGCAGGAGAATCCGTATAGGTGTTCGAGTGTTCGAACCGTAATGCGCAAGAAATGGTATGTAAACCCCGTATTTACGTATCTGCCACTGTGCAGGAGAATCCGTATAGGTGTTCGAGTGTTCGAACCGTAATGCGCAACAAATGGTATGGAAACCCCGTATTTACATATCTGCCACTGTACAGGAGAATCCGTATAGGTGTTCGACGTTCGAACCGTAATGCGTGAGAAATGGTATGTAAATCCCGTGTTTACATATCTGCCACTGTGCAGGAGAATCCGTATAGGTGTTCGAGTGTTCGAACCGTAATGCGTGAGAAATGGTAAGTAAACGCCGTATTTACATATCTGCCACTGTGCAGGAGAATCCGTATAGGTGTTCGAGTGTTCGAACCGTATTTCGCAAGAAATGGTATGTAAACCCCGTATTTACATATCTGCCACTGTGCCGGAGAATCCGTATAGGTGTTCGAGTGTTCGATCCGTAATGCGCAAGAAATGGTATGGAAACCCCGTATTTAGATATCTGTCACTGTGCAGGAGAATCCGTATAGGTTTTCGAGTGTTCGAACCGTAATGCGAAGAAATGGTATGGAAACCCCGTATTTACATATCTGCCACTGTGCAGGAGAATCCGTATCGGTGTTCGAGTGTTCGAACTGTAATGCGCAAGAAATGGTATGGAAACCCCGTATTTACATATCTGCCACTATGCAGGAGAATCCGTATAGGTGTTCGATTGTTCGAACCGTAATTCGCCAGAAATGGTATGTAAAACCCGTATTTACATATCTGCAACTGTGCAAGAGAATCCGTATAGGTGTTCGAGTGTTCGAACCGTAATGCGCGAGAAATGGTATGGAAACCCCGTATTTACATATCTGCCACTGTGCAGGAGAATCCGTATAGGTGTTCGTGTGTTCGAACCGTAATGCGCAAGAAATGGTATGTAAACCCCGTATTTACATATCTGCCACAGTGCAGGAGAATCCGTATAGGTGTTCTAGTGTTCGAACCGTAATGCGCAAGAAATGGTTTGTAGACCCCGTATTTACATATCTGCCACTGTACAGGAGAATCCGTATAGGTGTTCGAGTGTTCGAACCGTATTGCGCAAGAAATGGTATGTAAACCCCGTATTTACATATCTGCCACTGTGCAGGAGAATCCGTATAGGTGTTCGAGTGTTCGAACCGTAATGCGCAAGAAATGGTATGTAAACCCCGTATTTACATATCTGCCACTGTGCAGGAGAATCCGTATAGGAGTTCGAGTGTTCGAACCGTATTGCGCAAGAAATGGTTTGTAAACCCCGTATTTACATATCTGCCACTGTGCAGGAGAATCCGTATAGGTGTTCGAACCGTATTGCGCAAGAAATGGTTTGTAAACCCCGTATTTACATATCTGCCACTGTGCAGGAGAATCCGTATAGGTGTTCGAGTGTTCGAACCGTATTGCGCAAGAATTGGTATGTAAACCCTGTATTTACATATCGTCCACTGTGCAGGAGAATCCGTATAGGTGTTCGAGTGTTCGAACCGTATTGCGCAAGAAACGGTATGTAAACCCCGTATTTACATATCTGCCACTGTGCAGGAGAATCCTTATAGGTGTTCGAGTGGTCGAACCGTATTGCGCAAGAAATGGTTTGTAAACCCCGTATTTACATATCTGCCACTGTGCAGGAAAATCCGTATAGGTGTTCGAGTGTTCGAACCGTATTGCCCAAGAAATGGTTTGTAGACCCCGTATTTACATATCAGCCACTGTACAGGAGAATCCGTATAGGTGTTCGAGTGTTCGAACCGTATTGCGCAAGAAATGGTATGTAAACCCCGTATTTACATATCTGCCACTGTGCAGGAGAATCCGTATAGGTGTTCGACGTTCGAACCGTAATGCGTGAGAAATGGTATGTAAAACGCGTATTTACATATCTGTCGCTGTGCAGGAGAATCCGTATAGGTGTTCGAGTGTTCGAACCGTAATGCGTGAGAAATGGTAAGTAAACGCCGTATTTACATATCTGCCACTGTGCAGGAGAATCCGTATAGGTGTTCGAGTGTTCGAACCGTAATGCGCGAGAAATGGTATGGAAACCCCGTATTTACATATCTGCCATTGTGCTGGAGAATCCGTATAGGTGTTCGAGTGTTCGAACCGTAATGCGCAAGAAATGTTATGTAAACCCGGTATTTTCATATCTACCACTGTGCAGAAGAATCCATATAGGTGTTCGAGTGTTCGAACCGTATTGCGCAAGAAATGGTATGTAAACCCCGTATTTACATATCTGCCACTGTGCAGGAGAATCCGTATAGGTGTTCGAGTGTTCGAACCGTAATGCGCAAGAAATGGTATGTAAACCCCGTATTTACGTATCTGCCACTGTGCAGGAGAATCCGTATAGGTGTTCGAGTGTTCGAACCGTAATGCGCAACAAATGGTATGGAAACCCCGTATTTACATATCTGCCACTGTACTGGAGAATCCGTATAGGTGTTCGACGTTCGAACCGTAATGCGTGAGAAATGGTATGTAAATCCCGTGTTTACATATCTGCCACTGTGCAGGAGAATCCGTATAGGTGTTCGAGTGTTCGAACCGTAATGCGTGAGAAATGGTAAGTAAACGCCGTATTTACATATCTGCCACTGTGCAGGAGAATCCGTATAGGTGTTCGAGTGTTCGAACCGTATTTCGCAAGAAATGGTATGTAAACCCCGTATTTACATATCTGCCACTGTGCCGGAGAATCCGTATAGGTGTTCGAGTGTTCGATCCGTAATGCGCAAGAAATGGTATGGAAACCCCGTATTTAGATATCTGTCACTGTGCAGGAGAATCCGTATAGGTTTTCGAGTGTTCGAACCGTAATGCGAAGAAATGGTATGGAAACCCCGTATTTACATATCTGCCACTGTGCATTAGAATCCGTATCGGTGTTCGAGTGTTCGAACTGTAATGCGCAAGAAATGGTATGGAAACCCCGTATTTACATATCTGCCACTATGCAGGAGAATCCGTATAGGTGTTCGATTGTTCGAACCGTAATTCGCCAGAAATGGTATGTAAAACCCGTATTTACATATCTGCAACTGTGCAAGAGAATCCGTATAGGTGTTCGAGTGTTCGAACCGTAATGCGCGAGAAATGGTATGGAAACCCCGTATTTACATATCTGCCACTGTGCAGGAGAATCCGTATAGGTGTTCGTGTGTTCGAACCGTAATGCGCAAGAAATGGTATGTAAACCCCGTATTTACATATCTGCCACAGTGCAGGAGAATCCGTATAGGTGTTCTAGTGTTCGAACCGTATTGCGCAAGAAATGGTTTGTAGACCCCGTATTTACATATCTGCCACTGTACAGGAGAATCCGTATAGGTGTTCGAGTGTTCGAACCGTATTGCGCAAGAAATGGTATGTAAACCCCGTATTTACATATCTGCCACTGTGCAGGAGAATCCGTATAGGTGTTCGAGTGTTCGAACCGTAATGCGCAAGAAATGGTATGTAAACCCCGTATTTACATATCTGCCACTGTGCAGGAGAATCCGTATAGGAGTTCGAGTGTTCGAACCGTATTGCGCAAGAAATGGTTTGTAAACCCCGTATTTACATATCTGCCACTGTGCAGGAGAATCCGTATAGGTGTTCGAACCGTATTGCGCAAGAAATGGTTTGTAAACCCCGTATTTACATATCTGCCACTGTGCAGGAGAATCCGTATAGGTGTTCGAGTGTTCGAACCGTATTGCGCAAGAATTGGTATGTAAACCCTGTATTTACATATCGTCCACTGTGCAGGAGAATCCGTATAGGTGTTCGAGTGTTCGAACCGTATTGCGCAAGAAATGGTATGTAAACCCCGTATTTACATATCTGCCACTGTGCAGGAGAATCCTTATAGGTGTTCGAGTGGTCGAACCGTATTGCGCAAGAAATGGTTTGTAAACCCCGTATTTACATATCTGCCACTGTGCAGGAGAATCCGTATAGGTGTTCGAACCGTATTGCGCAAGAAATGGTATGTCAACCCCGTATTTACATATCTGCCACTGTGCCGGAGAATCCGTATAGGTGTTCGAGTGTTCGAACCGTAATGCGCAAGAAATGGAATGGAAACCCCGTATTTAGATATCTGTCACTGTGCAGGAGAATCCGTATAGGTGTTCGAGTGTTCGAACCGTAATGCGAAGAAATGGTATGGAAACCCCGTATTTACATATCTGCCACTGTGCAGGAGAATCCGTATCGGTGTTCGAGTTTTCGAACTGTAATGCGCAAGAAATGGTATGGAAACCCCGTATTTACATATCTGCCACTTTGCAGGAGAATCCGTATAGGTGTTCGAGTGTTCGAACCGTAATGCGCAAGAAATGGTATGTAAACCCCGTATTTACATATCTACCACTGTGCAGGAGAATCCGTATAGGTGTTCGAGTGTTCGAACCGTATTGCGCAAGAAATGGTTTGTAAACCCCGTATTTACATATCTGCCACTGTGCAGGAGAATCCGTATAGGTGTTCGAACCGTATTGCGCAAGAAATGGTATGTAAACCCCGTATTTACATATCAGCCACTGTGCAGGAGAATCCGTATAGGTGTTCGAGTGTTCGAACCGTATTGCGCAAGAATTGGTATGTAAACCCTGTATTTATATATCGTCCACTGTGCAGGAGAATCCATATAGGTGTTCGAGTGTTCGAACCGTATTGCGCAAGAAATGGTATGTAAACCCCGTATTTACATATCTGCCACTGTGAAGGAGAATCCGTATAGGTGTTCGAGTGGTCGAACCGTATTGCGCAAGAAATGGTTTGTAAACCCCGTATTTACATATCTGCCACTGTGCAGGAGAATCCGTATAGGTGTTCGAACCGTATTGCGCAAGAAATGGTATGTAAACCCCGTATTTACATATCTGCCACTGTGCCCGAGAATCCGTATAGGTGTTCGAGTGTTCGAACCGTATTGCGCAAGAAATGGTATGTAAACCCCGTATTTACATATCTGCCACAGTGCAGGAGAATCCGTATAGGTGTTCTAGTGTTCGAACCGTATTGCGCAAGAAATGGTTTGTAGACCCCGTATTTACATATCTGCCACTGTACAGGAGAATCCGTATAGGTGTTCGAGTGTTCGAACCGTATTGCGCAAAAAATGGTATGTAAACCCCGTATTTACATATCTGCCACGGTGCAGGAGAATCCGTATAGGTGTTCGAGTGTTCGAACCGTAATGCGCAAGAAATGGTATGTAAACCCCGTATTTACATATCTGCCACTGTGCAGGAGAATCCGTATAGGTGTTCGACGTTCGAACCGTAATGCGTGAGAAATGGTATGTAAAACGCGTATTTACATATCTGCCGCTGTGCAGGAGAATCCGTATAGGTGTTCGAGTGTTCGAACCGTAATGCGTGAGAAATGGTAAGTAAACGTCGTATTTACATATCTGCCACTGTGCAGGAGAATTCGTATAGGTGTTCGAGTGTTCGAACCGTAATGCGCAAGAAATGGTATGTAAACCCCGTATTTACATATCTGCCACTGTGATGGAGAATCCGTATAGGTGTTCGAGTGCTCGAACCGTAATGCGCAAGAAATGGTATGGAATCCCCGTATTTAGATATCTGTCACTGTGCAGGAGAATCCGTATAGATGTTCGAGTGTTCGAACCGTAATGCGCAAGAAATGGTATGGAAACCCCGTATTTACATATCTGCCACTGTGCAGGAGAATCCGTATAGGTGTTCGAGTGTTCGAACCGTAATGCGCGAGAAATGGTATGGAAACCCCGTATTTACATATCTGCCATTGTGCTGGAGAATCCGTATAGGTGTTTGAGTGTTCGAACCGTAATGCGCAAGAAATGTTATGTAAACCTGGTATTTTCATATCTGCCACTGTGCAGAAGAATCCATATAGGTGTTCGAGTGTTCGAACCGTATTGCGCAAGAAATGGTATGTAAACCCCGTATTTACATATCTGCCACTGTGCAGGAGAATCCGTATAGGTGTTCGAGTGTTCGAACCGTAATGCGCAAGAAATGGTATGTAAACCCCGTATTTACATATCTGCCACTGTGCAGGAGAATCCGTCTAGGTGTTCGAGTGTTCGAACCGTATTGCGCAAGAAATGGTATGTAAACCCCGTATTTACATATCTGCCACTGTGCAGGAGAATCCGTATAGGTGTTCGACGTTCGAACTGTAATGCGTGAGAAATGGTATGTAAATCCCGTGTTTACATATCTGCCACTGTGCAGGAGAATCTGTATAGGTGTTCGAGTGTTCGAACCGTAATGCGTGAGAAATGGTAAGGAAACGCCGTATTTACATATCTGCCACTGTGCAGGAGAATCCGTATAGGTGTTCGAGTGTTCGAACCGTAATGCGCAAGAAATGGTATGTAAACCCCGTATTTACGTATCTGCCACTGTGCAGGAGAATCCGTATTGGTGTTCGAGTGTTCGAACCGTAATGCGCAACAAATGGTATGGAAACCCCGTATTTACATATCTGCCACTATGGAGGAGAATCCGTAAAGGTGTTCGAGTGTTCGAACCGTAATTCGCCAGAAATGGTATGTAAATCCCGTATTTACATATCTGCCACTGTGCAGGAGAATCCGAATAGGTGTTCGAGTGTTCGAATCGCAATGCGCAAGAAATGGTATGTAAAACCCGTATTTAGATATCTGCCACTATGCAGGAGAATCCGTATAGGTGTTCGAGTGTTCGAACCGTAATGCGTGAGAAATGGTAAGTAAACGCCGTATTTACATATCTGCCACTGCGCAGGAGAATTCGTATAGGTGTTCGAGTGTTCGAACCGTAATGCGCAAGAAATGGTATGTAAACCCCGTATTTAGATATCTGCCACTGTGAAGGAGAATCCGTATAGGTGTTCGAGTGTTCGAACCGTAATGCGCAAGAAATGGTATGGAAACCCCGTTTTTAGATATCTGTCACTGTGCAGGAGAATCCGTACAGGTGTTCGAGTGTTCGAACCGTAATGCGAAGAAATGGTATGGAAACCCCGTATTTACATATCTGCCACCGTGCAGGAGAATCCGTATCGGTGTTCGAGTGTTCGAACTGTAATGCGCAAGAAATGGTATGGAAACCCCGTATTTACATATCTGCCACTATGCAGGAGAATCCGTATAGGTGTTCGATTGTTCGAACCGTAATTCGCAAGAAATGGTATGTAAAACCCGTATTTACATATCTGCCGCTGTGTAGGAGAATCCGTATAGGTGTTCGAGTGTTCGAACCGTAATGCGCGAGAAATGGTATGGAAACCCCGTATTTACATATCTGCCACTGTGCAGGAGAATCCGTATAGGTGTTCGAGTGTTCGAATCGTAATGCGCAAGAAATGGTATGTAAACCCCGTATTTACATATCTGCCACAGTGCAGGAGAATCCGTATAGGTGTTCTAGTGTTCGAACCGTATTGCGCAAGAAATGGTTTGTAGACCCCGTATTTATATATCTGCCACTGTATAGGAGAATCCGTATAGGTGTTCGAGTGTTCGAACCGTATTGCGCAAGAAATGGTATGTAAACCCCGTATTTACATATCTGCCACGGTGCAGGAGAATCCGTATAGGTGTTCGAGTGTTCGAACCGTAATGCGCAAGAAATGGTATGTAAGCCCCGTATTTACATATCTGCCACTGTGCAGGAGAATCCGTATAGGTGTTCGAGTGTTCGAACCGTATTGCGCAAGAAATGGTTTGTAAACCCCGTATTTACATATCTGCCACTGTGCAGGAGAATCCGTATAGGTGTTCGAACCGTATTGCGCAAGAAATGGTATGTAAACCCCGTATTTACATATCTGCCACTGTGCAGGAGAATCCGTATAGGTGTTCGAGTGTTCGAACCGTATTGCGCAAGAATTGGTATGTAAACCCTGTATTTACATATCGTCCACTGTGCAGGAGAATCCGTATAGGTGTTCGAGTGTTCGAACCGTATTGCGCAAGAAATGGTACGTAAACCTCGTATTTACATATCTGCCACTGTGCAGGAGAATCCGTATAGGTGTTCGAGTGGTCGAACCGTATAGCGCAAGAAATGGTTTGTAAACCCCGTATTTACATATCTGCCACTGTGCAGGAGAATCCGTATAGGTGTTCGAACCGTATTGCGCAAGAAATGGTATGTAAACCCCGTATTTACATATCTGCCACTGTGCCGGAGAATCCGTATAGGTGTTCGAGTGTTCGAACCGTAATGCGCAAGAAATGGTATGGAAACCCCGTATTTAGATATCTGTCACTGTGCAGGAGAATCCGTATAGGTGTTCGAGTGTTCGAACCGTAATGCGAAGAAATGGTATGGAAACCCCGTATTTACATATCTGCCACTGTGCAGGAGAATCCGTATCGGTGTTCGAGTGTTCGAACTGTAATACGCAAGAAATGGTATGGAAACCCCGTATTTACATATCTGCCACTATGCAGGAGAATCCGTATAGGTGTTCGATTGTTCGAACCGTAATTCGCCATAAATGGTATGTACAACCCGTATTTACATATCTGCCACTGTGCAGGAGAATCCGTATAGGTGTTCGAGTGTTCGAACCGTAATGCGCGAGAAATGGTATGGAAACCCCGTATTTACATATCTGCCACTGTGCAGGAGAATCCGTATAGGTGTTCGACTGCTCGAACCGTAATGCGCAAGAAATGGTATGTAAATCCCGTATTTACATATCTGCCACAGTGCAGGAGAATCCGTATCGGTGTTCGAGTGTTCGAACTGTAATGCGCAAGAAATGGTTTGTAGACCCCGTATTTACATATCTGCCACTGTACAGGAGAATCCGTATAGGTGTTCGAGTGTTCGAACCGAATTGCGCAAGAAATGGTATGTAAACCCCGTATTTACATATCTGCCACTGTGCAGGAGAATCCGTATAGGTGTTCGAGTGTTTGAACCGTAATGCGCAAGAAATGGTATGTAAACCCCGTATTTACATATCTGCCACTGTGCAGGAGAATCCGTATAGGTGTTCGAATGTTCGAACCGTAATGCGCAAGAAATGGTATGTAAACCCCGTATTTACATATCTGCCACTGTGCAGGAGAATCCGTATAGGTGTTCGAGTGTTTTAACCGTATTGCGCAAGAAATGGTTTGTAAACCCCGTATTTACATATCTTCCACTGTGCAGGAGAATCTGTATAGGTGTTCGAACCGTATTGCGCAAGAAATGGTATGTAAACCCCGTATTTACATATCTGCCACTGCGCAGGAGAATCCGCATAGGAGTTCGAGTGTTCGAACCGTATTGCGCAAGAATTGGTATGTAAACCCTGTATTTACATATCGTCCACTGTGCTGGAGAATCCGTATAGGTGTTCGAGTGTTCGAACCGTATTGCGCAAGAAATGGTATGTAAACCCCGTATTTACATATCTGCCACTGTGCAGGAGAATCCGTATAGGTGTTCGAGTGGTCGAACCGTATTGCGCAAGAAATGGTTTGTAAACCCCGTATTTACATATCTGCCACTGTGCAGGAGAATCCGTATAGGTGTTCGAACCGTATTGCGCAAGAAATGGTATGTAAACCCCGTATTTACATATCTGCCACTGTGCCGGAGAATCCGTATAGGTGTTCGAGTGTTCGAACCGTAATGCGCAAGAAATGGTATGGAAACCCCGTATTTAGATATCTGTCACTGTGCAGGAGAATCCGTATAGGTGTTCGAGTGTTCGAACCGTAATTCGAAGAAATGGTATGGAAACCCCGTATTTACATATCTGCCACTGTGCAGGAGAATCCGTATCGGTGTTCGAGTGTTCGAACTATAATGCACAAGAAATGGTATGGAAACCCCGTATTTACATATCTGCCACTATGCAGGAGAATCCGTATAGGTGTTAGATTGTTCGAACCGTAATTCGCCAGAAATGGTATGTAAAACCCGTATTTACATATCTGCCACTGTGTAGGAGAATCCGTATAGGTGTTCGAGTGTTCGAACCGTAATGCGCGAGAAATGATATGGAAACCCCGTATTTACATATCTGCCACTGTGCAGGAGAATCCGTATAGGTGTTCGAGTGTTCGAACCGTAATGCGCAAGAAATGGTATGTAAATCCCGTATTTACATATCTGCCACAGTGCAGGAGAATCCGTATAGGTGTTCTAGTGTTCGAACCGTATTGCGCAAGAAATGGTTTGTAGACCCCGTATTTACATATCTGCCACTGTACAGGAGAATCCGTATAGGTGTTCGAGTGTTCGAACCGTATTCCGCAAGAAATGGTATGTAAACCCCGTATTTACATATCTGCCACTGTGCAGGAGAATCCGTATAGGTGTTCGAGTGTTCGAACCGTAATGCGCAAGAAATGGTATGTAAACCCCGTATTTACATATCTGCCACTGTGCAGGAGAATCCGTATAGGTGTTCGAGTGTTCGAACCGTATTGCGCAAGAAATGGTTTGTAAACCCCGTATTTACATATCTGCCACTGTGCAGGAGAATCCGTACAGGTGTTCGAACCGTATTGCGCAAGAAATGGTATGCAAACCCCGTATTTACATATCTGTCACTGTGCAGGAGAATCCGTATAGGTGTTCGAGTGTTCGAACCGTATTGCGCAAGAATTGGTATGTAAACCCTGTATTTACATATCGTCCACTGTGCAGGAGAATCTGTATAGGTGTTCGAGTGTTCGAACCGTATTGCGCAAGAAATGGTATGTAAACCCCGTATTTACATATCTGCCACTGTGCAGGAGAATCCATATAGTTGTTCGAGTGGTCGAACCGTATTGCGCAAGAAATGGTTTGTAATCCCCGTATTTACATATCTGCCACTGTGCAGGAGAATCCGTATAGGTGTTCGAGTGTTCGAATCGCAATGCGCAAGAAATGGTATGTAAAACCCGTATTTAGATATCTGCCACTATGTAGAAGAATCCGTATAGGTGTTCGAGTCTTCGAACCGTACTGCGTGAGAAATGGTAAGTAAACGCCGTATTTACATATCTGCCACTGCGCAGGAGAATTCGTATAGGTGTTCGAGTGTTCGAACCGTAATGCGCAAGAAATGGTATGTAAACCCCGTATTTACATATCTGCCACTGTGAAGGAGAATCCGTATAGGTGTTCGAGTGTTCGAACCGTAATGCGCAAGAAATGGTATGGAAACCCCGTATTTAGATATCTGTCACTGTGCAGGAGAATCCGTATAGGTGTTCGAGTGTTCGAACCGTAATGCGAAGAAATGGTATGGAAACCCCGTATTTATATATCTGCCACCGTGCAGGAGAATCCGTATCGGTGTTCGAGTGTTCGAACTGTAATGCGCAAGAAATGTTGTGGAAACCCCGTATTTACATATATGCCACTATGCAGGAGAATCCGTATAGGTGTTCGATTGTTCGAACCGTAATTCGCAAGAAATGGTATGTAAAACCCGTATTTACATATCTGCCACTGTGTAGGAGAATCCGTATAGGTGTTCGAGTGTTCGAACCGTAATGCGTGAGAAATGGTATGGAAACCCCGTATTTACATATCTGCCACTGTGCAGGAGAATCCGTATAGGTGTTCTAGTGTTCGAACCGTATTGCGCAAGAAATGGTTTGTAGACCCCGTATTTATATATCTGCCACTGTACAGGAGAATCCGTATAGGTGTTCAAGTGTTCGAACCGTATTGCGCAAGAAATGGTATGTAAACCCCGTATTTACATATCTGCCACTGTGCAGGAGAATCCGTATAGATGTTCGAGTGCTCGAACCGTAATGTGCAAGAAATGGTATGTAAACCCCGTATTTACATATCTGCCACTGTGCAGGAGAATCCGTATAGGTGTTCGAGTGTTCGAACCGTATTGCGCAAGAAATGGTTTGTAAACCCCGTATTTACATATCTGCCACTGTGCAGGAGAATCCGTATAGGTGTTCGAACCGTATTGCGCAAGAAATGGTATGTAAACCCCGTATTTACATATCTGCCACTGTGCAGGAGAATCCGTATAGGTGTTCGAGTGTTCGAACCGTATTGCGCAAGAAATGGTATGTAAACCCCGTATTTACATATCTGTCCCTGTGCAGGAGAATCCGTATAGGTGTTCGAGTGGTCGAACCGTATTGCGCAAGAAATGGTTTGTAAACCCCGTATTTACATATCTGCCACTGTGCAGGAGAATCCGTATAGGTGTTTGAACCGTATTGCGCAAGAAATGGTATGTAAACCCCGTATTTACATATCTGCCACTGTGCCGGAGAATCCGTATAGGTGTTCGAGTGTTCGAACCGTAATGCGCAAGAAATGGTATGGAAACCTTGTATTTAGATATCTGTCACTGTGCAGGAGAATCCGTATAGGTGTTCGAGTGTTCGAACCGTAATGCGAAGAAATGGTATGGAAACCCCGTATTTACATATTTGCCACTGTGCAGGAGAATCCGTATCGGTGTTCGAGTGTTCGAACTGTAATGCGCAAGAAATGGTATGGAAACCCCGTATTTACATATCTGCCACTATGCAGGAGAATCCGTATAGGTGTTCGATTGTTGGAACCGTAATTCGCCAGAAATGGTATGTAAAACCCGTATTTACATGTCTGCCACTGTGTAGGAGAATCCGTATAGGTGTTCGAGTGTTCGAACTGTAATGCGCGAGAAATGGTATGGAAACCCCGTATTTACATATCTGCCACTGTGCAGGAGAATCCGTATAGGTGTTCAAGTGCTCGAACCGTAATGCGCAAGAAATGGTATGTAAATCCCGTATTTACATTTCTGCCACGGTGCAGGAGAATCCGTATAGGTGTTCGAGTGTTCGAACCGTGTTGCGCAAGAATTGGTATGTAAACCCTGTATTTACATATCGTCCACTGTGTAGGAGAATCCGTGTAGGTGTTCGAGTGTTCGAACCGTATTGCGCAAGAAATGGTATGTAAACCCCGTATTTACATATCTGCCACTGTGCAGGAGAATCCATATAGGTGTTCGAGTGGTCGAACCGTATTGCGCAAGAAATGGTTTGTAAACCCCGTATTTACATATCTGCCACTGTGCAGGAGAATCCGTATTGGTGTTCGAGTGTTCGAATCGCAATGCGCAAGAAATGGTATGTAAAACCCGTATTTAGATATTTGCCACTATGCAGAAGAATCCGTATAGGTGTTCGAGTGTTCGAACCGTAATGCGTGAGAAATGGTAAGTAAACGCCGTATTTACATATCTGCCACTGCGCAGGAGAATTCGTATAGGTGTTCGAGTGTTCGAACCGTAATGCGCAAGAAATGGTATGTAAACCCCGTATTTACATATCTGCCACTGTGAAGGAGAATCCGTATAGGTGTTCGAGTGTTCGAACCGTAATGCGCAAGAAATGGTATGGAAACCCCGTATTTAGATATCTGTCACTGTGCAGGAGAATCCGTATAGGTGTTCGAGTGTTCGAACCGTAATGCGAAGAAATGGTATGGAAACCCCGTATTTACATATCTGCCACCGTGCAGGAGAATCCGTATCGGTGTTCGAGTGTTCGAACTGTAACGCGCAAGAAATGGTATGGAAACCCCGTATTTACATATCTGCCACTATGTAGGAGAATCCGTATAGGTGTTCGATTGTTCGAACCGTAATTCGCCAGAAATGGTATGTAAAACCCGTATTTACATATCTGCCACTGTGTATGAGAATCCT
This sequence comes from Camellia sinensis, assembly GCF_055761805.1. NCBI lineage: Eukaryota > Viridiplantae > Streptophyta > Magnoliopsida > Ericales > Theaceae > Camellia > Camellia sinensis. Next base: position 117,408,326 of record NC_138974.1, read on the forward strand.
TATAGGTGTTCGAGTGTTCGAACCGTAATGCGCGAGAAATGGTATGGAAACCCCGTATTTACATATCTGCCACTGTGCAGGAGAATCCGTATAGGTGTTCTAGTGTTCGAACCGTATTGCGCAAGAAATGGTTTGTAGACCCCGTATTTATATATCTGCCACTGTACAGGAAAATCCGTATAGGTGTTCAAGTGTTCGAACCGTATTGCGCAAGAAATGGTATGTAAACCCCGTATTTACATATCTGCCACTGTGCAGGAGAATCCGTATAGGTGTTCGAGTGCTCGAACCGTAATGTGCAAGAAATGGTATGTAAACCCCGTATTTACATATCTGCCACTGTGCAAGAGAATCTGTATAGGTGTTCGAGTGTTCGAACCGTATTGCGCAAGAAATGGTTTGTAAACCCCGTATTTACATATCTGCCACTGTGGAGGAGAATCCGTATAGGTGTTCGAACCGTATTGCGCAAGAAATGGTATGTAAACCCCGTATTTACATATCTGCCACTGTGCAGGAGAATCCGTATAGGTGTTCGAGTGTTCGAACCGTATTGCGCAAGAATTGGTATGTAAACCCTTTATTTACATATCGTCCACTATGCAGGAGAATCCGTATAGGTGTTCGAGTGTTCGAACCGTATTGCGCAAGAAATGGTATGTAAACCCCGTATTTACATATCTGTCACTGTGCAGGAGAATCCGTATAGGTGTTCGAGTGGTCGAACCGTATTGCGCAAGAAATGGTTTGTAAATCCCGTATTTACATATCTGCCACTGTGCAGGAGAATCCGTATAGGTGTTCGAACCGTATTGCGCAAGAAATGGTATGTAAACCCCGTATTTACATATCTGCCACTGTGCCGGAGAATCCGTATAGGTGTTCGAGTGTTCGAACCGTAATGCGCAAGAAATGGTATGGAAACCTCGTATTTAGATATCTGTCACTGTGCAGGAGAATCCGTATAGGTGTTCGAGTGTTCGAACCGTAATGCGAAGAAATGGTATGGAAACCCCGTATTTACATATCTGCCACTGTGCAGGAGAATCCGTATCGGTGTTCGAGTGTTCGAACTGTAATGCGCAAGAAATGGTATGGAAACCCCGTATTTACATATCTGCCACTATGCAGGAGAATCCGTATAGGTGTTCGATTGTTGGAACCGTAATTCGCCAGAAATGGTATGTAAAACCCGTATTTACATATCTGCCACTGTGTAGGAGAATCCGTATAGGTGTTCGAGTGTTCAAACCGTAATGCGCGAGAAATGGTATGGAAACCCCGTATTTACATATCTGCCACTGTGCAATAGAATCCGTATAGGTGTTCGAGTGCTCGAACCGTAATGCGCAAGAAATGGTATGTAAATCCCGTATTTACATTTCTGCCACAGTGCAGGAGAATCCGTATAGGTGTTCGAGTGTTCGAACCGTATTGCGCAAGAATTGGTATGTAAACCCTGTATTTACATATCGTCCACTGTGCAGGAGAATCCGTATAGGTGTTCGAGTGTTCGAACCGTATTGCGCAAGAAATGGTATGTAAACCCCGTATTTACATATCTGCCACTGTGCAGGAGAATCCATATAGGTGTTCGAGTGGTCGAACCGTATTGCGCAAGAAATGGTTTGTAAACCCCGTATTTACATATCTGCCACTGTGCAGGAGAATCCGTATAGGTGTTCGAGTGTTCGAATCGCAATGCGCAAGAAATGGTATGTAAAACCCGTATTTAGATATCTGCCACTATGCAGAAGAATCCGTATAGGTGTTCGAGTGTTCGAACCGTAATGCGTGAGAAATGGTAAGTAAACGCCGTATTTACATATCTGCCACTGCGCAGGAGAATTCGTATAGGTGTTCGAGTGTTCGAACCGTAATTCGCAAGAAATGGTATGTAAACCCCGTATTTACATATCTGCCACTGTGAAGGAGAATCCGTATAGGTGTTCGAGTGTTCGAACCGTAATGCGCAAGAAATGGTATGGAAACCCCGTATTTAGATATCTGTCACTGTGCAGGAGAATCCGTATAGGTGTTCGAGTGTTCGAACCTTAATGCGAAGAAATGGTATGGAAACCCCGTATTTACATATCTGCCACCGTGCAGGAGAATCCGTATCGGTGTTCGAGTGTTCGAACTGTAATGCGCAAGAAATGGTATGGAAACCCCGTATTTACATATCTGCCACTATGCAGGAGAATCCGTATAGGTGTTCGATTGTTCGAACCGTAATTCGCCAGAAATGGTATGTAAAACCCGTATTTACATATCTGCCACTGTGTATGAGAATCCGTATAGCTGTTCGAGTGTTCGAACCGTAATGCGCGAGAAATGGTATGGAAACGCCGTATTTACATATCTGCCACTGTGCAGGAGAATCCGTATAGGTGTTCTAGTGTTCGAACCGTATTGCGCAAGAAATGGTTTGTAGACGCCGTATTTATATATCTGCCACTGTACAGGAGAATCCGTATAGGTGTTCAAGTGTTCGAACCGTATTGCGCAAGAAATGGTATGTAAACCCCGTATTTACATATCTGCCACTGTGCAGGAGAATCCGTATAGGTGTTCGAGTGCTCGAACCGTAATGCGCAAGAAATGGTATGTAAACCCCGTATTTACATATCTGCCACTGTGCAGGAGAATCCGTATAGGTGTTCGAGTGTTCGAACCGTATTGCGCAAGAAATGGTTTGTAAACCCCGTATTTACATATCTGCCACTGTGCAGGAGAATCCGTATCGGTGTTCGAACCGTATTGCGCAAGAAATGGTATGTAACCCCGTATTTACATATCTGCCACTGTGCAGGAGAATCCGTATAGGTGTTCGAGTGTTCGAACCGTATTGCGCAAGAATTGGTATGTAAACCCTTTATTTACATATCGTCCACTGTGCAGGAGAATCCGTATAGGTGTTCGAGTGTTCGAACCGTATTGCGCAAGAAATGGTATGTAAACCCCGTATTTACATATCTGCCACTGTGCAGGAGAATCCGTATAGGTGTTCGAGTGGTCGAACCGTATTGCGCAAGAAATGGTTTGTAAACCCCGTATTTACATATCTGCCACTGTGCAGGAGAATCCGTATAGGTGTTCGAGTGTTCGAATCGCAATGCGCAAGAAATGGTATGTAAAACCCGTATTTACATATCTGCCACTGTGCAGGAGAATCCGTATAGGTGTTCGAGTGCTCGAACCGTAATGCGCAAGAAATGGTTTGTAAATACCGTATTTACATTTCTGCCACAGTGCAGGAGAATCCGTATAGGTGTTCGAGTGTTCGAACCGTATTGCGCAAGAATTGGTATGTAAACCCTGTATTTACATATCGTCCACTGTGCAGGAGAATCCATATAGGTGTTCGAGTGTTCGAACCGTATTGCGCAAGAAATGGTATGTAAACCCCGTATTTACATATCTGCCACTGTGCAGGAGAATCCGTATAGGTGTTCGAGTGCTCGAACCGTAATGCGCAAGAAATGGTTTGTAAATACCGTATTTACATTTCTGCCACAGTGCAGGAGAATCCGTATAGGTGTTCGAGTGTTCGAACCGTATTGCGCAAGAATTGGTATGTAAACCCTGTATTTACATATCGTCCACTGTGCAGGAGAATCCATATAGGTGTTCGAGTGTTCGAACCGTATTGCGCAAGAAATGGTATGTAAACCCCGTATTTACATATCTGCCACTGTGCAGGAGAATCCATATAGGTGTTCGAGTGGTCGAACCGTATTGCGCAACAAATGGTTTGTAAACCCCGTATTTACATATCTGCCACTGTGCAGGAGAATCCGTATAGGTGTTCGAGTGTTCGAATCGCAATGCGCAAGAAATGGTATGTAAAACCCGTATTTGGATATCTGCCACTATGCAGAAGAATCCGTATAGGTGTTCGAGTGTTCGAACCGTAATGCGTGAGAAATGGTAAGTAAACGCCGTATTTACATATCTGCCACTGCGCAGGAGAATTCGTATAGGTGTTCGAGTGTTCGAACCGTATTGCGCAAGAATTGGTATGTAAACCCTGTATTTACATATCGTCCACTGTGAAGGAGAATCCGTATAGGGGTTCGAGTGTTCGAACCGTATTGCGCAAGAAATGGTATGTAAACCCCGTATTTACATATCTGCCACTGTGCAGGAGAATCCGTATAGGTGTTCGAGTGGTCGAACCGTATTGCGCAAGAAATGGTTTGTAAACCCCGTATTTACATATCTGCCACTGTGCAGGAGAATCCGTATAGGTGTTCGAGTGTTCGAATCGCAATGCGCAAGAAATGGTATGTAAAACCCGTATTTAGATATCTGCCACTATGTAGGAGAATCCGTATAGGTGTTCGAGTGTTCGAACCGTAATGCGTGAGAAATGGTAAGTAAACGCCGTATTTACATATCTGCCACTGCGCAGGAGAATTCGTATAGGTGTTCGAGTGTTCGAACCGTAATGCGCAAGAAATGGTATGTAAACCCCGTATTTACATATCTGCCACTGTGAAGGAGAATCCGTATAGGTGTTCGAGTGTTCGAACCGTAATGCGCAAGAAATGGTATGGAAACCTCGTATTTAGATATCTGTCACTGTGCAGGAGAATCCGTATAGGTGTTCGAGTGTTCGAACCGTAATGCGAAGAATTGGTATGGAAACCCCGTATTTACATATCTGCCACCGTGCAGGAGAATCCGTATCGGTGTTCGAGAGTTCGAACTGTAATGCGCAAGAAATGGTATGGAAACCCCGTATTTACATATCTGCCACTATGCCGGAGAATCCGTATAGGTGTTCGATTGTTCGAACCATAATTCGCCAGAAATGGTATGTAAAACCCGTATTTACATATCTGCCACTGTGTAGGAGAATCCGTATAGGTGTTCGAGTGTTCGAACCGTAATGCGCGAGAAATGGTATGGAAACCCCGTATTTACAAATCTGCCACTGTGCAGGAGAATCCGTATAGGTGTTCGAGTGTTCGAACCGTAATGCGCAAGAAATGGTATGTAAACCCCGTATTTACATATCTGCCACAGTGCAGGAGAATCCGTATAGGTGTTCTAGTGTTCGAACCGTATTGCGCAAGAAATGGTTTGTAGACCCCGTATTTACATATCTGCCACTGTACAGGAGAATCCGTATAGGTGTTCGAGTGTTCGAACCGTATTGCGCAAGAAATGGTATGTAAACCCCGTATTTACATATCTGCCACTGTGCAGTAGAATCCGTATAGGTGTTCGAGTGTTCGAACCGTAATGCGCAAGAAATGGTATGTAAACCCCGTATTTACATATCTGCCACTGTGCAGGAGAATCCGTATAGGTGTTCGAGTGTTCGAATCGTATTGCGCAAGAAATGGTATGTAAACCTCGTATTTACATATCTGCCACTGTGCAGGAGAATCCGTATAAGTGTTCGAGTGGTCGAACCGTATTGCGCAAGAAATGGTTTGTAAACCCCGTATTTAAATATCTGCCACTGTGCAGGAGAATCCGTATAGGTGTTCGAACCGTATTGCGCAAGAAATGGTATGTAAACCCCGTATTTACATATCTGCCACTGTGCCGGAGAATCCGTATAGGTGTTCGAGTGTTCGAACCGTATTGCGCAAGAAATGGTATGTAAACCCCGTATTTACATATCTGCCACAGTGCAGGAGAATCCGTATAGGTGTTCTAGTGTTCGAACCGTATTGCGCAAGAAATGGTTTGTAGACCCCGTATTTACATATCTGCCACTGTACAGGAGAATCCGTATAGGTGTTCGAGTGTTCGAACCGTATTGCGCAAGAAATGGTATGTAAACCCCGTATTTACATATCTGCCACTGTGCAGGAGTATCCGTATAGGTGTTCGAGTGTTCGAACCGTAATGCGCAAGAAATGGTATGTAAACCCCGTATTTACATATCTGCCACTGTGCAGGAGAATCCGTATAGGTGTTCAAGTGTTCGAACCGTATTGCGCAAGAAATGGTATGTAAACCCCGTATTTACATATCTGCCACTGTGCAGGAGAATCCGTATAGGAGTTCGAGTGTTCGAACCGTATTGCGCAAGAATTGGTATGTAAACCCTGTATTTACATATCGTCCACTGTGCTGGAGAATCCGTATAGGTGTTCGAGTGTTCGAACCGTATTGCGCAAGAAATGGTATGTAAACCCCGTATTTACATATCTGCCACTGTGCAGGAGAATCCGTATAGGTGTTCGAGTGGTCGAACCGTATTGCGCAAGAAATGGTTTGTAAACCCCGTATTTACATATCTGCCACTGTGCAGGAGAATCCGTATAGGTGTTCGAACCGTATTGCGCAAGAAATGGTATGTAAACCCCGTATTTACATATCTGCCACTGTGCCGGAGAATCCATATAGGTGTTCGAGTGTTCGAACCGTATTGCGCAAGAATTGGTATGTAAACCCCGTATTTACATATCTGCCACTGTGCAGGAAAATCCGTATAGGTGTTCGAGTGTTCGAACCGTATTGCGCAAGAAATGGTATGTAAACCCCGTATTTACATATCTGCCACTGTGCAGGAGAATCCGTATCGGTGTTCGAGTGTTCGAACCGTAATGCGCAAGAAATGGTATGTAAACCCCGTATTTACATATCTGCCACTGTGCCGGAGAATCCGTATAGGTGTTCGAGTGTTCGAACCGTATTGCGCAAAAAATGGGTTGTAAACCCCGTATTTACATATCTGCCACTGTGCAGGAGAATCCGTATAGGTGTTCGGGTGTTCGAACCGTAGTGCGCAAGAAATGGTACGAAAACCCCGTATTCACATATCTGCCACTGTGCAGGAGAATCCGTATAGGCGTTCGAGTGTTCTAACCGTAATGCGCAAGAAATGGTATGTAAACCCCGTATTTACATGTCAGCCACTGTGCAGGAGAATCCGTATAGGTGTTCGAGTGTTCGAACCGTATTGCGCAAGAAATGGTATGTAAACCCCGAATTTACATATCTGCCACTGTGCAGGAGAATCCGTATAGGTGTTTGAGTGTTCGAACCGTATTGCGCAAGAAATGGTATGTAAACCCTGAATTTACATATCTGCCACTGTGCAGGAGAATCCGTATAGGTGTTCGAGTGTTCGAACCGTAATGCGCAAGAAATGGTATGTAAACCCTGTATTTACATATCTGGCACTGTGCAGGAGAATACGTATAGGTGTTCGAGTGTTCGAACCGTATCGCGCAAGAAATGGTTTGTAAACCCCGTATTTACATATCTGCCACTGTGCAGGAGAATCCGTATAGGTGTTCGAGTGTTCGAACCGTAATGCGCAAGAAATGGTATGTAAACCCCGTATTTACATATCAGCCACTGTGCAGGAGAATCCGTATAGGTGTTCCAGTGTTCGAACCGTATTGCGCAAGAAATGGTATGTAAACCCCGTATTTACATATCTGCCACTGCGCAGGAGAATCCGTATAGGTGTTCGAGTGTTCGAACCGTATTGCGCAAGAAATGGTTTGTAAACCCCGTATTTACATATCTGCCACTGTGCAGGAGAATCCGTATAGGTGTTTGAACCGTATTGCGCAAGAAATGGTACGTAAACCCCGTATTTACATATCTGCCATTATGCAGGAGAATCCGTATTGGTGTTCGAGTGTTCGAACCGTATGGCGCAAGAAATTTTATGTAAACCCCGTATTTACATATCTGCCACTGCGCAGGAGAATCCGTATATGTGTTCGAGTGTTCGAACCGTATTGCGCAAGAAATGGTATGTAAACCCCGTATTTACATCTCTGCCACTGTGCAGGAGAATCCGTATAGGTGTTCGAGTGGTCGAACCGTATTGCGCAAGAAATGGTTTGTAAACCCCGTATTTACATATCTGCCACTGTGCAGGAGAATCCGTATAGGTGTTCGAACCGTATTGCGCAAGAAATGGTATGTAAACCCCGTATTTACATATCTGCCACTGTGCAGGAGAATCCGTATAGGTGTTCGAGTGTTCGAACCGTATTGCGCAAGAATTGGTATGTAAACCCCGTATTTACATATCTGCCACTGTGCAGGAGAATCCGTATAGGTGTTCGAGTGTTCGAACCGTATTGCCCAAGAAATGGTTTTTAAACGCCGTATTTACGTATCTGCCACTGTGCAGGAGAATCCGTATAGGTGTTCGAGTGTTCGAACCGTATTGCCCAAGAAATGGTTTGCAAACGCCGTATTTACATATTTGCCACTGTGCAGGAGAATCCGTATAGGTGTTCGAGTGTTCGAACCGTAATGTGCAAGAAATGGTATGTAAACCCCGTATTTCCATATCTGGCACTGTGCAGGAGAATCCGTATAGGTGTTCGAGTGTTCGAACCGTATTGCGCAAGAAATGGTATGTAAACCCCGTATTTACATATCTGCCACTGTGCAGGAGAATCCGTATAGGTGTTCGAGTGTTCGAACCGTAATGCGCAAGAAATGGTATGTAAACCCCGTATTTACATATCTGCCACTGTGCAGGAGAATCCGTATAGGTGTTCGAGTGTTCGAACCGTATTGCGCAAGAAATGGTATGTAAACCCCGTATTTACATATCTGCCACTGTGCAGGAGAATCCGTATAGGTGTTCGAGTGTTCGAACCGTATTGCGCAAGAAATGGGTTGTAAACCACGTATTTACATATCTGCCACTGTGCAGGAGAATCCGTATAGGTGTTCGGGTGTTCGAACCGTAATGCGCAAGAAATGGTACGAAAACCCCGTATTTACATATCTGCCACTGTGCAGGAGAATCCGTATAGGCGTTCGAGTGTTCTAACCGTAATGCGCAAGAAATGGTATGTAAACCCCGTATTTACATGTCAGCCACTGTGCAGGAGAATCCGTATAGGTGTTCTAGTGTTCGAACCGTATTGCGCAAGAAATGGTATGTAAACCCCGAATTTACATATCTGCCACTGTGCAGGAGAATCCGTATAGGTGTTCGAGTGTTCGAACCGTAATGCGCAAGAAATGGTATGTAAACCCCGTATTTACATATCTGCCACTGTGCAGGAGAATCCGTATAGGTGTTCGAGTGTTCGAACCGTATTGCCCAAGAAATGGTTTGTAAACGCCGTATTTACATATCTGCCACTGTGCAGGAGAATCTGTATAGGTGCTCGAGTGTTCGAACCGTAATGCGCAAAAAATGGTTTGTAAACCCCGTATTTACATATCTGCCACTGTGCAGGAGAATCCGTATAGGTGTTCGAGTGTTCGAACCGTATTGCGCAAGAAATGGTATGTAAACCCCGTATTTACATATCTACCACTGTGCAGGAGAATCCGTATAGGTGTTCGAGTGTTCGAACCGTAATGCGCAAGAAATGGTATGTAAACCCCGTATTTACATATCTGCCACTGTGCAGGAGAATCCGTATAGGTGTTCGAGTGTTCGAACCGTATTGCGCGAGAAATGGTTTGTAGACCCCGTATTTACATATCTGTCACTGTGCAGGAGAATCCGTATAGGTGTTCGAGTGTTCGAACCGTATTGCGCAAGAAATGGTATGTAAACCCCGTATTCACATATCTGCCACAGTGTTGGAGAATCCGTATAGGTGTTCGAGTGTTCGAACCGTAATGCGCAAGAAATGGTATGTAAACCCCGTATTTACATATCTGTCACTGTGCAGGAGAATCCGTATAGGTGTTCGAGTGTTCGAACCGTATTGCTCAAGAAATGGTTTGTAAACCCCGTATTTACATATCTGCCACTGTGCAGGAGAATCCGTATAGGTGTTCGAACCGTATTGCGCAAGAAATGGTATGTAAACCCCGTATTTACATATCTGCCACGGTGCAGGAGAATCCGTATAGGAGTTCGAGTGTTCGAACCGTATTGCGCAAGAATTGGTATGTAAACCCCGTATTTACATATCTGCCACTGTGCAGGAGAATCCGTATAGGTGTTCGAGTGTTCGAACCGTATTGCGCAAGAAATGGTATGTAAACCCCGTATTTACATATCTGCCACTGTGCAGGAGAATCCGTATAGGTGTTCGAGTGTTCGAACCGTATTGCGCAAGAATTGGTATGTAAACCCCGTATTTACATATCTGCCACTGTGCAGGAGAATCCGTATAGGTGTTCGAGTGTTCGAACCGTATTGCGCAAGAAATGGTATGTAAACGCCGTATTTAAATATCTGCCACTGTGCAGGAGAATCCGTATAGGTGTTCGAGTGTTCGAACCGTAATGCGCAAGAAATGGTATGTAAACCCCGTATTTACATATCTGGCACTGTGCAGGAGAATCCGTATAGGTGTTCGAGTGTTCGAACCGTATCGCGCAAGAAATGGTTTGTAAATCCCGTATTTACATATCTGCCACTGTGCAGGAGAATCCGTATAGGTGTTCGAGTGTTCGAACCGTAATGCGAAAGAAATGGTATGTAAACCCCGTATTTACATATCTGCCACTGTGCAGGAGAATCCGTATAGGTGTTCGAGTGTTCGAACCGTATTGCGCAAGAAATGGTATGTAAACCCCGTATTTACATATCTGCCACTGTGCAGGAGAATCCGTATAGGTGTTCGAGTGTTCGAACCGTAATGCGCAAGAAATGGTATGTAAACCCCGTATTTACATATCTGCCACTGTGCCGGAGAATCCGTATAGGTGTTCGAGTGTTCGAACCGTATTGCGCAAAAAATGGGTTGTAAACCCCGTATTTACATATCTGCCACTGTGCAGGAGAATCCGTATAGGTGTTCGGGTGTTCGAACCGTAATGCGCAAGAAATGGTACGAAAACCCCGTATTCACATATCTGCCACTGTGCAGGAGAATCCGTATAGGCGTTCGAGTGTTCTAACCGTAATGCGCAAGAAATGGTATGTAAACCCCGTATTTACATGTCAGCCACTGTGCAGGAGAATCCGTATAGGTGTTCGAGTGTTCGAACCGTATTGCGCAAGAAATGGTATGTAAACCCCGAATTTACATATCTGCCACTGTGCAGGAGAATCCGTATAGGTGTTCGAGTGTTCGAACCGTAATGCGCAAGAAATGGTATGTAAACCCTGTATTTACATATCTGGCACTGTGCAGGAGAATCCGTATAGGTGTTCGAGTGTTCGAACCGTATCGCGCAAGAAATGGTTTGTAAACCCCGTATTTACATATCTGCCACTGTGCAGGAGAATCCGTATAGGTGTTCGAGTGTTCGAACCGTAATGCGCAAGAAATGGTATGTAAACCCCGTATTTACATATCAGCCACTGTGCAGGAGAATCCGTATAGGTGTTCGAGTGTTCGAACCGTATTGCGCAAGAAATGGTATGTAAACCCCGTATTTACATATCTGCCACTGCGCAGGAGAATCCGTATAGGTGTTCGAGTGTTCGAACCGTAATGCGCAAGAAATGGTATGTAAACCCCGTATTTACATATCTGCCACTGTGCAGGAGAATCCGTATAGGTGTTCGAGTGTTCGAACCGTATTGCGCGAGAAATGGTTTGTAGACCCCGTATTTACATATCTGTCACTGTGCAGGAGAATCCGTATAGGTGTTCGAGTGTTCGAACCGTATTGCGCAAGAAATGGTATGTAAACCCCGTATTCACATATCTGCCACTGTGCAGGAGAATCCGTATAGGTGTTCTAGTGTTCGAACCGTAATGCGCAAGAAATGGTATGTAAACCCCGTATTTACATATCTGCCACTGTGCAGGAGAATCCGTATAGGTGTTCGAGTGTTCGAACCGTATTGCGCAAGAAATGGTTTGTAAACCCCGTATTTACATATCTGCCACTGTGCAGGAGAATCCGTATAGGTGTTCGAACCGTATTGCGCAAGAAATGGTATGTGAACCCCGTATTTACATATCTGCCATTGTGCAGGAGAATCCGTATAGGTGTTCGAGTGTTCGAACCGTATTGCCCAAGAAATGGTTTGTAAACGCCGTATTTACATATCTGCCACTGTGCAGGAGAATCCGTATAGGTGTTCGAGTGTTCGAACCGTAATGCGCAAGAAATGGTATGTAAACCCCGTATTTACATATCTGCCACTGTGCAGGAGAATCCGTATAGGTGTTCGAGTGTTCGAACCGTATTGCGCGAGAAATGGTTTGTAGACCCCGTATTTACATATCTGTCACTGTGCAGGAGAATCCGTATAGGTGTTCGAGTGTTCGAACCGTATTGCGCAAGAAATGGTATGTAAACCCCGTATTCACATATCTGCCACTGTGCAGGAGAATCCGTATAGGTGTTCGAGTGTTCGAACCGTAATGCGCAAGAAATGGTATGTAAACCCCGTATTTACATATCTGTCACTGTGCAGAAGAATCCGTATAGGTGTTCGAGTGTTCGAACCGTATTGCGCAAGAAATGGTTTGTAAACCCCGTATTTACATATCTGCCACTGTGCAGGAGAATCCGTATAGGTGTTCGAATCGTATTGCGCAAGAAATGGTATGTAAACCCCGCATTTACATATCTGCCACTGTGCAGGAGAATCCGTATAGGTGTTCGAGTGTTCGAACCGTATTGCGCAAGAATTGGTATGTAAACCCCGTATTTACATATCTGCCACTGTGCAGGAGAATCCGTATAGGTGTTCGAGTGTTCGAACCGTATTGCGCAAGAAATAGTTTGTAAACGCCGTATTTACATATCTGCCACTGTGCAGGAGAATCCGTGTAGGTGTTCGAGTGTTCGAACCGTAATGCGCAAGAAATGGTATGTAAACCCCGTATTTACATATCTGGCACTCTGCAGGAGAATCCGTATAGGTGTTCGAGTGTTCGAACCGTATCGCGCAAGAAATGGTTTGTAAACCCCGTATTTACATATCTGCCACTTTGCAGGAGAATCCGTATAGGTGTTCGAGTGTTCGAACCGTAATGCGCAAGAAATGGTATGTAAACCCCGTATTTACATATCTGCCACTGTGCAGGAGAATCCGTATAGGTGTTCGAGTGTTCGAACCGTATTGTGCAAGAAATGGTATGTAAACCCTGTATTTACATATCTTCCACTGTGCAGGAGAATCCGTATAGGTGTTCGAGTGTTCGAACCGTAATGCGCAAGAAATGGTATGTAAACCCCGTATTTACATATCTGCCACTGTGCAGGAGAATCCGTATAGGTGTTCGAGTGTTCGAACAGTAATGCGCAAGAAATGGTATGTAAACCCCGTATTTACATATCTGGCACTGTGTAGGAGAATCCGTATAGGTGTTCGAGTGTTCGAACCGTATTGCGCAAGAAATGGTATGTAAACCCCGTATTCACATATCTGCCACTGTGCAGGAGAATCCGTATAGGTGTTCGAGTGTTCGAACCGTAATGCGCAAGAAATGGTATGTAAACCCCGTATTTACATATCTGTCACTGTGCAGGAGAATCCGTGTAGGTGTTCGAGTGTTCGAACCGTAATGCGCAAGAAATGGTATGTAAACCCTGTATTTACATATCTGGCACTGTGCAGGAGAATCCGTGTAGGTGTTCGAGTGTTCGAACCGTATCGCGCAAGAAATGGTTTGTAAACCCCGTATTTACATATCTGCCACTGTGCAGGAGAATCCGTATAGGTGTTCGAGTGTTCGAACCGTAATGCGCAAGAAATGGTATGTAAACCCCGTATTTACATATCAGCCACTGTGCAGGAGAATCCGTATAGGTGTTCGAGTGTTCGAACCGTATTGCGCAAGAAATGGTATGTAAACCCCGTATTTACATATCTGCCACTGCGCAGGAGAATCCGTATAGGTGTTCGAGTGTTCGAACCGTAATGCGCAAGAAATGGTATGTAAACCCCGTATTTACATATCTGCCACTGTGCAGGAGAATCCGTATAGGTGTTCGAGTGTTCGAACCGTATTGCGCGAGAAATGGTTTGTAGACCCCGTATTTACATATCTGTCACTGTGCAGGAGAATCCGTATAGGTGTTCGAGTGTTCGAACCGTATTGCGCAAGAAATGGTATGTAAACCCCGTATTCACATATCTGCCACTGTGCAGGAGAATCCGTATAGGTGTTCTAGTGTTCGAACCGTAATGCGCAAGAAATGGTATGTAAACCCCGTATTTACATATCTGCCACTGTGCAGGAGAATCCGTATAGGTGTTCGAGTGTTCGAACCGTATTGCGCAAGAAATGGTTTGTAAACCCCGTATTTACATATCTGCCACTGTGCAGGAGAATCCGTATAGGTGTTCGAACCGTATTGCGCAAGAAATGGTATGTGAACCCCGTATTTACATATCTGCCACTGTGCAGGAGAATCCGTATAGGTGTTCGAGTGTTCGAACCGTATTGCCCAAGAAATGGTTTGTAAACGCCGTATTTACATATCTGCCACTGTGCAGGAGAATCCGTATAGGTGTTCGAGTGTTCGAACCGTAATGCGCAAGAAATGGTATGTAAACCCCGTATTTACATATCTGCCACTGTGCAGGAGAATCCATATAGGTATTCGAGTGTTCGAACCGTATTGCGCGAGAAATGGTTTGTAGACCCCGTATTTACATATCTGTCACTGTGCAGGAGAATCCGTATAGGTGTTCGAGTGTTCGAACCGTATTGCGCAAGAAATGGTATGTAAACCCCGTATTCACATATCTGCCACTGTGCAGGAGAATCCGTATAGGTGTTCGAGTGTTCGAACCGTAATGCGCAAGAAATGGTATGTAAACCCCGTATTTACATATCTGTCACTGTGCAGAAGAATCCGTATAGGTGTTCGAGTGTTCGAACCGTATTGCGCAAGAAATGGTTTGTAAACCCCGTATTTACATATCTGCCACTGTGCAGGAGAATCCGTATAGGTGTTCGAATCGTATTGCGCAAGAAATGGTATGTAAACCCCGCATTTACATATCTGCCACTGTGCAGGAGAATCCGTATAGGTGTTCGAGTGTTCGAACCGTATTGCGCAAGAATTGGTATGTAAACCCCGTATTTACATATCTGCCACTGTGCAGGAGAATCCGTATAGGTGTTCGAGTGTTCGAACCGTATTGCGCAAGAAATGGTTTGTAAACGCCGTATTTACATATCTGCCACTGTGCAGGAGAATCCGTGTAGGTGTTCGAGTGTTCGAACCGTAATGCGCAAGAAATGGTATGTAAACCCCGTATTTACATATCTGGCACTGTGCAGGAGAATCCGTATAGGTGTTCGAGTGTTCGAACCGTATCGCGCAAGAAATGGTTTGTAAACCCCGTATTTACATATCTGCCACTTTGCAGGAGAATCCGTATAGGTGTTCGAGTGTTCGAACCGTAATGCGCAAGAAATGGTATGTAAACCCCGTATTTACATATCTGCCACTGTGCAGGAGAATCCGTATAGGTGTTCGAGTGTTCGAACCGTATTGTGCAAGAAATGGTATGTAAACCCTGTATTTACATATCTTCCACTGTGCAGGAGAATCCGTATAGGTGTTCGAGTGTTCGAACCGTAATGCGCAAGAAATGGTATGTAAACCCCGTATTTACATATCTGCCACTGTGCAGGGGAATCCGTATAGGTGTTCGAGTGTTCGAACAGTAATGCGCAAGAAATGGTATGTAAACCCCGTATTTACATATCTGGCACTGTGCAGGAGAATCCGTATAGGTGTTCGAGTGTTCGAACCGTATTGCGCAAGAAATGGTATGTAAACCCCGTATTCACATATCTGCCACTGTGCAGGAGAATCCGTATAGGTGTTCGAGTGTTCGAACCGTATTGCGCAAGAAATGGTTTGTAAACCCCGTATTTACATATCTGCCACTGTGCAGGAGAATCCGTATAGGTGTTCGAACCGTATTGCGCAAGAAATGGTATGTAAACCCCGTATTTACATATCTGCCACTGTGCAGGAGAATCCGTATAGGTGTTCGAGTGTTCGAACCGTATTGCGCAAGAATTGGTATGTAAACCCCGTATTTACATATCTGCCACTGTGCAGGAGAATCCGTATAGGTGTTCGAGTGTTCGAACCGTATTGCGCAAGAAATGGTTTGTAAACGCCGTATTTACATATCTGCCACTGTGCAGGAGAATCCGTATAGGTGTTCGAGTGTTCGAACCGTAATGGGCAAGAAAGGGTATGTAAACCCCGTATTTACATATCTGGCACTGTGCAGGAGAATCCGTATAGGTGTTCGAGTGTTCGAACCGTATCACGCAAGAAATGGTTTGTAAACCCCGTATTTACATATCTGCCACTGTGCAGGAGAATCCATATAGGTGTTCGAGTGTTCGAACCGTAATGCGCAAGAAATGGTATGTAAACCCCGTATTTACATATCTGCCACTGTGCAGGAGAATCCGTATAGGTGTTCGAGTGTTCGAACCGTATTGCGCAAGAAATGGTATGTAAACCCCGTATTTACATATCTTCCACTGTGCAGGAGAATCCGTATAGGTGTTCGAGTGTTCGAACCGTAATGCGCAAGAAATGGTATGTAAACCCCGTATTTACATATCTGCCACTGTGCCGGAGAATCCGTATAGGTGTTCGAGTGTTCGAACAGTAATGCGCAAGAAATGGTATGTAAACCCCGTATTTACATATCTGGCACTGTGCCGGAGAATCCGTATAGGTGTTCGAGTGTTCGAACCGTATCGCGCAAGAAATGGTTTGTAAACCCCGTATTTACATATCTGCCACTGTGCAGGAGAATCCGTATAGGTGTTCGAGTGTTCGAACCGTAATGCGCAAGAAATGGTATGTAAATCCCGTATTTACATATCAGCCACTGTGCAGGAGAATCCGTATAGGTGTTCGAGTGTTCGAACCGTATTGCGCAAGAAATGGTATGTAAACCCCGTATTTACATATCTGCCACTGTGCAGGAGAATCCGTATAGGTGTTCGAGTGTTCGAACCGCAATGCGCAAGAAATGGTATGTAAACCCCGTATTTACATATCTGCCACTGTGCAGGAGAATCCGTATAGGTGTTCGAGTGTTCGAACCGTATTGCGCGAGAAATGGTTTGTAGACCCCGTATTTACATATCTGTCACTGTGCAGGAGAATCCGTATAGGTGTTCGAGTGTTCGAACCGTATTGCGCAAGAAATGGTATGTAAACCCCGTATTCACATATCTGCCACTGTGCAGGAGAATCCGTATAGGTGTTCTAGTGTTCGAACCGTATTGCGCAAGAAATGGTATGTAAACCCCGTATTTACATATCTGCCACTGTGCAGGAGAATCCGTATAGGTGTTCGAGTGTTCGAACCGTTTTGCGCAAGAAATGGTTTGTAAACCCCGTATTTACATATCTGCCACTGTGCAGGAGAATCCGTATAGGTGTTCGAACCGTATTGCGCAAGAAATTGTATGTGAACCCCGTATTTACATATCTGCCACTGTGCAGGAGAATCCGTAAAGGTGTTCGAGTGTTCGAACCGTATTGCCCAAGAAATGGTTTGTAAACACCGTATTTACATATCTGCCACTGTGCAGGAGAATCCGTATGGGTGTTCGAGTGTTCGAATCGTAATGCGCAAGAAATGGTATGTAAACCCCGTATTTACATATCTGCCACTGTGCAGGAGAATCCGTATAGGTGTTCGAGTGTTCGAACCGTATTGCGCGAGAAATGGTTTGTAGACCCCGTATTTACATATCTGTCACTGTGCAGGAGAATCCGTATAGGTGTTCGAGTGTTCGAACCGTATTGCGCAAGAAATGGTATGTAAACCCCGTATTCACATATCTGCCACTGTGCAGGAGAATCCGTATAGGTGTTCGAGTGTTCGAACCGTAATGCGCAAGAAATGGTATGTAAACCCCGTATTTACATATCTGCCACTGTGCAGGAGAATCCGTATAGGTGTTCGAGTGTTCGAACCGTATTGCGCGAGAAATGGTTTGTAGACCCGTATTTACATATCTGTCACTGTGCAGGAGAATCCGTATAGGTGTTCGAGTGTTCGAACCGTATTGCGCAAGAAATGGTATGTAAACCCCGTATTCAGATATCTGCCACTGTGCAGGAGAATCCGTATAGGGGTTCGAGTGTTCGAACCGTAATGCGCAAGAAATGGTATGTAAACCCCGTATTTACATATCTGTCACTGTGCAGAAGAATCCGTATAGGTGTTCGAGTGTTCGAACCGTATTGCGCAAGAAATGGTTTGTAAACCCCGTATTTACATATCTGCCACTGTGCAGGAGAATCCGTATAGGTGTTCGAACCGTATTGCGCAAGAAATGGTATGTAAACCCCGTATTTACATATCTGCCACTGTGCAGGAGAATCCGTATAGGTGTTCGAGTGTTCGAACCGTATTGCGCAAGAATTGGTATGTAAACCCCGTATTTACATATCTGCCACTGTGCAGGAGAATCCGTATAGGTGTTCGAGTGTTCGAACCGTATTGCGCAAGAAATGGTTTGTAAACGCCGTATTTACATATCTGCCACTGTGCAGGAGAATCCGTATAGGTGTTCGAGTGTTCGAACCGTATCACGCAAGAAATGGTTTGTAAACCCCGTATTTACATATCTGCCACTGTGCAGGAGAATCCATATAGGTGTTCGAGTGTTCGAACCGTAATGCGCAAGAAATGGTATCTAAACCCCGTATTTACATATCTGCCACTGTGCAGGAGAATCCGTATAGGTGTTCGAGTGTTCGAACCGTATTGCGCAAGAAATGGTATGTAAACCCCGTATTTACATATCTTCCACTGTGCAGGAGAATCCGTATAGGTGTTCGAGTGTTCGAACCGTAATGCGCAAGAAATGGTATGTAAACCCCGTATTTACATATCTGCCACTGTGCAGGAGAATCCGTATAGGTGTTCGAGTGTTCGAACAGTAATGCGCAAGAAATGGTATGTAAACCCCGTATTTACATATCTGGCACTGTGCAGGAGAATCCGTATAGGTGTTCGAGTGTTCGAACCGTATCGCGCAAGAAATGGTTTGTAAACCCCGTATTTACATATCTGCCACTGTGCAGGAGAATCCGTATAGGTGTTCGAGTGTTCGAACCGTAATGCCCAAGAAATTGTACGTAAATCCCGTATTTACATATCAGCCACTGTGCAGGAGAATCCGTATAGGTGTTCGAGTGTTCGAACTGTATTGCGCAAGAAATGGTATGTAAACCCCGTATTTACATATCTGCCACTGTGCAGGAGAATCCGTATAGGTGTTCGAGTGTTCGAACCGTATTGCGCAAGAATTGGTATGTAAACCCCGTATTTACATATCTGCCACTGTGCAGGAGAATCCGTATAGGTGTTCGAGTGTTCGAACCGTATTGCGCAAGAAATGGTTTGTAAACGCCGTATTTACATATCTGCCACTGTGCAGGAGAAGCCGTATAGGTGTTCGAGTGTTCGAACCGTAATGCGCAAGAAATGGTATGTAAAACCCGTATTTACATATCTGGCACTGTGTAGGAGAATCCGTATAGGTGTTCGAGTGTTCGAACCGTATCACGCAAGAAATGGTTTGTAAACCCCGTATTTACATATCTGCCACTGTGCAGGAGAATCCATATAGGTGTTCGAGTGTTCGAACCGTAATGCGCAAGAAATGGTATCTAAACCCCGTATTTACATATCTGCCACTGTGCAGGAGAATCCGTATAGGTGTTCGAGTGTTCGAACCGTATTGCGCAAGAAATGGTATGTAAACCCCGTATTTACATATCTTCCACTGTGCAGGAGAATCCGTATAGGTGTTCGAGTGTTCGAACCGTAATGCGCAAGAAATGGTATGTAAACCCCGTATTTACATATCTGCCACTGTGCAGGAGAATCCGTATAGGTGTTCGAGTGTTCGAACAGTAATGCGCAAGAAATGGTATGTAAACCCCGTATTTACATATCTGGCACTGTGCAGGAGAATCCGTATAGGTGTTCGAGTGTTCGAACCGTATCGCGCAAGAAATGGTTTGTAAACCCCGTATTTACATATCTGCCACTGTGCAGGAGAATCCGTATAGGTGTTCGAGTGTTCGAACCGTAATGCGCAAGAAATTGTACGTAAATCCCGTATTTACATATCAGCCACTGTGCAGGAGAATCCGTATAGGTGTTCGAGTGTTCGAACTGTATTGCGCAAGAAATGGTATGTAAACCCCGTATTTACATATCTGCCACTGTGCAGGAGAATCCGTATAGGTGTTCGAGTGTTCGAACCGTAATGCGCAAGAAATGGTATGTAAACCCCGTATTTACATATCTGCCACTGTGCAGGAGAATCCGTATAGGTGTTCGAGTGTTCGAACCGTATTGCGCGAGAAATGGTTTGTAGACCCCGTATTTACATATCTGTCACTGTGCAGGAGAATCCGTATAGGTGTTCGAGTGTTCGAACCGTATTGCGCAAGAAATGGTATGTAAACCCCGTATTCACATATCTGCCATTGTGCAGGAGAATCCGTATAGGTGTTCTAGTGTTCGAACCGTAATGCGCAAGAAATGGTATGTAAACCCCGTATTTATATATCTGCCACTGTGCAGGAGAATCCGTATAGGTGTTCGAGTGTTCGAACCGTTTTGCGCAAGAAATGGTTTGTAAACCCCGTATTTACATATCTGCCACTGTGCAGGAGAATCCGTATAGGTGTTCGAGTGTTCTAACCGTATTGCGCAAGAAATGGTATGTAAACCCCGTATTTACATATCTTCCACTGTGCAGGAGAATCCGTATAGGTGTTCGAGTGTTCGAACCGTAATGCGCAAGAAATGGTATGTAAACCCCGTATTTACATATCTGCCACTGTGCCGGAGAATCCGTATAGGTGTTCGAGTGTTCGAACAGTAATGCGCAAGAAATGGTATGTAAACCCCGTATTTACATATCTGGCACTGTGCCGGAGAATCCGTATAGGTGTTCGAGTGTTCGAACCGTATCGCGCAAGAAATGGTTTGTAAACCCCGTATTTACATATCTGCCACTGTGCAGGAGAATCCGTATAGGTGTTCGAGTGTTCGAACCGTAATGCGCAAGAAATGGTATGTAAATCCCGTATTTACATATCAGCCACTGTGCAGGAGAATCCGTATAGGTGTTCGAGTGTTCGAACCGTATTGCGCAAGAAATGGTATGTAAACCCCGTATTTACATATCTGCCACTGTGCAGGAGAATCCGTATAGGTGTTCGAGTGTTCGAACCGTAATGCGCAAGAAATGGTATGTAAACCCCGTATTTACATATCTGCCACTGTGCAGGAGAATCCGTATAGGTGTTCGAGTGTTCGAACCGTATTGCGCGAGAAATGGTTTGTAGACCCCGTATTTACATATCTGTCACTGTGCAGGAGAATCCGTATAGGTGTTCGAGTGTTCGAACCGTATTGCGCAAGAAATGGTATGTAAACCCCGTATTCACATATCTGCCACTGTACAGGAGAATCCGTATAGGTGTTCTAGTGTTCGAACCGTATTGCGCAAGAAATGGTATGTAAACCCCGTATTTACATATCTGCCACTGTGCAGGAGAATCCGTATAGGTGTTCGAGTGTTCGAACCGTTTTGCGCAAGAAATGGTTTGTAAACCCCGTATTTACATATCTGCCACTGTGCAGGAGAATCCGTATAGGTGTTCGAACCGTATTGCGCAAGAAATGGTATGTGAACCCCGTATTTACATATCTGCCACTGTGCAGGAGAATCCGTATAGGTGTTCGAGTGTTCGAACCGTATTGCCCAAGAAATGGTTTGTAAACACCGTATTTACATATCTGCCACTGTGCAGGAGAATCCGTATGGGTGTTCGAGTGTTCGAACCGTAATGCGCAAGAAATGGTATGTAAACCCCGTATTTACATATCTGCCACTGTGCAGGAGAATCCGTATAGGTGTTCGAGTGTTCGAACCGTATTGCGCGAGAAATGGTTTGTAGACCCCGTATTTACATATCTGTCACTGTGCAGGAGAATCCGTATAGGTGTTCGAGTGTTCGAACCGTATTGCGCAAGAAATGGTATGTAAACCCCGTATTTACATATCTTCCACTGTGCAGGAGAATCCGTACAGGTGTTCGAGTGTTCGAACCGTAATGCGCAAGAAATGGTATGTAAACCCCGTATTTACATATCTGCCACTGTGCAGGAGAATCCGTATAGGTGTTCGAGTGTTCGAACAGTAATGCGCAAGAAATGGTATGTAAACCCCGTATTTACATATCTGGCACTGTGCAGGAGAATCCGTATAGGTGTTCGAGTGTTCGAACCGTATCGCGCAAGAAATGGTTTGTAAACCCCGTATTTACATATCTGCCACTGTGTAGGAGAATCCGTATAGGTGTTCGAGTGTTCGAACCGTAATGCGCAAGAAATTGTACGTAAATCCCGTATTTACATATCAGCCACTGTGCAGGAGAATCCGTATAGGTGTTCGAGTGTTCGAACTGTATTGCGCAAGAAATGGTATGTAAACCCCGTATTTACATATCTGCCACTGTGCAGGAGAATCCGTATAGGTGTTCGAGTGTTCGAACCGTAATGCGCAAGAAATGGTATGTAAACCCCGTATTTACATATCTGCCACTGTGCAGGAGAATCCGTATAGGTGTTCGAGTGTTCGAACCGTATTGCGCGAGAAATGGTTTGTAGACCCCGTATTTACATATCTGTCACTGTGCAGGAGAATCCGTATAGGTGTTCGAGTGTTCGAACCGTATTGCGCAAGAAATGGTATGTAAACCCCGTATTCACATATCTGCCATTGTGCAGGAGAATCCGTATAGGTGTTCTAGTGTTCGAACCGTAATGCGCAAGAAATGGTATGTAAACCCCGTATTTACATATCTGCCACTGTGCAGGAGAATCCGTATAGGTGTTCGAGTGTTCGAACCGTTTTGCGCAAGAAATGGTTTGTAAACCCCGTATTTACATATCTGCCACTGTGCAGGAGAATCCGTATAGGTGTTCGAACCGTATTGCGCAAGAAATGGTATGTGAACCCCGTATTTACATATCTGCCACTGTGCAGGAGAATCCGTATAGGTGTTCGAGTGTTCGAACCGTATTGCCCAAGAAATGGTTTGTAAACACCGTATTTACATATCTGCCACTGTGCAGGAGAATCCGTATGGGTGTTCGAGTGTTCGAACCGTAATGCGCAAGAAATGGTATGTAAACCCCGTATTTACATATCTGCCACTGTGCAGGAGAATCCGTATAGGTGTTCGAGTGTTCGAACCGTATTGCGCGAGAAATGGTTTGTAGACCCCGTATTTACATATCTGTCACTGTGCAGGAGAATCCGTATAGGTGTTCGAGTGTTCGAACCGTATTGCGCAAGAAATGGTATGTAAACCCCGTATTCACATATCTGCCACTGTGCAGGAGAATCCGTATAGGTGTTCGAGTGTTCGAACCGTAATGTGCAAGAAATGGTATGTAAACCCCGTATTTACATATCTGTCACTGTGCAGAAGAATCCGTATAGGTGTTCGAGTGTTCGAACCGTATTGCGCAAGAAATGGTATGTAAACCCCGTATTTACATATCTGCCACTGTGCAGGAGAATCCGTATAGGTGTTCGAACCGTATTGCGCAAGAAATGGTATGTAAACCCCGTATTTACATATCTGCCACTGTGCAGGAGAATCCGTATAGGTGTTCGAGTGTTCGAACCGTATTGCGCAAGAATTGGTATGTAAACCCCGTATTTACATATCTGCCACTGTGCAGGAGAATCCGTATAGGTGTTCGATTGGTCGAACCGTAATGCGCAAGAAATGGTATGTAAACCCCGTATTTACATATCTGGCACTGTGCAGGAGA
Source organism: Camellia sinensis (assembly GCF_055761805.1). NCBI lineage: Eukaryota > Viridiplantae > Streptophyta > Magnoliopsida > Ericales > Theaceae > Camellia > Camellia sinensis. The sequence continues at coordinate 117,432,024 of NC_138974.1, forward strand.
ATCCGTATAGGTGTTCGAGTGTTCGAACCGTATCGCGCAAGAAATGGTTTGTAAACCCCGTATTTACATATCTACCACTGTGCAGGAGAATCCGTATAGGTGTTCGAGTGTTCGAACCGTAATGCGCAAGAAATGGTATGTAAACCCCGTATTTACATATCTGCCACTGTGCAGGAGAATCCGTATAGGTGTTCGAGTGTTCGAACTGTATTGCGCAAGAAATGGTATGTAAACCCCGTATTTGCATATCTTTCACTGTGCAGGAGAATCCGTATAGGTGTTCGAGTGTTCGAACCGTAATGCGCAAGAAATGGTATGTAAACCCCGTATTTACATATCTGCCACTGTGCAGGAGAATCCGTATAGGTGTTCGAGTGTTCAAACCGTATTGCGCAAGAAATGGGTTGTAAACCCCGTATTTACATATCTGCCACTGTGCAGGAGAATCCGTATAGGTGTTCGGGTGTTCAAACCGTAATGCGCAAGAAATGGTACGAAAACCCCGTATTTACATATCTGCCACTGTGCAGGAGAATCCGTATAGGCGTTCGAGTGTTCTAACCGTAATGCGCAAGAAATGGTATGTAAACCCCGTATTTACATGTCAGCCTCTGGGCAGGAGAATCCGTATAGGTGTTCGAGTGTTCGAACCGTATTGCGCAAGAAATGGTATGTAAACCCCGAATTTACATATCTGCCACTGTGCAGGAGAATCCGTATAGGTGTTCGAGTGTTCGAACCGTATTGCGCAAGAAATGGTATGTAAACCCTGAATTTACATATCTGCCACTGTGCAGGAGAATCCGTATAGGTGTTCGAGTGTTCGAACCGTATGCGCAAGAAATGGTATGTAAACCCCGTATTTACATATCTGCCACTGTGCAGGAGAATCCGTATAGGTGTTCTAGTGTTCGAATCGTATTGCCCAAGAAATGGTTTGTAAACGCCGTATTTACATGTCTGCCACTGTGCAGGAGAATCCGTATAGGTGTTCTAGTGTTCGAATCGTATTGCCCAAGAAATGGTTTGTAAACGCCGTATTTACATGTCTGCCACTGTGCAGGAGAATCCGTATAGGTGTTCGAGTGTTCGAACCGTATTGCGCGAGAAATGGTTTGTAGACCCCGTATTTACATATCTGTCACTGTGCAGGAGAATCCGTATAGGTGTTCGAGTGTTCGAACCGTATTGCGCAAGAAATGGTATGTAAACCCCGTATTCACATATCTGCCACTGTGCAGGAGAATCCGTATAGGTGTTCTAGTGTTCGAACCGTAATGCGCAAGAAATGGTATGTAAACCCCGTATTTACATATCTGCCACAATGCAGGAGAATCCGTATAGGTGTTCGAGTGTTCGAACCGTATTGCGGAAGAAATGGTTTGTAAACCCCGTATTTACATATCTGCCACTGTGCAGGAGATTCCGTATAGGTGTTCGAACCGTATTGCGTAAGAAATGGTATGTGAACCCCGTATTTACATATCTGCCACTGTGCAGGAGAATCCGTATAGGAGTTCGAGTGTTCGAACCGTATTGCGCAAGAATTGGTACGTAAACCCCGTATTTACATATCTGCCACTGTGCAGGAGAATCCGTATAGGTGTTCGAGTGTTCGAACCGTATTGTGCAAGAAATGGTATGTAAACCCCGTATTTACATATCTGCCACTGTGCAGGAGAATCCGTATAGGTGTTCGAGTGTTCGAACCGTATTGCGCAAGAATTGGTATGTAAACCCCGTATTTACATATCTGCCACTGTGCAGGAGAATCCGTATAGGTGTTCGAGTGTTCGAACCGTATTGCGCAAGAAATGGTTTGTAAACGCCGTATTTACATATCTGCCACTGTGCAGGAGAATCCGTATAGGTGTTCGAGTGTTCGAACCGTAATGCGCAAGAAATGGTATGTAAACCCCGTATTTACATATCTGGCACTGTGCAGGAGAATCCGTATAGGTGTTCCAGTGTTCGAACCGTATCGCGCAAGAAATGGTTTGTAAACCCCGTATTTACATATCTGCCACTGTGCAGGAGAATCCGTATAGGTGTTCGAGTGTTCGAACAGTAATGCGCAAGAAATGGTATGTAAACCCCGTATTTACATATCTGCCACTATGCAGGAGAATCCGTATAGGTGTTCGAGTGTTCGAACCGTATTGCGCAAGAAATGGTATGTAAACCCCGTATTTACATATCTGCCACTGTGCAGGAGAATCCGTATAGGTGTTCGAGTGTTCGAACCGTAATGCGCAAGAAATGGTATGTAAACCCCGTATTTACATATCTGCCACTGTGCAGGAGAATCCGTATAGGTGTTCGAGTGTTCGAACCGTATTGCGCAAGAAATGGGTTGTAAACCCCGTATTTACATATCTGCCACTGTGCAGGAGAATCCGTATAGGTGTTCGGGTGTTCGAACCGTAATGCGCAAGAAATGGTACGAAAACCCCGTATTTACATATCTGCCACTGTGCAGGAGAATCCGTATAGGCGTTCGCGTGTTCTAACCGTAATGCGCAAGAAATGGTATGTAAACCCCGTATTTACATGTCAGCCACTGTGCAGGAGAATCCGTATAGGTGTTCGAGTGTTCGAACCGTATTGCGCAAGAAATGGTATGTAAACCCCGAATTTACATATCTGCCACTGTGCAGGAGAATCCGTATAGGTGTTCGGGTGTTCGAACCGTAATGCGCAAGAAATGGTACGAAAACCCCGTATTTACATATCTGCCACTGTGCAGGAGAATCCGTATAGGCGTTCGAGTGTTCTAACCGTAATGCGCAAGAAATGATATGTAAACCCCGTATTTACATGTCAGCCACTGTGCAGGAGAATCCGTATAGGTGTTCGGGTGTTCGAACCGTAGTGCGCAAGAAATGGTATGTAAACCCCGTATTTACATATCTGCCACTGTGCAGGAGAATCCGTATAGGTGTTCGAGTGTTCGAACCGTATTGCCCAAGAAATGGTTTGTAAACGCCGTATTTACATATCTGCCACTGTGCAGGAGAATCCGTATAGGTGCTCGAGTGTTCGAACCGTAATGCGCAAGAAATGGTTTGTAAACCCCGTATTTACATATCTGCCACTGTGCAGGAGAATCCGTATAGGTGTTCGAGTGTTCGAACCGTATTGCGCAAGAAATGGTATGTAAACCCCGTATTTACATATCTGCCACTGTGTAGGAGAATCCGTATAGGTGCTCGAGTGTTCGAACCGTAATGCGCAAGAAATGGTTTGTAGACCCCGTATTTACATATCTGCCACTGTGCAGGAGAATCCGTATAGGTGTTCGAGTGTTCGAACCGTATTGCTCAAGAAATGGTATTTAAATCCCGTATTTACATATCTGCCACTGTGCAGGAGAATCCGTATAGGTGTTCGAGTGTTCGAACCGTAATGCACAAGAAATGGTATGTAAACCCCGTATTTACATATCTGCCACTGTGCAGGAGAATCCGTATAGGTGTTCGAGTGTTCGAACCGTATTGCGCGAGAAATGGTTTGTAGACCCCGTATTTACATATCTGTCACTGTGCAGGAGAATCCGTATAGGTGTTCGAGTGTTCGAACCGTATTGCGCAAGAAATGGTATGTAAACCCCGTATTCACATATCTGCCACTGTGCAGGAGAATCCGTATAGGTGTTCGAACCGTATTGCGCAAGAAATGGTATGTGAACCCCGTATTTACATATCTGCCACTGTGCAGGAGAATCTGTATAGGAGTTCGAGTGTTCGAACCGTATTGCGCAAGAATTGGTACGTAAACACCGTATTTACATATCAGCCACTGTGCAGGAGAATCCGTATAGGTGTTCGACTGTACGAACCGTACTGCGCAAGAAATGGTATGTAAACCCCGTATTTACATATCTGCCACTGTGCAGGAGAATCCGTATAGGTGTTCGAGTGTTCGAACCGTATTGCGCAAGAATTGGTATGTAAACCCCGTATTTACATATCTGCCACTGTGCAGGAGAATCCGTATAGGTGTTCGAGTGTTCGAACCGTATTGCGCAAGAAATGGTATGTAAACCCCGTATTCACATATCTGCCACTGTGCAGGAGAATCCGTATAGGTGTTCTAGTGTTCGACCCGTAATGCGCAAGAAATGGTATGTAATCCCCGTATTTACATATCTGCCACTATGCAGGAGAATCCGTATAGGTGTTCGAGTGTTCGAACCGTATTGCGCAAGAAATGGTTTGTAAACCCCGTATTTACATATCTGCCACTGTGCAGGAGATTCCGTATAGGTGTTCGAACCGTATTGCGTAAGAAATGGTATGCGAACCCCGTATTTACATATCTGCCACTGTGCAGGAGAATTCGTATAGGAGTTCGAGTGTTCGAACCGTATTGCGCAAGAATTGGTACGTAAACCCCGTATTTACATATCTGCCACTGTGTAGGAGAATCCGTATAGGTGTTCGAGTGTTCGAACCGTATTGTGCAAGAAATGGTATGTAAACCCCGTATTTACATATCTGCCACTGTGCAGGAGAATCCGTATAGGTGTTCGAGTGTTCGAACCGTATTGCGCAAGAATTGGTATGTAAACCCTGTATTTACATATCTGCCACTGTGCAGGAGAATCCGTATAGGTGTTCGAGTGTTCGAACCGTATTGCGCAAGAAATGGTTTGTAAACGCCGTATTTACATCTCTGCCACTGTGCAAGAGAATCCGTATAGGTGTTCCAGTGTTCGAACCGTAATGCGCAAGAAATGGTATGTAAACCCCGTATTTACATATCTGGCACTGTGCAGGAGAAGCCGTATAGGTGTTCCAGTGTTCGAACCGTATCGCGCAAGAAATGGTTTGTAAACCCCGTATTTACATATCTGCCACTGTGCAGGAGAATCCGTATATGTGTTCGAGTGTTCGAACAGTAATGCGCAAGAAATGGTATGTAAACCCCGTATTTACATATCTGCCACTGTGCAGGAGAATCCGTATAGGTGTTCGAGTGTTCGAACCGTATTGCGCAAGAAATGGTATGTAAACCCCGTATTTACATATCTGCCACTGTGCAGGAGAATCCGTATAGGTGTTCGATTGTTCGAACCGTAATGCGCAAGAAATGGTATGTAAACCCCGTATTTACATATCTGCCACTGTGCAGGAGAATCCGTATAGGTGTTCGAGTGTTCGAACCGTATTGCGCAAGAAATGGGTTGTAAACCCCGTATTTACATATCTGCCACTGTGCAGGAGAATCCGTATAGGTGTTCGGGTGTTCGAACCGTAATGCGCAAGAAATGGTACGAAAACCCCGTATTTACATATCTGCCACTGTGCAGGAGAATCTGTATAGGCGTTCGCGTGTTCTAACCGTAATGCGCAAGAAATGGTATGTAAACCCCGTATTTACATGTCAGCCACTGTGCAGGAGAATCCGTATAGGTGTTCGAGTGTTCGAACCGTATTGCGCAAGAAATGGTATGTAAACCCCGAATTTACATATCTGCCACTGTGCAGGAGAATCCGTATAGGTGTTCGAGTGTTCGAACCGTAATGCGCAAGAAATGGTATGTAAACCCCGTATTTACATATCTGGCACTGTGCAGGAGAAGCCGTATAGGTGTTCCAGTGTTCGAACCGTATCGCGCAAGAAATGGTTTGTAAACCCCGTATTTACATATCTGCCACTGTGCAGGAGAATCCGTATATGTGTTCGAGTGTTCGAACAGTAATGCGCAAGAAATGGTATGTAAACCCCGTATTTACATATCTGCCACTGTGCAGGAGAATCCGTATAGGTGTTCGAGTGTTCGAACCGTATTGCGCAAGAAATGGTATGTAAACCCCGTATTTACATATCTGCCACTGTGCAGGAGAATCCGTATAGGTGTTCGATTGTTCGAACCGTAATGCGCAAGAAATGGTATGTAAACCCCGTATTTACATATCTGCCACTGTGCAGGAGAATCCGTATAGGTGTTCGAGTGTTCGAACCGTATTGCGCAAGAAATGGGTTGTAAACCCCGTATTTACATATCTGCCACTGTGCAGGAGAATCCGTATAGGTGTTCGGGTGTTCGAACCGTAATGCGCAAGAAATGGTACGAAAACCCCGTATTTACATATCTGCCACTGTGCAGGAGAATCTGTATAGGCGTTCGCGTGTTCTAACCGTAATGCGCAAGAAATGGTATGTAAACCCCGTATTTACATGTCAGCCACTGTGCAGGAGAATCCGTATAGGTGTTCGAGTGTTCGAACCGTATTGCGCAAGAAATGGTATGTAAACCCCGAATTTACATATCTGCCACTGTGCAGGAGAATCCGTATAGGTGTTCGAGTGTTCGAACCGTAATGCGCAAGAAATGGTATGTAAACCCCGTATTTACATATCTGCCACTGTGCAGGAGAATCCGTATAGGTGTTCGAGTGTTCGAACCGTATTGCCCAAGAAATGGTTTGTAAACGCCGTATTTACATATCGGCCACTGTGCAGGAGAATCCGTATAGGTGTTCGAGTGTTCGAACCGTAATGCGCAAGAAATGGTTTGTAAACCCCGTATTTACATATCTGCCACTGTGCAGGAGAATCCGTATAGGTGTTCGAGTGTTCGAACCGTAATGCGCAAGAAATGGTATGTAAACCCCGTATTTACATATCTGCCACTGTGCAGGAGAATCCGTATAGGTGTTCGAGTGTTCGAACCGTATTGCCCAAGAAATGGTTTGTAAACGCCGTATTTACATATCTGCCACTGTGCAGGAGAATCCGTATAGGTGTTCGAGTGTTCGAACCGTAATGGGCAAGAAATGGTTTGTAAACCCCGTATTTACATATCTGCCACTGTGCAGGAGAATCCGTATAGGAGTTCGAGTGTTCGAACCGTATTGCGCAAGAATTGGTATGTAAACCCCGTATTTACATATCTGCCACTGTGCAGGAGAATCCGTATAGGTGTTCGAGTGTTCGAACCGTATTGCGCAAGAAATGGTATGTAAAAGCAGATATTTACATATTTGCCACTGTGCAGGAGAATCCGTATAGGTGTTCGAGTGTTCGAACCGTATTGCGCAAGAAATGGTATGTAATCCCCGTATTTACATATCTGCCACTGTGCAGGAGAATCCGTATAGGTGTTCGAGTGTTCGAACCGTAATGCGCAAGAAATGGTATGTAAACCCCGTATTTACATATCTGCCACTGTGCAGGAGAATCCGTATAGGTGTTCGAGTATTCGAACCGTATTGCGCAAGAAATGGGTTGTAAACCCCGTATTTACATATCTGCCACTGTGCAGGAGAATCCGTATAGGTGTTCGGGTGTTCGAACCGTAATGCGCAAGAAATGGTACGAAAACCCCGTATTTACATATCTGCCACTGTGCAGGAGAATCCGTATAGGCGTTCGAGTGTTCTAACCGTAATGCGCAAGAAATGATATGTAAACCCCGTATTTACATGTCAGCCACTGTGCAGGAGAATCCGTATAGGTGTTCGAGTGTTCGAACCGTATTGCGCAAGAAATGGTATGTAAACCCCGAATTTACATATCTGCCACTGTGCAGGAGAATCCGTATAGGTGTTCGAGTGTTCGAACCGTATTGCGCAAGAAATGGTATGTAAACCCTAAATTTACATATCTGCCACTGTGCAGGAGAATCCGAATAGGTGTTCGAGTGTTCGAACCGTATTGCCCAAGAAATGGTATGTAAACCCCGTATTTACATATCTGCCACTGTGCAGGAGAATCCGTATAGGTGTTCGAGTGTTCGAACCGTATTGCCCAAGAAATGGTTTGTAAACGCCGTATTTACATATCTGCCACTGTGCAGGAGAATCCGTATAGGTGCTCGAGTGTTCGAACCGTAATGCGCAAGAAATGGTTTGTAAACCCCGTATTTACATATCTGCCACTGTGCAGGAGAATCCGTATAGGTGTTCGAGTGTTCGAACCGTATTGCGCAAGAAATGGTATGTAAACCCCGTATTTACATATCTGCCACTGTGGAGGAGAATCCGTATAGGTGTTCGAGTGTTCGAACCGTAATGCGCAAGAAATGGTATGTAAACCCCGTATTTACATATCTGCCACTGTGCAGGAGAATCCGTATAGGTGTTCGAGTGTTCGAACCGTATTGCGCGAGAAATGGTTTGTAGACCCCGTATTTACGTATCTGTCACTGTGCAGGAGAATCCGTATAGGTGTTCGAGTGTTCGAACCGTATTGCGCAAGAAATGGTATGTAAACCCCGTAGTCACATATCTGCCACTGTGCAGTTGAATCCGTATAGGTGTTCTAGTGTTCGAACCGTAATGCGCAAGAAATGGTATGTAAACCCCGTATTTACATATCTGCCACTGTGCAGGAGAATCCGTATAGGTGTTCGAGTGTTCGAACCGTATTGCGCAAGAAATGGTATGTAAACCCCGTAGTCACATATCTGCCACTGTGCAGTTGAATCCGTATAGGTGTTCTAGTGTTCGAACCGTAATGCGCAAGAAATGGTATGTGAACCCCGTATTTACATATCTGCCACTGTGCAGGAGAATCCGTGTAAGTGTTCGAACCGTATTGCGCAAGAAATGGTATGCGAACCCCGTATTTACATATCTGCCACTGTGCAGGAGAATCTGTATAGGAGTTCGAGTGTTCGAACCGTATTGCGCAAGAATTGGTACGTAAACACCGTATTTACATATCTGCCACTGTGCAGGAGAATCCGTATAGGTGTTCGAGTGTTCGAACCGTACTGCGCAAGAAATGGTATGTAAACCCCGTATTTACATATCTGCCACTGTGCAGGAGAATCCGTATAGGTGTTCGAGTGTTCGAACCGTATTGCGCAAGAATTGGTATGTAAACCCCGTATTTACATATCTGCCACTGTGCAGGAGAATCCGTATTGGTGTTTGAGTGTTCGAACCGTATTACGCAAGAAATGGTTTGTAAACGCCGTATTTACATATCTGCCACTGTGCAGGAGAATCCGTATAGGTGTTCGAGTGTTCGAACCGTAATGCGCAAGAAATGGTATGTAAACCCCGTATTTACATATCTGGCACTGTGCAGGAGAATCCGTATAGGTGTTCGAGTGTTCGAACCGTATCGCGCAAGAAATGGTTTGTAAACCCCGTATTTACATATCTGCCACTGTGCAGGAGAATCCGTATAGGTGTTCGAGTGTTCGAACCGTAATGCGCAACAAATGGTATGTAAACCCCGTATTTACATATCTGCCACTGTGCAGGAGAATCCGTATAGGTGTTCGAGTGTTCGAACCGTATTGCGCAAGAAATGGTATGTAAACCCCGTATTTACATATCTGCCACTGTGCAGGAGAATCCGTATAGGTGTTCGAGTGTTCGAACCGTAATGCGCAAGAAATGGTATGTAAACCCCGTATTTACATATCTGCCACTGTGCAGGAGAATCCGTATAGGTGTTCGAGTGTTCGAACCGTATTGCGCAAGAAATGGGTTGTAAACCCCGTATTTACATATCTGCCACTGTGCAGGAGAATCCGTATAGGTGTTCGGGTGTTCGAACCGTAATGCGCAAGAAATGGTACGAAAACCACGTATTTACATATCTGCCACTGTGCAGGAGAATCCGTATAGGTTATTCGAGTGTTCTAACCGTAATGCGCAAGAAATGGTATGTAAACCCCGTATTTACATGTCAGCCACTTTGCAGGAGAATCCGTATAGGTGTTCGAGTGTTCGAACCGTATTGCGCAAGAAATGGTATGTAAACCCCGAATTTACATATCTGCCACTGTGCAGGAGAATCCGTATAGGTGTTCGAGTGTTCGAACCGTAATGCGCAAGAAATGGTATGTAAACCCCGTATTTACATATCTGCCACTGTGCAGGAGAATCCGTATAGGTGTTCGAGTGTTCGAACCGTATTGCCCAAGAAATGGTTTGTAAACGCCGTATTTACATATCTGCCACTGTGCAGGATAATCCGTATAGGTGTTCGAGTGTTCGAACCGTATTGCGGAAGAAATGGTTTGTAAATCCTGTATTTACATATCTGCCACTGTGCAGGAGAATCCGTATAGGTGTTCGAGTGTTCGAACCGTAATGCGCAAGAAATGGTATGTAAACCCCGTATTTACATATCTGCCACTGTGCAGGAGAATCCGTATAGGTGTTCGAGTGTTCGAACCGTATTGCCCAAGAAATGGTTTGTAAACGCCGTATTTACATATCTGCCACTGTGCAGGAGAATCCGTATAGGTGTTCGAGTGTTCGAACCGTAATGCGCAAGAAATGGTTTGTAAACCCCGTATTTACATATCTGCCACTGTGCAGGAGAATCCGTATAGGAGTTCGAGTGATCGAACCGTATTGCGCAAGAATTGGTATGTAAACCCCGAATTTACATATCTGCCACTGTGCAGGAGAAGCCGTATAGGTGTTCGAGTGTTCGAACCGTATTGCGCAAGAAATGGTATGTAAACCCCGTATTTACATATCTGCCACTGTGCAGGAGAATCCGTATAGGTGTTCGAGTGTTCGAACCGTATTGCGCAAGAATTGGTATGTAAACCCCGTATTTACATATCTGCCACTGTGCAGGAGAATCCGTATAGGTGTTCGAGTGTTCGAACGGTATTGCGCAAGAAATGGTATGTAAACCCCGTATTTACATATCTGCCACTGTGCAGGAGAATCCGTATAGGTGTTCGGGTGTTCGAACCGTAATGCGCAAGAAATGGTACGGAAACCCCGTATTTACATATCTGCCACTGTGCAGGAGAATCCGTATAGGCGTTCGAGTGTTCGAACCGTATTGCGCAAGAAATGGTATGTAAACCCCGTATTTACATATCAGCCACTGTGCAGGAGAATCCGTATAGGTGTTCGAGTGTTGGAACCGTATTGCCCAAGAAATGACATGTAAACCCCGTATTTACATATCTGGCACTGTGCAGGAGAATCCGTATAGGTGTTCGAGTGTTCGAACCGTATTGCCCAAGAAATTATATGTAAACCCCGTATTTACATATCTAGCACTGTGCAGGAGAATCCGTATAGGTGTTCGAGTGTTCGAACCGTATCGCGCAAGAAATGGTTTGTAAATCCCGTATTTACATATCTGCCACTGTGCAGGAGAATCCGTATAGGTGTTCGAGTGTTCGAACCGTATTGCGCAAGAATTGGTATGTAAACCCCGTATTTACATATCTGCCACTGTGCAGGAGAATCCGTATAGGTGTTCGAGTGTTCGAACCGTAATGCGCAAGAAATGGTATGTAAACCCCGTATTTACATATCTGCCACTGTGCAGGAGAATCCGTATAGGTGTTCGAGTGTTCGAACCGTATTGCGCAAGAATTGGTATGTAAACCCCGTATTTACATATCTGCCACTGTGCCGGAGAATCCGTATAGGTGTTCAAGTGTTCGAACCGTACTGCGCAAGAAATGGTATGTAAACCGCGTATTTACATATCTGCCACGGTGCAGGAGAATCCGTATAGGTGTTCGGGTGTTCGAACCGTAATGCGCAAGAAATGGTACGGAAACCCCGTATTTACATATCTGCCACTGTGCGGGAGAATCCGTATAGGCGTTCGTGTGTTAGAACCGTAATGCGCAAGAAATGGTATGTAAACCCCGTATTTACATATCAGCCACTGTGCCGGAGAATCCGTATAGGTGTTCGAGTGTTCGAACCGTATCGCGCAAGAAATGGTTTGTAAACCCCGTATTTACATATCTGCCACTGTGCAGGAGAATGCGTATAGGTGTTCGAGTGTTAGAACCGTAATGCGCAAGAAATGGTATGTAAACCCCGTATTTACATATCTGCCACTGTGCAGGATAATCCGTATAGGTGTTCGAGTGTTCGAACCGTATTGCGCAAGAAATGGTATGTAAACCCCGTATTTACATATCTGCCACTGTGCAGCAGAATCCGTATAGGTGTTCGATTGTTCGAACCGTAATGCGCAAGAAATGGTATGTAAACCCCGTATTTACATATCTGCCACTGTGCAGGCGAATCTGTATAGGTGTTCGAGTGTTCGAACCGTATTGCGCAAGAAATGGGTTGTAAACCCCGTATTTACATATCTGCCACTGTGCAGGAGAATCCGTATAGGTGTTCGGGTGTTCGAACCGTAATGCGCAAGAAATGGTACGAAAACCCCGTATTTACATATCTGCCACTGTGCAGGAGAATCCGTATAGGTTATTCGAGTGTTCTAACCGTAATGCGCAAGAAATGGTATGTAAACCCCATATTTAAATGTCAGCCACTTTGCAGGAGAATCCGTATAGGTGTTCGAGTGTTCGAACCGTAATGCGCAAGAAATGGTATGTAAACCCCGTATTTACATATCTGCCACTGTGCAGGAGAATCCGTATAAGTGTTCGTGTGTTCGAACCGTATTGCCCAAGAAATGGTTTGTAAACGCCGTATTTACATATCTGCCACTGTACAGGATAATCCGTATAGGTGTTCGAGTGTTCGAACCGTAATGCGCAAGAAATGGTTTGTAAACCCCGTATTTACATATCTGCCACTGTGCAGGAGAATCCGTGTAGGTGTTCGAGTGTTCGAACCGTAATGCGCAAGAAATGGTATGTAAACCCCGTATTTACATATCTGCCACTGTGCAGGAGAATCCGTATAGGTGTTCCAGTGTTCGAACCGTATTGCCCAAGAAATGGTTTGTAAACGCCGTATTTACATATCTGCCACTGTGCAGGAGAATCCGTATAGGTGTTCGAGTGTTCGAACCGTAATGCGCAAGAAATGGTTTGTAAACCCCGTATTTACATATCTGCCACTGTGCAGGAGAATCCGTATAGGAGTTCGAGTGTTCGAACCGTATTGCGCAAGAATTGGTATGTAAACCCCGAATTTACATATCTGCCACTGTGCAGGAGAATCCGTATAGGTGTTCGAGTGTTCGAACCGTATTGCGCAAGAAATGGGTTGTAAACCCCGTATTTACATATCTGCCACTGTGCAGGAGAATCCGTATAGGTGTTCGAGTGTTCGAACCGTATTGCGCAAGAATTGGTATGTAAACCCCGTATTTACATATCTGCCACTGTGCAGGAGAATCCGTATACGTGTTCGAGTGTTCAAACCGTATTGCGCAAGAAATGGTATGTAAACCCCGTATTTACATATCAGCCACTTTGCAGGAGAATCCGTATAGGTGTTCGGGTGTTCGAACCGTAATGCGCAAGAAATGGTATGTAAACCCCGAATTTACATATCTGCCACTGTGCAGGAGAATCCGTATAGGCGTTCGAGTGTTCGAACCGTAATGCGCAAGAAATGGTATGTAAACCCCGTATTTACATATCAGCCACTGTGCAGGAGAATCCGTATAGGTGTTCGAGTGTTCGAACCGTATTGCCCAAGAAATGATATGTAAACCCCGTATTTACATATCTGGCACTGTGCAGGAGAATCCGTATAGGTGTACGAGTGTTCGAACCGTATCGCGCAAGAAATGGTTTGTAAATCCCGTATTTACATATCTGCCACTGTGCAGGAGAATCCGTATAGGTGTTCGAGTGTTCGAACCGTATTGCGCAAGAATTGGTATGTAAACCCCGTATTTACATATCTGCCACTGTGCAGGAGAATCCGTATAGGTGTTCGAGTGTTCGAACCGTATCGCGCAAGAAATGGTTTGTAAACGCCGTATTTACATATCTGCCACTGTGCAGGAGAATCCGTATAGGTGTTCGAGTATTCGAACCGTATTGCGCAAGAAATGGGTTGTAAACCCCGTATTTACATATCTGGCACTGTGCAGGAGAATCCGTATAGGTGTTCTAGTGTTCGAACCGTATCGCGCAAGAAATGGTTTGTAAATCCCGTATTTACATATCTGCCACTGTGCAGGAGAATCCGTATAGGTGTTCGAGTGTTCGAACCGTATTGCGCAAGAAATGGTATGTAAACCCCGAATTTACATATCTGCCACTGTGCAGGAGAATCCGTATAGGTGTTCGAGTGCTCGAACCGTATTGCGCAAGAATTGGTATGTAAATCCCGTATTTACATATCTGCCACTGTGTAGGAGAATCCCCATAAGTGTTCGAGTGTTCGAACCGTAATGCGCAAGAAATGGTATGTAAACCCCGTATTTACATATCTGCCACTGTGCAGGAGAATCCGTATAGGTGTTCGAGTGTTCGAACCGTATTGCCCAAGAAATGGTTTGTAAACGCCGTATTTACATATCTGCCACTGTGCAGGAGAATCCGTATAGGTGCTCGAGTGTTTGAACCGTAATGCGCAAGAAATGGTTTGTAAACCCCGTATTTACATATCTGCCACTGTGCAGGAGAATCCGTATAGGTGTTCGAGTGTTCGAACCGTATTGCGCAAGAAATGGTATGTAAACCCCGTATTTACATATCTGCCACTGTGTAGGAGAATCCGTATAGGTGTTCGAGTGTTCGAACCGTAATGCGCAAGAAATGGTATGTAAACCCCGTATTTACATATCTGCCACTATGCAGGAGAATCCGTATAGGTGTTCGAGTGTTCGAACCGTATTGCGCGAGAAATGGTTTGTAGACCCCGTATTTACATATCTGTCACTGTGCAGGAGAATCCGTATAGGCGTTCGAGTGTTCGAACCGTAATGCGCAAGAAATGGTATGTAAACCCCGTATTTACATATCAGCCACTGTGCAGGAGAATCCGTATAGGTGTTCGAGTGTTCGAACCGTATTGCCCAAGAAATGATATGTAAACCCCGTATTTACATATCTGGCACTGTGCAGGAGAATCCGTATAGGTGTACGAGTGTTCGAACCGTATCGCGCAAGAAATGGTTTGTAAATCCCGTATTTACATATCTGCCACTGTGCAGGAGAATCCGTATAGGTGTTCGAGTGTTCGAACCGTATTGCGCAAGAATTGGTATGTAAACCCCGTATTTACATATCTGGCACTGTGCAGGAGAATCCGTATAGGTGTTCGAGTGTTCGAACCGTATCGCGCAAGAAATAGTTTGTAAACGCCGTATTTACATATCTGCCACTGTGCAGGAGAATCCGTATAGGTGTTCGAGTATTCGAACCGTATTGCGCAAGAAATGGGTTGTAAACCCCGTATTTACATATCTGGCACTGTGCAGGAGAATCCGTATAGGTGTTCTAGTGTTCGAACCGTATCGCGCAAGAAATGGTTTGTAAATCCCGTATTTACATATCTGCCACTGTGCAGGAGAATCCGTATAGGTGTTCGAGTGTTCGAACCGTATTGCGCAAGAAATGGTATGTAAACCCCGAATTTACATATCTGCCACTGTGCAGGAGAATCCGTATAGGTGTTCGAGTGCTCGAACCGTATTGCGCAAGAATTGGTATGTAAATCCCGTATTTACATATCTGCCACTGTGTAGGAGAATCCCCATAAGTGTTCGAGTGTTCGAACCGTAATGCGCAAGAAATGGTATGTAAACCCCGTATTTACATATCTGCCACTGTGCAGGAGAATCCGTATAGGTGTTCGAGTGTTCGAACCGTATTGCCCAAGAAATGGTTTGTAAACGCCGTATTTACATATCTGCCACTGTGCAGGAGAATCCGTATAGGTGCTCGAGTGTTTGAACCGTAATGCGCAAGAAATGGTTTGTAAACCCCGTATTTACATATCTGCCACTGTGCAGGAGAATCCGTATAGGTGTTCGAGTGTTCGAACCGTATTGCGCAAGAAATGGTATGTAAACCCCGTATTTACATATCTGCCACTGTGTAGGAGAATCCGTATAGGTGTTCGAGTGTTCGAACCGTAATGCGCAAGAAATGGTATGTAAACCCCGTATTTACATATCTGCCACTATGCAGGACAATCCGTATAGGTGTTCGAGTGTTCGAACCGTATTGCGCGAGAAATGGTTTGTAGACCCCGTATTTACATATCTGTCACTGTGCAGGAGAATCCGTATAGGTGTTCGAGTGTTCGAACCGTATTGCGCAAGAAATGGTATGTAAACCCCGTATTCACATATCTGCCACTGTGCAGTTGAATCCGTATAGGTGTTCTAGTGTTCGAACCGTAATGCGCAAGAAATGGTATGTAAACCCCGTATTTACATATCTGCCACTTTGCAGGAGAATCCGTATAGGTTTTCGAGTGTTCGAACCGTATTGCGCAAGAAATGGTTGTGAACCCCGTATTTACATATCTGCCACTGTGCAGGAGAATCCGTATAGGTGTTCGAACCGTATTGCGCAAGAAATGGTATTTGAACCCCGTATTTACATATCTACCACTGTGCAGGAGAATCTGTATAGGAGTTCGAGTGTTCGAACCGTATTGCGCAAGAATTGGTACGTAAACACCGTATTTACATATCTGCCACTGTGCAGGAGAATCCGTATAGGTGTTCGAGTGTTCGAACCGTACTGCGCAAGAAATGGTATGTAAATCCCGTATTTACATATCTGCCACTGTGCAGGAGAATCCGTATAGGTGTTCGAGTGTTCGAACCGTATTGCGCAAGAATTGGTATGTAAACCCCGTATTTACATATCTGCCACTGTGCAGGAGAATCCGTATAGGTGTTCGAGTGTTCGAACCGTATTGCGCAAGAAATGGTTTGTAAACGCCGTATTTACATATCTGCCACTGTGCAGGAGAATCCGTATAGGTGTTCGAGTGTTCGAACCGTAATGCGCAAGAAATGGTATGTAAACCCCGTATTTACATATCTGCCACTGTGCAGGAGAATCCGTATAGGTGTTCGAGTGTTCGAACCGTATTGCGCATGAAATGGTTTGTAAACGCCGTATTTACATATCTGCCACTGTGCAGGAGAATCCGTATAGGTGTTCGAGTGTTCGAACCGTAATGCGCAAGAAATGGTATGTAAACCCCGTATTTACATATCTGGCACTGTGCAGGAGAATCCGTATAGGTGTTCGAGTGTTCGAACCGTATCGCGCAAGAACTGGTTTGTAAACCCCGTATTTACATATCTGCCACTGTGCAGGAGAATCCGTATAGGTTATTCGAGTGTTCTAACCGTAATGCGCAAGAAATGGTATGTAAACCCCGTATTTACATGTCAACCACTTTGCAGGAGAATCCGTATAGGTGTTCGAGTGTTCGAACCGTATTGCGCAAGAAATGGTATGTAAACCCCGAATTTACATATCTGCCACTGTGCAGGAGAATCCGTATAGGTGTTCGAGTGTTCGAACCGTAATGCGCAAGAAATGGTATGTAAACCCCGTATTTACATATCTGCCACTGTGCAGGAGAATCCGTATAGGTGTTCGAGTGTTCGAACCGTATTGCCCAAGAAATGGTTTGTAAACGCCGTATTTACATATCTGCCACTGTGCAGGATAATCCGTATAGGTGTTCGAGTGTTCGAACCGTAATGCGCAAAAAATGGTTCGTAAACCCCGTATTTACATATCTGCCACTGTGCAGGAGAATCCGTATAGGTGTTCGAGTGTTCGAACCGTAATGCGCAAGAAATGGTATGTAAACCCCGTATTTACATATCTGCCACTGTCCAGGAGAATCCGTATAGGTGTTCGAGTGTTCGAACCGTATCGCGCAAGAAATGGTTTGTAAACCCCGTATTTACATATCTGCCACTGTGCAGGAGAATCCGTATAGGTTATTCGAGTGTTCTAACCGTAATGCGCAAGAAATGGTATGTAAACCCCGTATTTATGTCAACCACTTTGCAGGAGAATCCGTATAGGTGTTCGAGTGTTCGAACCGTATTGCGCAAGAAATGGTATGTAAACCCCGAATTTACATATCTGCCACTGTGCAGGAGAATCCGTATAGGTGTTCGAGTGTTCGAACCGTATTGCGCAAGAAATGGTTTGAAAACGCCGTATTTACATTTCTGCCACTGTGCAGGAGAATCCGTATAGGTGTTCGAGTGTTCGAACCGTAATGCGCAAGAAATGGTATGTAAACCCCGTATTTACATATCTGGCACTGTGCAGGAGAATCCGTATAGGTGTTCGAGTGTTCGAACCGTATTGCGCAAGAAATGGTTTGTAAACCCCGTATTTACATATCTGCCACTGTGCAGGAGAATCCGTATAGGTGTTCGAGTGTTCGAGCCGTATCGCGCAAGAAATGGTTTGTAAACCCCGTATTTACATATCTGCCACTGTGCAGGAGAATCCGTATAGGTTATTCGAGTGTTCTAACCGTAATGCGCAAGAAATGGTATGTAAACCCCGTATTTACATGTCAACCACTTTGCAGGAGAATCCGTATAGGTGTTCGAGTGTTCGAACCGTATTGCGCAAGAAATGGTTTGTAAACCCCGTATTTACATATCTGCCACTGTGCAGGAGATTCCGTATAGGTGTTCGAACCGTATTGCGTAAGAATTGGTATGTGAACCCCGTATTTACATATCTGCCACTGTGCAGGAGAATCCGTATAGGAGTTCGAGTGTTCGAACCGTATTGCGCAAGAATTGGTACGTAAACCCCGTATTTACATATCTGCCACTGTGCAGGAGAATCCGTATAGGTGTTCGAGTGTTCGAACCGTATTATGCAAGAAATGGTATGTAAACCCCGTATTTACATATCTGCCACTGTGCAGGAGAATCCGTATAGGTGTTCGAGTGTTCGAACCGTATTGCGCAAGAATTGGTATGTAAACCCCGTATTTAGATATCTGCCACTGTGCAGGAGAATCCGTATAGGTGTTCGAGTGTTCGAACCGTATTGCGCAAGAAATGGTTTGTAAACGCCGTATTTACATATCTGCCACTGTGCAGGAGAATCCGTATAGGTGTTCGAGTGTTCGAACCGTAATGCGCAAGAAATGGTATGTAAACCCCGTATTTACATATCTGGCACTGTGCAGGAGAATCCGTATAGGTGTTCCAGTGTTCGAACCGTATCGCGCTAGAAATGGTTTGTAAACCCCGTATTTACATATCTGCCACTGTGCCGGAGAATCCGTATAGGTGTTCGAGTGTTCGAACAGTAATGCGCAAGAAATGGTATGTAAACCCCGTATTTACATATCTGCCACTGTGCAGGAGAATCCGTATAGGTGTTCGAGTGTTCGAACCGTATTGCGCAAGAAATGGTATGTAAACCCCGTATTTACATATCTGCCACTGTGCAGGAGAATCCGTATAGGTGTTCGAGTGTTCGAACCGTAATGCGCAAGAAATGGTATGAAAACCCCGTATTTACATATCTGCCACTGTGCAGGAGAATCCGTATAGGTGTTCGAGTGTTCGAACCGTATTGCGCAAGAAATGGGTTGTAAACCCCGTATTTACATATCTGCCACTGTGCAGGCGAATCCGTATAGGTGTTCGAGTGTTCGAACCGTATTGCGCAAGAAATGGGTTGTAAACCCCGTATTTACATATCTGCCACTGTGCAGGAGAATCCGTATAGGTGTTCGGGTGTTCGAACCGTAATGCGCAAGAAATGGTACGAAAACCCCGTATTTACATATCTGCCACTGTGCAGGAGAATCCGTATAGGTTATTCGAGTGTTCTAACCGTAATGCGCAAGAAATGGTATGTAAACCCCATATTTACATGTCAGCCACTTTGCAGGACAATCCGTATAGGTGTTCGAGTGTTCGAACCGTATTGCGCAAGAAATGGTATGTAAATCCCGAATTTACATATCTGCCACTGTGCAGGAGAATCCGTATAGGTGTTCGAGTGTTCGAACCGTAATGCGCAAGAAATGGTTTGTAAACCCCGTATTTACATATCTGCCACTGTGCAGGAGAATCCGTATAGGTGTTCGAGTGTTCGAACCGTAATGCGCAAGAAATGGTATGTAAACCCCGTATTTACTTATCTGCCACTGTGCAGGAGAATCCGTATAGGTGTTCGAGTGTTCGAACCGTATTGCCCTAGAAATGGTTTGTAAACGCCGTATTTACATATCTGCCACTGTGCAGGAGAATCCGTATAGGTGTTCGAGTGTTCGAACCGTAATGGGAAAGAAATGGTTTGTAAACCCCGTATTTACATATCTGCCACTGTGCAGGAGAATCCGTATAGGAGTTCGAGTGTTCGAACCGTATTGCGCAAGAATTGGTATGTAAACCCCGTATTTACATATCTGCCACTGTGCAGGAGAATCCGTATAGGTGTTCGAGTGTTCGAACCGTATTGCGCAAGAAATGGTATGTAAAAGCAGATATTTACATATCTGCCACTGTGCAGGAGAATCCGTATAGGTGTTCGAGTGTTCGAACCGTATTGCGCAAGAAATGGTATGTAAACCCCGTATGTACATATCTGCCACTGTGCAGGAGAATCCGTATAGGTGTTCGAGTGTTCGAACCGTAATGCGCCAGAAATGGTATGTAAACCCCGTATTTACATATCTGCCACTGTGCAGGAGAATCCGTATAGGTGTTCGAGTATTCGAACCGTATTGCGCAAGAAATGGGTTGTAAACCCCGTATTTACATATCTGCCACTGTGCAGGAGAATCCGTATAGGTGTTCGGGTGTTCGAACCGTAATGCGCAAGAAATGGTACGAAAACCCCGTATTTACATATCTGCCACTGTGCAGGAGAATCCGTATAGGCGTTCGAGTGTTCTAACCGTAATGCGCAAGAAATGATATGTAAACCCCGTATTTACATGTCAGCCACTGTGCAGGAGAATACGTATAGGTGTTCGAGTGTTCGAACCGTATTGCGCAAGAAATGGTATGTAAACCCCGAATTTACATATCTGCCACTGTGCAGGAGAATCCGTATAGGTGTTCGAGTGTTCGAACCGTATGGCGCAAGAAATGGTATGTAAACCCTAAATTTACATATCTGCCACTGTGCAGGAGAATCCGTATAGGTGTTCGAGTGTTCGAACCGTAATACGCAAGAAATGGTATGTAAACCCCGTATTTACATATCTGCCACTGTGCAGGAGAATCCGTATAGGTGTTCGAGTGTTCGAACCGTATTGCCCAAGAAATGGTTTGTAAACGCCGTATTTACATATATGCCACTGTGCAGGAGAATCCGTATAGGTGCTCGAGTGTTCGAACCGTAATGCGCAAGAAATGGTTTGTAAATCCCGTATTTACATATCTGCCACTGTGCAGGAGAATCCGTATAGGTGTTCGAGTGTTCGAACCGTATTGCGCAAGAAATGGTATGTAAACCCCGTATTTACATATCTGCCACTGTGTAGGAGAATCCGTATAGGTGTTCGACTGTTCGAACCGTAATGCGCAAGAAATGGTATGTAAACCCCGTATTTACATATCTGCTACTGTGCAGGAGAATCCGTATAGGTGTTCGAGTGTTCGAACCGTATTGCGCGAGAAATGGTTTGTAGACCCCGTATTTACATATCTGTCACTGTGCAGGAGAATCCGTATAGGTGTTCGAGTGTTCGAACCGTATTGCGCAAGAAATGGTATGTAAACCCCGTAGTCACATATCTGCCACTGTGCAGTTGAATCCGTATAGGTGTTCTAGTGTTCGAACCGTAATGCGCAAGAAATGGTATGTAAACCCCGTATTTACATATCTGCCACTGTGCAGGAGAATCCGTATAGGTGTTCGAGTGTTCGAACCGTATTGCGCAAGAAATGGTTTGTGAACCCCGTATTTACATATCTGCCACTGTGCAGGAGAATCCGTATAAGTGTTCGAACCGTATTGCGCAAGAAATGGTATGTGAACCCCGTATTTACATATCTGCCACTGTGCAGGAGAATCTGTATAGGAGTTCGAGTGTTCGAACCGTATTGCGCAAGAATTGGTACGTAAACACCGTATTTACATATCTGCCACTGTGCAGGAGAATCCGTATAGGTGTTCGAGTGTTCGAACCGTACTGCGCAAGAAATGGTATGTAAACCCCGTATTTACATATCTGCCACTGTGCAGGAGAATCCGTATAGGTGTTCGAGTGTTCGAACCGTATTGCGCAAGAACTGGTGTGTAAACCCCGTATTTACATATCTGCCACTGTGCAGGAGAATCCGTATAGGTGTTCGAGTGTTCGAACCGTATTGCGCAAGAAATGGTTTGTAAACGCCGTATTTACATATCTGCCACTGTGCAGGAGAATCCGTATAGGTGTTCGAGTGTTCGAACCGTAATGCGCAAGAAATGGTATGTAAACCCCGTATTTACATACCTGGCACTGTGCAGGAGAATCCGTATAGGTGTTCGAGTGTTCGAACTGTATCGCGCAAGAAATGGTTTGTAAACCCCGTATTTACATATCTGCCACTGTGCAGGAGAATCCGTATAGGTGTTCGAGTGTTCGAACCGTAATGCGCAACAAATGGTATGTAAACCCCGTATTTACATATCTGCCACTGTGCAGGAGAATCCGTATAGGTGTTCGAGTGTTCGAAACGTATTGCGCAACAAATGGTATGTAAACCCCGTATTTACATATCTGCCACTGTGCAGGAGAATCCGTATAGGTGTTCGAGTGTTCGAACCGTAATGCGCAAGAAATGGTATGTAAACCCCGTATTTACATATCTGCCACTGTGCAGGAGAATCCGTATAGGTGTTCGAGTGTTCGAACCGTATTGCGCAAGAAATGGGTTGTAAACCCCGTATTTACATATCTGCCACTGTGCAGGAGAATCCGTATAGGTGTTCGAGTGTTCGAACCGTAATGCGCAACAAATGGTATGTAAACCCCGTATTTACATATCTGCCACTGTGCAGGAGAATCCGTATAGGTGTTCGAGTGTTCGAACCGTATTGCGCAAGAAATGGTATGTAAACCCCGTATTTACATATCTGCCACTGTGCAGGAGAATCCGTATAGGTGTTCGAGTGTTCGAACCGTAATGCGCAACAAATGGTATGTAAACCCCGTATTTACATATCTGCCACTGTGCAGGAGAATCCGTATAGGTGTTCGAGTGTTCGAACCGTATTGCGGAAGAAATGGGTTGTAAACCCCGTATTTACATATCTGCCACTGTGCAGGAGAATCCGTATAGGTGTTCGGGTGTTCGAACCGTAATGCGCAAGAAATGGTACGAAAACCCCGTATTTACATATCTGCCACTGTGCAGGAGAATCCGTATAGGTTATTCGAGTGTTCTAACCGTAATGCGCAAGAAATGGTATGTAAACCCCGTATTTACATGTCAGCCACTTTGCAGGAGAATCCGTATAGGTGTTCGAGTGTTCGAACCGTATTGCGCAAGAAATGGTATGTAAACCCCGAATTTACATATCTGCCACTGTGCAGGAGAATCCGTATAGGTGTTCGAGTGTTCGAACCGTAATGCGCAAGAAATGGTATGTAAACCCCGTATTTACATATCTGCCACTGTGCAGGAGAATCCGTATAGGTGTTCGAGTGTTCGAACCGTATTGCCCAAGAAATGGTTTGTAAACGCCGTATTTACATATCTGCCACTGTGCAGGATAATCCGTATAGGTGTTCGAGTGTTCGAACCGTATTGCGCAAGAAATGGTTTGTAAACCCCGTATTTACATATCTGCCACTGTGCAGGAGAATCCGTATAGGTGTTCGAGTGTTCGAACCGTAATGCGCAAGAAATGGTATGTAAACCCCGTATTTACATATCTGCCACTGTGCAGGAGAATCCGTATAGGTGTTCGAGTGTTCGAACCGTATTGCCCAAGAAATGGTTTGTAAACGCCGTATTTACATATCTGCCACTGTGCAGGAGAATCCGTATAGGTGTTCGAGTGTTCGAACCGTAATGCGCAAGAAATGGTTTGTAAACCCCGTATTTACATATCTGCCACTGTGCAGGAGAATCCGTATAGGAGTTCGAGTGATCGAACCGTATTGCGCAAGAATTGGTATGTAAACCCCGAATTTACATATCTGCCACTGTGCAAGAGAATCCGTATAGGTGTTCGAGTGTTCGAACCGTATTGCGCAAGAAATGGTATGTAAACCCCGTATTTACATATCTGCCACTGTGCAGGAGAATCCGTATAGGTGTTCGAGTGTTCGAACCGTCTTGCGCAAGAATTGGTATGCAAACCCCGTATTTACATATCTGCCACTGTGCAGGAGAATCCGTATAGGTGTTCGAGTGTTCGAACCGTATTGCGCAAGAAATGGTATGTAAACCCCGTATTTACATATCTGCCACTGTGCAGGAGAATCCGTATAGGTGTTCGGGTGTTCGAACCGTAATGCGCAAGAAATGGTACGGAAACCCCGTATTAACATATCTGCCACTGTGCAGGAGAATCCGTATAGGCGTTCGAGTGTTCGAACCGTAATGCGCAAGAAATGGTATGTAAACCCCGTATTTACATATCAGCCACTGTGCAAGAGAATCCGTATAGGTGTTCGAGTGTTCGAACCGTATTGCCCAAGAAATGATATCTAAACCCCGTATTTACATATCTGGCACTGTGCAGGAGAATCCGTATAGGTGTTCGAGTGTTCGAACCGTATCGCGCAAGAAATGGTTTGTAAATTCCGTATTTACATATCTGCCACTGTGCAGGAGAATCCGTATAGGTGTTCGAGTGTTCGAACCGTATTGCGCAAGAATTGGTATGTAAACCCCGTATTTACATATCTGCCACTGTGCAGGAGAATCCGTATAGGTGTTCGAGTGTTCGAACCGTAATGCGCAAGAAATGGTATGTAAACCCCGTATTTACATATCTGCCACTGTGCAGGAGAATCCGTATAGGTGTTCGAGTGTTCGAACCGTATTGCGCAAGAATTGGTATGTAAAGCCCGTATTTACATATTTGCCACTTTGCCGGAGAATCCGTATAGGTGTTCAAGTGTTCGAACCGTACTGCGCAAGAAATGGTATGTAAACCCCGTATTTTCATATCTGCCACTGTGCAGGAGAATCCGTATAGGTGTTCGGGTGTTCGAACCGTAATGCGCAAGAAATGGTACGGAAACCCCGTATTTACATATCTGCCACTGTGCAGGAGAATCCGTATAGGCGTTCGAGTGTTCGAACCGTAATGCTAAGAAATGGTGTGTATACCCCGTATTTACATATCAGCCACTGTGCAGGAGAATCCGTATAGGTGTTCGAGTGTTCGAACCGTATTGCCCAAGAAATGATATGTAAAACCCGTATTTACATATCTAGCACTGTGCAGGAGAATCCGTATAGGTGTTCGAGTGTTCGAACCGTATCGCGAAAGAAATGGTTTGTAAATCCCGTATTTACATATCTGCCACTGTGCAGGAGAATCCGTATAGGTGTTCGAGTGTTCGAACCGTATTGCGCAAGAATTGGTATGTAAACCCCGTATTTACATATCTGCCACTGTGCAGGAGAATCCGTATAGGTGTTCGCGTGTTCGAACCGTAATGCGCAAGAAATGGTATGTAAACCCCGTATTTACATATCTGCCACTGTGCAGGAGAATCCGTATAGGTGTTCGAGTGTTCGAACCGTATTGCGCAAGAATTGGTATGTAAACCCCGTATTTACATATCTGCCACTGTGCCGGAGAATCCGTATAGGTGTTCAAGTGTTCGAACCGTATTGCGCAAGAATTGGTATGTAAACCCCGTATTTACATATCTGCCACTGTGCAGGAGAATCCGTATAGGTGTTCGAGTGTTCGAACCGTATTGCGCAAGAAATGGTATGTAAAAGCAGATATTTACATATCTGCCACTGTGCAGGAGAATCCGTATAGGTGTTCGAGTGTTCGAACCGTATTGCGCAAGAAATGGTATGTAAACCCCGTATGTACATATCTGCCACTGTGCAGGAGAATCCGTATAGGTGTTCGAGTGTTCGAACCGTAATGCGCCAGAAATGGTATGTAAACCCCGTATTTACATATCTGCCACTGTGCAGGAGAATCCGTATAGGTGTTCGAGTATTCGAACCGTATTGCGCAAGAAATGGGTTGTAAACCCCGTATTTACATATCTGCCACTGTGCAGGAGAATCCGTATAGGTGTTCGGGTGTTCGAACCGTAATGCGCAAGAAATGGTACGAAAACCCCGTATTTACATATCTGCCACTGTGCAGGAGAATCCGTATAGGCGTTCGAGTGTTCTAACCGTAATGCGCAAGAAATGATATGTAAACCCCGTATTTACATGTCAGCCACTGTGCAGGAGAATACGTATAGGTGTTCGAGTGTTCGAACCGTATTGCGCAAGAAATGGTATGTAAACCCCGAATTTACATATCTGCCACTGTGCAGGAGAATCCGTATAGGTGTTCGAGTGTTCGAACCGTATGGCGCAAGAAATGGTATGTAAACCCTAAATTTACATATCTGCCACTGTGCAGGAGAATCCGTATAGGTGTTCGAGTGTTCGAACCGTAATACGCAAGAAATGGTATGTAAACCCCGTATTTACATATCTGCCACTGTGCAGGAGAATCCGTATAGGTGTTCGAGTGTTCGAACCGTATTGCCCAAGAAATGGTTTGTAAACGCCGTATTTACATATATGCCACTGTGCAGGAGAATCCGTATAGGTGCTCGAGTGTTCGAACCGTAATGCGCAAGAAATGGTTTGTAAATCCCGTATTTACATATCTGCCACTGTGCAGGAGAATCCGTATAGGTGTTCGAGTGTTCGAACCGTATTGCGCAAGAAATGGTATGTAAACCCCGTATTTACATATCTGCCACTGTGTAGGAGAATCCGTATAGGTGTTCGAGTGTTCGAACCGTAATGCGCAAGAAATGGTATGTAAACCCCGTATTTACATATCTGCCACTGTGCAGGAGAATCCGTATAGGTGTTCGAGTGTTCGAACCGTATTGCGCGAGAAATGGTTTGTAGACCCCGTATTTACATATCTGTCACTGTGCAGGAGAATCCGTATAGGTGTTCGAGTGTTCGAACCGTATTGCGCAAGAAATGGTATGTAAACCCCGTAGTCACATATCTGCCACTGTGCAGTTGAATCCGTATAGGTGTTCTAGTGTTCGAACCGTAATGCGCAAGAAATGGTATGTAAACCCCGTATTTACATATCTGCCACTGTGCAGGAGAATCCGTATAGGTGTTCGAGTGTTCGAAACGTATTGCGCAAGAAATGGTATGTAAACCCCGTATTTACATATCTGCCACTGTGCAGGAGAATCCGTATAGGTGTTCGAGTGTTCGAACCGTAATGCGCAAGAAATGGTATGTAAACCCCGTATTTACATATCTGCCACTGTGCAGGAGAATCCGTATAGGTGTTCGAGTATTCGAACCGTATTGCGCAAGAAATGGGTTGTAAACCCCGTATTTACATATCTGCCACTGTGCAGGAGAATCCGTATAGGTGTTCGGGTGTTCGAACCGTAATGCGCAAGAAATGGTACGAAAACCCCGTATTTACGTATCTGCCACTGTGCAGGAGAATCCGTATAGGCGTTCGAGTGTTCTAACCGTAATGCGCAAGAAATGATATGTAAACCCCGTATTTACATGTCAGCCACTGTGCAGGAGAATCCGTATAGGTGTTCGAGTGTTCGAACCGTATTGCGCAAGAAATGGTACGTAAACCCCGAATTTACATATCTGCCACTGTGCAGGAGAATCCGTATAGGTGTTCGAGTGTTCGAACCGTATTGCGCAAGAAATGGTATGTAAACCCTAAATTTACATATCTGCCACTGTGCAGGAGAATCCGTATAGGTGTTCGAGTGTTCGAACCGTAATACGCAAGAAAT
Organism: Camellia sinensis; assembly: GCF_055761805.1. Taxonomy (NCBI): domain Eukaryota; kingdom Viridiplantae; phylum Streptophyta; class Magnoliopsida; order Ericales; family Theaceae; genus Camellia; species Camellia sinensis. The sequence continues at coordinate 117,459,608 of NC_138974.1, forward strand.
GGTATGTAAACCCCGTATTTACATATCTGCCACTGTGCAGGAGAATCCGTATAGGTGTTCGAGTGTTCGAACCGTATTGCCCAAGAAATGGTTTGTAAACGCCGTATTTACATATCTGCCACTGTGCAGGAGAATCCGTATAGGTGCTCGAGTGTTCGAACCGTAATGCGCAAGAAATGGTTTGTAAACCCCGTATTTACATATCTGCCACTGTGCAGGAGAATCCGTATAGGTGTTCGAGTGTTCGAACCGTATTGCGCATGAAATGGTATGTAAACCCCGTATTTACATATCTGCCACTGTGTAGGAGAATCCGTATAGGTGTTCGAGTGTTCGAACCGTAATGCGCAAGAAATGGTATGTAAACCCCGTATTTACATATCTGCCACTGTGCAGGAGAATCCGTATAGGTGTTCGAGTGTTCGAACCGTATTGCGCGAGAAATGGTTTGTAGACCCCGTATTTACATATCTGTCACTGTGCAGGAGAATCCGTATAGGTGTTCGAGTGTTCGAACCGTATTGCGCAAGAAATGGTATGTAAACCCCGTAGTCACATATCTGCCACTGTGCAGTTGAATCCGTATAGGTGTTCTAGTGTTCGAACCGTAATGCGCAAGAAATGGTATGTAAACCCCGTATTTACATATCTGCCACTGTGCAGGAGAATCCGTATAGGTGTTCGAGTGTTCGAACCGTATTGCGCAAGAAATGGTTTGTGAACCCCGTATTTACATATCTGCCACTGTGCAGGAGAATCCGTATAAGTGTTCGAACCGTATTGCGCAAGAAATGGTATGTGAACCCCGTATTTACATATCTGCCACTGTGCAGGAGAATCTGTATAGGAGTTCGAGTGTTCGAACCGTATTGCGCAAGAATTGGTACGTAAACACCGTATTTACATATCTGCCACTGTGCAGGAGAATCCGTATAGGTGTTCGAGTGTTCGAACCGTACTGCGCAAGAAATGGTATGTAAACCCCGTATTTACATATCTGCCACTGTGCAGGAGAATCCGTATAGGTGTTCGAGTGTTCGAACCGTATTGCGCAAGAATTGGTATGTAAACCCCGTATTTACATATCTGCCACTGTGCAGGAGAATCCGTATAGGTGTTCGAGTGTTCGAACCGTATTGCGCAAGAAATGGTTTGTAAACGCCGTATTTACATATCTGCCACTGTGCAGGAGAATCCGTATAGGTGTTCGAGTGTTCGAACCGTAATGCGCAAGAAATGGTATGTAAACCCCGTATTTACATATCTGGCACTGTGCAGGAGAATCCGTATAGGTGTTCGAGTGTTCGAACTGTATCGCGCAAGAAATGGTTTGTAAACCCCGTATTTACATATCTGCCACTGTGCAGGAGAATCCGTATAGGTGTTCGAGTGTTCGAACCGTAATGCGCAACAAATGGTATGTAAACCCCGTATTTACATATCTGCCACTGTGCAGGAGAATCCGTATAGGTGTTCGAGTGTTCGAACCGTATTGCGCAAGAAATGGTATGTAAACCCCGTATTTACATATCTGCCACTGTGCAGGAGAATCCGTATAGGTGTTCGAGTGTTCGAACCGTAATGCGCAAGAAATGGTATGTAAACCCCGTATTTACATATCTGCCACTGTGCAGGAGAATCCGTATAGGTGTTCGAGTGTTCGAACCGTATTGCGCAAGAAATGGGTTGTAAACCCCTTATTTACATATCTGCCACTGTGCAGGAGAATCCGTATAGGTGTTCGAGTGTTCGAACCGTAATGCGCAACAAATGGTATGTAAACCCCGTATTTACATATCTGCCACTGTGCAGGAGAATCCGTATAGGTGTTCGAGTGTTCGAACCGTATTGCGCGAGAAATGGTTTGTAGACCCCGTATTTACATATCTGTCACTGTGCAGGAGAATCCGTATAGGTGTTCGAGTGTTCGAACCGTATTGCGCAAGAAATGGTATGTAAACCCCGTAGTCACATATCTGCCACTGTGCAGTTGAATCCGTATAGGTGTTCTAGTGTTCGAACCGTAATGCGCAAGAAATGGTATGTAAACCCCGTATTTACATATCTGCCACTGTGCAGGAGAATTCGTATAGGTGTTCGAGTGTTCGAACCGTATTGCGCAAGAAATGGTTTGTGAACCCCGTATTTACATATCTGCCACTGTGCAGGAGAATCCGTATAAGTGTTCGAACCGTATTGCGCAAGAAATGGTATGTGAACCCCGTATTTACATATCTGCCACTGTGCAGGAGAATCTGTATAGGAGTTCGAGTGTTCGAACCGTATTGCGCAAGAATTGGTACGTAAACACCGTATTTACATATCTGCCACTGTGCAGGAGAATCCGTATAGGTGCTCGAGTGTTCGAACCGTACTGCGCAAGAAATGGTATGTAAACCCCGTATTTACATATCTGCCACTGTGCAGGAGAATCCGTATAGGTGTTCGAGTGTTCGAACCGTATTGCGCAAGAATTGGTATGTAAACCCCGTATTTACATATCTGCCACTGTGCAGGAGAATCCGTATAGGTGTTCGAGTGTTCGAACCGTATTGCGCAAGAAATGGTTTGTAAACGCCGTATTTACATATCTGCCACTGTGCAGGAGAATCCGTATAGGTGTTCGAGTGTTCGAACCGTAATGCGCAAGAAATGGTATGTAAACCCCGTATTTACATATCTGGCACTGTGCAGGAGAATCCGTATAGGTGTTCGAGTGTTCGAACTGTATCGCGCAAGAAATGGTTTGTAAACCCCGTATTTACATATCTGCCACTGTGCAGGAGAATCCGTATAGGTGTTCGAGTGTTCGAACCGTAATGCGCAACAAATGGTATGTAAACCCCGTATTTACATATCTGCCACTGTGCAGGAGAATCCGTATAGGTGTTCGAGTGTTCGAACCGTATTGCGCAAGAAATGGTATGTAAACCCCGTATTTACATATCTGCCACTGTGCAGGAGAATCCGTATAGGTGTTCGAGTGTTCGAACCGTAATGCGCAAGAAATGGTATGTAAACCCCGTATTTACATATCTGCCACTGTGCAGGAGAATCCGTATAGGTGTTCGAGTGTTCGAACCGTATTGCGCAAGAAATGGGTTGTAAACCCCTTATTTACATATCTGCCACTGTGCAGGAGAATCCGTATAGGTGTTCGAGTGTTCGAACCGTAATGCGCAACAAATGGTATGTAAACCCCGTATTTACATATCTGCCACTGTGCAGGAGAATCCGTATAGGTGTTCGAGTGTTCGAACCGTATTGCGCAAGAAATGGTATGTAAACCCCGTATTTACATATCTGCCACTGTGCAGGAGAATCCGTATAGGTGTTCGAGTGTTCGAACCGTAATGCGCAACAAATGGTATGTAAACCCCGTATTTACATATCTGCCACTGTGCAGGAGAATCCGTATAGGTGTTCGAGTGTTCGAACCGTATTGCGCAAGAAATGGGTTGTAAACCCCGTATTTACATATCTGCCACTGTGCAGGAGAATCCGTATAGGTGTTCGGGTGTTCGAACCGTAATGCGCAAGAAATGGTACGAAAACCCCGTATTTACATATCTGCCACTGTGCAGGAGAATCCGTATAGGTTATTCGAGTGTTCTAACCGTAATGCGCAAGAAATGGTATGTAAACCCCGTATTTACATGTCAGCCACTTTGCAGGAGAATCCGTATAGGTGTTCGAGTGTTCGAACCGTATTGCGCAAGAAATGGTATGTAAACCCTGAATTTACATATCTGCCACTGTGCAGGAGAATCCGTATAGGCGTTCGAGTGTTCGAACCGAAATGTGCAAGAAATGGTATGTAAACCCCGTATTTACATATCAGCCACTGTGCAGTAGAATCCGTATAGGTGTTCGAGTGTTCGAACCGTATCGCGCAAGAAATGGTTTGTAAACCCCGTATTTACATATCTGCCACTGTGCAGGAGAATCCGTATAGGTGTTCGAGTGTTCGAACCGTAATGCGCAAGAAATGGTATGTAAACCCCGTATTTACATATCTGCCACTGTGCAGGAGAATCCGTATAGGTGTTCGAGTGTTCGAACCGTAATGCGCAAGAAATGGTATGTAAACCCCGTATTTACATATCTGCCACTGTGCAGGAGAATCCGTATAGGTGTTCGAGTATTCGAACCGTATTGCGCAAGAAATGGGTTGTAAACCCCGTATTTACATATCTGCCACTGTGCAGGAGAATCCGTATAGGTGTTCGGGTGTTCGAACCGTAATGCGCAAGAAATGGTACGAAAACCCCGTATTTACGTATCTGCCACTGTGCAGGAGAATCCGTATAGGCGTTCGAGTGTTCTAACCGTAATGCGCAAGAAATGATATGTAAACCCCGTATTTACATGTCAGCCACTGTGCAGGAGAATCCGTATAGGTGTTCGAGTGTTCGAACCGTATTGCGCAAGAAATGGTACGTAAACCCCGAATTTACATATCTGCCACTGTGCAGGAGAATCCGTATAGGTGTTCGAGTGTTCGAACCGTATTGCGCAAGAAATGGTATGTAAACCCTAAATTTACATATCTGCCACTGTGCAGGAGAATCCGTATAGGTGTTCGAGTGTTCGAACCGTAATACGCAAGAAATGGTATGTAAACCCCGTATTTACATATCTGCCACTGTGCAGGAGAATCCGTATAGGTGTTCGAGTGTTCGAACCGTATTGCCCAAGAAATGGTTTGTAAACGCCGTATTTACATATCTGCCACTGTGCAGGAGAATCCGTATAGGTGCTCGAGTGTTCGAACCGTAATGCGCAAGAAATGGTTTGTAAACCCCGTATTTACATATCTGCCACTGTGCAGGAGAATCCGTATAGGTGTTCGAGTGTTCGAACCGTATTGCGCATGAAATGGTATGTAAACCCCGTATTTACATATCTGCCACTGTGTAGGAGAATCCGTATAGGTGTTCGAGTGTTCGAACCGTAATGTGCAAGAAATGGTATGTAAACCCCGTATTTACATATCTGCCACTGTGCAGGAGAATCCGTATAGGTGTTCGAGTGTTCGAACCGTATTGCGCGAGAAATGGTTTGTAGACCCCGTATTTACATATCTGTCACTGTGCAGGAGAATCCGTATAGGTGTTCGAGTGTTCGAACCGTATTGCGCAAGAAATGGTATGTCAACCCCGTAGTCACATATCTGCCACTGTGCAGTTGAATCCGTATAGGTGTTCTAGTGTTCGAACCGTAATGCGCAAGAAATGGTATGTAAACCCCGTATTTACATATCTGCCACTGTGCAGGAGAATCCGTATAGGTGTTCGAGTGTTCGAACTGTATTGCGCAAGAAATGGTTTGTGAACCCCGTATTTACATATCTGCCACTGTGCAGGAGAATCCGTATAAGTGTTCGAACCGTATTGCGCAAGAAATGGTATGTGAACCCCGTATTTACATATCTGCCACTGTGCAGGAGAATCTGTATAGGAGTTCGAGTGTTCGAACCGTATTGCGCAAGAATTGGTACGTAAACACCGTATTTACATATCTGCCACTGTGCAGGAGAATCCGTATAGGTGTTCGAGTGTTCGAACCGTACTGCGCAAGAAATGGTATGTAAACCCCGTATTTACATATCTGCCACTGTGCAGGAGAATCCGTATAGGTGTTCGAGTGTTCGAACCGTATTGCGCAAGAATTGGTATGTAAACCCCGTATTTACATATCTGCCACTGTGCAGGAGAATCCGTATAGGTGTTCGAGTGTTCGAACCGTATTGCGCAAGAAATGGTTTGTAAACGCCGTATTTACATATCTGCCACTGTGCAGGAGAATCCGTATAGGTGTTCGAGTGTTCGAACCGTAATGCGCAAGAAATGGTATGTAAACCCCGTATTTACATATCTGGCACTGTGCAGGAGAATCCGTATAGGTGTTCGAGTGTTCGAACTGTATCGCGCAAGAAATGGTTTGTAAACCCCGTATTTACATATCTGCCACTGTGCAGGAGAATCCGTATAGGTGTTCGAGTGTTCGAACCGTAATGCGCAACAAATGCTATGTAAGCCCCGTATTTACATATCTGCCACTGTGCAGGAGAATCCGTATAGGTGTTCGAGTGTTCGAACCGTATTGCGCAAGAAATGGTATGTAAACCCCGTATTTACATATCTGCCACTGTGCAGGAGAATCCGTATAGGTGTTCGAGTGTTCGAACCGTAATGCGCAAGAAATGGTATGTAAACCCCGTATTTACATATCTGCCACTGTGCAGGAGAATCCGTATAGGTGTTCGAGTGTTCGAACCGTATTGCGCAAGAAATGGGTTGTAAACCCCTTATTTACATATCTGCCACTGTGCAGGAGAATCCGTATAGGTGTTCGAGTGTTCGAACCGTAATGCGCAACAAATGGTATGTAAACCCCGTATTTACATATCTGCCACTGTGCAGGAGAATCCGTATAGGTGTTCGAGTGTTCGAACCGTATTGCGCAAGAAATGGTATGTAAACCCCGTATTTACATATCTGCCACTGTGCAGGAGAATCCGTATAGGTGTTCGAGTGTTCGAACCGTAATGCGCAACAAATGGTATGTAAACCCCGTATTTACATATCTGCCACTGTGCAGGAGAATCCGTATAGGTGTTCGAGTGTTCGAACCGTATTGCGCAAGAAATGGGTTGTAAACCCCGTATTTACATATCTGCCACTGTGCAGGAGAATCCGTATAGGTGTTCGGGTGTTCGAACCGTAATGCGCAAGAAATGGTACGAAAACCCCGTATTTACATATCTGCCACTGTGCAGGAGAATCCGTATAGGTTATTCGAGTGTTCTAACCGTAATGCGCAAGAAATGGTATGTAAACCCCGTATTTACATGTCAGCCACTTTGCAGGAGAATCCGTATAGGTGTTCGAGTGTTCGAACCGTATTGCGCAAGAAATGGTATGTAAACCCTGAATTTACATATCTGCCACTGTGCAGGAGAATCCGTATAGGTGTTCGAGTGTTCGAACCGTAATGCGCAAGAAATGGTATGTAAACCCCGTATTTACATATCTGCCACTGTGCAGGAGAATCCGTATAGGTGTTCGAGTGTTCGAACCGTATTGCCCAAGAAATGGTTTGTAAACGCCGTATTTACATATCTGCCACTGTGCAGGATAATCCGTATAGGTGTTCGAGTGTTCGAACCGTATTGCGCAAGAAATGGTTTGTAAACCCCGTATTTACATATCTGCCACTGTGCAGGAGAATCCGTATAGGTGTTCGAGTGTTCGAACCGTAATGCGCAAGAAATGGTATGTAAACCCCGTATTTACATATCTGCCACTGTGCAGGAGAATCCGTATAGGTGTTCGAGTGTTCGAACCGTATTGCCCAAGAAATGGTTTGTAAACGCCGTATTTACATATCTGCCACTGTGCAGGAGAATCCGTATAGGTGTTCGAGTGTTCGAACCGTAATGCGCAAGAAATGGTTTGTAAACCCCGTATTTACATATCTGCCACTGTGCAGGAGAATCCGTATAGGAGTTCGAGTGATCGAACCGTATTGCGCAAGAATTGGTATGTAAACCCCGAATTTACATATCTGCCACTGTGCAGGAGAATCCGTATAGGTGTTCGAGTGTTCGAATCGTATTGCGCAAGAAATGGGTTGTAAACCCCTTATTTACATATCTGCCACTGTGCAGGAGAATCCGTATAGGTGTTCGAGTGTTCGAACCGTAATGCGCAACAAATGGTATGTAAACCCCGTATTTACATATCTGCCACTGTGCAGGAGAATCCGTATAGGTGTTCGAGTGTTCGAACCGTAATGCGCAAGAAATGGTATGTAAACCCCGTATTTACATATCTGCCACTGTGCAGGAGAATCCGTATAGGTGTTCGAGTGTTCGAACCGTATTGCGCAAGAAATGGGTTGTAAACCCCTTATTTACATATCTGCCACTGTGCAGGAGAATCCGTATAGGTGTTCGAGTGTTCGAACCGTAATGCGCAACAAATGGTTTGTAAACCCCGTATTTACATATCTGCCACTGTGCAGGAGAATCCGTATAGGTGTTCGAGTGTTCGAACCGTATTGCGCAAGAAATGGTATGTAAACCCCGTATTTACATATCTGCCACTGTGCAGGAGAATCCGTATAGGTGTTCGAGTGTTCGAACCGTAATGCGCAACAAATGGTATGTAAACCCCGTATTTACATATCTGCCACTGTGCAGGAGAATCCGTATAGGTGTTCGAGTGTTCGAACCGTATTGCGCAAGAAATGGGTTGTAAACCCCGTATTTACATATCTGCCACTGTGCAGGAGAATCCGTATAGGTGTTCGGGTGTTCGAACCGTAATGCGCAAGAAATGGTACGAAAACCCCGTATTTACATATCTGCCACTGTGCAGGAGAATCCGTATAGGTTATTCGAGTGTTCTAACCGTAATGCGCAAGAAATGGTATGTAAACCCCGTATTTACATGTCAGCCACTTTGCAGGAGAATCCGTATAGGTGTTCGAGTGTTCGAACCGTATTGCGCAAGAAATGGTATGTAAACCCTGAATTTACATATCTGCCACTGTGCAGGAGAATCCGTATAGGTGTTCGAGTGTTCGAACCGTAATGCGCAAGAAATGGTATGTAAACCCCGTATTTACATATCTGCCACTGTGCAGGAGAATCCGTATAGGTGTTCGAGTGTTCGAACCGTATTGCCCAAGAAATGGTTTGTAAACGCCGTATTTACATATCTGCCACTGTGCAGGATAATCCGTATAGGTGTTCGAGTGTTCGAACCGTATTGCGCAAGAAATGGTTTGTAAACCCCGTATTTACATATCTGCCACTGTGCAGGAGAATCCGTATAGGTGTTCGAGTGTTCGAACCGTAATGCGCAAGAAATGGTATGTAAACCCCGTATTTACATATCTGCCACTGTGCAGGAGAATCCGTATAGGTGTTCGAGTGTTCGAACCGTATTGCCCAAGAAATGGTTTGTAAACGCCGTATTTACATATCTGCCACTGTGCAGGAGAATCCGTATAGGTGTTCGAGTGTTCGAACCGTAATGCGCAAGAAATGGTTTGTAAACCCCGTATTTACATATCTGCCACTGTGCTGGAGAATCCGTATAGGAGTTCGAGTGATCGAACCGTATTGCGCAAGAATTGGTATGTAAACCCCGAATTTACATATCTGCCACTGTGCAGGAGAATCCGTATAGGTGTTCGAGTGTTCGAATCGTATTGCGCAAGAAATGGGTTGTAAACCCCTTATTTACATATCTGCCACTGTGCAGGAGAATCCGTATAGGTGTTCGAGTGTTCGAACCGTAATGCGCAACAAATGGTATGTAAACCCCGTATTTACATATCTGCCACTGTGCAGGAGAATCCGTATAGGTGTTCGAGTGTTCGAACCGTATTGCGCAAGAAATGGTATGTAAACCCCGTATTTACATATCTGCCACTGTGCAGGAGAATCCGTATAGGTGTTCGAGTGTTCGAACCGTATTGCCCAAGAAATGGTTTGTAAACGCCGTATTTACATATCTGCCACTGTGCAGGAGAATCCGTATAGGTTTTCGAGTGTTCGAACCGTAATGCGCAAGAAATGGTTTGTAAACCCCGTATTTACATATCTGCCACTGTGCAGGAGAATCCGTATAGGAGTTCGAGTGATCGAACCGTATTGCGCAAGAATTGGTATGTAAACCCCGAATTTACATATCTGCCACTGTGCAGGAGAATCCGTATAGGTGTTCGAGTGTTCGAACCGTATTGCGCAAGAAATGGGTTGTAAACCCCTTATTTACATATCTGCCACTGTGCAGGAGAATCCGTATAGGTGTTCGAGTGTTCGAACCGTAATGCGCAACAAATGGTATGTAAACCCCGTATTTACATATCTGCCACTGTGCAGGAGAATCCGTATAGGTGTTCGAGTGTTCGAACCGTATTGCGCAAGAAATGGGTTGTAAACCCCGTATTTACATATCTGCCACTGTGCAGGAGAATCCGTATAGGTGTTCGGGTGTTCGAACCGTAATGCGCAAGAAATGGTACGAAAACCCCGTATTTACATATCTGCCACTGTGCAGGAGAATCCGTATAGGTTATTCGAGTGTTCTAACCGTAATGCGCAAGAAATGGTATGTAAACCCCGTATTTACATGTCAGCCACTTTGCAGGAGAATCCGTATAGGTGTTCGAGTGTTCGAACCGTATTGCGCAAGAAATGGTATGTAAACCCTGAATTTACATATCTGCCACTGTGCAGGAGAATCCGTATAGGTGTTCGAGTGTTCGAACCGTAATGCGCAAGAAATGGTATGTAAACCCCGTATTTACATATCTGCCACTGTGCAGGAGAATCCGTATAGGTGTTCGAGTGTTCGAACCGTATTGCCCAAGAAATGGTTTGTAAACGCCGTATTTACATATCTGCCACTGTGCAGGATAATCCGTATAGGTGTTCGAGTGTTCGAACCGTATTGCGCAAGAAATGGTTTGTAAACCCCGTATTTACATATCTGCCACTGTGCAGGAGAATCCGTATAGGTGTTCGAGTGTTCGAACCGTAATGCGCAAGAAATGGTATGTAAACCCCGTATTTACATATCTGCCACTGTGCAGGAGAATCCGTATAGGTGTTCGAGTGTTCGAACCGTATTGCCCAAGAAATGGTTTGTAAACGCCGTATTTACATATCTGCCACTGTGCAGGAGAATCCGTATAGGTGTTCGAGTGTTCGAACCGTAATGCGCAAGAAATGGTTTGTAAACCCCGTATTTACATATCTGCCACTGTGCTGGAGAATCCGTATAGGAGTTCGAGTGATCGAACCGTATTGCGCAAGAATTGGTATGTAAACCCCGAATTTACATATCTGCCACTGTGCAGGAGAATCCGTATAGGTGTTCGAGTGTTCGAATCGTATTGCGCAAGAAATGGGTTGTAAACCCCTTATTTACATATCTGCCACTGTGCAGGAGAATCCGTATAGGTGTTCGAGTGTTCGAACCGTAATGCGCAACAAATGGTATGTAAACCCCGTATTTACATATCTGCCACTGTGCAGGAGAATCCGTATAGGTGTTCGAGTGTTCGAACCGTATTGCGCAAGAAATGGTATGTAAACCCCGTATTTACATATCTGCCACTGTGCAGGAGAATCCGTATAGGTGTTCGAGTGTTCGAACCGTAATGCGCAACAAATGGTATGTAAACCCCGTATTTACATATCTGCCACTGTGCAGGAGAATCCGTATAGGTGTTCGAGTGTTCGAACCGTATTGCGCAAGAAATGGGTTGTAAACCCCGTATTTACATATCTGCCACTGTGCAGGAGAATCCGTATAGGTGTTCGGGTGTTCGAACCGTAATGCGCAAGAAATGGTACGAAAACCCCGTATTTACATATCTGCCACTGTGCAGGAGAATCCGTATAGGTTATTCGAGTGTTCTAACCGTAATGCGCAAGAAATGGTATGTAAACCCCGTATTTACATGTCAGCCACTTTGCAGGAGAATCCGTATAGGTGTTCGAGTGTTCGAACCGTATTGCGCAAGAAATGATATGTAAACCCCGTATTTACATATCTAGCACTGTGCAGGAGAATCCGTATAGGTGTTCGAGTGTTCGAACCGTATCGCGCAAGAAATGGTTTGTAAATCCCGTATTTACATATCTGCCACTGTGCAGGAGAATCCGTATAGGTGTTCGAGTATTCGAACCGTATTGCGCAAGAAATGGGTTGTAAACCCGGATTTACATATCTGCCACTGTACAGGAGAATCCGTATAGGTGTTCGGATGTTCGAACCGTAATGCGCAAGAAATGGTACGAAAACCCCGTATTTACATATCTGCCACTGTGCAGGAGAATCCGTATAGGCGTTCGAGTGTTCTAACCGTAATGCGCAAGAAATGGTATGTAAACCCCGTATTTACATGTCAGCCACTGTGCAGGAGAATCCGTATAGGTGTTCGAGTGTTCGAACCGTATTGCGCAAGAAATGGTATGTAAACCCCGAATTTACATATCTGCCACTGTGCAGGAGAATCCGTATAGGTGTTCGAGTGTTCGAACCGTATTGCGCAAGAAATGGTATGTAAACCCTGAATTTACATATCTGCCACTGTGTAGGAGAATCCCCATAGGTGTTCGAGTGTTCGAACCGTAATGCGCAAGAAATGGTATGTAAACCCCGTATTTACATATCTGCCACTGTGCAGGAGAATCCGTATAGGTGTTCGAGTGTTCGAACCGTATTGCCCAAGAAATGGTTTGTAAACGCCGTATTTACATATCTGCCACTGTGCAGGAGAATCCGTATAGGTGCTCGAGTGTTCGAACCGTAATGCGCAAGAAATGGTTTGTAAACCCCGTATTTACATATCTGCCACTGTGCAGGAGAATCCGTATAGGTGTTCGAGTGTTCGAACCGTATTGCGCAAGAAATGGTATGTAAACCCCGTATTTACATATCTGCCACTGTGTAGGAGAATCCGTATAGGTGTTCGAGTGTTCGAACCGTAATGCGCAAGAAATGGTATGTAAACCCCGTATTTACATATCTGCCACTGTGCAGGAGAATCCGTATAGGAGTTCGAGTGTTCGAACCGTATTGCGCGAGAAATGGTTTGTAGACCCCGTATTTACATATCTGTCACTGTGCAGGAGAATCCGTATAGGTGTTCAAGTGTTCGAACCGTATTGCGCAAGAAATGGTATGTAAACCCCGTATTCCCATATCTGCCACTGTGCAGTTGAATCCGTATAGGTGTTCTAGTGTTCGAACCGTAATGCGCAAGAAATGGTATGTAAACCCCGTATTTACATATCTGCCACTTTGCAGGAGAATCCGTATAGGTGTTCGAGTGTTCGAACCGTATTACGCAAAAAATGGTTTGTGAACCCCGTATTTACATATCTGCCACTGTGCAGGAGAATCCGTATAGGTGTTCGAACCGTATTGCGCAAGAAATGGTATGTGAACCCCGTATTTACATATCTGCCACTGTGCAGGAGAATCTATATAGGAGTTCGAGTGTTCGAACCGTATTGCGCAAGAATTGGTACGTAAACAACGTATTTACATATCTGCCACTGTGCAGGAGAATCTGTATAGGTGTTCGAGTGTTCGAACCATACTGCGCAAGAAATGGTATGTAAATCCCGTATTTACATATCTGCCACTGTGCAGGAGAATCCGTATAGGTGTTCGAGTGTTCGAACCGTATTGCGCAAGAATTGGTATGTAAACCCCGTATTTACATATCTGCCACTGTGCAGGAGAATCCGTATAGGTGTTCGAGTGTTCGAACCGTATTGCGCAAGAAATGGTTTGTAAACGCCGTATTTACATATCTGCCACTGTGCAGGAGAATCCGTATAGGTGTTCGAGTGTTCGAACCGTAATGCGCAAGAAATGGTATGTAAACCCCGTATTTACATATCTGGCACTGTGCAGGAGAATCCGTATTGGTGTTCGAGTGTTCGAACCGTATTGCGCAAGAAATGGTATGTGAACCCCGTATTTACATATCTGCCACTGTGCAGGAGAATCTATATAGGAGTTCGAGTGTTCGAACCGTATTGCGCAAGAATTGGTACGTAAACAACGTATTTACATATCTGCCACTGTGCAGGAGAATCCGTATAGGTGTTCGAGTGTTCGAACCATACTGCGCAAGAAATGGTATGTAAATCCCGTATTTACATATCTGCCACTGTGCAGGAGAATCCGTATAGGTGTTCGAGTGTTCGAACCGTATTGCGCAAGAATTGGTATGTAAACCCCGTATTTACATATCTGCCACTGTGCAGGAGAATCCGTATAGGTGTTCGAGTGTTCGAACCGTATTGCGCAAGAAATGGTTTGTAAACGCCGTATTTACATATCTGCCACTGTGCAGGAGAATCCGTATAGGTGTTCGAGTGTTCGAACCGTAATGCGCAAGAAATGGTATGTAAACCCCGTATTTACATATCTGGCACTGTGCAGGAGAATCCGTATAGGTGTTCGAGTGTTCGAACCGTATTGCGCAAGAAATGGTTTGTAAACGCCGTATTTACATATCTGCCACTGTGCAGGAGAATCCGTATAGGTGTTCGAGTGTTCGAACCGTAATGCGCAAGAAATGGTATGTAAACCCCGTATTTACATATCTGGCACTGTGCAGGAGAATCCGTATAGGTGTTCGAGTGTTCGAACCGTATCGCGCAAGAAATGGTTTGTAAACCCCGTATTTACATATCTGCCACTGTGCAGGATAATCCGTATAGGTTATTCGAGTGTTCTAACCGTAATGCGCAAGAAATGGTATGTAAACCCCGTATTTACATGTCAACCACTTTGCAGGAGAATCCGTATAGGTGTTTGAGTGTTCGAACCGTATTGCGCAAGAAATGGTATGTAAACCCCGAATTTACATATCTGCCACTGTGCAGGAGAATCCGTATAGGTGTTCGAGTGTTCGAACCGTAATGTGCAAGAAATGGTATGTAAACCCCGTATTTACATATCTGCCACTGTGCAGGAGAATCCGTATAGGTGTTCGAGTGTTCGAACCGTAATGCGCAAGAAATGGTATGTAAACCCCGTATTTAGATATCTGCCACTGTGCAGGAGAATCCGTATAGGTGTTCGAGTGTTCGAACCGTATCGCGCAAGAAATGGTTTGTAAACCCCGTATTTACATATCTGCCACTGTGCAGGAGAATCCGTATAGGTTATTCGAGTGTTCTACTCGTAATGCGCAAGAAATGGTATGTAAACCCCGTATTTACATGTCAACCACTTTGCAGGAGAATCCGTATAGGTGTTTGAGTGTTGGAACCGTAATGCGCAAGAAATGGTTTGTAAACCCCGTATTTACATATCTGCCACTGTGCAGGAGAATCCGTATAGGTGTTCGAGTGTTCGAACCGTAATGCGCAAGAAATGGTATGTAAACCCCGTATTTACATATCTGCCACTGTGCAGGAGAATCCGTATAGGTGTTCGAGTGTTCGAACCGTATTGCGCAAGAAATGGGTTGTAAACCCCGTATTTACATATCTGCCACTGTGCAGGAGAATCCGTATAGGTGTTCGAGTGTTCGAACCGTAATGCGCAAGAAATGGTATGTAAACCCCGTATTTACATATCTGCCACTGTGCAGTAGAATCCGTATAGGTGTTCGAGTGTTCGAACCGTAATGCGCAAGAAATGGTTTGTAAACCCCGTATTTACATATCTGCCAGTGTGCAGGAGAATCCGTATAGGAGTTCGAGTGTTCGAACCGTATTGCGCAAGAATTGGTATGTAAACCCCGAATTTACATATCTGCCACTGTGCAGGAGAATCCGTATAGGTGTTCGAGTATTCGAACCGTATTGCGCAAGAAATGGTATGTAAACCGCGTATTTACATATCTGCCACTGTGCAGGAGAATCCATATAGGTGTTCGAGTGTTCGAACCGTATTGCGCAAGAATTGGTATGTAAACCTCGTATTTACATATCTGCGACTGTGCAGGAGAATCCGTATAGGTGTTCGAGTGTTCGAACCGTATTGCGCAAGAAATGGTATGTAAACCCCGTATTTACATATCTGCCACTGTGCAGGAGAATCCGTATAGGTGTTCGGGTGTTCGAACCGTAATGCGCAAGAAATGGTACGGAAACCCCGTATTTACATATCTGCCACTGTGCAGGAGAATCCGTATAGGCGTTCGAGTGTTCGAACCGTAATGCGCAAGAAATGGTATGTAAACCCCGTATTTACATATCAGCCACTGTGCAGGAGAATCCGTATAGGTGTTCGAGTGTTCGAACCGTATTGCCCAAGAAATGATATGTAAACCCCGTATTTACATATCTGGCACTGTGCAGGAGAATCCGTATAGGTGTTCGAGTGTTCGAACCGTATCGCGCAAGAAATGGTTTGTAAATCCCGTATTTACATATCTGCCACTGTGCAGGAGAATCCGTATAGGTGTTCGAGTGTTCGAACCGTATTGCGCAAGAATTGGTATGTAAACCCCGTATTTACATATCTGGCACTGTGCAGGAGAATCCGTCTAGGTGTTCGAGTGTTCGAACCGTATCGCGCAAGAAATGGTTTGTAAATCCCGTATTTACATATCTGCCACTGTGCAGGAGAATCCGTATAGGTGTTCGAGTATTCGAACCGTATTGCGCAAGAAATGGGTTGTAAACCCCGTATTTACATATCTGCCACTGTGCAGGAGAATCCGTATAGGTGTTCGGGTGTTCGAACCGTAATGCGCAAGAAATGGTACGAAAACCCCGTATTTACATATCTGCCACTGTGCAGGAGAATCCGTATAGGCGTTCGAGTGTTCTAACCGTAATGCGCAAGAAATGGTATGTAAACCCCGTATTTACATGTCAGCCACTGTGCAGGAGAATCCGTATAGGTGTTCGAGTGTTCGAACCGTATTGCGCAAGAAATGGTATGTAAACCCCGAATTTACATATCTGCCACTGTGCAGGAGAATCCGTATAGGTGTTCGAGTGTTCGAACCGTATTGCGCAAGAAATGGTATGTAAACCCTGAATTTACATATCTGCCACTGTGTAGGAGAATCCCCATAGGTGTTCGAGTGTTCGAACCGTAATGCGCAAGAAATGGTATGTAAACCCCGTATTTACATATCTGCCACTGTGCAGGAGAATCCGTACAGGTGTTCGAGTGTTCGAACCGTATTGCCCAAGAAATGGTTTGTAAACGCCGTATTTACATATCTGCCACTGTGCAGGAGAATCCGTATAGGTGCTCGAGTGTTCGAACCGTAATGCGCAAGAAATGGTTTGTAAACCCCGTATTTACATATCTGCCACTGTGCAGGAGAATCCGTATAGGTGTTCGAGTGTTCGAACCGTATTGCGCAAGAAATGGTATGTAAACCCCGTATTTACATATCTGCCACTGTGTAGGAGAATCCGTATAGGTGTTCGAGTGTTCGAACCGTAATGCGCAAGAAATGGTTTGTAAACGCCGTATTTACATATCTGCCACTGTGCAGGATAATCCGTATAGGTGTTCGAGTGTTCGAACCGTAATGCGCAAGAAATGGTTTGTAAACCCCGTATTTACATATCTGCCACTGTGCAGGAGAATCCGTATAGGTGTTCGAGTGTTCGAACCGTAATGCGCAAGAAATGGTATGTAAACCCCGTATTTACATATCTGCCACTGTGCAGGAGAATCCGTATAGGTGTTCGAGTGTTCGAACCGTATTGCCCAAGAAATGGTTTGTAAACGCCGTATTTACATATCTGCCACTGTGCAGGAGAATCCGTATAGGTGTTCGAGTGTTCGAACCGTAATGCGCAAGAAATGGTTTGTAAACCCCGTATTTACATATCTGCCATTGTGCAGGAGAATCCGTATAGGAGTTCGAGTGTTCGAACCGTATTGCCCAAGAAATGGTTTGTAAACGCCGTATTTACATATCTGCCACTGTGCAGGATAATCCGTATAGGTGTTCGAGTGTTCGAACCGTAATGCGCAAGAAATGGTTTGTAAACCCCGTATTTACATATCTGCCACTGTGCAGTAGAATCCGTATAGGTGTTCGAGTGTTCGAACCGTAATGCGCAAGAAATGGTATGTAAACCCCGTATTTACATATCTGCCACTGTGCAGGAGAATCCGTATAAGTGTTCGAGTGTTCGAACCGTATTGCCCAAGAAATGGTTTGTAAACGCCCTATTTACATATCTGCCACTGTGCAGGATAATCCGTATAGGTGTTCGAGTGTTCGAACCGTAATGCGCAAGAAATGGTTTGTAAACCCCGTATTTACATATCTGCCACTGTGCAGGAGAATCCGTATAGGTGTTCGAGTGTTCGAACCGTAATGCGCAAGAAATGGTATGTAAACCCCGTATTTACATATCTGCCACTGTGCAGGAGAATCCGTATAAGTGTTCGAGTGTTCGAACCGTATTGCCCAAGAAATGGTTTGTAAACGCCGTATTTACATATCTGCCACTGTGCAGGATAATCCGTATAGGTGTTCGAGTGTTCGAACCGTAATGCGCAAGAAATGGTTTGTAAACCCCGTATTTACATATCTGCCACTGTGCAGGAGAATCCGTATAGGTGTTCGAGTGTTCGAACCGTAATGCGCAAGAAATGGTATGTAAACCCCGTATTTACATATCTGCCACTGTGCAGGAGAATCCGTATAAGTGTTCGAGTGTTCGAACCGTATTGCCCAAGAAATGGTTTGTAAACGCCGTATTTACATATCTGCCACTGTGCAGGATAATCCGTATAGGTGTTCGAGTGTTCGAACCGTAATGCGCAAGAAATGGTTTGTAAACCCCGTATTTACATATCTGCCACTGTGCAGGAGAATCCGTATAGGTGTTCGAGTGTTCGAACCGTAATGCGCAAGAAATGGTATGTAAACCCCGTATTTACATATCTGCCACTGTGCAGGAGAATCTGTATAGGTATTCGAGTGTTCGAACCGTATTGCCCAAGAAATGGTTTGTAAACGCCGTATTTACATATCTGCCACTGTGCAGGAGAATCCGTATAGGTGTTCGAGTGTTCGAACCGTAATGCGCAAGAAATGGTTTGTAAACCCCGTATTTACATATCTGCCATTGTGCAGGAGAATCCGTATAGGAGTTCGAGTGTTCGAACCGTATTGCGCAAGAATTGGTATGTAAACCCCGAATTTACATATCTGCCACTGTGCAGGAGAATCCGTATAGGTGTTCGAGTGTTCGAATCGTATTGCGCAAGAAATGGTATGTAAACCCCGTATTTACATATCTGCCACTGTGCAGGAGAATCCTTATAGGTGTTCGAGTGTTCGAACCGTATTGCGCAAGAATTGGTATGTAAACCCCGTATTTACATATCTGCCACTGTGCAGGAGAATCCGTACAGGTGTTCAAGTGTTCGAACCGTATTGCGCAAGAAATGGTATGTAAACCCTGTCTTTACATATCTGCCACTGTGCAGGAGAATCCGTATAGGTGTTCGGGTGTTCGAACCGTAATGCGCAAGAAATGGTACGGAAACCCCGTATTTACATATCTGCCACTGTGCAGGAGAATCCGTATAGGCGTTCGAGTGTTCGAACCGTAATGCGCAAGAAATGGTATGTAAACCCCGTATTTACATATCAGCCACTGTGCAGGACAATCCGTATAGGTGTTCGAGTGTTCGAACCGTATTGCGCAAGAAATGGTTTGTAAACGCCGTATTTACATATCTGCCACTGTGCAGGAGAATCCGTATAGGTGTTCGAGTGTTCGAACCGTAATGCGCAAGAAATGGTATGTAAACCCCGTATTTACATATCTGGCACTGTGCAGGAGAATCCGTATAGGTGTTCGAGTGTTCGAACCGTATTGCGCAAGAAATGGTTTGTAAACGCCGTATTTACATATCTGCCACTGTGCAGGAGAATCCGTATAGGTGTTCGAGTGTTCGAACCGTAATGCGCAAGAAATGGTATGTAAACCGCGTATTTACATATCTGGCACTGTGCAGGAGAATCCGTATAGGTGTTCGAGTGTTCGAACCGTATCGCGCAAGAAATGGTTTGTAAACCCCGTATTTACATATCTGCCACTGTGCAGGAGAATCCGTATAGGTTATTCGAGTGTTCTACCCGTAATGCGCCAGAAATGGTATGTAAACCCCGTATTTACATGTCAACCACTTTGCAGGAGAATCCGTATAGGTGTTCGAGTGTTCGAACCGTATTGCGCAAGAAATGGTATGTAAACCCCGAATTTACATATCTGCCACTGTGCAGGAGAATCCGTATAGGTGTTCGAGTGTTCGAACCGTAATGCGCAAGAAATGGTATGTAAACCCCGTATTTACATATCTGCCACTGTGCAGGAGAATCCGTATAGGTGTTCGAGTGTTCGAACCGTATTGCCCAAGAAATGGTTTGTAAACGCCGTATTTACATATCTGCCACTGTGCAGGATAATCCGTATAGGTGTTCGAGTGTTCGAACCGTAATGCGCAAGAAATGGTTTGTAAACCCCGTATTTACATATCTGCCACTGTGCAGGAGAATCCGTATAGGTGTTCGAGTGTTCGAACCGTAATGCGCAAGAAATGGTATGTAAACCCCGTATTTACATATCTGCCACTGTGCAGGAGAATCCGTATAGGTGTTCGAGTGTTCGAACCGTATCGCGCAAGAAATGGTTTGTAAACCCCGTATTTACATATCTGCCACTGTGCAGGAGAATCCGTATAGGTTATTCGAGTGTTCTAACCGTAATGCGCAAGAAATGGTATGTAAACCCCGTATTTACATGTCAACCACTTTGCAGGAGAATCCGTATAGGTGTTTGAGTGTTCGAACCGTATTGCGCAAGAAATGGTATGTAAACCCCGAATTTACATATCTGCCACTGTGCAGGAGAATCCGTATAGGTGTTCGAGTGTTCGAACCGTAATGCGCAAGAAATGGTATGTAAACCCCGTATTTACATATCTGCCACTGTGCAGGAGAATTCGTATAGGCGTTCGCGTGTTCGAACCGTAATGCGCAAGAAATGGTATGTAAACCCCGTATTTACATATCAGCCACTGTGCAGGAGAATCCGTATAGGTGTTCGAGTGTTCGAACCGTATTGCCCAAGAAATGATATGTAAACCCCGTATTTACGTATCTGGCACTGTGTAGGAGAATCCGTATAGGTGTTCGAGTGTTCGAACCGTAATGCGCAAGAAATGGTATGTAAACCCCGTATTTACATATCTGCCACTGTGCAGGAGAATCCGTATAGGTGTTCGAGTGTTCGAACCGTATTGCGCAAGAAATGGGTTGTAAACCCCGTATTTACATATCTGCCACTGTGCAGGAGAATCCGTATAGGTGTTCGAGTGTTCGAACCGTAATGCGCAAGAAATGGTATGTAAACCCCGTATTTACATATCTGCCACTGTGCAGGAGAATCCGTATAGGTGTTCGAGTGCTCGAACCGTATCGCGCAAGAAATGGTTTGTAAACCCCGTATTTACATATCTGCCACTGTGCAGGAGAATCCGTATAGGTGTTCGAGTGTTCGAACCGTATTGCGCAAGAAATGGGTTGTAAACCCCCTATTTACATATCTGCCACTGTGCAGGAGAATCCGTATAGGTGTTCGAGTGTTCGAACCGTAATGCGCAAGAAATGGTATGTAAACCCCGTATTTACATATCTGCCACTGTGCAGGAGAATCCGTATAGGTGTTCGAGTGTTCGAACCGTATCGCGCAAGAAATTGTTTGTAAACCCCGTATTTACATATCTGCCACAGTGCAGGGGAATCCGTATAGGTGTTCGAGTGTTCGAACCGTAATGCGCAAGAAATGGTATGTAAACCCCGTATTTACATATCTGCCACTGTGCAGGAGAATCTGTATAGGTGTTCGAGTGTTCGAACCGTATTGCGCAAGAAATGGTATGTAAACCCCGTATTTACATATCTGCCACTGTGCAGGAGAATCCGTATAGGTGTTCGAGTGTTCGAACCGTATTGCGCAAGAAATGGGTTGTAAACCCCGTATTTCCATATCTGCCACTGTGCCGGAGAATCCGTATAGGTGTTCGGGTGTTCGAACCGTAATGCGCAAGAAATGGTACGAAAACCCCGTATTTACATATCTGCCACTGTGCAGGAGAATCCGTATAGGTTATTCGAGTGTTCTAACCGTAATGCGCAAGAAATGGTATGTAAACCCCGTATTTACATGTCAACCACTTTGCAGGAGAATCCGTATAGGTGTTCGAGTGTTCGAACCGTATTGCGCAAGAAATGGTATGTAAACCCCGAATTTACATATCTGCCACTGTGCAGGAGAATCCGTATCGGTTATTCGAGTGTTCTAACCGTAATGCGCAAGAAATGGTATGTAAACCCCGTATTTACATGTCAACCACTTTGCAGGAGAATCCGTATAGGTGTTCGAGTGTTCGAACCGTATTGCGCAAGAAATGGTATGTAAACCCCGAATTTACATATCTGCCACTGTGCAGGAGAATCCGTATAGGTGTTCGAGTGTTCGAACCGTAATGCGCAAGAATTGGTATGTAAACCCCGTATTTACATATCTGGCACTGTGCAGGAGAATCCGTATAGGTGTTCGAGTGTTCGAACCGTAATGCGCAAGAAATGGTATGTAAACCCCGTATTTACATATCTGCCACTGTGCAGGAGAATCCGTATAGGTGTTCGAGTGTTCGAACCGTATCGCGCAAGAAATGGTTTGTAAACCCCGTATTTACATATCTGCCACTGTGCCGGAGAATCCGTATAGGTTATTCGAGTGTTCTAACCGTAATGCGCAAGAAATGGTATGTAAACCCCGTATTTACATGTCAACCACTTTGCAGGAGAATCCGTATAGGTGTTCGAGTGTTCGAACCGTATTGCGCAAGAAATGGTATGTAAACCCCGAATTTACATATCTGCCACTGTGCAGGAGAATCCGTATAGGTGTTCGAGTGTTCGAACCGTAATGCGAAAGAAATGGTATGTAAACCCCGTATTTACATATCTGCCACTGTGTAGGAGAATCCGTATAGGTGTTCGAGTGTTCGAACCGTATTGCCCAAGAAATGGTTTGTAAACGCCGTATTTACATATCTGCCACTGTGCAGGATAATCCGTATAGGTGTTCGAGTGTTCGAACCGTAATGCGCGAGAAATGGTTTGTAAACCCCGTATTTACATATCTGCCACTGTGCAGGAGAATCCGTATAGGTGTTCGAGTGTTCGAACCGTAATGCGCAAGAAATGGTATGTAAACCCCGTATTTACATATCTGCCACTGTGCAGGAGAATCCGTATAGGTGTTCGAGTGTTCGAACCGTATTGCGCAAGAAATGGGTTGTAAACCCCGTATTTACATATCTGCCACTGTGCAGGAGAATCCGTATAGGTGTTCGAGTGTTCGAACCGTAATGCGCAAGAAATGGTATGTAAACCCCGTATTTACATATCTGCCACTGTGCAGGAGAATCCGTATAGGTGTTCGAGTGCTCGAACTGTAATGCGCAAGAAATGGTATGTAAACCCCGTATTTACATATCTGCCACTGTGCAGGAGAATCCGTATAGGTGTTCGAGTATTCGAACCGTATTGCGCAAGAAATGGATTGTAAACCCCGTATTTACATATCTGCCACTGTGCAGGAGAATCCGTATAGGTGTTCGAGTGTTCGAACCGTAATGCGCAAGAAATGGTATGTAAACCCCGTATTTACATATCTGCCACTGTGCAGGAGAATCCGTATAGGTTATTCGAGTGTTCTAACCGTAATGCGCAAGAAATGGTATGTAAACCCCGTATTTACATGTCAACCACTTTGCAGGAGAATCCGTATAGGTGTTCGAGTGTTCGAACCGTATCGCGCAAGAAATGGTTTGTAAATCCCGTATTTACATATCTGCCACTGTGCAGGAGAATCCGTATAGGTGTTCGGGTGTTCGAACCGTAATGCGCAAGAAATGGTACGAAAACCCCGTATTTACATATCTGCCACTGTGCAGGAGAATCCGTATAGGTTATTCGAGTGTTCTAACCGTAATGCGCAAGAAATGGTATGTAAACCCCGTATTTACATGTCAACCACTTTGCAGGAGAATCCGTATAGGTGTTCGAGTGTTCGAACCGTATTGCGCAAGAAATGGTATGTAAACCCCGAATTTACATATCTGCTACTGTGCAGGAGAATCCGTATAGGTGTTCGAGTGTTCGAACCGTATTGCCCAAGAAATGGTTTGTAAACGCCGTATTTACATATCTGCCACTGTGCAGGAGAATCCGTATAGGTGTTCGAGTGTTCGAACCGTAATGCGCAAGAAATGGTTTGTAAACCCCGTATTTACATATCTGCCACTGTGCAGGAGAATCCGTATAGGTGTTCGAGTGTTCGAACCGTATTGCCCAAGAAATGATATGTAAACCCCGTATTTACGTATCTGGCACTGTGCAGGAGAATCCGTATAGGTGTTCGAGTGTTCGAACCGTATCGCGCAAGAAATGGTTTGTAAATCCCGTATTTACATATCTGCCACTGTGCAGGAGAATCCGTATAGGTATTCGAGTGTTCGAACCGTATTGCGCAAGAATTGGTATGTAAACCCCGTATTTACATATCTGCCACTGTGCAGGAGAATCCGTATAGGTGTTCGAGTGTTCGAACCGTATTGCGCAAGAAATGGTATGTAAACCCCGTATTTACATATCTGCCACTGTGCAGGAGAATCCGTATAGGTGTTCGAGTGTTTGAACCGTATTGCGCAAGAATTGGTATGTAAACCCCGTATTTACATATCTGCCACTGTGCAGGAGAATCCGTATAGGTGTTCGAGTGTTCGAACCGTATTGCGCAAGAAATGGTATGTAAACCCCGTATTTACATATCTGCCACTGTGCAGGAGAATTCGTATAGGCGTTCGCGTGTTCGAACCGTAATGCGCAAGAAATGGTATGTAAACCCCGTATTTACATATCAGCCACTGTGCAGGAGAATCCGTATAGGTGTTCGAGTGTTCGAACCGTATTGCCCAAGAAATGATATGTAAACCCCGTATTTACGTATCTGGCACTGTGCAGGAGAATCCGTATAGGTGTTCGAGTGTTCGAACCGTATCGCGCAAGAAATGGTTTGTAAATCCCGTATTTACATATCTGCCACTGTGCAGGAGAATCCGTATAGGTATTCGAGTGTTCGAACCGTATTGCGCAAGAATTGGTATGTAAACCCCGTATTTACATATCTGCCACTGTGCAGGAGAATCCGTATAGGTGTTCGAGTGTTCGAACCGTAATGCGCAAGAAATGGTATGTAAACCCCGTATTTACATATCTGCCACTGTGCAGGAGAATCCGTATAGGTGTTCGAGTGTTCGAACCGTATTGCGCAAGAATTGGTATGTAAACCCCGTATTTACATATCTGCCACTGTGCCGGAGAATCCGTATAGGTGTTCAAGTGTTCGAACCGTACTGCGCAAGAAATGGTATGTAAACCCCGTATTTACATATCTGCCACTGTGCAGGAGAATCCGTATAGGTGTTCGGGTGTTCGAACCGTAATGCGCAAGAAATGGTACGGAAACCCCGTATTTACATATCTGCCACTGTGCAGGAGAATCCGTATAGGCGTTCGAGTGTTCGAACCGTAATGCGCAAGAAATGGTATGTAAACCCCGTATTTACATATCAGCCACTGTGCAGGAGAATCCGTATAGGTGTTCGAGTGTTCGAACCGTATTACGCAAGAAATGTTATGTAAACCCCGAATTTACATATCTGCCACTGTGTAGGAGAAGCCGTATAGGTGTTCGAGTGTTCGAACCGTAATGCGCAAGAAATGGTATGTAAACCCCGTATTTACATATCTGCCACTGTGCAGGAGAATCCGTATAGGTGTTCGAGTGTTCGAACCGTATTGCCCAAGAAATGGTTTGTAAACGCCGTATTTAAATATCTGCCACTGTGCAGGAGAATCCGTATAGGTGTTCGAGTGTTCGAACCGTAATCCGCAAGAAATGGTTTGTAAACCCCGTATTTACATATCTGCCACTGTGCAGGAGAATCCGTATAGGTGTTCCAGTGTTCGAACCGTATTGCGCAAGAATTGGTATGTAAACCCCGAATTTACATATCTGCCACTGTGCAGGAGAATCCGTATAGGTGTTCGAGTGTTCGAACCGTATTGCGCAAGAAATGGTATGTAAACCCCGTATTTACATATCTGCCACTGTGCAGGAGAATCCGTATAGGTGTTCGAGTGTTTGAACCGTATTGCGCAAGAATTGGTATGTAAACCCCGTATTTACATATCTGCCACTGTGCAGGAGAATCCGTATAGGTGTTCGAGTGTTCGAACCGTATTGCGCAAGAAATGGTATGTAAACCCCGTATTTACATATCTGCCACTGTGTAGGGGAATCTGTATTGGTGTTCGAGTGTTCGAACCGTAATGCGCAAGAAATGGTATGTAAACCCCGTATTCACATATCTGCCACTGTGCAGGAGAATCCGTATAGGTGTTCGAGTGTTCGAACCGTATTGCCCAAGAAATGATATGTAAACCCCGTATTTACGTATCTGGCACTGTGTAGGAGAATCCGTATAGGTGTTCGAGTGTTCGAACCGTATCGCGCAAGAAATGGTTTGTAAATCCCGTATTTACATATCTGCCACTGTGTAGGATAATCCGTATAGGTGTTCGAGTGTTCGAACCGTATTGCCCAAGAAATGGTTTGTAAACGCCGTATTTACATATCTGCCACTGTGCAGGAGAATCTGTATAGGTGTTCGAGTGTTCGAACCGTAATGCGCAAAAATGGTATGTAAACCCCGTATTTACATATCTGCCACTGTGCAGCAGAATCCGTATAGGTGTTCGAGTGTTCGAACCGTAATGCGCAAGAAATGGTTCGGAAACCCCGTATTTACATATCTGCCATTGTGTAGGAGAATCCGTATAGGTGTTCGGGTGTTCGAACCGTAATGCGCAAGAAATGGTACGGAAACCCCATATTTACATATCTGCCACTGTGCAGGAGAATCCGTATAGGCGTTCGAGTGTTCGAACCGTAATGCGCAAGAAATGGTATGTAAACCCCGTATTTACATATCAGCCACTGTGCAGGAGAATCCGTATAGGTGTTCGAGTGTTCGAATCGTATTGCCCAAGAAATGATATGTAAACCCCGTATTTACATATCTGGCACTGTGCAGGAGAATCCGTATAGGTGTTCGAGTGTTCGAACCGTATCGCGCAAGAAATGGTTTGTAAATCCCGTATTTACATATCTGCCACTGTGCAGGAGAATCCGTATAGGTGTTTGAGTGTTCGAACCGTATTGCGCAAGAATTGGTATGTAAACCCCGTATTTACATATCTGCCACTGTGCAGGAGAATCCGTATAGGTGTTCGAGTGTTCGAACCGTAATGCGCAAGAAATGGTATGTAAACCCCGTATTTACATATCTGCCACTGTGCAGGAGAATCCGTATAGGTGTTCGAGTGTTCGAACCGTATTGCGCAAGAATTGGTATGTAAAGCCCGTATTTACATATTTGCCACTGTGCCGGAGAATCCGTATAGGTGTTCAAGTGTTCGAACCGTACTGCGCAAGAAATGGTATGTAAACCCCGTATTTTCATATCTGCCACTGTGCAGGAGAATCCGTATAGGTGTTCGGGTGTTCGAACCGTAATGCGCAAGAAATGGTACGGAAACCCCGTATTTACATATCTGCCACTGTGCAGGAGAATCCGTATTGGCGTTCGAGTGTTCGAACCGTAATGCGCAAGAAATGGTATGTAAACCCCGTATTTACATATCAGCCACTGTGCAGGAGAATCCGTATAGGTGTTCGAGTGTTCGAACCGTATTGCCCAAGAAATGATATGTAAACCCCGTATTTACATATCTGGCACTGTGCAGGAGAATCCGTATAGGTGTTCGAGTGTTCGAACCGTATCGCGCAAGAAATGGTTTGTAAATCCCGTATTTACATATCTGCCACTGTGCAGGAGAATCCGTATAGGTGTTCGAGTGTTCGAACCGTATTGCGCAAGAATTGGTATGTAAACCCCGTATTTACATATCTGCCACTGTGCAGGAGAATCCGTATAGGTGTTCGAGTGTTCGAACCGTAATGCGCAAGAAATGGTATGTAAACCCCGTATTTACATATCTGCCACTGTGCAGGAGAATCCGTATAGGTGTTCGAGTGTTCGAACCGTATTGCGCAAGAATTGGTATGTAAACCCCGTATTTACATATCTGCCACTGTGCCGGAGAATCCGTATAGGTGTTCAAGTGTTCGAACCGTACTGCGCAAGAAATGGTATGTAAACCACGTATTTACATATCTGCCACTGTGCAGGAGAATCCTTATAGGTGTTCGGGTGTTCGAACCGTAATGCGCAAGAAATGGTACGGAAACCCCGTATTTACATATCTGCCACTGTGCAGGAGAATCCGTATAGGCGTTCGAGTGTTCGAACCGTAATGCGCAAGAAATGGTATGTAAACCCCGTATTTACATATCAGCCACTGTGCCGGAGAATCCGTATAGGTGTTCGAGTGTTCGAACCGTATCGCGCAAGAAATGGTTTGTAAACCCCGTATTTACATATCTGCCACTGTGCAGGAGAATCCGTATAGGTGTTCGAGTGTTCGAACCGTAATGCGCAAGAAATGGTATGTAAACCCCGTATTTACATATCTGCCACTGTGCAGGAGAATCCGTATAGGTGTTCGAGTGTTCGAACCGTATTGCGCAAGAAATGGTATGTAAACCCCGTATTTACATATCTGCCACTGTGCAGGAGAATCCGTATAGGTGTTCGAGTGTTCGAACCGTAATGCGCAAGAAATGGTATGTAAACCCCGTATTTACATATCTGCCACTGTGCAGGAGAATCCGTATAGGTGTTCGAGTGTTCGAACCGTATTGCGCAAGAATTGGTATGTAAACCCCGTATTTACATATCTGCCACTGTGCCGGAGAATCCGTATAGGTGTTCAAGTGTTCGAACCGTACTGCGCAAGAAATGGTATGTAAACCCCGTATTTACATATCTGCCACTGTGCAGGAGAATCCGTATAGGTGTTCGGGTGTTCGAACCGTAATGCGCAAGAAATGGTACGGAAACCCCGTATTTACATATCTGCCACTGTGCAGGAGAATCCGTATAGGCGTTCGAGTGTTCGAACCGTAATGCGCAAGAAATGGTATGTAAACCCCGTATTTACATATCAGCCACTGTGCAGGAGAATCCGTATAGGTGTTCGAGTGTTCGAACCGTATTACGCAAGAAATGTTATGTAAACCCCGAATTTACATATCTGCCACTGTGTAGGAGAAGCCGTATAGGTGTTCGAGTGTTCGAACCGTAATGCGCAAGAAATGGTATGTAAACCCCGTATTTACATATCTGCCACTGTGCAGGAGAATCCGTATAGGTGTTCGAGTGTTCGAACCGTATTGCCCAAGAAATGGTTTGTAAACGCCGTATTTAAATATCTGCCACTGTGCAGGAGAATCCGTATAGGTGTTCGAGTGTTCGAACCGTAATCCGCAAGAAATGGTTTGTAAACCCCGTATTTACATATCTGCCACTGTGCAGGAGAATCCGTATAGGTGTTCCAGTGTTCGAACCGTATTGCGCAAGAATTGGTATGTAAACCCCGAATTTACATATCTGCCACTGTGCAGGAGAATCCGTATAGGTGTTCGAGTGTTCGAACCGTATTGCGCAGGAAATGGTATGTAAACCCCGTATTTACATATCTGCCACTGTGCAGGAGAATCCGTATAGGTGTTCGAGTGTTTGAACCGTATTGCGCAAGAATTGGTATGTAAACCCCGTATTTACATATCTGCCACTGTGCAGGAGAATCCGTATAGGTGTTCGAGTGTTCGAACCGTATTGCGCAAGAAATGGTATGTAAACCCCGTATTTACATATCTGCCACTGTGTAGGGGAATCTGTATTGGTGTTCGAGTGTTCGAACCGTAATGCGCAAGAAATGGTATGTAAACCCCGTATTCACATATCTGCCACTGTGCAGGAGAATCCGTATAGGTGTTCGAGTGTTCGAACCGTATTGCCCAAGAAATGATATGTAAACCCCGTATTTACGTATCTGGCACTGTGTAGGAGAATCCGTATAGGTGTTCGAGTGTTCGAACCGTATCGCGCAAGAAATGGTTTGTAAATCCCGTATTTACATATCTGCCACTGTGTAGGATAATCCGTATAGGTGTTCGAGTGTTCGAACCGTATTGCCCAAGAAATGGTTTGTAAACGCCGTATTTACATATCTGCCACTGTGCAGGAGAATCTGTATAGGTGTTCGAGTGTTCGAACCGTAATGCGCAAAAATGGTATGTAAACCCCGTATTTACATATCTGCCACTGTGCAGCAGAATCCGTATAGGTGTTCGAGTGTTCGAACCGTAATGCGCAAGAAATGGTTCGGAAACCCCGTATTTACATATCTGCCATTGTGTAGGAGAATCCGTATAGGTGTTCGGGTGTTCGAACCGTAATGCGCAAGAAATGGTACGGAAACCCCATATTTACATATCTGCCACTGTGCAGGAGAATCCGTATAGGCGTTCGAGTGTTCGAACCGTAATGCGCAAGAAATGGTATGTAAACCCCGTATTTACATATCAGCCACTGTGCAGGAGAATCCGTATAGGTGTTCGAGTGTTCGAATCGTATTGCCCAAGAAATGATATGTAAACCCCGTATTTACATATCTGGCACTGTGCAGGAGAATCCGTATAGGTGTTCGAGTGTTCGAACCGTATCGCGCAAGAAATGGTTTGTAAATCCCGTATTTACATATCTGCCACTGTGCAGGAGAATCCGTATAGGTGTTTGAGTGTTCGAACCGTATTGCGCAAGAATTGGTATGTAAACCCCGTATTTACATATCTGCCACTGTGCAGGAGAATCCGTATAGGTGTTCGAGTGTTCGAACCGTAATGCGCAAGAAATGGTATGTAAACCCCGTATTTACATATCTGCCACTGTGCAGGAGAATCCGTATAGGTGTTCGAGTGTTCGAACCGTATTGCGCAAGAATTGGTATGTAAAGCCCGTATTTACATATTTGCCACTGTGCCGGAGAATCCGTATAGGTGTTCAAGTGTTCGAACCGTACTGCGCAAGAAATGGTATGTAAACCCCGTATTTTCATATCTGCCACTGTGCAGGAGAATCCGTATAGGTGTTCGGGTGTTCGAACCGTAATGCGCAAGAAATGGTACGGAAACCCCGTATTTACATATCTGCCACTGTGCAGGAGAATCCGTATTGGCGTTCGAGTGTTCGAACCGTAATGCGCAAGAAATGGTATGTAAACCCCGTATTTACATATCAGCCACTGTGCAGGAGAATCCGTATAGGTGTTCGAGTGTTCGAACCGTATTGCCCAAGAAATGATATGTAAACCCCGTATTTACATATCTGGCACTGTGCAGGAGAATCCGTATAGGTGTTCGAGTGTTCGAACCGTATCGCGCAAGAAATGGTTTGTAAATCCCGTATTTACATATCTGCCACTGTGCAGGAGAATCCGTATAGGTGTTCGAGTGTTCGAACCGTATTGCGCAAGAATTGGTATGTAAACCCCGTATTTACATATCTGCCACTGTGCAGGAGAATCCGTATAGGTGTTCGAGTGTTCGAACCGTAATGCGCAAGAAATGGTATGTAAACCCCGTATTTACATATCTGCCACTGTGCAGGAGAATCCGTATAGGTGTTCGAGTGTTCGAACCGTATTGCGCAAGAATTGGTATGTAAACCCCGTATTTACATATCTGCCACTGTGCCGGAGAATCCGTATAGGTGTTCAAGTGTTCGAACCGTACTGCGCAAGAAATGGTATGTAAACCACGTATTTACATATCTGCCACTGTGCAGGAGAATCCTTATAGGTGTTCGGGTGTTCGAACCGTAATGCGCAAGAAATGGTACGGAAACCCCGTATTTACATATCTGCCACTGTGCAGGAGAATCCGTATAGGCGTTCGAGTGTTCGAACCGTAATGCGCAAGAAATGGTATGTAAACCCCGTATTTACATATCAGCCACTGTGCCGGAGAATCCGTATAGGTGTTCGAGTGTTCGAACCGTATCGCGCAAGAAATGGTTTGTAAACCCCGTATTTACATATCTGCCACTGTGCAGGAGAATCCGTATAGGTGTTCGAGTGTTCGAACCGTAATGCGCAAGAAATGGTATGTAAACCCCGTATTTACATATCTGCCACTGTGCAGGAGAATCCGTATAGGTGTTCGAGTGTTCGAACCGTATTGCGCAAGAAATGGTATGTAAACCCCGTATTTACATATCTGCCACTGTGCAGGAGAATCCGTATAGGTGTTCGAGTGTTCGAACCGTAATGCGCAAGAAATGGTATGTAAACCCCGTATTTACATATCTGCCACTGTGCAGGAGAATCCGTATAGGTGTTCGAGTGTTCGAACCGTATTGCCCAAGAAATGGTTTGTAAACGCCGTATTTACATATCTGCCACTGTGCAGGAGAATCCGTATAGGTGTTCGAGTGTTCGAACCGTAATGCGCAAGAAATGGTTTGTAAACCCCGTATTTACATATCTGCCACTATGCAGGAGAATCCGTATAGGAGTTCGAGTGTTCGAACCGTATTGCGCAAGAATTGGTATGTAAACCCCGAATTTACATATCTGCCACTGTGCAGGAGAATCCGTATAGGTGTTCGAGTGTTCGAACCGTATTGCGCAAGAAATGGTATGTAAGCCCCGTATTTACATATCTGCCACTGTGCAGGAGAATCCGTATAGGTGTTCGAGTGTTTGAACCGTATTGCGCAAGAATTGGTATGTAAACCCCGTATTTACATATCTGCCACTGTGCAGGAGAATCCGTATAGGTGTTCGAGTGTTCGAACCGTATTGCGCAAGAAATGGTATGTAAACCCCATATTTACATATCTGCCACTGTGCAGGAGAATCCGTATAGGTGTTCGGGTGTTCGAACCGTAATGCGCAAGAAATGGTACGGAAACCCCGTATTTACATATCTGCCACTGTGCAGGAGAATTCGTATAGGCGTTCGCGTGTTCGAACCGTAATGCGCAAGAAATGGTATGTAAACCCCGTATTTACATATCAGCCACTGTGCAGGAGAATCCGTATAGGTGTTCGAGTGTTCGAACCGTATTGCCCAAGAAATGATATGTAAACCCCGTATTTACGTATCTGGCACTGTGCAGGAGAATCCGTATAGGTGTTCGAGTGTTCGAACCGTATCGCGCAAGAAATGGTTTGTAAATCCCGTATTTACATATCTGCCACTGTGCAGGAGAATCCGTATAGGTATTCGAGTGTTCGAACCGTATTGCGCAAGAATTGGTATGTAAACCCCGTATTTACATATCTGCCACTGTGCAGGAGAATCCGTATAGGTGTTCGAGTGTTCGAACCGTAATGCGCAAGAAATGGTATGTAAACCCCGTATTTACATATCTGCCACTGTGCAGGAGAATCCGTATAGGTGTTCGAGTGTTCGAACCGTATTGCGCAAGAATTGGTATGTAAACCCCGTATTTACATATCTGCCACTGTGCCGAAGAATCCGTATAGGTGTTCAAGTGCTCGAACCGTACTGCGCAAGAAATGGTATGTAAACCCCGTATTTACATATCTGCCACTGTGCAGGAGAATCCGTATAGGTGTTCGGGTGTTCGAACCGTAATGCGCAAGAAATGGTACGGAAACCCCGTATTTACATATCTGCCACTGTGCAGGAGAATCCGTATAGGCGTTCGAGTGTTCGAACCGTAATGCGCAAGAAATGGTATGTAAACCCCGTATTTACATATCAGCCACTGTGCAGGAGAATCCGTATAGGTGTTCGAGTGTTCGAACCGTATTGCGCAAGAAATGTTATGTAAACCCCGAATTTACATATCTGCCACTGTGTAGGAGAAGCCGTATAGGTGTTCGAGTGTTCGAACCGTAATGCGCAAGAAATGGTATGTAAACCCCGTATTTACATATCTGCCACTGTGCAGGAGAATCCGTATAGGTGTTCGAGTGTTCGAACCGTATTGCCCAAGAAATGATATGTAAACCCCGTATTTACATATCTGCCACTGTGCAGGAGAATCCGTATAGGTGTTCGAGTGTTTGAACCGTATTGCGCAAGAATTGGTATGTAAACCCCGTATTTACATATCTGCCACTGTGCAGGAGAATCCGTATAGGTGTTCGAGTGTTCGAACCGTATTGCGCAAGAAATGGTATGTAAACCCCCTATTTACATATCTGCCACTGTGCAGGAGAATCCGTATAGGTGTTCGGGTGTTCGAACCGTAATGCGCAAGAAATGGTACGGAAACCCCGTATTTACATATCTGCCACTGTGCAGGAGAATTCGTATAGGCGTTCGCGTGTTCGAACCGTAATGCGCAAGAAATGGTATGTAAACCCCGTATTTACCTATCAGCCACTGTGCAGGAGAATCCGTATAGGTGTTCGAGTGTTCGAACCGTATTGCCCAAGAAATGATATGTAAACCCCGTATTTACGTATCTGGCACTGTGCAGGAGAATCCGTATAGGTGTTCGAGTGTTCGAACCGTATCGCGCAAGAAATGGTTTGTAAATCCCGTATTTACATATCTGCCACTGTGCAGGAGAATCCGTATAGGTATTCGAGTGTTCGAACCGTATTGCGCAAGAATTGGTATGTAAACCCCGTATTTACATATCTGCCACTGTGCAGGAGAATCCGTATAGGTGTTCGAGTGTTCGAACCGTAATGCGCAAGAAATGGTATGTAAACCCCGTATTTACATATCTGCCACTGTGCAGGAGAATCCGTATAGGTGTTCGAGTGTTCGAACCGTATTGCGCAAGAATTGGTATGTAAACCCCGTATTTACATATCTGCCACTGTGCCGGAGAATCCGTATAGGTGTTCAAGTGTTCGAACCGTACTGCGCAAGAAATGGTATGTAAACCCCGTATTTACATATCTGCCACTGTGCAGGAGAATCCGTATAGGTGTTCGGGTGTTCGAACCGTAATGCGCAAGAAATGGTACGGAAACCCCGTATTTACATATCTGCCACTGTGCAGGAGAATCCGTATAGGCGTTCGAGTGTTCGAACCGTAATGCGCAAGAAATGGTATGTAAACCCCGTATTTACATATCAGCCACTGTGCAGGAGAATCCGTATAGGTGTTCGAGTGTTCGAACCGTATTGCGCAAGAAATGTTATGTAAACCCCGAATTTACATATCTGCCACTGTGTAGGAGAAGCCGTATAGGTGTTCGAGTGTTCGAACCGTAATGCGCAAGAAATGGTATGTAAACCCCGTATTTACATATCTGCCACTGTGCAGGAGAATCCGTATAGGTGTTCGAGTGTTCGAACCGTATTGCCCAAGAAATGGTTTGTAAACGCCGTATTTAAATATCTGCCACTGTGCAGGAGAATCCGTATAGGTGTTCGAGTGTTCGAACCGTAATCCGCAAGAAATGGTTTGTAAACCCCGTATTTACATATCTACCACTGTGCAGGAGAATCCGTATAGGTGTTCCCGTGTTCGAACCGTATTGCGCAAGAAATGGTATGTAAACCCCGTATTTACATATCTGCCACTGTGCAGGAGAATCCGTATAGGTGTTCGAGTGTTCGAACCGTAATGCGCAAGAAATGGTATGTAAACCCCGTATTTACATATCTGCCACTGTGCAGGAGAATCCGTATAGGTGTTCGAGTGTTCGAACCGTATTGCGCAAGAAATGGTTTGTAGACCCCGTATTTACATATCTGCCACTGTGCAGGAGAATCCGTATAGGTGTTCGAGTGTTCGAACCGTATTGCGCAAGAAATGGTATGTAAACCCCGTATTTACATATCTGCCACTGTGTAGGAGAATCTGTATTGGTGTTCGAGTGTTCGAACCGTAATGCGCAAGAAATGGTATGTAAACCCCGTATTCACATATCTGCCACTGTGCAGGAGAATCCGTATAGGTGTTCGAGTGTTCGAACCGTATTGCGCAACAAATGGTTTGTAAACCCCGTATTTACATATCTGCCACTGTGTAGGAGAATCCGTATAGGTGTTCGAGTGTTCGAACCGTATTGCCCAAGAAATGGTTTGTAAACGCCGTATTTACATATCTGCCACTGTGCAGGAGAATCTGTATAGGTGTTCGAGTGTTCGAACCGTAATGCGCAAAAATGGTATGTAAACCCCGTATTTACATATCTGCCACTGTGCAGCAGAATCCGTATAGGTGTTCGAGTGTTCGAACCGTAATGCGCAAGAAATGGTTCGGAAACCCCGTATTTACATATCTGCCACTGTGCAGGAGAATCCGTATAGGTGTTCGAGTGTTCGAACCGTAATGCGCAAGAAATGGTATGTAAACCCCGTATTTACATATCTGCCATTGTGCAGGAGAATCCGTATAGGTGTTCGAGTGTTCGGACCGTATTGCGCAAGAAATGGTATGTAAACCTCGAATTTACATATCTGCCACTGTGCAGGAGAATCCGTATAGGTGTTCGAGTGTTCGAACCGTAATGCGCAAGAAATGGTATGTAAACCCCGTATTTACATATCTGCCACTGTGCAGGAGAATCCGTATAGGTGTTCTAGTGTTCGAACCGTAATGCGCAAGAAATGGTATGTAAACCCCGTATTTACATATCTGCCATTGTGCAGGAGAATCCGTATAGGTGTTCGAGTGTTCGAACCGTATTGCGCAAGAAATGGTATGTAAACCCCGTATTCACATATCTGCCACTGTGCAGGAGAATCCGTATAGGTGTTCAAGTGTTCGAACCGTATTGCGCAAGAAATGGTTTGTAAACCCCGTATTTACATATCTGCCACTGTGCAGGAGAATCCGTATAGGTGTTCGAGTGTTCGAACCGTATTGCCCAAGAAATGGTTTGTAAACGCCGTATTTACATATCTGCCACTGTGCTGGAGAATCTGTATAGGTGTTCGAGTGTTCGAACCGTAATGCGCAAAAATGGTATGTAAACCCCGTATTTACATATCTGCCACTGTGCAGCAGAATCCGTATAGGTGTTCGAGTGTTCGAACCGTAATGCGCAAGAAATGGTTCGGAAACCCCGTATTTACATATCTGCCACTGTGCAGGAGAATCCGTATAGGTGTTCGAGTGTTCGAACCGTAATGCGCAAGAAATGGTATGTAAACCCCGTATTTACATATCTGCCATTGTGCAGGAGAATCCGTATAGGTGTTCGAGTGTTCGGACCGTATTGCGCAAGAAATGGTATGTAAACCTCGAATTTACATATCTGCCACTGTGCAGGAGAATCCGTATAGGTGTTCGAGTGTTCGAACCGTAATGCGCAAGAAATGGTATGTAAACCCCGTATTTACATATCTGCCACTGTGCAGGAGAATCCGTATAGGTGTTCTAGTGTTCGAACCGTAATGCGCAAGAAATGGTATGTAAACCCCGTATTTACATATCTGCCATTGTGCAGGAGAATCCGTATAGGTGTTCGAGTGTTCGAACCGTATTGCGCAAGAAATGGTATGTAAACCCCGTATTTACATATCTGCCACTGTGCAGGAGAATCCGTATAGGTGTTCGAGTGTTCGAACCGTATTGCGCAAGAAATGGTATGTAAACGCCGTATTTACATATCTGCCACTGTGCAGGAGAATCCGTATAGGTGTTCGAGTGTTCGAACCGTAATGCGCAAAAATGGTATGTAAACCGCGTATTTACATATCTGCCACTGTGCAGGATAATCCGTATAGGTGTTCGAGTGTTCGAACCGTAATGCGCAAGAAATGGTTCGGATACCCCGTATTTACATATCTGCCACTGTGCAGGAGAATCCGTATAGGTGTCCGAGTGTTCGAACCGTAATGCGCAAGAAATGGTTTGTAAACCCCGTATTTACATATCTGCCACTGTGCAGGAGAATCCGTATAGGTGTTCGAGTGTTCGAACCGTAATGCGCAAGAAATGGTATGTAAACCCCGTATTTACATATCTACCACTGTGCAGGAGAATCCGTGTAGGTGTTCGAGTGTTCGAACCGTAATGGGCAAGAAATGGTATGTAAATCCCGTATTTACATATCTGCCACTGTGCAGGAGAATCCGTATAGGTGTTCGAGTGTTCGAACCGTAATGCGCAAGAAATGGTATGTAAACCCCGTATTTACATATCTGCCATTGTGCAGGAGAATCCGTATAGGTGTTCGAGTGTTCGAACCGTATTGCGCAAGAAATGGTATGTAAACCCCGAATTTATATATCTGCCACTGTGCAGGAGAATCCGTATAGGTGTTCGAGTGTTCGAACCGTAATGCGCAAGAAATGGTATGTAAACCCCGTATTTACATATCTGCCACTGTGCAGGAGAATCCGAATAGGTGTTCGAGTGTTCGAACCGTATTGCCCAAGAAATGGTTTGTAAACGCCGTATTTATATATCTGCCACTGTGCAGGAGAATCCGTATAGGTGTTCGAGTGTTCGAACCGTAATGCGCAAGAAATGGTTTGTAAACCCCGTATTTACATATCTGCCACTGTGCAGGAGAATCCGTATAGGAGTTCGAGTGTTCGAACCGTATTGCGCAAGAATTGGTATGTAAACCCCGTATTTACATATCTGCCACTGTGCAGGAGAATCCGTATAGGTGTTCGCGTGTTCGAACCGTATTGCGCAAGAAATGGTATGTAAACCCCGTATTTACATATCTGCCACTGTGCAGGAGAATCCGTATAGGTGTTCGAGTGTTCGAACCGTATTGCGCAAGAATTGGTATGTAAACCCCGTATTTACATATCTGCCACTGTGCAGGAGAATCCGTATAGGTGTTCGAGTGTTCGAACCGTATTGCGCAAGAAATGGTAGGTAAACCCCGTATTTACATATCTGCCACTGTGCTGGAGAAGCCGTATAGGTGTTCGGGTGTTCGAACCGTAATGCGCTAGAAATGGTACGGAAACCCCGTATTTACATATCTGCCACTGTGCAGGAGAATCCGTATAGGCGTTCGAATGTTCGAACCGTAATGCGTAAGAAATGGTATGTAAACCCCGTATTTACATATCTGCCACTGTGTAGGAGAATCCGAATAGGAGTTCGAGTGTTCGAACCGTATTGCGCAAGAAATGGTATGTAAACCCCGAATTTACATATCTGCCACTGTGCAGGAGAATCCGTATAGGTGTTCGAGTATTCGAACCGTAATGCGCAAGAAATTGTATGTAAACCCCGTATTTACATATCTGCCACTGTGCTGGAGAATCCGTATAGGTGTTCGAGTGTTCGAACCGTATTGCCCAAGAAATGGTTTGTAAACGCCGTATTTACATATCTGCCACTGTGCAGGAGAATCCGTATAGGTGTTCGAGTGTTCGAACCGTA
Source organism: Camellia sinensis (assembly GCF_055761805.1). Lineage (NCBI taxonomy): Eukaryota > Viridiplantae > Streptophyta > Magnoliopsida > Ericales > Theaceae > Camellia > Camellia sinensis. Next base: position 117,498,553 of record NC_138974.1, read on the forward strand.
TTGCCCAAGAAATGGTTTGTAAACGCCGTATTTACATATCTGCCACTGTGCAGGAGAATCCGTATAGGTGTTCGAGTGTTCGAACCGTAATGCGCAAGAAATGGTATGTAAACCCCGTATTTACATATCTGGCACTGTGCAGGAGAATCCGTATAGGTGTTCGAGTGTTCGAACCGTATCGCGCAAGAAATGGTTTGTAAACCCCGTATTTACATATCTGCCACTTTGCAGGAGAATCCGTATAGGTGTTCGAGTGTTCAAACCGTAATGCGCAAGAAATGGTATGTAAACCCCATATTTAGATATCTGCCACTGTGCAGGAGAATACGTATAGGTGTTCGAGTGTTCGAACCGTATTGCGCAAGAATTGGTATGTAAACCCCGTATTTACATATCTGCCACTGTGCAGGAGAATCTGTATAGGTGTTCGAGTGTTCGAACCGTATTGCGCAAGAAATGGTATGTAAACCCCGTATTTACATATCTGCCACTGTGCAGGAGAATCCGTATAGGTGTTCGGGTGTTCGAACCGTAATGCGCAAGAAATGGTACGGAAACCCCGTATTTACATATCTGCCACTGTGCAGGAGAATCCGTATAGGCGTTCGAGTGTTCGAACCGTAATGCGCAAGAAATGGTATGTAAACCCCGTATTTACATATCAGCCACTGTGCAGGAGAATCCGTATAGGTGTTCGAGTGCTCGAACCGTATTGCGCAAGAAATGTTATGTAAACCCTGAATTTACATATCTGCCACTGTGCAGGAGAATCCGTATAGGTGTTCGAGTGTTCGAACCGTAATGCGCAAGAAATGGTATGTAAACCCCGTATTTAGATATCTGCCACTGTGCAGGAGAATCCGTATAGGTGTTCGAGTGTTCGAACCGTATTGCCCAAGAAATGGTTTGTAAATGCCGTATTTACATATCTGCCACTGTGCAGGAGAATCCGTATAGGTGTTCGAGTGTTCGAACCGTAATGCGCAAGAAATGGTTTGTAAACCCCGTATTTACATATCAGCCACTGTGCAGGAGAATCCGTATAGGTGTTCGAGTGTTCGAACCGTATTGCGCAAGAAATGGTATGTAAACCCCGTATTTACATATCTGCCACTGTGCAGGAGAATCCGTATAGGTGTTCGATTGTTCGAACCGTAATGCGCAAGAAATGGTATGTAAACCCCGTATTTACATATCTGCCACTGTGCAGGAGAATCCGTATAGGTGTTCGAGTGTTCGAACCGTATTGCGCAAGAAATGGTTTGTAGACCCCGTATTTACATATCTGCCACTGTGCAGGAGAATCCGTATAGGTGTTCGAGTGTTCGAACCGTAATGCGCAAAAATGGTATGTAAACCCCGTATTTATATATCTGCCATTGTGCAGGAGAATCCGTATAGGTGTTCGAGTGTTCGAACCGTATTGCGCAAGAAATGGTATGTAAACCCCGAATTTACATATCTGCCACTGTGCAGGAGAATCCGTATAGGTGTTCGTGTGTTCGAACCGTATTGCGGAAGAAATGGTATGTAAACCCCGTATTTACATATCTGCCACTGTGCCGGAGAATCCGTATAGGTGTTCGAGTGTTCGAACCGTAATGCGCAAGAAATGGTATGTAAACCCCGTATTTACATATCTGCCACTGTGCAGGAGAATCCGTATAGGTGTTCGAGTGTTCGAACCGTATTGCGCAAGAAATGGTTTGTAGACCCCGTATTTACATATCTGGCACTGTGCAGGAGAATCCGTATAGGTGTTCGAGTGTTCGAACCGTATTGCGCAAGAAATGGTATGTAAACCCCGTATTTACATATCTGCCACTGTGTAGGAGAATCTGTATAGGTGTTCGAGTGTTCGAACCGTAATGCGCAAGAAATGGTATGTAAACCCCGTATTTACATATCTGCCACAGTGCAGGAGAATCCGTATAGGTGTTCGAGTGTTCGAACCGTATTGCGCAAGAAATGGTTTGTAAACCCCGTATTTACATATCTGCCACTGTGCAGGAGAATCCGTATAGGTGTTCGAGTGTTCGAACCGTATTGCCCAAGAAATGGTTTGTAAACGCCGTATTTACATATCTGCCACTGTGCAGGAGAATCCGTATAGGTGTTCGAGTGTTCGAACCGTAATGCGCAAGAAATGGTATGTAAACCCCGTATTTACATATCAGGCACTGTGCAGGAGAATCCGTATAGGTGTTCGAGTGTTCGAACCGTAACCCGCAAGAAATGGTTTGTAAACCCCGTATTTACATATCTGCCACTGTGCAGGAGAATCCGTATAGGTGTTCGAGTGTTCGAACCGTATTGTGCAAGAAATGGTATGTAGACCCCGTATTTACATATCTGCCACTGTGCAGGAGAATCTGTATAGGTGTTCGAGTGTTCGAACCGTAATGCGCAAAAATGGTATGTAAACCCCGTATTTAAATATCTGCCACTGTGGACCAGAATCCGTATAGGTGTTCGAGTGTTCGAACCGTAATGCGCAACAAATGGTTCGGAAACCCCGTATTTACATATCTGCCACTCTGCAGGAGAATCCGTATAGGTGTTCGAGTGCTCGAACCGTAATGCGCAAGAAATGGTATCTAAACCCCGTATTTACATATCTGCCATTGTGCAGGAGAATCCGTATAGGTGTTCGAGTGTTCGAACCGTATTGCGCAAGAAATGGTATGTAAACCCCGTATTTACATATCTGCCACTGTGTAGGAGAATCCGTATAGGTGTTCGAGTGTTCGAACCGTAATGCGCAAGAAATGGTATGTAAACCCCGTATTTACATATCTGCCACTGTGCAGGAGAATCCGTATAGGTGTTCGAGTGTTCGAACCGTATTGCGCAAGAAATGGGTTGTAAACCCCGTATTTAAATATCTGCCACTGTGCAGGAGAATCCGTATAGGGGTTCGGGTGTTCGAACCGTAATGCGCAAGAAATGGTACGAAAACCCCGTATTTACATATCTGCCACTGTGCAGGAGAATCCGTATAGGCGTTCGAGTGTTCGAACCGTAATGCGCAAGAAATGGTATGTAAACCCCGTATTTACATATCAGCCACTGTGCAGGAGAATCCGTATAGGTGTTCGAGTGTTCGAACCGTATTGCGCAAGAAATGGTATGTAAACCCCGAATTTACATATCTGCCACTGTGCAGGAGAATCCGTATAGGTGTTCGAGTGTTCGAACCGTATTGCGCAAGAATTGGTATGTAGACCCCGTATTTACATATCTGCCACTGTGCAGGAGAATCCGTATAGGTGTTCGAGTGTTCGAACCGTATTGCGCAAGAAATGGTATGTAAACCCCGTATTTACATATCTGCCACTGTGCAGGAGAAGCCGTATAGGTGTTCGGGTGTTCGAACCGTAATGCGCAAGAAATGGTTTGTAAACGCCGTATTTACATATCAGCCACTGTGCAGGAGAATCCGTATAGGTGTTCGAGTGTTCGAACCGTAATGCGCAAGAAATGGTTTGTAAACCTCGTATTTACATATCTGCCACTGTGCAGGAGAATCCGTATAGGAGTTCGAGTGTTCGAACCGTATTGCGCAGGAATTGGTATGTAAACCCCGTATTTACATATCTGCCACTGTGCAGGAGAATCCGTATAGGTGTTCGCGTGTTCGAACCGTATTGCGCAAGAAATGGTATGTAAACCCCGTATTTACATATCTGCCACTGTGCAGGAGAATCCATATAGGTGTTCGAGTGTTCGAACCGTATTGCGCAAGAATTGGTATGTAAACCCCGTATTTACATATCTGCCACTGTGCAGGAGAATCCGTATAGGTGTTCGAGTGTTCGAACCGTATTGCGCAAGAAATGGTATGTAAACCCCGTATTTACATATCTGCCACTGTGCTGCAGAAGCCGTATAGGTGTTCGGGTGTTCGAACCGTAATGCGCTAGAAATGGTACGGAAACCCCGTATTTACATATCTGCCACTGTGCAGGAGAATCCGTATAGGCGTTCGAATGTTCGAACCGTAATGCGCAAGAAATGGTATGTAAACCCCGTATTTACATATCTGCCACTGTGTAGGAGAATCCGTATAGGTGTTCGAGTTTTCGAACCGTATTGCGCAAGAAATGGTATGTAAACCCCGAATTTAAATATCTGCCACTGTGCAGGAGAATCCGTATAGGTGTTCGAGTGTTCGAACCGTAATGCGCAAGAAATAGTATGTAAACCCCGTATTTACATATCTGCCACTGTGCAGGAGAATCCGTATAGGTGTTCGAGTGTTCGAACCGTATTGCCCAAGAAATGGTTTGTAAACGCCGTATTTACATATCTGCCACTGTGCAGGAGAATCCGTATAGGTGTTCGAGTGTTCGAACCGTATTGCCCAAGAAATGGTTTGTAAACGCCGTATTTACATATCTGCCACTGTGCAGGAGAATCCGTATAGGTGTTCGAGTGTTCGAACCGTAATGCGCATGAAATGGTATGTAAACCCCGTATTTACATATCTGCCACTGTGCAGGAGAATCCGTATAGGTGTTCGAGTGTTCGAACCGTATCGCGCAAGAAATGGTTTGTAAGCCCCGTATTTACATATCTGCCACTTTGCAGGAGAATCCGTATAGGTGTTCGAGTGTTCAAACCGTTATGCGCAAGAAATGGTATGTAAACCCCATATTTACATATCTGCCACTGTGCAGGAGAATACGTATAGGTGTTCGAGTGTTCGAACCGTATTGCGCAAGAATTGGTTTGTAAACCCCGTATTTACATATCTGCCACTGTGCTGGAGAATCCGTATAGGTGTTCGAGTGTTCGAACCGTATTGCGCAAGAAATGGTATGCAAACCCCGTATTTACATATCTGCCACTGTGCAGGAGAATCCGTATAGGTGTTCGGGTGTTCGAACCGTAATGCGCAAGAAATGGTACGGAAACACCGTATTTACATATCTGCCACTGTGCAGGAGAATCCGTATAGGCGTTCGAGTGTTCGAACCGTAATGCGCAAGAAATGGTATGTAAACCCCGTATTTACATATCAGCCACTGTGCAGGAGAATCCGTATAGGTGTTCGAGTGCTCGAACCGTATTGCGCAAGAAATGTTATGTAAACCCTGAATTTACATATCTGCCACTGTGCAGGAGAATCCGTATAGGTGTTCGAGTGTTCGAACCGTAATGCGCAAGAAATGGTATGTAAACCCCGTATTTAGATATCTGCCACTGTGCAGGAGAATCCGTATAGGTGTTCGAGTGTTCGAACCGTATTGCCCAAGAAATGGTTTGTAAACGCCGTATTTACATATCGGCCACTGTGCAGGAGAATCCGTATAGGTGTTCGAGTGTTCGAACCGTAATGCGCAAGAAATGGTTTGTAAACCCCGTATTTACATATCAGCCACTGTGCAGGAGAATCCGTATAGGTGTTCGAGTGTTCGAACCGTATTGCGCAAGAAATGGTATGTAAACCCCGTATTTACATATCTGCCACTGTGCAGGAGAATCCGTATAGGTGTTCGATTGTTCGAACCGTAATGCGCAAGAAATGGTATGTAAACCCCGTATTTACATATCTGCCACTGTGCAGGAGAATCCGTATAGGTGTTCGAGTGTTCGAACCGTATTGCGCAAGAAATGGTTTGTAGACCCCGTATTTACATATCTGGCACTGTGCAGGAGAATCCGTATAGGTGTTCGAGTGTTCGAACCGTAATGCGCAAAAATGGTATGTAAACCCCGTATTTATATATCTGCCATTGTGCAGGAGAATCCGTATAGGTGTTCGAGTGTTCGAACCGTATTGCGCAAGAAATGGTATGTAAACCCCGAATTTACATATCTGCTACTGTGCAGGAGAATCCGTATAGGTGTTCGTGTGTTCGAACCGTATTGCGCAAGAAATGGTATGTAAACCCCGTATTTACATATCTGCCACTGTGCAGGAGAATCCGTATAGGTGTTCGAGTGTTCGAACCGTAATGCGCAAGAAATGGTATGTAAACCCCGTATTTACATATCTGCCACTGTGCAGGAGAATCCGTATAGGTGTTCGAGTGTTCGAACCGTATTGCGCAAGAAATGGTTTGTAGACCCCGTATTTACATATCTGGCACTGTGCAGGAGAATCCGTATAGGTGTTCGAGTGTTCGAACCGTATTGCGCAAGAAATGGTATGTAAACCCCGTATTTACATATCTGCCACTGTGTAGGAGAATCTGTATAGGTGTTCGAGTGTTCGAACCGTAATGCGCAAGAAATGGTATGTAAACCCCGTATTTACATATCTGCCACTGTGCAGGAGAATCCGTATAGGTGTTCGAGTGTTCGAACCGTATTGCGCAAGAAATGGTTTGTAAACCCCGTATTTACATATCTGCCACTGTGCAGGAGAATCCGTATAGGTGTTCGAGTGTTCGAACCGTATTGCCCAAGAAATGGTTTGTAAACGCCGTATTTACATATCTGCCACTGTGCAGGAGAATCCGTATAGGTGTTCGAGTGTTCGAACCGTAATGCGCAAGAAATGGTATGTAAACCCCGTATTTACATATCAGGCACTGTGCAGGAGAATCCGTATAGGTGTTCGAGTGTTCGAACCGTAATGTGCAAGAAATGGTTTGTAAACCCCGTATTTACATATCAGCCACTGTGCAGGAGAATCCGTATAGGTGTTCGAGTGTTCGAACCGTATTGCGCTAGAAATGGTATGTAAACCCCGTATTTATATATCTGCCACTGTGCAGGAGAATCCGTATCGGTGTTCGATTGTTCGAACCGTAATGCGCAAGAAATGGTATGTAAACCCCGTATTTACATATCTGCCACTGTGCAGGAGAATCCGTATAGGTGTTCGAGTGTTCGAACCGTATTGCGCAAGAAATGGTTTGTAGACCCCGTATTTACATATCTGGCACTGTGCAGGAGAATCCGTATAGGTGTTCGAGTGTTCGAACCGTAATGCGCAAAAATGGTATGTAAACCCCGTATTTATATATCTGCCATTGTGCAGGAGAATCCGTATAGGTGTTCGAGTGTTCGAACCGTATTGCGCAAGAAATGGTATGTAAACCCCGAATTTACATATCTGCCACTGTGCAGGAGAATCCGTATAGGTGTTCGTGTGTTCGAACCGTATTGCGCAAGAAATGGTATGTAAACCCCGCATTTACATATCTGCCACTGTGCAGGAGAATCCGTATAGGTGTTCGAGTGTTCGAACCGTAATGCGCAAGAAATGGTATGTAAACCCCGTATTTACATATCTGCCACTGTGCAGGAGAATCCGTATAGGTGTTCGAGTGTTCGAACCGTATTGCGCAAGAAATGGTTTGTAGACCCCGTATTTACATATCTGGCACTGTGCAGGAGAATCCGTATAGGTGTTCGAGTGTTCGAACCGTATTGCGCAAGAAATGGTATGTAAACCCCGTATTTACATATCTGCCACTGTGTAGGAGAATCTGTATAGGTGTTCGAGTGTTCGAACCGTAATGCGCAAGAAATGGTATGTAAACCCCGTATTTACATATCTGCCACTGTGCAGGAGAATCCGTATAGGTGTTCGAGTGTTCGAACCGTATTGCGCAAGAAATGGTTTGTAAACCCCGTATTTACATATCTGCCACTGTGCAGGAGAATCCGTATAGGTGTTCGAGTGTTCGAACCGTATTGCCCAAGAAATGGTTTGTAAACGCCGTATTTACATATCTGCCACTGTGCAGGAGAATCCGTATAGGTGTTCGAGTGTTCGAACCGTAATGCGCAAGAAATGGTATGTAAACCCCGTATTTACATATCAGGCACTGTGCAGGAGAATCCGTATAGGTGTTCGAGTGTTCGAACCGTATCGCGCAAGAAATGGTTTGTAAACCCCGTATTTACATATCTGCCACTGTGCAGGAGAATCCGTATAGGTGTTCGAGTGTTCGAACCGTATTGTGCAAGAAATGGTATGTAGACCCCGTATTTACATATCTGCCACTGTGCAGGAGAATCTGTATAGGTGTTCGAGTGTTCGAACCGTAATGCGCAAAAATGGTATGTAAACCCCGTATTTACATATCTGCCACTGTGCAGGAGAATCCGTATAGGTGTTCGATTGTTCGAACCGTAATGCGCAAGAAATGGTATGTAAACCCCGTATTTACATATCTGCCACTGTGCAGGAGAATCCGTATAGGTGTTCGAGTGTTCGAACCGTATTGCGCAAGAAATGGTTTGTAGACCCCGTATTTACATATCTGGCACTGTGCAGGAGAATCCGTATAGGTGTTCGAGTGTTCGAACCGTAATGCGCAAAAATGGTATGTAAACCCCGTATTTATATATCTGCCATTGTGCAGGAGAATCCGTATAGGTGTTCGAGTGTTCGAACCGTATTGCGCAACAAATGGTATGTAAACCCCGTATTTACATATCTGCCACTGTGCAGGAGAATCCGTATAGGTGTTCGATTGTTCGAACCGTAATGCGCAAGAAATGGTATGTAAACCCCGTATTTACATATCTGCCACTGTGCAGGAGAATCCGTATAGGTGTTCGAGTGTTCGAACCGTATTGCGCAAGAAATGGTTTGTAGACCCCGTATTTACATATCTGGCACTGTGCAGGAGAATCCGTATAGGTGTTCGAGTGTTCGAACCGTAATGCGCAAAAATGGTATGTAAACCCCGTATTTATATATCTGCCATTGTGCAGGAGAATCCGTATAGGTGTTCGAGTGTTCGAACCGTATTGCGCAAGAAATGGTATGTAAACCCTGAATTTACATATCTGCTACTGTGCAGGAGAATCCGTATAGGTGTTCGTGTGTTCGAACCGTATTGCGCAAGAAATGGTATGTAAACCCCGTATTTACATATCTGCCACTGTGCAGGAGAATCCGTATAGGTGTTCGAGTGTTCGAACCGTAATGCGCAAGAAATGGTATGTAAACCCCGTATTTACATATCTGCCACTGTGCAGGAGAATCCGTATAGGTGTTCGAGTGTTCGAACCGTATTGCGCAAGAAATGGTTTGTAGACCCCGTATTTACATATCTGGCACTGTGCAGGAGAATCCGTATAGGTGTTCGAGTGTTCGAACCGTATTGCGCAAGAAATGGTATGTAAACCCCGTATTTACATATCTGCCACTGTGTAGGAGAATCTGTATAGGTGTTCGAGTGTTCGAACCGTAATGCGCAAGAAATGGTATGTAAACCCCGTATTTACATATCTGCCACTGTGCAGGAGAATCCGTATAGGTGTTCGAGTGTTCGAACCGTATTGCGCAAGAAATGGTTTGTAAACCCCGTATTTACATATCTGCCACTGTGCAGGAGAATCCGTATAGGTGTTCGAGTGTTCGAACCGTATTGCCCAAGAAATGGTTTGTAAACGCCGTATTTACATATCTGCCACTGTGCAGGAGAATCCGTATAGGTGTTCGAGTGTTCGAACCGTAATGCGCAAGAAATGGTATGTAAACCCCGTATTTACATATCAGGCACTGTGCAGGAGAATCCGTATAGGTGTTCGAGTGTTCGAACCGTAATGTGCAAGAAATGGTTTGTAAACCCCGTATTTACATATCAGCCACTGTGCAGGAGAATCCGTATAGGTGTTCGAGTGTTCGAACCGTATTGCGCTAGAAATGGTATGTAAACCCCGTATTTATATATCTGCCACTGTGCAGGAGAATCCGTATCGGTGTTCGATTGTTCGAACCGTAATGCGCAAGAAATGGTATGTAAACCCCGTATTTACATATCTGCCACTGTGCAGGAGAATCCGTATAGGTGTTCGAGTGTTCGAACCGTATTGCGCAAGAAATGGTTTGTAGACCCCGTATTTACATATCTGGCACTGTGCAGGAGAATCCGTATAGGTGTTCGAGTGTTCGAACCGTAATGCGCAAAAATGGTATGTAAACCCCGTATTTATATATCTGCCATTGTGCAGGAGAATCCGTATAGGTGTTCGAGTGTTCGAACCGTATTGCGCAAGAAATGGTATGTAAACCCCGAATTTACATATCTGCCACTGTGCAGGAGAATCCGTATAGGTGTTCGTGTGTTCGAACCGTATTGCGCAAGAAATGGTATGTAAACCCCGCATTTACATATCTGCCACTGTGCAGGAGAATCCGTATAGGTGTTCGAGTGTTCGAACCGTAATGCGCAAGAAATGGTATGTAAACCCCGTATTTACATATCTGCCACTGTGCAGGAGAATCCGTATAGGTGTTCGAGTGTTCGAACCGTATTGCGCAAGAAATGGTTTGTAGACCCCGTATTTACATATCTGGCACTGTGCAGGAGAATCCGTGTAGGTGTTCGAGTGTTCGAACCGTATTGCGCAAGAAATGGTATGTAAACCCCGTATTTACATATCTGCCACTGTGTAGGAGAATCTGTATAGGTGTTCGAGTGTTCGAACCGTAATGCGCAAGAAATGGTATGTAAACCCCGTATTTACATATCTGCCACTGTGCAGGAGAATCCGTATAGGTGTTCGAGTGTTCGAACCGTATTGCGCAAGAAATGGTTTGTAAACCCCGTATTTACATATCTGCCACTGTGCAGGAGAATCCGTATAGGTGTTCGAGTGTTCGAACCGTATTGCCCAAGAAATGGTTTGTAAACGCCGTATTTACATATCTGCCACTGTGCAGGAGAATCCGTATAGGTGTTCGAGTGTTCGAACCGTAATGCGCAAGAAATGGTATGTAAACCCCGTATTTACATATCAGGCACTGTGCAGGAGAATCCGTATAGGTGTTCGAGTGTTCGAACCGTATCGCGCAAGAAATGGTTTGTAAACCCCGTATTTACATATCTGCCACTGTGCAGGAGAATCCGTATAGGTGTTCGAGTGTTCGAACCGTATTGTGCAAGAAATGGTATGTAGACCCCGTATTTACATATCTGCCACTGTGCAGGAGAATCTGTATAGGTGTTCGAGTGTTCGAACCGTAATGCGCAAAAATGGTATGTAAACCCCGTATTTACATATCTGCCACTGTGCAGGAGAATCCGTATAGGTGTTCGATTGTTCGAACCGTAATGCGCAAGAAATGGTATGTAAACCCCGTATTTACATATCTGCCACTGTGCAGGAGAATCCGTATAGGTGTTCGAGTGTTCGAACCGTATTGCGCAAGAAATGGTTTGTAGACCCCGTATTTACATATCTGGCACTGTGCAGGAGAATCCGTATAGGTGTTCGAGTGTTCGAACCGTAATGCGCAAAAATGGTATGTAAACCCCGTATTTATATATCTGCCATTGTGCAGGAGAATCCGTATAGGTGTTCGAGTGTTCGAACCGTATTGCGCAAGAAATGGTATGTAAACCCCGTATTTACATATCTGCCACTGTGCAGGAGAATCCGTATAGGTGTTCGATTGTTCGAACCGTAATGCGCAAGAAATGGTATGTAAACCCCGTATTTACATATCTGCCACTGTGCAGGAGAATCCGTATAGGTGTTCGAGTGTTCGAACCGTATTGCGCAAGAAATGGTTTGTAGACCCCGTATTTACATATCTGGCACTGTGCAGGAGAATCCGTATAGGTGTTCGAGTGTTCGAACCGTATTGCGCAAGAAATGGTATGTAAACCCCGTATTTACATATCTGCCACTGTGTAGGAGAATCTGTATAGGTGTTCGAGTGTTCGAACCGTAATGCGCAAGAAATGGTATGTAAACCCCGTATTTACATATCTGCCACTGTGCAGGAGAATCCGTATAGGTGTTCGAGTGTTCGAACCGTATTGCGCAAGAAATGGTTTGTAAACCCCGTATTTACATATCTGCCACTGTGCAGGAGAATCCGTATAGGTGTTCGAGTGTTCGAACCGTATTGCCCAAGAAATGGTTTGTAAACGCCGTATTTACATATCTGCCACTGTGCAGGAGAATCCGTATAGGTGTTCGAGTGTTCGAACCGTAATGCGCAAGAAATGGTATGTAAACCCCGTATTTACATATCAGGCACTGTGCAGGAGAATCCGTATAGGTGTTCGAGTGTTCGAACCGTATCGCGCAAGAAATGGTTTGTAAACCCCGTATTTACATATCTGCCACTGTGTAGGAGAATCCGTATAGGTGTTCGAGTGTTCGAACCGTATTGTGCAAGAAATGGTATGTAGACCCCGTATTTACATATCTGCCACTGTGCAGGAGAATCTGTATAGGTGTTCGAGTGTTCGAACCGTAATGCGCAAAAATGGTATGTAAACCCCGTATTTACATATCTGCCACTGTGCAGGAGAATCCGTATAGGTGTTCGATTGTTCGAACCGTAATGCGCAAGAAATGGTATGTAAACCCCGTATTTACATATCTGCCACTGTGCAGGAGAATCCGTATAGGTGTTCGAGTGTTCGAACCGTATTGCGCAAGAAATGGTTTGTAGACCCCGTATTTACATATCTGGCACTGTGCAGGAGAATCCGTATAGGTGTTCGAGTGTTCGAACCGTAATGCGCAAAAATGGTATGTAAACCCCGTATTTATATATCTGCCATTGTGCAGGAGAATCCGTATAGGTGTTCGAGTGTTCGAACCGTATTGCGCAAGAAATGGTATGTAAACCCCGAATTTACATATCTGCCACTGTGCAGGAGAATCCGTATAGGTGTTCGTGTGTTCGAACCGTATTGCGCAAGAAATGGTATGTAAACCCCGTATTTACATATCTGCCACTGTGCAGGAGAATCCGTATAGGTGTTCGAGTGTTCGAACCGTAATGCGCAAGAAATGGTTTGTAAACCCCGTATTTACATATCAGCCACTGTGCAGGAGAATCCGTATAGGTGTTCGAGTGTTCGAACCGTATTGCGCAAGAAATGGTATGTAAACCCCGTATTTACATATCTGCCACTGTGCAGGAGAATCCGTATAGGTGTTCGATTGTTCGAACCGTAATGCGCAAGAAATGGCATGTAAACCCCGTATTTACATATCTGCCACTGTGCAGGAGAATCCGTATAGGTGTTCGAGTGTTCGAACCGTATTGCGCAAGAAATGGTTTGTAGACCCCGTATTTACGTATCTGGCACTGTGCAGGAGAATCCGTATAGGTGTTCGAGTGTTCGAACCGTAATGCGCAAAAATGGTATGTAAACCCCGTATTTATATATCTGCCATTGTGCAGGAGAATCCGTATAGGTGTTCGAGTGTTCGAACCGTATTGCGCAAGAAATGGTATGTAAACCCTGAATTTACATATCTGCCACTGTGCAGGAGAATCCGTATAGGTGTTCGTGTGTTCGAACCGTATTGCGCAAGAAATGGTATGTAAACCCCGTATTTACATATCTGCCACTGTGCAGGAGAATCCGTATAGGTGTTCGAGTGTTTGAACCGTAATGCGCCAGAAATGGTATGTAAACCCCGTATTTACATATCTGCCACTGTGCAGGAGAATCCGTATAGGTGTTCGAGTGTTCGAACCGTATTGCGCAAGAAATGGTTTGTAGACCCCGTATTTACATATCTGGCACTGTGCAGGAGAATCCGTATAGGTGTTCGAGTGTTCGAACCGTATTGCGCAAGAAATGGTATGTAAACCCCGTATTTACATATCTGCCACTGTGTAGGAGAATCTGTATAGGTGTTCGAGTGTTCGAACCGTAATGCGCAAGAAATGGTATGTAAACCCCGTATTTACATATCTGCCACTGTGCAGGAGAATCCGTATAGGTGTTCGAGTGTTCGAACCGTATTGCGCAAGAAATGGTTTGTAAACCCCGTATTTACATATCTGCCACTGTGCAGGAGAATCCGTATAGGTGTTCGAGTGTTCGAACCGTATTGCCCAAGAAATGGTTTGTAAACGCCGTATTTACATATCTGCCACTGTGCAGGAGAATCCGTATAGGTGTTCGAGTGTTCGAACCGTAATGCGCAAGAAATGGTATGTAAACCCCGTATTTACATATCAGGCACTGTGCAGGAGAATCCGTATAGGTGTTCGAGTGTTCGTACCGTATCGCGCAAGAAATGGTTTGTAAACCCCGTATTTACATATCTGCCACTGTGCAGGAGAATCCGTATAGGTGTTCGAGTGTTCGAACCGTATTGTGCAAGAAATGGTATGTAGACCCCGTATTTACATATCTGCCACTGTGAAGGAGAATCTGTATAGGTGTTCGAGTGTTCGAACCGTAATGCGCAAAAATGGTATGTAAACCCCGTATTTACATATCTGCCACTGTGGACCAGAATCCGTATAGGTGTTCGAGTGTTCGAACCGTAATGCGCAAGAAATGGTTCGGAAACCCCGTATTTACATATCTGCCACTCTGCAGGAGAATCCGTATAGGTGTTCGAGTGTTCGAACCGTAATGCGAAAGAAATGGTATCTAAACCCCGTATTTACATATCTGCCATTGTGCAGGAGAATCCGTATAGGTGTTCGAGTGTTCGAACCGTATTGCGCAAGAAATGGTATGTAAACCCCGTATTTACATATCTGCCACTGTGCTGGAGAATCCGTATAGGTGTTCGAGTGTTCGAACCGTAATGCGCAAGAAATGGTTTGTAAACCCCGTATTTACATATCAGCCACTGTGCAGGAGAATCCGTATAGGTGTTCGAGTGTTCGAACCGTATTGCGCAAGAAATGGTATGTAAACCCCGTATTTACATATCTGCCACTGTGCAGGAGAATCCGTATAGGTGTTCGATTGTTCGAACCGTAATGCGCAAGAAATGGTATGTAAACCCCGTATTTACGTATCTGCCACTGTGCAGGAGAATCCGTATAGGTGTTCGAGTGTTCGAACCGTATTGCGCAAGAAATGGTTTGTAGACCCCGTATTTACATATCTGGCACTGTGCAGGAGAATCCGTACAGGTGTTCGAGTGTTCGAACCGTAATGCGCAAAAATGGTATGTAAACCCCGTATTTATATATCTGCCATTGTGCAGGAGAATCCGTATAGGTGTTCGAGTGTTCGAACCGTATTGCGCAAGAAATGGCATGTAAACCCTGAATTTACATATCTGCCACTGTGCAGGAGAATCCGTATAGGTGTTCGTGTGTTCGAACCGTATTGCGCAAGAAATGGTATGTAAACCCCGTATTTACATATCTGCCACTGTGCAGGAGAATCCGTATAGGTGTTCGAGTGTTCGAACCGTAATGCGCAAGAAATGGTATGTAAACCCCGTATTTACATATCTGCCACTGTGCAGGAGAATCCGTATAGGTGTTCGAGTGTTCGAACCGTATTGCGCAAGAAATGGTTTGTAGACCCCGTATTTACATATCTGGCACTGTGCAGGAGAATCCGTATAGGTGTTCGAGTGTTCGAACCGTATTGCGCAAGAAATGGTATGTAAACCCCGTATTTACATATCTGCCACTGTGTAGGAGAATCTGTATAGGTGTTCGAGTGTTCGAACCGTAATGCGCAAGAAATGGTATGTAAACCCCGTATTTACATATCTGCCACTGTGCAGGAGAATCCGTATAGGTGTTCGAGTGTTCGAACCGTAATGCGCAAGAAATGGTTTGTAGACCCCGTATTTACATATCTGGCACTGTGCAGGAGAATCCGTATAGGTGTTCGAGTGTTCGAACCGTATTGCGCAAGAAATGGTATGTAAACCCCGTATTTACATATCTGCCACTGTGCAGGAGAATCCGTATAGGTGTTCGAGTGTTCGAACCGTAATGCGCAAGAAATGGTTTGTAGACCCCGTATTTACATATCTGGCACTGTGCAGGAGAATCCGTATAGGTGTTCGAGTGTTCGAACCGTATTGCGCAAGAAATGGTATGTAAACCCCGTATTTACATATCTGCCACTGTGCAGGAGAATCCGTATAGGTGTTCGATTGTTCGAACCGTAATGCGCAAGAAATGGTATGTAAACCCCGTATTTACATATCTGCCACTGTGCAGGAGAATCCGTGTAGGTGTTCGAGTGTTCGAACCGTATTGCGCAAGAAATGGTTTGTAGACCCCGTATTTACATATCTGGCACTGTGCAGGAGAATCCGTACAGGTGTTCGAGTGTTCGAACCGTAATGCGCAAAAATGGTATGTAAACCCCGTATTTATATATCTGCCATTGTGCAGGAGAATCCGTATAGGTGTTCGAGTGTTCGAACCGTATTGCGCAAGAAATGGTATGTAAACCCTGAATTTACATATCTGCCACTGTGCAGGAGAATCCGTATAGGTGTTCGTGTGTTCGAACCGTATTGCGCAAGAAATGGTATGTAAACCCCGTATTTACATATCTGCCACTGTGCAGGAGAATCCGTATAGGTGTTCGAGTGTTCGAACCGTAATGCGCAAGAAATGGTATGTAAACCCCGTATTTACATATCTGCCACTGTGCAGGAGAATCCGTATAGGTGTTCGAGTGTTCGAACCGTATTGCGCAAGAAATGGTTTGTAGACCCCGTATTTACATATCTGGCACTGTGCAGGAGAATCCGTATAGGTGTTCGAGTGTTCGAACCGTATTGCGCAAGAAATGGTATGTAAACCCCGTATTTACATATCTGCCACTGTGTAGGAGAATCTGTATAGGTGTTCGAGTGTTCGAACCGTAATGCGCAAGAAATGGTATGTAAACCCCGTATTTACATATCTGCCACTGTGCAGGAGAATCCGTATAGGTGTTCGAGTGTTCGAACCGTAATGCGCAAGAAATGGTTTGTAGACCCCGTATTTACATATCTGGCACTGTGCAGGAGAATCCGTATAGGTGTTCGAGTGTTCGAACCGTATTGCGCAAGAAATGGTATGTAAACCCCGTATTTACATATCTGCCACTGTGCAGGAGAATCCGTATAGGTGTTCGAGTGTTCGAACCGTAATGCGCAAGAAATGGTTTGTAGACCCCGTATTTACATATCTGGCACTGTGCAGGAGAATCCGTATAGGTGTTCGAGTGTTCGAACCGTATTGCGCAAGAAATGGTATGTAAACCCCGTATTTACATATCTGCCACTGTGCAGGAGAATCCGTATAGGTGTTCGATTGTTCGAACCGTAATGCGCAAGAAATGGTATGTAAACCCCGTATTTACATATCTGCCACTGTGCAGGAGAATCCGTATAGGTGTTCGAGTGTTCGAACCGTATTGCGCAAGAAATGGTTTGTAGACCCCGTATTTACATATCTGGCACTGTGCAGGAGAATCCGTACAGGTGTTCGAGTGTTCGAACCGTAATGCGCAAAAATGGTATGTAAACCCCGTATTTATATATCTGCCATTGTGCAGGAGAATCCGTATAGGTGTTCGAGTGTTCGAACCGTATTGCGCA
This sequence comes from Camellia sinensis, assembly GCF_055761805.1. Lineage (NCBI taxonomy): Eukaryota > Viridiplantae > Streptophyta > Magnoliopsida > Ericales > Theaceae > Camellia > Camellia sinensis. The sequence continues at coordinate 117,515,809 of NC_138974.1, forward strand.
AGAAATGGTATGTAAACCCTGAATTTACATATCTGCCACTGTACAGGAGAATCCGTATAGGTGTTCGTGTGTTCGAACCGTATTGCGCAAGAAATGGTATGTAAACCCCGTATTTACATATCTGCCACTGTGCAGGAGAATCCGTATAGGTGTTCGAGTGTTCGAACCGTAATGCGCAAGAAATGGTATGTAAACCCCGTATTTACATATCTGCCACTGTGCAGGAGAATCCGTATAGGTGTTCGAGTGTTCGAACCGTATTGCGCAAGAAATGGTTTGTAGACCCCGTATTTACATATCTGGCACTGTGCAGGAGAATCCGTATAGGTGTTCGAGTGTTCGAACCGTATTGCGCAAGAAATGGTATGTAAACCCCGTATTTACATATCTGCCACTATGTAGGAGAATCTGTATAGGTGTTCGAGTGTTCGAACCGTAATGCGCAAGAAATGGTATGTAAACCCCGTATTTACATATCTGCCACTGTGCAGGAGAATCCGTATAGGTGTTCGAGTGTTCGAACCGTATTGCGCAAGAAATGGTTTGTAGACCCCGTATTTACATATCTGGCACTGTGCAGGAGAATCCGTATAGGTGTTCGAGTGTTCGAACCGTATTGCGCAAGAAATGGTATGTAAACCCCGTATTTACATATCTGCCACTGTGTAGGAGAATCTGTATAGGTGTTCGAGTGTTCGAACCGTAATGCGCAAGAAATGGTATGTAAACCCCGTATTTACATATCTGCCACTGTGCAGGAGAATCCGTATAGGTGTTCGAGTGTTCGAACCGTATTGCGCAAGAAATGGTTTGTAAACCCCGTATTTACATATCTGCCACTGTGCAGGAGAATCCGTATAGGTGTTCGAGTGTTCGAACCGTATTGCCCAAGAAATGGTTTGTAAACGCCGTATTTACATATCTGCCACTGTGCAGGAGAATCCGTATAGGTGTTCGAGTGTTCGAACCGTAATGCGCAAGAAATGGTATGTAAACCCCGTATTTACATATCAGGCACTGTGCAGGAGAATCCGTATAGGTGTTCGAGTGTTCGAACCGTATCGCGCAAGAAATGGTTTGTAAACCCCTTATTTATATATCTGCCACTGTGCAGGAGAATCCGTATAGGTGTTCGAGTGTTCGAACCGTATTGTGCAAGAAATGGTATGTAGACCCCGTATTTACATATCTGCCACTGTGCAGGAGAATCTGTATAGGTGTTCGAGTGTTCGAACCGTAATGCGCAAAAATGGTATGTAAACCCCGTATTTACATATCTGCCACTGTGCAGGAGAATCCGTATAGGTGTTCGATTGTTCGAACCGTAATGCGCAAGAAATGGTATGTAAACCCCGTATTTACATATCTTCCACTGTGCAGGAGAATCCGTATAGGTGTTCGAGTGTTCGAACCGTATTGCGCAAGAAATGGTTTGTAGACCCCGTATTTACATATCTGGCACTGTGCAGGAGAATCCGTATAGGTGTTCGAGTGTTCGAACCGTAATGCGCAAAAATGGTATGTAAACCCCGTATTTATATATCTGCCATTGTGCAGGAGAATCCGTATAGGTGTTCGAGTGTTCGAACCGTATTGCGCAAGAAATGGTATGTAAACCCCGAATTTACATATCTGCCACTGTGCAGGAGAATCCGTATAGGTGTTCGTGTGTTCGAACCGTATTGCGCAAGAAATGGTATGTAAACCCCGTATTTACATATCTGCCACTGTGCAGGAGAATCCGTATAGGTGTTCGAGTGTTCGAACCGTAATGCGCAAGAAATGGTTTGTAAACCCCGTATTTACATATCAGCCACTGTGCAGGAGAATCCGTATAGGTGTTCGAGTGTTCGAACCGTATTGCGCAAGAAATGGTATGTAAACCCCGTATTTACATATCTGCCACTGTGCAGGAGAATCCGTATAGGTGTTCGATTGTTCGAACCGTAATGCGCAAGAAACGGTATGTAAACCCCGTATTTACATATCTGCCACTGTGCTGGAGAATCCGTATAGGTGTTCGAGTGTTCGAACCGTATTGCGCAAGAAATGGTTTGTAGACCCCGTATTTACATATCTGGCACTGTGCAGGAGAATCCGTATAGGTGTTCGAGTGTTCAAACCGTAATGCGCAAAAATGGTATGTAAACCCCGTATTTATATATCTGCCATTGTGCAGGAGAATCCGTATAGGTGTTCGAGTGTTCGAACCGTATTGCGCAAGAAATGGTATGTAAACCCTGAATTTACATATCTGCCACTGTGCAGGAGAATCCGTATAGGTGTTCGTGTGTTCGAACCGTATTGCGCAAGAAATGGTATGTAAACCCCGTATTTACATATCTGCCACTGTGCAGGAGAATCCGTATAGGTGTTCGAGTGTTCGAACCGTAATGCGCAAGAAATGGTATGTAAACCCCGTATTTACATATCTGCCACTGTGCAGGAGAATCCGTATAGGTGTTCGAGTGTTCGAACCGTATTGCGCAAGAAATGGTTTGTAGACCCCGTATTTACATATCTGGCACTGTGCAGGAGAATCCGTATAGGTGTTCGAGTGTTCGAACCGTATTGCGCAAGAAATGGTATGTAAACCCCGTATTTACATATCTGCCACTGTGTAGGAGAATCTGTATAGGTGTTCGAGTGTTCGAACCGTAATGCGCAAGAAATGGTATGTAAACCCCGTATTTACATATCTGCCACTGTGCAGGAGAATCCGTATAGGTGTTCGAGTGTTCGAACCGTATTGCGCAAGAAATGGTTTGTAAACCCCGTATTTACATATCTGCCACTGTGCAGGAGAATCCGTATAGGTGTTCGAGTGTTCGAACCGTATTGCCCGAGAAATGGTTTGTAAACGCCGTATTTACATATCTGCCACTGTGCAGGAGAATCCGTATAGGTGTTCTAGTGTTCGAACCGTAATGCGCAAGAAATGGTATGTAAACCCCGTGTTTACATATCAGGCACTGTGCAGGAGAATCCGTATAGGTGTTCGAGTGTTCGTACCGTATCGCGCAAGAAATGGTTTGTAAACCCCGTATTTACATATCTGCCACTGTGCAGGAGAATCCGTATAGGTGTTCGAGTGTTCGAACCGTATTGTGCAAGAAATGGTATGTAGACCCCGTATTTACATATCTGCCACTGTGCAGGAGAATCTGTATAGGTGTTCGAGTGTTCGAACCGTAATGCGCAAAAATGGTATGTAAACCCCGGATTTACATATCTGCCACTGTGGACCAGAATCCGTATAGGTGTTCGAGTGTTCGAACCGTAATGCGCAAGAAATGGTTCGGAAACCCCGTATTTACATATCTGCCACTCTGCAGGAGAATCCGTATAGGTGTTCGAGTGTTCGAACCGTAATGCGCAAGAAATGGTATGTAAACCCCGTATTTACATATCTGCCACTGTGCAGGAGAATCCGTATAGGTGTTCGAGTGTTCGAACCGTATTGCGCAAGAAATGGTTTGTAGACCCCGTATTTACATATCTGGCACTGTGCAGGAGAATCCGTATAGGTGTTCGAGTGTTCGAACCGTATTGCGCAAGAAATGGTATGTAAACCCCGTATTTACATATCTGCCACTGTGTAGGAGAATCTGTATAGGTGTTCGAGTGTTCGAACCGTAATGCGCAAGAAATGGTATGTAAACCCCGTATTTACATATCTGCCACTGTGCAGGAGAATCCGTATAGGTGTTCGAGTGTTCGAACCGTATTGCGCAAGAAATGGTTTGTAAACCCCGTATTTACATATCTGCCACTGTGCAGGAGAATCCGTATAGGTGTTCGAGTGTTCGAACCGTATTGCCCGAGAAATGGTTTGTAAACGCCGTATTTACATATCTGCCACTGTGCAGGAGAATCCGTATAGGTGTTCTAGTGTTCGAACCGTAATGCGCAAGAAATGGTATGTAAACCCTGTGTTTACATATCAGGCACTGTGCAGGAGAATCCGTATAGGTGTTCGAGTGTTCGTACCGTATCGCGCAAGAAATGGTTTGTAAACCCCGTATTTACATATCTGCCACTGTGCAGGAGAATCCGTATAGGTGTTCGAGTGTTCGAACCGTATTGTGCAAGAAATGGTATGTAGACCCCGTATTTACATATCTGCCACTGTGCAGGAGAATCTGTATAGGTGTTCGAGTGTTCGAACCGTAATGCGCAAAAATGGTATGTAAACCCCGGATTTACATATCTGCCACTGTGGACCAGAATCCGTATAGGTGTTCGAGTGTTCGAACCGTAATGCGCAAGAAATGGTTCGGAAACCCCGTATTTACATATCTGCCACTCTGCAGGAGAATCCGTATAGGTGTTCGAGTGTTCGAACCGTAATGCGCAAGAAATGGTATGTAAACCCCGTATTTACATATCTGCCACTGTGCAGGAGAATCCGTATAGGTGTTCGAGTGTTCGAACCGTAATGCGCAAGAAATGGTTTGTAAACCCCGTATTTACATATCAGCCACTGTGCAGGAGAATCCGTATAGGTGTTTGAGTGTTCGAACCGTATTGCGCAAGAAATGGTATGTAAACCCCGTATTTACATATCTGCCACTGTGCAGGAGAATCCGTATAGGTGTTCGATTGTTCGAACCGTAATGCGCAAGAAATGGTATGTAAACCCCGTATTTACATATCTGCCACTGTGCAGGAAAATCCGTATAGGTGTTCGAGTGTTCGAACCGTATTGCGCAAGAAATGGTTTGTAGACCCCGTATTTACATATCTGGCACTGTGCAGGAGAATCCGTACAGGTGTTCGAGTGTTCGAACCGTAATGCGCAAAAATGGTATGTAAACCCCGTATTTATATATCTGCCATTGTGCAGGAGAATCCGTATAGGTGTTCGAGTGTTCGAACCGTATTGCGCAAGAAATGGTATGTAAACCCTGAATTTACATATCTGCCACTGTGCAGGAGAATCCGTATAGGTGTTCGTGTGTTCGAACCGTATTGCGCAAGAAATGGTATGTAAACCCCGTATTTACATATCTGCCACTGTGCAGGAGAATCCGTATAGGTGTTCGAGTGTTCGAACCGTAATGCGCAAGAAATGGTATGTAAACCCCGTATTTACATATCTGCCACTGTGCAGGAGAATCCGTATAGGTGTTCGAGTGTTCGAACCGTATTGCGCAAGAAATGGTTGTAGACCCCGTATTTACATATCTGGCACTGTGCAGGAGAATCCGTATAGGTGTTCGAGTGTTCGAACCGTATTGCGCAAGAAATGGTATGTAAACCCCGTATTTACATATCTGCCACTGTGTAGGAGAATCTGTATAGGTGTTCGAGTGTTCGAACCGTAATGCGTAAGAAATGGTATGTAAACCCCGTATTTACATATCTGCCACTGTCCAGGAGAATCCGTATAGGTGTTCGAGTGTTCGAACCGTATTCCCCAAGAAATGGTTTGTAAACCCCGTATTTACATATCTGCCACTGTGCAGGAGAATCCGTATAGGTGTTCGAGTGTTCGAACCGTATTGCCCAATAAATGGTTTGTAAACGCCGTATTTACATATCTGCCACTGTGCAGGAGAATCCGTATAGGTGTTCGAGTGTTCGAACCGTAATGCGCAAGAAATGGTATGTAAACCCCGTATTTACATATCTGCCACTGTGCAGGAGAATCCGTATAGGTGTTCGAGTGTTCGAACCGTATCGCGTAAGAAATGGTTTGTAAACCCCGTATTTACATATCTGCCACTGTGCAGGAGAATCCGTATAGGTGTTCGAGTGTTCGAACCGTATTGTGCAAGAAAAGGTATGTAGACCCCGTATTTACATATCTGCCACTGTGCAGGAGAATCTGTATAGGTGTTCGAGTGTTCGAACCGTAATGCGCAAAAATGGTATGTAAACCCCGTATTTACATATCTGCCACTGTGGACCAGAATCCGTATAGGTGTTCGAGTGTTCGAACCGTAATGCGCAAGAAATGGTTCGGAAACCCCGTATTTACATATCTGCCACTCTGCAGGAGAATCCGTATAGGTGTTCGAGTGTTCGAACCGTAATGCGCAAGAAATGGTATCTAAACCCCGTATTTACAATCTGCCATTGTGCAGGAGAATCCGTATAGGTGTTCGAGTGTTCGATCCGTATTGCGCAAGAAATGGTATGTAAACCCCGTATTTACATATCTGCCACTGTGCAGGAGAATCCGTATAGGTGTTCGAGTGTTCGAACCGTAATGCGCAAGAAATGGTATGTAAACCCTGTATTTACATATCTGCCACTGTGCAGGAGAATCCGTATAGGTGTTCGAGTGTTCGAACCGTATTGCGCAAGAAATGGGTTGTAAACCCCGTGTTTAAATATCTGCCACTGTGTAGGAGAATCCGTATAGGTGTTCGGGTGTTCGAACCGTAATGCGCAAGAAATGGTACGAAAACCCCGTATTTACATATCTGCCACTGTGCAGGAGAATCCGTATAGGCGTTCGAGTGTTCGAACCGTAATGCGCAAGAAATGGTATGTAAACCCCGTATTTACATATCAGCCACTGTGCAGGAGAATCCGTATAGGTGTTCGAGTGTTCGAACCGTATTGCGCAAGAAATGGTATGTAAACCCCGTATTTACATATCTGCCACTGTGCAGGAGAATCCGTATAGGCGTTCGAGTGTTCGAACCGTAATGCGCAAGAAATGGTATGTATACCCCGTATTTAGATATCAGCCACTGTGCAGGAGAATCCGTATAGGTGTTCGAGTGTTCGAACCGTATTGCCCAAGAAATAATATGTAAACCCCGTATTTACATATCTAGCACTGTGCAGGAGAATCCGTATAGGTGTTCGAGTGTTCGAACCGTATCGCGCAAGAAATGGTTTGTAAATCCCGTATTTACATATCTGCCACTGTGCAGGAGAATCCGTATAGGTGTTCGAGTGTTCGAACCGTATTGCGCAAGAATTGGTATGTAAACCCCGTATTTACATATCTGCCACTGTGCAGGAGAATCCGTATAGGTGTTCGAGTGTTCGAACCGTATTGCGCAAGAAAAGGTATGTAAACGCCGTATTTACATATCTGCCACTGTGCAGGAGAATCCGTATAGGTGTTCGAGTGTTCGAACCGTAATGCGCAAAAATGGTATGTAAACCCCGTATTTATATCTCTGCCATTATGCAGGAGAATTCGTATAGGTGTTCGAGTGTTCGAACCGTATTGCGCAAGAAATGGTATGTAAACCCCGTATTTACATATCTGCCTCTGTGCAGGAGAATCCGTATAGGTGTTCGAGTGTTCGAACCGTAATGCGCAAGAAATGGTATGTAAACCCCGTATTTACATATCTGCCACTGTGCAGGAGAATCGGTATAGGTGTTCCAGTGTTCGAACCGTATTGCGCGAGAAATGGTTTGTAGACCCCGTATTTACATATCTGTCACTGTGCAGGAGAATCCGTATAGGTGTTCGAGTGTTCGAACCGTATTGTGCAAGAATTGGTATGTAAACCCTGTATTTACATATCTGCCACTGTGCAGGAGAATCCGTATAGGTGTTCGAGTGTTCGAACCGTAATGCGCAAGAAATGGTATGTAAACCCCGTATTTTCATATCTGCCACTGTGCAGGAGAATACGTATAGGTGTTCGAGTGTTCGAACCGTATTGCGCAAGAAATGGTTTGTAAACCCCGTATTTACATATCTGCCACTGTGCAGGAGAATCCGTATAGGTGTTCGAACCATATTGCGCAAGAAATGGTATGTAAACCCCGTATTTACATATCTGCCACTGTGCAGGAGAATCCGTATAGGAATTCGAGTGTTCGAACCGTATTGCGCAAGAATTGGTATGTAAACCCCGTATTTACATATCTGCCACTGTGCAGGAGAATCCGAATTGGTGTTCGAGTGTTCGAACCGTATTGCGCAAGAAATGGTATGTAAACCCCGTATTTACATATCTGCCACTGTGCAGGAGAATCCGTATAGGTGTTCGAGTGTTCGAACCGTATTGCGCAAGAATTGGTATGTGAACCCCGTATTTACATATCAGCCACTGTGCAGGAGAATCCGTATAGGTGTTCGAGTGTTCGAACCGTATTGCGCAAGAAATGGTATGTAAACCCCGAATTTACATATCTGCCACTGTGCAGGAGAATCCGTATAGGTGTTCGAGTGTTCGAACCGTCTTGCGCAAGAAATCGTATGTAAACCCCGTATTTACATATCTGCCACTGTGCAGGAGAATCCGTATAGGTGTTCGAGTGTTCGAACCGTAATGCGCAAGAAATGGTATGTAAACCCCGTATTTACATATCTGCCACTGTGCAGTAGAATCCGTATAGGTGTTCGAGTGTTCGAACCGTATTGCGCAAGAAATGGTTTGTAGACCCCGTATTTACATATCTGCCACTTTGCAGGAGAATCCGTATAGGTGTTCGAGTGTTCGAACCGTATTGCGCAAGAAATGGTATGTAAACCCCGTATTTACATATCTGCCACTGTGCAGGAGAATCCGTATAGGTGTTCGAGTGTTCGAACCGTAATGCGCAAGAAATGGTATGTAAATCCCGTATTTACATATCTGCCACTGTGCAGGAGAATCCGTATAGGTGTTCGAGTGTTGGAACCGAATTGCGCAAGAAATGGTTTGTAAACCCCGTATTTACATATCTGCCACTGTGCAGAAGAATTCGTATAGGTGTTCGAACCGTATTGCGCAAGAAATGGTATGTAAACCCCGTATTTACATATCTGCCACTGTGCAGGAGAATCCGTATAGATTTTTGAATGTGCGAACCGTATTGCGCAAGAATTGGTATGTAAACCCCGTATTTACATATCTGCCACTGTGCAGGAGAATCCGTATAGGTGTTCGAGTGTTCGAACCGTAATGCGCAAGAAATGGTTTGTAAACCCCGTATTTACATATCAGCCACTGTGCAGGAGAATCCGTATAGGTGTTCGAGTGTTCGAACCGTATTGCGCAAGAAATGGTATGTAAACCCCGTATTTACATATCTGCCACTGTGCAGGAGAATCCGTATAGGTGTTCGATTGTTCGAACCGTAATGCGCAAGAAACGGTATGTAAACCCCGTATTTACATATCTGCCACTGTGCTGGAGAATCCGTATAGGTGTTCGAGTGTTCGAACCGTATTGCGCAAGAAATGGTTTGTAGACCCCGTATTTACATATCTGGCACTGTGCAGGAGAATCCGTATAGGTGTTCGAGTGTTCAAACCGTAATGCGCAAAAATGGTATGTAAACCCCGTATTTATATATCTGCCATTGTGCAGGAGAATCCGTATAGGTGTTCGAGTGTTCGAACCGTATTGCGCAAGAAATGGTATGTAAACCCTGAATTTACATATCTGCCACTGTGCAGGAGAATCCGTATAGGTGTTCGTGTGTTCGAACCGTATTGCGCAAGAAATGGTATGTAAACCCCGTATTTACATATCTGCCACTGTGCAGGAGAATCCGTATAGGTGTTCGAGTGTTCGAACCGTAATGCGCAAGAAATGGTATGTAAACCCCGTATTTACATATCTGCCACTGTGCAGGAGAATCCGTATAGGTGTTCGAGTGTTCGAACCGTATTGCGCAAGAAATGGTTTGTAGACCCCGTATTTACATATCTGGCACTGTGCAGGAGAATCCGTATAGGTGTTCGAGTGTTCGAACCGTATTGCGCAAGAAATGGTATGTAAACCCCGTATTTACATATCTGCCACTGTGTAGGAGAATCTGTATAGGTGTTCGAGTGTTCGAACCGTAATGCGCAAGAAATGGTATGTAAACCCCGTATTTACATATCTGCCACTGTGCAGGAGAATCCGTATAGGTGTTCGAGTGTTCGAACCGTATTGCGCAAGAAATGGTTTGTAAACCCCGTATTTACATATCTGCCACTGTGCAGGAGAATCCGTATAGGTGTTCGAGTGTTCGAACCGTATTGCCCGAGAAATGGTTTGTAAACGCCGTATTTACATATCTGCCACTGTGCAGGAGAATCCGTATAGGTGTTCTAGTGTTCGAACCGTAATGCGCAAGAAATGGTATGTAAACCCCGTGTTTACATATCAGGCACTGTGCAGGAGAATCCGTATAGGTGTTCGAGTGTTCGTACCGTATCGCGCAAGAAATGGTTTGTAAACCCCGTATTTACATATCTGCCACTGTGCAGGAGAATCCGTATAGGTGTTCGAGTGTTCGAACCGTATTGTGCAAGAAATGGTATGTAGACCCCGTATTTACATATCTGCCACTGTGCAGGAGAATCTGTATAGGTGTTCGAGTGTTCGAACCGTAATGCGCAAAAATGGTATGTAAACCCCGGATTTACATATCTGCCACTGTGGACCAGAATCCGTATAGGTGTTCGAGTGTTCGAACCGTAATGCGCAAGAAATGGTTTGGAAACCCCGTATTTACATATCTGCCACTCTGCAGGAGAATCCGTATAGGTGTTCGAGTGTTCGAACCGTAATGCGCAAGAAATGGTATGTAAACCCCGTATTTACATATCTGCCACTGTGCAGGAGAATCCGTATAGGTGTTCGAGTGTTCGAACCGTAATGCGCAAGAAATGGTTTGTAAACCCCGTATTTACATATCAGCCACTGTGCAGGAGAATCCGTATAGGTGTTTGAGTGTTCGAACCGTATTGCGCAAGAAATGGTATGTAAACCCCGTATTTACATATCTGCCACTGTGCAGGAGAATCCGTATAGGTGTTCGATTGTTCGAACCGTAATGCGCAAGAAATGGTATGTAAACCCCGTATTTACATATCTGCCACTGTGCAGGAAAATCCGTATAGGTGTTCGAGTGTTCGAACCGTATTGCGCAAGAAATGGTTTGTAGACCCCGTATTTACATATCTGGCACTGTGCAGGAGAATCCGTACAGGTGTTCGAGTGTTCGAACCGTAATGCGCAAAAATGGTATGTAAACCCCGTATTTATATATCTGCCATTGTGCAGGAGAATCCGTATAGGTGTTCGAGTGTTCGAACCGTATTGCGCAAGAAATGGTATGTAAACCCTGAATTTACATATCTGCCACTGTGCAGGAGAATCCGTATAGGTGTTCGTGTGTTCGAACCGTATTGCGCAAGAAATGGTATGTAAACCCCGTATTTACATATCTGCCACTGTGCAGGAGAATCCGTATAGGTGTTCGAGTGTTCGAACCGTAATGCGCAAGAAATGGTATGTAAACCCCGTATTTACATATCTGCCACTGTGCAGGAGAATCCGTATAGGTGTTCGAGTGTTCGAACCGTATTGCGCAAGAAATGGTTTGTAGACCCCGTATTTACATATCTGGCACTGTGCAGGAGAATCCGTATAGGTGTTCGAGTGTTCGAACCGTATTGCGCAAGAAATGGTATGTAAACCCCGTATTTACATATCTGCCACTGTGTAGGAGAATCTGTATAGGTGTTCGAGTGTTCGAACCGTAATGCGTAAGAAATGGTATGTAAACCCCGTATTTACATATCTGCCACTGTCCAGGAGAATCCGTATAGGTGTTCGAGTGTTCGAACCGTATTCCCCAAGAAATGGTTTGTAAACCCCGTATTTACATATCTGCCACTGTGCAGGAGAATCCGTATAGGTGTTCGAGTGTTCGAACCGTATTGCCCAATAAATGGTTTGTAAACGCCGTATTTACATATCTGCCACTGTGCAGGAGAATCCGTATAGGTGTTCGAGTGTTCGAACCGTAATGCGCAAGAAATGGTATGTAAACCCCGTATTTACATATCTGCCACTGTGCAGGAGAATCCGTATAGGTGTTCGAGTGTTCGAACCGTATCGCGTAAGAAATGGTTTGTAAACCCCGTATTTACATATCTGCCACTGTGCAGGAGAATCCGTATAGGTGTTCGAGTGTTCGAACCGTATTGTGCAAGAAAAGGTATGTAGACCCCGTATTTACATATCTGCCACTGTGCAGGAGAATCTGTATAGGTGTTCGAGTGTTCGAACCGTAATGCGCAAAAATGGTATGTAAACCCCGTATTTACATATCTGCCACTGTGGACCAGAATCCGTATAGGTGTTCGAGTGTTCGAACCGTAATGCGCAAGAAATGGTTCGGAAACCCCGTATTTACATATCTGCCACTCTGCAGGAGAATCCGTATAGGTGTTCGAGTGTTCGAACCGTAATGCGCAAGAAATGGTATCTAAACCCCGTATTTACAATCTGCCATTGTGCAGGAGAATCCGTATAGGTGTTCGAGTGTTCGATCCGTATTGCGCAAGAAATGGTATGTAAACCCCGTATTTACATATCTGCCACTGTGCAGGAGAATCCGTATAGGTGTTCGAGTGTTCGAACCGTAATGCGCAAGAAATGGTATGTAAACCCTGTATTTACATATCTGCCACTGTGCAGGAGAATCCGTATAGGTGTTCGAGTGTTCGAACCGTATTGCGCAAGAAATGGGTTGTAAACCCCGTATTTAAATATCTGCCACTGTGTAGGAGAATCCGTATAGGTGTTCGGGTGTTCGAACCGTAATGCGCAAGAAATGGTACGAAAACCCCGTATTTACATATCTGCCACTGTGCAGGAGAATCCGTATAGGCGTTCGAGTGTTCGAACCGTAATGCGCAAGAAATGGTATGTAAACCCCGTATTTACATATCAGCCACTGTGCAGGAGAATCCGTATAGGTGTTCGAGTGTTCGAACCGTATTGCGCAAGAAATGGTATGTAAACCCCGTATTTACATATCTGCCACTGTGCAGGAGAATCCGTATAGGCGTTCGAGTGTTCGAACCGTAATGCGCAAGAAATGGTATGTATACCCCGTATTTAGATATCAGCCACTGTGCAGGAGAATCCGTATAGGTGTTCGAGTGTTCGAACCGTATTGCCCAAGAAATAATATGTAAACCCCGTATTTACATATCTAGCACTGTGCAGGAGAATCCGTATAGGTGTTCGAGTGTTCGAACCGTATCGCGCAAGAAATGGTTTGTAAATCCCGTATTTACATATCTGCCACTGTGCAGGAGAATCCGTATAGGTGTTCGAGTGTTCGAACCGTATTGCGCAAGAATTGGTATGTAAACCCCGTATTTACATATCTGCCACTGTGCAGGAGAATCCGTATAGGTGTTCGAGTGTTCGAACCGTATTGCGCAAGAAAAGGTATGTAAACGCCGTATTTACATATCTGCCACTGTGCAGGAGAATCCGTATAGGTGTTCGAGTGTTCGAACCGTAATGCGCAAAAATGGTATGTAAACCCCGTATTTATATCTCTGCCATTATGCAGGAGAATTCGTATAGGTGTTCGAGTGTTCGAACCGTATTGCGCAAGAAATGGTATGTAAACCCCGTATTTACATATCTGCCTCTGTGCAGGAGAATCCGTATAGGTGTTCGAGTGTTCGAACCGTAATGCGCAAGAAATGGTATGTAAACCCCGTATTTACATATCTGCCACTGTGCAGGAGAATCGGTATAGGTGTTCCAGTGTTCGAACCGTATTGCGCGAGAAATGGTTTGTAGACCCCGTATTTACATATCTGTCACTGTGCAGGAGAATCCGTATAGGTGTTCGAGTGTTCGAACCGTATTGTGCAAGAATTGGTATGTAAACCCTGTATTTACATATCTGCCACTGTGCAGGAGAATCCGTATAGGTGTTCGAGTGTTCGAACCGTAATGCGCAAGAAATGGTATGTAAACCCCGTATTTTCATATCTGCCACTGTGCAGGAGAATACGTATAGGTGTTCGAGTGTTCGAACCGTATTGCGCAAGAAATGGTTTGTAAACCCCGTATTTACATATCTGCCACTGTGCAGGAGAATCCGTATAGGTGTTCGAACCATATTGCGCAAGAAATGGTATGTAAACCCCGTATTTACATATCTGCCACTGTGCAGGAGAATCCGTATAGGAATTCGAGTGTTCGAACCGTATTGCGCAAGAATTGGTATGTAAACCCCGTATTTACATATCTGCCACTGTGCAGGAGAATCCGAATTGGTGTTCGAGTGTTCGAACCGTATTGCGCAAGAAATGGTATGTAAACCCCGTATTTACATATCTGCCACTGTGCAGGAGAATCCGTATAGGTGTTCGAGTGTTCGAACCGTATTGCGCAAGAATTGGTATGTGAACCCCGTATTTACATATCAGCCACTGTGCAGGAGAATCCGTATAGGTGTTCGAGTGTTCGAACCGTATTGCGCAAGAAATGGTATGTAAACCCCGAATTTACATATCTGCCACTGTGCAGGAGAATCCGTATAGGTGTTCGAGTGTTCGAACCGTCTTGCGCAAGAAATCGTATGTAAACCCCGTATTTACATATCTGCCACTGTGCAGGAGAATCCGTATAGGTGTTCGAGTGTTCGAACCGTAATGCGCAAGAAATGGTATGTAAACCCCGTATTTACATATCTGCCACTGTGCAGTAGAATCCGTATAGGTGTTCGAGTGTTCGAACCGTATTGCGCAAGAAATGGTTTGTAGACCCCGTATTTACATATCTGCCACTTTGCAGGAGAATCCGTATAGGTGTTCGAGTGTTCGAACCGTATTGCGCAAGAAATGGTATGTAAACCCCGTATTTACATATCTGCCACTGTGCAGGAGAATCCGTATAGGTGTTCGAGTGTTCGAACCGTAATGCGCAAGAAATGGTATGTAAATCCCGTATTTACATATCTGCCACTGTGCAGGAGAATCCGTATAGGTGTTCGAGTGTTGGAACCGAATTGCGCAAGAAATGGTTTGTAAACCCCGTATTTACATATCTGCCACTGTGCAGAAGAATTCGTATAGGTGTTCGAACCGTATTGCGCAAGAAATGGTATGTAAACCCCGTATTTACATATCTGCCACTGTGCAGGAGAATCCGTATAGATTTTTGAATGTGCGAACCGTATTGCGCAAGAATTGGTATGTAAACCCCGTATTTACATATCTGCCACTGTGCAGGAGAATCCGTATAGGTGTTCGAGTGTTCGAACCGTATTGCGCAAGAAATGGTATGTAAACCTCGTATTTACATATCTGCCACTGTGCAGGAGAATCCGTATAGGTGTTCGAGTGTTCGAACCGTATTGCGCAAGAAATGGTTTGTAAACCCCGTATTTACATATCTGCCACTGCGCAGGAGAATCCGTATAGGTGTTCGAACCGTAGTGCGCAAGAAGTGGTATGTAGACCCCGTATTTACATATCTGCTACTGTGCAGGAGAATTCGTATTGGTGTACGAGTGTTCGAACCGTATTGCGCAAGAAATGGTATGTAAACCCCGTATTTACTTATCTGCCACTGTGCAGGAGAATCCGTATAGGTGTTCGAGTGTTCGAACCGTAATGCGCAAGAAATGGTATGTAAACCCTATATTTACATATCTGCCACTGTGCTGGAGAATCCGTATAGGTGTTCGAGTGCTCGAACCGTATTGCCCAAGAAATGGTTTGTAAACGCCGTATTTACATATCTGCCACTGTGCAGGTGAATCCGTATAGGTGTTCGAGTGTCCGAACCGTAATGCGCAAGAAATGGTATGTAAACCCCGTATTTACATATTTGGCACTGTGCAGGAGAATCCGTATAGGTGTTCGAGAGTTCGAACCGTATTGCGCAAGAAATGGTTTGTAAACCCCGTATTTACATATCTGCCACTGTGCAGGAGAATCCGTATAGGTGTTCGAGTGTTCGAACCGTATTGCGCAAGAAATGGTATGTAAACCCCGTATTTACATATCTGCCACTGTGGAGGAGAATCCGTATAGGTGTTCGAACCGTATTGCGCAAGAAATGGTATGTAAACCCCGTATTTACATATCTGCCACTGTGCAGGAGAATCCGTATAGGTGTTCGAGTGTTCGAACCGTAATGCGCAAGAAATGGTATGTAAACCCCGTATTTACATATCTGCCACTGTGCAGGAGAATCTCTATAGGTGTTCGATTGTTCGAACCGTATAGCGTAAGAAATGGTTTGTAAACCCCGTATTTACATATCTGCCACTGTGCTGGAGAATCCGTACAGGTGTTCGAACCGTATTGCGCAAGAAATGGTATGTAAACCCCGTATTTACATATCTGTCACTGTGCAGGAGAATCCGTATAGGTGTTAGAGTGTTCGAACCGTAATGCGCAAGAAATGGTTCGGAAACCCCGTATTTACATATCTGCCACTCTGCAGGAGAATCCGTATAGGTGTTCGAGTGTTCGAACCGTAATGCGCAAGAAATGGTATCTAAACCCCGTATTTACAATCTGCCATTGTGCAGGAGAATCCGTATAGGTGTTCGAGTGTTCCAACCGTATTGCGCAAGAAATGGTATGTAAACCCCGTATTTACATATCTGCCACTGTGCAGGAGAATCCGTATAGGTGTTCGAGTGTTCGAACCGTAATGCGCAAGAAATGGTATGTAAACCCCGTATTTACATATCTGCCACTGTGCAGTAGAATCCGTATAGGTGTTCGAGTGTTCGAACCGTATTGCGCAAGAAATGGTTTGTAGACCCCGTATTTACATATCTGCCACTTTGCAGGAGAATCCGTATAGGTGTTCGAGTGTTCGAACCGTATTGCGCAAGAAATGGTATGTAAACCCCGTATTTACATATCTGCCACTGTGCAGGAGAATCCGTATAGGTGTTCGAGTGTTCGAACCGTAATGCGCAAGAAATGGTATGTAAATCCCGTATTTACATATCTGCCACTGTGCAGGAGAATCCGTATAGGTGTTCGAGTGTTGGAACCGAATTGCGCAAGAAATGGTTTGTAAACCCCGTATTTACATATCTGCCACTGTGCAGAAGAATTCGTATAGGTGTTCGAACCGTATTGCGCAAGAAATGGTATGTAAACCCCGTATTTACATATCTGCCACTGTGCAGGAGAATCCGTATAGATTTTTGAATGTTCGAACCGTATTGCGCAAGAATTGGTATGTAAACCCCGTATTTACATATCTGCCACTGTGCAGGAGAATCCGTATAGGTGTTCGAGTGTTCGAACCGTATTGCGCAAGAAATGGTATGTAAACCTCGTATTTACATATCTGCCACTGTGCAGGAGAATCCGTATAGGTGTTCGAGTGTTCGAACCGTATTGCGCAAGAAATGGTTTGTAAACCCCGTATTTACATATCTGCCACTGCGCAGGAGAATCCGTATAGGTGTTCGAACCGTAGTGCGCAAGAAGTGGTATGTAGACCCCGTATTTACATATCTGCTACTGTGCAGGAGAATTCGTATTGGTGTACGAGTGTTCGAACCGTATTGCGCAAGAAATGGTATGTAAACCCCGTATTTACTTATCTGCCACTGTGCAGGAGAATCCGTATAGGTGTTCGAGTGTTCGAACCGTAATGCGCAAGAAATGGTATGTAAACCCTATATTTACATATCTGCCACTGTGCTGGAGAATCTGTATAGGTGTTCGAGTGCTCGAACCGTATTGCCCAAGAAATGGTTTGTAAACGCCGTATTTACATATCTGCCACTGTGCAGGTGAATCCGTATAGGTGTTCGAGTGTCCGAACCGTAATGCGCAAGAAATGGTATGTAAACCCCGTATTTACATATTTGGCACTGTGCAGGAGAATCCGTATAGGTGTTCGAGAGTTCGAACCGTATTGCGCAAGAAATGGTTTGTAAACCCCGTATTTACATATCTGCCACTGTGCAGGAGAATCCGTATAGGTGTTCGAGTGTTCGAACCGTATTGCGCAAGAAATGGTATGTAAACCCCGTATTTACATATCTGCCACTGTGGAGGAGAATCCGTATAGGTGTTCGAACCGTATTGCGCAAGAAATGGTATGTAAACCCCGTATTTACATATCTGCCACTGTGCAGGAGAATCCGTATAGGTGTTCGAGTGTTCGAACCGTAATGCGCAAGAAATGGTATGTAAACCCCGTATTTACATATCTGCCACTGTGCAGGAGAATCTCTATAGGTGTTCGATTGTTCGAACCGTATAGCGTAAGAAATGGTTTGTAAACCCCGTATTTACATATCTGCCACTGTGCAGGAGAATCCGTACAGGTGTTCGAACCGTATTGCGCAAGAAATGGTATGTAAACCCCGTATTTACATATCGGTCACTGTGCAGGAGAATCCGTATAGGTGTTAGAGTGTTCGAACCGTAATGCGCAAGAAATGGTTCGGAAACCCCGTATTTACATATCTGCCACTCTGCAGGAGAATCCGTATAGGTGTTCGAGTGTTCGAACCGTAATGCGCAAGAAATGGTATCTAAACCCCGTATTTACAATCTGCCATTGTGCAGGAGAATCCGTATAGGTGTTCGAGTGTTCCAACCGTATTGCGCAAGAAATGGTATGTAAACCCCGTATTTACATATCTGCCACTGTGCAGGAGAATCCGTATAGGTGTTCGAGTGTTCGAACCGTAATGCGCAAGAAATGGTATGTAAACCCTGTATTTACATATCTGCCACTGTGCAGGAGAATCCGTATAGGTGTTCGAGTGTTCGAACCGTATTGCGCAAGAAATGGGTTGTAAACCCCGTATTTAAATATCTGCCACTGTGTAGGAGAATCCGTATAGGTGTTCGGGTGTTCGAACCGTAATGCGCAAGAAACGGTACGAAAACCCCGTATTTACATATCTGCCACTGTGCAGGAGAATCCGTATAGGCGTTCGAGTGTTCGAACCGTAATGCGCAAGAAATGGTATGTAAACCCCGTATTTACATATCAGCCACTGTGCAGGAGAATCCGTATAGGTGTTCGAGTGTTCGAACCGTATTGCGCAAGAAATGGTATGTAAACCCCGTATTTTCATATCTGCCACTGTGCAGGAGAATCCGTATAGGCGTTCGAGTGTTCGAACCGTAATGCGCAAGAAATGGTATGTATACCCCGTATTTACATATCAGCCACTGTGCAGGAGAATCCGTATAGGTGTTCGAGTGTTCGAACCGTATTGCCCAAGAAATGATATGTAAACCCCGTATTTACATATCTAGCACTGTGCAGGAGAATCCGTATAGGTGTTCGAGTGTTCGAACCGTATCGCGCAAGAAATGGTTTGTAAATCCCGTATTTACATATCTGCCACTGTGCAGGAGAATCCGTATAGGTGTTCGAGTGTTCGAACCGTATTGCGCAAGAATTGGTATGTAAACCCCGTATTTACATATCTGCCACTGTGCAGGAGAATCCGTATAGGTGTTCGAGTGTTCGAACCGTATTGCGCAAGAATTGGTATGTGAACCCCGTATTTACATATCAGCCACTGTGCAGGAGAATCCGTATAGGTGTTCGAGTGTTCGAACCGTATTGTGCAAGAAATGGTATGTAAACCCCGAATTTACATATCTGCCACTGTGCAGGAGAATCCGTATAGGTGTTCGAGTGTTCGAACCGTCTTGCGCAAGAAATGGTATGTAAACCCCGTATTTACATATCTGCCACTGTGCAGTAGAATCCGTATAGGTGTTCGAGTGTTCGAACCGTATTGCGCAAGAAATGGTTTGTAGACCCCGTATTTACATATCTGCCACTTTGCAGGAGAATCCGTATAGGTGTTCGAGTGTTCGAACCGTATTGCGCAAGAAATGGTATGTAAACCCCGTATTTACATATCTGCCACTGTGCAGGAGAATCCGTATAGGTGTTCGAGTGTTCGAACCGTAATGCGCAAGAAATGGTATGTAAATCCCGTATTTACATATCTGCCACTGTGCAGGAGAATCCGTATAGGTGTTCGAGTGTTGGAACCGAATTGCGCAAGAAATGGTTTGTAAACCCCGTATTTACATATCTGCTACTGTGCAGAAGAATTCGTATAGGTGTTCGAACCGTATTGCGCAAGAAATGGTATGTAAACCCCGTATTTACATATCTGCCACTGTGCAGGAGAATCCGTATAGATTTTTGAATGTTCGAACCGTATTGCGCAAGAATTGGTATGTAAACCCCGTATTTACATATCTGCCACTGTGCAGGAGAATCCGTATAGGTGTTCGAGTGTTCGAACCGTATTGCGCAAGAAATGGTATGTAAACCCCGTATTTACATATCTGCCACTGTGCAGGAGAATCCGTATAGGTGTTCGAGTGTTCGAACCGTAATGCGCAAGAAATGGTATGTAAATCCCGTATTTACATATCTGCCACTGTGCAGGAGAATCCGTATAGGTGTTCGAGTGTTGGAACCGAATTGCGCAAGAAATGGTATGTAAACCCCGTATTTACATATCTGCCACTGTGCAGGAGAATCCGTATAGGTGTTCGAGTGTTCGAACCGTAATGCGCAAGAAATGGTATGTAAACCCTGTATTTACATATCTGCCACTGTGCAGGAGAATCCGTATAGGTGTTCGAGTGTTCGAACCGTATTGCGCAAGAAATGGGTTGTAAACCCCGTATTTAAATATCTGCCACTGTGTAGGGGAATCCGTATAGGTGTTCGGGTGTTCGAACCGTAATGCGCAAGAAATGGTACGAAAACCCCGTATTTACATATCTGCCACTGTGCAGGAGAATCCGTATAGGCGTTCGAGTGTTCGAACCGTAATGCGCAAGAAATGGTATGTAAACCCCGTATTTACATATCAGCCACTGTGCAGGAGAATCCGTATAGGTGTTCGAGTGTTCGAACCATATTGCGCAAGAAATGGTATGTAAACCCCGTATTTACATATCTGCCACTGTGCAGGAGAATCCGTATAGGCATTCGAGTGTTCGAACCGTAATGCGCAAGAAATGGTATGTATACCCCGTATTTACATATCAGCCACTGTGCAGGAGAATCCGTATAGGTGTTCGAGTGTTCGAACCGTATTGCCCAAGAAATGATATGTAAACCCCGTATTTACATATCTAGCACTGTGCAGGAGAATCCGTATAGGTGTTCGAGTGTTCGAACCGTATCGCGCAAGAAATGGTTTGTAAATCCCGTATTTACATATCTGCCACTGTGCAGGAGAATCCGTATAGGTGTTCGAGTGTTCGAACCGTATTGCGCAAGAATTGGTATGTAAACCCCGTATTTACATATCTGCCACTGTGCAGGAGAATCCGTATAGGTGTTCGAGTGTTCGAACCGTATTGCGCAAGAAATGGTATGTAAACGCCGTATTTACATATCTGCCACTGTGCAGGAGAATCCGTATAGGTGTTCGAGTGTTCGAACCGTAATGCGCAAAAATGGTATGTAAACCCCGTATTTATATATCTGCCATTATGCAGGAGAATTCGTATAGGTGTTCGAGTGTTCGAACCGTATTGCGCAAGAAATGGTATGTAAACCCCGTATTTACATATCTGCCTCTGTGCAGTAGAATCCGTATAGGTGTTCGAGTGTTCGAACCGTAATGCGCAAGAAATGGTATGTAAACCCCGTATTTACATATCTGCCACTGTGCAGGAGAATCGGTATAGGTGTTCGAGTGTTCGAACCGTATTGCGCGAGAAATGGTTTGTAGACCCCGTATTTACATATCTGTCACTGTGCAGGAGAATCCGTATAGGTGTTCGAGTGTTCGAACCGTATTGTGCAAGAATTGGTATGTAAACCCTGTATTTACATATCTGCCACTGTGCAGGAGAATCCGTATAGGTGTTCGAGTGTTCGAACCGTAATGCGCAAGAAATGGTATGTAAACCCCGTATTTTCATATCTGCCACTGTGCAGGAGAATACGTATAGGTGTTCGAGTGTTCGAACCGTATTGCGCAAGAAATGGTTTGTAAACCCCGTATTTACATATCTGCCACTGTGCAGGAGAATCCGTATAGGTGTTCGAACCATATTGCGCAAGAAATGGTATGTAAACCCCGTATTTACATATCTGCCACTGTGCAGGAGAATCCGTATAGGAATTCGAGTGTTCGAACCGTATTGCGCAAGAATTGGTATGTAAACCCCGTATTTACATATCTGCCACTATGCAGGAGAATCCGAATTGGTGTTCGAGTGTTCGAACCGTATTGCGCAAGAAATGGTATGTAAACCCCGTATTTACATATCTGCCACTGTGCAGGAGAATCCGTATAGGTGTTCGAGTGTTCGAACCGTAATGCGCAAGAAATGGTATGTAAACCCCGTATTTTCATATCTGCCACTGTGCAGGAGAATACGTATAGGTGTTCGAGTGTTCGAACCGTATTGCGCAAGAAATGGTTTGTAAACCCCGTATTTACATATCTGCCACTGTGCAGGAGAATCCGTATCGGTGTTCGAACCATATTGCGCAAGAAATGGTATGTAAACCCCGTATTTACATATCTGCCACTGTGCAGGAGAATCCGTATAGGAATTCGAGTGTTCGAACCGTATTGCGCAAGAATTGGTATGTAAACCCCGTATTTACATATCTGCCACTGTGCAGGAGAATCCGAATTGGTGTTCGAGTGTTCGAACCGTATTGCGCAAGAAATGGTATGTAAACCCCGTATTTACATATATGCCACTGTGCAGGAGAATCCGTATAGGTGTTCGAGTGTTCGAACCGTATTGCGCAAGAATTGGTATGTGAACCCCGTATTTACATATCAGCCACTGTGCAGGAGAATCCGTATAGGTGTTCGAGTGTTCGAACCGTATTGTGCAAGAAATGGTATGTAAACCCCGAATTTACATATCTGCCACTGTGCAGGAGAATCCGTATAGGTGTTCGAGTGTTCGAACCGTCTTGCGCAAGAAATGGTATGTAAACCCCGTATTTACATATCTGCCACTGTGCAGTAGAATCCGTATAGGTGTTCGAGTGTTCGAACCGTATTGCGCAAGAAATGGTTTGTAGACCCCGTATTTACATATCTGCCACTTTGCAGGAGAATCCGTATAGGTGTTCGAGTGTTCGAACCGTATTGCGCAAGAAATGGTATGTAAACCCCGTATTTACATATCTGCCACTGTGCAGGAGAATCCGTATAGGTGTTCGAGTGTTCGAACCGTAATGCACAAGAAATGGTATGTAAATCCCGTATTTACATATCTGCCACTGTGCAGGAGAATCCGTATAGGTGTTCGAGTGTTGGAACCGAATTGCGCAAGAAATGGTTTGTAAACCCCGTATTTACATATCTGCCACTGTGCAGAAGAATTCGTATAGGTGTTCGAACCGTATTGCGCAAGAAATGGTATGTAAACCCCGTATTTACATATCTGCCACTGTGCAGGAGAATCCGTATAGATTTTTGAATGTTCGAACCGTATTGCGCAAGAATTGGTATGTAAACCCCGTATTTACATATCTGCCACTGTGCAGGAGAATCCGTATAGGTGTTCGAGTGTTCGAACCGTATTGCGCAAGAAATGGTATGTAAACCCCGTATTTACATATCTGCCACTGTGCAGGAGAATCCGTATAGGTGTTCGAGTGTTCGAACCGTAATGCGCAAGAAATGGTATGTAAATCCCGTATTTACATATCTGCCACTGTGCAGGAGAATCCGTATAGGTGTTCGAGTGTTGGAACCGAATTGCGCAAGAAATGGTATGTAAACCCCGTATTTACATATCTGCCACTGTGCAGGAGAATCCGTATAGGTGTTCGAGTGTTCGAACCGTAATGCGCAAGAAATGGTATGTAAACCCTGTATTTACATATCTGCCACTGTGCAGGAGAATCCGTATAGGTGTTCGAGTGTTCGAACCGTATTGCGCAAGAAATGGGTTGTAAACCCCGTATTTAAATATCTGCCACTGTGTAGGGGAATCCGTATAGGTGTTCGGGTGTTCGAACCGTAATGCGCAAGAAATGGTACGAAAACCCCGTATTTACATATCTGCCACTGTGCAGGAGAATCCGTATAGGCGTTCGAGTGTTCGAACCGTAATGCGCAAGAAATGGTATGTAAACCCCGTATTTACATATCAGCCACTGTGCAGGAGAATCCGTATAGGTGTTCGAGTGTTCGAACCATATTGCGCAAGAAATGGTATGTAAACCCCGTATTTACATATCTGCCACTGTGCAGGAGAATCCGTATAGGCATTCGAGTGTTCGAACCGTAATGCGCAAGAAATGGTATGTATACCCCGTATTTACATATCAGCCACTGTGCAGGAGAATCCGTATAGGTGTTCGAGTGTTCGAACCGTATTGCCCAAGAAATGATATGTAAACCCCGTATTTACATATCTAGCACTGTGCAGGAGAATCCGTATAGGTGTTCGAGTGTTCGAACCGTATCGCGCAAGAAATGGTTTGTAAATCCCGTATTTACATATCTGCCACTGTGCAGGAGAATCCGTATAGGTGTTCGAGTGTTCGAACCGTATTGCGCAAGAATTGGTATGTAAACCCCGTATTTACATATCTGCCACTGTGCAGGAGAATCCGTATAGGTGTTCGAGTGTTCGAACCGTATTGCGCAAGAAATGGTATGTAAACGCCGTATTTACATATCTGCCACTGTGCAGGAGAATCCGTATAGGTGTTCGAGTGTTCGAACCGTAATGCGCAAAAATGGTATGTAAACCCCGTATTTATATATCTGCCATTATGCAGGAGAATTCGTATAGGTGTTCGAGTGTTCGAACCGTATTGCGCAAGAAATGGTATGTAAACCCCGTATTTACATATCTGCCTCTGTGCAGTAGAATCCGTATAGGTGTTCGAGTGTTCGAACCGTAATGCGCAAGAAATGGTATGTAAACCCCGTATTTACATATCTGCCACTGTGCAGGAGAATCGGTATAGGTGTTCGAGTGTTCGAACCGTATTGCGCGAGAAATGGTTTGTAGACCCCGTATTTACATATCTGTCACTGTGCAGGAGAATCCGTATAGGTGTTCGAGTGTTCGAACCGTATTGTGCAAGAATTGGTATGTAAACCCTGTATTTACATATCTGCCACTGTGCAGGAGAATCCGTATAGGTGTTCGAGTGTTCGAACCGTAATGCGCAAGAAATGGTATGTAAACCCCGTATTTTCATATCTGCCACTGTGCAGGAGAATACGTATAGGTGTTCGAGTGTTCGAACCGTATTGCGCAAGAAATGGTTTGTAAACCCCGTATTTACATATCTGCCACTGTGCAGGAGAATCCGTATAGGTGTTCGAACCATATTGCGCAAGAAATGGTATGTAAACCCCGTATTTACATATCTGCCACTGTGCAGGAGAATCCGTATAGGAATTCGAGTGTTCGAACCGTATTGCGCAAGAATTGGTATGTAAACCCCGTATTTACATATCTGCCACTATGCAGGAGAATCCGAATTGGTGTTCGAGTGTTCGAACCGTATTGCGCAAGAAATGGTATGTAAACCCCGTATTTACATATCTGCCACTGTGCAGGAGAATCCGTATAGGTGTTCGAGTGTTCGAACCGTATTGCGCAAGAATTGGTATGTGAACCCCGTGTTTACATATCAGCCACTGTGCAGGAGAATCCGTATAGGTGTTCGAGTGTTCGAACCGTATTGCGCAAGAAATGGTATGTAAACCCCGAATTTACATATCTGCCACTGTGCAGGAGAATCCGTATAGGTGTTCGAGTGTTCGAACCGTCTTGCGCAAGAAATGGTATGTAAACCCCGTATTTACATATCTGCCACTATGCAGGAGAATCCGTATAGGTGTTCGAGTGTTCGAACCGTAATGCGCAAGAAATGGTATGTAAACCCCGTATTTACATATCTGCCACTGTGCAGTAGAATCCGTATAGGTGTTCGAGTGTTCGAACCGTATTGCGCAAGAAATGGTTTGTAGACCCCGTATTTACATATCTGCCACTTTGCAGGAGAATCCGTATAGGTGTTCGAGTGTTCGAACCGTATTGCGCAAGAAATGGTATGTAAACCCCGTATTTACATATCTGCCACTGTGCAGGAGAATCCGTATAGGTGTTCGAGTGTTCGAACCGTAATGCGCAAGAAATGGTATGTAAATCCCGTATTTACATATCTGCCACTGTGCAGGAGAATCCGTATAGGTGTTCGAGTGTTGGAACCGAATTGCGCAAGAAATGGTTTGTAAACCCCGTATTTACATATCTGCCACTGTGCAGAAGAATTCGTATAGGTGTTCGAACCGTATTGCGCAAGAAATGGTATGTAAACCCCGTATTTACATATCTGCCACTGTGCAGGAGAATCCGTATAGATTTTTGAATGTTCGAACCGTATTGCGCAAGAATTGGTATGTAAACCCCGTATTTACATATCTGCCACTGTGCAGGAGAATCCGTATAGGTGTTCGAGTGTTCGAACCGTATTGCGCAAGAAATGGTATGTAAACCTCGTATTTACATATCTGCCACTGTGCAGGAGAATCCGTATAGGTGTTCGAGTGTTCGAACCGTATTGCGCAAGAAATGGTTTGTAAACCCCGTATTTACATATCTGCCACTGCGCAGGAGAATCCGTATAGGTGTTCGAACCGTAGTGCGCAAGAAGTGGTATGTACACCCCGTATTTACATATCTGCTACTGTGCAGGAGAATTCGTATTGGTGTACGAGTGTTCGAATCGTATTGCGCAAGAAATGGTATGTAAACCCCGTATTTACTTATCTGCCACTGTGCAGGAGAATCCGTATAGGTGTTCGAGTGTTCGAACCGTAATGCGCAAGAAATGGTATGTAAACCCTATATTTACATATCTGCCACTGTGCTGGAGAATCCGTATAGGTGTTCGAGTGCTCGAACCGTATTGCCCAAGAAATGGTTTGTAAACGCCGTATTTACATATCTGCCACTGTGCAGGTGAATCCGTATAGGTGTTCGAGTGTCCGAACCGTAATGCGCAAGAAATGGTATGTAAACCCCGTATTTACATATTTGGCACTGTGCAGGAGAATCCGTATAGGTGTTCGAGAGTTCGAACCGTATTGCGCAAGAAATGGTTTGTAAACCCCGTATTTACATATCTGCCACTGTGCAGGAGAATCCGTATAGGTGTTCGAGTGTTCGAACCGTATTGCGCAAGAAATGGTATGTAAACCCCGTATTTACATATCTGCCACTGTGGAGGAGAATCCGTATAGGTGTTCGAACCGTATTGCGCAAGAAATGGTATGTAAACCCCGTATTTACATATCTGCCACTGTGCAGGAGAATCCGTATAGGTGTTCGAGTGTTCGAACCGTAATGCGCAAGAAATGGTATGTAAACCCTGTATTTACATATCTGCCACTGTGCAGGAGAATCTCTATAGGTGTTCGAGTGTTCGAACCGTATAGCGCAAGAAATGGTTTGTAAACCCCGTATTTACATATCTGCCACTGTGCAGGAGAATCCGTACAGGTGTTCGAACCGTATTGCGCAAGAAATGGTATGTAAACCCCGTATTTACATATCTGTCACTGTGCAGGAGAATCCGTATAGGTGTTAGAGTGTTCGAACCGTATTGCGCAAGAATTGTTATGTAAACCCCGTATTTACATATCTGCCACTGTGCAGGAGAATCCGTATAGGTGTTCGAGTGTTCGAACCGTATTGCGCAAGAAATGGTATGTAAACCCCGTATTTACATATCTGCCACTGTGCAGGAGAATCCGTATAGGTGTTCGAGTGTTCGAACCGTATTGCGCAAGAATTGGTATGTAAACCCCGTATTTACATATCTGCCACTGTGCAGGAGAATCCGTATAGGTGTTCGAGTGTTCGAACCGTATTGCGCAAGAAATGGTATGTAAACCCCGTATTTACATATCTGCCACTGTGCAGGAGAATCCGTATAGGTGTTTGAGTGTTTGAACCGTATTGCGCAAGAAATGGTTTGTAAACCCCGTATTTACATATCTGCCACTGTGCAGGAGAATCCGTATAGGTGTTGGAACCCCGCAAGAAATGGTATGTAAACCCCGTATTTACATATCTGCTACTGTGCAGGAGAATCCGTATTGGTGTTCGAGTGTTCAAACCGTATTGCGCAAGAAATGGTATGTAAACCCCGTATTTACTTATCTGCCACTGTGCAGGAAGATCCGTATAGGTGTTCGAGTGTTCGAACCGTAATGCGCAAGAAATGGTATGTAAACCCCGTATTTACATATCTGCCACTGTGCAGGAGAATCCGTATAGGTGTTCGAGTGTTCGAACCGTATTGCCCAAGAAATGGTTTGTAAACGCCGTATTTACATATCTGCCACTGTGCAGGAGAATTCGTAGAGGTGTTCGAGTGTCCGAACTGTAATGTGCAAGAAATGGTATGTAAACCCCGTATTTACATATCTGGCACTGTGCAGGAGAATCCGTATAAGTGTTCGAGTGTTCGAACCGTATTGCGCAAGAAATGGTTTGTAAACCCCGTATTTACATATCTGCCACTGTGCAGGAGAATCCGTATAGGTTTTCGAGTGTTCGAACCGTATTGCGCAAGAAATGGTATGTAAACCCCGTATTTACATATCTGCCACTGTGGAGGAGAATCCGTATAGGTGTTCGAACCGTATTGCGCAAGAAATGGTATGTAAACCCCGTATTTACATATCGCCACTGTGCAGGAGAATCCGTTTAGGTGTTCGAGTGTTCGAACCGTAATGCGCAAGAAATGGTATGTAAACCCCGTATTTACATATCTGCCACTGTGCAGGAGAATCCCTATAGGTGTTCGAGTGGTCGAACCGTATTGCGCAAGAAATGGTTTGTAAACCCCGTATTTACAAATCTGCCACTGTACAGGAGAATCCGTATAGGTGTTCGAACCGTATTGCGCAAGAAATGGTATGTAAACCCCGTATTTACATATCTGCCACTGTGCAGGAGAATCCGTATAGGTGTTCGAGTGTTCGAACCGTATTGCGCAAGAATTGGTATGTAAACCCCGTATTTACATATCTGCCACTGTGCAGGAGAATCCGTATAGGTGTTCGAGTGTTCGAACCGTATTGCGCAAGAAATGGTATGTAAACCCCGTATTTACATATCTGCCACTGTGCAGGAGAATCCGTATAGGTGTTCGAGTGTTCGAACCGTATTGCGCAAGAATTGGTATGTAAACCCCGTATTTACATATCTGCCACTGTGCAGGAGAATCCGTATAGGTGTTCGAGTGTTCGAACCGTATTGCGCAAGAATTGGTATGTAAACCCCGTATTTACATATCTGCCACTGTGCAGGAGAATCCGTATAGGTGTTCGAGTGTTCGAACCGTATTGCGCAAGAAATGGTATGTAAACCCCGTATTTACATATCTACCACTGTGCAGGAGAATCCTTATAGGTGTTCGAGTGTTCGAACCGTAATTCGCCCGAAATGGTATGTAAAACCCGTATTTACATATCTGCCACTGTGCAGGAGTATCCGTATAGGTGTTCGAGTGTTCGAACCCTAATGCATGAGAAATAGTAAGTAAACGGCGTATTTACATATCTGCCACTGTGCAGGAGAATCCGTATAGGTGTTCGAGTGTTCGAACCGTAATGCGCAAGAAATGGTATGTAAACCGCGTATTTACATATCTGGCACTGTGCAGGAGAATTCGTATAGGTGTTCGAGTGTTCGAACCGTATCGCGCAAGAAATGGTTTGTAAACCCCGTATTTACATATCTGCTACTGTGCAGGAGAATCCGTATAGGTGTTCAAGTGTTCGAACCGTAATGCGCAAGAAATGGTACGGAAACCCCGTATTTACATATCTGCCACTGTGCAGGAGAATCCGTATAGGTGTTCGAGTGTTCGAACCGTATTGCGCAAGAAATGGTATGTAAACCCCGTATTTACATATCTGCCACTGTGCAGGATAATCCGTACAGGTGTTCGAGTGTTCGAACCGTAATGCGCAAGAAATGGTACGGAAACCCCGTATTTACATATCTGCCACTATGCAGGAGAATCCGTATAGGTGTTCGAGTGTTCGAACCGTAATGCGCAAGAAATGGTATGTAAACCCCGTATTTACATATCTGCCACTGTGCAGGAGAATCCGTATAGGTGTTCGAGTGTTCGAACCGTATTGCGCAAGAAATGGTATGTAAACCCCGTATTTACATATCTGCCACTGTGCAGGAGAATCCGTACTGGTGTTCGAGTGTTCGAACCGTATTGCGCAAGAAATGGTATGTAAACCTCGTATTTACAAATCTGCCACTGTGCAGGAGAATCCGTATAGGTGTTCGAGTGTTCGAACCGTATTGCGCAAGAAATGGTTTGTAAACCCCGTATTTACATATCCGCCACTGCGCAGGAGAATCCGTATAGGTGTTCGAACCGTAGTGCGTAAGAAGTGGTATGTAGACCCCGTATTTACATATCTGCTACTGTGCAGGAGAATCCGTATTGGTGTTCGAGTGTTCGAACCGTATTGCGTAAGAAATGGTATGTAAACCCCGTATTTACTTATCTGCCACTATGCAGGAGAATCCGTATAGGTGTTCGAGTGTTCGAACCGTAATGCGCAAGAAATGGTATGTAAACCCCATATTTACATATCTGCCACTGTGCAGGAGAATCCGTATAGGTGTTCGAGTGCTCGAACCGTATTGCCCAAGAAATGGTTTGTAAACGCCGTATTTACATATCTGCCACTGTGCAGGTGAATCCGTATAGGTGTTCGGGTGTCTGAACCGTAATGCGCAAGAAATGGTATGTAAACCCCGTATTTACATATTTGGCACTGTGCAGGAGAATCCGTATAGGTGTTCGAGAGTTCGAACCGTATTGCGCAAGAAATGGTTTGTAAACCCCGTATTTACATATCTGCCACTGTGCAGGAGAATCCGTATAGGTGTTCGAGTGTTCGAACCGTATTGCGCAAGAAATGGTATGTAAACCCCGTATTTACATATCTGCCACTGTGGAGGAGAATCCGTATAGGTGTTCGAACCGTATTGCGCAAGAAATGGTATGTAAACCCCGTATTTACATATCTGCCACTGTGCAGGAGAATCCGTATAGGTGTTCGAGTGTTCGAACCGTAATGCGCAAGAAATGGTATGTAAACCCCGTATTTACATATCTGCCACCGTGCAGGAGAATCTCTATAGGTGTTCGAGTGTTCGAACCGTATAGCGCAAGAAATCGTTTGTAAACCCCGTATTTACATATCTGCCACTGTGCAGGAGAATCCGTACAGGTGTTCGAACCGTCTTGCGCAAGAAGTGGTATGTAAACCCCGTATTTACATATCTGTCACTGTGCAGGAGAATCCGTATAGGTGTTAGAGTGTTCGAACCGTATTGCGCAAGAATTGTTATGTAAACCCCGTATTTACATATCTGCCACTGTGCAGGAGAATCCGTATAGGTGTTCGAGTGTTCGAACCGTATTGCGCAAGAAATGGTATGTAAACCCCGTATTTACATATCTGCCACTGTGCAGGAGAATCCGTATAGGTGTTCGAGTGTTCGACCCGTATTGCGCAAGAATTGGTATGTAAACCCCGTATTTACATATCTGCCACTGTGCAGGAGAATCCGTATAGGTGTTCGAGTGTTCGAACCGTATTGCGCAAGAAATGGTATGTAAACCCCATATTTACATATCTGCCACTGTGCAGGAGAATCCGTATAGGTGTTCGAGTGTTTGAACCGTATTGCGCAAGAAATGGTTTGTAAACCCCGTATTTACATATCTGCCACTGTGCAGGAGAATCCGTATAGGTGTTGGAACCGTATTGCGCAAGAAATGGTATGTAAACCCCGTATTTACATATCTGCTACTGTGCAGGAGAATCCGTATTGGTGTTCGAGTGTTCAAACCGTATTGCGCAAGAAATGGTATGTAAACCCCGTATTTACTTATCTGCCACTGTGCAGGAGAATCCGTATAGGTGTTCGAGTGTTCGAACCGTAATGCGCAAGAAATGGTATGTAAACCCCGTATTTACATATCTGCCACTGTGCAGGAGAATCCGTATAGGTGTTCTAGTGTTCGAAGCGTATTGCCCAAGAAATGGTTTGTAAACGCCGTATTTACATATCTGCCACTGTGCAGGAGAATTCGTAGAGGTGTTCGAGTGTCCGAACCGTAATGCGCAAGAAATGGTATGTAAACCCCGTATTTACATATCTGGCACTGTGCAGGAGAATCCGTATAAGTGTTCGAGTGTTCGAACCGTATTGCGCAAGAAATGGTTTGTAAACCCCGTATTTACATATCTGCCACTGTGCAGGAGAATCCGTATAGGTTTTCGAGTGTTCGAACCGTATTGCGCAAGAAATGGTATATAAACCCCGTATTTACATATCTGCCACTGTGGAGGAGAATCCGTATAGGTGTTCGAACCGTATTGCGCAAGAAATGGTATGTAAACCCCGTATTTACATATCTGCCACTGTGCAGGAGAATCCGTATAGGTGTTCGAGTGTTCGAACCGTATTGCGCAAGAATTGGTATGTAAACCCCGTATTTACATATCTGCCACTGTGCAGGAGAATCCGTATAGGTGTTCTAGTGTTCGAACCGTATTGCGCAAGAAATGGTATGTAAACCCCGTATTTACATATCTGCCACTGTGCAGGAGAATCCGTATAGGTGTTCGAGTGTTCGAACCGTATTGCGCAAGAATTGGTATGTAAACCCCGTATTTATATATCTGCCACTGTGCAGGAGAATCCGTATAGGTGTTCGAGTGTTCGAACCGTATTGCGCAAGAATTGGTATGTAAACCCCGTATTTACATATCTGCCACTGTGCAGGAGAATCCGTATAGGTGTTCGAGTGTTCGAACCGTATTGCGCAAGAAATGGTATGTAAACCCCGTATTTACATATCTACCACTGTGCAGGAGAATCTTTATAGGTGTTCGAGTGTTCGAATCGTAATTCGCCCGAAATGGTATGTAAAACCCGTATTTACATATCTGCCACTGTGCAGGAGTATCCGTATAGGTGTTCGAGTGTTCGAACCCTAATGCATGAGAAATGGTAAGTAAACGGCGTATTTACATATCTGCCACTATGCAGGAGAATCCGTATAGGTGTTCGAGTGTTCGAACCGTAATGCGCAAGAAATGGTATGTAAACCGCGTATTTACATATCTGGCACTGTGCAGGAGAATCCGTATAGGTGTTCGAGTGTTCGAACCGTATCGCGCAAGAAATGGTTTGTAAACCCCGTATTTACATATCTGCCACTGTGCAGGAGAATCCGTATAGGTGTTCGAGTGTTCGAACCGTATTGCGCAAGAAATGGTATGTAAACCCCGTATTTACATATCTGCCACTGTGGAGGAGAATCCGTATAGGTGTTCGAACCGTATTGCGCAAGAAATGGTATGTAAACCCCGTATTTACATATCTGCCACTGTGCAGGAGAATCCGTATAGGCGTTCGAGTGTTCGAACCGTAATGCGCAAGAAATGGTATGTAAACCCCGTATTTACATATCTGCCACTGTGCAGGTGAATCTCTATCGGTGTTCGAGTGTTCGAACCGTATTGCGCAAGAAATGGTTTGTAAACCCCGTATTTACATATCTGCCACTGTGCAGGAGAATCCGTACAGGTGTTCGAACCGTATTGCGCAAGAAATGGTATGTAAACCCCGTATTTACATATCTGTCACTGTGCAGGAGAATCCGTATAGGTGTTAGAGTGTTCGAACCGTATTGCGCAAGAATTGTTATGTAAACCCCGTATTTACATATCTGCCACTGTGCAGGAGCATCCGTATAGGTGTTCGAGTGTTCGAACCGTATTGCGCAAGAAATGGTATGTAAACCCCGTATTTACATATCTGCCACTGTGCAGGAGAATCCGTATAGGTGTTCGAGTGTTCGAACCGTATTGCGCAAGAATTGGTATGTAAACCCCGTATTTACATATCTGCCACTGTGCAGGAGAACCGTATAGGTGTTCGAGTCTTCGAACCGTATTGCGCAAGAAATGGTATGTAAACCCCGTATTTACATGTTTGCCACTGTGCAGGAGAATCCGTATAGGTGTTCGAGTGTTTGAACCGTATTGCGCAAGAAATGGTTTGTAAACCCCATATTTACATATCTGCCACTGTGCAGGAGAATCCGTATAGGTGTTGGAACCGTATTGCGCAAGAAATGGTATGTAAACCCCGTATTTACATATCTGCTACTGTGCAGGAGAATCCGTATTGGTGTTCGAGTGTTCAAACCGTATTGCGCAAGAAATGGTATGTAAACCCCGTATTTACTTATCTGCCACTGTGCAGGAGAATCCGTATAGGTGTTCGAGTGTTCGAACCGTAATGCGCAAGAAATGGTATGTAAACCCCGTATTTACATATCTACCACTGTGCAGGAGAATCCGTATAGGTGTTCGAGTGTTCGAACCGTATTGCCCAAGAAATGGTTTGTAAACGCCGTATTTACATATCTGCCACTGTGCAGGAGAATTCGTAGAGGTGTTCGAGTGTCCGAACCGTAATGCGCAAGAAATGGTATGTAAACCCCGTATTTACATATCTGGCACTGTGCAGGAGAATCCGTATAAGTGTTCGAGTGTTCGAACCGTATTGCGCAAGAAATGGTTTGTAAACCCCGTATTTACATATCTGCCACTGTGCAGGAGAATCCGTATAGGTGTTCGAGTGTTCGAACCGTATTGCGCAAGAAATGGTATGTAAACCCCGTATTTACATATCTGCCACTGTGGAGGAGAATCCGTATAGGTGTTCGAACCGTATTGCGCAAGAAATGGTATGTAAACCCCGTATTTACATATCGCCACTGTGCAGGAGAATCCGTTTAGGTGTTCGAGTGTTCGAACCGTAATGCGCAAGAAATGGTATGTAAACCCCGTATTTACATATCTGCCACTGTGCAGGAGAATCCCTATAGGTGTTCGAGTGTTCGAACCGTATTGCGCAAGAAATGGTTTGTAAACCCCGTATTTACAAATCTGCCACTGTACAGGAGAATCCGTATAGGTGTTCGAACCGTATTGCGCAAGAAATGGTATGTAAACCCCGTATTTACATATCTGCCACTGTGCAGGAGAATCCGTATAGGTGTTCGAGTGTTCGAACCGTATTGCGCAAGAATTGGTATGTAAACCCCGTATTTACATATCTGCCACTGTGCAGGAGAATCCG
Organism: Camellia sinensis; assembly: GCF_055761805.1. Taxonomy (NCBI): domain Eukaryota; kingdom Viridiplantae; phylum Streptophyta; class Magnoliopsida; order Ericales; family Theaceae; genus Camellia; species Camellia sinensis. The sequence continues at coordinate 117,550,727 of NC_138974.1, forward strand.
TATAGGTGTTCGAGTGTTCGAACCGTATTGCGCAAGAAATGGTATGTAAACCCCGTATTTACATATCTGCGACTGTGCAGGAGAATCCGTATAGGTGTTCGAGTGTTCGAACCGTATTGCGCAAGAATTGGTATGTAAACCCCGTATTTACATATCTGCCACTGTGCAGGAGAATCCGTATAGGTGTTCGAGTGTTCGAACCGTATTGCGCAAGAATTGGTATGTAAACCCCGTATTTACATATCTGCCACTGTGCAGGAGAATCCGTATAGGTGTTCGAGTGTTCGAACCGTATTGCGCAAGAAATGGTATGTAAAGCCCGTATTTACATATCTACCACTGTGCAGGAGAATCCTTATAGGTGTTCGAGTGTTCGAACCGTAATGCGCAACAAATGGTATGTAAACACCGTATTTACATATCTTCCACTGTGCAGGAGAATCCGTATAGGTGTTCGAGTGTTCGAACCGTAATGCGCAAGAAATGGTATGTAAACCGCGTATTTACATATCTGGCACTGTGCAGGAGAATCCGTAGTGGTGTTCGAGTGTTCGAACCGTATCGCGCAAGAAATGGTTTGTAAACCCCGTATTTACATATCTGCCACTGTGCAGGAGAATCCGTATAGGTGTTCGAGTGTTCGAACCGTAATGCGCAAGAAATGGTACGGAAACCCCGTATTTACATATCTGCCACTGTGCAGGAGAATCCGTATAGGTGTTCGAGTGTTCGAACCGTATTGCGCAAGAAATGGTATGTAAACCCCGTATTTACATATCTGCCACTGTGCAGGAGAATCCGTATAGGTGTTCGAGTGTTCGAACCGTAATGCGCAAAAATGGTATGTAAACCCCGTATTTACATATCTGCCACTATGCAGGAGAATCCGTATAGGTGTTCGAGTTTTCGAACCGTATTGCGCAAGAAATGGTATGTAAACCCCGTATTTACATATCTGCCACTGTGCAGGAGAATCTGTATAGGTGTTCGAGTGTTCGAACCGTAACGCGCAAGAAATGGTACGGAAACCCCGTATTTACATATCTGCCACTGTGCAGGAGAATCCGTATAGGTGTTCGAGTGTTCGAACCGTAATGCGCAAGAAATGGTATGTAAACCCCGTATTTACATATCTGCCACTGTGCAGGAGAATCCGTATAGGTGTTCGAGTGTTCGAACCGTATTGCGCAAGAAATGGTATGTAAACCCCGTATTTACATATCTGCCACTGTGCAGGAGAATCCGTACTGGTGTTCGAGTGTTCGAACCGTATTGCGCAAGAAATGGTATGTAAACCCCGTATTTACTTATCTGCCACTGTGCAGGAGAATCCGTATAGGTGTTCGAGTGTTCGAACCGTAATGCGCAAGAAATGGTATGTAAACCCCGTATTTACATATCTGCCACTGTGCAGGAGAATCCGTATAGGTGTTCGAGTGTTCGAACCGTATTGCCCAAGAAATGGTTTGTAAACGCCGTATTTACATATCTGCCACTGTGCAGAAGAATCCGTATAGGTGTTCGAGTGTTCGAACCGTAATGCGCAAGAAATGGTATGTAAACCCCGTATTTACATATCTGCCACTGTGCAGGAGAATCCGTATAGGTGTTCGAGTGTTCGAACCGTATTGCGCAAGAAATGGTTTGTAAACCCCGTATTTACATATCTGCCACTGGGCAGGAGAATCCGTATAGGTGTTCGAGTGTTCGAACCGTATTGCGCAAGAAATGGTATGTAAACCCCGTATTTACATATCTGCCACTGTGCAGGAGAATCCGTATAGGTGTTCGAGTGTTCGAACCGTAATGCACAAAAATGGTATGTAAACCCCGTATTTACATTTCTGCCACTGTGTAGGAGAATCCGTATAGGTGTTCGAGTGTTCGAACCGTAATGCGTAAGAAATGGTACAGAAACCCCGTATTTACATATCTGCCACTGTGCGGAAGAATCCGTATCGGTGTTCGAGTGTTCGAACCGTAATGCGGAAGAAATGGTATGTAAACCCCGTATTTACATATCTGCCACTGTGTAGGAGAATCCGTATAGGTGTTCGAGTGTTCGAACCGTATTGCGCAAGAAATGGTTTGTAAACCCCGTATTTACATATCTGCCACTGTCCAGGAGAATCCGTATAGGTGTTCGAGTGTTCGAACCGTATTGCGCAAGAAATGGTATGTAAACCCCGTATTTACATATCTGCCACTGTGCAGGAGAATCCGTATAGGTGTTCGAGTGTTCGAACCGTAATGCACAAAAATGGTATGTAAACCCCGTATTTACATTTCTGCCACTGTGTAGGAGAATCCGTATACGTGTTCGAGTGTTCGAACCGTAATGCGCAAGAAATGGTATGTAAACCCCGTATTTACATATCTGCCACTGCGCAGGAGAATCCGTATAGGTGTTCGAGTGCTCGAACCGTAATGCGCAAGAAATGGTATGTAAACCCCGTATTTACATATCTGCCACTGTGCAGGAGAATCCGTATTGGTGTTCGAGTGTTCGAACCGTATTGCGCAAGAATTGGTATGTAAACCCCGTATTTACATATCTGCCACTGTGCAGGAGAATCCGTATAGGTGTTCGAGTGTTCGACCCGTATTGCACAAGAAATGGTATGTAAACCCCGTATTTACATATCTGCCACTGTGCAGGAGATTCCATATAGGTGTTCGAGTGTTCGAACCGTAATGCGCAAAAATGGTATGTAAACCCCGTATTTACATATCTGCCACTGTGCAGGAGAATCCGTATAGGTGTTCGAGTGTTCGAACCGTATTGCGCAAGAAATGGTATGTAAACCCCGTATTTACATATCTGCCACTGTGCAGGAGAATCCGTATAGGTGTTCGAGTGTTCGAACCGTAATGCGCAAGAAATGGTACGGAAACCCCGTATTTACATATCTGCCACTGTGCAGGAGAATCCGTATAGGTGTTCGACTGTTCGAACCTTAATGCGCAAGAAATGGTACGTAAACCCCGTATTTACATATCTGCCACTGTGCAGGAGAATCCGTATAGGTGTTCTAGTGTTTGAACCGTATTGCGCAAGAAATGGTATGTAAACCCCGTATTTACATATCTGCCACTGTGCAGGAGAATCTGTACTGGTGTTCGAGTGTTCGAACCGTATTGCGCAAGAAATGGTATGTAAACCCGGTATTTACTTATCTGCCACTGTGCAGGAGAATCCGTATAGGTGTTCGAGTGTTCGAACCGTAATGCGCAAGAAATGGTATGTAAACCCCGTATTTACATATCTGCCACTGTGCAGGAGAATCCGTATAGGTGTTCGAGTGTTCGAACCGTATTGCGCAAGAAATGGTATGTAAACCCCGTATTTACATGTTTGCCACTGTGCAGGAGAATCCGTATAGGTGTTCGAGTGTTTGAACCGTATTGCGCAAGAAATGGTTTGTAAACCCCGTATTTACATATCTGCCACTGTGCAGGAGAATCCGTATAGGTGTTGGAACCGTATTGCGCAAGAAATGGTATGTAAACCCCGTATTTACATATCTGCTACTGTGCAGGAGAATCCGTATTGGTGTTCGAGTGTTCAAACCGTATTGCGCAAGAAATGGTATGTAAACCCCGTATTTACTTATCTGCCACTGTGCAGGAGAATCCGTATAGGTGTTCGAGTGTTCGAACCGTAATGCGCAAGAAATGGTATGTAAACCCCGTATTTACATATCTGCCACTGTGCAGGAGAATCCGTATAGGTGTTCGAGTGTTCGAACCGTATTGCCCAAGAAATGGTTTGTAAACGCCGTATTTACATATCTGCCACTGTGCAGGAGAATTCGTAGAGGTGTTCGAGTGTCCGAACCGTAATGCGCAAGAAATGGTATGTAAACCCCGTATTTACATATCTGGCACTGTGCAGGAGAATCCGTATAAGTGTTCGAGTGTTCGAACCGTATTGCGCAAGAAATGGTTTGTAAACCCCGTATTTACATATCTGCCACTGTGCAGGAGAATCCGTATAGGTGTTCGAGTGTTCGAACCGTATTGCGCAAGAAATGGTATGTAAACCCCGTATTTACATATCTGCCACTGTGGAGGAGAATCCGTATAGGTGTTCGAACCGTATTGCGCAAGAAATGGTATGTAAACCCCGTATTTACATATCGCCACTGTGCAGGAGAATCCGTTTAGGTGTTCGAGTGTTCGAACCGTAATGCGCAAGAAATGGTATGTAAACCCCGTATTTACATATCTGCCACTGTGCAGGAGAATCCCTATAGGTGTTCGAGTGTTCAAACCGTATTGCGCAAGAAATGGTATGTAAACCCCGTATTTACATATCTGCCACTGTGCAGGAGAATCCGTATAGGTGTTCGAGTGTTCGAACCGTATTGCGCAAGAATTGGTATGTAAACCCCGTATTTACATATCTGCCACTGTGCAGGAGAATCCGTATAGGTGTTCGAGTGTTCGAACCGTATTGCGCAAGAAATGGTATGTAAACCCCGTATTTACATATCTGCGACTGTGCAGGAGAATCCGTATAGGTGTTCGAGTGTTCGAACCGTATTGCGCAAGAATTGGTATGTAAACCCCGTATTTACATATCTGCCACTGTGCAGGAGAATCCGTATAGGTGTTCGAGTGTTCGAACCGTATTGCGCAAGAATTGGTATGTAAACCGCGTATTTACATATCTGCCACTGTGCAGGAGAATCCGTATAGGTGTTCGAGTGTTCGAACCGTATTGCGCAAGAAATGGTATGTAAAGCCCGTATTTACATATCTACCACTGTGCAGGAGAATCCTTATAGGTGTTCGAGTGTTCGAACCGTAATGCGCAACAAATGGTATGTAAACACCGTATTTACATATCTTCCACTGTGCAGGAGAATCCGTATAGGTGTTCGAGTGTTCGAACCGTAATGCGCAAGAAATGGTATGTAAACCGCGTATTTACATATCTGGCACTGTGCAGGAGAATCCGTATAGGTGTTCGAGTGTTCGAACCGTATCGCGCAAGAAATGGTTTGTAAACCCCGTATTTACATATCTGCCACTGTGCAGGAGAATCCGTATAGGTGTTCGAGTGTTCGAACCGTAATGCGCAAGAAATGGTACGGAAACCCCGTATTTACATATCTGCCACTGTGCAGGAGAATCCGTATAGGTGTTCGAGTGTTCGAACCGTATTGCGCAAGAAATGGTATGTAAACCCCGTATTTACATATCTGCCACTGTGCAGGAGAATCCGTATAGGTGTTCGAGTGTTCGAACCGTAACGCGCAAAAATGGTATGTAAACCCCGTATTTACATATCTGCCACTATGCAGGAGAATCCGTATAGGTGTTCGAGTTTTCGAACCGTATTGCGCAAGAAATGGTATGTAAACCCCGTATTTACATATCTGCCACTGTGCAGGAGAATCTGTATAGGTGTTCGAGTGTTCGAACCGTAACGCGCAAGAAATGGTACGGAAACCCCGTATTTACATATCTGCCACTGTGCAGGAGAATCCGTATAGGTGTTCGAGTGTTCGAACCGTATTGCGCAAGAAATGGTATGTAAACCCCGTATTTACATATCTGCCACTGTGCAGGGGAATCCGTATAGGTGTTCGAGTGTTCGAACCGTAATGCACAAAAATGGTATGTAAACCCCGTATTTACATTTCTGCCACTGTGTAGGAGAATCCGTATAGGTGTTCGAGTGTTCGAACCGTAATGCGTAAGAAATGGTACAGAAACCCCGTATTTACATATCTGCCACTGTGCGGAAGAATCCGTATCGGTGTTCGAGTGTTCGAACCGTAATGCGGAAGAAATGGTATGTAAACCCCGTATTTACATATCTGCCACTGTGTAGGAGAATCCGTATAGGTGTTCGAGTGTTCGAACCGTATTGCGCAAGAAATGGTTTGTAAACCCCGTATTTACATATCTGCCACTGTCCAGGAGAATCCGTATAGGTGTTCGAGTGTTCGAACCGTATTGCGCAAGAAATGGTATGTAAACCCCGTATTTACATATCTGCCACTGTGCAGGAGAATCCGTATAGGTGTTCGAGTGTTCGAACCGTAATGCACAAAAATGGTATGTAAACCCCGTATTTACATTTCTGCCACTGTGTAGGAGAATCCGTATACGTGTTCGAGTGTTCGAACCGTAATGCGCAAGAAATGGTATGTAAACCCCGTATTTACATATCTGCCACTGCGCAGGAGAATCCGTATAGGTGTTCGAGTGCTCGAACCGTAATGCGCAAGAAATGGTATGTAAACCTCGTATTTACATATCTGCCACTGTGCAGGAGAATCCGTATGGGTGTTCGAGTGTTCGAACCGTATTGCGCAAGAATTGGTATGTAAACCCCGTATTTACATATCTGCCACTGTGCAGGAGAATCCGTATAGGTGTTCGAGTGTTCGACCCGTATTGCACAAGAAATGGTATGTAAACCCCGTATTTACATATCTGCCACTGTGCAGGAGATTCCGTATGGGTGTTCGAGTGTTCGAACCGTATTGCGCAAGAATTGGTATGTAAACCCCGTATTTACATATCTGCCACTGTGCAGGAGAATCCGTATAGGTGTTCGAGTGTTCGACCCGTATTGCACAAGAAATGGTATGTAAACCCCGTATTTACATATCTGCCACTGTGCAGGAGAATCCGTATAGGTGTTCGAGTGTTCGAACCGTATTGCGCAAGAAATGGTATGTAAACCCCGTATTTACATATCTGCCACTGTGCAGGAGAATCCGTATAGGTGTTCGAGTGTTCGAACCGTAATGCACAAAAATGGTATGTAAACCCCGTATTTACATTTCTGCCACTGTGTAGGAGAATCCGTATAGGTGTTCGAGTGTTCGAACCGTAATGCGTAAGAAATGGTACAGAAACCCCGTATTTACATATCTGCCACTGTGCGGAAGAATCCGTATCGGTGTTCGAGTGTTCGAACCGTAATGCGGAAGAAATGGTATGTAAACCCCGTATTTACATATCTGCCACTATGTAGGAGAATCCGTATAGGTGTTCGAGTGTTCGAACCGTATTGCGCAAGAAATGGTTTGTAAACCCCGTATTTACATATCTGCCACTGTCCAGGAGAATCCGTATAGGTGTTCGAGTGTTCGAACCGTATTGCGCAAGAAATGGTATGTAAACCCCGTATTTACATATCTGCCACTGTGCAGGAGAATCCGTATAGGTGTTCGAGTGTTCGAACCGTAATGCACAAAAATGGTATGTAAACCCCGTATTTACATTTCTGCCACTGTGTAGGAGAATCCGTATACGTGTTCGAGTGTTCGAACCGTAATGCGCAAGAAATGGTATGTAAACCCCGTATTTACATATCTGCCACTGCGCAGGAGAATCCGTATAGGTGTTCGAGTGCTCGAACCGTAATGCGCAAGAAATGGTATGTAAACCCCGTATTTACATATCTGCCACTGTGCAGGAGAATCCGTATGGGTGTTCGAGTGTTCGAACCGTATTGCGCAAGAATTGGTATGTAAACCCCGTATTTACATATCTGCCACTGTGCAGGAGAATCCGTATAGGTGTTCGAGTGTTCGACCCGTATTGCACAAGAAATGGTATGTAAACCCCGTATTTACATATCTGCCACTGTGCAGGAGATTCCATATAGGTGTTCGAGTGTTCGAACCGTAATGTGCAAAAATGGTATGTAAACCCCGTATTTACATATCTGCCACTGTGCAGGAGAATCCGTATAGGTGTTCGAGTGTTCGAACCGTATTGCGCAAGAAATGGTATGTAAACCCCGTATTTACATATCTGCCACTGTGCAGGAGAATCCGTATAGGTGTTCGAGTGTTCGAACCGTAATGCGCAAGAAATGGTACGGAAACCCCGTATTTACATATCTGCCACTGTGCAGGAGAATCCGTATAGGTGTTCGAGTGTTCGAACCTTAATGCGCAAGAAATGGTATGTAAACCCCGTATTTACATATCTGCCACTGTGCAGGAGAATCCGTATAGGTGTTCTAGTGTTTGAACCGTATTGCGCAAGAAATGGTATGTAAACCCCGTATTTACATATCTGCCACTGTGCAGGAGAATCTGTACTGGTGTTCGAGTGTTCGAACCGTATTGCGCAAGAAATGGTATATAAACCCGGTATTTACTTATCTGCCACTGTGCAGGAGAATCCGTATAGGTGTTCGAGTGTTCGAACCGTAATGCGCAAGAAATGGTATGTAAACCCCGTATTTACATATCTGCCACTGTGCAGGAGAATCCGTATAGGTGTTCGAGTGTTCGAACCGTATTGCGCAAGAAATGGTATGTAAACCCCGTATTTACATGTTTGCCACTGTGCAGGAGAATCCGTATAGGTGTTCGAGTGTTTGAACCGTATTGCGCAAGAAATGGTTTGTAAACCCCGTATTTACATATCTGCCACTGTGCAGGAGAATCCGTATAGGTGTTGGAACCGTATTGCGCAAGAAATGGTATGTAAACCCCGTATTTACATATCTGCTACTGTGCAGGAGAATCCGTATTGGTGTTCGAGTGTTCAAACCGTATTGCGCAAGAAATGGTATGTAAACCCCGTATTTACTTATCTGCCACTGTGCAGGAGAATCCGTATAGGTGTTCGAGTGTTCGAACCGTAATGCGCAAGAAATGGTATGTAAACCCCGTATTTACATATCTGCCACTGTGCAGGAGAATCCGTATAGGTGTTCGAGTGTTCGAACCGTATTGCCCAAGAAATGGTTTGTAAACGCCGTATTTACATATCTGCCACTGTGCAGGAGAATTCGTAGAGGTGTTCGAGTGTCCGAACCGTAATGCGCAAGAAATGGTATGTAAACCCCGTATTTACATATCTGGCACTGTGCAGGAGAATCCGTATAAGTGTTCGAGTGTTCGAACCGTATTGCGCAAGAAATGGTTTGTAAACCCCGTATTTACATATCTGCCACTGTGCAGGAGAATCCGTATAGGTGTTCGAGTGTTCGAACCGTATTGCGCAAGAAATGGTATGTAAACCCCGTATTTACATATCTGCCACTGTGGAGGAGAATCCGTATAGGTGTTCGAACCGTATTGCGCAAGAAATGGTATGTAAACCCCGTATTTACATATCGCCACTGTGCAGGAGAATCCGTTTAGGTGTTCGAGTGTTCGAACCGTAATGCGCAAGAAATGGTATGTAAACCCCGTATTTACATATCTGCCACTGTGCAGGAGAATCCCTATAGGTGTTCGAGTGTTCAAACCGTATTGCGCAAGAAATGGTATGTAAACCCCGTATTTACATATCTGCCACTGTGCAGGAGAATCCGTATAGGTGTTCGAGTGTTCGAACCGTATTGCGCAAGAATTGGTATGTAAACCCCGTATTTACATATCTGCCACTGTGCAGGAGAATCCGTATAGGTGTTCGAGTGTTCGAACCGTATTGCGCAAGAAATGGTATGTAAACCCCGTATTTACATATCTGCGACTGTGCAGGAGAATCCGTATAGGTGTTCGAGTGTTCGAACCGTATTGCGCAAGAATTGGTATGTAAACCCCGTATTTACATATCTGCCGCTGTGCAGGAGAATCCGTATAGGTGTTCGAGTGTTCGAACCGTATTGCGCAAGAATTGGTATGTAAACCGCGTATTTACATATCTGCCACTGTGCAGGAGAATCCGTATAGGTGTTCGAGTGTTCGAACCGTATTGCGCAAGAAATGGTATGTAAAGCCCGTATTTACATATCTACCACTGTGCAGGAGAATCCTTATAGGTGTTCGAGTGTTCGAACCGTAATGCGCAACAAATGGTATGTAAACACCGTATTTACATATCTTCCACTGTGCAGGAGAATCCGTATTGGTGTTCGAGTGTTCGAACCGTAATGCGCAAGAAATGGTATGTAAGCCGCGTATTTACATATCTGGCACTGTGCAGGAGAATCCGTATAGGTGTTCGAGTGTTCGAACCGTATCGCGCAAGAAATGGTTTGTAAACCCCGTATTTACATATCTGCCACTGTGCAGGAGAATCCGTATAGGTGTTCGAGTGTTCGAACCGTAATGCGCAAGAAATGGTACGGAAACCCCGTATTTACATATCTGCCACTGTGCAGGAGAATCCGTATAGGTGTTCGAGTGTTCGAACCGTATTGCGCAAGAAATGGTATGTAAACCCCGTATTTACATATCTGCCACTGTGCAGGAGAATCCGTATAGGTGTTCGAGTGTTCGAACCGTAACGCGCAAAAATGGTATGTAAACCCCGTATTTACATATCTGCCACTATGCAGGAGAATCCGTATAGGTGTTCGAGTTTTCGAACCGTATTGCGCAAGAAATGGTATGTAAACCCCGTATTTACATATCTGCCACTGTGCAGGAGAATCTGTATAGGTGTTCGAGTGTTCGAACCGTAACGCGCAAGAAATGGTACGGAAACCCCGTATTTACATATCTGCCACTGTGCAGGAGAATCCGTATAGGTGTTCGAGTGTTCGAACCGTATTGCGCAAGAAATGGTATGTAAACCCCGTATTTACATATCTGCCACTGTGCAGGAGAATCCGTATAGGTGTTCGAGTGTTCGAACCGTAATGCACAAAAATGGTATGTAAACCCCGTATTTACATTTCTGCCACTGTGTAGGAGAATCCGTATAGGTGTTCGAGTGTTCGAACCGTAATGCGTAAGAAATGGTACAGAAACCCCGTATTTACATATCTGCCACTGTGCGGAAGAATCCGTATCGGTGTTCGAGTGTTCGAACCGTAATGCGGAAGAAATGGTATGTAAACCCCGTATTTACATATCTGCCACTGTGTAGGAGAATCCGTATAGGTGTTCGAGTGTTCGAACCGTATTGCGCAAGAAATGGTTTGTAAACCCCGTATTTACATATCTGCCACTGTCTAGGAGAATCCGTATAGGTGTTCGAGTGTTCGAACCGTATTGCGCAAGAAATGGTATGTAAACCCCGTATTTACATATCTGCCACTGTGCAGGAGAATCCGTATAGGTGTTCGAGTGTTCGAACCGTAATGCACAAAAATGGTATGTAAACCCCGTATTTACATTTCTGCCACTGTGTAGGAGAATCCGTATACGTGTTCGAGTGTTCGAACCGTAATGCGCAAGAAATGGTATGTAAACCCCGTATTTACATATCTGCCACTACGCAGGAGAATCCGTATAGGTGTTCGAGTGCTCGAACCGTAATGCGCAAGAAATGGTATGTAAACCCCGTATTTACATATCTGCCACTGTGCAGGAGAATCCGTATGGGTGTTCGAGTGTTCGAACCGTATTGCGCAAGAATTGGTATGTAAACCCCGTATTTACATATCTGCCACTGTGCAGGAGAATCCGTATAGGTGTTCGAGTGTTCGACCCGTATTGCACAAGAAATGGTATGTAAACCCCGTATTTACATATCTGCCACTGTGCAGGAGATTCCGTATGGGTGTTCGAGTGTTCGAACCGTATTGCGCAAGAATTGGTATGTAAACCCCGTATTTACATATCTGCCACTGTGCAGGAGAATCCGTATAGGTGTTCGAGTGTTCGACCCGTATTGCACAAGAAATGGTATGTAAACCCCGTATTTACATATCTGCCACTGTGCAGGAGAATCCGTATAGGTGTTCTAGTGTTTGAACCGTATTGCGCAAGAAATGGTATGTAAACCCCGTATTTACATATCTGCCACTGTGCAGGAGAATCCGTATAGGTGTTCGAGTGTTCGAACCGTAATGCGCAAGAAATGGTACGGAAACCCCGTATTTACATATCTGCCACTGTGCAGGAGAATCCGTATAGGTGTTCGAGTGTTCGAACCGTAATGCGCAAGAAATGGTATGTAAACCCCGTATTTACATATCTGCCACTGTGCAGGAGAATCCGTATAGGTGTTCTAGTGTTTGAACCGTATTGCGCAAGAAATGGTATGTAAACCCCGTATTTACATATCTGCCACTGTGCAGGAGAATCTGTACTGGTGTTCGAGTGTTCGAACCGTATTGCGCAAGAAATGGTATGTAAACCCGGTATTTACTTATCTGCCACTGTGCAGGAGAATCCGTATAGGTGTTCGAGTGTTCGAACCGTAATGCGGAAGAAATGGTATGTAAACCCCGTATTTACATATCTGCCACTGTGCAGGAGAATCCGTATAGGTGTTCGAGTGTTCGAACCGTATTGCGCAAGAAATGGTATGTAAACCCCGTATTTACATGTTTGCCACTGTGCAGGAGAATCCGTATAGGTGTTCGAGTGTTTGAACCGTATTGCGCAAGAAATGGTTTGTAAACCCCGTATTTACATATCTGCCACTGTGCAGGAGAATCCGTATAGGTGTTGGAACCGTATTGCGCAAGAAATGGTATGTAAACCCCGTATTTACATATCTGCTACTGTGCAGGAGAATCCGTATTGGTGTTCGAGTGTTCAAACCGTATTGCGCAAGAAATGGTATGTAAACCCCGTATTTACATATCTGCCACTGTGCAGGAGAATCCGTATAGGTGTTCGAGTGTTCGAACCGTAATGCGCAAGAAATGGTATGTAAACCCCGTATTTACATATCTGCCACTGTGCAGGAGAATCCGTATAGGTGTTCGAGTGTTCGAACCGTATTGCCCAAGAAATGGTTTGTAAACGCCGTATTTACATATCTGCCACTGTGCAGGAGAATTCGTAGAGGTGTTCGAGTGTCCGAACCGTAATGCGCAAGAAATGGTATGTAAACCCCGTATTTACATATCTGGCACTGTGCAGGAGAATCCGTATAAGTGTTCGAGTGTTCGAACCGTATTGCGCAAGAAATGGTTTGTAAACCCCGTATTTACATATCTGCCACTGTGCAGGAGAATCCGTATAGGTGTTCGAGTGTTCGAACCGTATTGCGCAAGAAATGGTATGTAAACCCCGTATTTACATATCTGCCACTGTGGAGGAGAATCCGTATAGGTGTTCGAACCGTATTGCGCAAGAAATGGTATGTAAACCCCGTATTTACATATCGCCACTGTGCAGGAGAATCCGTTTAGGTGTTCGAGTGTTCGAACCGTAATGCGCAAGAAATGGTATGTAAACCCCGTATTTACATATCTGCCACTGTGCAGGAGAATCCCTATAGGTGTTCGAGTGTTCAAACCGTATTGCGCAAGAAATGGTATGTAAACCCCGTATTTACATATCTGCCACTGTGCAGGAGAATCCGTATAGGTGTTCGAGTGTTCGAACCGTATTGCGCAAGAATTGGTATGTAAACCCTGTATTTACATATCTGCCACTGTGCAGGAGAATCCGTATAGGTGTTCGAGTGTTCGAACCGTATTGCGCAAGAAATGGTATGTAAACCCCGTATTTACATATCTGCGACTGTGCAGGAGAATCCGTATAGGTGTTCGAGTGTTCGAATCGTATTGCGCAAGAATTGGTATGTAAACCCCGTATTTACATATCTGCCACTGTGCAGGAGAATCCGTATAGGTGTTCGAGTGTTCGAACCGTATTGCGCAAGAATTGGTATGTAAACCGCGTATTTACATATCTGCCACTGTGCAGGAGAATCCGTATAGGTGTTCGAGTGTTCGAACCGTATTGCGCAAGAAATGGTATGTAAAGCCCGTATTTACATATCTACCACTGTGCAGGAGAATCCTTATAGGTGTTCGAGTGTTCGAACCGTAATGCGCAACAAATGGTATGTAAACACCGTATTTACATATCTTCCACTGTGCAGGAGAATCCGTATAGGTGTTCGAGTGTTCGAACCGTAATGCGCAAGAAATGGTATGTAAACCGCGTATTTACATATCTGGCACTGTGCAGGAGAATCCGTATAGGTGTTCGAGTGTTCGAACCGTATCGCGCAAGAAATGGTTTGTAAACCCCGTATTTACATATCTGCCACTGTGCAGGAGAATCCGTATAGGTGTTCGAGTGTTCGAACCGTAATGCGCAAGAAATGGTACGGAAACCCCGTATTTACATATCTGCCACTGTGCAGGAGAATCCGTATAGGTGTTCGAGTGTTCGAACCGTATTGCGCAAGAAATGGTATGTAAACCCCGTATTTACATATCTGCCACTGTGCAGGAGAATCCGTATAGGTGTTCGAGTGTTCGAACCGTAATGCGCAAAAATGGTATGTAAACCCCGTATTTACATATCTGCCACTATGCAGGAGAATCCGTATAGGTGTTCGAGTTTTCGAACCGTATTGCGCAAGAAATGGTATGTAAACCCCGTATTTACATATCTGCCACTGTGCAGGAGAATCTGTATAGGTGTTCGAGTGTTCGAACCGTAACGCGCAAGAAATGGTACGGAAACCCCGTATTTACATATCTGCCACTGTGCAGGAGAATCCGTATAGGAGTTCGAGTGTTCGAACCGTAATGCGCAAGAAATGGTATGTAAACCCCGTATTTACATATCTGCCACTGTGCAGGAGAATCCGTATAGGTGTTCGAGTGTTCGAACCGTATTGCGCAAGAAATGGTATGTAAACCCCGTATTTACATATCTGCCACTGTGCAGGAGAATCCGTACTGGTGTTCGAGTGTTCGAACCGTATTGCGCAAGAAATGGTATGTAAACCCCGTATTTACTTATCTGCCACTGTGCAGGAGAATCCGTATCGGTGTTCGAGTGTTCGAACCGTAATGCGCAAGAAATGGTATGTAAACCCCGTATTTACATATCTGCCACTGTGCAGGAGAATCCGTATAGGTGTTCGAGTGTTCGAACCGTATTGCCCAAGAAATGGTTTGTAAACGCCGTATTTACATATCTGCCACTGTGCAGAAGAATCCGTATAGGTGTTCGAGTGTTCGAACCGTAATGCGTAAGAAATGGTACAGAAGCCCCGTATTTACATATCTGCCACTGGGCGGAAGAATCCGTATCGGTGTTCGAGTGTTCGAACCGTAATGCGCAAGAAATGGTATGTAAACCCCGTATTTACATATCTGCCACTGTGTAGGAGAATCCGTATAGGTGTTCGAGTGTTCGAACCGTATTGCGCAAGAAATGGTTTGTAAACCCCGTATTTACATATCTGCCACTGTCCAGGAGAATCCGTATAGGTGTTCGAGTGTTCGAACCGTATTGCGCAAGAAATGGTATGTAAACCCCGTATTTACATATCTGCCACTGTGCAGGAGAATCCGTATAGGTGTTCGAGTGTTCGAACCGTAATGCACAAAAATGGTATGTAAACCCCGTATTTACAATTCTGCCACTGTGTAGGAGAATCCGTATACGTGTTCGAGTGTTCGAACCGTAATGCGCAAGAAATGGTATGTAAACCCCGTATTTACATATCTGCCACTGCGCAGGAGAATCCGTATAGGTGTTCGAGTGCTCGAACCGTAATACGCAAGAAATGGTATGTAAACCCCGTATTTACATATCTGCCACTGTGCAGGAGAATCCGTATGGGTGTTCGAGTGTTCGAACCGTATTGCGCAAGAATTGGTATGTAAACCCCGTATTTACATATCTGCCACTGTGCAGGAGAATCCGTATAGGTGTTCGAGTGTTCGAACCGTATTGCACAAGAAATGGTATGTAAACCCCGTATTTACATATCTGCCACTGTGCAGGAGATTCCATATAGGTGTTCGAGTGTTTGAACCGTAATGCGCAAAAATGGTATGTAAACCCCGTATTTACATATCTGCCACTGTGCAGGAGAATCCGTATAGGTGTTCGAGTGTTCGAACCGTATTGCGCAAGAAATGGTATGTAAACCCCGTATTTACATATCTGCCACTGTGCAGGAGAATCCGTATAGGTGTTCGAGTGTTCGAACCGTAATGCGCAAGAAATGGTACGGAAACCCCGTATTTACATATCTGCCACTGTGCAGGAGAATCCGTATAGGTGTTCGAGTGTTCGAACCGTAATGCGCAAGAAATGGTATGTAAACCCCGTATTTACATATCTGCCACTGTGCAGGAGAATCCGTATAGGTGTTCTAGTGTTTGAACCGTATTGCGCAAGAAATGGTATGTAAACCCCGTATTTACATATCTGCCACTGTGCAGGAGAATCTGTACTGGTGTTCGAGTGTTCGAATCGTATTGCGCAAGAAATGGTATGTAAACCCGGTATTTACTTATCTGCCACTGTGCAGGAGAATCCGTATAGGTGTTCGAGTGTTCGAACCGTAATGCGCAAGAAATGGTATGTAAACCCCGTATTTACATATCTGCCACTGTGCAGGAGAATCCGTATAGGTGTTCGAGTGTTCGAACCGTATTGCCCAAGAAATGGTTTGTAAACGCCGTATTTACATATCTGCCACTGTGCGGAAGAATCCGTATAGGTGTTCGAGTGTTCGAACCGTAATGAGCAAGAAATGGTATGTAAACCCCGTATTTACATATCTGCCACTGTGTAGGAGAATCCGTATAGGTGTTCGAGTGTTCGAACCGTAATGCGCAAGAAATGGTTTGTAAACCCCGTATTTACATATCTGCCACTGTGCAGGAGAATCCGCATAGGTGTTCGAGTGTTCGAACCGTATTGCGCAAGAAATGGTATGTAAACCCCGTATTTACATATCTGCCACTGTGCAGGAGAATCCGTATAGGTGTTCGAGTGTTCGAACCGTAATGCACAAAAATGGTATGTAAACCCCGTATTTACATTTCTGCCACTGTGTAGGAGAATCCGTATAGGTGTTCGAGTGTTCGAACCGTAATGCGTAAGAAATGGTACGGAAACCCCGTATTTACATATCTCCCACTGTGCAGGAGAATCCGTATAGGTGTTCGAGTGTTCGAACCGTAATGCGCAAGAAATGGTATGTAAACCCCGTATTTGCATATCTGCCACTGTGCAGGAGAATCCGTATAGGTGTTCGAGTGTTCGAACCGTATTGCGCAAGAAATGGTATGTAAACCCCGTATTTACATATCTGCCACTGTGCAGGAGAATCCGTATAGGTGTTCGAGTGTTCGAACCGTAATGCGCAAGAAATGGTATGTAAACAGCGTATTTACATATCTTCCACTGTGCAAGAGAATCCGTATAGGTGTTCGAGTGTTCGAACCGTAATGCCCAAGAAATGGTTTGTAAACGCCGTATTTACATATCTGCCACTGTGCAGGAGAATCCGTATACGTGTTCGAGTGTTCGAACTGTAATGCGCAAGAAATGGTATGTAAACCCCGTATTTACATATCTGCCACTGCGCAGGAGAATCCGTATAGGTGTTCGAGTGCTCGAACCGTAATGCGCAAGAAATGGTATGTAAACCCCGTATTTACATATCTGCCACTGTGCAGGAGAATCCGTATAGGTGTTCGAGTGTTCGAACCGTATTGCGCAAGAATTGGTATGTAAACCCCGTATTTACATATCTGCCACTGTGCAGGAGAATCCGTATAGGTGTTCGTGTGTTCGAACCGTATTGCGCAAGAAATGGTATGTAAACCCCGTATTTACATATCTACCACTGTGCAGGAGAATCCTTATAGGTGTTCGAGTGTTCGAACCGTAATTCGCCCGAAATGGTATGTAAAACCCGTATTTACATATCTGCCACTGTGCAGGAGAATCCGTATAGGTGTTCTAGTGTTCGAACCCTAATGCATGAGAAATGGTAAGTAAACGGCGTATTTACATATCTGCCACTGTGCAGGAGAATCCGTATAGGTGTTCGAGTGTTCGAACCGTAATGCGCAAGAAATGGTATGTAAACCGCGTATTTACATATCTGGCACTGTGCAGGAGAATCCGTATAGGTGTTCGAGTGTTCGAACCGTAATGCGCAAGAAATGGTATGTAAACCCCGTATTTACATATCTGCCACTGTGCAGGAGAATCCGTATAGGTGTTCTAGTGTTTGAACCGTATTGCGCAAGAAATGGTATGTAAACCCCGTATTTACATATCTGCCACTGTGCAGGAGAATCTGTACTGGTGTTCGAGTGTTCGAATCGTATTGCGCAAGAAATGGTATGTAAACCCGGTATTTACTTATCTGCCACTGTGCAGGAGAATCCGTATAGGTGTTCGAGTGTTCGAACCGTAATGCGCAAGAAATGGTATGTAAACCCCGTATTTACATATCTGCCACTGTGCAGGAGAATCCGTATAGGTGTTCGAGTGTTCGAACCGTATTGCCCAAGAAATGGTTTGTAAACGCCGTATTTACATATCTGCCACTGTGCGGAAGAATCCGTATAGGTGTTCGAGTGTTCGAACCGTAATGAGCAAGAAATGGTATGTAAACCCCGTATTTACATATCTGCCACTGTGTAGGAGAATCCGTATAGGTGTTCGAGTGTTCGAACCGTAATGCGCAAGAAATGGTTTGTAAACCCCGTATTTACATATCTGCCACTGTGCAGGAGAATCCGCATAGGTGTTCGAGTGTTCGAACCGTATTGCGCAAGAAATGGTATGTAAACCCCGTATTTACATATCTGCCACTGTGCAGGAGAATCCGTATAGGTGTTCGAGTGTTCGAACCGTAATGCACAAAAATGGTATGTAAACCCCGTATTTACATTTCTGCCACTGTGTAGGAGAATCCGTATAGGTGTTCGAGTGTTCGAACCGTAATGCGTAAGAAATGGTACGGAAACCCCGTATTTACATATCTGCCACTGTGCAGGAGAATCCGTATAAGTGTTCGAGTGTTCGAACCGTAATGCGCAAGAAATGGTATGTAAACCCCGTATTTGCATATCTGCCACTGTGCAGGAGAATCCGTATAGGTGTTCGAGTGTTCGAACCGTATTGCGCAAGAAATGGTATGTAAACCCCGTATTTACATATCTGCCACTGTGCAGGAGAATCCGTATAGGTGTTCGAGTGTTCGAACCGTAATGCGCAAGAAATGGTATGTAAACAGCGTATTTACATATCTTCCACTGTGCAAGAGAATCCGTATAGGTGTTCGAGTGTTCGAACCGTAATGCCCAAGAAATGGTTTCTAAACGCCGTATTTACATATCTGCCACTGTGCAGGAGAATCCGTATACGTGTTCGAGTGTTCGAACTGTAATGCGCAAGAAATGGTATGTAAACCCCGTATTTACATATCTGCCACTGCGCAGGAGAATCCGTATAGGTGTTCGAGTGCTCGAACCGTAATGCGCAAGAAATGGTATGTAAACCCCGTATTTACATATCTGCCACTGTGCAGGAGAATCCGTATAGGTGTTCGAGTGTTCGAACCGTATTGCGCAAGAATTGGTATGTAAACCCCGTATTTACATATCTGCCACTGTGCAGGAGAATCCGTATAGGTGTTCGTGTGTTCGAACCGTATTGCGCAAGAAATAGTATGTAAACCCCGTATTTACATATCTACCACTGTGCAGGAGAATCCTTATAGGTGTTCGAGTGTTCGAACCGTAATTCGCCCGAAATGGTATGTAAAACCCGTATTTACATATCTGCCACTGTGCAGGAGAATCCGTATAGGTGTTCTAGTGTTCGAACCCTAATGCATGAGAAATGGTAAGTAAACGGCGTATTTACATATCTGCCACTGTGCAGGAGAATCCGTATAGGTGTTCGAGTGTTCGAACCGTAATGCGCAAGAAATGGTATGTAAACCGCGTATTTACATATCTGGCACTGTGCAGGAGAATCCGTATAGGTGTTCGAGTGTTCGAACCGTAATGCGCAAGAAATGGTATGTAAACCCCGTATTTACATATCTGCCACTGTGCAGGAGAATCCGTATAGGTGTTCTAGTGTTTGAACCGTATTGCGCAAGAAATGGTATGTAAACCCCGTATTTACATATCTGCCACTGTGCAGGAGAATCTGTACTGGTGTTCGAGTGTTCGAATCGTATTGCGCAAGAAATGGTATGTAAACCCGGTATTTACTTATCTGCCACTGTGCAGGAGAATCCGTATAGGTGTTCGAGTGTTCGAACCGTAATGCGCAAGAAATGGTATGTAAACCCCGTATTTACATATCTGCCACTGTGCAGGAGAATCCGTATAGGTGTTCGAGTGTTCGAACCGTATTGCCCAAGAAATGGTTTGTAAACGCCGTATTTACATATCTGCCACTGTGCGGAAGAATCCGTATAGGTGTTCGAGTGTTCGAACCGTAATGAGCAAGAAATGGTATGTAAACCCCGTATTTACATATCTGCCACTGTGTAGGAGAATCCGTATAGGTGTTCGAGTGTTCGAACCGTAATGCGCAAGAAATGGTTTGTAAACCCCGTATTTACATATCTGCCACTGTGCAGGAGAATCCGCATAGGTGTTCGAGTGTTCGAACCGTATTGCGCAAGAAATGGTATGTAAACCCCGTATTTACATATCTGCCACTGTGCAGGAGAATCCGTATAGGTGTTCGAGTGTTCGAACCGTAATGCACAAAAATGGTATGTAAACCCCGTATTTACATTTCTGCCACTGTGTAGGAGAATCCGTATAGGTGTTCGAGTGTTCGAACCGTAATGCGTAAGAAATGGTACGGAAACCCCGTATTTACATATCTGCCACTGTGCAGGAGAATCCGTATAAGTGTTCGAGTGTTCGAACCGTAATGCGCAAGAAATGGTATGTAAACCCCGTATTTGCATATCTGCCACTGTGCAGGAGAATCCGTATAGGTGTTCGAGTGTTCGAACCGTATTGCGCAAGAAATGGTATGTAAACCCCGTATTTACATATCTGCCACTGTGCAGGAGAATCCGTATAGGTGTTCGAGTGTTCGAACCGTAATGCGCAAGAAATGGTATGTAAACAGCGTATTTACATATCTTCCACTGTGCAAGAGAATCCGTATAGGTGTTCGAGTGTTCGAACCGTAATGCCCAAGAAATGGTTTCTAAACGCCGTATTTACATATCTGCCACTGTGCAGGAGAATCCGTATACGTGTTCGAGTGTTCGAACTGTAATGCGCAAGAAATGGTATGTAAACCCCGTATTTACATATCTGCCACTGCGCAGGAGAATCCGTATAGGTGTTCGAGTGCTCGAACCGTAATGCGCAAGAAATGGTATGTAAACCCCGTATTTACATATCTGCCACTGTGCAGGAGAATCCGTATAGGTGTTCGAGTGTTCGAACCGTATTGCGCAAGAATTGGTATGTAAACCCCGTATTTACATATCTGCCACTGTGCAGGAGAATCCGTATAGGTGTTCGTGTGTTCGAACCGTATTGCGCAAGAAATAGTATGTAAACCCCGTATTTACATATCTACCACTGTGCAGGAGAATCCTTATAGGTGTTCGAGTGTTCGAACCGTAATTCGCCCGAAATGGTATGTAAAACCCGTATTTACATATCTGCCACTGTGCAGGAGAATCCGTATAGGTGTTCTAGTGTTCGAACCCTAATGCATGAGAAATGGTAAGTAAACGGCGTATTTACATATCTGCCACTGTGCAGGAGAATCCGTATAGGTGTTCGAGTGTTCGAACCGTAATGCGCAAGAAATGGTATGTAAACCGCGTATTTACATATCTGGCACTGTGCAGGAGAATCCGTATAGGTGTTCGAGTGTTCGAACCGTATCGCGCAAGAAATGGTTTGTAAACCCCGTATTTACATATCTGCCACTGTACAGGAGAATCCGTATAGGTGTTCGAGTGTTCGAACCGTAATGCGCAAGAAATGGTACGGAAACCCCGTATTTACATATCTGCCACTGTTCAGGAGAATCCGTATAGGTGTTCGAGTGTTCGAACCGTAATGCGCAAGAAATGGTACGGAAACCCCGTATTTACATATCTGCCACTGTGCAGGAGAATCCGTATAGGTGTTCGAGTGTTCGAACCGTAATGCGCATGAAATGGTATGTAAACCCCGTATTTACATATCTGCCACTGTGCAGGAGAATCCGTATAGGTGTTCGAGTGTTCGAACCGTATTGCGCAAGAAATGGTATGTAAACCCCGTATTTACATATCTGCCACTGTGGAGGAGAATCCGTATAGGTGTTCGAACCGTATTGCGCAAGAAATGGTATGTAAACCCCATATTTACATATCTGCCACTGTGCAGGAGAATCCGTATAGGTGTTCGAGTGTTCGAACCGTAATGCGCAAAAATGGTATGTAAACCCCGTATTTACATTTCTGCCACTGTGTAGGAGAATCCGTATAGGTGTTCGAGTGTTCGAACCGTAATGCGTAAGAAATGGTACGGAAACCCCGTATTTACATATCTGCCACTGTGCAGGAGAATCCGTATAGGTGTTCGAGTGTTCGAACCGTAATGCGCAAGAAATGGTATGTAAACCCCGTATTTACATATCTGCCACTGTGCAGGAGAATCCGTATAGGTGTTCGAGTGTTCGAACCGTATTGCGCAAGAAATGGTATGTAAACCCCGTATTTACATATCTGCCACTGTGCAGGAGAATCCGTATAGGTGTTCGAGTGTTCGAACCGTAATGCGCAAGAAATGGTATGTAAACACCGTATTTACATATCTGCCACTGTGCAGGAGAATCCGTATAGGTGTTCGAGTGTTCGAACCGTAATGCCCAAGAAATGGTTTGTAAACGCCGTATTTACATATCTGCCACTGTGCAGGAGAATCCGTATACGTGTTCGAGTGTTCGAACCGTAATGCGCAAGAAATGGTATGTAAACCCCGTATTTACATATCTGCCACTGTGCAGGAGAATCCGTATAGGTGTTCGAGTGCTCGAACCGTAATGCGCAAGAAATGGTATGTAAACCCCGTATTTACATATCTGCCACTGTGCAGGAGAATCCGTATAGGTGTTCGAGTGTTCGAACCTTATTGCGCAAGAATTGGTATGTAAACCCCGTATTTACATATCTGCCACTGTGCAGGAGAATCCGTATAGGTGTTCGAGTGTTCGAACCGTATTGCGCAAGAAATGGTATGTAAACCCCGTATTTACATATCTACCACTGTGCAGGAGAATCCTTATAGGTGTTCGAGTGTTCGAACCGTAATTCGCCCGAAATGGTATGTAAAACCCGTATTTACATATCTGCCACTGTGCAGGAGAATCTTTATAGGTGTTCGAGTGTTCGAACCCTAATGCATGAGAAATGGTAAGTAAACGGCGTATTTACATATCTGCTACTGTGCAGGAGAATCCGTATAGGTGTTTGAGTGTTCGGACCGTAATGCGCAAGAAATGGTATGTAAACCCCGTATTTACATATCTGGCACTGTGCAGGAGAATCCGTATAGGTGTTCGAGTATTCGAACCGTATCGCGCAAGAAATGGTTTGTAAACCCCGTATTTTCATTTCTGCCACTGTGCAGGAGAATCCGTATAGGTGTTCGAGTGTTCGAACCGTAATGCGCAAGAAATGGTACGGAAACCCCGTATTTACATATCTGCCACTGTGCAGGAGAATCCGTGTAGGTGTTCGAGTGTTCGAACCCTATTGCGCAAGAAATGGTATGTAAACCCCGTATTTACATATCTGCCACTGTGCAGGAGAATCCGTATAGGTGTTCGAGTGTTCGAACCGTATTGTGCAAGAATTGGTATGTAAACCCCGTATTTACATATCTGGCACTGTGCAGGAGAATCCGTATAGGTGTTCGAGTGTTCGAACCGTATTGCGCAAGAATTGGTATGTAAACCCCGTATTTACATATCTGCCACTGTGCAGGAGAATCCGTATACGTGTTCGAGTGTTCGAACCGTATTGCGCAAGAAATGGTATGTAAACCCCGTATTTACATATCTACCACTGTGCAGGAGAATCCTTATAGGTGTTCGAGTGTTCGAACCGTAATTCGCCCGAAATGGTATGTAAAACCCGTATTTACAAATCTGCCACTGTGCAGGAGAATCTTTAAAGGTGTTCGAGTGTTCGAACCCTAATGCATGAGAAATGGTAAGTAAACGGCGTATTTACATATCTGCTACTGTGCAGGAGAATCCGTATAGGTGTTTGAGTGTTCGAACCGTAATGCGCAAGAAATGGTATGTAAACCCCGTATTTACATATCTGGCACTGTGCAGGAGAATCCGTATAGGTGTTCGAGTATTCGAACCGTATCGCGCAAGAAATGGTTTGTAAACCCCGTATTTACATATCTGCCACTGTGCAGGAGAATCCGTATAGGTGTTCGAGTGTTCGAACCGTAATGCGCAAGAAATGGTACGGAAACCCCGTATTTACATATCTGCCACTGTGCAGGAGAATCCGTATAGGTGTTCGAGTGTTCGAACCCTATTGCGCAAGAAATGGTATGTAAACCCCGTATTTACATATCTGCCACTGTGCAGGAGAATCCGTATAGGTGTTCGAGTGTTCGAACTGTATTGTGCAAGAATTGGTATGTAAACCCCGTATTTACATATCTGGCACTGTGCAGGAGAATCCGTATAGGTGTTCGAGTGTTCGAACCGTATTGCGCAAGAATTGGTATGTAAACCCCGTATTTACATATCTGCCACTGTGCAGGAGAATCCGTATAGGTGTTCGAGTGTTCGAACCGTATTGCGCAAGAAATGGTTTGTAAACCCCGTATTTACATATCTGCCACTGTGCAGAAGAATCCGTATAGGTGTTCGAACCGTATTGCGCAAGAAATGGTATGTAAACCCCGTATTTACATATCTGCCACTGTGCAGGAGAATCCGTATTGGTGTTCGAGTGTTCGAACCGTGTTGCGCAAGAAATGGTATGTAAACCCCGTATTTACTTATCTGCCACTGTGCAGGAGAATCCGTATAGGTGTTCGAGTGTTCGAACCGTAATGCGCAAGAAATGGTATGTAAACCCCGTATTTACATATCTGCCACTGTGCAGGAGAATCCGTATAGGTGTTCGAGTGTTCGAACCGTATTGTGCAAGAAATGGTATGTAAACCCCGTATTTACATATCTGCCACTGTGCAGAAGAATCTGTACTGGTGTTCGAGTGTTCGAACCGTATTGCGCAAGAAATGGTACGTAAACCCGGTATTTACTTATCTGCCACTGTGCAGGAGAATCCGTATAGGTGTTCGAGTGTTCGAACCGTAATGCGCAAGAAATGGTATGTAAACCCCGTATTTACATATCTGCCACTGTGCAGGAGAATCCGTATAGGTGTTCGAGTGTTCGAACCGTATTGCCCAAGAAATGGTTTGTAAACGCCGTATTTACATATCTGCCACTGTGCGGAAGAATCCGTATAGGTGTTCGAGTGTTCGAACCGTAATTCGCCCGAAATGGTATGTAAAACCCGTATTTACATATCTGCCACTGTGCAGGAGAATCTTTATAGGTGTTCGAGTGTTCGAACCCTAATGCATGAGAAATGGTAAGTAAACGGCGTATTTACATATCTGCTACTGTGCAGGAGAATCCGTATAGGTGTTTGAGTGTTCGAACCGTAATGCGCAAGAAATGGTATGTAAACCCCGTATTTACATATCTGGCACTGTGCAGGAGAATCCGTATAGGTGTTCGAGTATTCGAACCGTATCGCGCAAGAAATGGTTTGTAAACCCCGTATTTACATATCTGCCACTGTGCAAGAGAATCTGTATAGGTGTTCGAGTGTTCGAACCGTAATGCGCAAGAAATGGTACGGAAACCCCGTATTTACATATCTGCCACTGTGCAGGAGAATCCGTATAGGTGTTCGAGTGTTCGAACCCTATTGCGCAAGAAATGGTATGTAAACCCCGTATTTACATATCTGCCACTGTGCAGGAGAATCCGTATAGGTGTTCGAGTGTTCGAACCGTATTGTGCAAGAATTGGTATGTAAACCCCGTATTTACATATCTGCCACTATGCAGGAGAATCCGTATAGGTGTTCGAGTGTTCGAACCGTATTGTGCAAGAATTGGTATGTAAACCCCGTATTTACATATCTGCCACTGTGCAGGAGAATCCGTATTGGTGTTCGAGTGTTCGAACCGTGTTGCGCAAGAAATGGTATGTAAACCCCGTATTTACTTATCTGCCACTGTGCAGGAGAATCCGTATAGGTGTTCGAGTGTTCGAACCGTAATGCGCAAGAAATGGTATGTAAACCCCGTATTTACATATCTGCCACTGTGCAGGAGAATCCGTATAGGTGTTCGAGTGTTCGAACCGTATTGTGCAAGAAATGGTATGTAAACCCCGTATTTACATATCTGCCACTGTGCAGGAGAATCTGTACTGGTGTTCGAGTGTTCGAACCGTATTGCGCAAGAAATGGTATGTAAACCCGGTATTTACTTATCTGCCACTGTGCAGGAGAATCCGTATAGGTGTTCGAGTGTTCGAACCGTAATGCGCAAGAAATGGTATGTAAACCCCGTATTTACATATCTGCCACTGTGCAGGAGAATCCGTATAGGTGTTCGAGTGTTCGAACCGTATTGCCCAAGAAATGGTTTGTAAACGCCGTATTTACATATCTGCTACTGTGCGGAAGAATCCGTATAGGTGTTCGAGTGTTCGAACCGTAATGAGCAAGAAATGGTATGTAAACCCCGTATTTACATATCTGCCACTGTGTAGGAGAATCCGTATAGGTGTTCGAGTGTTCGAACCGTAATGCGCAAGAAATGGTTTGTAAACCCCGTATTTACATATCTGCCACTGTGCAGGAGAATCCGCATAGGTGTTCGAGTGTTCGAACCGTATTGCGCAAGAAATGGTATGTAAACCCCGTATTTACATATCTGCCACTGTGCAGGAGAATCCGTATAGGTGTTCGAGTGTTCGAACCGTAATGCACAAAAATGGTATGTAAACCCCGTATTTACATTTCTGCCACTGTGTAGGAGAATCCGTATAGGTGTTCGAGTGTTCGAACCGTAATGCGTAAGAAATGGTACGGAAACCCCGTATTTACATATCTGCCACTGTGCAGGAGAATCCGTATAGGTGTTCGAGTGTTCGAACCGTAATGCGCAAGAAATGGTATGTAAACCCCGTATTTGCATATCTGCCACTGTGCAGGAGAATCCGTATAGGTGTTCGAGTGTTCGAACCGTATTGCGCAAGAAATGGTATGTAAACCCCGTATTTACATATCTGGCACTGTGCAGGAGAATCCGTATAGGTGTTCGAGTGTTCGAACCGTAATGCGCAAGAAATGGTATGTAAACAGCGTATTTACATATCTTCCACTGTGTAGGAGAATCCGTATAGGTGTTCGAGTGTTCGAACCGTAATGCCCAAGAAATGGTTTGTAAACGCCGTATTTACATATCTGCCACTGTGCAGGAGAATCCGTATACGTGTTCGAGTGTTCGAACCGTAATGCGCAAGAAATGGTATGTAAACCCCGTATTTACATATCTGCCACTGCGCAGGAGAATCCGTATAGGTGTTCGAGTGCTCGAACCGTAATGCGCAAGAAATGGTATGTAAACCCCGTATTTACATATCTGCCACTGTGCAGGAGAATCCGTATAGGTGTTCTAGTGTTCGAACCGTATTGCGCAAGAATTGGTATGTAAACCCCGTATTTACATATCTGCCACTGTGCAGGAGAATCCGTATAGGTGTTCGAGTGTTCGAACCATATTGCGCAAGAAATGGTATGTAAACCCCGTATTTACATATCTACCACTGTGCAGGAGAATCCTTATAGGTGTTCGAGTGTTCGAACCGTAATTCGCCCGAAATGGTATGTAAAACCCGTATTTACATATCTGCCACTGTGCAGGAGAATCCGTATAGGTGTTCTAGTGTTCGAACCCTAATGCATGAGAAATGGTAAGTAAACGGCGTATTTACATATCTGCCACTGTGCAGGAGAATCCGTATAGGTGTTCGAGTGTTCGAACCGTAATGCGCAAGAAATGGTATGTAAACCGCGTATTTACATCTCTGGCACTGTGCAGGAGAATCCGTATAGGTGTTCGAGTGTTCGAACCGTATCGCGCAAGAAATGGTTTGTAAACCCCGTATTTACATATCTGCCACTGTGCAGGAGAATCCGTACAGGTGTTCGAGTGTTCGAACCGTAATGCGCAAGAAATGGTACGGAAACCCCGTATTTACATATCTGCCACTGTGCAGGAGAATCCGTATAGGTGTTCGAGTGTTCGAACCGTATTGCGCA
Source organism: Camellia sinensis (assembly GCF_055761805.1). Taxonomy (NCBI): domain Eukaryota; kingdom Viridiplantae; phylum Streptophyta; class Magnoliopsida; order Ericales; family Theaceae; genus Camellia; species Camellia sinensis. The sequence goes on from NC_138974.1 coordinate 117,578,708, forward strand.
AGAAATGGTATGTAAACCCCGTATTTACATATCTACCACTGTGCAGGAGAATCCTTATAGGTGTTCGAGTGTTCGAACCGTAATTCGCCCGAAATGGTATGTAAAACCCGTATTTACATATCTGCCACTGTGCAGGAGAATCTTTATAGGTGTTCGAGTGTTCGAACCCTAATGCATGAGAAATGGTAAGTAAACGGCGTATTTACATATCTGCTACTGTGCAGGAGAATCCGTATAGGTGTTTGAGTGTTCGAACCGTAATGCGCAAGAAATGGTATGTAAACCCCGTATTTACATATCTGGCACTGTGCAGGAGAATCCGTATAGGTGTTCGAGTATTCGAACCGTATCGCGCAAGAAATGGTTTGTAAACCCCGTATTTACATATCTGCCACTGTGCAGGAGAATCCGTATAGGTGTTCGATTGTTCGAACCGTAATGCGCAAGAAATGGTACGGAAACCCCGTATTTACATATCTGCCACTGTGCAGGAGAATCCGTATAGGTGTTCGAGTGTTCGAACCCTATTGCGCAAGAAATGGTATGTAAACCCCGTATTTACATATCTGCCACTGTGCAGGAGAATCCGTATAGGTGTTCGAGTGTTCGAACCGTATTGTGCAAGAATTGGTATGTAAACCCCGTATTTACATATCTGGCGCTGTGCAGGAGAATCCGTATAGGTGTTCGAGTGTTCGAACCGTATTGCGCAAGAATTGGTATGTAAACCCCGTATTTACATATCTGCCACTGTGCAGGAGAATCCGTATAGGTGTTCGAGTGTTCGAACCGTATTGCGCAAGAAATGGTTTGTAAACCCCGTATTTACATATCTGCCACTGTGCAGAAGAATCCGTATAGGTGTTCGAACCGTATTGCGCATGAAATGGTATGTAAACCCCGTATTTACATATCTGCCACTGTGCAGGAGAATCCGTATTGGTGTTCGAGTGTTCGAACCGTGTTGCGCAAGAAATGGTATGTAAACCCCGTATTTACTTATCTGCCACTGTGCAGGAGAATCCGTATAGGTGTTCGAGTGTTCGAACCGTAATGCGCAAGAAATGGTATGTAAACCCCGTATTTACATATCTGCCACTGTGCAGGAGAATCCGTATAGGTGTTCGAGTGTTCGAACCGTATTGCCCAAGAAATGGTTTGTAAACGCCGTATTTACATATCTGCCACTGTGCAGGAGAATCCGTATAGGTGTTCGAGTGTTCGAACCGTATTGCCCAAGAAATGGTTTGTAAACGCCGTATTTACATATCTGCCACTGTGCAGGAGAATCCGTATAGGTGTTCGAGTGTTCGAACCGTAATGCGCAAGAAATGGTATGTAAACCCCGTATTTACATATCTGCCACTGTGCAGGAGAATCCGTATAGGTGTTCGAGTGTTCGAACCGTATTGCGCAAGAAATGGTTTGTAAACCCCGTATTTACATATCTGCCACTGTGCAGGAGAATCCGTATAGGTGTTCGAGTGTTCGAACCGTATTGCGCAAGAAATGGTATGTAAACCCCGTATTTACATATCTGCCACTGTGCAGGAGAATCCGTATAGGAGTTCGAGTGTTCGAACCGTAATGCGCAAGAAATGGTACGGAAACCCCGTATTTACATATCTGCCACTGTGCAGGAGAATCCGTGTAGGTGTTCGAGTGTTCGAACCGTAATGCGCAAGAAATGGTATGTAAACCCCGTATTTACATATCTGCCACTGTGCAGGAGAATCCGTATAGGTGTTCGAGTGTTCGAACCGTATTGCGCAAGAAATGGTATGTAAACCCCGTATTTACATATCTGCCACTGTGCAGGAGAATCCGTATTGGTGTTCGAGTGTTCGAACCGTATTGCGCAAGAAATGGTATGTAAACCCCGTATTTACTTATCTGCCACTGTGCAGGAGACTCCGTATAGGTGTTCGAGTGTTCGAACCGTAATGCGCAAGAAATGGTATGTAAACCCCGTATTTACATATCTGCCACTGTGCAGGAGAATCCGTATAGGTGTTCGAGTGTTCGAACCGTATTGCCCAAGAAATGGTTTGTAAACGCCGTATTTACATATCTGCCACTGTGCGGAAGAATCCGTATAGGTGTTCGAGTGTTCGAACCGTAATGAGCAAGAAATGGTATGTAAACCCCGTATTTACATATCTGCCACTGTGTAGGAGAATCCGTATAGGTGTTCGAGTGTTCGAACCGTAATGCGCAAGAAATGGTATGTAAACCCCGTATTTACATATCTGCCACTGTGCAGGAGAATCCGCATAGGTGTTCGAGTGTTCGAACCGTATTGCGCAAGAAATGGTATGTAAACCCCGTATTTACATATCTGCCACTGTGCAGGAGAATCCGTATAGGTGTTCGAGTGTTCGAACCGTAATGCACAAAAATGGTATGTAAACCCCGTATTTACATTTCTGCCACTGTGTAGGAGAATCCGTATAGGTGTTCGAGTGTTCGAACCGTAATGCGTAAGAAATGGTACGGAAACCCCGTATTTACATATCTGCCACTGTGCAGGAGAATCCGTATAGGTGTTCGAGTGTTCGAACCGTAATGCGCAAGAAATGGTATGTAAACCCCGTATTTGCATATCTGCCACTGTGCAGGAGAATCCGTATAGGTGTTCGAGTGTTCGAACCGTATTGCGCAAGAAATGGTATGTAAACCCCGTATTTACATATCTGGCACTGTGCAGGAGAATCCGTATAGGTGTTCGAGTGTTCGAACCGTAATGCGCAAGAAATGGTATGTAACCAGCGTATTTACATATCTTCCACTGTGCAGGAGAATCCGTATAGGTGTTCGAGTGTTCGAACCGTAATGCCCAAGAAATGGTTTGTAAACGCCGTATTTACATATCTGCCACTGTGCAGGAGAATCCGTATACGTGTTCGAGTGTTCGAACCGTAATGTGCAAGAAATGGTATGTAAACCCCGTATTTACATATCTGCCACTGCGCAGGAGAATCCGTATAGGTGTTCGAGTGCTCGAACCGTAATGCGCAAGAAATGGTATGTAAACCCCGTATTTACATATCTGCCACTGTGCAGGATAATCCGTATAGGTGTTCTAGTGTTCGAACCGTATTGCGCAAGAATTGGTATGTAAACCCCGTATTTACATATCTGCCACTGTGCAGGAGAATCCGTATAGGTGTTCGAGTGTTCGAACCGTATTGCGCAAGAAATGGTATGTAAACCCCGTATTTACATATCTACCACTGTGCAGGAGAATCCTTATAGGTGTTCGAGTGTTCGAACCGTAATTCGCCCGAAATGGTATGTAAAACCCGTATTTACATATCTGCCACTGTGCAGGAGAATCCGTATAGGTGTTCTAGTGTTCGAACCCTAATGCATGAGAAATGGTAAGTAAACGGCGTATTTACATATCTGCCACTGTGCAGGAGAATCCGTATAGGTGTTCGAGTGTTCGAACCGTAATGCGCAAGAAATGGTATGTAAACCGCGTATTTACATCTCTGGCACTGTGCAGGAGAATCCGTATAGGTGTTCGAGTGTTCGAACCGTATCGCGCAAGAAATGGTTTGTAAACCCCGTATTTACATATCTGCCACTGTGCAGGAGAATCCGTACAGGTGTTCGAGTGTTCGAACCGTAATGCGCAAGAAATGGTACGGAAACCCCGTATTTACATATCTGCCACTGTGCAGGAGAATCCGTATAGGTGTTCGAGTGTTCGAACCGTATTGCGCAAGAAATGGTATGTAAACCCCGTATTTACATATCTACCACTGTGCAGGAGAATCCTTATAGGTGTTCGAGTGTTCGAACCGTAATTCGCCCGAAATGGTATGTAAAACCCGTATTTACATATCTGCCACTGTGCAGGAGAATCTTTATAGGTGTTCGAGTGTTCGAACCCTAATGCATGAGAAATGGTAAGTAAACGGCGTATTTACATATCTGCTACTGTGCAGGAGAATCCGTATAGGTGTTTGAGTGTTCGAACCGTAATGCGCAAGAAATGGTATGTAAACCCCGTATTTACATATCTGGCACTGTGCTGGAGAATCCGTATAGGTGTTCGAGTATTCGAACCGTATCGCGCAAGAAATGGTTTGTAAACCCCGTATTTACATATCTGTCACTGTGCAGGAGAATCCGTATAGGTGTTCGAGTGTTCGAACCGTAATGCACAAGAAATGGTACGGAAACCCCGTATTTACATATCTGCCACTGTGCAGGAGAATCCGTATAGGTGTTCGAGTGTTCGAACCCTATTGCGCAAGAAATGGTATGTAAACCCCGTATTTACATATCTGCCACTGTGCAGGAGAATCCGTATAGGTGTTCGAGTGTTCGAACCGTATTGTGCAAGAATTGGTATGTAAACCCCGTATTTACATATCTGGCGCTGTGCAGGAGAATCCGTATAGGTGTTCGAGTGTTCGAACCGTATTGCGCAAGAATTGGTATGTAAACCCCGTATTTACATATCTGCCACTGTGCAGGAGAATCCGTATAGGTGTTCGAGTGTTCGAACCGTATTGCGCAAGAAATGGTTTGTAAACCCCGTATTTACATATCTGCCACTGTGCAGAAGAATCCGTATAGGTGTTCGAACCGTATTGCGCAAGAAATGGTATGTAAACCCCGTATTTACATATCTGCCACTGTGCAGGAGAATCCGTATTGGTGTTCGAGTGTTCGAACCGTGTTGCGCAAGAAATGGTATGTAAACCCCGTATTTACTTATCTGCCACTGTGCAGGAGAATCCGTATAGGTGTTCGAGTGTTCGAACCGTAATGCGCAAGAAATGGTATGTAAACCCCGTATTTACATATCTGCCACTGTGCAGGAGAATCCGTATAGGTGTTCGAGTGTTCGAACCGTATTGTGCAAGAAATGGTATGTAAACCCCGTATTTACATATCTGCCACTGTGCAGGAGAATCTGTACTGGTGTTCGAGTGTTCGAACCGTATTGCGCAAGAAATGGTATGTAAACCCGGTATTTACTTATCAGCCACTGTGCAGGAGAATCCGTATAGGTGTTCGAGTGTTCGAACCGTAATGCGCAAGAAATGGTATGTAAACCCCGTATTTACATATCTGCCACTGTGCAGGAGAATCCGTATAGGTGTTCGAGTGTTCGAACCGTATTGCCCAAGAAATGCTTTGTAAACGCCGTATTTACATATCTGCCACTGTGCGGAAGAATCCGTATAGGTGTTCGAGTGTTCGAACCGTAATGAGCAAGAAATGGTATGTAAACCCCGTATTTACATATCTGCCACTGTGTAGGAGAATCCGTATAGGTGTTCGAGTGTTCGAACCGTAATGCGCAAGAAATGGTTTGTAAACCCCGTATTTACATATCTGCCACTGTGCAGGAGAATCCGCATAGGTGTTCGAGTGTTCGAACCGTATTGCGCAAGAAATGGTATGTAAACCCCGTATTTACATATCTGCCACTGTGCAGGAGAATCCGTATAGGTGTTCGAGTGTTCGAACCGTAATGCACAAAAATGGTATGTAAACCCCGTATTTACATTTCTGCCACTGTGTAGGAGAATCCGTATAGGTGTTCGAGTGTTCGAACCGTAATGCGTAAGAAATGGTACGGAAACCCCGTATTTACATATCTGCCACTGTGCAGGAGAATCCGTATAGGTGTTCGAGTGTTCGAATCGTAATGCGCAAGAAATGGTATGTAAACCCCGTATTTGCATATCTGCCACTGTGCAGGAGAATCCGTATAGGTGTTCGAGTGTTCGAACCGTATTGCGCAAGAAATGGTATGTAAACCCCGTATTTACATATCTGGCACTGTGCAGGAGAATCCGTATAGGTGTTCGAGTGTTCGAACCGTAATGCGCAAGAAATGGTATGTAAACAGCGTATTTACATATCTTCCACTGTGTAGGAGAATCCGTATAGGTGTTCGAGTGTTCGAACCGTAATGCCCAAGAAATGGTTTGTAAACGCCGTATTTACATATCTGCCACTGTGCAGGAGAATCCGTATACGTGTTCGAGTGTTCGAACCGTAATGCGCAAGAAATGGTATGTAAACCCCGTATTTACATATCTGCCACTGCGCAGGAGAATCCGTATAGGTGTTCGAGTGCTCGAACCGTAATGCGCAAGAAATGGTATGTAAACCCCGTATTTACATATCTGCCACTGTGCAGGAGAATCCGTATAGGTGTTCTAGTGTTCGAACCGTATTGCGCAAGAATTGGTATGTAAACCCCGTATTTACATATCTGCCACTGTGCAGGAGAATCCGTATAGGTGTTCGAGTGTTCGAACCGTATTGCGCAAGAAATGGTATGTAAACCCCGTATTTACATATCTACCACTGTGCAGGAGAATCCTTATAGGTGTTCGAGTGTTCGAACCGTAATTCGCCCGAAATGGTATGTAAAACCCGTATTTACATATCTGCCACTGTGCAGGAGAATCCGTATAGGTGTTCTAGTGTTCGAACCCTAATGCATGAGAAATGGTAAGTAAACGGCGTATTTACATATCTGCCACTGTGCAGGAGAATCCGTATAGGTGTTCGAGTGTTCGAACCGTAATGCGCAAGAAATGGTATGTAAACCGCGTATTTACATCTCTGGCACTGTGCAGGAGAATCCGTATAGGTGTTCGAGTGTTCGAACCGTATCGCGCAAGAAATGGTTTGTAAACCCCGTATTTACATATCTGCCACTGTGCAGGAGAATCCGTACAGGTGTTCGAGTGTTCGAACCGTAATGCGCAAGAAATGGTACGGAAACCCCGTATTTACATATCTGCCACTGTGCAGGAGAATCCGTATAGGTGTTCGAGTGTTCGAACCGTATTGCGCAAGAAATGGTATGTAAACCCCGTATTTACATATCTACCACTGTGCAGGAGAATCCTTATAGGTGTTCGAGTGTTCGAACCGTAATTCGCCCGAAATGGTATGTAAAACCCGTATTTACATATCTGCCACTGTGCAGGAGAATCTTTATAGGTGTTCGAGTGTTCGAACCCTAATGCATGAGAAATGGTAAGTAAACGGCGTATTTACATATCTGCTACTGTGCAGGAGAATCCGTATAGGTGTTTGAGTGTTCGAACCGTAATGCGCAAGAAATGGTATGTAAACCCCGTATTTACATATCTGGCACTGTGCAGGAGAATCCGTATAGGTGTTCGAGTATTCGAACCGTATCGCGCAAGAAATGGTTTGTAAACCCCGTATTTACATATCTGCCACTGTGCAGGAGAATCCGTATAGGTGTTCGAGGGTTCGAACCGTAATGCGCAAGAAATGGTACGGAAACCCCGTATTTACATATCTGCCACTGTGCAGGAGAATCCGTATAGGTGTTCGAGTGTTCGAACCCTATTGCGCAAGAAATGGTATGTAAACCCCGTATTTACATATCTGCCACTGTGCAGGAGAATCCGTATAGGTGTTCAAGTGTTCGAACCGTATTGTGCAAGAATTGGTATGTAAACCCCGTATTTACATATCTGGCGCTGTGCAGGAGAATCCGTATAGGTGTTCGAGTGTTCGAACCGTATTGCGCAAGAATTGGTATGTAAACCCCGTATTTACATATCTGCCACCGTGCAGGAGAATCCGTATAGGTGTTCGAGTGTTCGAACCGTATTGCGCAAGAAATGGTTTGTAAACCCCGTATTTACATATCTGCCACTGTGCAGAAGAATCCGTATAGGTGTTCGAACCGTATTGCGCATGAAATGGTATGTAAACCCCGTATTTACATATCTGCCACTGTGCAGGAGAATCCGTATTGGTGTTCGAGTGTTCGAACCGTGTTGCGCAAGAAATGGTATGTAAACCCCGTATTTACTTATCTGCCACTGTGCAGGAGAATCCGTATAGGTGTTCGAGTGTTCGAACCGTAATGCGCAAGAAATGGTATGTAAACCCCGTATTTACATATCTGCCACTGTGCAGGAGAATCCGTATAGGTGTTCGAGTGTTCGAACCGTATTGCCCAAGAAATGGTTTGTAAACGCCGTATTTACATATCTGCCACTGTGCAGGAGAATCCGTATAGGTGTTCGAGTGTTCGAACCGTATTGCCCAAGAAATGGTTTGTAAACGCCGTATTTACATATCTGCCACTGTGCAGGAGAATCCGTATAGGTGTTCGAGTGTTCGAACCGTAATGCGCAAGAAATGGTATGTAAACCCCGTATTTACATATCTGCCACTGTGCAGGAGAATCCGTATAGGTGTTCGAGTGTTCGAACCGTATTGCGCAAGAAATGGTTTGTAAACCCTGTATTTACATATCTGCCACTGTGCAGGAGAATCCGTATAGGTGTTCGAGTGTTCGAACCGTATTGCGCAAGAAATGGTATGTAAACCCCGTATTTACATATCTGCCACTGTGTAGGAGAATCCGTATAGGTGTTCGAGTGTTCGAACCGTAATGCGCAAAAATGGTATGTAAACCCCGTATTTACATATCTGCCACTGTGCAGGAGAATCCGTATAGGAGTTCGAGTGTTCGAACCGTAATGCGCAAGAAATGGTACGGAAACCCCGTATTTACATATCTGCCACTGTGCAGGAGAATCCGTGTAGGTGTTCGAGTGTTCGAACCGTAATGCGCAAGAAATGGTATGTAAACCCCGTATTTACATATCTGCCACTGTGCAGGAGAATCCGTATAGGTGTTCGAGTGTTCGAACCGTATTGCGCAAGAAATGGTATGTAAACCCCGTATTTACATATCTGCCACTGTGCAGGAGAATCCGTATTGGTGTTCGAGTGTTCGAACCGTATTGCGCAAGAAATGGTATGTAAACCCCGTATTTACTTATCTGCCACTGTGCAGGAGACTCCGTATAGGTGTTCGAGTGTTCGAACCGTAATGCGCAAGAAATGGTATGTAAACCCCGTATTTACATATCTGCCACTGTGCAGGAGAATCCGTATAGGTGTTCGAGTGTTCGAACCGTATTGCCCAAGAAATGGTTTGTAAACGCCGTATTTACATATCTGCCACTGTGCGGAAGAATCCGTATAGGTGTTCGAGTGTTCGAACCGTAATGAGCAAGAAATGGTATGTAAACCCCGTATTTACATATCTGCCACTGTGTAGGAGAATCCGTATAGGTGTTCGAGTGTTCGAACCGTAATGCGCAAGAAATGGTTTGTAAACCCCGTATTTACATATCTGCCACTGTGCAGGAGAATCCGCATAGGTGTTCGAGTGTTCGAACCGTATTGCGCAAGAAATGGTATGTAAACCCCGTATTTACATATCTGCCACTGTGCAGGAGAATCCGTATAGGTGTTCGAGTGTTCGAACTGTAATGCACAAAAATGGTATGTAAACCCCGTATTTACATTTCTGCCACTGTGTAGGAGAATCCGTATAGGTGTTCGAGTGTTCGAACCGTAATGCGTAAGAAATGGTACGGAAACCCCGTATTTACATATCTGCCACTGTGCAGGAGAATCCGTATAGGTGTTCGAGTGTTCGAACCGTAATGCGCAAGAAATGGTATGTAAACCCCGTATTTGCATATCTGCCACTGTGCAGGAGAATCCGTATAGGTGTTCGAGTGTTCGAACCGTATTGCGCAAGAAATGGTATGTAAACCCCGTATTTACATATCTGGCACTGTGCAGGAGAATCCGTATAGGTGTTCGACTGTTCGAACCGTAATGCGCAAGAAATGGTATGTAACCAGCGTATTTACATATCTTCCACTGTGCAGGAGAATCCGTATAGGTGTTCGAGTGTTCGAACCGTAATGCCCAAGAAATGGTTTGTAAACGCCGTATTTACATATCTGCCACTGTGCAGGAGAATCCGTATACGTGTTCGAGTGTTCGAACCGTAATGCGCAAGAAATGGTATGTAAACCCCGTATTTACATATCTGCCACTGCGCAGGAGAATCCGTATAGGTGTTCGAGTGCTCGAACCGTAATGCGCAAGAAATGGTATGTAAACCCCGTATTTACATATCTGCCACTGTGCAGGATAATCCGTATAGGTGTTCTAGTGTTCGAACCGTATTGCGCAAGAATTGGTATGTAAACCCCGTATTTACATATCTGCCACTGTGCAGGAGAATCCGTATAGGTGTTCGAGTGTTCGAACCGTATTGCGCAAGAAATGGTATGTAAACCCCGTATTTACATATCTACCACTGTGCAGGAGAATCCTTATAGGTGTTCGAGTGTTCGAACCGTAATTCGCCCGAAATGGTATGTAAAACCCGTATTTACATATCTGCCACTGTGCAGGAGAATCCGTATAGGTGTTCTAGTGTTCGAACCCTAATGCATGAGAAAAGGTAAGTAAACGGCGTATTTACATATCTGCCACTGTGCAGGAGAATCCGTATAGGTGTTCGAGTGTTCGAACCGTAATGCGCAAGAAATGGTATGTAAACCGCGTATTTACATCTCTGGCACTGTGCAGGAGAATCCGTATAGGTGTTCGAGTGTTCGAACCGTATCGCGCAAGAAATGGTTTGTAAACCCCGTATTTACATATCTGCCACTGTGCAGGAGAATCCGTACAGGTGTTCGAGTGTTCGAACCGTAATGCGCAAGAAATGGTACGGAAACCCCGTATTTACATATCTGCCACTGTGCAGGAGAATCCGTATAGGTGTTCGAGTGTTCGAACCGTATTGCGCAAGAAATGGTTTGTAAACCCCGTATTTACATATCTACCACTGTGCAGGAGAATCCTTATAGGTGTTCGAGTGTTCGAACCGTAATTCGCCCGAAATGGTATGTAAAACCCGTATTTACATATCTGCCACTGTGCAGGAGAATCTTTATAGGTGTTCGAGTGTTCGAACCCTAATGCATGAGAAATGGTAAGTAAACGGCGTATTTACATATCTGCTACTGTGCAGGAGAATCCGTATAGGTGTTTGAGTGTTCGAACCGTAATGCGCAAGAAATGGTATGTAAACCCCGTATTTACATATCTGGCACTGTGCTGGAGAATCCGTATAGGTGTTCGAGTATTCGAACCGTATCGCGCAAGAAATGGTTTGTAAACCCCGTATTTACATATCTGTCACTGTGCAGGAGAATCCGTATAGGTGTTCGAGTGTTCGAACCGTAATGCGCAAGAAATGGTACGGAAACCCCGTATTTACATATCTGCCACTGTGCAGGAGAATCCGTATAGGTGTTCGAGTGTTCGAACCCTATTGCGCAAGAAATGGTATGTAAACCCCGTATTTACATATCTGCCACTGTGCAGGAGAATCCGTATAGGTGTTCGAGTGTTCGAACCGTATTGTGCAAGAATTGGTATGTAAACCCCGTATTTACATATCTGGCGCTGTGCAGGAGAATCCGTATAGGTGTTCGAGTGTTCGAACCGTATTGCGCAAGAATTGGTATGTAAACCCCGTATTTACATATCTGCCACTGTGCAGGAGAATCCGTATAGGTGTTCGAGTGTTCGAACCGTATTGCCCAAGAAATGGTTTGTAAACGCCGTATTTACATATCTGCCACTGTGCAGGAGAATCCGTATAGGTGTTCGAGTGTTCGAACCGTATTGCCCAAGAAATGGTTTGTAAACGCCGTATTTACATATCTGCCACTGTGCAGGAGAATCCGTATAGGTGTTCGAGTGTTCGAACCGTAATGCGCAAGAAATGGTATGTAAACCCCGTATTTACATATCTGCCACTGTGCAGAAGAATCCGTATAGGTGTTCGAGTGTTCGAACCGTATTGCGCAAGAAATGGTTTGTAAACCCCGTATTTACATATCTGCCACTGTGCAGGAGAATCCGTATAGGTGTTCGAGTGTTCGAACCGTATTGCGCAAGAAATGGTATGTAAACCCCGTATTTACATATCTGCCACTGTGCAGGAGAATCCGTATAGGTGTTCGAGTGTTCGAACCGTAATGCGCAAAAATGGTATGTAAACCCCGTATTTACATATCTGCCACTGTGCAGGAGAATCCGTATAGGAGTTCGAGTGTTCGAACCGTAATGCGCAAGAAATGGTACGGAAACCCCGTATTTACATATCTGCCACTGTGCAGGAGAATCCGTGTAGGTGTTCGAGTGTTCGAACCGTAATGCGCAAGAAATGGTATGTAAACCCCGTATTTACATATCTGCCACTGTGCAGGAGAATCCGTATAGGTGTTCGAGTGTTCGAACCGTATTGCGCAAGAAATGGTATGTAAACCCCGTATTTACATATCTGCCACTGTGCAGGAGAATCCGTATTGGTGTTCGAGTGTTCGAACCGTATTGCGCAAGAAATGGTATGTAAACCCCGTATTTACTTATCTGCCACTGTGCAGGAGACTCCGTATAGGTGTTCGAGTGTTCGAACCGTAATGCGCAAGAAATGGTATGTAAACCCCGTATTTACATATCTGCCACTGTGCAGGAGAATCCGTATAGGTGTTCGAGTGTTCGAACCGTATTGCGCAAGAAATGGTTTGTAAACCCCGTATTTACATATCTGCCACTGTGCAGAAGAATCCGTATAGGTGTTCGAACCGTATTGCGCAAGAAATGGTATGTAAACCCCGTATTTACATATCTGCCACTGTGCAGGAGAATCCGTATTGGTGTTCGAGTGTTCGAACCGTGTTGCGCAAGAAATGGTATATAAACCCCGTATTTACTTATCTGCCACTGTGCAGGAGAATCCGTATAGGTGTTCGAGTGTTCGAACCGTAATGCGCAAGAAATGGTATGTAAACCCCGTATTTACATATCTGCCACTGTGCAGGAGAATCCGTATAGGTGTTCGAGTGTTCGAACCGTATTGCCCAAGAAATGGTTTGTAAACGCCGTATTTACATATCTGCCACTGTGCAGGAGAATCCGTATAGGTGTTCGAGTGTTCGAACCGTATTGCCCAAGAAATGGTTTGTAAACGCCGTATTTACATATCTGCCACTGTGCAGGAGAATCCGTATAGGTGTTCGAGTGTTCGAACCGTAATGCGCAAGAAATGGTATGTAAACCCCGTATTTACATATCTGCCACTGTGCAGGAGAATCCGTATAGGTGTTCGAGTGTTCGAACCGTATTGCGCAAGAAATGGTTTGTAAACCCCGTATTTACATATCTGCCACTGTGCAGGAGAATCCGTATAGGTGTTCGAGTGTTCGAACCGTATTGCGCAAGAAATGGTATGTAAACCCCGTATTTACATATCTGCCACTGTGCAGGAGAATCCGTATAGGTGTTCGAGTGTTCGAACCGTATTGCGCAAGAAATGGTATGTAAACCCCGTATTTACATATCTACCACTGTGCAGGAGAATCCTTATAGGTGTTCGAGTGTTCGAACCGTAATTCGCCCGAAATGGTATGTAAAACCCGTATTTACATATCTGCCACTGTGCAGGAGAATCTTTATAGGTGTTCGAGTGTTCGAACCCTAATGCATGAGAAATGGTAAGTAAACGGCGTATTTACATATCTGCTACTGTGCAGGAGAATCCGTATAGGTGTTTGAGTGTTCGAACCGTAATGCGCAAGAAATGGTATGTAAACCCCGTATTTACATATCTGGCACTGTGCTGGAGAATCCGTATAGGTGTTCGAGTATTCGAACCGTATCGCGCAAGAAATGGTTTGTAAACCCCGTATTTACATATCTGTCACTGTGCAGGAGAATCCGTATAGGTGTTCGAGTGTTCGAACCGTAATGCACAAGAAATGGTACGGAAACCCCGTATTTACATATCTGCCACTGTGCAGGAGAATCCGTATAGGTGTTCGAGTGTTCGAACCCTATTGCGCAAGAAATGGTATGTAAACCCCGTATTTACATATCTGCCACTGTGCAGGAGAATCCGTATAGGTGTTCGAGTGTTCGAACCGTATTGTGCAAGAATTGGTATGTAAACCCCGTATTTACATATCTGGCGCTGTGCAGGAGAATCCGTATAGGTGTTCGAGTGTTCGAACCGTATTGCGCAAGAATTGGTATGTAAACCCCGTATTTACATATCTGCCACTGTGCAGGAGAATCCGTATAGGTGTTCGAGTGTTCGAACCGTATTGCGCAAGAAATGGTTTGTAAACCCCGTATTTACATATCTGCCACTGTGCAGAAGAATCCGTATAGGTGTTCGAACCGTATTGCGCAAGAAATGGTATGTAAACCCCGTATTTACATATCTGCCACTGTGCAGGAGAATCCGTATTGGTGTTCGAGTGTTCGAACCGTGTTGCGCAAGAAATGGTATGTAAACCCCGTATTTACTTATCTGCCACTGTGCAGGAGAATCCGTATAGGTGTTCGAGTGTTCGAACCGTAATGCGCAAGAAATGGTATGTAAACCCCGTATTTACATATCTGCCACTGTGCAGGAGAATCCGTATAGGTGTTCGAGTGTTCGAACCGTATTGTGCAAGAAATGGTATGTAAACCCCGTATTTACATATCTGCCACTGTGCAGGAGAATCTGTACTGGTGTTCGAGTGTTCGAACCGTATTGCGCAACAAATGGTATGTAAACCCGGTATTTACTTATCTGCCACTGTGCAGGAGAATCCGTATAGGTGTTCGAGTGTTCTAACCGTAATGCGCAAGAAATGGTATGTAAACCCCGTATTTACATATCTGCCACTGTGCAGGAGAATCCGTATAGGTGTTCGAGTGTTCGAACCGTATTGCCCAAGAAATGCTTTGTAAACGCCGTATTTACATATCTGCCACTGTGCGGAAGAATCCGTATAGGTGTTCGAGTGTTCGAACCGTAATGAGCAAGAAATGGTATGTAAACCCCGTATTTACATATCTGCCACTGTGTAGGAGAATCCGTATAGGTGTTCGAGTGTTCGAACCGTAATGCGCAAGAAATGGTTTGTAAACCCCGTATTTACATATCTGCCACTGTGCAGGAGAATCCGCATAGGTGTTCGAGTGTTCGAACCGTATTGCGCAAGAAATGGTATGTAAACCCCGTATTTACATATCTGCCACTGTGCAGGAGAATCCGTATAGGTGTTCGAGTGTTCGAACCGTAATGCACAAAAATGGTATGTAAACCCCGTATTTACATTTCTGCCACTGTGTAGGAGAATCCGTATAGGTGTTCGAGTGTTCGAACCGTAATGCGTAAGAAATGGTACGGAAACCCCGTATTTACATATCTGCCACTGTGCAGGAGAATCCGTATAGGTGTTCGAGTGTTCGAACCGTAATGCGCAAGAAATGGTATGTAAACCCCGTATTTGCATATCTGCCACTGTGCAGGAGAATCCGTATAGGTGTTCGAGTGTTCGAACCGTATTGCGCAAGAAATGGTATGTAAACCCCGTATTTACATATCTGGCACTGTGCAGGAGAATCCGTATAGGTGTTCGAGTGTTCGAACCGTAATGCGCAAGAAATGGTATGTAAACAGCGTATTTACATATCTTCCACTGTGTAGGAGAATCCGTATAGGTGTTCGAGTGTTCGAACCGTAATGCCCAAGAAATGGTTTGTAAACGCCGTATTTACATATCTGCCACTGTGCAGGAGAATCCGTATACGTGTTCGAGTGTTCGAACCGTAATGCGCAAGAAATGGTATGTAAACCCCGTATTTACATATCTGCCACTGCGCAGGAGAATCCGTATAGGTGTTCGAGTGCTCGAACCGTAATGCGCAAGAAATGGTATGTAAACCCCGTATTTACATATCTGCCACTGTGCAGGAGAATCCGTATAGGTGTTCTAGTGTTCGAACCGTATTGCGCAAGAATTGGTATGTAAACCCCGTATTTACATATCTGCCACTGTGCAGGAGAATCCGTATAGGTGTTCGAGTGTTCGAACCGTATTGCGCAAGAAATGGTATGTAAACCCCGTATTTACATATCTACCACTGTGCAGGAGAATCCTTATAGGTGTTCGAGTGTTCGAACCGTAATTCGCCCGAAATGGTATGTAAAACCCGTATTTACATATCTGCCACTGTGCAGGAGAATCCGTATAGGTGTTCTAGTGTTCGAACCCTAATGCATGAGAAATGGTAAGTAAACGGCGTATTTACATATCTGCCACTGTGCAGGAGAATCCGTATAGGTGTTCGAGTGTTCGAACCGTAATGCGCAAGAAATGGTATGTAAACCGCGTATTTACATCTCTGGCACTGTGCAGGAGAATCCGTATAGGTGTTCGAGTGTTCGAACCGTATCGCGCAAGAAATGGTTTGTAAACCCCGTATTTACATATCTGCCACTGTGCAGGAGAATCCGTACAGGTGTTCGAGTGTTCGAACCGTAATGCGCAAGAAATGGTACGGAAACCCCGTATTTACATATCTGCCACTGTGCAGGAGAATCCGTATAGGTGTTCGAGTGTTCGAACCGTATTGCGCAAGAAATGGTATGTAAACCCCGTATTTACATATCTACCACTGTGCAGGAGAATCCTTATAGGTGTTCGAGTGTTCGAACCGTAATTCGCCCGAAATGGTATGTAAAACCCGTATTTACATATCTGCCACTGTGCAGGAGAATCTTTATAGGTGTTCGAGTGTTCGAACCCTAATGCATGAGAAATGGTAAGTAAACGGCGTATTTACATATCTGCTACTGTGCAGGAGAATCCGTATAGGTGTTTGAGTGTTCGAACCGTAATGCGCAAGAAATGGTATGTAAACCCCGTATTTACATATCTGGCACTGTGCAGGAGAATCCGTATAGGTGTTCGAGTATTCGAACCGTATCGCGCAAGAAATGGTTTGTAAACCCCGTATTTACATATCTGCCACTGTGCAGGAGAATCCGTATAGGTGTTCGAGGGTTCGAACCGTAATGCGCAAGAAATGGTACGGAAACCCCGTATTTACATATCTGCCACTGTGCAGGAGAATCCGTATAGGTGTTCGAGTGTTCGAACCCTATTGCGCAAGAAATGGTATGTAAACCCCGTATTTACATATCTGCCACTGTGCAGGAGAATCCGTATAGGTGTTCGAGTGTTCGAACCGTATTGTGCAAGAATTGGTATGTAAACCCCGTATTTACATATCTGGCGCTGTGCAGGAGAATCCGTATAGGTGTTCGAGTGTTCGAACCGTATTGCGCAAGAATTGGTATGTAAACCCCGTATTTACATATCTGCCACCGTGCAGGAGAATCCGTATAGGTGTTCGAGTGTTCGAACCGTATTGCGCAAGAAATGGTTTGTAAACCCCGTATTTACATATCTGCCACTGTGCAGAAGAATCCGTATAGGTGTTCGAACCGTATTGCGCATGAAATGGTATGTAAACCCCGTATTTACATATCTGCCACTGTGCAGGAGAATCCGTATTGGTGTTCGAGTGTTCGAACCGTGTTGCGCAAGAAATGGTATGTAAACCCCGTATTTACTTATCTGCCACTGTGCAGGAGAATCCGTATAGGTGTTCGAGTGTTCGAACCGTAATGCGCAAGAAATGGTATGTAAACCCCGTATTTACATATCTGCCACTGTGCAGGAGAATCCGTATAGGTGTTCGAGTGTTCGAACCGTATTGCCCAAGAAATGGTTTGTAAACGCCGTATTTACATATCTGCCACTGTGCAGGAGAATCCGTATAGGTGTTCGAGTGTTCGAACCGTATTGCCCAAGAAATGGTTTGTAAACGCCGTATTTACATATCTGCCACTGTGCAGGAGAATCCGTATAGGTGTTCGAGTGTTCGAACCGTAATGCGCAAGAAATGGTATGTAAACCCCGTATTTACATATCTGCCACTGTGCAGGAGAATCCGTATAGGTGTTCGAGTGTTCGAACCGTATTGCGCAAGAAATGGTTTGTAAACCCTGTATTTACATATCTGCCACTGTGCAGGAGAATCCGTATAGGTGTTCGAGTGTTCGAACCGTATTGCGCAAGAAATGGTATGTAAACCCCGTATTTACATATCTGCCACTGTGTAGGAGAATCCGTATAGGTGTTCGAGTGTTCGAACCGTAATGCGCAAAAATGGTATGTAAACCCCGTATTTACATATCTGCCACTGTGCAGGAGAATCCGTATAGGAGTTCGAGTGTTCGAACCGTAATGCGCAAGAAATGGTACGGAAACCCCGTATTTACATATCTGCCACTGTGCAGGAGAATCCGTGTAGGTGTTCGAGTGTTCGAACCGTAATGCGCAAGAAATGGTATGTAAACCCCGTATTTACATATCTGCCACTGTGCAGGAGAATCCGTATAGGTGTTCGAGTGTTCGAACCGTATTGCGCAAGAAATGGTATGTAAACCCCGTATTTACATATCTGCCACTGTGCAGGAGAATCCGTATTGGTGTTCGAGTGTTCGAACCGTATTGCGCAAGAAATGGTATGTAAACCCCGTATTTACTTATCTGCCACTGTGCAGGAGACTCCGTATAGGTGTTCGAGTGTTCGAACCGTAATGCGCAAGAAATGGTATGTAAACCCCGTATTTACATATCTGCCACTGTGCAGGAGAATCCGTATAGGTGTTCGAGTGTTCGAACCGTATTGCCCAAGAAATGGTTTGTAAACGCCGTATTTACATATCTGCCACTGTGCGGAAGAATCCGTATAGGTGTTCGAGTGTTCGAACCGTAATGAGCAAGAAATGGTATGTAAACCCCGTATTTACATATCTGCCACTGTGTAGGAGAATCCGTATAGGTGTTCGAGTGTTCGAACCGTAATGCGCAAGAAATGGTTTGTAAACCCCGTATTTACATATCTGCCACTGTGCAGGAGAATCCGCATAGGTGTTCGAGTGTTCGAACCGTATTGCGCAAGAAATGGTATGTAAACCCCGTATTTACATATCTGCCACTGTGCAGGAGAATCCGTATAGGTGTTCGAGTGTTCGAACTGTAATGCACAAAAATGGTATGTAAACCCCGTATTTACATTTCTGCCACTGTGTAGGAGAATCCGTATAGGTGTTCGAGTGTTCGAACCGTAATGCGTAAGAAATGGTACGGAAACCCCGTATTTACATATCTGCCACTGTGCAGGAGAATCCGTATAGGTGTTCGAGTGTTCGAACCGTAATGCGCAAGAAATGGTATGTAAACCCCGTATTTGCATATCTGCCACTGTGCAGGAGAATCCGTATAGGTGTTCGAGTGTTCGAACCGTATTGCGCAAGAAATGGTATGTAAACCCCGTATTTACATATCTGGCACTGTGCAGGAGAATCCGTATAGGTGTTCGACTGTTCGAACCGTAATGCGCAAGAAATGGTATGTAACCAGCGTATTTACATATCTTCCACTGTGCAGGAGAATCCGTATAGGTGTTCGAGTGTTCGAACCGTAATGCCCAAGAAATGGTTTGTAAACGCCGTATTTACATATCTGCCACTGTGCAGGAGAATCCGTATACGTGTTCGAGTGTTCGAACCGTAATGCGCAAGAAATGGTATGTAAACCCCGTATTTACATATTTGCCACTGCGCAGGAGAATCCGTATAGGTGTTCGAGTGCTCGAACCGTAATGCGCAAGAAATGGTATGTAAACCCCGTATTTACATATCTGCCACTGTGTAGGATAATCCGTATAGGTGTTCTAGTGTTCGAACCGTATTGCGCAAGAATTGGTATGTAAACCCCGTATTTACATATCTGCCACTGTGCAGGAGAATCCGTATAGGTGTTCGAGTGTTCGAACCGTATTGCGCAAGAAATGGTATGTAAACCCCGTATTTACATATCTACCACTGTGCAGGAGAATCCTTATAGGTGTTCGAGTGTTCGAACCGTAATTCGCCCGAAATGGTATGTAAAACCCGTATTTACATATCTGCCACTGTGCAGGAGAATCCGTATAGGTGTTCTAGTGTTCGAACCCTAATGCATGAGAAAAGGTAAGTAAACGGCGTATTTACATATCTGCCACTGTGCAGGAGAATCCGTATAGGTGTTCGAGTGTTCGAACCGTAATGCGCAAGAAATGGTATGTAAACCGCGTATTTACATCTCTGGCACTGTGCAGGAGAATCCGTATAGGTGTTCGAGTGTTCGAACCGTATCGCGCAAGAAATGGTTTGTAAACCCCGTATTTACATATCTGCCACTGTGCAGGAGAATCCGTACAGGTGTTCGAGTGTTCGAACCGTAATGTGCAAGAAATGGTACGGAAACCCCGTATTTACATATCTGCCACTGTGCAGGAGAATCCGTATAGGTGTTCGAGTGTTCGAACCGTATTGCGCAAGAAATGGTATGTAAACCCCGTATTTACATATCTACCACTGTGCAGGAGAATCCTTATAGGTGTTCGAGTGTTCGAACCGTAATTCGCCCGAAATGGTATGTAAAACCCGTATTTACATATCTGCCACTGTGCAGGAGAATCTTTATAGGTGTTCGAGTGTTCGAACCCTAATGCATGAGAAATGGTAAGTAAACGGCGTATTTACATATCTGCTACTGTGCAGGAGAATCCGTATAGGTGTTTGAGTGTTCGAACCGTAATGCGCAAGAAATGGTATGTAAACCCCGTATTTACATATCTGGCACTGTGCTGGAGAATCCGTATAGGTGTTCGAGTATTCGAACCGTATCGCGCAAGAAATGGTTTGTAAACCCCGTATTTACATATCTGTCACTGTGCAGGAGAATCCGTATAGGTGTTCGAGTGTTCGAACCGTAATGCGCAAGAAATGGTACGGAAACCCCGTATTTACATATCTGCCACTGTGCAGGAGAATCCGTATAGGTGTTCGAGTGTTCGAACCCTATTGCGCAAGAAATGGTATGTAAACCCCGTATTTACATATCTGCCACTGTGCAGGAGAATCCGTATAGGTGTTCGAGTGTTCGAACCGTATTGTGCAAGAATTGGTATGTAAACCCCGTATTTACATATCTGGCGCTGTGCAGGAGAATCCGTATAGGTGTTCGAGTGTTCGAACCGTATTGCGCAAGAATTGGTATGTAAACCCCGTATTTACATATCTGCCACTGTGCAGGAGAATCCGTATAGGTGTTCGAGTGTTCGAACCGTATTGCCCAAGAAATGGTTTGTAAACGCCGTATTTACATATCTGCCACTGTGCAGGAGAATCCGTATAGGTGTTCGAGTGTTCGAACCGTATTGCCCAAGAAATGGTTTGTAAACGCCGTATTTACATATCTGCCACTGTGCAGGAGAATCCGTATAGGTGTTCGAGTGTTCGAACCGTAATGCGCAAGAAATGGTATGTAAACCCCGTATTTACATATCTGCCACTGTGCAGGAGAATCCGTATAGGTGTTCGAGTGTTCGAACCGTATTGCGCAAGAAATGGTTTGTAAACCCCGTATTTACATATCTGCCACTGTGCAGGAGAATCCGTATAGGTGTTCGAGTGTTCGAACCGTATTGCGCAAGAAATGGTATGTAAACCCCGTATTTACATATCTGCCACTGTGCAGGAGAATCCGTATAGGTGTTCGAGTGTTCGAACCGTAATGCGCAAAAATGGTATGTAAACCCCGTATTTACATATCTGCCACTGTGCAGGAGAATCCGTATAGGAGTTCGAGTGTTCGAACCGTAATGCGCAAGAAATGGTACGGAAACCCCGTATTTACATATCTGCCACTGTGCAGGAGAATCCGTGTAGGTGTTCGAGTGTTCGAACCGTAATGCGCAAGAAATGGTATGTAAACCCCGTATTTACATATCTGCCACTGTGCAGGAGAATCCGTATAGGTGTTCGAGTGTTCGAACCGTATTGCGCAAGAAATGGTATGTAAACCCCGTATTTACATATCTGCCACTGTGCAGGAGAATCCGTATTGGTGTTCGAGTGTTCGAACCGTATTGCGCAAGAAATGGTATGTAAACCCCGTATTTACTTATCTGCCACTGTGCAGGAGACTCCGTATAGGTGTTCGAGTGTTCGAACCGTAATGCGCAAGAAATGGTATGTAAACCCCGTATTTACATATCTGCCACTGTGCAGGAGAATCCGTATAGGTGTTCGAGTGTTCGAACCGTATTGCGCAAGAAATGGTTTGTAAACCCCGTATTTACATATCTGCCACTGTGCAGAAGAATCCGTATAGGTGTTCGAACCGTATTGCGCAAGAAATGGTATGTAAACCCCGTATTTACATATCTGCCACTGTGCAGGAGAATCCGTATTGGTGTTCGAGTGTTCGAACCGTGTTGCGCAAGAAATGGTATATAAACCCCGTATTTACTTATCTGCCACTGTGCAGGAGAATCCGTATAGGTGTTCGAGTGTTCGAACCGTAATGCGCAAGAAATGGTATGTAAACCCCGTATTTACATATCTGCCACTGTGCAGGAGAATCCGTATAGGTGTTCGAGTGTTCGAACCGTATTGCCCAAGAAATGGTTTGTAAACGCCGTATTTACATATCTGCCACTGTGCAGGAGAATCCGTATAGGTGTTCGAGTGTTCGAACCGTATTGCCCAAGAAATGGTTTGTAAACGCCGTATTTACATATCTGCCACTGTGCAGGAGAATCCGTATAGGTGTTCGAGTGTTCGAACCGTAATGCGCAAGAAATGGTATGTAAACCCCGTATTTACATATCTGCCACTGTGCAGGAGAATCCGTATAGGTGTTCGAGTGTTCGAACCGTATTGCGCAAGAAATGGTTTGTAAACCCCGTATTTACATATCTGCCACTGTGCAGGAGAATCCGTATAGGTGTTCGAGTGTTCGAACCGTATTGCGCAAGAAATGGTATGTAAACCCCGTATTTACATATCTGCCACTGTGCAGGAGAATCCGTATAGGTGTTCGAGTGTTCGAACCGTATTGCGCAAGAAATGGTATGTAAACCCCGTATTTACATATCTACCACTGTGCAGGAGAATCCTTATAGGTGTTCGAGTGTTCGAACCGTAATTCGCCCGAAATGGTATGTAAAACCCGTATTTACATATCTGCCACTGTGCAGGAGAATCTTTATAGGTGTTCGAGTGTTCGAACCCTAATGCATGAGAAATGGTAAGTAAACGGCGTATTTACATATCTGCTACTGTGCAGGAGAATCCGTATAGGTGTTTGAGTGTTCGAACCGTAATGCGCAAGAAATGGTATGTAAACCCCGTATTTACATATCTGGCACTGTGCTGGAGAATCCGTATAGGTGTTCGAGTATTCGAACCGTATCGCGCAAGAAATGGTTTGTAAACCCCGTATTTACATATCTGTCACTGTGCAGGAGAATCCGTATAGGTTTTCGAGTGTTCGAACCGTAATGCACAAGAAATGGTACGGAAACCCCGTATTTACATATCTGCCACTGTGCAGGAGAATCCGTATAGGTGTTCGAGTGTTCGAACCCTATTGCGCAAGAAATGGTATGTAAACCCCGTATTTACATATCTGCCACTGTGCAGGAGAATCCGTATAGGTGTTCGAGTGTTCGAACCGTATTGTGCAAGAATTGGTATGTAAACCCCGTATTTACATATCTGGCGCTGTGCAGGAGAATCCGTATAGGTGTTCGAGTGTTCGAACCGTATTGCGCAAGAATTGGTATGTAAACCCCGTATTTACATATCTGCCACTGTGCAGGAGAATCCGTATAGGTGTTCGAGTGTTCGAACCGTATTGCGCAAGAAATGGTTTGTAAACCCCGTATTTACATATCTGCCACTGTGCAGAAGAATCCGTATAGGTGTTCGAACCGTATTGCGCAAGAAATGGTATGTAAACCCCGTATTTACATATCTGCCACTGTGCAGGAGAATCCGTATTGGTGTTCGAGTGTTCGAACCGTGTTGCGCAAGAAATGGTATGTAAACCCCGTATTTACTTATCTGCCACTGTGCAGGAGAATCCGTATAGGTGTTCGAGTGTTCGAACCGTAATGCGCAAGAAATGGTATGTAAACCCCGTATTTACATATCTGCCACTGTGCAGGAGAATCCGTATAGGTGTTCGAGTGTTCGAACCGTATTGTGCAAGAAATGGTATGTAAACCCCGTATTTACATATCTGCCACTGTGCAGGAGAATCTGTACTGGTGTTCGAGTGTTCGAACCGTATTGCGCAAGAAATGGTATGTAAACCCGGTATTTACTTATCTGCCACTGTGCAGGAGAATCCGTATAGGTGTTCGAGTGTTCTAACCGTAATGCGCAAGAAATGGTATGTAAACCCCGTATTTACATATCTGCCACTGTGCAGGAGAATCCGTATAGGTGTTCGAGTGTTCGAACCGTATTGCCCAAGAAATGCTTTGTAAACGCCGTATTTACATATCTGCCACTGTGCGGAAGAATCCGTATAGGTGTTCGAGTGTTCGAACCGTAATGAGCAAGAAATGGTATGTAAACCCCGTATTTACATATCTGCCACTGTGTAGGAGAATCCGTATAGGTGTTCGAGTGTTCGAACCGTAATGCGCAAGAAATGGTTTGTAAACCCCGTATTTACATATCTGCCACTGTGCAGGAGAATCCGCATAGGTGTTCGAGTGTTCGAACCGTATTGCGCAAGAAATGGTATGTAAACCCCGTATTTACATATCTGCCACTGTGCAGGAGAATCCGTATAGGTGTTCGAGTGTTCGAACCGTAATGCACAAAAATGGTATGTAAACCCCGTATTTACATTTCTGCCACTGTGTAGGAGAATCCGTATAGGTGTTCGAGTGTTCGAACCGTAATGCGTAAGAAATGGTACGGAAACCCCGTATTTACATATCTGCCACTGTGCAGGAGAATCCGTATAGGTGTTCGAGTGTTCGAACCGTAATGCGCAAGAAATGGTATGTAAACCCCGTATTTGCATATCTGCCACTGTGCAGGAGAATCCGTATAGGTGTTCGAGTGTTCGAACCGTATTGCGCAAGAAATGGTATGTAAACCCCGTATTTACATATCTGGCACTGTGCAGGAGAATCCGTATAGGTGTTCGAGTGTTCGAACCGTAATGCGCAAGAAATGGTATGTAAACAGCGTATTTACATATCTTCCACTGTGTAGGAGAATCCGTATAGGTGTTCGAGTGTTCGAACCGTAATGCCCAAGAAATGGTTTGTAAACGCCGTATTTACATATCTGCCACTGTGCAGGAGAATCCGTATACGTGTTCGAGTGTTCGAACCGTAATGCGCAAGAAATGGTATGTAAACCCCGTATTTACATATCTGCCACTGCGCAGGAGAATCCGTATAGGTGTTCGAGTGCTCGAACCGTAATGCGCAAGAAATGGTATGTAAACCCCGTATTTACATATCTGCCACTGTGCAGGAGAATCCGTATAGGTGTTCTAGTGTTCGAACCGTATTGCGCAAGAATTGGTATGTAAACCCCGTATTTACATATCTGCCACTGTGCAGGAGAATCCGTATAGGTGTTCGAGTGTTCGAACCGTATTGCGCAAGAAATGGTATGTAAACCCCGTATTTACATATCTACCACTGTGCAGGAGAATCCTTATAGGTGTTCGAGTGTTCGAACCGTAATTCGCCCGAAATGGTATGTAAAACCCGTATTTACATATCTGCCACTGTGCAGGAGAATCCGTATAGGTGTTCTAGTGTTCGAACCCTAATGCATGAGAAATGGTAAGTAAACGGCGTATTTACATATCTGCCACTGTGCAGGAGAATCCGTATAGGTGTTCGAGTGTTCGAACCGTAATGCGCAAGAAATGGTATGTAAACCGCGTATTTACATCTCTGGCACTGTGCAGGAGAATCCGTATAGGTGTTCGAGTGTTCGAACCGTATCGCGCAAGAAATGGTTTGTAAACCCCGTATTTACATATCTGCCACTGTGCAGGAGAATCCGTACAGGTGTTCGAGTGTTCGAACCGTAATGCGCAAGAAATGGTACGGAAACCCCGTATTTACATATCTGCCACTGTGCAGGAGAATCCGTATAGGTGTTCGATTGTTCGAACCGTATTGCGCAAGAAATGGTATGTAAACCCCGTATTTACATATCTACCACTGTGCAGGAGAATCCTTATAGGTGTTCGAGTGTTCGAACCGTAATTCACCCGAAATGGTATGTAAAACCCGTATTTACATATCTGCCACTGTGCAGGAGAATCTTTATAGGTGTTCGAGTGTTCGAACCCTAATGCATGAGAAATGGTAAGTAAACGGCGTATTTACATATCTGCTACTGTGCAGGAGAATCCGTATAGGTGTTTGAGTGTTCGAACCGTAATGCGCAAGAAATGGTATGTAAACCCCGTATTTACATATCTGGCATTGTGCTGGAGAATCCGTATAGGTGTTCGAGTATTCGAACCGTATCGCGCAAGAAATGGTTTGTAAACCCCGTATTTACATATCTGTCACTGTGCAGGAGAATCCGTATAGGTGTTCGAGTGTTCGAACCGTAATGCGCAAGAAATGGTACGGAAACCCCGTATTTACATATCTGCCACTGTGCAGGAGAATCCGTATAGGTGTTCGAGTGTTCGAACCCTATTGCGCAAGAAATGGTATGTAAACCCCGTATTTACATATCTGCCACTGTGCAGGAGAATCCGTATAGGTGTTCGAGTGTTCGAACCGTATTGTGCAAGAATTGGTATGTAAACCCCGTATTTACATATCTGGCGCTGTGCAGGAGAATCCGTATAGGTGTTCGAGTGTTCGAACCGTATTGCGCAAGAATTGGTATGTAAACCCCGTATTTACATATCTGCCACTGTGCAGGAGAATCCGTATAGGTGTTCGAGTGTTCGAACCGTATTGCCCAAGAAATGGTTTGTAAACGCCGTATTTACATATCTGCCACTGTGCAGGAGAATCCGTATAGGTGTTCGAGTGTTCGAACCGTATTGCCCAAGAAATGGTTTGTAAACGCCGTATTTACATATCTGCCACTGTGCAGGAGAATCCGTATAGGTGTTCGAGTGTTCGAACCGTAATGCGCAAGAAATGGTATGTAAACCCCGTATTTACATATCTGCCACTGTGCAGGAGAATCCGTATAGGTGTTCGAGTGTTCGAACCGTATTGCGCAAGAAATGGTTTGTAAACCCCGTATTTACATATCTGCCACTGTGCAGGAGAATCCGTATAGGTGTTCGAGTGTTCGAACCGTATTGCGCAAGAAATGGTATGTAAACCCCGTATTTACATATCTGCCACTGTGCAGGAGAATCCGTATAGGTGTTCGAGTGTTCGAACCGTAATGCGCAAAAATGGTATGTAAACCCCGTATTTACATATCTGCCACTGTGCAGGAGAATCCGTATAGGAGTTCGAGTGTTCGAACCGTAATGCGCAAGAAATGGTACGGAAACCCCGTATTTACATATCTGCCACTGTGCAGGAGAATCCGTGTAGGTGTTCGAGTGTTCGAACCGTAATGCGCAAGAAATGGTATGTAAACCCCGTATTTACATATCTGCCACTGTGCAGGAGAATCCGTATAGGTGTTCGAGTGTTCGAACCGTATTGCGCAAGAAATGGTATGTAAACCCCGTATTTACATATCTGCCACTGTGCAGGAGAATCCGTATTGGTGTTCGAGTGTTCGAACCGTATTGCGCAAGAAATGGTATGTAAACCCCGTATTTACTTATCTGCCACTGTGCAGGAGACTCCGTATAGGTGTTCGAGTGTTCGAACCGTAATGCGCAAGAAATGGTATGTAAACCCCGTATTTACATATCTGCCACTGTGCAGGAGAATCCGTATAGGTGTTCGAGTGTTCGAACCGTATTGCGCAAGAAATGGTTTGTAAACCCCGTATTTACATATCTGCCACTGTGCAGAAGAATCCGTATAGGTGTTCGAACCGTATTGCGCAAGAAATGGTATGTAAACCCCGTATTTACATATCTGCCACTGTGCAGGAGAATCCGTATTGGTGTTCGAGTGTTCGAACCGTGTTGCGCAAGAAATGGTATATAAACCCCGTATTTACTTATCTGCCACTGTGCAGGAGAATCCGTATAGGTGTTCGAGTGTTCGAACCGTAATGCGCAAGAAATGGTATGTAAACCCCGTATTTACATATCTGCCACTGTGCAGGAGAATCCGTATAGGTGTTCGAGTGTTCGAACCGTATTGCCCAAGAAATGGTTTGTAAACGCCGTATTTACATATCTGCCACTGTGCAGGAGAATCCGTATAGGTGTTCGAGTGTTCGAACCGTATTGCCCAAGAAATGGTTTGTAAACGCCGTATTTACATATCTGCCACTGTGCAGGAGAATCCGTATAGGTGTTCGAGTGTTCGAACCGTAATGCGCAAGAAATGGTATGTAAACCCCGTATTTACATATCTGCCACTGTGCAGGAGAATCCGTATAGGTGTTCGAGTGTTCGAACCGTATTGCGCAAGAAATGGTTTGTAAACCCCGTATTTACATATCTGCCACTGTGCAGGAGAATCCGTATAGGTGTTCGAGTGTTCGAACCGTATTGCGCAAGAAATGGTATGTAAACCCCGTATTTACATATCTGCCACTGTGCAGGAGAATCCGTATAGGTGTTCGAGTGTTCGAACCGTAATGCGCAAAAATGGTATGTAAACCCCGTATTTACATATCTGTCACTGTGGAGGAGAATCCGTATAGGTGTTCGAGTGTTCGAACCGTAATGCGCAAGAAATGGTACGGAAACCCCGTATTTACATATCTGCCACTGTGCAGGAGAATCCGTATAGGTGTTCGAGTGTTCGAACCGTATTGCGCAAGAAATGGTATGTAAACCCCGTATTTACATATCTGCCCTGTGCAGGAGAATCCGTATTGGTGTTCGAGTGTTCGAACCGTATTGCGCAAGAAATGGTATGTAAACCCCGTATTTACTTATCTGCCACTGTGCAGGAGACTCCGTATAGGTGTTCGAGTGTTCGAACCGTAATGCGCAAGAAATGGTATGTAAACCCCGTATTTACATATCTGCCACTGTGCAGGAGAATCCGTATAGGTGTTCGAGTGTTCGAACCGTATTGCGCAAGAAATGGTTTGTAAACCCCGTATTTACATATCTGCCACTGTGCAGAAGAATCCGTATAGGTGTTCGAACCGTATTGCGCAAGAAATGGTATGTAAACCCCGTATTTACATATCTGCCACTGTGCAGGAGAATCCGTATTGGTGTTCGAGTGTTCGAACCGTGTTGCGCAAGAAATGGTATATAAACCCCGTATTTACTTATCTGCCACTGTGCAGGAGAATCCGTATAGGTGTTCGAGTGTTCGAACCGTAATGCGCAAGAAATGGTATGTAAACCCCGTATTTACATATCTGCCACTGTGCAGGAGAATCCGTATAGGTGTTCGAGTGTTCGAACCGTATTGCCCAAGAAATGGTTTGTAAACGCCGTATTTACATATCTGCCACTGTGCAGGAGAATCCGTATAGGTGTTCGAGTGTTCGAACCGTATTGCCCAAGAAATGGTTTGTAAACGCCGTATTTACATATCTGCCACTGTGCAGGAGAATCCGTATAGGTGTTCGAGTGTTCGAACCGTAATGCGCAAGAAATGGTATGTAAACCCCGTATTTACATATCTGCCACTGTGCAGGAGAATCCGTATAGGTGTTCGAGTGTTCGAACCGTATTGCGCAAGAATTGGTTTGTAAACCCCGTATTTACATATCTGCCACTGTGCAGGAGAATCCGTGTAGGTGTTCGAGTGTTCGAACCGTATTGCGCAAGAAATGGTATGTAAACCCCGTATTTACATATCTGCCACTGTGCAGGAGAATCCGTATAGGTGTTCGAGTGTTCGAACCGTAATGCGCAAAAATGGTATGTAAACCCCGTATTTACATATCTGTCACTGTGGAGGAGAATCCGTATAGGTGTTCGAGTGTTCGAACCGTAATGCGCAAGAAATGGTACGGAAACCCCGTATTTACATATCTGCCACTGTGCAGGAGAATCCGTATAGGTGTTCGAGTGTTCGAACCGTATTGCGCAAGAAATGGTATGTAAACCCCGTATTTACATATCTACCACTGTGCAGGAGAATCCTTATAGGTGTTCGAGTGTTCGAACCGTAATTCGCCCGAAATGGTATGTAAAACCCGTATTTACATATCTGCCACTGTGCAGGAGAATCTTTATTGGTGTTCGAGTGTTCGAACCCTAATGCATGAGAAATGGTAAGTAAACGGCGTATTTACATATCTGCTACTGTGCAGGAGAATCCGTATAGGTGTTTGAGTGTTCGAACCGTAATGCGCAAGAAATGGTATGTAAACCCCGTATTTACATATCTGGCACTGTGCAGGAGAATCCGTATAGGTGTTCGAGTATTCGAACCGTATCGCGCAAGAAATGGTTTGTAAACCCCGTATTTACATATCTGTCACTGTGCAGGAAAATCCGTATAGGTGTTCGAGTGTTCGAACCGTAATGCGCAAGAAATGGTACGGAAACCCCGTATTTACATATCTGCCACTGTGCAGGAGAATCCGTATAGGTGTTCGAGTGTTCGAACCCTATTGCGCAAGAAATGGTATGTAAACCCCGTATTTACATATCTGCCACTGTGCAGGAGAATCCGTATAGGTGTTCGAGTGTTCGAACCGTATTGTGCAAGAATTGGTATGTAAACCCCGTATTTACATATCTGGCGCTGTGCAGGAGAATCCGTATAGGTGTTCGAGTGTTCGAACCGTATTGCGCAAGAATTGGTATGTAAACCCCGTATTTACATATCTGCCACTGTGCAGGAGAATCCGTATAGGTGTTCGAGTGTTCGAACCGTATTGCGCAAGAAATGGTTTGTAAACCCCGTATTTAGATATCTGCCACTGTGCAGAAGAATCCGTATAGGTGTTCGAGTGTTCGAACCGTATTGCGCAAGAAATGGTATGTAAACCCCGTATTTACATATCTGCCACTGTGCAGGAGAATCCGTATTGGTGTTCGAGTGTTCGAACCGTGTTGCGCAAGAAATGGTATGTAAACCCCGTATTTACTTATCTGCCACTGTGCAGGAGAATCCGTATAGGTGTTCGAGTGTTCGAACCGTAATGCGCAAGAAATGGTATGTAAACCCCGTATTTACATATCTGCCACTGTGCAGGAGAATCCGTATTGGTGTTCGAGTGTTCGAACCGTGTTGCGCAAGAAATGGTATGTAAACCCCGTATTTACTTATCTGCCACTGTGCAGGAGAATCCGTATAGGTGTTCGAGTGTTCGAACCGTAATGCGCAAGAAATGGTATGTAAACCCCGTATTTACATATCTGCCACTGTGCAGGAGAATCCGTATAGGTGTTCGAGTGTTCGAACCGTATTGCCCAAGAAATGGTTTGTAAACGCCGTATTTACATATCTGCCACTGTGCAGGAGAATCCGTATAGGTGTTCGAGTGTTCGAACCGTATTGCCCAAGAAATGGTTTGTAAACGCCGTATTTACATATCTGCCACTGTGCAGGAGAATCCGTATAGGTGTTCGAGTGTTCGAACCGTAATGCGCAAGAAATGGTATGTAAACCCCGTATTTACATATCTGCCACTGTGCAGGAGAATCCGTATAGGTGTTCGAGTGTTCGAACCGTATTGCGCAAGAAATGGTTTGTAAACCCCGTATTTACATATCTGCCACTGTGCAGGAGAATCCGTATAGGTGTTCGAGTGTTCGAACCGTATTGCGCAAGAAATGGTATGTAAACCCCGTATTTACATATCTGCCACTGTGCAGGAGAATCCGTATAGGTGTTCGAGTGTTCGAACCGTAATGCGCAAAAATGGTATGTAAACCCCGTATTTACATATCTGCCACTGTGCAGGAGAATCCGTATAGGAGTTCGAGTGTTCGAACCGTAATGCGCAAGAAATGGTACGGAAACCCCGTATTTACATATCTGCCACTGTGCAGGAGAATCCGTGTAGGTGTTCGAGTGTTCGAACCGTAATGCGCAAGAAATGGTATGTAAACCCCGTATTTACATATCTGCCACTGTGCAGGAGAATCCGTATAGGTGTTCGAGTGTTCGAACCGTATTGCGCAAGAAATGGTATGTAAACCCCGTATTTACATATCTGCCACTGTGCAGGAGAATCCGTATTGGTGTTCGAGTGTTCGAACCGTATTGCGCAAGAAATGGTATGTAAACCCCGTATTTACTTATCTGCCACTGTGCAGGAGACTCCGTATAGGTGTTCGAGTGTTCGAACCGTAATGCGCAAGAAATGGTTTGTAAACGCCGTATTTACATATCTGCCACTGTGCAGGAGAATCCGTATAGGTGTTCGAGTGTTCGAACCGTATTGCGCAAGAAATGGTTTGTAAACCCCGTATTTACATATCTGCCACTGTGCAGAAGAATCCGTATAGGTGTTCGAACCGTATTGCGCAAGAAATGGTATGTAAACCCCGTATTTACATATCTGCCACTGTGCAGGAGAATCCGTATTGGTATTCGAGTGTTCGAACCGTGTTGCGCAAGAAATGGTATATAAACCCCGTATTTACTTATCTGCCACTGTGCAGGAGAATCCGTATAGGTGTTCGAGTGTTCGAACCGTAATGCGCGAGAAATGGTATGTAAACCCCGTATTTACATATCTGCCACTGTGCAGGAGAATCCGTATAGGTGTTCGGGTGTTCGAACCGTATTGCCCAAGAAATGGTTTGTAAACGCCGTATTTACATATCTGCCACTGTGCAGGAGAATCCGTATAGGTGCTCGAGTGTTCGAACCGTATTGCCCAAGAAATGGTTTGTAAACGCCGTATTTACATATCTGCCACTGTGCAGGAGAATCCGTATAGGTGTTCGAGTGTTCGAACCGTAATGCGCAAGAAATGGTATGTAAACCCCGTATTTACATATCTGCCACTGTGCAGGAGAATCCGTATAGGTGTTCGAGTGTTCGAACCGTATTGCGCAAGAAATGGTTTGTAAACCCCGTATTTACATATCTGCCACTGTGCAGGAGAATCCGTATAGGTGTTCGAGTGTTCGAACCGTATTGCGCAAGAAATGGTATGTAAACCCCGTATTTACATATCTGCCACTGTGCAGGAGAATCCGTATAGGTGTTCGAGTGTTCGAACCGTAATGCGCAAAAATGGTATGTAAACCCCGTATTTACATATCTGTCACTGTGGAGGAGAATCCGTATAGGAGTTCGAGTGTTCGAACCGTATTGCGCAAGAAATGGTACGGAAACCCCGTATTTACATATCTGCCACTGTGCAGGAGAATCCGTGTAGGTGTTCGAGTGTTCGAACCGTAATGCGCAAGAAATGGTATGTAAACCCCGTATTTACATATCTGCCACTGTGCAGGAGAATCCGTATAGGTGTTCGAGTGTTCGAACCGTATTGCGCAAGAAATGGTATGTAAACCCCGTATTTACATATCTGCCACTGTGCAGGAGAATCCGTATTGGTGTTCGAGTGTTCGAACCGTATTGCGCAAGAAATGGTATGTAAACCCCGTATTTACGTATCTGCCACTGTGCAGGAGACTCCGTATAGGTGTTCGAGTGTTCGAACCGTAATGCGCAAGAAATGGTATGTAAACCCCGTATTTACATATCTGCCACTGTGCAGGAGAATCCGTATAGGTGTTCGAGTGTTCGAACCGTATTGCCCAAGAAATGGTTTGTAAACGCCGTATTTACATATCTGCCACTGTGCAGAAGAATCCGTATAGGTGTTCGAGTGTTCGAACCGTAATGCGCAAGAAATGGTATGTAAACCCCGTATTTACATATCTGCCACTGTGCAGGAGAAGCCGTATAGGTGTTCGAGTGTTCGAACCGTATTGCGCAAGAAATGGTATGTAAACCCCGTATTTACATATCTGCCACTGTGCAGGAGAATCCGTATTGGTGTTCGAGTGTTCGAACCGTGTTGCGCAAGAAATGGTATGTAAACCCCGTATTTACTTATCTGCCACTGTGCAGGAGAATCCGTATAGGTGTTCGAGTGTTCGAACCGTAATGCGCAAGAAATGGTATGTAAACCCCGTATTTACATATCTGCCACTGTGCAGGAGAATCCGTATAGGTGTTCGAGTGTTCGAACCGTATTGCCCAAGAAATGGTTTGTAAACGCCGTATTTACATATCTGCCACTGTGCAGGAGAATCCGTATAGGTGTTCGAGTGTTCGAACCGTATTGCCCAAGAAATGGTTTGTAAACGCCGTATTTACATATCTGCCACTGTGCAGGAGAATCCGTGTAGGTGTTCGAGTGTTCGAACCGTAATGCGCAAGAAATGGTATGTAAACCCCGTATTTACATATCTGCCACTGTGCAGGAGAATCCGTATAGGTGTTCGAGTGTTCGAACCGTATTGCGCAAGAAATGGTTTTTAAACCCCGTATTTACATATCTGCCACTGTGCAGGAGAATCCGTATAGGTGTTCGAGTGTTCGAACCGTATTGCGCAAGAAATGGTATGTAAACCCCGTATTTACATATCTGCCACTGTGCAGGAGAATCCGTATAGGTGTTCGAGTGTTCGAACCGTAATGCGCAAAAATGGTATGTAAACCCCGTATTTACATATCTGCCACTGTGCAGGAGAATCCGTATAGGAGTTCGAGTGTTCGAACCGTAATGCGCAAGAAATGGTACGGAAACCCCGTATTTACATATCTGCCACTGTGCAGGAGAATCCGTGTAGGTGTTCGAGTGTTCGAACCGTAATGCGCAAGAAATGGTATGTAAACCCCGTATTTACATATCTGCCACTGTGCAGGAGAATCCGTATTGGTGTTCGAGTGTTCGAACCGTATTGCGCAAGAAATGGTATGTAAACCCCGTATTTACGTATCTGCCACTGTGCAGGAGACTCCGTATAGGTGTTCGAGTGTTCGAACCGTAATGCGCAAGAAATGGTATGTAAACCCCGTATTTACATATCTGCCACTGTGCAGGAGAATCCGTATAGGTGTTCGAGTGTTCGAACCGTATTGCCCAAGAAATGGTTTGTAAACGCCGTATTTACATATCTGCCACTGTGCAGAAGAATCCGTATAGGTGTTCGAGTGTTCGAACCGTAATGCGCAAGAAATGGTATGTAAACCCCGTATTTACATATCTGCCACTGTGCAGGAGAAGCCGTATAGGTGTTCGAGTGTTCGAACCGTATTGCGCAAGAAATGGTATGTAAACCCCGTATTTACATATCTGCCACTGTGCAGGAGAATCCGTATAGGTGTTCGAGTGTTCGAACCGTAATGCGCAAAAATGGTATGTAAACCCCGTATTTACATATCTGCCACTGTGCAGGAGAATCCGTATAGGTGTTCGAGCGTTCGAACCGTAATGCGCAAGAAATGGTACGCAAACCCCGTATTTACATATCTGCCACTGCGCAGCAGAATCCGTATAGGTGTTCGAGTGTTCGAACCGTAATGCGCAAAAATGGTATGTAAACCCCGTATTTACATATCTGCCACTGTGCAGGAGAATCCGTATAGGTGTTCGAGTGTTCGAACCGTATTGCGCAAGAAATGGTTTGTAAACCCCGTATTTACATATCTGCCACTGTGCAGAAGAATCCGTATAGGTGTTCGAACCGTATTGCGCAAGAAATGGTATGTAAACCCCGTATTTACATATCTGCCACTGTGCAGGAGAATCCGTATTGGTGTTCGAGTGTTCGAACCGTGTTGCGCAAGAAATGGTATGTAAACCCCGTATTTACTTATCTGCCACTGTGTAGGAGAATCCGTATAGGTGTTCGAGTGTTCGAACCGTAATGCGCAAGAAATGGTATGTAAACCCCGTATTTACATATCTGCCACTGTGCAGGAGAATCCGTATAGGTGTTCGAGTGTTCGAACCGTAATGCGCAAAAATGGTATGTAAACCCCGTATTTACATATCTGTCACTGTGGAGGAGAATCCGTATAGGAGTTCGAGTGTTCGAACCGTATTGCGCAAGAAATGGTACGGAAACCCCGTATTTACATATCTGCCACTGTGCAGGAGAATCCGTGTAGGTGTTCGAGTGTTCGAACCGTAATGCGCAAGAAATGGTATGTAAACCCCGTATTTACATATCTGCCACTGTGCAGGAGAATCCGTATAGGTGTTCGAGTGTTCGAACCGTATTGCGCAAGAAATGGTATGTAAACCCCGTATTTACATATCTGCCACTGTGCAGGAGAATCCGTATTGGTGTTCGAGTGTTCGAACCGTATTGCGCAAGAAAAGGTATGTAAACCCCGTATTTACGTATCTGCCACTGTGCAGGAGACTCCGTATAGGTGTTCGAGTGTTCGAACCGTAATGCGCAAGAAATGGTATGTAAACCCCGTATTTACATATCTGCCACTGTGCAGGAGAATCCGTATAGGTGTTCGAGTGTTCGAACCGTATTGCCCAAGAAATGGTTTGTAAACGCCGTATTTACATATCTGCCACTGTGCAGAAGAATCCGTATAGGTGTTCGAGTGTTCGAACCGTAATGCGCAAGAAATGGTATGTAAACCCCGTATTTACATATCTGCCACTGTGCAGGAGAAGCCGTATAGGTGTTCGAGTGTTCGAACCGTATTGCGCAAGAAATGGTATGTAAACCCCGTATTTACATATCTGCCACTGTGCAGGAGAATCCGTATTGGTGTTCGAGTGTTCGAACCGTGTTGCGCAAGAAATGGTATGTAAACCCCGTATTTACTTATCTGCCACTGTGCAGGAGAATCCGTATAGGTGTTCGAGTGTTCGAACCGTAATGCGCAAGAAATGGTATGTAAACCCCGTATTTACATATCTGCCACTGTGCAGGAGAATCCGTATAGGTGTTCGAGTGTTCGAACCGTATTGCCCAAGAAATGGTTTGTAAACGCCGTATTTACATATCTGCCACTGTGCAGGAGAATCCGTATAGGTGTTCGAGTGTTCGAACCGTATTGCCCAAGAAATGGTTTGTAAACGCCGTATTTACATATCTGCCACTGTGCAGGAGAATCCGTATAGGTGTTCGAGTGTTCGAACCGTAATGCGCAAGAAATGGTATGTAAACCCCGTATTTACATATCTGCCACTGTGCAGGAGAATCCGTATAGGTGTTCGAGTGTTCGAACCGTATTGCGCAAGAAATGGTTTGTAAACCCCGTATTTACATATCTGCCACTGTGCAGGAGAATCCGTATAGGTGTTCGAGTGTTCGAACCGTATTGCGCAAGAAATGGTATGTAAACCCCGTATTTACATATCTGCCACTGTGCAGGAGAATCCGTATAGGTGTTCGAGTGTTCGAACCGTAATGCGCAAAAATGGTATGTAAACCCCGTATTTACATATCTGCCACTGTGCAGGAGAATCCGTATAGGAGTTCGAGTGTTCGAACCGTAATGCGCAAGAAATGGTACGGAAACCCCGTATTTACATATCTGCCACTGTGCAGGAGAATCCGTGTAGGTGTTCGAGTGTTCGAACCGTAATGCGCAAGAAATGGTATGTAAACCCCGTATTTACATATCTGCCACTGTGCAAGAGAATCCGTATTGGTGTTCGAGTGTTCGAACCGTATTGCGCAAGAAATGGTATGTAAACCCCGTATTTACGTATCTGCCACTGTGCAGGAGACTCCGTATAGGTGTTCGAGTGTTCGAACCGTAATGCGCAAGAAATGGTATGTAAACCCCGTATTTACATATCTGCCACTGTGCAGGAGAATCCGTATAGGTGTTCGAGTGTTCGAACCGTATTGCCCAAGAAATGGTTTGTAAACGCCGTATTTACATATCTGCCACTGTGCAGAAGAATCCGTATAGGTGTTCGAGTGTTCGAACCGTAATGCGCAAGAAATGGTATGTAAACCCCGTATTTACATATCTGCCACTGTGCAGGAGAAGCCGTATAGGTGTTCGAGTGTTCGAACCGTATTGCGCAAGAAATGGTATGTAAACCCCGTATTTACATATCTGCCACTGTGCAGGAGAATCCGTAAAGGTGTTCGAGTGTTCGAACCGTAATGCGCAAAAATGGTATGTAAACCCCGTATTTACATATCTGCCACTGTGCAGGAGAATCCGTATAGGTGTTCGAGCGTTCGAACCGAAATGCGCAAGAAATGGTACGCAAACCCCGTATTTACATATCTGCCACTGCGCAGCAGAATCCGTATAGGTGTTCGAGTGTTCGAACCGTAATGCGCAAAAATGGTATGTAAACCCCGTATTTACATATCTGCCACTGTGCAGGAGAATCCGTATAGGTGTTCGAGTGTTCGAACCGTATTGCGCAAGAAATGGTTTGTAAACCCCGTATTTACATTTCTGCCACTGTGCAGAAGAATCCGTATAGGTGTTCGAACCGTATTGCGCAAGAAATGGTATGTAAACCCCGTATTTACATATCTGCCACTGTGCAGGAGAATCCGTATTGGTGTTCGAGTGTTCGAACCGTGTTGCGCAAGAAATGGTATGTAAACCCCGTATTTACTTATCTGCCACTGTGTAGGAGAATCCGTATAGGTGTTCGAGTGTTCGAACCGTAATGCGCAAGAAATGGTATGTAAACCCCGTATTTACATATCTGCCACTGTGCAGGAGAATCCGTATAGGTGTTCGAGTGTTCGAACCGTATTGCCCAAGAAATGGTTTGTAAACGCCGTATTTACATATCTGCCACTGTGCAGGAGAATCCGTATAGGTGTTCGAGTGTTCGAACCGTATTGCCCAAGAAATGGTTTGTAAACGCCGTATTTACATATCTGCCACTGTGCAGGAGAATCCGTATAGGTGTTCGAGTGTTCGAACCGTAATGCGCAAGAAATGGTATGTAAACCCCGTATTTACATATCTGCCACTGTGCAGGAGAATCCGTATAGGTGTTCGAGTGTTCGAACCGTATTGCGCAAGAAATGGTTTGTAAACCCCGTATTTACATATCTGCCACTGTGCAGGAGAATCCGTATAGGTGTTCGAGTGTTCGAACCGTATTGCGCAAGAAATGGTATGTAAACCCCATATTTACATATCTGCCACTGTGCAGGAGAATCCGTATAGGTGTTCGAGTGTTCGAACCGTAATGCGCAAAAATGGTATGTAAACCCCGTATTTACATATCTGTCACTGTGGAGGAGAATCCGTATAGGAGTTCGAGTGTTCGAACCGTATTGCGCAAGAAATGGTACGGAAACCCCGTATTTACATATCTGCCACTGTGCAGGAGAATCCGTGTAGTAGTTCGAGTGTTCGAACCGTAATGCGCAAGAAATGGTATGTAAACCCCGTATTTACATATCTGCCACTGTGCAGGAGAATCCGTATAGGTGTTCGAGTGTTCGAACCGTATTGCGCAAGAAATGGTATGTAAACCCCGTATTTACATATCTGCCACTGTGCAGGAGAATCCGTATTGGTGTTCGAGTGTTCGAACCGTATTGCGCAAGAAATGGTATGTAAACCCCGTATTTACGTATCTGCCACTGTGCAGGAGACTCCGTATAGGTGTTCGAGTGTTCGAACCGTAATGCGCAAGAAATGGTATGTAAACCCCGTATTTACATATCTGCCACTGTGCAGGAGAATCCGTATAGGTGTTCGAGTGTTCGAACCGTATTGCCCAAGAAATGGTTTGTAAACGCCGTATTTACATATCTGCCACTGTGCAGAAGAATCCGTATAGGTGTTCGAGTGTTCGAACCGTAATGCGCAAGAAATGGTATGTAAACCCCGTATTTACATATCTGCCACTGTGCAGGAGAAGCCGTATAGGTGTTCGAGTGTTCGAACCGTATTGCGCAAGAAATGGTATGTAAACCCCGTATTTACATATCTGCCACTGTGCAGGAGAATCCGTATAGGTGTTCGAGTGTTCGAACCGTAATGCGCAAAAATGGTATGTAAACCCCGTATTTACATATCTGCCACTGTGCAGGAGAATCCGTATAGGTGTTCGAGCGTTCGAACCGTAATGCGCAAGAAATGGTACGCAAACCCCGTATTTACATATCTGCCACTGTGCAGGAGAATCCGTATAGGTGTTCGAGTGTTCGAACCGTAATGCGCATGAAATGGTATGTAAACCCCGTATTTACATATCTGCCACTGTGCAGGCGAATCCGTATAGGTGTTCGAGTGTTCGAACCGTATTGCGCAAGAAATGGTTTGTAAACCCCGTATTTACATATCTGCCACTGTGCAGGAGAATCCGTATAGGTGTTCGAGTGTTCGAACCGTATTGCGCAAGAAATGGTATGTAAACCCCGTATTTACATATCTGCCACTGTGCAGGAGAATCCGTATAGGTGTTCGAGCGTTCGAACCGTAATGCGCAAAAATGGTATGTAAACCCCGTATTTACATATCTGCCACTGTGCAGGAGAATCCGTATAGGTGTTCGAGCGTTCGAACCGTATTGCGCAAGAAATGGTTTGTAAACCCCGTATTTACATATCTGCCACTGTGCAGGAGAATCCGTATAGGTGTTCGAGTGTTCGAACCGTAATGCGCAAAAATGGTATGTAAACCCCGTATTTACATATCTGTCACTGTGGAGGAGAATCCGTATAGGAGTTCGAGTGTTCGAACCGTATTGCGCAAGAAATGGTACGGAAACCCCGTATTTACATATCTGCCACTGTGCAGGAGAATCCGTGTAGGTGTTCGAGTGTTCGAACCGTAATGCGCAAGAAATGGTATGTAAACCCCGTATTTACATATCTGCCACTGTGCAGGAGAATCCGTATAGGTGTTCGAGTGTTCGAACCGTATTGCGCAAGAAATGGTATGTAAACCCCGTATTTACATATCTGCCACTGTGCAGGAGAATCCGTATTGGTGTTCGAGTGTTCGAACCGTATTGCGCAAGAAATGGTATGTAAACCCCGTATTTACGTATCTGCCACTGTGCAGGAGACTCCGTATAGGTGTTCGAGTGTTCGAACCGTAATGCGCAAGAAATGGTATGTAAACCCCGTATTTACATATCTGCCACTGTGCAGGAGAATCCGTATAGGTGTTCGAGTGTTCGAACCGTATTGCCCAAGAAATGGTTTGTAAACGCCGTATTTACATATCTGCCACTGTGCAGAAGAATCCGTATAGGTGTTCGAGTGTTCGAACCGTAATGCGCAAGAAATGGTATGTAAACCCCGTATTTACATATCTGCCACTGTGCAGGAGAAGCCGTATAGGTGTTCGAGTGTTCGAACCGTATTGCGCAAGAAATGGTATGTAAACCCCGTATTTACATATCTGCCACTGTGCAGGAGAATCCGTATAGGTGTTCGAGTGTTCGAACCGTAATGCGCAAAAATGGTATGTAAACCCCGTATTTACATATCTGCCACTGTGCAGGAGAATCCGTATAGGTGTTCGAGCGTTCGAACCGTAATGCGCAAGAAATGGTACGCAAACCCCGTATTTACATATCTGCCACTGTGCAGGAGAATCCGTATAGGTGTTCGAGTGTTCGAACCGTAATGCGCATGAAATGGTATGTAAACCCCGTATTTACATATCTGCCACTGTGCAGGCGAATCCGTATAGGTGTTCGAGTGTTCGAACCGTATTGCGCAAGAAATGGTTTGTAAACCCCGTATTTACATATCTGCCACTGTGCAGGAGAATCCGTATAGGTGTTCGAGTGTTCGAACCGTATTGCGCAAGAAATGGTATGTAAACCCCGTATTTACATATCTGCCACTGTGCAGGAGAATCCGTATAGGTGTTCGAGCGTTCGAACCGTAATGCGCAAAAATGGTATGTAAACCCCGTATTTACATATCTGCCACTGTGCAGGAGAATCCGTATAGGTGTTCGAGCGTTCGAACCGTATTGCGCAAGAAATGGTTTGTAAACCCCGTATTTACATATCTGCCACTGTGCAGGAGAATCCGTATAGGTGTTCGAGTGTTCGAACCGTATTGCGCAAGAAATGGTATGTAAACCCCGTATTTACATATCTGCCACTGTGCAGGAGAATCCGTATAGGTGTTCGAGTGTTCGAACCGTAATGCGCAAAAATGGTATGTAAACCCCGTATTTACATATCTGTCACTGTGGAGGAGAATCCGTATAGGAGTTCGAGTGTTCGAACCGTATTGCGCAAGAAATGGTACGGAAACCCCGTATTTACATATCTGCCACTGTGCAGGAGAATCCGTGTAGGTGTTCGAGTGTTCGAACCGTAATGCGCAAGAAATGGTATGTAAACCCCGTATTTACATATCTGCCACTGTGCAGGAGAATCCGTATAGGTGTTCGAGTGTTCGAACCGTATTGCGCAAGAAATGGTATGTAAACCCCGTATTTACATATCTGCCACTGTGCAGGAGAATCCGTATTGGTGTTCGAGTGTTCGAACCGTATTGCGCAAGAAATGGTATGTAAACCCCGTATTTACGTATCTGCCACTGTGCAGGAGACTCCGTATAGGTGTTCGAGTGTTCGAACCGTAATGCGCAAGAAATGGTATGTAAACCCCGTATTTACATATCTGCCACTGTGCAGGAGAATCCGTATAGGTGTTCGAGTGTTCGAACCGTATTGCCCAAGAAATGGTTTGTAAACGCCGTATTTACATATCTGCCACTGTGCAGAAGAATCCGTATAGTTGTTCGAGTGTTCGAACCGTAATGCGCAAGAAATGGTATGTAAACCCCGTATTTACATATCTGCCACTGTGCAGGAGAAGCCGTATAGGTGTTCGAGTGTTCGAACCGTATTGCGCAAGAAATGGTATGTAAACCCCGTATTTACATATCTGCCACTGTGCAGGAGAATCCGTATAGGTGTTCGAGTGTTCGAACCGTAATGCGCAAAAATGGTATGTAAACCCCGTATTTACATATCTGCCACTGTGCAGGAGAATCCGTATAGGTGTTCGAGCGTTCGAACCGTAATGCGCAAGAAATGGTACGCAAACCCCGTATTTACATATCTGCCACTGTGCAGGAGAATCCGTATAGGTGTTCGAGTGTTCGAACCGTAATGCGCATGAAATGGTATGTAAACCCCGTATTTACATATCTGCCACTGTGCAGGCGAATCCGTATAGGTGTTCGAGTGTTCGAACCGTATTGCGCAAGAAATGGTTTGTAAACCCCGTATTTACATATCGGCCACTGTGCAGGAGAATCCGTATAGGTGTTCGAGTGTTCGAACCGTATTGCGCAAGAAATGGTATGTAAACCCCGTATTTACATATCTGCCACTGTGCAGGAGAATCCGTATAGGTGTTCGAGCGTTCGAACCGTAATGCGCAAAAATGGTATGTAAACCCCGTATTTACATATCTGCCACTGTGCAGGAGAATCCGTATAGGTGTTCGAGCGTTCGAACCGTATTGCGCAAGAAATGGTTTGTAAACCCCGTATTTACATATCTGCCACTGTGCAGGAGAATCCGTATAGGTGTTCGAGTGTTCGAACCGTATTGCGCAAGAAATGGTATGTAAACCCCGTATTTACATATCTGCCACTGTGCAGGAGAATCCGTATAGGTGTTCGAGTGTTCGAACCGTAATGCGCAAAAATGGTATGTAAACCCCGTATTTACATATCTGTCACTGTGGAGGAGAATCCGTATAGGAGTTCGAGTGTTCGAACCGTATTGCGCAAGAAATGGTACGGAAACCCCGTATTTACATATCTGCCACTGTGCAGGAGAATCCGTGTAGGTGTTCGAGTGTTCGAACCGTAATGCGCAAGAAATGGTATGTAAACCCCGTATTTACATATCTGCCACTGTGCAGGAGAATCCGTATAGGTGTTCGAGTGTTCGAACCGTATTGCGCAAGAAATGGTATGTAAACCCCGTATTTACATATCTGCCACTGTGCAGGAGAATCCGTATTGGTGTTCGAGTGTTCGAACCGTATTGCGCAAGAAATGGTATGTAAACCCCGTATTTACGTATCTGCCACTGTGCAGGAGACTCCGTATAGGTGTTCGAGTGTTCGAACCGTAATGCGCAAGAAATGGTATGTAAACCCCGTATTTACATATCTGCCACTGTGCAGGAGAATCCGTATAGGTGTTCGAGTGTTCGAACCGTATTGCCCAAGAAATGGTTTGTAAACGCCGTATTTACATATCTGCCACTGTGCAGAAGAATCCGTATAGGTGTTCGAGTGTTCGAACCGTAATGCGCAAGAAATGGTATGTAAACCCCGTATTTACATATCTGCCACTGTGCAGGAGAAGCCGTATAGGTGTTCGAGTGTTCGAACCGTATTGCGCAAGAAATGGTATGTAAACCCCGTATTTACATATCTGCCACTGTGCAGGAGAATCCGTATAGGTGTTCGAGTGTTCGAACCGTAATGCGCAAAAATGGTATGTAAACCCCGTATTTACATATCTGCCACTGTGCAGGAGAATCCGTATAGGTGTTCGAGCGTTCGAACCGTAATGCGCAAGAAATGGTACGCAAACCCCGTATTTACATATCTGCCACTGTGCAGGAGAATCCGTATAGGTGTTCGAGTGTTCGAACCGTAATGCGCATGAAATGGTATGTAAACCCCGTATTTACATATCTGCCACTGTGCAGGCGAATCCGTATAGGTGTTCGAGTGTTCGAACCGTATTGCGCAAGAAATGGTTTGTAAACCCCGTATTTACATATCTGCCACTGTGTAGGAGAATCCGTATAGGTGTTCGAGTGTTCGAACCGTATTGCGCAAGAAATGGTATGTAAACCCCGTATTTACATATCTGCCACTGTGCAGGAGAATCCGTATAGGTGTTCGAGCGTTCGAACCGTAATGCGCAAAAATGGTATGTAAACCCCGTATTTACATATCTGCCACTGTGCAGGAGAATCCGTATAGGTGTTCGAGCGTTCGAACCGTATTGCGCAAGAAATGGTTTGTAAACCCCGTATTTACATATCTGCCACTGTGCAGGAGAATCCGTATAGGTGTTCGAGTGTTCGAACCGTATTGCGCAAGAAATGGT
Source organism: Camellia sinensis (assembly GCF_055761805.1). Lineage (NCBI taxonomy): Eukaryota > Viridiplantae > Streptophyta > Magnoliopsida > Ericales > Theaceae > Camellia > Camellia sinensis. The sequence continues at coordinate 117,623,434 of NC_138974.1, forward strand.
ATGTAAACCCCGTATTTACATATCTGCCACTGTGCAGGAGAATCCGTATAGGTGTTCGAGTGTTCGAACCGTAATGCGCAAAAATGGTATGTAAACCCCGTATTTACATATCTGTCACTGTGGAGGAGAATCCGTATAGGAGTTCGAGTGTTCGAACCGTATTGCGCAAGAAATGGTACGGAAACCCCGTATTTACATATCTGCCACTGTGCAGGAGAATCCGTGTAGGTGTTCGAGTGTTCGAACCGTAATGCGCAAGAAATGGTATGTAAACCCCGTATTTACATATCTGCCACTGTGCAGGAGAATCCGTATAGGTGTTCGAGTGTTCGAACCGTATTGCGCAAGAAATGGTATGTAAACCCCGTATTTACATATCTGCCACTGTGCAGGAGAATCCGTATTGGTGTTCGAGTGTTCGAACCGTATTGCGCAAGAAATGGTATGTAAACCCCGTATTTACGTATCTGCCACTGTGCAGGAGACTCCGTATAGGTGTTCGAGTGTTCGAACCGTAATGCGCAAGAAATGGTATGTAAACCCCGTATTTACATATCTGCCACTGTGCAGGAGAATCCGTATAGGTGTTCGAGTGTTCGAACCGTATTGCCCAAGAAATGGTTTGTAAACGCCGTATTTACATATCTGCCACTGTGCAGAAGAATCCGTATAGGTGTTCGAGTGTTCGAACCGTAATGCGCAAGAAATGGTATGTAAACCCCGTATTTACATATCTGCCACTGTGCAGGAGAAGCCGTATAGGTGTTCGAGTGTTCGAACCGTATTGCGCAAGAAATGGTATGTAAACCCCGTATTTACATATCTGCCACTGTGCAGGAGAATCCGTATAGGTGTTCGAGTGTTCGAACCGTAATGCGCAAAAATGGTATGTAAACCCCGTATTTACATATCTGCCACTGTGCAGGAGAATCCGTATAGGTGTTCGAGCGTTCGAACCGTAATGCGCAAGAAATGGTACGCAAACCCCGTATTTACATATCTGCCACTGTGCAGGAGAATCCGTATAGGTGTTCGAGTGTTCGAACCGTAATGCGCATGAAATGGTATGTAAACCCCGTATTTACATATCTGCCACTGTGCAGGCGAATCCGTATAGGTGTTCGAGTGTTCGAACCGTATTGCGCAAGAAATGGTTTGTAAACCCCGTATTTACATATCTGCCACTGTGCAGGAGAATCCGTATAGGTGTTCGAGTGTTCGAACCGTATTGCGCAAGAAATGGTATGTAAACCCCGTATTTACATATCTGCCACTGTGCAGGAGAATCCGTATAGGTGTTCGAGCGTTCGAACCGTAATGCGCAAAAATGGTATGTAAACCCCGTATTTACATATCTGCCACTGTGCAGGAGAATCCGTATAGGTGTTCGAGCGTTCGAACCGTATTGCGCAAGAAATGGTTTGTAAACCCCGTATTTACATATCTGCCATTGTGCAGGAGAATCCGTATAGGTGTTCGAGTGTTCGAACCGTATTGCGCAAGAAATGGTATGTAAACCCCGTATTTACATATCTGCCACTGTGCAGGAGAATCCGTATAGGTGTTCGAGTGTTCGAACCGTAATGCGCAAAAATGGTATGTAAACCCCGTATTTACATATCTGTCACTGTGGAGGAGAATCCGTATAGGAGTTCGAGTGTTCGAACCGTATTGCGCAAGAAATGGTACGGAAACCCCGTATTTACATATCTGCCACTGTGCAGGAGAATCCGTGTAGGTGTTCGAGTGTTCGAACCGTAATGCGCAAGAAATGGTATGTAAACCCCGTATTTACATATCTGCCACTGTGCAGGAGAATCCGTATAGGTGTTCGAGTGTTCGAACCGTATTGCGCAAGAAATGGTATGTAAACCCCGTATTTACATATCTGCCACTGTGCAGGAGAATCCGTATTGGTGTTCGAGTGTTCGAACCGTATTGCGCAAGAAATGGTATGTAAACCCCGTATTTACGTATCTGCCACTGTGCAGGAGACTCCGTATAGGTGTTCGAGTGTTCGAACCGTAATGCGCAAGAAATGGTATGTAAACCCCGTATTTACATATCTGCCACTGTGCAGGAGAATCCGTATAGGTGTTCGAGTGTTCGAACCGTATTGCCCAAGAAATGGTTTGTAAACACCGTATTTACATATCTGCCACTGTGCAGAAGAATCCGTATAGGTGTTCGAGTGTTCGAACCGTAATGCGCAAGAAATGGTATGTAAACCCCGTATTTACATATCTGCCACTGTGCAGGAGAAGCCGTATAGGTGTTCGAGTGTTCGAACCGTATTGCGCAAGAAATGGTATGTAAACCCCGTATTTACATATCTGCCACTGTGCAGGAGAATCCGTATAGGTGTTCGAGTGTTCGAACCGTAATGCGCAAAAATGGTATGTAAACCCCGTATTTACATATCTGCCACTGTGCAGGAGAATCCGTATAGGTGTTCGAGCGTTCGAACCGTAATGCGCAAGAAATGGTACGCAAACCCCGTATTTACATATCTGCCACTGTGCAGGAGAATCCGTATAGGTGTTCGAGTGTTCGAACCGTAATGCGCATGAAATGGTATGTAAACCCCGTATTTACATGTCTGCCACTGTGCAGGCGAATCCGTATAGGTGTTCGAGTGTTCGAACCGTATTGCGCAAGAAATGGTATGTAAACCCCGTATTTACATATCTGCCACTATGTAGGAGAATCCGTATAGGTGTTCGAGTGTTCGAACCGTAATGCGCAAGAAATGGTATGTAAACCCCGTATTTACATATCTGCCACTGTGCAGGAGAATCCGTATAGGTGTTCGAGTGTTCGAACCGTAATGCCCAAGAAATGGTTTGTAAACGCCGTATTTACATATCTGCCACTGTGCAGGAGAATCCGTATAGGTGTTCGAGTGTTCGAACCGTAATGCGCAAGAAATTGTATGTAAACCCCGTATTTACATATCTGCCACTGTGCAAGAGAATCCGTATAGGTGTTCGAGTGCTCGAACCGTAATGGGCAAAAAATGGTATGTAAACCCCGTATTTACATATCTGTCACTGTGCAGGAGAATCCGTATAGGTGTTCGAGTGTTCGAACCGTATTGCGCAAGAATTGGTATGTAAACCCCGTATTTACATATCTGCCACTGTGCAGGAGAATCCGTATAGGTGTTCGAGTGTTCGAACCCTAATGCATGAGAAATGGTAAGTAAACGCCGTACTTACATATCTGCCACTGTGCAGGAGAATCCGTATAGGTGTTTGGGTGTTCGAACCGTATTGCGCAAGAAATGGTTTGTAAACCCCGTATTTACATATCTGCCACTGTGCAGAAGAATCCGTATAGGTGTTCGAACCGTATTGCGCAAGAAATGGTATGTAAACCCCGTATTTACATGTCAACCACTGTGCAGGAGAATCCGTATAGGTGTTCGAGTGTTTGAACCGTATTGCGCAAGAAATGGTTTGTAAACCCCGTATTTACATATCTGCCACTGTGCAGGAGAATCCGTATAGGTGTTGGAACCGTATTGCGCAAGAAATGGTATGTAAACCCCGTATTTACATATCAGCTACTGTGCAGGAGAATCCGTATTGGTGTTCGAGTGTGAAAACCGTATTGCGCAAGAAATGGTATGTAAACCCCGTATTTACTTATCTACCACTGTGCAGGAGAATTCGTATAGGTGTTCGAGTGTTCGAACCGTAATGCGCAAGAAATGGTATGTAAACCCCGTATTTACATATCTGCCACTGTGCAGGAGAATCCGTATAGGTGTTCGAGTGTTCGAACCGTATTGCCCAAGAAATGGTTTGTAAACGCCGTATTTACATATCTGCCACTGTGCAGGAGAATTCGTAGAGGTGTTCGAGTGTCCGAACCGTAATGCGCATGAAATGGTATGTAAACCCCGTATTTACATATCTGGCACTGTGCAGGAGAATCCGTATAAGTGTTCGAGTGTTCGAACCGTATTGCGCAAGAAATGGTTTGTAAACCCCGTATTTACATATCTGCCACTGTGCAGGAGAATCCGTATAGGTGTTTGAGTGTTCGAACCGTATTGCGCAAGAAATGGGATGTAAACCCCGTATTTACATATCTGCCACTGTGGAGGAGAATCCGTATAGGTGTTCGAACCGTATTGCGCAAGAAATGGTATGTAAACCCCGTATTTACATATCGCCACTGTGCAGGAGAATCCGTTTAGGTGTTCGAGTGTTCGAACCGTAATGCGCAAGAAATGGTATGTAAACCCCGCATTTACATATCTGCCACTGTGCAGGAGAATCCCTATAGGTGTTCGAGTGTTCGAACCGTATTGCGCAAGAAATGGTTTGTAAACCCCGTATTTACAAATCTGCCACTGTACAGGAGAATCCGTATAGGTGTTCGAACCGTATTGCGCAAGAAATGGTATGTAAACCCCGTATTTACATATCTGCCACTGTGCAGGAGAATCCGTATAGGTGTTCGAGTGTTCGAACCGTATTGCGCAAGAATTGGTATGTAAACCCCGTATTTACATATCTGCCACTGTGCAGGAGAATCCGTATAGGTGTTCGAGTGTTCGAACCGTATTGCGCAAGAAATGGTATGTAAACCCCGTATTTACATATCTGCGACTGTGCAGGAGAATCCGTATAGGTGTTCGAGTGTTCGAACCGTATTGCGCAAGAATTGGTATGTAAACCCCGTATTTACATATCTGCCACTGTGCAGGAGAATCCGTATAGGTGTTCGAGTGTTCGAACCGTATTGCGCAAGAATTGGTATGTAAACCCCGTATTTACAAATCTGCCACTGTGCAGGAGAATCCGTATAGGTGTTCGAGTGTTCGAACCGTATTGCGCCAGAAATGGTATGTAAAGCCCGTATTTACATATCTACCACTGTGCAGGAGAATCCTTATAGGTGTTCGAGTGTTCGAACCGTAATGCGCAAGAAATGGTATGTAAACACCGTATTTACATATCTTCCACTGTGCAGGAGAATCCGTATAGGTGTTCGAGTGTTCGAACCGTAATGCGCAAGAAATGGTATGTAAACCGCGTATTTACATATCTGGCACTGTGCAGGAGAATCCGTATAGGTGTTCGAGTGTTCGAACCGTATCGCGCAAGAAATGGTTTGTAAACCCCGTATTTACATATCTGCCACTGTGCAGGAGAATCCGTATAGGTGTTCGAGTGTTCGAACCGTAATGCGCAAGAAATGGTACGGAAACCCCGTATTTACATATCTGCCACTGTGCAGGAGAATCCGTATAGGTGTTCGAGTGTTCGAACCGTATTGCGCAAGAAATGGTATGTAAACCCCGTATTTACATATCTGCCACTGTGCAGGATAATCCGTATAGGTGTTCGAGTGTTCGAACCGTAATGCGCAAAAATGGTATGTAAACCCCGTATTTACATATCTGCCACTGTGCAGGAGAATCCGTATAGGTGTTCGAGTGTTCGAACCGTATTGCGCAAGAAATGGTATGTAAACCCCGTATTTACATATCTGCCACTGTGCAGGAGAATCTGTATAGGTGTTCGAGTGTTCGAACCGTAATGCGCAAGAAATGGTACGGAAACCCCGTATTTACATATCTGCCACTGTGCAGGAGAATCCGTATAGGTGTTCGAGTGTTCGAACCGTAATGCGCAAGAAATGGTATGTAAACCCCGTATTTACATATCTGCCACTGTGCAGGAGAATCCGTATAGGTGTTCGAGTGTTCGAACCGTATTGCGCAAGAAATGGTATGTAAACCCCGTATTTACATATCTGCCACTGTGCAGGAGAATCCGTACTGCTGTTCGAGTGTTCGAACCGTATTGCGCAAGAAATGGTATGTAAACCCCGTATTTACTTATCTGCCACTGTGCAGGAGAATTCGTATAGGTGTTCGAGTGTTCGAACCGTAATGCGCAAGAAATGGTATGTAAACCCCGTATTTACATATCTGCCACTGTGCAGGAGAATCCGTATAGGTGTTCGAGTGTTCGAACCGTATTGCCCAAGAAATGGTTTGTAAACGCCGTATTTACATATCTGCCACTGTGCAGAAGAATCCGTATAGGTGTTCGAGTGTTCGAACCGTAATGCGCAAGAAATGGTATGTAAACCCCGTATTTACATATCTGCCACTGTGCAGGAGAATCCGTATAGGTGTTCGAGTGTTCGAACCGTATTGCCCAAGAAATGGTTTGTAAACCCCGTATTTACATATCTGCCACTGGGCAGGAGAATCCGTATAGGTGTTCGAGTGTTCGAACCGTATTGCGCAAGAAATGGTATGTAAACCCCGTATTTACATATCTGCCACTGTGCAGGAGAATCCGTATAGGTGTTCGAGTGTTCGAACCGTAATGCACAAAAATGGTATGTAAACCCCGTATTTACATTTCTGCCACTGTGTAGGAGAATCCGTATAGGTGTTCGAGTGTTCGAACCGTAATGCGTAAGAAATGGTACAGAAACCCCGTATTTACATATCTGCCACTGTGCAGGAGAATCCGTATAGGTGTTCGAGTGTTCGAACCGTAATGCGCAAGAAATGGTATGTAAACCCCGTATTTACATATCTGCCACTGTGCAGGAGAATCCGTATAGGTGTTCGAGTGTTCGAACCGTATTGCGCAAGAAATGGTATGTAAACCCCGTATTTACATATCTGCCACTGTGCAGGAGAATCCGTATAGGTGTTCGAGTGTTCGAATCGTAATGCGCAAGAAATGGTATGTAAACACCGTATTTACATATCTTCCACTGTGCAGGAGAATCCGTATAGGTATTCGAGTGTTCGAACCATAATGCCCAAGAAATGGTTTGTAAACGCTGTATTTACATATCTGCCACTGTGCAGGAGAATCCGTATACGTGTTCGAGTGTTCGAACCGTAATGCGCAAGAAATGGTATGTAAACCCCGTATTTGCATATCTGCCACTGCGCAGGAGAATCCGTATAGGTGTTCGAGTGCTCGAACCGTAATGCGCAAGAAATGGTATGTAAACCCCGTATTTACATATCTGCCACTGTGCAGGAGAATCCGTATAGGTGTTCGAGTGTTCGAACCGTATTGCGCAAGAAATGGTATGTAAACCCCGTATTTACATATCTGCCACTGTGCAGGAGAATCCGTATACGTGTTCGAGTGTTCGAACCGTATTGCGCAAGAAATGGTATGTAAACCCGGTATTTACTTATCTGCCACTGTGCAGAAGAATCCGTATAGGTGTTCGAGTGTTCGAACCGTAATGCGCAAGAAATGGTATGTAAACCCCGTATTTACATATCTGCCACTGTGTAGAAGAATCCGTATAGGTGTTCGAGTGTTCGAACCGTATTGCGCAAGAAATGGTTTGTAAACCCCGTATTTACATATCTGCCACTGTGCAGGAGAATCCGTATAGGTGTTCGAGTGTTCGAACCGTATTGCGCAAGAAATGGTATGTAAACCCCGTATTTACATATCTGCCACTGTGGAGGAGAATCCATATAGGTGTTCGAACCGTATTGCGCAAGAAATGGTATGTAAACCCCGTATTTACATATCTGCCACTGTGCAGGAGAATCCGTATAGGTGTTCGAGTGTTCGAACCGTAATGCCCAAGAAATGGTTTGTAAACGCCGTATTTACATATCTGCCACTGTGCAGGAGAATCCGTATACGTGTTCGAGTGTTCGAACCGTATTGCGCAAGAAATGGTATGTAAACCCGGTATTTACTTATCTGCCACTGTGCAGGAGAATCCGTATAGGTGTTCGAGTGTTCGAACCGTAATGCGCAAGAAATGGTATGTAAACCCCGTATTTACATATCTGCCACTGTGCAGGAGAATCCGTATAGGTGTTCGAGTGTTCGAACCGTATTGCCCAAGAAATGGTTTGTAAACGCCGTATTTACATATCTGCCACTGTGCGGAAGAATCCGTATAGGTGTTCGAGTGTTCGAACCGTAATGCGCAAGAAATGGTATGTAAACCCCGTATTTACATATCTGCCACTGTGTAGGAGAATCCGTATAGGTGTTCGAGTGTTCGAACCGTATTGCGCAAGAAATGGTTTGTAAACCCCGTATTTACATATCTGCCACTGTGGAGGAGAATCCATATAGGTGTTCGAACCGTATTGCGCAAGAAATGGTATGTAAACCCCGTATTTACATATCTGCCACTGTGCAGGAGAATCCGTATAGGTGTTCGAGTGTTCGAACCGTAATGCGCAAAAATGGTATGTAAACCCCGTATTTACATTTCTGCCACTGTGTAGGAGAATCCGTATAGGTGTTCGAGTGTTCGAACCGTAATGCGTAAGAAATGGTACGGAAACCCCGTATTTACATATCTGCCACTGTGCAGGAGAATTCGTATAGGTGTTCGAGTGTTCGAACCGTATTGCGCAAGAAATGGTATGTAAACCCCGTATTTACATATCTGCCACTGTGCAGGAGAATCCGTATAGGTGTTCGAGTGTTCGAACCGTATTGCGCAAGAAATGGTATGTAAACCCCGTATTTACATATCTACCACTGTGCAGGAGAATCCGTATAGGTGTTCGAGTGTTCGAACCGTAATGCGCAAGAAATGGTATGTAAACACCGTATTTACATATCTGCCACTGTGCAGGAGAATCCGTATAGGTGTTCGAGTGTTCGAACCGTAATGCCCAAGAAATGGTTTGTAAACGCCGTATTTACATATCTGCCACTGTGCAGGAGAATCCGTATACGTGTTCGAGTGTTCGAACCGTATTGCGCAAGAAATGGTATGTAAACCCGGTATTTACTTATCTGCCACTGTGCAGGAGAATCCGTATAGGTGTTCGAGTGTTCGAACCGTAATGCGCAAGAAATGGTATGTAAACCCCGTATTTACATATCTGCCACTGTGCAGGAGAATCCGTATAGGTGTTCGAGTGTTCGAACCGTATTGCCCAAGAAATGGTTTGTAAACGCCGTATTTACATATCTGCCACTGTGCGGAAGAATCCGTATAGGTGTTCGAGTGTTCGAACCGTAATGCGCAAGAAATGGTATGTAAACCCCGTATTTACATATCTGCCACTGTGTAGGAGAATCCGTATAGGTGTTCGAGTGTTCGAACCGTATTGCGCAGGAAATGGTTTGTAAACCCCGTATTTACATATCTGCCACTGTGCAGGAGAATCCGTATAGGTGTTCGAGTGTTCGAACCGTATTGCGCAAGAAATGGTATGTAAACCCCGTATTTACATATCTGGCACTGTGCCGGAGAATCCGTATAGGTGTTCGAGTGTTCGAACCGTAATGCACAAAAATGGTATGTAAACCCCGTATTTACATTTCTGCCACTGTGTAGGAGAATCCGTATAGGTGTTCGAGTGTTCGAACCGTAATGCGCAAGAAATGGTATGTAAACCCCGTATTTACATATCTGCCACTGTGTAGGAGAATCCGTATAGGTGTTCGAGTGTTCGAACCGTATTGCGCAAGAAATGGTTTGTAAACCCCGTATTTACATATCTGCCACTGTGCAGGAGAATCCGTATAGGTGTTCGAGTGTTCGAACCGTATTGCGCAAGAAATGGTATGTAAACCCCGTATTTACATATCTGCCACTGTGGAGGAGAATCCATATAGGTGTTCGAACCGTATTGCGCAAGAAATGGTATGTAAACCCCGTATTTACATATCTGCCACTGTGCAGGAGAATCCGTAGAGGTGTTCGAGTGTTCGAACCGTAATGCGCAAAAATGGTATGTAAACCCCGTATTTACATTTCTGCCACTGTGTAGGAGAATCCGTATAGGTGTTCGAGTGTTCGAACCGTAATGCGTAAGAAATGGTACGGAAACCCCGTATTTACATATCTGCCACTGTGCAGGAGAATCCGTATAGGTGTTCGAGTGTTCGAATCGTAATGCGCAAGAAATGGTATGTAAACCCCGTATTTACATATCTGCCACTGTGCAGGAGAATCCGTATAGGTGTTCGAGTGTTCGAACCGTATTGCGCAAGAAATGGTATGTAAACCCCGTATTTACATATCTACCACTGTGGAGGAGAATCCGTATAGGTGTTCGAGTGTTCGAACCGTAATGCGCAAGAAATGGTATGTAAACACCGTATTTACATATCTGCCACTGTGCAGGAGAATCCGTATAGGTGTTCGAGTGTTCGAACCGTAATGCCCAAGAAATGGTTTGTAAACGCCGTATTTACATATCTGCCACTGTGCAGGAGAATCCGTATACGTGTTCGAGTGTTCGAACCGTATTGCGCAAGAAATGGTATGTAAACCCGGTATTTACTTATCTGCCACTGTGCAGGAGAATCCGTATAGGTGTTCGAGTGTTCGAACCGTAATGCGCAAGAAATGGTATGTAAACCCCGTATTTACATATCTGCCACTGTGCAGGAGAATCCGTATAGGTGTTCGAGTGTTCGAACCGTATTGCCCAAGAAATGGTTTGTAAACGCCGTATTTACATATCTGCCACTGTGCGGAAGAATCCGTATAGGTGTTCGAGTGTTCGAACCGTAATGCGCAAAAATGGTATGTAACCCCGTATTTACATTTCTGCCACTGTGTAGGAGAATCCGTATAGGTGTTCGAGTGTTCGAACCGTAATGCGTAAGAAATGGTACGGAAACCCCGTATTTACATATCTGCCACTGTGCAGGAGAATCCGTATAGGTGTTCGAGTGTTCGAATCGTAATGCGCAAGAAATGGTATGTAAACCCCGTATTTGCATATCTGCCACTGTGCAGGAGAATCCGTATAGGTGTTCGAGTGTTCGAACCGTATTGCGGAAGAAATGGTATGTAAACCCCGTATTTACATATCTACCACTGTGCAGGAGAATCCGTATAGGTGTTCGAGTGTTCGAACCGTAATGCGCAAGAAATGGTATGTAAACACCGTATTTACATATCTGCCACTGTGCAGGAGAATCCGTATAGGTGTTCGAGTGTTCGAACCGTAATGCGCAAGAAATGGTACGGAAACCCCGTATTTACATATCTGCCACTGTGCAGGAGAATCCGTATAGGTGTTCGAGTGTTCGAACCGTAATGCGCAAGAAATGGTATGTAAACCCCGTATTTACATATCTGCCACTGTGCAGGAGAATCCGTATAGGTGTTCGAGTGTTCGAACCGTATTGCGCAAGAAATGGTATGTAAACCCCGTATTTACATATCTGCCACTGTGGAGGAGAATCCATATAGGTGTTCGAACCGTATTGCGCAAGAAATGGTATGTAAACCCCGTATTTACATATCTGCCACTGTGCAGGAGAATCCGTATAGGTGTTCGAGTGTTCGAACCGTAATGCGCAAAAATGGTATGTAAACCCCGTATTTACATTTCTGCCACTGTGTAGGAGAATCCGTATAGGTGTTCGAGTGTTCGAACCGTAATGCGTAAGAAATGGTACGGAAACCCCGTATTTACATATCTGCCACTGTGCAGGAGAATTCGTATAGGTGTTCGAGTGTTCGAATCGTAATGCGCAAGAAATGGTATGTAAACCCCGTATTTACATATCTGCCACTGTGCAGGAGAATCCGTATAGGTGTTCGAGTGTTCGAACCGTATTGCGCAAGAAATGGTATGTAAACCCCGTATTTACATATCTACCACTGTGCAGGAGAATCCGTATAGGTGTTCGAGTGTTCGAACCGTAATGCGCAAGAAATGGTATGTAAACACCGTATTTACATATCTGCCACTGTGCAGGAGAATCCGTATAGGTGTTCGAGTGTTCGAACCGTAATGCCCAAGAAATGGTTTGTAAACGCCGTATTTACATATCTGCCACTGTGCAGGAGAATCCGTATACGTGTTCGAGTGTTCGAACCGTATTGCGCAAGAAATGGTATGTAAACCCGGTATTTACTTATCTGCCACTGTGCAGGAGAATCCGTATAGGTGTTCGAGTGTTCGAACCGTAATGCGCAAGAAATGGTATGTAAACCCCGTATTTACATATCTGCCACTGTGCAGGAGAATCCGTATAGGTGTTCGAGTGTTCGAACCGTATTGCCCAAGAAATGGTTTGTAAACGCCGTATTTACATATCTGCCACTGTGCGGAAGAATCCGTATAGGTGTTCGAGTGTTCGAACCGTAATGCGCAAGAAATGGTATGTAAACCCCGTATTTACATATCTGCCACTGTGTAGGAGAATCCGTATAGGTGTTCGAGTGTTCGAACCGTATTGCGCAAGAAATGGTTTGTAAACCCCGTATTTACATATCTGCCACTGTGCAGGAGAATCCGTATAGGTGTTCGAGTGTTCGAACCGTATTGCGCAAGAAATGGTATGTAAACCCCGTATTTACATATCTGCCACTGTGGAGGAGAATCCATATAGGTGTTCGAACCGTATTGCGCAAGAAATGGTATGTAAACCCCGTATTTACATATCTGCCACTGTGCAGGAGAATCCGTAGAGGTGTTCGAGTGTTCGAACCGTAATGCGCAAAAATGGTATGTAAACCCCGTATTTACATTTCTGCCACTGTGTAGGAGAATCCGTATAGGTGTTCGAGTGTTCGAACCGTAATGCGTAAGAAATGGTACGGAAACCCCGTATTTACATATCTGCCACTGTGCAGGAGAATCCGTATAGGTGTTCGAGTGTTCGAATCGTAATGCGCAAGAAATGGTATGTAAACCCCGTATTTACATATCTACCACTGTGCAGGAGAATCCGTATAGGTGTTCGAGTGTTCGAACCGTATTGCGCAAGAAATGGTATGTAAACCCCGTATTTACATATCTACCACTGTGCAGGAGAATCCGTATAGGTGTTCGAGTGTTCGAACCGTAATGCGCAAGAAATGGTATGTAAACACCGTATTTACATATCTGCCACTGTGCAGGAGAATCCGTATAGGTGTTCGAGTGTTCGAACCGTAATGCCCAAGAAATGGTTTGTAAACGCCGTATTTACATATCTGCCACTGTGCAGGAGAATCCGTATACGTGTTCGAGTGTTCGAACCGTATTGCGCAAGAAATGGTATGTAAACCCGGTATTTACTTATCTGCCACTGTGCAGGAGAATCCGTATAGGTGTTCGAGTGTTCGAACCGTAATGCGCAAGAAATGGTATGTAAACCCCGTATTTACATATCTGCCACTGTGCAGGAGAATCCGTATAGGTGTTCGAGTGTTCGAACCGTATTGCCCAAGAAATGGTTTGTAAACGCCGTATTTACATATCTGCCACTGTGCGGAAGAATCCGTATAGGTGTTCGAGTGTTCGAACCGTAATGCGCAAGAAATGGTATGTAAACCCCGTATTTACATATCTGCCACTGTGTAGGAGAATCCGTATAGGTGTTCGAGTGTTCGAACCGTATTGCGCAGGAAATGGTTTGTAAACCCCGTATTTACATATCTGCCACTGTGCAGGAGAATCCGTATAGGTGTTCGAGTGTTCGAACCGTATTGCGCAAGAAATGGTATGTAAACCCCGTATTTACATATCTGGCACTGTGCCGGAGAATCCGTATAGGTGTTCGAGTGTTCGAACCGTAATGCACAAAAATGGTATGTAAACCCCGTATTTACATTTCTGCCACTGTGTAGGAGAATCCGTATAGGTGTTCGAGTGTTCGAACCGTAATGCGCAAGAAATGGTATGTAAACCCCGTATTTACATATCTGCCACTGTGTAGGAGAATCCGTATAGGTGTTCGAGTGTTCGAACCGTATTGCGCAAGAAATGGTTTGTAAACCCCGTATTTACATATCTGCCACTGTGCAGGAGAATCCGTATAGGTGTTCGAGTGTTCGAACCGTATTGCGCAAGAAATGGTATGTAAACCCCGTATTTACATATCTGCCACTGTGGAGGAGAATCCATATAGGTGTTCGAACCGTATTGCGCAAGAAATGGTATGTAAACCCCGTATTTACATATCTGCCACTGTGCAGGAGAATCCGTAGAGGTGTTCGAGTGTTCGAACCGTAATGCGCAAAAATGGTATGTAAACCCCGTATTTACATTTCTGCCACTGTGTAGGAGAATCCGTATAGGTGTTCGAGTGTTCGAACCGTAATGCGTAAGAAATGGTACGGAAACCCCGTATTTACATATCTGCCACTGTGCAGGAGAATCCGTATAGGTGTTCGAGTGTTCGAATCGTAATGCGCAAGAAATGGTATGTAAACCCCGTATTTACATATCTGCCACTGTGCAGGAGAATCCGTATAGGTGTTCGAGTGTTCGAACCGTATTGCGCAAGAAATGGTATGTAAACCCCGTATTTACATATCTACCACTGTGGAGGAGAATCCGTATAGGTGTTCGAGTGTTCGAACCGTAATGCGCAAGAAATGGTATGTAAACACCGTATTTACATATCTGCCACTGTGCAGGAGAATCCGTATAGGTGTTCGAGTGTTCGAACCGTAATGCCCAAGAAATGGTTTGTAAACGCCGTATTTACATATCTGCCACTGTGCAGGAGAATCCGTATACGTGTTCGAGTGTTCGAACCGTATTGCGCAAGAAATGGTATGTAAACCCGGTATTTACTTATCTGCCACTGTGCAGGAGAATCCGTATAGGTGTTCGAGTGTTCGAACCGTAATGCGCAAGAAATGGTATGTAAACCCCGTATTTACATATCTGCCACTGTGCAGGAGAATCCGTATAGGTGTTCGAGTGTTCGAACCGTATTGCCCAAGAAATGGTTTGTAAACGCCGTATTTACATATCTGCCACTGTGCGGAAGAATCCGTATAGGTGTTCGAGTGTTCGAACCGTAATGCGCAAGAAATGGTATGTAAACCCCGTATTTACATATCTGCCACTGTGTAGGAGAATCCGTATAGGTGTTCGAGTGTTCGAACCGTATTGCGCAGGAAATGGTTTGTAAACCCCGTATTTACATATCTGCCACTGTGCAGGAGAATCCGTATAGGTGTTCGAGTGTTCGAACCGTATTGCGCAAGAAATGGTATGTAAACCCCGTATTTACATATCTGGCACTGTGCCGGAGAATCCGTATAGGTGTTCGAGTGTTCGAACCGTAATGCACAAAAATGGTATGTAAACCCCGTATTTACATTTCTGCCACTGTGTAGGAGAATCCGTATAGGTGTTCGAGTGTTCGAACCGTAATGCGTAAGAAATGGTACGGAAACCCCGTATTTACATATCTGCCACTGTGCAGGAGAATCCGTATAGGTGTTCGAGTGTTCGAACCGTAATGCGCAAGAAATGGTATGTAAACCCCGTATTTGCATATCTGCCACTGTGCAGGAGAATCCGTATAGGTGTTCGAGTGTTCGAACCGTATTGCGCAAGAAATGGTATGTAAACCCCGTATTTACATATCTGCCACTGTGCAGGAGAATCCGTATAGGTGTTCGAGTGTTCGAACCGTAATGCGCAAGAAATGGTATGTAAACAGCGTATTTACATATCTTCCACTGTGCAGGAGAATCCGTATAGGTGTTCGAGTGTTCGAACCGTAATGCCCAAGAAATGGTTTGTAAACGCCGTATCTACATATCTGCCACTGTGCAGGAGAATCCGTATACGTGTTCGAGTGTTCGAACCGTAATGCGGAAGAAATGGTATGTAAACCCCGTATTTACATATCTGCCACTGCGCAGGAGAATCCGTATAGGTGTTCGAGTGCTCGAACCGTAATGCGCAAGAAATGGTATGTAAACCCCGTATTTACATATCTGCCACTGTGCAGGAGAATCCGTATAGGTGTTCGAGTGTTCGAACCGTATTGCGCAAGAATTGGTATGTAAACCCCGTATTTACATATCTGCCACTGTGCTGGAGAATCCGTATAGGTGTTCGAGTGTTCGAACCGTATTGCGCAAGAAATGGTATGTAAACCCCGTATTTACATATCTACCACTGTGCAGGAGAATCCTTATAGGTGTTCGAGTGTTCGAACCGTAATTCGCCCGAAATGGTATGTAAAACCCGTATTTACATATCTGCCACTGTGCAGGAGAATCCGTATAGGTGTTCTAGTGTTCGAACCCTAATGCATGAGAAATGGTAAGTAAACGGCGTATTTACATATCTGCCACTGTGCAGGAGAATCCGTATAGGTGTTCGAGTGTTCGAACCGTAATGCGCAAGAAATGGTATGTAAACCGCGTATTTACATATCTGGCACTGTGCAGGAGAATCCGTATAGGTGTTCGAGTGTTCGAACCGTATCGCGCAAGAAATGGTTTGTAAACCCCGTATTTACATATCTGCCACTGTGCAGGAGAATCCGTATAGGTGTTCGAGTGTTCGAACCGTAATGCCCAAGAAATGGTACGGAAACCCCGTATTTACATATCTGCCACTGTGCAGGAGAATCCGTATAGGTGTTCGAGTGTTCGAACCGTATTGCGCAAGAAATGGTATGTAAACCCCGTATTTACATATCTGCCACTGTGCAGGAGAATCCGTATAGGTGTTCGAGTGTTCGAACCGTAATGCGCAAAAATGGTATGTAAACCCCGTATTTACATATCTGCCACTGTGCAGGAGAATCCGTATAGGTGTTCGAGTGTTCGAACCGTAATGCGCAAGAAATGGTACGGAAACCCCGTATTTACATATCTGCCACTGTGCAGGAGAATCCGTATAGGTGTTCGAGTGTTCGAACCGTAATGCGCAAGAAATGGTATGTAAACCCCGTATTTACATATCTGCCACTGTGCAGGAGAATCCGTATAGGTGTTCGAGTGTTCGAACCGTATTGCGCAAGAAATGGTATGTAAACCCCGTATTTACATATCTGCCACTGTGCAGGAGAATCCGTATAGGTGTTCGAGTGTTCGAACCGTATTGCGCAAGAAATGGTATGTAAACCCCGTATTTACATATCTGCCACTGTGGAGGAGAATCCATATAGGTGTTCGAACCGTATTGCGCAAGAAATGGTATGTAAACCCCGTATTTACATATCTGCCACTGTGCAGGAGAATCCGTATAGGTGTTCGAGTGTTCGAACCGTAATGCGCAAAAATGGTATGTAAACCCCGTATTTACATTTCTGCCACTGTGTAGGAGAATCCGTATAGGTGTTCGAGTGTTCGAACCGTAATGCGTAAGAAATGGTACGGAAACCCCGTATTTACATATCTGCCACTGTGCAGGAGAATCCGTATAGGTGTTCGAGTGTTCGAACCGTAATGCGCAAGAAATGGTATGTAAACCCCGTATTTACATATCTGCCACTGTGCAGGAGAATCCGTATAGGTGTTCGAGTGTTCGAACCGTATTGCGCAAGAAATGGTATGTAAACCCCGTATTTACATATCTGCCACTGTGCAGGAGAATCCGTATAGGTGTTCGAGTGTTCGAACCGTAATGCGCAAGAAATGGTATGTAAACACCGTATTTACATATCTGCCACTGTGCAGGAGAATCCGTATAGGTGTTCGAGTGTTCGAACCGTAATGCCCAAGAAATGGTTTGTAAACGCCGTATTTACATATCTGCCACTGTGCAGGAGAATCCGTATACGTGTTCGAGTGTTCGAACCGTATTGCGCAAGAAATGGTATGTAAACCCGGTATTTACTTATCTGCCACTGTGCAGGAGAATCCGTATAGGTGTTCGAGTGTTCGAACCGTAATGCGCAAGAAATGGTATGTAAACCCCGTATTTACATATCTGCCACCGTGCAGGAGAATCCGTATAGGTGTTCGAGTGTTCGAACCGTATTGCCCAAGAAATGGTTTGTAAACGCCGTATTTACATATCTGCCACTGTGCGGAAGAATCCGTATAGGTGTTCGAGTGTTCGAACCGTAATGCGCAAGAAATGGTATGTAAACCCCGTATTTACATATCTGCCACTGTGTAGGAGAATCCGTATAGGTGTTCGAGTGTTCGAACCGTATTGCGCAAGAAATGGTTTGTAAACCCCGTATTTACATATCTGCCACTGTGCAGGAGAATCCGTATAGGTGTTCGAGTGTTCGAACCGTATTGCGCAAGAAATGGTATGTAAACCCCGTATTTACATATCTGGCACTGTGCAGGAGAATCCGTATAGGTGTTCGAGTGTTCGAACCGTATCGCGCAAGAAATGGTTTGTAAACCCCGTATTTACATATCTGCCACTGTGCAGGAGAATCCGTATAGGTGTTCGAGTGTTCGAACCGTAATGCCCAAGAAATGGTACGGAAACCCCGTATTTACATATCTGCCACTGTGCAGGAGAATCCGTATAGGTGTTCGAGTGTTCGAACCGTATTGCGCAAGAAATGGTATGTAAACCCCGTATTTACATATCTGCCACTGTGCA
This sequence comes from Camellia sinensis, assembly GCF_055761805.1. Classification (NCBI taxonomy): domain Eukaryota; kingdom Viridiplantae; phylum Streptophyta; class Magnoliopsida; order Ericales; family Theaceae; genus Camellia; species Camellia sinensis. The sequence continues at coordinate 117,641,696 of NC_138974.1, forward strand.
GGAGAATCCGTAGAGGTGTTCGAGTGTTCGAACCGTAATGCGCAAAAATGGTATGTAAACCCCGTATTTACATATCTGCCACTGTGCAGGAGAATCCGTATAGGTGTTCGAGTGTTCGAACCGTAATGCGCAAGAAATGGTACGGAAACCCCGTATTTACATATCTGCCACTGTGCAGGAGAATCCGTATAGGTGTTCGAGTGTTCGAACCGTAATGCGCAAGAAATGGTATGTAAACCCCGTATTTACATATCTGCCACTGTGCAGGAGAATCCGTATAGGTGTTCGAGTGTTCGAACCGTATTGCGCAAGAAATGGTATGTAAACCCCGTATTTACATATCTGCCACTGTGGAGGAGAATCCATATAGGTGTTCGAACCGTATTGCGCAAGAAATGGTATGTAAACCCCGTATTTACATATCTGCCACTGTGCAGGAGAATCCGTATAGGTGTTCGAGTGTTCGAACCGTAATGCGCAAAAATGGTATGTAAACCCCGTATTTACATTTCTGCCACTGTGTAGGAGAATCCGTATAGGTGTTCGAGTGTTCGAACCGTAATGCGTAAGAAATGGTACGGAAACCCCGTATTTACATATCTGCCACTGTGCAGGAGAATCCGTATAGGTGTTCGAGTGTTCGAACCGTAATGCGCAAGAAATGGTATGTAAACCCCGTATTTACATATCTGCCACTGTGCAGGAGAATCCGTATAGGTGTTCGAGTGTTCGAACCGTATTGCGCAAGAAATGGTATGTAAATCCCGTATTTACATATCTGCCACTGTGCAGGAGAATCCGTATAGGTGTTCGAGTGTTCGAACCGTAATGCGCAAGAAATGGTATGTAAACACCGTATTTACATATCTGCCACTGTGCAGGAGAATCCGTATAGGTGTTCGAGTGTTCGAACCGTAATGCCCAAGAAATGGTTTGTAAACGCCGTATTTACATATCTGCCACTGTGCAGGAGAATCCGTATACGTGTTCGAGTGTTCGAACCGTATTGCCCAAGAAATGGTTTGTAAACGCCGTATTTACATATCTGCCACTGTGCGGAAGAATCCGTATAGGTGTTCGAGTGTTCGAACCGTAATGCGCAAGAAATGGTATGTAAACCCCGTATTTACATATCTGCCACTGTGTAGGAGAATCCGTATAGGTGTTCGAGTGTTCGAACCGTATTGCGCAAGAAATGGTTTGTAAACCCCGTATTTACATATCTGCCACTGTGCAGGAGAATCCGTATAGGTGTTCGAGTGTTCGAACCGTATTGCGCAAGAAATGGTATGTAAACCCCGTATTTACATATCTGCCACTGTGCAGGAGAATCCGTAGAGGTGTTCGAGTGTTCGAACCGTAATGCGCAAAAATGGTATGTAAACCCCGTATTTACATTTCTGCCACTGTGTAGGAGAATCCGTATAGGTGTTCGAGTGTTCGAACCGTAATGCGTAAGAAATGGTACGGAAACCCCGTATTTACATATCTGCCACTGTGCAGGAGAATCCGTATAGGTGTTCGAGTGTTCGAATCGTAATGCGCAAGAAATGGTATGTAAACCCCGTATTTACATATCTGCCACTGTGCAGGAGAATCCGTATAGGTGTTCGAGTGTTCGAACCGTATTGCGCAAGAAATGGTATGTAAACCCCGTATTTACATATCTACCACTGTGGAGGAGAATCCGTATAGGTGTTCGAGTGTTCGAACCGTAATGCGCAAGAAATGGTATGTAAACACCGTATTTACATATCTGCCACTGTGCAGGAGAATCCGTATAGGTGTTCGAGTGTTCGAACCGTAATGCCCAAGAAATGGTTTGTAAACGCCGTATTTACATATCTGCCACTGTGCAGGAGAATCCGTATACGTGTTCGAGTGTTCGAACCGTATTGCGCAAGAAATGGTATGTAAACCCGGTATTTACTTATCTGCCACTGTGCAGGAGAATCCGTATAGGTGTTCGAGTGTTCGAACCGTAATGCGCAAGAAATGGTATGTAAACCCCGTATTTACATATCTGCCACTGTGCAGGAGAATCCGTATAGGTGTTCGAGTGTTCGAACCGTATTGCCCAAGAAATGGTTTGTAAACGCCGTATTTACATATCTGCCACTGTGCGGAAGAATCCGTATAGGTGTTCGAGTGTTCGAACCGTAATGCGCAAGAAATGGTATGTAAACCCCGTATTTACATATCTGCCACTGTGTAGGAGAATCCGTATAGGTGTTCGAGTGTTCGAACCGTATTGCGCAGGAAATGGTTTGTAAACCCCGTATTTACATATCTGCCACTGTGCAGGAGAATCCGTATAGGTGTTCGAGTGTTCGAACCGTATTGCGCAAGAAATGGTATGTAAACCCCGTATTTACATATCTGGCACTGTGCCGGAGAATCCGTATAGGTGTTCGAGTGTTCGAACCGTAATGCACAAAAATGGTATGTAAACCCCGTATTTACATTTCTGCCACTGTGTAGGAGAATCCGTATAGGTGTTCGAGTGTTCGAACCGTAATGCGTAAGAAATGGTACGGAAACCCCGTATTTACATATCTGCCACTGTGCAGGAGAATCCGTATAGGTGTTCGAGTGTTCGAACCGTAATGCGCAAGAAATGGTATGTAAACCCCGTATTTGCATATCTGCCACTGTGCAGGAGAATCCGTATAGGTGTTCGAGTGTTCGAACCGTATTGCGCAAGAAATGGTATGTAAACCCCGTATTTACATATCTGCCACTGTGCAGGAGAATCCGTATAGGTGTTCGAGTGTTCGAACCGTAATGCGCAAGAAATGGTATGTAAACAGCGTATTTACATATCTTCCACTGTGCAGGAGAATCCGTATAGGTGTTCGAGTGTTCGAACCGTAATGCCCAAGAAATGGTTTGTAAACGCCGTATCTACATATCTGCCACTGTGCAGGAGAATCCGTATACGTGTTCGAGTGTTCGAACCGTAATGCGGAAGAAATGGTATGTAAACCCCGTATTTACATATCTGCCACTGCGCAGGAGAATCCGTATAGGTGTTCGAGTGCTCGAACCGTAATGCGCAAGAAATGGTATGTAAACCCCGTATTTACATATCTGCCACTGTGCAGGAGAATCCGTATAGGTGTTCGAGTGTTCGAACCGTATTGCGCAAGAATTGGTATGTAAACCCCGTATTTACATATCTGCCACTGTGCTGGAGAATCCGTATAGGTGTTCGAGTGTTCGAACCGTATTGCGCAAGAAATGGTATGTAAACCCCGTATTTACATATCTACCACTGTGCAGGAGAATCCTTATAGGTGTTCGAGTGTTCGAACCGTAATTCGCCCGAAATGGTATGTAAAACCCGTATTTACATATCTGCCACTGTGCAGGAGAATCCGTATAGGTGTTCTAGTGTTCGAACCCTAATGCATGAGAAATGGTAAGTAAACGGCGTATTTACATATCTGCCACTGTGCAGGAGAATCCGTATAGGTGTTCGAGTGTTCGAACCGTAATGCGCAAGAAATGGTATGTAAACCGCGTATTTACATATCTGGCACTGTGCAGGAGAATCCGTATAGGTGTTCGAGTGTTCGAACCGTATCGCGCAAGAAATGGTTTGTAAACCCCGTATTTACATATCTGCCACTGTGCAGGAGAATCCGTATAGGTGTTCGAGTGTTCGAACCGTAATGCCCAAGAAATGGTACGGAAACCCCGTATTTACATATCTGCCACTGTGCAGGAGAATCCGTATAGGTGTTCGAGTGTTCGAACCGTATTGCGCAAGAAATGGTATGTAAACCCCGTATTTACATATCTGCCACTGTGCAGGAGAATCCGTATAGGTGTTCGAGTGTTCGAACCGTAATGCGCAAAAATGGTATGTAAACCCCGTATTTACATATCTGCCACTGTGCAGGAGAATCCGTATAGGTGTTCGAGTGTTCGAACCGTAATGCGCAAGAAATGGTACGGAAACCCCGTATTTACATATCTGCCACTGTGCAGGAGAATCCGTATAGGTGTTCGAGTGTTCGAACCGTAATGCGCAAGAAATGGTATGTAAACCCCGTATTTACATATCTGCCACTGTGCAGGAGAATCCGTATAGGTGTTCGAGTGTTCGAACCGTATTGCGCAAGAAATGGTATGTAAACCCCGTATTTACATATCTGCCACTGTGCAGGAGAATCCGTATAGGTGTTCGAGTGTTCGAACCGTATTGCGCAAGAAATGGTATGTAAACCCCGTATTTACATATCTGCCACTGTGGAGGAGAATCCATATAGGTGTTCGAACCGTATTGCGCAAGAAATGGTATGTAAACCCCGTATTTACATATCTGCCACTGTGCAGGAGAATCCGTATAGGTGTTCGAGTGTTCGAACCGTAATGCGCAAAAATGGTATGTAAACCCCGTATTTACATTTCTGCCACTGTGTAGGAGAATCCGTATAGGTGTTCGAGTGTTCGAACCGTAATGCGTAAGAAATGGTACGGAAACCCCGTATTTACATATCTGCCACTGTGCAGGAGAATCCGTATAGGTGTTCGAGTGTTCGAACCGTAATGCGCAAGAAATGGTATGTAAACCCCGTATTTACATATCTGCCACTGTGCAGGAGAATCCGTATAGGTGTTCGAGTGTTCGAACCGTATTGCGCAAGAAATGGTATGTAAACCCCGTATTTACATATCTGCCACTGTGCAGGAGAATCCGTATAGGTGTTCGAGTGTTCGAACCGTAATGCGCAAGAAATGGTATGTAAACACCGTATTTACATATCTGCCACTGTGCAGGAGAATCCGTATAGGTGTTCGAGTGTTCGAACCGTAATGCCCAAGAAATGGTTTGTAAACGCCGTATTTACATATCTGCCACTGTGCAGGAGAATCCGTATACGTGTTCGAGTGTTCGAACCGTATTGCGCAAGAAATGGTATGTAAACCCGGTATTTACTTATCTGCCACTGTGCAGGAGAATCCGTATAGGTGTTCGAGTGTTCGAACCGTAATGCGCAAGAAATGGTATGTAAACCCCGTATTTACATATCTGCCACCGTGCAGGAGAATCCGTATAGGTGTTCGAGTGTTCGAACCGTATTGCCCAAGAAATGGTTTGTAAACGCCGTATTTACATATCTGCCACTGTGCGGAAGAATCCGTATAGGTGTTCGAGTGTTCGAACCGTAATGCGCAAGAAATGGTATGTAAACCCCGTATTTACATATCTGCCACTGTGTAGGAGAATCCGTATAGGTGTTCGAGTGTTCGAACCGTATTGCGCAAGAAATGGTTTGTAAACCCCGTATTTACATATCTGCCACTGTGCAGGAGAATCCGTATAGGTGTTCGAGTGTTCGAACCGTATTGCGCAAGAAATGGTATGTAAACCCCGTATTTACATATCTGGCACTGTGCAGGAGAATCCGTATAGGTGTTCGAGTGTTCGAACCGTATCGCGCAAGAAATGGTTTGTAAACCCCGTATTTACATATCTGCCACTGTGCAGGAGAATCCGTATAGGTGTTCGAGTGTTCGAACCGTAATGCCCAAGAAATGGTACGGAAACCCCGTATTTACATATCTGCCACTGTGCAGGAGAATCCGTATAGGTGTTCGAGTGTTCGAACCGTATTGCGCAAGAAATGGTATGTAAACCCCGTATTTACATATCTGCCACTGTGCAGGAGAATCCGTAGAGGTGTTCGAGTGTTCGAACCGTAATGCGCAAAAATGGTATGTAAACCCCGTATTTACATATCTGCCACTGTGCAGGAGAATCCGTATAGGTGTTCGAGTGTTCGAACCGTAATGCGCAAGAAATGGTACGGAAACCCCGTATTTACATATCTGCCACTGTGCAGGAGAATCCGTATAGGTGTTCGAGTGTTCGAACCGTAATGCGCAAGAAATGGTATGTAAACCCCGTATTTACATATCTGCCACTGTGCAGGAGAATCCGTATAGGTGTTCGAGTGTTCGAACCGTATTGCGCAAGAAATGGTATGTAAACCCCGTATTTACATATCTGCCACTGTGGAGGAGAATCCATATAGGTGTTCGAACCGTATTGCGCAAGAAATGGTATGTAAACCCCGTATTTACATATCTGCCACTGTGCAGGAGAATCCGTATAGGTGTTCGAGTGTTCGAACCGTAATGCGCAAAAATGGTATGTAAACCCCGTATTTACATTTCTGCCACTGTGTAGGAGAATCCGTATAGGTGTTCGAGTGTTCGAACCGTAATGCGTAAGAAATGGTACGGAAACCCCGTATTTACATATCTGCCACTGTGCAGGAGAATCCGTATAGGTGTTCGAGTGTTCGAACCGTAATGCGCAAGAAATGGTATGTAAACCCCGTATTTACATATCTGCCACTGTGCAGGAGAATCCGTATAGGTGTTCGAGTGTTCGAACCGTATTGCGCAAGAAATGGTATGTAAATCCCGTATTTACATATCTGCCACTGTGCAGGAGAATCCGTATAGGTGTTCGAGTGTTCGAACCGTAATGCGCAAGAAATGGTATGTAAACACCGTATTTACATATCTGCCACTGTGCAGGAGAATCCGTATAGGTGTTCGAGTGTTCGAACCGTAATGCCCAAGAAATGGTTTGTAAACGCCGTATTTACATATCTGCCACTGTGCAGGAGAATCCGTATACGTGTTCGAGTGTTCGAACCGTATTGCCCAAGAAATGGTTTGTAAACGCCGTATTTACATATCTGCCACTGTGCGGAAGAATCCGTATAGGTGTTCGAGTGTTCGAACCGTAATGCGCAAGAAATGGTATGTAAACCCCGTATTTACATATCTGCCACTGTGTAGGAGAATCCGTATAGGTGTTCGAGTGTTCGAACCGTATTGCGCAAGAAATGGTTTGTAAACCCCGTATTTACATATCTGCCACTGTGCAGGAGAATCCGTATAGGTGTTCGAGTGTTCGAACCGTATTGCGCAAGAAATGGTATGTAAACCCCGTATTTACATATCTGCCACTGTGCAGGAGAATCCGTATAGGTGTTCGAGTGTTCGAACCGTAATGCACAAAAATGGTATGTAAACCCCGTATTTACATTTCTGCCACTGTGTTGGAGAATCCGTATAGGTGTTCGAGTGTTCGAACCGTAATGCGTAAGAAATGGTACGGAAACCCCGTATTTACATATCTGCCACTGTGCAGGAGAATCCGTATAGGTGTTCGAGTGTTCGAACCGTAATGCGCAAGAAATGGTATGTAAACCCCGTATTTGCATATCTGCCACTGTGCAGGAGAATCCGTATAGGTGTTCGAGTGTTCGAACCGTATTGCGCAAGAAATGGTATGTAAACCCCGTATTTACATATCTGCCACTGTGCAGGAGAATCCGTATAGGTGTTCGAGTGTTCGAACCGTAATGCGCAAGATATGGTATGTAAACAGCGTATTTACATATCTTCCACTGTGCAGGAGAATCCGTATAGGTGTTCGAGTGTTCGAACCGTAATGCCCAAGAAATGGTTTGTAAACGCCGTATCTACATATCTGCCACTGTGCAGGAGAATCCGTATACGTGTTCGAGTGTTCGAACCGTAATGCGGAAGAAATGGTATGTAAACCCCGTATTTACATATCTGCCACTGCGCAGGAGAATCCGTATAGGTGTTCGAGTGCTCGAACCGTAATGCGCAAGAAATGGTATGTAAACCCCGTATTTACATATCTGCCACTGTGCAGGAGAATCCGTATAGGTGTTCGAGTGTTCGAACCGTATTGCGCAAGAATTGGTATGTAAACCCCGTATTTACATATCTGCCACTATGCAGGAGAATCCGTATAGGTGTTCGAGTGTTCGAACCGTATTGCGCAAGAAATGGTATGTAAACCCCGTATTTACATATCTACCACTGTGCAGGAGAATCCTTATAGGTGTTCGAGTGTTCGAACCGTAATTCGCCCAAAATGGTATGTAAAACCCGTATTTACATATCTGCCACTGTGCAGGAGAATCCGTATAGGTGTTCTAGTGTTCGAACCCTAATGCATGAGAAATGGTAAGTAAACGGCGTATTTACATATCTGCCACTGTGCAGGAGAATCCGTATAGGTGTTCGAGAGTTCGAACCGTAATGCGCAAGAAATGGTATGTAAACCGCGTATTTACATATCTGGCACTGTGCAGGAGAATCCGTATAGGTGTTCGAGTGTTCGAACCGTATCGCGCAAGAAATGGTTTGTAAACCCCGTATTTACATATCTGCCACTGTGCAGGAGAATCCGTATAGGTGTTCGAGTGTTCGAACCGTAATGCGCAAGAAATGGTACGGAAACCTCGTATTTACATATCTGCCACTGTGCAGGAGAATCCGTATACGTGTTCGAGTGTTCGAACCGTATTGCGCAAGAAATGGTATGTAAACCCCGTATTTACATATCTGCCACTGTGCAGGAGAATCCGTATAGGTGTTCGAGTGTTCGAACCGTAATGCGCAAAAATGCTATGTAAACCCCGTATTTACATATCTGCCACTGTGCAGGAGAATCCGTATAGGTGTTCGAGTGTTCGAACCGTATTGCGCAAGAAATGGTATGTAAACCCCGTATTTACATATCTGCCACTGTGGAGGAGAATCCATATAGGTGTTCGAACCGTATTGCGCAAGAAATGGTATGTAAACCCCGTATTTACATATCTGCCACTGTGCAGGAGAATCCGTATAGGTGTTCGAGTGTTCGAACCGTAATGCGCAAAAATGGTATGTAAACCCCGTATTTACATTTCTGCCACTGTGTAGGAGAATCCGTATAGGTGTTCGAGTGTTCGAACCGAAATGCGTAAGAAATGGTACGGAAACCCCGTATTTACATATCTGCCACTGTGCAGGAGAATCCGTATAGGTGTTCGAGTGTTCGAACCGTAATGCGCAAGAAATGGTATGTAAACCCCGTATTTACATATCTGCCACTGTGCAGGAGAATCCGTATAGGTGTTCGAGTGTTCGAACCGTATTGCGCAAGAAATGGTATGTAAACCCCGTATTTACATATCTGCCACTGTGCAGGAGAATCCGTATAGGTGTTCGAGTGTTCGAAACGTAATGCGCAAGAAATGGTATGTAAACACCGTATTTACATATCAGCCACTGTGCAGGAGAATCCGTATAGGTGTTCGAGTGTTCGAACCGTAATGCCCAAGAAATGGTTTGTAAACGCCGTATTTACATATCTGCCACTGTGCAGGAGAATCCGTATACGTGTTCGAGTCTTCGAACCGTATTGCCCAAGAAATGGTTTGTAAACGCCGTATTTACATATCTGCCACTGTGCGGAAGAATCCGTATAGGTGTTCGAGTGTTCGAACCGTAATGCGCAAGAAATGGTATGTAAACCCCGTATTTACATATCTGCCACTGTGTAGGAGAATCCGTATAGGTGTTCGAGTGTTCGAACCGTATTGCGCAAGAAATGGTTTGTAAACCCCGTATTTACATATCTGCCACTGTGCAGGAGAATCCGTATAGGTGTTCGAGTGTTCGAACCGTATTGCGCAAGAAATGGTATGTAAACCCCGTATTTACATATCTGCCACTGTGCAGGAGAATCCGTATAGGTGTTCGAGTGTTCGAACCGTAATGCACAAAAATGGTATGTAAACCCCGTATTTACATTTCTGCCACTGTGTTGGAGAATCCGTATAGGTGTTCGAGTGTTCGAACCGTAATGCGTAAGAAATGGTACGGAAACCCCGTATTTACATATCTGCCACTGTGCAGGATAATCCGTATAGGTGTTCAAGTGTTCGAACCGTAATGCGCAAGAAATGGTATGTAAACCCCGTATTTGCATATCTGCCACTGTGCAGGAGAATCCGTATAGGTGTTCGAGTGTTCGAACCGTATTGCGCAAGAAATGGTATGTAAACCCCGTATTTACATATCTGCCACTGTGCAGGAGAATCCGTATAGGTGTTCGAGTGTTCGAACCGTAATGCGCAAGAAATGGTATGTAAACAGCGTATTTACATATCTTCCACTGTGCAGGAGAATCCGTATAGGTGTTCGAGTGTTCGAACCGTAATGCCCAAGAAATGGTTTGTAAACGCCGTATCTACATATCTGCCACTGTGCAGGAGAATCCGTATACGTGTTCGAGTGTTCGAACCGTAATGCGGAAGAAATGGTATGTAAACCCCGTATTTACATATCTGACACTGCGCAGGAGAATCCGTATAGGTGTTCGAGTGCTCGAACCGTAATGCGCAAGAAATGGTATGTAAACCCCGTATTTACATATCTGCCACTGTGCAGGAGAATCCGTATAGGTGTTCGAGTGTTCGAACCGTATTGCGCAAGAATTGGTATGTAAACCCCGTATTTACATATCTGCCACTATGCAAGAGAATCCGTATAGGTGTTCGAGTGTTCGAACCGTATTGCGCAAGAAATGGTATGTAAACCCCGTATTTACATATCTACCACTGTGCAGGAGAATCCTTATAGGTGTTCGAGTGTTCGAACCGTAATTCGCCCAAAATGGTATGTAAAACCCGTATTTACATATCTGCCACTGTGCAGGAGAATCCGTATAGGTGTTCTAGTGTTCGAACCCTAATGCATGAGAAATGGTAAGTAAACGGCGTATTTACATATCTGCCACTGTGCAGGAGAATCCGTATAGGTGTTCGAGTGTTCGAACCGTAATGCGCAAGAAATGGTATGTAAACCGCGTATTTACATATCTGGCACTGTGCAGGAGAATCCGTATAGGTGTTCGAGTGTTCGAACCGTATCGCGCAAGAAATGGTTTGTAAACCCCGTATTTACATATCTGCCACTGTGCAGGAGAATCCGTATAGGTGTTCGAGTGTTCGAACCGTATCGCGCAAGAAATGGTTTGTAAACCCCGTATTTACATATCTGCCACTGTGCAGGAGAATCCGTATAGGTGTTCGAGTGTTCGAACCGTAATGCGCAAGAAATGGTACGGAAACCCCGTATTTACATATCTGCCACTGTGCAGGAGAATCCGTATACGTGTTCGAGTGTACGAACCGTATTGCGCAAGAAATGGTATGTAAACCCCGTATTTACATATCTGCCACTGTGCAGGAGAATCCGTATAGGTGTTCGAGTGTTCGAACCGTAATGCGCAAAAATGCTATGTAAACCCCGTATTTACATATCTGCCACTGTGCAGGAGAATCTGTATAGGTGTTCGAGTGTTCGAACCGTAATGCGCAAGAAATGGTACGGAAACCCCGTATTTACATATCTGCCACTGTGCAGGAGAATCCGTATAGGTGTTCGAGTGTTCGAACCGTAATGCGCAAGAAATGGTATGTAAACCCCGTATTTACATATCTGCCACTGTGCAGGAGAATCCGTATAGGTGTTCGAGTGTTCGAACCGTAATGCGCAAAAATGGTATGTAAACCCCGTATTTACATTTCTGCCACTGTGTAGGAGAATCCGTATAGGTGTTCGAGTGTTCGAACCGTAATGCGTAAGAAATGGTACGGAAATCCCGTATTTACATATCTGCCACTGTGCAGGAGAATCCGTATAGGTGTTCGAGTGTTCGAACTGTAATGCGCAAGAAATGGTATGTAAACCCCGTATTTACATATCTGCCACTGTGCAGGAGAATCCGTATAGGTGTTCGAGTGTTCGAACCGTATTGCGCAAGAAATGGTATGTAAACCCCGTATTTACATATCTGCCACTGTGCAGGAGAATCCGTATAGGTGTTCGAGTGTTCGAACCGTAATGCGCAAGAAATGGTATGTAAACACCGTATTTACATATCTGCCACTGTGCAGGAGAATCCGTATAGGTATTCGAGTGTTCGAACCGTAATGCCCAAGAAATGGTTTGTAAACGCCGTATTTACATATCTGCCACTGTGCAGGAGAATCCGTATACGTGTTCGAGTGTTCGAACCGTATTGCGCAAGAAATGGTATGTAAACCCCGTATTTACATATCTGCCACTGTGCAGGAGAATCCGTATAGGTGTTCGAGTGTTCGAACCGTATTGCCCAAGAAATGGTTTGTAAACGCCGTATTTACATATCTGCCACTGTGCGGAAGAATCCGTATAGGTGTTCGAGTGTTCGAACCGTAATGCGCAAGAAATGGTATGTAAACCCCGTATTTACATATCTGCCACTGTGCAGGAGAATCCGTATAGGTGTTCGAGTGTTCGAACCGTATTGCGCAAGAAATGGTATGTAAACCCCGTATTTACATATCTGCCACTGTGCAGGAGAATCCGTATTGGTGTTCGAGTTTTCGAACCGTATTGCGCAAGAAATGGTATGTAAACCCCGTATTTACATATCTGCCACTGTGCAGGAGAATCCGTATAGGTGTTCGAGTGTTCGAACCGTAATGCGCAAAAATGGTATGTAAACCCCGTATTTACATATCTGCCACTGTGCAGGAGAATCCGTATAGGTGTTCGAGTGTTCGAACCGTAATGCGCAAGAAATGGTACGGAAACCCCGTATTTACATATCTGCCACTGTGCAGGAGAATCCGTATAGGTGTTCGAGTGTTCGGACCGTATTGCGCAAGAAATGGTTTGTAAACCCCGTATTTACATATCTGCCACTGTGGAGGAGAATCCATATAAGTGTTCGAACCGTATTGCGCATGAAATGGTATGTAAACCCCGTATTTACATATCTGCCACTGTGCAGGAGAATCCGTATAGGTGTTCGAGTGTTCGAACCGTAATGCGCAAAAATGGTATGTAAACCCCGTATTTACATTTCTGCCACTGTGTAGGAGAATCCGTATAGGTGTTCGAGTGTTCGAACCGTAATGCGTAAGAAATGGTACGGAAACCCCGTATTTACATATCTGCCACTGTGCAGGAGAATCCGTATAGGTGTTCGAGTGTTCGAACCGTAATGCGCGAGAAATGGTATGTAAACCCCGTATTTACATATCTGCCACTGTGCAGGAGAATCCGTATAGGTGTTCGAGTGTTCGAACCGTATTGCCCAAGAAATGGTTTGTAAACGCCGTATTTACATATCTGCCACTGTGCAGGAGAATCCGTATAGGTGTTCGAGTGTTCGAACCGTATTGCCCAAGAAATGGTTTGTAAACGCCGTATTTACATATCTGCCACTGTGCAGGAGAATCCGTATAGGTGTTCGAGTGTTCGAACCGTAATGCGCAAGAAGTGGTATGTAAACCCCGCATTTACATATCTGCCACTGTGCAGGAGAATCCGTATAGGTGTTCGAGTGTTCGAACCGTATTGCGCAAGAAATGGTTTGTAAACCCCGTATTTACATATCTGCCACTGTGCAGGAGAATCCGTATAGGTGTTCGAGTGTTCGAACCGTATTGCGCAAGAAATGGTATGTAAACCCCGTATTTACATATCTGCCACTGTGCAGGAGAATCCGTATAGGTGTTCGAGTGTTCGAACCGTAATGCGCAAAAATGGTATGTAAACCCCGTATTTACATATCTGCCACTGTGCAGGAGAATCCGTATAGGAGTTCGAGTGTTCGAACCGTAATGCGCAAGAAATGGTACGGAAACCCCGTATTTACATATCTGCCACTGTGCAGGAGAATCCGTGTAGGTGTTCGAGTGTTCGAACCGTAATGCGCAAGAAATGGTATGTAAACCCCGTATTTACATATCTGCCACTGTGCAGGAGAATCCGTATAGGTGTTCGATTGTTCGAACCGTATTGCGCAAGAAATGGTATGTAAACCCCGTATTTACATATCTGCCACTGTGCAGGAGAATCCGTATTGGTGTTCGAGTTTTCGAACCGTATTGCGCAAGAAATGGTATGTAAACCCCGTATTTACATATCTGCCACTGTGCAGGAGAATCCGTATAGGGGTTCGAGTGTTCGAACCGTAATGCGCAAAAATGGTATGTAAACCCCGTATTTACATATCTGCCACTGTGCAGGAGAATCCGTATAGGTGTTCGAGTGTTCGAACCGTAATGCGCAAGAAATGGTACGGAAACCCCGTATTTACATATCTGCCACTGTGCAGGAGAATCCGTATAGGTGTTCGAGTGTTCGAACCGTAATGCGCAAGAAATGGTATGTAAACCCCGTATTTACATATCTGCCACTGTGCAGGAGAATCCGTATAGGTGTTCGAGTGTTCGAACCGTATTGCGCAAGAAATGGTATGTAAACCCCGTATTTACATATCTGCCACTGTGGAGGAGAATCCATATAGGTGTTCGAACCGTATTGCGCAAGAAATGGTATGTAAACCCCGTATTTACATATCTGCCACTGTGCAGGAGAATCCGTATAGGTGTTCGAGTGTTCGAACCGTAATGCGCAAAAATGGTATGTAAACCCCGTATTTACATTTCTGCCACTGTGTAGGAGAATCCGTATAGGTGTTCGAGTGTTCGAACCGTAATGCGTAAGAAATGGTACGGAAACCCCGTATTTACATATCTGCCACTGTGCAGGAGAATCCGTATAGGTGTTCGAGTGTTCGAACCGTAATGCGCAAGAAATGTTATGTAAACCCCGTATTTACATATCTGCCACTGTGCAGGAGAATCCGTATAGGTGTTCGAGTGTTCGAACCGTATTGCGCAAGAAATGGTATGTAAACCCCGTATTTACATATCTGCCACTGTGCAAGAGAATCCGTATAGGTGTTCGAGTGTTCGAACCGTAATGCGCAAGAAATGGTATGTAAACACCGTATTTACATATCTGCCACTGTGCAGGAGAATCCGTATAGGTGTTCGAGTGTTCGAACCGTAATGCCCAAGAAATGGTTTGTAAACGCCGTATTTACATATCTGCCACTGTGCAGGAGAATCCGTATACGTGTTCGAGTGTTCGAACCGTAATGCGCAAGAAATGGTATGTAAACCCCGTATTTACATATCTGCCACTGTGCAGGAGAATCCGTATAGGTGTTCGAGTGCTCGAACCGTAATGCGCAAGAAATGGTATGTAAACCCCGTATTTACATATCTGCCACCGTGCAGGAGAATCCGTATAGGTGTTCGAGTGTTCGAACCGTATTGCGCAAGAAATGGTTTGTAAACCCCGTATTTACATATCTGCCACTGTGCAGGAGAATCCGTATAGGTGTTCGAGTGTTCGAACCTTATTGCGCAAGAATTGGTATGTAAACCCCGTATTTACATATCTGCCACTGTGCAGGAGAATCCGTATAGGTGTTCGAGTGTTCGAACCGTATTGCGCAAGAAATGGTATGTAAACCCCGTATTTACATATCTACCACTGTGCAGGAGAATCCTTATAGGTGTTCGAGTGTTCGAACCGTAATGCGCAAGAAATGGTACGGAAACCCCGTATTTACATATCTGCCACTGTGCAGGAGAATCCGTATTGGTGTTCGAGTGTTCGAACCGTGTTGCGCAAGAAATGGTATGTAAACCCCGTATTTACTTATCTGCCACTTTGCAGGAGAATCCGTATAGGTGTTCGAGTGTTCGAACCGTAATGCGCAAGAAATGGTATGTAAACCCCGTATTTACATATCTGCCACTGTGCAGGAGAATCCGTATAGGTGTTCGAGTGTTCGAACCGTATTGCCCAAGAAATGGTTTGTAAACGCCGTATTTACATATCTGCCACTGTGTAGGAGAATCCGTATAGGTGTTCGAGTGTTCGAACCGTATTGCCCAAGAAATGGTTTGTAAACGCCGTATTTACATATCTGCCACTGTGCAGGAGAATCCGTATAGGTGTTCGAGTGTTCGAACCGTAATGCGCAAGAAGTGGTATGTAAACCCCGTATTTACATATCTGCCACTGTGCAGGAGAATCCGTATAGGTGTTCGAGTGTTCGAACCATATTGCGCAAGAAATGGTTTGTAAACCCCGTATTTACATATCTGCCACTGTGCAGGAGAATCCGTATAGGTGTTCGAGTGTTCGAACCGTATTGCGCAAGAAATGGTATGTAAACCCCGTATTTACATATCTGCCACTGTGCAGGAGAATCCGTATAGGTGTTCGAGTGTTCGAACCGTAATGCGCAAAAATGGTATGTAAACCCCGTATTTACATATCTGCCACTGTGTAGGAGAATCCGTATAGGAGTTCGAGTGTTCGAACCGTAATGCGCAAGAAATGGTACGGAAACCCCGTATTTACATATATGCCACTGTGCAGGAGAATCCGTGTAGGTGTTCGAGTGTTCGAACCGTAATGCGCAAGAAATGGTATGTAAACCCCGTATTTACATATCTGCCACTGTGCAGGAGAATCCGTATAGGTGTTCGAGTGTTCGAACCGTATTGCGCAAGAAATGGTATGTAAACCCCGTATTTACATATCTGCCACTGTGCAGGAGAATCCGTATTGGTGTTCGAGTTTTCGAACCGTATTGCGCAAGAAATGGTATGTAAACCCCGTATTTACTTATCTGGCACTGTGCAGGAGACTCCGTATAGGTGTTCGAGTGTTCGAACCGTAATGCGCAGGAAATGGTATGTAAACCCCGTATTTACATATCTGCCACTGTGCAGGAGAATCCGTATAGGTGTTCGAGTGTTCGAACCGTATTGCCCAAGAAATGGTTTGTAAACGCCGTATTTACATATCTGCCGCTGTGCAGAAGAATCCGTATAGGTGTTCGAGTGTTCGAACCGTAATGCGCAAGAAATGGTATGTAAACCCCGTATTTACATATCTGCCACTGTGCAGGAGAAGCCGTATAGGTGTTCGAGTGTTCGAACCGTATTGCGCAAGAAATTGTATGTAAACCCCGTATTTACATATCTGCCACTGTGCAGGAGAATCCGTATAGGTGTTCGAGTGTTCGAACCGTAATGCGCAAAAATCGTATGTAAACCCCGTATTTACATATCTGCTACTGTGCAGGAGAATCCGTATAGGTGTTCGAGCGTTCGAACCGTAATGCGCAACAAATGGTACGCAAACCCCGTATTTACATATCTGCCACTGTGCAGGAGAATCCGTATAGGTGTTCGAGTGTTCGAACCGTAATGCGCAAGAAATGGTATGTAAACCCGTATTTACATGTCTGCCACTGTGCAGGCGAATCCGTATAGGTGTTCGAGTGTTCGAACCGTATTGCGCAAGAAATGATATGTAAACCCCGTATTTACATATCTGCCACTGTGCAGGAGAATCCGTATTGGTGTTCGAGTGTTCGAACCGTAATGCGCAAGAAATGGTATGTAAACCCCGTATTTACATATCTGCCACTGTGCAGGAGAATCCGTATAGGTGTTCGAGTGTTCGAACCGTAATGCCCAGGAAATGGTTTGTAAACGCCGTATTTACATATCTGCCACTGTGCAGGAGAATCCGTGTGGGTGTTCGAGTGTTCGAACCGTAATGCGCAAGAAATTGTATGTAAACCCCGTATTTACATATCTGCCACTGTGCAGGAGAATCCGTATAGGTGTTCGAGTGCTCGAACCGTAATGGGCAAGAAATGGTATGTAAACCCCGTATTTACAAATCTGCCACTGTGCAGGAAAATCCGTATAGGTGTTCGAGTGTTCGAACCGTATTGCGCAAGAATTGGTATGGAAACCCCGTATTTACATATCTGCCACTGTGCAGGAGAATCCGTATAGGTGTTCGAGTGTTCGAACCCTAATGCATGAGAAATGGTAAGTAAACGACGTACTTACATATCTGCCACTGTGCAGGAGAATCCGTATAGGTGTTCGGGTGTTCGAACCGTATTGCACAAGAAATGGTATGTAAACCCCGTATTTACTTATCTGCCACTGTGCTGGAGAATCCGTATAGGTGTTCGAGTGTTCGAACCGTATTGCGCAAGAAATGGTTTGTAAACCCCGTATTTACATATCTGCCACTATGTAGGAGAATCCGTATAGGTGTTCGAACCGTATTGCGCAAGAAATGGTATGTAAACCCCGTATTTACATATCTGCCACTGTGCAGGAGAATCCGTATAGGTGTTCGAGTGTTCGAACCGTATTGCGCAAGAATTGGTATGTAAACCCCGTATTTACATATCTGCCACTGTGCAGGAGAATCCGTATAGGTGTTCGAGTGTTCGAACCATATTGCGCAAGAAATGGTATGTAAACCCCGTATTTACATATCTGCCACTGTGCAGGAGAATCCGTATAGGTGTTCGAGTGTTCGAACCGTATTGCGCAAGAAATGGTATGTAAACCCCGTATTTACATATCTGCCACTGTGCAGGAGAATCCGTACTGGTGTTCGAGTGTTCGAACCGTATTGCGCAAGAAATGGTATGTAAACCTCGTATTTGCATATCTGCCACTGTGCAGGAGAATCCGTATAGGTGTTCGAGTGTTCGAACCGTATTGCGCAAGAAATGGTTTGTAAACCCCGTATTTACAAATCTGCCACTGCGCAGGAGAATCCGTATAGGTGTTCGAACCGTAGTGCGCAAGAAGTGGTATGTAGACCCCGTATTTACATATCTGCTACTATGCAGGAGAATCCGTATTGGTGTTCGAGTGTTCGAACCGTATTGCGCAAGAAATGGTATGTAAACCCCGTATTTACTTATCTGCCACTGTGCAGGAGAATCCGTATAGGTGTTCGAGTGTTCGAACCGTAATGCGCAAGAAATGGTATGTAAACCCCATATTTACATATCTGCCACTGTGCAGGAGAATCCGTATAGGTGTTCGAGTGCTCGAACCGTATTGCCCAAGAAATGGTTTGTAAACGCCGTATTTACATATCTGCCACTGTGCAGGTGAATCCGTATAGGTGTTCGAGTGTCCGAACCGTATTGCGCAAGAAATGGTATGTAAACCCCGTATTTACATATTTGGCACTGTGCAGGAGAATCCGTATAGGTGTTCGAGAGTTCGAACCGTATTGCGCAAGAAATGGTGTGCAAACCCCGTATTTACATATCTGCCACTGTGCAGGAGAATCCGTATAGGTGTTCGAGTGTTCGAACCGTAATGCGCAAGAAATGTTATGTAAACCCCGTATTTACATATCTGCCACTGTGCAGGAGAATCCGTATAGGTGTTCGAGTGTTCGAACCGTATTGCGCAAGAAATGGTATGTAAACCCCGTATTTACATATCTGCCACTGTGCAAGAGAATCCGTATAGGTGTTCGAGTGTTCGAACCGTATTGCCCAAGAAATGGTTTGTAAACGCCGTATTTACATATCTGCCACTGTGCAGGAGAATCCGTATAGGTGTTCGAGTGTTCGAACCGTATTGCCCAAGAAATGGTTTGTAAACGCCGTATTTACATATCTGCCACTGTGCAGGAGAATCCGTATACGTGTTCGAGTGTTCGAACCGTAATGCGCAAGAAATGGTATGTAAACACCGTATTTACATATCTGCCACTGTGCAGGAGAATCCGTATAGGTGTTCGAGTGTTCGAACCGTAATGCCCAAGAAATGGTTTGTAAACGCCGTATTTACATATCTGCCACTGTGCAGGAGAATCCGTATACGTGTTCGAGTGTTCGAACCGTAATGCGCAAGAAATGGTATGTAAACCCCGTATTTACATATCTGCCACTGTGCAGGAGAATCCGTATAGGTGTTCGAGTGCTCGAACCGTAATGCGCAAGAAATGGTATGTAAACCCCGTATTTACATATCTGCCACCGTGCAGGAGAATCCGTATAGGTGTTCGAGTGTTCGAACCTTATTGCGCAAGAATTGGTATGTAAACCCCGTATTTACATATCTGCCACTGTGCAGGAGAATCCGTATAGGTGTTCGAGTGTTCGAACCGTATTGCGCAAGAAATGGTATGTAAACCCCGTATTTACATATCTACCACTGTGCAGGAGAATCCTTTTAGGTGTTCGAGTGTTCGAACCGTAATGCGCAAGAAATGGTACGGAAACCCCGTATTTACATATCTGCCACTGTGCAGGAGAATCCGTATTGGTGTTCGAGTGTTCGAACCGTATTGCCCAAGAAATGGTTTGTAAACGCCGTATTTACATATCTGCCACTGTGCAGGAGAATCCGTATAGGTGTTCGAGTGTTCGAACCGTATTGCCCAAGAAATGGTTTGTAAACGCCGTATTTACATATCTGCCACTGTGCAGGAGAATCCGTATAGGTGTTCGAGTGTTCGAACCGTAATGCGCAAGAAGTGGTATGTAAACCCCGTATTTACATATCTGCCACTGTGCAGGAGAATCCGTATAGGTGTTCGAGTGTTCGAACCATATTGCGCAAGAAATGGTTTGTAAACCCCGTATTTACATATCTGCCACTGTGCAGGAGAATCCGTATAGGTGTTCGAGTGTTCGAACCGTATTGCGCAAGAAATGGTATGTAAACCCCGTATTTACATATCTGCCACTGTGCAGGAGAATCCGTATAGGTGTTCGAGTGTTCGAACCGTAATGCGCAAAAATGGTATGTAAACCCCGTATTTACATATCTGCCACTGTGTAGGAGAATCCGTATAGGAGTTCGAGTGTTCGAACCGTAATGCGCAAGAAATGGTACGGAAACCCCGTATTTACATATATGCCACTGTGCAGGAGAATCCGTGTAGGTGTTCGAGTGTTCGAACCGTAATGCGCAAGAAATGGTATGTAAACCCCGTATTTACATATCTGCCACTGTGCAGGAGAATCCGTATAGGTGTTCGAGTGTTCGAACCGTATTGCGCAAGAAATGGTATGTAAACCCCGTATTTACATATCTGCCACTGTGCAGGAGAATCCGTATTGGTGTTCGAGTTTTCGAACCGTATTGCGCAAGAAATGGTATGTAAACCCCGTATTTACTTATCTGGCACTGTGCAGGAGACTCCGTATAGGTGTTCGAGTGTTCGAACCGTAATGCGCAAGAAATGGTATGTAAACCCCGTATTTACATATCTGCCACTGTGCAGGAGAATCCGTATAGGTGTTCGAGTGTTCGAACCGTATTGCCCAAGAAATGGTTTGTAAACGCCGTATTTACATATCTGCCACTGTGCAGAAGAATCCGTATAGGTGTTCGAGTGTTCGAACCGTAATGCGCAAGAAATGGTATGTAAACCCCGTATTTACATATCTGCCACTGTGCAGGAGAAGCCGTATAGGTGTTCGAGTGTTCGAACCGTATTGCGCAAGAAATTGTATGTAAACCCCGTATTTACATATCTGCCACTGTGCAGGAGAATCCGTATAGGTGTTCGAGTGTTCGAACCGTAATGCGCAAAAATCGTATGTAAACCCCGTATTTACATATCTGCTACTGTGCAGGAGAATCCGTATAGGTGTTCGAGCGTTCGAACCGTAATGCGCAACAAATGGTACGCAAACCCCGTATTTACATATCTGCCACTGTGCAGGAGAATCCGTATAGGTGTTCGAGTGTTCGAACCGTAATGCGCAAGAAATGGTATGTAAACCCGTATTTACATGTCTGCCACTGTGCAGGCGAATCCGTATAGGTGTTCGAGTGTTCGAACCGTATTGCGCAAGAAATGATATGTAAACCCCGTATTTACATATCTGCCACTGTGCAGGAGAATCCGTATAGGTGTTCGAGTGTTCGAACCGTAATGCGCAAGAAATGGTATGTAAACCCCGTATTTACATATCTGCCACTGTGCAGGAGAATCCGTATAGGTGTTCGAGTGTTCGAACCGTAATGCCCAGGAAATGGTTTGTAAACGCCGTATTTACATATCTGCCACTGTGCAGGAGAATCCGTGTGGGTGTTCGAGTGTTCGAACCGTAATGCGCAAGAAATTGTATGTAAACCCCGTATTTACATATCTGCCACTGTGCAGGAGAATCCGTATAGGTGTTCGAGTGCTCGAACCGTAATGGGCAAGAAATGGTATGTAAACCCCGTATTTACAAATCTGCCACTGTGCAGGAAAATCCGTATAGGTGTTCGAGTGTTCGAACCGTATTGCGCAAGAATTGGTATGGAAACCCCGTATTTACATATCTGCCACTGTGCAGGAGAATCCGTATAGGTGTTCGAGTGTTCGAACCCTAATGCATGAGAAATGGTAAGTAAACGACGTACTTACATATCTGCCACTGTGCAGGAGAATCCGTATAGGTGTTCGGGTGTTCGAACCGTATTGCACAAGAAATGGTATGTAAACCCCGTATTTACATATCTGCCACTGTGCTGGAGAATCCGTATAGGTGTTCGAGTGTTCGAACCGTATTGCGCAAGAAATGGTTTGTAAACCCCGTATTTACATATCTGCCACTGTGTAGGAGAATCCGTATAGGTGTTCGAACCGTATTGCGCAAGAAATGGTATGTAAACCCCGTATTTACATATCTGCCACTGTGCAGGAGAATCCGTATAGGTGTTCGAGTGTTCGAACCGTATTGCGCAAGAATTGGTATGTAAACCCCGTATTTACATATCTGCCACTGTGCAGGAGAATCCGTATAGGTGTTCGAGTGTTCGAACCATATTGCGCAAGAAATGGTATGTAAACCCCGTATTTACATACCTGCCACTGTGCAGGAGAATCCGTATAGGTGTTCGAGTGTTCGAACCGTATTGCGCAAGAAATGGTATGTAAACCCCGTATTTACATATCTGCCACTGTGCAGGAGAATCCGTACTGGTGTTCGAGTGTTCGAACCGTATTGCGCAAGAAATGGTATGTAAACCTCGTATTTGCATATCTGCCACTGTGCAGGAGAATCCGTATAGGTGTTCGAGTGTTCGAACCGTATTGCGCAAGAAATGGTTTGTAAACCCCGTATTTACATATCTGCCACTGCGCAGGAGAATCCGTATAGGTGTTCGAACCGTAGTGCGCAAGAAGTGGTATGTAGACCCCGTATTTACATATCTGCTACTATGCAGGAGAATCCGTATTGGTGTTCGAGTGTTCGAACCGTATTGCGCAAGAAATGGTATGTAAACCCCGTATTTACTTATCTGCCACTGTGCAGGAGAATCCGTATAGGTGTTCGAGTGTTCGAACCGTAATGCGCAAGAAATGGTATGTAAACCCCATATTTACATATCTGCCACTGTGCAGGAGAATCCGTATAGGTGTTCGAGTGCTCAAACCGTATTGCCCAAGAAATGGTTTGTAAACGCCGTATTTACATATCTGCCACTGTGCAGGTGAATCCGTATAGGTGTTCGAGTGTCCGAACCGTATTGCGCAAGAAATGGTATGTAAACCCCGTATTTACATATTTGGCACTGTGCAGGAGAATCCGTATAGGTGTTCGAGAGTTCGAACCGTATTGCGCAAGAAATGGTGTGCAAACCCCGTATTTACATATCTGCCACTGTGCAGGAGAATCCGTATAGGTGTTCGAGTGTTCGAACCGTATTGCGCAAGAAATGGTATGTAAACCCCGTATTTACATATCTGCCACTGTGGAGGAGAATCCGTATAGGTGTTCGAACCGTATTGCGCAAGAAATGGTATGTAAACCCCGTATTTACATATCTGCCACTGTGCAGGAGAATCCGTATAGGCGTACGAGTGTTCGAACCGTAATGCCCAAGAAATGGTATGTAAACCCCGTATTTACATATCTGCCACTGTGCAGGTGAATCTCTATAGGTGTTCGAGTGTTCGAACTGTATTGCGCAAGAAATGGTTTGTAAACCCCGTATTTACATATCTGCCACTGTGCAGGAGAATCCGTACAGGTGTTCGAACCGTATTGCGCAAGAAATGGTATGTAAACCCCGTATTTACATATCTGTCACTGTGTAGGAGAATCCGTATAGGTGTTAGAGTGTTCGAACCGTATTGCGCAAGAATTGTTATGTAAACCCCGTATTTACATATCTGCCACTGTGCAGGAGAATCCGTATAGGTGTTCGAGTGTTCGAACCGTATTGCGCAAGAAATGGTATGTAAACCCCGTATTTACATATCTGCCACTGTGCAGGAGAATCCGTATAGGTGTTCGAGTGTTCGAACCGTATTGCGCAAGAATTGGTATGTAAACCCCGTATTTACATATCTGTCACTGTGCAGGAGAATCCGTATAGGTGTTCGAGTGTTCGAACCGTATTGCGCAAGAAATGGTATGTAAACCCCGTATTTACATGTCTGCCACTGTGCAGGAGAATCCGTATAGGTGTTCGAGTGTTTGAACCGTATTGCGCAAGAAATGGTTTGTAAACCCCGTATTTACATATCTGCCACTGTGCAGGAGAAGCCGTATAGGTGTTGGAACCGTATTGCGCAAGAAATAGTATGTAAACCTCGTATTTACATATCTGCTACTGTGCAGGAGAATCCGTATTGGTGTTCGAGTGTTCAAACCGTATTGCGCAAGAAATGGTATGTAAACCCCGTATTTACTTATCTGCCACTGTGCAGGAGAATCCGTATAGGTGTTCGAGTGTTCGAACCGTAATGCGCAAGAAATGGTATGTAAACCCCGTATTTACATATCTGCCACTGTGCAGGAGAATCCGTATAGGTGTTCGAGTGTTCGAACCGTATTGCCCAAGAAATGGTTTGTAAACGCCGTATTTACATATCTGCCACTGTGCAGGAGAATTCGTAGAGGTGTTCGAGTGTCCGAACCGTAATGCGCAAGAAATGGTATGTAAACCCCGTATTTACATATCTGGCACTGTGCAGGAGAATCCGTATAAGTGTTCGAGTGTTCGAACCGTATTGCGCAAGAAATGGTTTGTAAACCCCGTATTTACATATCTGCCACTGTGCAGGAGAATCCGTGTAGGTGTTCGAGTGTTCGAACCGTATTGCGCAAGAAATGGTATGTAAACCCCGTATTTACATATCTGCCACTGTGGAGGAGAATCCGTATAGGTGTTCGAACCGTATTGCGCAAGAAATGGTATGTAAACCCCGTATTTACATATCGCCACTGTGCAGGAGAATCCGTTTAGGTGTTCGAGTGTTCGAACCGTAATGCGCAAGAAATGGTATGTAAACCCCGTATTTACATATCTGCCACTGTGCAGGAGAATCCCTATAGGTGTTCGAGTGTTCGAACCGTATTGCGCAAGAAATGGTTTGTAAACCCCGTATTTACAAATCTGCCACTGTACAGGAGAATCAGTATAGGTGTTCGAACCGTATTGCGCAAGAAATGGTATGTAAACCCCGTATTTACATATCTGCCACTGTGCAGGAGATTCCGTATAGGTGTTCGAGTGTTCGAACCGTAATGCGCAAAAATGGTATGTAAACCCCGTATTTACATATCTGCCACTGTGCAGGAGAATCCGTATAGGTGTTCAAGTGTTCGAACCGTATTGCGCAAGAAATGGTATGTAAACCCCGTATTTACATATCTGCCACTGTGCAGGAGAATCCGTATAGGTGTTCGAGTGTTCGAACCGTAATGCGCAAGAAATGGTACGGAAACCCCGTATTTACATATCTGCCACTGTGCAGGAGAATCCGTATAGGTGTTCGAGTGTTCGAACCGTAATGCGCAAGAAATGGTATGTAAACCCCGTATTTTCATATCTGCCACTGTGCAGGAGAATCCGTATAGGTGTTCGAGTGTTCGAACCGTATTGCGCAAGAAATGGTATGTAAACCCCGTATTTACATATCTGCCACTGTGCAGGAGAATCTGTACTGGTGTTCGAGTGTTCGAACCGTATTGCGCAAGAAATGGTATGTAAACCCGGTATTTACTTATCTGCCACTGTGCAGGAGAATCCGTATAGGTGTTCGAGTGTTCGAACCGTAATGCGCAAGAAATGGTATGTAAACCCCGTATTTACATATCTGCCACTGTGCAGGAGAATCCGTATAGGTGTTCGAGTGTTCGAACCGTATTGCCCAAGAAATGGTTTGTAAACGCCGTATTTACATATCTGCCACTGTGCAGAAGAATCCGTATAGGTGTTCGAGTGTTCGAACCGTAATGCGCAAGAAATGGTATGTAAACCCCGTATTTACATATCTGCCACTGTGTAGGAGAATCCGTATAGGTGTTCGAGTGTTCGAACCGTATTGCGCAAGAAATGGTTTGTAAACCCCGTATTTACATATCTGCCACTGTGCAGGAGAATCCGTATAGGTGTTCGAGTGTTCGAACCGTATTGCGCAAGAAATGGTATGTAAACCCCGTATTTACATATCTGCCACTGTGCAGGAGAATCCGTATAGGTGTTCGAGTGTTCGAACCGTAATGCACAAAAATGGTATGTAAACCCCGTATTTACATTTCTGCCACTGTGTAGGAGAATCCGTATAGGTGTTCGAGTGTTCGAACCGTAATGCGTAAGAAATGGTACGGAAACCCCGTATTTACATATCTGCCACTGTGCAGGAGAATCCGTATAGGTGTTCGAGTGTTCGAACCGTAATGCGCAAGAAATGGTATGTAAACCCCGTATTTGCATATCTGCCACTGTGCAGGAGAATCCGTATAGGTGTTCGAGTGTTCGAACCGTATTGCGCAAGAAATGGTGTGTAAACCCCGTATTTACATATCTGCCACTGTGTAGGAGAATCCGTGTAGGTGTTCGAGTGTTCGAACCGTAATGCACAAAAATGGTATGTAAACCCCGTATTTACATTTCTGCCACTGTGTAGGAGAATCCGTATAGGTGTTCGAGTGTTCGAACCGTAATGCGTAAGAAATGGTACAGAAACCCCGTATTTACATATCTGCCACTGTGCAGGAGAATCCGTATAGGTGTTCGAGTGTTCGAACCGTAATGCGCAAGAAATGGTATGTAAACCTCGTATTTACATATCTGCCACTGTGCAGGAGAATCCGTATAGGTGTTCGAGTGTTCGAACCGTATTGCGCAAGAAATGGTATGTAAACCCCGTATTTACATATCTGCCACTGTGCAGGAGAATCCGTATAGGTGTTCGAGTGTTCGAACCGTAATGCGCAAGAAATGGTATGTAAACACCGTATTTACATATCTTCCACTGTGCAGGAGAATCCGTATAGGTGTTCGAGTGTTCGAACCGTAATGCCCAAGAAATGGTTTGTAAACGCCGTATTTACATATCTGCCACTGTGAAGGAGAATCCGTATACGTGTTCGAGTGTTCGAACCGTAATGCGCAAGAAATGGTATGTAAACCCCGTATTTACATATCTGCCACTGCGCAGGAGAATCCGTATAGGTGTTCGAGTGCTCGGACCGTAATGCGCAAGAAATGGTATGTAAACCCCGTATTTACATATCTGCCACTGTGCAGGAGAATCCGTATAGGTGTTCGAGTGTTCGAACCGTATTGCGCAAGAATTGGTATGTAAACCCCGTATTTACATATCTGCCACTGTGCTGGAGAATCCGTATAGGTGTTTGAGTGTTCGAACCGTATTGCACAAGAAATGGTATGTAAACCCCGTATTTACATATCTGCCACTGTGCAGGAGATTCCGTATAGGTGTTCGAGTGTTTGAACCGTAATGCGCAAAAATGGTATGTAAACCCCGTATTTACATATCTGCCACTGTGCAGGAGAATCCGTATAGGTGTTCGAGTGTTCGAACCGTATTGCGCAAGAAATGGTATGTAAACCCCGTATTTACATATCTGCCACTGTGCAGGAGAATCCGTATAGGTGTTCGAGTGTTCGAACCGTAATGCGCAAGAAATGGTACGGAAACCCCGTATTTACATATCTGCCACTGTGCAGGAGAATCCGTATAGGTGTTCGAGTGTTCGAACCGTAATGCGCAAGAAATGGTATGTAAACCCCGTATTTACATATCTGCCACTGTGCAGGAGAATCCGTATAGGTGTTCGAGTGTTCGAACCGTATTGCGCAAGAAATGGTATATAAACCCCGTATTTACATATCTGCCACTGTGCAGGAGAATCTGTACTGGTGTTCGAGTGTTCGAACCGTATTGCGCAAGAAATGGTATGTAAACCCGGTATTTACTTATCTGCCACTGTGCAGGAGAATCCGTATAGGTGTTCGAGTGTTCGAACCGTAATGCGCAAGAAATGGTATGTAAACCCCGTATTTACATATCTGCCACTGTGCGGGAGAATCCGTATAGGTGTTCGAGTGTTCGAACCGTATTGCCCAAGAAATGGTTTGTAAACGCCGTATTTACATATCTGCCACTGTGCAGAAGAATCCGTATAGGTGTTCGAGTGTTCGAACCGTAATGTGCAAGAAATGGTATGTAAACCCCGTATTTACATATCTGCCACTGTGTAGGAAAATCCGTATAGGTGTTCGAGTGTTCGAACTGTATTGCGCAAGAAATGGTTTGTAAACCCCGTATTTACATATCTGCCACTGTGCAGGAGAATCCGTATAGGTGTTCGAGTGTTCGAACCGTATTGCGCAAGAAATGGTATGTAAACCCCGTATTTACATATCTGCCACTGTGCAGGAGAATCCGTATAGGTGTTCGAGTGTTCGAACCGTAATGCACAAAAATGGTATGTAAACCCCGTATTTACATTTCTGCCACTGTGTAGGAGAATCCGTATAGGTGTTCGGGTGTTCGAACCGTAATGCGTAAGAAACGGTACGGAAACCCCGTATTTACATATCTGCCACTGTGCAGGAGAATCCGTATAGGTGTTCGAGTGTTCGAACCGTAATGCGCAAGAAATGGTATGTAAACCCCGTATTTGCATATCTGCCACTGTGCAGGAGAATCCGTATAGGTGTTCGAGTGTTCGAACCGTATTGCGCAAGAAATGGTATGTAAACCCCGTATTTACATATCTGCCACTGTGCAGGAGAATCCGTATAGGTGTTCGAGTGTTCGAACCGTAATGCGCAAGAAATGGTATGTAAACAGCGTATTTACATATCTTC
This sequence comes from Camellia sinensis, assembly GCF_055761805.1. Classification (NCBI taxonomy): domain Eukaryota; kingdom Viridiplantae; phylum Streptophyta; class Magnoliopsida; order Ericales; family Theaceae; genus Camellia; species Camellia sinensis. The sequence goes on from NC_138974.1 coordinate 117,670,372, forward strand.
CACTGTGCTGGAGAATCCGTATAGGTGTTCGAGTGTTCGAACCGTAATGCGCAAGAAATGGTATGTAAACCCCGTATTTGCATATCTGCCACTGTGCAGGAGAATCCGTATAGGTGTTCGAGTGTTCGAACCGTATTGCGCAAGAAATGGTATGTAAACCCCGTATTTGCATATCTGCCACTGTGCAGGAGAATCCGTATAGGTGTTCGAGTGTTCGAACCGTATTGCGCAAGAAATGGTTTGTAAACCCCGTATTTACATATCTGCCACTGTGCAGGAGAATCCGTATAGGTGTTCGAACCGTATTGCGCAAGAAATGGTATGTAAACCCCGTATTTACATATCTGCCACTGTGCAGGAGAATCCGTATTGGTGTTCGAGTGTTCGAACCGTGTTGCGCAAGAAATGGTATGTAAAGCCCGTATTTACTTATCTGCCACTGTGCAGGAGAATTCGTATAGGTGTTCGAGTCTTCGAACCGTAATGCGCAAGAAATGGTATGTAAACCCCGTATTTACATATCTGCCACTGTGCAGGAGAATCCGTATAGGTGTTCGAGTGTTCGAACCGTATTGCCCAAGAAATGGTTTGTAAACGCCGTATTTACATATCTGCCACTGTGCAGGAGAATCCGTATAGGTGTTCGAGTGTTCGAACCGTATTGCCCAAGAAATGGTTTGTAAACGCCGTATTTACATATCTGCCACTGTGCAGGAGAATCCGTATAGGTGTTCGAGTGTTCGAACCGTAATGCGCAAGAAATGGTATGTAAACCCCGTATTTACATATCTGCCACTGTGCAGGAGAATCCGTATAGGTGTTCGAGTGTTCGAACCGTATTGCGCAAGAAATGGTGTGTAAACCCCGTATTTACATATCTGCCACTGTGCAGGAGAATCCGTATAGGTGTTCGAGTGTTCGAACCGTATTGCGCAAGAAATGGTATGTAAACCCCGTATTTACATATCTGCCACTGTGCAGGAGAATCCGTGTAGGTGTTCGAGTGTTCGAACCGTAATGCGCAAAAATGGTATGTAAACCCCGTATTTACATATCTGCCACTGTGCAGGAGAATCCGTATAGGTGTTCGAGCGTTCGAACCGTAATGCGCAAGAAATGGTACGCAAACCCCGTATTTACATATCTGCCACTGTGCAGGAGAATCCGTATAGGTGTTCGAGTGTTCGAACCGTAATGCGCAAGAAATGGTATGTAAACCCCGTATTTACATATCTGCCACTGTGCAGGCGAATCCGTAAAGGTGTTCGAGTGTTCGAACCGTATTGCGCAAGAAATGGTATGTAAACCCCGTATTTACATATCTGCCACTGTGCAGGAGAATCCGTATAGGTGTTCGAGTGTTCGAACCGTAATGCGCAAGAAATGGTATGTAAACCCCGTATTTACATATCTGCCACTGTGCAGGAGAATCCGTATAGGTGTTCGAGTGTTCGAACCGTAATGCCCAAGAAATGGTTTGTAAACGCCGTATTTACATATCTGCCACTGTGCAGGAGAATCCGTATAGGTGTTCGAGTGTTCGAACCGTAATGCGCAAGAAATTGTATGTAAACCCCGTATTTACATATCTGCCACTGTGCAGGAGAATCCGTAAAGGTGATCGAGTGCTCGAACCGTAATGGGCAAGAAATGGTATGTAAACCCCGTATTTACATATCTGCCACTGTGCAGGAGAATCCGTATAGGTGTTCGAGTGTTCGAACCGTATTGCGCAAGAATTGGTATGTAAACCCCGTATTTACATATCTGCCACTGTGCAGTAGAATCCGTATAGGTGTTCGAGTGTTCGAACCCTAATGCATGAGAAATGGTAAGTAAACGCCGTACTTACATATCTGCCACTGCGCAGGAGAATCCGTATAGGTGTTCGGGTGTTCGAACCGTATTGCACAAGAAATGGTATGTAAACCCCGTATTTACATATCTGCCACTGTGCAGGAGAATCCGTATAGGTGTTCGAGTGTTCGAACCGTATTGCGCAAGAAATGGTTTGTAAACCCCGTATTTACATATCTGCCACTATGCAGGAGAATCCGTATAGGTGTTCGAACCGTATTGCGCAAGAAATGGTATGTAAACCCCGTATTTACATATCTGCCACTGAGCAGGAGAATCCGTATAGGTGTTCGAGTGTTCGAACCGTATTGCGCAAGAAATGGTATGTAAACCCCGTATTTACATTTCTGCCACTGTGCAGGAGAATCCGTATAGGTGTTCGAGTGTTCGAACCGTATTGCGCAAGAAAATGGTTTGTAAACCCCGTATTTACATATCTGCCACTGTGCAGGAGAATCCGTATAGGTGTTCGAACCGTATTGCGCAAGAAATAGTATGTAAACCCCGTATTTACATATCTGCCATTGTGCAGGAGAATCCGTATAGGTGTTCGAGTGTTCGAACCGTATTGCGCAAGAAATGGTATGTAAACCCCGTATTTACATTTCTGCCACTGTGCAGGAGAATCCGTATAGGTGTTCGAGTGTTCGAACCGTATTGCGCAAGAAAATGGTTTGTAAACCCCGTATTTACATATCTGCCACTGTGCAGGAGAATCCGTATAGGTGTTCGAACCGTATTGCGCAAGAAATAGTATGTAAACCCCGTATTTACATATCTGCCACTGTGCAGGAGAATCCGTATTGGTGTTCGAGTGTTCGAACCGTATTGCGCAAGAAATGGTATGTAAACCCCGTATTTACATATCTGCCACAGTGCAGGAGAATCCGTATAGGTGTTCGAGTGTTCGAACCGTATTGCCCAAGAAATGGTTTGTAAACGCCGTATTTACATATCTGCCACTGTGCAGAAGAATCCGTATAGGTGTTCGAGTGTTCGAACCGTAATGCGCAAGAAATGGTGTGTAAACCCCGTATTTACATATATGGCACTGTGCAGGAGAATCCGTATAGGTGTTCGAGGGTTCGAACCGTATTGCGCAAGAAATGGTATGTAAACCCCGTATTTACATATCTGCCACTGTGCAGGAGAATCCGTATAGGTGTTCGAACCGTAATGCCCAAAAATGTTATGTAAACCCCGTATTTACATATCTGCCACTGTGCAGGAGAATCCGTATAGGTGTTTGAGTGTTCGAACCGTAATGCGCAAGAAATGGTACGGGAACCCCGTATTTACATATCTGCCACTGTGCAGGAGAATCCGTATAGGTGTTCGAGTGTTCGAACCGTAATGCGCAAGAAATGGTATGTAAACCCCGTATTTACATATCTGCCACTGTGCAGGAGAATCCGTATAGGTGTTCCAGTGTTCGAACCGTATTGCCCAAGAAATGGTATGTAAACCCCGTATTTACATATCTGCCACTGTGCTGGAGAATCCGTATTGGTGTTCGAGTGTTCGAACCGTACCGCGCAAGAAATGGTATGTAAACCCCGTATTTACTTATCTGCCACTGTGCAGAAGAATCCGTACAGGTGTTCGATTGTTCGAACCGTATTGCGCAAGAAATGGTATGTAAACCCCGTATTTACATATCTGCCACTGTGCAGGAGAATCCGTAAAGGTGTTCGAGTTTTCGAACCGTATTGCGCAAGAAAATGGTTTGTAAACCCCGTATTTACATATCTGCCACTGTGCAGGAGAATCCGTATAGGTGTTCGAACCGTATTGCGCAAGAAATGGTATGTAAACCCCGTATTTACATATCTGCCACTGTGCAGGAGAGTCCGTATTGGTGTTCGAGTGTTCGAACCGTATTGCGCAAGAAATGCTATGTAAACCACGTATTTACTTATCTGCCACTGTGTAGGAGAATCCGTATAGGTGTTCGAGTGTTCGAACCGTATTGCGCAAGAAATGGTATGTAAACCCCGTATTTACATATCTGCCACTGTGCAGGAGAATCCGTGTAGGTGTTCGAGTGTTCGAACCGTAATGCGCAAAAATGGTATGTAAACCCCGTATTTACATATCTGCCACTGTGCAGGAGAATCCGTATAGGTGTTCGAGCGTTCGAACCGTAATGCGCAAGAAATGGTACGCAAACCCCGTATTTACATATCTGCCACTGTGCAGGAGAATCCGTATAGGTGTTCGAGTGTTCGAACCGTAATGCGCAAGAAATGGTATGTAAACCCCGTATTTACATATCTGCCACTGTGCAGGAGAATCCGTATAGGTGTTCGAGTGTTCGAACCGTATTGCGCAAGAAATGGTGTGTAAACCCCGTATTTACATATCTGCCACTGTGCAGGAGAATCCGTATAGGTGTTCGAGTGTTCGAACCGTATTGCGCAAGAAATGGTATGTAAACCCCGTATTTACATATCTGCCACTGTGCAGGAGAATCCGTGTAGGTGTTCGAGTGTTCGAACCGTAATGCGCAAAAATGGTATGTAAACCCCGTATTTACATATCTGCCACTGTGCAGGAGAATCCGTATAGGTGTTCGAGCGTTCGAACCGTAATGCGCAAGAAATGGTACGCAAACCCCGTATTTACATATCTGCCACTGTGCAGGAGAATCCGTATAGGTGTTCGAGTGTTCGAACCGTAATGCGCAAGAAATGGTATGTAAACCCCGTATTTACATATCTGCCACTGTGCAGGCGAATCCGTAAAGGTGTTCGAGTGTTCGAACCGTATTGCGCAAGAAATGGTATGTAAACCCCGTATTTACATATCTGCCACTGTGCAGGAGAATCCGTATAGGTGTTCGAGTGTTCGAACCGTAATGCGCAAGAAATGGTATGTAAACCCCGTATTTACATATCTGCCACTGTGCAGGAGAATCCGTATAGGTGTTCGAGTGTTCGAACCGTAATGCCCAAGAAATGGTTTGTAAACGCCGTATTTACATATCTGCCACTGTGCAGGAGAATCCGTATAGGTGTTCGAGTGTTCGAACCGTAATGCGCAAGAAATTGTATGTAAACCCCGTATTTACATATCTGCCACTGTGCAGGAGAATCCGTATAGGTGATCGAGTGCTCGAACCGTAATGGGCAAGAAATGGTATGTAAACCCCGTATTTACATATCTGCCACTGTGCAGGAGAATCCGTATAGGTGTTCGAGTGTTCGAACCGTATTGCGCAAGAATTGGTATGTAAACCCCGTATTTACATATCTGCCACTGTGCAGTAGAATCCGTATAGGTGTTCGAGTGTTCGAACCCTAATGCATGAGAAATGGTAAGTAAACGCCGTACTTACATATCTGCCACTGCGCAGGAGAATCCGTATAGGTGTTCGGGTGTTCGAACCGTATTGCACAAGAAATGGTATGTAAACCCCGTATTTACATATCTGCCACTGTGCAGGAGAATCCGTATAGGTGTTCGAGTGTTCGAACCGTATTGCGCAAGAAATGGTTTGTAAACCCCGTATTTACATATCTGCCACTATGCAGGAGAATCCGTATAGGTGTTCGAACCGTATTGCGCAAGAAATGGTATGTAAACCCCGTATTTACATATCTGCCACTGTGCAGGAGAATCCGTATAGGTGTTCGAGTGTTCGAACCGTATTGCGCAAGAATTGGTATGTAAACCCCGTATTTACATATCTGCCATTGTGCAGGAGAATCCGTATAGGTGTTCGAGTGTTCGAACCGTATTGCGCAAGAAATGGTATGTAAACCCCGTATTTACATTTCTGCCACTGTGCAGGAGAATCCGTATAGGTGTTCGAGTGTTCGAACCGTATTGCGCAAGAAAATGGTTTGTAAACCCCGTATTTACATATCTGCCACTGTGCAGGAGAATCCGTATAGGTGTTCGAACCGTATTGCGCAAGAAATAGTATGTAAACCCCGTATTTACATATCTGCCACTGTGCAGGAGAATCCGTATTGGTGTTCGAGTGTTCGAACCGTATTGCGCAAGAAATGGTATGTAAACCCCGTATTTACATATCTGCCACAGTGCAGGAGAATCCGTATAGGTGTTCGAGTGTTCGAACCGTATTGCCCAAGAAATGGTTTGTAAACGCCGTATTTACATATCTGCCACTGTGCAGAAGAATCCGTATAGGTGTTCGAGTGTTCGAACCGTAATGCGCAAGAAATGGTGTGTAAACCCCGTATTTACATATATGGCACTGTGCAGGAGAATCCGTATAGGTGTTCGAGGGTTCGAACCGTATTGCGCAAGAAATGGTATGTAAACCCCGTATTTACATATCTGCCACTGTGCAGGAGAATCCGTATAGGTGTTCGAACCGTAATGCCCAAAAATGGTATGTAAACCCCGTATTTACATATCTGCCACTGTGCAGGAGAATCCGTATAGGTGTTTGAGTGTTCGAACCGTAATGCGCAAGAAATGGTACGGGAACCCCGTATTTACATATCTGCCACTGTGCAGGAGAATCCGTATAGGTGTTCGAGTGTTCGAACCGTAATGCGCAAGAAATGGTATGTAAACCCCGTATTTACATATCTGCCACTGTGCAGGAGAATCCGTATAGGTGTTCCAGTGTTCGAACCGTATTGCCCAAGAAATGGTATGTAAACCCCGTATTTACATATCTGCCACTGTGCTGGAGAATCCGTATTGGTGTTCGAGTGTTCGAACCGTACCGCGCAAGAAATGGTATGTAAACCCCGTATTTACTTATCTGCCACTGTGCAGAAGAATCCGTACAGGTGTTCGATTGTTCGAACCGTATTGCGCAAGAAATGGTATGTAAACCCCGTATTTACATATCTGCCACTGTGCAGGAGAATCCGTAAAGGTGTTCGAGTTTTCGAACCGTATTGCGCAAGAAAATGGTTTGTAAACCCCGTATTTACATATCTGCCACTGTGCAGGAGAATCCGTATAGGTGTTCGAACCGTATTGCGCAAGAAATGGTATGTAAACCCCGTATTTACATATCTGCCACTGTGCAGGAGAGTCCGTATTGGTGTTCGAGTGTTCGAACCGTATTGCGCAAGAAATGCTATGTAAACCACGTATTTACTTATCTGCCACTGTGTAGGAGAATCCGTATAGGTGTTCGAGTGTTCGCACCGTAATGCGCAAGAAATGGTATGTAAAACCCGTATTTACATATCTGCCACTGTGCAGGAGAATCCGTATAGGTGTTCGAGTGTTCGAACCGTATTGCCCAAGAAATGGTTTGTAAACGCCGTATTTACATATCTGCCACTGTGCAGGAGAATCTGTATAGGTGTTCGAGTGTTCGAACCGTAATGCGCAAGAAATGGTATGTAAACCCCGTATTTACATATCTGGCACTGTGCAGGAGAATCTGTATAGGTGTTCGAGTGCTCGAACCGTATTGCGCAAGAAATGGTATGTAAACCCCGTATTTACATATCTGCCACTGTGCAGGAGAATCCGTATAGGTGTTCGAGTGTTCGAACCGTAATGCGCAAAAATGGTATGTAAACCCCGTATTTACATATCTGCCACTGTGGAGGAGAATCCGTATAGGTGTTCAAGTGTTCGAACCGTAATGCGCAAGAAATGGTACGGAAACCCCGTATTTACATATCTGCCACTGTGCAGGAGAATCCGTATAGGTGTTCGAGTGTTCGAACCGTAATGCGCACGAAATGGTATGTAAACCCCGTATTTACATATCTGCCACTGTGCAGGAGAATCCGTATAGGTGTTCGAGTGTTCGAAACGTATTGCGCAAGAAATGGTATGTAAACCCCGTATTTACATATCTGCCACTGTGCAGGAGAATCCGTATTGGTGTTCGAGTGTTCGAACCGTATTGTGCATGAAATGGTATGTAAACCCCGTATTTACTTATCTGCCACTGTGCAGGAGAATCCGTATAGGTGTTCGAGTGTTCGAACCGTAATGCGCAAGAAATGGTATGTAAACCCCGTATTTACATATCTGCCACTGTGCAGGAGAATCCGTATAGGTGTTCGAGTGTTCGAACCGTATTGCCCAAGAAATGGTTTGTAAACGCCGTATTTACATATCTGCCACTGTGCAGCAGAATCCGTATAGGTGTTCGAGTGTTCGAACCGTAATGCGCAAGAAATGGTATGTAAACCCCGTATTTACATATATGGCACTGTGCAGGAGAATCCGTATAGGTGTTCGAGTGTTCGAACCGTATTGCGCAAGAAATGGTATGTAAACCCCGTATTTACATATCTGCCACTGTGCAGGAGAATCCGTGTAGGTGTTCGAGTGTTCGAACCGTAATGCGCAAAAATGGTATGTAAACCCCGTATTTACATATCTGCCACTGTGCAGGAGAATCCGTATAGGAGTTCGAGTGTTCGAACCGTAATGCGCAAGAAATGGTACGGAAACCCCGTAATTACATATCTGCCACTGTGCAGGAGAATCCGTGTAGGTGTTCGAGTGTTCGAACCGTAATGCGCAAGAAATGGTATGTAAACCCCGTATTTACATATCTGCCACTGTGCAGGAGAATCCGTATAGGTGTTCGAGTGTTCGAACCGTATTGCGCAAGAAATGGTATGTAAACCCCGTATTTACATATCTGCCACTGTGCAGGAGAATCCGTATTGGTGTTCGAGTGTTCGAACCGTATTGCGCAAGAAATGGTATGTAAACCCCGTATTTACTTATCTGCCACTGTGCAGGAGACTCCGTATAGGTGTTCGAGTGTTCGAACCGTAATGCGCAAGAAATGGTATGTAAACCCCGTATTTACATATCTGCCACTGTGCAGGAGAATCCGTATAGGTGTTCGAGTGTTCGAACCGTATTGCCCAAGAAATGGTTTGTAAACGCCGTATTTACATATCTGCCACTGTGCAGAAGAATCCGTATAGGTGTTCGAGTGTTCGAACCGTAATGCGCAAGAAATGGTATGTAAACCCCGTATTTACATATCTGCCACTGTGCAGGAGAAGCCGTATAGGTGTTCGAGTGTTCGAACCGTATTGCGCAAGAAATGGTATGTAAACCCCGTATTTACATATCTGCCACTGTGCAGGAGAATCCGTATAGGTGTTCGAGTGTTCGAACCGTAATGCGCAAAAATGGTATGTAAACCCCGTATTTACATATCTGCCACTGTGCAGGAGAATCCGTATAGGTGTTCGAGCGTTCGAACCGTAATGCGCAAGAAATGGTACGCAAACCCCGTATTTACATATCTGCCACTGTGCAGGAGAATCCGTATAGGTGTTCGAGTGTTCGAACCGTAATGCGCAAGAAATGGTATGTAAACCCCGTATTTACATATCTGCCACTGTGCAGGCGAATCCGTAAAGGTGTTCGAGTGTTCGAACCGTATTGCGCAAGAAATGGTATGTAAACCCCGTATTTACATATCTGCCACTGTGCAGGAGAATCCGTATAGGTGTTCGAGTGTTCGAACCGTAATGCGCAAGAAATGGTATGTAAACCCCGTATTTACATATCTGCCACTGTGCAGGAGAATCCGTATAGGTGTTCGAGTGTTCGAACCGTAATGCCCAAGAAATGGTTTGTAAACGCCGTATTTACATATCTGCCACTGTGCAGGAGAATCCGTATAGGTGTTCGAGTGTTCGAACCGTAATGCGCAAGAAATTGTATGTAAACCCCGTATTTACATATCTGCCACTGTGCAGGAGAATCCGTATAGGTGATCGAGTGCTCGAACCGTAATGGGCAAGAAATGGTATGTAAACCCCGTATTTACATATCTGCCACTGTGCAGGAGAATCCGTATAGGTGTTCGAGTGTTCGAACCGTATTGCGCAAGAATTGGTATGTAAACCCCGTATTTACATATCTGCCACTGTGCAGGAGAATCCGTATAGGTGTTCGAGTGTTCGAACCCTAATGCATGAGAAATGGTAAGTAAACGCCGTACTTACATATCTGCCACTGCGCAGGAGAATCCGTATAGGTGTTCGGGTGTTCGAACCGTATTGCACAAGAAATGGTATGTAAACCCCGTATTTACATATCTGCCACTGTGCAGGAGAATCCGTATAGGTGTTCGAGTGTTCGAACCGTATTGCGCAAGAAATGGTTTGTAAACCCCGTATTTACATATCAGCCACTATGCAGGAGAATCCGTATAGGTGTTCGAACCGTATTGCGCAAGAAATGGTATGTAAACCCCGTATTTACATATCTGCCACTGTGCAGGAGAATCCGTATAGGTGTTCGAGTGTTCGAACCGTATTGCGCAAGAATTGGTATGTAAACCCCGTATTTACATATCTGCCATTGTGCAGGAGAATCCGTATAGGTGTTCGAGTGTTCGAACCGTATTGCGCAAGAAATGGTATGTAAACCCCGTATTTACATTTCTGCCACTGTGCAGGAGAATCCGTATAGGTGTTCGAGTGTTCGAACCGTATTGCGCAAGAAAATGGTTTGTAAACCCCGTATTTACATATCTGCCACTGTGCAGGAGAATTCGTATAGGTGTTCGAACCGTATTGCGCAAGAAATGGTATGTAAACCCCGTATTTACATATCTGCCACTGTGCAGGAGAATCCGTATTGGTGTTCGAGTGTTCGAACCGTATTGCGCAAGAAATGGTATGTAAACCCCGTATTTACATATCTGCCACAGTGCAGGAGAATCCGTATAGGTGTTCGAGTGTTCGAACCGTATTGCCCAAGAAATGGTTTGTAAACGCCGTATTTACATATCTGCCACTGTGCAGAAGAATCCGTATAGGTGTTCGAGTGTTCGAACCGTAATGCGCAAGAAATGGTGTGTAAACCCCGTATTTACATATATGGCACTGTGCAGGAGAATCCGTATAGGTGTTCGAGGGTTCGAACCGTATTGCGCAAGAAATGGTATGTAAACCCCGTATTTACATATCTGCCACTGTGCAGGAGAATCCGTATAGGTGTTCGAACCGTAATGCCCAAAAATGGTATGTAAACCCCGTATTTACATATCTGCCACTGTGCAGGAGAATCCGTATAGGTGTTTGAGTGTTCGAACCTTAATGCGCAAGAAATGGTACGGGAACCCCGTATTTACATATCTGCCACTGTGCAGGAGAATCCGTATAGGTGTTCGAGTGTTCGAACCGTAATGCGCAAGAAATGGTATGTAAACCCCGTATTTACATATCTGCCACTGTGCAGGAGAATCCGTATAGGTGTTCCAGTGTTCGAACCGTATTGCCCAAGAAATGGTATGTAAACCCCGTATTTACATATCTGCCACTGTGCTGGAGAATCCGTATTGGTGTTCGAGTGTTCGAACCGTACCGCGAGAGAAATGGTATGTAAACCCCGTATTTACTTATCTGCCACTGTGCAGAAGAATCCGTACAGGTGTTCGAGTGTTCGAACCGTATTGCGCAAGAAATGGTATGTAAACCCCGTATTTACATATCTGCCACTGTGCAGGAGAATCCGTAAAGGTGTTCGAGTTTTCGAACCGTATTGCGCAAGAAAATGGTTTGTAAACCCCGTATTTACATATCTGCCACTGTGCAGGAGAATCCGTATAGGTGTTCGAACCGTATTGCGCAAGAAATGGTATGTAAACCCCGTATTTACATATCTGCCACTGTGCAGGAGAGTCCGTATTGGTGTTCGAGTGTTCGAACCGTATTGCGCAAGAAATGCTATGTAAACCCCGTATTTACTTATCTGCCACTGTGCAGGAGAATCCGTATAGGTGTTCGAGTGTTCGCACCGTAATGCGCAAGAAATGGTATGTAAAACCCGTATTTACATATCTGCCACTGTGCAGGAGAATCCGTATAGGTGTTCGAGTGTTCGAACCGTATTGCCCAAGAAATGGTTTGTAAACGCCGTATTTACATATCTGCCACTGTGCAGGAGAATCCGTATAGGTGTTCGAGTGTTCGAACCGTAATGCGCAAGAAATGGTATGTAAACCCCGTATTTACATATCTGGCGCTGTGCAGGAGAATCTGTATAGGTGTTCGAGTGTTCGAACCGTATTGCGCAAGAAATGGTATGTAAACCCCGTATTTACATCTCTGCCACTGTGCAGGAGAATCCGTATAGGAGTTCGAGTGTTCGAACCGTAATGCGCAAAAATGGTATGTAAACCCCGTATTTACATATCTGCCACTGTGCAGGAGAATCCGTATAGGTGTTCAAGTGTTCGAACCGTAATGCGCAAGAAATGGTACGGAAACCCCGTATTTACATATCTGCCACTGTGCAGGAGAATCCGTATAGGTGTTCGAGTGTTCGAACCGTAATGCGCACGAAATGGTATGTAAACCCCGTATTTACATATCTGCCACTGTGCAGGAGAATCCGTATAGGTGTTCGAGTGTTCGAAACGTATTGCGCAAGAAATGGTATGTAAACCCCGTATTTACATATCTGCCACTGTGCAGGAGAATCCGTATTGGTGTTCGAGTGTTCGAACCGTATTGTGCATGAAATGGTATGTAAACCCCGTATTTACTTATCTGCCACTGTGCAGGAGAATCCGTATAGGTGTTCGAGTGTTCGAACCGTAATGCGCAAGAAATGGTATGTAAACCCCGTATTTACATATCTGCCACTGTGCAGGAGAATCCGTATAGGTGTTCGAGTGTTCGAACCGTATTGCCCAAGAAATGGTTTGTAAACGCCGTATTTACATATCTGCCACTGTGCAGCAGAATCCGTATAGGTGTTCGAGTGTTCGAACCGTAATGCGCAAGAAATGGTATGTAAACCCCGTATTTACATATATGGCACTGTGCAGGAGAATCCGTATAGGTGTTCGAGTGTTCGAACCGTATTGCGCAAGAAATGGTATGTAAACCCCGTATTTACATATCTGCCACTGTGCAGGATAATCCGTATAGGTGTTCGAGTGTTCGAACCGTAATGCGCAAGAAATGGTATGTAAACCCCGTATTTACATATATGGCACTGTGCAGGAGAATCCGTATAGGTGTTCGAGTGTTCGAACCGTATTGCGCAAGAAATGGTATGTAAACCCCGTATTTACATATCTGCCACTGTGCAGGATAATCCGTATAGGTGTTCGAGTGTTCGAACCGTATTGCGCAAGAAATGGTATGTAAACCCCGTATTTACATATCTGCCACTGTGTAGGAGAATCCGTATAGGTGTTCGAGTGTTCGAACCGTAATGCGCAAAAATGGTTTGTAAACGCCGTATTTACATATCTGCCACTGTGCAGCAGAATCCGTATAGGTGTTCGAGTGTTCGAACCGTAATGCGCAAGAAATGGTATGTAAACCCCGTATTTACATATATGGCACTGTGCAGGAGAATCCGTATAGGTGTTCGAGTGTTCGAACCGTATTGCGCAAGAAATGGTATGTAAACCCCGTATTTACATATCTGCCACTGTGCAGGATAATCCGTATAGGTGTTCGAGTGTTCGAACCGTATTGCGCAAGAAATGGTATGTAAACCCCGTATTTACATATCTGCCACTGTGCAGGAGAATCCGTATAGGTGTTCGAGTGTTCGAACCGTAATGCCCAAGAAATGGTTTGTAAACGCCGTATTTACATATCTGCCACTGTGCAGGAGAATCCGTATAGGTGTTCGAGTGTTCGAACCGTAATGCGCAAGAAATTGTATGTAAACCCCGTATTTACATATCTGCCACTGTGCAGGAGAATCCGTATAGGTGATCGAGTGCTCGAACCGTAATGGGCAAGAAATGGTATGTAAACCCCGTATTTACATATCTGCCACTGTGCAGGAGAATCCGTATAGGTGTTCGAGTGTTCGAACCGTATTGCGCAAGAATTGGTATGTAAACCCCGTATTTACATATCTGCCACTGTGCAGGAGAATCCGTATAGGTGTTCGAGTGTTCGAACCCTAATGCATGAGAAATGGTAAGTAAACGCCGTACTTACATATCTGCCACTGCGCAGGAGAATCCGTATAGGTGTTCGGGTGTTCGAACCGTATTGCACAAGAAATGGTATGTAAACCCCGTATTTACATATCTGCCACTGTGCAGGAGAATCCGTATAGGTGTTCGAGTGTTCGAACCGTATTGCGCAAGAAATGGTTTGTAAACCCCGTATTTACATATCTGCCACTATGCAGGAGAATCCGTATAGGTGTTCGAACCGTATTGCGCAAGAAATGGTATGTAAACCCCGTATTTACATATCTGCCACTGTGCAGGAGAATCCGTATAGGTGTTCGAGTGTTCGAACCGTATTGCGCAAGAATTGGTATGTAAACCCCGTATTTACATATCTGCCATTGTGCAGGAGAATCCGTATAGGTGTTCGAGTGTTCGAACCGTATTGCGCAAGAAATGGTATGTAAACCCCGTATTTACATTTCTGCCACTGTGCAGGAGAATCCGTATACGTGTTCGAGTGTTCGAACCGTATTGCGCAAGAAAATGGTTTGTAAACCCCGTATTTACATATCTGCCACTGTGCAGGAGAATCCGTATAGGTGTTCGAACCGTATTGCGCAAGAAATGGTATGTAAACCCCGTATTTACATATCTGCCACTGTGCAGGAGAATCCGTATTGGTGTTCGAGTGTTCGAACCGTATTGCGCAAGAAATGGTATGTAAACCCCGTATTTACATATCTGCCACAGTGCAGGAGAATCCGTATAGGTGTTCGAGTGTTCGAACCGTATTGCCCAAGAAATGGTTTGTAAACGCCGTATTTACATATCTGCCACTGTGCAGAAGAATCCGTATAGGTGTTCGAGTGTTCGAACCGTAATGCGCAAGAAATGGTGTGTAAACCCCGTATTTACATATATGGCACTGTGCAGGAGAATCCGTATAGGTGTTCGAGGGTTCGAACCGTATTGCGCAAGAAATGGTATGTAAACCCCGTATTTACATATCTGCCACTGTGCAGGAGAATCCGTATAGGTGTTCGAACCGTAATGCCCAAAAATGGTATGTAAACCCCGTATTTACATATCTGCCACTGTGCAGGAGAATCCGTATAGGTGTTTGAGTGTTCGAACCGTAATGCGCAAGAAATGGTACGGGAACCCCGTATTTACATATCTGCCACTGTGCAGGAGAATCCGTATAGGTGTTCGAGTGTTCGAACCGTAATGCGCAAGAAATGATATGTAAACCCCGTATTTACATATCTGCCACTGTGCAGGAGAATCCGTATAGGTGTTCCAGTGTTCGAACCGTATTGCCCAAGAAATGGTATGTAAACCCCGTATTTACATATCTGCCACTGTGCTGGAGAATCCGTATTGGTGTTCGAGTGTTCGAACCGTACCGCGCAAGAAATGGTATGTAAACCCCGTATTTACTTATCTGCCACTGTGCAGAAGAATCCGTACAGGTGTTCGAGTGTTCGAACCGTATTGCGCAAGAAATGGTATGTAAACCCCGTATTTACATATCTGCCACTGTGCAGGAGAATCCGTAAAGGTGTTCGAGTTTTCGAACCGTATTGCGCAAGAAAATGGTTTGTAAACCCCGTATTTACATATCTGCCACTGTGCAGGAGAATCCGTATAGGTGTTCGAACCGTATTGCGCAAGAATTGGTATGTAAACCCCGTATTTACATATCTGCCACTGTGCAGGAGAGTCCGTATTGGTGTTCGAGTGTTCGAACCGTATTGCGCAAGAAATGCTATGTAAACCCCGTATTTACTTATCTGCCACTGTGCAGGAGAATCCGTATAGGTGTTCGAGTGTTCGCACCGTAATGCGCAAGAAATGGTATGTAAAACCCGTATTTACATATCTGCCACTGTGCAGGAGAATCCGTATAGGTGTTCGAGTGTTCGAACCGTATTGCCCAAGAAATGGTTTGTAAACGCCGTATTTACATATCTGCCACTGTGCAGGAGAATCCGTATAGGTGTTCGAGTGTTCGAACCGTAATGCGCAAGAAATGGTATGTAAACCCCGTATTTACATATCTGGCACTGTGCAGGAGAATCTGTATAGGTGTTCGAGTGTTCGAACCGTATTGCGCAAGAAATGGTATGTAAACCCCGTATTTACATATCTGCCACTGTGCAGGAGAATCCGTATAGGTGTTCGAGTGTTCGAACCGTAATGCGCAAAAATGGTATGTAAACCCCGTATTTACATATCTGCCACTGTGCAGGAGATTCCGTATAGGTGTTCAAGTGTTCGAACCGTAATGCGCAAGAAATGGTACGGAAACCCCGTATTTACATATCTGCCACTGTGCAGGAGAATCCGTATAGGTGTTCGAGTGTTCGAACCGTAATGCCCAAGAAATGGTTTGTAAACGCCGTATTTACATATCTGCCACTGTGCAGGAGAATCCGTATAGGTGTTCGAGTGTTCGAACCGTAATGCGCAAGAAATTGTATGTAAACCCCGTATTTACATATCTGCCACTGTGCAGGAGAATCCGTATAGGTGATCGAGTGCTCGAACCGTAATGGGCGAGAAATGGTATGTAAACCCCGTATTTACATATCTGCCACTGTGCAGGAGAATCCGTATAGGTGTTCGAGTGTTCGAACCGTATTGCGCAAGAATTGGTATGTAAACCCCGTATTTACATATCTGCCACTGTGCAGGAGAATCCGTATAGGTGTTCGAGTGTTCGAACCCTAATGCATGAGAAATGGTAAGTAAACGCCGTACTTACATATCTGCCACTGCGCAGGAGAATCCGTATAGGTGTTCGGGTGTTCGAACCGTATTGCACAAGAAATGGTATGTAAACCCCGTATTTACATATCTGCCACTATGCAGGAGAATCCGTATAGGTGTTCGAGTGTTCGAACCGTAATGCGCAAGAAATGGTATGTAAACCCCGTATTTACATATCTGCCACTGTGCAGGAGAATCCGTATAGGTGTTCCAGTGTTCGAACCGTATTGCCCAAGAAATGGTATGTAAACCCCGTATTTACATATCTGCCACTGTGATGGAGAATCCGTATTGGTGTTCGAGTGTTCGAACCGTACCGCGCAAGAAATGGTATGTAAACCCCGTATTTACTTATCTGCCACTGCGCAGAAGAATCCGTACAGGTGTTCGAGTGTTCGAACCGTATTGCGCAAGAAATGGTATGTAAACCCCGTATTTACATATCTGCCACTGTGCAGGAGAATCCGTAAAGGTGTTCGAGTTTTCGAACCGTATTGCGCAAGAAAATGGTTTGTAAACCCCGTATTTACATATCTGCCACTGTGCAGGAGAATCCGTATAGGTGTTCGAACCGTATTGCGCAAGAAATGGTATGTAAACCCCGTATTTACATATCTGCCACTGTGCAGGAGAGTCCGTATTGGTGTTCGAGTGTTCGAACCGTATTGCGCAAGAAATGCTATGTAAACCCCGTATTTACTTATCTGCCACTGTGCAGGAGAATCCGTATAGGTGTTCGAGTGTTCGCACCGTAATGCGCAAGAAATGGTATGTAAAACCCGTATTTACATATCTGCCACTGTGCAGGAGAATCCGTATAGGTGTTCGAGTGTTCGAACCGTATTGCCCAAGAAATGGTTTGTAAACGCCGTATTTACATATCTGCCACTGTGCAGGAGAATCCGTATAGGTGTTCGAGTGTTCGAACCGTAATGCGCAAGAAATGGTATGTAAACCCCGTATTTACATATCTGGCACTGTGCAGGAGAATCTGTATAGGTGTTCGAGTGTTCGAACCGTATTGCGCAAGAAATGGTATGTAAACCCCGTATTTACATATCTGCCACTGTGCAGGAGAATCCGTATAGGTGTTCGAGTGTTCGAACCGTAATGCGCAAAAATGGTATGTAAACCCCGTATTTACATATCTGCCACTGTGCAGGAGAATCCGTATAGGTGTTCAAGTGTTCGAACCGTAATGCGCAAGAAATGGTACGGAAACCCCGTATTTACATATCTGCCACTGTGCAGGAGAATCCGTATAGGTGTTCGAGTGTTCGAACCGTAATGCCCAAGAAATGGTTTGTAAACGCCGTATTTACATATCTGCCACTGTGCAGGAGAATCCGTATAGGTGTTCGAGTGTTCGAACCGTAATGCGCAAGAAATTGTATGTAAACCCCGTATTTACATATCTGCCACTGTGCAGGAGAATCCGTATAGGTGATCGAGTGCTCGAACCGTAATGGGCAAGAAATGGTATGTAAACCCCGTATTTACATATCTGCCACTGTGCAGGAGAATCCGTATAGGTGTTCGAGTGTTCGAACCGTATTGCGCAAGAATTGGTATGTAAACCCCGTATTTACATATCTGCCACTGTGCAGGAGAATCCGTATAGGTGTTCGAGTGTTCGAACCCTAATGCATGAGAAATGGTAAGTAAACGCCGTACTTACATATCTGCCACTGCGCAGGAGAATCCGTATAGGTGTTCGGGTGTTCGAACCGTATTGCACAAGAAATGGTATGTAAACCCCGTATTTACATATCTGCCACTGTGCAGGAGAATCCGTATAGGTGTTCGAGTGTTCGAACCGTATTGCGCAAGAAATGGTTTGTAAACCCCGTATTTACATATCTGCCACTATGCAGGAGAATCCGTATAGGTGTTCGAACCGTATTGCGCAAGAAATGGTATGTAAACCCCGTATTTACATATCTGCCACTGTGCAGGAGAATCCGTATAGGTGTTCGAGTGTTCGAACCGTATTGCGCAAGAATTGGTATGTAAACCCCGTATTTACATATCTGCCATTGTGCAGGAGAATCCGTATAGGTGTTCGAGTGTTCGAACCGTATTGCGCAAGAAATGGTATGTAAACCCCGTATTTACATTTCTGCCACTGTGCAGGAGAATCCGTATAGGTGTTCGAGTGTTCGAACCGTATTGCGCAAGAAAATGGTTTGTAAACCCCGTATTTACATATCTGCCACTGTGCAGGAGAATCCGTATAGGTGTTCGAACCGTATTGCGCAAGAAATGGTATGTAAACCCCGTATTTACATATCTGCCACTGTGCAGGAGAATCCGTATTGGTGTTCGAGTGTTCGAACCGTATTGCGCAAGAAATGGTATGTAAACCCCGTATTTACATATCTGCCACAGTGCAGGAGAATCCGTATAGGTGTTCGAGTGTTCGAACCGTATTGCCCAAGAAATGGTTTGTAAACGCCGTATTTACATATCTGCCACTGTGCAGAAGAATCCGTATAGGTGTTCGAGTGTTCGAACCGTAATGCGCAAGAAATGGTGTGTAAACCCCGTATTTACATATATGGCACTGTGCAGGAGAATCCGTATAGGTGTTCGAGGGTTCGAACCGTATTGCGCAAGAAATGGTATGTATACCCCGTATTTACATATCTGCCACTGTGCAGGAGAATCCGTATAGGTGTTCGAACCGTAATGCCCAAAAATGGTATGTAAACCCCGTATTTACATATCTGCCACTGTGCAGGAGAATCCGTATAGGTGTTTGAGTGTTCGAACCGTAATGCGCAAGAAATGGTACGGGAACCCCGTATTTACATATCTGCCACTGTGCAGGAGAATCCGTATAGGTGTTCGAGTGTTCGAACCGTAATGCGCAAGAAATGATATGTAAACCCCGTATTTACATATCTGCCACTGTGCAGGAGAATCCGTATAGGTGTTCCAGTGTTCGAACCGTATTGCCCAAGAAATGGTATGTAAACCCCGTATTTACATATCTGCCACTGTGCTGGAGAATCCGTATTGGTGTTCGAGTGTTCGAACCGTACCGCGCAAGAAATGGTATGTAAACCCCGTATTTACTTATCTGCCACTGTGCAGAAGAATCCGTACAGGTGTTCGAGTGTTCGAACCGTATTGCGCAAGAAATGGTATGTAAACCCCGTATTTACATATCTGCCACTGTGCAGGAGAATCCGTAAAGGTGTTCGAGTTTTCGAACCGTATTGCGCAAGAAAATGGTTTGTGAACCCCGTATTTACATATCTGCCACTGTGCAGGAGAATCCGTATAGGTGTTCGAACCGTATTGCGCAAGAAATGGTATGTAAACCCCGTATTTACATATCTGCCACTGTGCAGGAGAGTCCGTATTGGTGTTCGAGTGTTCGAACCGTATTGCGCAAGAAATGCTATGTAAACCCCGTATTTACTTATCTGCCACTGTGCAGGAGAATCCGTATAGGTGTTCGAGTGTTCGCACCGTAATGCGCAAGAAATGGTATGTAAAACCCGTATTTACATATCTGCCACTGTGCAGGAGAATCCGTATAGGTGTTCGAGTGTTCGAACCGTATTGCCCAAGAAATGGTTTGTAAACGCCGTATTTACATATCTGCCACTGTGCAGGAGAATCCGTATAGGTGTTCGAGTGTTCGAACCGTAATGCGCAAGAAATGGTATGTAAACCCCGTATTTACATATCTGGCACTGTGCAGGAGAATCTGTATAGGTGTTCGAGTGTTCGAACCGTATTGCGCAAGAAATGGTATGTAAACCCCGTATTTACATATCTGCCACTGTGCAAGAGAATCCGTATAGGTGTTCGAGTGTTCGAACCGTAATGCGCAAAAATGGTATGTAAACCCCGTATTTACATATCTGCCACTGTGCAGGAGAATCCGTATAGGTGTTCAAGTGTTCGAACCGTAATGCGCAAGAAATGGTACGGAAACCCCGTATTTACATATCTGCCACTGTGCAGGAGAATCCGTATAGGTGTTCGAGTGTTCGAACCGTAATGCCCAAGAAATGGTTTGTAAACGCCGTATTTACATATCTGCCACTGTGCAGGAGAATCCGTATAGGTGTTCGAGTGTTCGAACCGTAATGCGCAAGAAATTGTATGTAAACCCCGTATTTACATATCTGCCACTGTGCAGGAGAATCCGTATAGGTGATCGAGTGCTCGAACCGTAATGGGCAAGAAATGGTATGTAAACCCCGTATTTACATATCTGCCACTGTGCAGGAGAATCCGTATAGGTGTTCGAGTGTTCGAACCGTATTGCGCAAGAATTGGTATGTAAACCCCGTATTTACATATCTGCCACTGTGCAGGAGAATCCGTATAGGTGTTCGAGTGTTCGAACCCTAATGCATGAGAAATGGTAAGTAAACGCCGTATTTACATATCTGCCACTGCGCAGGAGAATCCGTATAGGTGTTCGGGTGTTCGAACCGTATTGCACAAGAAATGGTATGTAAACCCCGTATTTACATATCTGCCACTGTGCAGGAGAATCCGTATAGGTGTTCGAGTGTTCGAACCGTATTGCGCAAGAAATGGTTTGTAAACCCCGTATTTACATATCTGCCACTATGCAGGAGAATCCGTATAGGTGTTCGAACCGTATTGCGCAAGAAATGGTATGTAAACCCCGTATTTACATATCTGCCACTGTGCAGGAGAATCCGTATAGGTGTTCGAGTGTTCGAACCGTATTGCGCAAGAATTGGTATGTAAACCCCGTATTTACATATCTGCCATTGTGCAGGAGAATCCGTATAGGTGTTCGAGTGTTCGAACCGTATTGCGCAAGAAATGGTATGTAAACCCCGTATTTACATTTCTGCCACTGTGCAGGAGAATCCGTATAGGTGTTCGAGTGTTCGAACCGTATTGCGCAAGAAAATGGTTTGTAAACCCCGTATTTACATATCTGCCACTGTGCAGGAGAATCCGTATAGGTGTTCGAACCGTATTGCGCAAGAAATGGTATGTAAACCCCGTATTTACATATCTGCCACTGTGCAGGAGAATCCGTATTGGTGTTCGAATGTTCGAACCGTATTGCGCAAGAAATGGTATGTAAACCCCGTATTTACATATCTGCCACAGTGCAGGAGAATCCGTATAGGTGTTCGAGTGTTCGAACCGTATTGCCCAAGAAATGGTTTGTAAACGCCGTATTTACATATCTGCCACTGTGCAGAAGAATCCGTATAGGTGTTCGAGTGTTCGAACCGTAATGCGCAAGAAATGGTGTGTAAACCCCGTATTTACATATATGGCACTGTGCAGGAGAATCCGTATAGGTGTTCGAGGGTTCGAACCGTATTGCTCAAGAAATGGTATGTAAACCCCGTATTTACATATCTGCCACTGTGCAGGAGAATCCGTATAGGTGTTCGAACCGTAATGCCCAAAAATGGTATGTAAACCCCGTATTTACATATCTGCCACTGTGCAGGAGAATCCGTATAGGTGTTTGAGTGTTCGAACCGTAATGCGCAAGAAATGGTACGGGAACCCCGTATTTACATATCTGCCACTGTGCAGGAGAATCCGTATAGGTGTTCGAGTGTTCGAACCGTAATGCGCAAGAAATGATATGTAAACCCCGTATTTACATATCTGCCACTGTGCAGGAGAATCCGTATAGGTGTTCCAGTGTTCGAACCGTATTGCCCAAGAAATGGTATGTAAACCCCGTATTTACATATCTGCCACTGTGCTGGAGAATCCGTATTGGTGTTCGAGTGTTCGAACCGTACCGCGAGAGAAATGGTATGTAAACCCCGTATTTACTTATCTGCCACTGTGCAGAAGAATCCGTACAGGTGTTCGAGTGTTCGAACCGTATTGCGCAAGAAATGGTATGTAAACCCCGTATTTACATATCTGCCACTGTGCAGGAGAATCCGTAAAGGTGTTCGAGTTTTCGAACCGTATTGCGCAAGAAAATGGTTTGTAAACCCCGTATTTACATATCTGCCACTGTGCAGGAGAATCCGTATAGGTGTTCGAACCGTATTGCGCAAGAAATGGTATGTAAACCCCGTATTTACATATCTGCCACTGTGCAGGAGAGTCCGTATTGGTGTTCGAGTGTTCGAACCGTATTGCGCAAGAAATGCTATGTAAACCCCGTATTTACTTATCTGCCACTGTGCAGGAGAATCCGTATAGGTGTTCGAGTGTTCGCACCGTAATGCGCAAGAAATGGTATGTAAAACCCGTATTTACATATCTGCCACTGTGCAGGAGAATCCGTATAGGTGTTCGAGTGTTCGAACCGTATTGCCCAAGAAATGGTTTGTAAACGCCGTATTTACATATCTGCCACTGTGCAGGAGAATCCGTATAGGTGTTCGAGTGTTCGAACCGTAATGCGCAAGAAATGGTATGTAAACCCCGTATTTACATATCTGGCACTGTGCAGGAGAATCTGTATAGGTGTTCGAGTGTTCGAACCGTATTGCGCAAGAAATGGTATGTAAACCCCGTATTTACATCTCTGCCACTGTGCAGGAGAATCCGTATAGGTGTTCGAGTGTTCGAACCGTAATGCGCAAAAATGGTATGTAAACCCCGTATTTACATATCTGCCACTGTGCAGGAGAATCCGTATAGGTGTTCAAGTGTTCGAACCGTAATGCGCAAGAAATGGTACGGAAACCCCGTATTTACATATCTGCCACTGTGCAGGAGAATCCGTATAGGTGTTCGAGTGTTCGAACCGTAATGCGCACGAAATGGTATGTAAACCCCGTATTTACATATCTGCCACTGTGCAGGAGAATCCGTATAGGTGTTCGAGTGTTCGAAACGTATTGCGCAAGAAATGGTATGTAAACCCCGTATTTACATATCTGCCACTGTGCAGGAGAATCCGTATTGGTGTTCGAGTGTTCGAACCGTATTGTGCATGAAATGGTATGTAAACCCCGTATTTACTTATCTGCCACTGTGCAGGAGAATCCGTATAGGTGTTCGAGTGTTCGAACCGTAATGCGCAAGAAATGGTATGTAAACCCCGTATTTACATATCTGCCACTGTGCAGGAGAATCCGTATAGGTGTTCGAGTGTTCGAACCGTATTGCCCAAGAAATGGTTTGTAAACGCCGTATTTACATATCTGCCACTGTGCAGCAGAATCCGTATAGGTGTTCGAGTGTTCGAACCGTAATGCGCAAGAAATGGTATGTAAACCCCGTATTTACATATATGGCACTGTGCAGGAGAATCCGTATAGGTGTTCGAGTGTTCGAACCGTATTGCGCAAGAAATGGTATGTAAACCCCGTATTTACATATCTGCCACTGTGCAGGAGAATCCGTGTAGGTGTTCGAGTGTTCGAACCGTATTGCCCAAGAAATGGTTTGTAAACGCCGTATTTACATATCTGCCACTGTGCAGCAGAATCCGTATAGGTGTTCGAGTGTTCGAACCGTAATGCGCAAGAAATGGTATGTAAACCCCGTATTTACATATATGGCACTGTGCAGGAGAATCCGTATAGGTGTTCGAGTGTTCGAACCGTATGTCGCAAGAAATGGTATGTAAACCCCGTATTTACATATCTGCCACTGTGCAGGAGAATCCGTATAGGTGTTCGAGTGTTCGAACCGTATTGCGCAAGAAATGGTATGTAAACCCCGTATTTACATATCTGCCACTGTTTAGGAGAATCCGTATAGGTGTTCGAGTGTTCGAACCGTAATGCGCAAAAATGGTATGTAAACCCCGTATTTACATATCTGCCACTGTGCAGGAGAATCCGTATTGGTGTTCGAGTGTTCGAATCGTAATGCGCAAGAAATGGTACGGAAACCCTGTATTTACATATCTGCCACTGTGCAGGAGAATCCGTATAGGTGTTCGAGTGTTCGAACCGTAATGCGCAAGAAATTGTATGTAAACCCCGTATTTACATATCTGCCACTGTGCAGGAGAATCCGTATAGGTGTTCCAGTGTTCGAACCGTATTGCGCAAGAAATGGTATGTAAACCCCGTATTTACATATCTGCCACTGTGCAGGAGAATCCGTATAGGTGTTCGAGTGTTCGAAACGTATTGCGCAAGAAATGGTATGTAAACCCCGTATTTACATATCTGCCACTGTGCAGCAAAATCCGTATTGGTGTTCGAGTGTTCGAACCGTATTGTGCAAGAAATGGTATGTAAACCCCGTATTTACTTATCTGCCAC
This sequence comes from Camellia sinensis, assembly GCF_055761805.1. Lineage (NCBI taxonomy): Eukaryota > Viridiplantae > Streptophyta > Magnoliopsida > Ericales > Theaceae > Camellia > Camellia sinensis. Next base: position 117,695,074 of record NC_138974.1, read on the forward strand.
TGTGCAGGAGAATCCGTATAGGTCTTCGAGTGTTCGAACCGTAATGCGCAAGAAATGGTATGTAAACCCCGTATTTACATATCTGCCACTGTGCAGGAGAATCCGTATAGGTGTTCGAGTGTTCGAACCGTAATGCGCAAGAAATGGTATGTAAACCCCGTATTTACATATATGGCACTGTGCAGGAGAATCCGTATAGGTGTTCGAGTGTTCGAACCGTAATGCGCAAGAAATGGTATGTAAACCCCGTATTTACATATCTGCCACTGTGCAGGAGAATCCGTATAGGTGTTCCAGTGTTCGAACCGTATTGCGCAAGAAATGGTATGTAAACCCCGTATTTACATATCTGCCACTGTGCAGGAGAATCCGTATAGGTGTTCGAAACGTAATGCGCAAAAATGGTATGTAAACCCCGTATTTACATATGTGCCACAGTGCAGGAGAATCCGTATAGGTGTTCGAGTGTTCGAACCGCAATGCGCAAGAAATGGTACGGAAACCCCGTATTTACATATCTGCCACTGTGCAGGAGAATCCGTATAGGTGTTCGAGTGTTCGAACCGTAATGCGCAAGAAATGGTATGTCAACCCCGTATTTACATATCTGCCACTGTGCAGGAGAATCCGTATAGGTGTTCCCGTGTTCGAACCTTATTGCGCAAGAAATGGTATGTAAACCCCGTATTTACATATCTGCCACTGTGTTGGAGAATCCGTATTGGTGTTCTAGTGTTCGAACCGTATTGCGCAAGAAATGGTATGTAAACCCCGTATTTACTTATCTGCCACTGTGCAGGAGAATCCGTATAGGTGTTCGAGTGTTCGAACCGTAATGCGCAAGAAATGGTATGTAAACCCCGTATTTACATATCTGCCACTGTGCAGGAGAATCCGTATAGGTGTTCGAGTGTTCGAACCGTATTGCCCAAGAAATGGTTTGTAAACGCCGTATTTACATATCTGCCACTATGCAGAAGAATCCGTATAGGTGTTCGAGTGTTCGAACCGTAATGCGAAAGAAATGGTATGTAAACCCCGTATTTACATATCTGGCACTGTGCAGGAGAATCCGTATAGGTGTTCGAGTGTTCGAACCGTATTGCGCAAGAAATGGTATGTAAACCCCGTATTTACATATCTGCCACTGCGCAGGAGAATCCGTATAGGTGTTCGAGTGCTCGAACCGTAATGCGCAAGAAATGGTATGTAAATCCCGTATTTACATATCTGCCACTGTGCAGGAGAATCCGTATAGGTGTTCGAGTGTTCGAACCGTATTGCGCAAGAATTGGTATGTAAACCCCGTATTTACATATCTGCCACTGTGCAGGAGAATCCGTATAGGTGTTCGAGTGTTCGAACCGTATTGCGCAAGAAATGGTATGTAAACCCCGTATTTACATATCTACCACTGTACAGGAGAATCCGTATAGGTGTTCGAGTGTTCGAACCGTAATTCGCCCGAAATGGTATGTAAAACCCGTATTTACATATCTGCCACTGTGCAGGAGAATCCGTATAGGTGTTCGAGTGTTCGAACCCTAATGCATGAGAAATGGTAAGTAAACGCCGTATTTACATATCTGGCACTGTGCAGGAGAATCCGTATAGGTGTTCGAGTGTTCGAACCGTAATGCGCAAGAAATGGTACGGAAACCCCGTATTTTCATATCTGCCACTGTGCAGGAAAATCCGTATAGGTGTTCGAGTGTTCGAACCGTAATGCGCAATAAATGGTATGTAAACCCCGTATTTACATATATGCCACTATGCAGGAGAATCCGTATAGGTGTTCGAGTGTTCGAACCGTATTGCGCAAGAATTGGTATGTAAACCCCGTATTTACATATCTGCCACTGTGCAGGAGAATCCGTATAGGTGTTCGAGTGTTCGAACCGTATTGCGAAAGAAATGGTATGTAAACCCCGTATTTACATATCTGCCACTGTGCAGGAGAATCCGTATAGGTGTTCGAGTGTAGGAACCGTAATGCCCAAGAAATGGTTTGTAAACGCCGTATTTACATATCTGCCACTGTGCAGGAGAATCCGTATAGGTGTTCGAGTGTTCGAACCGTAATGCGCAAGAAATGGCATGTAAACCCCGTACTTACATATCTGCCACTGTGCAGGAGAATCTGTATAGGTGTTCGAGTGCTCGAACCGTAATGCGCAAGAAATGGTATGTAAACCCCGTATTTACATATCTGCCACTGTGCAGGAGAATCCGTATAGGTGTTCGAGTGTTCGAACCGTATTGCGCAAGAATTGGCATGTAAACCCCGTATTTACATATCTGCCACTGTGCAGGAGAATCCGTATAGGTGTTCCAGTGTTCGAACCGTATTGCGCAAGAAATGGTATGTAAACCCCGTATTTACATATCTGCCACTGTGCAGGAGAATCCGTATTGGGGTTCGAGTGTTCGAACCGTATTGCGCAAGAAATGGTATGTAAACCCGGTATTTACTTATCTGCCACTGTGCAGGAGAATCCGTATAGGTGTTCGTGTGTTCGAACCGTAATGCGCAAGAAATGGTATGTAAACCCCGTATTTTCATATCTCCCACTGTGCAGGAGAATCCGTATAGGTGTTCGAGTGTTCGAACCGTATTGCCCAAGAAATGGTTTGTAAACGCCGTATTTACATATCTGCCACTGTGCAGGAGAATCCGTATAGGTGTTCGAGTGTTCGAACCGTAATGCGCAAGAAATGGTATGTAAACCCCGTATTTACATATCTGGCACTGTGCAGGAGAATCCGTATAGGTGTTCGAGTGTTCGAACCGTATTGCGCAAGAAATGGTTTGTAAACCCCGTATTTACATATCTGCCACTGTGCAGGAGAATCCGAATAGGTGTTCGAGTGTTCGAACCGTATTGCGCAAGATATGGTATGTAAACCCCGTATTTACATATCTGCCACTGTGCAGGAGAATCCGTATAGGTGTTCGAGTGTTCGAACCGTAATGCGCAAAAATGGTATGTAAACCCCGTATTTACATATCTGCCACTGTGCAGGAGAATCCGTATAGGTGTTCAAGTGTTCGAACCGTAATGCGCAAGAAATGGTACGGAAACCCCGTATTTACATATCTGCCACTGTGCAGGGGAATCCGTATAGGTGTTCGAGTGTTCGAACCGTAATGCGCAAGAAATGGTATGTAAACCCCGTATTTACATATCTGCCACGGTGCAGGAGAATCCGTATCGCTGTTCGAGTGTTCGAACCGTAATGCGCAAGAAATGGTATGTAAACCCAGTATTTACATATCTGCCACTGTGCAGGAGAATCCGTATTGGTATTCGAGTGTTCGAACCGTATTGCTCAAGAAATGGTATGTAAACCCCGTATTTACTTATCTGCCACTGTGCAGGAGAATCCGTATAGGTGTTCGAGTGTTCGAACCGTATTGCGCAAGAAATGGTATGTAAACCCCGTATTTACATATCTGCCACTGTGCAGGAGAATCCGTATAGGTGTTCGAGTTTTCGAACCGTATTGCGCAAGAAAATGGTTTGTAAACCCCGTATTTACATATCTGCCACTGTGCAGGAGAATCCGTATAGGTGTTCGAACCGTATTGCGCAAGAAATGGTATGTAAACCCCGTATTTACATATCTGCCACTGTGCAGGAGAGTCCGTATTGGTGTTCGAGTGTTCGAACCGTATTGCGCAAGAAATGCTATGTAAACCCCGTATTTACTTATCTGCCACTGTGCAGGAGAATCCGTATAGGTGTTCGAGTGTTCGCACCGTAATGCGCAAGAAATGGTATGTAAAACCCGTATTTACATATCTGCCACTGTGCAGGAGAATCCGTATAGGTGTTCGAGTGTTCGAACCGTATTGCCCAAGAAATGGTTTGTAAACGCCGTATTTACATATCTGCCACTGTGCAGGAGAATCCGTATAGGTGTTCGTGTGTTCGAACCGTAATGCGCAAGAAATGGTATGTAAACCCCGTATTTACATATCTGGCACTGTGCAGGAGAATCTGTATAGGTGTTCGAGTGTTCGAACCGTATTGCGCAAGAAATGGTATGTAAACCCCGTATTTACATATCTGCCACTGTGCAGGAGAATCCGTATAGGTGTTCGAGTGTTCGAACCGTAATGCGCAAAAATGGTATGTAAACCCCGTATTTACATATCTGCCACTGTGCAGGAGAATCCGTATAGGTGTTCAAGTGTTCGAACCGTAATGCGCAAGAAATGGTACGGAAACCCCGTATTTACATATCTGCCACTGTGCAGGAGAATCCGTATAGGTGTTCGAGTGTTCGAACCGTAATGCGCACGAAATGGTATGTAAACCCCGTATTTACATATCTGCCACTGTGCAGGAGAATCCGTATAGGTGTTCGAGTGTTCGAAACGTATTGCGCAAGAAATGGTATGTAAACCCCGTATTTACATATCTGCCACTGTGCAGGAGAATCCGTATTGGTGTTCGAGTGTTCGAACCGTATTGTGCATGAAATGGTATGTAAACCCCGTATTTACTTATCTGCCACTGTGCAAGAGAATCCGTATAGGTGTTCGAGTGTTCGAACCGTAATGCGCAAGAAATGGTATGTAAACCCCGTATTTACATATCTGCCACTGTGCAGGAGAATCCGTATAGGTGTTCGAGTGTTCGAACCGTATTGCCCAAGAAATGGTTTGTAAACGCCGTATTTACATATCTGCCACTGTGCAGCAGAATCCGTATAGGTGTTCGAGTGTTCGAACCGTAATCCGCAAGAAATTGTATGTAAACCCCGTATTTACATATCTGCCACTGTGTAGGAGAATCCGTATAGGTGTTCGAGTGTTCGAACCGTAATGCGCAAAAATGGTATGTAAACCCCGTATTTACATATCTGCCACTGTGCAGGAGAATCCGTATAGGTGTTCAAGTGTTCGAACCGTAATGCGCAAGAAATGGTACGGAAACCCCGTATTTACAGATCTGCCACTGTGCAGGAGAATCCGTATAGGTGTTCGAGTGTTCGAACCGTAATGCGAAAGAAATGGTATGTAAACCCCGTATTTACATATCTGCCACTGTGCTGGAGAATCCGTATAGGTGTTCGAGTGTTCGAAACGTATTGCGCAAGAAATGGTATGTAAACCCCGTATTTACATATCTGCCACTGTGCAGGAAAATCCGTATTGGTGTTCGAGTGTTCGAACCGTATTGTGCAAGAAATGGTATGTAAACCCCGTATTTACTTATCTGCCACTGTGCAGGAGAATCCGTATAGGTGTTCGAGTGTTCGAACCGTAATGCGCAAGAAATGGTATGTAAACCCCGTATTTACATATCTGCCACTGTGCAGGAGAATCCGTATAGGTGTTCGAGTGTTCGAACCGTAATGCGCAAGAAATGGTATGTAAACCCCGTATTTACATATATGGCACTGTGCAGGAGAATCCGTATAGGTGTTCGAGTGTTCGAACCGTAATGCGCAAAAATGGTATGTAAACCCCGTATTTACATATCTGCCACTGTGCAGGAGAATCCGTATAGGTGTTCCAGTGTTCGAACCGTATTGCGCAAGAAATGGTATGTAAACCCTGTATTTACATATCTGCCACTGTGCAGGAGAATCCGTATAGGTGTTCGAAACGTAATGCGCAAAAATGGTATGTAAACCCCGTATTTACATATCTGCCACAGTGCAGGAGAATCCGTATAGGTGTTCGAGTGTTCGAACCGCAATGCGCAAGAAATGGTACGGAAACCCCGTATTTACATATCTGCCACTGTGCAGGAGAATCCGTATAGGTGTTCGAGTGTTCGAACCGTAATGCGCAAGAAATGGTATGTAAACCCCGTATTTACATATCTGCCACTGTGCAGGAGAATCCGTATAGGTGTTCCCGTGTTCGAACCTTATTGCGCAAGAAATGGTATGTAAACCCCGTATTTACATATCTGCCACTGTGCTGGAGAATCCGTATTGGTGTTCTAGTGTTCGAACCGTATTGCGCAAGAAATGGTATGTAAACCCCGTATTTACTTATCTGCCACTGTGCAGGAGAATCCGTATAGGTGTTCGAGTGTTCGAACCGTAATCCGCAAGAAATGGTATGTAAACACCGTATTTACATATCTGCCACTGTGCAGGAGAATCCGTATAGGTGTTCGAGTGTTCGAACCGTATTGCCCAAGAAATGGTTTGTAAACGCCGTATTTACATATCTGCCACTGTGCAGAAGAATCCGTATAGGTGTTCGAGTGTTCGAACCGTAATGCGCAAGAAATGGTATGTAAACCCCGTATTTACATATCTGGCACTGTGCAGGAGAATCCGTATAGGTGTTCGAGTGTTCGAACCGTATTGCGCAAGAAATGGTATGTAAACCCCGTATTTACATATCTGCCACTGCGCAGGAGAATCCGTATAGGTGTTCGAGTGCTCGAACCGTAATGCGCAAGAAATGGTATGTAAATCCCGTATTTACATATCTGCCACTGTGCAGGAGAATCCGTATAGGTGTTCGAGTGTTCGAACCGTATTGCGCAAGAATTGGTATGTAAACCCCGTATTTACATATCTGCCACTGTGCAGGAGAATCCGTATAGGTGTTCGAGTGTTCGAACCGTATTGCGCAAGAAATGGTATGTAAACCCCGTATTTACATATCTACCACTGTACAGGAGAATCCGTATAGGTGTTCGAGTGTTCGAACCGTAATTCGCCCGAAATGGTATGTAAAACCCGTATTTACATATCTGCCACTGTGCAGGAGAATCCGTATAGGTGTTCGAGTGTTCGAACCCTAATGCATGAGAAATGGTAAGTAAACGCCGTATTTACATATCTGCCACTGTGCAGGAGAATCCGTATAGGTGTTCGAGTGTTCGAACCGTAATGCGCAAGAAATGGTACGGAAACCCCGTATTTTCATATCTGCCACTGTGCAGGAAAATCCGTATAGGTGTTCGAGTGTTCGAACCGTAATGCGCAATAAATGGTATGTAAACCTCGTATTTACATATCTGCCACTATGCAGGAGAATCCGTATAGGTGTTCGAGTGTTCGAACCGTATTGCGCAAGAATTGGTATGTAAACCCCGTATTTACATATCTGCCACTGTGCAGGAGAATCCGTATAGGTGTTCGAGTGTTCGAACCGTATTGCGAAAGAAATGGTATGTAAACCCCGTATTTACATATCTGCCACTGTGCAGGAGAATCCGTATAGGTGTTCGAGTGTTGGAACCGTAATGCCCAAGAAATGGTTTGTAAACGCCGTATTTACATATCTGCCACTGTGCCGGAGAATCCATATAGGTGTTCGAGTGTTCGAACCGTAATGCGCAAGAAATGGTATGTAAACCCCGTACTTACATATCTGCCACTGTGCAGGAGAATCTGTATAGGTGTTCGAGTGCTCGAACCGTAATGCGCAAGAAATGGTATGTAAACCCCGTATTTACATATCTGCCACTGTGCAGGAGAATCCGTCTAGGTGTTCGAGTGTTCGAACCGTATTGCGCAAGAATTGGTATGTAAACCCCGTATTTACATATCTGCCACTGTGCAGGAGAATCCGTATAGGTGTTCCAGTGTTCGAACCGTATTGCGCAAGAAATGGTATGTAAACCCCGTATTTACATATCTGCCACTGTGCAGGAGAATCCGTATTGGGGTTCGAGTGTTCGAACCGTATTGCGCAAGAAATGGTATGTAAACCCGGTATTTACTTATCTGCCACTGTGCAGGAGAATCCGTATAGGTGTTCGAGTGTTCGAACCGTAATGCGCAAGAAATGGTATGTAAACCCCGTATTTTCATATCTGCCACTGTGCAGGAGAATCCGTACAGGTGTTCGAGTGTTCGAACCGTATTGCCCAAGAAATGGTTTGTAAACGCCGTATTTACATATCTGGCACTGTGCAGGAGAATCCGTATAGGTGTTCGAGTGTTCGAACCGTAATGCGCAAGAAATGGTATGTAAACCCCGTATTTACATATCTGGCACTGTGCAGGAGAATCCGTATAGGTGTTCGAGTGTTCGAACCGTATTGCGCAAGAAATGGTTTGTAAACCCCGTATTTACATATCTGCCACTGTGCAGGAGAATCCGTATAGGTGTTCGAGTGTTCGAACCGTATTGCGCAAGATATGGTATGTAAACCCCGTATTTACATATCTGCCACTGTGCAGGAGAATCCGTATAGGTGTTCGAGTGTTCGAACCGTAATGCGCAAAAATGGTATGTAAACCCCGTATTTACATATCTGCCACTGTGCAGGAGAATCCGTATAGGTGTTCCCGTGTTCGAACCTTATTGCGCAAGAAATGGTATGTAAACCCCGTATTTACATATCTGCCACTGTGCTGGAGAATCCGTATTGGTGTTCTAGTGTTCGAACCGTATTGCGCAAGAAATGGTATGTAAACCCCGTATTTACTTATCTGCCACTGTGTAGGAGAATCCGTATAGGTGTTCGAGTGTTCGAACCGTAATCCGCAAGAAATGGTATGTAAACCCCGTATTTACATATCTGCCACTGTGCAGGAGAATCCGTATAGGTGTTCGAGTGTTCGAACCGTATTGCCCAAGAAATGGTTTGTAAACGCCGTATTTACATATCTGCCACTGTGCAGAAGAATCCGTATAGGTGTTCGAGTGTTCGAACCGTAATGCGCAAGAAATGGTATGTAAACCCCGTATTTACATATCTGGCACTGTGCAGGAGAATCCGTATAGGTGTTCGAGTGTTCGAACCGTATTGCGCAAGAAATGGTATGTAAACCCCGTATTTACATATCTGCCACTGCGCAGGAGAATCCGTATAGGTGTTCGAGTGCTCGAACCGTAATGCGCAAGAAATGGTATGTAAATCCCGTATTTACATATCTTCCACTGTGCAGGAGAATCCGTATAGGTGTTCGAGTGTTCGAACCGTATTGCGCAAGAATTGGTATGTAAACCCCGTATTTACATATCTGCCACTGTGTAGGAGAATCCGTATAGGTGTTCGAGTGTTCGAACCGTATTGCGCAAGAAATGGTATGTAAACCCCGTATTTACATATCTACCACTGTACAGGAGAATCCGTATAGGTGTTCGAGTGTTCGAACCGTAATTCGCCCGAAATGGTACGTAAAACCCGTATTTACATATCTGCCACTGTGCAGGAGAATCCGTATAGGTGTTCGAGTGTTCGAACCCTAATGCATGAGAAATGGTAAGTAAACGCCGTATTTACATATCTGCCACTGTGCAGGAGAATCCGTATAGGTGTTCGAGTGTTCGAACCGTAATGCGCAAGAAATGGTACGGAAACCCCGTATTTTCATATCTGCCACTGTGCAGGAAAATCCGTATAGGTGTTCGAGTGTTCGAACCGTAATGCGCAATAAATGGTATGTAAACCCCGTATTTACATATCTGCCACTATGCCGGAGAATCCGTATAGGTGTTCGAGTGTTCGAACCGTATTGCGCAAGAATTGGTATGTAAACCCCGTATTTACATATCTGCCACTGTGCAGGAGAATCCGTATAGGTGTTCGAGTGTTCGAACCGTATTGCGAAAGAAATGGTATGTAAACCCCGTATTTACATATCTGCCACTGTGCAGGAGAATCCGTATAGGTGTTCGAGTGTTGGAACCGTAATGCCCAAGAAATGGTTTGTAAACGCCGTATTTACATATCTGCCACTGTGCAGGAGAATCCGTATAGGTGTTCGAGTGTTCGAACCGTAATGCGCAAGAAATGGTATGTAAACCCCGTACTTACATATCTGCCACTGTGCAGGAGAATCTGTATAGGTGTTCGAGTGCTCGAACCGTAATGCGCAAGAAATGGTATGTAAACCCCGTATTTACATATCTGCCACTGTGCAGGAGAATCCGTCTAGGTGTTCGAGTGTTCGAACCGTATTGCGCAAGAATTGGTATGTAAACCCCGTATTTACATATCTGCCACTGTGCAGGAGAATCCGTATAGGTGTTCCAGTGTTCGAACCGTATTGCGCAAGAAATGGTATGTAAACCCCGTATTTACATATCTGCCACTGTGCAGGAGAATCCGTATTGGGGTTCGAGTGTTCGAACCGTATTGCGCAAGAAATGGTATGTAAACCCGGTATTTACTTATCTGCCACTGTGCAGGAGAATCCGTATAGGTGTTCGAGTGTTCGAACCGTAATGCGCAAGAAATGGTATGTAAACCCCGTATTTTCATATCTGCCACTGTGCAGGAGAATCCGTACAGGTGTTCGAGTGTTCGAACCGTATTGCCCAAGAAATGGTTTGTAAACGCCGTATTTACATATCTGCCACTGTGCAGGAGAATCCGTATAGGTGTTCGAGTGTTCGAACCGTAATGCGCAAGAAATGGTATGTAAACCCCGTATTTACATATCTGGCACTGTGCAGGAGAATCCGTATAGGTGTTCGAGTGTTCGAACCGTATTGCGCAAGAAATGGTTTGTAAACCCCGTATTTACATATCTGCCACTGTGCAGGAGAATCCGTATAGGTGTTCGAGTGTTCGAACCGTATTGCGCAAGATATGGTATGTAAACCCCGTATTTACATATCTGCCACTGTGCAGGAGAATCCGTATAGGTGTTCGAGTGTTCGAACCGTAATGCGCAAAAATGGTATGTAAACCCCGTATTTACATATCTGCCACTGTGCAGGAGAATCCGTATAGGTGTTCAAGTGTTCGAACCGTAATGCGCAAGAAATGGTACGGAAACCCCGTATTTACATATCTGCCACTGTGCAGGGGAATCCGTATAGGTGTTCGAGTGTTCGAACCGTAATGCGCAAGAAATGGTATGTAAACTCCGTATTTACATATCTGCCACGGTGCAGGAGAATCCGTATCGCTGTTCGAGTGTTCGAACCGTAATGCGCAAGAAATGGTATGTAAACCCCGTATTTACATATCTGCCACTGTGCAGGAGAATCCGTATTGGTATTCGAGTGTTCGAACCGTATTGCGCAAGAAATGGTATGTAAACCCCGTATTTACTTATCTGCCACTGTGCAGGAGAATCCGTATAGGTGTTCGAGTGTTCAAACCGTAATGCGCAAGAAATGGTATGTAAACCCCGTATTTACATATCTGCCATTGTGCAGGAGAATCCGTATAGGTGTTCGAGTGTTCGAACCGTATTGCCCAAGAAATGGTTTGTAAACGCCGTATTTACATATCTGCCACTGTGCAGAAGAATCCGTATAGGTGTTCGAGTGTTCGAACCGTAATGCGCAAGAAATGGTATGTAAACCCCATATTTACATATCTGGCACTGTGCAGGAGAATCCGTATAGGTGTTCGAGTGTTCGAACCGTATTGCGCAAGAAATGGTATGTAAACCCCGTATTTACATATCTGCCACTGTGCAGGAGAATCCGTATAGGTGTTCCAGTGTTCGAACCGTATTGCGCAAGAAATGGTATGTAAACCCCGTATTTACATATCTGCCACTGTGCAGGAGAATCCGTATTGGTGTTCGAGTGTTCGAACCGTATTGCGCAAGAAATGGTATGTAAACCCCGTATTTATATATCTGCCACTGTGCAGGAGAATCCGTATTGGTGTTCGAGTGTTCGAACCGTATTGCGCAAGAAATGGTATGTAAACCCCGTATTCACATATCTGCCACTGTGCAGGAGAATCCGTATAGGTGTTCGAGTGTTCGAACCGTAATGCGCAAGAAATGGTACGGAAACCCCGTATTTACATATCTGCCACTGTGCAGGAGAATCCGTATAGGTGTTCGAGTGTTCGAACCGTAATGCGCAAGAAATGGTATGTAAACCCCGTATTTACATATCTGCCACGGTGCAGGAGAATCCGTATAGCTGTTCGAGTGTTCGAACCGTATTGCGCAAGAAATGGTATGTAAACCCCGTATTTACATATCTGCCACTGTGCAGGAGAATCCGTATTGGTATTCGAGTGTTCGAACCGTATTGCGCAAGAAATGGTATGTAAACCCCGTATTTACTTATCTGCCACTGTGCAGGAGAATCCATATAGGTGTTCGAGTGTTCAAACCGTAATGCGCAAGAAATGGTATGTAAACCCCGTATTTACATATCTGCCACTGTGCAGGAGAATCCGTATAGGTGTTCGAGTGTTCGAAACGTATTGCCCAAGAAATGGTTTGTAAACGCCGTATTTACATATCTGCCACTGTGCAGAAGAATGCGTATAGGTGTTCGAGTGTTCGAACCGTAATGCGCAAGAAATGGTATGTAAATCCCATATTTACATATCTGGCACTGTGCAGGAGAATCCGTATAGGTGTTCGAGTGTTCGAACCGTATTGCGCAAGAAATGGTTTGTAAACCCCGTATTTACATATCTGCCACTGTGCAGGAGAATCCGTATAGGTGTTCGAGTGTTCGAACCGTATTGCGCAAGAAATGGTATGTAAACCCCGTATTTACATATCTGCCACTGCGCAGGAGAATCCGTATAGGTGTTCGAACCGTAATGCGGAAAAATGGTATGTAAACCCCGTATTTACATATCTGCCACTGTGCAGGAGAATCCGTATAGGTGTTCGAGTGTTCGAACCGTAATGCGCAAGAAATGGTACGGAAACCCCGTATTTACATATCTGCCACTGTGCAGGAGAATCCGTATAGGTGTTCGAGTGTTCGAACCGTCATGCGCAAGAAATGGTATGTAAACCCCGTATTTACATATCTGCCACTGTGCAGGAGAATCCGTATAGGTGTTCCAGTGTTCGAATCGTATTGCGCAAGAAATGGTATGTAAACCCCGTATTTACATATTTGCCACTGTGCAGGAGAATCCGTATTGGTGTTCGAGTGTTCGAACCGTATTGCGCAAGAAATGGTATGTAAACCCCGTATTTACATATCTGCCACTGTGCAGGAGAATCCGTATTGGTGTTCGAGTGTTCGAACCGTATTGCGCAAGAAATGGTATGTAAACCCCGTATTTACATATCTGCCACTGTGCAGGAGAATCCGTATAGGTGTTCGAGTGTTTGAACCGTAATGCGCAAGAAATGGTACGGAAACCCCGTATTTACATATCTGCCACTGTGCAGGAGAATCCGAATAGGTGTTCGAGTGTTCGAACCGTAATGCGCAAGAAATGGTATGTAAACGCCATATTTACATATCTGCCACTGTGCAGGAGAATCTGTATAGGTGTTCGAGTGTTCAAACCGTATTGCGCAAGAAATGGTATGTAAACCCCGTATTTACATATCTGCCACTGTGCAGGAGAATCCGTATAGGTGTTCGAGTGTTCGAACCGTAATGCGCAAAAATGGTATGTAAACCCCGTATTTACATATCTGCCACTGTGCAGGAGAATCCGTATAGGTGTTCCAGTGTTCGAACCGTAATGCGCAAGAAATGGTACGGAAACGCCGTATTTACATATCTGCCACTGTGCAGGAGAATCCGTATAGGTGTTCGAGTGTTCGAACCGTATTGCGCAAGAAATGGTTTGTAAACCCCGTATTTACATATCTGCCACTGTGCAGGAGAATCCGTATAGGTGTTCGAGTGTTCGAACCGTATTGCGCAAGAAATGGTATGTAAACCCCGTTTTTACATATCTGCCACTGCGCAGGAGAATCCGTATAGGTGTTCGAACCGTAATGCGGAAAAATGGTATGTAAACCCCATATTTACATACCTGCCACTGTGCAGGAGAATCCGTATAGGTGTTCGAGTGTTCGAACCGTATTGCGCAAGAAATGGTATGTAAACCCCGTATTTACATATCTGCCACTGTGCAGGAGAATCCGTATAGGTGTTCCAGTGTTCGAACCGTATTGCGCAAGAAATGGTATGTAAACCCCGTATTTACATATCTGCCACTGTGCAGGAGAATCCGTATAGGTGTTCGAAACGTAATGCGCAAAAATGGTATGTAAACCCCGTATTTACATATCTGCCACAGTGCACGAGAATCCGTATAGGTGTTCGAGTGTTCGAACCGCAATGCGCAAGAAATGGTACGGAAACCCCGTATTTACATATCTGCCACTGTGCAGGAGAATCCGTATAGGTGTTCGAGTGTTCGAACCGTAATGCGCAAGAAATGGTATGTAAACCCCGTATTTACATATCTGCCACTGTGCAGGAGAATCCGTATAGGTGTTCCCGTGTTCGAACCTTATTGCGCAAGAAATGGTATGTAAACCCCGTATTTACATATCTGCCACTGTGCTGGAGAATCCGTATTGGTGTTCTAGTGTTCGAACCGTATTGCGCATGAAATGGTATGTAAACCCCGTATTTACTTATCTGCCACTGTGCAGGAGAATCCGTATAGGTGTTCGAGTGTTCGAACCATAATCCGCATGAAATGGTATGTAAACCCCGTATTTACATATCTGCCACTGTGCAGCAGAATCCGTATAGGTGTTCGAGTGTTCGAACCGTATTGCCCAAGAAATGGTTTGTAAACGCCGTATTTACATATCTGCCACTGTGCAGAAGAATCCGTATAGGTGTTCGAGTGTTCGAACCGTAATGCGCAAGAAATGGTATGTAAACCCCGTATTTACATATCTGGCACTGTGCAGGAGAATCCGTATAGGTGTTCGAGTGTTCGAACCGTATTGCGCAAGAAATGGTATGTAAACCCCGTATTTACATATCTGCCACTGCGCAGGAGAATCCGTATAGGTGTTCGAGTGCTCGAACCGTAATGCGCAAGAAATGGTATGTAAATCCCGTATTTACATATCTGCCACTGTGCAGGAGAATCCGTATAGGTGTTCGAGTGTTCGAACCGTATTGCGCAAGAATTGGTATGTAAACCCCGTATTTACATATCTGCCACTGTGCAGGAGAATCCGTATAGGTGTTCGAGTGTTCGAACCGTATTGCGCAAGAAATGGTATGTAAACCCCGTATTTACATATCTACCACTGTACAGGAGAATCCGTATAGGTGTTCGAGTGTTCGAACCGTAATTCGCCCGAAATGGTATGTAAAACCCGTATTTACATATCTGCCACTGTGCAGGAGAATCCGTATAGGTGTTCGAGTGTTCGAACCCTAATGCATGAGAAATGGTAAGTAAACGCCGTATTTACATATCTGCCACTGTGCAGGAGAATCCGTATAGGTGTTCGAGTGTTCGAACCGTAATGCGCAAGAAATGGTACGGAAACCCCGTATTTTCATATCTGCCACTGTGCAGGAAAATCCGTATAGGTGTTCGAGTGTTCGAACCGTAATGCGCAATAAATGGTATGTAAACCCCGTATTTACATATCTGCCACTATGCAGGAGAATCCGTATAGGTGTTCGAGTGTTCGAACCGTATTGCGCAAGAATTGGTATGTAAACCCCGTATTTACATATCTGCCACTGTGCAGGAGAATCCGTATAGGTGTTCGAGTGTTCGAACCGTATTGCGAAAGAAATGGTATGTAAACCCCGTATTTACATATCTGCCACTGTGCAGGAGAATCCGTATAGGTGTTCGAGTGTTGGAACCGTAATGCCCAAGAAATGGTTTGTAAACGCCGTATTTACATATCTGCCACTGTGCAGGAGAATCCGTATAGGTGTTCGAGTGTTCGAACCGTAATGCGCAAGAAATGGTATGTAAACCCCGTACTTACATATCTGCCACTGTGTAGGAGAATCTGTATAGGTGTTCGAGTGCTCGAACCGTAATGCGCAAGAAATGGTATGTAAACCCCGTATTTACATATCTGCCACTGTGCAGGAGAATCCGTATAGGTGTTCGAGTGTTCGAACCGTATTGCGCAAGAATTGGTACGTAAACCCCGTATTTACATATCTGCCACTGTGCAGGAGAATCCGTATAGGTGTTCCAGTGTTCGAACCGTATTGCGCAAGAAATGGTATGTAAACCCCGTATTTACATATCTGCCACTGTGCAGGAGAATCCGTATTGGGGTTCGAGTGTTCGAACCGTATTGCGCAAGAAATGGTATGTAAACCCGGTATTTACTTATCTGCCACTGTGCAGGAGAATCCGTATAGGTGTTCGAGTGTTCGAACCGTAATGCGCAAGAAATGGTATGTAAACCCCGTATTTTCATATCTGCCACTGTGCAGGAGAATCCGTACAGGTGTTCGAGTGTTCGAACCGTATTGCCCAAGAAATGGTTTGTAAACGCCGTATTTACATATCTGCCACTGTGCAGGAGAATCCGTATAGGTGTTCGAGTGTTCGAACCGTAATGCGCAAGAAATGGTATGTAAACCCCGTATTTACATATCTGGCACTGTGCAGGAGAATCCGTATAGGTGTTCGAGTGTTCGAACCGTATTGCGCAAGAAATGGTTTGTAAACCCCGTATTTACATATCTGCCACTGTGCAGGAGAATCCGTATAGGTGTTCGAGTATTCGAACCGTATTGCGCAAGATATGGTATGTAAACCCCGTATTTACATATCTGCCACTGTGCAGGAGAATCTGTATAGGTGTTCGAGTGTTCGAACCGTAATGCGCAAAAATGGTATGTAAACCCCGTATTTACATATCTGCCACTGTGCAGGAGAATCCGTATAGGTGTTCAAGTGTTCGAACCGTAATGCGCAAGAAATGGTACGGAAACCCCGTATTTACATATCTGCCACTGTGCAGGGGAATCCGTATAGGTGTTCGAGTGTTCGAACCGTAATGCGCAAGAAATGGTATGTAAACCCCGTATTTACATATCTGCCACGGTGCAGGAGAATCCGTATCGCTGTTCGAGTGTTCGAACCGTAATGCGCAAGAAATGGTATGTAAACCCCGTATTTACATATCTGCCACTGTGCAGGAGAATCCGTATTGGTATTCGAGTGTTCGAACCGTATTGCGCAAGAAATGGTATGTAAACCCCGTATTTACTTATCTGCCACTGTGCAGGAGAATCCGTATAGGTGTTCGAGTGTTCAAACCGTAATGCGCAAGAAATGGTATGTAAACCCCGTATTTACATATCTGCCATTGTGCAGGAGAATCCGTATAGGTGTTCGAGTGTTCGAACCGTATTGCCCAAGAAATGGTTTGTAAACGCCGTATTTACATATCTGCCACTGTGCAGAAGAATCCGTATAGGTGTTCGAGTGTTCGAACCGTAATGCGCAAGAAATGGTATGTAAACCCCATATTTACATATCTGGCACTGTGCAGGAGAATCCGTATAGGTGTTCGAGTGTTCGAACCGTATTGCGCAAGAAATGGTATGTAAACCCCGTATTTACATATCTGCCACTGTGCAGGAGAATCCGTATAGGTGTTCCCGTGTTCGAACCGTATTGCGCAAGAAATGGTATGTAAACCCCGTATTTACATATCTGCCACTGTGCAGGAGAATCCGTATTGGTGTTCGAGTGTTCGAACCGTATTGCGCAAGAAATGGTATGTAAACCCCGTATTTATATATCTGCCACTGTGCAGGAGAATCCGTATTGGTGTTCGAGTGTTCGAACCGTATTGCGCAAGAAATGGTATGTAAACCCCGTATTCACATATCTGCCACTGTGCAGGAGAATCCGTATAGGTGTTCGAGTGTTCGAACCGTAATGCGCAAGAAATGGTACGGAAACCCCGTATTTACATATCTGCCACTGTGCAGGAGAATCCGTATAGGTGTTCGAGTGTTCGAACCGTAATGCGCAAGAAATGGTATGTAAACCCCGTATTTACATATCTGCCACGGTGCAGGAGAATCCGTATAGCTGTTCGAGTGTTCGAACCGTATTGCGCAAGAAATGGTATGTAAACCCCGTATTTACATATCTGCCACTGTGCAGGAGAATCCGTATTGGTATTCGAGTGTTCGAACCGTATTGCGCAAGAAATGGTATGTAAACCCCGTATTTACTTATCTGCCACTGTGCAGGAGAATCCATATAGGTGTTCGAGTGTTCAAACCGTAATGCGCAAGAAATGGTATGTAAACCCCGTATTTACATATCTGCCACTGTGCAGGAGAATCCGTATAGGTGTTCGAGTGTTCGAAACGTATTGCCCAAGAAATGGTTTGTAAACGCCGTCTTTACATATCTGCCACTGTGCAGAAGAATCCGTATAGGTGTTCGAGTGTTCGAACCGTAATGCGCAAGAAATGGTATGTAAATCCCATATTTACATATCTGGCACTGTGCAGGAGAATCCGTATAGGTGTTCGAGTGTTCGAACCGTATTGCGCAAGAAATGGTTTGTAAACCCCGTATTTACATATCTGCCACTGTGCAGGAGAATCCGTATAGGTGTTCGAGTGTTCGAACCGTATTGCGCAAGAAATGGTATTTAAACCCCGTATTTACATATCTGCCACTGTGCAGGAGAATCCGTATAGGTGTTCGAACCGTAATGCGGAAAAATGGTATGTAAACCCCGTATTTACATATCTGCCACTGTGCAGGAGAATCCGTATAGGTGTTCGAGTGTTCGAACCGTAATGCGCAAGAAATGGTACGGAAACCCCGTATTTACATATCTGCCACTGTGCAGGAGAATCCGTATAGGTGTTCGAGTGTTCGAACCGTCATGCGCAAGAAATGGTATGTAAACCCCGTATTTACATATCTGCCACTGTGCAGGAGAATCCGTATAGGTGTTCCAGTGTTCGAATCGTATTGCGCAAGAAATGGTATGTAAACCCCGTATTTACATATTTGCCACTGTGTAGGAGAATCCGTATTGGTGTTCGAGTGTTCGAACCGTATTGCGCAAGAAATGGTATGTAAACCCCGTATTTACATATCTGCCACTGTGCAGGAGAATCCGTATTGGTGTTCGAGTGTTCGAACCGTATTGCGCAAGAAATGGTATGTAAACCCCGTATTTACATATCTGCCACTGTGCAGGAGAATCCGTATAGGTGTTCGAGTGTTTGAACCGTAATGCGCAAGAAATGGTACGGAAACCCCGTATTTACATATCTGCCACTGTGCAGGAGAATCCGAATAGGTGTTCGAGTGTTCGAACCGTAATGCGCAAGAAATGGTATGTAAACGCCATATTTACATATCTGCCACTGTGCAGGAGAATCTGTATAGGTGTTCGAGTGTTCAAACCGTATTGCGCAAGAAATGGTATGTAAACCCCGTATTTACATATCTGCCACTGTGCAGGAGAATCCGTATAGGTGTTCGAGTGTTCGAACCGTAATGCGCAAAAATGGTATGTAAACCCCGTATTTACATATCTGCCACTGTGCAGGAGAATCCGTATAGGTGTTCCAGTGTTCGAACCGTAATGCGCAAGAAATGGTACGGAAACCCCGTATTTACATATCTGCCACTGTGCAGGAGAATCCGTATAGGTGTTCGAGTGTTCGAACCGTAATGCGCAAGAAATGGTATGTAAACCCCGTATTTACATATCTGCCACTGTGCAGGAGAATCCGTATAGGTGTTCGAGTGTTCGAACCGTATTGCGCAAGAAATGGTATGTAAACCCCGTATTTACATATCTGCCACTGTGCAGGAGAATCCGTATTGGTGTTCGAGTGTTCGAACCGTATTGCGCAAGAAATGGTATGTAAACCCCGTATTTACTTATCTGCCACTGTGCAGGAGAATCCGTATAGGTGTTCGAGTGTTCGAACCGTAATGCGCAAGAAATGGTATGTAAACCCCGTATTTACATATCTGCCACTGTGCAGGAGAATCCGTATAGGTGTTCGAGTGTTCGAACCGTATTGCCCAAGAAATGGTTTGTAAACGCCGTATTTACATATCAGCCACTGTGCAGAAGAATCCGTATAGGTGTTCGAGTGTTCGAACCGTAATGTGCAAGAAATGGTATGTAAACCCCGTATTTACATATATGGCACTGTGCAGGAGAATCCGTATAGGTGTTCGAGTGTTCGAACCGTATTGCGCAAAAATGGTATGTAAACCCCGTATTTACATATCTGCCACTGTGCAGGAGAATCCGTATAGGTGTTCGAGTGTTCGAACCGTATTGCGCAAGAAATGGTATGTAAACCCCGTATTTACATATCTGCCATTGTGCAGGAGAATCCGTATAGGTGTTCGAACCGTAATGCGCAAAAATGGTATGTAAACCCCGTATTTACATATCTGCCACTGTGCTGGAGAATCCGTATAGGTGTTCCAGTGTTCGAACCGTATTGCGCAAGAAATGGTATGTAAACCTCGTATTTACATATCTGCCACTGTGCTGGAGAATCCGTATTGGTGTTCGAGTGTTCGAACTGTACTGCGCAAGAAATGGTATGTAAACCCCGTATTTACTTATCTGCCACTGTGCAGGAGAGTCCGTATAGGTGTTCGAGTGTTCGAACCGTAATGCGCAAGAAATGGTATGTAAACCCCGTATTTACATATCTGCCACTGTGCAGGAGAATCCGTATAGGTGTTCGAGTGTTCGAACCGTATTGCCCAAGAAATGGTTTGTAAACGCCGTATTTACATATCTGCTACTGTGCAGGAGAATCCGTATAGGTGTTCGAGTGTTCGAACCGTAATGCGCAAGAAATGGTATGTAAACCCCGTATTTACATATCTGGCACTGTGCAGGAGAATCCGTATAGGTGTTCGAGTGTTCGAACCGTAATGCGCAAAAATGGAATGTAAACCCCGTATTTACATATCTGCCACTGTGCAGGAGAATCCGTATAGGTGTTCGAGTGTTCGAACCGTATTGCGCAAGAAATGGTATGTAAACCCCGTATTTACATATCTGCCACTGTGCAGGAGAATCCGTATAGGTGTTCGAACCGTATTGCGCAAGAAATGGTATGTAAACCCCGTATTTACATATCTGCCACTGTGCAGGAGAATCCGTATTGGTGTTCGACTGTTCGAACCGTATTGCGCAAGAAATGGTATGTAAACCCCGTATTTACATATCTGCCACTGTGCAGGAGAATCCGTATTGGTGTTCGAGTGTTCGAACCGTATTGCGCAAAAAATGGTATGTAAACCCCGTATTTACATATCTGTCACTGTGCAGGAGAATCCGTATAGGTGTTCGAGTGTTCGAACCGTAATGCGCAAGAAATGGTACGGAAACCCCGTATTTACATATCTGGCACTGTGCAGGAGAATCCGTATAGGTGTTCGAGTGTTCGAACCGTAATGCGCAAGAAATGGTATGTAAATGCCGTATTTACATATCTGCCACTGTGCAGGAGAATCTGTATAGGTGTTCGAGTGTTCGAACCGTATTGCGCAAGAAATGGTATGTAAACCCCGTATTTACATATCTGCCACTGTGCAGGAGAATCCGTATAGGTGTTCGAGTGTTCGAACCGTAATGCGCAAAATGATATGTAAACCCCGTATTTACATATCTGCCACTGTGCAGGAGAATCCGTATAGGTGTTCAAGTGTTCGAGCCGTAATGCGCAAGAAATGGTACAGAAACCCCGTATTTACATATCTGCCACTGTGCAGGAGAATCCGGATAGGTGTTCGAGTGTTCGAACCGTAATGCGCAAGAAATGGTATGTAAACCCCGTATTTACATATCTGCCACTGTGCAGGAGAATCCGTAAAGGTGTTCGAGTGTTCGAACCGTAATGCGCAAGAAATGGTACGGAAACCCCGTATTTACATATCTGCCACTGTGCAGGAGAATCCGTATAGGTGTTCGAGTGTTCGAACCGTAATGCGCAAGAAATGGTATGTAAACCCCGTATTTACATATCTGCCACTATGCAGGAGAATCCGTATAGGTGTTCCAGTGTTCGAACCGTATTGCGCAAGAAATGGTATGTAAACCCCGTACTTACATATCAGCCACTGTGCCGGAGAATCCGTATTGGTGTTCGAGTGTTCGAACCGTACTGCGCAAGAAATGGTATGTAAACCCCGTATTTACTTATCTGCCACTGTGCAGGAGAATCCGTATAGGTGTTCGAGTGTTCGAACCGTAATGCGCAAGAAATGGTTTGTAAACCCCGTATTTACATATCTGCCACTGTGCAGGAGAATCCGTATAGGTGTTCGAGTGTTCGAACCGTATTGCCCAAGAAATGGTTTGTAAACGCCGTATTTACATATCTGCCACTGTGCAGGAGAATCCGTATAGGTGTTCGAGTGTTCGAACCGTAATGCGCAAGAAATGGTATGTAAACCCCGTATTTACATATCAGGCACTGTGCAGGAGAATCCGTATAGGTGTTCGAGTGTTCGAACCGTAATGCGCAAAAATGGTATGTAAACCCCGTATTTACATATCTGCCACTGTGCAGGAGAATCCGTATAGGTTTTCGAGTGTTCGAACCGTATTGCGCAAGAAATGGTATGTAAACCCCGTATTTACATATCTGCCACTGTGCAGGAGAATCCGTGTAGGTGTCCGAGTGTTCGAACCGAATTGCCCAAGAAATGGTTTGTAAACCCCGTATTTACATATCTGCCACTGTGCAGGAGAATCCGTATAGGTGTTCGAGTGTTCGAACCGTATTGCCCAAGAAATGGTTGGTAAACGCCGTATTTACATATCTGCCACTGTGCAGGAGAATCCGTACAGGTGTTCGAGTGTTCGAACCGTATTGCGCAAGAAATGGTATGTAAACCCCGTATTTACATATCTGCCACTGTGCAGGAGAATCCGTATAGGTGTTCGAGTGTTCGAACCGTATTGCGCAAGAAATGGTTTGTAAACCCCGTATTTACATATCTGCCACTGTGCAGTAGAATCCGTATAGGTGTTCGAGTGTTCGAACCGTATTGCGCAAGAAATGATATGTAAACCCCGTATTTACATATTTGCCACTGTGCAGGAGAATCCGTATAGGTGTTCGAGTGTTCGAACCGTATTGCCCAAGAAATAGTTTGTAAACGCCGTATTTACATATCTGCCACTGTGCAGGAGAATCCGTATAGGTGTTCGAGTGTTCGAACCGTATTGCGCAAGAAATGGTATGTAAACCCCGTATTTACTTATCTGCCACTGTGCAGGAGAATCCGTATAGGTGTTCGAGTGTTCGAACCGTAATGCGCAAGAAATGGTATGTAAACCCCGTAGTTACATATCTACCACTGTGCAGGAGAATCCGTATAGGTGTTCGAGTGTTCGAACCGTATTGCCCAAGAAATAGTTTGTAAACGCCGTATTTACATATCTGCCACTGTGCAGGAGAATCCGTATAGGTGTTCGAGTGTTCGAACCGTATTGCGCAAGAAATGGTTTGTAAACCCCGTATTTACATATCTGCCACTGTGCAGGAGAATCCGTATAGGTGTTCGAGTGTTCGAACCGTATTGCGCAAGAAATGATATGTAAACCCCGTATTTACATATCTGCCACTGTGCAGGAGAATCCGTATAGGTGTTCGAATGTTCGAACCGTAATGCTCAAAAATGGTATGTAAACCCCGTATTTACATATCTGCCACTGTGCAGGAGAATCCGTATAGGTGTTCGAGTGCTCGAACCGTAATGCGCAAAAATGATATGTAAACCCCGTATTTACATATCTGCCACTGCGCAGGAGAATCCGTATAGGTGTTCAAGTGTTCGAGCCGTAATGCGCAAGAAATGGTACAGAAACCCCGTATTTACATATCTGCCACTGTGCAGGAGAATCCGGATAGGTGTTCGAGTGTTCGAACCGTAATGCGCAAGAAATGGTATGTAAACCCCGTATTTACATATCTGCCACTGTGCAGGAGAATCCGTAAAGGTGTTCGAGTGTTCGAACCGTAATGCGCAAGAAATGGTACGGAAACCCCGTATTTACATATCTGCCACTGTGCAGGAGAATCCGTATAGGTGTTCGAGTGTTCGAACCGTAATGCGCAAGAAATGGTATGTAAACCCCGTATTTACATATCTGCCACTATGCAGGAGAATCCGTATAGGTGTTCCAGTGTTCGAACCGTATTGCGCAAGAAATGGTATGTAAACCCCGTACTTACATATCAGCCACTGTGCCGGAGAATCCGTATTGGTGTTCGAGTGTTCGAACCGTACTGCGCAAGAAATGGTATGTAAACCCCGTATTTACTTATCTGCCACTGTGCAGGAGAATCCGTATAGGTGTTCGAGTGTTCGAACCGTAATGCGCAAGAAATGGTTTGTAAACCCCGTATTTACATATCTGCCACTGTGCAGGAGAATCCGTATAGGTGTTCGAGTGTTCGAACCGTATTGCCCAAGAAATGGTTTGTAAACGCCGTATTTACATATCTGCCACTGTGCAGGAGAATCCGTATAGGTGTTCGAGTGTTCGAACCGTAATGCGCAAGAAATGGTATGTAAACCCCGTATTTACATATCAGGCACTGTGCAGGAGAATCCGTATAGGTGTTCGAGTGTTCGAACCGTAATGCGCAAAAATGGTATGTAAACCCCGTATTTACATATCTGCCACTGTGCAGGAGAATCCGCATAGGTGTTCGAGTGTTCGAACCGTATTGCGCAAGAAATGGTATGTAAACCCCGTATTTACATATCTGCCACTGTGCAGGAGAATCCGTATAGGTGTTCGAGTGTTCGAACCGTAATGCTCAAAAATGGTATGTAAACCCCGTATTTACATATCTGCCACTGTGCAGGAGAATCCGTATAGGTGTTCGAGTGTTCGAACCGTATTGCGCAAGAAATGGTATGTAAACCCCGTATTTACATATCTGCCACTGTGCAGGAGAATCCGAATAGGTGTTCGAACCGTAATGCGCAAAAATGGTATGTAAACCCCGTATTTACATATCTGCCACTGTGCAGGAGAATCCGTACAGGTGTTCGAGTGTTCGAACCGTATTGCGCAAGAAATGGTATGTAAACCCCGTATTTACATATCTGCCACTGTGCTGGAGAATCCGTATTGGTGTTCGAGTGTTCGAACCGTACTGCGCAAGAAATGGTATGTAAACCCCGTATTTACTTATCTGCCACTGTGCAGGAGAATCCGTATAGGTGTTCGAGTGTTCGAACCGTAATGCGCAAGAAATGGCATGTAAACCCCGTATTTACATATCTGCCACTGTGCAGGAGAATCCGTATAGGTGTTCGAGTGTTCGAACCGTATTGCCCAAGAAATGGTTTGTAAACGCCGTATTTACATATCTGCCACTGTGCAGGAGAATCCGTATAGGTGTTCGAGTGTTCGAACCGTATTGCGCAAGAAATGGTTTGTAAACCCCGTATTTACATATCTGCCACTGTGCAGTAGAATCCGTATAGGTGTTCGAGTGTTCGAACCGTATTGCGCAAGAAATGATATGTAAACCCCGTATTTACATATTTGCCACTGTGCAGGAGAATCCGTATAGGTGTTCGAGTGTTCGAACCGTATTGCCCAAGAAATAGTTTGTAAACGCCGTATTTACATATCTGCCACTGTGCAGGAGAATCCGTATAGGTGTTCGAGTGTTCGAACCGTATTGCGCAAGAAATGGTATGTAAACCCCGTATTTACTTATCTGCCACTGTGCAGGAGAATCCGTATAGGTGTTCGAGTGTTCGAACCGTAATGCGCAAGAAATGGTATGTAAACCCCGTAGTTACATATCTACCACTGTGCAGGAGAATCCGTATAGGTGTTCGAGTGTTCGAACCGTATTGCCCAAGAAATAGTTTGTAAACGCCGTATTTACATATCTGCCACTGTGCAGGAGAATCCGTATAGGTGTTCGAGTGTTCGAACCGTATTGCGCAAGAAATGGTTTGTAAACCCCGTATTTACATATCTGCCACTGTGCAGGAGAATCCGTATAGGTGTTCGAGTGTTCGAACCGTATTGCGCAAGAAATGATATGTAAACCCCGTATTTACATATCTGCCACTGTGCAGGAGAATCCGTATAGGTGTTCGAGTGTTCGAACCGTAATGCTCAAAAATGGTATGTAAACCCCGTATTTACATATCTGCCACTGTGCAGGAGAATCCGTATAGGTGTTCGAGTGCTCGAACCGTAATGCGCAAAAATGATATGTAAACCCCGTATTTACATATCTGCCACTGCGCAGGAGAATCCGTATAGGTGTTCAAGTGTTCGAGCCGTAATGCGCAAGAAATGGTACAGAAACCCCGTATTTACATATCTGCCACTGTGCAGGAGAATCCGGATAGGTGTTCGAGTGTTCGAACCGTAATGCGCAAGAAATGGTATGTAAACCCCGTATTTACATATCTGCCACTGTGCAGGAGAATCCGTAAAGGTGTTCGAGTGTTCGAACCGTAATGCGCAAGAAATGGTACGGAAACCCCGTATTTACATATCTGCCACTGTGCAGGAGAATCCGTATAGGTGTTCGAGTGTTCGAACCGTAATGCGCAAGAAATGGTATGTAAACCCCGTATTTACATATCTGCCACTATGCAGGAGAATCCGTATAGGTGTTCCAGTGTTCGAACCGTATTGCGCAAGAAATGGTATGTAAACCCCGTACTTACATATCAGCCACTGTGCCGGAGAATCCGTATTGGTGTTCGAGTGTTCGAACCGTACTGCGCAAGAAATGGTATGTAAACCCCGTATTTACTTATCTGCCACTGTGCAGGAGAATCCGTATAGGTGTTCGAGTGTTCGAACCGTAATGCGCAAGAAATGGTTTGTAAACCCCGTATTTACATATCTGCCACTGTGCAGGAGAATCCGTATAGGTGTTCGAGTGTTCGAACCGTATTGCCCAAGAAATGGTTTGTAAACGCCGTATTTACATATCTGCCACTGTGCAGGAGAATCCGTATAGGTGTTCGAGTGTTCGAACCGTAATGCGCAAGAAATGGTATGTAAACCCCGTATTTACATATCAGGCACTGTGCAGGAGAATCCGTATAGGTGTTCGAGTGTTCGAACCGTAATGCGCAAAAATGGTATGTAAACCCCGTATTTACATATCTGCCACTGTGCAGGAGAATCCGCATAGGTGTTCGAGTGTTCGAACCGTATTGCGCAAGAAATGGTATGTAAACCCCGTATTTACATATCTGCCACTGTGCAGGAGAATCCGTATAGGTGTTCGAGTGTTCGAACCGTAATGCTCAAAAATGGTATGTAAACCCCGTATTTACATATCTGCCACTGTGCAGGAGAATCCGTATAGGTGTTCGAGTGTTCGAACCGTATTGCGCAAGAAATGGTATGTAAACCCCGTATTTACATATCTGCCACTGTGCAGGAGAATCCGAATAGGTGTTCGAACCGTAATGCGCAAAAATGGTATGTAAACCCCGTATTTACATATCTGCCACTGTGCAGGAGAATCCGTACAGGTGTTCGAGTGTTCGAACCGTATTGCGCAAGAAATGGTATGTAAACCCCGTATTTACATATCTGCCACTGTGCTGGAGAATCCGTATTGGTGTTCGAGTGTTCGAACCGTACTGCGCAAGAAATGGTATGTAAACCCCGTATTTACTTATCTGCCACTGTGCAGGAGAATCCGTATAGGTGTTCGAGTGTTCGAACCGTAATGCGCAAGAAATGGCATGTAAACCCCGTATTTACATATCTGCCACTGTGCAGGAGAATCCGTATAGGTGTTCGAGTGTTCGAACCGTATTGCCCAAGAAATGGTTTGTAAACGCCGTATTTACATATCTGCCACTGTGCAGGAGAATCCGTATAGGTGTTCGAGTGTTCGAACCGTATTGCGCAAGAAATGGTTTGTAAACCCCGTATTTACATATCTGCCACTGTGCAGTAGAATCCGTATAGGTGTTCGAGTGTTCGAACCGTATTGCGCAAGAAATGATATGTAAACCCCGTATTTACATATTTGCCACTGTGCAGGAGAATCCGTATAGGTGTTCGAGTGTTCGAACCGTATTGCCCAAGAAATAGTTATTAAACGCCGTATTTACATATCTGCCACTGTGCAGGAGAATCCGTATAGGTGTTCGAGTGTTCGAACCGTATTGCGCAAGAAATGGTATGTAAACCCCGTATTTACTTATCTGCCACTGTGCAGGAGAATCCGTATAGGTGTTCGAGTGTTCGAACCGTAATGCGCAAGAAATGGTATGTAAACCCCGTAGTTACATATCTACCACTGTGCAGGAGAATCCGTATAGGTGTTCGAGTGTTCGAACCGTATTGCCCAAGAAATAGTTTGTAAACGCCGTATTTACATATCTGCCACTGTGCAGGAGAATCCGTATAGGTGTTCGAGTGTTCGAACCGTATTGCGCAAGAAATGGTTTGTAAACCCCGTATTTACATATCTGCCACTGTGCAGGAGAATCCGTATAGGTGTTCGAGTGTTCGAACCGTATTGCGCAAGAAATGATATGTAAACCCCGTATTTACATATCTGCCACTGTGCAGGAGAATCCGTATAGGTGTTCGAGTGTTCGAACCGTAATGCTCAAAAATGGTATGTAAACCCCGTATTTACATATCTGCCACTGTGCAGGAGAATCCGTATAGGTGTTCGAGTGCTCGAACCGTAATGCGCAAAAATGATATGTAAACCCCGTATTTACATATCTGCCACTGCGCAGGAGAATCCGTATAGGTGTTCAAGTGTTCGAGCCGTAATGCGCAAGAAATGGTACAGAAACCCCGTATTTACATATCTGCCACTGTGCAGGAGAATCCGGATAGGTGTTCGAGTGTTCGAACCGTAATGCGCAAGAAATGGTATGTAAACCCCGTATTTACATATCTGCCACTGTGCAGGAGAATCCGTAAAGGTGTTCGAGTGTTCGAACCGTAATGCGCAAGAAATGGTACGGAAACCCCGTATTTACATATCTGCCACTGTGCAGGAGAATCCGTATAGGTGTTCGAGTGTTCGAACCGTAATGCGCAAGAAATGGTATGTAAACCCCGTATTTACATATCTGCCACTATGCAGGAGAATCCGTATAGGTGTTCCAGTGTTCGAACCGTATTGCGCAAGAAATGGTATGTAAACCCCGTACTTACATATCAGCCACTGTGCTGGAGAATCCGTATTGGTGTTCGAGTGTTCGAACCGTACTGCGCAAGAAATGGTATGTAAACCCCGTATTTACTTATCTGCCACTGTGCAGGAGAATCCGTATAGGTGTTCGAGTGTTCGAACCGTAATGCGCAAGAAATGGTTTGTAAACCCCGTATTTACATATCTGCCACTGTGCAGGAGAATCCGTATAGGTGTTCGAGTGTTCGAACCGTATTGCCCAAGAAATAGTTTGTAAACGCCGTATTTACATATCTGCCACTGTGCAGGAGAATCCGTATAGGTGTTCGAGTGTTCGAACCGTATTGCGCAAGAAATGGTTTGTAAACCCCGTATTTACATATCTGCCACTGTGCAGGAGAATCCGTATAGGTGTTCGAGTGTTCGAACCGTATTGCGCAAGAAATGATATGTAAACCCCGTATTTACATATCTGCCACTGTGCAGGAGAATCCGTATAGGTGTTCGAGTGTTCGAACCGTAATGCTCAAAAATGGTATGTAAACCCCGTATTTACATATCTGCCACTGTGCAGGAGAATCCGTATAGGTGTTCGAGTGCTCGAACCGTAATGCGCAAAAATGATATGTAAACCCCGTATTTACATATCTGCCACTGCGCAGGAGAATCCGTATAGGTGTTCAAGTGTTCGAGCCGTAATGCGCAAGAAATGGTACAGAAACCCCGTATTTACATATCTGCCACTGTGCAGGAGAATCCGGATAGGTGTTCGAGTGTTCGAACCGTAATGCGCAAGAAATGGTATGTAAACCCCGTATTTACATATCTGCCACTGTGCAGGAGAATCCGTAAAGGTGTTCGAGTGTTCGAACCGTAATGCGCAAGAAATGGTACGGAAACCCCGTATTTACATATCTGCCACTGTGCAGGAGAATCCGTATAGGTGTTCGAGTGTTCGAACCGTAATGCGCAAGAAATGGTATGTAAACCCCGTATTTACATATCTGCCACTATGCAGGAGAATCCGTATAGGTGTTCCAGTGTTCGAACCGTATTGCGCAAGAAATGGTATGTAAACCCCGTACTTACATATCAGCCACTGTGCTGGAGAATCCGTATTGGTGTTCGAGTGTTCGAACCGTACTGCGCAAGAAATGGTATGTAAACCCCGTATTTACTTATCTGCCACTGTGCAGGAGAATCCGTATAGGTGTTCGAGTGTTCGAACCGTAATGCGCAAGAAATGGTTTGTAAACCCCGTATTTACATATCTGCCACTGTGCAGGAGAATCCGTATAGGTGTTCGAGTGTTCGAACCGTATTGCCCAAGAAATGGTTTGTAAACGCCGTATTTACATATCTGCCACTGTGCAGGAGAATCCGTATAGGTGTTCGAGTGTTCGAACCGTAATGCGCAAGAAATGGTATGTAAACCCCGTATTTACATATCAGGCACTGTGCAGGAGAATCCGTATAGGTGTTCGAGTGTTCGAACCGTAATGCGCAAAAATGGTATGTAAACCCCGTATTTACATATCTGCCACTGTGCAGGAGAATCCGTATAGGTGTTCGAGTGTTCGAACCGTATTGCGCAAGAAATGGTATGTAAACCCCGTATTTACATATCTGCCACTGTGTAGGAGAATCCGTATAGGTGTTCGAACCGTAATGCGCAAAAATGGTATGTAAACCCCGTATTTACATATCTGCCACTGTGCAGGACAATCCGTACAGGTGTTCCAGTGTTCGAACCGTATTGCGCAAGAAATGGTATGTAAACCCCGTATTTACATATCTGCCACTGTGCTGGAGAATCCGTATTGGTGTTCGAGTGTTCGAACCGTACTGCGCAAGAAATGGTATGTAAACCCCGTATTTACTTATCTGCCACTGTGCAGGAGAATCCGTATAGGTGTTCGAGTGTTCGAACCGTAATGCGCAAGAAATGGTATGTAAACCCCGTATTTACATATCTGCCACTGTGCAGGAGAATCCGTATAGGTGTTCGAGTGTTCGAACCGTATTGCCCAAGAAATGGTTTGTAAACGCCGTATTTACATATCTGCCACTGTGCAGGAGAATCCGTATAGGTGTTCGAGTGTTCGAACCGTATTGCGCAAGAAATGGTTTGTAAACCCCGTATTTACATATCTGCCACTGTGCAGGAGAATCCGTATAGGTGTTCGAGTGTTCGAACCGTATTGCGCAAGAAATGATATGTAAACCCCGTATTTACATATCTGCCACTGTGCAGGAGAATCCGTATAGGTGTTCGAGTGTTCGAACCGTATTGCCCAAGAAATGGTTTGTAAACGCCGTATTTACATATCTGCCACTGTGCAGGAGAATCCGTATAGGTGTTCGAGTGTTCGAACCGTATTGCGCAAGAAATGGTTTGTAAACCCCGTATTTACATATCTGCCACTGTGCAGGAGAATCCGTATAGGTGTTCGAGTGTTCGAACCGTATTGCGCAAGAAATGATATGTAAACCCCGTATTTACATATCTGCCACTGTGCAGGAGAATCCGTATAGGTGTTCGATTGTTCGAACCGTAATGCTCAAAAATGGTATGTAAACCCCGTATTTACATATCTGCCACTGTGCAGGAGAATCCGTATAGGTGTTCGAGTGTTCGAACCGTATTGCGCAAGAAATGGTATGTAAACCCCATATTTACATATCTGCCACTGTGCAGGAGAATCCGTATAGGTGTTCGAACCGTAATGCGCAAAAATGGTATGTAAACCCCGTATTTACATATCTGCCACTGTGCAGGAGAATCCGTATAGGTGTTCCAGTGTTCGAACCGTATTGCGCAAGAAATGGTATGTAAACCCCGTATTTACATATCTGCCACTGTGCTGGAGAATCCGTATTGGTGTTCGAGTGTTCGAACCGTACTGCGCAAGAAATGGTATGTAAACCCCGTATTTACTTATCTGCCACTGTGCAGGAGAATCCGTATAGGTGTTCAAGTGTTCGAACCGTAATGCGCAAGAAATGGTACGGAAACACCGTATTTACATATCTGCCACTGTGCAGGAGAATCCGTATAGGTGTTCGAGTGTTCGAACCGTAATGCGCAAGAAATGGTATGTAAACCCCGTATTTACATATCTGCCACTGTGCAGGAGAATCCGTATAGGTGTTCGAGTGTTCGAACCGTATTGCGCAAGAAATGGTATGTAAACCCCGTATTTACATATCTGCCACTGTGGAGGAGAATCCGTATTGGTGTTCGAGTGTTCGAACCGTATTGCGCAAGAAATGGTATGTAAACCCCGTATTTACTTATCTGCCACTGTGCAGGAGAATCCGTATAGGTGTTCGAGTGTTCGAACCGTAATGCGCAAGAAATGGTATGTAAACCCCGTAGTTACATATCTACCACTGTGCAGGAGAATCCGTATAGGTGTTCGAGTGTTCGAACCGTATTGCCCAAGAAATGGTTTGTAAACGCCGTATTTACATATCTGCCACTGTGCAGGAGAATCCGTATAGGTGTTCGAGTGTTCGAACCGTAATGCGCAAGAAATGGTATGTAAACCCCGTATTTACATATCTGGCACTGTGCAGGAGAATCCGTATAGGTGTTCGAGTGTTCGAACCGTAATGCGCAAAAATGGTATGTAAACCCCGTATTTACATATCTGCCACTGTGCAGGAGAATCCGTATAGGTTTTCTAGTGTTCGAACCGTAATGCGCAAGAAATGGTATGTAAACCCCGTATTTACATATCTGGCACTATGCAGGAGAATCCGTATAGGTGTTCGAGTGTTCGAACCGTAATGCGCAAAAATGGTATGTAAACCCCGTATTTACATATCTGCCACTGTGCAGGAGAATCCGTATAGGTGTTCGAGTGTTCGAACCGTATTGCGCAAGAAATGGTATGTAAACCCCGTATTTACATATCTGCCACTGTGCAGGAGAATCCGTATAGGTGTTCGAACCGTAATGCGCAAAAATGGTATGTAAACCCCGTACTTACATATCTGCCACTGTGCAGGAGAATCTGTATAGGTGTTCGAGTGTTCGAACCGTATTGCGCAAGAAATCGTATGTAAACCCCGTATTTACATATCTGCCACTGTGCAGGAGAATCCGTATAAGTGTTCGAACCGTATTGCGCAAGAAATGGTATGTAAACCCCATATTTACATATCTGGCACTGTGCAGGAGAATCCGTATAGGTGTTCGATTGTTCGAACCGTATTGCGCAAGAAATGGTTTGTAAACCCCCTATTTACATATCTGCCACTGTGCAGGAGAATCCGTATAGGTGTTCGAGTGTTCGAACCGTAATGCGCAAGAAATGGTATGTAAACCCCGTATTTACATATCTGCCACTGTGCAGGAGAATCCGTATAGGTGTTCGAACCGTAATGCGCAAGAAATGGTATGTAAATCCCATATTTACATATCTGCCACTGTGCAGGAGAATCCGTATAGGTGTTCGAGTGGTCGAACCGTAATGCGCAAGAAATGGTACGGAAACCCCGTATTTACATATCTGCCACTGTGCAGGAGAATCCGTATAGGTGTTCGAGTGTTCGAACCGTAATGCGAGAGAAATGGTATGTAAACCCCGTATTTACATATCTGCCACTGTGCAGGAGAAACCGTATAGGTGTTCGAGTGTTCGAACCGTATTGCCCAAGAAATGGTTTGTAAACGCCGTATTTACATATCTGCCACTGTGTAGGAGAATCCGTATAGGCGTTCGAGTGTTCGAACCGTAATGCGCAAGAAATGGTATGTAAACCCCGTATTTACATATCTGCCACTGTGCAGGAGAATCCGTATAGGTGTTCGAGTGTTCGAACCGTATTGCGCAAGAATTGGTATGTAAACCCCGTATTTACATATCAGCCACTGTGCAGGAGAATCTGTATAGGTGTTCGAGTGTTCGAACCGTATTGCGCAAGAAATGGTATGTAAACCCCGTATTTACATATCTACCACTGTGCAGGAGAATCCGTATAGGTGTTCAAGTGTTCGAACCGTAATTCGCCCGAAATGGTATGTAAAACCCGTATTTACATATCTGCCACAGTGCAGGAGAATCCGTATAGGTGTTCGAGTGGTCGAACCCTAATGCATGAGAAATGGTAAGTAAACGCTGTATTTACAAATCTGCCACTGTGCAGGAGAATCCGTATAGGTGTTCGAGTGTTCGAACCGTATTGCCAAGAAATGGTTTGTAAACGCCGTATTTACATATCTGCCACTGTGCAGGAGAATCCGTATAGGTGTTCGAGTGTTCGAACCGTAATACGCAAGAAATGGTATGTAAACCCCATATTTACATATCTGGCACTGTGCAGGAGAATCCGTATAGGTGTTCGAGTGTTCGAACCGTATTGCGCAAGAAATGGTATGTAAACCCCGCATTTACATATCTGCCACTGTGCAGGAGAATCCGTATAGGTGTTCGAGTGTTCGAACCGTATTGCGCGAGAAATGGTACGTAAACCCCGTATTTACATATCTGCCACTGTGCAGGAGAATCCGTATAGGCGTTCGAGTGTTCGAACCGTATTGCGCAAGAATTGGTATGTAAACCCCGTATTTACATATCTGCCACTGTGCAGGAGAATCCGTATAGGTGTTCGAACCGTAATGCGCAAGAAATGGTATGTAAACCCCGTATTTACATATCTGCCACTGTGCAGGAGAATCCGCATAGGTGTTCGAGTGTTCGAACCGTATTGCGCAAGAATTGGTATGTAAACCCCGTATTTACATATCTGCCACTGTGCAGGAGAATCCGTATAGGTGTTCGAGTGTTCGAACCGTAATGCGCAAGAAATGGTATGTAAACCCCGTATTTACATATCTGGCACTGTGCAGGAGAATCCGTATATGTGTTCGAGTGTTCGAACCGTATTGCGCAAGAAATGGTTTGTAAACCCCGTATTTACATATCTGCCACTGTGCAGGAGAATCCGTATAGGTGTTCGAGTGTTTGAACCGTATTGCGCAAGAATTGGTATGTAAACCCTGTATTTACATATCTGCCACTGTGCAGGAGAATCCGTATAGGTGTTCGAGTGTTCGAACCGTAATGCGCAAGAAATGGTACGGAAACCCCGTATTTACATATCTGCCACTGTGCAGGAGAATCCGTATAGGTGTTCGAGTGTTCGAACCGTAATTCGCCCGAAATGGTATGTAAAACCCGTATTTACATATCTGCCACTGTGCTGGAGAATCCGTATAGGTGTTCGAGTGTTCAAACCCTAATGCATGAGAAATGGTAAGTAAACGCCTTATTTACATATCTGCCACTGTGCAGGAGAATCCGTATAGGTGTTCGAGTGTTCGAACCGTAATGCGCAAGATATGGTACGGAAACCCCGTATTTACATATCTGCCACTGTGAAGGAGAATCCGTATAGGTGTTCGAGTGTTCGAACCGTAATGCGCAAGAAATGGTATGTAAACCCCGTATTTACATATCTGCCACTGTGCAGGAGAATCCGTATAGGTGTTCGAGTGTTCGAACCGTAATGCGCAAGAAATGGTATGTAAACCCCGTATTTACATATCTGCCACTGTGCAGGAGAATCCGTATAGGTGTTCGAGTGCTCGAACCGTAATGCGCAAGAAATGGTATGTAAACCCCGTATTTACGTATCTGCCACTGTGTAGGAGAATCCGTATAGGTGTTCGAGTGTTCGAATCGTATTGCGCAAGAATTGGTATGTAAACCCCGTATTTACATATCTGCCACTGTGCTGGAGAATCCGTATAGGTGTTCGAATGTTCGAACCGTATTGCGCAAGAAATGGTATGTAAACCCCGTATTTACATATCTACCACTGTGCAGGAGAATCCGTATAGGTGTTCGAGTGTTCGAACCGTAATTCGCCCGAAATGGTATGTAAAACCCGTATTTACATATCTGCCACTGTGCAGGAGAATCCGTATAGGTGTTCGAGTGTTCGAACCCTAATGCATGAGAAATGGTAAGTAAACGCCGTATTTACATATCTGCCACTGTGCAGGAGAATCCGTATAGGTTTTCGAGTGTTCGAACCGTAATGCGCAAGAT
Organism: Camellia sinensis; assembly: GCF_055761805.1. Classification (NCBI taxonomy): domain Eukaryota; kingdom Viridiplantae; phylum Streptophyta; class Magnoliopsida; order Ericales; family Theaceae; genus Camellia; species Camellia sinensis. The sequence goes on from NC_138974.1 coordinate 117,730,906, forward strand.
ATGGTACGGAAACCCCGTATTTACATATCTGCCACTGTGCAGGAGAATCCGTATAGGTGTTCGAGTGTTCGAACCGTAATGCGCAAGAAATGGTATGTAAATCCCGTATTTACATATCTGCCACTGTGCAGGAGAATCCGTATAGGTGTTCGAGTGTTCGAACCGTATTGCCCAAGAAATGGTTTGTAAACGCCGTATTTACATATCTGCCACTGTGTAGGAGAATCCGTGTAGGTGTTCGAGTGTTCGAACCGTAATGCGCAAGAAATAGTATGTAAACACCGTATTTACATATCTGCCACTGTGCAGGAGAATACGTATAGTTGTTCGAGTGTTCGAACCGTATTGCGCAAGAATTGGTATGTAAACCCCGTATTTACATATCAGCCACAGTGCAGGAGAATCCGTATAGGTGTTCGAGTGTTCGAACCGTATTGCACAAGAAATGGTATGTAAACCCCGTATTTACATATCTACCACTGTGCTGGAGAATCCGTATAGGTGTTCGAGTGTTCGAACCGTAATTCGCCCGAAATGGTATGTAAAACCCATATTTACAAATCTGCCACTGTGCAGGAGAATCCGTATAGGTGTTCGAGTGGTCGAACCCTAATGCGTGAGAAATGGTAAGTAAACGCCGTATTTTCATATCTGCCACTGTGTAGGAGAATCCGTATAGGTGTTCGAGTGTTCGAACCGTATTGCGCAACAAATGGTATGTAAACCCCGTATTTACGTATCTGCCACTGTGCAGGAGAATCCGTATAGGTGTTCGAGTGTTCGAACCGTAATGCGCAAGAAATGGTACGGAAAGCCCGTATTTAAATATCTGCCACTGTGCAGGAGAATCCGTATAGGCGTTCGAGCGTTCGAACCGTATTGCGCAAGAAATGGTTTGTAAACCCCGTATTTACATATCTGCGACTGTGCAGGAGAATCCGTATAGGTGTTCGAGTGTTCGAACCGCAATGCGCAAGAAATGGTACGGAAACCCCGTATTTACATATCTGCCACTGTGCAGGAGAATCCGTATAGGTGTTCGAGTTTTTGAACCGTAATGCGAAAGAAATGGTATGTAAACCCCGTATTTACATATCTGCCACTGTGCAGGAGAATCCGTATAGGTGTTCGCGTGTTCGAACCGTATTGCGCAAGAAATGGTATGTAAACCCCGTATTTACATATCTGCCACTGTGCAGTAGAATCCGTATAGGTGTTCGAGTGTTCGAACCGTAATGCGCAAGAAATGGTATGTAAACCCCGTATTTACATATCTGCCACCGTGCAGGAGAATCCGTATAGGTGTTCGAGTGTTCGAACCGTATTGCCCAAGAAATGGTTTGTAAACGCCGTATTTACATATCTGCCACTGTGCAGGAGAATCCGTATAGGTGTTCGAGTGTTCGAACTGTAATGCGCAAGAAATGGTATGTAAACCCCGTATTTACATATCTGCCACTGTGCAGGAGAATCCGTATAGGTGTTCGAGTGTTCGAACCGTATTGCGCAAGAAATGGTTTGTAAACCCCGTATTTACATATCTGCCACTATGCAGGAGAATCCGTATAGGTGTTCGAGTGTTCGAACCGTATTGCGCAAGAAATGGTATGTAAACCTCGTATTTACATATCTGCCACTGTGCAGGAGAATCCGTATAGGTGTTGAGTGTTCGAACCGTAATGCGCAAGAAATGGTATGTAAACCCCGTATTTACATATCTGATACTGTGCAGGAGAATCCGTATAGGTGTTCGAGTGTTCGAACCGTAATGCGCAAGAAATGGTACGGAAACCCCGTATTTACATATCTGCCACTGTGGAGGAGAATCCGTATAGGTGTTCTAGTGTTCGAACCGTAATGCGCAAGAAATGGTATGTAAACCCCGTATTTACATATCTGCCACTGTGCAGGAGAATCCGTATAGGTGTTCGAGTGTTCGAACCGTATTGCCCAAGAAATGGTTTGTAAACGCCGTATTTACATATCTGCCACTGTGCAGGAGAATTCGTATAGGTGTTCGAGTGTTCGAACCGTAATGCACAAGAAATGGTATGTAAACCCCGTATTTACATATCTGCCACTGTGCTGGAGAATCCGTATAGGTGTTCGAGTGTTCGAATCGTATTGCGCAAGAATTGGTATGTAAACCCCGTATTTACATATCTGCCACTGTGCAGGAGAATCCGTATAGGTGTTCGAGTGTTCGAACCGTAATTCGCCCGAAATGGTATGTAAAACCCGTATTTACATATCTGCCACGGTGCAGGAGAATCCGTATGGGTGTTCGAGTGTTCGAACCCTAATGCATGAGAAATGGTAAGTAAACGCCGTATTTACATATCTGCCACTGTGCAGGAAAATCCGTATAGGTGCTCGAGTGTTCGAACCGTATTGCGCAAGAAATGGTATGTAAACCCCGTATTTACATATCTGCCACTGTGCAGGAGAATCTGTATAGGTGTTGGGTGTTCGAACCGTATTGCGCAAGAAATGGTATGTAAACCCCGTATTTACATATCTACCACTGTGCAGGAGAATCCGTATAGGTGTTCGAGTGTTCGAACCGTAATTCGCCCGAAATGGTATGTAAAACCCGTATTTACATATCTGCAACTGTGCAGGAGAATCCGTATAGGTGTTCGAGTGTTCAAACCCTAATGCATGAGAAATGGTAAGTAAACGCCTTATTTACATATCTGCCACTGTGCAGGAGAATCCGTATAGGTGTTCGAGTGTTCGAACCGTAATGCGCAAGATATGGTACGGAAACCCCGTATTTACATATCTGCCACTGTGAAGGAGAATCCGTATAGGTGTTCGAGTGTTCGAACCGTAATGCGCAAGAAATGGTATGTAAACCCCGTATTTACATATCTGCCACTGTGCAGGAGAATCCGTATAGGTGTTCGAGTGTTCGAACCGTAATGCGCAAGAAATGGTATGCATACCCCGTATTTACATATCTGCCACTGTGCAGGAGAATCCGTATAGGTGTTCGAGTGTTCGAACCGTAATGCGCAAGAAATGGTATGTAAACCCCGTATTTACATATCTGCTACTGTGCAGGGGAATCCGTATAGGTGTTCGAGTGTTCGAACCGTATTGCCCAAGAAATGGTTTGTAAACGTCGTATTTACATATCTGCCACTGTGCAGGAGAATCCATATAGGTGTTCGAGTGTTCGAACCGTAATGCGCAAGAAATGGTATGCAAACCCCGTATTTACATATCTTCCACTGTGCAGGAGAATCCGTATAGGTGTTCGAGTGTTCGAACCGTAATTCGCAAGAAATGGTATGTAAACCACGTATTTACATATCTACCACTGTGCAGGAGAATCCGTATAGGTGTTCGAGTGTTCGAACCGTAATGCGCAAGATATGGTACGGAAACCCCGTATTTACATATCGGCCACTGTGAAGGAGAATCCGTATAGGTGTTCGAGTGTTCGAACCGTAATTCGCAAGAAATGGTATGTAAACCCCGTATTTACATATCTGGCACTGTGCAGGAGAATCCGTATAGGTGTTCGAGTGTTCGAACCGTATTGCGCAAGAAATGGTTTGTAAACCCCGTATTTACATATCTGCCACTGTGCAGGAGAATCCGTATAGGTGTTCGAGTGTTTCAACCGTATTGCGCAAGAATTGGTATGTAAACCCTGTATTTACATATCTGCCACTGTGCAGGAGAATCCGTATAGGTGTTCGAGTGTTCGAACCGTAATGCGCAAGAAATGGTACGGAAACCCCGTATTTACATATCTGCCACTGTGTTGGAGAATCCGTATAGGTGTTCGAGTGTTCGAACCGTAATTCGCCCGAAATGGTATGTAAAACCCGTATTTACATATCTGCCACTGTGCCGGAGAATCCGTATAGGTGTTCGAGTGTTCAAACCCTAATGCATGAGAAATGGTAAGTAAACGCCTTATTTACATATCTGCCACTGTGCAGGAGAATCCGTATAGGTGTTCGAGTGTTCGAACCGTAATGCGCAAGATATGGTACGGAAACCCCGTATTTACATATCTGCCACTGTGAAGGAGAATCCGTATAGGTGTTCGAGTGTTCGAACCGTAATGCGCAAGAAATGGTATGTAAATCCCGTATTTACATATCTGCCACTGTGCAGGAGAATCCGTATAGGTGTTCGAGTGTTCGAACCGTAATGCGCAAGAAATGGTATGTAAACCCCGTATTTACATATCTGCCACTGTGCAGGAGAATCCGTATAGGTGTTCGAGTGCTCGAACCGTAATGCGCAAGAAATGGTATGTAAACCCCGTATTTACGTATCTGCCACTGTGTAGGAGAATCCGTATAGGTGTTCGAGTGTTCGAATCGTATTGCGCAAGAATTGGTATGTAAACCCCGTATTTACATATCTGCCACTGTGCTGGAGAATCCGTATAGGTGTTCGAATGTTCGAACCGTATTGCGCAAGAAATGGTATGTAAACCCCGTATTTACATATCTTCCACTGTGCAGGAGAATCCGTATAGGTGTTCGAGTGTTCGAACCGTAATTCGCCCGAAATGGTATGTAAAACCCGTATTTACATATCTGCCACTGTGCAGGAGAATCCGTATAGGTGTTCGAGTGTTCGAACCCTAATGCATGAGAAATGGTAAGTAAACGCCGTATTTACATATCTGCCACTGTGCAGGAGAATCCGTATAGGTTTTCGAGTGTTCGAACCGTAATGCGCAAGATATGGTACGGAAACCCCGTATTTACATATCTGCCACTGTGCAGGAGAATCCGTATAGGTGTTCGAGTGTTCGAACCGTAATGCGCAAGAAATGGTATGTAAATTCCATATTTACATATCTGCCACTGTGCAGGAGAATCCGTATAGGTGTTCGAGTGTTCGAACCGTATTGCCCAAGAAATGGTTTGTAAACGCCGTATTTACATATCTGCCACTGTGTAGGAGAATCCGTATAGGTGTTCGAGTGTTCGAACCGTAATGCGCAAGAAATAGTATGTAAACACCGTATTTACATATCTGCCACTGTGCAGGAGAATACGTATAGTTGTTCGAGTGTTCGAACCGTATTGCGCAAGAATTGGTATGTAAACCCCGTATTTACATATCAGCCACAGTGCAGGAGAATCCGTATAGGTGTTCGAGTGTTCGAACCGTATTGCACAAGAAATGGTATGTAAACCCCGTATTTACATATCTACCACTGTGCTGGAGAATCCGTATAGGTGTTCGAGTGTTCGAACCGTAATGCGCAAGAAATGGTACGGAAAGCCCGTATTTAAATATCTGCCACTGTGCAGGAGAATCCGTATAGGCGTTCGAGCGTTCGAACCGTATTGCGCAAGAAATGGTTTGTAAACCCCGTATTTACATATCTGCGACTGTGCAGGAGAATCCGTATAGGTGTTCGAGTGTTCGAACCGCAATGCGCAAGAAATGGTACGGAAACCCCGTATTTACATATCTGCCACTGTGCAGGAGAATCCGTATAGGTGTTCGAGTTTTTGAACCGTAATGCGAAAGAAATGGTATGTAAACCCCGTATTTACATATCTGCCACTGTGCAGGAGAATCCGTATAGGTGTTCGCGTGTTCGAACCGTATTGCGCAAGAAATGGTATGTAAACCCCGTATTTACATATCTGCCACTGTGCAGTAGAATCCGTATAGGTGTTCGAGTGTTCGAACCGTAATGCGCAAGAAATGGTATGTAAACCCCGTATTTACATATCTGCCACCGTGCAGGAGAATCCGTATAGGTGTTCGAGTGTTCGAACCGTATTGCCCAAGAAATGGTTTGTAAACGCCGTATTTACATATCTGCCACTGTGCAGGAGAATCCGTATAGGTGTTCGAGTGTTCGAACCGTAATGCGCAAGAAATGGTATGTAAATTCCATATTTACATATCTGCCACTGTGCAGGAGAATCCGTATAGGTGATCGAGTGTTCGAACCGTATTGCCCAAGAAATGGTTTGTAAACGCCGTATTTACATATCTGCCACTGTGTAGGAGAATCCGTATAGGTGTTCGAGTGTTCGAACCGTAATGCGCAAGAAATAGTATGTAAACACCGTATTTACATATCTGCCACTGTGCAGGAGAATACGTATAGTTGTTCGAGTGTTCGAACCGTATTGCGCAAGAATTGGTATGTAAACCCCGTATTTACATATCAGCCACAGTGCAGGAGAATCCGTATAGGTGTTCGAGTGTTCGAACCGTATTGCACAAGAAATGGTATGTAAACCCCGTATTTACATATCTACCACTGTGCTGGAGAATCTGTATAGGTGTTCGAGTGTTCGAACCGTAATGCGCAAGAAATGGTACGGAAAGCCCGTATTTAAATATCTGCCACTGTGCAGGAGAATCCGTATAGGCGTTCGAGCGTTCGAACCGTATTGCGCAAGAAATGGTTTGTAAACCCCGTATTTACATATCTGCGACTGTGCAGGAGAATCCGTATAGGTGTTCGAGTGTTCGAACCGCAATGCGCAAGAAATGGTACGGAAACCCCGTATTTACATATCTGCCACTGTGCAGGAGAATCCGTATAGGTGTTCGAGTTTTTGAACCGTAATGCGAAAGAAATGGTATGTAAACCCCGTATTTACATATCTGCCACTGTGCAGTAGAATCCGTATAGGTGTTCGCGTGTTCGAACCGTATTGCGCAAGAAATGGTATGTAAACCCCGTATTTACATATCTGCCACTGTGCAGTAGAATCCGTATAGGTGTTCGAGTGTTCGAACCGTAATGCGCAAGAAATGGTATGTAAACCCCGTATTTACATATCTGCCACCGTGCAGGAGAATCCGTATAGGTGTTCGAGTGTTCGAACCGTATTGCCCAAGAAATGGTTTGTAAACGCCGTATTTACATATCTGCCACTGTGCAGGAGAATCCGTATAGGTGTTCGAGTGTTCGAACTGTAATGCGCAAGAAATGGTATGTAAACCCCGTATTTACATATCTGCCACTGTGCAGGAGAATCCGTATAGGTGTTCGAGTGTTCGAACCGTATTGCGCAAGAAATGGTTTGTAAACCCCGTATTTACATATCTGCCACTATGCAGGAGAATCCGTATAGGTGTTCGAGTGTTCGAACCGTATTGCGCAAGAAATGGTATGTAAACCTCGTATTTACATATCTGCCACTGTGCAGGAGAATCCGTATAGGTGTTGAGTGTTCGAACCGTAATGCGCAAGAAATGGTATGTAAACCCCGTATTTACATATCTGATACTGTGCAGGAGAATCCGTATAGGTGTTCGAGTGTTCGAACCGTAATGCGCAAGAAATGGTACGGAAACCCCGTATTTACATATCTGCCACTGTGGAGGAGAATCCGTATAGGTGTTCTAGTGTTCGAACCGTAATGCGCAAGAAATGGTATGTAAACCCCGTATTTACATATCTGCCACTGTGCAGGAGAATCCGTATAGGTGTTCGAGTGTTCGAACCGTATTGCCCAAGAAATGGTTTGTAAACGCCGTATTTACATATCTGCCACTGTGCAGGAGAATCCGTATAGGTGTTCGAGTGTTCGAACCGTAATGCACAAGAAATGGTATGTAAACCCCGTATTTACATATCTGCCACTGTGCTGGAGAATCCGTATAGGTGTTCGAGTGTTCGAATCGTATTGCGCAAGAATTGGTATGTAAACCCCGTATTTACATATCTGCCACTGTGCAGGAGAATTCGTATAGGTGTTCGAGTGTTCGAACCGTAATTCGCCCGAAATGGTATGTAAAACCCGTATTTACATATCTGCCACGGTGCAGGAGAATCCGTATGGGTGTTCGAGTGTTCGAACCCTAATGCATGAGAAATGGTAAGTAAACGCCGTATTTACATATCTGCCACTGTGCAGGAAAATCCGTATAGGTGTTCGAGTGTTCGAACCGTATTGCGCAAGAAATGGTATGTAAACCCCGTATTTACATATCTGCCACTGTGCAGGAGAATCTGTATAGGTGTTGGGTGTTCGAACCGTATTGCGCAAGAAATGGTATGTAAACCCCGTATTTACATATCTACCACTGTGCAGGAGAATCCGTATAGGTGTTCGAGTGTTCGAACCGTAATTCGCCCGAAATGGTATGTAAAACCCGTATTTACATATCTGCAACTGTGCAGGAGAATCCGTATAGGTGTTCGAGTGTTCAAACCCTAATGCATGAGAAATGGTAAGTAAACGCCTTATTTACATATCTGCCACTGTGCAGGAGAATCCGTATAGGTGTTCGAGTGTTCGAACCGTAATGCGCAAGATATGGTACGGAAACCCCGTATTTACATATCTGCCACTGTGAAGGAGAATCCGTATAGGTGTTCGAGTGTTCGAACCGTAATGCGCAAGAAATGGTATGTAAACCCCGTATTTACATATCTGCCACTGTGCAGGAGAATCCGTATAGGTGTTCGAGTGTTCGAACCGTAATGCGCAAGAAATGGTATGCATACCCCGTATTTACATATCTGCCACTGTGCAGGAGAATCCGTATAGGTGTTCGAGTGTTCGAACCGTAATGCGCAAGAAATGGTATGTAAACCCCGTATTTACATATCTGCTACTGTGCAGGGGAATCCGTATAGGTGTTCGAGTGTTCGAACCGTATTGCCCAAGAAATGGTTTGTAAACGTCGTATTTACATATCTGCCACTGTGCAGGAGAATCCATATAGGTGTTCGAGTGTTCGAACCGTAATGCGCAAGAAATGGTATGCAAACCCCGTATTTACATATCTTCCACTGTGCAGGAGAATCCGTATAGGTGTTCGAGTGTTCGAACCGTAATTCGCAAGAAATGGTATGTAAACCACGTATTTACATATCTACCACTGTGCAGGAGAATCCGTATAGGTGTTCGAGTGTTCGAACCGTAATGCGCAAGATATGGTACGGAAACCCCGTATTTACATATCGGCCACTGTGAAGGAGAATCCGTATAGGTGTTCGAGTGTTCGAACCGTAATGCGCAAGAAATGGTATGTAAACCCCGTATTTACATATCTGGCACTGTGCAGGAGAATCCGTATAGGTGTTCGAGTGTTCGAACCGTATTGCGCAAGAAATGGTTTGTAAACCCCGTATTTACATATCTGCCACTGTGCAGGAGAATCCGTATAGGTGTTCGAGTGTTTGAACCGTATTGCGCAAGAATTGGTATGTAAACCCTGTATTTACATATCTGCCACTGTGCAGGAGAATCCGTATAGGTGTTCGAGTGTTCGAACCGTAATGCGCAAGAAATGGTACGGAAACCCCGTATTTACATATCTGCCACTGTGTTGGAGAATCCGTATAGGTGTTCGAGTGTTCGAACCGTAATTCGCCCGAAATGGTATGTAAAACCCGTATTTACATATCTGCCACTGTGCCGGAGAATCCGTATAGGTGTTCGAGTGTTCAAACCCTAATGCATGAGAAATGGTAAGTAAACGCCTTATTTACATATCTGCCACTGTGCAGGAGAATCCGTATAGGTGTTCGAGTGTTCGAACCGTAATGCGCAAGATATGGTACGGAAACCCCGTATTTACATATCTGCCACTGTGAAGGAGAATCCGTATAGGTGTTCGAGTGTTCGAACCGTAATGCGTAAGAAATGGTATGTAAATCCCGTATTTACATATCTGCCACTGTGCAGGAGAATCCGTATAGGTGTTCGAGTGTTCGAACCGTAATGCGCAAGAAATGGTATGTAAACCCCGTATTTACATATCTGCCACTGTGCAGGAGAATCCGTATAGGTGTTCGAGTGCTCGAACCGTAATGCGCAAGAAATGGTATGTAAACCCCGTATTTACGTATCTGCCACTGTGTAGGAGAATCCGTATAGGTGTTCGAGTGTTCGAATCGTATTGCGCAAGAATTGGTATGTAAACCCCGTATTTACATATCTGCCACTGTGCTGGAGAATCCGTATAGGTGTTCGAATGTTCGAACCGTATTGCGCAAGAAATGGTATGTAAACCCCGTATTTACATATCTTCCACTGTGCAGGAGAATCCGTATAGGTGTTCGAGTGTTCGAACCGTAATTCGCCCGAAATGGTATGTAAAACCCGTATTTACATATCTGCCACTGTGCAGGAGAATCCGTATAGGTGTTCGAGTGTTCGAACCCTAATGCATGAGAAATGGTAAGTAAACGCCGTATTTACATATCTGCCACTGTGCAGGAGAATCCGTATAGGTTTTCGAGTGTTCGAACCGTAATGCGCAAGATATGGTACGGAAACCCCGTATTTACATATCTGCCACTGTGCAGGAGAATCCGTATAGGTGTTCGAGTGTTCGAACCGTAATGCGCAAGAAATGGTATGTAAATTCCATATTTACATATCTGCCACTGTGCAGGAGAATCCGTATAGGTGTTCGAGTGTTCGAACCGTATTGCCCAAGAAATGGTTTGTAAACGCCGTATTTACATATCTGCCACTGTGTAGGAGAATCCGTATAGGTGTTCGAGTGTTCGAACCGTAATGCGCAAGAAATAGTATGTAAACACCGTATTTACATATCTGCCACTGTGCAGGAGAATACGTATAGTTGTTCGAGTGTTCGAACCGTATTGCGCAAGAATTGGTATGTAAACCCCGTATTTACATATCAGCCACAGTGCAGGAGAATCCGTATAGGTGTTCGAGTGTTCGAACCGTATTGCACAAGAAATGGTATGTAAACCCCGTATTTACATATCTACCACTGTGCTGGAGAATCCGTATAGGTGTTCGAGTGTTCGAACCGTAATTCGCCCGAAATGGTATGTAAAACCCGTATTTACATATCTGCCACTGTGCAGGAAAATCCGTATAGGTGTTCGAGTGGTCGAACCCTAATGCGTGAGAAATGGTAAGTAAACGCCGTATTTTCATATCTGCCACTGTGTAGGAGAATCCGTATAGGTGTTCGAGTGTTCGAACCGTATTGCGCAACAAATGGTATGTAAACCCCGTATTTACGTATCTGCCACTGTGCAGGAGAATCCGTATAGGTGTTCGAGTGTTCGAACCGTAATGCGCAAGAAATGGTACGGAAACCCCGTATTTAAATATCTGCCACTGTGCAGGAGAATCCGTATAGGCGTTCGAGCGTTCGAACCGTATTGCGCAAGAAATGGTTTGTAAACCCCGTATTTACATATCTGCGACTGTGCAGGAGAATCCGTATAGGTGTTCGAGTGTTCGAACCGCAATGCGCAAGAAATGGTACGGAAACCCCGTATTTACATATCTGCCACTGTGCAGGAGAATCCGTATAGGTGTTCGAGTTTTTGAACCGTAATGCGAAAGAAATGGTATGTAAACCCCGTATTTACATATCTGCCACTGTGCAGGAGAATCCGTATAGGTGTTCGAGTGTTCGAACCGTATTGCGCAAGAAATGGTATGTAAACCCCGTATTTACATATCTGCCACTGTGCAGTAGAATCCGTATAGGTGTTCGAGTGTTCGAACCGTAATGCGCAAGAAATGGTATGTAAACCCCGTATTTACATATCTGCCACCGTGCAGGAGAATCCGTATAGGTGTTCGAGTGTTCGAACCGTATTGCCCAAGAAATGGTTTGTAAACGCCGTATTTACATATCTGCCACTGTGCAGGAGAATCCGTATAGGTGTTCGAGTGTTCGAACTGTAATGCGCAAGAAATGGTATGTAAACCCCGTATTTACATATCTGCCACTGTGCAGGAGAATCCGTATAGGTGTTCGAGTGTTCGAACCGTATTGCGCAAGAAATGGTTTGTAAACCCCGTATTTACATATCTGCCACTATGCAGGAGAATCCGTATAGGTGTTCGAGTGTTCGAACCGTATTGCGCAAGAAATGGTATGTAAACCTCGTATTTACATATCTGCCACTGTGCAGGAGAATCCGTATAGGTGTTGAGTGTTCGAACCGTAATGCGCAAGAAATGGTATGTAAACCCCGTATTTACATATCTGATACTGTGCAGGAGAATCCGTATAGGTGTTCGAGTGTTCGAACCGTAATGCGCAAGAAATGGTACGGAAACCCCGTATTTACATATCTGCCACTGTGGAGGAGAATCCGTATAGGTGTTCTAGTGTTCGAACCGTAATGCGCAAGAAATGGTATGTAAACCCCGTATTTACATATCTGCCACTGTGCAGGAGAATCCGTATAGGTGTTCGAGTGTTCGAACCGTATTGCCCAAGAAATGGTTTGTAAACGCCGTATTTACATATCTGCCACTGTGCAGGAGAATCCGTATAGGTGTTCGAGTGTTCGAACCGTAATGCACAAGAAATGGTATGTAAACCCCGTATTTACATATCTGCCACTGTGCTGGAGAATCCGTATAGGTGTTCGAGTGTTCGAATCGTATTGCGCAAGAATTGGTATGTAAACCCCGTATTTACATATCTGCCACTGTGCAGGAGAATCCGTATAGGTGTTCGAGTGTTCGAACCGTAATTCGCCCGAAATGGTATGTAAAACCCGTATTTACATATCTGCCACGGTGCAGGAGAATCCGTATGGGTGTTCGAGTGTTCGAACCCTAATGCATGAGAAATGGTAAGTAAACGCCGTATTTACATATCTGCCACTGTGCAGGAAAATCCGTATAGGTGTTCGAGTGTTCGAACCGTATTGCGCAAGAAATGGTATGTAAACCCCGTATTTACATATCTGCCACTGTGCAGGAGAATCTGTATAGGTGTTGGGTGTTCGAACCGTATTGCGCAAGAAATGGTTTGTAAACCCCGTATTTACATATCTACCACTGTGCAGGAGAATCCGTATAGGTGTTCGAGTGTTCGAACCGTAATTCGCCCGAAATGGTATGTAAAACCCGTATTTACATATCTGCCACTGTGCAGGAGAATCCGTATAGGTGTTCGAGTGCTCAAACCCTAATGCATGAGAAATGGTAAGTAAACGCCTTATTTACATATCTGCCACTGTGCAGGAGAATCCGTATTGGTGTTCGAGTGTTCGAACCGTAATGCGCAAGATATGGTACGGAAACCCCGTATTTACATATCTGCCACTGTGAAGGAGAATCCGTATAGGTGTTCGAGTGTTCGAACCGTAATGCGCAAGAAATGGTATGTAAACCCCGTATTTACATATCTGCCACTGTGCAGGAGAATCCGTATAGGTGTTCGAGTGTTCGAACCGTAATGCGCAAGAAATGGTATGCATACCCCGTATTTACATATCTGCCACTGTGCAGGAGAATCCGTATAGGTGTTCGAGTGTTCGAACCGTAATGCGCAAGAAATGGTATGTGAACCCCGTATTTACATATCTGCTACTGTGCAGGGGAATCCGTATAGGTGTTCGAGTGTTCGAACCATATTGCCCAAGAAATGGTTTGTAAACGTCGTATTTACATATCTGCCACTGTGCAGGAGAATCCATATAGGTGTTCGAGTGTTCGAACCGTAATGCGCAAGAAATGGTATGCAAACCCCGTATTTACATATCTTCCACTGTGCAGGAGAATCCGTATAGGTGTTCGAGTGTTCGAACCGTAATTCGCAAGAAATGGTATGTAAACCACGTATTTACATATCTACCACTGTGCAGGAGAATCCGTATAGGTGTTCGAGTGTTCGAACCGTAATTCGCCCGAAATGGTATGTAATACCCGTATTTACATATCTGCCACTGTGCAGGAGAATCCGTATAGGTGTTCGAGTGTTCGAACCCTAATGCATGAGAAATGGTAAGTAAACGCCGTATTTACACATCTGCCACTGTGCAGGAGAATCCGTATAGGTGTTCGAGTGTTCGAACCGTAATGCGCAAGAAATTGTATGTAGACCCCGTATTTACATATCTGCCACTGTGCAGGAGAATCCGTATAGGTGTTCGAACCGTATTGCGCAAGAAATGGTAGGTAAACCCCGTATTTACATATCTGCCACTGTGCAGGAGAATCCGTATAGGTGTTCGAGTGTTCGAACCGTAATGCGCAAGAAATGGTATGTCAACCCCGTATTTACATATCTACCACTGTGCAGGAGAATCCGTATCGGTGTTCGAGTGTTCGAACCGTATTGCGCAAGAATTGGTATGTAAACCCCGTATTTACATATCTGCTACTGTGCAAGAGAATCCGTATAGGTGTTCTAGTGTTCGAACCGTATTGCGCAAGAAATGGTATGTAAACCCCGTATTTACATATCTACCACTGTGCAGGAGAATCCGTATAGGTGTTCGAGTGTTCGAACCGTAATTCGCCCGAAATGGTATGTAAAACCCGTATTTACATATCTGCCACTGTGCAGGAGAATCCGTATAGGTGTTCTAGTGTTCGAACCGTAATGCGCAAGAAATGGTACGGAAACCCCGTATTTACATATCTGCCACTGTGTAGGAGAATCCGTATAGGTGTTCGAGTGTTCGAACCGTAATGCGCAAGAAATGGTATGTAATCCCCGTATTTACATATCTGCCACTGTGCAGGAGAATCCGTATAGGTCTTCGAGTGTTCGAACCGTATTGCCCAAGAAATGGTTTGTAAACGCCGTATTTACATATCTGCCACTGTGCAGGAGAATCCGTATAGGTGTTCGAGTGTTCGAACCGTAATGCACAAGAAATGGTATGTAAACCCCGTATTTACATATCTGCCACTGTGCTGGAGAATCCGTATAGGTGTTCGAGTGTTCGAATCGTATTGCGCAAGAATTGGTATGTAAACCCCGTATTTACATATCTGCCACTGTGCAGGAGAATCCGTATAGGTGTTCGAGTGTTCGAACCGTAATTCGCCCGAAATGGTATGTAAAACCCGTATTTACATATCTGCCACGGTGCAGGAGAATCCGTATGGGTGTTCGAGTGTTCGAACCCTAATGCATGAGAAATGGTAAGTAAACGCCGTATTTACATATCTGCCACTGTGCAGGAAAATCCGTATAGGTGTTCGAGTGTTCGAACAGTATTGCGCAAGAAATGGTATGTAAACCCCGTATTTACATATCTGCCACTGTGCAGGAGAATCTGTATAGGTGTCGGGTGTTCGAACCGTATTGCGCAAGAAATGGTATGTAAACCCCGTATTTACATATCTACCACTGTGCAGGAGAATCCGTATAGGTGTTCGAGTGTTCGAACCGTAATTCGCCCGAAATGGTATGTAAAACCCGTATTTACATATCTGCCACTGTGCAGGAGAATCCGTATAGGTGTTCGAGTGTTCAAACCCTAATGCATGAGAAATGGTAAGTAAACGCCTTATTTACATATCTGCCACTGTGCAGGAGAATCCGTATAGGTGTTCGAGTGTTCGAACCGTAATGCGCAAGATATGGTACGGAAACCCCGTATTTACATATCTGCCACTGTGAAGGAGAATCCTATAGGTGTTCGAGTGTTCGAACCGTAATGCGCAAGAAATGGTATGTAAACCCCGTATTTACATATCTGCCACTGTGCAGGAGAATCCGTATAGGTGTTCGAGTGTTCGAACCGTAATGCGCAAGAAATGGTATGCATACCCCGTATTTACATATCTGCCACTGTGCAGGAGAATCCGTGTAGGTGTTCGAGTGTTCGAACCGTAATGCGCAAGAAATGGTATGTAAACCCCGTATTTACATATCTGCTACTGTGCAGGGGAATCCGTATAGGTGTTCGAGTGTTCGAACCGTATTGCCCAAGAAATGGTTTGTAAACGCCGTATTTACATATCTGCCACTGTGCAGGAGAATCCATATAGGTGTTCGAGTGTTCGAACCGTAATGCGCAAGAAATGGTATGCAAACCCCGTATTTACATATCTTCCACTGTGCAGGAGAATCCGTATAGGTGTTCGAGTGTTCGAACCGTAATTCGCAAGAAATGGTATGTAAACCACGTATTTACAAATCTACCACTGTGCAGGAGAATCCGTATAGGTGTTCGAGTGTTCGAACCGTAATTCGCCCGAAATGGTATGTAATACCCGTATTTACATATCTGCCACTGTGCAGGAGAATCCGTATAGGTGTTCGAGTGTTCGAACCCTAATGCATGAGAAATGGTAAGTAAACGCCGTATTTACACATCTGCCACTGTGCAGGAGAATCCGTATAGGTGTTCGAGTGTTCGAACCGTAATGCGCAAGAAATTGTATGTAAACCCCGTATTTACATATCTGCCACTGTGCAGGAGAATCCGTATAGGTGTTCGAACCGTATTGCGCAAGAAATGGTAGGTAAACCCCGTATTTACATATCTGCCACTGTGCAGGAGAATCCGTATAGGTGTTCGAGTGTTCGAACCGTAATGCGCAAGAAATGGTATATAAACCCCGTATTTACATATCTGCCACTGTGCAGGAGAATCCGTATCGGTGTTCGAGTGTTCGAACCGTATTGCGCAAGAATTGGTATGTAAACCCCGTATTTACATATCTGCTACTGTGCAAGAGAATCCGTATAGGTGTTCTAGTGTTCGAACCGTATTGCGCAAGAAATGGTATGTAAACCCCGTATTTACATATCTACCACTGTGCAGGAGAATCCGTATAGGTGTTCGAGTGTTCGAACCGTAATTCGCCCGAAATGGTATGTAAAACCCGTATTTACATATCTGCCACTGTGCAGGAGAATCCGTATAGGTGTTCGAGTGCTCAAACCCTAATGCATGAGAAATGGTAAGTAAACGCCTTATTTACATATCTGCCACTGTGCAGGAGAATCCGTATTGGTGTTCGAGTGTTCGAACCGTAATGCGCAAGATATGGTACGGAAACCCCGTATTTACATATCTGCCACTGTGAAGGAGAATCCGTATAGGTGTTCGAGTGTTCGAACCGTAATGCGCAAGAAATGGTATGTAAACCCCGTATTTACATATCTGCCACTGTGCAGGAGAATCCGTATAGGTGTTCGAGTGTTCGAACCGTAATGCGCAAGAAATGGTATGCATACCCCGTATTTACATATCTGCCACTGTGCAGGAGAATCCGTATAGGTGTTCGAGTGTTCGAACCGTAATGCGCAAGAAATGGTATGTGAACCCCGTATTTACATATCTGCTACTGTGCAGGGGAATCCGTATAGGTGTTCGAGTGTTCGAACCATATTGCCCAAGAAATGGTTTGTAAACGTCGTATTTACATATCTGCCACTGTGCAGGAGAATCCATATAGGTGTTCGAGTGTTCGAACCGTAATGCGCAAGAAATGGTATGCAAACCCCGTATTTACATATCTTCCACTGTGCAGGAGAATCCGTATAGGTGTTCGAGTGTTCGAACCGTAATTCGCAAGAAATGGTATGTAAACCACGTATTTACATATCTACCACTGTGCAGGAGAATCCGTATAGGTGTTCGAGTGTTCGAACCGTAATTCGCCCGAAATGGTATGTAATACCCGTATTTACATATCTGCCACTGTGCAGGAGAATCCGTATAGGTGTTCGAGTGTTCGAACCCTAATGCATGAGAAATGGTAAGTAAACGCCGTATTTACACATCTGCCACTGTGCAGGAGAATCCGTATAGGTGTTCGAGTGTTCGAACCGTAATGCGCAAGAAATTGTATGTAGACCCCGTATTTACATATCTGCCACTGTGCAGGAGAATCCGTATAGGTGTTCGAACCGTATTGCGCAAGAAATGGTAGGTAAACCCCGTATTTACATATCTGCCACTGTGCAGGAGAATCCGTATAGGTGTTCGAGTGTTCGAACCGTAATGCGCAAGAAATGGTATGTAAACCCCGTATTTACATATCTACCACTGTGCAGGAGAATCCGTATCGGTGTTCGAGTGTTCGAACCGTATTGCGCAAGAATTGGTATGTAAACCCCGTATTTACATATCTGCTACTGTGCAAGAGAATCCGTATAGGTGTTCTAGTGTTCGAACCGTATTGCGCAAGAAATGGTATGTAAACCCCGTATTTACATATCTACCACTGTGCAGGAGAATCCGTATAGGTGTTCGAGTGTTCGAACCGTAATTCGCCCGAAATGGTATGTAAAACCCGTATTTACATATCTGCCACTGTGCAGGAGAATCCGTATAGGTGTTCTAGTGTTCGAACCGTAATGCGCAAGAAATGGTACGGAAACCCCGTATTTACATATCTGCCACTGTGTAGGAGAATCCGTATAGGTGTTCGAGTGTTCGAACCGTAATGCGCAAGAAATGGTATGTAATCCCCGTATTTACATATCTGCCACTGTGCAGGAGAATCCGTATAGGTCTTCGAGTGTTCGAACCGTATTGCCCAAGAAATGGTTTGTAAACGCCGTATTTACATATCTGCCACTGTGCAGGAGAATCCGTATAGGTGTTCGAGTGTTCGAACCGTAATGCACAAGAAATGGTATGTAAACCCCGTATTTACATATCTGCCACTGTGCTGGAGAATCCGTATAGGTGTTCGAGTGTTCGAATCGTATTGCGCAAGAATTGGTATGTAAACCCCGTATTTACATATCTGCCACTGTGCAGGAGAATCCGTATAGGTGTTCGAGTGTTCGAACCGTAATTCGCCCGAAATGGTATGTAAAACCCGTATTTACATATCTGCCACGGTGCAGGAGAATCCGTATGGGTGTTCGAGTGTTCGAACCCTAATGCATGAGAAATGGTAAGTAAACGCCGTATTTACATATCTGCCACTGTGCAGGAAAATCCGTATAGGTGTTCGAGTGTTCGAACAGTATTGCGCAAGAAATGGTATGTAAACCCCGTATTTACATATCTGCCACTGTGCAGGAGAATCTGTATAGGTGTCGGGTGTTCGAACCGTATTGCGCAAGAAATGGTATGTAAACCCCGTATTTACATATCTACCACTGTGCAGGAGAATCCGTATAGGTGTTCGAGTGTTCGAACCGTAATTCGCCCGAAATGGTATGTAAAACCCGTATTTACATATCTGCCACTGTGCAGGAGAATCCGTATAGGTGTTCGAGTGTTCAAACCCTAATGCATGAGAAATGGTAAGTAAACGCCTTATTTACATATCTGCCACTGTGCAGGAGAATCCGTATAGGTGTTCGAGTGTTCGAACCGTAATGCGCAAGATATGGTACGGAAACCCCGTATTTACATATCTGCCACTGTGAAGGAGAATCCTATAGGTGTTCGAGTGTTCGAACCGTAATGCGCAAGAAATGGTATGTAAACCCCGTATTTACATATCTGCCACTGTGCAGGAGAATCCGTATAGGTGTTCGAGTGTTCGAACCGTAATGCGCAAGAAATGGTATGCATACCCCGTATTTACATATCTGCCACTGTGCAGGAGAATCCGTGTAGGTGTTCGAGTGTTCGAACCGTAATGCGCAAGAAATGGTATGTAAACCCCGTATTTACATATCTGCTACTGTGCAGGGGAATCCGTATAGGTGTTCGAGTGTTCGAACCGTATTGCCCAAGAAATGGTTTGTAAACGCCGTATTTACATATCTGCCACTGTGCAGGAGAATCCATATAGGTGTTCGAGTGTTCGAACCGTAATGCGCAAGAAATGGTATGCAAACCCCGTATTTACATATCTTCCACTGTGCAGGAGAATCCGTATAGGTGTTCGAGTGTTCGAACCGTAATTCGCAAGAAATGGTATGTAAACCACGTATTTACAAATCTACCACTGTGCAGGAGAATCCGTATAGGTGTTCGAGTGTTCGAACCGTAATTCGCCCGAAATGGTATGTAATACCCGTATTTACATATCTGCCACTGTGCAGGAGAATCCGTATAGGTGTTCGAGTGTTCGAACCCTAATGCATGAGAAATGGTAAGTAAACGCCGTATTTACACATCTGCCACTGTGCAGGAGAATCCGTATAGGTGTTCGAGTGTTCGAACCGTAATGCGCAAGAAATTGTATGTAAACCCCGTATTTACATATCTGCCACTGTGCAGGAGAATCCGTATAGGTGTTCGAACCGTATTGCGCAAGAAATGGTAGGTAAACCCCGTATTTACATATCTGCCACTGTGCAGGAGAATCCGTATAGGTGTTCGAGTGTTCGAACCGTAATGCGCAAGAAATGGTATATAAACCCCGTATTTACATATCTGCCACTGTGCAGGAGAATCCGTATCGGTGTTCGAGTGTTCGAACCGTATTGCGCAAGAATTGGTATGTAAACCCCGTATTTACATATCTGCTACTGTGCAAGAGAATCCGTATAGGTGTTCTAGTGTTCGAACCGTATTGCGCAAGAAATGGTATGTAAACCCCGTATTTACATATCTACCACTGTGCAGGAGAATCCGTATAGGTGTTCGAGTGTTCGAACCGTAATTCGCCCGAAATGGTATGTAAAACCCGTATTTACATATCTGCCACTATGCAGGAGAATCCGTATAGGTGTTCGAGTGTTCGAACCCTAATGCAAGAGAAATGGCAAGTAAACGCCGTATTTAGATATCTGCCACTGTGCAGGAGAATCCGTATAGGTGTTCGAGTGTTCGAACCGTATTGCGCAAGAAATGGTATGTAAACACCGTATTTACAGATCTGCCATTGTGCAGGAGAATCTGTATAGGTGTTCGAGTGTTCGAACCGTAATGCGCAAGAAATGGTATGTAAACCCTGTATTTACATTTCTGCCACTATGCAGGAGAATCCGTATAGGTGTTCGAGGGTTCGAACCGTATTGCGCAAGAAATGGTTTGTAAAACTCGTATTTACATATCTGCCACTGTGCAGGAGAATCCGTATAGGTGTTCGAGTGTTCGAACCGCAATGCGCAAGAATTGGTACGGAAACCACGTATTTACATGTCTGCCACTGTGCAGGAGAATCCGTATAGGTGTTCGAGTTTTCGAACCGTAATGCGCAAGAAATGGTATGTAAACCCCGTATTTACATATCTGCCACTGTGCAGGAGAATCCGTATTGGTGTTCGAGTGTTCGAACCGTATTGCGCAAGAAATGGTAGGTAAACCCCGTATTTACAAATCTGCCACTGTGCAGGAGAATCCGTATAGGTGTTCGAGTGTTCGAACCGTATTGCCAAAGAAATGGTTTGTAAACCCCGTATTTACATATCTGCCACTGTGCAGGAGAATCCGTATAGGTGTTCGAGTGTTCGAACCGTATTGCCCAAGAAATGGTTTGCAAACGCCGTATTTACATATCTGCCACTGTGCAGGAGAATCCGTACAGGTGTTCGAGTGTTCGAACCGTAATGCGCAAGAAATGGTATGTAAACCCCGTATTTACATATCTGCCACTGTGCAGGAGAATCCGTATAGGTGTTCGAGTGTTCGAACCGTAATGCGCAAGAAATGGTATGCAAACCCCGTATTTACATATCTGCCACTGTGCGGGAGAATCCGTATAGGTGTCCGAGTGTTCGAACCGAATTGCCCAAGAAATGGTTTGTAAACGCCGTATTTACATATGTGCCACTGTGCAGGAGAATCCGTACAAGTGTTCGAGTGTTCGAACCGTAATGCGCAAGAAATGGTATGTAAACCCCATATTTACATATCTGCCACTGTGCAGGAGAATCCGTGTAGGCGTCCGAGTGTTCGAACCGAATTACCCAAGAAATGGTTTGTAAACGCCGTATTTACATATCTGCCACTGTGTAGGAGAATCCGTATAGGTGTTCGAGTGTTCGAACCGTATTGCCCAAGAAATGGTTTGTAAACGCCGTATTTACATATGTGCCACTGTGCAGGAGAATCCGTACAAGTGTTCGAGTGTTCGAACCGTAATGCGCAAGAAATGGTATGTAAACCCCATATTTACATATCTGCCACTGTGCAGGAGAATCCGTGTAGGCGTCCGAGTGTTCGAACCGAATTACCCAAGAAATGGTTTGTAAACGCCGTATTTACATATCTGCCACTGTGCAGGAGAATCCGTATAGATGTTCGAGTGTTCGAACCGTATTGCCCAAGAAATGGTTTGTAAACGCCGTATTTACATATCTGCCACTGTGCAGGAGAATCCGTACAGGTGTTCGTGTGTTCGAACCGTAATGCGCAAGAAATGGTATGTAAACCCCGTATTTACATATCTGCCACTGTGCAGGAGAATCCGTATAGGTGTTCGAGTGTTCGAACCGTATTGCCCAAGAAATGGTTTGTAAACGCCGTATTTACATATCTGCCACTGTGCAGGAGAATCCGTATAGGTGTTTGAGTGTTCGAACCGTATTGCCCAAGAAATGGTTTGTAAACGCCGTATTTACATATCTGCCACTGTGCAGGAGAATCCGTATAGGTGTTCGAGTGTTCGAACCGTAATGCGCAAGAAATGGTATGTAAACCCTGTATTTACATATCAGCCACTGTGCAGGAGAATCCGTATAGGTGTTCGAGTGTTCGAACCGTATTGCCCAAGAAATGGTTTGTAAACGCCGTATTTACATATCTGCCACTGTGCAGGAGAATCCGTATAGGTGTTCGAGTGTTCGAACCGTAATGCGCAAGAAATGGTTTGTAAACCCTGTATTTACATATCTGCCACTGTGCAGGAGAATCCGTACAGGTGTTCGAGTGTTCGAACCGTATTGCGCAAAAATGGTATGTAAACCCCGTATTTACATATCTGCCACTGTGCAGAAGAATCCGTATAGGTGTTCGAGTGTTCGAACCGTAATGCGCAAGAAATGGTACGGAAACCCCGTATTTACATATCTGCCACTGTGCAGGAGAATCCGTATAGGTGTTCGAGTGTTCGAACCGTATTGCGCAAGAAATGGTATGTAAATCCCGTATTTACATGTCTGCCACTGTGCAGGAGAATCCGTATAGGTGTTCGAGTGTTCGAACCGTAATGCGCAAGAAATGGTATGTAAACCCCGTATTTACATATCTGCCACTGTGCAGGAGAATCCGTATAGGTGTTCGAGTGTTCGAACCGTATTGCCCAAGAAATGGTTTGTAAACGCCGTATTTACATATCTGCCACTGTGCAGGAGAATCCATATAGGTGTTCGAGTGTTCCAACCGTAATGCGCAAGAAATGGTATGCAAACCCCGTATTTACATATCTGCCACTGTGCAGGAGAATCCGTATAGGTGTCCGAGTTTTCGAACCGAATTGCCCAAGAAATGGTTTGTAAACGCCGTATTTACATATCTGCAACTGTGCAGGAGAATCCATACAGGTGTTCGAGTGTTCGAACCGTAATGCGCAAGAAATGGTATGTAAATCCCGTATTTACATATCTGCCACTGTGCAGGAGAATCCGTATAGGTGTTCGAGTGTTCGAACCGTATTGCCCAAGAAATGGTTTGTAAACGCCGTATTTACATATCTGCCACTGTGCAGGAGAATCCGTAGAGGTGTTCGAGTGTTCGAACCGTAATGCGCAAGAAATGGTATGTAAACCCCGTATTTACATATCTGCCACTGTGCAGGAGAATCCGTATAGGTGTTCGAGTGTTCGAACCGTATTGCGCAAAAATGGTTTGTAAACCCCGTATTTACATATCTGCCACTGTGCAGGAGAATCCGTATAGGTGTTCGAGTGTTCGAACCGTATTGCGCAAGAAATGGTATGTAAACCCCGTATTTACATATCTGCCACTGTGCAGGAGAATCCGTGTAGGTGTCCGAGTGTTCGAACCGAATTGCCCAAGAAATGGTTTGTAAACCCCGTATTTACATATCTGCCACTGTGCAGGAGAATCCGTATAGGTGTTCGAGTGTTCGAACCGTATTGCCCAAGAAATGGTTGGTAAACGCCGTATTTACATATCTGCCACTGTGCAGGAGAATCCGTACAGGTGTTCGAGTGTTCGAACCGTATTGCGCAAGAAATGGTATGTAAACCCCGTATTTACATATCTGCCACTGTGCAGGAGAATCCGTATAGGTGTTCGAGTGTTCGAACCGTATTGCCCAAGAAATGGTTTGTAAACGCCGTATTTACATATCTGCCACTGTGCAGGAGAATCCGTATAGGTGTTCGAGTGTTCGAACCGTAATGCGCAAGAAATGGTATGTAAACCCCGTATTTACATATCTGCCACTGTGCAGGAGAATCCGTATAGGTGTTCGAGTGTTCGAACCGTATTGCGCAAGAAATGGTATGTAAACCCCGTATTTACATATTTGCCACTGTGCAGAAGAATCCGTATAGGTGTTCGAGTGTTCGAACCGTAATGCGCAAGAAATGGTACGGAAACCCCGTATTTACATATCTGCCACTGTGCAGGAGAATCCGTATAGGTGTTCGAGTGTTCGAACCGTAATGCGCAAGAAATGGTATGTAAACCCCGTATTTACATATCTGCCACTGTGCAGGAGAATCCGTATAGGTGTTCGAGTGTTCGAACCGTAATGCGCAAGAAATGGTATGTAAACCCCGTATTCACATATCTGCCACTGTGCAGGAGAATCTGTATAGGTGTTCGAGTGTTCGAACCGTATTGCCCAAGAAATGGTTTGTAAACGCCGTATTTACATATCTGCCACTGTGCCGGAGAATCCGTATAGGTGTCCGAGTGTTCGAACCGAATTGACCAACAAATGGTTTGTAAACGCCGTGTTTAAAATATCTGCCACTGTGCAGGAGAATCCGTATAGGTGTTCGAGTGTTCGAACCGTATTGCCCAAGAAATGGTTTGTAAACGCCGTATTTACATATCTGCCACTGTGCAGGAGAATCCGTACAGGTGTTCGAGTGTTCGAACCGTAATGCGCAAGAAATGGTATGTAAACCCCGTATTTACATATCTGCCACTGTGCAGGAGAATCCGTATAGGTGTTCGAGTGTTCGAACCGTATTGCCCAAGAAATGGTTTGTAAACGCCGTATTTACATATCTGGCACTGTGCAGGAGAATCCGTATAGGTGTTCGAGTGTTCGAACCGTAATGCGCAAGAAATGGTATGTAAACCCCGTATTTACATATCTGCCACTGTGCAGGAGAATCCGTATAGGTGTTCGAGTGTTCGAACCGTATTGCGCAAGAAATGGTTTGTAAACCCCGTATTTACATATCTGCCACTGTGCAGGAGAATCCGTATAGGTGTTCGAGTGTTCGAACCGTATTGGGCAAGAAATGGTATGTAAACCCCGTATTTACATATCTGCCACTGTACAGGAGAATCCGTGTAGGTGTCCGAGTGTTCGAACCGAATTGCCCAAGAAATGGTTTGTAAACGCCGTATTTACATATCTGCCACTGTGCAGGAGAATCCGTATAGGTGTTCGAGTGTTCGAACCGTATTGCCCAAGAAATGGTTTGTAAACGCCGTATTTACATATCTGCTACTGTGCAGGAGAATCCGTACAGGTGTTCGAGTGTTCGAACCGTAATGCGCAAGAAATGGTATGTAAACCCCGTATTTACATATCTGCCACTGTGCAGGAGAAACCGTATAGGTGTTCGAGTGTTCGAACCGTATTGCCCAAGAAATGGTTTGTAAACGCCGTATTTACATATCTGGCACTGTGCAGGAGAATCCGTATAGGTGTTCGAGTGTTCGAACCGTAATGCGCAAGAAATGGTATGTAAACCCCGTATTTACATATCTGCCACTGTGCAGGAGAATCCGTATAGGTGTTCGAGTGTTCGAACCGTATTGCGCAAGAAATGGTTTGTAAACCCCGTATTTACATATCTGCCACTGTGCAGGAGAATCCGTATAGGTGTTCGAGTGTTCGAACCGTATTGCGCAAGAAATGGTTTGTAAACCCCGTATTTACATATCTGCCACTGTGCAGGAGAATCCGTATAGGTGTTCGAGTGTTCGAACCGTATTGGGCAAGAAATGGTATGTAAACCCCGTATTTACATATCTGCCACTGTACAGGAGAATCCGTGTAGGTGTCCGAGTGTTCGAACCGAATTGCCCAAGAAATGGTTTGTAAACGCCGTATTTACATATCTGCCACTGTGCAGGAGAATCCGTATAGGTGTTCGAGTGTTCGAACCGTATTGCCCAAGAAATGGTTTGTAAACGCCGTATTTACATATCTGCCACTGTGCAGGAGAATCCGTACAGGTGTTCGAGTGTTCGAACCGTAATGCGCAAGAAATGGTATGTAAACCCCGTATTTACATATCTGCCACTGTGCAGGAGAATCCGTATAGGTGTTCGAGTGTTCGAACCGTATTGCCCAAGAAATTGTTTGTAAACGCCGTATTTACATATCTGCCACTGTGTAGGGGAATCCGTATAGGTGTTCGAGTGTTCGAACCGTAATGCGCAAGAAATGGTATGTAAACCCCGTATTTACATATCTGCCACTGTGCAGGAGAATCCGTATAGGTGTTCGAGTGTTCGAACCGTATTGCGCAAGAAATGGTTTGTAAACCCCGTATTTACAAATCTGCCACTGTGCAGGAGAATCCGTATAGGTGTTCGAGTGTTCGAACCGTATTGCGCAAGAAATGGTATGTAAACCCCGTATTTACATATCTGCCACTGTGCAGGAGAATCCGTGTAGGTGTCCGAGTGCTCGAACCGAATTGCCCAAGAAATGGTTTGTAAACGCCGTATTTACATATCTGCCACTGTGCAGGAGAATACGTATAGGTGTTCGAGTGTTCGAACCGTATTGCCCAAGAAATGGTTTGTAAGCGCCGTATTTACATATCTGCCACTGTGCAGGAGAATCCGTATAGGTGTTCGAGTGTTCGAACCGTATTGCGCAAGAAATGATTTGTAAACCCCGTATTTACATATCTGCCACTGTGCAGGAGAATCTGTATAGGTGTTCGAGTGTTCGAACCGTATTGGGCAAGAAATGGTATGTAAACCCCGTATTTACATATCTGCCACTGTGTAGGAGAATCCGTGTAGGTGTCCGAGTGTTCGAACCGAATTGCCCAAGAAATTGTTTGTAAACGCCGTATTTACATATCTGCCACTGTGCCGGAGAATCCGTATAGGTGTTCGAGTGTTCGAACCGTAATGCGCAAGAAATGGTATGCAAACCCCGTATTTACATATCTGCCATTGTGCTGCAGAATCCGTATAGGTGTCCGAGTGTTCGAACCGAATTGACCAACAAATGGTTTGTAAACGCCGTGTTTAAAATATCTGCCACTGTGCAGGAGAATCCGTATAGGTGTTCGAGTGTTCGAACCGTATTGCCCAAGAAATGGTTTGTAAACGCCGTATTTACATATCTGCCACTGTGCAGGAGAATCCGTACAGGTGTTCGAGTGTTCGAACCGTAATGCGCAAGAAATGGTATGTAAACCCCGTATTTACATATCTGCCACTGTGCAGGAGAATCCGTATAGGTGTTCGAGTGTTCGAACCGTATTGCCCAAGAAATGGTTTGTAAACGCCGTATTTACATATCTGGCACTGTGCAGGAGAATCCGTATAGGTGTTCGAGTGTTCGAACCGTAATGCGCAAGAAATGGTATGTAAACCCCGTATTTACATATCTGCCACTGTGCAGGAGAATCCGTATAGGTGTTCGAGTGTTCGAACCGTATTGCGCAAGAAATGGTTTGTAAACCCCGTATTTACATATCTGCCACTGTGCAGGAGAATCCGTATAGGTGTTCGAGTGTTCGAACCGTATTGGGCAAGAAATGGTATGTAAACCCCGTATTTACATATCTGCCACTGTACAGGAGAATCCGTGTAGGTGTCCGAGTGTTCGAACCGAATTGCCCAAGAAATGGTTTGTAAACGCCGTATTTACATATCTGCCACTGTGCAGGAGAATCCGTATAGGTGTTCGAGTGTTCGAACCGTATTGCCCAAGAAATGGTTTGTAAACGCCGTATTTACATATCTGCTACTGTGCAGGAGAATCCGTACAGGTGTTCGAGTGTTCGAACCGTAATGTGCAAGAAATGGTATGTAAACCCCGTATTTACATATCTGCCACTGTGCAGGAGAAACCGTATAGGTGTTCGAGTGTTCGAACCGTATTGCCCAAGAAATGGTTTGTAAACGCCGTATTTACATATCTGGCACTGTGCAGGAGAATCCGTATAGGTGTTCGAGTGTTCGAACCGTAATGCGCAAGAAATGGTATGTAAACCCCGTATTTACATATCTGCCACTGTGCAGGAGAATCCGTATAGGTGTTCGAGTGTTCGAACCGTATTGCGCAAGAAATGGTTTGTAAACCCCGTATTTACATATCTGCCACTGTGCAGGAGAATCCGTATAGGTGTTCGAGTGCTCGAACCGTATTGGGCAAGAAATGGTATGTAAACCCCGTATTTAAATATCTGCCACTGTGCAGGAGAATCCGTGTAGGTGTCCGAGTGTTCGAACCGAATTGCCCAAGAAATGGTTTGTAAACGCCGTATTTACATATCTGCCACTGTGCAGGAGAATCCGTATAGGTGTTCGAGTGTTCGAACCGTATTGCCCAAGAAATGGTTTGTAAACGCCGTATTTACATATCTGCCACTGTGCAGGAGAATCCGTACAGGTGTTCGAGTGTTCGAACCGTAATGCGCAAGAAATGGTATGTAAACCCCGTATTTACATATCGGCCACTGTGCAGGAGAATCCGTATAGGTGTTCGAGTGTTCGAACTGTATTGCCCAAGATATGGTTTGTAAACGCCGTATTTACATATCTGCCACTGTGCAGGAGAATCTGTATAGGTGTTCGAGTGTTCGAACCGTAATGCGCAAGAAATGGTATGTAAACCCCGTATTTACATATCTGCCACTGTGCAGGAGAATCCGTATAGGTGTTCGAGTGTTCGAACCGTATTGCGCAAGAAATGGTTTGTAAACCCCGTATTTACATATCTGCCACTGTGCAGGAGAATCCGTATAGGTGTTCGAGTGTTCGAACCGTATTGCGCAAGAAATGGTTTGTAAACCCCGTATTTACATATCTGCCACTGTGCAGGAGAATCCGTATAGGTGTTCGAGTGTTCGAACCGTATTGGGCAAGAAATGGTATGTAAACCCCGTATTTACATATCTGCCACTGTACAGGAGAATCCGTGTAGGTGTCCGAGTGTTCGAACCGAATTGCCCAAGAAATGGTTTGTAAACGCCGTATTTACATATCTGCCACTGTGCAGGAGAATCCGTATAGGTGTTCGAGTGTTCGAACCGTATTGCCCAAGAAATGGTTTGTAAACGCCGTATTTACATATCTGCCACTGTGCAGGAGAATCCGTACAGGTGTTCGAGTGTTCGAACCGTAATGCGCAAGAAATGGTATGTAAACCCCGTATTTACATATCTGCCACTGTGCAGGAGAATCCGTATAGGTGTTCGAGTGTTCGAACCGTATTGCCCAAGAAATTGTTTGTAAACGCCGTATTTACATATCTGCCACTGTGTAGGGGAATCCGTATAGGTGTTCGAGTGTTCGAACCGTAATGCGCAAGAAATGGTATGTAAACCCCGTATTTACATATCTGCCACTGTGCAGGAGAATCCGTATAGGTGTTCGAGTGTTCGAACCGTATTGCGCAAGAAATGGTTTGTAAACCCCGTATTTACAAATCTGCCACTGTGCAGGAGAATCCGTATAGGTGTTCGAGTGTTCGAACCGTATTGCGCAAGAAATGGTATGTAAACCCCGTATTTACATATCTGCCACTGTGCAGGAGAATCCGTGTAGGTGTCCGAGTGCTCGAACCGAATTGCCCAAGAAATGGTTTGTAAACGCCGTATTTACATATCTGCCACTGTGCAGGAGAATACGTATAGGTGTTCGAGTGTTCGAACCGTATTGCCCAAGAAATGGTTTGTAAGCGCCGTATTTACATATCTGCCACTGTGCAGGAGAATCCGTATAGGTGTTCGAGTGTTCGAACCGTATTGCGCAAGAAATGATTTGTAAACCCCGTATTTACATATCTGCCACTGTGCAGGAGAATCTGTATAGGTGTTCGAGTGTTCGAACCGTATTGGGCAAGAAATGGTATGTAAACCCCGTATTTACATATCTGCCACTGTGTAGGAGAATCCGTGTAGGTGTCCGAGTGTTCGAACCGAATTGCCCAAGAAATTGTTTGTAAACGCCGTATTTACATATCTGCCACTGTGCCGGAGAATCCGTATAGGTGTTCGAGTGTTCGAACCGTAATGCGCAAGAAATGGTATGCAAACCCCGTATTTACATATCTGCCATTGTGCTGCAGAATCCGTATAGGTGTCCGAGTGTTCGAACCGAATTGACCAACAAATGGTTTGTAAACGCCGTGTTTAAAATATCTGCCACTGTGCAGGAGAATCCGTATAGGTGTTCGAGTGTTCGAACCGTATTGCCCAAGAAATGGTTTGTAAACGCCGTATTTACATATCTGCCACTGTGCAGGAGAATCCGTACAGGTGTTCGAGTGTTCGAACCGTAATGCGCAAGAAATGGTATGTAAACCCCGTATTTACATATCTGCCACTGTGCAGGAGAATCCGTATAGGTGTTCGAGTGTTCGAACCGTATTGCCCAAGAAATGGTTTGTAAACGCCGTATTTACATATCTGGCACTGTGCAGGAGAATCCGTATAGGTGTTCGAGTGTTCGAACCGTAATGCGCAAGAAATGGTATGTAAACCCCGTATTTACATATCTGCCACTGTGCAGGAGAATCCGTATAGGTGTTCGAGTGTTCGAACCGTATTGCGCAAGAAATGGTTTGTAAACCCCGTATTTACATATCTGCCACTGTGCAGGAGAATCCGTATAGGTGTTCGAGTGTTCGAACCGTATTGGGCAAGAAATGGTATGTAAACCCCGTATTTACATATCTGCCACTGTACAGGAGAATCCGTGTAGGTGTCCGAGTGTTCGAACCGAATTGCCCAAGAAATGGTTTGTAAACGCCGTATTTACATATCTGCCACTGTGCAGGAGAATCCGTATAGGTGTTCGAGTGTTCGAACCGTATTGCCCAAGAAATGGTTTGTAAACGCCGTATTTACATATCTGCTACTGTGCAGGAGAATCCGTACAGGTGTTCGAGTGTTCGAACCGTAATGTGCAAGAAATGGTATGTAAACCCCGTATTTACATATCTGCCACTGTGCAGGAGAAACCGTATAGGTGTTCGAGTGTTCGAACCGTATTGCCCAAGAAATGGTTTGTAAACGCCGTATTTACATATCTGGCACTGTGCAGGAGAATCCGTATAGGTGTTCGAGTGTTCGAACCGTAATGCGCAAGAAATGGTATGTAAACCCCGTATTTACATATCTGCCACTGTGCAGGAGAATCCGTATAGGTGTTCGAGTGTTCGAACCGTATTGCGCAAGAAATGGTTTGTAAACCCCGTATTTACATATCTGCCACTGTGCAGGAGAATCCGTATAGGTGTTCGAGTGCTCGAACCGTATTGGGCAAGAAATGGTATGTAAACCCCGTATTTAAATATCTGCCACTGTGCAGGAGAATCCGTGTAGGTGTCCGAGTGTTCGAACCGAATTGCCCAAGAAATGGTTTGTAAACGCCGTATTTACATATCTGCCACTGTGCAGGAGAATCCGTATAGGTGTTCGAGTGTTCGAACCGTATTGCCCAAGAAATGGTTTGTAAACGCCGTATTTACATATCTGCCACTGTGCAGGAGAATCCGTACAGGTGTTCGAGTGTTCGAACCGTAATGCGCAAGAAATGGTATGTAAACCCCGTATTTACATATCGGCCACTGTGCAGGAGAATCCGTATAGGTGTTCGAGTGTTCGAACTGTATTGCCCAAGATATGGTTTGTAAACGCCGTATTTACATATCTGCCACTGTGCAGGAGAATCTGTATAGGTGTTCGAGTGTTCGAACCGTAATGCGCAAGAAATGGAATGTAAACCCCGTATTTACATATCTGCCACTGTGCAGGAGAATCCGTATAGGTGTTCGGGTGTTCGAACCGTATTGCGCAAGAAATGGTTTGTAAACCCCGTATTTACATATCTGCCACTGTGCAGGAGAATCCGTATTGGTGTTCGAGTGTTCGAACCGTATTGCGCAAGAAATGGTATGTAGACCCCGTATTTACATATCTGCCACTGTGCAGAAGAATCCGTATAGGTGTTCGAGTGTTCGAACCGTAATGCGCAAGAAATGGTACGGAAACCCCGTATTTACATATCTGCCACTGTGCAGGAGAATCCGTATAGGTGTTCGAGTGTTCGAACCGTAATGCGCAAGAAATGGTATGTAAACCCCGTATTTACATATCTGCCACTGTGCAGGAGAATCCGTATAGGTGTTCGAGTGTTCGAACCGTAATGCGCAAAAAATGGTATGTAAACCCCGTATTTACATATCTGCCACTGTGCAGGAGAATCCGTATAGGTGTTCGAGTGTTCGAACCGTAATGCGCAAGAAATGGTTTGTAAACGCCGTATTTACATATTTGCCACTGTGCAGGAGAATCCGTATAGGTGTTCGAGTGTTCGAACCGTAATGCGCAAGAAATGGTATGCAAACCCCGTATTTACATATCTGCCACTGTGCAGGAGAATCCGTATAGGTGTCCGAGTGTTCGAACCGAATTGCCCAAGAAATGGTTTGTAAACGCCGTATTTACATATCTGCCACTATGCAGGAGAATCCGATAGGTGTTCGAGTGTTCGAACCGTATTGCCCAAGAAATGGTTTGTAAACGCCGTATTTACATATCTGCCACTGTGCAGGAGAATCCGTACAGGTGTTCGAGTGTTCGAACCGTAATGCGCAAGAAATGGTATGTAAACCCCGTATTTACATATCTGCCACTGTGCAGGAGAATCCGTATTGGGGTTCGAGTGTTCGAACCGTATTGCGCAAGAAATGGTATGTAAATCCCGTATTTAGATATCTGCCACTGTGCAGGAGAATCCCTGTAGGTGTCCGAGTGTTCGAACCGAATTGCCCAAGAAATGGTTTGTAAACGCCGTATTTACATATCTGCCACTGTGCAGGAGAATCCGTATAGGTGTTCGAGTGTTCGAACCGTATTGCCCAAGAAATGGTTTGTAAACGCCGTATTTACATATCTGCCACTGTGCAGGAGAATCCGTACAGGTGTTCGAGTGTTCGAACCGTAATGCGCAAGAAATGGTATGTAAACCCCGTATTTACATATCTGCCACTGTGCAGGAGAATCCGTATAGGTGTTCGAGTGTTCGAACCGTATTGCCCAAGAAATTGTTTGTAAACGCCGTATTTACATATCTGCCACTGTGTAGGGGAATCCGTATAGGTGTTCGAGTGTTCGAACCGTAATGCGCAAGAAATGGTATGTAAACCCCGTATTTACATATCTGCCACTGTGCAGGAGAATCCGTATAGGTGTTCGAGTGTTCGAACCGTATTGCGCAAGAAATGGTTTGTAAACCCCGTATTTACAAATCTGCCACAGTGCAGGAGAATCCGTATAGGTGTTCGAGTGTTCGAACCGTATTGCGCAAGAAATGGTATGTAAACCCCGTATTTACATATCTGCCACTGTGCAGGAGAATCCGTGTAGGTGTCCGAGTGTTCGAACCGAATTGCCCAAGAAATGGTTTGTAAACGCCGTATTTACATATCTGCCACTGTGCAGGAGAATACGTATAGGTGTTCGAGTGTTCGAACCGTATTGCCCAAGAAATGGTTTGTAAGCGCCGTATTTACATATCTGCCACTGTGCAGGAGAATCCGTATAGGTGTTCGAGTGTTCGAACCGTATTGCGCAAGAAATGGTTTGTAAACCCCGTATTTACATATCTGCCACTGTGCAGGAGAATCTGTATAGGTGTTCGAGTGTTCGAACCGTATTGGGCAAGAAATGGTATGTAAACCCCGTATTTACATATCTGCCACTGTGTAGGAGAATCCGTGTAGGTGTCCGAGTGTTCGAACCGAATTGCCCAAGAAATTGTTTGTAAACGCCGTATTTACATATCTGTCACTGTGCAGGTGAATCCGTATAGGTGTTCGAGTGTTCGAACCGTATTGCCCAAGAAATGGTTTGTAAACGCCGTATTTACATATCTGCCACTGTGCAGGAGAATCCGTACAGGTGTTCGAGTGTTCGAACCGTAATGCGCAAGAAATGGTATGTAAACCCCGTATTTACATATCTGCCACTGTGCAGGAGAATCCGTATTGGTGTTCGAGTGTTCGAACCGTATTGCCCAAGAAATGGTTTGTAAACGCCGTATTTACATATCTGCCACTGTGCAGGAGAATCCGTATAGGTGTTCGAGTGTTCGAACCGTATTGCGCAAGAAATGGTATGTAAACCCCGTATTTACATATCTGCCACTGTGCAGAAGAATCCGTATAAGTGTTCGAGTGTTCGAACCGTAATGCGCAAGAAATGGTACGGAAACCCCGTATTTACATATCTGCCACTGTGCAGGAGAATCCGTATAGGTGTTCGAGTGTTCGAACCGTAATGCGCAAGAAATGGTATGTAAACCACGTATTTACATATCTGCCACTGTGCAGGAGAATCCGTATAGGTGTTCGAGTGTTCGAACCGTAATGCGCAAGAAATGGTATGTAAACCGCGTATTTACATATCTGCCACTGTGCAGGAGAATCCGTATAGGTGTTCGAGTGTTCGAACCGTATTGCCCAAGAAATGGTTTGTAAACGCCGTATTTACATATCTGCCACTGTGCAGGAGAATCCGTATAGGTGTTCGAGTGTTCGAACCGTAATGCGCAGGAAATGGTATGCAAACCCCGTATTTACATATCTGCCACTGTGCAGGAGAATCCGTATAGGTGTCCGAGTGTTCGAACCGAATTGCCCAAGAAGTGGTTTGTAAACGCCGTATTTACATATCTGCCACTGTGCAGGAGAATCCGTATAGGTGTTCGAGTGTTCGAACCGTATTGCCCAAGAAATGGTTTGTAAACGCCGTATTTACATATCTGCCACTGTGCAGGAGAATCCGTACAAGTGTTCGAGTGTTCGAACCGTAATGCGCAAGAAATGGTATGTAAACCCCGTATTTACATATCTGCCACTGTGCAGGAGAATCCGTATAGGTGTTCGAGTGTTCGAACCGTATTGCGCAAGAAATGGTATGTAAACCCCATATTTACATATCTGCCACTGTGCAGGAGAATCCGTGTAGGTGTCCGAGTGTTCGAACCGAATTGCCCAAGAAATGGTTTGTAAAGGCCGTATTTACATATCTGCCACTGTGCAGGAGAATCCGTATAGGTGTTCGAGTGTTCGAACCGTATTGCCCAAGAAATGGTTTGTAAACGCCGTATTTACATATCTGCCACTGTGCAGGAGAATCCGTACAGGTGTTCGAGTGTTCGAACCGTAATGCGCAAGAAATGGTATGTAAACCCCGTATTTACATATCTGCCACTGTGCAGGAGAATCCGTATAGGTGTTCGAGTGTTCGAACCGTATTTCCCTAGAAATGGTTTGTAAACGCCGTATTTACATATCTGCCACTGTGCAGGAGAATCCGTATAGGTGTTCGAGTGTTCGAACCGTAATGCGCAAGAAATGGTATGTAAACCCCGTATTTACATATCTGCCACTGTGCAGGAGAATCCGTATAGGTGTTCGAGTGTTCGAACCGTATTGCCCAAGAAATGGTTTGTAAACGCCGTATTTACATATCTGCCACTGTGCCGGAGAATCCGTATAGGTGTTCGAGTGTTCGAACCGTAATGCGCAAGAAATGGTATGCAAACCCCGTATTTACATATCTGCCATTGTGCTGAAGAATCCGTATAGGTGTCCGAGTGTTCGAACCGAATTGCCCAACAAATGGTTTGTAAACGCCGTGTTTACATATCTGCCACTGTGCAGGAGAATCCGTATAGGTGTTCGAGTGTTCGAACCGTATTGCCCAAGAAATGGTTTGTAAACGCCGTATTTACATATCTGCCACTGTGCAGGAGAATCCGTACAGGTGTTCGAGTGTTCGAACCGTAATGCGCAAGAAATGGTATGTAAACCCCGTATTTACATATCTGCCACTGTGCAGGAGAATCCGTATCGGTGTTTGAGTGTTCGAACCGTATTGCCCAAGAAATGGTTTGTAAACGCCGTATTTACATATCTGGCACTGTGCAGGAGAATCCGTATAGGTGTTCGAGTGTTCGAACCGTAATGCGCAAGAAATGGTATGTAAACCCCGTATTTACATATCTGCCACTGTGTAGGAGAATCCGTATAGGTGTTCGAGTGTTCGAACCGTATTGCGCGAGAAATGTTTTGTAAACCCCGTATTTACATATCTGCCACTGTGCAGGAGAATCCGTATAGGTGTTCGAGTGTTCGAACCGTATTGGGCAAGAAATGGTATGTAAACCCCGTATTTACATATCTGCCACTGTGCAGGAGAATCCGTGTAGGTGTCCGAGTGTTCGAACCGAATTGCCCAAGAAATGGTTTGTAAACGCCGTATTTACATATCTGCCACTGTGGAGGAGAATCCGTATAGGTGTTCGAGTGTTCGAACCGTATTGCCCAAGAAATGGTTTGTAAACGCCGTATTTACATATCTGCAACTGTGCAGGAGAATCCGTACAGGTGTTCGAGTGTTCGAACCGTAATGCGCAAGAAATGGTATGTAAACCCCGTATTTACATATCTGCCACTGTGCAGGAGAAACCGTATAGGTGTTCGAGTGTTCGAACCGTATTGCCCAAGAAATGGTTTGTAAACGCCGTATTTACATATCTGGCACTGTGCAGGAGAATCCGTATAGGTGTTCGAGTGTTCGAACCGTAATGCGCAAGAAATGGTATGTAAACCCCGTATTTACATATCTGCCACTGTGCAGGAGAATCCGTATAGGTGTTCGAGTGTTCGAACCGTATTCCGCAAGAAATGGTTTGTAAACCCCATATTTACATATCTGCCACTGTGCAGGAGAATCCGTATAGGTGTTCGAGTGCTCGAACCGTATTGGGCAAGAAATGGTATGTAAACCCCGTATTTACATATCTGCCACTGTGCAGGAGAATCCGTGTAGGTGTCCGAGTGTTCGAACCGAATTGCCCAAGAAATGGTTTGTAAACGCCGTATTTACATATCTGCCACTGTGCAGGAGAATCCGTATAGGTGTTCGAGTGTTCGAACCGTATTGCGCAAGAAATGGTATGTAAACCCCGTATTTACATATCTGCCACTGTGCTGGAGAATCCGTATAGGTGTCCGAGTGTTCGAACCGAATTGCCCAAGAAATGGTTTGTAAACGCCGTATTTACATATCTGCCACTGTGCAGGAGAATCCGTATAGGTGTTCGAGTGTTCGAACCGTATTGCCCAAGAAATGGTTTGTAAACGCCGTATTTACATATCTGCCACTGTGCAGGAGAATCCGTACAGGTGTTCGAGTGTTCGAACCGTAATGCGCAAGAAATGGTATGTAAACCCCGTATTTACATATCTGCCACTGTGCAGGAGAATCCGTATAGGTGTTCGAGTGTTCGAACCGTATTGCCCAAGATATGGTTTGTAAACGCCGTATTTACATATCTGCCACTGTGCAGGAGAATCCGTATAGGTGTTCGAGTGTTCGAACCGTAATGCGCAAGAAATGGTATGTAAACCCCGTATTTACATATCTGCCACTGTGCAGGAGAATCCGTATAGGTGTTCGGGTGTTCGAACCGTATTGCGCAAGAAATGGTTTGTAAACCCCGTATTTACATATCTGCCACTGTGCAGGAGAATCCGTATAGGTGTTCGAGTGTTCGAACCGTATTGCGCAAGAAATGGTATGTAAACCCCGTATTTACATATCTGCCACTGTGCAGAAGAATCCGTATAGGTGTTCGAGTGTTCGAACCGTAATGCGCAAGAAATGGTACGGAAACCCCGTATTTACATATCTGCCACTGTGCAGGAGAATCCGTATAGGTGTTCGAGTGTTCGAACCGTAATGCGCAAGAAATGGTATGTAAACCCCGTATTTACATATCTGCCACTGTGCAGGAGAATCCGTATAGGTGTTCGAGTGTTCGAACCGTAATGCGCAAAAAATGGTATGTAAACCCCGTATTTACATATCTGCCACTGTGTAGGAGAATCCGTATAGGTGTTCGAGTGTTCGAACCGTAATGCGCAAGAAATGGTTTGTAAACGCCGTATTTACATATTTGCCACTGTGCAGGAGAATCCGTATAGGTGTTCGAGTGTTCGAACCGTAATGCGCAAGAAATGGTATGCAAAACCCCGTATTTACATATCAGCCACTGTGCAGGAGAATCCGTATAGGTGTCCGAGTGTTCGAACCGAATTGCCCAAGAAATGGTTTGTAAACGCCGTATTTACATATCTGCCACTGTGCAGGAGAATCCGTATAGGTGTTCGAGTGTTCGAACCGTATTGCCCAAGAAATGGTTTGTAAACGCCGTATTTACATATCTGCCACTGTGCAGGAGAATCCGTACAGGTGTTCGAGTGTTCGAACCGTAATGCACAAGAAATGGTATGTAAACCCCGTATTTACATATCTGCCACTGTGCAGGAGAATCCGTATAGGTGTTCGAGTGTTCGAACCGTATTGCCCAAGATATGGTTTGTAAACGCCGTATTTACATATCTGCCACTGTGCAGGAGAATCCGTATAGGTGTTCGAGTGTTCGAACCGTAATGCGCAAGAAATGGTATGTAAACCCCGTATTTACATATCTGCCACTGTGCAGGATAATCCGTATAGGTGTTCGGGTGTTCGAACCGTATTGCGCAAGAAATGGTTTGTAAACCCCGTATTTACATATCTGCCACTGTGCAGGAGAATCCGTATAGGTGTTCGAGTGTTCGAACCGTATTGCGCAAGAAATGGTATGTAAACCCCGTATTTACATATCTGCCACTGTGCAGGAGAATCCGTATAGGTGTTCGAGTGTTCGAACCGTATTGGGCAAGAAATGGTATGTAAATCCCGTATTTACATATCTGCCACTGTGCAGGAGAATCCGTGTAGGTGTCCGAGTGTTCGAACCGAATTGCCCAAGAAATTGTTTGTAAACGCCGTATTTACATATCTGCCACTGTGCAGTAGAATCCGTATAGGTGTTCGAGTGTTCGAACCGTATTGCCCAAGAAATGGTTTGTAAACGCCGTATTTACATATCTGCCACTGTGCAGGAGAATCCGTACAGGTGTTCGAGTGTTCGAACCGTAATGCGCAAGAAATGGTATGTAAACCCCGTATTTACATATCTGTCACTGTGCAGGAGAATCCGTATAGGTGTTCGAGTGTTCGAACCGTATTGCCCAAGAAATGGTTTGTAAACGCCGTATTTACATATCTGCCACTGTGCAGGAGAATCCGTATAGGTGTTCGAGTGTTCGAACCGTATTGCGCAAGAAATGGTATGTAAACCCCGTATTTACATATCTGCCACTGTGCAGAAGAATTCGTATAGGTGTTCGAGTGTTCGAACCGTAATGCGCAAGAAATGGTATGTAAACCGCGTATTTACATATCTGCCACTGTGCGGGAGAATCCGTATAGGTGTTCGAGTGTTCGAACCGTAATGCGCAAGAAATGGTATGTAAACCGCGTATTTACATATCTGCCACTGTGCAGGAGAATCCGTATAGGTGTTCGAGTGTTCGAACAGTAATGCGCAAGAAATGGTACGGAAACCCCGTATGTACATATCTGCCACTGTGCAGGAGAATCCGTATAGGTGTTCGAGTGTTCGAACCGTAATGCGCAAGAAATGGTATGTAAACCCCGTATTTACATATCTGCCACTGTGCAGGGGAATCCGTATAGGTGTTCGAGTGTTCGAACCGTAATACGCAAGAAATGGTACGGAAACCCCGTATTTACATATCTGCCACTGTGCAGGAGAATCCGTATAGGTGTTCGAGTGTTCGAACCGTAATGCGCAAGAAATGGTATGTAAACCCCGTATTTACATATCTGCCACTGTGCAGGAGAATCCGTATAGGTGTTCGAGTGTTCGAACCGTATTGCCCAAGAAATGGTTTGTAAACGCCGTATTTACATATCTGCCACTGTGCAGGAGAATCCGTATAGGTGTTCGAGTGTTCGAACCGTAATACGCAAGAAATGGTATGTAAACCCCGTATTTACATATCTGCCACTGTGCAGGAGAATCCGTATAGGTGTTCGAGTGTTCGAACCGTATTGCGCAAGAAATGGTTTCTAAACCCCGTATTTACATATCTGCCACTGTGCTGGAGAATCCGTATAGGTGTTCGAGTGTTCGAACCGTATTGCGCAAGAAATGGTATGTAAACCCTGTATTTACATATCTGCCACTATGCAGAACAATCCGTATAGGTGTTCGAGTGTTCGAACCGTAATGCGCAAGAAATGGTATGTAAACCCCGTATTTACATATCTGCCACTGTGCAGGAGAATCCGTATAGGTGTTCGAGTGTTCGAACCGTATTGTGCAAGAAATGGTTTGTAAACCCCGTATTTACATATCTGCCACTGTGCAGGAGAATCCGTATAGGTGTTCGAGTGTTCGAACCGTAATGCGCAAGAAATGGTATGTAAACCCCGTATTTACATATCTGCCACTGTGCAGGAGAATCCGTATAGGTGTTCGAGTGTTCGAACCGTAATGCGCAAGAAATGGTATGTAAACCGCGTATTTACATATCTGCCACTGTGCAGGAGAATCCGTATAGGTGTTCGAGTGTTCGAACCGTATTGCCCAAGAAATGGTTTGTAAACGCCGTATTTACATATCCGCCACTGTGCAGGAGAATCCGTATAGGTGTTCGAGTGTTCGAACCGTATTGCGCAAGAAATGGTATGTAAACCCCATATTTACATATCTGCCACTGTGCAGGAGAATCCGTGTAGGTGTCCGAGTGTTCGAACCGAATTGCCCAAGAAATGGTTTGTAAACGCCGTATTTACATATCTGCCACTGTGCAGGAGAATCTGTATAGGTGTTCGAGTGTTCGAACCGTATTGCCCAAGAAATGGTTTGTAAACGCCGTATTTACATATCTGCCACTGTGCAGGAGAATCCGTACAGGTGTTCGAGTGTTCGAACCGTAATGCGCAAGAAATGGTATGTAAACCCCGTATTTACATATCTGCCACTGTGCAGGAGAATCCGTATAGGTGTTCGAGTGTTCGAACCGTATTGCCCAAGATATGGTTTGTAAACGCCGTATTTACATATCTGCCACTGTGCAGGAGAATCCGTATAGGTGTTCGAGTGTTCGAACCGTAATGCGCAAGAAATGGTATGTAAACCCCGTATTTACATATCTGCCACTGTGCAGGAGAATCCGTATAGGTGTTCGGGTGTTCGAACCGTATTGCGCAAGAAATGGTTTGTAAACCCCGTATTTACATATCTGCCACTGTGCAGGAGAATCCGTATAGGTGTTCGAGTGTTCGAACCGTATTGCGCAAGAAATGGTATGTAAACCCCGTATTTACATATCTGCCACTGTGCAGAAGAATCCGTATAGGTGTTCGAGTGTTCGAACCGTAATGCGCAAGAAATGGTACGGAAACCCCGTATTTACATATCTGCCACTGTGCAGGAGAATCCGTATAGGTGTTCGAGTGTTCGAACCGTAATGCGCAAGAAATGGTATGTAAACCCCGTATTTACATATCTGCCACTGTGCAGGAGAATCCGTATAGGTGTTCGAGTGTTCGAACCGTAATGCGCAAAAAATGGTATGTAAACCCCGTATTTACATATCTCCCCCTGTGTAGGAGAATCCGTATAGGTGTTCGAGTGTTCGAACCGTAATGCGCAAGAAATGGTTTGTAAACGCCGTATTTACATATTTGCCACTGTGCAGGAGAATCCGTATAGGTGTTCGAGTGTTCGAACCGTAATGCGCAAGAAATGGTATGCAAAACCCCGTATTTACATATCTGCCACTGTGCAGGAGAATCCGTATAGGTGTCCGAGTGTTCGAACCGAATTGCCCAAGAAATGGTTTGTAAACGCCGTATTTACATATCTGCCACTGTGCAGGAGAATCCGTATAGGTGTTCGAGTGTTCGAACCGTATTGCCCAAGAAATGGTTTGTAAACGCCGTATTTACATATCTGCCACTGTGCAGTAGAATCCGTACAGGTGTTCGAGTGTTCGAACCGTAATGCACAAGAAATGGTATGTAAACCCCGTATTTACATATCTGTCACTGTGTAGGAGAATCCGTATAGGTGTTCGAGTGTTCGAACCGTATTGCCCAAGATATGGTTTGTAAACGCCGTATTTACATATCTGCCACTGTGCAGGAGAATCCGTATAGGTGTTCGAGTGTTCGAACCGTAATGCGCAAGAAATGGTATGTAAACCCCGTATTTACATATCTGCCACTATGCAGGATAATCCGTATAGGTGTTCGGGTGTTCGAACCGTATTGCGCAAGAAATGGTTTGTAAACCCCGTATTTACATATCTGCCACTGTGCAGGAGAATCCGTATAGGTGTTCGAGTGTTCGAACCGTATTGCGCAAGAAATGGTATGTAAACCCCGTATTTACATATCTGCCACTGTGCAGAAGAATCCGTATAGGTGTTCGAGTGTTCGAACCGTAATGCGGAAGAAATGGTACGGAAACCCCGTATTTACATATCTGCCACTGTGCAGGAGAATCCGTATAGGTGTTCGAGTGTTCGAACCGTAATGCGCAAGAAATGGTATGTAAACCCCGTATTTACATATCTGCCACTGTGCAGGAGAATCCGTATAGGTGTTCGAGTGTTCGAACCGTAATGCGCAAAAAATGGTATGTAAACCCCGTATTTACATATCTGCCACTGTGTAGGAGAATCCGTATAGGTGTTCGAGTGTTCGAACCGTAATGCGCAAGAAATGGTATGCAAACCCCGTATTTACATATCTGCCACTGTGCAGGAGAATCCGTATAGGAGTCCGAGTGTTCGAACCGAATTGCCCAAGAAATGGTTTGTAAACGCCGTATTTACATATCTGCCACTGTGCAGGAGAATCCGTATAGGTGTTCGAGTGTTCGAACCGTATTGCCCAAGTAATGGTTTGTAAACGCCGTATTTACATATCTGCCACTGTGCAGGAGAATCCGTACAGGTGTTCGAGTGTTCGAACCGTAATGCGCAAGAAATGGTATGTAAATCCCGTATTTACATATCTGCCACTGTGCAGGAGAATCCGTATAGGTGTTCGAGTGTTCGAACCGTATTGCGCAAGAAATGGTATGTAAACCCCGTATTTACATATCTGCCACTGTGCAGGAGAATCCGTGTAGGTGTCCGAGTGTTCGAACCGAATTGCCCAAGAAATGGTTTGTAAACGCCGTATTTACATATCTGCCACTGTGCAGGAGAATCCGTATAGGTGTTCGAGTGTTCGAACCGTATTGCCCAAGAAATGGTTTGTAAACGCCGTATTTACATATCTGTCACTGTGCAGGAGAATCCGTACAGGTGTTCGAGTGTTCGAACCGTAATGCGCAAGAAATGGTATGTAAACCCCGTATTTACATATCTGCCACTGTGCAGGAGAATCCGTATAGGTGTTCGAGTGTT
Source organism: Camellia sinensis (assembly GCF_055761805.1). Classification (NCBI taxonomy): domain Eukaryota; kingdom Viridiplantae; phylum Streptophyta; class Magnoliopsida; order Ericales; family Theaceae; genus Camellia; species Camellia sinensis. The sequence continues at coordinate 117,774,189 of NC_138974.1, forward strand.
CGAACCGTATTGCCCAAGAAATGGTTTGTAAACGCCGAATTTACATATCTGCCACTGTGTAGGGGAATCCGTATAGGTGTTCGAGTGTTCGAACCGTAATGCGCAAGAAATGGTATGTAAACCCCGTATTTACATATCTGCCACTGTGCAGGAGAATCCGTATAGGTGTTCGAGTGTTCGAACCGGATTGCGCAAGAAATGGTTTGTAAACCCCGTATTTACATATCTGCCACTGTGCAGGACAATCCGTGTAGGTGTCCGAGTGTTCGAACCGAATTGCCCAAGAAATGGTTTGTAAACGCCGTATTTACATATCTGCCACTGTGCAGGAGAATCCGTATAGGTGTTCGAGTGTTCGAACCGTAATGCGCAAGAAATGGTATGTAAACCCCGTATTTACATATCTGCCACTGTGCAGGACAATCCGTGTAGGTGTCCGAGTGTTCGAACCGAATTGCCCAAGAAATGGTTTGTAAACGCCGTATTTACATATCTGCCACTGTGCAGGAGAATCCGTATAGGTGTTCGAGTGTTCGAACCGTATTGCCCAAGAAATGGTTTGTAAACGCCGTATTTACATATCTGCCACTGTGCAGGAGAATCCGTATAGGTGTTCGAGTGTTCGAACCGTATTGCGCAAGAAATGGTTTGTAAACCCCGTATTTACATATCTGCCACTGTGCAGGAGAATCCGTATATGTGTTCGAGTGTTCGAACCGTATTGGGCAAGAAATGGTATGTAAACCCCGTATTTACATATCTGCCACTGTGCAGGAGAATCCGTGTAGGTGTCCGAGTGTTCGAACCGAATTGCCCAAGAAATTGTTTGTAAACGCCGTATTTACATATCTGCCACTGTGCAGTAGAATCCGTATAGGTGTTCGAGTGTTCGAACCGTATTGCCCAAGAAATGGTTTGTAAACGCCGTATTTACATATCTGCCACTGTGCAGGAGAATCCGTACAGGTGTTCGAGTGTTCGAACCGTAATGCGCAAGAAATGGTATGTAAACCCCATATTTACATATCTGTCACTGTGCAGGAGAATCCGTATAGGTGTTCGAGTGTTCGAACCGTATTGCCCAAGAAATGGTTTGTAAACGCCGTATTTACATATCTGCCACTGTGCAGGAGAATCCGTATAGGTGTTCGAGTGTTCGAACCGTATTGCGCAAGAAATGGTATGTAAACCCCGTATTTACATATCTGCCACTGTGCAGAAGAATCCGTATAGGTGTTCGAGTGTTCGAACCGTAATGCGCAAGAAATGGTATGTAAACCGCGTATTTACATATCTGCCACTGTGCAGGAGAATCCGTATTGGTGTTCGAGTGTTCGAACCGTAATGCGCAAGAAATGGTATGTAAACCGCGTATTTACATATCAGCCACTGTGCAGGAGAATCCGTATAGGTGTTCGAGTGTTCGAACCGTATTGCCCAAGAAATGGTTTGTAAACGCCGTATTTACATATCTGCCACTGTGCAGGAGAATCCGTATAGGTGTTCGAGTGTTCGAACCGTAATGCGCAAGAAATGGTATGCAAACCCCGTATTTACATATCTGCCACTGTGCAGGAGAATCCGTATAGGTGTCCGAGTGTTCGAACCGAATTGCCCAAGAAATGGTTTGTAAACGCCGTATTTACATATCTGCCACTGTGCAGGAGAATCCGTATAGGTGTTCGAGTGTTCGAACCGTATTGCCCAAGAAATGGTTTGTAAACGCCGTATTTACATATCTGCCACTGTGCAGGAGAATCCGTACAAGTGTTCGAGTGTTCGAACCGTAATGCGCAAGAAATGGTATGTAAACCCCGTATTTACATATCTGCCACTGTACAGGAGAATCCGTATAGGTGTTCGAGTGTTCGAACCGTATTGCCCAAGAAATGGTATGTAAACCCCATATTTACATATCTGCCACTGTGCAGGAGAATCCGTGTAGGTGTCCGAGTGTTCGAACCGAATTGCCCAAGAAATGGTTTGTAAACGCCGTATTTACATATCTGCCACTGTGCAGGAGAATCCGTATAGGTGTTCGAGTGTTCGAACCGTATTGCCCAAGAAATGGTTTGTAAACGCTGTATTTACATATCTGCCACTGTGCAGGAGAATCCGTACAGGTGTTCGAGTGTTCGAACCGTAATGCGCAAGAAATGGTATGTAAACCCCGTATTTACATATCTGCCACTGTGCAGGAGAATCCGTATAGGTGTTCGAGTGTTCGAACCGTATTGCCCAAGAAATGGTTTGTAAACGCCGTATTTACATATCTGCCACTGTGCAGGAGAATCCGTATAGGTGTTCGAGTGTTCGAACCGTAATGCGCAAGAAATGGTATGTAAACCCCGTATTTACATATCTGCCACTGTGCAGGAGAATCCGTATAGGTGTTCGAGTGTTCGAACCGTATTGCGCAAGAAATGGTTTGTAAACCCCGTATTTACATATCTGCCACTGTGCAGGAGAATCCGTATAGGTGTTCGAGTGTTCGAACCGTATTGCGCAAGAAATGGTATGTAAACCCCATATTTACATATCTGCCACTATGCAGGAGAATCCGTGTAGGTGTTCGAGTGTTCGAACCGTAATGCGCAAGAAATGGTATGTAAACCCCGTATTTACATATCTGCCACTGTGCAGGAGAATCCGTATAGGTGTTCGAGTGTTCGAACAGTAATGCGCAAGAAATGGTACGGAAACCCCGTATGTACATATCTGCCACTGTGCAGGAGAATCCGTATAGGTGTTCGAGTGTTCGAACCGTAATGCGCAAGAAATGGTATGTAAACCCCGTATTTACATATCTGCCACTGTGCAGGGGAATCCGTATAGGTGTTCGAGTGTTCGAACCGTAATACGCAAGAAATGGCACGGAAACCCCGTATTTACATATCTGCCACTGTGCAGGAGAATCCGTATAGGTGTTCGAGTGTTCGAACCGTAATGCGCAAGAAATGGTATGTAAACCCCGTATTTACATATCTGCCACTGTGCAGGAGAATCCGTATAGGTGTTCGAGTGTTCGAACCGTATTGCCCAAGAAATGGTTTGTAAACGCCGTATTTACATATGTGCCACTGTGCAGGAGAATCCGTATAGGTGTTCGAGTGTTCGAACCGTAATGCGCAAGAAATGGTATGTAAACCCCGTATTTACATATCTGCCACTGTGCAGGAGAATCCGTATAGGTGTTCGAGGGTTCGAACCGTATTGCGCAAGAAATGGTTTCTAAACCCCGTATTTACATATCTGCCACTGTGCAGGAGAATCCGTATAGGTGTTCGAGTGTTCGAACCGTATTGCGCAAGAAATGGTATGTAAACCCTGTATTTACATATCTGCCACTATGCAGAAGAATCCGTATAGGTGTTCGAGTGTTCGAACCATAATGCGCAAGAAATGGTATGTAAACCCCGTATTTACATATCTGCCACTGTGCAGGAGAATCCGTATAGGTGTTCGAGTGTTCGAACCGTATTGCGCAAGAAATGGTTTGTAAACCCCATATTTACATATCTGCCACTGTGCAGGAGAATCCGTATAGGTGTTCGAGTGTTCGAACCGTATTGCGCAAGAAATGGTATGTAAACCCCATATTTACATATCTGCCACTATGCAGGAGAATCCGTGTAGGTGTTCGAGTGTTCGAACCGTAATGCGCAAGAAATGGTACGGAAACCCCGTATTTACATATCTGCCACTGTGCAGGAGAATCCGTATAGGTGTTCGAGTGTTCGAACCGTAATGCGCAAGAAATGGTATGTAAACCCCGTATTTACATATCTGCCACTGTGCAGGAGAATCCGTATAGGTGTTCGAGTGTTCGAACCGTAATGCGCAAGAAATGGTATGTAAACCGCGTATTTACATATCTGCCACTGTGCAGGAGAATCCGTATAGGTGTTCGAGTGTTCGAACCGTATTGCCCAAGAAATGGTTTGTAAACGCCGTATTTACATATCCGCCACTGTGCAGGAGAATCCGTATAGGTGTTCGAGTGTTCGAACCGTATTGCCCAAGAAATGGTTTGTAAACGCTGTATTTACATATCTGCCACTGTGCAGGAGAATCCGTACAGGTGTTCGAGTGTTCGAACCGTAATGCGCAAGAAATGGTATGTAAACCCCGTATTTACATATCTGCCACTGTGCAGGAGAATCCGTATAGGTGTTCGAGTGTTCGAACCGTATTGCCCAAGAAATGGTTTGTAAACGCCGTATTTACATATCTGCCACTGTGCAGGAGAATCCGTACAGGTGTTCGAGTGTTCGAACCGTAATGCGCAAGAAATGGTATGTAAACCCCGTATTTACATATCTGCCACTGTGCAGGAGAATCCGTATAGGTGTTCGAGTGTTCGAACCGTATTGCGCAAGAAATGGTTTGTAAACCCCGTATTTACATATCTACCGCTGTGCAGGAGAATCCGTATAGGTGTTCGAGTGTTCGAACCGTATTGCGCAAGAAATGGTATGTAAACCCCATATTTACATATCTGCCACTATGCAGGAGAATCCGTGTAGGTGTTCGAGTGTTCGAACCGTAATGCGCAAGAAATGGTATGTAAACCCCGTATTTACATATCTGCCACTGTGCAGGAGAATCCGTATAGGTGTTCGAGTGTTCGAACAGTAATGCGCAAGAAATGGTACGGAAACCCCGTATGTACATATCTGCCACTGTGCAGGAGAATCCGTATAGGTGTTCGAGTGTTCGAACCGTAATGCGCAAGAAATGGTATGTAAACCCCGTATTTACATATCTGCCACTGTGCAGGGGAATCCGTATAGGTGTTCGAGTGTTCGAACCGTAATACGCAAGAAATGGTACGGAAACCCCGTATTTACATATCTGCCACTGTGCAGGAGAATCCGTATAGGTGTTCGAGTGTTCGAACCGTAATGCGCAAGAAATGGTATGTAAACCCCGTATTTACATATCTGCCACTGTGCAGGAGAATCCGTATAGGTGTTCGAGTGTTCGAACCGTATTGCCCAAGAAATGGTTTGTAAACGCCGTATTTACATATCTGCCACTGTGCAGGAGAATCCGTATAGGTGTTCGAGTGTTCGAACCGTAATGCGCAAGAAATGGTATGTAAACCCCGTATTTACATATCTGCCACTGTGCAGGAGAATCCGTATAGGTGTTCGAGGGTTCGAACCGTATTGCGCAAGAAATGGTTTCTAAACCCCGTATTTACATATCTGCCACTGTGCAGGAGAATCCGTATAGGTGTTCGAGTGTTCGAACCGTATTGCGCAAGAAATGGTATGTAAACCCTGTATTTACATATCTGCCACTATGCAGAAGAATCCGTATAGGTGTTCGAGTGTTCGAACCGTAATGCGCAAGAAATGGTATGTAAACCCCGTATTTACATATCTGCCACTGTGCAGGAGAATCCGTATAGGTGTTCGAGTGTTCGAACCGTATTGCGCCAGAAATGGTTTGTAAACCCCGTATTTACATATCTGCCACTGTGCAGGAGAATCCGTATAGGTGTTCGAGTGTTCGAACCGTATTGCGCAAGAAATGGTATGTAAACCCCATATTTACATATCTGCCACTATGCAGGAGAATCCGTGTAGGTGTTCGAGTGTTCGAACCGTAATGTGCAAGAAATGGTACGGAAACCCCGTATTTACATATCTGCCACTGTGCAGGAGAATCCGTATAGGTGTTCGAGTGTTCGAACCGTAATGCGCAAGAAATGGTATGTAAACCCCGTATTTACATATCTGCCACTGTGCAGGAGAATCCGTATAGGTGTTCGAGTGTTCGAACCGTAATGCGCAAGAAATGGTATGTAAACCGCGTATTTACATATCTGCCACTGTGCAGGAGAATCCGTATAGGTGTTCGAGTGTTCGAACCGTATTGCCCAAGAAATGGTTTGTAAACGCCGTATTTACATATCCGCCACTGTGCAGGAGAATCCGTATAGGTGTTCGAGTGTTCGAACCGTATTGCGCAAGAAATGGTATGTAAACCCCATATTTACATATCTGCCACTGTGCAGGAGAATTCGTGTAGGTGTCCGAGTGTTCGAACCGAATTGCCCAAGAAATGGTTTGTAAACGCCGTATTTACATATCTGCCACTATGCAGGAGAATCCGTATAGGTGTTCGAGTGTTCGAACCGTATTGCCCAAGAAATGGTTTGTAAACGCCGTATTTACATATCTGCCACTGTGCAGGAGAATCCGTACAGGTGTTCGAGTGTTCGAACCGTAATGCGCAAGAAATGGTATGTAAACCCCGTATTTACATATCTGCCACTGTGCAGGAGAATCCGTATAGGTGTTCGATTGTTCGAACCGTATTGCCCAAGAAATGGTTTGTAAATCCCGTATTTACATATCTGCCACTGTGCAGGAGAATCCGTATAGGTGTTCGAGTGTTCGAACCGTAATGCGCAAGAAATGGTATGTAAACCCCGTATTTACATATCTGCCACTGTGCAGGAGAATCCGTATAGGTGTTCGAGTGTTCGAACCGTATTGCCCAAGAAATGGTTTGTAAACCCCGTATTTACATATCTGCCACTGTGCAGGAGAATCCGTATAGGTGTTCGAGTGTTCGAACCGTATTGCGCAAGAAATGGTATGTAAACCCCGTATTTACATATCTGCCACTGTGCAGGAGAATCCGTATAGGTGTTCGAGTGTTCGAACCGTATTGCCCAAGAAATGGTACGGAAACCCCGTATTTACATATCTGCCACTGTGCAGGAGAATCCGTATAGGTGTTCGAGTGTTCAAACCGTAATGCGCAAGAAATGGTATGTAAACCCCGTATTTACATATCTGCCACTGTGCAGGAGAATCCGTATAGGTGTTCGAGTGTTCGAACCGTATTGCGCAAGAAATGGTTTGTAAACCCCGTATTTACATATCTGCCACTGTGCAGGAGAATCCGTATAGGTGTTTCAGTGTTCGAACCGTATTGCCCAAGAAATGGTATGCAAACCCCGTATTTACATATCTGCCACTGTGCAGGAGAATCCGTGTAGGTGTCCGAGTGTTCGAACCGAATTGCCCAAGAAATGGTTTGTAAACGCCGTATTTACATATCTGCCACTGTGCAGGAGAATCCGTATAGGTGTTCGACTGTTCGAACCGTATTGCCCAAGAAATGGTTTGTAAACGCCGTATTTAGAAATCTGCCACTTTGCAGGAGAATCCGTATAGGTGTTCGAGTGTTCGAACCGCAATGCGCAAGAAATGGTATGCAAACCTCGTATTTACATATCTGCCACTGTGCAGGAGAATCCGTGTAGGTGTCCGAGTGTTCGAACCGTAATGCGCAAGAAATGGTATGTAAACCCCGTATTTACATATCTGCCACTGTGCAGGAGAATCCGTATAGGTGTTCGAGTGTTCGAACCGTAATGCGCAAGAAATGGTTTGTAAACCCCGTATATACATATCTGCCACTGTGCAGGAGAATCCGTATAGGTGTTCGAGTGTTCGAACCGTATTGCCCAAGAAATGGTTTGTAAACGCCGTATTTACATATCTGCCACTGTGCAGGAGAATCCGTATAGGTGTTCGAGTGTTCGAACCGTAATGCGCAAGAAATGGTATGCAAACCCCGTATTTACATATCTGCCACTGTGCAGGAGAATCCGTATAGGTGTCCGAGTGTTCGAACCGAATTGCCCAAGAAATGGTTTGTAAACGCCGTATTTACATATCTGCCACTGTGCAGGAGAATCCGTATAGGTGTTCGAGTGTTCGAGCCGTATTGCCCAAGAAATGGTTTGTAAACTCCGTATTTACATATCTGCCACTGTGCAGGAGAATCCGTACAGGTGTTCGAGTGTTCGAGCCGTAATGCGCAAGAAATGGTATGTAAACCCCGTATTTACATATCTGCCACTGTGCAGGAGAATCCGTATAGGTGTTCGAGTGTTCGAACCGTATTGCGCAAGAAATGGTATGTAAACCCCGTATTTACATATCTGCCACTGTGTAGGAGAATCCGTATAGGTGTTCGAGTGTTCGAACCGTATTGCCCAAGAAATGGTTTGTAAACGCCGTATTTACATATCTGCCACTGTGCAGGAGAATCCGTACAGGTGTTCGAGTGTTCGAACCGTAATGCGCAAGAAATGGTATGTAAACCCCGTATTTACATATCTGCCACTGTGCAGGAGAATCCGTATAGGTGTTCGATTGTTCGAACCGTATTGCCCAAGAAATGGTTTGTAAATCCCGTATTTACATATCTGCCACTGTGCAGGAGAATCCGTATAGGTGTTCGAGTGTTCGAACCGTAATGCGCAAGAAATGGTATGTAAACCCCGTATTTACATATCTGCCACTGTGCAGGAGAATCCGTATAGGTGTTCGAGTGTTCGAACCGTATTGCCCAAGAAATGGTTTGTACACCCCGTATTTACATATCTGCCACTGTGCAGGAGAATCCGTATAGGTGTTCGAGTGTTCGAACCGTATTGCGCAAGAAATGGTATGTAAACCCCGTATTTACATATCTGCCACTGTGCAGGAGAATCCGTATAGGTGTTCGAGTGTTCGAACCGTATTGCCCAAGAAATGGTACGGAAACCCCGTATTTACATATCTGCCACTGTGCAGGAGAATCCGTATAGGTGTTCGAGTGTTCGAACCGTAATGCGCAAGAAATGGTATGTAAACCCCGTATTTACATATCTGCCACTGTGCAGGAGAATCCGTATAGGTGTTCGAGTGTTCGAACCGTATTGCGCAAGAAATGGTTTGTAAACCCCGTATTTACATATCTGCCACTGTGCAGGAGAATCCGTATAGGTGTTTGAGTGTTCGAACCGTATTGCCCAAGAAATGGTATGCAAACCCCGTATTTACATATCTGCCACTGTGCAGGAGAATCCGTGTAGGTGTCCGAGTGTTCGAACCGAATTGCCCAAGAAATGGTTTGTAAACGCCGTATTTACATATCTGCCACTGTGCAGGAGAATCCGTATAGGTGTTCGAGTGTTCGAACCATATTGCCCAAGAAATGGTTTGTAAACGCCGTATTTAGAAATCTGCCACTTTGCAGGAGAATCCGTATAGGTGTTCGAGTGTTCGAACCGCAATGCGCAAGAAATGGTATGCAAACCTCGTATTTACATATCTGCCACTGTGCAGGAGAATCCGTGTAGGTGTCCGAGTGTTCGAACCGTAATGCGCAAGAAATGGTATGTAAACCCCGTATTTACATATCTGCCACTGTGCAGGAGAATCCGTATAGGTGTTCGAGTGTTCGAACTGTAATGCGCAAGAAATGGTTTGTAAACCCCGTATATACATATCTGCCACTGTGCAGGAGAATCCGTATAGGTGTTCGAGTGTTCGAACCGTATTGCCCAAGAAATGGTTTGTAAACGCCGTATTTACATATCTGCCACTGTGCAGGAGAATCCGTATAGGTGTTCGAGTGTTCGAACCGTAATGCGCAAGAAATGGTATGCAAACCCCGTATTTACATATCTGCCACTGTGCAGGAGAATCCGTATAGGTGTCCGAGTGTTCGAACCGAATTGCCCAAGAAATGGTTTGTAAACGCCGTATTTACATATCTGCCACTGTGCAGGAGAATCCGTATAGGTGTTCGAGTGTTCGAGCCGTATTGCCCAAGAAATGGTTTGTAAACTCCGTATTTACATATCTGCCACTGTGCAGGAGAATCCGTACAGGTGTTCGAGTGTTCGAGCCGTAATGCGCAAGAAATGGTATGTAAACCCCGTATTTACATATCTGCCACTGTGCAGGAGAATCCGTATAGGTGTTCGAGTGTTCGAACCGTATTGCGCAAGAAATGGTATGTAAACCCCGTATTTACATATCTGCCACTGTGTAGGAGAATCCGTATAGGTGTTCGAGTGTTCGAACCGTAATGCGCAAGAAATGGTATGTAAACCCCGTATTTACATATCTGTCACAGTGCAGGAGAATCCGTATAGGTGTTCGAGTGTTCGAACCGTATTGCCCAAGAAATGGTTTGTAAACACCGTATTTACATATCTGCCACTGTGTAGGAGAATCCGTATAGGTGTTCGAGTGTTCGAACCGTAATGCGCAAGAAATGGTATGCAAACCCCGTATTTACATATCTGCCACTGTGCAGGAGAATCCGTATAGGTGTCCGAGTGTTCGAACCGAATTGCCCAAGAAATGGTTTGTAAACGCCGTATTTACATATCTGCCACTGTGCAGGAGAATCCGTATAGGTGTTCGAGTGTTCGAGCCGTATTGCCCAAGAAATGGTTTGTAAACTCCGTATTTACATATCTGCCACTGTGCAGGAGAATCCGTACAGGTGTTCGAGTGTTCGAGCCGTAATGCGCAAGAAATGGTATGTAAACCCCGTATTTACATATCTGCCACTGTGCAGGAGAATCCGTATAGGTGTTCGAGTGTTCGAACCGTATTGCGCAAGAAATGGTATGTAAACCCCGTATTTACATATCTGCCACTGTGTAGGAGAATCCGTATAGGTGTTCGAGTGTTCGAACCGTAATGCGCAAGAAATGGTATGTAAACCCCGTATTTACATATCTGTCACAGTGCAGGAGAATCCGTATAGGTGTTCGAGTGTTTGAACCGTATTGCCCAAGAAATGGTTTGTAAACACCGTATTTACATATCTGCCACTGTGTAGGAGAATCCGTATAGGTGTTCGAGTGTTCGAACCGTAATGCGCAAGAAATGGTATGCAAACCCCGTATTTACATATCTGCCACTGTGCAGGAGAATTCGTATAGGTGTCCGAGTGTTCGAACCGAATTGCCCAAGAAATGGTTTGTAAACGCCGTATTTACATATCTGCCACTGTGCAGAAGAATCCGTACAGGTGTTCGAGTGTTCGAACCGTAATGCGCAAGAAATGGTATGTAAACCCCGTATTTACATATCTGCCACTGTGCAGGAGAATCCGTATAGGTGTTCGAGTGTTCGAACCGTATTGCCCAAGAAATGGTTTGTAAACGCCGTATTTACATATCTGCCACTGTGCAGGAGAATCCGTATAGGTGTTCGAGTGTTCGAACCGTAATGCGCAAGAAATGGTATGTAAACCCCGTATTTACATATCTGCCACTGTGCAGGAGAATCCGTATAGGTGTTCGAGTGTTCGAACCGTATTGTGCAAGAAATGGTTTGTAAACCCCGTATTTACATATCTGCCACTGTGCAGGAGAATCTGTATAGGTGTTTGAGTGTTCGAACCGTATTGCGCAAGAAATGGTATGCAAACCCCGTATTTACATATCTGCCACTGTGCAGGAGAATCCGTGTAGGTGTCCGAGTGTTCGAACAGAATTGCCCAAGAAATGGTTTGTAAACCCCGTATTTACATATCTGCCACTGTGCAGGAGAATCCGTATAGGTGTTCGAGTGTTCGAACCGTATTGCCCAAGAAATGGTTTGTAAACGCCGTATTTAGAAATCTGCCACTGTGCAGGAGAATCCGTATAGGTGTTCGAGTGTTCGAACCGCAATGCGCAAGAAATGGTATGCAAACCTCGTATTTACATATCTGCCACTGTGCAGGAGAATCCGTGTAGGTGTCCGAGTGTTCGAACCGTAATGCGCAAGAAATGGTATGTAAACCCCGTATTTACATATCTGCCACTGTGCAGGAGAATCCGTATAGGTGTTCGAGTGTTCGAACCGTAATGCGCAAGAAATGGTTTGTAAACCCCGTATATACATATCTGCCACTGTGCAGGAGAATCCGTATAGGTGTTCGAGTGTTCGAACCGTAATGCGCAAGAAATGGTTTGTAAACCCCGTATATACATATCTGCCACTGTGCAGGAGAATCCGTATAGGTGTTCGAGTGTTCGAACCGTATTGCCCAAGAAATGGTTTGTAAACGCCGTATTTACATATCTGCCACTGTGCAGGAGAATCCGTACAGGTGTTCGACTGTTCTAACCGTAATGCGCAAGAAATGGTATGTAAACCCCGTATTTACATATCTGCCACTGTGCAGGAGAATCCGTATAGGTGTTCGAGTGTTCGAACCGTATTGCCCAAGAAATGGTTTGTAAACGCCGTATTTACATATCTGCCACTGTGCAGGAGAATCCGTATAGGTGTTCGAGTGTTCGAACCGTAATGCGCAAGAAATGGTACGGAAACCCCGTATTTACATATCTGCCACTGTGCAGGAGAATCCGTATAGGTGTTCGAGTGTTCGAACCGTATTGCGCGAGAAATGGTTTGTAAACCCCGTATTTACATATCTGCCACTGTGCAGGAGAATCCGTATAGGTGTTCGAGTGTTCGAACAGTATTGCGCAATAAATGGTATGTAAACCCTATATTTACATATCTGCCACTATGCAGGAGAATCCGTGTAGGTATTCGAGTGTTCGAACCGTAATGCGCAAGAAATGGTATGTAAACCCCGTATTTACATATCTGCCACTGTGCAGGAGAATCCGTATAGGTGTTCGAGTGCTCGAACCGTAATGCGCAAGAAATGGTACGGAAACCCCGTATTTACATATCTGCCACTGTGCAGGAGAATCCGTATAGGTGTTCGAGTGTTCGAACCGTAATGCGCAAGAAATGGTATGTAAACCCCGTATTTACATATCTGCCACTGTGCAGGATAATCCTTATAGGTGTTCGAGTGTTCGAACCGCAATGCGCAAGAAATGGTACGGAAACCCCGTATTTACATATCTGCCACTGTGCAGGAGAATCCGTATAGGTGTTCGAGTGTTCGAACCGTAATGCGCAAGAAATGGTATGTAAACCCCGTATTTACATATCTGCCACTGTGCAGGAGAATCCGTATAGGTGTTCGAGTGTTCGAACCGTATTGCCCAAGAAATGGTTTGTAAACGCCGTATTTACATATCTGTCACTGTGCAGGAGAATCCGTATAGGTGTTCGAGTGTTCGAACCGTAATGCGCAAGAAATGGTATGTAAACCCCGTATTTACATATCTGCCACTGTGCAGGAGAATCCGTATAGGTGTTCGAGTGTTCGAACCGTATTGCGCAAGAAATGGTTTGTAAACCCCGTATTTACATATCTGCCACTGTGCAGGAGCATCCGTATAGGTGTTCGAGTGTTCGAACCGTATTGCGCAAGAAATGGTATGTAAACCCCGTATTTACATATCTGCCACTGTGAAGCAGAATCCGTATAGGTGTTCGAGTGTTCGAACCGTAATGCGCAAGAAATGGTACGGAAACCCCGTATTTACATATCTGCCACTGTGCAGGAGAATCCGTATAGGTGTTCGAGTGTTCGAACCGTAATGCGCAAGAAATGGTATGCAAACCCCGTATTTACATATCTGCCACTGTGCAGGAGAATCCGTATAGGTGTCCGAGTGTTCGAACCGAATTGCCCAAGAAATGGTTTGTAAACGCCGTATTTACATATCTGCCACTGTGCAGGAGAATCCGTATAGGTGTTCGAGTGTTCGAGCCGTATTGCCCAAGAAATGGTTTGTAAACTCCGTATTTACATATCTGCCACTGTGCAGGAGAATCCGTACAGGTGTTCGAGTGTTCGAGCCGTAATGCGCAAGAAATGGTATGTAAACCCCGTATTTACATATCTGCCACTGTGCAGGAGAATCCGTATAGGTGTTCGAGTGTTCGAACCGTATTGCGCAAGAAATGGTATGTAAACCCCGTATTTACATATCTGCCACTGTGTAGGAGAATCCGTATAGGTGTTCGAGTGTTCGAACCGTAATGCGCAAGAAATGGTATGTAAACCCCGTATTTACATATCTGTCACAGTGCAGGAGAATCCGTATAGGTGTTCGAGTGTTCGAACCGTATTGCCCAAGAAATGGTTTGTAAACACCGTATTTACATATCTGCCACTGTGTAGGAGAATCCGTATAGGTGTTCGAGTGTTCGAACCGTAATGCGCAAGAAATGGTATGCAAACCCCGTATTTACATATCTGCCACTGTGCAGGAGAATCCGTATAGGTGTCCGAGTGTTCGAACCGAATTGCCCAAGAAATGGTTTGTAAACGCCGTATTTACATATCTGCCACTGTGCAGGAGAATCCGTATAGGTGTTCGAGTGTTCGAGCCGTATTGCCCAAGAAATGGTTTGTAAACTCCGTATTTACATATCTGCCACTGTGCAGGAGAATCCGTACAGGTGTTCGAGTGTTCGAGCCGTAATGCGCAAGAAATGGTATGTAAACCCCGTATTTACATATCTGCCACTGTGCAGGAGAATCCGTATAGGTGTTCGAGTGTTCGAACCGTATTGCGCAAGAAATGGTATGTAAACCCCGTATTTACATATCTGCCACTGTGTAGGAGAATCCGTATAGGTGTTCGAGTGTTCGAACCGTAATGCGCAAGAAATGGTATGTAAACCCCGTATTTACATATCTGTCACAGTGCAGGAGAATCCGTATAGGTGTTCGAGTGTTTGAACCGTATTGCCCAAGAAATGGTTTGTAAACACCGTATTTACATATCTGCCACTGTGTAGGAGAATCCGTATAGGTGTTCGAGTGTTCGAACCGTAATGCGCAAGAAATGGTATGCAAACCCCGTATTTACATATCTGCCACTGTGCAGGAGAATTCGTATAGGTGTCCGAGTGTTCGAACCGAATTGCCCAAGAAATGGTTTGTAAACGCCGTATTTACATATCTGCCACTGTGCAGAAGAATCCGTACAGGTGTTCGAGTGTTCGAACCGTAATGCGCCAGAAATGGTATGTAAACCCCGTATTTACATATCTGCCACTGTGCAGGAGAATCCGTATAGGTGTTCGAGTGTTCGAACCGTATTGCCCAAGAAATGGTTTGTAAACGCCGTATTTACATATCTGCCACTGTGCAGGAGAATCCGTATAGGTGTTCGAGTGTTCGAACCGTAATGCGCAAGAAATGGTATGTAAACCCCGTATTTACATATCTGCCACTGTGCAGGAGAATCCGTATAGGTGTTCGAGTGTTCGAACCGTATTGTGCAAGAAATGGTTTGTAAACCCCGTATTTACATATCTGCCACTGTGCAGGAGAATCTGTATAGGTGTTTGAGTGTTCGAACCGTATTGCGCAAGAAATGGTATGCAAACCCCGTATTTACATATCTGCCACTGTGCAGGAGAATCCGTGTAGGTGTCCGAGTGTTCGAACAGAATTGCCCAAGAAATGGTTTGTAAACCCCGTATTTACATATCTGCCACTGTGCAGGAGAATCCGTATAGGTGTTCGAGTGTTCGAACCGTATTGCCCAAGAAATGGTTTGTAAACGCCGTATTTAGAAATCTGCCACTGTGCAGGAGAATCCGTATAGGTGTTCGAGTGTTCGAACCGCAATGCGCAAGAAATGGTATGCAAACCTCGTATTTACATATCTGCCACTGTGCAGGAGAATCCGTGTAGGTGTCCGAGTGTTCGAACCGTAATGCGCAAGAAATGGTATGTAAACCCCGTATTTACATATCTGCCACTGTGCAGGAGAATCCGTATAGGTGTTCGAGTGTTCGAACCGTAATGCGCAAGAAATGGTTTGTAAACCCCGTATATACATATCTGCCACTGTGCAGGAGAATCCGTATAGGTGTTCGAGTGTTCGAACCGTAATGCGCAAGAAATGGTTTGTAAACCCCGTATATACATATCTGCCACTGTGCAGGAGAATCCGTATAGGTGTTCGAGTGTTCGAACCGTATTGCCCAAGAAATGGTTTGTAAACGCCGTATTTACATATCTGCCACTGTGCAGGAGAATCCGTACAGGTGTTCGACTGTTCTAACCGTAATGCGCAAGAAATGGTATGTAAACCCCGTATTTACATATCTGCCACTGTGCAGGAGAATCCGTATAGGTGTTCGAGTGTTCGAACCGTATTGCCCAAGAAATGGTTTGTAAACGCCGTATTTACATATCTGCCACTGTGCAGGAGAATCCGTATAGGTGTTCGAGTGTTCGAACCGTAATGCGCAAGAAATGGTACGGAAACCCCGTATTTACATATCTGCCACTGTGCAGGAGAATCCGTATAGGTGTTCGAGTGTTCGAACCGTATTGCGCGAGAAATGGTTTGTAAACCCCGTATTTACATATCTGCCACTGTGCAGGAGAATCCGTATAGGTGTTCGAGTGTTCGAACAGTATTGCGCAATAAATGGTATGTAAACCCTATATTTACATATCTGCCACTATGCAGGAGAATCCGTGTAGGTATTCGAGTGTTCGAACCGTAATGCGCAAGAAATGGTATGTAAACCCCGTATTTACATATCTGCCACTGTGCAGGAGAATCCGTATAGGTGTTCGAGTGCTCGAACCGTAATGCGCAAGAAATGGTACGGAAACCCCGTATTTACATATCTGCCACTGTGCAGGAGAATCCGTATAGGTGTTCGAGTGTTCGAACCGTAATGCGCAAGAAATGGTATGTAAACCCCGTATTTACATATCTGCCACTGTGCAGGATAATCCTTATAGGTGTTCGAGTGTTCGAACCGCAATGCGCAAGAAATGGTACGGAAACCCCGTATTTACATATCTGCCACTGTGCAGGAGAATCCGTATAGGTGTTCGAGTGTTCGAACCGTAATGCGCAAGAAATGGTATGTAAACCCCGTATTTACATATCTGCCACTGTGCAGGAGAATCCGTATAGGTGTTCGAGTGTTCGAACCGTATTGCCCAAGAAATGGTTTGTAAACGCCGTATTTACATATCTGTCACTGTGCAGGAGAATCCGTATAGGTGTTCGAGTGTTCGAACCGTAATGCGCAAGAAATGGTATGTAAACCCCGTATTTACATATCTGCCACTGTGCAGGAGAATCCGTATAGGTGTTCGAGTGTTCGAACCGTATTGCGCAAGAAATGGTTTGTAAACCCCGTATTTACATATCTGCCACTGTGCAGGAGCATCCGTATAGGTGTTCGAGTGTTCGAACCGTATTGCGCAAGAAATGGTATGTAAACCCCGTATTTACATATCTGCCACTGTGAAGCAGAATCCGTATAGGTGTTCGAGTGTTCGAACCGTAATGCGCAAGAAATGGTACGGAAACCCCGTATTTACATATCTGCCACTGTGCAGGAGAATCCGTATAGGTGTTCGAGTGTTCGAACCGTAATGCGCAAGAAATGGAATGTAAACCCCGTATTTACATATCTGCCACTGTGCAGGAGAATCCGTATAGGTGTTCGAGTGTTCGAACCGTAATGCGCAAGAAATGGTATGTAAACCCCGTATTTACATATCTGCCACTGTGCAGAAGAATCCGTATAGGTGTTCGAGTGTTCGAACCGTAATGCGCAAGAAATGGTACGGAAACCCCGTATTTGCATATCTGCCACTGTGCAGGAGAATCCGTATAGGTGTTCGAGTGTTCGAACCGTATTGCCCAAGAAATGGTTTGTAAACGCCGTATTTACATATCTGTCACTGTGCAGGAGAATCCGTATAGGTGTTCGAGTGTTCGAACCGTAATGCGCAAGAAATGGTATGTAAACCCCGTATTTACATATCTGCCACTGTGCAGGAGAATCCGTTTAGGTGTTCGAGTGTTCGAACCGTATTGCGCAAGAAATGGTTTGTAAACCCCGTATTTACATATCTGCCACTGTGCAGGAGAATCCGTATAGGTGTTCGAGTGTTCGAACCGTATTGCGCAAGAAATGGTATGTAAACCCCGTATTTACATATCTGCCACTGTGCAGGAGAATCCGTATAGGTGTTCGAGTGTTCGAACCGTAATGCGCAAGAAATGGTATGTAAACCCCGTATTTACATATCTGCCACTGTGCAGGAGAATCCGTATAGGTGTTCGAGTGTTCGAACCGTATTGCCCAAGAAATGGTTTGTAAACGCCGTATTTACATATCTGTCACTGTGCAGGAGAATCCGTATAGGTGTTCGAGTGTTCGAACCGTAATGCGCAAGAAATGGTATGTAAACCCCGTATTTACATATCTGCCACTGTGCAGGAGAATCCGTTTAGGTGTTCGAGTGTTCGAACCGTATTGCGCAAGAAATGGTTTGTAAACCCCGTATTTACATATCTGCCACTGTGCAGGAGAATCCGTATAGGTGTTCGAGTGTTCGAACCGTATTGCGCAACAAATGGTATGTAAACCCCGTATTTACATATCTGCCACTGTGCAGGAGAATCCGTATAGGTGTTCGAGTGTTCGAACCGTAATGCGCAAGAAATGGTATGTAAACCCCGTATTTACATATCTGCCACTGTGCAGAAGAATCCGAATAGGTGTTCGAGTGTTCGAACCGTAATGCGCAAGAAATGGTACGGAAACCCCGTATTTGCATATCTGCCACTGTGCAGGAGAATCCGTATAGGTGTTCGAGTGTTCAAACCGTATTGCGCAAGAAATGGTTTGTAAACCCCGTATTTACATATCTGCCACTGTGCAGGAGAATCCGTATAGGTGTTCGAGTGTTCGAACCGTATTGCGCAAGAAATGGTATGTAAACCCCATATTTACATATCTGCCACTATGCAGGAGAATCCGTGTAGGTGTTCGAGTGTTCGAACCGTAATGCGCAAGAAATGGTATGTAAACCCCGTATTTACATATCTGCCACTGTGCAGGAGAATCCGTATAGGTGTTCGAGTGTTCGAACAGTAATGCGCAAGAAATGGTACGGAAACCCCGTATTTACATATCTGCCACTGTGCAGGAGAATCCGTATAGGTGTTCGAGTGTTCGAACCGTAATGCGCAAGAAATGGTATGTAAACCCCGTATTTACATATCTGCCACTGTGCAGGAGAATCCGTATAGGTGTTCGAGTGTTCGAACCGTAATACGCAAGAAATGGTACGGAAACCCCGTATTTACATATCTGCCACTGTGCAGGAGAATCCGTATAGGTGTTCGAGTGTTCGAACCGTAATGCGCAAGAAATGGTATGTAAACCCCGTATTTACATATCTGCCACTGTGCAGGAGAATCCGTATAGGTGTTCGAGTGTTCGAACCGTAATGCGCAAGAAATGGTATGTAAACCCCGTATTTACATATCTGCCACTGTGCAGGAGAATCCGTATAGGTGTTCGAGTGTTCGAACCGTAATGTGCAAGAAATGGTATGTAAACCCCGTATTTACATATCTGCCACTGTGCAGGAGAATCCGTATAGGTGTTCGAGTGTTAGAACCGTATTGCGCAAGAAATGGTTTGTAAACCCCGTATTTACATATCTGCCACTGTGCAGGAGAATCCGTATAGGTGTTCGAGTGTTCGAACCGTATTGCGCAAGAAATGGTAGGTAAACCCCGTATTTACATATCTGCCACTGTGCAGAAGAATCCGTATAGGTGTTCGAGTGTTCGAACCGTAATGCGCAAGAAATGGTATGTAAACCCCGTATTTACATATCTGCCACTGTGCAGGAGAATCCGTTTAGGTGTTCGAGTGTTCGAACCGTATTGCGCAAGAAATGGTTTGTAAACCCCGTATTTACATATCTGCCACTGTGCAGGAGAATCCGTATAGGTGTTCGAGTGTTCGAACCGTATTGCGCAAGAAATGGTATGTAAACCCCATATTTACATATCTGCCACTATGCAGGAGAATCCGTGTAGGTGTTCGAGTGTTCGAACCGTAATGCGCAACAAATGGTATGTAAACCCCGTATTTACATATCTGCCACTGTGCAGGAGAATCCGTATAGGTGTTCGAGTGTTCGAACCGTAATGCGCAAGAAATGGTACGGAAACCCCGTATTTACATATCTGTCACTGTCCAGGAGAATCCGTATAGGTGTTCGAGTGTTCGAACCGTAATGCGCAAGAAATGGTATGTAAACCCCGTATTTACATATCTGCCACTGTGCAGGAGAATCCGTATAGGTGTTCGAGTGTTCGAACCGTAATGCGCAAGAAATGGTACGGAAACCCCGTATTTACATATCTGCCACTGTGCAGGAGAATCCGTATAGGTGTTCGAGTGTTCGAACCGTAATGCGCAAGAAATGGTTTGTAAACCCCGTATTTACATATCTGCCACTGTGCAGGAGAATCCGTATAGGTGTTCGAGTGTTCGAACCGTATTGCGCAAGAAATGGTAGGTAAACCCCGTATTTACATATCTGCCACTGTGCAGAAGAATCCGTATTGGTGTTCGAGTGTTCGAACCGTAATGCGCAAGAAATGGTATGCAAACCCCGTATTTACATATCTGCCACTGTGCAGGAGAATCCGTATAGGTGTTCGAGTGTTCGATCCGTATTGCGCAAGAAATGGTTTGTAAACCCCGTATTTACATATCTGCCACTGTGCAGGAGAATCCGTATAGGTGTTCGAGTGTTCGAACCGTATTGCGCAAGAAATGGTATGTAAACCCCATATTTACATATCTGCCACTATGCAGGAGAATCCGTGTAGGTGTTCGAGTGTTCGAACCGTAATGCGCAACAAATGGTATGTAAACCCCGTATTTACATATCTGCCACTGTGCAGGAGAATCCGTATAGGTGTTCGAGTGTTCGAACCGTAATGCGCAAGAAATGGTACGGAAACCCCGTATTTACATATCTGCCACTGTGCAGGAGAATCCGTATAGGTGTTCGAGTGTTCGAACCGTAATGCGCAAGAAATGGTATGTAAACCCCGTATTTACATATCTGCCACTGTGCAGGAGAATCCGTATAGGTGTTCGAGTGTTCGAACCGTAATGCGCAAGAAATGATACGGAAACCCCGTATTTACATATCTGCCACTGTACAGGAGAATCCGTGTAGGTGTTCGTGTGTTCGAACCGTAATGCGCAAGAAATGGTATGTAAACCCCGTATTTACATATCTGCCACTGTGCAGGAGAATCCGTATAGGTGTCCGAGTGTTCGAACCGTATTGCCCAAGAAATGGTTTGTAAACGCCGTATTTACATATCTGCCACTGTGCAGGAGAATCCGTATAGGTGTTCGAGTGTTCGAACCGTAATGCGCAAGAAATGGTATGTAAACCCCGTATTTACATATCTGCCACTCTGCAGGAGAATCCGTATATGTGTTCGAGTGTTCGAACCGTATTGCGCAAGAAATGGTTTGTAAACCCCGTATTTACATATCTGCCACTGTGCAGGAGAATCCGTATAGGTGTTCGAGTGTTCGAACCGTATTGCGCAAGAAATGGTATGTAAACCCCGTATTTACATATCTGCCACTGTGCAGAAGAATCCGTATAGGTGTTCGAGTGTTCGAACCGTAATGCGCAAGAAATGGTACGGAAACCCCGTATTTACATATCTGCCACTGTGCAGGAGAATCCGTATAGGTGTTCGAGTGTTCGAATCGTAATGCGCAAGAAATGGTATGTAAACCCCGTATTTACATATCTGCCACTGTGCAGGAGAATCCGTATAGGTGTTCGAGTGTTCGAACCGTAATGCGCAAGAAATGGTATGTAAACCCCGTATTTACATATCTGTCACAGTGCAGGAGAATCCGTATAGGTGTTCGAGTGTTCGAACCGTATTGCCCAAGAAATGGTTTGTAAACGCCGTATTTACATATCTGCCACTGTGTAGGAGAATCCGTATAGGTGTTCGAGTGTTCGAACCGTAATGCGCAAGAAATGGTATGCAAACCCCGTATTTACATATCTGCCACTGTGCAGGAGAATCCGTATAGGTGTCCGAGTGTTTGAACCGAATTGCCCAAGAAATGGTTTGTAAACGCCGTATTTACATATCTGCCACTGTGCAGAAGAATCCGTACAGGTGTTCGAGTGTTCGAACCGTAATGCGCAAGAAATGGTAACCCCGTATTTACATATCTGCCACTGTGCAGGAGAATCCGTATACGTGTTCGAGTGTTCGAACCGTATTGCCCAAGAAATGGTTTGTAAACGCCGTATTTACATATCTGCCACTGTGCAGGAGAATCCGTATAGGTGTTCGAGTGTTCGAACCGTAATGCGCAAGAAATGGTCTGTAAACCCCGTATTTACATATCTGCCACTGTGCAGGAGAATCCGTATAGGTGTTCGAGTGTTCGAACCGTAATGCGCAAGAAATGGTAAGTAAACCCCGTATTTACATATCTGCCACTGTGCAGGAGAATCCGTATAGGTGTTCGAGTGTTCGAACCGTATTGCGCAAGAAATGGTTTGTAAACCCCGTATTTACATATCTGCCACTGTGCAGGAGAATCCGTATAGGTGTTCGAGTGTTCGAACCGTAATGCGCAAGAAATGGTATGCAAACCCCGTATTTACATATCTGCCACTGTGCAGGAGAATCCGTATAGGTGTCCGAGTGTTCGAACCGAATTGCCCAAGAAATGGTTTGTAAACGCCGTATTTACATATCTGCCACTGTGCAGGAGAATCCGTATAGGTGTTCGAGTGTTCGAACCGTATTGCCCAAGAAATGGTTTGTAAACGCCGTATTTACATATCTGCCACTGTGTAGGAGAATCCGTATAGGTGTTCGAGTGTTCGAACCGTAATGCGCAAGAAATGGTATGCAAACCCCGTATTTACATATCTGCCACTGTGCAGGAGAATCCGTATAGGTGTCCGAGTGTTTGAACCGAATTGCCCAAGAAATGGTTTGTAAACGCCGTATTTACATATCTGCCACTGTGCAGAAGAATCCGTACAGGTGTTCGAGTGTTCGAACCGTAATGCGCAAGAAATGGTAACCCCGTATTTACATATCTGCCACTGTGCAGGAGAATCCGTATACGTGTTCGAGTGTTCGAACCGTATTGCCCAAGAAATGGTTTGTAAACGCCGTATTTACATATCTGCCACTGTGCAGGAGAATCCGTATAGGTGTTCGAGTGTTCGAACCGTAATGCGCAAGAAATGGTCTGTAAACCCCGTATTTACATATCTGCCACTGTGCAGGAGAATCCGTATAGGTGTTCGAGTGTTCGAACCGTAATGCGCAAGAAATGGTAAGTAAACCCCGTATTTACATATCTGCCACTGTGCAGGAGAATCCGTATAGGTGTTCGAGTGTTCGAACCGTATTGCGCAAGAAATGGTTTGTAAACCCCGTATTTACATATCTGCCACTGTGCAGGAGAATCCGTATAGGTGTTCGAGTGTTCGAACCGTAATGCGCAAGAAATGGTATGCAAACCCCGTATTTACATATCTGCCACTGTGCAGGAGAATCCGTATAGGTGTCCGAGTGTTCGAACCGAATTGCCCAAGAAATGGTTTGTAAACGCCGTATTTACATATCTGCCACTGTGCAGGAGAATCCGTATAGGTGTTCGAGTGTTCGAGCCGTATTGCCCAAGAAATGGTTTGTAAACTCCGTATTTACATATCTGCCACTGTGCAGGAGAATCCGTACAGGTGTTCGAGTGTTCGAGCCGTAATGCGCAAGAAATGGTATGTAAACCCCATATTTACATATCTGCCACTGTGCAGGAGAATCCGTATAGGTGTTCGTGTGTTCGAACCGTATTGCGCAAGAAATGGTATGTAAACCCCGTATTTACATATCTGCCACTGTGCAGGAGAATCCGTGTAGGTGTCCGAGTGTTCGAACCGAATTACCCAAGAAATGGTTTGTAAACGCCGTATTTACATATCTGCCACTGTGCAGGAGAATCCGTATAGGTGTTCGAGTGTTCGAACCGTATTGCCCAAGAAATGGTTTGTAAACGCCGTATTTACATATCTGCCACTGTGCAGGAGAATCCGTACAGGTGTTCGAGTGTTCGAACCGTAATGCGCAAGAAATGGTATGTAAACCCCGTATTTACATATCTGCCACTGTGCAGGAGAATCCGTATAGGTGTTCGAGTGTTCGAACCGTATTGCCCAAGAAATGGTTTGTAAACGCCGTATTTACATATCTGCCACTGTGCAGGAGAATCCGTATAGGTGTTCGAGTGTTCGAACCGTAATGCGCAAGAAATGGTATGTAAACCCCGTATTTACATATCTGCCACTGTGCAGGAGAATCCGTATAGGTGTTCGAGTGTTCGAACCGTATTGCGCAAGAAATGGTTTGTAAACCCCGTATTTACATATCTGCCACTGTGCAGGAGAATTCGTATAGGTGTTCGAGTGTTCGAACCGTATTGTGCAATAAATGGTATGTAAACCCCATATTTACATATCTGCCACTGTGCAGGAGAATCCGTATAGGTGTTCGAGTGTTCGAACCGTAATGCGCAAGAAATGGTATGCAAACCCCGTATTTACATATCTGCCACTGTGCAGGAGAATCCGTGTAGGTGTCCGAGTGTTCTAACCGAATTGCCCAAGAAATGGTTTGTAAACGCCGTATTTACATATCTGCCACTGTGCAGGAGAATCCGTATAGGTGTTCGAGTGTTCGAACCGTATTGCCCAAGAAATGGTTTGTAAACGCCGTATTTACAAATCTGCCACTGTGCAGGAGAATTCGTATAGGTGTTCGAGTGTTCGAACCGTAATGCGCAAGAAATGGTATGTAAACCCCGTATTTACATATCTGCCACTGTGCAGGAGAATTCGTATAGGTGTTCGAGTGTTCGAACCGTAATGCGCAAGAAATGGTTTGTTAACCCCGTATATACATATCTGCCACTGTGCAGGAGAATCCGTATAGGTGTTCGAGTGTTCGAACCGTATTGCCCAAGAAATGGTTTGTAAACGCCGTATTTACATATCTGCCATTGTGCAGGAGAATCCGTATAGGTGTTCGAGTGTTCGAACCGTAATGCGCAAGAAATGGTATGCAAACCCCGTATTTACATATCTGCCACTGTGCAGGAGAATCCGTATAGGTGTCCGAGTGTTCGAACCGAATTGCCCAAGAAATGGTTTGTAAACGCCGTATTTACATATCTGCCACTGTGCAGGAGAATCCGTATAGGTGTTCGAGTGTTCGAACCGTATTGCCCAAGAAATGGTTTGTAAACGCCGTATTTACAAATCTGCCACTGTGCAGGAGAATTCGTATAGGTGTTCGAGTGTTCGAACCGTAATGCGCAAGAAATGGTATGTAAACCCCGTATTTACATATCTGCCACTGTGCAGGCGAATCCGTATAGGTGTTCGAGTGTTCGAACCGTAATGCGCAAGAAATGGTTTGTTAACCCCGTATATACATATCTGCCACTGTGCAGGAGAATCCGTATAGGTGTTCGAGTGTTCGAACCGTATTGCCCAAGAAATGGTTTGTAAACGCCGTATTTACATATCTGCCACTGTGCAGGAGAACCCGTATAGGTGTTCGAGTGTTCGAACCGTAATGCGCAAGAAATGGTATGCAAACCCCGTATTTACATATCTGCCACTGTGCAGGAGAATCCGTATAGGTGTCCGAGTGTTCGAACCGAATTGCCCAAGAAATGGTTTGTAAACGCTGTATTTATATATCTGCCACTGTGCAGGAGAATCCGTATAGGTGTTCGAGTGTTCGAGCCGTATTGCCCAAGAAATGGTTTGTAAACTCCGTATTTACATATCTGCCACTGTGCAGGAGAATCCGTACAGGTGTTCGAGTGTTCGAGCCGTAATGCGCAAGAAATGGTATGTAAACCCCGTATTTACATATCTGCCACTGTGCAGGAGAATCCGTATAGGTGTTCGAGTGTTCGAACCGTATTGCGCAAGAAATGGTATGTAAACCCCGTATTTACATATCTGCCACTGTGCAGGAGAATCCGTGTAGGTGTCCGAGTGTTCGAACCGAATTACCCAAGAAATGGTTTGTAAACGCCGTATTTACATATCTGCCACTGTGCAGGAGAATCCGTATAGGTGTTCGAGTGTTCGAACCGTATTGCCCAAGAAATGGTTTGTAAACGCCGTATTTACATATCTGCCACTGTGCAGGAGAATCCGTACAGGTGTTCGAGTGTTCGAACCGTAATGCGCAAGAAATGGTATGTAAACCCCGTATTTACATATCTGCCACTGTGCAGGAGAATCCGTATAGGTGTTCGAGTGTTCGAACCGTATTGCCCAAGAAATGGTTTGTAAACGCCGTATTTACATATCTGCCACTGTGCAGGAGAATCCGTATAGGTGTTCGAGTGTTCGAACCGTAATGCGCAAGAAATTGTATGTAAACCCCGTATTTACATATCTGCCACTGTGCAGGAGAATCCGTATAGGTGTTCGAGTGTTCGAACCGTATTGCGCAAGAAATGGTTTGTAAACCCCGTATTTACATATCTGCCACTGTGCAGGAGAATTCGTATAGGTGTTCGAGTTTTCGAACCGTATTGCGCAATAAATGGTATGTAAACCCCATATTTACATATCTGCCACTATGCAGGAGAATCCGTGTAGGTGTTCGAGTGTTCGAACCGTAATGCGCAAGAAATGGTATGTAAACCACATATTTACATATCTGCCACTGTGCAGGAGAATCCGTATAGGTGTTCGAGTGTTCGAACCGTAATGCGCAAGAAATGGTCCGGAAACCCCGTATTTACATATCTGCCCCTGTGCTGGAGAATCCGTATAGGTGTTCGAGTGTTCGAACCGTAACGCGCAAGAAATGGTATGTAAACCCCGTATTTACATATCTGCCACTGTGCTGGAGAATCCGTATAGGTGTTCGAGTGTTCGAACTGTAATGCGCAAGAAATGGTACGGAAACCCCGTATTTACATATCTGCCACTGTGCAGGAGAATCCGTATAGGTGTTCGAGTGTTCGAACCGTAATGCGCAAGAAATGGTATGTAAACCCCGTATTTACATATCTGCCACTGTGCAGGAGAATCCGTATAGGTGTTCGAGTGTTCGAACCGTATTGCCCAAGAAATGGTTTGTAAACGCCGTATTTACATATCTGCCACTGTGCAGGAGAATCCGTATAGGTGTTCGAGTGTTCGAACCGTAATGCGCTAGAAATGGTATGTAAACCCCGTATTTACATATCTGCCACTGTGCAGGAGAATCCGTATAGGTGTTCGAGTGTTCGAACCGTATTGCGCAAGAAATGGTTTGTAAACCCCGTATTTACATATCTGCCACTGTGCAGGAGAATCCGTATAGGTGTTCGAGTGTTCGAACCGTATTGCGCAAGAAATGGTATGTAAACCCCGTATTTACATATCTGCCACTGTGCAGCAGAATCCGTATAGGTGTTCGAGTGTTCGAACCGTAATGCGCAAGAAATGGTACGGAAACCCCGTATTTACATATCTGCCACTGTGCAGGAGAATTCGTATAGGTGTTCGAGTGTTCGAACCGTAATGCGCAAGAAATGGTATGTAAACCCCGTATTTACATATCTGCCACTGTGCAGGAGAATCCGTATAGGTGTTCGAGTGTTCGAACCGTAATGCGCAAGAAATGGTATGAAAACCCCGTATTTACATATCTGCCACAGTGCAGGAGAATCCGTATAGGTGTTCGAGTGTTCGAACCGTATTGCCCAAGAAATGGTTTGTAAACGCCGTATTTACATATCTGCCACTGTGCAGGAGAATCCGTACAGGTGTTCGAGTGTTCGAACCGTAATGCGCAAGAAATGGTATGTAAACCCCGTATTTACATATCTGCCACTGTGCAGGAGAATCCGTATAGGTGTTCGAGTGTTCGAACCGTATTGCCCAAGAAATGGTTTGTAAACGCCGTATTTACATATCTGCCACTGTGCAGGAGAATCCGTATAGGTGTTCGAGTGTTCGAACCGTAATGCGCAAGAAATGGTATGAAAACCCCGTATTTACATATCTGCCACCGTGCAGGAGAATCCGTATAGGTGTTCGAGTGTTCGAACCGTATTGCCCAAGAAATGGTTTGTAAACGCCGTATTTACATATCTGCCACTGTGTAGGAGAATCCGTATAGGTGTTCGAGTGTTCGAACCGTAATGCGCAAGAAATGGTATGCAAACCCCGTATTTACATATCTGCCACTGTGCAGGAGAATCCGTATAGGTGTCCGAGTGTTCGAACCGAATTGCCCAAGAAATGGTTTGTAAACGCCGTATTTACATATCTGCCACTGTGCAGGAGAATCCGTACAGGTGTTCAAGTGTTCGAACCGTAATGCGCAAGAAATGGTATGTAAACCCCGTATTTACATATCTGCCACTGTGCAGGAGAATCCGTATAGGTGTTCGAGTGTTCGAACCGTATTGCCCAAGAAATGGTTTGTAAACGCCGTATTTACATATCTGCCACTGTGCAGGAGAATCCGTATAGGTGTTCGAGTGTTCGAACCGTAATGCGCAAGAAATGGTATGTAAACCCCGTATTTACATATCTGCCACTGTGCAGGAGAATCCGTATAGGTGTTCGAGTGTTCGAACCGTATTGCGCAAGAAATGGTTTGTAAACCCCGTATTTACATATCTGCCACTGTGCAGGAGAATCCGTATAGGTGTTCGAGTGTTCGAACCGTATTGCGCAAGAAATGGTATGTAAACCCCGTATTTACATATCTGCCACTGTGCAGGAGAATCCGTGTAGGTGTCCGAGTGTTCGAACCGAATTGCCCAAGAAATGGTTTGCAAACGCCGTATTTACATATCTGCCACTGTGCTGGAGAATCCGTATAGGTGTTCGAGTCTTCGAACCGTATTGCCCAAGAAATGGTTTGTAAACGCCGTATTTACAAATCTGCCACTGTGCAGGAGAATCCGTATAGGTGTTCGAGTGTTCGAACCGTAATGCGCAAAAAATGGTATGTAAACCCCGTATTTACATATCTGCCACTGTGTAGGAGAATCCGTATAGGTGTTCGAGTGTTCGAACCGTAATGCGCAAGAAATGGTTTGTAAACCCCGTATATACATATCTGCCACTGTGCAGGAGAATCCTTATAGGTGTTCGAGTGTTCGAACCGTATTGCCCAAGAAATGGTTTGTAAACGCCGTATTTATATATCTGCCACTGTGCAGGAGAATCCGTATAGGTGTTCGAGTGTTCGAACCGTAATGCGCAAGAAATGGTATGCAAACCCCGTATTTACATATCTGCCACTGTGCAGGAGAATCCGTATAGGTGTCCGAGTGTTCGAACCGAATTGCCCAAGAAATGGTTTGTAAACGCCGTATTTACATATCTGCCACTGCGCAGGAGAATCAGTATAGGTGTTCAAGTGTTCGAACCGTATTGCCCAAGAAATGGTTTGTAAACTCCGTATTTACATATCTGCCACTGTGCAGGAATATCTGTACAGGTGTTCGAGTGTTCGAACCGTAATGCGCAAGAAATGGTATGTAAACCCCGTATTTACATATCTGCCACTGTGCAGGAGAATCCGTATAGGTGTTCGAGTGTTCGAACCGTATTGCGCAAGAAATGGTATGTAAACCCCGTATTTACATATCTGCCACTGTGCAGGAGAATCCGTGTAGGTGTCCGAGTGTTCGAACCGAATTGCCCAAGAAATGGTTTGTAAACGCCGTATTTACATATCTGCCACTGTGCTGGAGAATCCGTATAGGTGTTCGAGTGTTCGAACCGTATTGCCCAAGAAATGGTTTGTAAACGCCGTATTTACATATCTGCCACTGTGCAGGAGAATCCGTACAGGTGTTCGAGTGTTCGAACCGTAATGCGCAAGAAATGGTATGTAAACCCCGTATTTACATATCTGCCACTGTGCAGGAGAATCCGTATAGGTGTTCGAGTGTTCGAACCGTATTGCCCAAGAAATGGTTTGTAAACGCCGTATTTACATATCTGCCACTGTGCAGGATAATCCGTATAGGTGTTCGAGTGTTCGAACCGTAATGCGCAAGAAATGGTATGTAAACCCCGTATTTACATATCTGCCACTGTGCAGGAGAATCCGTATTGGTGTTCGAGTGTTCGAACCGTATTGCGCAAGAAATGGTTTGTAAACCCCGTATTTACATATCTGCCACTGTGCAGGAGAATCCGTATAGGTATTCGAGTGCTCGAACCGTATTGCGCAATAAATGGTATGTAAACCCCATATTTACATATCTGCCACTATGCAGGAGAATCCGTGTAGGTGTTCGAGTGTTCGAACCGTAATGCGCAAGAAATGGTATGTAAACCCCGTATTTACATATCTGCCACTGTGCAGGAGAATCCGTATAGGTGTTCGAGTGTTCGAACCGTAATGCGCAAGAAATGGTACGGAAACCCCGTATTTACATATCTGCCACTGTGCAGGAGAATCCGTATAGGTGTTCGAGTGTTCGAACCGTAATGCGCAAGAAATGGTATGCAAACCCCGTATTTACATATCTGCCACTGTGCAGGAGAATCCGTATAGGTGTTCGAGTGTTCGAACCGTAATGCGCAAGAAATGGTACGGAAACCCCGTATTTACATATCTGCCACTGTGCAGGAGAATCCGTATAGGTGTTCGAGTGTTCGAACCGTAATGCGCAAGAACTGGAATGTAAACCCCGTATTTACATATCTGCCACTGTGCAGGAGAATCCGTATAGGTGTTCGAGTGGTCGAACCGTATTGCCCAAGAAATGGTTTGTAAACGCCGTATTTACATATCTGCCACTGTGCAGGAGAATCCGTATAGGTGTTCGAGTGTTCGAACCGTAATGCGCAAGAAATGGTACGGAAACCCCGTATTTACATATCTGCCACTGTGCAGGAGAATCCGTATAGGTGTTCGAGTGTTCGAACCGTATTGCGCAAGAAATGGTTTGTAAACCCCGTATTTACATATCTGCCACTGTGCAGGAGAATCCGTATAGGTGTTCGAGTGTTCGAACCGTATTGCGCAAGAAACGGTATGTAAACCCCGTATTTACATATCTGCCACTGTGCAGAAGAATCCGTAAACGTGTTCGAGTGTTCGAACCGTAATGCGCAAGAAATGGTACGGAAACCCCGTATTTACATATCTGCCACTGTGCAGGAGAATCCGTATAGGTGTTCGAGTGTTCGAACCGTATTGCGCAAGAAATGGTATGTAAACCCCGTATTTACATATCTGCCACTGTGCAGAAGAATCTGTATAAGTGTTCGAGTGTTCGAACCGTAATGCGCAAGAAATGGTACGGAAACCCCGTATTTACATATCTGCCACTGTGCAGGAGAATCCGTATAGGTGTTCGAGTGTTCGAACCGTAATGCGCAAGAAATGGTTTGTAAACCCCGTATTTACATATCTGCCACTGTGCAGGAGAATCCGTATAGGTGTTCGAGTGTTCGAACCGTAATGCGCAAGAAATGGTATGTAAACCCCGTATTTACATATCTGCCACTGTGTAGGAGAATCCGTATAGGTGTTCGAGTGTTCGAACCGTATTGCCCAAGAAATGGTTTGTAAACCCCGTATTTACATATCTGCCACTGTGCAGGAGAATCCGTATAGGTGTTCGAGTGTTCGAACCGTAATGCACAAGAAATGGTATGCAAACCCCGTATTTACATATCTGCCACTGTGCAGGAGAATCCGTGTAGGTGCCTGAGTGTTCGAACCGAATTGCCCAAGAAATGGTTTGTAAACGCCGTATTTACATATCTGCCACTGTGCAGGAGAATCCGTATAGGTGTTCGAGTGTTCGAACCGTGTTGCCCAAGAAATGGTTTGTAAACGCCGTATTTACATATCTGCCACTGTGCAGGAGAATCCGTACAGGTGTTCGAGTGTTCGAACCGTAATGCGCAAGAAATGGTATGTAAACCCCGTATTTACATATCTGCCACTGTGCAGGAGAATCCGTATAGGTGTTCGAGTGTTCGAACCGTATTGCCCAAGAAATGGTTTGTAAACGCCATAATTACATATCTGCCACTGTGCAGGAGAATCCGTATAGGTGTTCGAGTGTTCGAACCGTAATGCGCAAGAAATGGTATGTAAACCCCGTATTTACATATCTGCCACTGTGCAGGAGAATCCGTATAGGTGTTCGAGTGTTCGAACCGTATTGCGCAAGAAATGGTTTGTAAACCCCGTATTTACATATCTGCCACTGTGCAGGAGAATCCGTATAGGTGTTCGAGTGTTCGAACCGTATTGCGCAATAAATGGTATGTAAACCCCATATTTACATATCTGCCACTATGCAGGAGAATCCGTGTAGGTGTTCGAGTGTTCGAACCGTAATGCGCAAGAAATGGTATGTAAACCCCGTATTTACATATCTGCCACTGTGCTGGAGAATCCGTATAGGTGTTCGAGTGTTCGAACCGTAATGCGCAAGAAATGGTACGGAAACCCTGTATTTACATATCTTCCACTGTGCAGGAGAATCCGTATAGGTGTTCGAGTGTTCGAACCGTAATGCGCAAGAAATGGTATGTAAACCCCGTATTTACATATCTGCCACTGTGCAGGAGATCCGTATAGGTGTTCGAGTGTTCGAACCGTATTGCCCAAGAAATGGTTTGTAAACGCCGTATTTACATATCTGCCACTGTGCAAGAGATTCCGTACAGGTGTTCGAGTGTTCGAACCGTAATGCGCAAGAAATGGTATGTAAACCCCGTATTTACATATCTGCCACTGTGCATGAGAATCCGTATAGGTGTTCGAGTGTTCGAACCGTATTGCCCAAGAAATGTTTTGTAAACGCCGTATTTACATATCTGCCACTGTGCAGGAGAATCCGTATAGGTGTTCGAGTGTTCGAACCGTAATGCGCAAGAAATGGTATGTAAACCCCGTATTTACATATCTGCCACTGTGCAGGAGAATCCGTATAGGTGTTCGAGTGTTCGAACCGTATTGCGCAAGAAATGGTTTATAAACCCCGTATTTACATATCTGCCACTGTGCAGGAGAATCCGTATAGGTGTTCGAGTGTTCGAACCGTATTGCGCAATAAATGGTATGTAAACCCCATATTTAAATATCTGTCACTATACAGGAGAATCTGTGTAGGTGTTCGAGTGTTCGAACCGTAATGTGCAAGAAATGGTATGTAAACCCCGTATTTACATATCTGCCACTGTGCAGGAGAATCCGTATAGGTGTTCGAGTGTTCGAACCGTAATGCGCAAGAAATGGTACGGAAACCCCGTATTTACATATCTGCCACTGTGCAGGAGAATCCGTATAGGTGTTCGAGTGTTCGAACCGTATTGCCCAAGAAATGGTTTGTAAACGCCGTATTTACATATCTGCCACTGTGCAGGAGAATCCGTACAGGTGTTCGAGTGTTCGAACCGTAATGCGCAAGAAATGGTATGTAAACCCCGTATTTACATATCTGCCACTGTGCAGGAGAATCCGTATAGGTGTTCGAGTGTTCGAATCGTATTGCCCAAGAAATTGTTTGTAAATGCCGTATTTACATATCTGCCACTGTGCAGGAGAATCCGTATAGGTGTTCGAGTGTTCGAACCGTAATGCGCAAGAAATGGTATGTAAACCCCGTATTTACATATCTGCCACTGTGCAGGAGAATCCGTATAGGTGTTCGAGTGTTCGAACCGTATTGCCCAAGAAATGGTTTGTAAACCCCGTATTTACATATCTGCCACTGTGCAGGAGAATCCGTATAGGTGTTCGAGTGTTCGAACCGTATTGCGCAAGAAATGGTATGTAAACCCCGTATTTACATATCTGCCACTGTGCAGAAGAATCTGTATAAGTGTTCGAGTGTTCGAACCGTAATGCGCAAGAAATGGTACGGAAACCCCGTATTTACATATCTGCCACTGTGCAGGAGAATCCGTATAGGTGTTCGAGTGTTCGAACCGTAATGCGCAAGAAATGGTTTGTAAACCCCGTATTTACATATCTGCCACTGTGCAGGAGAATCCGTATAGGTGTTCGAGTGTTCGAACCGTAATGCGCAAGAAATGGTATGTAAACCCCGTATTTACATATCTGCCACTGTGTAGGAGAATCCGTATAGGTGTTCGAGTGTTCGAACCGTATTGCCCAAGAAATGGTTTGTAAACCCCGTATTTACATATCTGCCACTGTGCAGGAGAATCCGTATAGGTGTTCGAGTGTTCGAACCGTAATGCACAAGAAATGGTATGCAAACCCCGTATTTACATATCTGCCACTGTGCAGGAGAATCCGTGTAGGTGCCTGAGTGTTCGAACCGAATTGCCCA
Source organism: Camellia sinensis (assembly GCF_055761805.1). Lineage (NCBI taxonomy): Eukaryota > Viridiplantae > Streptophyta > Magnoliopsida > Ericales > Theaceae > Camellia > Camellia sinensis. Next base: position 117,808,103 of record NC_138974.1, read on the forward strand.
AGAAATGGTTTGTAAACGCCGTATTTACATATCTGCCACTGTGCAGGAGAATCCGTATAGGTGTTCGAGTGTTCGAACCGTGTTGCCCAAGAAATGGTTTGTAAACGCCGTATTTACATATCTGCCACTGTGCAGGAGAATCCGTACAGGTGTTCGAGTGTTCGAACCGTAATGCGCAAGAAATGGTATGTAAACCCCGTATTTACATATCTGCCACTGTGCAGGAGAATCCGTATAGGTGTTCGAGTGTTCGAACCGTATTGCCCAAGAAATGGTTTGTAAACGCCGTAATTACATATCTGCCACTGTGCAGGAGAATCCGTATAGGTGTTCGAGTGTTCGAACCGTAATGCGCAAGAAATGGTATGTAAACCCCGTATTTACATATCTGCCACTGTGCAGGAGAATCCGTATAGGTGTTCGAGTGTTCGAACCGTATTGCGCAAGAAATGGTTTGTAAACCCCGTATTTACATATCTGCCACTGTGCAGGAGAATCCGTATAGGTGTTCGAGTGTTCGAACCGTATTGCGCAATAAATGGTATGTAAACCCCATATTTACATATCTGCCACTATGCAGGAGAATCCGTGTAGGTGTTCGAGTGTTCGAACCGTAATGCGCAAGAAATGGTATGTAAACCCCGTATTTACATATCTGCCACTGTGCTGGAGAATCCGTATAGGTGTTCGAGTGTTCGAACCGTAATGCGCAAGAAATGGTACGGAAACCCCGTATTTACATATCTTCCACTGTGCAGGAGAATCCGTATAGGTGTTCGAGTGTTCGAACCGTAATGCGCAAGAAATGGTATGTAAACCCCGTATTTACATATCTGCCACTGTGCAGGAGAATCCGTATAGGTGTTCGAGTGTTCGAACCGTATTGCCCAAGAAATGGTTTGTAAACGCCGTATTTACATATCTGCCACTGTGCAAGAGATTCCGTACAGGTGTTCGAGTGTTCGAACCGTAATGCGCAAGAAATGGTATGTAAACCCCGTATTTACATATCTGCCACTGTGCATGAGAATCCGTATAGGTGTTCGAGTGTTCGAACCGTATTGCCCAAGAAATGTTTTGTAAACGCCGTATTTACATATCTGCCACTGTGCAGGAGAATCCGTATAGGTGTTCGAGTGTTCGAACCGTAATGCGCAAGAAATGGTATGTAAATCCCGTATTTACATATCTGCCACTGTGCAGGAGAATCCGTATAGGTGTTCGAGTGTTCGAACCGTATTGCGCAAGAAATGGTTTATAAACCCCGTATTTACATATCTGCCACTGTGCAGGAGAATCCGTATAGGTGTTCGAGTGTTCGAACCGTATTGCGCAATAAATGGTATGTAAACCCCATATTTAAATATCTGTCACTATACAGGAGAATCTGTGTAGGTGTTCGAGTGTTCGAACCGTAATGTGCAAGAAATGGTATGTAAACCCCGTATTTACATATCTGCCACTGTGCAGGAGAATCCGTATAGGTGTTCGAGTGTTCGAACCGTAATGCGCAAGAAATGGTACGGAAACCCCGTATTTACATATCTGCCACTGTGCAGGAGAATCCGTATAGGTGTTCGAGTGTTCGAACCGTATTGCCCAAGAAATGGTTTGTAAACGCCGTATTTACATATCTGCCACTGTGCAGGAGAATCCGTACAGGTGTTCGAGTGTTCGAACCGTAATGCGCAAGAAATGGTATGTAAACCCCGTATTTACATATCTGCCACTGTGCAGGAGAATCCGTATAAGTGTTCGAGTGTTCGAATCGTATTGCCCAAGAAATTGTTTGTAAATGCCGTATTTACATATCTGCCACTGTGCAGGAGAATCCGTATAGGTGTTCGAGTGTTCGAACCGTAATGCGCAAGAAATGGTATGTAAACCCCGTATTTACATATCTGCCACTGTGCAGGAGAATCCGTATAGGTGTTCGAGTGTTCGAACCGTATTGCCCAAGAAATGGTTTGTAAACCCCGTATTTACATATCTGCCACTGTGCAGGAGAATCCGTATAGGTGTTCGAGTGTTCGAACCGTATTGCGCAAGAAATGGTATGTAAACCCCGTATTTACATATCTGCCACTGTGCAGAAGAATCTGTATAGGTGTTCGAGTGTTCGAACCGTAATGCGCAAGAAATGGTACGGAAACCCCGTATTTACATATCTGCCACTGTGCAGGAGAATCCGTATAGGTGTTCGAGTGTTCGAACCGTAATGCGCAAGAAATGGTTTGTAAACCCCGTATTTACATATCTGCCACTGTGCAGGAGAATCCGTATAGGTGTTCGAGTGTTCGAACCGTAATGCGCATGAAATGGTATGTAAACCCCGTATTTACATATCTGCCACTGTGTAGGAGAATCCGTATAGGTGTTCGAGTGTTCGAACCGTATTGCCCAAGAAATGGTTTGTAAACCCCGAATTTACATATCTGCCACTGTGCAGGAGAATCCGTATAGGTGTTCGAGTGTTCGAACCGTAATGCACAAGAAATGGTATGCAAACCCTGTATTTACATATCTGCCACTGTGCAGGAGAATCCGTGTAGGTGCCTGAGTGTTCGAACCGAATTGCCCAAGAAATGGTTTGTAAACGCCGTATTTACATATCTGCCACTGTGCAGGAGAATCCGTATAGGTGTTCGAGTGTTCGAACCGTATTGCCCAAGAAGCCCAAGAAATGGTTTGTAAACGCCGTATTTACATATCTGCCACTGTGCAGGAGAATCCGTACAGGTGTTCGAGTGTTCGAACCGTAATGCGCAAGAAATGGTATGTAAACCCCGTATTTACATATCTGCCACTGTGCAGGAGAATCCGTATAGGTGTTCGAGTGTTCGAACCGTATTGCGCAAGAAATGGTATGTAAACCCCGTATTTACATATCTGCCACTGTGCAGGAGAATCCGTGTAGGTGTCCGAGTGTTCGAACCGAATTGCCCAAGAAATGGTTTGTAAACGCCGTATTTACATGTCTGCCACTGTGCCGGAGAATCCGTATAGGTGTTCGAGTGTTCGAACCGTATTGCCCAAGAAATGGTTTGTAAACGCCGTATTTACATATCTGCCACTGTGCAGGAGAATCCGTACAGGTGTTCGAGTGTTCGAACCGTAATGCGCAAGAAATGGTATGTAAACCCCGTATTTACATATCTGCCACTGTGCAGGAGAATCCGTATAGGTGTTCGAGTGTTCGAACCGTATTGCCCAAGAAATGGTTTGTAAACTCCGTATTTACATATCTGCCACTGTGCAGGAGAATCCGTACAGGTGTTCGAGTGTTCGAACCGTAATGCGCAAGAAATGGTATGTAAACCCCGTATTTACATATCTGCCACTGTGCAGGAGAATCCGTATAGGTGTTCGAGTGTTCGAACCGTATTGCGCAAGAAATGGAATGTAAACCCCGTATTTACATATCTGCCACTGTGCAGGAGAATCCGTGTAGGTGTCCGAGTGTTCGAACCGAATTGCCCAAGAAATGGTTTGTAAACGCCGTATTTACATATCTGCCACTGTGCAGGAGAATCCGTATAGGTGTTCGAGTGTTCGAACCGTATTGCCCAAGAAATGGTTTGTAAACGCCGTATTTACATATCTGCCACTGTGCAGGAGAATCCGTACAGGTGTTCGAGTGTTCGAACCGTAATGCGCAAGAAATGGTATGTAAACCCCGTATTTACATATCTGCCACTGTGCAGGAGAATCCGTATAGGTGTTCGAGTGTTCGAACCGTATTGCCCAAGAAATGGTTTGTAAACGCCGTATTTACATATCTGCCACTGTGCAGGAGAATCCGTACAGGTGTTCGAGTGTTCGAACCGTAATGCGCAAGAAATGGTATGTAAACCCCGTATTTACATATCTGCCACTGTGCAGGAGAATCCGTATAGGTGTTCGAGTGTTCGAACCGTATTGCCCAAGAAATGGTTTGTAAACGCCGTATTTACATATCTGGCACTGTGCAGGAGAATCCGTATAGGTGTTCGAGTGTTCGAACCGTAATGCGCAAGAAATGGTATGTAACCCCGTATTTACATACCTGCCACTGTGTAGGAGAATCCGTATAGGTGTTCGAGTGTTCGAACCGTATTGCGCAAGAAATGGTTTGTAAATCCCGTATTTACATATCTTCCACTGTGCAGGAGAATCCGTATAGGTGTTCGAGTGTTCGAACCGTATTGGGCAAGAAATGGTATGTAAACCCCGTATTTACATATCTGCCACTGTGCAGGATAATCCGTGTAGGTGTCCGAGTGTTCGAACCGAATTGCCCAAGAAATGGTTTGTAAACGCCGTATTTACATATCTGCCACTGTGCAGGAGAATCCGTATAGGTGTTCGAGTGTTCGAACCGTATTGCCCAAGAAATGGTTTGTAAACGCCGTATTTACATATCAGCCACTGTGCAGGAGAATCCGTACAGGTGTTCGAGTGTTCGAACCGTAATGCGCAAGAAATGGTATGTAAACCCCGTATTTACATACCTGCCACTGTGCAGGAGAATCCGTATAGGTGTTCGAGTGCTCGAATCGTATTGCCCAAGAAATGGTTTGTAAATGCCGTATTTACATATCTGCCACTGTGCAGGAGAATCCGTATAGGTGTTCGAGTGTTCGAACCGTAATGCGCAAGAAATGGTATGTAAACCCCGTATTTACATATCTGCCACTGTGCAGGAGAATCCGTATAGGTGTTCGAGTGTTCGAACCGTATTGCCCAAGAAATGGTTTGTAAACCCCGTATTTACATATCTGCCACTGTGCAGGAGAATCCGTATAGGTGTTCGAGTGTTCGAACCGTATTGCGCAAGAAATGGTATGTAAACCCCGTATTTACATATCTGCCACTGTGCAGAAGAATCGGTATAGGTGTTCGAGTGTTCGAACCGTAATGCGGAAGAAATGGTACGGAAACCCCGTATTTACATATCTGCCACTGTGCAGGAGAATCCGTATAGGTGTTCGAGTGTTCGAACCGTATTGCGCAAGAAATGGTATGTAAACCCCATATTTACATATCTGCCACTGTGCAGGAGAATCCGTATAGGTGTTCGAGTATTCGAACCGTATTGCGCAAGAAATGGTTTGTAAACCCCGTATTTACATATCTGCCACTGTGCAGGAGAATCCGTATAGGTGTTCGAGTGTTCGAACCGTATTGCCCAAGAAATGGTTTGTAAACGCCGTATTTACATATCTGCTACTGTGCAGGAGAATCCGTACAGGTGTTCGAGTGTTCGAACCGTAATGCGCAAGAAATGGTATGTAAACCCCGTATTTATATATCTGCCACTGTGCAGGAGAATCCGTATAGGTGTTCGAGTGTTCGAACCGTATTGCCCAAGAAATGGTTTGTAAACGCCGTATTTACATATCTGCCACTGTGCAGGAGAATCCGTACAGGTGTTCGAGTGTTCGAACCGTAATGCGCAAGAAATGGCATGTAAACCCCGTATTTACATATCTGCCACTGTGCAGGAGAATCCGTATAGGTGTTCGAGTGTTCGAACCGTATTGCGCAAGAAATGGTATGTAAACCCCGTATTTACATATCTGCCACTGTGCAGGAGAATCCGTGTAGGTGTCCGAGTGTTCGAACCGAATTGCCCAAGAAATGGTTTGTAAACGCCGTATTTACATATCTGCCACTGTGCAGGAGAATCCGTATAGGTGTTCGAGTGTTCGAACCGTATTGCCCAAGAAATGGTTTGTAAACGCCGTATTTACATATCTGCCACTGTGCAGGAGAATCCGCACAGGTGTTCGAGGGTTCGAACCGTAATGCGCAAGAAATGGTATGTAAACCCCGTATTTACATATCTGCCACTGTGCAGGAGAATCCGTATAGGTGTTCGAGTGTTCGAACCGTATTGCGCAAGAAATGGTATGTAAACCCCATATTTACATATCTGCCACTGTGCAGGAGAATCCGTGTAGGTGTCCGAGTGTTCGAACCGAATTGCCCAAGAAATGGTTTGTAAACGCCGTATTTACATATCTGCCACTGTGCAGGAGAATCCGTATAGGTGTTCGAGTGTTCGAACCGTATTGCCCAAGAAATGGTTTGTAAACGCCGTATTTACATATCTGCCACTGTGCAGGAGAATCCGTACAGGTGTTCGAGTGTTCGAACCGTAATGCGCAAGAAATGGTATGTAAACCCCGTATTTACATATCTGCCACTGTGCAGGAGAATCCGTATAGGTGTTCGAGTGTTCGAACCGTATTGCGCAAGAAATGGTTTGTAAACCCCGTATTTACATATCTGCCACTGTGCAGGAGAATCCGTATAGGTGTTCGAGTGTTCGAACCGTATTGGGCAAGAAATGGTATGTAAACCCCGTATTTACATATCTGCCACTGTGCAGGAGAATCCGTGTAGGTGTCCGAGTGTTCGAACCGAATTGCCCAAGAAATGGTTTGTAAACGCCGTATTTACATATCTGCCACTGTGTAGGAGAATCCGTATAGGTGTTCGGGTGTTCGAACCGTATTGCCCAAGAAATGGTTTGTAAACGCCGTATTTACATATCTGCCACTGTGCAGGAGAATCCGTACAGGTGTTCGAGTGTTCGAACCGTAATGCGCAAGAAATGGTATGTAAACCCCGTATTTACATATCTGCCACTGTGCAGGAGAATCCGTATAGGTGTTCGAGTGTTCGAATCGTATTGCCCCAGAAATGGTTTGTAAATGCCGTATTTACATATCTGCCACTGTGCAGGAGAATCCGTATAGGTGTTCGAGTGTTCGAACCGTAATGCGCAAGAAATGGTATGTAAACCCCGTATTTACATATCTGCCACTGTGCAGGAGAATCCGTATAGGTGTTCGAGTGTTCGAACCGTATTGCCCAAGAAATGGTTTGTAAACCCCGTATTTACATATCTGCCACTGTGCAGGAGAATCCGTATAGGTGTTCGAGTGTTCAAACCGTATTGCGCAAGAAATGGTATGTAAACCCCGTATTTACATATCTGCCACTGTGTAGAAGAATCCGTATAGGTGTTCGAGTGTTCGAACCGTAATGCGCAAGAAATGGTACGGAAACCCCGTATTTACATATCTGCCACTGTGCAGGAGAATCCGTATAGGTGTTCGAGTGTTCGAACCGTATTGCGCAAGAAATGGTATGTAAACCCCGTATTTACATATCTGCCACTGTGCAGGAGAATCCGTATAGGTGTTCGAGTGTTCGAACCGTATTGCGCAAGAAATGGTTTGTAAACCCCGTATTTACATATCTGCCACTGTGCAGGAGAATCCGTATAGGTGTTCGAGTGTTCGAACCGTATTGCCCAAGAAATGGTTTGTAAACGCCGTATTTACATATCTGCTACTGTGCAGGAGAATCCGTACAGGTGTTCGAGTGTTCGAACCGTAATGCGCAAGAAATGGTATATAAACCCCGTATTTACATATCTGCCACTGTGCAGGAGAATCCGTATAGGTGTTCGAGTGTTCGAACCGTATTGCCCAAGAAATGGTTTGTAAACGCCGTATTTACATATCTGCCACTGTGCAGGAGAATCCGTATAGGTGTTCGAGTGTTCGAACCGTAATGCGCAAGAAATGGTACGGAAACCCCGTATTTACATATCTGCCACTGTGCAGGAGAATCCGTATAGGTGTTCGAGTGTTCGAACCGTAATGCGCAAGAAATGGTATGCAAACCCCGTATTTACATATCTGCCACTGTGCAGGAGAATCCGTATAGGTGTTCGAGTGTTCGAACCGTAATGCGCAAGAAATGGTACGGAAACCCCGTATTTACATATCTGCCACTGTGCAGGAGAATCCGTATAGGTGTTCGAGTGTTCGAACCGTAATGCGCAAGAACTGGAATGTAAACCCCGTATTTACATATCTGCCACTGTGCAGGAGAATCCGTATAGGTGTTCGAGTGGTCGAACCGTATTGCCCAAGAAATGGTTTGTAAACGCCGTATTTACATATCTGCCACTGTGCAGGAGAATCCGTATAGGTGTTCGAGTGTTCGAACCGTAATGCGCAAGAAATGGTACGGAAACCCCGTATTTACATATCTGCCACTGTGCAGGAGAATCCGTATAGGTGTTCGAGTGTTCGAACCGTATTGCGCAAGAAATGGTTTGTAAACCCCGTATTTACATATCTGCCACTGTGCAGGAGAATCCGTATAGGTGTTCGAGTGTTCGAACCGTATTGCGCAAGAAACGGTATGTAAACCCCGTATTTACATATCTGCCACTGTGCAGAAGAATCCGTAAACGTGTTCGAGTGTTCGAACCGTAATGCGCAAGAAATGGTACGGAAACCCCGTATTTACATATCTGCCACTGTGCAGGAGAATCCGTATAGGTGTTCGAGTGTTCGAACCGTATTGCGCAAGAAATGGTATGTAAACCCCGTATTTACATATCTGCCACTGTGCAGAAGAATCTGTATAAGTGTTCGAGTGTTCGAACCGTAATGCGCAAGAAATGGTACGGAAACCCCGTATTTACATATCTGCCACTGTGCAGGAGAATCCGTATAGGTGTTCGAGTGTTCGAACCGTAATGCGCAAGAAATGGTTTGTAAACCCCGTATTTACATATCTGCCACTGTGCAAGAGATTCCGTACAGGTGTTCGAGTGTTCGAACCGTAATGCGCAAGAAATGGTATGTAAACCCCGTATTTACATATCTGCCACTGTGCATGAGAATCCGTATAGGTGTTCGAGTGTTCGAACCGTAATGCGCAAGAAATGGTATGTAAACCCCGTATTTACATATCTGCCACTGTGCATGAGAATCCGTATAGGTGTTCGAGTGTTCGAACCGTATTGCCCAAGAAATGTTTTGTAAACGCCGTATTTACATATCTGCCACTGTGCAGGAGAATCCGTATAGGTGTTCGAGTGTTCGAACCGTAATGCGCAAGAAATGGTATGTAAACCCCGTATTTACATATCTGCCACTATGCAGGAGAATCCGTATAGGTGTTCGAGTGTTCGAACCGTATTGCGCAAGAAATGGTTTATAAACCCCGTATTTACATATCTGCCACTGTGCAGGAGAATCCGTATAGGTGTTCGAGTGTTCGAACCGTATTGCGCAATAAATGGTATGTAAACCCCATATTTAAATATCTGTCACTATACAGGAGAATCTGTGTAGGTGTTCGAGTGTTCGAACCGTAATGTGCAAGAAATGGTATGTAAACCCCGTATTTACATATCTGCCACTGTGCAGGAGAATCCGTATAGGTGTTCGAGTGTTCGAACCGTAATGCGCAAGAAATGGTACGGAAACCCCGTATTTACATATCTGCCACTGTGCAGGAGAATCCGTATAGGTGTTCGAGTGTTCGAACCGTATTGCCCAAGAAATGGTTTGTAAACGCCGTCTTTACATATCTGCCACTGTGCAGGAGAATCCGTACAGGTGTTCGAGTGTTCGAACCGTAATGCGCAAGAAATGGTATGTAAACCCCGTATTTACATATCTGCCACTGTGCAGGAGAATCCGTATAGGTGTTCGAGTGTTCGAATCGTATTGCCCAAGAAATTGTTTGTAAATGCCGTATTTACATATCTGCCACTGTGCAGGAGAATCCGTATAGGTGTTCGAGTGTTCGAACCGTAATGCGCAAGAAATGGTATGTAAACCCCGTATTTACATATCTGCCACTGTGCAGGAGAATCCGTATAGGTGTTCGAGTGTTCGAACCGTATTGCCCAAGAAATGGTTTGTAAACCCCGTATTTACATATCTGCCACTGTGCAGGAGAATCCGTATAGGTGTTCGAGTGTTCGAACCGTATTGCGCAAGAAATGGTATGTAAACCCCGTATTTACATATCTGCCACTGTGCAGAAGAATCTGTATAAGTGTTCGAGTGTTCGAACCGTAATGCGCAAGAAATGGTACGGAAACCCCGTATTTACATATCTGCCACTGTGCAGGAGAATCCGTATAGGTGTTCGAGTGTTCGAACCGTAATGCGCAAGAAATGGTTTGTAAACCCCGTATTTACATATCTGCCACTGTGCAGGAGAATCCGTATAGGTGTTCGAGTGTTCGAACCGTAATGCGCAAGAAATGGTATGTAAACCCCGTATTTACATATCTGCCACTGTGTAGGAGAATCCGTATAGGTGTTCGAGTGTTCGAACCGTATTGCCCAAGAAATGGTTTGTAAACCCCGTATTTACATATCTGCCACTGTGCAGGAGAATCCGTATAGGTGTTCGAGTGTTCGAACCGTAATGCACAAGAAATGGTATGCAAACCCCGTATTTACATATCTGCCACTGTGCAGGAGAATCCGTGTAGGTGCCTGAGTGTTCGAACCGAATTGCCCAAGAAATGGTTTGTAAACGCCGTATTTACATATCTGCCACTGTGCAGGAGAATCCGTATAGGTGTTCGAGTGTTCGAACCGTGTTGCCCAAGAAATGGTTTGTAAACGCCGTATTTACATATCTGCCACTGTGCAGGAGAATCCGTACAGGTGTTCGAGTGTTCGAACCGTAATGCGCAAGAAATGGTATGTAAACCCCGTATTTACATATCTGCCACTGTGCAGGAGAATCCGTATAGGTGTTCGAGTGTTCGAACCGTATTGCCCAAGAAATGGTTTGTAAACGCCGTAATTACATATCTGCCACTGTGCAGGAGAATCCGTATAGGTGTTCGAGTGTTCGAACCGTAATGCGCAAGAAATGGTATGTAAACCCCGTATTTACATATCTGCCACTGTGCAGGAGAATCCGTATAGGTGTTTGAGTGTTCGAACCGTATTGCGCAAGAAATGGTTTGTAAACCCCGTATTTACATATCTGCCACTGTGCAGGAGAATCCGTATAGGTGTTCGAGTGTTCGAACCGTATTGCGCAATAAATGGTATGTAAACCCCATATTTACATATCTGCCACTATGCAGGAGAATCCGTGTAGGTGTTCGAGTGTTCGAACCGTAATGCGCAAGAAATGGTATGTAAACCCCGTATTTACATATCTGCCACTGTGCTGGAGAATCCGTATAGGTGTTCGAGTGTTCGAACCGTAATGCGCAAGAAATGGTACGGAAACCCCGTATTTACATATCTTCCACTGTGCAGGAGAATCCGTATAGGTGTTCGAGTGTTCGAACCGTAATGCGCAAGAAATGGTATGTAAACCCCGTATTTACATATCTGCCACTGTGCAGGAGAATCCGTATAGGTGTTCGAGTGTTCGAACCGTATTGCCCAAGAAATGGTTTGTAAACGCCGTATTTACATATCTGCCACTGTGCAAGAGATTCCGTACAGGTGTTCGAGTGTTCGAACCGTAATGCGCAAGAAATGGTATGTAAACCCCGTATTTACATATCTGCCACTGTGCATGAGAATCCGTATAGGTGTTCGAGTGTTCGAACCGTATTGCCCAAGAAATGTTTTGTAAACGCCGTATTTACATATCTGCCACTGTGCAGGAGAATCCGTATAGGTGTTCGAGTGTTCGAACCGTAATGCGCAAGAAATGGTATGTAAATCCCGTATTTACATATCTGCCACTGTGCAGGAGAATCCGTATAGGTGTTCGAGTGTTCGAACCGTATTGCGCAAGAAATGGTTTATAAACCCCGTATTTACATATCTGCCACTGTGCAGGAGAATCCGTATAGGTGTTCGAGTGTTCGAACCGTATTGCGCAATAAATGGTATGTAAACCCCATATTTAAATATCTGTCACTATACAGGAGAATCTGTGTAGGTGTTCGAGTGTTCGAACCGTAATGTGCAAGAAATGGTATGTAAACCCCGTATTTACATATCTGCCACTGTGCAGGAGAATCCGTATAGGTGTTCGAGTGTTCGAACCGTAATGCGCAAGAAATGGTACGGAAACCCCGTATTTACATATCTGCCACTGTGCAGGAGAATCCGTATAGGTGTTCGAGTGTTCGAACCGTATTGCCCAAGAAATGGTTTGTAAACGCCGTATTTACATATCTGCCACTGTGCAGGAGAATCCGTACAGGTGTTCGAGTGTTCGAACCGTAATGCGCAAGAAATGGTATGTAAACCCCGTATTTACATATCTGCCACTGTGCAGGAGAATCCGTATAAGTGTTCGAGTGTTCGAATCGTATTGCCCAAGAAATTGTTTGTAAATGCCGTATTTACATATCTGCCACTGTGCAGGAGAATCCGTATAGGTGTTCGAGTGTTCGAACCGTAATGCGCAAGAAATGGTATGTAAACCCCGTATTTACATATCTGCCACTGTGCAGGAGAATCCGTATAGGTGTTCGAGTGTTCGAACCGTATTGCCCAACAAATGGTTTGTAAACCCCGTATTTACATATCTGCCACTGTGCAGGAGAATCCGTATAGGTGTTCGAGTGTTCGAACCGTATTGCGCAAGAAATGGTATGTAAACCCCGTATTTACATATCTGCCACTGTGCAGAAGAATCTGTATAGGTGTTCGAGTGTTCGAACCGTAATGCGCAAGAAATGGTACGGAAACCCCGTATTTACATATCTGCCACTGTGCAGGAGAATCCGTATAGGTGTTCGAGTGTTCGAACCGTAATGCGCAAGAAATGGTTTGTAAACCCCGTATTTACATATCTGCCACTGTGCAGGAGAATCCGTATAGGTGTTCGAGTGTTCGAACCGTAATGCGCATGAAATGGTATGTAAACCCCGTATTTACATATCTGCCACTGTGTAGGAGAATCCGTATAGGTGTTCGAGTGTTCGAACCGTATTGCCCAAGAAATGGTTTGTAAACCCCGAATTTACATATCTGCCACTGTGCAGGAGAATCCGTATAGGTGTTCGAGTGTTCGAACCGTAATGCACAAGAAATGGTATGCAAACCCTGTATTTACATATCTGCCACTGTGCAGGAGAATCCGTGTAGGTGCCTGAGTGTTCGAACCGAATTGCCCAAGAAATGGTTTGTAAACGCCGTATTTACATATCTGCCACTGTGCAGGAGAATCCGTATAGGTGTTCGAGTGTTCGAACCGTATTGCCCAAGAAGCCCAAGAAATGGTTTGTAAACGCCGTATTTACATATCTGCCACTGTGCAGGAGAATCCGTACAGGTGTTCGAGTGTTCGAACCGTAATGCGCAAGAAATGGTATGTAAACCCCGTATTTACATATCTGCCACTGTGCAGGAGAATCCGTATAGGTGTTCGAGTGTTCGAACCGTATTGCGCAAGAAATGGTATGTAAACCCCGTATTTACATATCTGCCACTGTGCAGGAGAATCCGTGTAGGTGTCCGAGTGTTCGAACCGAATTGCCCAAGAAATGGTTTGTAAACGCCGTATTTACATGTCTGCCACTGTGCCGGAGAATCCGTATAGGTGTTCGAGTGTTCGAACCGTATTGCCCAAGAAATGGTTTGTAAACGCCGTATTTACATATCTGCCACTGTGCAGGAGAATCCGTACAGGTGTTCGAGTGTTCGAACCGTAATGCGCAAGAAATGGTATGTAAACCCCGTATTTACATATCTGCCACTGTGCAGGAGAATCCGTATAGGTGTTCGAGTGTTCGAACCGTATTGCCCAAGAAATGGTTTGTAAACTCCGTATTTACATATCTGCCACTGTGCAGGAGAATCCGTACAGGTGTTCGAGTGTTCGAACCGTAATGCGCAAGAAATGGTATGTAAACCCCGTATTTACATATCTGCCACTGTGCAGGAGAATCCGTATAGGTGTTCGAGTGTTCGAACCGTATTGCGCAAGAAATGGAATGTAAACCCCGTATTTACATATCTGCCACTGTGCAGGAGAATCCGTGTAGGTGTCCGAGTGTTCGAACCGAATTGCCCAAGAAATGGTTTGTAAACGCCGTATTTACATATCTGCCACTGTGCAGGAGAATCCGTATAGGTGTTCGAGTGTTCGAACCGTATTGCCCAAGAAATGGTTTGTAAACGCCGTATTTACATATCTGCCACTGTGCAGGAGAATCCGTACAGGTGTTCGAGTGTTCGAACCGTAATGCGCAAGAAATGGTATGTAAACCCCGTATTTACATATCTGCCACTGTGCAGGAGAATCCGTATAGGTGTTCGAGTGTTCGAACCGTATTGCCCAAGAAATGGTTTGTAAACGCCGTATTTACATATCTGCCACTGTGCAGGAGAATCCGTACAGGTGTTCGAGTGTTCGAACCGTAATGCGCAAGAAATGGTATGTAAACCCCGTATTTACATATCTGCCACTGTGCAGGAGAATCCGTATAGGTGTTCGAGTGTTCGAACCGTATTGCCCAAGAAATGGTTTGTAAACGCCGTATTTACATATCTGGCACTGTGCAGGAGAATCCGTATAGGTGTTCGAGTGTTCGAACCGTAATGCGCAAGAAATGGTATGTAACCCCGTATTTACATACCTGCCACTGTGTAGGAGAATCCGTATAGGTGTTCGAGTGTTCGAACCGTATTGCGCAAGAAATGGTTTGTAAATCCCGTATTTACATATCTTCCACTGTGCAGGAGAATCCGTATAGGTGTTCGAGTGTTCGAACCGTATTGGGCAAGAAATGGTATGTAAACCCCGTATTTACATATCTGCCACTGTGCAGGATAATCCGTGTAGGTGTCCGAGTGTTCGAACCGAATTGCCCAAGAAATGGTTTGTAAACGCCGTATTTACATATCTGCCACTGTGCAGGAGAATCCGTATAGGTGTTCGAGTGTTCGAACCGTATTGCCCAAGAAATGGTTTGTAAACGCCGTATTTACATATCAGCCACTGTGCAGGAGAATCCGTACAGGTGTTCGAGTGTTCGAACCGTAATGCGCAAGAAATGGTATGTAAACCCCGTATTTACATACCTGCCACTGTGCAGGAGAATCCGTATAGGTGTTCGAGTGCTCGAATCGTATTGCCCAAGAAATGGTTTGTAAATGCCGTATTTACATATCTGCCACTGTGCAGGAGAATCCGTATAGGTGTTCGAGTGTTCGAACCGTAATGCGCAAGAAATGGTATGTAAACCCCGTATTTACATATCTGCCACTGTGCAGGAGAATCCGTATAGGTGTTCGAGTGTTCGAACCGTATTGCCCAAGAAATGGTTTGTAAACCCCGTATTTACATATCTGCCACTGTGCAGGAGAATCCGTATAGGTGTTCGAGTGTTCGAACCGTATTGCGCAAGAAATGGTATGTAAACCCCGTATTTACATATCTGCCACTGTGCAGAAGAATCGGTATAGGTGTTCGAGTGTTCGAACCGTAATGCGGAAGAAATGGTACGGAAACCCCGTATTTACATATCTGCCACTGTGCAGGAGAATCCGTATAGGTGTTCGAGTGTTCGAACCGTATTGCGCAAGAAATGGTATGTAAACCCCATATTTACATATCTGCCACTGTGCAGGAGAATCCGTATAGGTGTTCGAGTATTCGAACCGTATTGCGCAAGAAATGGTTTGTAAACCCCGTATTTACATATCTGCCACTGTGCAGGAGAATCCGTATAGGTGTTCGAGTGTTCGAACCGTATTGCCCAAGAAATGGTTTGTAAACGCCGTATTTACATATCTGCTACTGTGCAGGAGAATCCGTACAGGTGTTCGAGTGTTCGAACCGTAATGCGCAAGAAATGGTATGTAAACCCCGTATTTATATATCTGCCACTGTGCAGGAGAATCCGTATAGGTGTTCGAGTGTTCGAACCGTATTGCCCAAGAAATGGTTTGTAAACGCCGTATTTACATATCTGCCACTGTGCAGGAGAATCCGTACAGGTGTTCGAGTGTTCGAACCGTAATGCGCAAGAAATGGCATGTAAACCCCGTATTTACATATCTGCCACTGTGCAGGAGAATCCGTATAGGTGTTCGAGTGTTCGAACCGTATTGCGCAAGAAATGGTATGTAAACCCCGTATTTACATATCTGCCACTGTGCAGGAGAATCCGTGTAGGTGTCCGAGTGTTCGAACCGAATTGCCCAAGAAATGGTTTGTAAACGCCGTATTTACATATCTGCCACTGTGCAGGAGAATCCGTATAGGTGTTCGAGTGTTCGAACCGTATTGCCCAAGAAATGGTTTGTAAACGCCGTATTTACATATCTGCCACTGTGCAGGAGAATCCGCACAGGTGTTCGAGGGTTCGAACCGTAATGCGCAAGAAATGGTATGTAAACCCCGTATTTACATATCTGCCACTGTGCAGGAGAATCCGTATAGGTGTTCGAGTGTTCGAACCGTATTGCGCAAGAAATGGTATGTAAACCCCATATTTACATATCTGCCACTGTGCAGGAGAATCCGTGTAGGTGTCCGAGTGTTCGAACCGAATTGCCCAAGAAATGGTTTGTAAACGCCGTATTTACATATCTGCCACTGTGCAGGAGAATCCGTATAGGTGTTCGAGTGTTCGAACCGTATTGCCCAAGAAATGGTTTGTAAACGCCGTATTTACATATCTGCCACTGTGCAGGAGAATCCGTACAGGTGTTCGAGTGTTCGAACCGTAATGCGCAAGAAATGGTATGTAAACCCCGTATTTACATATCTGCCACTGTGCAGGAGAATCCGTATAGGTGTTCGAGTGTTCGAACCGTATTGCGCAAGAAATGGTTTGTAAACCCCGTATTTACATATCTGCCACTGTGCAGGAGAATCCGTATAGGTGTTCGAGTGTTCGAACCGTATTGGGCAAGAAATGGTATGTAAACCCCGTATTTACATATCTGCCACTGTGCAGGAGAATCCGTGTAGGTGTCCGAGTGTTCGAACCGAATTGCCCAAGAAATGGTTTGTAAACGCCGTATTTACATATCTGCCACTGTGTAGGAGAATCCGTATAGGTGTTCGGGTGTTCGAACCGTATTGCCCAAGAAATGGTTTGTAAACGCCGTATTTACATATCTGCCACTGTGCAGGAGAATCCGTACAGGTGTTCGAGTGTTCGAACCGTAATGCGCAAGAAATGGTATGTAAACCCCGTATTTACATATCTGCCACTGTGCAGGAGAATCCGTATAGGTGTTCGAGTGTTCGAATCGTATTGCCCCAGAAATGGTTTGTAAATGCCGTATTTACATATCTGCCACTGTGCAGGAGAATCCGTATAGGTGTTCGAGTGTTCGAACCGTAATGCGCAAGAAATGGTATGTAAACCCCGTATTTACATATCTGCCACTGTGCAGGAGAATCCGTATAGGTGTTCGAGTGTTCGAACCGTATTGCCCAAGAAATGGTTTGTAAACCCCGTATTTACATATCTGCCACTGTGCAGGAGAATCCGTATAGGTGTTCGAGTGTTCAAACCGTATTGCGCAAGAAATGGTATGTAAACCCCGTATTTACATATCTGCCACTGTGTAGAAGAATCCGTATAGGTGTTCGAGTGTTCGAACCGTAATGCGCAAGAAATGGTACGGAAACCCCGTATTTACATATCTGCCACTGTGCAGGAGAATCCGTATAGGTGTTCGAGTGTTCGAACCGTATTGCGCAAGAAATGGTATGTAAACCCCGTATTTACATATCTGCCACTGTGCAGGAGAATCCGTATAGGTGTTCGAGTGTTCGAACCGTATTGCGCAAGAAATGGTTTGTAAACCCCGTATTTACATATCTGCCACTGTGCAGGAGAATCCGTATAGGTGTTCGAGTGTTCGAACCGTATTGCCCAAGAAATGGTTTGTAAACGCCGTATTTACATATCTGCTACTGTGCAGGAGAATCCGTACAGGTGTTCGAGTGTTCGAACCGTAATGCGCAAGAAATGGTATATAAACCCCGTATTTACATATCTGCCACTGTGCAGGAGAATCCGTATAGGTGTTCGAGTGTTCGAACCGTATTGCCCAAGAAATGGTTTGTAAACGCCGTATTTACATATCTGCCACTGTGCAGGAGAATCCGTACAGGTGTTCGAGTGTTCGAACCGTAATGCGCAAGAAATGGTATGTAAACCCCGTATTTACATATCTGCCACTGTGCAGGAGAATCCGTATAGGTGTTCGAGTGTTCGAACCGTATTGCGCAAGAAATGGTATGTAAACCCCGTATTTACATATCTGCCACTGTGCAGGAGAATCCGTGTAGGTGTCCGAGTGTTCGAACCGAATTGCCCAAGAAATGGATTGTAAACGCCGTATTTACATATCTGCCACTGTGCAGGAGAATCCGTATAGGTGTTCGAGTGTTCGAACCGTATTGCCCAAGAAATGGTTTGTAAACGCCGTATTTACATATCTGCCACTGTGCAGGAGAATCCGTACAGGTGTTCGAGTGTTCGAACCGTAATGCGCAAGAAATGGTATGTAAACCCCGTATTTACATATCTGCCACTGTGCAGGAGAATCCGTATAGGTGTTCGAGTGTTCGAACCGTATTGCGCAAGAAATGGTATGTAAACCCCATATTTACATATCTGCCACTGTGCAGGAGAATCCGTGTAGGTGTTCGAGTGTTCGAACCGAATTGCCCAAGAAATGGTTTGTAAACGCCGTATTTACATATCTGCCACTGTGCAGGAGAATCCGTATAGGTGTTCGAGTGTTCGAACCGTATTGCCCAAGAAATGGTTTGTAAACGCCGTATTTACATATCTGCCACTGTGCAGGAGAATCCGTACAGGTGTTCGAGTGTTCGAACCGTAATGCGCAAGAAATGGTATGTAAACCCCGTATTTACAGATCTGCCACTGTGCAGGAGAATCCGTATAGGTGTTCGAGTGTTCGAACCGTATTGCCCAAGAAATGGTTTGTAAACGCCGTATTTACATATCTGCCACTGTGCAGGAGAATCCGTATAGGTGTTCGAGTGTTCGAACCGTATTGCGCAAGAAATGGTATGTAAACCCCGTATTTACATATCTGCCACTGTGCAGGAGAATCCGTATAGGTGTTCGAGTGTTCGAACCGTATTGCCCAAGAAATGGTTTGTAAACCCCGTATTTACATATCTGCCACTGTGCAGGAGAATCCGTATAGGTGTTCGAGTGTTCGAACCGTATTGCGCAAGAAATGGTATGTAAACCCCGTATTTACATATCTGCCACTGTGCAGAAGAATCCGTATAGGTGTTCGAGTGTTCGAACCGTAATGCGCAAGAAATGGTACGGAAACCCCGTATTTACATATCTGCCACTGTGCAGGAGAATCCGTATAGGTGTTCGAGTGTTCGAACCGTAATGCGCAAGAAATGGTATGTAAACCCCGTATTTGCATATCTGCCACTGTTCAGAAGAATCCGTATAGGTGTTCGAGTGTTCGAACCGTAATGCACAAGAAATGGTATGTAAACCCCGTATTTACATATCTGCCACTGTGCTGGAGAATCCGTATAGGTGTTCGCGTGTTCGAACCGTATTGCCCAAGAAATGGTTTGTAAACGCCGTATTTACATATCTGCCACTGTGTTGGAGAATCAGTATAGGTGATCGAGTGTTCGAACCGTAATGCGCAAGAAATGGTATGCAAACCCCGTATTTACATATCTGCCACTGTGCAGGAGAATCCGTATAGGTGTCCGAGTGTTCGAACCGAATTGCCTAAGAAATGGTTTGTAACCGCCGTATTTACATATCTGCCACTATGCAGGAGAATCCGTACAGGTGTTCGAGTGTTCGAACCGTAATGCGCAAGAAATGGTATGTAAACCCCGTATTTACATATCTGCCACTGTGCAGGAGAATCCGTATAGGTGTTCGAGTGTTCGAACCGTATTGCCCAAGAAATGGTTTGTAAACGCCGTATTTACATATCTGCCACTGTGCAGGAGAATCCGTATAGGTGTTCGAGTGTTCGAACCGTAATGCGCAAGAAATGGTACGTAAACCCCGTATTTACATATCTGCCACTGTGCAGGAGAATCCGTATAGGTGTTCGAGTGTTCGAACCGTATTGCGCAAGAAATGGTTTGTAAACCCCGTATTTACCTATCTGCCACTGTGCAGGAGAATCCGTATAGGTGTTCGAGTGTTCGAGCCGTATTGCGCAAGAAATGGTATGTAAACCCCGTATTTACATATCTGCCACTGTGCAGGAGAATCCGTGTAGGTGTCCGAGTGTTCGAACCGAATTGCCCAAGAAATGGTTTGTAAACACCGTATTTACATATCAGCCACTGTGCAGGAGAATCCGTATAGGTGTTCGAGTGTTCGAACCGTATTGCCCAACAAATGGTTTGTAAACGCCGTATTTACATATCTGCCACTGTGCAGAAGAATCCGTACCGGGTTTCGAGTGTTCGAACCGTAATGCGCACGAAATGGTATGTAAACCCCGTATTTACATATCTGCCACTGTGCAGGAGAATCCGTATAGGTGTTCGGGTGTTCGAACCGTATTGCGCAAGAAATGGTATGTAAACCCCGTATTTACATATCTGCCACTGTGCAGGAGAATCCGTGTAGGTGTCCGAGTGTTCGAACCGAATTGCCCACGAAATGGTTTGTAAACGCCGTATTTGCAAATCTGCCACTGTGCAGGAGAATCCGTACAGCTGTTCGAGTATTCGAACCGTATTGCCCAAGAAATGGTTTGTAAACGCTGTATTTACATATCTGCCACTGTGCAGGAGAATCCGTACAGGTGTTCGAGTGTTCGAACCGTAATGCGCAAGAAATGGTATGTAAACCCCGTATTTACATATCTGCCACTGTGTAGGAGAATCCGTATAGGTGTTCGAGTGTTCGAACCGTATTGCGCAAGAAATGGTATGTAAACCCCGTATTTACATATCTGCCACTGTGCAGGAGAATCCGTGTAGGTGTCCGAGTGTTCGAACCGAATTGCCCAAGAAATGGTTTGTAAACGCCGTATTTATATATCTGCCACTGCGCAGGAGAATCCGTATAGGTGTTCGAGTGTTCGAACCGTATTGCCCAAGAAATGGTTTGTAAACGCCGTATTTACATATCTGCCACTGTGCAGGAGAATCCGTACAGATGTTCGAGTGTTCGAACCGTAATGCGCAAGAAATGGTATGTAAACCCCGTATTTACATATCTGCCACTGTGCAGGAGAATCCGTATAGGTGTTCGAGTGTTCGAACCGTATTGCCCAAGAAATGGTTTGTAAACGCCGTATTTACATATCTGCCACTGTGCAGGAGAATCCGTATAGGTGTTCGAGTGTTCGAACCGTAATGCGCAAGAAATGGTATGTAAACCACGTATGTACATATCTGCCACTGTGCAGGAGAATCCGTATAGGTGTTCGAGTGTTCGAACCGTATTGCGCAAGAAATAGTTTGTAAACCCCGTATTTACATATCTGCCACTGTGCAGGAGAATCCGTATAGGTGTTCGAGTGTTCGAACCGTATTGCGCAAGAAATGGTATGTAAACCCCGTATTTACATATCTGGCACTGTGTAGAAGAATCCGTATAGGTGTTCGAGTGTTCGAACCGTAATGCGCAAGAAATGGTACGGAAACCCCGTATTTACATATCTGCCACTGTGCAGGAGAATCCGTATAGGTGTTCGAGTGTTCGAACCGTAATGCGCAAGAAATGGTATGTAAACCCCGTATTTACATATCTGCCACTGTGCAGGAGAATCCGTATAGGTGTTCGAGTGTTCGAACCGTATTGCGCAAGAAATGGTATGTAAACCCCGTATTTACATATCTGCCACTGTGCAGGTGAATCCGTATAGGTGTCCGAGTGTTCGAACCGAATTGCCCAAGAAATGATTTGTAAACGCCGTATTTACATATCTGCCACTGTGCAGGAGAATCCGTATAGGTGTTCGAGTGTTCGAACCGTATTGCGCAAGAAATGGTTTGTAAACCCCGTATTTACATATCTGCCACTGTGCAGGAGAATCCGTATAGGTGTTCGAGTGTTCGAACCGTATTGCGCAAGAAATGGTATGTAAACCCCGTATTTACATATCTGCCACTGTGCAGGAGAATCCGTGTAGGTGTCCGAGTGTTCGAACCGAATTGCCCAAGAAATGGTTTTTAAACGCCGTATTTACATATCTGCCACTGTGAAGGAGAATCCGTATAGGTGTTCGAGTGTTCGAACCGTATTGCCCAAGAAATGGTTTGTAAACGCCGTATTTACATATCTGCCACTGTGCAGGAGAATCCGTACCGGGGTTCGAGTGTTCGAACCGTAATGCGCAAGAAATGGTATGTAAACCCCGTATTTACATATCTGCCACTGTGCAGGTGAATCCGTATAGGTGTTCGAGTGTTCGAACCGTATTGCGCAAGAAATGGTATGTAAACCCCGTATTTACATATCTGCCACTGTGCAGGAGAATCCGTGTAGGTGTCCGAGTGTTCGAACCGAATTGCCCAAGAAATGGTTTGTAAACGCCGTATTTACAAATCTGCCACTGTGCAGGAGAATCCGTATAGGTGTTCGAGTATTCGAACCGTATTGCCCAAGAAATGGTTTGTAAACGCCGTATTTACATATCTGCCACTGTGCAGGAGAATCCGTACAGGTGTTCGAGTGTTCGAACCGTAATGCGCAAGAAATGGTATGTAAACGCCGTATTTAAATATCTGCCACTGTGCAGGAGAATCCGTATAGGTGTTCGAGTGTTCGAACCGTATTGCGCAAGAAATGGTATGTAAACCCCATATTTACATATCTGCCACTGTGCAGGAGAATCCGTGTAGGTGTCCGAGTGTTCGAACCGTAATGCGCAAGAAATGGTATGTAAACCCCGTATTTACATATCTGCCACTGTGCAGGAGAATCCGTATAGGTGTTCGAGTGTTCGAACCGTATTGCCCAAGAAATGGTTTGTAAACCCCGTATTTACATATCTGCCACTGTGCAGGAGAATCCGTATAGGTGTTCGAGTGTTCAAACCGTATTGCCCAAGAAATGGTTTGTAAACGCCGTATTTACATATCTGCCACTGTGCAGGAGAATCCGTACAGGTGTTCGAGTGTTCGAACCGTAATGCGCAAGAAATGGTATGTAAACCCTGTATTTACATATCTGCCACTGTGCGGGAGAATCCGTATAGGTGTTCGAGTGTTCGAACCGTATTGCCCAAGAAATGGTTTGTAAACGCCGTATTTACATATCTGCCATTGTGCAGGAGAATCCGTACAGGTGTTCGAGTGTTCGAACCGTAATGCGCAAGAAATGGTATGTAAACCCCGTATTTACATATCTGCCACTGTGTAGGAGAATCCGTATAGGTGTTCGAGTGTTCGAACCGTATTGCGCAAGAAATGGTATGTAAACCCCGTATTTACATATCTGCCACTGTGCAGGAGAATCCGTGTAGGTGTCCGAGTGTTCGAACCGAATTGCCCAAGAAATGGTTTGTAAACGCCGTATTTACATATCTGCCACTGTGCAGGAGAATCCGTATAGGTGTTCGAGTGTTCGAACCGTATTGCCCAATAAATGGTTTGTAAACGCCGTATTTACATATCTGCCACTGTGCAGGAGAATCCGTACAGGTGTTCGAGTGTTCGAACCGTAATGCGCAAGAAATGGTATGTAAACCCCGTATTTACATATCAGCCACTGTGCAGGAGAATCCGTATAGGTGTTCGAGTGTTCGAACCGTATTGCGCAAGATATGGTATGTAAACCCCATATTTACATATCTGCCACTGTGCAGGAGAATCCGTGTAGGTGTCCGAGTGTTCGAACCGAATTGCCCAAGAAATGGTTTGTAAACGCCGTATTTACATATCTGCCACTGTGCAGGAGAATCCGTATAGGTGTTCGAGTGTTCGAACCATATTGCCCAAGAAATGGTTTGTAAACGCCGTATTTACATATCTGCCACTGTGCAGGAGAATCCGTACAGGTGTTCGAGTGTTCGAACCGTAATGCGCAAGAAATGGTATGTAAACCCCGTATTTACATATCTGCCACTGTGCAGGAGAATCCGTATAGGTGTTCGAGTGTTCGAACCGTATTGCCCAAGAAATGGTTTGTAAACGCCGTATTTACATATCTGCCACTGTGCAGGAGAATCCGTACAGGTGTTCGAGTGTTCGAACCGTAATGCGCAAGAAATGGTATGTAAACCCCGTATTTACATATCTGCCACTGTGCAGGAGAATCCGTATAGGTGTTCGAGTGTTCGAACCGTATTGCGCAAGAAATGGATTGTAAACCCCGTATTTACAAATCTGCCACTGTGCAGGAGAATCCGTATAGGTGTTCAAGTGTTCGAACCGTATTGCCCAAGAAATGGTTTGTAAACGCCGTATTTACATATCTGCCACTGTGCAGGAGAATCCGTATAGGTGTTCGAGTGTTCGAACCGTAATGCGCAAGAAATGATATGTAAACCCCGTATTTACATATCTGCCACTGTGCAGGAGAATCCGTATAGGTGTTCGAGTGTTCGAACCGTATTGCGCAAGAAATGGTATGTAAACCCCGTATTTACATATCTGCCACTGTGCAGGAGAATCCGTATAGGTGTCCGAGTGTTCGAACCGAATTGCGCAAGAAATGGTATGTAAACCCCGTATTTACATATCTGCCACTGTGCAGGAGAATCCGTGTAGGTGTTCGAGTGTTCGAACCGTATTGCCCAAGAAATGGTTTGTAAACGCCGTATTTACATATCTGCCACTGTGCAGGAGAATCCGTACAGGTGTTCGAGTGTTCGAACCGTAATGCGCAAGAAATGGTATGTAAACCCCGTATTTACATATCTGCCACTGTGCAGGAGAATCCGTATAGGTGTTCGAGTGTTCGAACCGTATTGCGCAAGAAATGGATTGTAAACCCCGTATTTACATATCTGCCACTGTGCAGGAGAATCCGTATAGGTGTTCGAGTGTTCGAACCGTATTGTCCAAGAAATGGTTTGTAAACGCCGTATTTACATATATGCCACTGTGCAGGAGAATCCGTATAGGTGTTCGAGTGTTCGAACCGTAATGCGCAAGAAATGATATGTAAACCCCGTATTTACATATCTGCCACTGTGCAGGAGAATCTGTATAGGTGTTCGAGTGTTCGAACCGTATTGCGCAAGAAATGGTATGTAAACCCCGTATTTACATATCTGCCACTGTGCAGGAGAATCCGTATAGGTGTTCGAGTGTTCGAACCGTATTGCGCAAGAAATGGTATGTAAACCCCGTATTTACATATCTGCCACTGTGCAGGAGAATCCGTATAGGTGTCCGAGTGTTCGAACCGAATTGCCCAAGAAATGGTTTGTAAACGCCGTATTTACATATCTGCCACTGTGCAGGAGAATCCGTACTGGTGTTCGAGTGTTCGAACCGTAATGCGCAAGAAATGGTATGTAAACCCCGTATTTACATATCTGCCACTGTGCAGGAGAATCCGTATAGGTGTTCGAGTGTTCGAACCGTATTGCCCAAGAATTGGTTTGTAAACGCCGTATTTACATATCTGCCACTGTGCAGGAGAATCCGTATAGGTGTTCGAGTGTTCGAACCGTAATGCGCAAGAAATGGTATGTAAACCCCGTATTTACATATCTGCCACTGTGCAGGAGAATCCGTATAGGTGTTCGAGTGTTCGAACCGTATTGCGCAAGAAATGGTTTGTAAACCCCGTATTTACATATCTGCCACTGTGCAGGAGAATCCGTATAGGTGTTCGAGTGTTCGAACCGTATTGCGCAAGAAATGGTATGTAAACCCCGTATTTACATATCTGCCACTGTGCAGGAGAATCCGTGTAGGTGTCCGAGTGTTCGAACCGAATTGCCCAAGAAATGGTTTGTAAACGCCGTATTTACATATCTGCCACTGTGCAGGAGAATCCGTATAGGTGTTCGAGTGTTCGAACCGTATTGCCCAAGAAATGGTTTGTAAACGCCGTATTTACATATCTGCCACTGTGCAGGAGAATCCGTATAGGTGTTCGAGTGTTCGAACCGTAATGCGCAAGAAATGGTATGTAAACCCCGTATTTACATATCTGCCACTGTGCAGGAGAATCCGTATAGGTGTTCGAGTGTTCGAACCGTATTGCGCAAGAAATGGTTTGTAAACCCCGTATTTACATATCTGCCACTGTGCAGGAGAATCCGTATAGGTGTTCGAGTGTTCGAACCGTATTGCCCAAGAAATGGTTTGTAAACGCCGTATTTACATATCTGCCACTGTGCAGGAGAATCCGTACAGGTGTACGAGTGTTCGAACCGTAATGCGCAAGAAATGGTATGTAAACCCCGTATTTACATATCTGCCACTGTGCAGGAGAATCCGTATAGGTGTTCGAGTGTTCGAACCGTATTGCCCAAGAAATGGTTTGTAAACGCCGTATTTACATATCTGCCACTGTGCAGGAGAATCCGTATAGGTGTTCGAGTCTTCGAACCGTAATGCGCAAGAAATGATATGTAAACCCCGTATTTACATATCTGCCACTGTGCAGGAGAATCCGTATAGGTGTTCGAGTGTTCGAACCGTATTGCGCAAGAAATGGTATGTAAACCCCGTATTTACATATCTGCCACTGTGCAGGAGAATCCGTGTAGGTGTCCGAGTGTTCGAACCGTATTGCCCAAGAAATGGTTTGTAAACGCCGTATTTACATATCTGCCACTGTGCAGGAGAATCCGTTTAGGTGTTCGAGTGTTCGAACCGTATTGCGCAAGAAATGGTATGCAAACCCCGTATTTACATATCTGCCACTGTGCAGGAGAATCCGTATAGGTGTCCGAGTGTTCGAACCGAATTGCCCAAGAAATGGTTTGTAAACGCCGTATTTTACATATCTGCCACTGTGCAGGAGAATCCGTACAGGTGTTCGAGTGTTCGAACCGTAATGCGCAAGAAATGGTATGTAAACCCCGTATTTACATATCTGCCACTGTGCAGGAGAATCCGTATAGGTGTTCGAGTGTTCGAACCGTATTTCCCAAGAAATGGTTTGTAAACGCCGTATTTACATATCTGCCACTGTGCAGGAGAATCCGTATAGGTGTTCGAGTGTTCGAACCGTAATGCGCAAGAAATGGTATGTAAACCCCGTATTTACATATCTGCCACTGTGCAGGAGAATCCGTATAGGTGTTCGAGTGTTCGAACCGTATTGCGCAAGAAATGGTTTGTAAACCCCGTATTTACATATCTGCCACTGTGCAGGAGAATCCGTATAGGTGTTCGAGTGTTCGAACCGTATTGCGCAAGAAATGGTATGTAAACCCCGTATTTACATATCTGCCACTGTGCAGGAGAAGCCGTATAGGTGTTCGAGTGTTCGAACCGTAATGCGCAAGAAATGGTATGTAAACCCCGTATTTACATATCTGCCACTGTGCAGGAGAATCCGTATAGGTGTTCGAGTGTTCAAACCGTATTGCCCAAGAAATGGTTTGTAAACGCCGTATTTACATATCTGCCACTGTGCAGGAGAATCCGTATAGGTGTTCGAGTCTTCGAACCGTAATGCGCAAGAAATGATATGTAAACCCCGTATTTACATATCTGCCACTGTGCAGGAGAATCCGTATAGGTGTTCGAGTGTTCGAACCGTATTGCGCAAGAAATGGTATGTAAACCCCGTATTTACATATCTGCCACTGTGCAGGAGAATCCGTGTAGGTGTCCGAGTGTTCGAACCGTATTGCCCAAGAAATGGTTTGTAAACGCCGTATTTACATATCTGCCACTGTGCAGGAGAATCCGTATAGGTGTTCGAGTGTTCGAACCGTATTGCGCAAGAAATGGTATGCAAACCCCGTATTTACATATCTGCCACTGTGCAGGAGAATCCGTATAGGTGTCCGAGTGTTCGAACCGAATTGCCCAAGAAATGGTTTGTAAACGCCGTATTTACATATCTGCCACTGTGCAGGAGAATCCGTACAGGTGTTCGAGTGTTCGAACCGTAATGCGCAAGAAATGGTATGTAAACCCCGTATTTACATATCTGCCACTGTGCAGGAGAATCCGTATAGGTGTTCGAGTGTTCGAACCGTATTGCCCAAGAAATGGTTTGTAAACGCCGTATTTACATATCTGCCACTGTGCAGGAGAATCCGTATAGGTGTTCGAGTGTTCGAACCGTAATGCGCAAGAAATGGTATGTAAACCCCGTATTTACATATCTGCCACTGTGCAGGAGAATCCGTATAGGTGTTCGAGTGTTCGAACCGTATTGCGCAAGAAATGGTTTGTAAACCCCGTATTTACATATCTGCCACTGTGCAGGAGAATCCGTATAGGTGTTCGAGTGTTCGAACCGTATTGCGCAAGAAATGGTATGTAAACCCCGTATTTACATATCTGCCACTGTGCAGGAGAATCCGTGTAGGTGTCCGAGTGTTCGAACCGAATTGCCCAAGAAATGGTTTGTAAACGCCGTATTTACATATCTGCCACTGTGCAGGAGAATCCGTATAGGTGTTCGAGTGTTCGAACCGTATTGCCCAAGAAATGGTTTGTAAACGCCGTATTTACATATCTGCCACTGTGCAGGAGAATCCGTATAGGTGTTCGAGTGTTCGAACCGTAATGCGCAAGAAATGGTATATAAACCCCGTATTTACATATCTGCCACTGTGCAGGAGAATCCGTATAGGTGTTCGAGTGTTCGAACCGTATTGCGCAAGAAATGGTTTGTAAACCCCGTATTTACATATCTGCCACTGTGCAGGAGAATCCGTATAGGTGTTCGAGTGTTCGAACAGTATTGCCCAAGAAATGGTTTGTAAACGCCGTATTTACATATCAGACACTGTGCAGGAGAATCCGTACAGGTGTTCGAGTGTTCGAACCGTAATGCGCCAGAAATGGTATGTAAACCCCGTATTTACATATCTGCCACTGTGCAGGAGAATCCGTATAGGTGTTCGAGTGTTCGAACCGTATTGCCCAAGAAATGGTTTGTAAACGCCGTATTTACATATCTGCCACTGTGCAGGAGAATCCGTATAGGTGTTCGAGTGTTCGAACCGTAATGTGCAAGAAATGGTATGCAAACCCCGTATTTACATATCTGCCACTGTGCAGGAGAATCCGTATACGTGTCCGAGTGTTCGAACCGAATTGCCCAAGAAATGGTTTGTAAACGCCGTATTTACATATCTGCCACTGTGCAGGAGAATCCGTATAGGTGTTCGAGTGTTCGAACCGTATTGCCCAAGAAATGGTTTGTAAACGCCGTATTTACATATCTGCCACTGTGCAGGAGAATCCGTACAGGTGTTCGAGTGGTCGAACCGTAATGCGCAAGAAATGGTATGTAAACCCCGTATTTACATATCTGCCACTGTGCAGGAGAATCCGTATAGGTGTTCGAGTGTTCGAACCGTATTGCGCAAGAAATGGCATGTAAACCCCGTATTTACATATCTGCCACTGTGCAGGAGAATCCGTGTAGGTGTCCGAGTGTTCAAACCGAATTGCCCAAGAAATGGTTTGTAAACGCCGTATTTACATGTCTGCCACTGTGCAGGAGAATCCGTATAGGTGTTCGAGTGTTCGAACCGTATTGCGCAAGATATGATATGTAAACCCCGTATTTACATATCTGCCACTGTGCAGGAGAATCCGTATAGGTGTTCGAGTGTTCGAACCGTATTGCGCAAGAAATGGTTTGTAAACCCCGTATTTACATATCTGCCACTGTGCAGAACAATCCGTATAGGTGTTCGAGTGTTCGAACCGTATTGCGCAAGAAATGGTATGTAAACGCCGTATTTACATATCTGCCACTGTGCAGGAGAATCCGTATAGGTGTTCGAGTGTTCGAACCGTAATGCGCAAGAAATGGTATGTAAACCCCGTATTTACATATCTGCCACTGTGCAGGAGAAGCCATATAGGTGTTCGAGTGTTCGAACCGTAATGCGCAAGAAATGGTATGTAAACCCCGTATTTACATATCTGCCACTGTGCAGGAGAATCCGTATAGGTGTTCGAGTGTTCGAACCGTATTGCCCAAGAAATGGTTTGTAAACGCCGTATTTACATATCTGCCACTGTGCAGGACAATCCGTATAGGTGTTCGAGTGTTCGAACCGTAATGCGCAAGAAATGGTACGGAAACCCCGTATTTACATATCTGCCACTGTGCAGGAGAATCCGTATAGGTGTTCGAGTGTTCGAACCGTAATGCGCAAGAAATGGTATGTAAACCCCGTATTTACATATCTGCCACTGTGCAGGAGAAGCCGTATAGGCGTTCGAGTGTTCGAACCGTAATGCGCAAGAAATGGTATGTAAACCCCGTATTTACATATCTGCCACTGTGCAGGAGAATCCGTATAGGTGTTCGAGTGTTCGAACCGTATTGCCCAAGAAATGGTTTGTAAACGCCGCATTTACATATCTGCCACTGTGTAGGAGAATCCGTATAGGTGTTCGAGTGTTCGAACCGTAATGCGCAAGAAATGGTATGTAAACCCCGTATTTACATATCTGCCACTGTGCAGGAGAATCCGTATAGGTGTTCGAGTGTTCAAACCGTAATGCGCAAGAAATGGTATGTAAACCCCGTATTTACATATCTGCCACTGTGCAGGAGAATCCGTGTAGGTGTCCGTGTGTTCGAACCGAATTGCCCAAGAAATGGTTTGTAAACGCCGTATTTACATATCTGCCACTGTGCAGGAGAATCCGTATAGGTGTTCGAGTGTTCGAACCGTATTGCCCAAGAAATGGTTTGTAAACGCCGTATTTACATATCTGCCACTGTGCAGGAGAATCCGTACAGGTGTTCGAGTGTTCGAACCGTAATGCGCAAGAAATGGTATGTAAACCCCGTATTTACATATCTGCCACTGTGCAGGAGAATCCGTATAGGTGTTCGAGTGTTCGAACCGTATTGCGCAAGAAATGGTATGTAAACCCCATATTTACATATCTGCCACTGTGCAGGAGAATCCGTATAGGTGTCCGAGTGTTCGAACCGAATTGGCCAAGAAATGGTTTGTAAACGCCGTATTTACATATCTGCCACTGTGCAGGAGAATCCGTATAGGTGTTCGAGTGTTCGAACCGTATTGCCCAAGAAATGGTTTGTAAACCCCGTATTTACATATCTGCCACTGTGCAGGAGAATCCGTATAGGTGTTCGAGTGTTCGAACCGTAATGCGCAAGAAATGGTATGTAAACCCCGTATTTACATATCTGCCACTGTGCAGGAGAATCCGTATAGGTGTTCGAGTGTTCGAACCGCATTGCGCAAGAAATGGTATGTAAACCCCGTATTTACATATCTGCCACTGTGCAGGAGAATCCGTGTAGGTGTCCAAGTGTTCGAACCGAATTGCCCAAGAAATGGTTTGTAAACGCCGTATTTACATATCTGCCACTGTGCAGGAGAATCCGTATAGGTGTTCGAGTGTTCGAACCGTATTGCCCAACAAATGGTTTGTAAACGCCGTATTTACATATCTGCCACTGTGCAGGAGAATCCGTACAGGTGTTCGAGTGTTCGAACCGTATTGCGCAAGAAATGGTATGTAAACCCCATATTTACATATCTGCCACTGTGCAGGAGAATCCGTGTAGGTGTCCGAGTGTTCGAACCGAATTGCCCAAGAAATGGTTTGTAAACGCCGTATTTACATATCTGCCACTGTGCAGGAGAATCCGTATAGGTGTTCGAGTGTTCGAACCGTATTGCCCAAGAAATGGTTTGTAAATGCCGTATTTACATATCTGCCACTGTGCAGGAGAATCCGTATAGGTGTCCGAGTGTTCGAACCGAATTGCCCAAGAAATGGTTTGTAAACGCCGTATTTACATATCTGCCACTGTGCAGGAGAATCCGTATAGGTGTTCGAGTGTTCGAACCGTATTGCCCAAGAAATGGTTTGTAAACGCCGTATTTACATATCTGCCACTGTGCAGGAGAATCCGTACAGGTGTTCGAGTGGTCGAACCGTAATGCGCAAGAAATGGTATGTAAACCCCGTATTTACATATCTGCCACTGTGCAGGAGAATCCGTATAGGTGTTCGAGTGTTCGAACCGTATTGCGCAAGAAATGATATGTAAACCCCGTATTTACATATCTGCCACTGTGCGGGAGAATCCGTGTAGGTGTCCGAGTGTTCAAACCGAATTGCCCAAGAAATGGTTTGTAAACGCCGTATTTACATGTCTGCCACTGTGCAAGAGAATCCGTATAGGTGTTCGAGTGTTCGAACCGTATTGCGCAAGATATGATATGTAAACCCCGTATTTACATATCTGCCACTGTGCAGGAGAATCCGTATAGGTGTTCGAGTGTTCGAACCGTATTGCGGAAGAAATGGTTTGTAAACCCCGTATTTACATATCTGCCACTGTGCAGGAGAATCCGTATAGGTGTTCGAGTGTTCGAACCGTATTGCGCAAGAAATGGTATGTAAACGCCGTATTTACATATCTGCCACTGTGCAGGAGAATCCGTATAGGTGTTCGAGTGTTCGAACCGTAATGCGCAAGAAATGGTATGTAAACCCCGTATTTACATATCTGCCACTGTGCAGGAGAAGCCGTATAGGTGTTCGAGTGTTCGAACCGTAATGCGCAAGAAATGGTATGTAAACCCCGTATTTACATATCTGCCACTGTGCAGGAGAAGCCGTATAGGTGTTCGAGTGTTCGAACCGTATTGCCCAAGAAATGGTTTGTAAACGCCGTATTTACATATCTGCCACTGTGCAGGACAATCCGTATAGGTGTTCGAGTGTTCGAACCGTAATGCGCAAGAAATGGTACGGAAACCCCGTATTTACATATCTGCCACTGTGCAGGAGAATCCGTATAGGTGTTCGAGTGTTCGAACCGTAATGCGCAAGAAATGGTATGTAAACCCCGTATTTACATATCTGCCACTGTGCAGGAGAAGCCGTATAGGTGTTCGAGTGTTCGAACCGTAATGCGCAAGAAATGGTATGTAAACCCCGTATTTACATATCTGCCACTGTGCAGGAGAATCCGTATAGGTGTTCGAGTGTTCGAACCGTATTGCCCAAGAAATGGTTTGTAAACGCCGCATTTACATATCTGCCACTGTGTAGGAGAATCCGTATAGGTGTTCGAGTGTTCGAACCGTAATGCGCAAGAAATGGTATGTAAACCCCGTATTTACATATCTGCCACTGTGCAGGAGAATCCGTATAGGTGTTCGAGTGTTCGAACCGTATTGCCCAAGAAATGGTTTGTAAACGCCGTATTTACATATCTGCCACTGTGCAGGAGAATCCGTATAGGTGTTCGAGTGTTCGAACCGTAATGCGCAAGAAATGGTATGTAAACCCCGTATTTACATATCTGCCACTGTGCAGGAGAATCCGTATAGGTGTTCGAGTGTTCGAACCGTAATGCGCAAGAAATGGTATGTAAACCCCGTATTTACATATCTGCCACTGTGCAGGAGAATCCGTGTAGGTGTCCGTGTGTTCGAACCGTATTGCGCAAGAAATGGTATGTAAACCCCATATTTACATATCTGCCACTGTGCAGGAGAATCCGTATAGGTGTTTGAGTGTTCGAACCGTAATGCGCAAGAAATGGTATGTAAACCCCGTATTTACATATCTGCCACTGTGTAGGAGAATCCGTATAGGTGTTCGAGTGTTCGAACCGTAATGCGCAAGAAATGGTATGTAAACCCCGTATTTACATATCTGCCACTGTGCAGGAGAATCCGTATAGGTGTTCGAGTGTTCGAACCGTAATGCGCAAGAAATGGTATGTAAACCCCGTATTTACATATCTGCCACTGTGCAGGAGAATCCGTGTAGGTGTCCGTGTGTTCGAACCGAATTGCCCAAGAAATGGTTTGTAAACGCCGTATTTACATATCTGCCACTGTGCAGGAGAATCCGTATAGGTGTTCGAGTGTTCGAACCGTATTGCCCAAGAAATGGTTTGTAAACCCCGTATTTACATATCTGCCACTGTGCAGGAGAATCCGTACAGGTGTTCGAGTGGTCGAACCGTAATGCGCAAGAAATGGTATGTAAACCCCGTATTTACATATGTGCCACTGTGCAGGAGAATCCGTATAGGTGTTCGAGTGTTCGAACCGTATTGCGCAAGAAATGATATGTAAACCCCGTATTTACATATCTGCCACTGTGCAGGAGAATCCGTGTAGGTGTCCGAGTGTTCAAACCGAATTGCCCAAGAAATGGTTTGTAAACGCCGTATTTACATGTCTGCCACTGTGCAGGAGAATCCGTATAGGTGTTCGAGTGTTCGAACCGTATTGCGCAAGATATGATATGTAAACCCCGTATTTACATATCTGCCACTGTGCAGGAGAATCCGTATAGGTGTTCGAGTGTTCGAACCGTATTGCGCAAGAAATGGTTTGTAAACCCCGTATTTACATATCTGCCACTGTGCAGGAGAATCCGTATAGGTGTTCGAGTGTTCGAACCGTATTGCGCAAGAAATGGTATGTAAACGCCGTATTTACATATCTGCCACTGTGCAGGAGAATCCGTATAGGTGTTCGAGTGTTCGAACCGTAATTCGCAAGAAATGGTATGTAAACCCCGTATTTACATATCTGCCACTGTGCAGGAGAAGCCGTATAGGTGTTCGAGTGTTCGAACCGTAATGCGCAAGAAATGGTATGTAAACCCCGTATTTACATATCTGCCACTGTGCAGGAGAAGCCGTATAGGTGTTCGAGTGTTCGAACCGTATTGCCCAAGAAATGGTTTGTAAACGCCGTATTTACATATCTGCCACTGTGCAGGACAATCCGTATAGGTGTTCGAGTGTTCGAACCGTAATGCGCAAGAAATGGTACGGAAACCCCGTATTTACATATCTGCCACTGTGCAGGAGAATCCGTATAGGTGTTCGAGTGTTCGAACCGTAATGCGCAAGAAATGGTATGTAAACCCCGTATTTACATATCTGCCACTGTGCAGGAGAAGCCGTATAGGTGTTCGAGTGTTCGAACCGTAATGCGCAAGAAATGGTATGTAAACCCCGTATTTACATATCTGCCACTGTGCAGGAGAGTCCGTATAGGTGTTCGAGTGTTCGAACCGTATTGCCCAAGAAATGGTTTGCAAACGCCGCATTTACATATCTGCCACTGTGTAGGAGAATCCGTATAGGTGTTCGAGTGTTCGAACCGTAATGCGCAAGAAATGGTATGTAAACCCCGTATTTACATATCTGCCACTGTGCAGGAGAATCCGTATAGGTGTTCGAGTGTTCGAACCGTATTGCCCAAGAAATGGTTTGTAAACGCCGTATTTACATATCTGCCACTGTGCAGGAGAATCCGTATAGGTGTTCGAGTGTTCGAACCGTAATGCGCAAGAAATGGTATGTAAACCCCGTATTTACATATCTGCCACTGTGCAGGAGAATCCGTATAGGTGTTCGAGTGTTCGAACCGTAATGCGCAAGAAATGGTATGTAAACCCCGTATTTACATATCTGCCACTGTGCAGGAGAATCCGTGTAGGTGTCCGTGTGTTCGAACCGTATTGCGCAAGAAATGGTATGTAAACCCCATATTTACATATCTGCCACTGTGCAGGAGAATCCGTATAGGTGTTCGAGTGTTCGAACCGTAATGCGCAAGAAATGGTATGTAAACCCCGTATTTACATATCTGCCACTGTGCAGGAGAAGCCGTATAGGTGTTCGAGTGTTCGAACCGTAATGCGCAAGAAATGGTATGTAAACCCCGTATTTACATATCTGCCACTGTGCAGGAGAATCCGTATAGGTGTTCGAGTGTTCGAACCGTATTGCCCAAGAAATGGTTTGTAAACGCCGCATTTACATATCTGCCACTGTGTAGGAGAATCCGTATAGGTGTTCGAGTGTTCGAACCGTAATGCGCAAGAAATGGTATGTAAACCCCGTATTTACATATCTGCCACTGTGCAGGAGAATCCGTATAGGTGTTCGAGTGTTCGAACCGTATTGCCCAAGAAATGGTTTGTAAACGCCGCATTTACATATCTGCCACTGTGTAGGAGAATCCGTATAGGTGTTCGAGTGTTCGAACCGTAATGCGCAAGAAATGGTATGTAAACCCCGTATTTACATATCTGCCACTGTGCAGGAGAATCCGTATAGGTGTTCGAGTGTTCGAACCGTAATGCGCAAGAAATGGTATGTAAACCCCGTATTTACATATCTGCCACTGTGCAGGAGAATCCGTGTAGGTGTCCGTGTGTTCGAACCGAATTGCCCAAGAAATGGTTTGTAAACGCCGTATTTACATATCTGCCACTGTGCAGGAGAATCCGTATAGGTGTTCGAGTGTTCGAACCGTATTGCCCAAGAAATGGTTTGTAAACCCCGTATTTACATATCTGCCACTGTGCAGGAGAATCCGTACAGGTGTTCGAGTGTTCGAACCGTAATGCGCAAGAAATGGTATGTAAACCCCGTATTTACATATCTGCCACTGTGCAGGAGAATCCGTATAGGTGTTCGAGTGTTCGAACCGTATTGCGCAAGAAATGGTATGTAAACCCCATATTTACATATCTGCCACTGTGCAGGAGAATCCGTGTAGGTGTCCGAGTGTTCGAACCGAATCGCCCAAGAAATGGTTTGTAAACGCCGTATTTACATATCTGCCACTGTGCTGGAGAATCCGTATAGGTGTTCGAGTGTTCGAACCGTATTGCCCAAGAAATGGTTTGTAAACGCCGTATTTACATATCTGCCACTGTGCAGGAGAATCCGTATAGGTGTTCGAGTGTTCGAACCGAATTGGCCAAGAAATGGTTTGTAAACGCCGTATTTACATATCTGCCACTGTGCAGGAGAATCCGTATAGGTGTTCGAGTGTTCGAACCGTATTGCCCAAGAAATGGTTTGTAAACCCCGTATTTACATATCTGCCACTGTGCAGGAGAATCCGTACAGGTGTTCGAGTGTTCGAACCGTAATGCGCAAGAAATGGTATGTAAACCCCGTATTTACATATCTGCCACTGTGCAGGAGAATCCGTATAGGTGTCCGAGTGTTCGAACCGAATTGCCCAAGAAATGGTTTGTAAACACCGTATTTACATATCTGCCACTGTGCAGGAGAATCCGTACAGGTGTTCGAGTGTTCGAACCGTAATGCGCAAGAAATGGTATGTAAACCCCGTATTTACATATCTGCCACTGTGCAGGAGAATCCGTATAGGTGTTCGAGTGTTCGAACCGTATTGCCCAAGAAATGGTTTGTAAACACCGTATTTACATATCTGCCACTGTGTAGGAGAATCCGTATAGGTGTTCGAGTGTTCGAACCGTAATGCGCAAGAAATGGTATGTAAACCCCGTATTTACATATCTGCCACTGTGCAGGAGAATCCGTATAGGTGTTCGAGTGTTCGAACCGTATTGCCCAAGAAATGGTTTGTAAACGCCGTATTTACATATCTGCCACTGTGCAGGACAATCCGTATAGGTGTTCGAGTGTTCGAACCGTAATGCGCAAGAAATGGTACGGAAACCCCGTATTTACATATCTGCCACTGTGCAGGAGAATCCGTATAGGTGTTCGAGTGTTCGAACCGTAATGCGCAAGAAATGGTATGTAAACCCCGTATTTACATATCTGCCACTGTGCAGGAGAAGCCGTATAGGTGTTCGAGTGTTCGAACCGTAATGCGCAAGAAATGGTATGTAAACCCCGTATTTACATATCTGCCACTGTGCAGGAGAATCCGTATAGGTGTTCGAGTGTTCGAACCGTATTGCCCAAGAAATGGTTTGTAAACGCCGCATTTACATATCTGCCACTGTGTAGGAGAATCCGTATAGGTGTTCGAGTGTTCGAACCGTAATGCGCAAGAAATGGTATGTAAACCCCGTATTTACATATCTGCCACTGTGCAGGAGAATCCGTATAGGTGTTCGAGTGTTCGAACCGTAATGCGCAAGAAATGGTATGTAAACCCCGTATTTACATATCTGCCACTGTGCAGGAGAATCCGTGTAGGTGTCCGTGTGTTCGAACCGAATTGCCCAAGAAATGGTTTGTAAACGCCGTATTTACATATCTGCCACTGTGCAGGAGAATCCGTATAGGTGTTCGAGTGTTCGAACCGTATTGCCCAAGAAATGGTTTGTAAACGCCGTATTTACATATCTGCCACTGTGCAGGAGAATCCGTACAGGTGTTCGAGTGTTCGAACCGTAATGCGCAAGAAATGGTATGTAAACCCCGTATTTACATATCTGCCACTGTGCAGGAGAATCCGTATAGGTGTTCGAGTGTTCGAACCGTATTGCCCAAGAAATGGTTTGTAAACACCGTATTTACATATCTGCCACTGTGTAGGAGAATCCGTATAGGTGTTCGAGTGTTCGAACCGTAATGCGCAAGAAATGGTATGTAAACCCCGTATTTACATATCTGCCACTGTGCAGGAGAATCCGTATAGGTGTTCGAGTGTTCGAACCGTATTGCGCAAGAAATGGTATGTAAACCCCATATTTACATATCTGCCACTGTGCAGGAGAATCCATGTAGGTGTCCGAGTGTTCGAACCGAATTGCCCAAGAAATGGTTTGTAAACGCCGTATTTACATATCTGCCACCGTGCAGGGGAATCCGTATAGGTGTTCGAGTGTTCGAACCGTATTGCCCAAGAAATGGTTTGTAAACCCCGTATTTACATATCTGCCACTGTGCAGGAGAATCCGTACAGGTGTTCGAGTGTTCGAACCGTAATGCGCAAGAAATGGTATGTAAACCCCGTATTTACATATCTGCCACTGTGCAGGAGAATCCGTATAGGTGTTCGAGTGTTCGAACCGTATTGCGCAAGAAATGGTATGTAAACCCCATATTTACATATCTGCCACTGTGCAGGAGAATCCGTGTAGGTGTCCGAGTGTTCGAACCGAATTGCCCAAGAAATGGTTTGTAAACGCCGTATTTACATATCTGCCACTGTGCAGGAGAATCCGTATAGGTGTTCGAGTGTTCGAACCTTATTGCCCAAGAAATGGTTTGTAAACGCCGTATTTACATATCTGCCACTGTGCAGGAGAATCCGTATAGGTGTTCGAGTGTTCGAACCGAATTGGCCAAGAAATGGTTTGTAAACGCCGTATTTACATATCTGCCACTGTGCAGGAGAATCCGTATAGGTGTTCGAGTGTTCGAACCGTATTGCCCAAGAAATGGTT
This sequence comes from Camellia sinensis, assembly GCF_055761805.1. Classification (NCBI taxonomy): domain Eukaryota; kingdom Viridiplantae; phylum Streptophyta; class Magnoliopsida; order Ericales; family Theaceae; genus Camellia; species Camellia sinensis. The sequence goes on from NC_138974.1 coordinate 117,847,112, forward strand.
TGTAAACCCCGTATTTACATATCTGCCACTGTGCAGGAGAATCCGTACAGGTGTTCGAGTGTTCGAACCGTAATGCGCAAGAAATGGTATGTAAACCCCGTATTTACATATCTGCCACTGTGCAGGAGAATCCGTATAGGTGTCCGAGTGTTCGAACCGAATTGCCCAAGAAATGGTTTGTAAACGCCGTATTTACATATCTGCCACTGTGCAGGAGAATCCGTACAGGTGTTCGAGTGTTCGAACCGTAATGCGCAAGAAATGGTATGTAAACCCCGTATTTACACATCTGCCACTGTGCAGGAGAATCCGTGTAGGTGTCCGTGTGTTCGAACCGAATTGCCCAAGAAATGGTTTGTAAACACCGTATTTACATATCTGCCACTGTGTAGGAGAATCCGTATAGGTGTTCGAGTGTTCGAACCGTATTGCCCAAGAAATGGTTTGTAAACCCCGTATTTACATATCTGCCACTGTGCAGGAGAATCCGTACAGGTGTTCGAGTGTTCGAACCGTAATGCGCAAGAAATGGTATGTAAACCCCGTATTTACATATCTGCCACTGTGCAGGAGAATCCGTATAGGTGTTCGAGTGTTCGAACCGTATTGCGCAAGAAATGGTATGTAAACCCCATATTTACATATCTGCCACTGTGCAAGAGAATCCGTGTAGGTGTCCGAGTGTTCGAACCGAATTGCCCAAGAAATGGTTTGTAAACGCCGTATTTACATATCTGCCACTGTGCAGGAGAATCCGTATAGGTGTTCGAGTGTTCGAACCGTATTGCCCAAGAAATGGTTTGTAAACGCCGTATTTACATATCTGCCACTGTGCAGGAGAATCCGTATAGGTGTTCGAGTGCTCGAACCGAATTGGCCAAGAAATGGTTTGTAAACGCCGTATTTACATATCTGCCACTGTGCAGGAGAATCCGTATAGGTGTTCGAGTGTTCGAACCGTATTGCCCAAGAAATGGTTTGTAAACCCCGTATTTACATATCTGCCACTGTGCAGGAGAATCCGTACAGGTGTTCGAGTGTTCGAACCGTAATGCGCAAGAAATGGTATGTAAACCCCGTATTTACATATCTGCCACTGTGCAGGAGAATCCGTATAGGTGTCCGAGTGTTCGAACCGAATTGCCCAAGAAATGGTTTGTAAACACCGTATTTACATATCTGCCACTGTGCAGGAGAATCCGTACAGGTGTTCGAGTGTTCGAACCGTAATGCGCAAGAAATGGTATGTAAACCCCGTATTTACATATCTGCCACTGTGCAGGAGAATCCGTATAGGTGTTCGAGTGTTCGAACCGTATTGCCCAAGAAATGGTTTGTAAACACCGTATTTACATATCTGCCACTGTGCAGGAGAATCCGTATAGGTGTTCGAGTGTTCGAACCGTAATGCGCAAGAAATGGTATGTAAACCCCGTATTTACATATCTGCCACTGTGCAGGAGAATCCGTATAGGTGTTCGAGTGTTCGAACCGTATTGCCCAAGAAATGGTTTGTAAACGCCGTATTTACATATCTGCCACTGTGCAGGACAATCCGTATAGGTGTTCGAGTGTTCGAACCGTAATGCGCAAGAAATGGTACGGAAACCCCGTATTTACATATCTGCCACTGTGCAGGAGAATCCGTATAGGTGTTCGAGTGTTCGAACCGTAATGCGCAAGAAATGGTATGTAAACCCCGTATTTACATATCTGCCACTGTGCAGGAGAAGCCGTATAGGTGTTCGAGTGTTCGAACCGTAATGCGCAAGAAATGGTATGTAAACCCCGTATTTACATATCTGCCACTGTGCAGGAGAATCCGTATAGGTGTTCGAGTGTTCGAACCGTATTGCCCAAGAAATCGTTTGTAAACGCCGCATTTACATATCTGCCACTGTGTAGGAGAATCCGTATAGGTGTTCGAGTGTTCGAACCGTAATGCGCAAGAAATGGTATGTAAACCCCGTATTTACATATCTGCCACTGTGCAGGAGAATCCGTATAGGTGTTCGAGTGTTCGAACCGTAATGCGCAAGAAATGGTATGTAAACCCCGTATTTACATATCTGCCACTGTGCAGGAGAATCCGTGTAGGTGTCCGTGTGTTCGAACCGAATTGCCCAAGAAATGGTTTGTAAACGCCGTATTTACATATCTGCCACTGTGCAGGAGAATCCGTATAGGTGTTCGAGTGTTCGAACCGTATTGCCCAAGAAATGGTTTGTAAACGCCGTATTTACATATCTGCCACTGTGCAGGAGAATCCGTATAGGTGTTCGAGTGTTCGAACCGTATTGCCCAAGAAATGGTTTGTAAACGCCGTATTTACATATCTGCCACTGTGCAGGAGAATCCGTACAGGTGTTCGAGTGTTCGAACCGTAATGCGCAAGAAATGGTATGTAAACCCCGTATTTACATATCTGCCACTGTGCAGGAGAATCCGTATAGGTGTTCGAGTGTTCGAACCGTATTGCGCAAGAAATGGTATGTAAACCCCATATTTACATATCTGCCACTGTGCAGGAGAATCCATGTAGGTGTCCGAGTGTTCGAACCGAATTGCCCAAGAAATGGTTTGTAAACGCCGTATTTACATATCTGCCACCGTGCAGGGGAATCCGTATAGGTGTTCGAGTGTTCGAACCGTATTGCCCAAGAAATGGTTTGTAAACCCCGTATTTACATATCTGCCACTGTGCAGGAGAATCCGTACAGGTGTTCGAGTGTTCGAACCGTAATGCGCAAGAAATGGTATGTAAACCCCGTATTTACATATCTGCCACTGTGCAGGAGAATCCGTATAGGTGTTCGAGTGTTCGAACCGTATTGCGCAAGAAATGGTATGTAAACCCCATATTTACATATCTGCCACTGTGCAGGAGAATCCGTGTAGGTGTCCGAGTGTTCGAACCGAATTGCCCAAGAAATGGTTTGTAAACGCCGTATTTACATATCTGCCACTGTGCAGGAGAATCCGTATAGGTGTTCGAGTGTTCGAACCTTATTGCCCAAGAAATGGTTTGTAAACGCCGTATTTACATATCTGCCACTGTGCAGGAGAATCCGTATAGGTGTTCGAGTGTTCGAACCGAATTGGCCAAGAAATGGTTTGTAAACGCCGTATTTACATATCTGCCACTGTGCAGGAGAATCCGTATAGGTGTTCGAGTGTTCGAACCGTATTGCCCAAGAAATGGTTTGTAAACCCCGTATTTACATATCTGCCACTGTGCAGGAGAATCCGTACAGGTGTTCGAGTGTTCGAACCGTAATGCGCAAGAAATGGTATGTAAACCCCGTATTTACATATCTGCCACTGTGCAGGAGAATCCGTATAGGTGTCCGAGTGTTCGAACCGAATTGCCCAAGAAATGGTTTGTAAACGCCGTATTTACATATCTGCCACTGTGCAGGAGAATCCGTACAGGTGTTCGAGTGTTCGAACCGTAATGCGCAAGAAATGGTATGTAAACCCCGTATTTACACATCTGCCACTGTGCAGGAGAATCCGTGTAGGTGTCCGTGTGTTCGAACCGAATTGCCCAAGAAATGGTTTGTAAACGCCGTATTTACATATCTGCCACTGTGTAGGAGAATCCGTATAGGTGTTCGAGTGTTCGAACCGTATTGCCCAAGAAATGGTTTGTAAACCCCGTATTTACATATCTGCCACTGTGCAGGAGAATCCGTACAGGTGTTCGAGTGTTCGAACCGTAATGCGCAAGAAATGGTATGTAAACCCCGTATTTACATATCTGCCACTGTGCAGGAGAATCCGTATAGGTGTTCGAGTGTTCGAACCGTATTGCGCAAGAAATGGTATGTAAACCCCATATTTACATATCTGCCACTGTGCAGGAGAATCCGTGTAGGTGTCCGAGTGTTCGAACCGAATTGCCCAAGAAATGGTTTGTAAACGCCGTATTTACATATCTGCCACTGTGCAGGAGAATCCGTATAGGTGTTCGAGTGTTCGAACCGTATTGCCCAAGAAATGGTTTGTAAACGCCGTATTTACATATCTGCCACTGTGCAGGAGAATCCGTATAGGTGTTCGAGTGCTCGAACCGAATTGGCCAAGAAATGGTTTGTAAACGCCGTATTTACATATCTGCCACTGTGCAGGAGAATCCGTATAGGTGTTCGAGTGTTCGAACCGTATTGCCCAAGAAATGGTTTGTAAACCCCGTATTTACATATCTGCCACTGTGCAGGAGAATCCGTACAGGTGTTCGAGTGTTCGAACCGTAATGCGCAAGAAATGGTATGTAAACCCCGTATTTACATATCTGCCACTGTGCAGGAGAATCCGTATAGGTGTCCGAGTGTTCGAACCGAATTGCCCAAGAAATGGTTTGTAAACACCGTATTTACATATCTGCCACTGTGCAGGAGAATCCGTACAGGTGTTCGAGTGTTCGAACCGTAATGCGCAAGAAATGGTATGTAAACCCCGTATTTACATATCTGCCACTGTGCAGGAGAATCCGTATAGGTGTTCGAGTGTTCGAACCGTATTGCCCAAGAAATGGTTTGTAAACACCGTATTTACATATCTGCCACTGTGCAGGAGAATCCGTATAGGTGTTCGAGTGTTCGAACCGTAATGCGCAAGAAATGGTATGTAAACCCCGTATTTACATATCTGCCACTGTGCAGGAGAATCCGTATAGGTGTTCGAGTGTTCGAACCGTATTGCCCAAGAAATGGTTTGTAAACGCCGTATTTACATATCTGCCACTGTGCAGGACAATCCGTATAGGTGTTCGAGTGTTCGAACCGTAATGCGCAAGAAATGGTACGGAAACCCCGTATTTACATATCTGCCACTGTGCAGGAGAATCCGTATAGGTGTTCGAGTGTTCGAACCGTAATGCGCAAGAAATGGTATGTAAACCCCGTATTTACATATCTGCCACTGTGCAGGAGAAGCCGTATAGGTGTTCGAGTGTTCGAACCGTAATGCGCAAGAAATGGTATGTAAACCCCGTATTTACATATCTGCCACTGTGCAGGAGAATCCGTATAGGTGTTCGAGTGTTCGAACCGTATTGCCCAAGAAATGGTTTGTAAACGCCGCATTTACATATCTGCCACTGTGTAGGAGAATCCGTATAGGTGTTCGAGTGTTCGAACCGTAATGCGCAAGAAATGGTATGTAAACCCCGTATTTACATATCTGCCACTGTGCAGGAGAATCCGTATAGGTGTTCGAGTGTTCGAACCGTAATGCGCAAGAAATGGTATGTAAACCCCGTATTTACATATCTGCCACTGTGCAGGAGAATCCGTGTAGGTGTCCGTGTGTTCGAACCGAATTGCCCAAGAAATGGTTTGTAAACGCCGTATTTACATATCTGCCACTGTGCAGGAGAATCCGTATAGGTGTTCGAGTGTTCGAACCGTATTGCCCAAGAAATGGTTTGTAAACGCCGTATTTACATATCTGCCACTGTGCAGGAGAATCCGTACAGGTGTTCGAGTGTTCGAACCGTAATGCGCAAGAAATGGTATGTAAGCCCCGTATTTACATATCTGCCACTGTGCAGAAGAATCCGTATAGGTGTTCGAGTGTTCGAACCGTATTGCGCAAGAAATGGTATGTAAACCCCATATTTACATATCTGCCACTGTGCAGGAGAATCCATGTAGGTGTCCGAGTGTTCGAACCGAATTGCCCAAGAAATGGTTTGTAAACGCCGTATTTACATATCTGCCACCGTGCAGGGGAATCCGTATAGGTGTTCGAGTGTTCGAACCGTATTGCCCAAGAAATGGTTTGTAAACCCCGTATTTACATATCTGCCACTGTGCAGGAGAATCCGTACAGGTGTTCGAGTGTTCGAACCGTAATGCGCAAGAAATGGTATGTAAACCCCGTATTTACATATCTGCCACTGTGCAGGAGAATCCGTATAGGTGTTCGAGTGTTCGAACCGTATTGCGCAAGAAATGGTATGTAAACCCCATATTTACATATCTGCCACTGTGCAGGAGAATCCGTGTAGGTGTCCGAATGTTCGAACCGAATTGCCCAAGAAATGGTTTGTAAACGCCGTATTTACATATCTGCCACTGTGCAGGAGAATCCGTATAGGTGTTCGAGTGTTCGAACCTTATTGCCCAAGAAATGGTTTGTAAACGCCGTATTTACATATCTGCCACTGTGCAGGAGAATCCGTATAGGTGTTCGAGTGTTCGAACCGAATTGGCCAAGAAATGGTTTGTAAACGCCGTATTTACATATCTGCCACTGTGCAGGAGAATCCGTATAGGTGTTCGAGTGTTCGAACCGTATTGCCCAAGAAATGGTTTGTAAACCCCGTATTTACATATCTGCCACTGTGCAGGAGAATCCGTACAGGTGTTCGAGTGTTCGAACCGTAATGCGCAAGAAATGGTATGTAAACCCCGTATTTACATATCTGCCACTGTGCAGGAGAATCCGTATAGGTGTCCGAGTGTTCGAACCGAATTGCCCAAGAAATGGTTTGTAAACGCCGTATTTACATATCTGCCACTGTGCAGGAGAATCCGTACAGGTGTTCGAGTGTTCGAACCGTAATGCGCAAGAAATGGTATGTAAACCCCGTATTTACATATCTGCCACTGTGCAGGAGAATCCGTATAGGTGTTCGAGTGTTCGAACCGTATTGCCCAAGAAATGGTTTCTAAACACCGTATTTACATATCTGCCACTGTGCAGGAGAATCCGTATAGGTGTTCGAGTGTTCGAACCGTAATGCGCAAGAAATGGTATGTAAACCCCGTATTTACATATCTGCCACTGTGCAGGAGAATCCGTATAGGTGTTCGAGTGTTCGAACCGTATTGCGCATGAAATGGTTTGTAAACCCCGTATTTACATATCTGCCACTGTGCAGGAGAATCCGTATAGGTGTTCGAGTGTTCGAACCGTATTGCGCAAGAAATGATATGTAAACCCCGTATTTACATATCTGCCACTGTGCAGGAGAATCCGTGTAGGTGTCCGAGTGTTCGAACCGAATTGCCCAAGAAATGGTTTGTAAACGCCGTATTTACATATCTGCCACTGTGCAGGAGAATCCGTATAGGTGTTCGAGTGTTCGAACCGTAATGCGCAAGAAATGGTATGTAAACCCCGTATTTACATATCTGCCACTGTGCAGGAGAATCCGTATAGGTGTTCGAGTGTTCGAACCGTATTGCGCAAGAAATTGTATGTAAACCCCATATTTACATATCTGCCACTGTGCAGGAGAATCCGTGTAGGTGTCCGAGTGTTCGAACCGAATTGCCCAAGAAATGGTTTGTAATCGCCGTATTTACATATCTGCCACTGTGCAGGAGAATCCGTATAGGTGTTCGAGTGTTCGAACCGTATTGCCCAAGAAATGGTTTGTAAACGCCGTATTTACATATCTGCCACTGTGCAGGAGAATCCGTATAGGTGTTCGAGTGTTCGAACCGAATTGGCCAAGAAATGGTTTGTAAACGCCGTATTTACATATCTGCCACTGTGCAGGAGAATCCGTATAGGTGTTCGAGTGTTCGAACCGTATTGCCCAAGAAATGGTTTGTAAACCCCGTATTTACATATCTGTCACTGTGCAGGAGAATCCGTACAGGTGTTCGAGTGTTCGAACCGTAATGCGCAAGAAATGGTATGTAAACCCCGTATTTACATATCTGCCACTGTGCAGGAGAATCCGTATAGGTGTCCGAGTGTTCGAACCGAATTGCCCAAGAAATGGTTTGTAAACGCCGTATTTACATATCTGCCACTGTGCAGGAGAATCCGTACAGGTGTTCGAGTGTTCGAACCGTAATGCGCAAGAAATGGTATGTAAACCCCGTATTTACATATCTGCCACTGTGCAGGAGAATCCGTATAGGTGTTCGAGTGTTCGAACCGTATTGCCCAAGAAATGGTTTCTAAACACCGTATTTACATATCTGCCACTGTGCAGGAGAATCCGTATAGGTGTTCGAGTGTTCGAACCGTAATGCGCAAGAAATGGTATGTAAACCCCGTATTTACATATCTGCCACTGTGCAGGAGAATCCGTATAGGTGTTCGAGTGTTCGAACCGTATTGCGCAAGAAATGGTTTGTAAACCCCGTATTTACATATCTGCCACTGTGCAGGAGAATCCGTATAGGTGTTCGAGTGTTCGAACCGTATTGCGCAAGAAATGATATGTAAACCCCGTATTTACATATCTGCCACTGTGCAGGAGAATCCGTGTAGGTGTCCGAGTGTTCGAACCGAATTGCCCAAGAAATGGTTTGTAAACGCCGTATTTACATATCTGCCACTGTGCAGGAGAATCCGTATAGGTGTTCGAGTGTTCGAACCGTAATGCGCAAGAAATGGTATGTAAACCTCGTATTTACATATCTGCCACTGTGCAGGAGAATCCGTATAGGTGTTCGAGTGTTCGAACCGTATTGCGCAAGAAATTGTATGTAAACCCCATATTTACATATCTGCCACTGTGCAGGAGAATCCGTGTAGGTGTCCGAGTGTTCGAACCGAATTGCCCAAGAAATGGTTTGTAATCGCCGTATTTACATATCTGCCACTGTGCAGGAGAATCCGTATAGGTGTTCGAGTGTTCGAACCGTATTGCCCAAGAAATGGTTTGTAAACGCCGTATTTACGTATCTGCCACTGTGCAGGAGAATCCGTACAGGTGTTCGAGTGTTCGAACCGTAATGCGCAAGAAATGGTATGTAAACCCCGTATTTACATATCTGCCACTGTGTAGGAGAATCCGTAGAGGTGTTCGAGTGTTCGAACCGTATTGCCCAAGAAATGGTTTGTAAACGCCGTATTTACATATCTGCCACTGTGCAGGAGAATCCGTACAGGTGTTCGAGTGTTCGAACCGTAATGCGCAAGAAATGGTATGTAAACCCCGTATTTACATATCTGCCACTGTGCAGGAGAAGCCGTATAGGTGTTCGAGTGTTCGAACCGTAATGCGCAAGAAATGGTATGTAAACCCCGTATTTATATATCTGCCACTGTGCAGGAGAATCCGTATAGGTGTTCGAGTGTTCGAACCGTATTGCCCAAGAAATGGTTTGTAAACGCCGTATTTACATATCTGCCACTGTGCAGGACAATCCGTATAGGTGTTCGAGTGTTCGAACCGTAATACGCAAGAAATGGTACGGAAACCCCGTATTTACATATCTGCCACTGTGCAGGAGAATCCGTATAGGTGTTCGAGTGTTCGAACCGTAATGCGCAAGAAATGGTATGTAAACCCCGTATTTACATATCTGCCACTGTGCAGGAGAAGCCGTATAGGTGTTCGATTGTTCGAACCGTAATGCGCAAGAAATGGTATGTAAACCCCGTATTTACATATCTGCCACTGTGCAGGAGAATCCGTATAGGTGTTCGAGTGTTCGAACCGTATTGCCCAAGAAATGGTTTGTAAACGGCGCATTTACATATCTGCCACTGTGTAGGAGAATCCGTATAGGTGTTCGAGTGTTCGAACCGTAATGCGCAAGAAATGGTATGTAAACCCCGTATTTACATATCTGCCACTGTGCAGGAGAATCCGTATAGGTGTTCGAGTGTTCGAACCGTAATGCGCAAGAAATGGTATGTAAACCCCGTATTTACATATCTGCCACTGTGCAGGAGAATCCGTGTAGGTGTCCGTGTGTTCGAACCGAATTGCCCAAGAAATGGTTTGTAAACGCCGTATTTACATATCTGCCACTGTGCAGGAGAATCCGTATAGGTGTTCGAGTGTTCGAACCGTATTGCCCAAGAAATGGTTTGTAAACGCCGTATTTACATATCTGCCACTGTGCAGGAGAATCCGTACAGGTGTTCGAGTGTTCGAACCGTAATGCGCAAGAAATGGTATGTAAACCCCGTATTTACATATCTGCCACTGTGCAGGAGAATCCGTATAGGTGTTCGAGTGTTCGAACCGTATTGCGCAAGAAATGGTATGTAAACCCCATATTTACATATCTGCCACTGTGCAGGAGAATCCATGTAGGTGTCCGAGTGTTCGAACCGAATTGCCCAAGAAATGGTTTGTAAACGCCGTATTTACATATCTGCCACTGTGCAGGGGAATCCGTATAGGTGTTCGAGTGTTCGAACCGTATTGCCCAAGAAATGGTTTGTAAACCCCGTATTTACATATCTGCCACTGTGCAGGAGAATCCGTACAGGTGTTCGAGTGTTCGAACCGTAATGCGCAAGAAATGGTATGTAAACCCCGTATTTACATATCTGCCACTGTGCAGGAGAATCCGTATAGGTGTTCGAGTGTTCGAACCGTGTTGCGCAAGAAATGGTATGTAAACCCCATATTTACATATCTGCCACTGTCCAGGAGAATCCGTGTAGGTGTCCGAGTGTTCGAACCGAATTGCCCAAGAAATGGTTTGTAAACGCCGTATTTACATATCTGCCACTGTGCAGGAGAATCCGTATAGGTGTTCGAGTGTTCGAACCGTATTGCCCAAGAAATGGTTTGTAAACGCCGTATTTACATATCTGCCACTGTGCAGGAGAATCCGTATAGGTGTTCGAGTGTTCGAACCGAATTGGCCAAGAAATGGTTTGTAAACGCCGTATTTACATATCTGCCACTGTGCAGGAGAATCCGTATAGGTGTTCGAGTGTTCGAACCGTATTGCCCAAGAAATGGTTTGTAAACCCCGTATTTACATATCTGCCACTGTGCAGGAGAATCCGTACAGGTGTTCGAGTGTTCGAACCGTAATGCGCAAGAAATGGTAAGTAAACCCCGTATTTACATATCTGCCACTGTGCAGGAGAATCCGTATAGGTGTCCGAGTGTTCGAACCGAATTGCCCAAGAAATGGTTTGTAAACGCCGTATTTACATATCTGCCACTGTGCAGGAGAATCCGTATAGGTGTTCGAGTGTTCGAACCGTAATGCGCAAGAAATGGTATGTAAACCCCGTATTTACATATCTGCCACTGTGCAGGAGAATCCGTATAGGTGTTCGAGTGTTCGAACCGTATTGCCCAAGAAATGGTTTGTAAACACCGTATTTACATATCTGCCACTGTGCAGGAGAATCCGTATAGGTGTTCGAGTGTTCGAACCGTAATGCGCAAGAAATGGTATGTAAACCCCGTATTTACATATCTGCCACTGTGCAGGAGAATCCGTATAGGTGTTCGAGTGTTCGAACCGTATTGCGCAAGAAATGGTTTGTAAACCCCGTATTTACATATCTGCCACTGTGCAGGAGAATCCGTATAGGTGTTCGAGTGTTCGAACCGTATTGCGCAAGAAATGGTATGTAAACCCCGTATTTACATATCTGCCACTGTGCAGGAAAATCCGTGTAGGTGTCCGAGTGTTCGAACCGAATTGCCCAAGAAATGGTTTGTAAACGCCGTATTTACATATCTGCCACTGTGCAGGAGAATCCGTATAGGTGTTCGAGTGTTCGAACCGTAATGCGCAAGAAATGGTATGTAAACCCCGTATTTACATATCTGCCATTGTGCAGGAGAATCCGTATAGGTGTTCGAGTGTTCGAACCGTATTGCGCAAGAAATTGTATGTAAACCCCATATTTACATATCTGCCACTGTGCAGGAGAATCCGTGTAGGTGTCCGAGTGTTCGAACCGAATTGCCCAAGAAATGGTTTGTAATCGCCGTATTTACATATCTGCCACTGTGCAGGAGAATCCGTATAGGTGTTCGAGTGTTCGAACCGTATTGCCCAAGAAATGGTTTGTAAACGCCGTATTTACATATCTGCCACTGTGCAGGAGAATCCGTACAGGTGTTCGAGTGTTCGAACCGTAATGCGCAAGAAATGGTATGTAAACCCCGTATTTACATATCTGCCACTGTGTAGGAGAATCCGTAGAGGTGTTCGAGTGTTCGAACCGTATTGCCCAAGAAATGGTTTGTAAACGCCGTATTTACATATCTGCCACTGTGCAGGAGAATCCGTACAGGTGTTCGAGTGTTCGAACCGTAATGCGCAAGAAATGGTATGTAAACCCCGTATTTACATATCTGCCACTGTGCAGGAGAAGCCGTATAGGTGTTCGAGTGTTCGAACCGTAATGCGCAAGAAATGGTATGTAAACCCCGTATTTACATATCTGCCACTGTGCAGGAGAATCCGTATAGGTGTTCGAGTGTTCGAACCGTATTGCCCAAGAAATGGTTTGTAAACGCCGTATTTACATATCTGCCACTGTGCAGGACAATCCGTATAGGTGTTCGAGTGTTCGAACCGTATTGCCCAAGAAATGGTTTGTAAACCCCGTATTTACATATCTGCCACTGTGCAGGAGAATCCGTACAGGTGTTCGAGTGTTCGAACCGTAATGCGCAAGAAATGGTAAGTAAACCCCGTATTTACATATCTGCCACTGTGCAGGAGAATCCGTATAGGTGTCCGAGTGTTCGAACCGAATTGCCCAAGAAATGGTTTGTAAACGCCGTATTTACATATCTGCCACTGTGCAGGAGAATCCGTATAGGTGTTCGAGTGTTCGAACCGTAATGCGCAAGAAATGGTATGTAAACCCCGTATTTACATATCTGCCACTGTGCAGGAGAATCCGTATAGGTGTTCGAGTGTTCGAACCGTATTGCCCAAGAAATGGTTTGTAAACACCGTATTTACATATCTGCCACTGTGCAGGAGAATCCGTATAGGTGTTCGAGTGTTCGAACCGTAATGCGCAAGAAATGGTATGTAAACCCCGTATTTACATATCTGCCACTGTGCAGGAGAATCCGTATAGGTGTTCGAGTGTTCGAACCGTATTGCGCAAGAAATGGTTTGTAAACCCCGTATTTACATATCTGCCACTGTGCAGGAGAATCCGTATAGGTGTTCGAGTGTTCGAACCGTATTGCGCAAGAAATGGTATGTAAACCCCGTATTTACATATCTGCCACTGTGCAGGAAAATCCGTGTAGGTGTCCGAGTGTTCGAACCGAATTGCCCAAGAAATGGTTTGTAAACGCCGTATTTACATATCTGCCACTGTGCAGGAGAATCCGTATAGGTGTTCGAGTGTTCGAACCGTAATGCGCAAGAAATGGTATGTAAACCCCGTATTTACATATCTGCCATTGTGCAGGAGAATCCGTATAGGTGTTCGAGTGTTCGAACCGTATTGCGCAAGAAATTGTATGTAAACCCCATATTTACATATCTGCCACTGTGCAGGAGAATCCGTGTAGGTGTCCGAGTGTTCGAACCGAATTGCCCAAGAAATGGTTTGTAATCGCCGTATTTACATATCTGCCACTGTGCAGGAGAATCCGTATAGGTGTTCGAGTGTTCGAACCGTATTGCCCAAGAAATGGTTTGTAAACGCCGTATTTACATATCTGCCACTGTGCAGGAGAATCCGTACAGGTGTTCGAGTGTTCGAACCGTAATGCGCAAGAAATGGTATGTAAACCCCGTATTTACATATCTGCCACTGTGTAGGAGAATCCGTAGAGGTGTTCGAGTGTTCGAACCGTATTGCCCAAGAAATGGTTTGTAAACGCCGTATTTACATATCTGCCACTGTGCAGGAGAATCCGTACAGGTGTTCGAGTGTTCGAACCGTAATGCGCAAGAAATGGTATGTAAACCCCGTATTTACATATCTGCCACTGTGCAGGAGAAGCCGTATAGGTGTTCGAGTGTTCGAACCGTAATGCGCAAGAAATGGTATGTAAACCCCGTATTTACATATCTGCCACTGTGCAGGAGAATCCGTATAGGTGTTCGAGTGTTCGAACCGTATTGCCCAAGAAATGGTTTGTAAACGCCGTATTTACATATCTGCCACTGTGCAGGACAATCCGTATAGGTGTTCGAGTGTACGAACCGTAATGCGCAAGAAATGGTACGGAAACCCCGTATTTACATATCTGCCACTGTGCAGGAGAATCCGTATAGGTGTTCGAGTGTTCGAACCGTAATGCGCAAGAAATGGTATGTAAACCCCGTATTTACATATCTGCCACTGTGCAGGAGAATCCGTATAGGTGTTCGAGTGTTCGAACCGTATTGCCCAAGAAATGGTTTGTAAACACCGTATTTACATATCTGCCACTGTGCAGGAGAATCCGTATAGGTGTTCGAGTGTTCGAACCGTAATGCGCAAGAAATGGTATGTAAACCCCGTATTTACATATCTGCCACTGTGCAGGAGAATCCGTATAGGTGTTCGAGTGTTCGAACCGTATTGCGCAAGAAATGGTTTGTAAACCCCGTATTTACATATCTGCCACTGTGCAGGAGAATCCGTATAGGTGTTCGAGTGTTCGAACCGTATTGCGCAAGAAATGGTATGTAAACCCCGTATTTACATATCTGCCACTGTGCAGGAAAATCCGTGTAGGTGTCCGAGTGTTCGAACCGAATTGCCCAAGAAATGGTTTGTAAACGCCGTATTTACATATCTGCCACTGTGCAGGAGAATCCGTATAGGTGTTCGAGTGTTCGAACCGTAATGCGCAAGAAATGGTATGTAAACCCCGTATTTACATATCTGCCATTGTGCAGGAGAATCCGTATAGGTGTTCGAGTGTTCGAACCGTATTGCGCAAGAAATTGTATGTAAACCCCATATTTACATATCTGCCACTGTGCAGGAGAATCCGTGTAGGTGTCCGAGTGTTCGAACCGAATTGCCCAAGAAATGGTTTGTAATCGCCGTATTTACATATCTGCCACTGTGCAGGAGAATCCGTATAGGTGTTCGAGTGTTCGAACCGTATTGCCCAAGAAATGGTTTGTAAACGCCGTATTTACATATCTGCCACTGTGCAGGAGAATCCGTACAGGTGTTCGAGTGTTCGAACCGTAATGCGCAAGAAATGGTATGTAAACCCCGTATTTACATATCTGCCACTGTGTAGGAGAATCCGTAGAGGTGTTCGAGTGTTCGAACCGTATTGCCCAAGAAATGGTTTGTAAACGCCGTATTTACATATCTGCCACTGTGCAGGAGAATCCGTACAGGTGTTCGAGTGTTCGAACCGTAATGCGCAAGAAATGGTATGTAAACCCCGTATTTACATATCTGCCACTGTGCAGGAGAAGCCGTATAGGTGTTCGAGTGTTCGAACCGTAATGCGCAAGAAATGGTATGTAAACCCCGTATTTACATATCTGCCACTGTGCAGGAGAATCCGTATAGGTGTTCGAGTGTTCGAACCGTATTGCCCAAGAAATGGTTTGTAAACGCCGTATTTACATATCTGCCACTGTGCAGGACAATCCGTATAGGTGTTCGAGTGTTCGAACCGTAATGCGCAAGAAATGGTACGGAAACCCCGTATTTACATATCTGCCACTGTGCAGGAGAATCCGTATAGGTGTTCGAGTGTTCGAACCGTAATGCGCAAGAAATGGTATGTAAACCCCGTATTTACATATCTGCCACTGTGCAGGAGAAGCCGTATAGGTGTTCGAGTGTTCGAACCGTAATGCGCAAGAAATGGTATGTAAACCCCGTATTTACATATCTGCCACTGTGCAGGAGAATCCGTATAGGTGTTCGAGTGTTCGAACCGTATTGCCCAAGAAATGGTTTGTAAACGGCGCATTTACATATCTGCCACTGTGTAGGAGAATCCGTATAGGTGTTCGAGTGTTCGAACCGTAATGCGCAAGAAATGGTATGTAAACCCCGTATTTACATATCTGCCACTGTGCAGGAGAATCCGTATAGGTGTTCGAGTGTTCGAACCGTAATGCGCAAGAAATGGTATGTAAACCCCGTATTTACATATCTGCCACTGTGCAGGAGAATCCGTGTAGGTGTCCGTGTGTTCGAACCGAATTGCCCAAGAAATGGTTTGTAAACGCCGTATTTACATATCTGCCACTGTGCAGGAGAATCCGTATAGGTGTTCGAGTGTTCGAACCGTATTGCCCAAGAAATGGTTTGTAAACGCCGTATTTACATATCTGCCACTGTGCAGGAGAATCCGTACAGGTGTTCGAGTGTTCGAACCGTAATGCGCAAGAAATGGTATGTAAACCCCGTATTTACATATCTGCCACTGTGCAGGAGAATCCGTATAGGTGTTCGAGTGTTCGAACCGTATTGCGCAAGAAATGGTATGTAAACCCCATATTTACATATCTGCCACTGTGCAGGAGAATCCATGTAGGTGTCCGAGTGTTCGAACCGAATTGCCCAAGAAATGGTTTGTAAACGCCGTATTTACATATCTGCCACTGTGCAGGGGAATCCGTATAGGTGTTCGAGTGTTCGAACCGTATTGCCCAAGAAATGGTTTGTAAACCCCGTATTTACATATCTGCCACTGTGCAGGAGAATCCGTACAGGTGTTCGAGTGTTCGAACCGTAATGCGCAAGAAATGGTATGTAAACCCCGTATTTACATATCTGCCACTGTGCAGGAGAATCCGTATAGGTGTTCGAGTGTTCGAACCGTATTGCGCAAGAAATGGTATGTAAACCCCATATTTACATATCTGCCACTGTCCAGGAGAATCCGTGTAGGTGTCCGAGTGTTCGAACCGAATTGCCCAAGAAATGGTTTGTAAACGCCGTATTTACATATCTGCCACTGTGCAGGAGAATCCGTATAGGTGTTCGAGTGTTCGAACCGTATTGCCCAAGAAATGGTTTGTAAACGCCGTATTTACATATCTGCCACTGTGCAGGAGAATCCGTATAGGTGTTCGAGTGTTCGAACCGAATTGGCCAAGAAATGGTTTGTAAACGCCGTATTTACATATCTGCCACTGTGCAGGAGAATCCGTATAGGTGTTCGAGTGTTCGAACCGTATTGCCCAAGAAATGGTTTGTAAACCCCGTATTTACATATCTGCCACTGTGCAGGAGAATCCGTACAGGTGTTCGAGTGTTCGAACCGTAATGCGCAAGAAATGGTAAGTAAACCCCGTATTTACATATCTGCCACTGTGCAGGAGAATCCGTATAGGTGTCCGAGTGTTCGAACCGAATTGCCCAAGAAATGGTTTGTAAACGCCGTATTTACATATCTGCCACTGTGCAGGAGAATCCGTATAGGTGTTCGAGTGTTCGAACCGTAATGCGCAAGAAATGGTATGTAAACCCCGTATTTACATATCTGCCACTGTGCAGGAGAATCCGTATAGGTGTTCGAGTGTTCGAACCGTATTGCCCAAGAAATGGTTTGTAAACACCGTATTTACATATCTGCCACTGTGCAGGAGAATCCGTATAGGTGTTCGAGTGTTCGAACCGTAATGCGCAAGAAATGGTATGTAAACCCCGTATTTACATATCTGCCACTGTGCAGGAGAATCCGTATAGGTGTTCGAGTGTTCGAACCGTATTGCGCAAGAAATGGTTTGTAAACCCCGTATTTACATATCTGCCACTGTGCAGGAGAATCCGTATAGGTGTTCGAGTGTTCGAACCGTATTGCGCAAGAAATGGTATGTAAACCCCGTATTTACATATCTGCCACTGTGCAGGAGAATCCGTGTAGGTGTCCGAGTGTTCGAACCGAATTGCCCAAGAAATGGTTTGTAAACGCCGTATTTACATATCTGCCACTGTGCAGGAGAATCCGTATAGGTGTTCGAGTGTTCGAACCGTAATGCGCAAGAAATGGTATGTAAACCCCGTATTTACATATCTGCCATTGTGCAGGAGAATCCGTATAGGTGTTCGAGTGTTCGAACCGTATTGCGCAAGAAATTGTATGTAAACCCCATATTTACATATCTGCCACTGTGCAGGAGAATCCGTGTAGGTGTCCGAGTGTTCGAACCGAATTGCCCAAGAAATGGTTTGTAATCGCCGTATTTACATATCTGCCACTGTGCAGGAGAATCCGTATAGGTGTTCGAGTGTTCGAACCGTATTGCCCAAGAAATGGTTTGTAAACGCCGTATTTACATATCTGCCACTGTGCAGGAGAATCCGTACAGGTGTTCGAGTGTTCGAACCGTAATGCGCAAGAAATGGTATGTAAACCCCGTATTTACATATCTGCCACTGTGTAGGAGAATCCGTAGAGGTGTTCGAGTGTTCGAACCGTATTGCCCAAGAAATGGTTTGTAAACGCCGTATTTACATATCTGCCACTGTGCAGGAGAATCCGTACAGGTGTTCGAGTGTTCGAACCGTAATGCGCAAGAAATGGTATGTAAACCCCGTATTTACATATCTGCCACTGTGCAGGAGAATCCGTATAGGTGTTCGAGTGTTCGAACCGTATTGCGCAAGAAATGGTTTGTAAACCCCGTATTTACATATCTGCCACTGTGCAGGAGAATCCGTATAGGTGTTCGAGTGTTCGAACCGTATTGCGCAAGAAATGGTTTGTAAACGCCGTATTTATATATCTGCCACTGTGCAGGAGAATCCGTGTAGGTGTCCGAGTGTTCGAACCGAATTGCCCAAGAAATGGTTTGTAAACGCCGTATTTACATATCTGCCACTGTGTAGGAGAATCCGTATAGGTGTTCGAGTGTTCGAACCGTATTGCC
Organism: Camellia sinensis; assembly: GCF_055761805.1. Classification (NCBI taxonomy): domain Eukaryota; kingdom Viridiplantae; phylum Streptophyta; class Magnoliopsida; order Ericales; family Theaceae; genus Camellia; species Camellia sinensis. The sequence continues at coordinate 117,865,612 of NC_138974.1, forward strand.
CAAGAAATGGTTTGTAAACGCCGTATTTACATATCTGCCACTGTGCAGGAGAATCCGTATAGGTGTTCGAGTGTTCGAACCGTAATGCGCAAGAAATGGTATGTAAACCCCGTATTTACATATCTGCCACTGTGCAGGAGAATCCATATAGGTGTTCGAGTGTTCGAACCGTATTGCCCAAGAAATGGTTTGTAAACGCCGTATTTACATATCTGCCACTGTGCAGGAGAATCCGTACAGGTGTTCGAGTGTTCGAACCGTAATGCGCAAGAAATGTTATGTAAACCCCGTATTTACATATCTGCCACTGTGCAGGAGAATCCGTATAGGTGTTCGAGTGTTCGAACCGTATTGCGCAAGAAATGGTTTGTAAACCCCGTATTTACATATCTGCCACTGTGCAGGAGAATCCGTATAGGTGTTCGAGTGTTCGAACCGTATTGCCCAAGAAATGGTTTGTAAACGCCGTATTTACATATCTGCCACTGTGCAGGAGAATCCGTACAGGTGTTCGAGTGTTCGAACCGTAATGCGCAAGAAATGGTATGTAAACCCCGTATTTACATATCTGCCACTGTGCAGGAGAATCCGTATAGGTGTTCGAGTGTTCGAACCGTATTGCCCAAGAAATGGTTTGTAAACGCCGTATTTACATATCTGCCACTGTGCAGGAGAATCCGTACAGGTGTTCGAGTGTTCGAACCGTAATGCGCAAGAAATGGTATGTAAACCCCGTATTTACATATCTGCCACTGTGCAGGAGAATCCGTATAGGTGTTCGAGTGTTCGAACCGTATTGCGCAAGAAATGGTATGTAAACCCTGTATTTACATATCTGCCACTGTTCAGGAGAATCCGTGTAGGTGTCCGAGTGTTCGAACCGAATTGCCCAAGAAATGGTTTGTAAACGCCGTATTTACATATCTGCCACTGTGCAGGAGAATCCGTATAGGTGTTCGAGTGTTCGAACCGTATTGCCCAAGAAATGGTTTGTAAACGCCGTATTTACATATCTGCCACTGTGCAGGAGAATCCGTACAGGTGTTCGAGTGTTCGAACCGTAATGCGCAAGAAATGGTATGTAAACCCCGTATTTACATATCTGCCACTGTGCAGGAGAATCCGTATAGGTGTTCGAGTGTTCGAACCGTATTGCGCAAGAAATGGTATGTAAACCCCATATTTACATATCTGCCACTGTGCAGGAGTATCCGTGTAGGTGTCCGAGTGTTCGAACCGAATTGCCCAAGAAATGGTTTGTAAACGCCGTATTTACATATCTGCCACTGTGCAGGAGAATCCGTATAGGTGTTCGAGTGTTCGAACCGTATTTCCAAAGAAATGGTTTGTAAACGCCGTATTTACATATCTGCCACTGTGCAGGAGAATCCGTACAGGTGTTCGAGTGTTCGAACCGTAATGCGCAAGAAATGGTATGTAAACCCCGTATTTACATATCTGCCACTGTGCAGGAGAATCCGTATAGGTGTTCGAGTGTTCGAACCGTATTGCGCAAGAAATGGTATGTAAACCCCGTATTTACATATCTGCCACTGTGCAGGAGAATCCGTGTTGGTGTCCGAGTGTTCGAACCGAATTGCCCAAGAAATGGTTTGTAAACGCCGTATTTATATATCTGCAACTGTGCAGGAGAATCCGTATAGGTGTTCGAGTGTTCGAACCGTATTGCCCAAGAAATGGTTTGTAAACGCCGTATTTACATATCTGCCACTGTGCAGGAGAATCCGTACAGGTGTTCGAGTGTTCGAACCGTAATGCGCAAGAAATGGTATGTAAACCCCGTATTTACATATCTGCCACTGTGCGGGAGAATCCGTATAGGTGTTCGAGTGTTCGAACCGTATTGCGCAAGAAATGGTATGTAAACCCCGTATTTACATATCTGCCACTGTTCAGGAGAATCCGTGTAGGTGTCCGAGTGTTCGAACCGAATTGCCCAAGAAATGGTTTGTAAACGCCGTATTTACATATCTGCCACTGTGCAGGAGAATCCGTATAGGTGTTCGAGTGTTCGAACCGTATTGCCCAAGAAATGGTTTGTAAACGCCGTATTTACATATCTGCCACTGTGCAGGAGAATCCGTACAGGTGTTCGAGTGTTCGAACCGTAATGCGCAAGAAATGGTATGTAAACCCCGTATTTACATATCTGCCACTGTGCAGGAGAATCCGTATAGGTGTTCGAGTGTTCGAACCGTATTGCGCAAGAAATGGTATGCAAACCCCATATTTACATATCTGCCACTGTGCAGGAGAATCCGTGTTGGTGTCCGAGTGTTCGAACCGAATTGCCCAAGAAATGGTTTGTAAACGCCGTATTTACATATCTGCCACTGTGCAGGAGAATCCGTATAGGTGTTCGAGTGTTCGAACCGTATTTCCCAAGAAATGGTTTGTAAACGCCGTATTTACATATCTGCCACTGTGCAGGAGAATCCGTACAGGTGTTCGAGTGTTCGAACCGTAATGCGCAAGAAATGGTATGTAAACCCCGTATTTACATATCTGCCACTGTGCAGGAGAATCCGTATAGGTGTTCGAGTGTTCGAACCGTATTGCGCAAGAAATGGTATGTAAACCCCGTATTTACATATCTGCCACTGTGCAGGAGAATCCGTGTAGGTGTCCGAGTGTTCGAACCGAATTGCCCAAGAAATGGTTTGTAAACGACGTATTTACATATCTGCCACTGTGCAGGAGAATCCGTATAGGTGTTCGAGTGTTCGAACCGTATTGCCCAAGAAATGGTTTGTAAACGCCGTATTTACATATCTGCCGCTGTGTAGGAGAATCCGTACAGGTGTTCGAGTGTTCGAACCGTAATGCGCAAGAAATGGTATGTAAACCCCATATTTACATATCTGCCACTGTGCAGGAGAATCCGTATAGGTGTTCGAGTGTTCGAACCGTATTGCGCAAGAAATGGTTTGTAAACCCCGTATTTACATATCTGCCACTGTGCAGGAGAATCCGTATAGGTGTTCGAGTGTTCGAACCGTATTGCGCAAGAAATGGTATGTAAACCCCGTATTTACATATCTGCCACTGTGCAGGAGAATCCGTATAGGTGTTCGAGTGTTCGAACCGTATTGCGCAAGAAATGGTATGTAAACCCCGTATTTACATATCTGCCACTGTGCAGGAGAATCCGTGTAGGTGTCCGAGTGTTCGAACCGAATTGCCCAAGAAATGGTTTGTAAATGCCGTATTTACATATCTGCCACTGTGCAGGAGAATCCGTATAGGTGTTCGAGTGTTCGAACTGTATTGCGCAAGAAATGGTATGTAAACCCCGTATTTACATATCTGCCACTGTGCAGGAGAATCCGTGTAGGTGTCCGAGTGTTCGAACCGAATTGCCGAAGAAATGGTTTGTAAACGCCGTATTTACATATCTGCCACTGTGCAGGAGAATCCGTATAGGTGTTCGAGTGTTCGAACCGTATTGCCCAAGAAATGGTTTGTAAACGCCGTATTTACATATCTGCCACTGTGCAGGAGAATCCGTACAGGTGTTCGAGTGTTCGAACCGTAATGCGCAAGAAATGGTATGTAAACCCCGTATTTACATATCTGCCACTGTGTAGGAGAATCCGTAGAGGTGTTCGAGTGTTCGAACCGTATTGCCCAAGAAATGGTTTGTAAACGCCGTATTTACATATCTGCCACTGTGCAGGAGAATCCGTACAGGTGTTCGAGTGTTCGAACCGTAATGCGCAAGAAATGGTATGTAAACCCCGTATTTACATATCTGCCACTGTGCAGGAGAATCCGTATAGGTGTTCGAGTGTTCGAACCGTATTGCGCAAGAAATGGTTTGTAAACCCCGTATTTACATATCTGCCACTGTGCAGGAGAATCCGTATAGGTGTTCGAATGTTCGAACCGTATTGCGCAAGAAATGGTTTGTAAACGCCGTATTTACATATCTGCCACTGTGCAGGAGAATCCGTGTAGGTGTCCGAGTGTTCGAACCGAATTGCCCAAGAAATGGTTTGTAAACGCCGTATTTACATATCTGCCACTGTGTGGGAGAATCCGTATAGGTGTTCGAGTGTTCGAACCGTATTGCCCAAGAAATGGTTTGTAAACGCCGTATTTACATATCTGCCACTGTGCAGGAGAATCCGTACAGGTGTTCGAGTGTTCGAACCGTAATGCGCAAGAAATGGTATGTAAACCCCGTATTTACATATCTGCCACTGTGCAGGAGAATCCATATAGGTGTTCGAGTGTTCGAACCGTATTGCCCAAGAAATGGTTTGTAAACGCCGTATTTACATATCTGCCACTGTGCAGGAGAATCCGTACAAGTGTTCGAGTGTTCGAACCGTAATGCGCAAGAAATGTTATGTAAACCCCGTATTTACATATCTGCCACTGTGCAGGAGAATCCGTATAGGTGTTCGAGTGTTCGAACCGTATTGCGCAAGAAATGGTTTGTAAACCCCGTATTTACATATCTGCCACTGTGCAGGAGAATCCGTATAGGTGTTCGAGTGTTCGAACCGTATTGCCCAAGAAATGGTTTGTAAACGCCGTATTTACATATCTGCCACTGTGCAGGAGAATCCGTACAGGTGTTCGAGTGTTCGAACCGTAATGCGCAAGAAATGGTATGTAAACCCCGTATTTACATATCTGCCACTGTGCAGGAGAATCCGTATAGGTGTTCGAGTGTTCGAACCGTATTGCCCAAGAAATGGTTTGTAAACGCCGTATTTACATATCTGCCACTGTGCAGGAGAATCCGTACAAGTGTTCGAGTGTTCGAACCGTAATGCGCAAGAAATGGTATGTAAACCCCGTATTTACATATCTGCCACTGTGCAGGAGAATCCGTATAGGTGTTCGAGTGTTCGAACCGTATTGCGCAAGAAATGGTATGTAAACCCCGTATTTACATATCTGCCACTGTTCAGGAGAATCCGTGTAGGTGTCCGAGTGTTCGAACCGAATTGCCCAAGAAATGGTTTGTAAACGCCGTATTTACATATCTGCCACTGTGCAGGAAAATCCGTATAGGTGTTCGAGTGTTCGAACCGTATTGCCCAAGAAATGGTTTGTAAACGCCGTATTTACATATCTGCCACTGTGCAGGAGAATCCGTACAGGTGTTCGAGTGTTCGAACCGTAATGCGCAAGAAATGGTATGTAAACCCCGTATTTACATATCTGCCACTGTGCAGGAGAATCCGTATAGGTGTTCGAGTGTTCGAACCGTATTGCGCAAGAAATGGTATGTAAACCCCATATTTACATATCTGCCACTGTGCAGGAGTATCCGTGTAGGTGTCCGAGTGTTCGAACCGAATTGCCCAAGAAATGGTTTGTAAACGCCGTATTTACATATCTGCCACTGTGCAGGAGAATCCGTATAGGTGTTCGAGTGTTCGAACCGTATTTCCCAAGAAATGGTTTGTAAACGCCGTATTTACATATCTGTCACTGTGCAGGAGAATCCGTACAGGTGTTCGAGTGTTCGAACCGTAATGCGCAAGAAATGGTATGTAAACCCCGTATTTACATATCTGCCACTGTGCAGGAGAATCCGTATAGGTGTTCGAGTGTTCGAACCGTATTGCGCAAGAAATGGTATGTAAACCCCGTATTTACATATCTGCCACTGTGCAGGAGAATCCGTGTTGGTGTCCGAGTGTTCGAACCGAATTGCCCAAGAAATGGTTTGTAAATGCCGTATTTACATATCTGCCACTGTGCAGGAGAATCCGTATAGGTGTTCGAGTGTTCGAACCGTATTGCCCAAGAAATGGTTTGTAAACGCCGTATTTACATATCTGCCACTGTGCAGGATAATCCGTACAGGTGTTCGAGTGTTCGAACCGTAATGCGCAAGAAATGGTATGTAAACCCCGTATTTACATATCTGCCACTGTGCAGGAGAATCCGTATAGGTGTTCGAGTGTTCGAACCGTATTGCGCAAGAAATGGTATGTAAACCCCGTATTTACATATCTGCCACTGTTCAGGAGAATCCGTGTAGGTGTCCGAGTGTTCGAACCGAATTGCCCAAGAAATGGTTTGTAAACGCCGTATTTACATATCTGCCACTGTGCAGGAGAATCCGTATAGGTGTTCGAGTGTTCGAACCGTATTGCCCAAGAAATGGTTTGTAAACGCCGTATTTACATATCTGCCACTGTGCAGGAGAATCCGTACAGGTGTTCGAGTGTTCGAACCGTAATGCGCAAGAAATGGTATGTAAACCCCGTATTTACATATCTGCCACTGTGCAGGAGAATCCGTATAGATGTTCGAGTGTTCGAACCGTATTGCGCAAGAAATGGTATGTAAACCCCATATTTACATATCTGCCACTGTGCAGGAGAATCCGTGTAGGTGTCCGAGTGTTCGAACCGAATTGCCCAAGAAATGGTTTGTAAACCCCGTATTTACATATCTGCCACTGTGCAGGAGAATCCGTATAGGTGTTCGAGTGTTCGAACCGTATTTCCCAAGAAATGGTTTGTAAACGCCGTATTTACATATCTGCCACTGTGCAGGAGAATCCGTACAGGTGTTCGAGTGTTCGAACCGTAATGCGCAAGAAATGGTATGTAAACCCCGTATTTACATATCTGCCACTGTGCAGGAGAATCCGTATAGGTGTTCGAGTGTTCGAACCGTATTGCGCAAGAAATGGTATGTAAACCCCGTATTTACATATCTGCCACTGTGCAGGAGAATCCGTGTAGGTGTCCGAGTGTTCGAACCGAATTGCCCAAGAAATGGTTTGTAAACGACGTATTTACATATCTGCCACTGTGCAGGAGAATCCGTATAGGTGTTCGAGTGTTCGAACCGTATTGCCCAAGAAATGGTTTGTAAACGCCGTATTTACATATCTGCCACTGTGCAGGAGAATCCGTACAGGTGTTCGAGTGTTCGAACCGTAATGCGCAAGAAATGGTATGTAAACCCCGTATTTACATATCTGCCACTGTGCAGGAGAATCCGTATAGGTGTTCGAGTGTTCGAACCGTATTGCCCAAGAAATGGTTTGTAAACGCCGTATTTACATATCTGCCGCTGTGTAAGAGAATCCGTACAGGTGTTCGAGTGTTCGAACCGTAATGCGCAAGAAATGGTATTAAACCCCGTATTTACATATCTGCCACTGTGCAGGAGAATCCGTATAGGTGTTCGAGTGTTCGAACCGTATTGCGCAAGAAATGGTATGTAAACCCCATATTTACATATCTGCCACTGTGCAGGAGTATCCGTGTAGGTGTCCGAGTGTTCGAACCGAATTGCCCAAGAAATGGTTTGTAAACGCCGTATTTACATATCTGCCACTGTGCAGGAGAATCCGTATAGGTGTTCGAGTGTTCGAACCGTATTTCCCAAGAAATGGTTTGTAAACGCCGTATTTACATATCTGTCACTGTGCAGGAGAATCCGTACAGGTGTTCGAGTGTTCGAACCGTAATGCGCAAGAAATGGTATGTAAACCCCGTATTTACATATCTGCCACTGTGCAGGAGAATCCGTATAGGTGTTCGAGTGTTCGAACCGTATTGCGCAAGAAATGGTATGTAAACCCCGTATTTACATATCTGCCACTGTGCAGGAGAATCCGTGTTGGTGTCCGAGTGTTCGAACCGAATTGCCCAAGAAATGGTTTGTAAACGCCGTATTTACATATCTGCCACTGTGCAGGAAAATCCGTATAGGTGTTCGAGTGTTCGAACCGTATTGCCCAAGAAATGGTTTGTAAACGCCGTATTTACATATCTGCCACTGTGCAGGAGAATCCGTACAGGTGTTCGAGTGTTCGAACCGTAATGCGCAAGAAATGGTATGTAAACCCCGTATTTACATATCTGCCACTGTGCAGGAGAATCCGTATAGGTGTTCGAGTGTTCGAACCGTATTGCGCAAGAAATGGTATGTAAACCCCATATTTACATATCTGCCACTGTGCAGGAGTATCCGTGTAGGTGTCCGAGTGTTCGAACCGAATTGCCCAAGAAATGGTTTGTAAACGCCGTATTTACATATCTGCCACTGTGCAGGAGAATCCGTATAGGTGTTCGAGTGTTCGAACCGTATTTCCCAAGAAATGGTTTGTAAACGCCGTATTTACATATCTGTCACTGTGCAGGAGAATCCGTACAGGTGTTCGAGTGTTCGAACCGTAATGCGCAAGAAATGGTATGTAAACCCCGTATTTACATATCTGCCACTGTGCAGGAGAATCCGTATAGGTGTTCGAGTGTTCGAACCGTATTGCGCAAGAAATGGTATGTAAACCCCGTATTTACATATCTGCCACTGTGCAGGAGAATCCGTGTTGGTGTCCGAGTGTTCGAACCGAATTGCCCAAGAAATGGTTTGTAAATGCCGTATTTACATATCTGCCACTGTGCAGGAGAATCCGTATAGGTGTTCGAGTGTTCGAACCGTATTGCCCAAGAAATGGTTTGTAAACGCCGTATTTACATATCTGCCACTGTGCAGGAGAATCCGTACAGGTGTTCGAGTGTTCGAACCGTAATACGCAAGAAATGGTATGTAAACCCCGTATTTACATATCTGCCACTGTGCAGGAGAATCCGTATAGGTGTTCGAGTGTTCGAACCGTATTGCGCAAGAAATGGTATGTTAACGCCGTATTTACATATCTGCCACTGTGCAGGAGAATCCGTGTAGGTGTCCGAGTGTTCGAACCGAATTGCCCAAGAAATGGTTTGTAAACGCCGTATTTACATATCTCCCACTGTGCAGGAGAATCTGTATAGGTGTTCGAGTGTTCGAACCGTATTGCCCAAGAAATGGTTTGTAAACGCCGTATTTACATATCTGCCACTGTGCAGGAGAATCCGTACAGGTGTTCGAGTGTTCGAACCGTAATGCGCAAGAAATGGTATGTAAACCCCGTATTTACATATCTGCCACTGTGCAGGAGAATCCGTATAGGTGTTCGAGTGTTCGAACCGTATTGCCCAAGAAATGGTTTGTAAACCCCGTATTTACATATCTGCCACTGTGTAGGAGAATCCGTACAGGTGTTCGAGTGTTCGAACCGTAATGCGCAAGAAATGGTATGTAAACCCCGTATTTACATATCTGCCACTGTGCAGGAGAATCCGTATAGGTGTTCGAGTGTTCGAACCGTATTGCGCAAGAAATGGTTTGTAAACCCCGTATTTACATATCTGCCACTGTGCAGGAGAATCCGTATAGGTGTTCGAGTGTTCGAACCGTATTGCGCAAGAAATGGTATGTAAACCCCGTATTTACATATCTGCCACTGTGCAGGAGAATCCGTGTAGGTGTCCGAGTGTTCGAACCGAATTGCCCAAGAAATGGTTTGTAAACGACGTATTTACATATCTGCCACTGTGCAGGAGAATCCGTATAGGTGTTCGAGTGTTCGAACCGTATTGCCCAAGAAATGGTTTGTAAACGCCGTATTTACATATCTGCCACTGTGCAGGAGAATCCGTACAGGTGTTCGAGTGTTCGAACCGTAATGCGCAAGAAATGGTATGTAAACCCCGTATTTACATATCTGCCACTGTGCAGGAGAATCCGTATAGGTGTTCGAGTGTTCGAACCGTATTGCCCAAGAAATGGTTTGTAAACGCCGTATTTACATATCTGCCGCTGTGTAAGAGAATCCGTACAGGTGTTCGAGTGTTCGAACCGTAATGCGCAAGAAATGGTATTAAACCCCGTATTTACATATCTGCCACTGTGCAGGAGAATCCGTATAGGTGTTCGAGTGTTCGAACCGTATTGCGCAAGAAATGGTATGTAAACCCCATATTTACATATCTGCCACTGTGCAGGAGTATCCGTGTAGGTGTCCGAGTGTTCGAACCGAATTGCCCAAGAAATGGTTTGTAAACGCCGTATTTACATATCTGCCACTGTGCAGGAGAATCCGTATAGGTGTTCGAGTGTTCGAACCGTATTTCCCAAGAAATGGTTTGTAAACGCCGTATTTACATATCTGTCACTGTGCAGGAGAATCCGTACAGGTGTTCGAGTGTTCGAACCGTAATGCGCAAGAAATGGTATGTAAACCCCGTATTTACATATCTGCCACTGTGCAGGAGAATCCGTATAGGTGTTCGAGTGTTCGAACCGTATTGCGCAAGAAATGGTATGTAAACCCCGTATTTACATATCTGCCACTGTGCAGGAGAATCCGTGTTGGTGTCCGAGTGTTCGAACCGAATTGCCCAAGAAATGGTTTGTAAACGCCGTATTTACATATCTGCCACTGTGCAGGAAAATCCGTATAGGTGTTCGAGTGTTCGAACCGTATTGCCCAAGAAATGGTTTGTAAACGCCGTATTTACATATCTGCCACTGTGCAGGAGAATCCGTACAGGTGTTCGAGTGTTCGAACCGTAATGCGCAAGAAATGGTATGTAAACCCCGTATTTACATATCTGCCACTGTGCAGGAGAATCCGTATAGGTGTTCGAGTGTTCGAACCGTATTGCGCAAGAAATGGTATGTAAACCCCATATTTACATATCTGCCACTGTGCAGGAGTATCCGTGTAGGTGTCCGAGTGTTCGAACCGAATTGCCCAAGAAATGGTTTGTAAACGCCGTATTTACATATCTGCCACTGTGCAGGAGAATCCGTATAGGTGTTCGAGTGTTCGAACCGTATTTCCCAAGAAATGGTTTGTAAACGCCGTATTTACATATCTGTCACTGTGCAGGAGAATCCGTACAGGTGTTCGAGTGTTCGAACCGTAATGCGCAAGAAATGGTATGTAAACCCCGTATTTACATATCTGCCACTGTGCAGGAGAATCCGTATAGGTGTTCGAGTGTTCGAACCGTATTGCGCAAGAAATGGTATGTAAACCCCGTATTTACATATCTGCCACTGTGCAGGAGAATCCGTGTTGGTGTCCGAGTGTTTGAACCGAATTGCCCAAGAAATGGTTTGTAAATGCCGTATTTACATATCTGCCACTGTGCAGGAGAATCCGTATAGGTGTTCGAGTGTTCGAACCGTATTGCCCAAGAAATGGTTTGTAAACGCCGTATTTACATATCTGCCACTGTGCAGGAGAATCCGTACAGGTGTTCGAGTGTTCGAACCGTAATACGCAAGAAATGGTATGTAAACCCCGTATTTACATATCTGCCACTGTGCAGGAGAATCCGTATAGGTGTTCGAGTGTTCGAACCGTATTGCGCAAGAAATGGTATGTTAACGCCGTATTTACATATCTGCCACTGTGCAGGAGAATCCGTGTAGGTGTCCGAGTGTTCGAACCGAATTGCCCAAGAAATGGTTTGTAAACGCCGTATTTACATATCTCCCACTGTGCAGGAGAATCTGTATAGGTGTTCGAGTGTTCGAACCGTATTGCCCAAGAAATGGTTTGTAAACGCCGTATTTACATATCTGCCACTGTGCAGGAGAATCCGTACAGGTGTTCGAGTGTTCGAACCGTAATGCGCAAGAAATGGTATGTAAACCCCGTATTTACATATCTGCCACTGTGCAGGAGAATCCGTATAGGTGTTCGAGTGTTCGAACCGTATTGCCCAAGAAATGGTTTGTAAACCCCGTATTTACATATCTGCCACTGTGTAGGAGAATCCGTACAGGTGTTCGAGTGTTCGAACCGTAATGCGCAAGAAATGGTATGTAAACCCCGTATTTACATATCTGCCACTGTGCAGGAGAATCCGTATAGGTGTTCGAGTGTTCGAACCGTATTGCGCAAGAAATGGTTTGTAAACCCCGTATTTACATATCTGCCACTGTGCAGGAGAATCCGTATAGGTGTTCGAGTGTTCGAACCGTATTGCGCAAGAAATGGTATGTAAACCCCGTATTTACATATCTGCCACTGTGCAGGAGAATCCGTATAGGTGTTCGAGTGTTCGAACCGTATTGCGCAAGAAATGGTATGTAAACCCCGTATTTACATATCTGCCACTGTGCAGGAGAATCCGTGTAGGTGTCCGAGTGTTCGAACCGAATTGCCCAAGAAATGGTTTGTAAACGCCGTATTTACATATCTGCCACTGTGCAGGAGAATCCGTATAGGTGTTCGAGTGTTCGAACTGTATTGCGCAAGAAATGGTATGTAAACCCCGTATTTACATATCTGCCACTGTGCAGGAGAATCCGTGTAGGTGTCCGAGTGTTCGAACCGAATTGCCCAAGAAATGGTTTGTAAACGCCGTATTTACATATCTGCCACTGTGCAGGAGAATCCGTATAGGTGTTCGAGTGTTCGAACCGTAATGCGCAAGAAATGGTATGTAAACCCCGTATTTACATATCTGCCAGTGTGCAGGAGAATCCGTATAGGTGTTCGAGTGTTCGAACCGTATTGCGCAAGAAATGGTATGTAAACCCCATATTTACATATCTGCCACTGTGCAGGAGAATCCGTGTAGGTGTCCGAGTGTTCGAACCGAATTGCCCAAGAAATGGTTTGTAATCGCCGTATTTACATATCTGCCACTGTGCAGGAGAATCCGTATAGGTGTTCGAGTGTTCGAACCGTATTGCCCAAGAAATGGTTTGTAAACGCCGTATTTACATATCTGCCACTGTGCAGGAGAATCCGTACAGGTGTTCGAGTGTTCGAACCGTAATGCGCAAGAAATGGTATGTAAACCCCGTATTTACATATCTGCCACTGTGTAGGAGAATCCGTATAGGTGTTCGAGTGTTCGAACCGTATTGCCCAAGAAATGGTTTGTAAACGCCGTATTTACATATCTGCCACTGTGCAGGAGAATCCGTACAGGTGTTCGAGTGTTCGAACCGTAATGCGCAAGAAATGGTATGTAAACCCCGTATTTACATATCTGCCACTGTGTAGGAGAATCCGTATAGGTGTTCGAGTGTTCGAACCGTATTGCCCAAGAAATGGTTTGTAAACGCCGTATTTACATATCTGCCACTGTGCAGGAGAATCCGTGTAGGTGTCCGAGTGTTCGAACCGTATTGCCCAAGAAATGGTTTGTAAACGCCGTATTTACACATCTGCCACTGTGCAGGAGAATCCGTATAGGTGTTCGAGTGTTCGAACCGTATTGCGCAAGAAATGGTTTGTAAACCCCGTATTTACATATCTGCCACTGTGCAGGAGAATCCGTATAGGTGTTCGAGTGTTCGAACCGTATTGCGCAAGAAATGGTTTGTAAACGCCGTATTTACATATCTGCCACTGTGCAGGAGAATCCGTGTAGGTGTCCGAGTGTTCGAACCGAATTGCCCAAGAAATGGTTTGTAAACGCCGTATTTACATATCTGCCACTGTGCAGGAGAATCCGTATAGGTGTTCGAGTGTTCGAACCGTATTTCCCAAGAAATGGTTTGTAAACGCCGTATTTACATATCTGCCACTGTGCAGGAGAATCCGTACAGGTGTTCGAGTGTTCGAACCGTAATGCGCAAGAAATGGTATGTAAACCCCGTATTTACATATCTGCCACTGTGCAGGAGAATCCGTATAGGTGTTCGAGTGTTCGAACCGTAATGCGCAAGAAATGGTATGTAAACCCCGTATTTACATATCTGCCACTGTGCAGGAGAATCCGTATAGGTGTTCGAGTGTTCGAACCATATTGCCCAAGAAATGGTTTGTAAACCCCGTATTTACATATCTGCCACTGTGTAGGAGAATCCGTACCGGTGTTCGAGTGTTCGAACCGTAATGCGCAAGAAATGGTATGTAAACCCCGTATTTACATATCTGCCACTGTGCAGGAGAATCCGTATAGGTGTTCGAGTGTTCGAACCGTATTGCGCAAGAAATGGTATGTAAACCCCGTATTTACATATCTGCCACTGTGCAGGAGAATCCGTATAGGTGTTCGAGTGTTCGAACCGTATTGCCCAAGAAATGGTTTGTAAACGCCGTATTTACATATCTGCCACTGTGCAGGAGAATTCGTACAGGTGTTCGAGTGTTTGAACCGTAATGCGCAAGAAATGGTATGTAAACCCCGTATTTACATATCTGCCACTGTGCAGGAGAATCCGTATAGGTGTTCGAGTGTTCGAACCGTATTGCCCAAGAAATGGTTTGTAAACGCCGTATTTACATATCTGCCACTGTGCAGGAGAATCCGTACAGGTGTTCGAGTGTTCGAACCGTAATGCGCAAGAAATGGTATGTAAACCCCGTATTTACATATCTGCCACTGTGCAGGAGAATCCGTATAGGTGTTCGAGTGTTCGAACCGTATTGCGCAAGAAATGGTATGTAAACCCCGTATTTACATATCTGCCACTGTTCAGGAGAATCCGTGTAGGTGTCCGAGTGTTCGAACCGAATTGCCCAAGAAATGGTTTGTAAACGCCGTATTTACATATCTGCCACTGTGCAGGAGAATCCGTATAGGTGTTCGAGTGTTCGAACCGTATTGCCCAAGAAATGGTTTGTAAACGCCGTATTTACATATCTGCCACTGTGCAGGAGAATCCGTACAGGTGTTCGAGTGTTCGAACCGTAATGCGCAAGAAATGGTATGTAAACCCCGTATTTACATATCTGCCACTGTGCAGGAGAATCCGTATAGGTGTTCGAGTGTTCGAACCGTATTGCGCAAGAAATGGTATGTAAACCCCATATTTACATATCTGCCACTGTGCAGGAGAATCCGTGTAGGTGTCCGAGTGTTCGAACCGAATTGCCCAAGAAATGGTTTGTAATCGCCGTATTTACATATCTGCCACTGTGCAGGATAATCCGTATAGGTGTTCGAGTGTTCGAACCGTATTGCCCAAGAAATGGTTTGTAAACGCCGTATTTACATATCTGCCACTGTGCAGGAGAATCCGTACAGGTGTTCGAGTGTTCGAACCGTAATGCGCAAGAAATGGTATGTAAACCCCGTATTTACATATCTGCCACTGTGCAGGAGAATCCGTATAGGTGTTCGAGTGCTTGAACCGTATTGCCCAAGAAATGGTTTGTAAACGCCGTATTTACATATCTGCCACTGTGCAGGAGAATCCGTACAGGTGTTCGAGTGTTCGAACCGTAATGCGCAAGAAATGGTATGTAAACCCCGTATTTACATATCTGCTACTGTGCAGGAGAATCCGTATAGGTGTTCGAGTGTTCGAACCGTATTGCCCAAGAAATGGTTTGTAAACGCCGTATTTACATATCTGCCACTGTGCAGGAGAATCCTTACAGGTGTTCGAGTGTTCGAACCGTAATGCGCAAGAAATGGTATGTAAACCCCGTATTTACATATCTGCCACTGTGCAGGAGAATCCGTATAGGTGTTCGAGTGTTCGAACCATATTGCCCAAGAAATGGTTTGTAAACGCCGTATTTACATATCTGCCACTGTGCAGGAGAATCCGTACAGGTGTTCGAGTGTTCGAACCGTAATGCGCAAGAAATGGTATGTAAACCCCGTATTTACATATCTGCCACTGTGCAGGAGAATCCGTATAGGTGTTCGAGTGTTCGAACCGTATTGCGCAAGAAATGGTATGTAAACCCCGTATTTACATATCTGCCACTGTGCAGGAGAATCCGTATAGGTGTTCGAGTGTTCGAACCGTATTGCCCAAGAAATGGTTTGTAAACGCCGTATTTACATATCTGCCGCTGTGCAGGAGAATCCGTACAGGTGTTCGAGTGTTCGAATCGTAATGCGCAAGAAATGGTATGTAAACCCCGTATTTACATATCTGCCACTGTGCAGGAGAATCCGTATTGGTGTTCGAGTGTTCGAACCGTATTGCCCAAGAAATGGTTTGTAAACGCCGTATTTACATATCTGCCACTGTGCAGGAGAATCCGTACAGGTGTTCGAGTGTTCGAACCGTAATGCGCAAGAAATGGTATGTAAACCCCGTATTTACATATCTGCCACTGTGCAGGAGAATCCGTATAGGTGTTCGAGTGTTCGAACCGTATTGCGCAAGAAATGGTATGTAAACCCCGTATTTACATATCTGCCACTGTTCAGGAGAATCCGTGTAGGTGTCCGAGTGTTCGAACCGAATTGCCCAAGAAATGGTTTGTAAACGCCGTATTTACATATCTGCCACTGTGCAGGAGAATCCGTATAGGTGTTCGAGTGTTCGAACCGTATTGCCCAAGAAATGGTTTGTAAACGCCGTATTTACATATCTGCCATTGTGCAGGAGAATCCGTACAGGTGTTCGAGTGTTCGAACCATAATGCGCAAGAAATGGTTTGTAAACCCCGTATTTACATATCTGCCACTGTGCAGGAGAATCCGTATAGGTGTTCGAGTGTTCGAACCGTATTGCGCAAGAAATGGTATGTAAACCCCATATTTACATATCTGCCACTGTGCAGGAGAATCCGTGTAGGTGTCCGAGTGTTCGAACCGAATTGCCCAAGAAATGGTTTGTAATCGCCGTATATACATATCTGCCACTGTGCAGGAGAATCCGTATAGGTGTTCGAGTGTTCGAACCGTATTGCCCAAGAAATGGTTTGTAAACGCCGTATTTACATATCTGCCACTGTGCAGGAGAATCCGTACAGGTGTTCGAGTGTTCGAACCGTAATGCGCAAGAAATGGTATGTAAACCCCGTATTTACATATCTGCCACTGTGCAGGAGAATCCGTATAGGTGTTCGAGTGTTTGAACCGTATTGCCCAAGAAATGGTTTGTAAACGCCGTATTTACATATCTGCCACTGTGCAGGAAAATCCGTACAGGTGTTCGAGTGTTCGAACCGTAATGCGCAAGAAATGGTATGTAAACCCCATATTTACATATCTGCCACTGTGCAGGAGAATCCGTGTAGGCGTCCGAGTGTTCGAACCGAATTGCCCAAGAAATGGTTTGTAAACGCCGTATTTACATATCTGCCACTGTGCAGGAGAATCCGTATAGGTGTTCGAGTGTTCGAACCGTATTGCCCAAGAAATGGTTTGTAAACGCCGTATTTACATATCTGCCACTGTGCAGGAGAATTCGTACAGGTGTTCGAGTGTTTGAACCGTAATGCGCAAGAAATGGTATGTAAACCCCGTATTTACATATCTGCCACTGTGCAGGAGAATCCGTATAGGTGTTCGAGTGTTCGAACCGTATTGCCCAAGAAATGGTTTGTAAACGCCGTATTTACATATCTGCCACTGTGCAGGAGAATCCGTACAGGTGTTCGAGTGTTCGAACCGTAATGCGCAAGAAATGGTATGTAAACCCCGTATTTACATATCTGCCACTGTGCAGGAGAATCCGTATAGGTGTTCGAGTGTTCGAACCGTATTGCGCAAGAAATGGTATGTAAACCCCGTATTTACATATCTGCCACTGTTCAGGAGAATCCGTGTAGGTGTCCGAGTGTTCGAACCGAATTGCCCAAGAAATGGTTTGTAAACGCCGTATTTACATATCTGCCACTGTGCAGGAGAATCCGTATAGGTGTTCGAGTGTTCGAACCGTATTGCCCAAGAAATGGTTTGTAAACGCCGTATTTACATATCTGCCACTGTGCAGGAGAATCCGTACAGGTGTTCGAGTGTTCGAACCGTAATGCGCAAGAAATGGTATGTAAACCCCGTATTTACATATCTGCCACTGTGCAGGAGAATCCGTATAGGTGTTCGAGTGTTCGAACCGTATTGCGCAAGAAATGGTATGTAAACCCCATATTTACATATCTGCCACTGTGCAGGAGAATCCGTGTAGGTGTCCGAGTGTTCGAACCGAATTGCCCAAGAAATGGTTTGTAATCGCCGTATTTACATATCTGCCACTGTGCAGGATAATCCGTATAGGTGTTCGAGTGTTCGAACCGTATTGCCCAAGAAATGGTTTGTAAACGCCGTATTTACATATCTGCCACTGTGCAGGAGAATCCGTACAGGTGTTCGAGTGTTCGAACCGTAATGCGCAAGAAATGGTATGTAAACCCCGTATTTACATATCTGCCACTGTGCAGGAGAATCCGTATAGGTGTTCGAGTGCTTGAACCGTATTGCCCAAGAAATGGTTTGTAAACGCCGTATTTACATATCTGCCACTGTGCAGGAGAATCCGTACAGGTGTTCGAGTGTTCGAACCGTAATGCGCAAGAAATGGTATGTAAACCCCGTATTTACATATCTGCTACTGTGCAGGAGAATCCGTATAGGTGTTCGAGTGTTCGAACCGTATTGCCCAAGAAATGGTTTGTAAACGCCGTATTTACATATCTGCCACTGTGCAGGAGAATCCTTACAGGTGTTCGAGTGTTCGAACCGTAATGCGCAAGAAATGGTATGTAAACCCCGTATTTACATATCTGCCACTGTGCAGGAGAATCCGTATAGGTGTTCGAGTGTTCGAACCATATTGCCCAAGAAATGGTTTGTAAACGCCGTATTTACATATCTGCCACTGTGCAGGAGAATCCGTACAGGTGTTCGAGTGTTCGAACCGTAATGCGCAAGAAATGGTATGTAAACCCCGTATTTACATATCTGCCACTGTGCAGGAGAATCCGTATAGGTGTTCGAGTGTTCGAACCGTATTGCGCAAGAAATGGTATGTAAACCCCGTATTTACATATCTGCCACTGTGCAGGAGAATCCGTATAGGTGTTCGAGTGTTCGAACCGTATTGCCCAAGAAATGGTTTGTAAACGCCGTATTTACATATCTGCCGCTGTGCAGGAGAATCCGTACAGGTGTTCGAGTGTTCGAATCGTAATGCGCAAGAAATGGTATGTAAACCCCGTATTTACATATCTGCCACTGTGCAGGAGAATCCGTATTGGTGTTCGAGTGTTCGAACCGTATTGCCCAAGAAATGGTTTGTAAACGCCGTATTTACATATCTGCCACTGTGCAGGAGAATCCGTACAGGTGTTCGAGTGTTCGAACCGTAATGCGCAAGAAATGGTATGTAAACCCCGTATTTACATATCTGCCACTGTGCAGGAGAATCCGTATAGGTGTTCGAGTGTTCGAACCGTATTGCGCAAGAAATGGTATGTAAACCCCGTATTTACATATCTGCCACTGTTCAGGAGAATCCGTGTAGGTGTCCGAGTGTTCGAACCGAATTGCCCAAGAAATGGTTTGTAAACGCCGTATTTACATATCTGCCACTGTGCAGGAGAATCCGTATAGGTGTTCGAGTGTTCGAACCGTATTGCCCAAGAAATGGTTTGTAAACGCCGTATTTACATATCTGCCATTGTGCAGGAGAATCCGTACAGGTGTTCGAGTGTTCGAACCATAATGCGCAAGAAATGGTTTGTAAACCCCGTATTTACATATCTGCCACTGTGCAGGAGAATCCGTATAGGTGTTCGAGTGTTCGAACCGTATTGCGCAAGAAATGGTATGTAAACCCCATATTTACATATCTGCCACTGTGCAGGAGAATCCGTGTAGGTGTCCGAGTGTTCGAACCGAATTGCCCAAGAAATGGTTTGTAATCGCCGTATATACATATCTGCCACTGTGCAGGAGAATCCGTATAGGTGTTCGAGTGTTCGAACCGTATTGCCCAAGAAATGGTTTGTAAACGCCGTATTTACATATCTGCCACTGTGCAGGAGAATCCGTACAGGTGTTCGAGTGTTCGAACCGTAATGCGCAAGAAATGGTATGTAAACCCCGTATTTACATATCTGCCACTGTGCAGGAGAATCCGTATAGGTGTTCGAGTGTTTGAACCGTATTGCCCAAGAAATGGTTTGTAAACGCCGTATTTACATATCTGCCACTGTGCAGGAAAATCCGTACAGGTGTTCGAGTGTTCGAACCGTAATGCGCAAGAAATGGTATGTAAACCCCATATTTACATATCTGCCACTGTGCAGGAGAATCCGTGTAGGCGTCCGAGTGTTCGAACCGAATTGCCCAAGAAATGGTTTGTAAACGCCGTATTTACATATCTGCCACTGTGCAGGAGAATCCGTATAGGTGTTCGAGTGTTCGAACCGTATTGCCCAAGAAATGGTTTGTAAACGCCGTACTTACATATCTGCCACTGTGCAGGAGAATCCGTACAGGTGTTCGAGTGTTCGAACCGTAATGCGCAAGAAATGGTATGTAAACCCCGTATTTACATATCTGCCACTGTGCAGGAGAATCCGTATAGGTGTTCGAGTGTTCGAACCGTATTGCCCAAGAAATGGTTTGTAAACGCCGTATTTACATATCTGCCACTATGCAGGAGAATCAGTACAGGTGTTCGAGTGTTCGAACCGTAATGCGCAAGAAATGGTATGTAAACCCCGTATTTACATATCTGCCACTGTGCAGGAGAATCCGTATAGGTGTTCGAGTGTTCGAACCGTATTGCGCAAGAAATGGTATGTAAACCCCGTATTTACATATCTGCCACTGTGCAGGAGAATCCGTGTAGGTGTCCGAGTGTTCGAACCGAATTGCCCAAGAAATGTTTTGTAAACGCCGTATTTACATATCTGCCACTGTGCAGGAGAATCCGTATAGGTGTTCGAGTGTTCGAACCGTATTGCCCAAGAAATGGTTTGTAAACGCCGTATTTTCATATCTGCCACTGTGCAGGAGAATCCGTACAGGTGTTCGAGTGTTCGAACCGTAATGCGCAAGAAATGGTATGTAAACCCCGTATTCACATATCTGCCACTGTGCTGGAGAATCCGTATAGCTGTTCGAGTGTTCGAACCGTATTGCGCAAGAAATGGTATGTAAACCCCATATTTACATATCTGCCACTGTGCAGGAGAATCCGTGTAGGTGTCCGAGTGTTCGAACCGAATTGCCCAAGAAATGGTTTGTAAACGCCGTATTTACATATCTGCCACTGTGCAGGAGAATCCGTATAGGTGTTCGAGTGTTCGAACCGTATTGCCCAAGAAATGGTTTGTAAACGCCGTATTTACATATCTGCCACTGTGCAGGAGAATCCGTACAGGTGTTCGAGTGTTCGAACCGTAATGCGCAAGAAATGGTATGTAAACCCCGTATTTACATATCTGCCACTGTGCAGGAGAATCCGTATAGGTGTTCGAGTGTTCGAACCGTATTGCGCAAGAAATGGTATGTAAACCCCATATTTACATATCTGCCACTGTGCAGGAGAATCCGTGTAGGTGTCCGAGTGTTCGAACCGAATTGCCTAAGAAATGGTTTGTAATCGCCGTATTTACATATCTGCCACTGTGCAGGAGAATCCGTATAGGTGTTCGAGTGTTCGAACCGTATTGCCCAAGAAATGGTTTGTAAACGCCGTACTTACATATCTGCCACTGTGCAGGAGAATCCGTACAGGTGTTCGAGTGTTCGAACCGTAATGCGAAAGAAATGGTATGTAAACCCCGTATTTACATATCTGCCACTGTGCAGGAGAATCCGTATAGGTGTTCGAGTGTTCGAACCATATTGCCCAAGAAATGGTTTGTAAACGCCGTATTTACATATCTGTCACTGTGCAGGAGAATCCGTACAGGTGTTCGAGTGTTCGAACCGTAATGCGCAAGAAATGGTATGTAAACCCCGTATTTACATATCTGCTACTGTGCAGGAGAATCCGTATAGGTGTTCGAGTCTTCGAACCGTATTGCGCAAGAAATGGTTTTTAAACCCCGTATTTACATATCTGCCACTGTGTAGGAGAATCCGTATAGGTGTTCGAGTGTTCGAACCGTAATGCGCAAGAAATGGTATGCAAACCCCGTATTTACATATCTGCCACTGTGCAGGAGAATCCGTATAGGTGTCCGAGTGTTCGAACCGAATTGCCCAAGAAATGGTTTGTAAACGCCGTATTTACATATCTGCCACTGTGCAGGATAATCCGTACAGGTGTTCGAGTGTTCGAACCGTAATGCGCAAGAAATGGTATGTAAACCCCGTATTTACATATCTGCCACTGTGCAGGAGAATCCGTATAGGTGTTTGAGTGTTCGAACCGTATTGCCCAAGAAATGGTTTGTAAATGCCGTATTTACATATCTGCCACTGTGCAGGAGAATCCGTATAGGTGTTCGAGTGTTCGAACCGTATTGCCCAAGAAATGGTTTGTAAACGCCGTATTTACATATCTGCCACCGTGCAGGAGAATCCGTATAGGTGTTCGAGTGTTCGAACCGTATTGCCCAAGAAATGGTTTGTAAACGCCGTATTTACATATCTGCCACTGTGCAGGAGAATCCGTACAGGTGTTCGAGTGTTCGAACCGTAATGCGCAAGAAATGGTATGTAAACCCCGTATTTACATATCTGCCACTGTGCAGGAGAATCCGTATAGGTGTTCGAGTGTTCGAACCGTATTGCCCAAGAAATGGTTTGTAAACGCCGTATTTACATATCTGCCACTGTGCAGGAGAATCCGTACAGGTGTTCGACTGTTCGAACCGTAATGCGCAAGAAATGGTATGTAAACCCCGTATTTACATATCTGCCACTGTGCAGGAGAATCCGTATAGGTGTTCGAGTGTTCGAACCGTATTGCGCAAGAAATGGTTTGTAAACCCCGTATTTACATATCTGCCACTGTGCAGGAGAATCCGTATAGGTGTTCGAGTGTTCGAACCGTATTGCGCAAGAAATGGTATGTAAACCCCGTATTTACATATCTGCCACTGTGCAGGAGAATCCGTGTAGGTGTCCGAGTGTTCGAACCGAATTGCCCAAGAAATGTTTTGTAAACGCCGTATTTACATATCTGCCACTGTGCAGGAGAATCCGTATAGGTGTTCGAGTGTTCGAACCGTATTGCCCAAGAAATGGTTTGTAAACGCCGTATTTTCATATCTGCCACTGTGCAGGAGAATCCGTACAGGTGTTCGAGTGTTCGAACCGTAATGCGCAAGAAATGGTATGTAAACCCCGTATTCACATATCTGCCACTGTGCTGGAGAATCCGTATAGCTGTTCGAGTGTTCGAACCGTATTGCGCAAGAAATGGTATGTAAACCCCATATTTACATATCTGCCACTGTGCAGGAGAATCCGTGTAGGTGTCCGAGTGTTCGAACCGAATTGCCCAAGAAATGGTTTGTAAACGCCGTATTTACATATCTGCCACTGTGCAGGAGAATCCGTATAGGTGTTCGAGTGTTCGAACCGTATTGCCCAAGAAATGGTTTGTAAACGCCGTATTTACATATCTGCCACTGTGCAGGAGAATCCGTACAGGTGTTCGAGTGTTCGAACCGTAATGCGCAAGAAATGGTATGTAAACCCCGTATTTACATATCTGCCACTGTGCAGGAGAATCCGTATAGGTGTTCGAGTGTTCGAACCGTATTGCGCAAGAAATGGTATGTAAACCCCATATTTACATATCTGCCACTGTGCAGGAGAATCCGTGTAGGTGTCCGAGTGTTCGAACCGAATTGCCTAAGAAATGGTTTGTAATCGCCGTATTTACATATCTGCCACTGTGCAGGAGAATCCGTATAGCTGTTCGAGTGTTCGAACCGTATTGCGCAAGAAATGGTATGTAAACCCCGTATTTACATATCTGCCACTGTGCAGGAGAATCCGTGTAGGTGTCCGAGTGTTCGAACCGAATTGCCCAAGAAATGGTTTGTAAACGCCGTATTTACATATCTGCCACTGTGCAGGAGAATCCGTATAGGTGTTCGAGTGTTCGGACCGTATTGCCCAAGAAATGGTTTCTAAACGCCGTATTTACATATTTGCCACTGTGCAGGAGAATCCGTACAGGTGTTCGAGTGTTCGAACCGTAATGCGCAAGAAATGGTATGTAAACCCCGTATTTACATATCTGCCACTGTGCAGGAGAATCCGTGTAGGTGTCCGAGTGTTCGAACCGAATTGCCCAAGAAATGGTTTGTAAACGCCGTATTTACATATCTGCCACTGTGCAGGAGAATCCGTATAGGTGTTCGAGTGTTCGAACCGTATTGCCCAAGAAATGGTTTGTGAACGCCGTATTTACATATCTGCCACTGTGCAGGAGAATCCGTACAGGTGTTCGAGTGTTCGAACCGTAATGCGCAAGAAATGGTATGTAAACCCCGTATTTACATATCTGCCACTGTGCAGGAGAATCCGTATAGGTGTTCGAGTGTTCGAACCGTATTGCCCAAGAAATGTTTGTAAACGCCGTATTTACATATCTGCCACTGTGCAGGAGAATCCGTACAGGTGTTCGAGTGTTCGAACCGTAATGCGCAAGAAATGGTATGTAAACCCCGTATTTACATATCTGCCACTGTGCAGGAGAATCCGAATAGGTGTTCGAGTGTTCGAACCGTATTGCGCAAGAAATGGTATGTAAACCCCGTATTTACATATCTGCCACTGTGCAGGAGAATCCGTGTAGGTGTCCGAGTGTTCGAACCGAATTGCCCAAGAAATGGTTTGTAAACGCCGTATTTACATATCTGCCACTGTGCAGGAGAATCCGTATAGGTGTTCGAGTGTTCGAACCGTATTGCCCAAGAAATGGTTTGTAAACGCCGTATTTACATATTTGCCACTGTGCAGGAGAATCCGTACAGGTGTTCGAGTGTTCGAACCGTAATGCGCAAGAAATGGTATGTAAACCCCGTATTTACATATCTGCCACTGTGCAGGAGAATCCGTATAGGTGTTCGAGTGTTCGAACCGTATTGCGCAAGAAATGGTATGTAAACCCCGTATTTACATATCTGCCACTGTGCAGGAGAATCCGTGTAGGTGTCCGAGTGTTCGAACCGAATTGCCCAAGAAATGGTTTGTAAACGCCGTATTTACATATCTGCCACTGTGCAGGAGAATCCGTATAGGTGTTCGAGTGTTCGAACCGTATTGCCCAAGAAATGGTTTGTAAACGCCGTATTTACATATCTGCCACTGTGCAGGAGAATCCGTACAGGTGTTCGACTGTTCGAACCGTAATGCGCAAGAAATGGTATGTAAACCCCGTATTTACATATCTGCCACTGTGCAGGAGAATCCGTATAGGTGTTCGAGTGTTCGAACCGTAATGCGCAAGAAATGGTATGTAAACCCCGTATTTACATATCTGCCACTGTGCAGGAGAATCCGTATAGGTGTTCGAGTGTTCGAACCGTATTGCGCAAGAAATGGTATGTAAACCCCATATTTACATATCTGCCACTGTGCAGGAGAATCCGTGTAGGTGTCCGAGTGTTCGAACCGAATTGCCTAAGAAATGGTTTGTAATCGCCGTATTTACATATCTGCCACTGTGCAGGAGAATCCGTATAGCTGTTCGAGTGTTCGAACCGTATTGCGCAAGAAATGGTATGTAAACCCCGTATTTACATATCTGCCACTGTGCAGGAGAATCCGTGTAGGTGTCCGAGTGTTCGAACCGAATTGCCCAAGAAATGGTTTGTAAACGCCGTATTTACATATCTGCCACTGTGCAGGAGAATCCGTATAGGTGTTCGAGTGTTCGGACCGTATTGCCCAAGAAATGGTTTCTAAACGCCGTATTTACATATTTGCCACTGTGCAGGAGAATCCGTACAGGTGTTCGAGTGTTCGAACCGTAATGCGCAAGAAATGGTATGTAAACCCCGTATTTACATATCTGCCACTGTGCAGGAGAATCCGTGTAGGTGTCCGAGTGTTCGAACCGAATTGCCCAAGAAATGGTTTGTAAACGCCGTATTTACATATCTGCCACTGTGCAGGAGAATCCGTATAGGTGTTCGAGTGTTCGAACCGTATTGCCCAAGAAATGGTTTGTGAACGCCGTATTTACATATCTGCCACTGTGCAGGAGAATCCGTACAGGTGTTCGAGTGTTCGAACCGTAATGCGCAAGAAATGGTATGTAAACCCCGTATTTACATATCTGCCACTGTGCAGGAGAATCCGTATAGGTGTTCGAGTGTTCGAACCGTATTGCCCAAGAAATGTTTGTAAACGCCGTATTTACATATCTGCCACTGTGCAGGAGAATCCGTACAGGTGTTCGAGTGTTCGAACCGTAATGCGCAAGAAATGGTATGTAAACCCCGTATTTACATATCTGCCACTGTGCAGGAGAATCCGAATAGGTGTTCGAGTGTTCGAACCGTATTGCGCAAGAAATGGTATGTAAACCCCGTATTTACATATCTGCCACTGTGCAGGAGAATCCGTGTAGGTGTCCGAGTGTTCGAACCGAATTGCCCAAGAAATGGTTTGTAAACGCCGTATTTACATATCTGCCACTGTGCAGGAGAATCCGTATAGGTGTTCGAGTGTTCGAACCGTATTGCCCAAGAAATGGTTTGTAAACGCCGTATTTACATATTTGCCACTGTGCAGGAGAATCCGTACAGGTGTTCGAGTGTTCGAACCGTAATGCGCAAGAAATGGTATGTAAACCCCGTATTTACATATCTGCCACTGTGCAGGAGAATCCGTATAGGTGTTCGAGTGTTCGAACCGTATTGCGCAAGAAATGGTATGTAAACCCCGTATTTACATATCTGCCACTGTGCAGGAGAATCCGTGTAGGTGTCCGAGTGTTCGAACCGAATTGCCCAAGAAATGGTTTGTAAACGCCGTATTTACATATCTGCCACTGTGCAGGAGAATCCGTATAGGTGTTCGAGTGTTCGAACCGTATTGCCCAAGAAATGGTTTGTAAACGCCGTATTTACATATCTGCCACTGTGCAGGAGAATCCGTACAGGTGTTCGACTGTTCGAACCGTAATGCGCAAGAAATGGTATGTAAACCCCGTATTTACATATCTGCCACTGTGCAGGAGAATCCGTATAGGTGTTCGAGTGTTCGAACCGTATTGCGCAAGAAATGGTATGTAAACCCCGTATTTACATATCTGCCACTGTTCAAGAGAATCCGTGTAGGTGTCCGAGTGTTCGAACCGAATTGCCCAAGAAATGGTTTGTAAACGCCGTATTTACATATCTGCCACTGTCCAGGAGAATCCGTATAGGTGTTCGAGTGTTCGAACCGTATTGCCCAAGAAATGGTTTGTAAACGCCGTATTTACATATCTGCCACTGTGCAGGAGAATCCGTACAGGTGTTCGAGTGTTCGAACCGTAATGCGCAAGAAATGGTATGTAAACCCCGTATTTACATATCTGCCACTGTGCAGGAGAATCCGTGTAGGTGTCCGAGTGTTCGAACCGAATTGCCCATGAAATGGTTTGTAAACGCCGTATTTACATATCTGCCACTGTGCAGGAGAATCCGTATAGGTGTTCGAGTGTTCGAACCGTATTGCCCAAGAAATGGTTTGTAAACGCCGTATTTACATATCTGCCACTGTGCAGGAGAATCCGTACAGGTGTTTGAGTGTTCGAACCGTAATGCGCAAGAAATGGTATGTAAACCCCGTATTTACATATCTGCCACTGTGCAGGAGAATCCGTATAGGTGTTCGAGTGTTCGAACCGTATTGCGCAAGAAATGGTATGTAAACCCCGTATTTACATATCTGCCACTGTGCAGGAGAATACGTGTAGGTGTCCGAGTGTTCGAACCGAATTGCCCATGAAATGGATTGTAAACGCCGTATTTACATATCTGCCACTGTGCAGGAGAATCCGTATAGGTGTTCGAGTGTTCGAACCGTATTGCCCAAGAAATGGTTTGTAAACGCCGTATTTACATATCTGCCACTGTGCAGGAGAATCCGTACAGGTGTTCGAGTGTTCGAACCGTAATGCGCAAGAAATGGTATGTAAACCCCGTATTTACATATCTGCCACTGTGCAGGAGAATCCGTATAGGTGTTCGGGTGTTCGAACCGTATTGCCCAAGAAATGGTTTGTAAACGCCGTATTTACCTATATGCCACTGTGCAGGAGAATCCGTATAGGTTTTCGAGTGTTCGAACCGTAATGCGCAAGAAATGGTATGTAAACCCCGTATTTACATATCTGCCACTGTGCAGGAGAATCCGTATAGGTGTTCGAGTGTTCGAACCGTATTGCGCAAGAAATGGTTTGTAAACCCCGTATTTACATATCTGCCACTGTGCAGGAGAATCCGTATAGGTGTTCGAGTGTTCGAACCGTATTGCGCAAGAAATGGTATGTAAACCCCGTATTTACATATCTGCCACTGTGCAGAAGAATCCGTATAGGTGTTCGAGTGTTCGAACCGTAATGCGCAAGAAATGGTACGGAAACCCCGTATTTACATATCTGCCACTGTGCAGGAGAATCCGTATAGGTGTTCGAGTGTTCGAACCGTAATGCGCAAGAAATGGTATGTAAACCCCGTATTTACATATCTGCCACTGTGCAGGAGAATCCGTATAGGTGTTCGAGTGTTCGAACCGTAATGCGCAAGAAATGGTATGTAAACCCCGTATTTACATATCTGCCACTGTGCAGGAGAATCCGTATAAGTGTTCGAGTGTTCGAACCGTATTGCGCAAGAAATGGTATGTAAACCCCGTATTTACATATCTGCCACTGTGCAAGAGAATCCGTGTAGGTGTCCGAGTGTTCGAACCGAATTGCCCAAGAAATGGTTTGTAAACGCCGTATTTACATATCTGCCACTGTGCAGGAGAATCCGTATAGGTGTTCGAGTGTTCGAACTGTATTGCCCAAGAAATGGTTTGTAAACGCCGTATTTACATATCTGCCACTGTGCAGGAGAATCCATACAGGTGTTCGAGTGTTCGAACCGTAATGCGCAAGAAATGGTATGTAAACCCCGTATTTACATATCTGCCACTGTGCAGGAGAATCCGTATAGGTGTTCGAGTGTTCGAACCGTATTGCGCAAGAAATGGTATGTAAACCCCGTATTTACATATCTGCCACTGTGCAGGAGAATTCGTGTAGGTGTCTGAGTGTTCGAACCGAATTGCCCAAGAAATGGTTTGTAAACGCCGTATTTACATATCTGCCACTGTGCAGGAGAATCCGTATAGGTGTTCGATTGTTCGAACCGTATTGCCCAAGAAATGGTTTGTAAACGCCGTATTTACATATCTGCCACTGTGCAGGAGAATCCGTACAGGTGTTCGAGTGTTCGAACCGTAATGCGCAAGAAATGGTATGTAAACCCCGTATTTACATATCTGCCACTGTGCAGGAGAATCCGTATAGGTGTTCGAGTGTTCGAACCGTATTGCGCAAGAAATGGTATGTAAACCCCGTATTTACATATCTGCCACTGTGCAAGAGAATCCGTGTAGGTGTCCGAGTGTTCGAACCGAATTGCCCAAGAAATGGTTTGTAAACGCCGTATTTACATATCTGCCACTGTGCAGGAGAATCCGTATAGGTGTTCGAGTGTTCGAACCGTATTGCCCAAGAAATGGTTTGTAAACGCCGTATTTACATATCTGCCACTGTGCAGGAGAATCCGTACAGGTGTTCGAGTGTTCGAACCGTAATGCGCAAGAAATGGTATGTAAACCCCGTATTTACATATCTGCTACTGTCCAAGAGAATCCGTATAGGTGTTCGAGTGTTCGAACCGTATTGCCCAAGAAATGGTTTGTAAACGCCGTATTTACATATCTGCCACTGTGCAGGAGAATCCGTATAGGTGTTCGAGTGTTCGAACCGTAATGCGCAAGAAATGGTATGTAAACCCCGTATTTACATATCTGCCACTGTGCAGGAGAATCCGTATAGGTGTTCGAGTGTTCGAACCGTATTGCGCAAGAAATGGTTTGTAAACCCCGTATTTACATATCTGCCACTGTGCAGGAGAATCCGTATAGGTGTTCGAGTGTTCGAACCGTATTGCGCAAGAAATGGTATGTAAACCCCGTATTTACATATCTGCCACTGTGCAGAAGAATCCGTATAGGTGTTCGAGTGTTCGAACCGTAATGCGCAAGAAATGGTACGGAAACCCCGTATTTACATATCTGCCACTGTGCAGGAGAATCCGTATAGGTGTTCGAGTGTTCGAACCGTAATGCGCAAGAAATGGTATGTAAACCCCGTATTTACATATCTGCCACTGTGCAGGAGAATCCGTATAGGTGTTCGAGTGTTCGAACCGTAATGCGCAAGAAATGGTATGTAAACCCCGTATTTACATATCTGCCACTGTGCAGGAGAATCCGTATAGGTGTTCGAGTGTTCGAACCGTATTGCCCAAGAAATGGTTTGTAAACGCCGTATTTACATATCTGCCACTGTGCAGGAGAATCCATACAGGTGTTCGAGTGTTCGAACCGTAATGCGCAAGAAATGGTATGTAAACCCCGTATTTACATATCTGCCACTGTGCAGGAGAATCCGTATAGGTGTTCGAGTGTTCGAACCGTATTGCGCAAGAAATGGTATGTAAACCCCGTATTTACATATCTGCCACTGTGCAGGAGAATTCGTGTAGGTGTCCGAGTGTTCGAACCGAATTGCCCAAGAAATGGTTTGTAAACGCCGTATTTACATATCTGCCACTGTGCAGGAGAATCCGTATAGGTGTTCGATTGTTCGAACCGTATTGCCCAAGAAATGGTTTGTAAACGCCGTATTTACATATCTGCCACTGTGCAGGAGAATCCGTACAGGTGTTCGAGTGTTCGAACCGTAATGCGCAAGAAATGGTATGTAAACCCCGTATTTACATATCTGCCACTGTGCAGGAGAATCCGTATAAGTGTTCGAGTGTTCGAACCGTATTGCGCAAGAAATGGTATGTAAACCCCGTATTTACATATCTGCCACTGTGCAAGAGAATCCGTGTAGGTGTCCGAGTGTTCGAACCGAATTGCCCAAGAAATGGTTTGTAAACGCCGTATTTACATATCTGCCACTGTGCAGGAGAATCCGTATAGGTGTTCGAGTGTTCGAACCGTATTGCCCAAGAAATGGTTTGTAAACGCCGTATTTACATATCTGCCACTGTGCAGGAGAATCCGTACAGGTGTTCGAGTGTTCGAACCGTAATGCGCAAGAAATGGTATGTAAACCCCGTATTTACATATCTGCTACTGTCCAAGAGAATCCGTATAGGTGTTCGAGTGTTCGAACCGTATTGCCCAAGAAATGGTTTGTAAACGCCGTATTTACATATCTGCCACTGTGCAGGAGAATCCGTATAGGTGTTCGAGTGTTCGAACCGTAATGCGCAAGAAATGGTATGTAAACCCCGTATTTACATATCTGCCACTGTGCAGGAGAATCCGTATAGGTGTTCGAGTGTTCGAACCGTATTGCGCAAGAAATGGTTTGTAAACCCCGTATTTACATATCTGCCACTGTGCAGGAGAATCCGTATAGGTGTTCGAGTGTTCGAACCGTATTGCGCAAGAAATGGTATGTAAACCCCGTATTTACATATCTGCCACTGTGTAGAAAAATCCGTATAGGTGTTCGAGTGTTCGAACCGTAATGCGCAAGAAATGGTACGGAAACCCCGTATTTACATATCTGCCACTGTGCAGGAGAATCCGTATAGGTGTTCGAGTTTTCGAACCGTAACGCGCAAGAAATGGTATGTAAACCCCGTATTTACATATCTGCCACTATGCAGGAGAATCCGTATAGGTGTTCGAGTGTTCGAACCGTAATGCGCAAGAAATGGTATGTAAACCCCGTATTTACATATCTGCCACTGTGCAGGAGAATCCGTATAGGTGTTCGAGTGTTCGAACCGTATTGCCCAAGAAATTGTTTGTAAACGCCGTATTTACATATCTGCCATTGTGGAGGAGAATCCGTATAGGTGTTTCGAGTGTTTGAACCGTAATGCGCAAGAAATGGTATGCAAACCCCGTATTTACATATCTGCCACTGTGCAGGAGAATCCGTATAGGTGTCCGAGTGTTCGAACCGAATTGCCCATGAAATGGTTTGTAAACGCCGTATTTACATATCTGCCACTGTGCAGGAGAATCCGTACAGGTGTTCGAGTGTTCGAACCGTAATGCGCAAGAAATGGTATGTAAACCCCGTATTTACATATCTGCCACTGTGCAGGAGAATCCGTATAGGTGTTCGAGTGTTCGAACCGTATTGCCCAAGAAATGGTTTGTAAACGCCGTATTTACATATCTGCCACTGTGCAGGAGAATCCGTATAGGTGTTCGAGTGTTCGAACCGTAATGCGCAAGAAATGGTATGTAAACCCCGTATTTACATATCTGCCACTGTGCCGGAGAATCTGTATAGGTGTTCGAGTGTTCGAACCGTATTGCGCAAGAAATGGTTTGTAAACCCCGTATTTACATATCTGCCACTGTGCAGGAGAATCCGTATAGGTGTTCGAGTGTTCGAACCGTATTGGGCAAGAAATGGTATGTAAACCCCGTATTTACATATCTGCCACTGTGCAGGAGAATCTGTGTAGGTGTCCGAGTGTTCGAACCGAATTTCCCAAGAAATGGTTTGTAAACGCCGTATTTACATATCTGCCACTGTGCAGGAGAATCCGTATAGGTGTTCGAGTGTTCGAACCGTATTGCCCAAGAAATGGTTTGTAAACGCCGTATTTACATATCTGCCACTGTGCAGGAGAATCCGTACAGGTGTTCGAGTGTTCGAACCGTAATGCGCAAGAAATGGTATGTAAACCCCGTATTTACATATCTGCCACTGTGCAGGAGAATCCGTATAGGTGTTCGAGTGTTCGAACCGTAATGCGCAAGAAATGGTATGTAAACCCCGTATTTACATATCTGCCACTGTGCAGGAGAATCCGTATAGGTGTTCGAGTGTTCGAACCGTAATGCGCAAGAAATGGTATGTAAACCCCGTATTTACATATCTGCCACTGTGCAGGAGAATCCGTATGGGTGTTCGAGTGTTCGAACCGTATTGCCCAAGAAATGGTTTGTAAACGCCGTATTTACATATCTGCCACTGTGTAGGAGAATCCGTATAGGTGTTCGAGTGTTCGAACCGTAATGCGCAAGAAATGGTATGCAAACCCCGTATTTACATATCTGCCACTGTGCAGGAGAATCCGTATAGGTGTCCGAGTGTTCGAACCGAATTGCCCAAGAAATGGTTTGTAAACGCCGTATTTACATATCTGCCACTGTGCAGGAGAATCCGTACAGGTGTTCGAGTGTTCGAACCGTAATGCGCAAGAAATGGTATGTAAACCCCGTATTTACATATCTGCCACTGTGCAGGAGAATCCGTATAGGTGTTCGAGTGTTCGAACCGTATTGCCCAAGAAATGGTTTGTAAACGCCGTATTTACATATCTGCCACTGTGCAGGAGAATCCGTATAGGTGTTCGAGTGTTAGAACCGTAATGTGCAAGAAATGGTATGTAAACCCCGTATTTACATATCTGCCACTGTGCAGGAGAATCCGTATAGGTGTTCGAGTGTTCGAACCGTATTGCGCAAGAAATGGTTTGTAAACCCCGTATTTACATATCTGCCACTGTGCAGGAGAATCCGTATAGGTGTTCGAGTGTTCGAACCGTATTGGGCAAGAAATGGTATGTAAACCCCGTATTTACATATCTGCCACTGTGCAGGAGAATCCGTGTAGGTGTCCGAGTGTTCGAACCGAATTTCCCAAGAAATGGTTTGTAAACGCCGTATTTACATATCTGCCACTGTGCAGGAGAATCCGTATAGGTGTTCGAGTGTTCGAACCGTATTGCCCAAGAAATGGTTTGTAAACGCCGTATTTACATATCTGCCACTGTGCAGGAGAATCCGTATAGGTGTTCGAGTGTTCGAACCGTAATGCGCAAGAAATGGTATGTAAACCCCGTATTTACATATCTGCCACTGTGCAGGAGAATCCGTATAGGTGTTCGAGTGTTCGAACCGTATTGCGCAAGAAATGGTTTGTAAACCCCGTATTTACATATCTGCCACTGTGCAGGAGAATCCGTATAGGTGTTCGAGTGTTCGAACCGTATTGGGCAAGAAATGGTATGTAAACCCCGTATTTACATATCTGCCACGGTGCAGGAGAATCCGTGTAGGTGTCCGAGTGTTCGAACCGAATTTCCCAAGAAATGGTTTGTAAACGCCGTATTTACATATCTGCCACTGTGCAGGAGAATCCGTATAGGTGTTCGAGTGTTCGAACCGTATTGCCCAAGAAATGGTTTGTAAACGCCGTATTTACATATCTGCCACTGTGCAGGAGAATCCGTACAGGTGTTCGAGTGTTCGAACCGTAATGCGCAAGAAATGGTATGTGAACCCCGTATTTACATATCTGCCACTGTGCAGGAGAATCCGTATAGGTGTTCGAGTGTTCGAACCGTATTGCGCAAGAAATGGTTTGTAAATCCCGTATTTACATATCTGCCACTGTGTAGGAGAATCCGTATAGGTGTTCGAGTGTTTGAACCTTATTGCGCAAGAAATGGTATGTAAACCCCGTATTTACATATCTGCCACTGTGCAGAAGAATCCGTATAGGTGTTCGAGTGTTCGAACCGTAATGCGCAAGAAATGGTATGTAAACCCCGTATTTACATATCTGTCACTGTGCAGGACAATCCGTATAGGTGTTCGAGTGTTCGAACCGTAATGCGCAAGAAATGGTATGTAAACCCCGTATTTACATATCTGCCACTGTGCAGGAGAATCCGTATAGGTGTTCGAGTGTTCGAACCGTAATGCGCAAGAAATGGTATGTAAACCCCGTATTTACATATCTGCCACTGTGCAGGAGAATCCGTATAGGTGTTCGAGTGTTCGAACCGTATTGCCCAAGAAATGGCTTGTAAACGCCGTATTTACATATCTGCCACTGTGTAGGAGAATCCGTATAGGTGTTCGAGTGTTCGAACCGTAATGCGCAAGAAATG
The DNA here is from genome assembly GCF_055761805.1 of Camellia sinensis. NCBI lineage: Eukaryota > Viridiplantae > Streptophyta > Magnoliopsida > Ericales > Theaceae > Camellia > Camellia sinensis. Next base: position 117,900,239 of record NC_138974.1, read on the forward strand.
GTATGCAAACCCCGTATTTACATATCTGCCACTGTGCAGGAGAATCCGTATAGGTGTCCGAGTGTTCGAACCGAATTGCCCAAGAAATGGTTTGTAAACGCCGTATTTACATATCTGCCACTGTGCAGGAGAATCCGTACAGGTGTTCGAGTGTTCGAACCGTAATGCGCAAGAAATGGTATGTAAACCCCGTATTTACATATCTGCCATTGTGCAGGAGAATCCGTATAGGTGTTCGAGTGTTCGAACCGTATTGCCCAAGAAATGGTTTGTAAACGCCGTATTTACATATCTGCCACTGTGCAGGAGAATCCGTATAGGTGTTCGAGTGTTCGAACCGTAATGCGCAAGAAATGGTATGTAAACCCCGTATTTACATATCTGCCACTGTGCAGGAGAATCCGTATAGGTGTTCGAGTGTTCGAACCATATTGCGCAAGAAATGGTTTGTAAACCCCGTATTTACATATCTGCCACTGTGCAGGAGAATCCGTATAGGTGTTCGAGTGTTCGAACCGTATTGGGCAAGAAATGGTATGTAAACCCCGTATTTACATATCTGCCACTGTGCAGGAGAATCCGTGTAGGTGTCCGAGTGTTCGAACCGAATTTCCCAAGAAATGGTTTGTAAACGCCGTATTTACATATCTGCCACTGTGCAGGAGAATCCGTATAGGTGTTCGAGTGTTCGAACCGTATTGCCCAAGAAATGGTTTGTAAACGCCGTATTTAAATATCTGCCACTGTGCAGGAGAATCCGTATAGGTGTTCGAGTGTTCGAACCGTAATGCGCAAGAAATGGTATGTAAACCCCGTATTTACATATCTGCCACTGTGCAGGAGAATCCGTATAGGTGTTCGAGTGTTCGAACCGTATTGCGCAAGAAATGGTTTGTAAACCCCGTATTTACATATCTGCCACTGTGCAGGAGAATCCGTATAGGTGTTCGAGTGTTCGAACCGTATTGCGCAAGAAATTGTATGTAAACCCCGTATTTACATATCTGCCACTGTGCAGAAGAATCCGTATAGGTGTTCGAGTGTTCGAACCGTAATGCGCAAGAAATGGTATGTAAACCCCGTATTTACATATCTGCCACTGTGCAGGAGAATCCGTATAGGTGTTCGAGTGTTCGAACCGTAATGCGCAAGAAATGGTATGTAAACCCCGTATTTACATATCTGCCACTGTGCAGGAGAATCCGTATAGGTGTTCGAGTGTTCGAACCGTAATGCGCAAGAAATGGTATGTAAACCCCGTATTTACATATCTGCCACTGTGCAGGAGAATCCGTATGGGTGTTCGAGTGTTCGAACCGTATTGCCCAAGAAATGGTTTGTAAACGCCGTATTTACATATCTGCCACTGTGTAGGAGAATCCGTATAGGTGTTCGAGTGTTCGAACCGTAATGCGCAAGAAACGGTATGCAAACCCCGTATTTACATATCTGCCACTGTGCAGGAGAATCCGTATAGGTGTCCGAGTGTTCGAACCGAATTGCCCAAGAAATGGTTTGTAAACGCCGTATTTACATATTTGCCACTGTGCAGGAGAATCCGTAGAGGTGTTCGAGTGTTCGAACCGTAATGCGCAAGAAATGGTATGTAAACCCCGTATTTACATATCTGCCACTGTGCAGGAGAATCCGTATAGGTGTTCGAGTGTTCGAACCGTATTGCCCAAGAAATGGTTTGTAAACGCCGTATTTACATATCTGCCACTGTGCAGGAGAGTCCGTATAGGTGTTCGAGTGTTCGAACCGTAATGCGCAAGAAATGGTATGTAAACCCCGTATTTACATATCTGCCACTGTGCAGGAGAATCCGTATAGGTGTTCGAGTGTTCGAACCGTATTGCGCAAGAAATGGTTTGTAAACCCCGTATTTACATATCTGCCACTGTGCAGGAGAATCCGTATAGGTGTTCGAGTGTTCGAACCGTATTGGGCAAGAAATGGTATGTAAACCCCGTATTTACATATCTGCCACTGTGCTGGAGAATCCGTGTAGGTGTCCGAGTGTTCGAACCGAATTTCCCAAGAAATGGTTTGTAAATGCCGTATTTACATATCTGCCACTGTGCAGGAGAATCCGTATAGGTGTTCGAGTGTTCGAACCGTATTGCCCAAGAAATGGTTTGTAAACGCCGTATTTACATATCTGCCACCGTGCAGGAGAATCCGTACAGGTGTTCGAGTGTTCGAACCGTAATGCGCAAGAAATGGTATGTAAACCCCGTATTTACATATCTGCCACTGTGCAGGAGAATCCGTATAGGTGTTCGAGTGTTCGAACCGTATTGCCCAAGAAATGGTTTGTAAATGCCGTATTTACAGATCTGCCACTGTGCAGGAGAATCCGTATAGGTGTTCGAGTGTTCGAACCGTAATGCGCAAGAAATGGTATGTAAACCCCGTATTTACATATCTGCCACTGTGCAGGAGAATCCGTATAGGTGTTCGAGTGTTCGAACCGTATTGCGCAAGAAATGGTATGTAAACCCCGTATTTACATATCTGCCACTGTGCAGGAGAATCCGTATAGGTGTTCGAATGTTCGAACCGTAATGCGCAAGAAATGGTTTGTAAACCCCGTATTTACATATCTGCCACTGTGCAGGAGAATCCGTATAGGTGTTCGAGTGTTCGAACCGTAATGCGCAAGAAATGGTATGTAAACCCCGTCTTTACATATCTGCCACTGTGCAGGAGAATCCGTATAGGTGTTCGAGTGTTCGAACCGTAATGCGCAAGAAATGGTATGTAAACCCCGTATTTACATATCTGCCACTGTGCAGGAGAATCCGTATAGGTGTTCGAGTGTTCGAACCGTATTGCCCAAGAAATGGTTATTAAACCCCGTATTTACATATCTGCCACTGTGCAGGAGAATCCGTATAGGTGTTCGAGTGTTCGAACCGTATTGCCCAAGAAATGGTTTGTAAACGCCGTATTTACATATCTGCCACTGTGTAGGAGAATCCGTATAGGTGTTCGAGTGTTCGAACTGTAATGCGCAAGAAATGGTATGCAAACCCCGTATTTACATATCTGCCACTGTGCAGGAGAATCCGTATAGGTGTCCGAGTGTTCGAACCGAATTGCCCAAGAAATGGTTTGTAAACGCCGTATTTACATATCTGCCACTGTGCAGGAGAATCCGTATAGGTGTTCGAGTGTTCGAACCGTAATGCGCAAGAAATGGTATGTAAACCCCGTATTTACATATCTGCCACTGTGCAGGAGAATCCGTATAGGTGTTCGAGTGTTCGAACCGTAATGCGCAAGAAATGGTATGTAAACCCCGTATTTACATATCTGCCACTGTGCAGGAGAATCCGTATAGGTGTTCGAGTGTTCGAACCGTATTGCCCAAGAAATGGTTTGTAAACGCCGTATTTACATATCTGGCACTGTGCAGGAGAATCCGTATAGGTGTTCGAGTGTTCGAACCGTAATGCGCAAGAAATGGTATGTAAACCCCGTATTTACATATCAGCCACTGTGCAGGAGAATCCGTATAGGTGTTCGAGTGTTCGAACCGTATTGCGCAAGAAATGGTTTGTAAACCCCGTATTTTCATATCTGCCACTGTGCAGGAGAATCCGTATAGGTGTTCGAGTGTTCGACCCGTATTGCGCAAGAAATGGTATGTAAACCCCGTATTTACATATCTGCCACTGTGCAGGAGAATCCGTGTAGGTGTCCGAGTGTTCGAACCGAATTTCCCAAGAAATGGTTTGTAAACGCCGTATTTACATATCTGCCACTGTGCAGGAGAATCCGTATAGGTGTTCGAGTGTTCGAACCGTATTGCCCAAGAAATGGTTTGTAAACGCCGTATTTACATATCTGCCACCGTGCAGAAGAATCCGTACAGGTGTTCGAGTGTTCGAACCGTAATGCGCAAGAAATGGTATGTAAACCCCGTATTTACATATCTGCCACTGTGCAGGAGAATCCGTATAGGTGTTCGAGTGTTCGAACCGTATTGCCCAAGAAATGGTTTGTAAATCCCGTATTTACATATCTGCCACTGTGCAGGAGAATCCGTATAGGTGTTCGAGTGTTCGAACCGTAAAGCGCAAGAAATGGTATGTAAACCCCGTATTTACATATCTGCCACTGTGCAGGAGAATCCGTATAGGTGTTCGAGTGTTCGAACCGTATTGCGCAAGAAATGGTATGTAAACCCCGTATTTACATATCTGCCACTGTGCAGGAGAATCCGTATAGGTGTTCGAGTGTTCGAACCGTATTGCCCAAGAAATGGTTTGTAAACGCCGTATTTACATATCTGCCACTGTGTAGGAGAATCCGTATAGGTGTTCGAGTGTTCGAACTGTAATGCGCAAGAAATGGTATGCAAACCCCGTATTTACATATCTGCCACTGTGCAGGAGAATCCGTATAGGTGTCCGAGTGTTCGAACCGAATTGCCCAAGAAATGGTTTGTAAACGCCGTATTTACATATCTGCCACTGTGCAGGAGAATCCGTACAGGTGTTCGAGTGTTCGAACCGTAATGCGCAAGAAATGGTATGTAAACCCCGTATTTACATATCTGCCACTGTGCAGGAGAATCCGTATAGGTGTTCCAGTGTTCGAACCGTATTGCCCAAGAAATGGTTTGTAAATGCCGTATTTACATATCTGCCACTGTGCAGGAGAATCCGTATAGGTGTTCGAGTGTTCGAACCGTAATGCGCAAGAAATGGTATGTAAACCCCGTATTTACATATCTGCCACTGTGCAGGAGAATCCGTATAGGTGTTCGAGTGTTCGAACCGTATTGCGCAAGAAATGGTATGTAAACCCCGTATTTACATATCTGCCACTGTGCAGGAGAATCCGTATAGGTGTTCGAGTGTCCGAACCGTAATGCGCAAGAAATGGTATGTAAACCCCGTATTTACATATCTGCCACTGTGCAGGAGAATCCGTATAGGTGTTCGAGTGTTCGAACCGTAATGCGCAAGAAATGGTATGTAAACCCCGTCTTTACATATCTGCCACTGTGCAGGAGAATCCGTATAGATGTTCGAGTGTTCGAACCGTAATGCGCAAGAAATGGTATGTAAACCCCGTATTTACATATCTGCCACTGTGCAGGAGAATCCGTATAGGTGTTCGAGTGTTCGAACCGTATTGCCCAAGAAATGGTAAGTAAACCCCGTATTTACATATCTGCCACTGTGCAGGAGAATCCGTATAGGTGTTCGAGTGTTCGAACCGTATTGCCCAAGAAATGGTTTGTAAACGCCGTATTTACATATCTGCCACTGTGTAGGAGAATCCGTATAGGTGTTCGAGTGTTCGAACTGTAATGCACAAGAAATGGTATGCAAACCCCGTATTTACATATCTGCCACTGTGCAGGAGAATCCGTATAGGTGTCCGAGTGTTCGAACCGAATTGCCCAAGAAATGGTTTGTAAACGCCGTATTTACATATCTGCCACTGTGCAGGAGAATCCGTACAGGTGTTCGAGTGTTCGAACCGTAATGCGCAAGAAATGGTATGTAAACCCCGTATTTACATATCTGCCACTGTGCAGGAGAATCCGTATAGGTGTTCGAGTGTTCGAACCGTATTGCCCAAGAAATGGTTTGTAAACGCCGTATTTACATATCTGGCACTGTGCAGGAGAATCCGTATAGGTGTTCGAGTGTTCGAACCGTAATGCGCAAGAAATGGTATGTAAACCCCGTATTTACATATCTGCCACTGTGCAGGAGAATCCGTATAGGTGTTCGAGTGTTCGAACCGTATTGCGCAAGAAATGGTTTGTAAACCCCGTATTTTCATATCTGCCACTGTGCAGGAGAATCCGTATAGGTGTTCGAGTGTTCGACCCGTATTGCGCAAGAAATGGTATGTAAACCCCGTATTTACATGTCTGCCACTGTGCAGGAGAATCCGTGTAGGTGTCCGAGTGTTCGAACCGAATTGCCCAAGAAATGGTTTGTAAACGCCGTATTTACATATCTGCCACTGTGCAGGAGAATCCGTATAGGTGTTCGAGTGTTCGAACCGTATTGCCCAAGAAATGGTTTGTAAACGCCGTATTTACATATCTGCCACTGTGTAGGAGAATCCGTATAGGTGTTCGAGTGTTCGAACTGTAATGCGCAAGAAATGGTATGCAAACCCCGTATTTACATATCTGCCACTGTGCAGGAGAATCCGTATAGGTGTCCGAGTGTTCGAACCGAATTGCCCAAGAAATGGTTTGTAAACGCCGTATTTACATATCTGCCACTGTGCAGGAGAATCCGTACAGGTGTTCCAGTGTTCGAACCGTAATGCGCAAGAAATGGTATGTAAACCCCTTATTTACATATCTGCCACTGTGCAGGAGAATCCGTATAGGTGTTCGAGTGTTCGAACCGTATTGCCCAAGAAATGGTTTGTAAATGCCGTATTTACATATCTGCCACTGTGCAGGAGAATCCGTATAGGTGTTCGAGTGTTCGAACCGTAATGCGCAAGAAATGGTATGTAAACCCCGTATTTACATATCTGCCACTGTGCAGGAGAATCCGTATAGGTGTTCGAGTGTTCGAACCGTATTGCGCAAGAAATGGTATGTAAACCCCGTATTTACATATCTGCCACTGTGCAGGAGAATCCGTATAGGTGTTCGAGTGTTCGAACCGTAATGCGCAAGAAATGGTATGTAAACCCCGTATTTACATATCTGCCACTGTGCAGGAGAATCCGTATAGGTGTTCGAGTGTTCGAACCGTAATGCGCAAGAAATGGTATGTAAACCTCGTCTTTACATATCTGCCACTGTGCAGGAGAATCCGTATAGGTGTTCGAGTGTTCGAACCGTAATGCGCAAGAAATGGTATGTAAACCCCGTATTTACATATCTGCCACTGTGCAGGAGAATCCGTATAGGTGTTCGAGTGTTCGAACCGTATTGCCCAAGAAATGGTAAGTAAACCCCGTATTTACATATCTGCCACTGTGCAGGAGAATCCGTATAGGTGTTCGAGTGTTCGAACCGTATTGCCCAAGAAATGGTTTGTAAACGCCGTATTTACATATCTGCCACTGTGTAGGAGAATCCGTATAGGTGTTCGAGTGTTCGAACTGTAATGCGCAAGAAATGGTATGCAAACCCCGTATTTACATATCTGCCACTGTGCAGGAGAATCCGTATAGGTGTCCGAGTGTTCGAACCGAATTGCCCAAGAAATGGTTTGTAAACGCCGTATTTACATATCTGCCACTGTGCAGGAGAATCCGTACAGGTGTTCGAGTGTTCGAACCGTAATGCGCAAGAAATGGTATGTAAACCCCGTATTTACATATCTGCCACTGTGCAGGAGAATCCGTATAGGTGTTCGAGTGTTCGAACCGTATTGCCCAAGAAATGGTTTGTAAACGCCGTATTTACATATCTGGCACTGTGCAGGAGAATCCGTATAGGTGTTCGAGTGTTCGAACCGTAATGCGCAAGAAATGGTATGTAAACCCCGTATTTACATATCTGCCACTGTGCAGGAGAATCCGTATAGGTGTTCGAGTGTTCGAACCGTATTGCGCAAGAAATGGTTTGTAAACCCCGTATTTTCATATCTGCCACTGTGCAGGAGAATCCGTGTAGGTGTTCGAGTGTTCGACCCGTATTGCGCAAGAAATGGTATGTAAACCCCGTATTTACATATCTGCCACTGTGCAGGAGAATCCGTGTAGGTGTCCGAGTGTTCGAACCGAATTGCCCAAGAAATGGTTTGTAAACGCCGTATTTACATATCTGCCACTGTGCAGGAGAATCCGTATAGGTGTTCGAGTGTTCGAACCGTATTGCCCAAGAAATGGTTTGTAAACGCCGTATTTACATATCTGCCACTGTGCAGGAGAATCCGTACAGGTGTTCGAGTGTTCGAACCGTAATGCGCAAGAAATGGTATGTAAACCCCGTATTTACATATCTGACACTGTGCAGCAGAATCCATATAGGTGTTCGAGTGTTCGAACCGTATTGCGCAAGAAATGGTTTGTAAACCCCGTATTTACATATCTGCCACTGTGCAGGAGAATCCGTATAGGTGTTCGAGTGTTCGAACCGTATTGGGCAAGAAATGGTATGTAAACCCCGTATTTACATATCTGCCACTGTGCAGGAGAATCCGTGTAGGTGTCCGAGTGATCGAACCGAATTGCCCAAGAAATGGTTTGTAAACGCCGTATTTACATATCTTCCACTGTGCAGGAGAATCCGTATAGGTGTTCGAGTGTTCGAACCGTATTGCCCAAGAAATGGTTTGTAAACGCCGTATTTACATATCTGCCACTGTGCAGGAGAATCCGTACAGGTGTTCGAGTGTTCGAACCGTAATGCGCAAGAAATGGTATGTAAACCCCGTATTTACATATCTGCCACTGTGCAGGAGAATCCGTGTAGGTGTTCGAATGTTCGAATCGTATTGCCCAAGAAATGGTTTGTAAACGCCGTATTTACATATCTGCCACTGTGCAGGAGAATCCGTATAGGTGTTCGAGTGTTCGAACCGTAATGCGCAAGAAATGGTATGTAAACCCCGTATTTACATATCTGCCACTGTGAAGGAGAATCCGTATAGGTGTTCGAGTGTTCGAACCGTATTGCGCAAGAAATGGTATGTAAACCCCGTATTTACATATCTGCCACTGTGCAGGAGAATCCGTATAGGTGTTCGAGTGTTCGAACCGTATTGCGCAAGAAATGGTATGTAAACCCCGTATTTATATATCTGCCACTGTGCAGAAGAATCCGTATAGGTGTTCGAGTGTTCGAACCGTAATGCGCAAGAAATGGTACGGAAACCCCGTATTTACATATCTGCCACTGTGCAGGAGAATCCGTATAGGTGTTCGAGTGTTCGACCCGTAATGCGCAAGAAATGGTATGTAAACCCCGTATTTACATATCTGCCACTGTGCAGCAGAATCCGTATAGGTGTTCGAGTGTTCGAACCGTAATGCGCAAGAAATGGTATGTAAACCCCGTATTTACATATCTGTCACTGTGCAGGAGAATCCGTATAGGTGTTCGAGTGTTCGAACCGTAATGCGCAAGAAATGGTATGTAAACCCCATATTTACATATCTGCCACTGTGCAGGAGAATCCGTATAGGTGTTCGAGTGTTCGAACCGTAATGCGCAAGAAATGGTATGTAAACCCCGTATTTACATATCTGCCACTGTGCAGGAGAATCCGTATAGGGGTTTGAGTGTCCGAACCGTATTGCCCAAGAAATGGTTTGTAAACGCCGTATTTACATATTTGCCACTGTGTAGGAGAATCCGTATAGGTGTTCGAGTGTTCGAACCGTAATGCGCAAGAAATGGTATGCAAACCCCGTATTTACATATCTGCCACTGTGCAGGAGAATCCGTATAGGTGTCCGAGTGTTCGAACCGAATTGCCCAAGAAATGGTTTGTAAACGCCGTATTTACATATCTGCCACTGTGCAGGAGAATCCGTACAGGTGTTCGAGTGTTCGAACCGTAATGCGCAAGAAATGGTATGTAAACCCCGTATTTACATATCTGCCATTGTGCAGGAGAATCCGTATAGGTGTTCGAGTGTTCGAACCGTATTGCCCAAGAAATGGTTTGTAAACGCCGTATTTACATATCTGCCACTGTGCAGGAGAATCCGTATAGGTGTTCGAGTGTTCGAACCGTAATGCGCAAGAAATGGTATGTAAACCCCGTATTTACATATCTGCCACTGTGCAGCAGAATCCGTATAGGTGTTCGAGTGTTCGAACCGTATTGCGCAAGAAATGGTTTGTAAACCCCGTATTTACATATCTGCCACTGTGCAGGAGAATCCGTATAGGTGTTCGAGTGTTCGAACCGTATTGGGCAAGAAATGGTATGTAAACCCCGTATTTACATATCTGCCACTGTGCAGGAGAATCCGTGTAGGTGTCCGAGTGATCGAACCGAATTGCCCAAGAAATGGTTTGTAAACGCCGTATTTACATATCTTCCACTGTGCAGGAGAATCCGTATAGGTGTTCGAGTGTTCGAACCGTATTGCCCAAGAAATGGTTTGTAAACGCCGTATTTACATATCTGCCACTGTGCAGGAGAATCCGTACAGGTGTTCGAGTGTTCGAACCGTAATGCGCAAGAAATGGTATGTAAACCCCGTATTTACATATCTGCCACTGTGCAGGAGAATCCGTGTAGGTGTTCGAATGTTCGAATCGTATTGCCCAAGAAATGGTTTGTAAACGCCGTATTTACATATCTGCCACTGTGCAGGAGAATCCGTATAGGTGTTCGAGTGTTCGAACCGTAATGCGCAAGAAATGGTATGTAAACCCCGTATTTACATATCTGCCACTGTGAAGGAGAATCCGTATAGGTGTTCGAGTGTTCGAACCGTATTGCGCAAGAAATGGTATGTAAACCCCGTATTTACATATCTGCCACTGTGCAGGAGAATCCGTATAGGTGTTCGAGTGTTCGAACCGTATTGCGCAAGAAATGGTATGTAAACCCCGTATTTATATATCTGCCACTGTGCAGAAGAATCCGTATAGGTGTTCGAGTGTTCGAACCGTAATGCGCAAGAAATGGTACGGAAACCCCGTATTTACATATCTGCCACTGTGCAGGAGAATCCGTATAGGTGTTCGAGTGTTCGACCCGTAATGCGCAAGAAATGGTATGTAAACCCCGTATTTACATATCTGCCACTGTGCAGCAGAATCCGTATAGGTGTTCGAGTGTTCGAACCGTAATGCGCAAGAAATGGTATGTAAACCCCGTATTTACATATCTGTCACTGTGCAGGAGAATCCGTATAGGTGTTCGAGTGTTCGAACCGTAATGCGCAAGAAATGGTATGTAAACCCCATATTTACATATCTGCCACTGTGCAGGAGAATCCGTATAGGTGTTCGAGTGTTCGAACCGTAATGCGCAAGAAATGGTATGTAAACCCCGTATTTACATATCTGCCACTGTGCAGGAGAATCCGTATAGGGGTTTGAGTGTCCGAACCGTATTGCCCAAGAAATGGTTTGTAAACGCCGTATTTACATATTTGCCACTGTGTAGGAGAATCCGTATAGGTGTTCGAGTGTTCGAACCGTAATGCGCAAGAAATGGTATGCAAACCCCGTATTTACATATCTGCCACTGTGCAGGAGAATCCGTATAGGTGTCCGAGTGTTCGAACCGAATTGCCCAAGAAATGGTTTGTAAACGCCGTATTTACATATCTGCCACTGTGCAGGAGAATCCGTACAGGTGTTCGAGTGTTCGAACCGTAATGCGCAAGAAATGGTATGTAAACCCCGTATTTACATATCTGCCACTGTGCAGGAGAATCCGTATAGGTGTTCGAGTGTTCGAACCGTATTGCCCAAGAAATGGTTTGTAAACGCCGTATTTACATATCTGCCACTGTGCAGGAGAATCCGTATAGGTGTTCGAGTGTTCGAACCGTAATGCGCAAGAAATGGTATGTAAACCCCGTATTTACATATCTGCCGCTGTGCAGGAGAATCCGTATAGGTGTTCGAGTGTTCGAACCGTATTGCGCAAGAAATGGTTTGTAAACCCCGTATTTACATATCTGCCACTGTGCAGGAGAATCCGTATAGGTGTTCGAGTGTTCGAACCGTATTGGGCAAGAAATGGTATGTAAACCCCGTATTTACATATCTGCCACTGTGCAGGAGAATCCGTGTAGGTGTCCGAGTGTTCGAACCGAATTTCCCAAGAAATGGTTTGTAAACGCCGTATTTACATATCTGCCACTGTGCAGGAGAATCCGTATAGGTGTTCGAGTGTTCGAACCGTATTGCCCAAGAAATGGTTTGTAAACGCCGTATTTACATATCTGCCACTGTGCAGGAGAATCCGTATAGGTGTTCGAGTGTTCGAACCGTAATGCGCAAGAAATGGTATGTAAACCCTGTATTTACATATCTGCCACTGTGCAGGAGAATCCGTATAGGTGTTCGAGTGTTCGAACCGTAATGCGCAAGAAATGGTATGTAAACCCCGTATTTACATATCTGCCACTGTGCAGGAGAATCCGTATAGGTGTTCGAGTGTTCGAACCGTATTGCCCAAGAAATGGTCTGTAAACGCCGTATTTACGTATCTGCCACTGTGTAGGAGAATCCGTATAGGTGTTCGAGTGTTCGAACCGTAATGCGCAAGAAATGGTATGCAAACCCCGTATTTACATATCTGCCACTGTGCAGGAGAATCCGTATAGGTGTCCGAGTGTTCGAACCGAATTGCCCAAGAAATGGTTTGTAAACGCCGTATTTACATATCTGCCACTGTGCAGGAGAATCCGTACAGGTGTTCGAGTGTTCGAACCGTAATGCGCAAGAAATGGTATGTAAACCCCGTATTTACATATCTGCCACTATGCAGGAGAATCCGTATAGGTGTTCGAGTGTTCGAACCGTATTGCCCAAGAAATGGTTTGTAAACCCCGTATTTACATATCTGCCACTGTGCAGGAGAATCCGTATAGGTGTTCGAGTGTTCGAACCGTAATGCGCAAGAAATGGTATGTAAACCCCGTATTTACATATCTGCCACTGTACAGGAGAATCCGTATAGGTGTTCGAGGGTTCGAACCGTATTGCGTAAGAAATGGTTTGTAAACCCCGTATTTACATATCTGCCACTGTGCAGGAGAATCCGTACAGGTGTTCGAGTGTTCGAACCGTATTGCGCAAGAAATGGTATGTAAACCCCGTATTTACATATCTGCCACTGTGCAGAAGAATCCGTATAGGTGTTCGAGTGTTCGAACCGTAATGCGCAAGAAATGGTATGTAAACCCCGTATTTACATATCTGCCACTGTGCAGGAGAATCCGTGTAGGTGTTCGAGTGTTCGAACCGTAATGCGCAAGAAATGGTACGTAAACCCCGTATTTACATATCTGCCACTGTGCAGGAGAATCCGTATAGGTGTTCGAGTGTTCGAACCGTATTGCGCAAGAAATGGTTTGTAAACCCCGTATTTACATATCTGCCACTGTGCAGGAGAATCCGTATAGGTGTTCGAGTGTTCGACCCGTATTGCGCAAGAAATGGTATGTAAACCCCGTATTTACATATCTGCCACTGTGCAGGAGAATCCGTGTAGGTGTCCGAGTGTTCGAACCGAATTGCCCAAGAAATGGTTTGTAAACGCCGTATTTACATATCTGCCACTGTGCAGGAGAATCCGTATAGGTGTTCGAGTGTTCGAACCGTATTGCCCAAGAAATGGTTTGTAAACGCCGTATTTACATATCTGCCACTGTGCAGGAGAATCCGTACGGGTGTTCGAGTGTTCGAACCGTAATGCGCAAGAAATGGTATGTAAACCCCGTATTTACATATCTGCCACTGTGCAGGAGAATCCGTATAGGTGTTCGAGTGTTCGAACCGTATTGCCCAAGAAATGGTTTGTAAACGCCGTATTTACATATCTGCCACTGTGCAGGAGAATCCGTATTGGTGATCGAGTGTTCGAACCGTAATGCGCAAGAAATGGTATGTAAACCCCGTATTTACATATCTGCCACTGTGCAGGAGAATCCGTATAGGTGTTCGAGTGTTCGAACCGTATTTCGTAAGAAATGGTTTGTAAACCCCGTATTTACATATCTGCCACTGGGCAGGAGAATCCGTATAGGTGTTCGAGTGTTCGAACCGTATTGCGCAAGAAATGGTATGTAAACCCCGTATTTACATATCTGCCACTGTGCAGAAGAATCCGTATAGGTGTTCGAGTGTTCGAACCGTAATGCGCAAGAAATGGTATGTAAACCCCGTATTTACATATCTGCCACTGTGCAGGAGAATCCGTGTAGGTGTTCGAGTGTTCGAACCGTAATGCGCAAGAAATGGTATGTAAACCCCGTATTTACATATCTGCCACTGTGCAGGAGAATCCGTATAGGTGTTCGAGTGTTCGAACCGTAATGCGCAAGAAATGGTATGTAAACCCCGTATTTACATATCTGCCACTGTGCAGGAGAATCCGTATAGGTGTTCGAGTGTTCGAACCGTATTGCCCAAGAAATGGTTTGTAAACGCCGTATTTACATATCTGCCACTGTGTAGGAGAATCCGTATAGGTGTTCGAGTGTTCGAACCGTAATGCGCAAGAAATGGTATGCAAACCCCGTATTTACATATCTGCCACTGTGCAGGAGAATCCGTATAGGTGTCCGAGTGTTCGAACCGAATTGCCCAAGAAATGGTTTGTAAACGCCGTATTTACATATCTGCCACTGTGTAGGAGAATCCGTACAGGTGTTCGAGTGTTCGAACCGTAATGCGCAAGAAATGGTATGTAAACCCCGTATTTACATATCTGCCACTGTGCAGGAGAATCCGTATAGGTGTTCGAGTGTTCGAACCGTATTGCCCAAGAAATGGTTTGTAAACGCCGTATTTACATATCTGCCACTGTGAAGGAGAATCCGTATAGGTGTTCGAGTGTTCGAACCGTAATGCGCAAGAAATGGTATGTAAACCCCGTATTTACATATCTGCCACTGTGCAGGAGAATCCGTATAGGTGTTCGAGTGTTCGAACCGTATTGCGCAAGAAATGGTTTGTAAACCCCGTATTTACATATCTGCCACTGTGCAGGAGAATCCGTATAGGTGTTCGAGTGTTCGACCCGTATTGCGCAAGAAATGGTATGTAAACCCCGTATTTACATATCTGCCACTGTGCAGGAGAATCCGTGTAGGTGTCTGAGTGTTCGAACCGAATTGCCCAAGAAATGGTTTGTAAACGCCGTATTTACATATCTGCCACTGTGCAGGAGAATCCGTATTGGTGATCGAGTGTTCGAACCGTAATGCGCAAGAAATGGTATGTAAACCCCGTATTTACATATCTGCCACTGTGCAGGAGAATCCGTATAGGTGTTCGAGTGTTCGAACCGTATTTCGTAAGAAATGGTTTGTAAACCCCGTATTTACATATCTGCCACTGGGCAGGAGAATCCGTATAGGTGTTCGAGTGTTCGAACCGTATTGCGCAAGAAATGGTATGTAAACCCCGTATTTACATATCTGCCACTGTGCAGAAGAATCCGTATAGGTGTTCGAGTGTTCGAACCGTAATGCGCAAGAAATGGTATGTAAACCCCGTATTTACATATCTGCCACTGTGCAGGAGAATCCGTGTAGGTGTTCGAGTGTTCGAACCGTAATGCGCAAGAAATGGTATGTAAACCCCGTATTTACGTATCTGCCACTGTGCAGGAGAATCCGTATAGGTGTTCGAGTGTTCGAACCGTAATGCGCAAGAAATGGTATGTAAACCCCGTATTTACATATCTGCCACTGTGCAGGAGAATCCGTATAGGTGTTCGAGTGTTCGAACCGTATTGCCCAAGAAATGGTTTGTAAACGCCGTATTTACATATCTGCCACTGTGTAGGAGAATCCGTATAGGTGTTCGAGTGTTCGAACCGTAATGCGCAAGAAATGGTATGCAAACCCCGTATTTACATATCTGCCACTGTGCAGGAGAATCCGTATAGGTGTCCGAGTGTTCGAACCGAATTGCCCAAGAAATGGTTTGTAAACGCCGTATTTACATATCTGCCACTGTGTAGGAGAATCCGTACAGGTGTTCGAGTGTTCGAACCGTAATGCGCAAGAAATGGTATGTAAACCCCGTATTTACATATCTGCCACTGTGCAGGAGAATCCGTATAGGTGTTCGAGTGTTCGAACCGTATTGCCCAAGAAATGGTTTGTAAACGCCGTATTTACATATCTGCCACTGTGAAGGAGAATCCGTATAGGTGTTCGAGTGTTCGAACCGTAATGCGCAAGAAATGGTATGTAAACCCCGTATTTACATATCTGCCACTGTGTAGGAGAATCCGTATAGGTGTTCGAGTGTTCGAACCGTATTGCGCAAGAAATGGTTTGTAAACCCCGTATTTACATATCTGCCACTGTGCAGGAGAATCCATATAGGTGTTCGAGTGTTCGACCCGTATTGCGCAAGAAATGGTATGTAAACCCCGTATTTACATATCTGCCACTGTGCAGGAGAATCCGTGTAGGTGTCTGAGTGTTCGAACCGAATTGCCCAAGAAATGGTTTGTAAACGCCGTATTTACATATCTGCCACTGTGCTGGAGAATCCGTATAGGTGTTCGAGTGTTCGAACCGTATTGCCCAAGAAATGGTTTGTAAACGCCGTATTTACATATCTGCCACTGTGCAGGAGAATCCGTACAGGTGTTCGAGTGTTCGAACCGTAATGCGCAAGAAATGGTATGTAAACCCCGTATTTACATATCTGCCACTGTGCTGGAGAATCCGTGTAGGTGTTCGAGTGTTCGAATCGTATTGCCCAAGAAATGGTTTGTAAACGCCGTATTTACATATCTGCCACTGTGCAGGAGAATCCGTATAGGTGTTCGAGTGTTCGAACCGTAATGCGCAAGAAATGGTATGTAAACCCCGTATTTACATATCTGCCACTGTACAGGAGAATCCGTATAGGTGTTCGAGGGTTCGAACCGTATTGCGTAAGAAATGGTTTGTAAACCCCGTATTTACATATCTGCCACTGTGCAGGAGAATCCGTACAGGTGTTCGAGTGTTCGAACCGTATTGCGCAAGAAATGGTATGTAAACCCCGTATTTACATATCTGCCACTGTGCAGAAGAATCCGTATAGGTGTTCGAGTGTTCGAACCGTAATGCGCAAGAAATGGTATGTAAACCCCGTATTTACATATCTGCCACTGTGCAGGAGAATCCGTGTAGGTGTTCGAGTGTTCGAACCGTAATGCGCAAGAAATGGTACGTAAACCCCGTATTTACATATCTGCCACTGTGCAGGAGAATCCGTACAGGTGTTCGAGTGTTCGAACCGTAATGCGCAAGAAATGGTATGTAAACCCCGTATTTACATATCTGCCACTGTGCAGGAGAATCCGTATAGGTGTTCGAGTGTTCGAACCGTATTGCCCAAGAAATGGTTTGTAAACGCCGTATTTACATATCTGCCACTGTGTAGGAGAATCCGTATAGGTGTTCGAGTGTTCGAACCGTAATGCGCAAGAAATGGTATGCAAACCCCGTATTTACATATCTGCCACTGTGCAGGAGAATCCGTATAGGTGTCCGAGTGTTCGAACCGAATTGCCCAAGAAATGGTTTGTAAACGCCGTATTTACATATCTGCCACTGTGTAGGAGAATCCGTACAGGTGTTCGAGTGTTCGAACCGTAATGCGCAAGAAATGGTATGTAAACCCCGTATTTACATATCTGCCACTGTGCAGGAGAATCCGTATAGGTGTTCGAGTGTTCGAACCGTATTGCCCAAGAAATGGTTTGTAAACGCCGTATTTACATATCTGCCACTGTGAAGGAGAATCCGTATAGGTGTTCGAGTGTTCGAACCGTAATGCGCAAGAAATGGTATGTAAACCCCGTATTTACATATCTGCCACTGTGTAGGAGAATCCGTATAGGTGTTCGAGTGTTCGAACCGTATTGCGCAAGAAATGGTTTGTAAACCCCGTATTTACATATCTGCCACTGTGCAGGAGAATCCATATAGGTGTTCGAGTGTTCGACCCGTATTGCGCAAGAAATGGTATGTAAACCCCGTATTTACATATCTGCCACTGTGCAGGAGAATCCGTGTAGGTGTCTGAGTGTTCGAACCGAATTGCCCAAGAAATGGTTTGTAAACGCCGTATTTACATATCTGCCACTGTGCTGGAGAATCCGTATAGGTGTTCGAGTGTTCGAACCGTATTGCCCAAGAAATGGTTTGTAAACGCCGTATTTACATATCTGCCACTGTGCAGGAGAATCCGTACAGGTGTTCGAGTGTTCGAACCGTAATGCGCAAGAAATGGTATGTAAACCCCGTATTTACATATCTGCCACTGTGCTGGAGAATCCGTGTAGGTGTTCGAGTGTTCGAATCGTATTGCCCAAGAAATGGTTTGTAAACGCCGTATTTACATATCTGCCACTGTGCAGGAGAATCCGTATAGGTGTTCGAGTGTTCGAACCGTAATGCGCAAGAAATGGTATGTAAACCCCGTATTTACATATCTGCCACTGTACAGGAGAATCCGTATAGGTGTTCGAGGGTTCGAACCGTATTGCGTAAGAAATGGTTTGTAAACCCCGTATTTACATATCTGCCACTGTGCAGGAGAATCCGTACAGGTGTTCGAGTGTTCGAACCGTATTGCGCAAGAAATGGTATGTAAACCCCGTATTTACATATCTGCCACTGTGCAGAAGAATCCGTATAGGTGTTCGAGTGTTCGAACCGTAATGCGCAAGAAATGGTATGTAAACCCCGTATTTACATATCTGCCACTGTGCAGGAGAATCCGTGTAGGTGTTCGAGTGTTCGAACCGTAATGCGCAAGAAATGGTACGTAAACCCCGTATTTACATATCTGCCACTGTGCAGGAGAATCCGTATAGGTGTTCGAGTGTTCGAACCGTATTGCGCAAGAAATGGTTTGTAAACCCCGTATTTACATATCTGCCACTGTGCAGGAGAATCCGTATAGGTGTTCGAGTGTTCGACCCGTATTGCGCAAGAAATGGTATGTAAACCCCGTATTTACATATCTGCCACTGTGCAGGAGAATCCGTGTAGGTGTCCGAGTGTTCGAACCGAATTGCCCAAGAAATGGTTTGTAAACGCCGTATTTACATATCTGCCACTGTGCAGGAGAATCCGTATAGGTGTTCGAGTGTTCGAACCGTATTGCCCAAGAAATGGTTTGTAAACGCCGTATTTACATATCTGCCACTGTGCAGGAGAATCCGTACGGGTGTTCGAGTGTTCGAACCGTAATGCGCAAGAAATGGTATGTAAACCCCGTATTTACATATCTGCCACTGTGCAGGAGAATCCGTATAGGTGTTCGAGTGTTCGAACCGTATTGCCCAAGAAATGGTTTGTAAACGCCGTATTTACATATCTGCCACTGTGCAGGAGAATCCGTATTGGTGATCGAGTGTTCGAACCGTAATGCGCAAGAAATGGTATGTAAACCCCGTATTTACATATCTGCCACTGTGCAGGAGAATCCGTATAGGTGTTCGAGTGTTCGAACCGTATTTCGTAAGAAATGGTTTGTAAACCCCGTATTTACATATCTGCCACTGGGCAGGAGAATCCGTATAGGTGTTCGAGTGTTCGAACCGTATTGCGCAAGAAATGGTATGTAAACCCCGTATTTACATATCTGCCACTGTGCAGAAGAATCCGTATAGGTGTTCGAGTGTTCGAACCGTAATGCGCAAGAAATGGTATGTAAACCCCGTATTTACATATCTGCCACTGTGCAGGAGAATCCGTGTAGGTGTTCGAGTGTTCGAACCGTAATGCGCAAGAAATGGTATGTAAACCCCGTATTTACATATCTGCCACTGTGCAGGAGAATCCGTATAGGTGTTCGAGTGTTCGAACCGTAATGCGCAAGAAATGGTATGTAAACCCCGTATTTACATATCTGCCACTGTGCAGGAGAATCCGTATAGGTGTTCGAGTGTTCGAACCGTATTGCCCAAGAAATGGTTTGTAAACGCCGTATTTACATATCTGCCACTGTGTAGGAGAATCCGTATAGGTGTTCGAGTGTTCGAACCGTAATGCGCAAGAAATGGTATGCAAACCCCGTATTTACATATCTGCCACTGTGCAGGAGAATCCGTATAGGTGTCCGAGTGTTCGAACCGAATTGCCCAAGAAATGGTTTGTAAACGCCGTATTTACATATCTGCCACTGTGTAGGAGAATCCGTACAGGTGTTCGAGTGTTCGAACCGTAATGCGCAAGAAATGGTATGTAAACCCCGTATTTACATATCTGCCACTGTGCAGGAGAATCCGTATAGGTGTTCGAGTGTTCGAACCGTATTGCCCAAGAAATGGTTTGTAAACGCCGTATTTACATATCTGCCACTGTGAAGGAGAATCCGTATAGGTGTTCGAGTGTTCGAACCGTAATGCGCAAGAAATGGTATGTAAACCCCGTATTTACATATCTGCCACTGTGCAGGAGAATCCGTATAGGTGTTCGAGTGTTCGAACCGTATTGCGCAAGAAATGGTTTGTAAACCCCGTATTTACATATCTGCCACTGTGCAGGAGAATCCGTATAGGTGTTCGAGTGTTCGACCCGTATTGCGCAAGAAATGGTATGTAAACCCCGTATTTACATATCTGCCACTGTGCAGGAGAATCCGTGTAGGTGTCTGAGTGTTCGAACCGAATTGCCCAAGAAATGGTTTGTAAACGCCGTATTTACATATCTGCCACTGTGCAGGAGAATCCGTATTGGTGATCGAGTGTTCGAACCGTAATGCGCAAGAAATGGTATGTAAACCCCGTATTTACATATCTGCCACTGTGCAGGAGAATCCGTATAGGTGTTCGAGTGTTCGAACCGTATTTCGTAAGAAATGGTTTGTAAACCCCGTATTTACATATCTGCCACTGGGCAGGAGAATCCGTATAGGTGTTCGAGTGTTCGAACCGTATTGCGCAAGAAATGGTATGTAAACCCCGTATTTACATATCTGCCACTGTGCAGAAGAATCCGTATAGGTGTTCGAGTGTTCGAACCGTAATGCGCAAGAAATGGTATGTAAACCCCGTATTTACATATCTGCCACTGTGCAGGAGAATCCGTGTAGGTGTTCGAGTGTTCGAACCGTAATGCGCAAGAAATGGTATGTAAACCCCGTATTTACGTATCTGCCACTGTGCAGGAGAATCCGTATAGGTGTTCGAGTGTTCGAACCGTAATGCGCAAGAAATGGTATGTAAACCCCGTATTTACATATCTGCCACTGTGCAGGAGAATCCGTATAGGTGTTCGAGTGTTCGAACCGTATTGCCCAAGAAATGGTTTGTAAACGCCGTATTTACATATCTGCCACTGTGTAGGAGAATCCGTATAGGTGTTCGAGTGTTCGAACCGTAATGCGCAAGAAATGGTATGCAAACCCCGTATTTACATATCTGCCACTGTGCAGGAGAATCCGTATAGGTGTCCGAGTGTTCGAACCGAATTGCCCAAGAAATGGTTTGTAAACGCCGTATTTACATATCTGCCACTGTGTAGGAGAATCCGTACAGGTGTTCGAGTGTTCGAACCGTAATGCGCAAGAAATGGTATGTAAACCCCGTATTTACATATCTGCCACTGTGCAGGAGAATCCGTATAGGTGTTCGAGTGTTCGAACCGTATTGCCCAAGAAATGGTTTGTAAACGCCGTATTTACATATCTGCCACTGTGAAGGAGAATCCGTATAGGTGTTCGAGTGTTCGAACCGTAATGCGCAAGAAATGGTATGTAAACCCCGTATTTACATATCTGCCACTGTGTAGGAGAATCCGTATAGGTGTTCGAGTGTTCGAACCGTATTGCGCAAGAAATGGTTTGTAAACCCCGTATTTACATATCTGCCACTGTGCAGGAGAATCCATATAGGTGTTCGAGTGTTCGACCCGTATTGCGCAAGAAATGGTATGTAAACCCCGTATTTACATATCTGCCACTGTGCAGGAGAATCCGTGTAGGTGTCTGAGTGTTCGAACCGAATTGCCCAAGAAATGGTTTGTAAACGCCGTATTTACATATCTGCCACTGTGCTGGAGAATCCGTATAGGTGTTCGAGTGTTCGAACCGTATTGCCCAAGAAATGGTTTGTAAACGCCGTATTTACATATCTGCCACTGTGCAGGAGAATCCGTACAGGTGTTCGAGTGTTCGAACCGTAATGCGCAAGAAATGGTATGTAAACCCCGTATTTACATATCTGCCACTGTGCTGGAGAATCCGTGTAGGTGTTCGAGTGTTCGAATCGTATTGCCCAAGAAATGGTTTGTAAACGCCGTATTTACATATCTGCCACTGTGCAGGAGAATCCGTATAGGTGTTCGAGTGTTCGAACCGTAATGCGCAAGAAATGGCATGTAAACCCCGTATTTACATATCTGCCACTGTGCAGGAGAATCCGTATAGGTGTTCGAGTGTTCGAACCGTATTGCGCAAGAAATGGTATGTAAACCCCGTATTTACATATCTGCCACTGTGCAGAAGAATCCGTATGGGTGTTCGAGTGTTCGAACCGTATTGCCCAAGAAATGGTACGGAAACCCCGTATTTACATATCTGCCACTGTGCAGGAGAATCCGTATAGGTGTTCGAGTGTTCGAACCGTAATGCGCAAGAAATGGTATGTAAACCCTGTATTTACATATCTGCCACTGTGCAGGAGAATCCGTATAGGTGTCCGAGTGTTCGAACCGAATTGCCCAAGAAATGGTTTGTAAACGCCGTATTTACATATCTGCCACTGTGCAGGAGAATCCGTATAGGTGTTCGAGTGTTCGAACCGTAATGCGCAAGAAATGGTATGTAAACCCCGTATTTACATATCTGCCACTGTGCAGGAGAATCCGTATAGGTGTTCGAGTGTTCGAACCGTAATGCGCAAGAAATGGTATGTAAACCCCGTATTTACATATCTGCCACTGTGCAGGAGAATCCGTATAGGTGTCCGAGTGTTCGAACCGAATTGCCCAAGAAATGGTTTGTAAACGCCGTATTTACATATCTGCCACTGTGCAGGAGAATCCGTACAGGTGTTCGAGTGTTCGAACCGTAATGCGCAAGAAATGGTATGTAAACCCCGTATTTACATATCTGCCACTGTGCAGGAGAATCCGTATAGGTGTTCGTGTGTTCGAACCGTATTGCCCAAGAAATGGTTTGTAAACGCCGTATTTACATATCTGCCACTGTGAAGGAGAATCCGTATAGGTGTTCGAGTGTTCGAACCGTAATGCGCAAGAAATGGTATGTAAACCCCGTATTTACATATCTGCCACTGTGCAGGAGAATCCGTATAGGTGTTCGAGTGTTCGAACCGTATTGCGCAAGAAATGGTTTGTAAACCCCGTATTTACATATCTGCCACTGTGCAGGAGAATCCGTATAGGTGTTCGAGTGTTCGACCCGTATTGCGCAAGAAATGGTATGTAAACCCCGTATTTACATATCTGCCACTGTGCAGGAGAATCCGTGTAGGTGTCTGAGTGTTCGAACCGAATTGCCCAAGAAATGGTTTGTAAACGCCGTATTTACATATCTGCCACTGTGCTGGAGAATCCGTATAGGTGTTCGAGTGTTCGAACCGTATTGCCCAAGAAATGGTTTGTAAACGCCGTATTTACATATCTGCCACTGTGCAGGAGAATCCGTACAGGTGTTCGAGTGTTCGAACCGTAATGCGCAAGAAATGGTATGTAAACCCCGTATTTACATATCTGCCACTGTGCTGGAGAATCCGTGTAGGTGTTCGAGTGTTCGAATCGTATTGCCCAAGAAATGGTTTGTAAACGCCGTATTTACATATCTGCCACTGTGCAGGAGAATCCGTATAGGTGTTCGAGTGTTCGAACCGTAATGCGCAAGAAATGGCATGTAAACCCCGTATTTACATATCTGCCACTGTGCAGGAGAATCCGTATAGGTGTTCGAGTGTTCGAACCGTATTGCGCAAGAAATGGTATGTAAACCCCGTATTTACATATCTGCCACTGTGCAGAAGAATCCGTATGGGTGTTCGAGTGTTCGAACCGTATTGCCCAAGAAATGGTACGGAAACCCCGTATTTACATATCTGCCACTGTGCAGGAGAATCCGTATAGGTGTTCGAGTGTTCGAACCGTAATGCGCAAGAAATGGTATGTAAACCCTGTATTTACATATCTGCCACTGTGCAGGAGAATCCGTATAGGTGTCCGAGTGTTCGAACCGAATTGCCCAAGAAATGGTTTGTAAACGCCGTATTTACATATCTGCCACTGTGCAGGAGAATCCGTATAGGTGTTCGAGTGTTCGAACCGTAATGCGCAAGAAATGGTATGTAAACCCCGTATTTACATATCTGCCACTGTGCAGGAGAATCCGTATAGGTGTTCGAGTGTTCGAACCGTAACGCGCAAGAAATGGTATGTAAACCCCGTATTTACATATCTGCCACTGTGCAGGAGAATCCGTATAGGTGTTCGAGTGTTCGAACCGTATTGCCCAAGAAATGGTTTGTAAACGCCGTATTTACATATCTGCCACTGTGTAGGAGAATCCGTATAGGTGTTCGAGTGTTCGAACCGTATTGCCCAAGAAATGGTTTGTAAACGCCGTATTTACATATCTGCCACTGTGTAGGAGAATCCGTATAGGTGTTCGAGTGTTCGAACCGTAATGCGCAAGAAATGGTATGCAAACCCCGTATTTACATATCTGCCACTGTGCAGGAGAATCCGTATAGGTGTCCGAGTGTTCGAACCGAATTGCCCAAGAAATGGTTTGTAAACGCCGTATTTACATATCTGCCACTGTGCAGGAGAATCCGTACAGGTGTTCGAGTGTTCGAACCGTAATGCGCAAGAAATGGTATGTAAACCCCGTATTTACATATCTGCCACTGTGCAGGAGAATCCGTATAGGTGTTCGAGTGTTCGAACCGTATTGCCCAAGAAATGGTTTGTAAACGCCGTATTTACATATCTGCCACTGTGCAGGAGAATCCGTATAGGTGTTCGAGTGTTCGAACCGTAATGCGCAAGAAATGGTATGTAAACCCCGTATTTACATATCTGCCACTGTGCAGGAGAATCCGTATAGGTGTTCGAGTGTTCGAACCGTATTGCGTAAGAAATGGTTTGTAAACCCCGTATTTACATATCTGCCACTGTGCAGGAGAATCCGTATAGGTGTTCGAGTGTTCGACCCGTATTGCGCAAGAAATGGTATGTAAACCCCGTATTTACATATCTGCCACTGTGCAGGAGAATCCGTGTAGGTGTCTGAGTGTTCGAACCGAATTGCCCAAGAAATGGTTTGTAAACGCCGTATTTACATATCTGCCACTGTGCTGGAGAATCCGTATAGGTGTTCGAGTGTTCGAACCGTATTGCCCAAGAAATGGTTTGTAAACGCCGTATTTACATATCTGCCACTGTGCAGGAGAATCCGTACAGGTGTTCGAGTGTTCGAACCGTAATGCGCAAGAAATGGTATGTAAACCCCGTATTTACATATCTGCCACTGTGCTGGAGAATCCGTGTAGGTGTTCGAGTGTTCGAATCGTATTGCCCAAGAAATGGTTTGTAAACGCCGTATTTACATATCTGCCACTGTGCAGGAGAATCCGTATAGGTGTTCGAGTGTTCGAACCGTAATGCGCAAGAAATGGCATGTAAACCCCGTATTTACATATCTGCCACTGTGCAGGAGAATCCGTATAGGTGTTCGAGTGTTCGAACCGTATTGCGCAAGAAATGGTATGTAAACCCCGTATTTACATATCTGCCACTGTGCAGAAGAATCCGTATGGGTGTTCGAGTGTTCGAACCGTATTGCCCAAGAAATGGTACGGAAACCCCGTATTTACATATCTGCCACTGTGCAGGAGAATCCGTATAGGTGTTCGAGTGTTCGAACCGTAATGCGCAAGAAATGGTATGTAAACCCTGTATTTACATATCTGCCACTGTGCAGGAGAATCCGTATAGGTGTCCGAGTGTTCGAACCGAATTGCCCAAGAAATGGTTTGTAAACGCCGTATTTACATATCTGCCACTGTGCAGGAGAATCCGTATAGGTGTTCGAGTGTTCGAACCGTAATGCGCAAGAAATGGTATGTAAACCCCGTATTTACATATCTGCCACTGTGCAGGAGAATCCGTATAGGTGTTCGAGTGTTCGAACCGTAATGCGCAAGAAATGGTATGTAAACCCCGTATTTACATATCTGCCACTGTGCAGGAGAATCCGTATAGGTGTTCGAGTGTTCGAACCGTATTGCCCAAGAAATGGTTTGTAAACGCCGTATTTACATATCTGCCACTGTGTAGGAGAATCCGTATAGGTGTTCGAGTGTTCGAACCGTAATGCGCAAGAAATGGTATGCAAACCCCGTATTTACATATCTGCCACTGTGCAGGAGAATCCGTATAGGTGTCCGAGTGTTCGAACCGAATTGCCCAAGAAATGGTTTGTAAACGCCGTATTTACATATCTGCCACTGTGCAGGAGAATCCGTACAGGTGTTCGAGTGCTCGAACCGTAATGCGCAAGAAATGGTATGTAAACCCCGTATTTACATATCTGCCACTGTGCAGGAGAATCCGTATAGGTGTTCGAGTGTTCGAACCGTATTGCCCAAGAAATGGTTTGTAAACGCCGTATTTACATATCTGCCACTGTGCAGGAGAATCCGTATAGGTGTTCGAGTGTTCGAACCGTAATGCGCAAGAAATGGTATGTAAACCCCGTATTTACATATTTGCCACTGTGCAGGAGAATCCGTATAGGTGTTCGAGTGTTCGAACCGTATTGCGCAAGAAATGGTTTGTAAACCCCGTATTTACATATCTGCCACTGTGCAGGAGAATCCGTATAGGTGTTCGAGTGTTCGGCCCGTATTGCGCAAGAAATGGTATGTAAACCCCGTATTTACATATCTGCCACTGTGCAGGAGAATCCGTGTAGGTGTCTGAGTGTTCGAACCGAATTGCCCAAGAAATGGTTTGTAAACGCCGTATTTACATATCTGCCACTGTGCAGGAGAATCCGTATAGGTGTTCGAGTGTTCGAACCGTATTGCCCAAGAAATGGTTTGTAAACGCCGTATTTACATATCTGCCACTGTGCAGGAGAATCCGTACAGGTGTTCGAGTGTTCGAACCGTAATGCGCAAGAAATGGTATGTAAACCCCGTATTTACATATCTGCCACTGTGCTGGAGAATCCGTGTAGGTGTTCGAGTGTTCGAATCGTATTGCCCAAGAAATGGTTTGTAAACGCCGTATTTACATATCTGCCACTGTGCAGGAGAATCCGTATAGGTGTTCGAGTGTTCGAACCGTAATGCGCAAGAAATGGTATGTAAACCCCGTATTTACATATATGCCACTGTGCAGGAGAATCCGTATAGGTGTTCGAGTGTTCGAACCGTATTGCGCAAGAAATGGTTTGTAAACCCCGTATTTACATATCCGCCACTGTGCAGGTGAATCCGTATAGGTGTTCGAGTGTTCGACCCGTATTGCGCAAGAAATGGTATGTAAACCCCGTATTTACATATCTGCCACTGTGCAGGAGAATCCGTGTAGGTGTCCGAGTGTTCGAACCGAATTGCCCAAGAAATGGTTTGTAAACGCCGTATTTACATATCTGCCACTGTGCAGGAGAATCCGTATAGGTGTTCGAGTGTTCGAACCGTATTGCCCAAGAAATGGTTTGTAAACGCCGTATTTACATATCTGCCACTGTGCAGGGGAATCCGTACAGGTGTTCGAGTGTTCGAACCGTAATGCGCAAGAAATGGTATGTAAACCCCGTATTTACATATCTGCCACTGTGCAGCAGAATCCGTATAGGTGTTCGAGTGTTCGAACCGTATTGCGCAAGAAATGGTTTGTAAACCCCGTATTTACATATCTGCCACTGTGCAGGAGAATCCGTATAGGTGTTCGAGTGTTCGAACCGTATTGGGCAAGAAATGGTATGTAAACCCCGTATTTACATATCTGCCACTGTGCAGGGGAATCCGAGTAGTTGTCCGAGTGTTCGAACCGAATTGCCCAAGAAATGGTTTGTAAACGCCGTATTTACATATCTTCCACTGTGCAGGAGACTCCGTATAGGTGTTCGAGTGTTCGAACCGTATTGCCCAAGAAATGGTTTGTAAACGCCGTATTTACATATCTTCCACTGTGCAGGAGAATCCGTACAGGTGTTCGAGTGTTCAAACCATAATGCGCAAGAAATGGTATGTAAACCCCGTATTTACATATCTGCCACTGTGCAGGAGAATCCGTGTAGGTGTTCGAGTGTTCGAATCGTATTGCCCAAGAAATGGTTTGTAAACGCCGTATTTACATATCTGCCACTGTGCAGGAGAATCCGTATAGGTGTTCGAGTGTTCGAACCGTAATGCGCAAGAAATGGTATGTAAACCCCGTATTTACATATCTGCCACTGTGCAGGAGAATCCGTATAGGTGTTCGAGTGTTCGAACCGTATTGCGCAAGAAATGGTATGTAAACCCCGTATTTACATATCTGCCACTGTGCAGGAGAATCCGTATAGGTGTTCGAGTGTTCGAACCGTATTGCGCAAGAAATGGTATGTAAACCCCGTATTTACATATCTGCCACTGTGCAGAAGAATCCGTATGGGTGTTCGAGTGTTCGAACCGTATTGCCCAAGAAATGGTACGGAAACCCCGTATTTACATATCTGCCACTGTGCAGGAGAATCCGTATAGGTGTTCGAGTGTTCGAACCGTAATGCGCAAGAAAATGGTATGTAAACCCTGTATTTACATATCTGCCACTGTGCAGGAGAATCCGTATAGGTGTCCGAGTGTTCGAACCGAATTGCCCAAGAAATGGTTTGTAAACGCCGTATTTACATATCTGCCACTGTGCAGGAGAATCCGTACAGGTGTTCGAGTGTTCGAACCGTAATGCGCAAGAAATGGTATGTAAACCCCGTATTTACATATCTGCCACTGTGTAGGAGAATCCGTATAGGTGTTCGAGTGTTCGAACCGTATTGCGCAAGAAATGGTTTGTAAACGCCGTATTTACATATCTGCCACTGTGCAGGAGAATCCGTATAGGTGTTCGAGTGTTCGAACCGAATTGCCCAAGAACTGGTATGTAAACCCCGTATTTACATATCTGCCACTGTGCAGGAGAATCCGTACAGGTGTTCGAGTGTTCGAACCGTAATGCGCAAGAAATGGTATGTAAACCCCGTATTTACATATCAGCCACTGTGCAGGAGAATCCGTATAGGTGTTCGAGTGTTCGAACCGTATTGCCCAAGAAATGGTTTGCAAACGCCGTATTTACATATCTCCCACTGTGCAGGAGAATCCGTATAGGTGTTCGAGTGTTCGAACCGTAATGCGCAAGAAATGGTATGTAAACCCCGTATTTACATATCTGCCACTGTGCAGGAGAATCCGTATAGGTGTTCGAGTGTTCGAACCGTATTGCGCAAGAAATGGTTTGTAAACCCCGTATTTACATATCTGCCACTGTGCAGGAGAATCCGTATAGGTGTTCGAGTGTTCGAACCGTATTGCGCAAGAAATGGTATGTAAACCCCGTATTTACATATCTGCCACTGTGCAGAAGAATCCGTATAGGTGTTCGAGTGTTCGAACCGTAATGCGCAAGAAATGGTATGTAAAACCCGTATTTACATATCTGCCACTGTGCAGGAGAATCCGTATAGGTGTTCGAGTGTTCGAACCGTAATGCGCAAGAAATGGTATGTAAACCCCGTATTTACATATCTGCCACTGTGCAGGAGAATCCGTATAGGTGTTCGAGTGTTCGAACCGTATTGCCCAAGAAATGGTTTGTAAACGCCGTATTTACATATCTGCCACTGTGTAGGAGAATCCGTATAGGTGTTCGAGTGTTCGAACCGTAATGCGCAAGAAATGGTATGCAAACCCCGTATTTACATATCTGCCACTGTGCAGGAGAATCCGTATAGGTGTCCGAGTGTTCGAACCGAATTGCCCAAGAAATGGTTTGTAAACGCCGTATTTACATATCTGCCACTGTGCAGGAGAATCCGTACAGGTGTTCGAGTGTTCGAACCGTAATGCGCAAGAAATGGTATGTAAACCCCGTATTTACATATCTGCCACTGTGCAGGAGAATCCGTATAGGTGTTCGAGTGTTCGAACCATATTGCCCAAGAAATGGTTTGTAAACGCCGTATTTACATATCTGCCACTGTGCAGGAGAATCCGTATAGGTGTTCGAGTGTTCGAACCGTATTGCGCAAGAAATGGTATGTAAACCCCGTATTTACATATCTGCCACTGTGCAGAAGAATCCGTATGGGTGTTCGAGTGTTCGAACCGTATTGCGCAAGAAATGGTTTGTAAACCCCGTATTTACATATCTGCCACTGTGCAGGAGAATCCGTATAGGTGTTCGATTGTTCGACCCGTATTGCGCAAGAAATGGTATGTAAACCCCGTATTTACATATCTGCCACTGTGCAGGAGAATCCGTATAGGTGTTCGAGTGTTCGACCCGTATTGCGCAAGAAATGGTATGTAAACCCCGTATTTACATATCTGCCACTGTGCAGGAGAATCCGTGTAGGTGTCTGTGTGTTCGAACCGAATTGCCCAAGAAATGGTTTGTAAACGCCGTATTTACATATCTGCCACTGTGCAGGAGAATCCGTATAGGTGTTCGAGTGTTCGAACCGTATTGCCCAAGAAATGGTTTGTAAACGCCGTATTTACATATCTGCCACTGTGCAGGAGAATCCGTACAAGTGTTCGAGTGTTCGAACCGTAATGCGCAAGAAATGGTATGTAAACCCCGTATTTACATATCTGCCACTGTGCTGGAGAATCCGTGTAGGTGTTCGAGTGTTCGAATCGTATTGCCAGAGAAATGGCTTGTAAACGCCGTATTTACATATCTGCCACTGTGCAGGAGAATCCGTATAGGTGTTCGAGTGTTCGAACCGTAATGCGCAAGAAATGGTATGTAAACCCCGTATTTACATATCTGCCACTGTGCAGGAGAATCCGTATAGGTGTTCGAGTGTTCGAACCGTATTGCGCAAGAAATGGTATGTAAACCCCGTATTTACATATCTGCCACTGTGCAGGAGAATCCGTATAGGTGTTCGAGTATTCGAACCGTATTGCGCAAGAAATGGTATGTAAACCCCGTATTTACATATCTGCCACTGTGCAGAAGAATCCGTATGGGTGTTCGAGTGTTCGAACCGTATTGCCCAAGAAATGGTACGGAAACCCCGTATTTACATATCTGCCACTGTGCAGGAGAATCCGTATAGGTGTTCGAGTGTTCGAACCGTAATGCGCAAGAAATGGTATGTAAACCCTGTATTTACATATCTGCCACTGTGCAGGAGAATCCGTATAGGTGTCCGAGTGTTCGAACCGAATTGCCCAAGAAATGGTTTGTAAACGCCGTATTTACATATCTGCCACTGTGCAGGAGAATCCGTACAGGTGTTCGAGTGTTCGAACCGTAATGCGCAAGAAATGGTATGTAAACCCCGTATTTACATATCTGCCACTGTGTAGGAGAATCCGTATAGGTGTTCGAGTGTTCGAACCGTATTGCGCAAGAAATGGTTTGTAAACGCCGTATTTACATATCTGCCACTGTGCAGGAGAATCCGTATAGGTGTTCGAGTGTTCGAACCGAATTGCCCAAGAACTGGTATGTAAACCCCGTATTTACATATCTGCCACTGTGCAGGAGAATCCGTACAGGTGTTCGAGTGTTCGAACCGTAATGCGCAAGAAATGGTATGTAAACCCCGTATTTACATATCAGCCACTGTGCAGGAGAATCCGTATAGGTGTTCGAGTGTTCGAACCGTATTGCCCAAGAAATGGTTTGCAAACGCCGTATTTACATATCTCCCACTGTGCAGGAGAATCCGTATAGGTGTTCGAGTGTTCGAACCGTAATGCGCAAGAAATGGTATGTAAACCCCGTATTTACATATCTGCCACTGTGCAGGAGAATCCGTAAAGGTGTTCGAGTGTTCGAACCGTATTGCGCAAGAAATGGTTTGTAAACCCCGTATTTACATATCTGCCACTGTGCAGGAGAATCCGTATAGGTGTTCGAGTGTTCGAACCGTATTGCGCAAGAAATGGTATGTAAACCCCGTATTTACATATCTGCCACTGTGCAGAAGAATCCGTATAGGTGTTCGAGTGTTCGAACCGTAATGCGCAAGAAATGGTATGTAAAACCCGTATTTACATATCTGCCACTGTGCAGGAGAATCCGTATAGGTGTTCGAGTGTTCGAACCGTAATGCGCAAGAAATGGTATGTAAACCCCGTATTTACATATCTGCCACTGTGCAGGAGAATCCGTATAGGTGTTCGAGTGTTCGAACCGTATTGCCCAAGAAATGGTTTGTAAACGCCGTATTTACATATCTGCCACTGTGTAGGAGAATCCGTATAGGTGTTCGAGTGTTCGAACCGTAATGCGCAAGAAATGGTATGCAAACCCCGTATTTACATATCTGCCACTGTGCAGGAGAATCCGTATAGGTGTCCGAGTGTTCGAACCGAATTGCCCAAGAAATGGTTTGTAAACGCCGTATTTACATATCTGCCACTGTGCAGGAGAATCCGTACAGGTGTTCGAGTGTTCGAACCGTAATGCGCAAGAAATGGTATGTAAACCCCGTATTTACATATCTGCCACTGTGCAGGAGAATCCGTATAGGTGTTCGAGTGTTCGAACCGTATTGCCCAAGAAATGGTTTGTAAACGCCGTATTTACATATCTGCCACTGTGCAGGAGAATCCGTATAGGTGTTCGAGTGTTCGAACCGTATTGCGCAAGAAATGGTATGTAAACCCCGTATTTACATATCTGCCACTGTGCAGAAGAATCCGTATGGGTGTTCGAGTGTTCGAACCGTATTGCGCAAGAAATGGTTTGTAAACCCCGTATTTACATATCTGCCACTGTGCAGGAGAATCCGTATAGGTGTTCGAGTGTTCGACCCGTATTGCGCAAGAAATGGTATGTAAACCCCGTATTTACATATCTGCCACTGTGCAGGAGAATCCGTATAGGTGTTCGAGTGTTCGACCCGTATTGCGCAAGAAATGGTATGTAAACCCCGTATTTACATATCTGCCACTGTGCAGGAGAATCCGTGTAGGTGTCTGTGTGTTCGAACCGAATTGCCCAAGAAATGGTTTGTAAACGCCGTATTTACATATCTGCCACTGTGCAGGAGAATCCGTATAGGTGTTCGAGTGTTCGAACCGTATTGCCCAAGAAATGGTTTGTAAACGCCGTATTTACATATCTGCCACTGTGCAGGAGAATCCGTACAGGTGTTCGAGTGTTCGAACCGTAATGCGCAAGAAATGGTATGTAAACCCCGTATTTACATATCTTCCACTGTGCTGGAGAATCCGTGTAGGTGTTCGAGTGTTCGAATCGTATTGCCCAAGAAATGGCTTGTAAACGCCGTATTTACATATCTGCCACTGTGCAGGAGAATCCGTATAGGTGTTCGAGTGTTCGAACCGTAATGCGCAAGAAATGGTATGTAAACCCCGTATTTACATATCTGCCACTGTGCAGGAGAATCCGTATAGGTGTTCGAGTGTTCGAACCGTATTGCGCAAGAAATGGTTTGTAAACCCCGTATTTACATATCTGCCACTGTGCAGGAGAATCCGTATAGGTGTTCGAGTGTTCGACCCGTATTGCGCAAGAAATGGTATGTAAACCCCGTATTTACATATCTGCCACTGTGCAGGAGAATCCGTGTAGGTGTCCGAGTGTTCGAACCGAATTGCCTAAGAAATGGTTTGTAAATGCCGTATTTACATATCTGCCACTGTGCAGGAGAATCCGTATAGGTGTTCGAGTGTTCGAACCGTATTGCCCAAGAAATGGTTTGTAAACGCCGTATTTACATATCTGCCACTGTGCAGGAGAATCCGTATAGGTGTTCGAGTGTTCGAACCGTAATGCGCAAGAAATGGTATGTAAACCCTGTATTTACATATCTGCCACTGTGCAGGAGAATCCGTATAGGTGTTCGAGTGTTCGAACCGTATTGCGCAAGAAATGGTATGTAAACCCCGTATTTACATATCTGCCACTGTGCAGGAGAATCCGTATAGGTGTTCGAGTGTTCGAACCGTATTGCGCAAGAAATGGTATGTAAACCCCGTATTTACATATCTGCCACTGTGCAGAAGAATCCGTATGGGTGTTCGAGTGTTCGAACCGTATTGCCCAAGAAATGGTACGAAAACCCCGTATTTACATATCTGCCACTGTGCAGGAGAATCCGTATAGGTGTTCGAGTGTTCGAACCGTAATGCGCAGGAAATGGTATGTAAACCCTGTATTTACATATCTGCCACTGTGCAGGAGAATCCGTATAGGTGTCCGAGTGTTCGAACCGAATTGCCCAAGAAATGGTCTGTAAACGCCGTATTTACATATCTGCCACTGTGCAGGAGAATCCGTACAGGTGTTCGAGTGTTCGAACCGTAATGCGCAAGAAATGGTATGTAAACCCCGTATTTACATATCTGCCACTGTGTAGGAGAATCCGTATAGGTGTTCGAGTGTTCGAACCGTATTGCGCAAGAAATGGTTTGTAAACGCCGTATTTACATATCTGCCACTGTGCAGGAGAATCCGTATAGGTGTTCGAGTGTTCGAACCGAATTGCCCAAGAAATGGTATGTAAACCCCGTATTTACATATCTGCCACTGTGCAGGACAATCCGTACAGGTGTTCGAGTGTTCGAACCGTAATGCGCAAGAAATGGTATGTAAACCCCGTATTTACATATCTGCCACTGTGCAGGAGAATCCGTATAGGTGTTCGAGTGTTCGAACCGTATTGCCCAAGAAATGGTTTGTAAACGCCGTATTTACATATCTGCCACTGTGCAGGAGAATCCGTATAGGTGTTCGAGTGTTCGAACCGTATTGCGCAAGAAATGGTATGTAAACCCCGTATTTACATATCTGCCACTGTGCAGAAGAATCCGTATGGGTGTTCGAGTGTTCGAACCGTATTGCGCAAGAAATGGTTTGTAAACCCCGTATTTACATATCTGCCACTGTGCAGGAGAATCCGTATAGGTGTTCGAGTGTTCGACCCGTATTGCGCAAGAAATGGTATGTAAACCCCGTATTTACATATCTGCCACTGTGCAGGAGAATCCGTATAGGTGTTCGAGTGTTCGACCCGTATTGCGCAAGAAATGGTATGTAAACCCCGTATTTACATATCTGCCACTGTGCAGGAGAATCCGTGTAGGTGTCTGAGTGTTCGAACCGAATTGCCCAAGAAATGGTTTGTAAACGCCGTATTTACATATCTGCCACTGTGCAGGAGAATCCGTATAGGTGTTCGAGTGTTCGAACCGTATTGCCCAAGAAATGGTTTGTAAACGCCGTATTTACATATCTGCCACTGTGCAGGAGAATCCGTACAGGTGTTCGAGTGTTCGAACCGTAATGCGCAAGAAATGGTATGTAAACCCCGTATTTACATATGTGCCACTGTGCTGGAGAATCCGTGTAGGTGTTCGAGTGTTCGAATCGTATTGCCCAAGAAATGGTTTGTAAACGCCGTATTTACATATCTGCCACTGTGCAGGAGAATCCGTATAGGTGTTCGAGTGTTCGACCCGTATTGCGCAAGAAATGGTATGTAAACCCCGTATTTACATATCTGCCACTGTGCAGGAGAATCCGTATAGGTGTTCGAGTGTTCGACCCGTATTGCGCAAGAAATGGTATGTAAACCCCGTATTTACATATCTGCCACTGTGCAGGAGAATCCGTGTAGGTGTCTGAGTGTTCGAACCGAATTGCCCAAGAAATGGTTTGTAAACGCCGTATTTACATATCTGCCACTGTGCAGGAGAATCCGTATAGGTGTTCGAGTGTTCGAACCGTATTGCCCAAGAAATGGTTTGTAAACGCCGTATTTACATATCTGCCACTGTGCAGGAGAATCCGTACAGGTGTTCGAGTGTTCGAACCGTAATGCGCAAGAAATGGTATGTAAACCCCGTATTTACATATCTGCCACTGTGCTGGAGAATCCGTGTAGGTGTTCGAGTGTTCGAATCGTATTGCCCAAGAAATGGTTTGTAAACGCCGTATTTACATATCTGCCACTGTGCAGGAGAATCCGTATAGGTGTTCGAGTGTTCGAACCGTAATGCGCAAGAAATGGTATGTAAACCCCGTATTTACATATCTGCCACTGTGCAGGAGAATCCGTATAGGTGTTCGAGTGTTCGAACCGTATTGCGCAAGAAATGGTTTGTAAACCCCGTATTTACATATCTGCCACTGTGCAGGAGAATCCGTATAGGTGTTCGAGTGTTCGACCCGTATTGCGCAAGAAATGGTATGTAAACCCCGTATTTACATATCTGCCACTGTGCAGGGGAATCCGTGTAGGTGTCCGAGTGTTCGAACCGAATTGCCCAAGAAATGGTTTGTAAACGCCGTATTTACATATCTGCCGCTGTGCAGGAGAATCCGTATAGGTGTTCGAGTGTTCGAACCGTATTGCCCAAGAAATGGTTTGTAAACGCCGTATTTACATATCTGCCACTGTGCAGGAGAATCCGTACAGGTGTTCGAGTGTTCGAACCGTAATGCGCAAGAAATGGTATGTAAACCCCGTATTTACATATCTGCCACTGTGCAGCAGAATCCGTATAGGTGTTCGAGTGTTCGAACCGTATTGCGCAAGAAATGGTTTGTAAACCCCGTATTTACATATCTGCCACTGTGCAGGAGAATCTGTATAGGTGTTCGAGTGTTCGAACCGTATTGGGCAAGAAATTGTATGTAAACCCCGTATTTACATATCTGCCACTGTGCAGGGGAATCCGTGTAGGTGTCCGAGTGTTCGAACCGAATTGCCCAAGAAATGGTTTGTAAACGCCGTATTTACATATCTTCCACTGTGCAGGAGAATCCGTATAGGTGTTCGAGTGTTCGAACCGTATTGCCCAAGAAATGGTTTGTAAACGCCGTATTTACATATCTTCCACTGTGCAGGTGAATCCGTACAGGTGTTCGAGTGTTCAAACCGTAATGCGCAAGAAATGGTATGTAAACCTCGTATTTACATATCTGCCACTGTGCAGGAGAATCCGTGTAGGTGTTCGAGTGTTCGAATCGTATTGCCCAAGAAATGGTTTGTAAACGCCGTATTTACATATCTGCCACTGTGCAGGAGAATCCGTATAGGTGTTCGAGTGTTCGAACCGTAATGCGCAAGAAATGGTATGTAAACCCCGTATTTACATATCTGCCACTGTGCAGGAGAATCCGTATAGGTGTTCGAGTGTTCGAACCGTATTGCGCAAGAAATGGTATGTAAACCCCGTATTTACATATCTGCCACTGTGCAGGAGAATCCGTATAGGTGTTCGAGTGTTCGAACCGTATTGCGCAAGAAATGGTATGTAAACCCCGTATTTACATCTCTGCCACTGTGCAGAAGAATCCGTATGGGTGTTCGAGTGTTCGAACCGTATTGCCCAAGAAATGGTACGGAAACCCCGTATTTACATATCTGCCACTGTGCAGGAGAATCCGTATAGGTGTTCGAGTGTTCGAACCGTAATGCGCAAGAAATGGTATGTAAACCCTGTATTTACATATCTGCCACTGTGCAGGAGAATCCGTATAGGTGTCCGAGTGTTCGAACCGAATTGCCCAAGAAATGGTTTGTAAACGCCGTATTTGCATATCTGCCACTGTGCAGGAGAATCCGTACAGGTGTTCGAGTGTTCGAACCGTAATGCGCAAGAAATGGTATGTAAACCCCGTATTTACATATCTGCCACTGTGTAGGAGAATCCGTATAGGTGTTCGAGTGTTCGAACCGTATTGCGCAAGAAATGGTTTGTAAACGC
This sequence comes from Camellia sinensis, assembly GCF_055761805.1. NCBI lineage: Eukaryota > Viridiplantae > Streptophyta > Magnoliopsida > Ericales > Theaceae > Camellia > Camellia sinensis. The sequence continues at coordinate 117,937,810 of NC_138974.1, forward strand.
CGTATTGACATATCTGCCACTGTGCAGGAGAATCCGTATAGGTGTTCGAGTGTTCGAACCGAATTGCCCAAGAAATGGTATGTAAACCCCGTATTTACATATCTGCCACTGTGCAGGAGAATCCGTACAGGTGTTCGAGTGTTCGAACCGTAATGCGCAAGAAATGGTATGTAAACCCCGTATTTACATATCTGCCACTGTGCAGGAGAATCCGTATAGGTGTTCGAGTGTTCGAACCGTATTGCCCAAGAAATGGTTTGTAAACGCCGTATTTACATATCTGCCACTGTGCAGGAGAATCCGTATAGGTGTTCGAGTGTTCGAACCGTAATGCGCAAGAAATGGTATGTAAACCCCGTATTTACATATCTGCCACTGTGCAGGAGAATCCGTATAGGTGTTCGAGTGTTCGAACCGTATTGCGCAAGAAATGGTTCGTAAACCCCGTATTTACATATCTGCCACTGTGCAGGAGAATCCGTATAGGTGTTCGAGTGTTCGAACCGTATTGCGCAAGAAATGGTATGTAAACCCCGCATTTACATATCTGCCACTGTGCAGAAGAATCCGTATAGGTGTTCGAGTGTTCGAACCGTAATGCGCAAGAAATGGTATGTAAACCCCGTATTTACATATCTGCCACTGTGCAGGAGAATCCGTATAGGTGTTCGAGTGTTCGAACCGTAATGCGCAAGAAATGGTATGTAAACCCCGTATTTACATATCTGCCACTGTGCAGGAGAATCCGTATAGGTGTTCGAGTGTTCGAACCGTAATGCGCAAGAAATGGTATGTAAACCCCGTATTTACATATCTGCCACTGTGCAGGAGAATCCGTATAGGTGTTCGAGTGTTCGAACCGTATTGCCCAAGAAATGGTTTGTAAACGCCGTATTTATATATCTGCCACTGTGTAGGAGAATCCGTATAGGTGTTCGAGTGTTCGAACCGTAATGCGCAAGAAATGGTATGCAAACCCCGTATTTACATATCTGCCACTGTGCAGGAGAATCCGTATAGGTGTCCGAGTGTTCGAACCGAATTGCCCAAGAAATGGTTTCTAAACGCCGTATTTACATATCTGCCACTGTGCAGGAGAATCCGTACAGGTGTTCGAGTGTTCGAACCGTAATGCGCAAGAAATGGTATGTAAACCCCGTATTTACATATCTGCCACTGTGCAGGAGAATCCGTATAGGTGTTCGAGTGTTCGAACCGTATTGCCCAAGAAATGGTTTGTAAACGCCGTATTTACATATCTGCCACTGTGCAGGAGAATCCGTATAGGTGTTCGAGTGTTCGAACCGTATTGCGCAAGAAATGGTATGTAAACCCCGTATTTACATATCTGCCACTGTGCAGAAGAATCCGTATGGGTGTTCGAGTGTTCGAACCGTATTGCCCAAGAAATGGTACGGAAACCCCGTATTTACATATCTGCCACTGTGCAGGAGAATCCGTATAGGTGTTCGAGTGTTCGAACCGTAATGCGCAAGAAATGGTATGTAAACCCTGTATTTACATATCTGCCACTGTGCAGGAGAATCCGTATAGGTGTCCGAGTGTTCGAACCGAATTGCCCAAGAAATGGTTTGTAAACGCCGTATTTACATATCTGCCACTGTGCAGGAGAATCCGTACAGGTGTTCGAGTGTTCGAACCGTAATGCCCAAGAAATGGTATGTAAACCCCGTATTTACATATCTGCCACTATGTAGGAGAATCCGTATAGGTGTTCGAGTGTTCGAACCGTATTGCGCAAGAAATGGTTTGTAAACGCCGTATTTACATATCTGCCACTGTGCAGGAGAATCCGTATAGGTGTTCGAGTGTTCGAACCGAATTGCCCAAGAAATGGTATGTAAACCCCGTATTTACATATCTGCCACTGTGCAGGAGAATCCGTACAGGTGTTCGAGTGTTCGAACCGTAATGCGCAAGAAATGGTATGTAAACCCCGTATTTACATATCTGCCACTGTGCAGGAGAATCCGTATAGGTGTTCGAGTGTTCGAACCGTATTGCCCAAGAAATGGTTTGTAAACGCCGTATTTACATATCTGCCACTGTGCAGGAGAATCCGTATAGGTGTTCGAGTGTTTGAACCGTAATGCGCAAGAAATGGTATGTAAACCCCGTATTTACATATCTGCCACTGTGCAGGAGAATCCGTATAGGTGTTCGAGTGTTCGAACCGTATTGCGCAAGAAATGGTTTGTAAACCCCGTATTTACATATCTGCCACTGTGCAGGAGAATCCGTATAGGTGTTCGAGTGTTCGAACCGTATTGCGCAAGAAATGGTATGTAAACCCCGTATTTACATATCTGCCACTGTGCAGAAGAATCCGTATAGGTGTTCGAGTGTTCGAACCGTAATGCGCAAGAAATGGTATGTAAACCCCGTATTTACATATCTGCCACTGTGCAGGAGAATCCGTATACGTGTTCGAGTGTTCGAACCGTAATGCGCAAGAAATGGTATGTAAACCCCGTATTTACATATCTGCCACTGTGCAGGAGAATCCGTATAGGTGTTCGAGTGTTCGAACCGTAATGCGCAAGAAATGGTATGTAAACCCCGTATTTACATATCTGCCACTGTGCAGGAGAATCCGTATATGTGTTCGAGTGTTCGAACCGTATTGCCCAAGAAATGGTTTGTAAACGCCGTATTTACATATCTGCCACTGTGTAGGAGAATCCGTATAGGTGTTCGAGTGTTCGAACCGTAATGCGCAAGAAATGGTATGCAAACCCCGTATTTACATATCTGCCACTGTGCAGGAGAATCCGTATAGGTGTCCGAGTGTTCGAACCGAATTGCCCAAGAAATGGTTTGTAAACGCCGTATTTACATATCTGCCACTGTGCAGGAGAATCCGTACAGGTGTTCGAGTGTTCGAACCGTAATGCGCAAGAAATGGTATGTAAACCCCGTATTTGCATATCTGCCACTGTGCAGGAGAATCCGTATAGGTGTTCGAGTGTTCGAACCGTATTGCCCAAGAAATGGTTTGTAAACGCCGTATTTACATATCTGCCACTGTGCAGGAGAATCCGGATAGGTGTTCGAGTGTTCGAACCGTAATGCGCAAGAAATGGTATGTAAACCCCGTATTTACATATCTGCCACTGTGCAGGAGAATCCGTACAGGTGTTCGAGTGTTCGAACCGTATTGCGCAAGAAATGGTTTGTAAACCCCGTATTTACATATCTACCACTGTGTAGGAGAATCCGTATAGGTGTTCGAGTGTTCGACCCGTATTGCGCAAGAAATGGTATGTAAACCCCGTATTTACATATCTGCCACTGTGCAGGAGAATCCGTGTAGGTGTCTGAGTGTTCGAACCGAATTGCCCAAGAAATGGTTTGTAAACGCCGTGTTTACATATCTGCCACTGTGCAGGAGAATCCGTATAGGTGTTCGAGTGTTCGAACCGTATTGCGCAAGAAATGGTTTGTAAACCCCGTATTTACATATCTGCCACTGTGCAGGAGAATCCGTACAGGAGTTCGAGTGTTCGAACCGTATTGCGCAAGAAATGGTATGTAAACCCCGTATTTACATATCTGCAACTGTGCAGAAGAATCCGTATAGGTGTTCGAGTGTTCGAATCGTATTGCGCAAGAAATGGTTTGTAAACGCCGTATTTACATATCTGCCACTGTGCAGGAGAATCCGTATGGGTGTTCTAGTGTTCGAACCGTAATGCGCAAGAAATGGTATGTAAACCCCGTATTTACATATCTGCCACTGTGCAGGAGAATCCGTATAGGTGTTCGAGTGTTCGAACCGTAATGCGCAAGAAATGGTTTGTAAACCCCGTATTTACATATCTGCCACTGTGCAGGAGAATCCGTATAGGTGTTCGAGTGTTCGAACCGTATTGCGCAAGAAATGGTTTGTAAACCCCGTATTTACATATCTGCCACTGTGTAGGAGAATCCGTATAGGTGTTCGAGTGTTCGAACCGTAATGCGCAAGAAATGGTATGCAAACCCCGTATTTACATATCTGCCACTGTGCAGGAGAATCCGTATACGTGTTCGAGTGTTCGAACCGTAATGCGCAAGAAATGGTATGTAAACCCCGTATTTACATATCTGCCACTGTGCAGGAGAATCCGTATAGGTGTTCGAGTGTTCGAACCGTAATGCGCAAGAAATGGTATGTAAACCCCGTATTTACATATCTGCCACTGTGCAGGAGAATCCGTATATGTGTTCGAGTGTTCGAACCGTATTGCCCAAGAAATGGTTTGTAAACGCCGTATTTACATATCTGCCACTGTGTAGGAGAATCCGTATAGGTGTTCGAGTGTTCGAACCGTAATGCGCAAGAAATGGTATGCAAACCCCGTATTTACATATCTGCCACTGTGCAGGAGAATCCGTATAGGTGTCCGAGTGTTCGAACCGAATTGCCCAAGAAATGGTTTGTAAACGCCGTATTTACATATCTGCCACTGTGCAGGAGAATCCGTACAGGTGTTCGAGTGTTCGAACCGTAATGCGCAAGAAATGGTATGTAAACCCCGTATTTACATATCTGCCACTGTGCAGGAGAATCCGTATAGGTGTTCGAGTGTTCGAACCGTATTGCCCAAGAAATGGTTTGTAAACGCCGTATTTACATATCTGCCACTGTGCAGGAGAATCCGGATAGGTGTTCGAGTGTTCGAACCGTAATGCGCAAGAAATGGTATGTAAACCCCGTATTTACATATCTGCCACTGTGCAGGAGAATCCGTACAGGTGTTCGAGTGTTCGAACCGTATTGCGCAAGAAATGGTTTGTAAACCCCGTATTTACATATCTACCACTGTGTAGGAGAATCCGTATAGGTGTTCGAGTGTTCGACCCGTATTGCGCAAGAAATGGTATGTAAACCCCGTATTTATATATCTGCCACTGTGCAGGAGAATCCGTGTAGGTGTCTGAGTGTTCGAACCGAATTGCCCAAGAAATGGTTTGTAAACGCCGTGTTTACATATCTGCCACTGTGCAGGAGAATCCGTATAGGTGTTCGAGTGTTCGAACCGTATTGCGCAAGAAATGGTTTGTAAACCCCGTATTTACATATCTGCCACTGTGCAGGAGAATCCGTACAGGAGTTCGAGTGTTCGAACCGTATTGCGCAAGAAATGGTATGTAAACCCCGTATTTACATATCTGCAACTGTGCAGAAGAATCCGTATAGGTGTTCGAGTGTTCGAATCGTATTGCGCAAGAAATGGTTTGTAAACGCCGTATTTACATATCTGCCACTGTGCAGGAGAATCCGTATGGGTGTTCTAGTGTTCGAACCGTAATGCGCAAGAAATGGTATGTAAACCCCGTATTTACATATCTGCCACTGTGCAGGAGAATCCGTATAGGTGTTCGAGTGTTCGAACCGTAATGCGCAAGAAATGGTTTGTAAACCCCGTATTTACATATCTGCCACTGTGCAGGAGAATCCGTATAGGTGTTCGAGTGTTCGAACCGTATTGCGCAAGAAATGGTTTGTAAACCCCGTATTTACATATCTGCCACTGTGTAGGAGAATCCGTATAGGTGTTCGAGTGTTCGAACCGTAATGCGCAAGAAATGGTATGCAAACCCCGTATTTACATATCTGCCACTGTGCAGGAGAATCCGTATAGGTGTCCGAGTGTTCGAACCGAATTGCCCAAGAAATGGTTTGTAAACGCCGTCTTTACATATCTGCCACTGTGCAGGAGAATCCGTACAGGTGTTCGAGTGTTCGAACCGTAATGCGCAAGAAATGGTATGTAAACCCCGTATTTACATATCTGCCACTGTGCAGGAGAATCCGTATAGGTGTTCGAGTGTTCGAACCGTATTGCCCAAGAAATGGTTTGTAAACGCCGTATTTACATATCTGCCACTGTGCAGGAGAATGCGTATAGGTATTCGAGTGTTCGAACCGTAATGCCCAAGAAATGGTATGTAAACCCCGTATTTACATATCTGCCACTGTGCAGGAGAATCCGTATAGGTGTTCGAGTGTTCGAACCGTATTGCGCAAGAAATGGTTTGTAAACCCCGTATTTACATATCTGCCACGGTGCAGGAGAATCCGTATAGGTGTTCGAGTGTTCGACCCGTATTGCGGAAGAAATGGTATGTAAACCCCGTATTTACATATCTGCCACTGTGCAGGAGAATCCGTGTAGGTGTTCGAGTGTTCGAACCGAATTGCCCAAGAAATGGTATGTAAACCCCGTATTTACATATCTGCCACTGTGCAGGAGAATCCGTATAGGTGTTCGAGTGTTCGAACCGTATTGCCCAAGAAATGGTTTGTAAACGCCGTATTTACATATCTGCCACTGTGCAGGAGAATCCGTATAGGTGTTCGAGTGTTCGAACCGTAATGCGCAAGAAATGGTATGTAAACCCCGTATTTACATATCTGCCACTGTGCAGGAGAATCCGTATAGGTGTTCGAGTGTTCGAACCGTAATGCGCAAGAAATGGTATGTAAACCCCGTATTTACATATCTGCCACTGTGCAGGAGAATCCGTATAGGTGTTCGAGTGTTCGAACCGTATTGCCCAAGAAATGGTTTGTAAACGCCGTATTTATATATCTGCCACTGTGTAGGAGAATCCGTATAGGTGTTCGAGTGTTCGAACCGTAATGCGCAAGAAATGGTATGCAAACCCCGTATTTACATATCTGCCACTGTGCAGGAGAATCCGTATAGGTGTCCGAGTGTTCGAACCGAATTGCCCAAGAAATGGTTTGTAAACGCCGTATTTACATATCTGCCACTGTGCAGGAGAATCCGTACAGGTGTTCGAGTGTTCGAACCGTCATGCGCAAGAAATGGTATGTAAACCCCGTATTTACATATCTGCCACTGTGCAGGAGAATCCGTATAGGTGTTCGAGTGTTCGAACCGTATTGCCCAAGAAATGGTTTGTAAACGCCGTATTTACATATCTGCCACTGTGCAGGAGAATCCGTATAGGTGTTCGAGTGTTCGAACCGTATTGCGCAAGAAATGGTATGTAAACCCCGTATTTACATATCTGCCACTGTGCAGAAGAATCCGTATGGGTGTTCGAGTGTTCGAACCGTATTGCCCAAGAAATGGTACGGAAACCCCGTATTTACATATCTGCCACTGTGCAGGAGAATCCGTATAGGTGTTCGAGTGTTCGAACCGTAATGCGCAAGAAATGGTATGTAAACCCTGTATTTACATATCTGCCACTGTGCAGGAGAATCCGTATAGGTGTCCGAGTGTTCGAACCGAATTGCCCAAGAAATGGTTTGTAAACGCCGTATTTACATATCTGCCACTGTGCAGGAGAATCCGTACAAGTGTTCGAGTGTTCGAACCGTAATGCGCAAGAAATGGTATGTAAACCCCGTATTTACATATCTGGCACTGTGTAGGAGAATCCGTATAGGTGTTCGAGTGTTCGAACCGTATTGCGCAAAAAATGGTTTGTAAACGCCGTATTTACATATCTGCCACTGTGCAGGAGAATCCATATAGGTGTTCGAGTGTTCGAACCGAATTGCCCAAGAAATGGTATGTAAACCCCGTATTTACATATCTGCCACTGTGCAGGAGAATCCGTACAGGTGTTCGAGTGTTCGAACCGTAATGCGCAAGAAATGGTATGTAAACCCCGTATTTACAAATCTGCCACTGTGCAGGAGAATCCGTATAGGTGTTCGAGTGTTCGAACCGTATTGCCCAAGAAATGGTTTGTAAACGCCGTATTTACATATCTGCCACTGTGCAGGAGAATCCGTATAGGTGTTCGAGTGTTTGAACCGTAATGCGCAAGAAATGGTATGTAAACCCCGTATTTACATATCTGCCACTGTGCAGGAGAATCCGTATAGGTGTTCGAGTGTTCGAACCGTATTGCGCAAGAAATGGTTTGTAAACCCCGTATTTACATATCTGCCACTGTGCAGGAGAATCCGTATAGGTGTTCGAGTGTTCGAACCGTATTGCGCAAGAAATGGTATGTAAACCCCGTATTTACATATCTGCCACTGTGCAGAAGAATCCGTATAGGTGTTCGAGTGTTCGAACCGTAATGCGCAAGAAATGGTATGTAAACCCCGTATTTACATATCTGCCACTGTGCAGGAGAATCCGTATACGTGTTCGAGTGTTCGAACCGTAATGCGCAAGAAATGGTATGTAAACCCCGTATTTACATATCTGCCACTGTGCAGGAGAATCCGTATAGGTGTTCGAGTGTTCGAACCGTAATGCGCAAGAAATGGTATGTAAACCCCGTATTTACATATCTGCCACTGTGCAGGAGAATCCGTATATGTGTTCGAGTGTTCGAACCGTATTGCCCAAGAAATGGTTTGTAAACGCCGTATTTACATATCTGCCACTGTGTAGGAGAATCCGTATAGGTGTTCGAGTGTTCGAACCGTAATGCGCAAGAAATGGTATGCAAACCCCGTATTTACATATCTGCCACTGTGCAGGAGAATCCGTATAGGTGTCCGAGTGTTCGAACCGAATTGCCCAAGAAATGGTTTGTAAACGCCGTATTTACATATCTGCCACTGTGCAGGAGAATCCGTACAGGTGTTCGAGTGTTCGAACCGTAATGCGCAAGAAATGGTATGTAAACCCCGTATTTACATATCCGCCACTGTGCAGGAGAATCCGTATAGGTGTTCGAGTGTTCGAACCGTATTGCCCAAGAAATGGTTTGTAAACGCCGTATTTACATATCTGCCACTGTGCAGGAGAATCCGGATAGGTGTTCGTGTGTTCGAACCGTAATGCGCAAGAAATGGTATGTAAACCCCGTATTTACATATCTGCCACTGTGCAGGAGAATCCGTACAGGTGTTCGAGTGTTCGAACCGTATTGCGCAAGAAATGGTTTGTAAACCCCGTATTTACATATCTACCACTGTGCAGGAGAATCCGTATAGGTGTTCGAGTGTTCGACCCGTATTGCGCAAGAAATGGTATGTAAACCCCGTATTTACATATCTGCCACTGTGCAGGAGAATCCGTGTAGGTGTCTGAGTGTTCGAACCGAATTGCCCAAGAAATGGTTTGTAAACGCCGTATTTACATATCTGCCACTGTGCAGGAGAATCCGTATAGGTGTTCGAGTGTTCGAACCGTATTGCGCAAGAAATGGTTTGTAAACCCCGTATTTACATATCTGCCACTGTGCAGGAGAATCCGTACAGGAGTTCGAGTGTTCGAACCGTATTGCGCAAGAAATGGTATGTAAACCCCGTATTTACATATCTGCCACTGTGCAGAAGAATCCGTATAGGTGTTCGAGTGTTCGAATCGTATTGCGCAAGAAATGGTTTGTAAACGCCGTATTTACATATCTGCCACTGTGCAGGAGAATCCGTATGGGTGTTCTAGTGTTCGAACCGTAATGCGCAAGAAATGGTATGTAAACCCCGTATTTACATATCTGCCACTGTGCAGGAGAATCCGTATAGGTGTTCGAGTGTTCGAACCGTAATGCGCAAGAAATGGTTTGTAAACCCCGTATTTACATATCTGCCACTGTGCAGGAGAATCCGTATAGGTGTTCGAGTGTTCGAACCGTATTGCGCAAGAAATGGTTTGTAAACCCCGTATTTACATATCTGCCACTGAGTAGGAGAATCCGTATAGGTGTTCGAGTGTTCGAACCGTAATGCGCAAGAAATGGTATGCAAACCCCGTATTTACATATCTGCCACTGTGCAGGAGAATCCGTATAGGTGTCCGAGTGTTCGAACCGAATTGCCCAAGAAATGGTTTGTAAACGCCGTCTTTACATATCTGCCACTGTGCAGGAGAATCCGTACAGGTGTTCGAGTGTTCGAACCGTAATGCGCAAGAAATGGTATGTAAACCCCGTATTTACATATCTGCCACTGTGCAGGAGAATCCGTATAGGTGTTCGAGTGTTCGAACCGTATTGCCCAAGAAATGGTTTGTAAACGCCGTATTTACATATCTGCCACTGTGCAGGAGAATGCGTATAGGTGTTCGAGTGTTCGAACCGTAATGCCCAAGAAATGGTATGTAAACCCCGTATTTACATATCTGCCACTGTGCAGGAGAATCCGTATAGGTGTTCGAGTGTTCGAACCGTATTGCGCAAGAAATGGTTTGTAAACCCCGTATTTACATATCTGCCACGGTGCAGGAGAATCCGTATAGGTGTTCGAGTGTTCGACCCGTATTGCGGAAGAAATGGTATGTAAACCCCGTATTTACATATCTGCCACTGTGCAGGAGAATCCGTGTAGGTGTTCGAGTGTTCGAACCGAATTGCCCAAGAAATGGTATGTAAACCCCGTATTTACATATCTGCCACTGTGCAGGAGAATCCGTATAGGTGTTCGAGTGTTCGAACCGTATTGCCCAAGAAATGGTTTGTAAACGCCGTATTTACATATCTGCCACTGTGCAGGAGAATCCGTATAGGTGTTCGAGTGTTCGAACCGTAATGCGCAAGAAATGGTATGTAAACCCCGTATTTACATATCTGCCACTGTGCAGGAGAATCCGTATAGGTGTTCGAGTGTTCGAACCGTATTGCGCAAGAAATGGTTTGTAAACCCCGTATTTACATATCTGCCACTGTGCAGGAGAATCCGTATAGGTGTTCGAGTGTTCGAACCGTAATGCGCAAGAAATGGTATGTAAACCTCGTATTTACATATCTGCCACTGTGCAGGAGAATCCGTGTAGGTGTCCGAGTGTTCGAACCGAATTGCCCAAGAAATGGTTTGTAAACGCCGTATTTACATATCTGCCACTGTGCAGGAGAATCCGTATAGGTGTTCGAGTGTTCGAACCGTATTGCCCAAGAAATGGTTTGTAAACGCCGTATTTACATATCTGCCACTGTGCAGGAGAATCCGTACAGGTGTTCGAGTGTTCGAACCGTAATGCGCAAGAAATGGTATGTAAACCCCGTATTTACATATCTGCCACTGTGCAGCAGAATCCGTATAGGTGTTCGAGTGTTCGAACCGTATTGCGCAAGAAATGGTTTGTAAACCCCGTATTTACATATCTGCCACTGTGCAGGAGAATCCGTATAGGTGTTCGAGTGTTCGAACCGTATTGGGCAAGAAATGGTATGTAAACCCCGTATTTACATATCTGCCACTGTGCAGGAGAATCCGTGTAGGTGTCCGAGTGTTCGAACCGAATTGCCCAAGAAATGGTTTGTAAACGCCGTATTTACAAATCTGCCACTGTGCAGGAGAATCCGTATAGGTGTTCGAGTGTTCGAACCGTATTGCCCAAGAAATGGTTTGTAAACGCCGTATTTACATATCTGCCACTGTGCAGGAGAATGCGTATAGGTGTTCGAGTGTTCGAACCGTAATGCGCAAGAAATGGTATGCAAACCCCGTATTTACATATCTGTCACTGTGCTGGAGAATCCGTGTAGGTGTCCGAGTGTTCGAACCGAATTGCCCAAGAAATGGGTTGTAAACGCCGTGTTTACATATCTGCCACTGTGCAGGAGAATCCGTATAGGTGTTCGAGTGTTCGAAACGTATTGCCCAAGAAATGGTTTGTAAACGCCGTATTTACATATCTGCCACTGTGCAGGAGAATCCGTACAGGTGTTCGAGTGTTCGAACCGTAATGCGCAAGAAATGGTATGTAAACCCCGTATTTACATATCTGCCACTGTGCAGGAGAATCCGTTTAGGTGTTCGAGTGTTCGAACCGTATTGCCCAAGAAATGGTTTGCAAACGCCGTATTTACATATCTGGCACTGTGCAGGAGAATCCGTATAGGTGTTCGAGTGTTCGAACCGTAATGCGCAAGAAATGGTATGTAAACCCCGTATTTACATATCTGCCACTGTGCAGGAGAATCCGTATAGGTGTTCGAGTGTTCGAACCGTATTGCGCAAGAAATGGTTTGTAAACCCCGTATTTACATATCTGCCACTGTGCAGGAGAATCCGTATAGGTGTTCGAGTGTTCGAACCGTATTGGGCAAGAAATGGTATGTAAATCCCGTATTTACATATCTGCCACTGTGCAGGAGAATCCATGTAGGTGTCCGAGTGTTCGAACCGAATTGCCCAAGAAATGGTTTGTAAACGCCGTATTTACATATCTGCCACTGTGCAGGAGAATCCGTATAGGTGTTCGAGTGTTCGAACCGTATTGCCCAAGAAATGGTTTGTAAACGCCGTATTTACATATCTGCCACTGAGTAGGAGAATCCGTATAGGTGTTCGAGTGTTCGAACCGTAATGCGCAAGAAATGGTATGCAAACCCCGTATTTACATATCTGCCACTGTGCAGGAGAATCCGTATAGGTGTCCGAGTGTTCGAACCGAATTGCCCAAGAAATGGTTTGTAAACGCCGTCTTTACATATCTGCCACTGTGCAGGAGAATCCGTACAGGTGTTCGAGTGTTCGAACCGTAATGCGCAAGAAATGGTATGTAAACCCCGTATTTACATATCTGCCACTGTGCAGGAGAATCCGTATAGGTGTTCGAGTGTTCGAACCGTATTGCCCAAGAAATGGTTTGTAAACGCCGTATTTACATATCTGCCACTGTGCAGGAGAATGCGTATAGGTGTTCGAGTGTTCGAACCGTAATGCCCATGAAATGGTATGTAAACCCCGTATTTACATATCTGCCACTGTGCAGGAGAATCCGTATAGGTGTTCGAGTGTTCGAACCGTATTGCGCAAGAAATGGTTTGTAAACCCCGTATTTACATATCTGCCACGGTGCAGGAGAATCCGTATAGGTGTTCGAGTGTTCGACCCGTATTGCGGAAGAAATGGTATGTAAACCCCGTATTTACATATCTGCCACTGTGCAGGAGAATCCGTGTAGGTGTTCGAGTGTTCGAACCGAATTGCCCAAGAAATGGTATGTAAACCCCGTATTTACATATCTGCCACTGTGCAGGAGAATCCGTATAGGTGTTCGAGTGTTCGAACCGTATTGCCCAAGAAATGGTTTGTAAACGCCGTATTTACATATCTGCCACTGTGCAGGAGAATCCGTATAGGTGTTCGAGTGTTCGAACCGTAATGCGCAAGAAATGGTATGTAAACCCCGTATTTACATATCTGCCACTGTGCAGGAGAATCCGTATAGGTGTTCGAGTGTTCGAACCGTATTGCGCAAGAAATGGTTTGTAAACCCCGTATTTACATATCTGCCACTGTGCAGGAGAATCCGTATAGGTGTTCGAGTGTTCGAACCGTAATGCGCAAGAAATGGTATGTAAACCCCGTATTTACATATCTGCCACTGTGCAGGAGAATCCGTGTAGGTGTCCGAGTGTTCGAACCGAATTGCCCAAGAAATGGTTTGTAAACGCCGTATTTACATATCTGCCACTGTGCAGGAGAATCCGTACAGGTGTTCGAGTGTTCGAACCGTAATGCGCAAGAAATGGTATGTAAACCCCGTATTTACATATCTGCCACTGTGCAGCAGAATCCGTATAGGTGTTCGAGTGTTCGAACCGTATTGCGCAAGAAATGGTTTGTAAACCCCGTATTTACATATCTGCCACTGTGCAGGAGAATCCGTATAGGTGTTCGAGTGTTCGAACCGTATTGGGCAAGAAATGGTATGTAAACCCCGTATTTACATATCTGCCACTGTGCAGGAGAATCCGTGTAGGTGTCCGAGTGTTCGAACCGAATTGCCCAAGAAATGGTTTGTAAACGCCGTATTTACATATCTGCCACTGTGCAGGAGAATCCGTATAGGTGTTCGAGTGTTCGAACCGTATTGCCCAAGAAATGGTTTGTAAACGCCGTATTTACATATCTGCCACTGTGCAGGAGAATGCGTATAGGTGTTCGAGTGTTCGAACCGTAATGCGCAAGAAATGGTATGCAAACCCCGTATTTACATATCTGTCACTGTGCTGGAGAATCCGTGTAGGTGTCCGAGTGTTCGAACCGAATTGCCCAAGAAATGGGTTGTAAACGCCGTGTTTACATATCTGCCACTGTGCAGGAGAATCCGTATAGGTGTTCGAGTGTTCGAAACGTATTGCCCAAGAAATGGTTTGTAAACGCCGTATTTACATATCTGCCACTGTGCAGGAGAATCCGTACAGGTGTTCGAGTGTTCGAACCGTAATGCGCAAGAAATGGTATGTAAACCCCGTATTTACATATCTGCCACTGTGCAGGAGAATCCGTATAGGTGTTCGAGTGTTCGAACCGTATTGCCCAAGAAATGGTTTGCAAACGCCGTATTTACATATCTGGCACTGTGCAGGAGAATCCGTATAGGTGTTCGAGTGTTCGAACCGTAATGCGCAAGAAATGGTATGTAAACCCCGTATTTACATATCTGCCACTGTGCAGGAGAATCCGTATAGGTGTTCGAGTGTTCGAACCGTATTGCGCAAGAAATGGTTTGTAAACCCCGTATTTACATATCTGCCACTGTGCAGGAGAATCCGTATAGGTGTTCGAGTGTTCGAACCGTATTGGGCAAGAAATGGTATGTAAACCCCGTATTTACATATCTGCCACTGTGCAGGAGAATCCATGTAGGTGTCCGAGTGTTCGAACCGAATTGCCCAAGAAATGGTTTGTAAACGCCGTATTTACATATCTGCCACTGTGCAGGAGAATCCGTATAGGTGTTCGAGTGTTCGAACCGTATTGCCCAAGAAATGGTTTGTAAACGCCGTATTTACATATCTGCCACTGTGCAGGAGAATCCGTACAGGTGTTCGAGTGTTCGAACCGTAATGCGCAAGAAATGGTATGTAAACCCCGTATTTACATATCTGCCACTGTGCAGCAGAATCCGTATAGGTGTTCGAGTGTTCGAACCGTATTGCGCAAGAAATGGTTTGTAAACCCTGTATTTACATATCTGCCACTGTGCAGGAGAATCCGTATAGGTGTTCGAGTGTTCGAACCGTATTGGGCAAGAAATGGTATGTAAACCCCGTATTTACATATCTGCCACTGTGCAGGAGAATCCGTGTAGGTGTCCGAGTGTTCGAACCGAATTGCCCAAGAAATGGTTTGTAAACGCCGTATTTACATATCTGCCACTGTGCAGGAGAATCCGTATAGGTGTTCGACTGTTCGAACCGTATTGCCCAAGAAATGGTTTGTAAACGCCGTATTTACATATCTGCCACTGTGCAGGAGAATCCGTACAGGTGTTCGAGTGTTCGAACCGTAATGCGCAAGAAATGGTATGTAAACCCCGTATTTACATATCTGCCACTGTGCAGGAGAATCCGTGTGGGTGTTCGAGTGTTCGAATCGTATTGCCCAAGAAATGGTTTGTAAACGCCGTATTTACATATCTGCCACTGTGCAGGAGAATCCGTATAGGTGTTCGAGTGTTCGAACCGTAATGCGCAAGAAATGGTATGTAAACCCCGTATTTACATATCTGCCACTGTGCAGGAGAATCCGTATAGGTGTTCGAGTGTTCGAACCGTATTGCGCAAGAAATGGTTTGTAAACCCCGTATTTACATATCTGCCACTGTGCAGGAGAATCCGTATAGGTGTTCGAGTGTTCGAACCGTATTGCGCAAGAAATGGTATGTAAACCCCGTATTTACATATCTGCCACTGTGCAGAAGAATCCGTATAGGTGTTCGAGTGTTCGAACCGTAATGCGCAAGAAATGGTACGGAAACCCCGTATTTACATATCTGCCACTGTGCAGGAGAATCCGTATAGGTGTTCGAGTGTTCGAACCGTAATGCGCAAGAAATGGTATGTAAACCCCGTATTTACATATCTGCCACTGTGCAGGAGAATCCGTACAGGTGTTCGAGTGTTCGAACCGTAATGCGCAAGAAATGGTATGTAAACCCCGTATTTACATATCTGCCACTGTGCAGGAGAATCCGTATAGGTGTTCGAGTGTTCGAACCGTATTGCCCAAGAAATGGTTTGCAAACGCCGTATTTACATATCTGGCACTGTGCAGGAGAATCCGTATAGGTGTTCGAGTGTTCGAACCGTAATGCGCAAGAAATGGTATGTAAACCCCGTATTTACATATCTGCCACTGTGCAGGAGAATCCGTATAGGTGTTCGAGTGTTCGAACCGTATTGCGCAAGAAATGGTTTGTAAACCCCGTATTTACATATCTGCCACTGTGCAGGAGAATCCGTATAGGTGTTCGAGTGTTCGAACCGTATTGGGCAAGAAATGGTATGTAAACCCCGTAGTTACATATCTGCCACTGTGCAGGAGAATCCATGTAGGTGTCCGAGTGTTCGAACCGAATTGCCCAAGAAATGGTTTGTAAACGCCGTATTTACATATCTGCCACTGTGCAGGAGAATCCGTATAGGTGTTCGAGTGTTCGAACCGTATTGCCCAAGAAATGGTTTGTAAACGCCGTATTTACATATCTGCCACTGTGCAGGAGAATCCGTACAGGTGTTCGAGTGTTCGAACCGTAATGCGCAAGAAATGGTATGTAAACCCCGTATTTACATATCTGCCACTGTGCAGCAGAATCCGTATAGGTGTTCGAGTGTTCGAACCGTATTGCGCAAGAAATGGTTTGTAAACCCTGTATTTACATATCTGCCACTGTGCAGGAGAATCCGTATAGGTGTTCGAGTGTTCGAACCGTATTGGGCAAGAAATGGTATGTAAACCCCGTATTTACATATCTGCCACTGTGCAGGAGAATCCGTGTAGGTGTCCGAGTGTTCGAACCGAATTGCCCAAGAAATGGTTTGTAAACGCCGTATTTACATATCTGCCACTGTGCAGGAGAATCCGTATAGGTGTTCGACTGTTCGAACCGTATTGCCCAAGAAATGGTTTGTAAACGCCGTATTTACATATCTGCCACTGTGCAGGAGAATCCGTACAGGTGTTCGAGTGTTCGAACCGTAATGCGCAAGAAATGGTATGTAAACCCCGTATTTACATATCTGCCACTGTGCAGGAGAATCCGTGTGGGTGTTCGAGTGTTCGAATCGTATTGCCCAAGAAATGGTTTGTAAACGCCGTATTTACATATCTGCCACTGTGCAGGAGAATCCGTATAGGTGTTCGAGTGTTCGAACCGTAATGCGCAAGAAATGGTATGTAAACCCCGTATTTACATATCTGCCACTGTGCAGGAGAATCCGTATAGGTGTTCGAGTGTTCGAACCGTATTGCGCAAGAAATGGTTTGTAAACCCCGTATTTACATATCTGCCACTGTGCAGGAGAATCCGTATAGGTGCTCGAGTGTTCGAACCGTATTGCGCAAGAAATGGTATGTAAACCCCGTATTTACATATCTGCCACTGTGCAGGAGAATCCGTGTAGGTGTCCGAGTGTTCGAACCGAATTTCCCAAGAAATGGTTTGTAAACGCCGTATTTACATATCTGCCACTGTGCAGGAGAATCCGTATAGGTGTTCGAGTGTTCGAACCGTAATGCGCAAGAAATGGTATGTAAACCCCGTATTTACATATCTGCCACTGTGCAGAAGAATCCGTATAGGTGTTCGAGTGTTCGAACCGTAATGCGCAAGAAATGGTATGTAAACCCCGTATTTACATATCTGCCACTGTGCAGGAGAATCCGTATTGGTGTTCGAGTGTTCGAACCGTATTGCCCAAGAAATGGTTTGTAAACGCCGTATTTACATATCTGCCACTGTGTAGGAGAATCCGTATAGGTGTTCGAGTGTTCGAACCGTAATGCGCAAGAAATGGTTTGCAAACCCCGTATTTACATATCTGCCACTGTGCAGGAGAATCCGTATAGGTGTCCGAGTGTTCGAACCGAATTGCCCAAGAAATGGTTTGTAAACGCCGTATTTACATATCTGCCACTGTGCAGGAGAATCCGTACAGGTGTTCGAGTGTTCGAACCGTAATGCGCAAGAAATGGTATGTAAACCCCGTATTTACATATCTGCCACTGTGCAGGAGAATCCGTATAGGTGTTCGAGTGTTCGAACCGTATTGCCCAAGAAATGGTTTGTAAACGCCGTATTTACATATCTGCCACTGTGCAGGAGAATCCGTATAGGTGTTCGAGTGTTCGAACCGTAATGCGCAAGAAATGGTATGTAAACCCCGTATTTACATATCTGCCACTGTGCAGGAGAATCCGTATAGGTGTTCGAGTGTTCGAACCGTATTGCGCAAGAAATGGTTTGTAAACCCCGTATTTACATATCTGCCACTGTGCAGGAGAATCCGTATAGGTGCTCGAGTGTTCGAACCGTATTGCGCAAGAAATGGTATGTAAACCCCGTATTTACATATCTGCCACTGTGCAGGAGAATCCGTGTAGGTGTCCGAGTGTTCGAACCGAATTTCCCAAGAAATGGTTTGTAAACGCCGTATTTACATATCTGCCACTGTGCAGGAGAATCCGTATAGGTATTCGAGTGTTCGAACCGTATTGCCCAAGAAATTGTTTGTAAACGCCGTATTTACATATCTGCCACTGTGCAGGAGAATCCGTACAGGTGTTCGATTGTTCGAACCGTAATGCGCAAGAAATGGTATGTAAACCCCGTATTTACATATCTGCCACTGTGCAGGAGAATCCGTGTAGGTGTTCGAGTGTTCGAATCGTATTGCCCAAGAAATGGTTTGTAAACGCCGTATTTACATATCTGCCACTGTGCAGGAGAATCCGTATAGGTGTTCGAGTGTTCGAACCGTAATGCGCAAGAAATGGTATGTAAACCCCGTATTTACATATCTGCCACTGTGCCGGAGAATCCGTATAGGTGTTCGAGTGTTCGAACCGTAATGCGCAAGAAATGGTATGTAAACCCCGTATTTACATATCTGCCACTGTGCAGGAGAATCCGTATTGGTGTTCGAGTGTTCGAACCGTATTGCCCAAGAAATGGTTTGTAAACGCCGTATTTACATATCTGCCACTGTGTAGGAGAATCCGTATAGGTGTTCGAGTGTTCGAACCGTAATGCGCAAGAAATGGTATGCAAACCCCGTATTTACATATCTGCCACTGTGCAGGAGAATCCGTATAGGTGTCCGAGTGTTCGAACCGAATTGCCCAAGAAATGGTTTGTAAACGCCGTATTTACATATCTGCCACTGTGCAGGAGAATCCGTACAGGTGTTCGAGTGTTCGAACCGTAATGCGCAAGAAATGGTATGTAAACCCCGTATTTACATATCTGCCACTGTGCAGGAGAATCCGTATAGGTGTTCGAGTGTTCGAACCGTATTGCGCAAGAAATGGTTTGTAAACCCCGTATTTACATATCTGCCACTGTGCAGGAGAATCCGTATAGGTGCTCGAGTGTTCGAACCGTATTGCGCAAGAAATGGTATGTAAACCCCGTATTTACATATCTGCCACTGTGCAGGAGAATCCGTGTAGGTGTCCGAGTGTTCGAACCGAATTTCCCAAGAAATGGTTTGTAAACGCCGTATTTACATATCTGCCACTGTGCAGGAGAATCCGTATAGGTATTCGAGTGTTCGAACCGTATTGCCCAAGAAATTGTTTGTAAACGCCGTATTTACATATCTGCCACTGTGCAGGAGAATCCGTACAGGTGTTCGATTGTTCGAACCGTAATGCGCAAGAAATGGTATGTAAACCCCGTATTTACATATCTGCCACTGTGCAGGAGAATCCGTGTAGGTGTTCGAGTGTTCGAATCGTATTGCCCAAGAAATGGTTTGTAAACGCCGTATTTACATATCTGCCACTGTGCAGGAGAATCCGTATAGGTGTTCGAGTGTTCGAACCGTAATGCGCAAGAAATGATATGTAAACCCCGTATTTACATATCTGCCACTGTGCAGGAGAATCCGTATAGGTGTTCGAGTGTTCGAACCGTATTGCGCAAGAAATGGTTTGTAAACCCCGTATTTACATATCTGCCACTGTGCAGGAGAATCCGTACAGGTGTTCGAGTGTTTGAACCGTAATGCGCAAGAAATGGTATGTAAACCCCGTATTTACATATCTGCCACTGTGCAGGAGAATCCGTATAGGTGTTCGAGTGTTCGAACCGTATTGCCCAAGAAATGGTTTGTAAACGCCGTATTTACATATCTGCCACTGTGCAGGAGAATCCGTATAGGTGTTCGAGTGTTCGAACCGTAATGCGCAAGAAATGGTATGTAAACCCCGTATTTACATATCTGCCACTGTGCAGGAGAATCCGTATAGGTGTTCGAGTGTTCGAACCGTATTGCGCAAGAAATGGTTTGTAAACCCCGTATTTACATATCTGCCACTGTGCAGGAGAATCCGTATAGGTGCTCGAGTGTTCGAACCGTATTGCGCAAGAAATGGTATGTAAACCCCGTATTTACATATCTGCCACTGTGCAGGAGAATCCGTGTAGGTGTCCGAGTGTTCGAACCGAATTTCCCAAGAAATGGTTTGTAAACGCCGTATTTACATATCTGCCACTGTGCAGGAGAATCCGTATAGGTATTCGAGTGTTCGAACCGTATTGCCCAAGAAATTGTTTGTAAACGCCGTATTTACATATCTGCCACTGTGCAGGAGAATCCGTACAGGTGTTCGATTGTTCGAACCGTAATGCGCAAGAAATGGTATGTAAACCCCGTATTTACATATCTGCCACTGTGCAGGAGAATCCGTGTAGGTGTTCGAGTGTTCGAATCGTATTGCCCAAGAAATGGTTTGTAAACGCCGTATTTACATATCTGCCACTGTGCAGGAGAATCCGTATAGGTGTTCGAGTGTTCGAACCGTAATGCGCAAGAAATGGTATGTAAACCCCGTATTTACATATCTGCCACTGTGCAGGAGAATCCATATAGGTGTTCGAGTGTTCGAACCGTATTGCGCAAGAAATGGTTTGTAAACCCCGTATTTACATATCTGCCACTGTGCAGGAGAATCCGTATAGGTGTTCGAGTGTTCGAACCGTATTGCGCAAGAAATGGTATGTAAACCCCGTATTTACATATCTGGCACTGTGCAGAAGAATCCGTATAGGTGTTCGAGTGTTCGAACCGTAATGCGCAAGAAATGGTACGGAAACCCCGTATTTACATATCTGCCACTGTGCAGGAGAATCCGTATAGGTGTTCGAGTGTTCGAACCGTAATGCGCAAGAAATGGTATGTAAACCCCGTCTTTACATATCTGCCACTGTGCAGGAGAATCCGTATAGGTGTTCGAGTGTTCGAACCGTAATGCGCAAGAAATGGTATGTAAACCCCGTATTTACATATCTGCCACTGTGCAGGAGAATCCGTATAGGTGTTCGAGTGTTCGAACCGTATTGCCCAAGAAATGGTTTGTAAATGCCGTATTTACATATCTGCCACTGTGCAGGTGAATCCGTATAGGTGTTCGAGTGTTCGAACCGTAATGCGCAAGAAATGGTATGCAAACCCCGTATTTACATATCTGCCACTGTCCTGGAGAATCCGTATAGGTGTCCGAGTGTTCGAACCGAATTGCCCAAGAAATGGTTTGTAAACGCCGTGTTTACATATCTGCCACTGTGCAGGAGAATCCGTATAGGTGTTCGAGTGTTCGAACCGTATTGCCCAAGAAATGGTTTGTAAACGCCGTATTTACATATCTGCCACTGTGCAGGAGAATCCGTACAGGTGTTCGAGTGTTCGAACCGTAATGCGCAAGAAATGGTATGTAAACCCCGTATTTACATATCTGCCACTGTGCAGGAGAATCCGTATAGGTGTTCGAGTGTTCGAACCGTATTGCCCAAGAAATGGTTTGTAAACGCCGTATTTACATATCTGGCACTGTGCAGGAGAATCCGTATAGGTGTTCGAGTGTTCGAACCGTAATGCGCAAGAAATGGTGTGCAAACCCCGCATTTACATATCTGCCACTGTGCAGGAGAATCCGTATAGGTGTTCGAGTGTTCGAACCGTATTGGGCAAGAAATGGTATGTAAACCCCGTATTTACATATCTGCCACTATGCAGGAGAATCCGTGTAGGTGTCCGAGTGTTCGAACCGAATTGGCCAAGAAATGGTTTGTAAACGCTGTATTTACATATCTGCCACTGTGCAGGAGAATCCGTATAGGTGTTCGAGTGTTCGAACCGTATTGCCCAAGAAATGGTTTGTAAACGCCGTATTTACATATCTGCCACTGCGCAGGAGAATCCGTACAGGTGTTCGAGTGTTCGAACCGTAATGCGCAAGAAATGGTATGTAAACCCCGTATTTACATATCTGCCACTATGCAGGAAAATCCGTATAGGTGTTCGAGTGTTCGAACCGTATTGCGCAAGAAATGGTTTGTAAACCCCGTATTTACATATCTGCCACTGTGCAGGAGAATCCGTATAGGTGTTCGAGTGTTCGAACCGTATTGCGCAAGAAATGGTATGTAAACCCCGTATTTACATATCTGCCACTGTGCAGAAGAATCCGTATAGGTGTTTGAGTGTTCGAACCGTAATGCGCAAGAAATGGTACGGAAACCCCGTCTTTACATATCTGCCACTGTGCAGGAGAATCCGTATAGGTGTTCGAGTGTTCGAACCGTTATGCGCAAGAAATGGTATGTAAACCCCGTATTTACATATCTGCCACTGTGCAGGAGAATCCGTATAGGTGTTCGAGTGTTCGAACCGTATTGCCCAAGAAATGGTTTGTAAACGCCGTATTTACATATCTGGCACTGTGCAGGAGAATCCGTATAGGTGTTCGAGTGTTCGAACCGTAATGCGCAAGAAAATGGTGTGTAAACCCCGTATTTACATATCTGCCACTGTGCAGTAGAATCCGTATAGGTGTTCGAGTGTTCGAACCGTATTGCGCAAGAAATGGTTTGTAAACCCCGTATTTACATATCTGCCACTGTGCAGGAGAATCCGTATAGGTGTTCGAGTGTTCGAACTGTATTGGGCAAGAAATGGTATGTAAACCCCGTATTTACATATCTGCCACTGTGCAGGAGAATCCGTGTAGGTGTCCGAGTGTTCGAACCGAATTGGCCAAGAAATGGTTTGTAAACGCCGTATTTACATATCTGCCACTGTGCAGGAGAATCCGTATAGGTGTTCGAGTGTTCGAACCGTATTGCCCAAGAAATGGTTTGTAAACGCCGTATTTACATATCTGCCACTGTGCAGGAGAATCCGTACAGGTGTTCGAGTGTTCGAACCGTAATGCGCAAGAAATGGTATGTAAACCCCGTATTTACATATCTGCCACTGTGCAGCAGAATCCGTATAGGTGTTCGAGTGTTCGAACCGTATTGCGCAAGAAATGGTTTGTAAACCCCGTATTTACATATTTGCCACTGTGCAGGAGAATCCGTATAGGTGTTCGAGTGTTCGAACCGTATTGGGCAAGAAATGGTATGTAAACCCCGTATTTACATATCTGCCACTGTGCAGGAGAATCCGTGTAGGGGTCCGAGTGTTCGAACCGAATTGCCCAAGAAATGGTTTGTAAACGCCGTATTTACATATCTGCCACTGTGCAGGAGAATCCGTATAGGCGTTCGAGTGGTCGAACCGTATTGCCCAAGAAATGGTTTGTAAACGCCGTATTTACATATCTGCCACTGTGCAGGAGAATCCGTACAGGTGTTCGAGTGTTCGAACCGTAATGCGCGAGCAATGGTACGTAAACCCCGTATTTACATATCTGCCACTGTGCAGGAGAATCCGTGTTGGTGTTCGAGTGTTCGAATCGTATTGCCCAAGAAATGGTTTGTAAACGCCGTATTTACATATCTGCCACTGTGCAGGAGAATCCGTATAGGTGTTCGAGTGTTCGAACCGTAATGCGCAAGAAATGGTATGTAAACCCCGTATTTACATATCTGCCACTGTGCAGGAGAATCCGTATAGGTGTTCGAGTGTTCGAACCGTATTGCGCAAGAAATGGTTTGTAAACCCCGTATTTACATATCTGCCACTGTGCAGTAGAATCCGTATAGGTGTTCGAGTGTTCGAACCGTATTGCGCAAGAAATGGTTTGTAAACCCCGTATTTACATATCTGCCACTGTGCAGGAGAATCCGTATAGGTGTTCGAGTGTTCGAACCGTAATGCGCAAGAAATGGTATGTAAACCCCGTATTTACATATCTGCCACTGTGCAGGAGAATCCGTATAGGTGTTCGAGTGTTCGAACCGTATTGCCCAAGAAATGGTTTGTAAACGCCGTATTTACATATCTGCCACTGTGCAGGAGAATCCGTATAGGTGTTCGAGTGTTCGAACCGTAATGCGCAAGAACTGGTATGTAAACCCCGTATTTACATATCTGCCACTGTGCAGGAGAATCTGTATAGGTGTTCGAGTGTTCGAACCGTATTGCCCAAGAAATGGTTTGTAAACGCCGTATTTACATATCTGCCACTGTGTAGGAGAATCCGTATAGGTGTTCGAGTGTTCGAACCGTAATGCGCAAGAAATGGTATGCAAACCCCGTATTTACATATCTGCCACTGTGCAGGAGAATCCGTATAGGTGTTCGAGTGTTCGAACCGTATTGCGCAAGAAATGGTTTGTAAACCCCGTATTTACATATCTGCCACTGTGCAGGAGAATCCGTATAGGTGTTCGAGTGTTCGAACCGTATTGCGCAAGAAATGGTATGTAAACCCCGTATTTACATATCTGCCACTGTGCAGAAGAATCCGTATAGGTGTTCGAGTGTTCGAACCGTAATGCGCAAGAAATGGTACGGAAACCCCGTATTTACATATCTGCCACTGTGCAGGAGAATCCGTATAGGTATTCGAGTGTTCGAACCGTATTGCGCAAGAAATGGTATGTAAACCCCGTATTTACATATCTGCCACTGTGCAGGAGAATCCGTATAGGTGTTCGAGTGTTCGAACCGTAATGCGCAAGAAATGGTATGTAAACCCCGTATTTACATATCTGCCACTGTGCAGGAGAATCTGTATAGGTGTTCGAGTGTTCGAACCGTATTGCCCAAGAAATGGTTTGTAAACGCCGTATTTACATATCTGCCACTGTGTAGGAGAATCCGTATAGGTGTTCGAGTGTTCGAACCGTAATGCGCAAGAAATGGTATGCAAACCCCGTATTTACATATCTGCCACTGTGCAGGAGAATCCGTATAGGTGTCCGAGTGTTCGAACCGAATTGCCCAAGAAATGGTTTGTAAACGCCGTATTTACATATCTGCCACTGTGCAGGAGAATCCGTACAGGTGTTCGAGTGTTCGAACCGTAATGCGCAAGAAATGGTATGTAAACCCCGTATTTACATATCTGCCACTGTGCAGGAGAATCCGTATAGGTGTTCGAGTGTTCGAACCGTATTGCCCAAGAAATGGTTTGTAAACGCCGTATTTAAATATCTGCCACTGTGAAGGAGAATCCGTATAGGTGTTCGAGTGTTCGAACCGTAATGCGCAAGAAATGGTATGTAAATCCCGTATTTACATATCTGCCACTGTGCAGGAGAATCCGTATAGGTGTTCGAGTGTTCGAACCGTGTTGCGCAAGAAATGGTTTGTAAACCCCGTATTTACATATCTGCCACTGTGCAGGAGAATCCGTATAGGTGTTCGAGTGTTCGAACCGTATTGCGCAAGAAATGGTATGTAAACCCCGTATTTACATATCTGCCACTGTGCAGGAGAATCCGTGTAGGTGTCCGAGTGTTCGAACCGAATTTCCCAAGAAATGGTTTGTAAACGCCGTATTTACATATCTGCCACTGTGCAGGAGAATCCGTATAGGTGTTCGAGTGTTCGAACCGTATTGCCCAAGAAATGGTTTGTAAACGCCGTATTTACATATCTGCCACTGTGCAGGAGAATCCGTACAGGTGTTCGAGTGTTCGAACCGTAATGCGCAAGAAATGATATGTAAACCCCGTATTTACATATCTGCCACTGTGCAGGAGAATCCGTATAGGTGTTCGAGTGTTCGAACCGTATTGCCCAAGAAATGGTTTGTAAACGCCGTATTTACATATCTGCCACTGTGTAGGAGAATCCGTATAGGTGTTCGAGTGTTCGAACCGTAATGCGCAAGAAATGGTATGTAAACCCCATATTTACATATCTGCCACTGTGCAGGAGAATCCGTATAGGTGTTCGAGTGTTCGAACCGTATTGCGCAAGAAATGGTTTGTAAACCCCGTATTTACATATCTGCCACTGTGCAGGAGAATCCGTATAGGTGTTCGAGTGTTCGATACGTATTGCGTAAGAAATGGTATGTAAACCCCGTATTTACATATCTGCCACTGTGCAGAGGAATCCGTATAGGTGTTCGAGTGTTCGAACCGTAATGCGCAAGAAATGGTACGGAAACCCCGTATTTACATATCTGCCACTGTGCAGGAGAATCCGTATAGGTGTTCGAGTGTTCGAACCGTAATGCGCAAGAAATGGTATGTAAACCCCGTATTTACATATCTGCCACTGTGCAGGAGAATCCGTATAGGTGTTCGAGTGTTCGAACCGTAATGCGCAAGAAATGGTATGTAAACCCCGTATTTGCATATCTGCCACTGTGCAGGAGAATCCGTATAGGTGTTCGAGTGTTCGAACCGTATTGCCCAAGAAATGGTTTGTAAACGCCGTATTTACATATCTGCCACTGTGCAGGAGAATCCGTACAGGTGTTCGAGTGTTCGAACCGTAATGCGCAAGAAATGGTATGTAAACCCCGTATTTGCATATCTGCCACTGTGCAGGAGAATCCGTATAGGTGTTCGAGTGTTCGAACCGTATTGCCCGAGAAATGGTTTGTAAACGCCGTATTTACATATCTGCCACTGTGCAGGAGAATCCGTATAGGTGTTCGAGTGTTCGAACCGTAATGCGCAAGAACTGGTATGTAAACCCCGTATTTACATATCTGCCACTGTGCAGGAGAATCCGTATAGGTGTTCGAGTGTTCGAACCGTATTGCGCAAGAAATTGTTTGTATACCCCGTATTTACATATCTGCCACTGTGCAGGAGAATCCGTATAGGTGTTCGAGTGTTCGACCCGTATTGCGCAAGAAATGGTATGTAAACCCCGTATTTACATATCTGCCACTGTGCAGGACAATCCGTGTAGGTGTCCGAGTGTTCGAACCGAATTGCCCAAGAAATGGTTTGTAAATGCCGTAGTTACATATCTGCCACTGTGCAGGAGAATCCGTATAGGTGTTCGAGTGTTCGAACCGTATTGCCCAAGAAATGGTTTGTAAACGCCGTATTTACATATCTGCCACTGTGCAGTAGAATCCGTACAGGTGTTCGAGTATTCGAACCGTAATGCGCAAGAAATGGTATGTAAACCCCGTATTTACATATCTGCCACTGTGCAGGAGAATCCGTATAGGTGTTCGAGTGTTCGAACCGTATTGCCCCGGAAATGGTTTGTAAACGCCGTATTTACATATCTGGCATTGTGCAGGAGAATCCGTATAGGTGTTCGAGTGTTCGAACCGTAATGCGCAAGAAATGGTATGTAAACCCCGTATTTACATATCTGCCACTGTGCAGCAGAATCCGTATAGGTGTTCGAGTGTTCGAACCGTATTGCGCAAGAAATGGTTTGTAAACCCCGTATTTACATATCTGCCACTGTGCAGGAGAATCCGTATAGGTGTTCGAGTGTTCGAACCGTATTGCGCAAGAAATGGTATGTAAACCCGTATTTACATATCTGCCACTGTGCAGGAGAATCCGTGTAGGTGTCCGAGTGTTCGAACCGACTTGCCCAAGAAATGGTTTGTAAACGCCGTATTTACATATCTGCCACTGTGCAGGAGAATCCGTATAGGTGTTCGAGTGTTCGAACCGTATTGCCCAAGAAATGGTTTGTAAACGCCGTATTTACATATCTGCCACTGTGTAGGAGAATCCGTATAGGTGTTCGAGTGTTCGAACCGTAATGCGCAAGAAATGGTATGCAACCCCGTATTTACATATCTGCCACTGTGCAGGAGAATCCGTACAGGTGTTCGAGTGTTCGAACCGTAATGCGCAAGAAATGGTATGTAAACCCCGTATTTACATATCTGCCACTGTGCAGGAGAATCCGTATAGGTGTTCGAGTGTTCGAACCGTATTGCGCAAGAAATGGTATGTAAACCCCGTATTTACATATCTGCCACTGTGCAGGAGAATCCGTGTAGGTGTCCGAGTGTTCGAACCGAATTTCCCAAGAAATGGTTTGTAAACGCCGTATTTACATATCTGCCACTGTGCAGGAGAATCCGTATAGGTGTTCGAGTGTTCGAACCGTATTGCCCAAGAAATGGTTTGTAAACGCCGTATTTACATATCTGCCACTGTGCAGGAGAATCCGTACAGGTGTTCGAGTGTTCGAACCGTAATGCGCAAGAAATGATATGTAAACCCCGTATTTACATATCTGCCACTGTGCAGGAGAATCCGTATAGGTGTTCGAGTGTTCGAACCGTATTGCCCAAGAAATGGTTTGTAAACGCCGTATTTACATATCTGCCACTGTGTAGGAGAATCCGTATAGGTGTTCGAGTGTTCGAACCGTAATGCGCAAGAAATGGTATGTAAACCCCATATTTACATATCTGCCACTGTGCAGGAGAATCCGTATAGGTGTTCGAGTGTTCGAACCGTATTGCGCAAGAAATGGTTTGTAAACCCCGTATTTACATATCTGCCACTGTGCAGGAGAATCCGTATAGGTGTTCGAGTGTTCGATACGTATTGCGTAAGAAATGGTATGTAAACCCCGTATTTACATATCTGCCACTGTGCAGAGGAATCCGTATAGGTGTTCGAGTGTTCGAACCGTAATGCGCAAGAAATGGTACGGAAACCCCGTATTTACATATCTGCCACTGTGCAGGAGAATCCGTATAGGTGTTCGAGTGTTCGAACCGTAATGCGCAAGAAATGGTATGTAAACCCCGTATTTACATATCTGCCACTGTGCAGGAGAATCCGTATAGGTGTTCGAGTGTTCGAACCGTAATGCGCAAGAAATGGTATGTAAACCCCGTATTTGCATATCTGCCACTGTGCAGGAGAATCCGTATAGGTGTTCGAGTGTTCGAACCGTATTGCCCAAGAAATGGTTTGTAAACGCCGTATTTACATATCTGCCACTGTGCAGGAGAATCCGTACAGGTGTTCGAGTGTTCGAACCGTAATGCGCAAGAAATGGTATGTAAACCCCGTATTTGCATATCTGCCACTGTGCAGGAGAATCCGTATAGGTGTTCGAGTGTTCGAACCGTATTGCCCGAGAAATGGTTTGTAAACGCCGTATTTACATATCTGCCACTGTGCAGGAGAATCCGTATAGGTGTTCGAGTGTTCGAACCGTAATGCGCAAGAACTGGTATGTAAACCCCGTATTTACATATCTGCCACTGTGCAGGAGAATCCGTATAGGTGTTCGAGTGTTCGAACCGTATTGCGCAAGAAATTGTTTGTATACCCCGTATTTACATATCTGCCACTGTGCAGGAGAATCCGTATAGGTGTTCGAGTGTTCGACCCGTATTGCGCAAGAAATGGTATGTAAACCCCGTATTTACATATCTGCCACTGTGCAGGACAATCCGTGTAGGTGTCCGAGTGTTCGAACCGAATTGCCCAAGAAATGGTTTGTAAATGTCGTAGTTACATATCTGCCACTGTGCAGGAGAATCCGTATAGGTGTTCGAGTGTTCGAACCGTATTGCCCAAGAAATGGTTTGTAAACGCCGTATTTACATATCTGCCACTGTGCAGTAGAATCCGTACAGGTGTTCGAGTATTCGAACCGTAATGCGCAAGAAATGGTATGTAAACCCCGTATTTACATATCTGCCACTGTGCAGGAGAATCCGTATAGGTGTTCGAGTGTTCGAACCGTATTGCCCCGGAAATGGTTTGTAAACGCCGTATTTACATATCTGGCATTGTGCAGGAGAATCCGTATAGGTGTTCGAGTGTTCGAACCGTAATGCGCAAGAAATGGTATGTAAACCCCGTATTTACATATCTGCCACTGTGCAGCAGAATCCGTATAGGTGTTCGAGTGTTCGAACCGTATTGCGCAAGAAATGGTTTGTAAACCCCGTATTTACATATCTGCCACTGTGCAGGAGAATCCGTATAGGTGTTCGAGTGTTCGAACCGTATTGCGCAAGAAATGGTATGTAAACCCGTATTTACATATCTGCCACTGTGCAGGAGAATCCGTGTAGGTGTCCGAGTGTTCGAACCGACTTGCCCAAGAAATGGTTTGTAAACGCCGTATTTACATATCTGCCACTGTGCAGGAGAATCCGTATAGGTGTTCGAGTGTTCGAACCGTATTGCCCAAGAAATGGTTTGTAAACGCCGTATTTACATATCTGCCACTGTGTAGGAGAATCCGTATAGGTGTTCGAGTGTTCGAACCGTAATGCGCAAGAAATGGTATGCAACCCCGTATTTACATATCTGCCACTGTGCAGGAGAATCCGTACAGGTGTTCGAGTGTTCGAACCGTAATGCGCAAGAAATGGTATGTAAACCCCGTATTTACATATCTGCCACTGTGCAGGAGAATCCGTATAGGTGTTCGAGTGTTCGAACCGTATTGCCCAAGAAATGGTTTGTAAACGCCGTATTTACATATCTGCCACTGTGCAGGAGAATCCGTATAGGTGTTCGAGTGTTCGAACCGTAATGCGCAAGAAATGGTATGTAAACCCCGTATTTACATATCTGCCACTGTGCAGGACAATCCGTATAGGTGTTCGAGTGTTCGAACCGTATTGCGCAAGAAATGGTTTGTAAACCCCGTATTTACATATCTGCCACTGTGCAGGAGAATCCGTATAGGTGTTCGAGTGTTCGAACCGTATTGCGCAAGAAATGGTATGTAAACCCCGTATTTACATATCTGCCACTGTGCAGAAGAATCCGTATAGGTGTTCGAGTGTTCGAACCGTAATGCGCAAGAAATGGTACGGAAATCCCGTATTTACATATCTGCCACTGTGCAGGGGAATCCGTATAGGTGTTCGAGTGTTCGAACCGTAATGCGCAAGAAATGGTATGTAAACCCCGTCTTTACATATCTGCCACTGTGCAGGAGAATCCGTATAGGTGTTCGAGTGTTCGAACCGTAATGCGCAAGAAATGGTATGTAAACCCCGTATTTACATATCTGCCACTGTGCAGGAGAATCCGTATAGGTGTTCGAGTGTTCGAACCGTATTCCCAAGAAATGGTTTGTAAACGCCGTATTTACATATCTGCCACTATGCAGGAGAATCCGTATAGGTGTTCGAGTGTTCGAACCGTAATGCGCAAGAAATGGTATGCAAACCCCGTATTTACATATCTGGCACTGTGCAGAAGAATCCGTATAGGTGTTCGAGTGTTCGAACCGTAATGCGCAAGAAATGGTACGGAAACCCCGTATTTACATATCTGCCACTGTGCAGGAGAATCCGTATAGGTGTTCGAGTGTTCGAACCGTAATGCGCAAGAAATGGTATGTAAACCCCGTCTTTACATATCTGCCACTGTGCAGGAGAATCCGTATAGGTGTTCGAGTGTTCGAACCGTAATGCGCAAGAAATGGTATGTAAACCCCGTATTTACATATCTGCCACTGTGCAGGAGAATCCGTATAGGTGTTCGAGTGTTCGAACCGTATTGCCCAAGAAATGGTTTGTAAATGCCGTATTTACATATCTGCCACTGTGCAGGTGAATCCGTATAGGTGTTCGAGTGTTCGAACCGTAATGCGCAAGAAATGGTATGCAAACCCCGTATTTACATATCTGCCACTGTGGAGGAGAATCCGTATAGGTGTCCGAGTGTTCGAACCGAATTGCCCAAGAAATGGTTTGTAAACGCCGTATTTACATATCTGCCACTGTGCAGGAGAATCCGTATAGGTGTTCGAGTGTTCGAACCGTATTGCCCAAGAAATGGTTTGTAAACGCCGTATTTACATATCTGCCACTGTGCAGGAGAATCCGTACAGGTGTTCGAGTGTTCGAACCGTAATGCGCAAGAAATGGTATGTAAACCCCGTACTTACATATCTGCCACTGTGCCGGAGAATCCGTATAGGTGTTCGAGTGTTCGAACCGTATTGCCCAAGAAATGGTTTGTAAACGCCGTATTTACATATCTGCCACTGTGCAGGAGAATCCGTGTAGGTGTTCGAGTGTTCGAACCGTAATGCGCAAGAAATGGTATGTAAACCCCGTATTTACATATCTGCCACTGTGCAGGAGAATCCGTATAGGTGTTCGAGTGTTCGAACCGTATTGCGCAAGAAATGGTTTGTAAACCCCGTATTTACATATCTGCCACTGTGCAGGAGAATCCGTATAGGTGTTCGAGTGTTCGAACCGTATTGCGCAAGAAATGGTATGTAAACCCCATATTTACATATCTGCCACTTTGCAGGAGAATCCGTGTAGGTGTTCGAGTGTTCGAACCATAATGCGCAAGAAATGGTATGTAAACCCCGTATTTACATATCTGCCACTGTG
The DNA here is from genome assembly GCF_055761805.1 of Camellia sinensis. NCBI lineage: Eukaryota > Viridiplantae > Streptophyta > Magnoliopsida > Ericales > Theaceae > Camellia > Camellia sinensis. The sequence continues at coordinate 117,970,226 of NC_138974.1, forward strand.
CAGGAGAATCCGTATAGGTGTTCGAGTGTTCGAACCGTAATGCGCAAGAAATGGTATGGAAACCCCGTATTTACATATCTGCCACTGTGCAGGAGAATCCGTATAGGTGTTCGAGTGTTCGAACCGTAATGCGCAAGAAATGGTATGTAAACCCCGTATTTACATATCTGCCACTGTGCAGGAGAATCCGTAGAGGTATTCGAGTGTTCGAACCGTAATGCGCAAGAAATGGTATGTAAACCCCGTATTTACATATCTGCCACTGTGCAGGACAATCCGTATAGGTGTTCGAGTGTTCGAACCGTATTGCCCAAGAAATGGTTTGTAAACGCCGTATTTATATATCTGCCACTGTGCAGGAGAATCCGTATAGGTGTTCTAGTGTTCGAACCGTAATGCGTAAGAAATGGTATGCAAACCCCGTATTTACATATCTGCCACTGTGCAGGAGAATCCGTATAGGTGTCCGAGTGTTCGAACCGAATTGCCCAAGAAATGGTTTGTAAACGCCGTATTTACATATCTGCCACTGTGCAGGAGAATCCGTATAGGTGTTCGAGTGTTCGAACCGTAATGCCCAAGAAATGGTTTGTAAACGCCGTATTTACATATCTGCCACTGTGCAGGAAAATCCGTACAGGTGTTCGAGTGTTCGAACCGTAATGCGCAAGAAATGGTATGTAAACCCCGTATTTACATATTTGCCACTGTGCCGGAGAATCCGTATAGGTGTTCGAGTGTTCGAACCGTATTGCCCAAGAAATGGTTTGTAAACGCCGTATTTACATATCTGCCGCTGTGCAGGAGAATCCGTGTAGGTGTTCGAGTGTTCGAACCGTAATGCGCAAGAAATGGAATGTAAACCCCGTATTTACATGTCTGCCACTGTGCAGGAGAATCCGTATCGGTGTTCGAGTGTTCGAACCGTATTGCGCAAGAAATGGTATGTAAACCCCATATTTACATATCTGCCACTATGCAGGAGAATCCGTGTAGGTGTTCGAGTGTTCGAACCGTAATCCGCAAGAAATAGTATGTAAACCCCGTATTTACATATCTGCCACTGTGCAGGAGAATCCGTATAGGTGTTCGAGTGTTCGAACCGTAATGCGCAAGAAATGGTACGGAAACCCCGTATTTACATATCTGCCACTGTGCAGGAGAATCCGTATAGGTGTTCGAGTGTTCGAACCGTAATGCGCAAGAAATGGTATGTAAACCCCGTATTTACATATCTGCCACTGTGCAGGAGAATCCGTATAGGTGTTCGAGGGTTCGAACCGTAATGCGCAAGAAATGGTACGGAAACCCCGTATTTACATATCTGCCACTGTGCAGGAGAATCCGTATAGGTGTTCGAGTGTTCGAACCGTAATGCGCAAGAAATGGTATGTAAACCCCGTATTTACATATCTGCCACTGTGCAGGAGAATCCGTATAGGTGTTCGAGTGTTCGAACCGTATTGCGCAAGAAATGGTTTGTAAACCCCGTATTTACATATCTGCCACTGTGCAGGAGAATCCGTATAGGTGTTCGAGTGTTCGAACCGTAATGCGCAAGAAATGGTATGCAAACCCCGTATTTACATATCTGCCACTGTGCAGGAGAATCCGTATAGGTGTTCGAGTGTTCGAATCGAATTGCGCAAGAATTGGTATGTAAACCCCGTATTTACATATCTGCCACTGTGCAGGGGAATCCGTATAGGTGTTCGAGTGTTCGAACCGTATTGCGCAAGAAATGGTATGTAAACCCCGTATTTACATATCTGCCACTGTGCAGGAGAATCCGTATAGGTGTTCGAGTGTTCGAACAGTATTGCGCAAGAAATGGTTTGTCAACCACGTATTTACATATCTGCCACTGTGGAGGAGAATCCGTATAGGTGTTCGAGTGTTCGAACCGCAATGCGCAAGAAATGGTACGGAAACCCCGTATTTACATATCTGCCACTGTGCAGGAGAATCCGTATAGGTGTTCGAGTGTTCGGACCGTAATGCGCAAGAAATGGTATGTAAACCCCGTATTTACATATCTGCCACTGTGCAGGAGAATCCGTATAGGTGTCCGATTGTTCGAACCGAATTGCCCAAGAAATGGTTTGTTAACGCCGTATTTACATATCTGCCACTGTGCAGGAGAATCCGTATAGGTGTTCGAGTGTTCGAACCGTATTGCCCGAGAAATGGTTTGTAAACGCCGTATTTACATATCTGCCACTGTGCAGGAGAATCCGTACAGGTGTTCGAGTATTCGAACCGTAATGCGCAAGAAATGGTATGTAAACCCCGTATTTACATATCTGCCACTGTGCAGGAGAATCCGTCTTGGTGTTCGAGTGTTCGAACCGTATTGCCCAAGAAATGGTTTGTAAACGCCGTATTTACATATCTGCCACTGTGCAGGAGAATCCGTATAGGTGTTCGATTGTTCGAACCGTAATGCGCAAGAAATGGTATGTAAACCCCGTATTTACATATCTGCCACTGTGCAGGAGAATCCGTATAGGTGTTCGAGTGTTCGAACCGTATTGCGCAAGAAATGGTTTGTAAACCCCGTATTTACATATCTGCCACTGTGCAGGAGAATCCGTATAGGTGTTTGAGTGTTCGAACCGTATTGCGCAAGAAATGGTATGCAAACCCCGTATTTACATATCTGCCACTGTGCAGGAGAATCCGTATAGGTGTCCGAGTGTTCGAACCGAATTGCCCAAGAAATGGTTTGTAAACGCCGTATTTACATATCTGCCACTGTGCAGGAGAATCCGTATAGGTGTTCGAGTGTTCGAACCGTATTGCCCAAGAAATGGTTTGTAAACGCCGTATTTACATATCTGCCACTGTGCAGGAGAATCCGTACAGGTGTTCGAGTGTTCGAACCGTAATGCGCAAGAAATGGTATGTAAACCCCGTATTTACATATCTGCCACTGTGCCGGAGAATCCGTATAGGTGTTCGAGTGTTCGAACCGTATTGCCCAAGAAATGGTTTGTAAACGCCGTATTTACATATCTGCCACTGTGCAGGAGAATCCGTGTAGGTGTTCGAGTGTTCGAACCGTAATGCGCAAGAAATGGTATGTAAACCCCGTATTTACATATCTGCCACTGTGCAGGAGAATCCGTATAGGTGTTCGAGTGTTCGAACCGTATTGCGCCAGAAATGGTTTGTAAACCCCGTATTTACATATCTGCCACTGTGCAGGAGAATCCGTATAGGTGTTCGAGTGTTCGAATCGTATTGCGCAAGAAATGGTATGTAAACCCCATATTTACATATCTGCCACTTTGCAGGAGAATCCGTGTAGGTGTTCGAGTGTTCGAACCGTAATGCGCAAGAAATGGTATGTAAACCCCGTATTTACATATCTGCCACTGTGCAGGAGAATCCGTATAGGTGTTCGAGTGTTCGAACCGTAATGCGCAAGAAATGGTATGTAAACCCCGTATTTACATATCTGCCACTGTGCAGGAGAATCCGTATAGGTGTTCGAGTGTTCGAACCGTATTGCCCAAGAAATGGTTTGTAAACGCCGTATTTATATATCTGCCACTGTGCAGGAGAATCCGTATAGGTGTTCGAGTGTTCGAACCGTAATGCGCAAGAAATGGTATGCAAACCCCGTATTTACATATCTGCCACTGTGCAGGAGAATCTGTATAGGTGTTCGAGTGTTCGAACCGTATTGCCCAAGAAATGGTTTGTAAACGCCGTATTTACATATCTGCCACTGTGCAGGAGAATCCGTACAGGTGTTCGAGTGTTCGAACCGTAATGTGTAAGAAATGGTATGTAAACCCCGTATTTACATATCTGCCACTGTGCCGGAGAATCCGTATAGGTGTTCGAGTGTTCGAACCGTATTGCCCAAGAAATGGTTTGTAAATGCCGTATTTACATATCTGCCACTGTGCAGGAGAATCCGTGTAGGTGTTCGAGTGTTCGAACCGTAATGCGCAAGAAATGGTATGTAAACCCCGTATTTACATATCTGCCACTGTGCAGGAGAATCCGTATAGGTGTTCGAGTGTTCGAACCGTAATGCCCAAGAAATGGTTTGTAAACGCCGTATTTACATATCTGCCACTGTGCAGGAAAATCCGTACAGGTGTTCGAGTGTTCGAACCGTAATGCGCAAGAAATGGTATGTAAACCCCGTATTTACATATTTGCCACTGTGCCGGAGAATCCGTATAGGTGTTCGAGTGTTCGAACCGTATTGCCCATGAAATGGTTTGTAAACGCCGTATTTACATATCTGCCGCTGTGCAGGAGAATCCGTGTAGGTGTTCGAGTGTTCGAACCGTAATGCGCAAGAAATGGAATGTAAACCCCGTATTTACATGTCTGCCACTGTGCAGGAGAATCCGTATAGGTGTTCGAGTGTTCGAACCGTAATGCGCAAGAAATGGTATGTAAACCCCGTATTTACATATCTGCCACTGTGCAAGAGAATCCGTATAGGTGTTCGAGTGTTCGAACCGTAATGCGCAAGAAATGGTATGGAAACCCCGTATTTACATATCTGCCACTGTGCAGGAGAATCCGTATAGGTGTTCGAGTGTTCGAACCGTAATTCGCAAGAAATGGTATGTAAACCCCGTATTTACATATCTGCCACTGTGCAGGAGAATCCGTAGAGGTGTTCGAGTGTTCGAACCGTAATGCGCAAGAAATGGTATGTAAACCCCGTATTTACATATCTGCCACTGTGCAGGACAATCCGTATAGGTGTTCGAGTGTTCGAACCGTATTGCCCAAGAAATGGTTTGTAAACGCCGTATTTATATATCTGCCACTGTGCAGGAGAATCCGTATAGGTGTTCTAGTGTTCGAACCGTAATGCGCAAGAAATGGTATGCAAACCCCGTATTTACATATCTGCCACTGTGCAGGAGAATCCGTATAGGTGTCCGAGTGTTCGAACCGAATTGCCCAAGAAATGGTTTGTAAACGCCGTATTTACATATCTGCCACTGTGCAGGAGAATCCGTATAGGTGTTCGAGTGTTCGAACCGTAATGCCCAAGAAATGGTTTGTAAACGCCGTATTTACATATCTGCCACTGTGCAGGAAAATCCGTACAGGTGTTCGAGTGTTCGAACCGTAATGCGCAAGAAATGGTATGTAAACCCCGTATTTACATATTTGCCACTGTGCCGGAGAATCCGTATAGGTGTTCGAGTGTTCGAACCGTATTGCCCAAGAAATGGTTTGTAAACGCCGTATTTACATATCTGCCGCTGTGCAGGAGAATCCGTGTAGGTGTTCGAGTGTTCGAACCGTAATGCGCAAGAAATGGAATGTAAACCCCGTATTTACATGTCTGCCACTGTGCAGGAGAATCTGTATAGGTGTTCGAGTGTTCGAACCGTAATGCGCAAGAAATGGTATGTAAACCCCGTATTTACATATCTGCCACTGTGCAGGAGAATCCGTATAGGTGTTCTAGTGTTCGAACCGTAATGCGCAAGAAATGGTATGTAAACCCCGTATTTACATATCTGCCACTGTGCAGGAGAATCCGTATAGGTGTTCGAGTGTTCGAACCGTATTGCCCAAGAAATGGTTTGTAAACGCCGTATTTATATATCTGCCACTGTGCAGGAGAATCCGTACAGGTGTTCGAGTGTTCGGACCGTAATCCGCAAGAAATGGTATGTAAACCCCGTATTTACATATCTGCCACTGTGCAGGAGAATCCGTATAGGTGTTCGAGTGTTCGAACCGTAATGCGCAAGAAATGGTATGTAAACCCCGTATTTACATATCTGCCACTGTGCAGGAGAATCCGTATAGGTGTTCGAGTGTTCGAACCGTATTGCCCAAGAAATGGTTTGTAAACGCCGTATTTATATATCTGCCACTTTGCAGGAGAATCCGTACAGGTGTTCGAGTGTTCGGACCGTAATGCGCAAGAAATGGTATGTAAACCCCGTATTTACATATCTGCCACTGTGCAGGAGAATCCGTATAGGTGTTCGAGTGTTCGAACCGTAATGCGCAAGAAATGGTATGTAAACCCCGTATTTACATATCTGCCACTGTGCAGGAGAATCCGTATAGGTGTTCGAGTGTTCGAACCGTATTGCGCAAGAAATGGTTTGTAAACCCCGTATTTACATATCTGCCACTGTGTAGGAGAATCCGTATGGGTGTTCGAGTGTTCGAACCGTAATGCGCAAGAAATGGTACGGAAACCCCGTATTTACATATCTGCCACTGTGCAGGAGAATCCGTATAGGTGTTCGAGTGTTCGAACCGTAATGCGCAAGAAATGATACGTAAACCCCGTATTTACATATCTGCCACTGTGCAGGAGAATCCGTATAGGTGTTCGAGTGTTCGAACCGTAATGCGCAAGAAATGGTATGTAAACCCCGTATTTACATATCTGCCACTGTGCAGGAGAATCCGTATAGGTGTTCGAGTGTTCGAACCGTATCGCCCAAGAAATGGTTTGTAAACGCCGTATTTATATATCTGCCACTGTGCAGGAGAATCCGTACAGGTGTTCGAGTGTTCGGACCGTAATGCGCAAGAAATGGTATGTAAACCCCGTATTTACATATCTGCCACTGTGCAGGAGAATCCGTATAGGTGTTCGAGTGTTCGAACCGTAATGCGCAAGAAATGGTATGTAAACCCCGTATTTACATATCTGCCACTGTGCAGGAGAATCCGTATAGGTGTTCGAGTGTTCGAACCGTATTGCCCAAGAAATGGTTTGTAAACGCCGTATTTATATATCTGCCACTGTGCAGGAGAATCCGTACAGGTGTTCGAGTGTTCGGACCGTAATGCGCAAGAAATGGTATGTAAACCCCGTATTTACATATCTGCCACTGTGCAGGAGAATCCGTATAGGTGTTCGAGTGTTCGAACCGTATTGCCCAAGAAATGGTTTGTAAACGCCGTATTTATATATCTGCCACTGTGCAGGAGAATCCGTACAGGTGTTCGAGTGTTCGGACCGTAATGCGCAAGAAATGGTATGTAAACCCCGTATTTACATATCTGCCACTGTGCAGGAGAATCCGTATAGGTGTTCGAGTGTTCGAACCGTATTGCGCAAGAAATGGTTTGTAAACCCCGTATTTACATATCTGCCACTGTGCAGGAGAATCCGTATGGGTGTTCGAGTGTTCGAACCGTAATGCGCAAGAAATGGTACGGAAACCCCGTATTTACATATCTGCCACTGTGCAGGAGAATCCGTATAGGTGTTCGAGTGTTCGAACCGTAATGCGCAAGAAATGGTATGTAAACCCCGTATTTACATATCTGCCACTGTGCAGGAGAATCCGTAGAGGTGTTCGAGTGTTCGAACCGTAATGCGCAAGAAATGGTATGTAAACCCCGTATTTACATATCTGCCACTGTGCAGGACAATCCGTATAGGTGTTCGAGTGTTCGAACCGTATTGCCCAAGAAATGGTTTGTAAACGCCGTATTTATATATCTGCCACTGTGCAGGAGAATCCGTATAGGTGTTCTAGTGTTCGAACCGTAATGCGCAAGAAATGGTATGCAAACCCCGTATTTACATATCTGCCACTGTGCAGGAGAATCCGTATTGGTGTCCGAGTGTTCGAACCGAATTGCCCAAGAAATGGTTTGTAAACGCCGTATTTACATATCTGCCACTGTGCAGGAGAATCCGTATAGGTGTTCGAGTGTTCGAACCGTAATGCCCAAGAAATGGTTTGTAAACGCCGTATTTACATATCTGCCACTGTGCAGGAAAATCCGTACAGGTGTTCGAGTGTTCGAACCGTAATGCGCAAGAAATGGTATGTAAACCCCGTATTTACATATTTGCCACTGTGCCGGAGAATCCGTATAGGTGTTCGAGTGTTCGAACCGTATTGCCCAAGAAACGGTTTGTAAACGCCGTATTTACATATCTGCCGCTGTGCAGGAGAATCCGTGTAGGTGTTCGAGTGTTCGAACCGTAATGCGCAAGAAATGGAATGTAAACCCCGTATTTACATGTCTGCCACTGTGCAGGAGAATCCGTATAGGTGTTCGAGTGTTCGAACCGTAATGCGCAAGAAATGGTATGTAAACCCCGTATTTACATATCTGCCACTGTGCAGGAGAATCCGTATAGGTGTTCGAGTGTTCGAACCCTAATGCGCAAGAAATGGTATGTAAACCCCGTATTTACATATCTGCCACTGTGCAGGAGAATCCGTATAGGTGTTCGAGTGTTCGAACCGTATTGCCCAAGAAATGGTTTGTAAACGCCGTATTTATATATCTGCCACTGTGCTGGAGAATCCGTACAGGTGTTTGTGTGTTCGGACCGTAATGCGCAAGAAATGGTATGTAAACCCCGTATTTACATATCTGCCACTGTGCAGGAGAATCCGTATAGGTGTTCGAGTGTTCGAACCGTAATGCGCAAGAAATGGTATGTAAACCCCGTATTTACATATCTGCCACTGTGCAGGAGAATCCGTATAGGTGTTCGAGTGTTCGAACCGTATTGCCCAAGAAATGGTTTGTAAACGCCGTATTTATATATCTGCCACTTTGCACGAGAATCCGTACAGGTGTTCGAGTGTTCGGACCGTAATGCGCAAGAAATGGTATGTAAACCCCGTATTTACATATCTGCCACTGTGCAGGAGAATCCGTATAGGTGTTCGAGTGTTCGAACCGTAATGCGCAAGAAATGGTATGTAAACCCCGTATTTACATATCTGCCACTGTGCAGGAGAATCCGTATAGGTGTTCGAGTGTTCGAACCGTATTGCGCAAGAAATGGTTTGTAAACCCCGTATTTACATATCTGCCACTGTGTAGGAGAATCCGTATGGGTGTTCGAGTGTTCGAACCGTAATGCGCAAGAAATGGTACGGAAACCCCGTATTTACATATCTGCCACTGTGCAGGAGAATCCGTATAGGTGTTCGAGTGTTCGAACCGTAATGCGCAAGAAATGATATGTAAACCCCGTATTTACATATCTGCCACTGTGCAGGAGAATCCGTATAGGTGTTCGAGTGTTCGAACCGTAATGCGCAAGAAATGGTATGTAAACCCCGTATTTACATATCTGCCACTGTGCAGGAGAATCCGTATAGGTGTTCGAGTGTTCGAACCGTATTGCCCAAGAAATGGTTTGTAAACGCCGTATTTATATATCTGCCACTGTGTAGGAGAATCCGTACAGGTGTTCGAGTGTTCGGACCGTAATGCGCAAGAAATGGTATGTAAACCCCGTATTTACATATCTGCCACTGTGCAGGAGAATCCGTATAGGTGTTCGAGTGTTCGAACCGTATTGCCCAAGAAATGGTTTGTAAACGCCGTATTTATATATCTGCCACTGTGCAGGAGAATCCGTACAGGTGTTCGAGTGTTCGGACCGTAATGCGCAAGAAATGGTATGTAAACCCCGTATTTACATATCTGCCACTGTGCTGGAGAATCCGTATAGGTGTTCGAGTGTTCGAACCGTATTGCGCAAGAAATGGTTTGTAAACCCCGTATTTACATATCTGCCACTGTGCAGGAGAATCCGTATGGGTGTTCGAGTGTTCGAACCGTAATGCGCAAGAAATGGTACGGAAACCCCGTATTTACATATCTGCCACTGTGCAGGAGAATCCGTATAGGTGTTCGAGTGTTCGAACCGTAATGCGCAAGAAATGGTATGTAAATCCCGTATTTACATATCTGCCACTGTGCAGGAGAATCCGTATAGGTGTTCGAGTGTTCGAACCGTAATGCGCAAGAAATGGTATGCAAACCCCGTATTTACATATCTGCCACTGTGCAGGAGAATCCGTATTGGTGTTCGAGTGTTCGAATCGTATTGCGCAAGAATTGGTATGTAAACCCCGTATTTACATATCTGCCACTGTGCAGGGGAATCCGTATAGGTGTTCGAGTGTTCGAACCGTATTGCGCAAGAAATGGTATGTAAACCCCGTATTTACATATCTGGCACTGTGCAGGAGAATCCGTATAGGTGTTCGAGTGTTCGAACCGTATTGCGCAAGAAATGGTTTGTAAACCACGTATTTACATATCTGCCACTGTGGAGGAGAATCCGTATAGGTGTTCGAGTGTTCGAACCGTATTGCCCAAGAAATGGTTTGTAAACGCTGTATTTACATATCTGCCACTGTGCAGGAGAATCCGTATAGGTGTTCGAGTGTTCGAACCGTAATGCGCAAGAAATGGTTTGTAAACGCCGTATTTACATATCTGCCACTGTGCAGGAGAATCCGTATAGGTGTTCGAGTGTTCGAACCGTAATGCGCAAGAAATGGTATGTAAACCCCGTATTTACATATCTGCCACTGTGCAGGAGAATCCGTATAGGTGTTCGAGTGTTCGAACCGTATTGCGCAAGAAATGGTTTGTAAACCCCGTATTTACATATCTGCCACTGTGCAGGAGAATCCGTATAGGTGTTCGAGTGTTCGAACCGTATTGCGCAAGAAATGGTATGTAAACCCCGTATTTACATATCTGCCACTGTGCAGAAGAATCCGTGTAGGTGTCCGAGTGTTCGAACCGAATTGCCCAAGAAATGCTTTGTAAACGCCGTATTTACATATCTGCCACTGTGCAGGAGAATCCGTATAGGAGTTCGAGTGTTCGAACCGTATTGCGCAAGAAATGGTTTGTAAACCCCGTATTTACATATCTGCCACTGTGCAGGAGAATCCGTATGGGTGTTCGAGTGTTCGAACCGTATTGCGCAAGAAATGGTATGTAAACCCCGTATTTACATATCTGCCACTGTGCAGGAGAATCCGTATAGGTGTTCGAGTGTTCGAACCGTATTGCGCAAGAAATGGTTTGTAAACCCCGTATTTACATATCTGCCACTGTGCAGGAGAATCCGTATGGGTGTTCGAGTGTTCGAACCGTAATGCGCAAGAAATGGTACGGAAACCCCGTATTTACATATCTGCCACTGTGCAGGAGAATCCGTATAGGTGTTCGAGTGTTCGAACCGTAATGCGCAAGAAATGGTATGGAAACCCCGTATTTACATATCTGCCACTGTGCAGGAGAATCCGTATAGGTGTTCGAGTGTTCGAACCGTAATGCGCAAGAAATGGTATGCAAACCCCGTATTTACATATCTGCCACTGTGCAGGAGAATCCGTATAGGTGTTCGAGTGTTCGAACCGTATTGCGCAAGAAATGGTTTGTAAACCCCGTATTTACATATCTGCCACTGTGCAGGAGAATCCGTATAGGTGTTCGAGTGTTCGAACCGTATTGCGCAAGAAATGGTATGTAAACCCCGTATTTACATATCTGCCACTGTGCAGGAGAATCCGTGTCGGTGTCCGAGTGTTCGAACCGAATTGCCCAAGAAATGGTTTGTAAACGCCGTATTTACATATCTGCACTGTGCAGGAGAATCCGTATAGGTGTTCGAGTGTTCGAACCGTATTGCCCAAGAAATGGTTTGTAAACGCCGTATTTACATATCTGCCACTGTGCAGGAGAATCCGTATAGGTGTTCGAGTGTTCGAACCGTAATGCGCAAGAAATGGTATGTAAACCCCGTATTTACATATCTGCCACTGTGCAGGAGAATCCGTATAGGTGTTCGAGTGTTCGAACCGTATTGCCCAAGAAATGGTTTGTAAACGCCGTATTTACATATCTGCCACTGTGCAGGAGAATCCGTACAGGTGTTCGAGTGTTCGGACCGTAATGCGCAAGAAAAGGTTTGTAAACCCCGTATTTACATATCTGCCACTGTGCAGGAGAATCCGTATAGGTGTTCGAGTGTTCGAACCGTAATGCGCAAGAAATGGTATGTAAACCCCGTATTTACATATCTGCCACTGTGCAGGAGAATCCGTATAGGTGTTCGAGTGTTCGAACCGTATTGCCCAAGAAATGGTTTGTAAACGCCGTATTTACATATCTGCCACTGTGCAGGAGAATCCGTACAGGTGTTCGAGTGTTCGGACTGTAATGCGCAAGAAATGGTATGTAAACCCCGTATTTACATATCTGCCACTGTGCAGGAGAATCCGTATAGGTGTTCGAGTGTTCGAACCGTATTGCGCAAGAAATGGTTTGTAAACCCCGTATTTACATATCCGCCACTGTGCAGGAGAATCCGTATGGGTGTTCGAGTGTTCGAACCGTAATGCGCAAGAAATGGTACGGAAACCCCGTATTTACATATCTGCCACTGTGCAGGAGAATCCGTATAGGAGTTCGAGTGTTCGAACCGTATTGCGCAAGAAATGGTTTGTAAACCCCGTATTTACATATCTGCCACTGTGCAGGAGAATCCGTATGGGTGTTCGAGTGTTCGAACCGTATTGCGCAAGAAATGGTATGTAAACCCCGTATTTACATATCTGCCACTGTGCAGGAGAATCCGTATAGGTGTTCGAGTGTTCGAACCGTATTGCGCAAGAAATGGTTTGTAAACCCCGTATTTACATATCTGCCACTGTGCAGGAGAATCCGTATAGGTGTTCGAGTGTTCGAACCGTAATGCGCAAGAAATGGTTTGTAAACCCCGTATTTACATATCTGCCACTGTGCAGGAGAATCCGTATAGGTGTTCGAGTGTTCGAACCGTATTGCGCAAGAAATGGTATGTAAACCCCGTATTTACATATCTGCCACTGTGCAGAAGAATACGTGTAGGTGTCCGAGTGTTCGAACCGAATTGCCCAAGAAATGCTTTGTAAACGCCGTATTTACATATCTGCCACTGTGCAGGAGAATCCGTATAGGAGTTCGAGTGTTCGAACCGTATTGCGCAAGAAATGGTTTGTAAACCCCGTATTTACATATCTGCCACTGTGCAGGAGAATCCGTATGGGTGTTCGAGTGTTCGAACCGTATTGCGCAAGAAATGGTATGTAAACCCCGTATTTACATATCTGCCACTGTGCAGGAGAATCCGTATAGGTGTTCGAGTGTTCGAACCGTATTGCGCAAGAAATGGTTTGTAAACCCCGTATTTACATATCTGCCACTGTGCAGGAGAATCCGTATGGGTGTTCGAGTGTTCGAACCGTAATGCGCAAGAAATGGTACGGAAACCCCGTATTTACATATCTGCCACTGTGCAGGAGAATCCGTATAGGTGTTCGAGTGTTCGAACCGTAATGCGCAAGAAATGGTATGGAAACCCCGTATTTACATATCTGCCACTGTGCAGGAGAATCCGTATAGGTGTTCGAGTGTTCGAACCGTAATGCGCAAGAAATGGTATGCAAACCCCGTATTTACATATCTGCCACTGTGCAGGAGAATCCGTATAGGTGTTCGAGTGTTCGAACCGTATTGCGCAAGAAATGGTATGTAAACCCCGTATTTACATATCTGCCACTGTGCAGGAGAATCCGTGTCGGTGTCCGAGTGTTCGAACCGAATTGCCCAAGAAATGGTTTGTAAACGCCGTATTTACATATCTGCACTGTGCAGGAGAATCCGTATAGGTGTTCGAGTGTTCGAACCGTATTGCCCAAGAAATGGTTTGTAAACGCCGTATTTACATATCTGCCACTGTGCAGGAGAATCCGTATAGGTGTTCGAGTGTTCGAACCGTAATGCGCAAGAAATGGTATGTAAACCCCGTATTTACATATCTGCCACTGTGCAGGAGAATCCGTATAGGTGTTTGAGTGTTCGAACCGAATTGCCCAAGAAATGGTTTGTAAACGCCGTATTTACATATCTGCCACTGTGCAGGAGAATCCGTACAGGTGTTCGAGTGTTCGAACCGTAATGCGCAAGAAATGGTATGTAAACCCCGTATTTACATATCTGCCACTGTGCAGGAGAATCCGTATAGGTGTTCGAGTGTTCGAACCGTATTGCCCAAGAAATGGTTTGTAAACGCCGTATTTACATATCTGCCACTGTGCAGGAGAATCCGTACAGGTGTTCGAGTGTTCGGACCGTAATGCGCAAGAAATGGTATGTAAACCCCGTATTTACATATCTGCCACTGTGCAAGAGAATCCGTATAGGTGTTCGAGTGTTCGAACCGTATTGCGCAAGAAATGGTTTGTAAACCCCGTATTTACATATCTGCCACTGTGCAGGAGAATCCGTATGGGTGTTCGAGTGTTCGAACCGTAATGCGCAAGAAATGGTACGGAAACCCAGTATTTACATATCTGCCACTGTGCAGGAGAATCCGTATAGGTGTTCGAGTGGTCGAACCGTAATGCGCAAGAAATGGTATGTAAACCCCGTATTTACATATCTGCCACTGTGCAGGAGAATCCGTATAGGTGTTCGAGTGTTCGAACCGTAATGCGCAAGAAATGGTATGCAAACCCCGTATTTACATATCTGCCACTGTGCAGGAGAATCCGTACAGGTGTTCGAGTGTTCGGACCGTAATGCGCAAGAAATGGTATGTAAACCCCGTATTTGCATATCTGCCACTGTGCAAGAGAATCCGTATAGGTGTTCGAGTGTTCGAACCGTATTGCCCAAGAAATGGTTTGTAAACGCCGTATTTACATATCTGCCACTGTGCAGGAGAATCCGTACAGGTGTTCGAGTGTTCGGACTGTAATGCGCAAGAAATGGTATGTAAACCCCGTATTTACATATCTGCCACTGTGCAGGAGAATCCGTATAGGTGTTCGAGTGTTCGAACCGTATTGCGCAAGAAATGGTTTGTAAACCCCGTATTTACATATCTGCCACTGTGCAGGAGAATCCGTATGGGTGTTCGAGTGTTCGAACCGTAATGCGCAAGAAATGGTACGGAAACCCCGTATTTACATATCTGCCACTGTGCAGGAGAATCCGTATAGGTGTTCGAGTGTTCGAACCGTAATGCGCAAGAAATGGTATGTAAACCCCGTATTTACATATCTGCCACTGTGCAGGAGAATCCGTATAGGTGTTCGAGTGTTCGAACCGTATTGCGCAAGAAATGGTTTGTAAACCCCGTATTTACATATCTGCCACTGTGCAGGAGAATCCGTATAGGTGTTCGAGTGTTCGAACCGTATTGCGCAAGAAATGGTATGTAAACCCCGTATTTACATATCTGCCACTGTGCAGGAGGATCCGTGTAGGTGTCCGAGTGTTCGAACCGAATTGCCCAAGAAATGGTTTGTAAACGCCGTATTTACATATCTGCCACTGTGCAGGAGAATCCGTATAGGTGTTCGAGTGTTCGAACCGTATTGCGCAAGAAATGGTTTGTAAACCCCGTACTTACATATCTGCCACTGTGCAGGAGAATCCGTATAGGTGTTCGAGTGTTCGAACCGTATTGCGCAAGAAATGGTATGTAAATCCCGTATTTACATATCTGCCACTGTGCAGGAGAATCCGTGTAGGTGTCCGAGTGTTCGAACCGAATTGCCCAAGAAATGGTTTGTAAACGCCGTATTTACATATCTGCACTGTGCAGGAGAATCCGTATAGGTGTTCGAGTGTTCGAACCGTATTGCCCAAGAAATGGTTTGTAAACGCCGTATTTACATATCTGCCACTGTGCAGGAGAATCCGTATAGGTGTTCGAGTGTTCGAACCGTAATGCGCAAGAAATGGTATGTAAACCCCGTATTTACATATCTGCCACTGTGCAGGAGAATCCGTATAGGTGTTCGAGTGTTCGAACCGTATTGCCCAAGAAATGGTTTGTAAACGCCGTATTTACATATCTGCCACTGTGCAGGAGAATCCGTACAGGTGTTCGAGTGTTCGGACCGTAATGCGCAAGAAATGGTATGGAAACCCCGTATTTACATATCTGCCACTGTGCAGGAGAATCCGTATAGGTGTTCGAGTGTTCGAACCGTATTGCGCAAGAAATGGTATGTAAACCCCGTATTTACATATCTGCCACTGTGCAGGAGAATCCGTGTAGGTGTCCGAGTGTTCGAACCGAATTGCCCAAGAAATGGTTTGTAAACGCCGTATTTACATATCTGCCACTGTGCAGGAGAATCCGTATAGGTGTTCGAGTGTTCGAACCGTATTGGCCAAGAAATGGTTTGTAAACGCCATATTTACATATCTGCCACTGTGCAGGAGAATCCGTATAGGTGTTCGAGTGTTCGAACCGTAATGCGCAAGAAATGGTATGTAAACCCCGTATTTACATATCTGCCACTGTGCAGGAGAATCCGTATAGGTGTTCGAGTGTTCGAACCGTATTGCCCAAGAAATGGTTTGTAAACGCCGTATTTACATATCTGCCACTGTGCAGGAGAATCCGTACAGGTGTTCGAGTGTTCGAACCGTAATGCGCAAGAAATGGTATGTAAACCCCGTATTTACATATCTGCCACTGTGCAGGAGAATCCGTATAGGTGTTCGAGTGTTCGAACCGTATTGCCCAAGAAATGGTTTGTAAACGCCGTATTTACATATCTGCCACTGTGCAGGAGAATCCGTACAGGTGTTCGAGTGTTCGGACCGTAATGCGCAAGAAATGGTATGTAAACCCCGTATTTACATATCTGCCACTGTGCAGGAGAATCCGTATAGGTGTTCGACTGTTCGAACCGTATTGCGCAAGAAATGGTTTGTAAACCCCGTATTTACATATCTGCCACTGTGCAGGAGAATCCGTATGGGTGTTCGAGTGTTCGAACCGTAACGCGCAAGAAATGGTACGGAAACCCAGTATTTACATATCTGCCACTGTGCAGGAGAATCCGTATAGGTGTTCGAGTGTTCGAACCGTAATGCGCAAGAAATGGTATGTAAACCCCGTATTTACATATCTGCCACTGTGCAGGAGAATCCGTATAGGTGTTCGAGTGTTCGAACCGAAATGCGCAAGAAATGGTATGCAAACCCCGTATTTACATATCTGTCACTGTGCAGGAGAATCCGTATAGGTGTTCGAGTGTTCGAACCGTATTGCGCAAGAAATGGTTTGTAAACCCCGTATTTACATATCTGCCACTGTGCAGGAGAATCCGTATAGGTGTTCGAGTGTTCGAACCGTATTGCGCAAGAAATGGTATGTAAACCCCGTATTTACATATCTGCCACTGTGCAGGAGAATCCGTGTAGGTGTCCGAGTGTTCGAACCGAATTGCCCAAGAAATGGTTTGTAAACGCCGTATTTACATATCTGCACTGTGCAGGAGAATCCGTATAGGTGTTCGAGTGTTCGAACCGTATTGCCCAAGAAATGGTTTGTAAACGCCGTATTTACATATCTGCCACTGTGCAGGAGAATCCGTATAGGTGTTCGAGTGTTCGAACCGTAATGCGCAAGAAATGGTATGTAAACCCCGTATTTACATATCTGCCACTGTGCAGGAGAATCCGTATAGGTGTTCGAGTGTTCGAACCGTATTGCCCAAGAAATGGTTTGTAAACGCCGTATTTACATATCTGCCACTGTGCAGGAGAATCCGTACAGGTGTTCGAGTGTTCGGACCGTAATGCGCAAGAAATGGTATGTAAACCCCGTATTTACATATCTGCCACTGTGCAGGAGAATCCGTATAGGTGTTCGAGTGTTCGAACCGTAATGCGCAAGAAATGGTATGTAAACCCCGTATTTACATATCTGCCACTGTGCAGGAGAATCCGTATAGGTGTTCGAGTGTTCGAACCGTATTGCCCAAGAAATGGTTTGTAAACGCCGTATTTACATATCTGCCACTGTGCAGGAGAATCCGTACAGGTGTTCGAGTGTTCGGACTGTAATGCGCAAGAAATGGTATGTAAACCCCGTATTTACATATCTGCCACTGTGCAGGAGAATCCGTATAGGTGTTCGAGTGTTCGAACCGTATTGCGCAAGAAATGGTTTGTAAACCCCGTATTTACATATCTGCCACTGTGCAGGAGAATCCGTATGGGTGTTCGAGTGTTCGAACCGTAATGCGCAAGAAATGGTACGGAAACCCCGTATTTACATATCTGCCACTGTGCAGGAGAATCCGTATAGGTGTTCGAGTGTTCGAACCGTAATGCGCAAGAAATGGTATGTAAACCCCGTATTTACATATCTGCCACTGTGCAGGAGAATCCGTATAGGTGTTCGAGTGTTCGAACCGTATTGCGCAAGAAATGGTTTGTAAACCCCGTATTTACATATCTGCCACTGTGCAGGAGAATCCGTATAGGTGTTCGAGTGTTCGAACCGTATTGCGCAAGAAATGGTATGTAAACCCCGTATTTACATATCTGCCACTGTGCAGGAGGATCCGTGTAGGTGTCCGAGTGTTCGAACCGAATTGCCCAAGAAATGGTTTGTAAACGCCGTATTTACATATCTGCCACTGTGCAGGAGAATCCGTATAGGTGTTCGAGTGTTCGAACCGTATTGCGCAAGAAATGGTTTGTAAACCCCGTACTTACATATCTGCCACTGTGCAGGAGAATCCGTATAGGTGTTCGAGTGTTCGAACCGTATTGCGCAAGAAATGGTATGTAAATCCCGTATTTACATATCTGCCACTGTGCAGGAGAATCCGTGTAGGTGTCCGAGTGTTCGAACCGAATTGCCCAAGAAATGGTTTGTAAACGCCGTATTTACATATCTGCACTGTGCAGGAGAATCCGTATAGGTGTTCGAGTGTTCGAACCGTATTGCCCAAGAAATGGTTTGTAAACGCCGTATTTACATATCTGCCACTGTGCAGGAGAATCCGTATAGGTGTTCGAGTGTTCGAACCGTAATGCGCAAGAAATGGTATGTAAACCCCGTATTTACATATCTGCCACTGTGCAGGAGAATCCGTATAGGTGTTCGAGTGTTCGAACCGTATTGCCCAAGAAATGGTTTGTAAACGCCGTATTTACATATCTGCCACTGTGCAGGAGAATCCGTACAGGTGTTCGAGTGTTCGGACCGTAATGCGCAAGAAATGGTATGGAAACCCCGTATTTACATATCTGCCACTGTGCAGGAGAATCCGTATAGGTGTTCGAGTGTTCGAACCGTATTGCGCAAGAAATGGTATGTAAACCCCGTATTTACATATCTGCCACTGTGCAGGAGAATCCGTGTAGGTGTCCGAGTGTTCGAACCGAATTGCCCAAGAAATGGTTTGTAAACGCCGTATTTACATATCTGCCACTGTGCAGGAGAATCCGTATAGGTGTTCGAGTGTTCGAACCGTATTGGCCAAGAAATGGTTTGTAAACGCCATATTTACATATCTGCCACTGTGCAGGAGAATCCGTATAGGTGTTCGAGTGTTCGAACCGTAATGCGCAAGAAATGGTATGTAAACCCCGTATTTACATATCTGCCACTGTGCAGGAGAATCCGTATAGGTGTTCGAGTGTTCGAACCGTATTGCCCAAGAAATGGTTTGTAAACGCCGTATTTACATATCTGCCACTGTGCAGGAGAATCCGTACAGGTGTTCGAGTGTTCGAACCGTAATGCGCAAGAAATGGTATGTAAACCCCGTATTTACATATCTGCCACTGTGCAGGAGAATCCGTATAGGTGTTCGAGTGTTCGAACCGTATTGCCCAAGAAATGGTTTGTAAACGCCGTATTTACATATCTGCCACTGTGCAGGAGAATCCGTACAGGTGTTCGAGTGTTCGGACCGTAATGCGCAAGAAATGGTATGTAAACCCCGTATTTACATATCTGCCACTGTGCAGGAGAATCCGTATAGGTGTTCGACTGTTCGAACCGTATTGCGCAAGAAATGGTTTGTAAACCCCGTATTTACATATCTGCCACTGTGCAGGAGAATCCGTATGGGTGTTCGAGTGTTCGAACCGTAACGCGCAAGAAATGGTACGGAAACCCAGTATTTACATATCTGCCACTGTGCAGGAGAATCCGTATAGGTGTTCGAGTGTTCGAACCGTAATGCGCAAGAAATGGTATGTAAACCCCGTATTTACATATCTGCCACTGTGCAGGAGAATCCGTATAGGTGTTCGAGTGTTCGAACCGAAATGCGCAAGAAATGGTATGCAAACCCCGTATTTACATATCTGTCACTGTGCAGGAGAATCCGTATAGGTGTTCGAGTGTTCGAACCGTATTGCGCAAGAAATGGTTTGTAAACCCCGTATTTACATATCTGCCACTGTGCAGGAGAATCCGTATAGGTGTTCGAGTGTTCGAACCGTATTGCGCAAGAAATGGTATGTAAACCCCGTATTTACATATCTGCCACTGTGCAGGAGAATCCGTGTAGGTGTCCGAGTGTTCGAACCGAATTGCCCAAGAAATGGTTTGTAAACGCCGTATTTACATATCTGCACTGTGCAGGAGAATCCGTATAGGTGTTCGAGTGTTCGAACCGTATTGCCCAAGAAATGGTTTGTAAACGCCGTATTTACATATCTGCCACTGTGCAGGAGAATCCGTATAGGTGTTCGAGTGTTCGAACCGTAATGCGCAAGAAATGGTATGTAAACCCCGTATTTACATATCTGCCACTGTGCAGGAGAATCCGTATAGGTGTTCGAGTGTTCGAACCGTATTGCCCAAGAAATGGTTTGTAAACGCCGTATTTACATATCTGCCACTGTGCAGGAGAATCCGTACAGGTGTTCGAGTGTTCGGACCGTAATGCGCAAGAAATGGTATGTAAACCCCGTATTTACATATCTGCCACTGTGCAGGAGAATCCGTATAGGTGTTCGAGTGTTCGAACCGTAATGCGCAAGAAATGGTATGTAAACCCCGTATTTACATATCTGCCACTGTGCAGGAGAATCCGTATAGGTGTTCGAGTGTTCGAACCGTATTGCCCAAGAAATGGTTTGTAAACGCCGTATTTACATATCTGCCACTGTGCAGGAGAATCCGTACAGGTGTTCGAGTGTTCGGACTGTAATGCGCAAGAAATGGTATGTAAACCCCGTATTTACATATCTGCCACTGTGCAGGAGAATCCGTATAGGTGTTCGAGTGTTCGAACCGTATTGCGCAAGAAATGGTTTGTAAACCCCGTATTTTTCATATCTGCCACTGTGCAGGAGAATCCGTATGGGTGTTCGAGTGTTCGAACCGTAATGCGCAAGAAATGGTACGGAAACCCCGTATTTACATATCTGCCACTGTGCAGGAGAATCCGTATAGGTGTTCGAGTGTTCGAACCGTAATGCGCAAGAAATGGTATGTAAACCCCGTATTTACATATCTGCCACTGTGCAGGAGAATCCGTATAGGTGTTCGAGTGTTCGAACCGTATTGCGCAAGAAATGGTTTGTAAACCCCGTATTTACATATCTGCCACTGTGCAGGAGAATCCGTATAGGTGTTCGAGTGTTCGAACCGTATTGCGCAAGAAATGGTATGTAAACCCCGTATTTACATATCTGCCACTGTGCAGGAGGATCCGTGTAGGTGTCCGAGTGTTCGAACCGAATTGCCCAAGAAATGGTTTGTAAACGCCGTATTTACATATCTGCCACTGTGCAGGAGAATCCGTATAGGTGTTCGAGTGTTCGAACCGTATTGCCCAAGAAATGGTTTGTAAACGCCGTATTTACATATCTGTCACTGTGCAGGAGAATCCGTATAGGTGTTCAAGTGTTCGAACCGTATTGCGCAAGAAATGGTATGTAAACCCCGTATTTACATATCTGCCACTGTGCAGGAGAATCCGTGTAGGTGTCCGAGTGTTCGAACCGAATTGCCCAAGAAATGGTTTGTAAACGCCGTATTTACATATCTGCCACTGTGCAGGAGAATCCGTATAGGTGTTCGAGTGTTCGAACCGTATTGGCCAAGAAATGGTTTGTAAACGCCGTATTTACATATCTGCCACTGTGCAGGAGAATCCGTATAGGTGTTCGAGTGTTCGAACCGTAATGCGCAAGAAATGGTATGTAAACCCCGTATTTACATATCTGCCACTGTGCAGGAGAATCCGTATAGGTGTTCGAGTGTTCGAACCGTATTGCCCAAGAAATGGTTTGTAAACGCCGTATTTACATATCTGCCGCTGTGCAGGAGAATCCGTACAGGTGTTCGAGTGTTCGGACCGTAATGCGCAAGAAATGGTATGTAAACCCCGTATTTACATATCTGCCACTGTGCTGGAGAATCCGTATAGGTGTTCGAGTGTTCGAACCGTATTGCGCAAGAAATGGTTTGTAAACCACGTATTTACATATCTGCCACTGTGGAGGAGAATCCGTATAGGTGTTCGAGTGTTCGAACCGTATTGCCCAAGAAATGGTTTGTGAACCCCGTATTTACATATCTGCCACTGTGCAGGAGAATCCGTATGGGTGTTCGAGTGTTCGAACCGTAATGCGCAAGAAATGGTATGTAAACCCCGTATTTACATATCTGCCACTGTGCAGGAGAATCCGTATAGGTGTTCGAGTGTTCGAACCGTAATGCGCAAGAAATGGTATGCAAACCCCGTATTTACATATCTGCCACTGTGCAGGAGAATCCGTATAGGTATTCGAGTGTTCGAATCGTATTGCGCAAGAATTTGTATGTAAACCCCGTATTTACATATCTGCCACTGTGCAGGGGAATCTGTATAGGTGTTCGATTGTTCGAACCGTATTGCGCAAGAAATGGTATGTAAACCCCGTATTTACATATCTGCCACTGTGCAGGAGAATCCGTATAGGTGTTCGAGTGTTCGAACCGAATTGCGCAAGAAATGGTTTGTAAACCACGTATTTACATATCTGCCACTGTGGAGGAGAATCCGTATAGGTGTTCGAGTGTTCGAACCGTAATGCGCAAGAAATGGTATGTAAACCCCGTATTTACATATCTGCCACTGTGCAGGAGAATCCGTATAGGTGTTCGAGTGTTCGAACCGTAATGCGCAAGAAATGGTATGCAAACCCCGTATTTACATATCTGCCACTGTGCAGGAGAATCCGTATAGGTATTCGAGTGTTCGAATCGTATTGCGCAAGAATTGGTATGTAAACCCCGTATTTACATATCTGCCACTGTGCAGGGGAATCTGTATAGGTGTTCGATTGTTCGAACCGTATTGCGCAAGAAATGGTATGTAAACCCCGTATTTACATATCTGCCACTGTGCAGGAGAATCCGTATAGGTGTTCGAGTGTTCGAACCGTAATGCGCAAGAAATGGTATGCAAACCCCGTATTTACATATCTGCCACTGTGCAGGAGAATCCGTATAGGTATTCGAGTGTTCGAATCGTATTGCGCAAGAATTGGTATGTAAACCCCGTATTTACATATCTGCCACTGTGCAGGGGAATCTGTATAGGTGTTCGATTGTTCGAACCGTATTGCGCAAGAAATGGTATGAAAACCCCGTATTTACATATCTGCCACTCTGCAGGAGAATCCGTATAGGTGTTCGAGTGTTCGAACCGAATTGCGCAAGAAATGGTTTGTAAACCACGTATTTACATATCTGCCACTGTGGAGGAGAATCCGTATAGGTGTTCGAGTGTTCGAACCGTATTGCCCAAGAAATGGTTTGTAAACGCCGTATTTACATATCTGCCACTGTGCAGGAGAATCCGTGTAGGTGTCCGAGTGTTCGAACCGAATTGCCCAAGAAATGGTTTGTAAACGCCGTATTTACATATCTGCACTGTGCAGGAGAATCCGTATAGGTGTTCGAGTGTTCGAACCGTATTGCCCAAGAAATGGTTTGTAAACGCCGTATTTACATATCTGCCACTGTGCAGGAGAATCCGTATAGGTGTTCGAGTGTTCGAACCGTAATGCGCAAGAAATGGTATGTAAACCCCGTATTTACATATCTGCCACTGTGCAGGAGAATCCGTATAGGTGTTCGAGTGTTCGAACCGTATTGCCCAAGAAATGGTTTGTAAACGCCGTATTTACATATCTGCCACTGTGCAGGAGAATCCATACAGGTGTTCGAGTGTTCGGATCGTAATGCGCAAGAAATGGTATGTAAACCCCGTATTTACATATCTGCCACTGTGCAGGAGATTCCGTATAGGTGTTCGAGTGTTCGAACCGTAATGCGCAAGAAATGGTATGTAAACCCCGTATTTACATATCTGCCACTGTGCAGGAGAATCCGTATAGGTGTTCGAGTGTTCGAACCGTATTGCCCAAGAAATGGTTTGTAAACGCCGTATTTACATATCTGCCACTGTGTAGGAGAATCCGCACAGGTGTTCGAGTGTTCGGACTGTAATGCGCAAGAAATGGTATGTAAACCCCGTATTTACATATCTGCCACTGTGCAGGAGAATCCGTATAGGTGTTCGAGTGTTCGAACCGTATTGCGCAAGAAATGGTTTGTAAACCCCGTATTTACATATCTGCCACTGTGCAGGAGAATCCGTATGGGTGTTCGAGTGTTCGAACCGTAATGCGCAAGAAATGGTACGGAAACCCCGTATTTACATATCTGCCACTGTGCAGGAGAATCCGTATAGGTGTTCGAGTGTTCGAACCGTATTGCCCAAGAAATGGTTTGTAAACGCCGTATTTACATATCTGTCACTGTGCAGGAGAATCCGTATAGGTGTTCAAGTGTTCGAACCGTATTGCGCAAGAAATGGTATGTAAACCCCGTATTTACATATCTGCCACTGTGCAGGAGAATCCGTGTAGGTGTCCGAGTGTTCGAACCGAATTGCCCAAGAAATGGTTTGTAAACGCCGTATTTACATATCTGCCACTGTGCAGGAGAATCCGTATAGGTGTTCGAGTGTTCGAACCGTATTGGCCAAGAAATGGTTTGTAAACGCCGTATTTACATATCTGCCACTGTGCAGGAGAATCCGTATAGGTGTTCGAGTGTTCGAACCGTAATGCGCAAGAAATGGTATGTAAACCCCGTATTTACATATCTGCCACTGTGCAGGAGAATCCGTATAGGTGTTCGAGTGTTCGAACCGTATTGCCCAAGAAATGGTTTGTAAACGCCGTATTTACATATCTGCCGCTGTGCAGGAGAATCCGTACAGGTGTTCGAGTGTTCGGACCGTAATGCGCAAGAAATGGTATGTAAACCCCGTATTTACATATCTGCCACTGTGCTGGAGAATCCGTATAGGTGTTCGAGTGTTCGAACCGTATTGCGCAAGAAATGGTTTGTAAACCACGTATTTACATATCTGCCACTGTGGAGGAGAATCCGTATAGGTGTTCGAGTGTTCGAACCGTATTGCCCAAGAAATGGTTTGTGAACCCCGTATTTACATATCTGCCACTGTGCAGGAGAATCCGTATGGGTGTTCGAGTGTTCGAACCGTAATGCGCAAGAAATGGTATGTAAACCCCGTATTTACATATCTGCCACTGTGCAGGAGAATCCGTATAGGTGTTCGAGTGTTCGAACCGTAATGCGCAAGAAATGGTATGCAAACCCCGTATTTACATATCTGCCACTGTGCAGGAGAATCCGTATAGGTATTCGAGTGTTCGAATCGTATTGCGCAAGAATTGGTATGTAAACCCCGTATTTACATATCTGCCACTGTGCAGGGGAATCTGTATAGGTGTTCGATTGTTCGAACCGTATTGCGCAAGAAATGGTATGTAAACCCCGTATTTACATATCTGCCACTGTGCAGGAGAATCCGTATAGGTGTTCGAGTGTTCGAACCGAATTGCGCAAGAAATGGTTTGTAAACCACGTATTTACATATCTGCCACTGTGGAGGAGAATCCGTATAGGTGTTCGAGTGTTCGAACCGTAATGCGCAAGAAATGGTATGTAAACCCCGTATTTACATATCTGCCACTGTGCAGGAGAATCCGTATAGGTGTTCGAGTGTTCGAACCGTAATGCGCAAGAAATGGTATGCAAACCCCGTATTTACATATCTGCCACTGTGCAGGAGAATCCGTATAGGTATTCGAGTGTTCGAATCGTATTGCGCAAGAATTGGTATGTAAACCCCGTATTTACATATCTGCCACTGTGCAGGGGAATCTGTATAGGTGTTCGATTGTTCGAACCGTATTGCGCAAGAAATGGTATGTAAACCCCGTATTTACATATCTGCCACTGTGCAGGAGAATCCGTATAGGTGTTCGAGTGTTCGAACCGTAATGCGCAAGAAATGGTACGCAAACCCCGTATTTACATATCTGCCACTGTGCAGGAGAATCCGTATAGGTATTCGAGTGTTCGAATCGTATTGCGCAAGAATTGGTATGTAAACCCCGTATTTACATATCTGCCACTGTGCAGGGGAATCTGTATAGGTGTTCGATTGTTCGAACCGTATTGCGCAAGAAATGGTATGAAAACCCCGTATTTACATATCTGCCACTCTGCAGGAGAATCCGTATAAGTGTTCGAGTGTTCGAACCGAATTGCGCAAGAAATGGTTTGTAAACCACGTATTTACATATCTGCCACTGTGGAGGAGAATCCGTATAGGTGTTCGAGTGTTCGAACCGTATTGCCCAAGAAATGGTTTGTAAACGCCGTATTTACATATCTGCCACTGTGCAGGAGAATCCGTGTAGGTGTCCGAGTGTTCGAACCGAATTGCCCAAGAAATGGTTTGTAAACGCCGTATTTACATATCTGCACTGTGCAGGAGAATCCGTATAGGTGTTCGAGTGTTCGAACCGTATTGCCCAAGAAATGGTTTGTAAACGCCGTATTTACATATCTGCCACTGTGCAGGAGAATCCGTATAGGTGTTCGAGTGTTCGAACCGTAATGCGCAAGAAATGGTATGTAAACCCCGTATTTACATATCTGCCACTGTGCAGGAGAATCCGTATAGGTGTTCGAGTGTTCGAACCGTATTGCCCAAGAAATGGTTTGTAAACGCCGTATTTACATATCTGCCACTGTGCAGGAGAATCCGTACAGGTGTTCGAGTGTTCGGATCGTAATGCGCAAGAAATGGTATGTAAACCCCGTATTTACATATCTGCCACTGTGCAGGAGATTCCGTATAGGTGTTCGAGTGTTCGAACCGTAATGCGCAAGAAATGGTATGTAAACCCCGTATTTACATATCTGCCACTGTGCAGGAGAATCCGTATAGGTGTTCGAGTGTTCGAACCGTATTGCCCAAGAAATGGTTTGTAAACGCCGTATTTACATATCTGCCACTGTGCAGGAGAATCCGTACAGGTGTTCGAGTGTTCGGACTGTAATGCGCAAGAAATGGTATGTAAACCCCGTATTTACATATCTGCCACTGTGCAGGAGAATCCGTATAGGTGTTCGAGTGTTCGAACCGTATTGCGCAAGAAATGGTTTGTAAACCCCGTATTTACATATCTGCCACTGTGCAGGAGAATCCGTATGGGTGTTCGAGTGTTCGAACCGTAATGCGCAAGAAATGGTACGGAAACCCCGTATTTACATATCTGCCACTGTGCAGGAGAATCCGTATAGGTGTTCGAGTGTTCGAACCGTAATGCGCAAGAAATGGTATGTAAACCCCGTATTTACATATCTGCCACTGTGCAGGAGAATCCGTATAGGTGTTCGAGTGTTCGAACCGTATTGCGCAAGAAATGGTTTGTAAACCCCGTATTTACATATCTGCCACTGTGCAAGAGAATCCGTATAGGTGTTCGAGTGTTCGAACCGTATTGCCCAAGAAATGGTTTGTAAACGCCGTATTTACATATCTGCCACTGTGCAGGAGAATCCGTACAGGTGTTCGAGTGTTCGGACTGTAATGCGCAAGAAATGGTATGTAAACCCCGTATTTACATATCTGCCACTGTGCAGGAGAATCCGTATAGGTGTTCGAGTGTTCGAACCGTATTGCGCAAGAAATGGTTTGTAAACCCCGTATTTACATATCTGCCACTGTGCAGGAGAATCCGTATGGGTGTTCGAGTGTTCGAACCGTAATGCGCAAGAAATGGTACGGAAACCCCGTATTTACATATCTGCCACTGTGCAGGAGAATCCGTATAGGTGTTCGAGTGTTCGAACCGTAATGCGCAAGAAATGGTATGTAAACCCCGTATTTACATATCGGCCACTGTGCAGGAGAATCCGTATAGGTGTTCGAGTGTTCGAACCGTATTGCGCAAGAAATTGTTTGTAAACCCCGTATTTACATATCTGCCACTGTGCAGGAGAATCCGTATAGGTGTTCGAGTGTTCGAACCGTATTGCGCAAGAAATGGTATGTAAACCCCGTATTTACATATCTGCCACTGTGCAGGAGGATCCGTGTAGGTGTCCGAGTGTTCGAACCGAATTGCCCAAGAAATGGTTTGTAAACGCCGTATTTACATATCTGCCACTGTGCAGGAGAATCCGTATAGGTGTTCGAGTGTTCGAACCGTATTGCCCAAGAAATGGTTTGTAAACGCCGTATTTACATATCTGCCACTGTGCAGGAGAATCCGTATAGGTGTTCGAGTGTTCGAACCGTATTGCGCAAGAAATGGTATGTAAACCCCGTATTTACATATCTGCCACCGTGCAGGAGAATCCGTGTAGGTGTCCGAGTGTTCGATCCGAATTGCCCAAGAAATGGTTTGTAAACGCCGTATTTACATATCTGCCACTGTGCAGGAGAATCCGTATAGGTGTTCGAGTGTTCGAACCGTATAGGCCAAGAAATGGTTTGTAAACGCCGTATTTACATATCTGCCACTGTGCAGGAGAATCTGTATAGGTGTTCGAGTGTTCGAACCGTAATGCGCCAGAAATGGTATGTAAACCCCGTATTTACATATCTGCCACTGTGCAGGAGAATCCGTATAGGTGTTCGAGTGTTCGAACCGTATTGCCCAAGAAATGGTTTGTAAACGCCGTATTTAC
The DNA here is from genome assembly GCF_055761805.1 of Camellia sinensis. Lineage (NCBI taxonomy): Eukaryota > Viridiplantae > Streptophyta > Magnoliopsida > Ericales > Theaceae > Camellia > Camellia sinensis. The sequence goes on from NC_138974.1 coordinate 117,998,862, forward strand.
ATATCTGCCGCTGTGCAGGAGAATCCGTACAGGTGTTCGAGTGTTCGGACCGTAATGCGCAAGAAATGGTATGTAAACCCCGTATTTACATATCTGCCACTATGCTGGAGAATCCGTATAGGTGTTCGAGTGTTCGAACCGTATTGCGCAAGAAATGGTTTGTGAACCCCGTATTTACATATCTGCCACTGTGCAGGAGAATCCGTATGGGTGTTCGAGTGTTCGAACCGTAATGCGCAAGAAATGGTACGGAAACCCCGTATTTACATATCTGCCACTGTGCAGGAGAATCCGTATAGGTGTTCGAGTGTTCGAACCGTAATGCGCAAGAAATGGTATGTAAACCCCGTATTTACATATCAGCCACTGCGCAGGAGAATCCGTATAGGTGTTCGAGTGTTCGAACCGTAATGCGCAAGAAATGGTATGCAAACCCCGTATTTACATATCTGCCACTGTGCAGGAGAATCCGTATAGGTATTCGAGTGTTCGAATCGTATTGCGCAAGAATTGGTATGTAAACCCCGTATTTACATATCTGCCACTGTGCAGGGGAATCTGTATAGGTGTTCGATTGTTCGAACCGTATTGCGCAAGAAATGGTATGTAAACCCCGTATTTACATATCTGCCACTGTGCAGGAGAATCCGTATAGGTGTTCGAGTGTTCGAACCGAATTGCGCAAGAAATGGTTTGTAAACCACGTATTTACATATCTGCCACTGTGGAGGAGAATCCGTATAGGTGTTCGAGTGTTCGAACCGTATTGCCCAAGAAATGGTTTGTAAACGCCGTATTTACATATCTGCCACTGTGCAGGAGAATCCGTGTAGGTGTCCGAGTGTTCGAACCGAATTGCCCAAGAAATGGTTTGTAAACGCCGTATTTACATATCTGCACTGTGCAGGAGAATCCGTATAGGTGTTCGAGTGTTCGAACCGTATTGCCCAAGAAATGGTTTGTAAACGCCGTATTTACATATCTGCCACTGTGCAGGAGAATCCGTATAGGTGTTCGAGTGTTCGAACCGTAATGCGCAAGAAATGGTATGTAAACCCCGTATTTACATATCTGCCACTGTGCAGGAGAATCCGTATAGGTGTTCGAGTGTTCGAACCGTATTGCCCAAGAAATGGTTTGTAAACGCCGTATTTACATATCTGCCACTGTGCAGGAGAATCCGTACAGGTGTTCGAGTGTTCGGATCGTAATGCGCAAGAAATGGTATGTAAACCCCGTATTTACATATCTGCCACTGTGCAGGAGAATCCGTATAGGTGTTCGAGTGTTCGAACCGTAATGCGCAAGAAATGGTGTGTAAACCCCGTATTTACATATCTGCCACTGTGCAGGGGAATCCGTATAGGTGTTCGAGTGTTCGAACCGTATTGCCCAAGAAATGGTTTGTAAACGCCGTATTTACATATCTGCCACTGTGCAGGAGAATCCGTACAGGTGTTCGAGTGTTCGGACTGTAATGCGCAAGAAATGGTATGTAAACCCCGTATTTACATATCTGCCACTGTGCAGGAGAATCCGTATAGGTGTTCGAGTGTTCGAACCGTATTGCGCAAGAAATGGTTTGTAAACCCCGTATTTACATATCTGCCACTGTGCAGGAGAATCCGTATGGGTGTTCGAGTGTTCGAACCGTAATGCGCAAGAAATGGTACGGAAACCCCGTATTTACATATCTGCCACTGTGCAGGAGAATCCGTATAGGTGTTCGAGTGTTCGAACCGTAATGCGCAAGAAATGGTATGTAAACCCCGTATTTACATATCTGCCACTGTGCAGGAGAATCCGTATAGGTGTTCGAGTGTTCGAACCGTATTGCGCAAGAAATGGTTTGTAAACCCCGTATTTACATATCTGCCACTGTGCAGGAGAATCCGTATAGGTGTTCGAGTGTTCGAACCGTATTGCGCAAGAAATGGTATGTAAATCCCGTATTTACATATCTGCCACTGTGCAGGAGGATCCGTGTAGGTGTCCGAGTGTTCGAACCGAATTGCCCAAGAAATGGTTTGTAAACGCCGTATTTACATATCTGCCACTGTGCAGGAGAATCCGTATAGGTGTTCGAGTGTTCGAACCGTATTGCCCAAGAAATGGTTTGTAAACGCCGTATTTACATATCTGCCACTGTGCAGGAGAATCCGTATAGGTGTTCGAGTGTTCGAACCGTATTGCGCAAGAAATGGTATGTAAACCCCGTATTTACATATCTGCCACTGTGCAGGAGAATCCGTGTAGGTGTCCGAGTGTTCGAACCGAATTGCCCAAGAAATGGTTTGTAAACGCCGTATTTACATATCTGCCACTGTGCAGGAGAATCCGTATAGGTGTTCGAGTGTTCGAACCGTATTGGCCAAGAAATGGTTTGTAAACGCCGTATTTACATATCTGCCACTGTGCAGGAGAATCCGTATAGGTGTTCGAGTGTTCGAACCGTAATGCGCAAGAAATGGTATGTAAACCCCGTATTTACATATCTGCCACTGTGCAGGAGAATCCGTATAGGTGTTCGAGTGTTCGAACCGTATTGCCCAAGAAATGGTTTGTAAACGCCGTATTTACATATCTGCCGCTGTGCAGGAGAATCCGTACAGGTGTTCGAGTGTTCGGACCGTAATGCGCAAGAAATGGTATGTAAAGCCCGTATTTACATATCTGCCACTGTGCAGGAGAATCCGTATAGGTGTTCGAGTGTTCGAACCGTATTGCGCAAGAAATGGTTTGTGAACCCCGTATTTACATATCTGCCACTGTGCAGGAGAATCCGTATGGGTGTTCGAGTGTTCGAACCGTAATGCGCAAGAAATGGTACGGAAACCCCGTATTTACATATCTGCCACTGTGCAGGAGAATCCGTATAGGTGTTCGAGTGTTCGAACCGTAATGCGCAAGAAATGGTATGTAAACCCCGTATTTACATATCTGCCACTGTGCAGGAGAATCCGTATAGGTGTTCGAGTGTTCGAACCGTAATGCGCAAGAAATGGTATGCAAACCCCGTATTTACATATCTGCCACTGTGCAGGAGAATCCGTATAGGTATTCGAGTGTTCGAATCGTATTGCGCAAGAATTGGTATGTAAACCCCGTATTTACATATCTGCCACTGTGCAGGGGAATCTGTATAGGTGTTCGATTGTTCGAACCGTATTGCGCAAGAAATGGTATGTAAACCCCGTATTTACATATCTGCCACTGTGCAGGAGAATCCGTATAGGTGTTCGAGTGTTCGAACCGTATTGCGCAAGAAATGGTTCGTAAACCACGTATTTACATATCTGCCACTGTGGAGGAGAATCCGTATAGGTGTTCGAGTGTTCGAACCGTATTGCCCAAGAAATGGTTTGTAAACGCCGTATTTACATATCTGCCACTGTGCAGGAGAATCCGTATAGGTGTTCGAGTGTTCGAACCGTAATGCGCAAGAAATGGTTTGTAAACGCCGTATTTACATATCTGCCACTGTGCAGGAGAATCCGTATAGGTGTTCGAGTGTTCGAACCGTAATGCACAAGAAATGGTATGTAAACCCCGTATTTACATATCTGCCACTGTGCAGGAGAATCCGTATAGGTGTTCGAGTGTTCGAACCGTATTGCGCAAGAAGTGGTTTGTAAACCCCGTATTTACATATCTGCCACTGTGCAGGAGAATCCGTATAGGTGTTCGAGTGTTCGAACCGTATTGCGCAAGAAATGGTATGTAAACCCCGTATTTACATATCTGCCACTGTGCAGGAGAATCCGTGTAGGTGTCCGAGTGTTCGAACCGAATTGCCCAAGAAATGGTTTGTAAACGCCGTATTTACATATCTGCCACTGTGCAGTAGAATCCGTATAGGTGTTCGAGTGTTCGAACCGTATTGCCCAAGAAATGGTTTGTAAACGCCGTATTTACATATCTGCCACTGTGCAGGAGAATCCGTATAGGTGTTCGAGTGTTCGAACCGTAATGCGCAAGAAATGGTATGTAAACCCCGTATTTACATATCTGCCACTGTGCAGGAGAATCCGTATAGGTGTTCGAGTGTTCGAACCGGATTGCCCAAGAAATGGTTTGTAAACGCCGTATTTACATATCTGCCACTGTGCAGGAAAATCCGGACAGGTGTTCGAGTGTTCGGACCGTAATGCGCAAGAAATGGTATGGAAACCCCGTATTTACATATCTGCCACTGTGCAGGAGAATCCGTATAGGTGTTCGAGTGTTCGAACCGTATTGCGCGAGAAATGGTTTGTAAACCCCGTATTTACATATCTGCCACTGTGCAGGAGAATCCGTATAGGTGTTCGAGTGTTCGAACCGTAATGCGCAAGAAATGGTACGGAAACCCCGTATTTACATATCTGCCACTGTGCAGGAGAATCCGTATAGGTGTTCGAGTGTTCGAACCGTAATGCGCAAGAAATGGTATGTAAACCCCGTATTTACGTATCTGCCACTGTGCAGGAGAATCCGTATAGGTGTTCGAGTGTTCGAACCGTAATGCGCAAGAAATGGTATGCAAACCCCGTATTTACATATCTGCCACTGTGCTGGAGAATCCGTATAGGTGTTCAAGTGTTCGAATCGTATTGCGCAAGAATTGGTATGTAAACCCCGTATTTACATATCTACCACTGTGCAGGGGAATCCGTATAGGTGTTCGAGTGTTCGAACCGTATTGCGCAAGAAATGGTATGTAAACCCCGTATTTACATATCTGCCACTGTGCAGGGGAATCCGTATAGGTGTTCGAGTGTTCGAACCGTATTGCGCAAGAAATGGTTTGTAAACCACGTATTTACATATCTGCCACTGTGGAGGAGAATCCGTATAGGTGTTCGAGTGTTCGAACCGCAATGCGCAAGAAATGGTACGGAAACCCCGTATTTACATATCTGCCACTGTGCAGGAGAATCCGTATATGTGTTCGAGTGTTCGGACCGTGATGCGCAAGAAATGGTATGTAAACCCCGTATTTACATATCTGCCACTGTGCAGGAGAATCCGTATAGGTGTTCGAGTGTTCGAACCGTAATGCGCAAGAAATGGTACGGAAACCCCGTATTTACATATCTGCCACTGTGCAGGAGAATCCGTATAGGTGTTCGAGTGTTCGAACCGTAATGCGCAAGAAATGGTATGTAAACCCCGTATTTACATATCTGCCACTGTGCAGGAGAATCCGTATAGGTGTTCGAGTGTTCGAACCGTAATGCGCAAGAAATGGTACGGAAACCCCGTATTTACATATCTGCCACTGTGCAGGAGAATCCGTATAGGTGTTCGAGTGTTCGAACCGAATTGCCCAAGAAATGGTTTGTAAACGCCGTATTTACATATCTGCCACTGTGCAGGAGAATCCGTATAGGTGTTCGAGTGTTCGAACCGTAATGCGCAAGAAATGGTATGCAAACCCCGTATTTACATATCTGCCACTGTGCAGCAGAATCCGTATAGGTGTTCGAGTGTTCGAATCGCATTGCGCAAGAATTGGTATGTAAACCCCGTACTTACATATCTGCCACTGTGCAGGGGAATCCGTATAGGTGTTCGAGTGTTCGAACTGTATTGCGCAAGAAATGGTATGTAAACCCCGTATTTACATATCTGCCACTGTGCAGGAGAATCCGTATAGGTGTTCGAGTGTTCGAACCGTATTGCGCAAGAAATGGTTTGTAAACCATGTATTTACATATCTGCCACTGTGGAGGAGAATCCGTATAGGTGTTCGAGTGTTCGAACCGCAATGCGCAAGAAATGGTACGGAAACCCCGTATTTACATATCTGCCACTGTGCAGGAGAATCCGTATAGGTGTTCGAGTGTTCGGACCGTAATGCGCAAGAAATGGTATGTAAACCCCGTATTTACATATCTGCCACTGTGCAGGAGAATCCGTATAGGTGTCCGATTGTTCGAACCGAATTGCCCAAGAAATGGTTTGTAAACGCCGTATTTACATATCTGCCACTGTGCAGGAGAATCCGTATAGGTGTTCGTGTGTTTGAACCGTATTGCCCAAGAAATGGTTTGTAAACGCCGTATTTACATGTCTGCCACTGTGCAGGAGAATCCGTACAGGTGTTCGAGTGTTCGAACCGTAATGCGCAAGAAATGGTATGTAAACCCCGTATTTACATATCTGCCACTGTGCAGGAGAATCCGTATAGGTGTTCGAGTGTTCGAACCGTATTGCGCAAGAAATGGTTTGTAAACCCCGTATTTACATATCTGCCACTGTGCAGGAGAATCCGTATAGGTGTTCGAGTGTTCGAACCGTAATGCGCAAGAAATGGTACGGAAACCCCGTATTTACATATCTGCCACTGTGCAGGAGAATCCGTATAGGTGTTCGAGTGTTCGAACCGTAATGCGCAAGAAATGGTACGGAAACCCCGTATTTACATATCTGCCACTGTGCAGGAGAATCCGTATAGGTGTTCGAGTGTTCGAACCGTAATGCGCAAGAAATGGTACGGAAACCCCGTATTTACATATCTGCCACTGTGCAGGAGAATCCGTATAGGTGTTCGAGTGTTCGAACCGAATTGCCCAAGAAATGGTTTGTAAACACCGTATTTACATATCTGCCACTGTGCAGGAGAATCCGTATAGGTGTTCGAGTGTTCGAACCGTAATGCGCAAGAAATGGTATGCAAACCCCGTATTTACATATCTGCCACTGCGCAGCAGAATCCGTATAGGTGTTCGAGTGTTCGAATCGTATTGCGCAAGAATTGGTATGTAAACCCCGTACTTACATATCTGCCACTGTGCAGGGGAATCCGTATAGGTGTTCGAGTGTTCGAACCGTATTGCGCAAGAAATGGTATGTAAACCCCGTATTTACATATCTGCCACTGTGCAGGAGAATCCGTATAGGTGTTCGAGTGTTCTAACCGTATTGCGCAAGAAATGGTTTGTAAACCATGTATTTACATATCTGCCACTGTGGACGAGAATCCGTATAGGTGTTCGAGTGTTCGAACCGCAATGCGCAAGAAATGGTACGGAAACCCCGTATTTACATATCTGCCACTGTGCAGGAGAATCCGTATAGGTGTTCGAGTGTTCGGACCGTAATGCGCAAGAAATGGTATGTAAACCCCGTATTTACATATCTGCCACTGTGCAGGAGAATCTGTATAGGTGTCCGATTGTTCGAACCGAATTGCCCAAGAAATGGTTTGTAAACGCCGTATTTACATATCTGCCACTGTGCAGGAGAATCCGTATAGGTGTTCGTGTGTTCGAACCGTATTGCCCAAGAAATGGTTTGTAAACGCCGTATTTACATGTCTGCCACTGTGCAGGAGAATCCGTACAGGTGTTCGAGTGTTCGAACCGTAATGCGCAAGAAATGGTATGTAAACCCCGTATTTACATATCTGCCACTGTGCAGGAGAATCCGTATAGGTGTTCGAGTGTTCGAACCGTATTGCGCAAGAAATGGTTTGTAAACCCCGTATTTACATATCTGCCACTGTGCAGGAGAATCCGTATAGGTGTTCGAGTGTTCGAACCGTAATGCGCAAGAAATGGTACGGAAACCCCGTATTTACATATCTGCCACTGTGCAGGAGAATCCGTATAGGTGTTCGAGTGTTCGAACCGTAATGCGCAAGAAATGGTACGGAAACCCCGTATTTACATATCTGCCACTGTGCAGGAGAATCCGTATAGGTGTTCGAGTGTTCGAACCGAATTGCCCAAGAAATGGTTTGTAAACACCGTATTTACATATCTGCCACTGTGCAGGAGAATCCGTATAGGTGTTCGAGTGTTCGAACCGTAATGCGCAAGAAATGGTATGCAAACCCCGTATTTACATATCTGCCACTGCGCAGCAGAATCCGTATAGGTGTTCGAGTGTTCGAATCGTATTGCGCAAGAATTGGTATGTAAACCCCGTACTTACATATCTGCCACTGTGCAGGGGAATCCGTATAGGTGTTCGAGTGTTCGAACCGTATTGCGCAAGAAATGGTATGTAAACCCCGTATTTACATATCTGCCACTGTGCAGGAGAATCCGTATAGGTGTTCGAGTGTTCTAACCGTATTGCGCAAGAAATGGTTTGTAAACCATGTATTTACATATCTGCCACTGTGGAGGAGAATCCGTATAGGTGTTCGAGTGTTCGAACCGCAATGCGCAAGAAATGGTACGGAAACCCCGTATTTACATATCTGCCACTGTGCAGGAGAATCCGTATAGGTGTTCGAGTGTTCGGACCGTAATGCGCAAGAAATGGTATGTAAACCCCGTATTTACATATCTGCCACTGTGCAGGAGAATCCGTATAGGTGTCCGATTGTTCGAACCGAATTGCCCAAGAAATGGTTTGTAAACGCCGTATTTACATATCTGCCACTGTGCAGGAGAATCCGTATAGGTGTTCGTGTGTTCGAACCGTATTGCCCAAGAAATGGTTTGTAAACGCCGTATTTACATGTCTGCCACTGTGCAGGAGAATCCGTACAGGTGTTCGAGTGTTCGAACCGTAATGCGCAAGAAATGGTATGTAAACCCCGTATTTACATATCTGCCACTGTGCAGGAGAATCCGTATAGATGTTCGAGTGTTCGAACCGTATTGCGCAAGAAATGGTTTGTAAACCCCGTATTTACATATCTGCCACTGTGCAGGAGAATCCGTATAGGTGTTCGAGTGTTCGAACCGTAATGCGCAAGAAATGGTACGGAAACCCCGTATTTACATATCTGCCACTGTGCAGGAGAATCCGTATAGGTGTTCGAGTGTTCGAACCGAATTGCCCAAGAAATGGATTGTAAACGCCGTATTTACATATCTGCCACTGTGCAGGAGAATCCGTATAGGTGTTCGAGTGTTCGAACCGTAATGCGCAAGAAATGGTATGCAAACCCCGTATTTACATATCTGCCACTGTGCAGCAGAGTCCGTATAGTTGTTCGAGTGTTCGAATCGTATTGCGCAAGAATTGGTATGTAAACCCCGTACTTACATATCTGCCACTGTGCAGGGGAATCCGTATAGGTGTTCGAGTGTTCGAACCGTATTGCGCAAGAAATGGTATGTAAACCCCGTATTTACATATCTGCCACTGTGCAGGAGAATCCGTATACGTGTTCGAGTGTTCGAACCGTATTGCGCAAGAAATGGTTTGTAAACCATGTATTTACATATCTGCCACTGTGGAGGAGAATCCGTATAGGTGTTCGAGTGTTCGAACCGCAATGCGCAAGAAATGGTACGGAAACCCCGTATTTACATATCTGCCACTGTGCAGGAGAATCCGTATAGGTGTTCGAGTGTTTGGACCGTAATGCGCAAGAAATGGTATGTAAACCCCGTATTTACATATCTGCCACTGTGCAGGAGAATCCGTATAGGTGTCCGATTGTTCGAACCGAATTGCCCAAGAAATGGTTTGTAAACGCCGTATTTACATATCTGCCACTGTGCAGGAGAATCCGTATAGGTGTTCGTGTGTTCGAACCGTATTGCCCAAGAAATGGTTTGTAAACGCCGTATTTACATGTCTGCCACTGTGCAGGAGAATCCGTACAGGTGTTCGAGTGTTCGAACCGTAATGCGCAAGAAATGGTATGTAAACCCCGTATTTACATATCTGCCACTGTGCAGGAGAATCCGTATAGGTGTTCGAGTGTTCGAACCGTATTGCGCAAGAAATGGTTTGTAAACCCCGTATTTACATATCTGCCACTGTGCAGGAGAATCCGTATAGGTGTTCGAGTGTTCGAACCGTAATGCGCAAGAAATGGTACGGAAACCCCGTATTTACATATCTGCCACTGTGCAGGAGAATCCGTATAGGTGTTCGAGTGTTCGAACCGTAATGCGCAAGAAATGGTACGGAAACCCCGTATTTACATATCTGCCACTGTGCAGGAGAATCCGTATAGGTGTTCGAGTGTTCGAACCGAATTGCCCAAGAAATGGTTTGTAAACACCGTATAACATATCTGCCACTGTGCAGGAGAATCCGTATAGGTGTTCGAGTGTTCGAACCGTAATGCGCAAGAAATGGTATGCAAACCCCGTATTTACATATCTGCCACTGCGCAGCAGAATCCGTATAGGTGTTCGAGTGTTCGAATCGTATTGCGCAAGAATTGGTATGTAAACCCCGTACTTACATATCTGCCACTGTGCAGGGGAATCCGTATAGGTGTTCGAGTGTTCGAACCGTATTGCGCAAGAAATGGTATGTAAACCCCGTATTTACATATCTGCCACTGTGCAGGAGAATCCGTATAGGTGTTCGAGTGTTCTAACCGTATTGCGCAAGAAATGGTTTGTAAACCATGTATTTACATATCTGCCACTGTGGCGGAGAATCCGTATAGGTGTTCGAGTGTTCGAACCGCAATGCGCAAGAAATGGTACGGAAACCCCGTATTTACATATCTGCCACTGTGCAGGAGAATCCGTATAGGTGTTCGAGTGTTCGGACCGTAATGCGCAAGAAATGGTATGTAAACCCCGTATTTACATATCTGCCACTTTGCAGGAGAATCCGTATAGGTGTCCGATTGTTCGAACCGAATTGCCCAAGAAATGGTTTGTAAACGCCGTATTTACATATCTGCCACTGTGCAGGAGAATCCGTATAGGTGTTCGTGTGTTCGAACCGTATTGCCCAAGAAATGGTTTGTAAACGCCGTATTTACATGTCTGCCACTGTGCAGGAGAATCCGTACAGGTGTTCGAGCGTTCGAACCGTAATGCGCAAGAAATGGTATGTAAACCCCGTATTTACATATCTGCCACTGTGCAGGAGAATCCGTATAGGTGTTCGAGTGTTCGAACCGTATTGCGCAAGAAATGGTTTGTAAACCCCGTATTTACATATCTGCCACTGTGCAGGAGAATCCGTATAGGTGTTCGAGTGTTCGAACTGTAATGCGCAAGAAATGGTACGGAAACCCCGTATTTACATATCTGCCACTGTGCAGGAGAATCCGTATAGGTGTTCGAGTGTTCGAACCGAATTGCCCAAGAAATGGTTTGTAAACGCCGTATTTACATATCTGCCACTGTGCAGGAGAATCCGTATAGGTGTTCGAGTGTTCGAACCGTAATGCGCAAGAAATGGTATGCAAACCCCGTATTTACATATCTGCCACTGTGCAGCAGAGTCCGTATAGGTGTTCGAGTGTTCGAATCGTATTGCGCAAGAATTGGTATGTAAACCCCGTACTTACATATCTGCCACTGTGCAGGGGAATCCGTATAGGTGTTCGAGTGTTCGAACCGTATTGCGCAAGAAATGGTATGTAAACCCCGTATTTACATATCTGCCACTGTGCAAGAGAATCCGTATACGTGTTCGAGTGTTCGAACCGTATTGCGCAAGAAATGGTTTGTAAACCATGTATTTACATATCTGCCACTGTGGAGGAGAATCCGTATAGGTGTTCGAGTGTTCGAACCGCAATGCGCAAGAAATGGTACGGAAACCCCGTATTTACATATCTGCCACTGTGCAGGAGAATCCGTATAGGTGTTCGAGTGTTTGGACCGTAATGCGCAAGAAATGGTATGTAAACCCCGTATTTACATATCTGCCACTGTGCAGGAGAATCCGTATAGGTGTCCGATTGTTCGAACCGAATTGCCCAAGAAATGGTTTGTAAACGCCGTATTTACATATCTGCCACTGTGCAGGAGAATCCGTATAGGTGTTCGTGTGTTCGAACCGTATTTCCCAAGAAATGGTTTGTAAACGCCGTATTTACATGTCTGCCACTGTGCAGGAGAATCCGTACAGGTGTTCGAGTGTTCGAACCGTAATGCGCAAGAAATGGTATGTAAACCCCGTATTTACATATCTGCCACTGTGCAGGAGAATCCGTATACATGTTCGAGTGTTCAAACCGTATTGCGCAAGAAATGGTTTGTAAACCCCGTATTTACATATCTGCCACTGTGCAGGAGAATCCGTACAGGTGTTCGAGTGTTCGAACCGTAATGCGCAAGAAATGGTACGGAAACCCCGTATTTACATATCTGCCACTGTGCAGGAGAATCCGTATAAGTGTTCGAGTGTTCGAACCGTAATGCGCAAGAAATGGTATGTAAACCCCGTATTTACATATCTGCCGCTGTGCAGGAGAATCCGTATAGGTGTTCGAGTGTTCGAACCGAATTGCCCAAGAAATGGTTTGTAAACGCCGTATTTACATATCTGCCACTGTGCAGGAGAATCCGTATAGGTGTTCGAGTGTTCGAACCGTAATGCGCAAGAAATGGTATGCAAACCCCGTATTTACATATCTGCCACTGTGCTGGAGAATCCGTATAGGTGTTCGAGTGTTCGAATCGTATTGCGCAAGAATTGGTATGTAAACCCCGTATTTACATATCTGCCACTGTGCAGGGGAATCCGTATAGGTGTTCGAGTGTTCGAACCGTATTGCGCAAGAAATGGTGTGTAAACCCCGTATTTACATATCTGCCACTGTGCAGGAGAATCCGTATAGGTGTTCGAGTGTTCGGACCGTAATGCGCAAGAAATGGTAAGTAAACCCCGTATTTACATATCTGCCACTGTGCAGGAGAATCCGTATAGGTGTCCGATTGTTCGAACCGAATTGCCCAAGAAATGGTTTGTAAACGCTGTATTTACATATCTGCCACTGTGCAGGAGAATCCGTATAGGTGTTCGAGTGTTCGAACCGTATTGGCCAAGAAATGGTTTGTAAACGCCGTATTTACATATCTGCCACTGTGCAGGAGAATCCGTACAGGTGTTCGAGTGTTCGAACCGTAATGCGCAAGAAATGGTATGTAAACCCCGTATTTACATATCTGCCACTGTGCAGGAGAATCCGTATAGGTGTTCGAGTGTTCGAACCGTATTGCCCAAGAAATGGTTTGTAAACGCCGTATTTACATATCTGCCACTGTACAGGAGAATCCGTATAGGTGTTCGAGTGTTCGAACCGTAATGCGCAAGAAATGGTATGTAAACCCCGTATTTACATATCTGCCACTGTGCAGGAGAATCCGTATAGGTGTTCGAGTGTTCGAACCGTATTGCGCAAGAAATGGTTTGTAAACCCCGTATTTACATATCTGCCACTGTGCAAGAGAATCCGTATAGGTGTTCGAGTGTTCGAACCGTATTGCGCAAGAAATGGTATGTAAACCCCGTATTTACATATCTGCCACTGTGCAGGAGAATCCGTGTAGGTGTCTAAGTGTTCGAACCGAATTGCCCAAGAAATGGTTTGTAAACGCCGTATTTACATATCTGCCACTGTGCAGGAGAATCCGTATAGGTGTTCGAGTGTTCGAACCGTATTGCCCAAGAAATGGTTTGTAAACGCCGTATTTACATATCTGCCACTGTGCAGGAGAATCCGTATAGGTGTTCGAGTGTTCGAACCGTAATGCGCAAGAAATGGTATGTAAACCCCGTATTTACATATCTGCCACTGTGCAGGAGAATCCGTATAGGTGTTCGAGTGTTCGAACCGTATTGCCCAAGAAAAGGTTTGTAAACGCCGTATTTACATATCTGCCACTGTGCAGGAGAATCCGTACAGGTGTTCGAGTGTTCGGACCGTAATGCGCAAGAAATGGTACGGAAACCCCGTATTTACATATCTCCCACTGTGCAGGAGAATCCGTATAGGTGTTCGAGTGTTCGAACCGTAATGCGCAAGAAATGGTATGTAAACCCCGTATTTACATATCTGCCACTGTGCAGGAGAATCCGTATAGGTGTTCGAGTGTTCGAACCGTAATGCGCAAGAAATGGTATGCAAACCCCGTATTTACATATCTGCCACTGTGCAGGAGAATCCGTATAGGTGTTCGAGTGTTCGAATCGTATTGCGCAAGAATTGGTATGTAAACCCCGTATTTACATATCTGCCACTGTGCAGGGGAATCCGTATAGGTGTTCGAGTGTTCGAACCGTATTGCGCAAGAAATGGTATATAAACCCCGTATTTACATATCTGCCACTATGCAGGAGAATCCGTGTAGGTGTTCGAGTGTTCGAACCGTATTGCGCAAGAAATGGTTTGTAAACCATGTATTTACATATCTGCCACTGTGCAGGAGAATCCGTATAGGTGTTCGAGTGTTCGAACCGCAATGCGCAAGAAATGGTACGGAAACCCCGTATTTACATATCTGCCACTGTGCAGGAGAATCCGTATAGGTGTTCGAGTGTTCGGACCGTAATGCGCAAGAAATGGTATGTAAACCCCGTATTTACATATCTGCCACTGTGCAGGAGAATCCGTATAGGTGTCTGATTGTTCGAACCGAATTGCCCAAGAAATGGTTTGTAAACGCCGTATTTACATATCTGCCACTGTGCAGGAGAATCCGTATAGGTGTTCGTGTGTTCGAACCGTATTGCCCAAGAAATGGTTTGTAAACGCCGTATTTACATGTCTGCCACTGTGCAGGAGAATCCGTACAGGTGTTCGAGTGTTCGAACCGTAATGCGCAAGAAATGGTATGTAAACCCCGTATTTACATATCTGCCACTGTGTAGGAGAATCCGTATAGGTGTTCGAGTGTTCGAACCGTATTGCGCAAGAAATGGTTTGTAAACCCCGTATTTACATATCTGCCACTGTGCAGGAGAATCCGTATAGGTGTTCGAGTGTTCGAACCGTAATGCGCAAGAAATGGTACGGAAACCCCGTATTTACATATCTGCCACTGTGCAGGAGAATCCGTATAGGTGTTCGAGTGTTCGAACCGTAATGCGCAAGAAATGGTATGTAAACCCCGTATTTACATATCTGCCACTGTGCAGGAGAATCCGTATAGGTGTTCGAGTGTTCGAACCGAATTGCCCGAGAAATGGTTTGTAAACGCCGTATTTACATATCTGCCACTGTGCAGGAGAATCCGTATAGGTGTTCGAGTGTTCGAACCGTAATGCGCAAGAAATGGTATGCAAACCCCGTATTTACGTATCTGCCACTGTGCTGGAGAATCCGTATAGGTGTTCGAGTGTTCGAATCGTATTGCGCAAGAATTGGTATGTAAACCCCGTATTTACATATCTGCCACTGTGCAGGGGAATCCGTATAGGTGTTCGAGTGTTCGAACCGTATTGCGCAAGAAATGGTATGTAAACCCCGTATTTACATATCTGCCACTGTGCAGGAGAATCCGTATAGGTGTTCGAGTGTTCGGACCGTAATGCGCAAGAAATGGTAAGTAAACCCCGTATTTACATATCTGCCACTGTGTAGGAGAATCCGTATAGGTGTCCGATTGTTCGAACCGAATTGCCCATGAAATGGTTTGTAAACGCCGTATTTACATATCTGCCACTGTGCAGGAGAATCCGTATAGGTGTTCGAGTGTTCGAACCGTATTGGCCAAGAAATGGTTTGTAAACCCCGTATTTACATATCTGCCACTGTGCAGGAGAATCCGTACAGGTGTTCGAGTGTTCGAACCGTAATGCGCAAGAAATGGTATGTAAACCCCGTATTTACATATCTGCCACTGTGCAGGAGAATCCGTATAGGTGTTCGAGTGTTCGAACCGTATTGCCCAAGAAATGGTTTGTAAATGCCGTATTTACATATCTGCCACTGTGCAGTGGAATCCATATAGGTGTTCGAGTGTTCGAACCGTAATGCGCAAGAAATGGTATGTAAACCCCGTATTTACATATCTGCCACTGTGCAGGAGAATCCGTATAGGTGTTCGAGTGTTCGAACCGTATTGCGCAAGAAATGGTTTGTAAACCCCGTATTTACATATCTGCCACTGTGCAAGAGAATCCGTATAGGTGTTCGAGTGTTCGAACCGTATTGCGCAAGAAATGGTATGTAAACCCCGTGTTTACATATCTGCCACTGTGCAGGAGAATCCGTGTAGGTGTCCGAGTGTTCGAACCGAATTGCCCAAGAAATGGTTTGTAAACGCCGTATTTACATATCTGCCACTGTGTAGGAGAATCCGTATAGGTGTTCGAGTGTTCGAACCGTATTGCCCAAGAAATGGTTTGTAAACGCCGTATTTACATATCTGCCACTGTGCAGGAGAATCCGTATAGGTGTTCGAGTGTTCGAACCGTAATGCGCAAGAAATGGTATGTAAACCCCGTATTTACATATCTGCCACTGTGCAGGAGAATCCGTATAGGTGTTCGAGTGTTCGAACCGTATTGCCCAAGAAAAGGTTTGTAAACGCCGTATTTACATATCTGCCACTGTGCAGGAGAATCCGTACAGGTGTTCGAGTGTTCGGACCGTAATGCGCAAGAAATGGTACGGAAACCCCGTATTTACATATCTGCCACTGTGCAGGAGAATCCGTATAGGTGTTCGAGTGTTCGAACCGTAATGCGCAAGAAATGGTATGTAAACCCCGTATTTACATATCTGCCACCGTGCAGGAGAATCCGTATAGGTGTTCGAGTGTTCGAACCGTAATGCGCAAGAAATGGTAAGTAAACCCCGTATTTACATATCTGCCACTGTGTAGGAGAATCCGTATAGGTGTCCGATTGTTCGAACCGAATTGCCCATGAAATGGTTTGTAAACGCCGTATTTACATATCTGCCACTGTGCAGGAGAATCCGTATTGGTGTTCGAGTGTTCGAACCATATTGGCCAAGAAATGGTTTGTAAACGCCGTATTTACATATCTGCCACTGTGCAGGAGAATCCGTACAGGTGTTCGAGTGTTCGAACCGTAATGCGCAAGAAATGGTATGTAAACCCCGTATTTACATATCTGCCACTGTGCAGGAGAATCCGTATAGGTGTTCGAGTGTTCGAACCGTATTGCCCAAGAAATGGTTTGTAAATGCCGTATTTACATATCTGCCACTGTGCAGGAGAATCCATATAGGTGTTCGAGTGTTCGAACCGTAATGCGCAAGAAATGGTATGTAAACCCCGTATTTACATATCTGCCACTGTGCAGGAGAATCCGTATAGGTGTTCGAGTGTTCGAACCGTATTGCGCAAGAAATGGTTTGTAAACCCCGTATTTACATATCTGCCACTGTGCAAGAGAATCCGTATAGGTGTTCGAGTGTTCGAACCGTATTGCGCAAGAAATGGTATGTAAACCCCGTGTTTACATATCTGCCACTGTGCAGGAGAATCCGTGTAGGTGTCTGAGTGTTCGAACCGAATTGCCCAAGAAATGGTTTGTAAACGCCGTATTTACATATCTGCCACTGTGCAGGAGAATCCGTATAGGTGTTCGAGTGTTCGAACCGAATTGCCCGAGAAATGGTTTGTAAACGCCGTATTTACATATCTGCCACTGTGCAGGAGAATCCGTATAGGTGTTCGAGTGTTCGAACCGTAATGCGCAAGAAATGGTATGCAAACCCCGTATTTACGTATCTGCCACTGTGCTGGAGAATCCGTATAGGTGTTCGAGTGTTCGAATCGTATTGCGCAAGAATTGGTATGTAAACCCCGTATTTACATATCTGCCACTGTGCAGGGGAATCCGTATAGGTGTTCGAGTGTTCGAACCGTATTGCGCAAGAAATGGTATGTAAACCCCGTATTTACATATCTGCCACTGTGCAGGAGAATCCGTATAGGTGTTCGAGTGTTCGGACCGTAATGCGCAAGAAATGGTAAGTAAACCCCGTATTTACATATCTGCCACTGTGTAGGAGAATCCGTATAGGTGTCCGATTGTTCGAACCGAATTGCCCATGAAATGGTTTGTAAACGCCGTATTTACATATCTGCCACTGTGCAGGAGAATCCGTATAGGTGTTCGAGTGTTCGAACCGTATTGGCCAAGAAATGGTTTGTAAACCCCGTATTTACATATCTGCCACTGTGCAGGAGAATCCGTACAGGTGTTCGAGTGTTCGAACCGTAATGCGCAAGAAATGGTATGTAAACCCCGTATTTACATATCTGCCACTGTGCAGGAGAATCCGTATAGGTGTTCGAGTGTTCGAACCGTATTGCCCAAGAAATGGTTTGTAAATGCCGTATTTACATATCTGCCACTGTGCAGTGGAATCCATATAGGTGTTCGAGTGTTCGAACCGTAATGCGCAAGAAATGGTATGTAAACCCCGTATTTACATATCTGCCACTGTGCAGGAGAATCCGTATAGGTGTTCGAGTGTTCGAACCGTATTGCGCAAGAAATGGTTTGTAAACCCCGTATTTACATATCTGCCACTGTGCAAGAGAATCCGTATAGGTGTTCGAGTGTTCGAACCGTATTGCGCAAGAAATGGTATGTAAACCCCGTGTTTACATATCTGCCACTGTGCAGGAGAATCCGTGTAGGTGTCCGAGTGTTCGAACCGAATTGCCCAAGAAATGGTTTGTAAACGCCGTATTTACATATCTGCCACTGTGTAGGAGAATCCGTATAGGTGTTCGAGTGTTCGAACCGTATTGCCCAAGAAATGGTTTGTAAACGCCGTATTTACATATCTGCCACTGTGCAGGAGAATCCGTATAGGTGTTCGAGTGTTCGAACCGTAATGCGCAAGAAATGGTATGTAAACCCCGTATTTACATATCTGCCACTGTGCAGGAGAATCCGTATAGGTGTTCGAGTGTTCGAACCGTATTGCCCAAGAAAAGGTTTGTAAACGCCGTATTTACATATCTGCCACTGTGCAGGAGAATCCGTACAGGTGTTCGAGTGTTCGGACCGTAATGCGCAAGAAATGGTACGGAAACCCCGTATTTACATATCTGCCACTGTGCAGGAGAATCCGTATAGGTGTTCGAGTGTTCGAACCGTAATGCGCAAGAAATGGTATGTAAACCCCGTATTTACATATCTGCCACCGTGCAGGAGAATCCGTATAGGTGTTCGAGTGTTCGAACCGTAATGCGCAAGAAATGGTAAGTAAACCCCGTATTTACATATCTGCCACTGTGTAGGAGAATCCGTATAGGTGTCCGATTGTTCGAACCGAATTGCCCATGAAATGGTTTGTAAACGCCGTATTTACATATCTGCCACTGTGCAGGAGAATCCGTATTGGTGTTCGAGTGTTCGAACCATATTGGCCAAGAAATGGTTTGTAAACGCCGTATTTACATATCTGCCACTGTGCAGGAGAATCCGTACAGGTGTTCGAGTGTTCGAACCGTAATGCGCAAGAAATGGTATGTAAACCCCGTATTTACATATCTGCCACTGTGCAGGAGAATCCGTATAGGTGTTCGAGTGTTCGAACCGTATTGCCCAAGAAATGGTTTGTAAATGCCGTATTTACATATCTGCCACTGTGCAGGAGAATCCATATAGGTGTTCGAGTGTTCGAACCGTAATGCGCAAGAAATGGTATGTAAACCCCGTATTTACATATCTGCCACTGTGCAGGAGAATCCGTATAGGTGTTCGAGTGTTCGAACCGTATTGCGCAAGAAATGGTTTGTAAACCCCGTATTTACATATCTGCCACTGTGCAAGAGAATCCGTATAGGTGTTCGAGTGTTCGAACCGTATTGCGCAAGAAATGGTATGTAAACCCCGTGTTTACATATCTGCCACTGTGCAGGAGAATCCGTGTAGGTGTCTGAGTGTTCGAACCGAATTGCCCAAGAAATGGTTTGTAAACGCCGTATTTACATATCTGCCACTGTGCAGGAGAATCCGTATAGGTGTTCGAGTGTTCGAACCGTATTGCCCAAGAAATGGTTTGTAAACGCCGTATTTACATATCTGCCACTGTGCAGGAGAATCCGTATAGGTGTTCGAGTGTTCGAACCGTAATGCGCAAGAAATGGTATGTAAACCCCGTATTTACATATCTGCCACTGTGCAGGAGAATCCGTATAGGTGTTCGAGTGTTCGAACCGTATTGCCCAAGAAAAGGTTTGTAAACGCCGTATTTACATATCTGCCACTGTGCAGGAGAATCCGTACAGGTGTTCGAGTGTTCGGACCGTAATGCGCAAGAAATGGTACGGAAACCCCGTATTTACATATCTGCCACTGTGCAGGAGAATCCGTATAGGTGTTCGAGTGTTCGAACCGTAATGCGCAAGAAATGGTATGTAAACCCCGTATTTACATATCTGCCACTGTGCAGGAGAATCCGTATAGGTGTTCGAGTGTTCGAACCGTAATGCGCAAGAAATGGTATGCAAACCCCGTATTTACATATCTGCCACTGTGCAGGAGAATCCGTATAGGTGTTCGAGTGTTCGAATCGTATTGCGCAAGAATTGGTATGTAAACCCCGTATTTACATATCTGCCACTGTGCAGGGGAATCCGTATAGGTGTTCGAGTGTTCGAACCGTATTGCGCAAGAAATGGTATGTAAACCCCGTATTTACATATCTGCCACTGTGCAAGAGAATCCGTATAGGTGTTCGAGTGTTCGAACCGTATTGCGCAAGAAATGGTTTGTAAACCATGTATTTACATATCTGCCACTGTGCAGGAGAATCCGTATAGGTGTTCGAGTGTTCGAACCGCAATGCGCAAGAAATGGTACGGAAACCCCGTATTTACATATCTTCCACTGTGCAGGAGAATCCGTATAGGTGTTCGAGTGTTCGGACCGTAATGCGCAAGAAATGGTATGTAAACCCCGTATTTACATATCTGCCACTGTGCAGGAGAATCTGTATAGGTGTCCGATTGTTCGAACCGAATTGCCCAAGAAATGGTTTGTAAACGCCGTATTTACATATCTGCCACTGTGCAGGAGAATCCGTATAGGTGTTCGTGTGTTCGAACCGTATTGCCCAAGAAATGGTTTGTAAACGCCGTATTTACATGTCTGCCACTGTGCAGGAGAATCCGTACAGGTGTTCGAGTGTTCGAACCGTAATGCGCAAGAAATGGTATGTAAACCCCGTATTTACATATCTGCCACTGTGCAGGAGAATCCGTATACGTGTTCGAGTGTTCGACCCTTTTGCCCAAGAAATGGTTTGTAAACGCCGTATTTACATATCTGCCACTGTGTAGGAGAATCCGTATAGGTGTTCGATTGTTCGAACCGTAATGCGCAAGAAATGGTATGTAAACCCCGTATTTACATATCTGCCACTGTGCAGGAGAATCCGTATAGGTGTTCGAG
The DNA here is from genome assembly GCF_055761805.1 of Camellia sinensis. NCBI lineage: Eukaryota > Viridiplantae > Streptophyta > Magnoliopsida > Ericales > Theaceae > Camellia > Camellia sinensis. Next base: position 118,019,904 of record NC_138974.1, read on the forward strand.
TGTTCGAACCGTATTGCGCAAGAAATGGTTTGTAAACCCCGTATTTACATATCTGCCACTGTGCAGGAGAATCCGTATAGGTGTTCGAGTGTTCGAACCGTATTGCGCAAGAAATGGTATGTAAACCCCGTATTTACATATCTGCCACTGTGCAGGAGAATCCGTGTAGGTGTCCGAGTGTTCGAACCGAATTGCCCAAGAAATGGTTTGTAAACGCCGTATTTACATATCTGCCACTGTGCAGGGGAATCCGTATAGGTTTTCGAGTGTTCGAACCGTATTGCCCAAGAAATGGTTTGTAAACGCCGTATTTACATATCTGCCACTGTGCAGGAGAATCCGTACAGGTGTTCGAGTGTTCGGACCGTAATGCGCGAGAAATGGTATGTAAACCCCGTATTTACATATCTGCCACTGTGCAGGAGAATCCGTATAGGTGTTCGAGTGTTCGAACCGTATTGCGCAAGAAATGGTTTGTAAACCCCGTATTTACATATCTGCCACTGTGCAGGAGAATCCGTATAGGTGTTCGAGTGTTCGAACCGTAATGCGCAAGAAATGGTACGGAAACCCCGTATTTACATATCTGCCACTGTGCAGGAGAATCCGTATAGGTGTTCGAGTGTTCGAACCGCAATGCGCAAGAAATGGTATGTAAACCCCGTATTTACATATCTGCCACTGTGCAGGAGAATCCGTATTGGTGTTCGAGTGTTCGAACCGAATTGCCCAAGAAATGGTTTGTAAACGCCGTATTTACATATCTGCCACTGTGCAGGAGAATCCGTATAGGTGTTCGAGTGTTCGAACCGTATTGCGCAAGAAATGGTTTGTAAACCATGTATTTACATATCTGCCACTGTGGAGGAGAATCCGTATAGGTGTTCGAGTGTTCGAACCGCAATGCGCAAGAAATGGTACGGAAACCCCGTATTTACATATCTGCCACGGTGCAGGAGAATCCGTATAGGTGTTCGAGTGTTCGGACCGTAATGCGCAAGAAATGGTATGTAAACCCCGTATTTACATATCTGCCACTGTGCAGGAGAATCCGTATAGGTGTCCGATTGTTCGAACCGAATTGCCCAAGAAATGGTTTGTTAACGCGGTATTTACATATCTGCCACTGTGCAGGAGAATCCGTATAGGTGTTCGTGTGTTCGAACCGTATTGCCCAAGAAATGGTTTGTAAACGCCGTATTTACATGTCTGCCACTGTGCAGGAGAATCCGTACAGGTGGTCGAGTGTTCGAACCGTAATGCGCAAGAAATGGTATGTAAACCCCGTATTTACATATCTGCCACTGTGCAGGAGAATCCGTATACGTGTTCGAGTGTTCAAACCGTATTGCGCAAGAAATGGTTTGTAAACCCCGTATTTACATATCTGCCACTGTGCAGGAGAATCCGTACAGGTGTTCGAGTGTTCGAACCGTAATGCGCAAGAAATGGTACGGAAACCCCGTATTTACATATCTGCCACTGTGCAGGAGAATCCGTATAGGTGTTCGAGTGTTCGAACCGTAATGCGCAAGAAATGGTATGTAAACCCGTATTTACATATCTACCACTGTGCAGGAGAATCCGTATAGGTGTTCGAGTGTTCGAACCGAATTGCCCAAGAAATGGTTTGTAAACGCCGTATTTACATATCTGCCACTGTGCAGGAGAATCCGTATAGGTGTTCGAGTGTTCGAACCGTAATGCGCAAGAAATGGCATGCAAACCCCGTATTTACATATCTGCCACTGTGCTGGAGAATCCGTATAGGTGTTCGAGTGTTCGAATCGTATTGCGCAAGAATTGGTATGTAAACCCCGTATTTACATATCTGCCACTGTGCAGGGGAATCCGTATAGGTGTTCGAGTGTTCGAACCGTATTGCGCAAGAAATGGTATGTAAACCCCGTATTTACATATCTGCCACTGTGCAGGAGAATCCGTATAGGTGTTCGAGTGTTCGGACCGTAATGCGCAAGAAATGGTAAGTAAACCCCGTATTTACATATCTGCCACTGTGCAGGAGAATCCGTATAGGTGTCCGATTGTTCGAACCGAATTGCCCAAGAAATGGTTTGTAAACGCTGTATTTACATATCTGCCACTGTGCAGGAGAATCCGTATAGGTGTTCGAGTGTTCGAACCGTATTGGCCAAGAAATGGTTTGTAAACGCCGTATTTACATATCTGCCACTGTGCAGGAGAATCCGTACAGGTGTTCGAGTGTTCGAACCGTAATGCGCAAGAAATGGTATGTAAACCCCGTATTTACATATCTGCCACTGTGCAGGAGAATCCGTATAGGTGTTCGAGTGTTCGAACCGTATTGCCCAAGAAATGGTTTGTAAACGCCGTATTTACATATCTGCCACTGTGCAGGAGAATAAGTATAGGTGTTCGAGTGTTCGAACCGTAATGCGCAAGAAATGGTATGTAAACCCCGTATTTACATATCTGCCACTGTGCAGGAGAATCCGTATAGGTGTTCGAGTGTTCGAACCGTATTGCGCAAGAAATGGTTTGTAAACCCCGTATTTACATATCTGCCACTGTGCAAGAGAATCCGTATAGGTGTTCGAGTGTTCGAACCGTATTGCGCAAGAAATGGTATGTAAACCCCGTATTTACATATCTGCCATTGTGCAGGAGAATCCGTGTAGGTGTCTGAGTGTTCGAACCGAATTGCCCAAGAAATGGTTTGTAAACGCCGTATTTACATATCTGCCACCGTGCAGGAGAATCCGTATAGGTGTTCGAGTGTTCGAACCGTATTGCCCAAGAAATGGTTTGTAAACGCCGTATTTACATATCTGCCACTGTGCAGGAGAATCCGTATAGGTGTTCGAGTGTTCGAACCGTAATGCGCAAGAAATGGTATGTAAACCCCGTATTTACATATCTGCCACTGTGCAGGAGAATCCGTATAGGTGTTCGAGTGTTCGAACCGTATTGCCCAAGAAAAGGTTTGTAAACGCCGTATTTACATATCTGCCACTGTGCAGGAGAATCCGTACAGGTGTTCGAGTGTTCGGACCGTAATGCGCAAGAAATGGTACGGAAACCCCGTATTTACATATCTGCCACTGTGCAGGAGAATCCGTATAGGTGTTCGAGTGTTCGAACCGTAATGCGCAAGAAATGGTATGTAAACCCCGTATTTACATATCTGCCACTGTGCAGGAGAATCCGTTTAGGTGTTCGAGTGTTCGAACCGTATTGCGCAAGAAATGGTTTGTAAACCATGTATTTACATATCTGCCACTGTGCAGGAGAATCCGTATAGGTGTTCGAGTGTTCGAACCGCAATGCGCAAGAAATGGTACGGAAACCCCGTATTTACATATCTGCCACTGTGCAGGAGAATCCGTATTGGTGTTCGAGTGTTCGGACCGTAATGCGCAAGAAATGGTATGTAAACCCCGTATTTACATATCTGCCACTGTGCAGGAGAATCCGTATAGGTGTCCGATTGTTCGAACCGAATTGCCCAAGAAATGGTTTGTAAACGCCGTATTTACATATCTGCCACTGTGCAGGAGAATCCGTATAGGTGTTCGTGTGTTCGAACCGTATTGCCCAAGAAATGGTTTGTAAACGCCGTATTTACATGTCTGCCACTGTGCAGGAGAATCCGTACAGGTGTTCGAGTGTTCGAACCGTAATGCGCAAGAAATGGTATGTAAACCCCGTATTTACATATCTGCCACTGTGCAGGAGAATCCGTATTGGTGTTCGAGTGTTCGAACCGTATTGCGCAAGAAATGGTTTGTAAACCCCGTATTTACATATCTGCCACTGTGCAGGAGAATCCGTATAGGTGTTCGAGTGTTCGAACCGTAATGCGCAAGAAATGGTACGGAAACCCCGTATTTACGTATCTGCCACTGTGCAGGAGAATCCGTATAGGGGTTCGAGTGTTCGAACCGTAATGCGCAAGAAATGGTATGTAAACCCCGTATTTACATATCTGCCACTGTGCAGGAGAATCCGTATAGGTGTTCGAGTGTTCGAACCGAATTGCCCAAGAAATGGTTTGTAAACGCCGTATTTACATATCTGCCACTGTGCAGGAGAATCCGTATAGGTGTTCGAGTGTTCGAACCGTAATGCGCAAGAAATGGTATGCAAACCCCGTATTTACATATTTGCCACTGTGCTGGAGAATCCGTATAGGTGTTCGAGTGTTCGAATCGTATTGCGCAAGAATTGGTATGTAAACCCCGTATTTACATATCTGCCACTGTGCAGGGGAATCCGTATAGGTGTTCGAGTGTTCGAACCGTATTGCGCAAGAAATGGTATGTAAACCCCGTATTTACATATCTGCCACTGTGCAGGAGAATCCGTATAGGTGTTCGAGTGTTCGGACCGTAATGCGCAAGAAATGGTAAGTAAACCCCGTATTTACATATCTGCCACTGTGTAGGAGAATCCGTATAGGTGTCCGATTGTTCGAACCGAATTGCCCAAGAAATGGTTTGTAAACGCCGTATTTACATATCTGCCACTGTGCAGGAGAATCCGTATAGGTGTTCGAGTGTTCGAACCGTATTGGCCAAGAAATGGTTTGTAAACGCCGTATTTACATATCTGCCACTGTGCAGGAGAATCCGTACAGGTGTTCGAGTGTTCGAACCGTATTGCCAAGAAATGGTTTGTAAACCCCGTATTTACATATCTGCCACTGTGCAGGAGAATCCGTATAGGTGTTCGAGTGTTCGAACCGTAATGCGCAAGAAATGGTACGGAAACCCCGTATTTACGTATCTGCCACTGTGCAGGAGAATCCGTATAGGTGTTCGAGTGTTCGAACCGTAATGCGCAAGAAATGGTATGTAAACCCCGTATTTACATATCTGCCACTGTGCAGGAGAATCCGTATAGGTGTTCGAGTGTTCGAACCGAATTGCCCAAGAAATGGTTTGTAAACGCCGTATTTACATATCTGCCACTGTGCAGGAGAATCCGTATAGGTGTTCGAGTGTTCGAACCGTAATGCGCAAGAAATGGTATGCAAACCCCGTATTTACATATCTGCCACTGTGCTGGAGAATCCGTATAGGTGTTCGAGTGTTCGAATCGTATTGCGCAAGAATTGGTATGTAAACCCCGTATTTACATATCTGCCACTGTGCAGGGGAATCCGTATAGGTGTTCGAGTGTTCGAACCGTATTGCGCAAGAAATGGTATGTAAACCCCGTATTTACATATCTGCCACTGTGCAGGAGAATCCGTATAGGTGTTCGAGTGTTCGGACCGTAATGCGCAAGAAATGGTAAGTAAACCCCGTATTTACATATCTGCCACTGTGTAGGAGAATCCGTATAGGTGTCCGATTGTTCGAACCGAATTGCCCAAGAAATGGTTTGTAAACGCCGTATTTACATATCTGCCACTGTGCAGGAGAATCCGTATAGGTGTTCGAGTGTTCGAACCGTATTGGCCAAGAAATGGTTTGTAAACGCCGTATTTACATATCTGCCACTGTGCAGGAGAATCCGTACAGGTGTTCGAGTGTTCGAACCGTAATGCGCAAGAAATGGTATGTAAACCCCGTATTTACATATCTGCCACTGTGCAGGAGAATCCGTATAGGTGTTCGAGTGTTCGAACCGTATTGCCCAAGAAATGGTTTGTAAATGCCGTATTTACATATCTGCCACTGTGCAGGAGAATCCATATAGGTGTTCGAGTGTTCGAACCGTAATGCGCAAGAAATGGTATGTAAACCCCGTATTTACATATCTGCCACTGTGCAGGAGAATCCGTATAGGTGTTCGAGTGTTCGAACCGTATTGCGCAAGAAATGGTTTGTAAACCCCGTATTTACATATCTGCCACTGTGCAAGAGAATCCGTATAGGTGTTCGAGTGTTCGAACCGTATTGCGCAAGAAATGGTATGTAAACCCTGTGTTTACATATCTGCCACTGTGCAGGAGAATCCGTGTAGGTGTCCGAGTGTTCGAACCGAATTGCCCAAGAAATGGTTTGTAAACGCCGTATTTACATATCTGCCACTGTGCAGGAGAATCCGTATAGGTGTTCGAGTGTTCGAACCGTATTGCCCAAGAAATGGTTTGTAAACGCCGTATTTACATATCTGCCACTGTGCAGGAGAATCCGTATAGGTGTTCGAGTGTTCGAACCGTAATGCGCAAGAAATGGTATGTAAACCCCGTATTTACATATCTGCCACTGTGCAGGAGAATCCGTATAGGTGTTCGAGTGTTCGAACCGTATTGCCCAAGAAAAGGTTTGTAAACGCCGTATTTACATATCTGCCACTGTGCAGGAGAATCCGTACAGGTGTTCGAGTGTTCGGACCGTAATGCGCAAGAAATGGTACGGAAACCCCGTATTTACATATCTGCCACTGTGCAGGAGAATCCGTATAGGTGTTCGAGTGTTCGAACCGTAATGCGCAAGAAATGGTATGTAAACCCCGTATTTACATATCTGCCACTGTGCAGGAGAATCCGTATAGGTGTTCGAGTGTTCGAACCGTAATGCGCAAGAAATGGTATGCAAACCCCGTATTTACATATCTGCCACTGTGCAGGAGAATCCGTATAGGTGTTCGAGTGTTCGAATCGTATTGCGCAAGAATTGGTATGTAAACCCCGTATTTACATATCTGCCACTGTGCAGCGGAATCCGTATAGGTGTTCGAGTGTTCGAACCGTATTGCGCAAGAAATGGTATGTAAACCCCGTATTTACATATCTGCCACTGTGCAGGAGAATCCGTGTAGGTGTTCGAGTGTTCGAACCGTATTGCGCAAGAAATGGTTTGTAAACCATGTATTTACATATCTGCCACTGTGCAGGAGAATCCGTATAGGTGTTCGAGTGTTCGAACCGCAATGCGCAAGAAATGGTACGGAAACCCCGTATTTACATATCTGCCACTGTGCAGGAGAATCCGTATTGGTGTTCGAGTGTTCGGACCGTAATGCGCAAGAAATGGTATGTAAACCCCGTATTTACATATCTGCCACTGTGCAGGAGAATCCGTATAGGTGTCCGATTGTTCGAACCGAATTGCCCAAGAAATGGTTTGTAAACGCCGTATTTACATATCTGCCACTGTGCAGGAGAATCCGTATAGGTGTTCGTGTGTTCGAACCGTATTGCCCAAGAAATGGTTTGTAAACGCCGTATTTACATGTCTGCCACTGTGCAGGAGAATCCGTACAGGTGTTCGAGTGTTCGAACCGTAATGCGCAAGAAATGGTATGTAAACCCCGTATTTACATATCTGCCACTGTGCAGGAGAATCCGTATAGGTGTTCGAGTGTTCGAACCGTATTGCGCAAGAAATGGTTTGTAAACCCCGTATTTACATATCTGCCACTGTGCAGGAGAATCCGTATAGGTGTTCGAGTGTTCGAACCGTAATGCGCAAGAAATGGTACGGAAACCCCGTATTTACGTATCTGCCACTGTGCAGGAGAATCCGTATAGGTGTTCGAGTGTTCGAACCGTAATGCGCAAGAAATGGTATGTAAACCCCGTATTTACATATCTGCCACTGTGCAGGAGAATCCGTATAGGTGTTCGAGTGTTCGAACCGAATTGCCCAAGAAATGGTTTGTAAACGCCGTATTTACATATCTGCCACTGTGCAGGAGAATCCGTATAGGTGTTCGAGTGTTCGAACCGTAATGCGCAAGAAATGGTATGCAAACCCCGTATTTACATATCTGCCACTGTGCTGGAGAATCCGTATAGGTGTTCGAGTGTTCGAATCGTATTGCGCAAGAATTGGTATGTAAACCCCGTATTTACATATCTGCCACTGTGCAGGGGAATCCGTATAGGTGTTCGAGTGTTCGAACCGTATTGCGCAAGAAATGGTATGTAAACCCCGTATTTACATATCTGCCACTGTGCAGGAGAATCCGTATAGGTGTTCGAGTGTTCGGACCGTAATGCACAAGAAATGGTAAGTAAACCCCGTATTTACATATCTGCCACTGTGTAGGAGAATCCGTATAGGTGTCCGATTGTTCGAACCGAATTCCCCAAGAAATGGTTTGTAAATGCCGTATTTACATATCTGCCACTGTGCAGGAGAATCCGTATAGGTGTTCGAGTGTTCGAACCGTATTGGCCAAGAAATGGTTTGTAAACGCCGTATTTACATATCTGCCACTGTGCAGGAGAATCCGTACAGGTGTTCGAGTGTTCGAACCGTATTGCGCAAGAAATGGTTTGTAAACCCCGTATTTACATATCTGCCACTGTGCAGGAGAATCCGTATAGGTGTTCGAGTGTTCGAACCGTAATGCGCAAGAAATGGTACGGAAACCCCGTATTTACGTATCTGCCACTGTGCAGGAGAATCCGTATAGGTGTTCGAGTGTTCGAACCGTAATGCGCAAGAAATGGTATGTAAACCCCGTATTTACATATCTGCCACTGTGCAGGAGAATCCGTATAGGCGTTCGAGTGTTCGAACCGAATTGCCCAAGAAATGGTTTGGAAACGCCGTATTTACATATCTGCCACTGTGCAGGAGAATCCGTATAGGTGTTCGAGTGTTCGAACCGTAATGCGCAAGAAATGGTATGCAAACCCCGTATTTACATATCTGCCACTGTGCTGGAGAATCCGTATAGGTGTTCGAGTGTTCGAATCGTATTGCGCAAGAATTGGTATGTAAACCCCGTATTTACATATCTGCCACTGTGCAGGGGAATCCGTATAGGTGTTCGAGTGTTCGAACCGTATTGCGCAAGAAATGGTATGTAAACCCCGTATTTACATATCTGCCACTGTGCAGGAGAATCCGTATAGGTGTTCGAGTGTTCGGACCGTAATGCGCAAGAAATGGTAAGTAAACCCCGTATTTACATATCTGCCACTGTGTAGGAGAATCCGTATAGGTGTCCGATTGTTCGAACCGAATTGCCCAAGAAATGGTTTGTAAACGCCGTATTTACATATCTGCCACTGTGCAGGAGAATCCGTATAGGTGTTCGAGTGTTCGAACCGTATTGGCCAAGAAATGGTTTGTAAACGCCGTATTTACATATCTGCCACTGTGCAGGAGAATCCGTACATGTGTTCGAGTGTTCGAACCGTATTGCGCAAGAAATGGTTTGTAAACCCCGTATTTACATATCTGCCACTGTGCAGGAGAATCCGTATAGGTGTTCGAGTGTTCGAACCGTAATGCGCAAGAAATGGTACGGAAACCCCGTATTTACGTATCTGCCACTGTGCAGGAGAATCCGTATAGGTGTTCGAGTGTTCGAACCGTAATGCGCAAGAAATGGTATGTAAACCCCGTATTTACATATCTGCCACTGTGCAGGAGAATCTGTGTAGGTGTCCGAGTGTTCGAACCGAATTGCCCAAGAAATGGTTTGTAAACGCCGTATTTACATATCTGCCACTGTGCAGGAGAATACGTATAGGTTTTCGAGTGTTCGAACCGTATTGCCCAAGAAATGGTTTGTAAACGCCGTATTTACATATCTGCCACTGTGCAGGAGAATCCGTACAGGTGTTCGAGTGTTCGGACCGTAATGCGCAAGAAATGGTATGTAAACCCGTATTTACATATCTGCCACTGTGCAGGAGAATCCGTATAGGTGTTCGAGTGTTCGAACCGTATTGCGCAAGAAATGGTTTGTAAATCCCGTATTTACATATCTGCCACTGTGCAGGAGAATCCGTATAGGTGTTCGAGTGTTCGAACCGTAATGCGCAAGAAATGGTACGGAAACCCCGTATTTAAATATCTGCCACTGTGCAGGAGAATCCGCATAGGTGTTCGAGTGTTCGAACCGTAATGCGCAAGAAATGGTATGTAAACCCCGTATTTACATATCTGCCACTGTGCAGGAGAATCCGTATTGGTGTTCGAGTGTTCGAACCGAATTGCCCAAGAAATGGTTTGTAAACGCCGTATTTACATATCTGCCACTGTGCAGGAGAATCCGTATAGGTGTTCGAGTGTTCGAACCGTATTGCGCAAGAAATGGTTTGTAAACCCCGTATTTACATATCTGCCACTGTGCAGGAGAATCCGTATAGGTGTTCGAGTGTTCGATACGTATTGCGTAAGAAATGGTATGTAAACCCCGTATTTACATATCTGCCACTGTGTAGGAGAATCCGTATAGGTGTTCGAGTGTTCGAACCGTATTGCGCAAGAAATGGTTTGTAAACCATGTATTTACATATCTGCCACTGTGGAGGAGAATCCGTATAGGTGTTCGAGTGTTCGAACCGCAATGCGCAAGAAATGGTACGGAAACCCCGTATTTACATATCTGCCACTGTGCAGGAGAATCCGTATAGGTGTTCGAGTGTTTGGACCGTAATGCGCAAGAAATGGTATGTAAACCCCGTATTTACATATCTGCCACTGTGCAGGAGAATCCGTATAGGTGTCCGATTGTTCGAACCGAATTGCCCAAGAAATGGTTTGTAAACGCCGTATTTACATATCTGCCACTGTGCAGGAGAATCCGTATAGGTGTTCGTGTGTTCGAACCGTATTGCCCAAGAAATGGTTTGTAAACGCCGTATTTACATGTCTGCCACTGTGCAGGAGAATCCGTACAGGTGGTCGAGTGTTCGAACCGTAATGCGCAAGAAATGGTATGTAAACCCCGTATTTACATATCTGCCACTGTGCAGGAGAATCCGTATACGTGTTCGAGTGTTCAAACCGTATTGCGCAAGAAATGGTTTGTAAACCCCGTATTTACATATCTGCCACTGTGCAGGAGAATCCGTACAGGTGTTCGAGTGTTCGAACCGTAATGCGCAAGAAATGGTACGGAAACCCCGTATTTACATATCTGCCACTGTGCAGGAGAATCCGTATAGGTGTTCGAGTGTTCGAACCGTAATGCGCAAGAAATGGTATGTAAACCCGTATTTACATATCTACCACTGTGCAGGAGAATCCGTATAGGTGTTCGAGTGTTCGAACCGAATTGCCCAAGAAATGGTTTGTAAACGCCGTATTTACATATCTGCCACTGTGCAGGAGAATCCGTATAGGTGTTCGAGTGTTCGAACCGTAATGCGCAAGAAATGGCATGCAAACCCCGTATTTACATATCTGCCACTGTGCTGGAGAATCCGTATAGGTGTTCGAGTGTTCGAATCGTATTGCGCAAGAATTGGTATGTAAACCCCGTATTTACATATCTGCCACTGTGCAGGGGAATCCGTATAGGTGTTCGAGTGTTCGAACCGTATTGCGCAAGAAATGGTATGTAAACCCCGTATTTACATATCTGCCACTGTGCAGGAGAATCCGTATAGGTGTTCGAGTGTTCGGACCGTAATGCGCAAGAAATGGTAAGTAAACCCCGTATTTACATATCTGCCACTGTGCAGGAGAATCCGTATAGGTGTCCGATTGTTCGAACCGAATTGCCCAAGAAATGGTTTGTAAACGCTGTATTTACATATCTGCCACTGTGCAGGAGAATCCGTATAGGTGTTCGAGTGTTCGAACCGTATTGGCCAAGAAATGGTTTGTAAACGCCGTATTTACATATCTGCCACTGTGCAGGAGAATCCGTACAGGTGTTCGAGTGTTCGAACCGTAATGCGCAAGAAATGGTATGTAAACCCCGTATTTACATATCTGCCACTGTGCAGGAGAATCCGTATAGGTGTTCGAGTGTTCGAACCGTATTGCCCAAGAAATGGTTTGTAAACGCCGTATTTACATATCTGCCACTGTGCAGGAGAATAAGTATAGGTGTTCGAGTGTTCGAACCGTAATGCGCAAGAAATGGTATGTAAACCCCGTATTTACATATCTGCCACTGTGCAGGAGAATCCGTATAGGTGTTCGAGTGTTCGAACCGTATTGCGCAAGAAATGGTTTGTAAACCCCGTATTTACATATCTGCCACTGTGCAAGAGAATCCGTATAGGTGTTCGAGTGTTCGAACCGTATTGCGCAAGAAATGGTATGTAAACCCCGTATTTACATATCTGCCATTGTGCAGGAGAATCCGTGTAGGTGTCTGAGTGTTCGAACCGAATTGCCCAAGAAATGGTTTGTAAACGCCGTATTTACATATCTGCCACCGTGCAGGAGAATCCGTATAGGTGTTCGAGTGTTCGAACCGTATTGCCCAAGAAATGGTTTGTAAACGCCGTATTTACATATCTGCCACTGTGCAGGAGAATCCGTATAGGTGTTCGAGTGTTCGAACCGTAATGCGCAAGAAATGGTATGTAAACCCCGTATTTACATATCTGCCACTGTGCAGGAGAATCCGTATAGGTGTTCGAGTGTTCGAACCGTATTGCCCAAGAAAAGGTTTGTAAACGCCGTATTTACATATCTGCCACTGTGCAGGAGAATCCGTACAGGTGTTCGAGTGTTCGGACCGTAATGCGCAAGAAATGGTACGGAAACCCCGTATTTACATATCTGCCACTGTGCAGGAGAATCCGTATAGGTGTTCGAGTGTTCGAACCGTAATGCGCAAGAAATGGTATGTAAACGCCGTATTTACATATCTGCCACTGTGCAGGAGAATCCGTATAGGTGTTCGAGTGTTCGAACCGTAATGCGCAAGAAATGGTATGCAAACCCCGTATTTACATATCTGCCACTGTGCTGGAGAATCCGTATAGGTGTTCGAGTGTTCGAATCGTATTGCGCAAGAATTGGTATGTAAACCCCGTATTTACATATCTGCCACTGTGCAGGGGAATCCGTATAGGTGTTCGAGTGTTCGAACCGTATTGCGCAAGAAATGGTATGTAAACCCCGTATTTACATATCTGCCACTGTGCAGGAGAATCCGTATAGGTGTTCGAGTGTTCGGACCGTAATGCACAAGAAATGGTAAGTAAACCCCGTATTTACATATCTGCCACTGTGTAGGAGAATCCGTATAGGTGTCCGATTGTTCGAACCGAATTCCCCAAGAAATGGTTTGTAAATGCCGTATTTACATATCTGCCACTGTGCAGGAGAATCCGTATAGGTGTTCGAGTGTTCGAACCGTATTGGCCAAGAAATGGTTTGTAAACGCCGTATTTACATATCTGCCACTGTGCAGGAGAATCCGTACAGGTGTTCGAGTGTTCGAACCGTATTGCGCAAGAAATGGTTTGTAAACCCCGTATTTACATATCTGCCACTGTGCAGGAGAATCCGTATAGGTGTTCGAGTGTTCGAACCGTAATGCGCAAGAAATGGTACGGAAACCCCGTATTTACGTATCTGCCACTGTGCAGGAGAATCCGTATAGGTGTTCGAGTGTTCGAACCGTAATGCGCAAGAAATGGTATGTAAACCCCGTATTTACATATCTGCCACTGTGCAGGAGAATCCGTATAGGCGTTCGAGTGTTCGAACCGAATTGCCCAAGAAATGGTTTGGAAACGCCGTATTTACATATCTGCCACTGTGCAGGAGAATCCGTATAGGTGTTCGAGTGTTCGAACCGTAATGCGCAAGAAATGGTATGCAAACCCCGTATTTACATATCTGCCACTGTGCTGGAGAATCCGTATAGGTGTTCGAGTGTTCGAATCGTATTGCGCAAGAATTGGTATGTAAACCCCGTATTTACATATCTGCCACTGTGCAGGGGAATCCGTATAGGTGTTCGAGTGTTCGAACCGTATTGCGCAAGAAATGGTATGTAAACCCCGTATTTACATATCTGCCACTGTGCAGGAGAATCCGTATAGGTGTTCGAGTGTTCGGACCGTAATGCGCAAGAAATGGTAAGTAAACCCCGTATTTACATATCTGCCACTGTGTAGGAGAATCCGTATAGGTGTCCGATTGTTCGAACCGAATTGCCCAAGAAATGGTTTGTAAACGCCGTATTTACATATCTGCCACTGTGCAGGAGAATCCGTATAGGTGTTCGAGTGTTCGAACCGTATTGGCCAAGAAATGGTTTGTAAACGCCGTATTTACATATCTGCCACTGTGCAGGAGAATCCGTACATGTGTTCGAGTGTTCGAACCGTATTGCGCAAGAAATGGTTTGTAAACCCCGTATTTACATATCTGCCACTGTGCAGGAGAATCCGTATAGGTGTTCGAGTGTTCGAACCGTAATGCGCAAGAAATGGTACGGAAACCCCGTATTTACGTATCTGCCACTGTGCAGGAGAATCCGTATAGGTGTTCGAGTGTTCGAACCGTAATGCGCAAGAAATGGTATGTAAACCCCGTATTTACATATCTGCCACTGTGCAGGAGAATCTGTGTAGGTGTCCGAGTGTTCGAACCGAATTGCCCAAGAAATGGTTTGTAAACGCCGTATTTACATATCTGCCACTGTGCAGGAGAATACGTATAGGTTTTCGAGTGTTCGAACCGTATTGCCCAAGAAATGGTTTGTAAACGCCGTATTTACATATCTGCCACTGTGCAGGAGAATCCGTACAGGTGTTCGAGTGTTCGGACCGTAATGCGCAAGAAATGGTATGTAAACCCGTATTTACATATCTGCCACTGTGCAGGAGAATCCGTATAGGTGTTCGAGTGTTCGAACCGTATTGCGCAAGAAATGGTTTGTAAATCCCGTATTTACATATCTGCCACTGTGCAGGAGAATCCGTATAGGTGTTCGAGTGTTCGAACCGTAATGCGCAAGAAATGGTACGGAAACCCCGTATTTAAATATCTGCCACTGTGCAGGAGAATCCGCATAGGTGTTCGAGTGTTCGAACCGTAATGCGCAAGAAATGGTATGTAAACCCCGTATTTACATATCTGCCACTGTGCAGGAGAATCCGTATTGGTGTTCGAGTGTTCGAACCGAATTGCCCAAGAAATGGTTTGTAAACGCCGTATTTACATATCTGCCACTGTGCAGGAGAATCCGTATAGGTGTTCGAGTGTTCGAACCGTATTGCGCAAGAAATGGTTTGTAAACCCCGTATTTACATATCTGCCACTGTGCAGGAGAATCCGTATAGGTGTTCGAGTGTTCGATACGTATTGCGTAAGAAATGGTATGTAAACCCCGTATTTACATATCTGCCACTGTGTAGGAGAATCCGTATAGGTGTTCGAGTGTTCGAACCGTATTGCGCAAGAAATGGTTTGTAAACCATGTATTTACATATCTGCCACTGTGGAGGAGAATCCGTATAGGTGTTCGAGTGTTCGAACCGCAATGCGCAAGAAATGGTACGGAAACCCCGTATTTACATATCTGCCACTGTGCAGGAGAATCCGTATAGGTGTTCGAGTGTTTGGACCGTAATGCGCAAGAAATGGTATGTAAACCCCGTATTTACATATCTGCCACTGTGCAGGAGAATCCGTATAGGTGTCCGATTGTTCGAACCGAATTGCCCAAGAAATGGTTTGTAAACGCCGTATTTACATATCTGCCACTGTGCAGGAGAATCCGTATAGGTGTTCGTGTGTTCGAACCGTATTGCCCAAGAAATGGTTTGTAAACGCCGTATTTACATGTCTGCCACTGTGCAGGAGAATCCGTACAGGTGGTCGAGTGTTCGAACCGTAATGCGCAAGAAATGGTATGTAAACCCCGTATTTACATATCTGCCACTGTGCAGGAGAATCCGTATACGTGTTCGAGTGTTCAAACCGTATTGCGCAAGAAATGGTTTGTAAACCCCGTATTTACATATCTGCCACTGTGCAGGAGAATCCGTACAGGTGTTCGAGTGTTCGAACCGTAATGCGCAAGAAATGGTACGGAAACCCCGTATTTACATATCTGCCACTGTGCAGGAGAATCCGTATAGGTGTTCGAGTGTTCGAACCGTAATGCGCAAGAAATGGTATGTAAACCCGTATTTACATATCTACCACTGTGCAGGAGAATCCGTATAGGTGTTCGAGTGTTCGAACCGAATTGCCCAAGAAATGGTTTGTAAACGCCGTATTTACATATCTGCCACTGTGCAGGAGAATCCGTATAGGTGTTCGAGTGTTCGAACCGTAATGCGCAAGAAATGGCATGCAAACCCCGTATTTACATATCTGCCACTGTGCTGGAGAATCCGTATAGGTGTTCGAGTGTTCGAATCGTATTGCGCAAGAATTGGTATGTAAACCCCGTATTTACATATCTGCCACTGTGCAGGGGAATCCGTATAGGTGTTCGAGTGTTCGAACCGTATTGCGCAAGAAATGGTATGTAAACCCCGTATTTACATATCTGCCACTGTGCAGGAGAATCCGTATAGGTGTTCGAGTGTTCGGACCGTAATGCGCAAGAAATGGTAAGTAAACCCCGTATTTACATATCTGCCACTGTGCAGGAGAATCCGTATAGGTGTCCGATTGTTCGAACCGAATTGCCCAAGAAATGGTTTGTAAACGCTGTATTTACATATCTGCCACTGTGCAGGAGAATCCGTATAGGTGTTCGAGTGTTCGAACCGTATTGGCCAAGAAATGGTTTGTAAACGCCGTATTTACATATCTGCCACTGTGCAGGAGAATCCGTACAGGTGTTCGAGTGTTCGAACCGTAATGCGCAAGAAATGGTATGTAAACCCCGTATTTACATATCTGCCACTGTGCAGGAGAATCCGTATAGGTGTTCGAGTGTTCGAACCGTATTGCCCAAGAAATGGTTTGTAAACGCCGTATTTACATATCTGCCACTGTGCAGGAGAATAAGTATAGGTGTTCGAGTGTTCGAACCGTAATGCGCAAGAAATGGTATGTAAACCCCGTATTTACATATCTGCCACTGTGCAGGAGAATCCGTATAGGTGTTCGAGTGTTCGAACCGTATTGCGCAAGAAATGGTTTGTAAACCCCGTATTTACATATCTGCCACTGTGCAAGAGAATCCGTATAGGTGTTCGAGTGTTCGAACCGTATTGCGCAAGAAATGGTATGTAAACCCCGTATTTACATATCTGCCATTGTGCAGGAGAATCCGTGTAGGTGTCTGAGTGTTCGAACCGAATTGCCCAAGAAATGGTTTGTAAACGCCGTATTTACATATCTGCCACCGTGCAGGAGAATCCGTATAGGTGTTCGAGTGTTCGAACCGTATTGCCCAAGAAATGGTTTGTAAACGCCGTATTTACATATCTGCCACTGTGCAGGAGAATCCGTATAGGTGTTCGAGTGTTCGAACCGTAATGCGCAAGAAATGGTATGTAAACCCCGTATTTACATATCTGCCACTGTGCAGGAGAATCCGTATAGGTGTTCGAGTGTTCGAACCGTATTGCCCAAGAAAAGGTTTGTAAACGCCGTATTTACATATCTGCCACTGTGCAGGAGAATCCGTACAGGTGTTCGAGTGTTCGGACCGTAATGCGCAAGAAATGGTACGGAAACCCCGTATTTACATATCTGCCACTGTGCAGGAGAATCCGTATAGGTGTTCGAGTGTTCGAACCGTAATGCGCAAGAAATGGTATGTAAACCCCGTATTTACATATCTGCCACTGTGCAGGAGAATCCGTTTAGGTGTTCGAGTGTTCGAACCGTATTGCGCAAGAAATGGTTTGTAAACCATGTATTTACATATCTGCCACTGTGCAGGAGAATCCGTATAGGTGTTCGAGTGTTCGAACCGCAATGCGCAAGAAATGGTACGGAAACCCCGTATTTACATATCTGCCACTGTGCAGGAGAATCCGTATTGGTGTTCGAGTGTTCGGACCGTAATGCGCAAGAAATGGTATGTAAACCCCGTATTTACATATCTGCCACTGTGCAGGAGAATCCGTATAGGTGTCCGATTGTTCGAACCGAATTGCCCAAGAAATGGTTTGTAAACGCCGTATTTACATATCTGCCACTGTGCAGGAGAATCCGTATAGGTGTTCGTGTGTTCGAACCGTATTGCCCAAGAAATGGTTTGTAAACGCCGTATTTACATGTCTGCCACTGTGCAGGAGAATCCGTACAGGTGTTCGAGTGTTCGAACCGTAATGCGCAAGAAATGGTATGT
This sequence comes from Camellia sinensis, assembly GCF_055761805.1. Taxonomy (NCBI): domain Eukaryota; kingdom Viridiplantae; phylum Streptophyta; class Magnoliopsida; order Ericales; family Theaceae; genus Camellia; species Camellia sinensis. The sequence continues at coordinate 118,037,820 of NC_138974.1, forward strand.
AAACCCCGTATTTACATATCTGCCACTGTGCAGGAGAATCCGTATAGGTGTTCGAGTGTTCGAACCGTATTGCCCAAGAAATGGTTTGTAAATGCCGTATTTACATATCTGCCACTGTGCAGGAGAATCCATATAGGTGTTCGAGTGTTCGAACCGTAATGCGCAAGAAATGGTATGTAAACCCCGTATTTACATATCTGCCACTGTGCAGGAGAATCCGTATTGGTGTTCGAGTGTTCGAACCGTATTGCGCAAGAAATGGTTTGTAAACCCCGTATTTACATATCTGCCACTGTGCAGGAGAATCCGTATAGGTGTTCGAGTGTTCGAACCGTAATGCGCAAGAAATGGTACGGAAACCCCGTATTTACGTATCTGCCACTGTGCAGGAGAATCCGTATAGGGGTTCGAGTGTTCGAACCGTAATGCGCAAGAAATGGTATGTAAACCCCGTATTTACATATCTGCCACTGTGCAGGAGAATCCGTATAGGTGTTCGAGTGTTCGAACCGAATTGCCCAAGAAATGGTTTGTAAACGCCGTATTTACATATCTGCCACTGTGCAGGAGAATCCGTATAGGTGTTCGAGTGTTCGAACCGTAATGCGCAAGAAATGGTATGCAAACCCCGTATTTACATATTTGCCACTGTGCTGGAGAATCCGTATAGGTGTTCGAGTGTTCGAATCGTATTGCGCAAGAATTGGTATGTAAACCCCGTATTTACATATCTGCCACTGTGCAGGGGAATCCGTATAGGTGTTCGAGTGTTCGAACCGTATTGCGCAAGAAATGGTATGTAAACCCCGTATTTACATATCTGCCACTGTGCAGGAGAATCCGTATAGGTGTTCGAGTGTTCGGACCGTAATGCGCAAGAAATGGTAAGTAAACCCCGTATTTACATATCTGCCACTGTGTAGGAGAATCCGTATAGGTGTCCGATTGTTCGAACCGAATTGCCCAAGAAATGGTTTGTAAACGCCGTATTTACATATCTGCCACTGTGCAGGAGAATCCGTATAGGTGTTCGAGTGTTCGAACCGTATTGGCCAAGAAATGGTTTGTAAACGCCGTATTTACATATCTGCCACTGTGCAGGAGAATCCGTACAGGTGTTCGAGTGTTCGAACCGTATTGCCAAGAAATGGTTTGTAAACCCCGTATTTACATATCTGCCACTGTGCAGGAGAATCCGTATAGGTGTTCGAGTGTTCGAACCGTAATGCGCAAGAAATGGTACGGAAACCCCGTATTTACGTATCTGCCACTGTGCAGGAGAATCCGTATAGGTGTTCGAGTGTTCGAACCGTAATGCGCAAGAAATGGTATGTAAACCCCGTATTTACATATCTGCCACTGTGCAGGAGAATCCGTATAGGTGTTCGAGTGTTCGAACCGAATTGCCCAAGAAATGGTTTGTAAACGCCGTATTTACATATCTGCCACTGTGCAGGAGAATCCGTATAGGTGTTCGAGTGTTCGAACCGTAATGCGCAAGAAATGGTATGCAAACCCCGTATTTACATATCTGCCACTGTGCTGGAGAATCCGTATAGGTGTTCGAGTGTTCGAATCGTATTGCGCAAGAATTGGTATGTAAACCCCGTATTTACATATCTGCCACTGTGCAGGGGAATCCGTATAGGTGTTCGAGTGTTCGAACCGTATTGCGCAAGAAATGGTATGTAAACCCCGTATTTACATATCTGCCACTGTGCAGGAGAATCCGTATAGGTGTTCGAGTGTTCGGACCGTAATGCGCAAGAAATGGTAAGTAAACCCCGTATTTACATATCTGCCACTGTGTAGGAGAATCCGTATAGGTGTCCGATTGTTCGAACCGAATTGCCCAAGAAATGGTTTGTAAACGCCGTATTTACATATCTGCCACTGTGCAGGAGAATCCGTATAGGTGTTCGAGTGTTCGAACCGTATTGGCCAAGAAATGGTTTGTAAACGCCGTATTTACATATCTGCCACTGTGCAGGAGAATCCGTACAGGTGTTCGAGTGTTCGAACCGTAATGCGCAAGAAATGGTATGTAAACCCCGTATTTACATATCTGCCACTGTGCAGGAGAATCCGTATAGGTGTTCGAGTGTTCGAACCGTATTGCCCAAGAAATGGTTTGTAAATGCCGTATTTACATATCTGCCACTGTGCAGGAGAATCCATATAGGTGTTCGAGTGTTCGAACCGTAATGCGCAAGAAATGGTATGTAAACCCCGTATTTACATATCTGCCACTGTGCAGGAGAATCCGTATAGGTGTTCGAGTGTTCGAACCGTATTGCGCAAGAAATGGTTTGTAAACCCCGTATTTACATATCTGCCACTGTGCAAGAGAATCCGTATAGGTGTTCGAGTGTTCGAACCGTATTGCGCAAGAAATGGTATGTAAACCCCGTGTTTACATATCTGCCACTGTGCAGGAGAATCCGTGTAGGTGTCCGAGTGTTCGAACCGAATTGCCCAAGAAATGGTTTGTAAACGCCGTATTTACATATCTGCCACTGTGCAGGAGAATCCGTATAGGTGTTCGAGTGTTCGAACCGTATTGCCCAAGAAATGGTTTGTAAACGCCGTATTTACATATCTGCCACTGTGCAGGAGAATCCGTATAGGTGTTCGAGTGTTCGAACCGTAATGCGCAAGAAATGGTATGTAAACCCCGTATTTACATATCTGCCACTGTGCAGGAGAATCCGTATAGGTGTTCGAGTGTTCGAACCGTATTGCCCAAGAAAAGGTTTGTAAACGCCGTATTTACATATCTGCCACTGTGCAGGAGAATCCGTACAGGTGTTCGAGTGTTCGGACCGTAATGCGCAAGAAATGGTACGGAAACCCCGTATTTACATATCTGCCACTGTGCAGGAGAATCCGTATAGGTGTTCGAGTGTTCGAACCGTAATGCGCAAGAAATGGTATGTAAACCCCGTATTTACATATCTGCCACTGTGCAGGAGAATCCGTATAGGTGTTCGAGTGTTCGAACCGTAATGCGCAAGAAATGGTATGCAAACCCCGTATTTACATATCTGCCACTGTGCAGGAGAATCCGTATAGGTGTTCGAGTGTTCGAATCGTATTGCGCAAGAATTGGTATGTAAACCCCGTATTTACATATCTGCCACTGTGCAGCGGAATCCGTATAGGTGTTCGAGTGTTCGAACCGTATTGCGCAAGAAATGGTATGTAAACCCCGTATTTACATATCTGCCACTGTGCAGGAGAATCCGTGTAGGTGTTCGAGTGTTCGAACCGTATTGCGCAAGAAATGGTTTGTAAACCATGTATTTACATATCTGCCACTGTGCAGGAGAATCCGTATAGGTGTTCGAGTGTTCGAACCGCAATGCGCAAGAAATGGTACGGAAACCCCGTATTTACATATCTGCCACTGTGCAGGAGAATCCGTATTGGTGTTCGAGTGTTCGGACCGTAATGCGCAAGAAATGGTATGTAAACCCCGTATTTACATATCTGCCACTGTGCAGGAGAATCCGTATAGGTGTCCGATTGTTCGAACCGAATTGCCCAAGAAATGGTTTGTAAACGCCGTATTTACATATCTGCCACTGTGCAGGAGAATCCGTATAGGTGTTCGTGTGTTCGAACCGTATTGCCCAAGAAATGGTTTGTAAACGCCGTATTTACATGTCTGCCACTGTGCAGGAGAATCCGTACAGGTGTTCGAGTGTTCGAACCGTAATGCGCAAGAAATGGTATGTAAACCCCGTATTTACATATCTGCCACTGTGCAGGAGAATCCGTATAGGTGTTCGAGTGTTCGAACCGTATTGCGCAAGAAATGGTTTGTAAACCCCGTATTTACATATCTGCCACTGTGCAGGAGAATCCGTATAGGTGTTCGAGTGTTCGAACCGTAATGCGCAAGAAATGGTACGGAAACCCCGTATTTACGTATCTGCCACTGTGCAGGAGAATCCGTATAGGTGTTCGAGTGTTCGAACCGTAATGCGCAAGAAATGGTATGTAAACCCCGTATTTACATATCTGCCACTGTGCAGGAGAATCCGTATAGGTGTTCGAGTGTTCGAACCGAATTGCCCAAGAAATGGTTTGTAAACGCCGTATTTACATATCTGCCACTGTGCAGGAGAATCCGTATAGGTGTTCGAGTGTTCGAACCGTAATGCGCAAGAAATGGTATGCAAACCCCGTATTTACATATCTGCCACTGTGCTGGAGAATCCGTATAGGTGTTCGAGTGTTCGAATCGTATTGCGCAAGAATTGGTATGTAAACCCCGTATTTACATATCTGCCACTGTGCAGGGGAATCCGTATAGGTGTTCGAGTGTTCGAACCGTATTGCGCAAGAAATGGTATGTAAACCCCGTATTTACATATCTGCCACTGTGCAGGAGAATCCGTATAGGTGTTCGAGTGTTCGGACCGTAATGCACAAGAAATGGTAAGTAAACCCCGTATTTACATATCTGCCACTGTGTAGGAGAATCCGTATAGGTGTCCGATTGTTCGAACCGAATTCCCCAAGAAATGGTTTGTAAATGCCGTATTTACATATCTGCCACTGTGCAGGAGAATCCGTATAGGTGTTCGAGTGTTCGAACCGTATTGGCCAAGAAATGGTTTGTAAACGCCGTATTTACATATCTGCCACTGTGCAGGAGAATCCGTACAGGTGTTCGAGTGTTCGAACCGTATTGCGCAAGAAATGGTTTGTAAACCCCGTATTTACATATCTGCCACTGTGCAGGAGAATCCGTATAGGTGTTCGAGTGTTCGAACCGTAATGCGCAAGAAATGGTACGGAAACCCCGTATTTACGTATCTGCCACTGTGCAGGAGAATCCGTATAGGTGTTCGAGTGTTCGAACCGTAATGCGCAAGAAATGGTATGTAAACCCCGTATTTACATATCTGCCACTGTGCAGGAGAATCCGTATAGGCGTTCGAGTGTTCGAACCGAATTGCCCAAGAAATGGTTTGGAAACGCCGTATTTACATATCTGCCACTGTGCAGGAGAATCCGTATAGGTGTTCGAGTGTTCGAACCGTAATGCGCAAGAAATGGTATGCAAACCCCGTATTTACATATCTGCCACTGTGCTGGAGAATCCGTATAGGTGTTCGAGTGTTCGAATCGTATTGCGCAAGAATTGGTATGTAAACCCCGTATTTACATATCTGCCACTGTGCAGGGGAATCCGTATAGGTGTTCGAGTGTTCGAACCGTATTGCGCAAGAAATGGTATGTAAACCCCGTATTTACATATCTGCCACTGTGCAGGAGAATCCGTATAGGTGTTCGAGTGTTCGGACCGTAATGCGCAAGAAATGGTAAGTAAACCCCGTATTTACATATCTGCCACTGTGTAGGAGAATCCGTATAGGTGTCCGATTGTTCGAACCGAATTGCCCAAGAAATGGTTTGTAAACGCCGTATTTACATATCTGCCACTGTGCAGGAGAATCCGTATAGGTGTTCGAGTGTTCGAACCGTATTGGCCAAGAAATGGTTTGTAAACGCCGTATTTACATATCTGCCACTGTGCAGGAGAATCCGTACATGTGTTCGAGTGTTCGAACCGTATTGCGCAAGAAATGGTTTGTAAACCCCGTATTTACATATCTGCCACTGTGCAGGAGAATCCGTATAGGTGTTCGAGTGTTCGAACCGTAATGCGCAAGAAATGGTACGGAAACCCCGTATTTACGTATCTGCCACTGTGCAGGAGAATCCGTATAGGTGTTCGAGTGTTCGAACCGTAATGCGCAAGAAATGGTATGTAAACCCCGTATTTACATATCTGCCACTGTGCAGGAGAATCCGTATAGGTGTTCGAGTGTTCGAACCGAATTGCCCAAGAAATGGTTTGTAAACGCCGTATTTACATATCTGCCACTGTGCAGGAGAATCCGTATAGGTGTTCGAGTGTTCGAACCGTAATGCGCAAGAAATGGTATGCAAACCCCGTATTTACATATCTGCCACTGTGCTGGAGAATCCGTATAGGTGTTCGAGTGTTCGAATCGTATTGCGCAAGAATTGGTATGTAAACCCCGTATTTACATATCTGCCACTGTGCAGGGGAATCCGTATAGGTGTTCGAGTGTTCGAACCGTATTGCGCAAGAAATGGTATGTAAACCCCGTATTTACATATCTGCCACTGTGCAGGAGAATCCGTATAGGTGTTCGAGTGTTCGGACCGTAATGCGCAAGAAATGGTAAGTAAACCCCGTATTTACATATCTGCCACTGTGTAGGAGAATCCGTATAGGTGTCCGATTGTTCGAACCGAATTGCCCAAGAAATGGTTTGTAAACGCCGTATTTACATATCTGCCACTGTGCAGGAGAATCCGTATAGGTGTTCGAGTGTTCGAACCGTATTGGCCAAGAAATGGTTTGTAAACGCCGTATTTACATATCTGCCACTGTGCAGGAGAATCCGTACAGGTGTTCGAGTGTTCGAACCGTAATGCGCAAGAAATGGTATGTAAACCCCGTATTTACATATCTGCCACTGTGCAGGAGAATCCGTATAGGTGTTCGAGTGTTCGAACCGTATTGCCCAAGAAATGGTTTGTAAATGCCGTATTTACATATCTGCCACTGTGCAGGAGAATCCATATAGGTGTTCGAGTGTTCGAACCGTAATGCGCAAGAAATGGTATGTAAACCCCGTATTTACATATCTGCCACTGTGCAGGAGAATCCGTATAGGTGTTCGAGTGTTCGAACCGTATTGCGCAAGAAATGGTTTGTAAACCCCGTATTTACATATCTGCCACTGTGCAAGAGAATCCGTATAGGTGTTCGAGTGTTCGAACCGTATTGCGCAAGAAATGGTATGTAAACCCCGTGTTTACATATCTGCCACTGTGCAGGAGAATCCGTGTAGGTGTCCGAGTGTTCGAACCGAATTGCCCAAGAAATGGTTTGTAAACGCCGTATTTACATATCTGCCACTGTGCAGGAGAATCCGTATAGGTGTTCGAGTGTTCGAACCGTATTGCCCAAGAAATGGTTTGTAAACGCCGTATTTACATATCTGCCACTGTGCAGGAGAATCCGTATAGGTGTTCGAGTGTTCGAACCGTAATGCGCAAGAAATGGTATGTAAACCCCGTATTTACATATCTGCCACTGTGCAGGAGAATCCGTATAGGTGTTCGAGTGTTCGAACCGTATTGCCCAAGAAAAGGTTTGTAAACGCCGTATTTACATATCTGCCACTGTGCAGGAGAATCCGTACAGGTGTTCGAGTGTTCGGACCGTAATGCGCAAGAAATGGTACGGAAACCCCGTATTTACATATCTGCCACTGTGCAGGAGAATCCGTATAGGTGTTCGAGTGTTCGAACCGTAATGCGCAAGAAATGGTATGCAAACCCCGTATTTACATATCTGCCACTGTGCAGGAGAATCCGTATAGGTGTTCGAGTGTTCGAACCGTAATGCGCAAGAAATGGTATGCAAACCCCGTATTTACATATCTGCCACTGTGCAGGAGAATCCGTATAGGTGTTCGAGTGTTCGAATCGTATTGCGCAAGAATTGGTATGTAAACCCCGTATTTACATATCTGCCACTGTGCAGGGTAATCCGTATAGGTGTTCGAGTGTTCGAACCGTATTGCGCAAGAAATGGTATGTAAACCCCGTATTTACATATCTGCCACTGTGCAGGAGAATCCGTATAGGTGTTCGAGTGTTCGAACCGTATTGCGCAAGAAATGGTTTGTAAACCATGTATTTACATATCTGCCACTGTGCAGGAGAATCCGTATAGGTGTTCGAGTGTTCGAACCGTAATGCGCAAGAAATGGTATGCAAACCCCGTATTTACATATCTGCCACTGTGCCGGAGAATCCGTATAGGTGTTCGAGTGTTCGAATCGTATTGCGCAAGAATTGGTATGTAAACCCCGTATTTACATATCTGCCACTGTGCAGGGGAATCCGTATAGGTGTTCGAGTGTTCGAACCGTATTGCGCAAGAAATGGTATGTAAACCCCGTATTTACATATCTGCCACTGTGCAGGAGAATCCGTATAGGTGTTCGAGTGTTCGAACCGTATTGCGCAAGAAATGGTTTGTAAACCATGTATTTACATATCTGCCACTGTGCAGGAGAATCCGTATAGGTGTTCGAGTGTTCGAACCGCAATGCGCAAGAAATGGTACGGAAACCCCGTATTTACATATCTGCCACTGTGCAGGATAATCCGTATAGGTGTTCGAGTGTTCGGACCGTAATGCGCAAGAAATGGTATGTAAACCCCGTATTTACATATCTGCCACTGTGCAGGAGAATCCGTATAGGTGTCTGATTGTTCGAACCGAATTGCCCAAGAAATGGTTTGTAAACGCCGTATTTACATATCTGCCACTGTGCAGGAGAATCCGTATAGGTGTTCGTGTGTTCGAACCGTATTGCCCAAGAAATGGTTTGTAAACGCCGTATTTACATGTCTGCCACTGTGCAGGAGAATCCGTACAGGTGTTCGAGTGTTCGAACCGTAATGCGCAAGAAATGGTATGTAAACCCCGTATTTACATATCTGCCACTGTGCAGGAGAATCCGTATACGTGTTCGAGTGTTCGACCCTTTTGCCCAAGAAATGGTTTGTAAACGCCGTATTTACATATCTGCCACTGTGCAGGAGAATCCGTATAGGTGTTCGATTGTTCGAACCGTAATGCGCAAGAAATGGTATGTAAACCCCGTATTTACATATCTGCCACTGTGCAGGAGAATCCGTATAGGTGTTCGAGTGTTCGAACCGTATTGCGCAAGAAATGGTTTGTAAACCCCGTATTTACATATCTGCCACTGTGCAGGAGAATCCGTATAGGTGTTCGAGTGTTCGAACCGTATTGCGCAAGAAATGGTATGTAAACCCCGTATTTACATATCTGCCACTGTGCAGGAGAATCCGTGTAGGTGTCCGAGTGTTCGAACCGAATTGCCCAAGAAATGGTTTGTAAACGCCGTATTTACATATCTGCCACTGTGCAGGGGAATCCGTATAGGTTTTCGAGTGTTCGAACCGTATTGCCCAAGAAATGGTTTGTAAACGCCGTATTTACATATCTGCCACTGTGCAGGAGAATCCGTACAGGTGTTCGAGTGTTCGGACCGTAATGCGCGAGAAATGGTATGTAAACCCCGTATTTACATATCTGCCACTGTGCAGGAGAATCCGTATTGGTGTTCGAGTGTTCGAACCGTATTGCGCAAGAAATGGTTTGTAAACCCCGTATTTACATATCTGCCACTGTGCAGGAGAATCCGTATAGGTGTTCGAGTGTTCGAACCGTAATGCGCAAGAAATGGTATGCAAACCCCGTATTTACATATCTGCCACTGTGCAGGAGAATCCGTATAGGTGTTCGAGTGTTCGAATCGTATTGCGGAAGAATTGGTATGTAAACCCCGTATTTACATATCTGCCACTGTGCAGGGGAATCCGTATAGGTGTTCGAGTGTTCGAACCGTATTGCGCAAGAAATGGTATGTAAACCCCGTATTTACATATCTGCCACTGTGCAGGAGAATCCGTATAGGTGTTCGAGTGTTCGAACCGTATTGCGCAAGAAATGGTTTGTAAACCATGTATTTACATATCTGCCACTGTGCAGGAGAATCCGTATAGGTGTTCGAGTGTTCGAACCGCAATGCGCAAGAAATGGTACGGAAACCCCGTATTTACATATCTGCCACTGTGCAGGAGAATCCGTATAGGTGTTCGAGTGTTCGGACCGTAATGCGCAAGAAATGGTATGTAAACCCCGTATTTACATATCTGCCACTGTGCAGGAGAATCCGTATAGGTGTCCGATTGTTCGAACCGAATTGCCCAAGAAATGGTTTGTAAACGCCGTATTTACATATCTGCCACTGTGCAGGAGAATCCGTATAGGTGTTCGTTTGTTCGAACCGTATTGCCCAAGAAATGGTTTGTAAACGCCGTATTTACATGTCTGCCACTGTGCAGGAGAATCCGTACAGGTGTTCGAGTGTTCGAACCGTAATGCGCAAGAAATGGTATGTAAACCCCGTATTTACATATCTGCCACTGTGCAGGAGAATCCGTATACGTGGTCGAGTGTTCGACCCTTTTGCCCAAGAAATGGTTTGTAAACGCCGTATTTACATATCTGCCACTGTGCAGGAGAATCCGTATAGGTGTTCGATTGTTCGAACCGTAATGCGCAAGAAATGGTATGTAAACCCCGTATTTACATATCTGCCACTGTGCAGGAGAATCCGTATAGGTGTTCGAGTGTTCGAGCCGTATTGCGCAAGAAATGGTTTGTAAACCCCGTATTTACATATCTGCCACTGTGCAGGAGAATCCGTATAGGTGTTCGAGTGTTCGAACCGTATTGCGCAAGAAATGATATGTAAACCCCGTATTTACATATCTGCCACTGTGCAGGAGAATCCGTGTAGGTGTCCGAGTGTTCGAACCGAATTGCCCAAGAAATGGTTTGTAAACGCCGTATTTACATATCTGCCACTGTGCAGGGGAATCCGTATAGGTTTTCGAGTGTTCGAACCATATTGCCCAAGAAATGGTTTGTAAACGCCGTATTTACATATCTGCCACTGTGCAGGAGAATCCGTACAGGTGTTCGAATGTTCGGACTGTAATGCGCGAGAAATGGTATGTAAACCCCGTATTTACATATCTGCCACTGTGCAGGAGAATCCGTATAGGTGTTCGAGTGTTCGTACCGTATTGCGCAAGAAATGGTTTGTAAACCCCGTATTTACATATCTGCCACTGTGCAGGAGAATCCGTATAGGTGTTTGAGTGTTCGAACCGTAATGCGCAAGAAATGGTACGGAAACCCCGTATTTACATATCTGCCACTGTGCAGGAGAATCCGTATAGGTGTTCGAGTGTTCGAACCGCAATGCGCAAGAAATGGTATGTAAACCCCGTATTTACATATCTGCCACTGTGCAGGAGAATCCGTATTGGTGTTTGAGTGTTCGAACCGAATTGCCCAAGAAATGGTTTGTAAACGCCGTATTTACATATCTGCCACTGTGCAGGAGAATCCGTATAGGTGTTCGAGTGTTCGAACCGTATTGCGCAAGAAATGGTTTGTAAACCATGTATTTACATATCTGCCACTGTGGAGGAGAATCCGTATAGGTGTTCGAGTGTTCGAACCGCAATGCGCAAGAAATGGTACGGAAACCCCGTATTTACATATCTGCCACGGTGCAGGAGAATCCGTATAGGTGTTCGAGTGTTCGGACCGTAATGCGCAAGAAATGGTATGTAAACCCCGTATTTACATATCTGCCACTGTGCAGGAGAATCCGTATAGGTGTCCGATTGTTCGAACCGAATTGCCCAAGAAATGGTTTGTTAACGCGGTATTTACATATCTGCCACTGTGCAGGAGAATCCGTATAGGTGTTCGTGTGTTCGAACCGTATTGCCCAAGAAATGGTTTGTAAACGCCGTATTTACATGTCTGCCACTGTGCAGGAGATTCCGTACAGGTGTTCGAGTGTTCGAACCGTAATGCGCAAGAAATGGTATGTAAACCCCGTATTTACATATCTGCCACTGTGCAGGAGAATCCGTATACGTGTTCGAGTGTTCGAACCGTATTGCCCAAGAAATGGTTTGTAAACGCCGTATTTACATATCTGCCACTGTGCAGGAGAATCCGTATAGGTGTTCGAGTGTTCGAACCGTAATGCGCAAGAAATGGTATGTAAACCCCGTATTTACATATCTGCCACTGTGCAGGAGAATCCGTATAGGTGTTCGAGTGTTCGAACCGTATTGCGCAAGAAATGGTTTGTAAACCCCGTATTTACATATCTGCCACTGTGCAGGAGAATCCGTATAGGTGTTCGAGTGTTCGAACCGTATTGCGCAAGAAATGGTATGTAAACCCCGTATTTACATATCTGCCACTGTGCAGGAGAATCCGTGTAAGTGTCCGAGTGTTCGAACCGAATTGCCCAAGAAATGGTTTGTAAACGCCGTATTTACATATCTGCCACTGTGCAGGAGAATCCGTATAGGTTTTCGAGTGTTCGAACCGTATTGCCCAAGAAATGGTTTGTAAACGCCGTATTTACATATCTGCCACTGTGCAGGAGAATCCGTACACGTGTTCGAGTGTTCGGACCGTAATGCGCAAGAAATGGTATGTAAACCCCGTATTTACATATCTGCCACTGTGCAGGAGAATCCGTATAGGTGTTCGAGTGTTCGACCCGTATTGCGCAAGAAATGGTTTGTAAATCCCGTATTTACATATCTGCCACTGTGCAGGAGAATCCGTATAGGTGTTCGAGTGTTCGAACCGTAATGCGCAAGAAATGGTACGGAAACCCCGTATTTAAATATCTGCCACTGTGCAGGAGAATCCGCATAGGTGTTCGAGTGTTCGAACCGTAATGCGCAAGAAATGGTATGTAAACCCCGTATTTACATATCTGCCACTGTGCAGGAGAATCCGTATTGGTGTTCGAGTGTTCGAACCGAATTGCCCAAGAAATGGTTTGTAAACGCCGTATTTACATATCTGCCACTGTGCAGGAGAATCCGTATAGGTGTTCGAGTGTTCGAACCGTATTGCGCAAGAAATGGTTTGTAAACCATGTATTTACATATCTGCCACGGTGGAGGAGAATCCGTATAGGTGTTCGAGTGTTCGAACCGCAATGCGCAAGAAATGGTACGGAAACCCCGTATTTACATATTTGCCACAGTGCAGGAGAATCCGTATAGGTGTTCGAGTGTTCGGACCGTAATGCGCAAGAAATGGTATGTAAACCCCGTATTTACATATCTGCCACTGTGCAGGAGAATCCGTATAGGTGTCCGATTGTTCGAACCGAATTGCCCAAGAAATGGTTTGTAAACGCCGTATTTACATATCTGCCACTGTGCAGGAGAATAAGTATAGGTGTTCGTGTGTTCGATCCGTATTGCCCAAGAAATGGTTTGTAAACGCCGTATTTACATGTCTGCCACTGTGCAGGAGAATCCGTACAGGTGTTCGAGTGTTCGAACCGTAATGCACAAGAAATGGAATGTAAACCCCGTATTTACATATCTGCCACTGTGCAGGAGAAACCGTATACGTGTTCGAGTGTTCGAACCGTATTGCCCAAGAAATGGTTTGTAAACGCCGTATTTACATATCTGCCACTGTGCAGGAGAATCCGTATAGGTGTTCGAGTGTTCGAACCGTAATGCGCAAGAAATGGTATGTAAACCCCGTATTTACATATCTGCCACTGTGCAGGAGAATCCGTATAGGTGTTCGAGTGTTCGAACCGTATTGCGCAAGAAATGGTTTGTAAACCCCGTATTTACATATCTGCCACTGTGTAGGGGAATCCGTATTCGAGTGTTCGAACCGTATTGCGCAAGAAATGGTATGTAAACCCCGTATTTACATATCTGCCACTGTGCAGGAGAATCCGTGTAGGTGTCCGAGTGTTCGAACCGAATTGCCCAAGAAATGGTTTGTAAACGCCGTATTTACATATCTGCCACTGTGCAGGAGAATCCGTATAGGTTTTCGAGTGTTCGAACCGTATTGCCCAAGAAATGGTTTGTAAACGCCGTATTTACATATCTGCCACTGTGCAGGAGAATCCGTACAGGTGTTCGAGTGTTCGGACCGTAATGCGCAAGAAATGGTATGTAAACCCCGTATTTACATATCTGCCACTGTGCAGGAGAATCCGTATAGGTGTTCGAGTGTTCGAACCGTATTGCGCAAGAAATGGTTTGTAAACCCCGTATTTACATATCTGCCACTGTGCAGGAGAATCCGTATAGGTGTTCGAGTGTTCGAACCGTAATGCGCAAGAAATGGTACGGAAACCCCGTATTTACATATCTGCCACTGTGCAGGAGAATCCGTATAGGTGTTCGAGTGTTCGAACCGTAATGCGCAAGAAATGGTATGTAAACCCCGTATTTACATATCTGCCACTGTGCAGGAGAATCCGTATAGGTGTTCGAGTGTTCGAACCGAATTGCCCAAGAAATGGTTTGTAAACGCCGTATTTACATATCTGCCACTATGCAGGAGAATCCGTATAGGTGTTCGAGTGTTCGAACCGTAATGCGCAAGAAATGGTATGCACACCCCGTATTTACATATCTGCCACTGTGCAGGAGAATCCGTATAGGTGTTCGAGTGTTCGAATCGTATTGCGCAGGAATTTGTATGTAAACCCCGTATTTACATATCTGCCACTGTGCAGGGGAATCCGTATAGGTGTTCGAGTGTTCGAACCGTATTGCGCAAGAAATGGTATGTAAACCCCGTATTTACATATCTGCCACTGTGCAGGAGAATCCGTATAGGTGTTCGAGTGTTCGAACCGTATTGCGCAAGAAATGGTTTGTAAACCACGTATTTACATATCTGCCACTGTGGAGGAGAATCCGTATAGGTGTTCGAGTGTTCGAACCGCAATGCGCAAGAAATGGTACGGAAACCCCGTATTTACATATCTGCCACTGTGCAGGAGAATCCGTATAGGTGTTCGAGTGTTCGGACCGTATTGCGCAAGAAATGGTATGTAAACCCCGTATTTACATATCTGCCACTGTGCAGGAGAATCCGTATAGGTGTCCGATTGTTCGAACCGAATTGCCCAAGAAATGGTTTGTAAACGCCGTATTTAAATATCTGCCACTGTGCAGGAGAATCGGTATAGGTGTTCGAGTGTTCGAACCGTATTGGCCAAGAAATGGTTTGTAAACGCTGTATTTACATATCTGCCACTGTGCAGGAGAATCCGTACAGGTGTTCGAGTGTTCGAACCGTAATGCGCAAGAAATGGTATGTAAACCCCGTATTTACATATCTGCCACTGTGCAGGAGAATCCGTATAGGTGTTCGAGTGTTCGAACCGTATTGCCCAAGAAATGGTTTGTAAACGCCGTATTTACATATCTGCCACTGTGCAGGAGAATCCGTATAGGTGTTCGAGTGTTCGAACCGTAATGCGCAAGAAATGGTATGTAAACCCCGTATTTACATATCTGCCACTGTGCAGGAGAATCCGTATAGGTGTTCGAGTGTTCGAACCGTATTGCGCAAGAAATGGTTTGTAAACCCCGTATTTACATATCTGCCACTGTGCAGGAGAATCCGTATAGGTGTTCGAGTGTTCGAACCGTATTGCGCAAGAAATGGTATGTAAACCCCGTATTTACATATCAGCCACTGTGCAGGAGAATCCGTGTAGGTGTCCGAGTGTTCGAACCGAATTGCCCAAGAAATGGTTTGTAAACGCCGTATTTACATATCTGCCACTGTGTAGGAGAATCCGTATAGGTGTTCGAGTGTTCGAACCGTATTGCCCAAGAAATGGTTTGTAAACGCCGTATTTACATATCTGCCACTGTGCAGGAGAATCCGTATAGGTGTTCGAGTGTTCGAACCGTAATGCGCAAGAAATGGTATGTAAACCCCGTATTTACATATCTGCCACTGTGCAGGAGAATCCGTATAGGTGTTCGAGCTTTCGAACCGTATTGCCCAAGAAAAGGTTTGTAAACGCCGTATTTACATATCTGCCACTGTGCAGGAGAATCCGTACAGGTGTTCGAGTGTTCGGACCGTAATGCGCAAGAAATGGTATGTAAACCCCGTATTTACATATCTGCCACTGTGCAGGAGAATCCGTATAGGTGTTCGAGTGTTCGAACCGTATTGCGCAAGAAATGGTTTGTAAACCCCGTATTTACATATCTGCCACTGTGCAGGAGAATCCGTATAGGTGTTCGAGTGTTCGTACCGTATTGCGCAAGAAATGGTTTGTAAACCCCGTATTTACATATCTGCCACTGTGCAGGAGAATCCGTATAGGTGTTCGAGTGTTCGAACCGTAATGCGCAAGAAATGGTACGGAAACCCCGTATTTACATATCTGCCACTGTGCAGGAGAATCCGTATAGGTGTTCGAGTGTTCGAACCGTAATGCGCAAGAAATGGTATGTAAACCCCGTATTTACATATCTGCCACTGTGCAGGAGAATCCGTATAGGTGTTCGAGTGTTCGAACCGAATTGCCCAAGAAATGGTTTGTAAACGCCGTATTTACATATCTGCCACTTTGCAGGAGAATCTGTATAGGTGTTCGAGTGTTCGAACCGTAATGCGCAAGAAATGGTATGCAAACCCCGTATTTACATATCTGCCACTGTGCAGGAGAATCCGTATAGGTGTTCGAGTGTTCGAATCGTATTGCGCAAGAATTGGTATGTAAACCCCGTATTTACATATCTGCCACTGTGCAGGGGAATCCGTATAGGTGTTCGAGTGTTCGAACCGTAATGCGCAAGAAATGGTATGTAAACCCCGTATTTACATATCTGCCACTGTGCAGGAGAATCCGTATTGGTGTTCGAGTGTTCGAACCGAATTGCCCAAGAAATGGTTTGTAAACGCCGTATTTACATATCTGCCACTGTGCAGGAGAATCCGTATAGGTGTTCGAGTGTTCGAACCGTATTGCGCAAGAAATGGTTTGTAAACCATGTATTTACATATCTGCCACGGTGGAGGAGAATCCGTATAGGTGTTCGAGTGTTCGAACCGCAATGCGCAAGAAATGGTACGGAAACCCCGTATTTACATATTTGCCACAGTGCAGGAGAATCCGTATAGGTGTTCGAGTGTTCGGACCGTAATGCGCAAGAAATGGTATGTAAACCCCGTATTTACATATCTGCCACTGTGCAGGAGAATCCGTATAGGTGTCCGATTGTTCGAACCGAATTGCCCAAGAAATGGTTTGTAAACGCCGTATTTACATATCTGCCACTGTGCAGGAGAATAAGTATAGGTGTTCGTGTGTTCGATCCGTATTGCCCAAGAAATGGTTTGTAAACGCCGTATTTACATGTCTGCCACTGTGCAGGAGAATCCGTACAGGTGTTCGAGTGTTCGAACCGTAATGCACAAGAAATGGAATGTAAACCCCGTATTTACATATCTGCCACTGTGCAGGAGAAACCGTATACGTGTTCGAGTGTTCGAACCGTATTGCCCAAGAAATGGTTTGTAAACGCCGTATTTACATATCTGCCACTGTGCAGGAGAATCCGTATAGGTGTTCGAGTGTTCGAACCGTAATGCGCAAGAAATGGTATGTAAACCCCGTATTTACATATCTGCCACTGTGCAGGAGAATCCGTATAGGTGTTCGAGTGTTCGAACCGTATTGCGCAAGAAATGGTTTGTAAACCCCGTATTTACATATCTGCCACTGTGTAGGGGAATCCGTATTCGAGTGTTCGAACCGTATTGCGCAAGAAATGGTATGTAAACCCCGTATTTACATATCTGCCACTGTGCAGGAGAATCCGTGTAGGTGTCCGAGTGTTCGAACCGAATTGCCCAAGAAATGGTTTGTAAACGCCGTATTTACATATCTGCCACTGTGCAGGAGAATCCGTATAGGTTTTCGAGTGTTCGAACCGTATTGCCCAAGAAATGGTTTGTAAACGCCGTATTTACATATCTGCCACTGTGCAGGAGAATCCGTACAGGTGTTCGAGTGTTCGGACCGTAATGCGCAAGAAATGGTATGTAAACCCCGTATTTACATATCTGCCACTGTGCAGGAGAATCCGTATAGGTGTTCGAGTGTTCGAACCGTATTGCGCAAGAAATGGTTTGTAAACCCCGTATTTACATATCTGCCACTGTGCAGGAGAATCCGTATAGGTGTTCGAGTGTTCGAACCGTAATGCGCAAGAAATGGTACGGAAACCCCGTATTTACATATCTGCCACTGTGCAGGAGAATCCGTATAGGTGTTCGAGTGTTCGAACCGTAATGCGCAAGAAATGGTATGTAAACCCCGTATTTACATATCTGCCACTGTGCAGGAGAATCCGTATAGGTGTTCGAGTGTTCGAACCGAATTGCCCAAGAAATGGTTTGTAAACGCCGTATTTACATATCTGCCACTATGCAGGAGAATCCGTATAGGTGTTCGAGTGTTCGAACCGTAATGCGCAAGAAATGGTATGCACACCCCGTATTTACATATCTGCCACTGTGCAGGAGAATCCGTATAGGTGTTCGAGTGTTCGAATCGTATTGCGCAGGAATTTGTATGTAAACCCCGTATTTACATATCTGCCACTGTGCAGGGGAATCCGTATAGGTGTTCGAGTGTTCGAACCGTATTGCGCAAGAAATGGTATGTAAACCCCGTATTTACATATCTGCCACTGTGCAGGAGAATCCGTATAGGTGTTCGAGTGTTCGAACCGTATTGCGCAAGAAATGGTTTGTAAACCACGTATTTACATATCTGCCACTGTGGAGGAGAATCCGTATAGGTGTTCGAGTGTTCGAACCGCAATGCGCAAGAAATGGTACGGAAACCCCGTATTTACATATCTGCCACTGTGCAGGAGAATCCGTATAGGTGTTCGAGTGTTCGGACCGTATTGCGCAAGAAATGGTATGTAAACCCCGTATTTACATATCTGCCACTGTGCAGGAGAATCCGTATAGGTGTCCGATTGTTCGAACCGAATTGCCCAAGAAATGGTTTGTAAACGCCGTATTTAAATATCTGCCACTGTGCAGGAGAATCGGTATAGGTGTTCGAGTGTTCGAACCGTATTGGCCAAGAAATGGTTTGTAAACGCTGTATTTACATATCTGCCACTGTGCAGGAGAATCCGTACAGGTGTTCGAGTGTTCGAACCGTAATGCGCAAGAAATGGTATGTAAACCCCGTATTTACATATCTGCCACTGTGCAGGAGAATCCGTATAGGTGTTCGAGTGTTCGAACCGTATTGCCCAAGAAATGGTTTGTAAACGCCGTATTTACATATCTGCCACTGTGCAGGAGAATCCGTATAGGTGTTCGAGTGTTCGAACCGTAATGCGCAAGAAATGGTATGTAAACCCCGTATTTACATATCTGCCACTGTGCAGGAGAATCCGTATAGGTGTTCGAGTGTTCGAACCGTATTGCGCAAGAAATGGTTTGTAAACCCCGTATTTACATATCTGCCACTGTGCAGGAGAATCCGTATAGGTGTTCGAGTGTTCGAACCGTATTGCGCAAGAAATGGTATGTAAACCCCGTATTTACATATCAGCCACTGTGCAGGAGAATCCGTGTAGGTGTCCGAGTGTTCGAACCGAATTGCCCAAGAAATGGTTTGTAAACGCCGTATTTACATATCTGCCACTGTGTAGGAGAATCCGTATAGGTGTTCGAGTGTTCGAACCGTATTGCCCAAGAAATGGTTTGTAAACGCCGTATTTACATATCTGCCACTGTGCAGGAGAATCCGTATAGGTGTTCGAGTGTTCGAACCGTAATGCGCAAGAAATGGTATGTAAACCCCGTATTTACATATCTGCCACTGTGCAGGAGAATCCGTATAGGTGTTCGAGCTTTCGAACCGTATTGCCCAAGAAAAGGTTTGTAAACGCCGTATTTACATATCTGCCACTGTGCAGGAGAATCCGTACAGGTGTTCGAGTGTTCGGACCGTAATGCGCAAGAAATGGTATGTAAACCCCGTATTTACATATCTGCCACTGTGCAGGAGAATCCGTATAGGTGTTCGAGTGTTCGAACCGTATTGCGCAAGAAATGGTTTGTAAACCCCGTATTTACATATCTGCCACTGTGCAGGAGAATCCGTATAGGTGTTCGAGTGTTCGTACCGTATTGCGCAAGAAATGGTTTGTAAACCCCGTATTTACATATCTGCCACTGTGCAGGAGAATCCGTATAGGTGTTCGAGTGTTCGAACCGTAATGCGCAAGAAATGGTACGGAAACCCCGTATTTACATATCTGCCACTGTGCAGGAGAATCCGTATAGGTGTTCGAGTGTTCGAACCGTAATGCGCAAGAAATGGTATGTAAACCCCGTATTTACATATCTGCCACTGTGCAGGAGAATCCGTATAGGTGTTCGAGTGTTCGAACCGAATTGCCCAAGAAATGGTTTGTAAACGCCGTATTTACATATCTGCCACTTTGCAGGAGAATCTGTATAGGTGTTCGAGTGTTCGAACCGTAATGCGCAAGAAATGGTATGCAAACCCCGTATTTACATATCTGCCACTGTGCAGGAGAATCCGTATAGGTGTTCGAGTGTTCGAATCGTATTGCGCAAGAATTGGTATGTAAACCCCGTATTTACATATCTGCCACTGTGCAGGGGAATCCGTATAGGTGTTTGAGTGTTCGAACCGTATTGCGCAAGAAATGGTATGTAAACCCCGTATTTACATATCTGCCACTGTGCAGGAGAATCCGTATAGGTGTTCGAGTGTTCGAACCGTGTTGCGGAAGAAATGGTTTGTAAACCATGTATTTACATATCTGCCACTGTGGAGGAGAATCCGTATAGGTGTTCGAGTGTTCGAACCGCAATGCGCAAGAAATGGTACGGAAACCCCGTATTTACATATCTGCCACTGTGCAGGAGAATCCGTATAGGTGTTCGAGTGTTCGGACCGTAATGCGCAAGAAATGGTATGTAAACCCCGTATTTACATATCTGCCACTGTGCAGGAGAATCCGTATAGGTGTCCGATTGTTCGAACCGAATTGCCCAAGAAATGGTTTGTAAACGCCGTATTTACATATCTGCCACTGTGCAGGAGAATCGGTATAGGTGTTCGAGTGTTCGAACCGTATTGGCCAAGAAATGGTTTGTAAACGCCGTATTTACATATCTGCCACTGTGCAGGAGAATCCGTACAGGTGTTCGAGTGTTCGACCCGTAATGCGCAAGAAATGGTATGTAAACCCCGTATTTACATATTTTCCACTGTGCAGGAGAATCCGTATAGGTGTCCGATTGTTCGAACCGAATTGCCCAAGAAATGGTTTGTAAACGCCGTATTTACATATCTGCCACTGTGCAGGAGAATCGGTATAGGTGTTCGAGTGTTCGAACCGTATTGGCCAAGAAATGGTTTGTAAACGCCGTATTTACATATCTGCCACTGTGCAGGAGAATCCGTACAGGTGTTCGAGTGTTCGACCCGTAATGCGCAAGAAATGGTATGTAAACCCCGTATTTACATATCTGCCACTGTGCAGGAGAATCCGTATAGGTGTTCGAGTGTTCGAACCGTATTGCCCAAGAAATGGTTTGTAAACGCCGTATTTACATATCTGCCACTGTGCAGGAGAATCCGTATAGGTGTTCGAGTGTTCGAACCGTAATGCGCAAGAAATGGTATGTAAACCCCGTATTTACATATCTGCCACTGTGCAGGAGAATCCGTATAGGTGTTCGAGTGTTCGAACCGTATTGCGCAAGAAATGGTTTGTAAACCCCGTATTTACATATCTGCCACTGTGCAGGAGAATCCGTATAGGTGTTCGAGTGTTCGAACCGTATTGCGCAAGAAATGGTTTGTAAACCATGTATTTACATATCTGCCACTGTGGAGGAGAATCCGTATAGGTGTTCGAGTGTTCGAACCGCAATGCGCAAGAAATGGTACGGAAACCCCGTATTTACATATCTGCCACTGTGCAGGAGAATCCGTATAGGTGTTCGAGTGTTCGGACCGTATTGCGCAAGAAATGGTATGTAAACCCCGTATTTACATATCTGCCACTGTGTAGGAGAATCCGTATAGGTGTTCGAGTGTTCGAACCGTAATGCGCAAGAAATGGTACGGAAACCCTGTATTTACATATCTGCCACTGTGCAGGAGAATCCGTATAGGTGTTCGAGTGTTCGAACCGTAATGCGCAAGAAATGGCATGTAAACCCCGTATTTACGTATCTGCCACTATGCAGGAGAATCCGTATAGGTGTTCGAGTGTTCGAATCGTATTGCGCAAGAATTGGTATGTAAACCCCGTATTTACATATCTGCCACTGTGCAGGGGAATCCGTACAGGTGTTCGAGTGTTCGAACCGTATTGCGCAAGAAATGGTATGTAAACCCCGTATTTACATATCTGCCACTGTGCAGGAGAATCCGTATAGGTGTTCGAGTGTTCGAACCGTATTGCGCAAGAAATGGTTTGTAAACCATGTATTTACATATCTGCCACTGTGGAGAAGAATCCGTATAGGTGTTGGAGTGTTCGAACCGCAATGCGCAAGAAATGGTACGGAAACCCCGTATTTACATATCTGCCACTGTGCAGGAGAATCCGTATAGGTGTTCGAGTGTTCGGACCGTATTGCGCAAGAAATGGTATGTAAACCCCGTATTTACATATCTGCCACTGTGCAGGAGAATCCGTATAGGTGTCCGATTGTTCGAACCGAATTGCCCAAGAAATGGTTTGTAAACGCCGTATTTACATATCTGCCACTGTGCAGGAGAATCGGTATAGGTGTTCGAGTGTTCGAACCGTATTGGCCAAGAAATGGTTTGTAAACGCCGTATTTACATATCTGCCACTGTGCAGGAGAATCCGTACAGGTGTTCGAGTGTTCGAACCGTAATGCGCAAGAAATGGTATGTAAACCCCGTATTTACATATCTGCCACTGTGCAGGAGAATCCGTATAGGTGTTCGAGTGTTCGAACCGTATTGCCCAAGAAATGGTTTGTAAACGCCGTATTTACATATCTGCCACTGTGCAGGAGAATCCGTATAGGTGTTCGAGTGTTCGAACCGTAATGCGCAAGAAATGGTATGTAAACCCCGTATTTACATATCTGCCACTGTGCAGGAGAATCCGTATAGGTGTTCGAGTGTTCGAACCGTATTGCGCAAGAAATGGTTTGTAAACCCCGTATTTACATATCTGCCACTGTGCAGGAGAATCCGTATAGGTGTTCGAGTGTTCGAACCGTATTGCGCAAGAAATGGTATGTGAACCCCGTATTTACATATCTGCCACTGTGCAGGAGAATCCGTGTAGGTGTCCGAGTGTTCGAACCGAATTGCCCAAGAAATGGTTTGTAAACGCCGTATTTACATATCTGCCACTGTGCAGGAGAATCCGTATAGGTGTTCGAGTGTTCGAACCGTATTGCCCAAGAAATGGTTTGTAAACGCCGTATTTACATATCTGCCACTGTGCAGGAGAATCCGTATAGGTGTTCGAGTGTTCGAACCGTAATGCGCAAGAAATGGTATGTAAACCCCGTATTTACATATCTGCCACTGTGCAGGAGAATCCGTATAGGTGTTCGAGTGTTCGAACCGTATTGCCCAAGAAAAGGTTTGTAAACGCCGTATTTACATATCTGCCACTGTGCAGGAGAATCCGTACAGGTGTTCGAGTGTTCGGACCGTAATGCGCAAGAAATGGTATGTAAACCCCGTATTTACATATCTGCCACTGTGCAGGAGAATCCGTATAGGTGTTCGAGTGTTCGAACCGTATTGCGCAAGAAATGGTTTGTAAACCCCGTATTTACATATCTGCCACTGTGCAGGAGAATCCGTATAGGTGTTCGAGTGTTCGAACCGTATTGCGCAAGAAATGGTTTGTAAACCCCGTATTTACATATCTGCCACTGTGCAGGAGAATCCGTATAGGTGTTCGAGTGTTCGAACCGTAATGCGCAAGAAATGGTACGGAAACCCCGTATTTACATATCTGCCACTGTGCAGGAGAATCCGTATAGGTGTTCGAGTGTTCGAACCGTAATGCGCAAGAAATGGTATGTAAACCCCGTATTTACATATCTGCCACTGTGCAGGAGAATCCGTATAGGTGTTCGAGTGTTCGAACCGAATTGCCCAAGAAATGGTTTGTAAACGCCGTATTTACATATCTGCCACTTTGCAGGAGAATCCGTATAGGTGTTCGAGTGTTCGAACCGTATTGCCCAAGAAATGGTTTGTAAACGCCGTATTTACATATCTGCCACTGTGCAGGAGAATCCGTATAGGTGTTCGAGTGTTCGAACCGTAATGCGCAAGAAATGGTATGTAAACCCCGTATTTACATATCTGCCACTGTGCAGGAGAATCCGTATAGGTGTTCGAGTGTTCGAACCGTATTGCCCAAGAAAAGGTTTGTAAACGCCGTATTTACATATCTGCCACTGTGCAGGAGAATCCGTACAGGTGTTCGAGTGTTCGGACCGTAATGCGCAAGAAATGGTATGTAAACCCCGTATTTACATATCTGCCACTGTGCAGGAGAATCCGTATAGGTGTTCGAGTGTTCGAACCGTATTGCGCAAGAAATGGTTTGTAAACCCCGTATTTACATATCTGCCACTGTGCAGGAGAATCCGTATAGGTGTTCGAGTGTTCGAACCGTAATGCGCAAGAAATGGTATGTAAACCCCGTATTTACATATCTGCCACTGTGCAGGAGAATCCGTATAGGTGTTCGAGTGTTCGAACCGAATTGCCCAAGAAATGGTTTGTAAACGCCGTATTTACATATCTGCCACTTTGCAGGAGAATCCGTATAGGTGTTCGAGTGTTCGAACCGTAATGCGCAAGAAATGGTATGCAAACCCCGTATTTACATATCTGCCACTGTGCAGGAGAATCCGTATAGGTGTTCGAGTGTTCGAATCGTATTGCGCAAGAATTGGTATGTAAACCCCGTATTTACATATCTGCCACTGTGCAGGGGAATCCGTATAGGTGTTTGAGTGTTCGAACCGTATTGCGCAAGAAATGGTATGTAAACCCCGTATTTACATATCTGCCACTGTGCTGGAGAATCCGTATAGGTGTTCGAGTGTTCGAACCGTATTGCGCAAGAAATGGTTTGTAAACCATGTATTTACATATCTGCCACTGTGGAGGAGAATCCGTATAGGTGTTGGAGTGTTCGAACCGCAATGCGCAAGAAATGGTACGGAAACCCCGTATTTACATATCTGCCACTGTGCAGGAGAATCCGTATAGGTGTTCGAGTGTTCGGACCGTAATGCGCAAGAAATGGTATGTAAACCCCGTATTTACATATCTGCCACTGTGCAGGAGAATCCGTATAGGTGTCCGATTGTTCGAACCGAATTGCCCAAGAAATGGTTTGAAAACGCTGTATTTACATATCTGCCACTGTGCAGGAGAATCGGTATAGGTGTTCGAGTGTTCGAACCGTATTGGCCAAGAAATGGTTTGTAAACGCCGTATTTACATATCTGCCACTGTGCAGGAGAATCCGTACAGGTGTTCGAGTGTTCGACCCGTAATGCGCAAGAAATGGTATGTAAACCCCGTATTTACATATTTTCCACTGTGCAGGAGAATCCGTATAGGTGTCCGATTGTTCGAACCGAATTGCCCAAGAAATGGTTTGTAAACGCCGTATTTACATATCTGCCACTGTGCAGGAGAATCGGTATAGGTGTTCGAACCGTATTGCGCAAGAAATGGTTTGTAAACCCCGTATTTACATATCTGCCACTGTGCAGGAGAATCCGTATAGGTGTTCGAGTGTTCGAACCGTAATGCGCAAGAAATGGTACGGAAACCCCGTATTTACATATCTGCCACTGTGCAGGAGAATCCGTATAGGTGTTCGAGTGTTCGAACCGTAATGCGCAAGAAATGGTATGTAAACCCCGTATTTACATATCTGCCACTGTGCAGGAGAATCCGTATAGGTGTTCGAGTGTTCGAACCGAATTGCCCAAGAAATGGTTTGTAAACGCCGTATTTACATATCTGCCACTTTGCAGGAGAATCCGTATAGGTGTTCGAGTGTTCGAACCGTATTGCCCAAGAAATGGTTTGTAAACGCCGTATTTACATATCTGCCACTGTGCAGGAGAATCCGTATAGGTGTTCGAGTGTTCGAACCGTAATGCGCAAGAAATGGTATGTAAACCCCGTATTTACATATCTGCCACTGTGCAGGAGAATCCGTATAGGTGTTCGAGTGTTCGAACCGTATTGCCCAAGAAAAGGTTTGTAAACGCCGTATTTACATATCTGCCACTGTGCAGGAGAATCCGTACAGGTGTTCGAGTGTTCGGACCGTAATGCGCAAGAAATGGTATGTAAACCCCGTATTTACATATCTGCCACTGTGCAGGAGAATCCGTATAGGTGTTCGAGTGTTCGAACCGTATTGCGCAAGAAATGGTTTGTAAACCCCGTATTTACATATCTGCCACTGTGCAGGAGAATCCGTATAGGTGTTCGAGTGTTCGAACCGTAATGCGCAAGAAATGGTATGTAAACCCCGTATTTACATATCTGCCACTGTGCAGGAGAATCCGTATAGGTGTTCGAGTGTTCGAACCGAATTGCCCAAGAAATGGTTTGTAAACGCCGTATTTACATATCTGCCACTTTGCAGGAGAATCCGTATAGGTGTTCGAGTGTTCGAACCGTAATGCGCAAGAAATGGTATGCAAACCCCGTATTTACATATCTGCCACTGTGCAGGAGAATCCGTATAGGTGTTCGAGTGTTCGAATCGTATTGCGCAAGAATTGGTATGTAAACCCCGTATTTACATATCTGCCACTGTGCAGGGGAATCCGTATAGGTGTTTGAGTGTTCGAACCGTATTGCGCAAGAAATGGTATGTAAACCCCGTATTTACATATCTGCCACTGTGCTGGAGAATCCGTATAGGTGTTCGAGTGTTCGAACCGTATTGCGCAAGAAATGGTTTGTAAACCATGTATTTACATATCTGCCACTGTGGAGGAGAATCCGTATAGGTGTTGGAGTGTTCGAACCGCAATGCGCAAGAAATGGTACGGAAACCCCGTATTTACATATCTGCCACTGTGCAGGAGAATCCGTATAGGTGTTCGAGTGTTCGGACCGTAATGCGCAAGAAATGGTATGTAAACCCCGTATTTACATATCTGCCACTGTGCAGGAGAATCCGTATAGGTGTCCGATTGTTCGAACCGAATTGCCCAAGAAATGGTTTGTAAACGCTGTATTTACATATCTGCCACTGTGCAGGAGAATCGGTATAGGTGTTCGAGTGTTCGAACCGTATTGGCCAAGAAATGGTTTGTAAACGCCGTATTTACATATCTGCCACTGTGCAGGAGAATCCGTACAGGTGTTCGAGTGTTCGACCCGTAATGCGCAAGAAATGGTATGTAAACCCCGTATTTACATATTTTCCACTGTGCAGGAGAATCCGTATAGGTGTCCGATTGTTCGAACCGAATTGCCCAAGAAATGGTTTGTAAACGCCGTATTTACATATCTGCCACTGTGCAGGAGAATCGGTATAGGTGTTCGAGTGTTCGAACTGTATTGGCCAAGAAATGGTTTGTAAACGCCGTATTTACATATCTGCCACTGTGCAGGAGAATCCGTACAGGTGTTCGAGTGTTCGACCCGTAATGCGCAAGAAATGGTATGTAAACCCCGTATTTACATATCTGCCACTGTGCAGGAGAATCCGTATAGGTGTTCGAGTGTTCGAACCGTATTGCCCAAGAAATGGTTTGTAAACGCCGTATTTACATATCTGCCACTGTGCAGGAGAATCCGTATAGGTGTTCGAGTGTTCGAACCGTAATGCGCAAGAAATGGTATGTAAACCCCGTATTTACATATCTGCCACTGTGCAGGAGAATCCGTATAGGTGTTCGAGTGTTCGAACCGTATTGCGCAAGAAATGGTTTGTAAACCCCGTATTTACATATCTGCCACTGTGCAGGAGAATCCGTATAGGTGTTCGAGTGTTCGAACCGTATTGCGCAAGAAATGCTTTGTAAACCATGTATTTACATATCTGCCACTGTGGAGGAGAATCCGTATAGGTGTTCGAGTGTTCGAACCGCAATGCGCAAGAAATGGTACGGAAACCCCGTATTTACATATCTGCCACTGTGCAGGAGAATCCGTATAGGTGTTCGAGTGTTCGGACCGTATTGCGCAAGAAATGGTATGTAAACCCCGTATTTACATATCTGCCACTGTGTAGGAGAATCCGTATAGGTGTTCGAGTGTTCGAACCGTAATGCGCAAGAAATGGTACGGAAACCCTGTATTTACATATCTGCCACTGTGCAGGAGAATCCGTATAGGTGTTCGAGTGTTCGAACCGTAATGCGCAAGAAATGGCATGTAAACCCCGTATTTACGTATCTGCCACTATGCAGGAGAATCCTTATAGGTGTTCGAGTGTTCGAATCGTATTGCGCAAGAATTGGTATGTAAACCCCGTATTTACATATCTGCCACTGTGCAGGGGAATCCGTACAGGTGTTCGAGTGTTCGAACCGTATTGCGCAAGAAATGGTATGTAAACCCCGTATTTACATATCTGCCACTGTGCAGGAGAATCCGTATAGGTGTTCGAGTGTTCGAACCGTATTGCGCAAGAAATGGTTTGTAAACCATGTATTTACATATCTGCCACTGTGGAGGAGAATCCGTATAGGTGTTCGAGTGTTCGAAACGCAATGCGCAAGAAATGGTACGGAAACCCCGTATTTACATATCTGCCACTGTGCAGGAGAATCCGTATAGGTGTTCGAGTGTTCGGACCGTATTGCGCAAGAAATGGTATGTAAACCCCGTATTTACATATCTGCCACTGTGCAGGAGAATCCGTATAGGTGTCCGATTGTTCGAACCGAATTGCCCAAGAAATGGTTTGTAAGCGCCGTATTTACATATCTGCCACTGTGCAGGAGAATCGGTATAGGTGTTCGAGTGTTCGAACCGTATTGGCCAAGAAATGGTTTGTAAACGCCGTATTTACATATCTGCCACTGTGCAGGAGAATCCGTACAGGTGTTCGAGTGTTCGAACCGTAATGCGCAAGAAATGGTATGTAAACCCCGTATTTACATATCTGCCACTGTGCAGGAGAATCCGTATAGGTGTTCGAGTGTTCGAACCGTATTGCCCAAGAAATGGTTTGTAAACGCCGTATTTACATGTCTGCCACTGTGCAGGAGAATCCGTATAGGTGTTCGAGTGTTCGAACCGTAATGCGCAAGAAATGGCATGTAAACCCCGTATTTACATATCTGCCACTGCGCAGGAGAATCCGTATAGGTGTTCGAGTGTTCGAACCGTATTGCGCAAGAAATGGTTTGTAAACCCCGTATTTACATATCTGCCACTGTGCAGGAGAATCCGTATAGGTGTTCGAGTGTTCGAACCGTATTGCGCAAGAAATGGTATGTGAACCCCGTATTTACATATCTGCCACTGTGCAGGAGAATCCGTGTAGGTGTCCGAGTGTTCGAACCGAATTGCCCAAGAAATGGTTTGTAAACGCCGTATTTACATATCTGCCACTGTGCAGGAGAATCCGTATAGGTGTTCGAGTGTTCGAACCGTATTGCCCAAGAAATGGTTTGTAAACGCCGTATTTACATATCTGCCACTGTGCAGGAGAATCCGTATAGGTGTTCGAGTGTTCGAACCGTAATGCGCAAGAAATGGTATGTAAACCCCGTATTTACATATCTGCCACTGTGCAGGAGAATCCGTATAGGTGTTCGAGTGTTCGAACCGTATTGCCCAAGAAAAGGTTTGTAAACGCCGTATTTACATATCTGCCACTGTGCAGGAGAATCCGTACAGGTGTTCGAGTGTTCGGACCGTAATGCGCAAGAAATGGTATGTAAACCCCGTATTTACATATCTGCCACTGTGCAGGAGAATCCGTATAGGTGTTCGAGTGTTCGAACCGTATTGCGCAAGAAATGGTTTGTAAACCCCGTATTTACATATCTGCCACTGTGCAGGAGAATCCGTATAGGTGTTCGAGTGTTCGAACCGTATTGCGCAAGAAATGGTTTGTAAACCCCGTATTTACATATCTGCCACTGTGCAGGAGAATCCGTATAGGTGTTCGAGTGTTCGAACCGTAATGCGCAAGAAATGGTACGGAAACCCCGTATTTACATATCTGCCACTGTGCAGGAGAATCCGTATAGGTGTTCGAGTGTTCGAACCGTAATGCGCAAGAAATGGTATGTAAACCCCGTATTTACATGTCTGCCACTGTGCAGGAGAATCCGTATAGGTGTTCGAGTGTTCGAACCGAATTGCCCAAGAAATGGTTTGTAAACGCCGTATTTACATATCTGCCACTTTGCAGGAGAATCCGTATAGGTGTTCGAGTGTTCGAACCGTAATGCGCAAGAAATGGTATGCAAACCCCGTATTTACATATCTGCCACTGTGCAGGAGAATCCGTATAGGTGTTCGAGTGTTCGAATCGTATTGCGCAAGAATTGGTATGTAAACCCCGTATTTACATATCTGCCACTGTGCAGGGGAATCCGTATAGGTGTTTGAGTGTTCGAACCGTATTGCGCAAGAAATGGTATGTAAACCCCGTATTTACATATCTGCCACTGTGCAGGAGAATCCGTATAGGTGTTCGAGTGTTCGAACCGTATTGCGCAAGAAATGGTTTGTAAACCATGTATTTACATATCTGCCACTGTGGAGGAGAATCCGTATAGGTGTTCGAGTGTTCGAACCGCAATGCGCAAGAAATGGTACGGAAACCCCGTATTTACATATCTGCCACTGTGCAGGAGAATCCGTATAGGTGTTCGAGTGTTCGGACCGTAATGCGCAAGAAATGGTATGTAAACCCCGTATTTACATATCTGCCACTGTGCAGGAGAATCCGTATAGGTGTCCGATTGTTCGAACCGAATTGCCCAAGAAATGGTTTGTAAACGCCGTATTTACATATCTGCCACTGTGCAGGAGAATCGGTATAGGTGTTCGAGTGTTCGAACCGTATTGGCCAAGAAATGGTTTGTAAACGCCGTATTTACATATCTGCCACTGTGCAGGAGAATCCGTACAGGTGTTCGAGTGTTCGACCCGTAATGCGCAAGAAATGGTATGTAAACCCCGTATTTACATATCTGCCACTGTGCCGGAGAATCCGTATAGGTGTCCGATTGTTCGAACCGAATTGCCCAAGAAATGGTTTGTAAACGCCGTATTTACATATCTGCCACTGTGCAGGAGAATCGGTATAGGTGTTCGAGTGTTCGAACCGTATTGGCCAAGAAATGGTTTGTAAACGCCGTATTTACATATCTGCCACTGTGCAGGAGAATCCGTACAGGTGTTCGAGTGTTCGACCCGTAATGCGCAAGAAATGGTATGTAAACCCCGTATTTACATATCTGCCACTGTGCAGGAGAATCCGTATAGGTGTTCGAGTGTTCGAACCGTACTGCCCAAGAAATGGTTTGTAAACGCCGTATTTACATATCTGCCACTGTGCAGGTGAATCTGTATAGGTGTTCGAGTGTTCGAACCGTAATGCGCAAGAAATGGTATGTAAACCCCGTATTTACATATCTGCCACTGTGCAGGAGAATCCGTATAGGTGTTCGAGTGTTCGAACCGTATTGCGCAAGAAATGGTTTGTAAACCCCGTATTTACATATCTGCCACTGTGCAGGAGAATCCGTATAGGTGTTCGAGTGTTCGAACCGTATTGCGCAAGAAATGGTATGTAAACCCCGTATTTACATATCTGCCACTGTGCAGGAGAATCCGTGTAGGTGTCCGAGTGTTCGAACCGAATTGCCCAAGAAATGGTTTGTAAACCCCGTATTTACATATCTGCCACTGTGCAGGAGAATCCGTATAGGTGTTCGAGTGTTCGAACCGTATTGCCCAAGAAATGGTTTGTAAACGCCGTATTTACATATCTGCCACTGTGCAGGAGAATCCGTATAGGTGTTCGAGTGTTCGAACCGTAATGCGCAAGAAATGGTATGTAAACCCCGTATTTACATATCTGCCACTGTGCCGGAGAATCCGTATAGGTGTTCGAGTGTTCGAACCGTATTGCCCAAGAAAAGGTTTGTAAACGCCGTATTTACATATCTGCCACTGTGCAGGAGAATCCGTACAGGTGTTCGAGTGTTCGGACCGTAATGCGCAAGAAATGGTATGTAAACCCCGTATTTACATATCTGCCACTGTGCAGGAGAATCCGTATAGGTGTTCGAGTGTTCGAACCGTATTGCGCAAGAAATGGTTTGTAAACCCCGTATTTACATATCTGCCACTGTGCAGGAGAATCCGTATAGGTGTTCGAGTGTTCGAACCGTAATGCGCAAGAAATGGTACGGAAACCCCGTAATTGCATATCTGCCACTGTGCAGGAGAATCCGTACAGGTGTTCGAGTGTTCGAACCGTAATGCGCAAGAAATGGCATGTAAACCCCGTATTTACATATCTGCCACTGTGCAGGAGAATCCGTATAGGTGTTCGAGTGTTCGAACTGAATTGCCCAAGAAATGGTGTGTAAACGCCGTATTTACATATCTGCCACTGTGCAGGAGAATCCGTATAGGTGTTCGAGTGTTCGAACCGTAATGCGCAAGAAATGGTATGCAAACCCCGTATTTACATATCTGCCACTGTGCAGGAGAATCCGTATAGGTGTTCGAGTGTTCGAATCGTATTGTGCAAGAATTGGTATGTAAACCCCGTATTTACATATCTGCCACTGTGCAGGGGAATCCGTATAAGTGTTCGAGTGTTCGAACCGTATTGCGCAATAAATGGTATGTAAACCCCGTATTTACATATCTGCCACTGTGCAGGAGAATCCGTATAGATGTTCGAGTGTTCGAACCGTATTGCGCCAGAAATGGTTTGTAAACCACGTATTTACATATCTGCCACTGTGGAGGAGAATCCGTATAGGTGTTCGAGTGTTCGAACCGCAATGCGCAAGAAATGGTACGGAAACCCCGTATTTACATATCTGCCACTGTGCAGGAGAATCCGTATAGGTGTTCGAGTGTTCGGACCGTAATGCGCAAGAAATGGTATGTAAACCCCGTATTTACATATCTGCCACTGTGCAGGAGAATCCGTATAGGTGTTCGAGTGTTCGAACCGTAATGCGCAAGAAATGGTACGGAAACCCCGTATTTACATATCTGTCACTGTGCAGGAGAATCCGTATAGGTGTTCGAGTGTTCGAACCGTAATGCGCAAGAAATGGTATGTAAACCCCGTATTTACATATCTGCCACTGTGCAGGAGAATCCGTATAGGTGTTCGCGTGTTCGAACCGAATTGCCCAAGAAATGGTTTGTAAACGCCGTATTTACATATCTGCCACTGTGCAGGAGAATCCGTATAGGTGTTCGAGTGTTCGAACCGTAATGCGCAAGAAATGGTATGCAAATCCCGTATTTACATATCTGCCACTGTGCAGGGGAATCCGTATAGGTGTTCGAGTGTTCGAACCGTATTGCGCAAGAAATGGTATGTAAACCCCGTATTTACATATCTGCCACTGTGCAGGAGAATCCGTATAGATGTTCGAGTGTTCGAACCGTATTGCGCAAGAAATGGTTTGTAAACCACGTATTTACATATCTGCCACTGTGGAGGAGAATCCGTATAGGTGTTCGAGTGTTCGAACCGCAATGCGCAAGAAATGGTACGGAAACCCCGTATTTACATATCTGCCACTGTGCAGGAGAATCCGTATAGGTGTTCGAGTGTTCGGACCGTAATGCGCAAGAAATGGTATGTAAACCCCGTATTTACATATCTGCCACTGTGCAGGAGAATCCGTATAGGTGTTCGAGTGTTCGAACCGTAATGCGCAAGAAATGGTACGGAAACCCCGTATTTACATATCTGCCACTGTGCAGGAGAATCCGTATAGGTGTTCGAGTGTTCGAACCGTAATGCGCAAGAAATGGTATGCAAACCCCGTATTTACATATCTGCCACTGTGCAGGAGAATCCGTATAGGTGTTCGAGTGTTCGAATCGTATTGTGCAAGAATTGGTATGTAAACCCCGTATTTACATATCTGCCACTGTGCAGGGGAATCCGTATAGGTGTTCGAGTGTTCGAACCGTATTGCGCAATAAATGGTATGTAAACCCCGTATTTACATATCTGCCACTGTGCAGGAGAATCCGTATAGATGTTCGAGTGTTCGAACCGTATTGCGCAAGAAATGGTTTGTAAACCACGTATTTACATATCTGCCACTGTGGAGGAGAATCCGTATAGGTGTTCGAGTGTTCGAACCGCAATGCGCAAGAAATGGTACGGAAACCCCGTATTTACATATCGGCCACTGTGCAGGAGAATCCGTATAGGTGTTCGAGTGTTCGGACCGTAATGCGCAAGAAATGGTATGTAAACCCCGTATTTACATATCTGCCACTGTGCAGGAGAATCCGTATAGGTGTTCGAGTGTTCGAACCGTAATGCGCAAGAAATGGTACGGAAACCCCGTATTTACATATCTGTCACTGTGCAGGAGAATCCGTATAGGTGTTCGAGTGTTCGAACCGTAATGCGCAAGAAATGGTATGTAAACCCCGTATTTACATATCTGCCACTGTGCAGGAGAATCCGTATAGGTGTTCGAGTGTTCGAACCGAATTGCCCAAGAAATGGTTTGTAAACGCCGTATTTACATATCTGCCACTGTGCAGGAGAATCCGTATAGGTGTTCGAGTGTTCGAACCGTAATGCGCAAGAAATGGTATGCAAATCCCGTATTTACATATCTGCCACTGTGCAGGGGAATCCGTATAGGTGTTCGAGTGTTCGAACCGTATTGCGCAAGAAATGGTATGTAAACCCCGTATTTACATATCTGCCACTGTGCAGGAGAATCCGTATAGATGTTCGAGTGTTCGAACCGTATTGCGCAAGAAATGGTTTGTAAACCACGTATTTACATATCTGCCACTGTGGAGGAGAATCCGTATAGGTGTTCGAGTGTTCGAACCGCAATGCGCAAGAAATGGTACGGAAACCCCGTATTTACATATCTGCCACTGTGCAGGAGAATCCGTATAGGTGTTCGAGTGTTCGGACCGTAATGCGCAAGAAATGGTATGTAAACCCCGTATTTACATATCTGCCACTGTGCAGGAGAATCCGTATAGGTGTTCGAGTGTTCGAACCGTAATGCGCAAGAAATGGTACGGAAACCCCGTATTTACATATCTGCCACTGTGCAGGAGAATCCGTATAGGTGTTCGAGTGTTCGAACCGTAATGCGCAAGAAATGGTATGTAAACCCCGTATTTACATATCTGCCACTGTGCGGGAGAATCCGTATAGGTGTTCGAGTGTTCGAACCGAATTGCCCAAGAAATGGTTTGTAAACGCCGTATTTACATATCTGCCACTGTGCAGGAGAATCCGTATAGGTGTTCGAGTGTTCGAACCGTAATGCGCAAGAAATGGTATGCAAACCCCGTATTTACATATCTGCCACTGTGCAGGAGAATCCGTATAGGTGTTCGAGTGTTCGAATCGTATTGCGCAAGAATTGGTATGTAAACCCCGTATTTACATATCTGCCACTGTGCAGGGGAATCCGTATAGGTGTTCGAGTGTTCGAACCGTATTGCGCAAGAAATGGTATGTAAACCCCGTATTTACATATCTGCCACTGTGCAGGAGAATCCGTATAGGTGTTCGAGTGTTCGAACCGTATTGCGCAAGAAATGGTTTGTAAACCATGTATTTACATATCTGCCACTGTGGAGGAGAATCCGTATAGGTGTTCGAGTGTTCGAACCGCAATGCGCAAGAAATGGTACGGAAACCCCGTATTTACATATCTGCCACTGCGCAGGAGAATCCGTATAGGTGTTCGAGTGTTCGGACCGTAATGCGCAAGAAATGGTATGTAAACCCCGTATTTACATATCTGCCACTGTGCAGGAGAATCCGTATAGGTGTCCGATTGTTCGAACCGAATTGCCCAAGAAATGGTTTGTAAACGCCGTATTTACATATCTGCCACTGTGCAGGAGAAACCGTATAGGTGTTCGTGTGTTCTAACCGTATTGCCCAAGAAATGGTTTGTAAACGCCGTATTTACATGTCTGCCACTGTGCAGGAGAATCCGTACAGGTGTTCGAGTGTTCGAACCGTAATGCGCAAGAAATGGTATGTAAACCCCGTATTTACATATCTGCCACTGTGTAGGAGAATCCGTATACGTGTTCGAGTGTTCGAACCGTATTGCCCAAGAAATGGTTTGTAAACGCCATATTTACATATCTGCCACTGTGCAGGAGAATCCGTATAGGTGTTCGAGTGTTCGAACCGTAATGCGCAAGAAATGGTATGTAAACCCCGTATTTACATATCTGCCACTGTGCAGGAGAATCCGTATAGGTGTTCGAGTGTTCGAACCGTATTGCGCAAGAAATGGTTTGTAAACCCCGTATTTACATATCTGCCACTGTGCAGGAGAATCCGAATAGGTGTTCGATTGTTCGAACCGTATTGCGCAAGAAATGGTATGTAAACCCCGTATTTACATATCTGCCACTGTGCAGGAGAATCCGTGTAGGTGTCCGAGTGTTCGAACCGAATTGCCCAAGAAATGGTTTGTAAACGCCGTATTTACATATCTGCCACCGTTCAGGAGAATCCGTATAGGTTTTCGAGTGTTCGAACCGTATTGCCCAAGAAATGGTTTGTAAACGCCGTATTTACATATCTGCCACTGTGCAGGAGAATCCGTACAGGTGTTCGAGTGTTCGGACCGTAATGCGCAAGAAATGGTATGTAAACCCCGTATTTACATATCTGCCACTGTGCAGGAGAATCCGTATAGGTGTTCGAGTGTTCGAACCGTATTGCGCAAGAAATGGTTTGTAAACCCCGTATTTACATATCTGCCACTGTGCAGGAGAATCCGTATAGGTGTTCGAGTGTTCGAACCGTAATGCGAAAGAAATGGTACGGAAACCCCGTATTTACATATCTGCCACTGTGCAGGAGAATCCGTATAGGTGTTCGAGTGTTCGAACCGTAATGCGCAAGAAATGGTATGTAAACCCCGTATTTACATATCTGCCACTGTGCAGGAGAATCCGTATAGGTGTTCGAGTGTTCGAACCGAATTGCCCAAGAAATGGTTTGTAAACGCCGTATTTACATATCTGCCACTGTGCAGGAGAATCCGTATAGGTGTTCGAGTGTTCGAACCGTAATGCGCAAGAAATGGTATGCAAACCCCGTATTTACATATCTGCCACTGTGCAGGAGAATCCGTATAGGTGTTCGAGTGTTCGAATCGTATTGCGCAAGAATTGGTATGTAAACCCCGTATTTACATATCTGCCACTGTGCAGGGGAATCCGTATAGGTGTTCGAGTGTTCGAACCGTATTGCGCAAGAAATGGTATGTAAACCCCGTATTTACATATCTGCCACTGTGCAGGAGAATCCGTATAGGTGTTCGAGTGTTCGAACCGTATTGCGCAAGAAATGGTTTGTAAACCATGTATTTACATATCTGCCACTGTGGAGGAGAATCCGTATAGGTGTTCGAGTGTTCGAACCGCAATGCGCAAGAAATGGTACGGAAACCCCGTATTTACATATCTGCCACTGCGCAGGAGAATCCGTATAGGTGTTCGAGTGTTCGGACCGTAATGCGCAAGAAATGGTATGTAAACCCCGTATTTACATATCTGCCACTGTGCAGGAGAATCCGTATAGGTGTCCGATTGTTCGAACCGAATTGCCCAAGAAATGGTTTGTAAACGCCGTATTTACATATCTGCCACTGTGCAGGAGAAACCGTATAGGTGTTCGTGTGTTCTAACCGTATTGCCCAAGAAATGGTTTGTAAACGCCGTATTTACATGTCTGCCACTGTGCAGGAGAATCCGTACAGGTGTTCGAGTGTTCGAACCGTAATGCGCAAGAAATGGTATGTAAACCCCGTATTTACATATCTGCCACTGTGTAGGAGAATCCGTATACGTGTTCGAGTGTTCGAACCGTATTGCCCAAGAAATGGTTTGTAAACGCCATATTTACATATCTGCCACTGTGCAGGAGAATCCGTATAGGTGTTCGAGTGTTCGAACCGTAATGCGCAAGAAATGGTATGTAAACCCCGTATTTACATATCTGCCACTGTGCAGGAGAATCCGTATAGGTGTTCGAGTGTTCGAACCGTATTGCGCAAGAAATGGTTTGTAAACCCCGTATTTACATATCTGCCACTGTGCAGGAGAATCCGAATAGGTGTTCGATTGTTCGAACCGTATTGCGCAAGAAATGGTATGTAAACCCCGTATTTACATATCTGCCACTGTGCAGGAGAATCCGTGTAGGTGTCCGAGTGTTCGAACCGAATTGCCCAAGAAATGGTTTGTAAACGCCGTATTTACATATCTGCCACCGTTCAGGAGAATCCGTATAGGTTTTCGAGTGTTCGAACCGTATTGCCCAAGAAATGGTTTGTAAACGCCGTATTTACATATCTGCCACTGTGCAGGAGAATCCGTACAGGTGTTCGAGTGTTCGGACCGTAATGCGCAAGAAATGGTATGTAAACCCCGTATTTACATATCTGCCACTGTGCAGGAGAATCCGTATAGGTGTTCGAGTGTTCGAACCGTATTGCGCAAGAAATGGTTTGTAAACCCCGTATTTACATATCTGCCACTGTGCAGGAGAATCCGTATAGGTGTTCGAGTGTTCGAACCGTAATGCGAAAGAAATGGTACGGAAACCCCGTATTTACATATCTGCCACTGTGCAGGAGAATCCGTATAGGTGTTCGAGTGTTCGAACCGTAATGCGCAAGAAATGGTATGTAAACCCCGTATTTACATATCTGCCACTGTGCAGGAGAATCCGTATAGGTGTTCGAGTGTTCGAACCGAATTGCCCAAGAAATGGTTTGTAAACGCCGTATTTACATATCTGCCACTGTGCAGGAGAATCCGTATAGGTGTTCGAGTGTTCGAACCGTAATGCGCAAGAAATGGTATGCAAACCCCGTATTTACATATCTGCCACTGTGCAGGAGAATCCGTATAGGTGTTCGAGTGTTCGAATCGTATTGCGCAAGAATTGGTATGTAAACCCCGTATTTACATATCTGCCACTGTGCAGGGGAATCCGTATAGGTGTTCGAGTGTTCGAACCGTATTGCGCAAGAAATGGTATGTAAACCCCGTATTTACATATCTGCCACTGTGCAGGAGAATCCGTATAGGTGTTCGAGTGTTCGAACCGTATTGCGCAAGAAATGGTTTGTAAACCATGTATTTACATATCTGCCACTGTGGAGGAGAATCCGTATAGGTGTTCGAGTGTTCGAACCGCAATGCGCAAGAAATGGTACGGAAACCCCGTATTTACATATCTGCCACTGTGCAGGAGAATCCGTATAGGTGTTCGAGTGTTCGGACCGTAATGCGCAAGAAATGGTATGTAAACCCCGTATTTACATATCTGCCACTGTGCAGGAGAATCCGTATAGGTGTCCGATTGTTCGAACCGAATTGCGCAAGAAATGGTATGTAAACCCCGTATTTACATATCTGCCACTGTGCAGGAGAATCCGTATAGGTGTTCGAGTGTTCGAACCGTATTGCCCAAGAAATGGTTTGTAAACGCCGTATTTACATATCTGCCACTGTGCAGGAGAATCCGTACAGGTGTTCGAGTGTTCGAACCGTAATGCGCAAGAAATGGTATGTAAACCCCGTATTTACATATCTGCCACTGTGCAGGAGAATCCGTATAGGTGTTCGAGTGTTCGAACCGTATTGCCCAAGAAATGGTTTGTAAACGCCGTATTTACATATCTGCCACTGTGCAGGAGAATCCGTATAGGTGTTCGAGTGTTCGAACCGTAATGCGCAAGAAATGGTATGTAAACCCCGTATTTGCATATCTGCCACTGTGCAGGAGAATCCGTATAGGTGTTCGAGTGTTCGAACCGTATTGCGCAAGAAATGGTTTGTAAACCCCGTATTTACATATCTGCCACTGTGCAGGAGAATCCGTATAGGTGTTCGAGTGTTCGAACCGGATTGCGCAAGAAATGGTATGTAAACCCCGTATTTACATATCTGCCACTGTGCAGGAGAATCCGTGTAGGTGTCCGTGTGTTCGAACCGAATTGCCCAAGAAATGGTTTGTAAACGCCGTATTTACATATCTGCCACTGTGCAGGAGAATCCGTATAGGTGTTCGAGTGTTCGAACCGTATTGCCCAAGAAATGGTTTGTAAACGCCGTATTTACATATCTGCCACTGTGCAGGAGAATCCGTATAGGTGTTCGAGTGTTCGAACCGTAATGCGCAAGAAATGGTATGTAAACCCCGTATTTACATATCTGCCACTGTGCAGGAGAATCCGTATAGGTGTTCGAGTGTTCGAACCGTATTGCCCAAGAAAAGGTTTGTAAACGCCGTATTTACATATCTGCCACTGTGCAGGAGAATCCGTACAGGTGTTCGAGTGTTCGGACCGTAATGCGCAAGAAATGGTATGTAAACCCCGTATTTACATATCTGCCACAGTGCAGGAGAATCCGTATTGGTGTTCGAGTGGTCGAACCGTAATGCGCAAGAAATGGTATGCAAACCCCATATTCACATATCTGCCACTGTGCAGGAGAATCCGTATAGGTGTTCGAGTGTTCGAATCGTATTGCGCAAGAATTGGTATGTAAACCCCGTATTTACATATCTGCCACTGTGCAGGGGAATCCGTATAGGTGTTCGAGTGTTCGAACCGTATTGCGCAAGAAATGGTATGTAAACCCCGTATTTACATATCTGCCACTGTGCAGGAGAATCCGTATTGGTGTTCGAGTGTTCGGACCGTATTGCGCAAGAAATGGTATGTAAACCCCGTATTTACATATCTGCCACTGTGCAGGAGAATCCGTATAGGTGTCCGATTGTTCGAACCGAATTGCCCAAGAAATGGTTTGTAAACGCCGTATTTACATATCTGCCACTGTGCAGGAGAATCGGTATAGGTGTTCGAGTGTTCGAACCGTATTGGCCAAGAAATGGTTTGTAAACGCCGTATTTACATATCTGCCACTGTGCAGGAGAATCCGTACAGGTGTTCGAGTGTTCGAACCGTAATGCGCAAGAAATGGTATGTAAACCCCGTATTTACATATCTGCCACTGTGCAGGAGAATCCGTATAGGTGTTCGAGTGTTCGAACCGTATTGCCCAAGAAATGGTTTGTAAACGCCGTATTTACATATCTGCCACTGTGCAGGAGAATCCGTATAGGTGTTCGAGTGTTCGAACCGTAATGCGCAAGAAATGGTATGTAAACCCCGTATTTACATATCTGCCACTGTGCAGGAGAATCCGTATAGGTGTTCGAGTGTTCGAACCGTATTGCGCAAGAAATGGTTTGTAAACCCCGTATTTACATATCTGCCACTGTGCAGGAGAATCCGTATAGGTGTTCGAGTGTTCGAACCGTATTGCGCAAGAAATGGTATGTGAACCCCGTATTTACATATCTGCCACTGTGCAGGAGAATCCGTGTAGGTGTCCGAGTGTTCGAACCGAATTGCCCAAGAAATGGTTTGTAAACGCCGTATTTACATATCTGCCACTGTGCAGGAGAATCCGTATAGGTGTTCGAGTGTTCGAACCGTATTGCCCAAGAAATGGTTTGTAAACGCCGTATTTACATATCTGCCACTGTGCAGGAGAATCCGTATAGGTGTTCGAGTGTTCGAACCGTAATGCGCAAGAAATGGTATGTAAACCCCGTATTTACATATCTGCCACTGTGCAGGAGAATCCGTATAGGTGTTCGAGTGTTCGAACCGTATTGCCCAAGAAAAGGTTTGTAAACGCCGTATTTACATATCTGCCACTGTGCAGGAGAATCCGTACAGGTGTTCGAGTGTTCGGACCGTAATGCGGAAGAAATGGTATGTAAACCCCGTATTTACATATCTGCCACTGTGCAGGAGAATCCGTAAAGGTGTTCGAGTGTTCGAACCGTATTGCGCAAGAAATGGTTTGTAAACCCCGTATTTACATATCTGCCACTGTGCAGGAGAATCCGTATAGGTGTTCGAGTGTTCGAACCGTATTGCGCAAGAAATGGTTTGTAAACCCCGTATTTACATATCTGCCACTGTGCAGGAGAATCCGTATAGGTGTTCGAGTGTTCGAACCGTAATGCGCAAGAAATGGTACGGAAACCCCGTATTTACATATCTGCCACTGTGCAGGAGAATCCGTATAGGTGTTCGAGTGTTCGAACCGTAATGCGCAAGAAATGGTATGTAAACCCCGTATTTACATATCTGCCACTGTGCAGGAGAATCCGTATAGGTGTTCGAGTGTTCGAACCGAATTGCCCAAGAAATGGTTTGTAAACGCCGTATTTACATATCTGCCACTTTGCAGGAGAATCCGTATAGGTGTTCGAGTGTTCGAACCGTATTGCCCAAGAAATGGTTTGTAAACGCCGTATTTACATATCTGCCACTGTGCAGGAGAATCCGTATAGGTGTTCGAGTGTTCGAACCGTAATGCGCAAGAAATGGTATGTAAACCCCGTATTTACATATCTGCCACTGTGCAGGAGAATCCGTATAGGTGTTCGAGTGTTCGAACCGTATTGCCCAAGAAAAGGTTTGTAAACGCCGTATTTACATATCTGCCACTGTGCAGGAGAATCCGTACAGGTGTTCGAGTGTTCGGACCGTAATGCGCAAGAAATGGTATGTAAACCCCGTATTTACATATCTGCCACTGTGCAGGAGAATCCGTATAGGTGTTCGAGTGTTCGAACCGTATTGCGCAAGAAATGGTTTGTAAACCCCGTATTTACATATCTGCCACTGTGCAGGAGAATCCGTATAGGTGTTCGAGTGTTCGAACCGTAATGCGCAAGAAATGGTATGTAAACCCCGTATTTACATATCTGCCACTGTGCAGGAGAATCCGTATAGGTGTTCGAGTGTTCGAACCGAATTGCCCAAGAAATGGTTTGTAAACGCCGTATTTACATATCTGCCACTTTGCAGGAGAATCCGT
Source organism: Camellia sinensis (assembly GCF_055761805.1). Lineage (NCBI taxonomy): Eukaryota > Viridiplantae > Streptophyta > Magnoliopsida > Ericales > Theaceae > Camellia > Camellia sinensis. The sequence goes on from NC_138974.1 coordinate 118,080,560, forward strand.
ATAGGTGTTCGAGTGTTCGAACCGTAATGCGCAAGAAATGGTATGCAAACCCCGTATTTACATATCTGCCACTGTGCAGGAGAATCCGTATAGGTGTTCGAGTGTTCGAATCGTATTGCGCAAGAATTGGTATGTAAACCCCGTATTTACATATCTGCCACTGTGCAGGGGAATCCGTATAGGTGTTCGAGTGTTCGAACCGTATTGCGCAAGAAATGGTATGTGAACCCCGTATTTACATATCTGCCACTGTGCAGGAGAATCCGTGTAGGTGTCCGAGTGTTCGAACCGAATTGCCCAAGAAATGGTTTGTAAACGCCGTATATACATATCTGCCACTGTGCAGGAGAATCCGTATAGGTGTTCGAGTGTTCGAACCGTATTGCGCAAGAAATGGTATGTAAACCCCGTATTTACATATCTGCCACTGTGCAGGAGAATCCGTATAGGTGTCCGATTGTTCGAACCGAATTGCCCAAGAAATGGTTTGTAAACGCCGTATTTACATATCTGCCACTGTGCAGGAGAATCGGTATAGGTGTCCGATTGTTCGAACCGAATTGCCCAAGAAATGGTTTGTAAACGCCGTATTTACATATCTGCCACTGTGCAGGAGAATCGGTATAGGTGTTCGAGTGTTCGAACCGTATTGGCCAAGAAATGGTTTGTAAACGCCGTATTTACATATCTGCCACTGTGCAGGAGAATCCGTACAGGTGTTCGAGTGTTCGACCCGTAATGCGCAAGAAATGGTATGTAAACCCCGTATTTACATATTTTCCACTGTGCAGGAGAATCCGTATAGGTGTCCGATTGTTCGAACCGAATTGCCCAAGAAATGGTTTGTAAACGCCGTATTTACATATCTGCCACTGTGCAGGAGAATCGGTATAGGTGTTCGAGTGTTCGAACCGTATTGGCCAAGAAATGGTTTGTAAACGCCGTATTTACATATCTGCCACTGTGCAGGAGAATCCGTACAGGTGTTCGAGTGTTCGACCCGTAATGCGCAAGAAATGGTATGTAAACCCCGTATTTACATATCTGCCACTGTGCAGGAGAATCCGTATAGGTGTTCGAGTGTTCGAACCGTATTGCCCAAGAAATGGTTTGTAAACGCCGTATTTACATATCTGCCACTGTGCAGGAGAATCCGTATAGGTGTTCGAGTGTTCGAACCGTAATGCGCAAGAAATGGTATGTAAACCCCGTATTTACATATCTGCCACTGTGCAGGAGAATCCGTATAGGTGTTCGAGTGTTCGAACCGTATTGCGCAAGAAATGGTTTGTAAACCCCGTATTTACATATCTGCCACTGTGCAGGAGAATCCGTATAGGTGTTCGAGTGTTCGAACCGTATTGCGCAAGAAATGGTTTGTAAACCATGTATTTACATATCTGCCACTGTGGAGGAGAATCCGTATAGGTGTTCGAGTGTTCGAACCGCAATGCGCAAGAAATGGTACGGAAACCCCGTATTTACATATCTGCCACTGTGCAGGAGAATCCGTATAGGTGTTCGAGTGTTCGGACCGTATTGCGCAAGAAATGGTATGTAAACCCCGTATTTACATATCTGCCACTGTGTAGGAGAATCCGTATAGGTGTTCGAGTGTTCGAACCGTAATGCGCAAGAAATGGTACGGAAACCCTGTATTTACATATCTGCCACTGTGCAGGAGAATCCGTATAGGTGTTCGAGTGTTCGAACCGTAATGCGCAAGAAATGGCATGTAAACCCCGTATTTACGTATCTGCCACTATGCAGGAGAATCCGTATAGGTGTTCGAGTGTTCGAATCGTATTGCGCAAGAATTGGTATGTAAACCCCGTATTTACATATCTGCCACTGTGCAGGGGAATCCGTACAGGTGTTCGAGTGTTCGAACCGTATTGCGCAAGAAATGGTATGTAAACCCCGTATTTACATATCTGCCACTGTGCAGGAGAATCCGTATAGGTGTTCGAGTGTTCGAACCGTATTGCGCAAGAAATGGTTTGTAAACCATGTATTTACATATCTGCCACTGTGGAGGAGAATCCGTATAGGTGTTCGAGTGTTCGAACCGCAATGCGCAAGAAATGGTACGGAAACCCCGTATTTACATATCTGCCACTGTGCAGGAGAATCCGTATAGGTGTTCGAGTGTTCGGACCGTATTGCGCAAGAAATGGTATGTAAACCCCGTATTTACATATCTGCCACTGTGCCGGAGAATCCGTATAGGTGTCCGATTGTTCGAACCGAATTGCCCAAGAAATGGTTTGTAAACGCCGTATTTACATATCTGCCACTGTGCAGGAGAATCGGTATAGGTGTTCGAGTGTTCGAACCGTATTGGCCAAGAAATGGTTTGTAAACGCCGTATTTACATATCTGCCACTGTGCAGGAGAATCCGTACAGGTGTTCGAGTGTTCGAACCGTAATGCGCAAGAAATGGTATGTAAACCCCGTATTTACATATCTGCCACTGTGCAGGAGAATCCGTATAGGTGTTCGAGTGTTCGAACCGTATTGCCCAAGAAATGGTTTGTAAACGCCGTATTTACATATCTGCCACTGTGCAGGAGAATCCGTATAGGTGTTCGAGTGTTCGAACCGTAATGCGCAAGAAATGGTATGTAAACCCCGTATTTACATATCTGCCACTGTGCAGGAGAATCCGTATAGGTGTTCGAGTGTTCGAACCGTATTGCGCAAGAAATGGTTTGTAAACCCCGTATTTACATATCTGCCACTGTGCAGGAGAATCCGTATAGGTGTTCGAGTGTTCGAACCGTATTGCGCAAGAAATGGTATGTGAACCCCGTATTTACATATCTGCCACTGTGCAGGAGAATCCGTGTAGGTGTCCGAGTGTTCGAACCGAATTGCCCAAGAAATGGTTTGTAAACGCCGTATTTACATATCTGCCACTGTGCAGGAGAATCCGTATAGGTGTTCGAGTGTTCGAACCGTATTGCCCAAGAAATGGTTTGTAAACGCCGTATTTACATATCTGCCACTGTGCAGGAGAATCCGTATAGGTGTTCGAGTGTTCGAACCGTAATGCGCAAGAAATGGTATGTAAACCCCGTATTTACATATCTGCCACTGTGCAGGAGAATCCGTATAGGTGTTCGAGTGTTCGAACCGTATTGCCCAAGAAAAGGTTTGTAAACGCCGTATTTACATATTTGCCACTGTGCAGGAGAATCCGTACAGGTGTTCGAGTGTTCGGACCGTAATGCGCAAGAAATGGTATGTAAACCCCGTATTTACATATCTGCCACTGTGCAGGAGAATCCGTATAGGTGTTCGAGTGTTCGAACCGTATTGCGCAAGAAATGGTTTGTAAACCCCGTATTTACATATCTGCCACTGTGCAGGAGAATCCGTATAGGTGTTCGAGTGTTCGAACCGTATTGCGCAAGAAATGGTTTGTAAACCCCGTATTTACATATCTGCCACTGTGCAGGAGAATCCGTATAGGTGTTCGAGTGTTCGAACCGTAATGCGCAAGAAATGGTACGGAAACCCCGTATTTACATATCTGCCACTGTGCAGGAGAATCCGTATAGGTGTTCGAGTGTTCGAACCGTAATGCGCAAGAAATGGTATGTAAATCCCGTATTTACATATCTGCCACTGTGCAGGAGAATCCGTATAGGTGTTCGAGTGTTCGAACCGAATTGCCCAAGAAATGGTTTGTAAACGCCGTATTTACATATCTGCCACTTTGCAGGAGAATCCGTATAGGTGTTCGAGTGTTCGAACCGTAATGCGCATGAAATGGTATGCAAACCCCGTATTTACATATCTGCCACTGTGCAGGAGAATCCGTATAGGTGTTCGAGTGTTCGAATCGTATTGCGCAAGAATTGGTATGTAAACCCCGTATTTACATATCTGCCACTGTGCAGGGGAATCCGTATAGGTGTTTGAGTGTTCGAACCGTATTGCGCAAGAAATGGTATGTAAACCCCGTATTTACATATCTGCCACTGTGCAGGAGAATCCGTATAGGTGTTCGAGTGTTCGAACCGTATTGCGCAAGAAATGGTTTGTAAACCATGTATTTACATATCTGCCACTGTGGAGGAGAATCCGTATAGGTGTTCGAGTGTTCGAACCGCAATGCGCAAGAAATGGTACGGAAACCCCGTATTTACATATCTGCCACTGTGCAGGAGAATCCGTATAGGTGTTCGAGTGTTCGGACCGTAATGCGCAAGAAATGGTATGTAAACCCCGTATTTACATATCTGCCACTGTGCAGGAGAATCCGTATAGGTGTCCGATTGTTCGAACCGAATTGCCCAAGAAATGGTTTGTAAACGCCGTATTTACATATCTGCCACTGTGCAGGAGAATCGGTATAGGTGTTCGAGTGTTCGAACTGTATTGGCCAAGAAATGGTTTGTAAACGCCGTATTTACATATCTGCCACTGTGCAGGAGAATCCGTACAGGTGTTCGAGTGTTCGACCCGTAATGCGCAAGAAATGGTATGTAAACCCCGTATTTACATATCTGCCACTGTGCAGGAGAATCCGTATAGGTGTCCGATTGTTCGAACCGAATTGCCCAAGAAATGGTTTGTAAACGCCGTATTTACATATCTGCCACTGTGCAGGAGAATCGGTATAGGTGTTCGAGTGTTCGAACCGTATTGGCCAAGAAATGGTTTGTAAACGCCGTATTTACATATCTGCCACTGTGCAGGAGAATCCGTACAGGTGTTCGAGTGTTCGACCCGTAATGCGCAAGAAATGGTATGTAAACCCCGTATTTACAAATCTGCCACTGTGCAGGAGAATCCGTATAGGTGTTCGAGTGTTCGAACCGTATTGCCCAAGAAATGGTTTGTAAACGCCGTATTTACATATCTGCCACTGTGCAGGAGAATCTGTATAGGTGTTCGAGTGTTCGAACCGTAATGCGCAAGAAATGGTATGTAAACCCCGTATTTACATATCTGCCACTGTGCAGGAGAATCCGTATAGGTGTTCGAGTGTTCGAACCGTATTGCGCAAGAAATGGTTTGTAAACCCCGTATTTACATATCTGCCACTGTGCAGGAGAATCCGTATAGGTGTTCGAGTGTTCGAACCGTATTGCGCAAGAAATGGTATGTAAACCCCGTATTTACATATCTGCCACTGTGCAGGAGAATCCGTGTAGGTGTCCGAGTGTTCGAACCGAATTGCCCAAGAAATGGTTTGTAAACCCCGTATTTACATATCTGCCACTGTGCAGGAGAATCCGTATAGGTGTTCGAGTGTTCGAACCGTATTGCCCAAGAAATGGTTTGTAAACGCCGTATTTACATATCTGCCACTGTGCAGGAGAATCCGTATAGGTGTTCGAGTGTTCGAACCGTAATGCGCAAGAAATGGTATGTAAACCCCGTATTTACATATCTGCCACTGTGCAGGAGAATCCGTATAGGTGTTCGAGCGTTCGAACCGTATTGCCGAAGAAAAGGTTTGTAAACGCCGTATTTACATATCTGCCACTGTGCAGGAGAATCCGTACAGGTGTTCGAGTGTTCGGACCGTAATGCGCAAGAAATGGTATGTAAACCCCGTATTTACATATCTGCCACTGTGCAGGAGAATCCGTATAGGTGTTCGAGTGTTCGAACCGTATTGCGCAAGAAATGGTTTGTAAACCCCGTATTTACATATCTGCCACTGTGCAGGAGAATCCGTATAGGTGTTCGAGTGTTCGAACCGTAATGCGCAAGAAATGGTACGGAAACCCCGTAATTACATATCTGCCACTGTGCAGGAGAATCCGTATAGGTGTTCGAGTGTTCGAACCGTAATGCGCAAGAAATGGCATGTAAACCCCGTATTTACATATCTGCCACTGTGCAGGAGAATCCGTATAGGTGTTCGAGTGTTCGAACCGAATTGCCCAAGAAATGGTTTGTAAACGCCGTATTTACATATCTGCCACTGTGCAGGAGAATCCGTATAGGTGTTCGAGTGTTCGAACCGTAATGCGCAAGAAATGGTATGCAAACCCCGTATTTACATATCTGCCACTGTGCAGGAGAATCCGTATAGGTGTTCGAGTGTTCGAATCGTATTGTGCAAGAATTGGTATGTAAACCCCGTATTTACATATCTGCCACTGTGCAGGGGAATCCGTATAGGTGTTCGAGTGTTCGAACCGTATTGCGCAATAAATGGTATGTAAACCCCGTATTTACATATCTGCCACTGTGCAGGAGAATCCGTATAGATGTTCGAGTGTTCGAACCGTATTGCGCCAGAAATGGTTTGTAAACCACGTATTTACATATCTGCCACTGTGGAGGAGAATCCGTATAGGTGTTCGAGTGTTCGAACCGCAATGCGCAAGAAATGGTACGGAAACCCCGTATTTACATATCTGCCACTGTGCAGGAGAATCCGTATAGGTGTTCGAGTGTTCGGACCGTAATGCGCAAGAAATGGTATGTAAACCCCGTATTTACATATCTGCCACTGTGCAGGAGAATCCGTATAGGTGTTCGAGTGTTCGAACCGTAATGCGCAAGAAATGGTACGGAAACCCCGTATTTACATATCTGTCACTGTGCAGGAGAATCCGTATAGGTGTTCGAGTGTTCGAACCGTAATGCGCAAGAAATGGTATGTAAACCCCGTATTTACATATCTGCCACTGTGCAGGAGAATCCGTATAGGTGTTCGAGTGTTCGAACCGAATTGCCCAAGAAATGGTTTGTAAACGCCGTATTTACATATCTGCCACTGTGCAGGAGAATCCGTATAGGTGTTCGAGTGTTCGAACCGTAATGCGCAAGAAATGGTATGCAAATCCCGTATTTACATATCTGCCACTGTGCAGGGGAATCCGTATAGGTGTTCGAGTGTTCGAACCGTATTGCACAAGAAATGGTATGTAAACCCCGTATTTACATATCTGCCACTGTGCAGGAGAATCCGTATAGATGTTCGAGTGTTCGAACCGTATTGCGCAAGAAATGGTTTGTAAACCACGTATTTACATATCTGCCACTGTGGAGGAGAATCCGTATAGGTGTTCGAGTGTTCGAACCGCAATGCGCAAGAAATGGTACGGAAACCCCGTATTTACATATCTGCCACTGTGCAGGAGAATCCGTATAGGTGTTCGAGTGTTCGGACCGTAATGCGCAAGAAATGGTATGTAAACCCCGTATTTAGATATCTGCCACTGTGCAGGAGAATCCGTATAGGTGTTCGAGTGTTCGAACCGTAATGCGCAAGAAATGGTACGGAAACCCCGTATTTACATATCTGCCACTGTGCAGGAGAATCCGTATAGGTGTTCGAGTGTTCGAACCGTAATGCGCAAGAAATGGTATGCAAACCCCGTATTTACATATCTGCCACTGTGCAGGAGAATCCGTATAGGTGTTCGAGTGTTCGAATCGTATTGTGCAAGAATTGGTATGTAAACCCCGTATTTACATATCTGCCACTGTGCAGGGGAATCCGTATAGGTGTTCGAGTGTTCGAACCGTATTGCGCAATAAATGGTATGTAAACCCCGTATTTACATATCTGCCACTGTGCAGGAGAATCCGTATAGATGTTCGAGTGTTCGAACCGTATTGCGCAAGAAATGGTTTGTAAACCACGTATTTACATATCTGCCACTGTGGAGGAGAATCCGTATAGGTGTTCGAGTGTTCGAACCGCAATGCGCAAGAAATGGTACGGAAACCCCGTATTTACATATCTGCCACTGTGCAGGAGAATCCGTATAGGTGTTCGAGTGTTCGGACCGTAATGCGCAAGAAATGGTATGTAAACCCCGTATTTACATATCTGCCACTGTGCAGGAGAATCCGTATAGGTGTTCGAGTGTTCGAACCGCAATGCGCAAGAAATGGTACGGAAACCCCGTATTTACATATCTGTCACTGTGCAGGAGAATCCGTATAGGTGTTCGAGTGTTCGAACCGTAATGCGCAAGAAATGGTATGTAAACCCCGTATTTACATATCTGCCACTGTGCAGGAGAATCCGTATAGGTGTTCGAGTGTTCGAACCGAATTGCCCAAGAAATGGTTTGTAAACGCCGTATTTACATATCTGCCACTGTGCAGGAGAATCCGTATAGGTGTTCGAGTGTTCGAACCGTAATGCGCAAGAAATGGTATGCAAATCCCGTATTTACATATCTGCCACTGTGCAGGGGAATCCGTATAGGTGTTCGAGTGTTCGAACCGTATTGCGCAAGAAATGGTATGTAAACCCCGTATTTACATATCTGCCACTGTGCAGGAGAATCCGTATAGATGTTCGAGTGTTCGAACCGTATTGCGCAAGAAATGGTTTGTAAACCACGTATTTACATATCTGCCACTGTGGAGGAGAATCCGTATAGGTGGTCGAGTGTTCGAACCGCAATGCGCAAGAAATGGTACGGAAACCCCGTATTTACATATCTGCCACTGTGCAGGAGAATCCGTATAGGTGTTCGAGTGTTCGGACCGTAATGCGCAAGAAATGGTATGTAAACCCCGTATTTACATATCTGCCACTGTGCAGAAGAATCCGTATAGGTGTTCGAGTGTTCGAACCGTAATGCGCAAGAAATGGTACGGAAACCCCGTATTTACATATCTGCCACTGTGCAGGGGAATCCGTATAGGTGTTCGAGTGTTCGAACCGTAATGCGCAAGAAATGGTATGTATACCCCGTATTTACATATCTGCCACTGTGCGGGAGAATCCGTATAGGTGTTCGAGTGTTCGAACCGAATTGCCCAAGAAATGGTTTGTAAACGCCGTATTTACATATCTGCCACTGTGCAGGAGAATCCGTATAGGTGTTCGAGTGTTCGAACCGTAATGCGCAAGAAATGGTATGCAAACCCCGTATTTACATATCTGCCACTGTGCAGGAGAATCCGTATAGGTGTTCGAGTGTTCGAATCGTATTGCGCAAGAATTGGTATGTAAACCCCGTATTTACATATCTGCCACTGTGCAGGGGAATCCGTATAGGTGTTCGAGTGTTCGAACCGTATTGCGCAAGAAATGGTTTGTAAACCCCGTATTTACATATCTGCCACTGTGCAGGAGAATCCGTATAGGTGTTCGAGTGTTCGAACCGTATTGCGCAAGAAATGGTTTGTAAACCATGTATTTACATATCTGCCACTGTGGAGGAGAATCCGTATAGGTGTTCGAGTGTTCGAACCGCAATGCGCAAGAAATGGTACGGAAACCCCGTATTTACAAATCTGCCACTGTGCAGGAGAATCCGTATAGGTGTTCGAGTGTTCGGACCGTAATGCGCAAGAAATGGTATGTAAACCCCGTATTTACATATCTGCCACTGTGCAGGAGAATCCGTATAGGTGTCCGATTGTTCGAACCGAATTGCCCAAGAAATGGTTTGTAAACGCCGTATTTACATATCTGCCACTGTGCAGGAGAAACCGTATAGGTGTTCGTGTGTTCTAACCGTATTGCCCAAGAAATGGTTTGTAAACGCCGTATTTACATGTCTGCCACTGTGCAGGAGAATCCGTACAGGTGTTCGAGTGTTCGAACCGTAATGCGCAAGAAATGGTATGTAAACCCCGTATTTACATATCTGCCACTGTGTAGGAGAATCCGTATACGTGTTCGAGTGTTCGAACCGTATTGCCCAAGAAATGGTTTGTAAACGCCATATTTACATATCTGCCACTGTGCAGGAGAATCCGTATAGGTGTTCGAGTGTTCGAACCGTAATGCGCAAGAAATGGTATGTAAACCCCGTATTTACATATCTGCCACTGTGCAGGAGAATCCGTATAGGTGTTCGAGTGTTCGAACCGTATTGCGCAAGAAATGGTTTGTAAACCCCGTATTTACATATCTGCCACTGTGCAGGAGAATCCGAATAGGTGTTCGATTGTTCGAACCGTATTGCGCAAGAAATGGTTTGTAAACCACGTATTTACATATCTGCCACTGTGGAGGAGAATACGTATAGGTGTTCGAGTGTTCGAACCGCAATGCGCAAGAAATGGTACGGAAACCCCGTATTTACATATCTGCCACTGTGCAGGAGAATCCGTATAGGTGTTCGAGTGTTCGGACCGTAATGCGCAAGAAATGGTATGTAAACCCCGTATTTACATATCTGCCACTGTGCAGGAGAATCCGTATAGGTGTTCGAGTGTTCGAACCGCAATGCGCAAGAAATGGTACGGAAACCCCGTATTTACATATCTGTCACTGTGCAGGAGAATCCGTATAGGTGTTCGAGTGTTCGAACCGTAATGCGCAAGAAATGGTATGTAAACCCCGTATTTACATATCTGCCACTGTGCAGGAGAATCCGTATAGGTGTTCGAGTGTTCGAACCGAATTGCCCAAGAAATGGTTTGTAAACGCCGTATTTACATATCTGCCACTGTGCAGGAGAATCCGTATAGGTGTTCGAGTGTTCGAACCGTAATGCGCAAGAAATGGTATGCAAATCCCGTATTTACATATCTGCCACTGTGCAGGGGAATCCGTATAGGTGTTCGAGTGTTCGAACCGTATTGCGCAAGAAATGGTATGTAAACCCCGTATTTACATATCTGCCACTGTGCAGGAGAATCCGTATAGATGTTCGAGTGTTCGAACCGTATTGCGCAAGAAATGGTTTGTAAACCACGTATTTACATATCTGCCACTGTGGAGGAGAATCCGTATAGGTGTTCGAGTGTTCGAACCGCAATGCGCAAGAAATGGTACGGAAACCCCGTATTTACATATCTGCCACTGTGCAGGAGAATCCGTATAGGTGTTCGAGTGTTCGGACCGTAATGCGCAAGAAATGGTATGTAAACCCCGTATTTACATATCTGCCACTGTGCAGAAGAATCCGTATAGGTGTTCGAGTGTTCGAACCGCAATGCGCAAGAAATGGTACGGAAACCCCGTATTTACATATCTGCCACTGTGCAGGAGAATCCGTATAGGTGTTCGAGTGTTCGAACCGTAATGCGCAAGAAATGGTACGGAAACCCCGTATTTACATATCTGCCACTGTGCAGGGGAATCCGTATAGGTGTTCGAGTGTTCGAACCGTAATGCGCAAGAAATGGTATGTATACCCCGTATTTACATATCTGCCACTGTGCGGGAGAATCCGTATAGGTGTTCGAGTGTTCGAACCGAATTGCCCAAGAAATGGTTTGTAAACGCCGTATTTACATATCTGCCACTGTGCAGGAGAATCCGTATAGGTGTTCGAGTGTTCGAACCGTAATGCGCAAGAAATGGTATGCAAACCCCGTATTTACATATCTGCCACTGTGCAGGAGAATCCGTATAGGTGTTCGAGTGTTCGAATCGTATTGCGCAAGAATTGGTATGTAAACCCCGTATTTACATATCTGCCACTGTGCAGGGGAATCCGTATAGGTGTTCGAGTGTTCGAACCGTATTGCGCAAGAAATGGTTTGTAAACCCCGTATTTACATATCTGCCACTGTGCAGGAGAATCCGTATAGGTGTTCGAGTGTTCGAACCGTATTGCGCAAGAAATGGTTTGTAAACCATGTATTTACATATCTGCCACTGTGGAGGAGAATCCGTATAGGTGTTCGAGTGTTCGAACCGCAATGCGCAAGAAATGGTACGGAAACCCCGTATTTACAAATCTGCCACTGTGCAGGAGAATCCGTATAGGTGTTCGAGTGTTCGGACCGTAATGCGCAAGAAATGGTATGTAAACCCCGTATTTACATATCTGCCACTGTGCAGGAGAATCCGTATAGGTGTCCGATTGTTCGAACCGAATTGCCCAAGAAATGGTTTGTAAACGCCGTATTTACATATCTGCCACTGTGCAGGAGAAACCGTATAGGTGTTCGTGTGTTCTAACCGTATTGCCCAAGAAATGGTTTGTAAACGCCGTATTTACATGTCTGCCACTGTGCAGGAGAATCCGTACAGGTGTTCGAGTGTTCGAACCGTAATGCGCAAGAAATGGTATGTAAACCCCGTATTTACATATCTGCCACTGTGTAGGAGAATCCGTATACGTGTTCGAGTGTTCGAACCGTATTGCCCAAGAAATGGTTTGTAAACGCCATATTTACATATCTGCCACTGTGCAGGAGAATCCGTATAGGTGTTCGAGTGTTCGAACCGTAATGCGCAAGAAATGGTATGTAAACCCCGTATTTACATATCTGCCACTGTGCAGGAGAATCCGTATAGGTGTTCGAGTGTTCGAACCGTATTGCGCAAGAAATGGTTTGTAAACCCCGTATTTACATATCTGCCACTGTGCAGGAGAATCCGAATAGGTGTTCGATTGTTCGAACCGTATTGCGCAAGAAATGGTATGTAAACCCCGTATTTACATATCTGCCACTGTGCAGGAGAATCCGTGTAGGTGTCCGAGTGTTCGAACCGAATTGCCCAAGAAATGGTTTGTAAACGCCGTATTTACATATCTGCCACCGTTCAGGAGAATCCGTATAGGTTTTCGAGTGTTCGAACCGTATTGCCCAAGAAATGGTTTGTAAACGCCGTATTTACATATCTGCCACTGTGCAGGAGAATCCGTACAGGTGTTCGAGTGTTCGGACCGTAATGCGCAAGAAATGGTATGTAAACCCCGTATTTACATATCTGCCACTGTGCAGGAGAATCCGTATAGGTGTTCGAGTGTTCGAACCGTATTGCGCAAGAAATGGTTTGTAAACCCCGTATTTACATATCTGCCACTGTGCAGGAGAATCCGTATAGGTGTTCGAGTGTTCGAACCGTAATGCGAAAGAAATGGTACGGAAACCCCGTATTTACATATCTGCCACTGTGCAGGAGAATCCGTATAGGTGTTCGAGTGTTCGAACCGTAATGCGCAAGAAATGGTATGTAAACCCCGTATTTACATATCTGCCACTGTGCAGGAGAATCCGTATAGGTGTTCGAGTGTTCGAACCGAATTGCCCAAGAAATGGTTTGTAAACGCCGTATTTACATATCTGCCACTGTGCAGGAGAATCCGTATAGGTGTTCGAGTGTTCGAACCGTAATGCGCAAGAAATGGTATGCAAACCCCGTATTTACATATCTGCCACTGTGCAGGAGAATCCGTATAGGTGTTCGAGTGTTCGAATCGTATTGCGCAAGAATTGGTATGTAAACCCCGTATTTACATATCTGCCACTGTGCAGGGGAATCCGTATAGGTGTTCGAGTGTTCGAACCGTATTGCGCAAGAAATGGTATGTAAACCCCGTATTTACATATCTGCCACTGTGCAGGAGAATCCGTATAGGTGTTCGAGTGTTCGAACCGTATTGCGCAAGAAATGGTTTGTAAACCATGTATTTACATATCTGCCACTGTGGAGGAGAATCCGTATAGGTGTTCGAGTGTTCGAACCGCAATGCGCAAGAAATGGTACGGAAACCCCGTATTTACATATCTGCCACTGTGCAGGAGAATCCGTATAGGTGTTCGAGTGTTCGGACCGTAATGCGCAAGAAATGGTATGTAAACCCCGTATTTACATATCTGCCACTGTGCAGGAGAATCCGTATAGGTGTCCGATTGTTCGAACCGAATTGCGCAAGAAATGGTATGTAAACCCCGTATTTACATATCTGCCACTGTGCAGGAGAATCCGTATAGGTGTTCGAGTGTTCGAACCGTATTGCCCAAGAAATGGTTTGTAAACGCCGTATTTACATATCTGCCACTGTGCAGGAGAATCCGTACAGGTGTTCGAGTGTTCGAACCGTAATGCGCAAGAAATGGTATGTAAACCCCGTATTTACATATCTGCCACTGTGCAGGAGAATCCGTATAGGTGTTCGAGTGTTCGAACCGTATTGCCCAAGAAATGGTTTGTAAACGCCGTATTTACATATCTGCCACTGTGCAGGAGAATCCGTATAGGTGTTCGAGTGTTCGAACCGTAATGCGCAAGAAATGGTATGTAAATCCCGTATTTGCATATCTGCCACTGTGCAGGAGAATCCGTATAGGTGTTCGAGTGTTCGAACCGTATTGCGCAAGAAATGGTTTGTAAACCCCGTATTTACATATCTGCCACTGTGCAGGAGAATCCGTATAGGTGTTCGAGTGTTCGAACCGGATTGCGCAAGAAATGGTATGTAAACCCCGTATTTACATATCTGCCACTGTGCAGGAGAATCCGTGTAGGTGTCCGTGTGTTCGAACCGAATTGCCCAAGAAATGGTTTGTAAACGCCGTATTTACATATCTGCCACTGTGCAGGAGAATCCGTATAGGTGTTCGAGTGTTCGAACCGTATTGCCCAAGAAATGGTTTGTAAACGCCGTATTTACATATCTGCCACTGTGCAGGAGAATCCGTATAGGTGTTCGAGTGTTCGAACCGTAATGCGCAAGAAATGGTATGTAAACCCCGTATTTACATATCTGCCACTGTGCAGGAGAATCCGTATAGGTGTTCGAGTGTTCGAACCGTATTGCCCAAGAAAAGGTCTGTAAACGCCGTATTTACATATCTGCCACTGTGCAGGAGAATCCGTACAGGTGTTCGAGTGTTCGGACCGTAATGCGCAAGAAATGGTATGTAAACCCCGTATTTACATATCTGCCACAGTGCAGGAGAATCCGTATTGGTGTTCGAGTGGTCGAACCGTAATGCGCAAGAAATGGTATGCAAACCCCATATTCACATATCTGCCACTGTGAAGGAGAATCCGTATAGGTGTTCGAGTGTTCGAATCGTATTGCGCAAGAATTGGTATGTAAACCCCGTATTTACATATCTGCCACTGTGCAGGGGAATCCGTATAGGTGTTCGAGTGTTCGAACCGTATTGCGCAAGAAATGGTATGTAAACCCCGTATTTACATATCTGCCACTGTGCAGGAGAATCCGTATAGGTGTTCGAGTGTTCGAACCGTATTGCGCAAGAAATGGTTTGTAAACCACGTATTTACATATCTGCCACTGTGGAGGAGAATCCGTATAGGTGTTCGAGTGTTCGAACCGCAATGCGCAAGAAATGGTACGGAAACCCCGTATTTACAAATCTGCCACTGTGCAGGAGAATCCGTATAGGTGTTCGAGTGTTCGGACCGTAATGCGCAAGAAATGGTATGTAAACCCCGTATTTACATATCTGCCACTGTGCAGGAGAATCCGTATAGGTGTCCGATTGTTCGAACCGAATTGCCCAAGAAATGGTTTGTAAACGCCGTATTTACATATCTGCCACTGTGCAGGAGAAACCGTATAGGTGTTCGTGTGTTCTAACCGTATTGCCCAAGAAATGGTTTGTAAACGCCGTATTTACATGTCTGCCACTGTGCAGGAGAATCCGTACAGGTGTTCGAGTGTTCGAACCGTAATGCGCAAGAAATGGTATGTAAACCCCGTATTTACATATCTGCCACTGTGTAGGAGAATCCGTATACGTGTTCGAGTGTTCGAACCGTATTGCCCAAGAAATGGTTTGTAAACGCCATATTTACATATCTGCCACTGTGCAGGAGAATCCGTATAGGTGTTCGAGTGTTCGAACCGTAATGCGCAAGAAATGGTATGTAAACCCCGTATTTACATATCTGCCACTGTGCAGGAGAATCCGTATAGGTGTTCGAGTGTTCGAACCGTATTGCGCAAGAAATGGTTTGTAAACCCCGTATTTACATATCTGCCACTGTGCAGGAGAATCCGAATAGGTGTTCGATTGTTCGAACCGTATTGCGCAAGAAATGGTATGTAAACCCCGTATTTACATATCTGCCACTGTGCAGGAGAATCCGTGTAGGTGTCCGAGTGTTCGAACCGAATTGCCCAAGAAATGGTTTGTAAACGCCGTATTTACATATCTGCCACCGTTCAGGAGAATCCGTATAGGTTTTCGAGTGTTCGAACCGTATTGCCCAAGAAATGGTTTGTAAACGCCGTATTTACATATCTGCCACTGTGCAGGAGAATCCGTACAGGTGTTCGAGTGTTCGGACCGTAATGCGCAAGAAATGGTATGTAAACCCCGTATTTACATATCTGCCACTGTGCAGGAGAATCCGTATAGGTGTTCGAGTGTTCGAACCGTATTGCGCAAGAAATGGTTTGTAAACCCCGTATTTACATATCTGCCACTGTGCAGGAGAATCCGTATAGGTGTTCGAGTGTTCGAACCGTAATGCGAAAGAAATGGTACGGAAACCCCGTATTTACATATCTGCCACTGTGCAGGAGAATCCGTATAGGTGTTCGAGTGTTCGAACCGTAATGCGCAAGAAATGGTATGTAAACCCCGTATTTACATATCTGCCACTGTGCAGGAGAATCCGTATAGGTGTTCGAGTGTTCGAACCGAATTGCCCAAGAAATGGTTTGTAAACGCCGTATTTACATATCTGCCACTGTGCAGGAGAATCCGTATAGGTGTTCGAGTGTTCGAACCGTAATGCGCAAGAAATGGTATGCAAACCCCGTATTTACATATCTGCCACTGTGCAGGAGAATCCGTATAGGTGTTCGAGTGTTCGAATCGTATTGCGCAAGAATTGGTATGTAAACCCCGTATTTACATATCTGCCACTGTGCAGGGGAATCCGTATAGGTGTTCGAGTGTTCGAACCGTATTGCGCAAGAAATGGTATGTAAACCCCGTATTTACATATCTGCCACTGTGCAGGAGAATCCGTATAGGTGTTCGAGTGTTCGAACCGTATTGCGCAAGAAATGGTTTGTAAACCATGTATTTACATATCTGCCACTGTGGAGGAGAATCCGTATAGGTGTTCGAGTGTTCGAACCGCAATGCGCAAGAAATGGTACGGAAACCCCGTATTTACATATCTGCCACTGTGCAGGAGAATCCGTATAGGTGTTCGAGTGTTCGGACCGTAATGCGCAAGAAATGGTATGTAAACCCCGTATTTACATATCTGCCACTGTGCAGGAGAATCCGTATAGGTGTCCGATTGTTCGAACCGAATTGCGCAAGAATTGGTATGTAAACCCCGTATTTACATATCTGCCACTGTGCAGGAGAATCCGTATAGGTGTTCGAGTGTTCGAACCGTATTGCCCAAGAAATGGTTTGTAAACGCCGTATTTACATATCTGCCACTGTGCAGGAGAATCCGTATAGGTGTTCGAGTGTTCGAACCGTAATGCGCAAGAAATGGTATGTAAATCCCGTATTTGCATATCTGCCACTGTGCAGGAGAATCCGTATAGGTGTTCGAGTGTTCGAACCGTATTGCGCAAGAAATGGTTTGTAAACCCCGTATTTACATATCTGCCACTGTGCAGGAGAATCCGTATAGGTGTTCGAGTGTTCGAACCGGATTGCGCAAGAAATGGTATGTAAACCCCGTATTTACATATCTGCCACTGTGCAGGAGAATCCGTGTAGGTGTCCGTGTGTTCGAACCGAATTGCCCAAGAAATGGTTTGTAAACGCCGTATTTACATATCTGCCACTGTGCAGGAGAATCCGTATAGGTGTTCGAGTGTTCGAACCGTATTGCCCAAGAAATGGTTTGTAAACGCCGTATTTACATATCTGCCACTGTGCAGGAGAATCCGTATAGGTGTTCGAGTGTTCGAACCGTAATGCGCAAGAAATGGTATGTAAACCCCGTATTTACATATCTGCCACTGTGCAGGAGAATCCGTATAGGTGTTCGAGTGTTCGAACCGTATTGCCCAAGAAAAGGTTTGTAAACGCCGTATTTACATATCTGCCACTGTGCAGGAGAATCCGTACAGGTGTTCGAGTGTTCGGACCGTAATGCGCAAGAAATGGTATGTAAACCCCGTATTTACATATCTGCCACAGTGCAGGAGAATCCGTATTGGTGTTCGAGTGGTCGAACCGTAATGCGCAAGAAATGGTATGCAAACCCCCTATTCACATATCTGCCACTGTGAAGGAGAATCCGTATAGGTGTTCGAGTGTTCGAATCGTATTGCGCAAGAATTGGTATGTAAACCCCGTATTTACATATCTGCCACTGTGCAGGGGAATCCGTATAGGTGTTCGAGTGTTCGAACCGTATTGCGCAAGAAATGGTATGTAAACCCCGTATTTACATATCTGCCACTGTGCAGGAGAATCCGTATAGGTGTTCGAGTGTTCGAACCGTATTGCGCAAGAAATGGTTTGTAAACCACGTATTTACATATCTGCCACTGTGGAGGAGAATCCGTATAGGTGTTCGAGTGTTCGAACCGCAATGCGCAAGAAATGGTACGGAAACCCCGTATTTACATATCTGCCACTGTGCAGGAGAATCCGTATAGGTGTTCGAGTGTTCGGACCGTAATGCGCAAGAAATGGTATGTAAACCCCGTATTTACATATCTGCCACTGTGCAGGAGAATCCGTATAGGTGTTCGAGTGTTCGAACCGTATTGCCCAAGAAATGGTTTGTAAACGCCGTATTTACATATCTGCCACTGTGCAGGAGAATCCGTACAGGTGTTCGAGTGTTCGAACCGTAATGCGCAAGAAATGGTATGTAAACCCCGTATTTACATATCTGCCACTGTGCAGGAGAATCCGTATAGGTGTTCGAGTGTTCGAACCGTATTGCCCAAGAAATGGTTTGTAAACGCCGTATTTACATATCTGCCACTGTGCAGGAGAATCCGTATAGGTGTTCGAGTGTTCGAACCGTAATGCGCAAGAAATGGTATGTAAACCCCGTATTTGCATATCTGCCACTGTGCAGGAGAATCCGTATAGGTGTTCGAGTGTTCGAACCGTATTGCGCAAGAAATGGTTTGTAAACCCCGTATTTACATATCTGCCACTGTGCAGGAGAATCCGTATAGGTGTTCGAGTGTTCGAACCGTATTGCGCAAGAAATGGTATGTAAACCCCGTATTTACATATCTGCCACTGTGCAGGAGAATCCGTGTAGGTGTCCGTGTGTTCGAACCGAATTGCCCAAGAAATGGTTTGTAAACGCCGTATTTACATATCTGCCACTGTGCAGGAGAATCCGTATAGGTGTTCGAGTGTTCGAACCGTATTGCCCAAGAAATGGTTTGTAAACGCCGTATTTACATATCTGCCACTGTGCAGGTGAATCCGTATAGGTGTTCGAGTGTTCGAACCGTAATGCGCAAGAAATGGTATGTAAACCCCGTATTTACATATCTGCCACTGTGCAGGAGAATCCGTATAGGTGTTCTAGTGTTCGAACCGTATTGCCCAAGAAAAGGTTTGTAAACGCCGTATTTACATATCTGCCACTGTGCAGGAGAATCCGTACAGGTGTTCGAGTGTTCATACCGTAATGCGCAAGAAATGGTATGTAAACCCCGTATTTACATATCTGCCACTGTGCAGGAGAATCCGTATTGGTGTTCGAGTGTTCGAACCGTAATGCGCAAGAAATGGTATGCAAACCCCATATTTACATATCTGCCACTGTGCAGGAGAATCCGTATAGGTGTTCGAGTGTTCGAATCGTATTGCGCAAGAATTGGTATGTAAACCCCGTATTTACATATCTGCCACTGTGCAGGGGAATCCGTATAGGTGTTCGAGTGTTCGAACCGTATTGCGCAAGAAATGGTATGTAAACCCCGTATTTACATATCTGCCACTGTGCAGGAGAATCCGTATAGGTGTTCGACTGTTCGAACCGTATTGCGCAAGAAATGGTTTGTAAACCACGTATTTACATATCTGCCACTGTGGAGGAGAATCCGTATAGGTGTTCGAGTGTTCGAACCGCAATGCGCAAGAAATGGTACGGAAACCCCGTATTTACATATCTGCCACTGTGCAGGAGAATCCGTATAGGTGTTCGAGTGTTCGGACCGTAATGCGCAAGAAATGGTATGTAAACCCCGTATTTACATATCTGCCACTGTGTAGGAGAATCCGTATAGGTGTTCGAGTGTTCGAACCGTAATGCGCAAGAAATGGTACGGAAACCCCGTATTTACATATCTGCCACTGTGCAGGAGAATCCGTATAGGTGTTCGAGTGTTCGAACCGTAATGCGCAAGAAATGGTATGTGAACCCCGTATTTGCATATCTGCCACTGTGCAGGAGAATCCGTATAGGTGTTCGAGTGTTCGAACCGAATTGCCCAAGAAATGGTTTGTAAACGCCGTATTTACATATCTGCCACTGTGCAGGAGAATCCGTATAGGTGTTCGAGTGTTCGAACCGTAATGCGCAAGAAATGGTATGCAAACCCCGTATTTACATATCTGCCACTGTGCAGGAGAATCCGTATAGGTGTTCGAGTGTTTGAATCGTGTTGCGCAAGAAATGGTACGGAAACCCCGTATTTACATATCTGCCACTGTGCAGGAGAATCCGTATAGGTGTTCGAGTGTTCGGACCGTAATGCGCAAGAAATGGTATGTAAACCCCGTATTTACATATCTGCCACTGTGCAGGAGAATCCGTATAGGTGTTCGAGTGTTCGAACCGTAATGCGCAAGAAATGGTACGGAAACCCCGTATTTACATATCTGCCACTGTGCAGGAGAATCCGTATAGGTGTTCGAGTGTTCGAACCGTAATGCGCAAGAAATGGTATGTAAACCCCGTATTTACATATCTGCCACTGTGCAGGAGAATCCGTATAGGTGTTCGAGTGTTCGAACCGTAATGCGCAAGAAATGGTATGCAAACCCCGTATTTACATATCTGCCACTGTGCAGGAGAATCCGTATAGGTGTTCGAGTGTTCGAATCGTATTGCGCAAGAATTGGTATGTAAACCCCGTATTTACATATCTGCCACTGTGCAGGGGAATCCGTATAGGTGTTCGAGTGTTCGAACCGTATTGCGCAAGAAATGGTATGTAAACCCCGTATTTACATATCTGCCACTGTGCAGGAGAATCCGTATAGGTGTTCGAGTGTTCGAACCGTATTGCGCAAGAAATGGTTTGTAAACCACGTATTTACATATCTGCCACTGTGGAGGAAAAACCGTATAGGTGTTCGAGTGTTCGAACCGCAATGCGCAAGAAATGGTACGGAAACCCCGTATTTACATATCTGCCACTGTGCAGGAGAATCCGTATAGGTGTTCGAGTGTTCGAACCGTATTGCGCAAGAAATGGTTTGTAAACCCCGTATTTACATATCTGCCACTGTGCAGGAGAATCCGTATAGGTGTTCGAGTGTTCGAACCGTATTGCGCAAGAAATGGTATGTAAACCCCGTATTTACATATCTGCCACTGTGCAGGAGAATCCGTGTAGGTGTCCGAGTGTTCGAACCGAATTGCCCAAGAAATGGTTTGTAAACGCCGTATTTACATATCTGCCACTGTGCAGGAGAATCCGTATAGGTTTTCGAGTGTTCGAACCGTATTGCCCAAGAAATGGTTTGTAAACGCCGTATTTACATATCTGCCACTGTGCAGGAGAATCCGTACAGGAGTTCGAGTGTTCGGACCGTAATGCGCAAGAAATGGTATGTAAACCCCGTATTTACATATCTGCCACTGTGCAGGAGAATCCGTATAGGTGTTCGAGTGTTCGAACCGTATTGCGCAACAAATGGTTTGTAAACCCCGTATTTACATATCTGCCACTGTGCAGGAGAATCCGTATAGGTGTTCGAGTGTTCGAACCGTAATGCGCAAGAAATGGTACGGAAACCCCGTATTTACATATCTGCCACTGTGCAGGAGAATCCGTATAGGTGTTCGAGTGTTCGAACCGTAATGCGCAAGAAATGGTATGTAAACCCCGTATTTACATATCTGCCACTGTGCAGGAGAATCCGTATAGGTGTTCGAGTATTCGAACCGAATTGCCCAAGAAATGGTTTGTAAACGCCGTATTTACATATCTGCCACTGTGCAGGAGAATCCGTATAGGTGTTCGAGTGTTCGAACCGTAATGCGCAAGAATTGGTATGCAAACCCCGTATTTACATATCTGCCACTGTGCAGGAGAATCCGTATAGGTGTTCGAGTGTTCGAATCGTATTGCGCAAGAATTGGTATGTAAACCCCGTATTTACATATCTGCCACTGTGCAGGGGAATCCGTATAGGTGTTCGAGTGTTCGAACCGTATTGCGCAAGAAATGGTATGTAAACCCCGTATTTACATATCTGCCACTGTGCAGGAGAATCCGTATAGGTGTTCGAGTGTTCGGACCGTAATGCGCAAGAAATGGTTTGTAAACCACGTATTTACATATCTGCCACTGTGGAGGAGAATCCGTATAGGTGTTCGAGTGTTCGAACCGCAATGCGCAAGAAATGGTACGGAAACCCCGTATTTACATATCTGCCACTGTGCAGGAGAATCCGTATAGGTGTTCGAGTGTTCGGACCGTAATGCGCAAGAAATGGTATGTAAACCCCGTATTTACATATCTGCCACTGTGCAGGAGAATCCGTATAGGTGTTCGAGTGTTCGAACCGTAATGCGCGAGAAATGGTACGGAAACCCCGTATTTACATATCTGCCACTGTGCAGGAGAATCCGTATAGGTGTTCGAGTGTTCGAACCGTAATGCGCAAGAAATGGTATGTAAACCCCGTATTTACATATCTGCCACTGTGCAGGAGAATCCGTATAGGTGTTCGAGTGTTCGAACCGTAATGCGCAAGAAATGGTATGCAAACCCCGTATTTACATATCTGCCACTGTGCTGGAGAATCCGTATAGGTGTTCGAGTGTTCGAATCGTATTGCGCAAGAATTGGTATGTCAACCCCGTATTTACATATCTGCCACTGTGCAGGGGAATCCGTATAGGTGTTCGAGTGTTCGAACCGTATTACGCAAGAAATGGTATGTAAACCCCGTATTTACATATCTGCCACTGTGCAGGAGAATCCGTATAGGTGTTCGAGTGTTCGAACCGTATTGCGCAAGAAATGGTTTGTAAACCACGTATTTACATATCTGCCACTGTGGAGGAGAAACCGTATAGGTGTTCGAGTGTTCGAACCGCAATGCGCAAGAAATGGTACGGAAACCCCGTATTTACATATCTGCCACTGTGCAGGAGAATCCGTATAGGTGTTCGAGTGTTCGGACCATAATGCGCAAGAAATGGTATGTAAACCCCGTATTTACATATCTGCCACTGTGCAGGAGAATCCGTATAGGTGTTCGAGTGTTCGAACCGTAATGCGCAAGAAATGGTACGGAAACCCCGTATTTACATATCTGCCACTGTGCAGGAGAATCCGTATAGGTGTTCGAGTGTTCGAACCGTAATGCGCAAGAAATGGTATGTAAACCCCGTATTTACATATCTGCCACTGTGCAGGAGAATCCGTATAGGTGTTCGAGTGTTCGAACCGAATTGCCCAAGAAATGGTTTGTAAACGCCGTATTTACATATCTGCCACTGTGTGGGAGAATCCGTATAGGTGTTCGAGTGTTCGAACCGTAATGCGCAAGAAATGGTATGTAAACCCCGTATTTACATATCTGCCACTGTGCAGGAGAATCCGTATAGGTGTTCGAGTGTTCGAATCGTATTGCGCAAGAATTGGTATGTAAACCCCGTATTTATTTATCTGCCACCGTGCAGGGGAATCCGTATAGGTGTTCGAGTGTTCGAACCGTATTGCGCAAGAAATGGTATGTAAACCCCGTATTTACATATCTGCCACTGTGCAGGAGAATCCGTATAGGTGTTCGAGTGTTCGAACCGTATTGCGCAAGAAATGGTTTGTAAACCCCGTATTTACATATCTGCCACTGTGCAGGAGAATCCGTGTAGGTGTTCGAGTGTTCGAACCGTAATGCGCAAGAAATGGTACGGAAACCCCGTATTTACATATCTGCCACTGTGCAGGAGAATCCGTATAGGTGTTCGAGTGTTCGAACCGTAATGCGCAAGAAATGGTATGTAAACCCCGTATTTACATATCTGCCACTGTGCAGGAGAATCCGTATAGGTGTTCGAGTGTTCGAACCGTAATGCGCAAGCAATGGTATGCAAACCCCTTATTTACATATCTGCCACTGTGCAGGAGAATCCGTATAGGTGTTCGAGTGTTCGAATCGTATTGCGCAAGAATTGGTATGTAAACCCCGTATTTACATATCTGCCACTGTGCAGGGGAATCCGTATAGGTGTTCGAGTGTTCGAATCGTATTGCGCAAGAAATGGTATGTAAACCCCGTATTTACATATCTGCCACTGTGCAGGAGAATCCGTATAGGTGTTCGAGTGTTCGAACCGTATTGCCCAAGAAAAGGTTTGTAAACGCCGTATTTACATATCTGCCACTGTGCAGGAGAATCCGTACAGGTGTTCGAGTGTTCGGACCGTAATGCGCAAGAAATGGTATGTAAACCCCGTATTTACATATCTGCCACTGTGCAGGAGAATCCGTATAGGTGTTCGAGTGTTCGAACCGTAATGCGCAAGAAATGGTATGCAAACCCCATATTTACATATCTGCCACTGTGCAGGAGAATCCGTATAGGTGTTCGAGTGTTCGAATTGTATTGCGCAAGAATTGGTATGTAAACCCCGTATTTACATATCTGCCACTGTGCAGGGGAATCCGTATAGGTGTTCGAGTGTTCGAACCGTATTGCGCAAGAAATGGTATGCAAACCCCGTATTTACATATCTGCCACTGTGCAGGAGAATCCGTATAGGTGTTCGAGTGTTCGAACCGTATTGCGCAAGAAATGGTTTGTAAACCACGTATTTACATATCTGCCACTGTGGAGGAGAATCCGTATAGGTGTTCGAGTGTTCGAACCGCAATGCGCAAGAAATGGTACGGAAACCCCGTATTTACATATCTGCCACTGTGCAGGAGAATCCGTATAGGTGTTCGAGTGTTCGGACCGTAATGCGCAAGAAATGGTATGTAAACCCCGTATTTACATATCTGCCACTGTGCAGGAGAATCCGTATAGGTGTTCGAGTGTTCGAACCGTAATGCGCAAGAAATGGTACGGAAACCCCGTATTTACATATCTGCC
Source organism: Camellia sinensis (assembly GCF_055761805.1). Lineage (NCBI taxonomy): Eukaryota > Viridiplantae > Streptophyta > Magnoliopsida > Ericales > Theaceae > Camellia > Camellia sinensis. The sequence continues at coordinate 118,105,461 of NC_138974.1, forward strand.
ACTGTGCAGGAGAATCCGTATAGGTGTTCGAGTGTTCGAACCGTAATGCGCAAGAAATGGTATGTAAACCCCGTATTTACATATCTGCCACTGTGCAGGAGAATCCGTATAGGTGTTCGAGTGTTCGAACCGAATTGCCCAAGAAATGGTTTGTAAACGCCGTATTTACATATCTGCCACTGTGCAGGAGAATCCGTATAGGTGTTCGAGTGTTCGAACCGTAATGCGCAAGAAATGGTATGCAAACCCCGTATTTACATATCTGCCACTGTGCAGGAGAATCCGTATAGGTGTTCGAGTGTTTGAATCGTATTGCGCAAGAAATGGTACGGAAACCCCGTATTTACATATCTGCCACTGTGCAGGAGAATCCGTATAGGTGTTCGAGTGTTCGGACCGTAATGCGCAAGAAATGGTATGTAAACCCCGTATTTACATATCTGCCACTGTGCAGGAGAATCCGTATAGGTGTTCGAGTGTTCGAACCGTAATGCGCAAGAAATGGTACGGAAACCCCGTATTTACATATCTGCCACTGTGCAGGAGAATCCGTATAGGTGTTCGAGTGTTCGAACCGTAATGCGCAAGAAATGGTATGTAAACCCCGTATTTACATATCTGCCACTGTGCAGGAGAATCCGTATAGGTGTTCGAGTGTTCGAACCGTAATGCGCAAGAAATGGTATGCAAACCCCGTATTTACATATCTGCCACTGTGCAGGAGAATCCGTATAGGTGTTCGAGTGTTTGAATCGTATTGCGCAAGAATTGGTATGTAAACCCCGTATTTACATATCTGCCACTGTGCCGGGGAATCCGTATAGGTGTTCGAGTGTTCGAACCGTATTGCGCAAGAAATGGTATGTAAACCCCGTATTTACATATCTGCCACTGTGCAGGAGAATCCGTATAGGTGTTCGAGTGTTCGAACCGTATTGCGCAAGAAATGGTTTGTAAACCACGTATTTACATATCTGCCACTGTGGAGGAGAAACCGTATAGGTGTTCGAGTGTTCGAACCGCAATGCGCAAGAAATGGTACGGAAACCCCGTATTTACATATCTGCCACTGTGCAGGAGAATCCGTATAGGTGTTCGAGTGTTCGAGCCGTATTGCGCAAGAAATGGTTTGTAAACCCCGTATTTACATATCTGCCACTGTGCAGGAGAATCCGTATAGGTGTTCGAGTGTTCGAACCGTATTGCGCAAGAAATGGTATGTAAACCCCGTATTTACATATCTGCCACTGTGCAGGAGAATCCGTGTAGGTGTCCGAGTGTTCGAACCGAATTGCCCAAGAAATGGTTTGTAAACGCCGTATTTACATATCTGCCACTGTGCAGGAGAATCCGTATAGGTTTTCGAGTGTTCGAACCGTATTGCCAAAGAAATGGTTTGTAAACGCCGTATTTACATATCTGCCACTGTGCAGGAGAATCCGTACAGGAGTTCGAGTGTTCGGACCGTAATGCGCAAGAAATGGTATGTAAACCCCGTATTTACGTATCTGCCACTGTGCAGGAGAATCCGTATAGGTGTTCGAGTGTTCGAACCGTATTGCGCAAGAAATGGTTTGTAAACCCCGTATTTACATATCTGCCACTGTGCAGGAGAATCCGTATAGGTGTTCGAGTGTTCGAACCGTAATGCGCAAGAAATGGTACGGAAACCCCGTATTTACATATCTGCCACTGTGCAGGAGAATCCGTATAGGTGTTCGAGTGTTCGAACCGTAATGCGCAAGAAATGGTATGTAAACCCCGTATTTACATATTTGCCACTGTGCAGGAGAATCCGTATATGTGTTCGAGTGTTCGAACCGAATTGCCCAAGAAATGGTTTGTAAACGCCGTATTTACATATCTGCCACTGTGCAGGAGAATCCGTATAGGTGTTCGAGTGTTCGAACCGTAATGCGCAAGAAATGGTATGCAAACCCCGTATTTACATATCTGCCACTGTGCCGGAGAATCCGTATAGGTGTTCGAGTGTTCGAATCGTATTGCGCAAGAATTGGTATGTAAACCCCGTATTTACATATCTGCCACTGTGCAGGGGAATCCGTATAGGTGTTCGAGTGTTCGAACCGTATTGCGCAAGAAATGGTATGTAAACCCCGTATTTACATATCTGCCACTGTGCAGGAGAATCCGTATAGGTGTTCGAGTGTTCGGACCGTAATGCGCAAGAAATGGTAAGTAAACCCCGTATTTACATATCTGCCACTGTGCAGGAGAATCCGTATAGGTGTCCGATTGTTCGAACCGAATTGCCCAAGAAATGGTTTGTAAACGCCGTATTTACATATCTGCCACTGTGCAGGAGAATCCGTATAGGTGTTCGAGTGTTCGAACCGTATTGGCCAAGAAATGGTTTGTAAACGCCATAATTACATATCTGCCACTGTGCAGGAGAATCCGTACAGGTGTTCGAGTGTTTGAACCGTAATGCGCAAGAAATGGTATGTAAACCCCGTATTTACATATCTGCCACTGTGCAGGAGAATCCGTATAGGTGTTCGAGTGTTCGAACCGTATTGCCCAAGAAATGGTTTGTAAACGCCGTATTTACATATCTGCCACTGTGCAGGAGAATCCGTATAGGTGTTCGAGTGTTCGAACCGTAATGCGCAAGAAATGGTATGTAAACCCCGTATTTACATATCTGCCACTGTGCAGGAGAATCCGTATAGGTGTTCGAGTGTTCGAACCGTATTGCGCAAGAAATGGTTCGTAAACCCCGTATTTACATATCTACCACTGTGCAGGAGAATCCGTATTGGTGTTCGAGTGTTCGAACCGTAATGCGCAAGAAATGGTATGTAAACCCCGTATTTACATATCTGCCACTGTGCAGGAGAATCCGTATAGGTGTTCGAGTGTTCGAACCGTAATGCGCAAGAAATGGTATGCAAACCCCGTATTTACATATCTGCCACCGTGCAGGAGAATCCGTATAGGTGTTCGAGTGTTCGAATCGTATTGCGCAAGAATTGGTATGTAAACCCCGTATTTACATATCTGCCACTGTGCAGGGGAATCCGTATAGGTGTTCGAGTGTTCGAACCGTATTGCGCAAGAAATGGTATGTAAACCCCGTATTTACATATCTGCCACTGTGCAGGAGAATCCGTATAGGTGTTCGAGTGTTCGAACCGTATTGCGCAAGAAATGGTTTGTAAACCACGTATTTACATATCTGCCACTGTGGAGGAGAATCCGTATAGGTGTTCGAGTGTTCGAACCGCAATGCGGAAGAAATGGTACGGAAACCCCGTATTTACATATCTGCCACTGTGCAGGAGAATCCGTATAGGTGTTCGAGTGTTCGGACCGTAATGCGCAAGAAATGGTATGTAAACCCCGTATTTACATATCTACCACTGTGCAGGAGAATCCGTATAGGTGTTCGAGTGTTCGAACCGTAATGCGCAAGAAATGGTACGGAAACCTCGTATTTACATATCTGCCACTGTGCAGGAGAATCCGTATAGGTGTTCGAGTGTTCGAACCGTAATGCGCAAGAAATGGTATGTAAACCCCGTATTTACATATCTGCCACTGTGCAGGAGAATCCGTATAGGTGTTCGAGTGTTCGAACCGTAATGCGCAAGATATGGTATGCAAACCCCGTATTTACATATTTGCCACTGTGCAGGAGAATCCGTATAGGTGTTCGAGTGTTCGAATCGTATTGCGCAAGAATTGGTATGTAAACCCCGTATTTACATATCCGCCACTGTGCAGGGGAATCCGTATAGGTGTTCGAGTGTTCGAACCGTATTGCGCAAGAAATGGTATGTAAACCCCGTATTTACATATCTGCCACTGTGCAGGAGAATCCGTATAGGTGTTCGAGTGTTCGAACCGTATTGCGCAAGAAATGGTTTGTAAACCACGTATTTACATATCTGCCACTGTGGAGGAGAAACCGTATAGGTGTTCGAGTGTTCGAACCGCAATGCGCAAGAAATGGTACGGAAACCCCGTATTTACATATCTGCCACTGTGCAGGAGAATCCGTATAGGTGTTCGAGTGTTCGGACCATAATGCGCAAGAAATGGTATGTAAACCCCGTATTTACATATCTGCCACTGTGCAGGAGAATCCGTATAGGTGTTCGAGTGTTCGAACCGTAATGCGCAAGAAATGGTACGGAAACCCCGTATTTACATATCTGCCACTGTGCAGGAGAATCCGTATAGGTGTTCGAGTGTTCGAACCGTAATGCGCAAGAAATGGTATGTAAACCCCGTATTTACATATCTGCCACTGTGCAGGAGAATCCGTATAGGTGTTCGAGTGTTCGAACCGAATTGCCCAAGAAATGGTTTGTAAACGCCGTATTTACATATCTGCCACTGTGTGGGAGAATTCGTATAAGTGTTCGAGTGTTCGAATCGTAATGCGCAAGAAATGGTATGTAAACCCCGTATTTACATATCTGCCACTGTGCAGGAGAATCCGTATAGGTGTTCGAGTGTTCGAATCGTATTGCGCAAGAATTGATATGTAAACCCCGTATTTATATATCTGCCACCGTGCAGGGGAATCCGTATAGGTGTTCGAGTGTTCGAACCGTATTGCGCAAGAAATGGTATGTAAACCCCGTATTTACATATCTGCCACTATGCAGGAGAATCCGTATAGGTGTTCGAGTGTTCGAACCGTATTGCGCAAGAAATTGTTTGTAAACCCCGTATTTACATATCTGCCACTGTGCAGGAGAATCCGTATAGGTGTTCGAGTGTTCGAACCGTAATGCGCAAGAAATGGTAGGGAAACCCCGTATTTACATATCTGCCACTGTGCAGGAGAATCCGTATAGGTGTTCGAGTGTTCGAACCGTAATGCGCAAGAAATGGTATGTAAACCCCGTATTTACATATCTGCCACTGTGCAGGAGAATCCGTATAGGTGTTCGAGTGTTCGAACCGTAATGCGCAAGAAATGGTATGCAAACCCCGTATTTACATATCTGCCACTGTGTAGGAGAATCCGTATAGGTGTTCGAGTGTTCGAATCGTATTGCGCAAGAATTGGTATGTAAACCCCGTATTTACATATCTGCCACTGTGCAGGGGAATCCGTATAGGTGTTCGAGTGTTCGAACCGTATTGCGCAAGAAATGGTATGTAAATCCCGTATTTACATATCTGCCACTGTGCAGGAGAATCCGTATAGGTGTTCGAGTGTTCGAACCGTATTGCGCAAGAAATGGTTTGTAAATCACGTATTTACATATCTGCCACTGTGGAGGAGAATCCGTATAGGTGTTCGACTGTTCGAACCGCAATGCGCAGGAAATGGTGCGGAAACCCCGTATTTACATATCTGCCACTGTGCAGGAGAATCCGTATAGGTGTTCGAGTGTTCGGACCGTAATGCGCAAGAAATGGTATGTAAACCCCGTATTTACATATCTGCCACTGTACAGGAGAATCCGTATAGGTGTTCGAGTGTTCGAACCGTAATGCGCAAGAAATGGTACGGAAACCCCGTATTTACATATCTGCCACTGTGCAGGAGAATCCGTATAGGTGTTCGAGTGTTCGAACCGTAATGCGCAAGAAATGGTATGTAAACCCCGTATTTACATATCTGCCACTGTGCAGGAGAATCCGTATAGGTGTTCGAGTGTTCGAACCATAATGCGAAAGAAATGGTATGCAAACCCCGTATTTATATATCTGCCACTGTGCAGGAGAATCTGTATAGGTGTTCGAGTGTTTGAATCGTATTGCGCAAGAATTGGGATGTAAACCCCGTATTTACATATCTGCCACTGTGCAGGGGAATCCGTATTGGTGTTCGAGTGTTCGAACCGTATTGCGCAAGAAATGGTATGTAAACCCCGTATTTATATATCTGCCACTGTGCAGGAGAATCCGTATAGGTGTTCGAGTGTTCGAACCGTATTGCGCAAGAAATGGTTTGTAAACCACGTATTTACATATCTGCCACTGTGGAGGAGAATCCGTATAGGTGTTCGAGTGTTCGAACCGCAATGCGCAAGAAATGGTACGGAAACCCCGTATTTACATATCTGCCACTGTGCAGGAGAATCCGTATAGGTGTTCGAGTGTTCGGACCATAATGCGCAAGAAATGGTATGTAAACCCCGTATTTACATATCTGCCACTGTGCAGGAGAATCCGTATAGGTGTTCGAGTGTTTGAACCGTAATGCGCAAGAAATGGTACGGAAACCCCGTATTTACATATCTGCCACTGTGCAGGAGAATCCGTATAGGTGTTCGAGTGTTCGAACCGTAATGCGCAAGAAATGGTATGTAAACCCCGTATTTACATATCTGCCACTGTGCAGGAGAATCCGTATAGGTGTTCGAGTGTTCGAACCGAATTGCCCGAGAAATGGTTTGTAAACGCCGTATTTACATATCTGCCACTGTGCGGGAGAATCCGTATAGGTGTTCGAGTGTTCGAACCGTAATGCGCAAGAAATGGGATGCAAACCCCGTATTTACATATCTGCCACTGTGCAGGAGAATCCGTATAGGTGTTCGAGTGTTCGAATCGTATTGCGCAAGAATTGGTATGTAAACCCTGTATTTACATATCTGCCACTGTGCAGGGGAATCCGTAAAGGTGTTCGAGTGTTCGAACCGTATTGCGCAAGAAATGGTATGTAAACCCCGTATTTACATATCTGCCACTATGCCGGAGAATCCGTATAGGTGTTCGAGTGTTCGAACCGTATTGCGCAAGAAATGGTTTGTAAACCCCGTATTTACATATCTGCCACTGTGCAGGAGAATCCGTATAGGTGTTCGAGTGTTCGAACCGTAATGCGCAAGAAATGGTACGGAAACCCCGTATTTACATATCTGCCACTGTGCAGGAGAATCCGTATAGGTGTTCGAGTGTTCGAACCGTAATGCGCAAGAAATGGTATGTAAACCCCGTATTTACATATCTGCCACTGTGCAGGAGAATCCGTATAGGTGTTCGAGTGTTCGAACCGTAATGCGCAAGAAATGGTATGCAAACCCCGTATTTACATATCTGCCACTGTGCAGGAGAATCCGTATAGGTGTTCGAGTGTTCGAATCGTATTGCGCAAGAATTGGTATGTAAACCCCGTATTTACATATCTGCCACTGTGCAGGGGAATCCGTATAGGTGTTCGAGTGTTCGAACCGTATTGCGCAAGAAATGGTATGTAAACCCCGTATTTACATATCTGCCACTGTGCAGGAGAATCCGTATAGGTGTTCGAGTGTTCGAACCGTATTGCGCAAGAAATGGTTTGTAAACCACGTATTTACATATCTGCCACTGTGGAGGAGAATCCGTATAGGTGTTCGAGTGTTCGAACCGCAATGCGCAAGAAATGGTACGGAAACCCCGTATTTACATATCTGCCACTGTGCAGGAGAATCCGTATAGGTGTTCGAGTGTTCGGACCATAATGCGCAAGAAATGGTATGTAAACCCCGTATTTACATATCTGCCACTGTGCAGGAGAATCCGTATAGGTGTTCGAGTGTTTGAACCGTAATGCGCAAGAAATGGTACGGAAACCCCGTATTTACATATCTGCCACTGTGCAGGAGAATCCGTATAGGTGTTCGAGTGTTCGAACCGTAATGCGCAAGAAATGGTATGTAAACCCCGTATTTACATATCTGCCACTGTGCAGGAGAATCCGTATAGGTGTTCGAGTGTTCGAACCGAATTGCCCGAGAAATGGTTTGTAAACGCCGTATTTACATATCTGCCACTGTGCGGGAGAATCCGTATAGGTGTTCGAGTGTTCGAACCGTAATGCGCAAGAAATGGGATGCAAACCCCGTATTTACATATCTGCCACTGTGCAGGAGAATCCGTATAGGTGTTCGAGTGTTCGAATCGTATTGCGCAAGAATTGGTATGTAAACCCCGTATTTACATATCTGCCACTGTGCAGGGGAATCCGTAAAGGTGTTCGAGTGTTTGAACCGTATTGCGCAAGAAATGGTATGTAAACCCCGTATTTACATATCTGCCACTATGCCGGAGAATCCGTATAGGTGTTCGAGTGTTCGAACCGTATTGCGCAAGAAATGGTTTGTAAACCCCGTATTTACATATCTGCCACTGTGCAGGAGAATCCGTATAGGTGTTCGAGTGTTCGAACCGTAATGCGCAAGAAATGGTACGGAAACCCCGTATTTACATATCTGCCACTGTGCAGGAGAATCCGTATAGGTGTTCGAGTGTTCGAACCGTAATGCGCAAGAAATGGTATGTAAACCCCGTATTTACATATCTGCCACTGTGCAGGAGAATCCGTATAGGTGTTCGAGTGTTCGAACCGTAATGCGCAAGAAATGGTATGCAAACCCCATATTTACATATCTGCCACTGTGCAGGAGAATCCGTATAGGTGTTCGAGTGTTCGAATCGTATTGCGCAAGAATTGGTATGTAAACCCCGTATTTACATATCTGCCACTGTGCAGGGGAATCTGTATAGGTGTTCGAGTGTTCGAACCGTATTGCGCAAGAAATGGTATGTAAACCCCGTATTTACATATCTGCCACTGTGCAGGAGAATCCGTATAGGTGTTCGAGTGTTCGGACCGTAATGCGCAAGAAATGGTATGTAAACCCCGTATTTACATATCTGCCACTGTGCAGGAGAATCCGTATAGGTGTTCGAGTGTTCGAACCGTAATGCGCAAGAAATGGTACGGAAACCCCGTATTTACATATCTGCCACTGTGCAGGAGAATCCGTATAGGTGTTCGAGTGTTCGAACCGTAATGCGCAAGAAATGGTATGTAAACCCCGTATTTACATATCTGCCACTGTGCAGGAGAATCCGTATAGGTGTTCGAGTGTTCGAACCGTAATGCGCAAGAAATGGTATGCAAACCCCGTATTTACATATCTGCCACTGTGCAGGAGAATCCGTATAGGTGTTCGAGTGTTCGAATCGTATTGCGCAAGAATTGGTATGTAAACCCCGTATTTACATATCTGCCACTGTGCAGGGGAATCCGTATAGGTGTTCGAGTGTTCGAACCGTATTGCGCAAGAAATGGTATGTAAACCCCGTATTTACATATCTGCCACTGTGCAGGAGAATCCGTATAGGTGTTCGAGTGTTCGAACCGTATTGCGCAAGAAATGGTTTGTAAACCACGTATTTACATATCTGCCACTGTGGAGGAGAATCCGTATAGGTGTTCGAGTGTTCGAACCGCAATGCGCAAGAAATGGTACGGAAACCCCGTATTTACATATCTGCCACTGTGCAGGAGAATCCGTATAGGTGTTCGAGTGTTCGGACCATAATGCGCAAGAAATGGTATGTAAACCCCGTATTTACATATCTGCCACTGTGCAGGAGAATCCGTATAGGTGTTCGAGTGTTTGAACCGTAATGCGCAAGAAATGGTACGGAAACCCCGTATTTACATATCTGCCACTGTGCAGGAGAATCCGTATAGGTGTTCGAGTGTTCGAACCGTAATGCGCAAGAAATGGTATGTAAACCCCGTATTTACATATCTGCCACTGTGCAGGAGAATCCGTATAGGTGTTCGAGTGTTCGAACCGAATTGCCCGAGAAATGGTTTGTAAACGCCGTATTTACATATCTGCCACTGTGCGGGAGAATCCGTATAGGTGTTCGAGTGTTCGAACCGTAATGCGCAAGAAATGGGATGCAAACCCCGTATTTACATATCTGCCACTGTGCAGGAGAATCCGTATAGGTGTTCGAGTGTTCGAATCGTATTGCGCAAGAATTGGTATGTAAACCCCGTATTTACATATCTGCCACTGTGCAGGGGAATCCGTAAAGGTGTTCGAGTGTTTGAACCGTATTGCGCAAGAAATGGTATGTAAACCCCGTATTTACATATCTGCCACTATGCCGGAGAATCCGTATAGGTGTTCGAGTGTTCGAACCGTATTGCGCAAGAAATGGTTTGTAAACCCCGTATTTACATATCTGCCACTGTGCAGGAGAATCCGTATAGGTGTTCGAGTGTTCGAACCGTAATGCGCAAGAAATGGTACGGAAACCCCGTATTTACATATCTGCCACTGTGCAGGAGAATCCGTATAGGTGTTCGAGTGTTCGAACCGTAATGCGCAAGAAATGGTATGTAAACCCCGTATTTACATATCTGCCACTGTGCAGGAGAATCCGTATAGGTGTTCGAGTGTTCGAACCGTAATGCGCAAGAAATGGTATGCAAACCCCATATTTACATATCTGCCACTGTGCAGGAGAATCCGTATAGGTGTTCGAGTGTTCGAATCGTATTGCGCAAGAATTGGTATGTAAACCCCGTATTTACATATCTGCCACTGTGCAGGGGAATCTGTATAGGTGTTCGAGTGTTCGAACCGTATTGCGCAAGAAATGGTATGTAAACCCCGTATTTACATATCTGCCACTGTGCAGGAGAATCCGTATAGGTGTTCGAGTGTTCGGACCGTAATGCGCAAGAAATGGTATGTAAACCCCGTATTTACATATCTGCCACTGTGCAGGAGAATCCGTATAGGTGTTCGAGTGTTCGAACCGTAATGCGCAAGAAATGGTACGGAAACCCCGTATTTACATATCTGCCACTGTGCAGGAGAATCCGAATAGGTGTTCGAGTGTTCGAACCGTAATGCGCAAGAAATGGTATGTAAACCCCGTATTTACATATCTGCCACTGTGCAGGAGAATCCGTATAGGTGTTCGAGTGTTCGAACCGTAATGCGCAAGAAATGGTATGCAAACCCCGTATTTACATATCTGCCACTGTGCAGGAGAATCCGTATAGGTGTTCGAGTGTTCGAATCGTATTGCGCAAGAATTGGTATGTAAACCCCGTATTTACATATCTGCCACTGTGCAGGGGAATCCGTATAGGTTTTCGAGTGTTCGAACCGTATTGCGCCAGAATTGGTATGTAAACCCCGTATTTAAATATCTGCCACTGTGCAGGAGAATCCGTATAGGGGTTCGAGTGTTCGGACCGTAATGCGCAAGAAATGGTAAGTAAACCCCGTATTTACATATCTGCCACTGTGCAGGAGAATCCGTATAGGTGTCCGATTGTTCAAACCGAATTGCCCAAGAAATGGTTTGTAAACGCCGTATTTACATATCTGCCACTGTGCAGCAGAATCCGTACAGGTGTTCGAGTGTTCGAACCGTAATGCGCAAGAAATGGTATGTAAACCCCGTATTTACATATCTGCCACTGTGCAGGAGAATCCGTATAGGTGTTCGAGTGTTCGAACCGTATTGCCCAAGAAATGGTTTGTAAACGCCGTATTTACATATCTGCCACTGTGCAGGAGAATCCGTATAGGTGTTCGAGTGTTCGAACCGTAATGCGCAAGAAATGGTATGTAAACCCCGTATTTACATATCTGCCACTGTGCAGGAGAATCCGTATAGGTGTTCGAGTGTTCGAACCGTATTGCGCAAGAAATGGTTTGTAAACCCCGTATTTACATATCTGCCACTGTGAAGGAGAATCCGTATAGGTGTTCGAGTGTTCGAACCGTATTGCGCAAGAAATGGTATGTAAACCCCGTATTTACATATCTGCCACTGTGCAGGAGAATCCGTGTAGGTGTCCGAGTGTTCGAACCGAATTGCCCAAGAAATGGTTTGTAAACGCCGTATTTACATATCTGCCACTGTGCAGGAGAATCCGTATAGGTGTTCGAGTGTTCGAACCGTATTGCCCAAGAAATGGTTTGTAAACGCCGTATTTACATATCTGCCACTGTGCAGGAGAATCCGTATAGGTGTTCGAGTGTTCGAACCGTAATGCGCAAGAAATGATATGTAAACCCCGTATTTACATATCTGCCACTGTGCAGGAGAATCCGTATAGGTGTTCGAGTGTTCGAACCGTATTGCCCAAGAAAAGGTTTGTAAACGCCGTATTTACATATCTGCCACTGTGCAGGAAAATCCGTACAGGTGTTCGAGTGTTCGGACCGTAATGCGCAAGAAATGGTATGTAAACCCCGTATTTACATATCTGCCACTGTGCAGGAGAATCCGTATAGGTGTTCGAGTGTTCGAACCGTATTGCGCAAGAAATGGTTTGTAAACCCCGTATTTACATATCTGCCACTGTGCAGGAGAATCCGTATAGGTGTTCGAGTGTTCGAACCGTAATGCACAAGAAATGGTACGGAAACCCCGTATTTACATATCTGCCACTGTGCAGGAGAATCCGTATAGGTGTTCGAGTGTTCGAACCGTAATGCGCAAGAAATGGTATGTAAACCCCGTATTTACATATCTACCACTGTGCAGGAGAATCCGTATAGGTGTTCGAGTGTTCGAACCGTAATGCGCAAGAAATGGTACGGAAACCCCGTATTTACATATCTGCCACTGTGCAGGAGAATCCGTATAGGTGTTCGAGTGTTCGAACCGTAATGCGCTAGAAATGGTATGGAAACCCCGTATTTACATATCTGCCACTGTGCAGGAGAATCCGTATAGGTGTTCGAGTGTTCGGATCGTAATTCGCAAGAAATGGTATGTAAACCCCGTATTTACATATCTGCCACTGTGCAGGAGAATCCGTATAGGTGTTCGAGTGTTCGAACCGTAATGCGAAGAAATGGTACGGAAACCCCGTATTTACATATCTGCCACTGTGCAGGAGAATCCGTATAGGTGTTCGAGTGTTCGAACCGTAATGCGCAAGAAATGGTATGTAAACCCCGTATTTACATATCTGCCACTGTGCAGGAGAATCCGTATAGGTGTTCGAGTGTTCGAACCGTATTGCGCAAGAAATGGTTTGTAAACCCCGTATTTACATATCTGCCACTGTGAAGGAGAATCCGTATAGGTGTTCGAGTGTTCGAACCGTATTGCGCAAGAAATGGTATGTAAACCCCGTATTTACATATCTGCCACTGTGCAGGAGAATCCGTGTAGGTGTCCGAGTGTTCGAACCGAATTGCCCAAGAAATGGTTTGTAAACGCCGTATTTACATATCTGCCACTGTGCAGGAGAATCCGTATAGGTGTTCGAGTGTTCGAACCGTATTGCCCAAGAAATGGTTTGTAAACGCCGTATTTACATATCTGCCACTGTGCAGGAGAATCCGTATAGGTGTTCGAGTGTTCGAACCGTAATGCGCAAGAAATGATATGTAAACCCCGTATTTACATATCTGCCACTGTGCAGGAGAATCCGTATAGGTGTTCGAGTGTTCGAACCGTATTGCCCAAGAAAAGGTTTGTGAACGCCGTATTTACATATCTGCCACTGTGCAGGAGAATCCGTACAGGTGTTCGAGTGTTCGGACCGTAATGCGCAAGAAATGGTATGTAAACCCCGTATTTACATATCTGCCACTGTGCAGGAGAATCCGTATAGGTGTTCGAGTGTTCGAACCGTATTGCGCAAGAAATGGTTTGTAAACCCCGTATTTACATATCTGCCACTGTGCAGGAGAATCCGTATAGGTGTTCGAGTGTTCGAACCGTAATGCACAAGAAATGGTACGGAAACCCCGTATTTACATATCTGCCACTGTGTAGGAGAATCCGTATAGGTGTTCGAGTGTTCGAACCGTAATGCGCAAGAAATGGTACGGAAACCCCGTATTTACATATCTGCCACTGTGCAGGAGAATCCGTATAGGTGTTCGAGTGTTCGAACCGTAATGCGCTAGAAATGGTATGGAAACCCCGTATTTACATATCTGCCACTGTGCAGGAGAATCCGTATAGGTGTTCGAGTGTTCGGATCGTAATTCGCAAGAAATGGTATGTAAACCCCGTATTTACATATCTGCCACTGTGCAGGAGAATCCGTATAGGTGTTCGAGTGTTCGAACCGTAATGCGAAGAAATGGTACGGAAACCCCGTATTTACATATCTGCCACTGTGCAGGAGAATCCGTATAGGTGTTCGAGTGTTCGAACCGTAATGCGCAAGAAATGGTATGTAAACCCCGTATTTACCTATCTGCCACTGTGCAGGAGAATCCGTATAGGTGTTCGAATGTTCGAACCGAATTGCCCAAGAAATGGTTTGTAAACGCCGTATTTACATATCTGCCCCTGTGCAGTAGAATCCGTATAGGTGTTTGAGTGTTCGAACCGTAATGCGCAAGAAATGGTATGCAAACCCCGTATTTACATATCTCCCACTGTGCAGGAGAATCCGTATAGGTGTTCGAGTGTTCGAATCGTATTGCGCAAAAATTGGTATGTAAACCCCGTATTTACATATCTGCCACTGTGCAGGGGAATCCGTGTAGGTGTTCGAGTGTTCGAACCGTATTGCGCAAGAAATGGTATGTAAACCCCGTATTTACATATCTGCCACTGTGCAGGAGAATCCGTATAGGTTTTCGAGTGTTCGAACCGTATTGCGCAGGAAATGGTTTGTAAACCATGTATTTACATATCTGCCACTGTGGAGGAGAATCCGTATAGGTGTTCGAGTGTTCGAACCGCAATGCGCAAGAAATGGTACGGAAACCCCGTATTTACATATCTGCCACTGTGTAGGAGAATCCGTATAGGTGTTCGAGTGTTCGGACCGTAAGGCGCAAGAAATGGTATGTAAACCCCGTATTTACATATCTGCCACTGTGCAGGAGAATCCGTATAGGTGTCCGATTGTTCGAACCGAATTGCCCAAGAAATGGTTTGTAAACGCCGTATTTACATATCTGCCATTGTGCAGGAGAATCCGTATAGGTGTTCGTGTGTTCGAACAGTATTGCCCAAGAAATGGTTTGTAAACGCCGTATTTACATGTCTGCCACTGTGCAGGAGAATCCGTACAGGTGTTCGAGTGTTCGAACCGTAATGCGCAAGAAATGGTATGCAAACCCCGTATTTACATATCTGCCACTGTGTAGGAGAATCCGTATAGGTGTTCGAGTGTTCGAATCGTATTGCGCAAGAATTGGTATGTAAACCCCGTATTTACATATCTGCCACTGTGCAGGGGAATCCGTATAGGTGTTCGAGTGTTCGAACCGTATTGCGCAAGAAATGGTATGTAAACCCCGTATTTACATATCTGCCACTGTGCAGGAGAATCCGTATAGGTGTTCGAGTGTTCGAACCGTATTGCGCAAGAAATGGTTTGTAAACCACGTATTTACATATCTGCCACTGTGGAGGACAATCCGTATAGGTGTTCGAGTGTTCGAACCGCAATGCGCAAGAAATGGTACGGAAACCCCGTATTTACATATCTGCCACTGTGCAGGAGAATCCGTATAGGTGTTCGAGTGTTCGGACCATAATGCGCAAGAAATGGTATGTAAACCCCGTATTTACATATCTGCCACTGTGCAGGAGAATCCGTATAGGTGTTCGAGTGTTCGAACCGTAATGCGCAAGAAATGGTACGGAAACCCCGTATTTACATATCTGCCACTGTGCAGGAGAATCCGTATAGGTGTTCGAGTGTTCGAACCGTAATGCGCAAGAAATGGTATGTAAACCCCGTATTTACATATCTGCCACTGTGCAGGAGAATCCGTATATGTGTTCGAGTTTTCGAACCGAATTGCCCAAGAAATGGTTTGTAAACGCCGTATTTACATATCTGCCACTGTGCGGGAGAATCCGTATAGGTGTTCGAGTGTTCGAACCGTAATGCGCAAGAAATGGTATGCAAACCCCGTATTTACATATCTGCCACTGTGCAGGAGAATCCGTATAGGTGTTCGAGTGTTCGAATCGTATTGCGCAAGAATTGGTATGTAAACCCCGTATTTACATATCTGCCACTGTGCAGGGGAATCCGTATAGGTGTTCGAGTGTTCGAACCGTATTGCGCAAGAAATGGTATGTAAACCCCGTATTTACATATCTGCCACTGTGCAGGAGAATCCGTATAGGTGTTCGAGTGTTTGAACCGTATTGCGCAAGAAATGGTTTGTAAACCCCGTATTTACATATCTGCCACTGTGCAGGAGAATCCGTATAGGTGTTCGAGTGTTCGAACCGTAATGCGCAAGAAATGGTACGGAAACCCCGGATTTACATATCTGCCACTGTGCAGGAGAATCCGTATAGGTGTTCGAGTGTTCGAACCGTAATGCGCAAGAAATGGTACGAAAACCCCGTATTTACATATCTGCCACTGTGCAGGAGAATCCGTACAGGTGTTCGAGTGTTCGAACCGTAATGCGCAAGAAATGGTACGGAAACCCCGTATTTACATATCTGCCACTGTGCAGGAGAATCCGTATAGGTGTTCGAGTGTTCGAACCGTAATGCGCAAGAAATGGTATGTAAACCCCGTATTTACATATCTGCCACTGTGCAGGAGAATCCGTATAGGTGTTCGAGTGTTCGAACCGTAATGCGCAAGAAATGGTATGCAAACCCCGTATTTACATATCTGCCACTGTGCAGGAGAATCCGTATAGGTGTTCGAGTGTTCGAATCGTATTGCGCAAGAATTGGTATGTAAACCCCGTGTTTACATATCTGCCACTGTGCAGGGGAATCCGTATAAGTGTTCGAGTGTTCGAACCGTATTGCGCAAGAAATGGTATGTAAACCCCGTATTTACATATCTGCCACTGTGCAGGAGAATCCGTATAGGTGTTCGAGTGTTCGGACCGTAATGCGCAAGAAATGGTAAGTAAACCCCGTATTTACATATCTGCAACAGTGCAGGAGAATCCGTATAGGTGTCCGATTGTTCGAACTGAATTGCCCAAGAAATGGTTTGTAAACGCCGTATTTACATATCTGCCACTGTGCAGGAGAATCCGTATAGGTGTTCGAGTGTTCGAACCGTATTGGCCAAGAAATGGTTTGTAAACGCCGTATTTACATATCTGCCACTGTGCAGGAGAATCCGTATAGGTGTTCGAGTGTTCGAACCGTATTGGCCAAGAAATGGTTTGTAAACGCCGTATTTACATATCTGCCACTGTGCAGGAGAATCCGTACAGGTGTTCGAGTGTTCGAACCGTAATGCGCAAGAAATGGTATGTAAACCCCGTATTTACATATCTGCCACTGTGCAGGAGAATCCGTATAGGTGTTCGAGTGTTCGAACCGTAATGCGCAAGAAATGGTATGTAAACCCCGTATTTACATATCTGCCACTGTGCAGGAGAATCCGTATAGGTGTTCGAGTGTTCGAACCGCAATGCGCAAGAAATGGTATGCAAACCCCGTATTTACATATCTGCCACTGTGCAGGAGAATCCGTATAGGTGTTCGAGTGTTCGAATCGTATTGCGCAAGAATTGGTATGTAAACCCCGTATTTACATATCTGCCACTGTGCAAGGGAATCCGTATAGGTGTTCGAGTGTTCGAACCGTATTGCGCAAGAAATGGTATGTAAACCCCGTATTTACATATCTGCCACTGTGCAGGAGAATCCGTATAGGTGTTCGAGTGTTCGAACCGTATTGCGCAAGAAATGGTTTGAAAACCACGTATTTACATATCTGCCACTGTGGAGGAGAATCCGTATAGGTGTTCGAGTGTTCGAACCGCAATGCGCAAGAAATGGTATGCAAACCCCGTATTTACATATCTGCCACTGTGCAGGAGAATCCGTATAGGTGTTCGAGTGTTCGAATCGTATTGCGCAAGAAATGGTAAGTAAACCCCGTATTTACATATCTGCCACTGTGCAGGAGAATCCGTATAGGTGTCCGATTGTTCGAACCGAATTGCCCAAGAAATGGTTTGTAAACGCCGTATTTACATATCTGCCACTGTGCAGGAGAATCCGTATAGGTGTTCGAGTGTTCGAACCGTATTGGCCAAGAAATGGTTTGTAAACGCCGTATTTACATATCTGCCACTGTGCAGGAGAATCCGTACAGGTGTTCGAGTGTTCGAACCGTAATGCGCAAGAAATGGTATGTAAACCCCGTATTTACATATCTGCCACTGTGCAGGAGAATCCGTACAGGTGTTCGAGTGTTCGAACCGTATTGCCCAAGAAATGGTTTGTAAACGCCGTATTTACATATCTGCCACTGTGCAGGAGAATCTGTATAGGTGTTCGAGTGTTCGAACCGTAATGCGCAAGAAATGGTACGGAAACCCCGTATTTACATATCTGCCACTGTGCAGGAGAATCCGTATAGGTGTTCGAGTGTTCGAACCGTAATGCGCAAGAAATGGTATGTAAACCCCGTATTTACATATCTGCCACTGTGCAGGAGAATCCGTATAGGTGTTCGAGTGTTCGAACCGTAATGCGCAAGAAATGGTATGCAAACCCCGTATTTACATATCTGCCACTGTGCAGGAGAATCCGTATAGGTGTTCGAGTGTTCGAATCGTATTGCGCAAGAATTGGTATGTAAACCCCGTGTTTACATATCTGCCACTGTGCAGGAGAATCCGTATAGGTGTTCGAGTGTTCGGACCATAATGCGCAAGAAATGGTATGTAAACCCCGTATTTACATATCTGCCACTGTGCAGGAGAATCCGTATAGGTGTTCGAGTGTTCGAACCGTAATGCGCAAGAAATGGTACGGAAACCCCGTATTTACATATCTGCCACTGTGCAGGAGAATCCGTATAGGTGTTCGAGTGTTCGAACCGTAATGCGCAAGAAATGGTATGTAAACCCCGTATTTACATATCTGCCACTGTGCAGGAGAATCCGTATATGTGTTCGAGTTTTCGAACCGAATTGCCCAAGAAATGGTTTGTAAACGCCGTATTTACATATCTGCCACTGTGCGGGAGAATCCGTATAGGTGTTCGAGTGTTCGAACCGTAATGCGCAAGAAATGGTATGCAAACCCCGTATTTACATATCTGCCACTGTGCAGGAGAATCCGTATAGGTGTTCGAGTGTTCGAATCGTATTGCGCAAGAATTGGTATGTAAACCCCGTATTTACATATCTGCCACTGTGCAGGAGAATCCGTATAGGTGTTCGAGTGTTCGAACCGTAATGCGCAAGAAATGGTATGCAAACCCCGTATTTACATATCTGCCACTGTGCAGGAGAATCCGTATAGGTGTTCGAGTGTTCGAATCGTATTGCGCAAGAATTGGTATGTAAACCCCGTGTTTACATATCTGCCACTGTGCAGGAGAATCCGTATAGGTGTTCGAGTGTTCGGACCATAATGCGCAAGAAATGGTATGTAAACCCCGTATTTACATATCTGCCACTGTGCAGGAGAATCCGTATAGGTGTTCGAGTGTTCGAACCGTAATGCGCAAGAAATGGTACGGAAACCCCGTATTTACATATCTGCCACTGTGCAGGAGAATCCGTATAGGTGTTCGAGTGTTCGAACCGTAATGCGCAAGAAATGGTATGTAAACCCCGTATTTACATATCTGCCACTGTGCAGGAGAATCCGTATATGTGTTCGAGTTTTCGAACCGAATTGCCCAAGAAATGGTTTGTAAACGCCGTATTTACATATCTGCCACTGTGCGGGAGAATCCGTATAGGTGTTCGAGTGTTCGAACCGTAATGCGCAAGAAATGGTATGCAAACCCCGTATTTACATATCTGCCACTGTGCAGGAGAATCCGTATAGGTGTTCGAGTGTTCGAACCGTAATGCGCAAGAAATGGTACGGAAACCCCGTATTTACATATCTGCCACTGTGCAGGAGAATCCGTATAGGTGTTCGAGTGTTCGAACCGTAATGCGCAAGAAATGGTATGTAAACCCCGTATTTACATATCTGCCACTGTGCAGGAGAATCCGTATATGTGTTCGAGTTTTCGAACCGAATTGCCCAAGAAATGGTTTGTAAACGCCGTATTTACATATCTGCCACTGTGCGGGAGAATCCGTATAGGTGTTCGAGTGTTCGAACCGTAATGCGCAAGAAATGGTATGCAAACCCCGTATTTACATATCTGCCACTGTGCAGGAGAATCCGTATAGGTGTTCGAGTGTTCGAACCGTAATGCGCAAGAAATGGTACGGAAACCCCGTATTTACATATCTGCCACTGTGCAGGAGAATCCGTATAGGTGTTCGAGTGTTCGAACCGTAATGCGCAAGAAATGGTATGTAAACCCCGTATTTACATATCTGCCACTGTGCAGGAGAATCCGTATATGTGTTCGAGTTTTCGAACCGAATTGCCCAAGAAATGGTTTGTAAACGCCGTATTTACATATCTGCCACTGTGCGGGAGAATCCGTATAGGTGTTCGAGTGTTCGAACCGTAATGCGCAAGAAATGGTATGCAAACCCCGTATTTACATATCTGCCACTGTGCAGGAGAATCCGTATAGGTGTTCGAGTGTTCGAATCGTATTGCGCAAGAATTGGTATGTAAACCCCGTATTTACATATCTGCCACTGTGCAGGAGAATCCGTATAGGTGTTCGAGTGTTCGAACCGTAATGCGCAAGAAATGGTATGCAAACCCCGTATTTACATATCTGCCACTGTGCAGGAGAATCCGTATAGGTGTTCGAGTGTTCGAATCGTATTGCGCAAGAATTGGTATGTAAACCCCGTGTTTACATATCTGCCACTGTGCAGGAGAATCCGTATAGGTGTTCGAGTGTTCGGACCATAATGCGCAAGAAATGGTATGTAAACCCCGTATTTACATATCTGCCACTGTGCAGGAGAATCCGTATAGGTGTTCGAGTGTTCGAACCGTAATGCGCAAGAAATGGTACGGAAACCCCGTATTTACATATCTGCCACTGTGCAGGAGAATCCGTATAGGTGTTCGAGTGTTCGAACCGTAATGCGCAAGAAATGGTATGTAAACCCCGTATTTACATATCTGCCACTGTGCAGGAGAATCCGTATATGTGTTCGAGTTTTCGAACCGAATTGCCCAAGAAATGGTTTGTAAACGCCGTATTTACATATCTGCCACTGTGCGGGAGAATCCGTATAGGTGTTCGAGTGTTCGAACCGTAATGCGCAAGAAATGGTATGCAAACCCCGTATTTACATATCTGCCACTGTGCAGGAGAATCCGTATAGGTGTTCGAGTGTTCGAATCGTATTGCGCAAGAATTGGTATGTAAACCCCGTGTTTACATATCTGCCACTGTGCAGGAGAATCCGTATAGGTGTTCGAGTGTTCGGACCATAATGCGCAAGAAATGGTATGTAAACCCCGTATTTACATATCTGCCACTGTGCAGGAGAATCCGTATAGGTGTTCGAGTGTTCGAACCGTAATGCGCAAGAAATGGTACGGAAACCCCGTATTTACATATCTGCCACTGTGCAGGAGAATCCGTATAGGTGTTCGAGTGTTCGAACCGTAATGCGCAAGAAATGGTATGTAAACCCCGTATTTACATATCTGCCACTGTGCAGGAGAATCCGTACAGGTGTTCGAGTGTTCGAACCGTATTGCCCAAGAAATGGTTTGTAAACGCCGTATTTACATATCTGCCACTGTGCAGGAGAATCTGTATAGGTGTTCGAGTGTTCGAACCGTAATGCGCAAGAAATGGTACGGAAACCCCGTATTTACATATCTGCCACTGTGCAGGAGAATCCGTATAGGTGTTCGAGTGTTCGAACCGTAATGCGCAAGAAATGGTATGTAAACCCCGTATTTACATATCTGCCACTGTGCAGGAGAATCCGTATAGGTGTTCGAGTGTTCGAACCGTAATGCGCAAGAAATGGTATGCAAACCCCGTATTTACATATCTGCCACTGTGCAGGAGAATCCGTATAGGTGTTCGAGTGTTCGAATCGTATTGCGCAAGAATTGGTATGTAAACCCCGTGTTTACATATCTGCCACTGTGCAGGAGAATCCGTATAGGTGTTCGAGTGTTCGGACCATAATGCGCAAGAAATGGTATGTAAACCCCGTATTTACATATCTGCCACTGTGCAGGAGAATCCGTATAGGTGTTCGAGTGTTCGAACCGTAATGCGCAAGAAATGGTACGGAAACCCCGTATTTACATATCTGCCACTGTGCAGGAGAATCCGTATAGGTGTTCGAGTGTTCGAACCGTAATGCGCAAGAAATGGTATGTAAACCCCGAATTTACATATCTGCCACTGTGCAGGAGAATCCGTATATGTGTTCGAGTTTTCGAACCGAATTGCCCAAGAAATGGTTTGTAAACGCCGTATTTACATATCTGCCACTGTGCGGGAGAATCCGTATAGGTGTTCGAGTGTTCGAACCGTAATGCGCAAGAAATGGTATGCAAACCCCGTATTTACATATCTGCCACTGAGGAGGAGAATCCGTATAGGTGTTCGAGTGTTCGAATCGTATTGCGCAAGAATTGGTATGTAAACCCCGTATTTACATATCTGCCACTGTGCAGGGGAATCCGTATAGGTGTTCGAGTGTTCGAACCGTATTGCGCAAGAAATGGTATGTAAACCCCGTATTTACATATCTGCCACTGTGCAGGAGAATCCGTATAGGTGTTCGAGTGTTCGAACCGTATTGCGCAAGAAATGGTTTGTAAACCCCGTATTTACATATCTGCCACTGTGCAGGAGAATCCGTATAGGTGTTCGAGTGTTCGAACCGTAATGCGCAAGAAATGGTACGGAAACCCCGGATTTACATATCTGCCACTGTGCAGGAGAATCCGTATAGGTGTTCGAGTGTTCGAACCGTAATGCGCAAGAAATGGTACGGAAACCTCGTATTTACATATCTGCCACTGTGCAGGAGAATCCGTATAGGTGTTCGAGTGTTCGAACCGTAATGCGCAAGAAATGGTACGGAAACCCCGTATTTACATATCTGCCACTGTGCAGGAGAATCCGTATAGGTGTTCGAGTGTTCGAACCGTAATGCGCAAGAAATGGTATGTAAACCCCGTATTTACATATCTGCCACTGTGCAGGAGAATCCGTATAGGTGTTCGAGTGTTCGAACCGTAATGCGCAAGAAATGGTATGCAAACCCCGTATTTACATATCTGCCACTGTGCAGGAGAATCCGTATAGGTGTTCGAGTGTTCGAATCGTATTGCGCAAGAATTGGTATGTAAACCCCGTGTTTACATATCTGCCACTGTGCAGGGGAATCCGTATAAGTGTTCGAGTGTTCGAACCGTATTGCGCAAGAAATGGTATGTAAACCCCGTATTTACATATCTGCCACTGTGCAGGAGAATCCGTATAGGTGTTCGAGTGTTCGGACCGTAATGCGCAAGAAATGGTAAGTAAACCCCGTATTTACATATCTGCAACTGTGCAGGAGAATCCGTATAGGTGTCCGATTGTTCGAACCGAATTGCCCAAGAAATGGTTTGTAAACGCCGTATTTACATATCTGCCACTGTGCAGGAGAATCCGTATAGGTGTTCGAGTGTTCGAACCGTATTGGCCAAGAA
Source organism: Camellia sinensis (assembly GCF_055761805.1). Classification (NCBI taxonomy): domain Eukaryota; kingdom Viridiplantae; phylum Streptophyta; class Magnoliopsida; order Ericales; family Theaceae; genus Camellia; species Camellia sinensis. The sequence continues at coordinate 118,128,744 of NC_138974.1, forward strand.
ATGGTTTGTAAACGCCGTATTTACATATCTGCCACTGTGCAGGAGAATCCGTACAGGTGTTCGAGTGTTCGAACCGTAATGCGCAAGAAATGGTATGTAAACCCCGTATTTACATATCTGCCACTGTGCAGGAGAATCCGTATAGGTGTTCGAGTGTTCGAACCGTAATGCGCAAGACATGGTATGTAAACCCCGTATTTACATATCTGCCACTGTGCAGGAGAATCCGTATAGGTGTTCGAGTGTTCGAACCGCAATGCGCAAGAAATGGTATGCAAACCCCGTATTTACATATCTGCCACTGTGCAGGAGAATCCGTATAGGTGTTCGACTGTTCGAATCGTATTGCGCAAGAATTGGTATGTAAACCCCGTATTTACATATCTGCCACTGTGCAGGGGAATCCGTATAGGTGTTCGAGTGTTCGAACCGTATTGCGCAAGAAATGGTATGTAAACCCCGTATTTACATATCTGCCACTGTGCAGGAGAATCCGTATAGGTGTTCGAGTGTTCGAACCGTATTGCGCAAGAAATGGTTTGTAAACCACGTATTTACATATCTGCCACTGTGGAGGAGAATCCGTATAGGTGTTCGAGTGTTCGAACCGCAATGCGCAAGAAATGGTACGGAAACCCCGTATTTACATATCTGCCACTGTGTAGGAGAATCCGTATAGGTGTTCGAGTGTTCGGACCGTAATGCGCAAGAAATGGTATGTAAACCCCGTATTTACATATCTGCCACTGTGCAGGAGAATCCGTATAGGTGTTCGAGTGTTCGAACCGTAATACGCAAGAAATGGTACGGAAACCCCGTATTTACATATCTGCCACTGTGCAGGAGAATCCGTATAGGTGTTCGAGTTTTCGAACCGTAATGCGCAAGAAATGGTATGTAAACCCCGTATTTACATATCTGCCACTGTGCAGGAGAATCCGTATAGGTGTTCGAGTGTTCGAACCGTAATGCGCAAGAAATGGTATGCAAACCCCGTATTTACATATCTGCCACTGTGCAGGAGAATCCGTATAGGTGTTCGAGTGTTCGAATCGTATTGCGCAAGAATTGGTATGTAAACCCCGTATTTACATATCTGCCACTGTGCAGGGGAATCCGTATAGGTGTTCGAGTGTTCGAACCGTATTGCGCAAGAAATGGTATGTAAACCCCGTATTTACATATCTGCCACTGTGCAGGAGAATCCGTATAGGTGTTCGAGTGTTCGGACCGTATTGTGCAAGAAATGGTAAGTAAACCCCGTATTTACATATCTGCCACTGTGCAGGAGAATCCGTATAGGTGTCCGATTGTTCGAACCGAATTGCCCAAGAAATGGTTTGTAAACGCCGTATTTACATATCTGCCACTGTGCAGGAGAATCCGTATAGGTGTTCGAGTGTTCGAACCGTATTGGCCAAGAAATGGTTTGTAAACGCCGTATTTACATATCTGCCACTGTGCAGGAGAATCCGTACAGGTGTTCGAGTGTTCGAACTGTAATGCGCAAGAAATGGTATGTAAACCCCGTATTTACATATCTGCCACTGTGCAGGAGAATCCGTACAGGTGTTCGAGTGTTCGAACCGTATTGCCCAAGAAATGGTTTGTAAACGCCGTATTTACATATCTGCCACTGTGCAGGAGAATCTGTATAGGTGTTCGAGTGTTCGAACCGTAATGCGCAAGAAATGGTACGGAAACCCCGTATTTACATATCTGCCACTGTGCAGGAGAATCCGTATAGGTGTTCGAGTGTTCGAACCGTAATGCGCAAGAAATGGTATGTAAACCCCGTATTTACATATCTGCCACTGTGCAGGAGAATCCGTATAGGTGTTCGAGTGTTCGAACCGTAATGCGCAAGAAATGGTATGCAAACCCCGTATTTACATATCTGCCACTGTGCAGGAGAATCCGTATAGGTGTTCGAGTGTTCGAATCGTATTGCGCAAGAATTGGTATGTAAACCCCGTGTTTACATATCTGCCACTGTGCAGGGGAATCCGTATAAGTGTTCGAGTGTTCGAACCGTATTGCGCAAGAAATGGTATGTAAACCCCGTATTTACATATCTGCCACTGTGCAGGAGAATCCGTATAGGTGTTCGAGTGTTCGGACCGTAATGCGCAAGAAATGGTAAGTAAACCCCGTATTTACATATCTGCCACTGTGCAGGAGAATCCGTATAGGTGTCCAATTGTTCGAACCGAATTGCCCAAGAAATGGTTTGTAAACGCCGTATTTACATATCTGCCACTGTGCAGGAGAATCTGTATAGGTGTTCGAGTGTTCGAACCGTATTGGCCAAGAAATGGTTTGTAAACGCCGTATTTACATATCTGCCACTGTGCAGGAGAATCCGTACAGGTGTTCGAGTGTTCGAACCGTAATGCGAGAGAAATGGTATGTAAACCCCGTATTTACATATCTGCCACTGTGCAGGAGAATCCGTATAGGTGTTCGAGTGTTCGAACCGTAATGCGCAAGAAATGGTATGTAAACCCCGTATTTACATATCTGCCACTGTGCAGGAGAATCCGTATAGGTGTTCGAGTGTTCGAACCGCAATGCGCAAGAAATGGTATGCAAACCCCGTATTTACATATCTGCCACTGTGCAGGAGAATCCGTATAGGTGTTCGAGTGTTCGAATCGTATTGCGCAAGAATTGGTATGTAAACCCCGTATTTACATATCTGCCACTGTGCAGGGGAATCCGTATAGGTGTTCGAGTGTTCGAACCGTATTGCGCAAGAAATGGTATGTAAACCCCGTATTTACATATCTGCCACTGTGCAGGAGAATCCGTATAGGTGTTCGAGTGTTCGAACCGTATTGCGCAAGAAATGGTTTGTAAACCACGTATTTACATATCTGCCACTGTGGAGGAGAATCCGTATAGGTGTTCGAGTGTTCGAACCGCAATGCGCAAGAAATGGTACGAAAACCCCGTATTTACATATCTGCCACTGTGTAGGAGAATCCGTATAGGTGTTCGAGTGTTCGGACCGTAATGCGCAAGAAATGGTATGTAAACCCCGTATTTACATATCTGCCACTGTGCAGGAGAATCCGTATAGGTGTTCGAGTGTTCGAACCGTAATGCGCAAGAAATGGTACGGAAACCCCGTATTTACATATCTGCCCCTGTGCAGGAGAATCCGTATAGGTGTTCGAGTGTTCGAACCGTAATGCGCAAGAAATGGTATGTAAACCCCGTATTTACATATCTGCCACTGTGCAGGAGAATCCGTATAGGTGTTCGAGTGTTCGAACCGTAATGCGCAAGAAATGGTATGCAAACCCCGTATTTACATATCTGCCACTGTGCAGGAGAATCCGTATAGGTGTTCGAGTGTTCGAATCGTATTGCGCAAGAATTGGTATGTAAACCCCGTATTTACATATCTGCCACTGTGCAGGGGAATCCGTATAGGTGTTCGAGTGTTCGAACCGTATTGCGCAAGAAATGGTATGTAAACCCCGTATTTACATATCTGCCACTGTGCAGGAGAATCCGTATAGGTGTTCGAGTGTTCGGACCGTAATGCGCAAGAAATGGTAAGTAAACCCCGTATTTACATATCTGCCACTGTGCAGGAGAATCCGTATAGGTGTCCGATTGTTCGAACCGAATTGCCCAAGAAATGGTTTGTAAACGCCGTATTTACATATCTGCCACTGTGCAGGAGAATCCGTATAGGTGTTCGAGTGTTCGAACCGTATTGGCCAAGAAATGGTTTGTAAACGCCGTATTTACATATCTGCCACTGTGCAGGAGAATCCGTACAGGTGTTCGAGTGTTCGAACCGTAATGCGCAAGAAATGGTATGTAAACCCCGTATTTACATATCTGCCACTGTGCAGGAGAATCCGTACAGGTGTTCGAGTGTTCGAACCGTATTGCCCAAGAAATGGTTTGTAAACGCCGTATTTACATATCTGCCACTGTGCAGGAGAATCTGTATAGGTGTTCGAGTGTTCGAACCGTAATGCGCAAGAAATGGTACGGAAACCCCGTATTTACATATCTGCCACTGTGCAGGAGAATCCGTATAGGTGTTCGAGTGTTCGAACCGTAATGCGCAAGAAATGGTATGTAAACCCCGTATTTACATATCTGCCACTGTGCAGGAGAATCCGTATAGGTGTTCGAGTGTTCGAACCGTAATGCGCAAGAAATGGTATGCAAACCCCGTATTTACATATCTGCCACTGTGCAGGAGAATCCGTATAGGTGTTCGAGTGTTCGAATCGTATTGCGCAAGAATTGGTATGTAAACCCCGTGTTTACATATCTGCCACTGTGCAGGGGAATCCGTATAAGTGTTCGAGTGTTCGAACCGTATTGCGCAAGAAATGGTATGTAAACCCCGTATTTACATATCTGCCACTGTGCAGGAGAATCCGTATAGGTGTTCGAGTGTTCGGACCGTAATGCGCAAGAAATGGTAAGTAAACCCCGTATTTACATATCTGCCACTGTGCAGGAGAATCCGTATAGGTGTCCGATTGTTCGAACCGAATTGCCCAAGAAATGGTTTGTAAACCCCGTATTTACATATCTGCCACTGTGCAGGAGAATCTGTATAGGTGTTCGAGTGTTCGAACCGTATTGGCCAAGAAATGGTTTGTAAACGCCGTATTTACATATCTGCCACTGTGCAGGAGAATCCGTACAGGTGTTCGAGTGTTCGAACCGTAATGCGAGAGAAATGGTATGTAAACCCCGTATTTACATATCTGCCACTGTGCAGGAGAATCCGTATAGGTGTTCGAGTGTTCGAACCGTAATGCGCAAGAAATGGTATGTAAACCCCGTATTTACATATCTGCCACTGTGCAGGAGAATCCGTATAGGTGTTCGAGTGTTCGAACCGCAATGCGCAAGAAATGGTATGCAAACCCCGTATTTACATATCTGCCACTGTGCAGGAGAATCCGTATAGGTGTTCGAGTGTTCGAATCGTATTGCGCAAGAATTGGTATGTAAACCCCGTATTTACATATCTGCCACTGTGCAGGGGAATCCGTATAGGTGTTCGAGTGTTCGAACCGTATTGCGCAAGAAATGGTATGTAAACCCCGTATTTACATATCTGCCACTGTGCAGGAGAATCCGTATAGGTGTTCGAGTGTTCGAACCGTATTGCGCAAGAAATGGTTTGTAAACCACGTATTTACATATCTGCCACTGTGGAGGAGAATCCGTATAGGTGTTCGAGTGTTCGAACCGCAATGCGCAAGAAATGGTACGAAAACCCCGTATTTACATATCTGCCACTGTGTAGGAGAATCCGTATAGGTGTTCGAGTGTTCGGACCGTAATGCGCAAGAAATGGTATGTAAACCCCGTATTTACATATCTGCCACTGTGCAGGAGAATCCGTATAGGTGTTCGAGTGTTCGAACCGTAATGCGCAAGAAATGGTACGGAAACCCCGTATTTACATATCTGCCACTGTGCAGGAGAATCCGTATAGGTGTTCGAGTGTTCGAACCGTAATGCGCAAGAAATGGTATGTAAACCCCGTATTTACATATCTGCCACTGTGCAGGAGAATCCGTATAGGTGTTCGAGTGTTCGAACCGTAATGCGCAAGAAATGGTATGCAAACCCCGTATTTACATATCTGCCACTGTGCAGGAGAATCCGTATAGGTGTTCGAGTGTTCGAATCGTATTGCGCAAGAATTGGTATGTAAACCCCGTATTTACATATCTGCCACTGTGCAGGGGAATCCGTATAGGTGTTCGAGTGTTCGAACCGTATTGCGCAAGAAATGGTATGTAAACCCCGTATTTACATATCTGCCACTGTGCAGGAGAATCCGTATAGGTGTTCGAGTGTTCGGACCGTAATGCGCAAGAAATGGTAAGTAAACCCCGTATTTACATATCTGCCACTGTGCAGGAGAATCCGTATAGGTGTCCGATTGTTCGAACCGAATTGCCCAAGAAATGGTTTGTAAACGCCGTATTTACATATCTGCCACTGTGCAGGAGAATCCGTATAGGTGTTCGAGTGTTCGAACCGTAATGCGCAAGAAATGGTATGCAAACCCCGTATTTACATATCTGCCACTGTGCAGGAGAATCCGTATAGGTGTTCGAGTGTTCGAATCGTATTGCGCAAGAATTGGTATGTAAACCCCGTGTTTACATATCTGCCACTGTGCAGGGGAATCCGTATAAGTGTTCGAGTGTTCGAACCGTATTGCGCAAGAAATGGTATGTAAACCCCGTATTTACATATCTGCCACTGTGCAGGAGAATCCGTATAGGTGTTCGAGTGTTCGGACCGTAATGCGCAAGAAATGGTAAGTAAACCCCGTATTTACATATCTGCCACTGTGCAGGAGAATCCGTATAGGTGTCCGATTGTTCGAACCGAATTGCCCAAGAAATGGTTTGTAAACCCCGTATTTACATATCTGCCACTGTGCAGGAGAATCTGTATAGGTGTTCGAGTGTTCGAACCGTATTGGCCAAGAAATGGTTTGTAAACGCCGTATTTACATATCTGCCACTGTGCAGGAGAATCCGTACAGGTGTTCGAGTGTTCGAACCGTAATGCGAGAGAAATGGTATGTAAACCCCGTATTTACATATCTGCCACTGTGCAGGAGAATCCGTATAGGTGTTCGAGTGTTCGAACCGTAATGCGCAAGAAATGGTATGTAAACCCCGTATTTACATATCTGCCACTGTGCAGGAGAATCCGTATAGGTGTTCGAGTGTTCGAACCGCAATGCGCAAGAAATGGTATGCAAACCCCGTATTTACATATCTGCCACTGTGCAGGAGAATCCGTATAGGTGTTCGAGTGTTCGAATCGTATTGCGCAAGAATTGGTATGTAAACCCCGTATTTACATATCTGCCACTGTGCAGGGGAATCCGTATAGGTGTTCGAGTGTTCGAACCGTATTGCGCAAGAAATGGTATGTAAACCCCGTATTTACATATCTGCCACTGTGCAGGAGAATCCGTATAGGTGTTCGAGTGTTCGAACCGTATTGCGCAAGAAATGGTTTGTAAACCACGTATTTACATATCTGCCACTGTGGAGGAGAATCCGTATAGGTGTTCGAGTGTTCGAACCGCAATGCGCAAGAAATGGTACGAAAACCCCGTATTTACATATCTGCCACTGTGTAGGAGAATCCGTATAGGTGTTCGAGTGTTCGGACCGTAATGCGCAAGAAATGGTATGTAAACCCCGTATTTACATATCTGCCACTGTGCAGGAGAATCCGTATAGGTGTTCGAGTGTTCGAACCGTAATGCGCAAGAAATGGTACGGAAACCCCGTATTTACATATCTGCCACTGTGCAGGAGAATCCGTATAGGTGTTCGAGTGTTCGAACCGTAATGCGCAAGAAATGGTATGTAAACCCCGTATTTACATATCTGCCACTGTGCAGGAGAATCCGTATAGGTGTTCGAGTGTTCGAACCGTAATGCGCAAGAAATGGTATGCAAACCCCGTATTTACATATCTGCCACTGTGCAGGAGAATCCGTATAGGTGTTCGAGTGTTCGAATCGTATTGCGCAAGAATTGGTATGTAAACCCCGTATTTACATATCTGCCACTGTGCAGGGGAATCCGTATAGGTGTTCGAGTGTTCGAACCGTATTGCGCAAGAAATGGTATGTAAACCCCGTATTTACATATCTGCCACTGTGCAGGAGAATCCGTATAGGTGTTCGAGTGTTCGGACCGTAATGCGCAAGAAATGGTAAGTAAACCCCGTATTTACATATCTGCCACTGTGCAGGAGAATCCGTATAGGTGTCCGATTGTTCGAACCGAATTGCCCAAGAAATGGTTTGTAAACGCCGTATTTACATATCTGCCACTGTGCAGGAGAATCCGTATAGGTGTTCGAGTGTTCGAACCGTATTGGCCAAGAAATGGTTTGTAAACGCCGTATTTACATATCTGCCACTGTGCAGGAGAATCCGTACAGGTGTTCGAGTGTTCGAACCGTAATGCGCAAGAAATGGTATGTAAACCCCGTATTTACATATCTGCCACTGTGCAGGAGAATCCGTACAGGTGTTCGAGTGTTCGAACCGTATTGCCCAAGAAATGGTTTGTAAACGCCGTATTTACATATCTGCCACTGTGCAGGAGAATCCGTATAGGTGTTCGAGTGTTCGAACCGTAATGCGCAAGAAATGGTATGTAAACCCCGTATTTACATATCTGCCACTGTGCAGGAGAATCCGTATAGGTGTTCGAGTGTTCGAACCGTATTGCGCAAGAAATGGTTTGTAAACCCCGTATTTACATATCTGCCACTGTGCAGGAGAATCCGTATAGGTGTTCGAGTGTTCGAACCGTATTGCGCAAGAAATGGTATGTAAACCCCGTATTTACATATCTGCCACTGTGCAGGAGAATCCGTATAGGTGTCCGAGTGTTCGAACCGAATTGCCCAAGAAATGGTTTGTAAACGCCGTATTTACATATCTGCCACTGTGCAGGAGAATCCGTATAGGTGTTCGAGTGTTCGAACCGTATTGCCCAAGAAATGGTTTGTAAACGCCGTATTTACATATCTGCCACTGTGCAGGAGAATCCGTATAGGTGTTGGAGTGTTCGAACCGTAATGCGCAAGAAATGGTATGTAAACCCCGTATTTACATATCTGCCACTGTGCAGGAGAATCCGTATAGGTGTTCGAGTGTTCGAACCGTATTGCCCAAGAAAAGGTTTGTAAACGCCGTATTTACATATCTGCCACTGTGCAGGAGAATCTGTACAGGTGTTCGAGTGTTCGGACCGTAATGCGCAAGAAATGGTATGTAAACCCCGTATTTACATATCTGCCACTGTGCAGGAGAATCCGTATAGGTGTTCGAGAGTTCGAACCGTATTGCGCAAGAAATGGTTTGTAAACCCTGTATTTACATATCTGCCACTGTGCAGGAGAATCCGTATAGGTGTTCGAGTGTTCGAACAGTAATGCGCAAGAAATGGTACGGAAACTCCGTATTTACATATCTGCCACTGTGCAGGAGAATCCGTATAGGTGTTCGAGTGTTCGAACCGTAATGCGCAAGAAATGGTATGTAAACCCCGTATTTACATATCTGCCACTGTGCAGGAGAATCCGTATAGGTGTTCGAGTGTTCGAACCGTAATGCGCAAGAAATGGTACGGAAACCCCGTATTTACATATCTGCCACTGTGCAGGAGAATCCGTATAGGTGTTCGAGTGTTCGAACCGTAATGCGCAAGAAATGGTATGGAAACCCCGTATTTACATATCTGCCACTGTGCAGGAGAATCCGTATAGGTGTTCGAGTGTTCGGACCGTAATGCGCAAGAAATGGTATGTAAACCCCGTATTTACATATCTGCCACTGTGCAGGAGAATCCGTATAGGTGTTCGAGTGTTCGAACCGTAATGCGAAGAAATGGTACGGAAACCCCGTATTTACATATCTGCCACTGTGCAGGAGAATCCGTATAGGTGTTCGAGTGTTCGAACCGTAATGCGCAAGAAATGGTATGTAAACCCCGTATTTACCTATCTGCCACTGTGCAGGAGAATCCGTATAGGTGTTCGAGTGTTCGAACCGAATTGCCCAACAAATGGTTTGTAAACGCCGTATTTACATATCTGCCCCTGTGCAGGAGAATCCGTATAGGTGTTTGAGTGTTCGAACCGTAATGCGCAAGAAATGGTATGCAAACCCCGTATTTACATATCTGCCACTGTGCAGGAGAATCCGTATAGGTGTTCGAGTGTTCGAATCGCATTGCGCAAGAATTGGTATGTAAACCCCGTATTTACATATCTGCCACTGTGCAGGGGAATCCGTGTAGGTGTTCGAGTGTTCAAACCGTATTGCGCAAGAAATGGTATGTAAACCCCGTATTCACATATCTGCCACTGTGCAGGAGAATCCGTATAGGTGTCCGATTGTTCGAACCGTATTGCGCAGGAAATGGTTTGTAAACCATGTATTTACATATCTGCCACTGTGGAGGAGAATCCGTATAGGTGTTCGAGTGTTCGAACCGCAATGCACAAGAAATGGTACGGAAACCCCGTATTTACATATCTGCCACTGTGTAGGAGAATCCGTATAGGTGTTCGAGTGTTCGGACCGTAATGCGCAAGAAATGGTATGTAAACCCCGTATTTACATATCTGCCACTGTGCAGGAGAATCCGTATAGGTGTCCGATTGTTCGAACCGAATTGCCCAAGAAATGGTTTGTAAATGCCGTATTTACATATCTGCCATTGTGCAGGAGAATCCGTATAGGTGTTCGTGTGTTCGAACCGTATTGCCCAAGAAATGGTTTGTAAACGCCGTATTTACATGTCTGCCACTGTGCAGGAGAATCCGTACAGGTGTTCGAGTGTTCGAACCGTAATGCGCAAGAAATGGTATGTAAACCCCGTATTTACATATCTGCCACTGTGCAGGAGAATCCGTATACGTGTTCGATTGTTCGAACCGTATTGCCCAAGAAATGGTTTGTAAACCATGTATTTACATATCTGCCACTGTGGAGGAGAATCCGTATAGGTGTTCGAGTGTTCGAACCGCAATGCGCAAGAAACGGTACGGAAACCCCGTATTTACATATCTGCCACTGTGCAGGAGAATCCGTATAGGTGTTCGAGTGTTCGAACCGTAATGCGCAAGAAATGGTATGTAAACCCCGTATTTACATATCTGCCACTGTGCAGGAGAATCCGTATAGGTGTTCGAGTGTTCGAACCGAATTGCCCAAGAAATGGTTTGTAAACGCCGTATTTACATATCTGCCACTGTGCAGGAGAATCCGTAGAGGTGTTCGGGTGTTCGAACCGTATTGCGCAAGAAATGGTTTGTAAACCACGTATTTACATATCTGCCACTGTGGAGGAGAATCCGTATAGGTGTTCGAGTGTTCGAACCGCAATGCGCAAGATATGGTACGGAAACCCCGTATTTACATATCTGCCACTGTGCAGGAGAATCCGTATAGGTGTTCGAGTGTTCGGACCATAATGCGCAAGAAATGGTTTGTAAACCCCGTATTTACATATCTGCCACTGTGCAGGAGAATCCGTATAGGTGTTCGAGTGTTCGAACCGTAATGCGAAGAAATGGTACGGAAACCCCGTATTTACATATCTGCCACTGTGCAGGAGAATCCGTATAGGTGTTCGAGTGTTCGAACCGTAATGCGCAAGAAATGGTATGTAAACCCCGTATTTACATATCTGCCACTGTGCTGGAGAATCCGTATAGGTGTTCGAGTGTTCGAGCCGAATTGCCCAAGAAATGGTTTGTAAACGCCGCATTTACATATCTGCCACTGTGCAGGAGAATCCGTATAGGTGTTCGAGTGTTCGAACCGTAATGCGCAAGAAATGGTATGCAAACCCCGTATTTACATATCTGCCACTGTGCAGGAGAATCCGTATAGGTGTTCGAGTGTTCGAATCGTATTGCGCAAGAATTGGTATGTAAACCCCGTATTTACATATCTGCCACTGTGCAGGGGAATCCGTATAGGTGTTCTAGTGTTCGAACCGTATTGCGCAAGAAATGGTATGTAAACCCCGTATTTACATATCTGCCACTGTGCAGGAGAATCCGTATAGGTGTTCGAGTGTTCGAACCGTATTGCGCAAGAAATGGTTTGTAAACCACGTATTTACATATCTGCCACTGTGGAGGAGAATCCGTATAGGTGTTCGAGTGTTCGAACCGCAATGCGCAAGAAATGGTACGGAAACCCCGTATTTACATATCTGCCACTGTGCAGGAGAATCCGTATAGGTGTTCGAGTGTTCGGACCGTAATGCGCAAGAAATGGTGTGTAAACCCCGTATTTACATATCTGCCACTGTGCAGGAGAATCCGTATAGGTGTTCGAGTGTTCGAACCGTAATGCGCAAGAAATGGTACGGAAACCCCGTATTTACATATCTGCCACTGTGCAGGAGAATCCGTATAGGTGTTCGGGTGTTCGAACCGTAATGCGCAAGAAATGGTACGGAAACCCCGTATTTACATATCTGTCACTGTGCAGGAGAATCCATATAGGTGTTCGAGTGTTCGAACCGTAATGCGCAAGAAATGGTATGGAAACCCCGTATTTACATATCTGCCACTGTGGAGGAGAATCCGTATAGGTGTTCGAGTGTTCGAACCGTATTGGCCAAGAAATGGTTTGTAAACGCCGTATTTACATATCTGCCACTGTGCAGGAGAATCCGTACAGGTGTTCGAGTGTTCGAACCGTAATGCGCAAGAAATGGTATGTAAACCCCGTATTTACATATCTGCCACTGTGCAAGAGAATCCGTACAGGTGTTCGAGTGTTCGAACCGTATTGCCCAAGAAATGGTTTGTAAACGCCGTATTTACATATCTGCCACTGTGCAGGAGAATCCGTATAGGTGTTCGAGTGTTCGAACCGTAATGCGCAAGAAATGGTATGTAAACCCCGTATTTACATATCTGCCACTGTGCAGGAGAATCCGTATAGGTGTTCGAGTGTTCGAACCGTATTGCGCAAGAAATGGTTTGTAAATCCCGTATTTACATATCTGCCACTGTGCAGGAGAATCCGTATAGGTGTTCGAGTGTTCGAACCGTATTGCGCAAGAAATGGTATGTAAACCCCGTATTTACATATCTGCCACTGTGCAGGAGAATCCGTATAGGTGTCCGAGTGTTCGAACTGAATTGCCCAAGAAATGGTTTGTAAACGCCGTATTTACATATCTGCCACTGTGCAGGAGAATCCGTATAGGTGTTCGAGTGTTCGAACCGTATTGCCCAAGAAATGGTTTGTAAACGCCGTATTTACATATCTGCCACTGTGCAGGAGAATCCGTATAGGTGTTGGAGTGTTCGAACCGTAATGCGCAAGAAATGGTATGTAAACCCCGTATTTACATATCTGCCACTGTGCAGGAGAATCCGTATAGGTGTTCGAGTGTTCGAACCGTATTGCCCAAGAAAAGGTTTGTAAACGCCGTATTTACATATCTGCCACTGTGCAGGAGAATCCGTACAGGTGTTCGAGTGTTCGGACCGTAATGCGCAAGAAATGGTATGTAAACCCCGTATTTACATATCTGCCACTGTGCAGGAGAATCCGTATAGGTGTTCGAGTGTTCGAACTGTATTGCGCAAGAAATGGTTTGTAAACCCCGTATTTACATATCTGCCACTGTGCAGGAGAATCCGTATAGGTGTTCGAGTGTTCGAACCGTAATGCGCAAGAAATGGTACGGAAACCCCGTATTTACATATCTGCCACTGTGCAGGAGAATCCGTATAGGTGTTCGAGTGTTCGAACCGTAATGCGCAAGAAATGGTATGGAAACCCCGTATTTACATATCTGCCACTGTGCAGGAGAATCCGTATAGGTGTTCGAGTGTTCGGACCGTAATGCGCAAGAAATGGTATGTAAACGCCGTATTTACATATCTGCCACTGTGCAGGAGAATCCGTATAGGTGTTCGAGTGTTCGAACCGTAATGCGCAAGAAATGGTACGGAAACCCCGTATTTACATATCTGCCACTGTGCAGGAGAATCCGTATAGGTGTTCGAGTGTTCGAACCGTAATGCGCAAGAAATGGTATGTAAACCCCGTATTTACATATCTGCCACTGTGCAGGAGAATCCGTATAGGTGTTCGAGTGTTCGAACCGTAATGCGCAAGAAATGGTACGGAAACCCCGTATTTACATATCTGCCACTGTGCAGGAGAATCCGTATAGGTGTTCGAGTGTTCGAACCGTAATGCGCAAGAAATGGTATGGAAACCCCGTATTTACATATCTGCCACTGTGCAGGAGAATCCGTATAGGTGTTCGAGTGTTCGGACCGTAATGCGCAAGAAATGGTATGTAAACCCCGTATTTACATATCTGCCACTGTGCAGGAGAATCCGTATAGGTGTTCGAGTGTCCGAACCGTAATGCGAAGAAATGGTACGGAAACCCCGTATTTACATATCTGCCACTGTGCAGGAGAATCCGTATAGGTGTTCGAGTGTTCGAACCGTAATGCGCAAGAAATGGTATGTAAACCCCGTATTTACCTATCTGCCACTGTGCAGGAGAATCCGTATAGGTGTTCGAGTGTTCGAACCGAATTGCCCAAGAAATGGTTTGTAAACGCCGTATTTACATATCTGCCCCTGTGCAGGAGAATCCGTATAGGTGTTTGAGTGTTCGAACCGTAATGCGCAAGAAATGGTATGCAAACCCCGTATTTACATATCTGCCACTGTGCAGGAGAATCCGTATAGGTGTTCGAGTGTTCGAATCGTATTGCGCAAGAATTGGTATGTAAACCCCGTATTTACATATCTGCCACTGTGCAGGGGAATCCGTGTAGGTGTTCGAGTGTTCGAACCGTATTGCGCAAGAAATGGTATGTAAACCCCGTATTTACATATCTGCCACTGTGCAGGAGAATCCGTATAGGTTTTCGAGTGTTCGAACCGTATTGCGCAGGAAATGGTTTGTAAACCATGTATTTACATATCTGCCACTGTGGAGGAGAATCCGTATAGGTGTTCGAGTGTTCGAACCGCAATGCGCAAGAAATGGTACGGAAACCCCGTATTTACATATCTGCCACTGTGTAGGAGAATCCGTATAGGTGTTCGAGTGTTCGAACCGCAATGCGCAAGAAATGGTATGTAAACCCCGTATTTACATATCTGCCACTGTGTAGGAGAATCCGTATAGGTGTCCGATTGTTCGAACCGAATTGCCCAAGAAATGGTTTGTAAACGCCGTATTTACATATCTGCCATTGTGCAGGAGAATCCGTATAGGTGTTCGTGTGTTCGAACCGTATTGCCCAAGAAATGGTTTGTAAACGCCGTATTTACATGTCTGCCACTGTGCAGGAGAATCCGTACAGGTGTTCGAGTGTTCGAACCGTAATGCGCAAGAAATGGTATGTAAACCCCGTATTTACATATCTGCCACTGTGCAGGAGAATCCGTATACGTGTTCGAGTGTTCGAACCGTATTGCCCAAGAAATGGTTTGTAAACCATGTATTTACATATCTGCCACTGTGGAGGAGAATCCGTATAGGTGTTCGAGTGTTCGAACCGCAATGCGCAAGAAATGGTACGGAAACCCCGTATTTACATATCTGCCACTGTGCAGGAGAATCCGTATAGGTGTTCGAGTGTTCGGACCGTAATGCAAGAAATGGTATGTAAACCCCGTATTTACATATCTGCCACTGTGCAGGAGAATCCGTATAGGTGTTCGAGTGTTCGAACCGAATTGCCCAAGAAATGGTTTGTAAACGCCGTATTTACATATCTGCCACTGTGCAGGAGAATCCGTAGAGGTGTTCGGGTGTTCGAACCGTATTGCCCAAGAAATGGTTTGTAAACCACGTATTTACATATCTGCCACTGTGGAGGAGAATCCGTATAGGTATTCGAGTGTTCGAACCGCAATGCGCAAGAAATGGTACGGAAACCCCGTATTTACATATCTGCCACTGTGCAGGAGAATCCGTATAGGTGTTCGAGTGTTCGGACCGTAATGCGCAAGAAATGGTATGTAAACCCCGTATTTACATATCTGCCACTGTGCAGGAGAATCCGTATAGGTGTTCGAGTGTTCGAACCGTAATGCGAAGAAATGGTACGGAAACCCCGTATTTACATATCTGCCACTGTGCAGGAGAATCCGTATAGGTGTTCGAGTGTTCGAACCGTAATGCGCAAGAAATGGTATGTAAACCCCGTATTTACATATCTGCCACTGTGCAGGAGAATCCGTATAGGTGTTCGAGTGTTCGAACCGAATTGCCCAAGAAATGGTTTGTAAACGCCGCATTTACATATCTGCCACTGTGCAGGAGAATCCGTATAGGTGTTCGAGTGTTCGAACCGTAATGCGCAAGAAATGGTATGCAAACCCCGTATTTACATATCTGCCACTGTGCAGGAGAATCCGTATAGGTGTTCGAGTGTTCGAATCGTATTGCGCAAGAATTGGTATGTAAACCCCGTATTTACATATCTGCCACTGTGCAGGGGAATCCGTATAGGTGTTCGAGTGTTCGAACCGTATTGCGCAAGAAATGGTATGTAAACCCCGTATTTACATATCTGCCACTGTGCAGGAGAATCCGTATAGGTATTCGAGTGTTCGAACCGTATTGCGCAAGAAATGGTTTGTAAACCATGTATTTACATATCTGCCACTGTGGAGGAGAATCCGTATAGGTGTTCGAGTGTTCGAACCGCAATGCGCAAGAAATGGTACGGAAACCCCGTATTTACATATCTGCCACTGTGCAGGAGAATCCGTATAGGTGTTCGAGTGTTCGGACCGTAATGCGCAAGAAATGGTATGTAAACCCCGTATTTACATATCTGCCACTGTGCAGGAGAATCCGTATAGGTGTCCGATTGTTCGAACCGAATTGCCCAAGAAATGGTTTGTAAACGCCGTATTTACATATCTGCCACTGTGCAGGAGAATCCGTATAGGTGTTCGTGTGTTCGAACCGTATTGCCCAAGAAATTGTTTGTAAACGCCGTATTTACATGTCTGCCACAGTGCAGGAGAATCTGTACAGGTGTTCGAGTGTTCGAACCGTAATGCGCCAGAAATGGTATGTAAACCCCGTATTTACATATCTGCCACTGTGCAGGAGAATCCGTATAGGTGTCCGATTGTTCGAACCGAATTGCCCAAGAAATGGTTTGTAAACGCCGTATTTACATATCTGCCACTGTGCAGGAGAATCCGTATAGATGTTCGAGTGTTCGAACCGTATTGGCCACGAAATGGTTTGTAAGCGCCGTATTTACATATCTGCCACTGTGCAGGAGAATCCGTACAGGTGTTCGAGTGTTCGAACCGTAATGCGCAAGAAATGGTATGTAAACCCCGTATTTACATATCTGCCACTGTGTAGGAGAATCCGTATAGGTGTTCGAGTGTTCGAACCGTATTGCCCAAGAAATGGTTTGTAAACGCCGTATTTACATATCTGCCACTGTGCAGGAGAATCCGTATAGGTGTTCGAGTGTTCGAACCGTAATGCGCAAGAAATGGTATGTAAACCCCGTATTTACATATCTGCCACTGTGCAGGAGAATCCGTATAGGTGTTCGAGTGTTCGAACCGTATTGCGCAAGAAATGGTTTGTAAACCCCGTATTTACATATCTGCCACTGTGCAGGAGAATCCGTATAGGTGTTCGAGTGTTCGAACCGTATTGCGCAAGAAATGGTATGTAAACCCTGTATTTACATATCTGCCACTGTGCAGGAGAATCCGTGTAGGTGTCCGAGTGTTCGAACCGAATTGCCCAAGAAATGGTTTGTAAACGCCGTATTTACATATCTGCCACTGTGCCGGAGAATCCGTATAGGTGTTCGAGTGTTCGAACCGTATTGCCCAAGAAATGGTTTGTAAACGCCGTATTTACATATCCGCCACTGTGCAGGAGAATCCGTATAAGTGTTCGAGTGTTCGAACCGTAATGCGCAAGAAATGGTATGTAAACCCCGTATTTACATATCTGCCACTGTGCAGGAGAATCCGTATAGGTGTTCGAGTGTTCGAACCGTATTGCCCAAGAAAAGGTTTGTAAACGCCGTATTTACATATCTGCCACTGTGCAGGAGAATCCGTACAGGTGTTCGAGTGTTCGGACCGTAATGCGCAAGAAATGGTATGTAAACCCCGTATTTACATATCTGCCACTGTGCAGGAGAATCCGTATAGGTGTTCGAGTGTTCGAACCGTATTGCGCAAGAAATGGTTTGTAAACCCCGTATTTACATATCTGCCACTGTGCAGGAGAATCCGTATAGGTGTTCGAGTGTTCGAACCGTAATGCGCAAGAAATGGTACGGAAACCCCGTATTTACATATCTGCCACTGTGCAGGAGAATCCGTATAGGTGTTCGAGTGTTCGAACCGTAATGCGCAAGAAATGGTATGTAAACCCCGTATTTACATATCTGCCACTATGCAGGAGAATCCGTATAGGTGTTCGAGTGTTCGGACCGTAATGCGCAAGAAATGGTATGTAAACCCCGTATTTACATATCTGCCACTGTGCAGGAGAATCCGTATAGGTGTTCGAGTGTTCGAACCGTAATGCGAAGAAATGGTACGGAAACCCCGTATTTACATATCTGCCACCGTGCAGGAGAATCCGTATAGGTGTTCGAGTGTTCGAACCGTAATGCGCAAGAAATGGTATGTAAACCCCGTATTTACCTATCTGCCACTGTGCAGGAGAATCCGTATAGGTGTTCGAGTGTTCGAACCGAATTGCCCAAGAAATGGTTTGTAAACGCCGTATTTACATATCTGCCCCTGTGCAGGAGAATCCGTATAGGTGTTTGAGTGTTCGAACCGTAATGCGCAAGAAATGGTATGCAAACCCCGTATTTACATATCTGCCACTGTGCAGGAGAATCCGTATAGGTGTTCGAGTGTTCGAATCGTATTGCGCAAGAATTGGTATGTAAACCCCGTATTTACATATCTGCCACTGTGCAGGGGAATCCGTGTAGGTGTTCGAGTGTTCGAACCGTATTGCGCAAGAAATGGTATGTAAACCCCGTATTTACATATCTGCCACTGTGCAGGAGAATCCGTATAGGTGTTCGAGTGTTCGAACCGTAATGCGAAGAAATGGTACGGAAACCCCGTATTTACATATCTGCCACCGTGCAGGAGAATCCGTATAGGTGTTCGAGTGTTCGAACCGTAATGCGCAAGAAATGGTATGTAAACCCCGTATTTACCTATCTGCCACTGTGCAGGAGAATCCGTATAGGTGTTCGAGTGTTCGAACCGAATTGCCCAAGAAATGGTTTGTAAACGCCGTATTTACATATCTGCCCCTGTGCAGGAGAATCCGTATAGGTGTTTGAGTGTTCGAACCGTAATGCGCAAGAAATGGTATGCAAACCCCGTATTTACATATCTGCCACTGTGCAGGAGAATCCGTATAGGTGTTCGAGTGTTCGAATCGTATTGCGCAAGAATTGGTATGTAAACCCCGTATTTACATATCTGCCACTGTGCAGGGGAATCCGTGTAGGTGTTCGAGTGTTCGAACCGTATTGCGCAAGAAATGGTATGTAAACCCCGTATTTACATATCTGCCACTGTGCAGGAGAATCCGTATAGGTGTTCGAGTGTTCGAACCGTAATGCGAAGAAATGGTACGGAAACCCCGTATTTACATATCTGCCACCGTGCAGGAGAATCCGTATAGGTGTTCGAGTGTTCGAACCGTAATGCGCAAGAAATGGTATGTAAACCCCGTATTTACCTATCTGCCACTGTGCAGGAGAATCCGTATAGGTGTTCGAGTGTTCGAACCGAATTGCCCAAGAAATGGTTTGTAAACGCCGTATTTACATATCTGCCCCTGTGCAGGAGAATCCGTATAGGTGTTTGAGTGTTCGAACCGTAATGCGCAAGAAATGGTATGCAAACCCCGTATTTACATATCTGCCACTGTGCAGGAGAATCCGTATAGGTGTTCGAGTGTTCGAATCGTATTGCGCAAGAATTGGTATGTAAACCCCGTATTTACATATCTGCCACTGTGCAGGGGAATCCGTGTAGGTGTTCGAGTGTTCGAACCGTATTGCGCAAGAAATGGTATGTAAACCCCGTATTTACATATCTGCCACTGTGCAGGAGAATCCGTATAGGTGTTCGAGTGTTCGAACCGCAATGCGCAAGAAATGGTACGGAAACCCCGTATTTACATATCTGCCACTGTGTAGGAGAATCCGTATAGGTGTTCGAGTGTTCGGACCGTAATGCGCAAGAAATGGTATGTAAACCCCGTATTTACATATCTGCCACTATGCAGGAGAATCCGTATAGGTGTCCGATTGTTCGAACCGAATTGCCCAAGAAATGGTTTGTAAACGCCGTATTTACATATCTGCCATTGTGCAGGAGAATCCGTATAGGTGTTCGTGTGTTCGAACCGTATTGCCCCAGAAATGGTTTGTAAACGCCGTATTTACATGTCTGCCCCTGTGCAGGAGAATCCGTACAGGTGTTCGAGTGTTCGAACCGTAATGCGCAAGAAATGGTATGTAAACCCCGTATTTACATATCTGCCACTGTGCAGGAGAATCCGTATACGTGTTCGAGTGTTCGAACCGTATTGCCCAAGAAATGGTTTGTAAACCATGTATTTACATATCTGCCACTGTGGAGGAGAATCCGTATAGGTGTTCGAGTGTTCGAACCGCAATGCGCAAGAAATGGTACGGAAACCCCGTATTTACATATCTGCCACTGTGCAGGAGAATCCGTATAGGTGTTCGAGTGTTGGGACCGTAATGCAAGAAATGGTATGTAAACCCCGTATTTACATATCTGCCACTGTGCAGGAGAATCCGTATAGGTGTTCGAGTGTTCGAACCGTAATGCGCAAGAAATGGTATGTAAACCCCGTATTTACCTATCTGCCACTGTGCAGGAGAATCCGTATAGGTGTTCGAGTGTTCGAACCGAATTGCCCAAGAAATGGTTTGTAAACGCCGTATTTACATATCTGCCCCTGTGCAGGAGAATCCGTATAGGTGTTTGAGTGTTCGAACCGTAATGCGCAAGAAATGGTATGCAAACCCCGTATTTACATATCTGCCACTGTGCAGGAGAATCCGTATAGGTGTTCGAGTGTTCGAATCGTAATGCGCAAGAAATGGTATGGAAACCCCGTATTTACATATCTGCCACTGTGCAGGAGAATCCGTATAGGTGTTCGAGTGTTCGGACCGTAATGCGCAAGAAATGGTATGTAAACCCCGTATTTACATATCTGCCACTGTGCAGGAGAATCCGTATAGGTTTTCGAGTGTTCGAACCGTATTGCGCAGGAAATGGTTTGTAAACCATGTATTTACATATCTGCCACTGTGGAGGAGAATCCGTACAGGTGTTCGAGTGTTCGAACCGCAATGCGCAAGAAATGGTACGGAAACCCCGTATTTACATATCTGCCACTGTGTAGGAGAATCCGTATAGGTGTTCGAGTGTTCGAACCGTAATGCGCAAGAAATGGTATGGAAACCCCGTATTTACATATCTGCCACTGTGCAGGAGAATCCGTATAGGTGTTCAAGTGTTCGGACCGTAATGCGCAAGAAATGGTATGTAAACCCCGTATTTACATATCTGCCACTGTGCAGGAGAATCCGTATAGGTGTTCGAGTGTTCGAACCGTAATGCGAAGAAATGGTACGGAAACCCCGTATTTACATATCTGCCACTGTGCAGGAGAATCCGTATAGGTGTTCGAGTGTTCGAACCGTAATGCGCAAGAAATGGTATGTAAACCCCGTATTTACCTATCTGCCACTGTGCAGGAGAATCCGTATAGGTGTTCGAGTGTTCGAACCGAATTGCCCAAGAAATGGTTTGTAAACGCCGTATTTACATATCTGCCCCTGTGCAGGAGAATCCGTATAGGTGTTTGAGTGTTCGAATCGTAATGCGCAAGAAATGATATGCAAACCCCGTATTTACATATCTGCCACTGTGCAGGAGAATCCGTATAGGTGTTCGAGTGTTCGAATCGTATTGCGCAAGAATTGGTATGTAAACCCCGTATTTACATATCTATCACTGTGCAGGGGAATCCGTGTAGGTGTTCGAGTGTTCGAACCGTATTGCGCAAGAAATGGTATGTAAACCCCGTATTTACATATCTGCCACTGTGCAGGAGAATCCGTATAGGTTTTCGAGTGTTCGAACCGTATTGCGCAGGAAATGGTTTGTAAACCATGTATTTACATATCTGCCACTGTGGAGGAGAATCCGTATAGGTGTTCGAGTGTTCGAACCGCAATGCGCAAGAAATGGTACGGAAACCCCGTATTTACATATCTGCCACTGTGTAGGAGAATCCGTATAGGTGTTCGAGTGTTCGGACCGTAATGCGCAAGAAATGGTATGTAAACCCCATATTTACATATCTGCCACTGTGCAGGAGAATCCGTATAGGTGTCCGATTGTTCGAACCGAATTGCCCAAGAAATGGTTTGTAAACGCCGTATTTACATATCTGCCATTGTGCAGGAGAATCCGTATAGGTGTTCGTGTGTTCGAACCGTATTGCCCAAGAAATGGTTTGTAAACGCCGTATTTACATGTCTGCCACTGTGCAGGAGAATCCGTACAGGTGTTCGAGTGTTCGAATCGTAATGCGCAAGAAATGGTATGTAAACCCCGTATTTACATATCTGCCACTGTGCAGGAGAATCCGTATACGTGTTCGAGTGTTCGAACCGTATTGCCCAAGAAATGGTTTGTAAACCATGTATTTACATATCTGCCACTGTGGAGGAGAATCCGTATAGGTGTTCGAGTGTTCGAACCGCAATGCGCAAGAAATGGTACGGAAACCCCGTATTTACATATCTGCCACGGTGCAGGAGAATCCGTATAGGTGTTCGAGTGTTCGGACCGTAATGCAAGAAATGGTATGTAAACCCCGTATTTACATATCTGCCACTGTGCAGGAGAATCCGTATAGGTGTTCGAGTGTTCGAACCGAATTGCCCAAGAAATGGATTGTAAACGCCGTATTTACATATCTACCACTGTGCAGGAGAATCCGTAGAGGTGTTCGGGTGTTCGAACCGTATTGCGCAAAAATGGTTTGTAAACCACGTATTTACATATCTGCCACTGTGGAGGAGAATCCGTATAGGTGTTCGAGTGTTCGAACCGCAATGCGCAAGAAATGGTACGGAAACCCCGTATTTACATATCTGCCACTGTGCAGGAGAATCCGTATAGGTGTTCGAGTGTTCGGACCGTAATGCGCAAGAAATGGTATGTAAACCCCGTATTTACATATCTGCCACTGTGCAGGAGAATCCGTATAGGTATTCGAGTGTTCGAACCGTATTGCGCAAGAAATGGTTTGTAAACCATGTATTTACATATCTGCCACTGTGGAGGAGAATCCGTATAGGTGTTCGAGTGTTCGAACCGCAATGCGCAAGAAATGGTACGGAAACCCCGTATTTACATATCTGCCACTGTGCAGGAGAATCCGTATAGGTGTTCGAGTGTTCGGACCGTAATGCGCAAGAAATGGTATGTAAACCCCGTATTTACATATCTGCCACTGTGCAGGAGAATCCGTATAGGTGTCCGATTGTTCGAACCGAATTGCCCAAGAAATGGTTTGTAAACGCCGTATTTACATATCTGCCACTGTGCAGGAGAATCCGTATAGGTGTTCGTGTGTTCGAACCGTATTGCCCAAGAAATTGTTTGTAAACGCCGTATTTACATGTCTGCCACAGTGCAGGAGAATCTGTACAGGTGTTCGAGTGTTCGAACCGTAATGCGCCAGAAATGGTATGTAAACCCCGTATTTACATATCTGCCACTGTGCAGGAGAATCCGTATAGGTGTCCGATTGTTCGAACCGAATTGCCCAAGAAATGGTTTGTAAACGCCGTATTTACATATCTGCCACTGTGCAGGAGAATCCGTATAGATGTTCGAGTGTTCGAACCGTATTGGCCACGAAATGGTTTGTAAGCGCCGTATTTACATATCTGCCACTGTGCAGGAGAATCCGTACAGGTGTTCGAGTGTTCGAACCGTAATGCGCAAGAAATGGTATGTAAACCCCGTATTTACATATCTGCCACAGTGTAGGAGAATCCGTATAGGTGTTCGAGTGTTCGAACCGTATTGCCCAAGAAATGGTTTGTAAACGCCGTATTTACATATCTGCCACTGTGCAGGAGAATCCGTATAGGTGTTCGAGTGTTCGAACCGTAATGCGCAAGAAATGGTATGTAAACCCCGTATTTACATATCTGCCACTGTGCAGGAGAATCCGTATAGGTGTTCGAGTGTTCGAACCGTATTGCGCAAGAAATGGTTTGTAAACCCCGTATTTACATATCTGCCACTGTGCAGGAGAATCCGTATAGGTGTTCGAGTGTTCGAACCGTATTGCGCAAGAAATGGTATGTAAACCCTGTATTTACATATCTGCCACTGTGCAGGAGAATCCGTGTAGGTGTCCGAGTGTTCGAACCGAATTGCCCAAGAAATGGTTTGTAAACGCCGTATTTACATATCTGCCACTGTGCCGGAGAATCCGTATAGGTGTTCGAGTGTTCGAACCGTATTGCCCAAGAAATGGTTTGTAAACGCCGTATTTACATATCCGCCACTGTGCAGGAGAATCCGTATAAGTGTTCGAGTGTTCGAACCGTAATGCGCAAGAAATGGTATGTAAACCCCGTATTTACATATCTGCCACTGTGCAGGAGAATCCGTATAGGTGTTCGAGTGTTCGAACCGTATTGCCCAAGAAAAGGTTTGTAAACGCCGTATTTACATATCTGCCACTGTGCAGGAGAATCCGTACAGGTGTTCGAGTGTTCGGACCGTAATGCGCAAGAAATGGTATGTAAACCCCGTATTTACATATCTGCCACTGTGCAGGAGAATCCGTATAGGTGTTCGAGTGTTCGAACCGTATTGCGCAAGAAATGGTTTGTAAACCCCGTATTTACATATCTGCCACTGTGCAGGAGAATCCGTATAGGTGTTCGAGTGTTCGAACCGTAATGCGCAAGAAATGGTACGGAAACCCCGTATTTACATATCTGCCACTGTGCAGGAGAATCCGTATAGGTGTTCGAGTGTTCGAACCGTAATGCGCAAGAAATGGTATGTAAACCCCGTATTTACATATCTGCCACTGTGCAGGAGAATCTGTATAGGTGTTCGAGTGTTCGAACCGTAATGCGCAAGAAATGGTACGGAAACCCCGTATTTACATATCTGCCACTGTGCAGGAGAATCCGTATAGGTGTTCGAGTGTTCGAACCGTAATGCGCAAGAAATGGTATGGAAACCCTGTATTTACATATCTGCCACTGTGCAGGAGAATCCGTATAGGTGTTCGAGTGTTCGGACCGTAATGCGCAAGAAATGGTATGTAAACCCCGTATTTACATATCTGCCACTGTGCAGGAGAATCCGTATAGGTGTTCGAGTGTTCGAACCGTAATGCGAAGAAATGGTACGGAAACCCCGTATTTACATATCTGCCACCGTGCAGGAGAATCCGTATAGGTGTTCGAGTGTTCGAACCGTAATGCGCAAGAAATGGTATGTAAACCCCGTATTTACCTATCTGCCACTGTGCAGGAGAATCCGTATAGGTGTTCGAGTGTTCGAACCGAATTGCCCAAGAAATGGTTTGTAAACGCCGTATTTACATATCTGCCCCTGTGCAGGAGAATCCGTATAGGTGTTTGAGTGTTCGAACCGTAATGCGCAAGAAATGGTATGCAAACCCCGTATTTACATATCTGCCACTGTGCAGGAGAATCCGTATAGGTGTTCGAGTGTTCGAATCGTATTGCGCAAGAATTGGTATGTAAACCCCGTATTTACATATCTGCCACTGTGCAGGGGAATCCGTGTAGGTGTTCGAGTGTTCGAACCGTATTGCGCAAGAAATGGTATGTAAACCCCGTATTTACATATCTGCCACTGTGCAGGAGAATCCGTATAGGTTTTCGAGTGTTCGAACCGTATTGCGCAGGAAATGGTTTGTAAACCATGTATTTACATATCTGCCACTGTGGAGGAGAATCCGTATAGGTGTTCGAGTGTTCGAACCGCAATGCGCAAGAAATGGTACGGAAACCCCGTATTTACATATCTGCCACTGTGTAGGAGAATCCGTATAGGTGTTCGAGTGTTCGGACCGTAATGCGCAAGAAATGGTATGTAAACCCCGTATTTACATATCTGCCACTATGCAGGAGAATCCGTATAGGTGTCCGATTGTTCGAACCGAATTGCCCAAGAAATGGTTTGTAAACGCCGTATTTACATATCTGCCATTGTGCAGGAGAATCCGTATAGGTGTTCGTGTGTTCGAACCGTATTGCCCCAGAAATGGTTTGTAAACGCCGTATTTACATGTCTGCCCCTGTGCAGGAGAATCCGTACAGGTGTTCGAGTGTTCGAACCGTAATGCGCAAGAAATGGTATGTAAACCCCGTATTTACATATCTGCCACTGTGCAGGAGAATCCGTATACGTGTTCGAGTGTTCGAACCGTATTGCCCAAGAAATGGTTTGTAAACCATGTATTTACATATCTGCCACTGTGGAGGAGAATCCGTATAGGTGTTCGAGTGTTCGAACCGCAATGCGCAAGAAATGGTACGGAAACCCCGTATTTACATATCTGCCACTGTGCAGGAGAATCCGTATAGGTGTTCGAGTGTTGGGACCGTAATGCAAGAAATGGTATGTAAACCCCGTATTTACATATCTGCCACTGTGCAGGAGAATCCGTATAGGTGTTCGAGTGTTCGAACCGTAATGCGCAAGAAATGGTATGTAAACCCCGTATTTACCTATCTGCCACTGTGCAGGAGAATCCGTATAGGTGTTCGAGTGTTCGAACCGAATTGCCCAAGAAATGGTTTGTAAACGCCGTATTTACATATCTGCCCCTGTGCAGGAGAATCCGTATAGGTGTTTGAGTGTTCGAACCGTAATGCGCAAGAAATGGTATGCAAACCCCGTATTTACATATCTGCCACTGTGCAGGAGAATCCGTATAGGTGTTCGAGTGTTCGAATCGTAATGCGCAAGAAATGGTATGGAAACCCCGTATTTACATATCTGCCACTGTGCAGGAGAATCCGTATAGGTGTTCGAGTGTTCGGACCGTAATGCGCAAGAAATGGTATGTAAACCCCGTATTTACATATCTGCCACTGTGCAGGAGAATCCGTATAGGTTTTCGAGTGTTCGAACCGTATTGCGCAGGAAATGGTTTGTAAACCATGTATTTACATATCTGCCACTGTGGAGGAGAATCCGTACAGGTGTTCGAGTGTTCGAACCGCAATGCGCAAGAAATGGTACGGAAACCCCG
The DNA here is from genome assembly GCF_055761805.1 of Camellia sinensis. Lineage (NCBI taxonomy): Eukaryota > Viridiplantae > Streptophyta > Magnoliopsida > Ericales > Theaceae > Camellia > Camellia sinensis. Next base: position 118,155,710 of record NC_138974.1, read on the forward strand.
TATTTACATATCTGCCACTGTGTAGGAGAATCCGTATAGGTGTTCGAGTGTTCGAACCGTAATGCGCAAGAAATGGTATGGAAACCCCGTATTTACATATCTGCCACTGTGCAGGAGAATCCGTATAGGTGTTCAAGTGTTCGGACCGTAATGCGCAAGAAATGGTATGTAAACCCCGTATTTACATATCTGCCACTGTGCAGGAGAATCCGTATAGGTGTTCGAGTGTTCGAACCGTAATGCGAAGAAATGGTACGGAAACCCCGTATTTACATATCTGCCACTGTGCAGGAGAATCCGTATAGGTGTTCGAGTGTTCGAACCGTAATGCGCAAGAAATGGTATGTAAACCCCGTATTTACCTATCTGCCACTGTGCAGGAGAATCCGTATAGGTGTTCGAGTGTTCGAACCGAATTGCCCAAGAAATGGTTTGTAAACGCCGTATTTACATATCTGCCCCTGTGCAGGAGAATCCGTATAGGTGTTTGAGTGTTCGAATCGTAATGCGCAAGAAATGATATGCAAACCCCGTATTTACATATCTGCCACTGTGCAGGAGAATCCGTATAGGTGTTCGAGTGTTCGAATCGTATTGCGCAAGAATTGGTATGTAAACCCCGTATTTACATATCTGCCACTGTGCAGGGGAATCCGTGTAGGTGTTCGAGTGTTCGAACCGTATTGCGCAAGAAATGGTATGTAAACCCCGTATTTACATATCTGCCACTGTGCAGGAGAATCCGTATAGGTTTTCGAGTGTTCGAACCGTATTGCGCAGGAAATGGTTTGTAAACCATGTATTTACATATCTGCCACTGTGGAGGAGAATCCGTATAGGTGTTCGAGTGTTCGAACCGCAATGCGCAAGAAATGGTACGGAAACCCCGTATTTACATATCTGCCACTGTGTAGGAGAATCCGTATAGGTGTTCGAGTGTTCGGACCGTAATGCGCAAGAAATGGTATGTAAACCCCATATTTACATATCTGCCACTGTGCAGGAGAATCCGTATAGGTGTCCGATTGTTCGAACCGAATTGCCCAAGAAATGGTTTGTAAACGCCGTATTTACATATCTGCCATTGTGCAGGAGAATCCGTATAGGTGTTCGTGTGTTCGAACCGTATTGCCCAAGAAATGGTTTGTAAACGCCGTATTTACATGTCTGCCACTGTGCAGGAGAATCCGTACAGGTGTTCGAGTGTTCGAATCGTAATGCGCAAGAAATGGTATGTAAACCCCGTATTTACATACCTGCCACTGTGCAGGAGAATCCGTATACGTGTTCGAGTGTTCGAACCGTATTGCCCAAGAAATGGTTTGTAAACCATGTATTTACATATCTGCCACTGTGGAGGAGAATCCGTATAGGTGTTCGAGTGTTCGAACCGCAATGCGCAAGAAATGGTACGGAAACCCCGTATTTACATATCTGCCACGGTGCAGGAGAATCCGTATAGGTGTTCGAGTGTTCGGACCGTAATGCAAGAAATGGTATGTAAACCCCGTATTTACATATCTGCCACTGTGCAGGAGAATCCGTATAGGTGTTCGAGTGTTCGAACCGAATTGCCCAAGAAATGGTTTGTAAACGCCGTATTTACATATCTGCCACTGTGCAGGAGAATCCGTAGAGGTGTTCGGGTGTTCGAACCGTATTGCGCAAAAATGGTTTGTAAACCACGTATTTACATATCTGCCACTGTGGAGGAGAATCCGTATAGGTGTTCGAGTGTTCGAACCGCAATGCGCAAGAAATGGTACGGAAACCCCGTATTTACATATCTGCCACTGTGCAGGAGAATCCGTATAGGTGTTCGAGTGTTCGGACCGTAATGCGCAAGAAATGGTATGTAAACCCCGTATTTACATATCTGCCACTGTGCAGGAGAATCCGTATAGGTGTTCGAGTGTTCGAACCGTAATGCGAAGAAATGGTACGGAAACCCCGTATTTACATATCTGCCACTGTGCAGGAGAATCCGTATAGGTGTTCGAGTGTTCGAACCGTAATGCGCAAGAAATGGTATGTAAACCCCGTATTTACCTATCTGCCACTGTGCAGGAGAATCCGTATAGGTGTTCGAGTGTTCGAACCGTATTGCGCAAGAAATGGTTTGTAAACCCCGTATTTGCATATCTGCCACTGTGCAGGAGAATCCGTATAGGTGTTCGAGTGTTCGAACCGTAATGCGCAAGAAATGGTACGGAAACCCCGTATTTACATATCTGCCACTGTGCAGGAGAATCCGTATAGGTGTTCGAGTGTTCGAACCGTAATGCGCAAGAAATGGTATGTAAACCCCGTATTTACATATCTGCCACTGTGCAGGAGAATCCGTATAGGTGTTCGAGTGTTCGAACCGTAATGCGCAAGAAATGGTACGGAAACCCCGTATTTACATATCTGCCACTGTGCAGGAGAATCCGTATAGGTGTTCGAGTGTTCGAACCGTAATGCGCAAGAAATGGTATGGAAACCCCGTATTTACATATCTGCCACTGTGCAGGAGAATCCGTATAGGTGTTCGAGTGTTCGGACCGTAATGCGCAAGAAATGGTATGTAAACCCCGTATTTACATATCTGCCACTGTGCAGGAGAATCCGTATAGGTGTTCGAGTGTTCGAACCGTAATGCGAAGAAATGGTACGGAAACCCCGTATTTACATATCTGCCACTGTGCAGGAGAATCCGTATAGGTGTTCGAGTGTTCGAACCGTAATGCGCAAGAAATGGTATGTAAACCCCGTATTTACCTATCTGCCACTGTGCAGGAGAATCCGTATAGGTGTTCGAGTGTTCGAACCGAATTGCCCAAGAAATGGTTTGTAAACGCCGTATTTACATATCTGCCCCTGTGTAGGAGAATCCGTATAGGTGTTTGAGTGTTCGAACCGTAATGCGCAAGAAATGGTATGCAAACCCCGTATTTACATATCTGCCACTGCGCAGGAGAATCCGTATAGGTGTTCGAGTGTTCGAATCGTATTGCGCAAGAATTGGTATGTAAACCCCGTATTTACATATCTGCCACTGTGCAGGGGAATCCGTGTAGGTGTTCGAGTGTTCGAACCGTATTGCGCAAGAAATGGTATGTAAACCCCGTATTTACATATCTGCCACTGTGCAGGAGAATCCGTATAGGTTTTCGAGTGTTCGAACCGTATTGCGCAGGAAATGGTTTGTAAACCATGTATTTACATATCTGCCACTGTGGAGGAGAATCCGTATAGGTGTTCGAGTGTTCGAACCGCAATGCGCAAGAAATGGTACGGAAACCCCGTATTTACATATCTGCCACTGTGTAGGAGAATCCGTATAGGTGTTCGAGTGTTCGGACCGTAATGCGCAAGAAATGGTATGTAAACCCCGTATTTACATATCTGCCACTGTGCAGGAGAATCCGTATAGGTGTCCGATTGTTCGAACCGAATTGCCCAAGAAATGGTTTGTAAACGCCGTATTTACATATCTGCCATTGTGCAGGAGAATCCGTATAGGTGTTCGTGTGTTCGAACCGTATTGCCCAAGAAATGGTTTGTAAACGCCGTATTTACATGTCTGCCACTGTGCAGGAGAATCCGTATACGTGTTCGAGTGTTCGAACCGTATTGCCCAAGAAATGGTTTGTAAACCATGTATTTACATATCTGCCACTGTGGAGGAGAATCCGTATAGGTGTTCGAGTGTTCGAACCGCAATGCGCAAGAAATGGTACGGAAACCCCGTATTTACATATCTGCCACGGTGCAGGAGAATCCGTATAGGTGTTCGAGTGTTCGGACCGTAATGCAAGAAATGGTATGTAAACCCCGTATTTACATATCTGCCACTGTGCAGGAGAATCCGTATAGGTGTTCGAGTGTTCGAACCGAATTGCCCAAGAAATGGTTTGTAAACGCCGTATTTACATATCTGCCACTGTGCAGGAGAATCCGTAGAGGTGTTCGGGTGTTCGAACCGTATTGCGCAAAAATGGTTTGTAAACCACGTATTTACATATCTGCCACTGTGGAGGAGAATCCGTATAGGTGTTCGAGTGTTCGAACCGCAATGCGCAAGAAATGGTACGGAAACCCCGTATTTACATATCTGCCACTGTGCAGGAGAATCCGTATAGGTGTTCGAGTGTTCGGACCGTAATGCGCAAGAAATGGTATGTAAACCCCGTATTTACATATCTGCCACTGTGCAGGAGAATCCGTATAGGTGTTCGAGTGTTCGAACCGTAATGCGAAGAAATGGTACGGAAACCCCGTATTTACATATCTGCCACTGTGCAGGAGAATCCGTATAGGTGTTCGAGTGTTCGAACCGTAATGCGCAAGAAATGGTATGTAAACCCCGTATTTACCTATCTGCCACTGTGCAGGAGAATCCGTATAGGTGTTCGAGTGTTCGAACCGTATTGCGCAAGAAATGGTTTGTAAACCCCGTATTTGCATATCTGCCACTGTGCAGGAGAATCCGTATAGGTGTTCGAGTGTTCGAACCGTAATGCGCAAGAAATGGTACGGAAACCCCGTATTTACATATCTGCCACTGTGCAGGAGAATCCGTATAGGTGTTCGAGTGTTCGAACCGTAATGCGCAAGAAATGGTATGTAAACCCCGTATTTACATATCTGCCACTGTGCAGGAGAATCCGTATAGGTGTTCGAGTGTTCGAACCGTAATGCGCAAGAAATGGTACGGAAACCCCGTATTTACATATCTGCCACTGTGCAGGAGAATCCGTATAGGTGTTCGAGTGTTCGAACCGTAATGCGCAAGAAATGGTATGGAAACCCCGTATTTACATATCTGCCACTGTGCAGGAGAATCCGTATAGGTGTTCGAGTGTTCGGACCGTAATGCGCAAGAAATGGTATGTAAACCCCGTATTTACATATCTGCCACTGTGCAGGAGAATCCGTATAGGTGTTCGAGTGTTCGAACCGTAATGCGAAGAAATGGTACGGAAACCCCGTATTTACATATCTGCCACTGTGCAGGAGAATCCGTATAGGTGTTCGAGTGTTCGAACCGTAATGCGCAAGAAATGGTATGTAAACCCCGTATTTACCTATCTGCCACTGTGCAGGAGAATCCGTATAGGTGTTCGAGTGTTCGAACCGAATTGCCCAAGAAATGGTTTGTAAACGCCGTATTTACATATCTGCCCCTGTGTAGGAGAATCCGTATAGGTGTTTGAGTGTTCGAACCGTAATGCGCAAGAAATGGTATGCAAACCCCGTATTTACATATCTGCCACTGCGCAGGAGAATCCGTATAGGTGTTCGAGTGTTCGAATCGTATTGCGCAAGAATTGGTATGTAAACCCCGTATTTACATATCTGCCACTGTGCAGGGGAATCCGTGTAGGTGTTCGAGTGTTCGAACCGTATTGCGCAAGAAATGGTATGTAAACCCCGTATTTACATATCTGCCACTGTGCAGGAGAATCCGTATAGGTTTTCGAGTGTTCGAACCGTATTGCGCAGGAAATGGTTTGTAAACCATGTATTTACATATCTGCCACTGTGGAGGAGAATCCGTATAGGTGTTCGAGTGTTCGAACCGCAATGCGCAAGAAATGGTACGGAAACCCCGTATTTACATATCTGCCACTGTGTAGGAGAATCCGTATAGGTGTTCGAGTGTTCGGACCGTAATGCGCAAGAAATGGTATGTAAACCCCGTATTTACATATCTGCCACTGTGCAGGAGAATCCGTATAGGTGTCCGATTGTTCGAACCGAATTGCCCAAGAAATGGTTTGTAAACGCCGTATTTACATATCTGCCATTGTGCAGGAGAATCCGTATAGGTGTTCGTGTGTTCGAACCGTATTGCCCAAGAAATGGTTTGTAAACGCCGTATTTACATGTCTGCCACTGTGCAGGAGAATCCGTACAGGTGTTCGAGTGTTCGAACCGTAATGCGCAAGAAATGGTATGTAAACCCCGTATTTACATATCTGCCACTGTGCAGGAGAATCCGTATACGTGTTCGAGTGTTCGAACCGTATTGCCCAAGAAATGGTTTGTAAACCATGTATTTACATATCTGCCACTGTGGAGGAGAATCCGTATAGGTGTTCGAGTGTTCGAACCGCAATGCGCAAGAAATGGTACGGAAACCCCGTATTTACATATCTGCCACTGTGCAGGGGAATCCGTATAGGTGTTCGAGTGTTCGGACCGTAATGCAAGAAATGGTATGTAAACCCCGTATTTACATATCTGCCACTGTGCAGGAGAATCCGTATAGGTGTTCGAGTGTTCGAACCGTAATGCGCAAGAAATGGTATGTAAACCCCGTATTTACCTATCTGCCACTGTGCAGGAGAATCCGTATAGGTGTTCGAGTGTTCGAACCGAATTGCCCAAGAAATGGTTTGTAAACGCCGTATTTACATATCTGCCCCTGTGCAGGAGAATCCGTATAGGTGTTTGAGTGTTCGAACCGTAATGCGCAAGAAATGGTATGCAAACCCCGTATTTACATATCTGCCACTGTGCAGGAGAATCCGTATAGGTGTTCGAGTGTTCGAATCGTAATGCGCAAGAAATGGTATGGAAACCCCGTATTTACATATCTGCCACTGTGCAGGAGAATCCGTATAGGTGTTCGAGTGTTCGGACCGTAATGCGCAAGAAATGGTATGTAAACCCCGTATTTACATATCTGCCACTGTGCAGGAGAATCCGTATAGGTTTTCGAGTGTTCGAACCGTATTGCGCAGGAAATGGTTTGTAAACCATGTATTTACATATCTGCCACTGTGGAGGAGAATCCGTATAGGTGTTCGAGTGTTCGAACCGCAATGCGCAAGAAATGGTACGGAAACCCCGTATTTACATATCTGCCACTGTGTAGGAGAATCCGTATAGGTGTTCGAGTGTTCGAACCGTAATGCGCAAGAAATGGTATGGAAACCCCGTATTTACATATCTGCCACTGTGCAGGAGAATCCGTATAGGTGTTCGAGTGTTCGGACCGTAATGCGCAAGAAATGGTATGTAAACCCCGTATTTACATATCTGCCACTGTGCAGGAGAATCCGTATAGGTGTTCGAGTGTTCGAACCGTAATGCGAAGAAATGGTACGGAAACCCCGTATTTACATATCTGCCACTGTGCAGGAGAATCCGTATAGGTGTTCGAGTGTTCGAACCGTAATGCGCAAGAAATGGTATGTAAACCCCGTATTTACCTATCTGCCACTGTGCAGGAGAATCCGTATAGGTGTTCGAGTGTTCGAACCGAATTGCCCAAGAAATGGTTTGTAAACGCCGTATTTACATATCTGCCCCTGTGCAGGAGAATCCGTATAGGTGTTTGAGTGTTCGAACCGTAATGCGCAAGAAATGATATGCAAACCCCGTATTTACATATCTGCCACTGTGCAGGAGAATCCGTATAGGTGTTCGAGTGTTCGAATCGTATTGCGCAAGAATTGGTATGTAAACCCCGTATTTACATATCTGCCACTGTGCAGGGGAATCCGTGTAGGTGTTCGAGTGTTCGAACCGTATTGCGCAAGAAATGGTATGTAAACCCCGTATTTACATATCTGCCACTGTGCAGGAGAATCCGTATAGGTTTTCGAGTGTTCGAACCGTATTGCGCAGGAAATGGTTTGTAAACCCTGTATTTACATATCTGCCACTGTGGAGGAGAATCCGTATAGGTGTTCGAGTGTTCGAACCGCAATGCGCAAGAAATGGTACGGAAACCCCGTATTTACATATCTGCCACTGTGTAGGAGAATCCGTATAGGTGTTCGAGTGTTCGGACCGTAATACGCAAGAAATGGTATGTAAACCCCGTATTTACATATCTGCCACTGTGCAGGAGAATCCGTGTAGGTGTCCGATTGTTCGAACCGAATTGCCCAAGAAATGGTTTGTAAACGCCGTATTTACATATCTGCCATTGTGCAGGAGAATCCGTATAGGTGTTCGTGTGTTCGAACCGTATTGCCCAAGAAATGGTTTGTAAACGCCGTATTTACATGTCTGCCACTGTGCAGGAGAATCCGTACAGGTGTTCGAGTGTTCGAATCGTAATGCGCAAGAAATGGTATGTAAACCCCGTATTTACATATCTGCCACTGTGCAGGAGAATCCGTATAGGTGTTCGAGTGTTCGAACCGTAATGCGCAAGAAATGGTACGGAAACCCCGTATTTACATATCTGCCACTGTGCAGGAGAATCCGTATAGGTGTTCGAGTGTTCGAACCGTAATGCGCAAGAAATGGTATGGAAACCCCGTATTTACATATCTGCCACTGTGCAGGAGAATCCGTATAGGTGTTCGAGTGTTCGGACCGTAATGCGCAAGAAATGGTATGTAAACCCCGTATTTACATATCTGCCACTGTGCAGGAGAATCCGTATAGGTGTTCGAGTGTTCGAACCGTAATGCGAAGAAATGGTACAGAAACCCCGTATTTACATATCTGCCACTGTGCAGGAGAATCCGTATAGGTGTTCGAGTGTTCGAACCGTAATGCGAAGAAATGGTACGGAAACCCCGTATTTACATATCTGCCACTGTGCAGGAGAATCCGTATAGGTGTTCGAGTGTTCGAACCGTAATGCGCAAGAAATGGTATGTAAACCCCGTATTTACCTATCTGCCACTGTGCAGGAGAATCCGTATAGGTGTTCGAGTGTTCGAACCGAATTGCCCAAGAAATGGTTTGTAAACGCCGTATTTACATATCTGCCCCTGTGCAGGAGAATCCGTATAGGTGTTTGAGTGTTCGAACCGTAATGCGCAAGAAATGATATGCAAACCCCGTATTTACATATCTGCCACTGTGCAGGAGAATCCGTATAGGTGTTCGAGTGTTCGAATCGTATTGCGCAAGAATTGGTATGTAAACCCCGTATTTACATATCTGCCACTGTGCAGGGGAATCCGTGTAGGTGTTCGAGTGTTCGAACCGTATTGCGCAAGAAATGGTATGTAAACCCCGTATTTACATATCTGCCACTGTGCAGGAGAATCCGTATAGGTTTTCGAGTGTTCGAACCGTATTGCGCAGGAAATGGTTTGTAAACCCTGTATTTACATATCTGCCACTGTGGAGGAGAATCCGTATAGGTGTTCGAGTGTTCGAACCGCAATGCGCAAGAAATGGTACGGAAACCCCGTATCTACATATCTGCCACTGTGTAGGAGAATCCGTATAGGTGTTCGAGTGTTCGGACCGTAATACGCAAGAAATGGTATGTAAACCCCGTATTTACATATCTGCCACTGTGCAGGAGAATCCGTGTAGGTGTCCGATTGTTCGAACCGAATTGCCCAAGAAATGGTTTGTAAACGCCGTATTTACATATCTGCCATTGTGCAGGAGAATCCGTATAGGTGTTCGTGTGTTCGAACCGTATTGCCCAAGAAATGGTTTGTAAACGCCGTATTTACATGTCTGCCACTGTGCAGGAGAATCCGTACAGGTGTTCGAGTGTTCGAATCGTAATGCGCAAGAAATGGTATGTAAACCCCGTATTTACATATCTGCCACTGTGCAGGAGAATCCGTATACGTGTTCGAGTGTTCGAACCGTATTGCCCAAGAAATGGTTTGTAAACCATGTATTTACATATCTGCCACTGTGGAGGAGAATCCGTATAGGTGTTCGAGTGTTCGTACCGCAATGCGCAAGAAATGGTACGGAAACCCCGTATTTACATATCTGCCACGGTGCAGGAGAATCCGTATAGGTGTTCGAGTGTTCGGACCGTAATGCAAGAAATGGTATGTAAACCCCGTATTTACATATCTGCCACTGTGCAGGAGAATCCGTATAGGTGTTCGAGTGTTCGAACCGAATTGCCCAAGAAATGGTTTGTAAACGCCGTATTTACATATCTGCCACTGTGCAGGAGAATCCGTAGAGGTGTTCGGGTGTTCGAACCGTATTGCGCAAAAATGGTTTGTAAACCACGTATTTACATATCTGCCACTGTGGAGGAGAATCCGTATAGGTGTTCGAGTGTTCGAACCGCAATGCGCAAGAAATGGTACGGAAACCCCGTATTTACATATCTGCCACTGTGCAGGAGAATCCGTATAGGTGTTCGAGTGTTCGGACCGTAATGCGCAAGAAATGGTATGTAAATCCCGTATTTACATATCTGCCACTGTGCAGCAGAATCCGTATAGGTGTTCGAGTGTTCGAACCGTAATGCGAAGAAATGGTACGGAAACCCCGTATTTACATATCTGCCACTGTGCAGGAGAATCCGTATAGGTGTTCGAGTGTTCGAACCGTAATGCGCAAGAAATGGTATGTAAACCCCGTATTTACCTATCTGCCACTGTGCAGGAGAATCCGTATAGGTGTTCGAGTGTTCGAACCGTATTGCGCAAGAAATGGTTTGTAAACCCCGTATTTGCATATCTGCCACTGTGCAGGAGAATCCGTATAGGTGTTCGAGTGTTCGAACCGTAATGCGCAAGAAATGGTACGGAAACCCCGTATTTACATATCTGCCACTGTACAGGAGAATCCGTATAGGTGTTCGAGTGTTCGAACCGTAATGCGCAAGAAATGGTATGTAAACCCCGTATTTACATATCTGCCACTGTGCAGGAGAATCCGTATAGGTGTTCGAGTGTTCGAACCGTAATGCGCAAGAAATGGTACGGAAACCCCGTATTTACATATCTGCCACTGTGCAGGAGAATCCGTATAGGTGTTCGAGTGTTCGAACCGTAATGCGCAAGAAATGGTATGGAAACCCCGTATTTACATATCTGCCACTGTGCAGGAGAATCCGTATAGGTGTTCGAGTGTTCGGACCGTAATGCGCAAGAAATGGTATGTAAACCCCGTATTTACATATCTGCCACTGTGCAGGAGAATCCGTATAGGTGTTCGAGTGTTCGAACCGTAATGCGAAGAAATGGTACAGAAACCCCGTATTTACATATCTGCCACTGTGCAGGAGAATCCGTATAGGTGTTCGAGTGTTCGAACCGTAATGCGCAAGAAATGGTATGTAAACCCCGTATTTACCTATCTGCCACTGTGCAGGAGAATCCGTATAGGTGTTCGAGTGTTCGAACCGAATTGCCCAAGAAATGGTTTGTAAACGCCGTATTTACATATCTGCCCCTGTGTAGGAGAATCCGTATTGGTGTTTGAGTGTTCGAACCGTAATGCGCAAGAAATGGTATGCAAACCCCGTATTTACATATCTGCCACTGTGCAGGAGAATCCGTATAGGTGTTCGAGTGTTCGAATCGTATTGCGCAAGAATTGGTATGTAAACCCCGTATTTACATATCTGCCACTGTGCAGGGGAATCCGTGTAGGTGTTCGAGTGTTCGAACCGTATTGCGCAAGAAATGGTATGTAAACCCCGTATTTACATATCTGCCACTGTGCAGGAGAATCCGTATAGGTTTTCGAGTGTTCGAACCGTATTGCGCAGGAAATGGTTTGTAAACCATGTATTTACATATCTGCCACTGTGGAGGAGAATCCGTATAGGTGTTCGAGTGTTCGAACCGCAATGCGCAAGAAATGGTACGGAAACCCCGTATTTACATATCTGCCACTGTGTAGGAGAATCCGTATAGGTGTTCGAGTGTTCGGACCGTAATGCGCAAGAAATAGTATGTAAACCCCGTATTTACATATCTGCCACTGTGCAGGAGAATCCGTATAAGTGTCCGATTGTTCGAACCGAATTGCCCAAGAAATGGTTTGTAAACGCCGTATTTACATATCTGCCATTGTGCAGGAGAATCCGTATAGGTGTTCGTGTGTTCGAACCGTATTGCCCAAGAAATGGTTTGTAAACGCCGTATTTACATGTCTGCCACTGTGCAGGAGAATCCGTACAGGTGTTCGAGTGTTCGAACCGTAATGCGCAAGAAATGGTATGTAAACCCCGTATTTACATATCTGCCACTGTGCAGGAGAATTCGTATACGTGTTCGAGTGTTCGAACCGTATTGCCCAAGAAGTGGTTTGTAAACCATGTATTTACAATTCTGCCACTGTGGAGGAGAATCCGTATAGGTGTTCGAGTGTTCGAACCGCAATGCGCAAGAAATGGAACGGAAACCCCGTATTTACATATCTGCCACTGTGCAGGAGAATCCGTATAGGTGTTCGAGTGTTCGGACCGTAATGCAAGAAATGGTATGTAAACCCCGTATTTACATATCTGCCACTGTGCAGGAGAATCCGTATAGGTGTTCGAGTGTTCGAACCGAATTGCCCAAGAAATGGTTTGTAAACGCCGTATTTACATATCTGCCACTGTGCAGGAGAATCCGTAGAGGTGTTCGGGTGTTCGAACTGTATTGCGCAAGAAATGGTTTGTAAACCACGTATTTACATATCTGCCACTGTGGAGGAGAATCCGTATAGGTGTTCGAGTGTTCGAACCGCAATGCGCAAGAAATGGTACGGAAACCCCGTATTTACATATCTGCCACTGTGCAGGAGAATCCGTATAGGTGTTCGAGTGTTCGGACCGTAATGCGCAAGAAATGGTATGTAAACCCCGTATTTACATATCTGCCACTGTGCAGGAGAATCCGTATAGGTGTTCGAGTGTTCGAACCGTAATGGGAAGAAATGGTACGGAAACCCCGTATTTACATATCTGCCACTGTGCAGGAGAATCCGTATAGGTGTTCGAGTGTTCGAACCGTAATGCGCAAGAAATGGTATGTAAACCCCGTATTTACATATCTGCCACCGTGCAGGAGAATCCGTATAGGTGTTCGAGTGTTCGAACCGAATTGCCCAAGAAATGGTTTGTAAACGCCGCATTTACATATCTGCCACTGTGCAGGAGAATCCGTATAGGTGTTCGAGTGTTCGAACCGTAATGCGCAAGAAATGGTATGCAAACCCCGTATTTACATATCTGCCACTGTGCAGGAGAATCCGTATAGGTGTTCGAGTGTTCGAATCGTATTGCGCAAGAATTGGTATGTAAACCCCGTATTTACATATCTGCCACTGTGCAGGGGAATCCGTATAGGTGTTCGAGTGTTCGAACCGTAATGCGCAAGAAATGGTATGGAAACCCCGTATTTACATATCTGCCACTGTGCAGGAGAATCCGTATAGGTGTTCGAGTGTTCGGACCGTAATGCGCAAGAAATGGTATGTAAACCCCGTATTTACATATCTGCCACTGTGCAGGAGAATCCGTATAGGTGTTCGAGTGTTCGAACCGTAATGCGAAGAAATGGTACAGAAACCCCGTATTTACATATCTGCCACTGTGCAGGAGAATCCGTATAGGTGTTCGAGTGTTCGAACCGTAATGCGCAAGAAATGGTATGTAAACCCCGTATTTACCTATCTGCCACTGTGCAGGAGAATCCGTATAGGTGTTCGAGTGTTCGAACCGAATTGCCCAAGAAATGGTTTGTAAACGCCGTATTTACATATCTGCCCCTGTGTAGGAGAATCCGTATAGGTGTTTGAGTGTTCGAACCGTAATGCGCAAGAAATGGTATGCAAACCCCGTATTTACATATCTGCCACTGTGCAGGAGAATCCGTATAGGTGTCCGAGTGTTCGAATCGTATTGCGCAAGAATTGGTATGTAAACCCCGTATTTACATATCTGCCACTGTGCAGGGGAATCCGTGTAGGTGTTCGAGTGTTCGAACCGTATTGCGCAAGAAATGGTATGTAAACCCCGTATTTACATATCTGCCACTGTGCAGGAGAATCCGTATAGGTTTTCGAGTGTTCGAACCGTATTGCGCAGGAAATGGTTTGTAAACCATGTATTTACATATCTGCCACTGTGGAGGAGAATCCGTATAGGTGTTCGAGTGTTCGAACCGCAATGCGCAAGAAATGGTACGGAAACCCCGTATTTACATATCTGCCACTGTGTAGGAGAATCCGTATAGGTGTTCGAGTGTTCGGACCGTAATGCGCAAGAAATAGTATGTAAACCCCGTATTTACATATCTGCCACTGTGCAGGAGAATCCGTATAAGTGTCCGATTGTGCGAACCGAATTGCCCAAGAAATGGTTTGTAAACGCCGTATTTACATATCTGCCATTGTGCAGGAGAATCCGTATAGGTGTTCGTGTGTTCGAACCGTATTGCCCAAGAAATGGTTTGTAAACGCCGTATTTACATGTCTGCCACTGTGCAGGAGAATCCGTACAGGTGTTCGAGTGTTCGAACCGTAATGCGCAAGAAATGGTATGTAAACCCCGTATTTACATATCTGCCACTGTGCAGGAGAATCCGTATACGTGTTCGAGTGTTCGAACCGTATTGCCCAAGAAGTGGTTTGTAAACCATGTATTTACAATTCTGCCACTGTGGAGGAGAATCCGTATAGGTGTTCGAGTGTTCGAACCGCAATGCGCAAGAAATGGTACGGAAACCCCGTATTTACATATCTGCCACTGTGCAGGAGAATCCGTATAGGTGTTCGAGTGTTCGGACCGTAATGCAAGAAATGGTATGTAAACCCCGTATTTACATATCTGCCACTGTGCAGGAGAATCCGTATAGGTGTTCGAGTGTTCGAACCGAATTGCCCAAGAAATGGTTTGTAAACGCCGTATTTACATATCTGCCACTGTGCAGGAGAATCCGTAGAGGTGTTCGGGTGTTCGAACTGTATTGCGCAAGAAATGGTTTGTAAACCACGTATTTACATATCTGCCACTGTGGAGGAGAATCCGTATAGGTGTTCGAGTGTTCGAACCGCAATGCGCAAGAAATGGTACGGAAACCCCGTATTTACATATCTGCCACTGTGCAGGAGAATCCGTATAGGTGTTCGAGTGTTCGGACCGTAATGCGCAAGAAATGGTATGTAAACCCCGTATTTACATATCTGCCACTGTGCAGGAGAATCCGTATAGGTGTTCGAGTGTTCGAACCGTAATGGGAAGAAATGGTACGGAAACCCCGTATTTACATATCTGCCACTGTGCAGGAGAATCCGTATAGGTGTTCGAGTGTTCGAACCGTAATGCGCAAGAAATGGTATGTAAACCCCGTATTTACATATCTGCCACCGTGCAGGAGAATCCGTATAGGTGTTCGAGTGTTCGAACCGAATTGCCCAAGAAATGGTTTGTAAACGCCGCATTTACATATCTGCCACTGTGCAGGAGAATCCGTATAGGTGTTCGAGTGTTCGAACCATAATGCGCAAGAAATGGTATGCAAACCCCGTATTTACATATCTGCCACTGTGCAGGAGAATCCGTATAGGTGTTCGAGTGTTCGAATCGTATTGCGCAAGAATTGGTATGTAAACCCCGTATTTACATATCTGCCACTGTGCAGGGGAATCCGTATAGGTGTTCGAGTGTTCGAACTGTATTGCGCAAGAAATGGTATGTAAACCCCGTATTTACATATCTGCCACTGTGCAGGAGAATCCGTATAGGTGTTCGAGTGTTCGAACCGTATTGCGCAAGAAATGGTTTGTAAACCATGTATTTACATATCTGCCACTGTGGAGGAGAATCCGTATAGGTGTTCGAGTGTTCGAACCGCAATGCGCAAGAAATGGTACGGAAACCCCGTATTTACATATCTGCCACTGTGCAGGAGAATCCGTATAGGTGTTCGAGTGTTCGGACCGTAATGCGCAAGAAATGGTATGTAAACCCCGTATTTACATATCTGCCACTGTGCAGGAGAATCCGTATAGGTGTCCGATTGTTCGAACCGAATTGCCCAAGAAATGGTTTGTAAACGCCGTATTTACATATCTGCCACTGTGCAGGAGAATCCGTATAGGTGTTCGTGTGTTCGAACCGTATTGCCCAAGAAATGGTTTGTAAACGCCGTATTTACATGTCTGCCACTGTGCAGGAGAATCTGTACAGGTGTTCGAGTGTTCGAACCGTAATGCGCCAGAAATGGTATGTAAACCCCGTATTCACATATCTGCCACTGTGCTGGAGAATCCGTATACGTGTTCGAGTGTTCGAACCGTATTGCCCAAGAAATGGTTTGTAAACGCCGTATTTACATATCTGCCACTGTGCAGGAGAATCCGTATAGGTGTTCGAGTGTTCGAACCGTAATGCGCAAGAAATGGTATGTAAACCCCGTATTTACATATCTGCCACTGTGCAGGAGAATCCGTATAGGTGTTCGAGTGTTCGAACCGTATTGCGCAAGAAATGGTTTGTAAACCCCGTATTTACATATCTGCCACTGTGCAGGAGAATCCGTATAGGTGTTCGAGTGTTCGAACCGTATTGCGCAAGAAATGGTATGTAAACCCCGTATTTACATATCTGCCACTGTGCAGGAGAATCCGTGTAGGTGTCCGAGTGTTCGAGCCGAATTGCCCAAGAAATGGTTTGTAAACGCCGTATTTACATATCTGCCACTGTGCAGGAGAATCCGTATAGGTTTTCGAGTGTTCGAACCGTATTGCCCAAGAAATGGTTTGTAAACGCCGTATTTACATATCTGCCACTGTGCAGGAGAATCCGTACAGGTGTTCGAATGTTCGGACCGTAATGCGCAAGAAATGGTATGTAAACCCCGTATTTACATATCTGCCACTGTGCAGGAGAATCCGTATAGGTGTTCGAGTGTTCGAACCGTATTGTGCAAGAAATGGTTTGTAAACCCCGTATTTACATATCTGCCACTGTGCAGGAGAATCCGTATAGCTGTTCGAGTGTTCGAACCGTAATGCGCAAGAAATGGTACGGAAACCCCGTATTTACATATCTGCCACTGTGCAGGAGAATCCGTATAGGTGTTCGAGTGTTCGAACCGTAATGCGCAAGAAATGGTACGGAAACCCCGTATTTACATATCTGCCACTGTGCAGGAGAATCCGTATAGGTGTTCGAGTGTTCGAACCGTAATGCGCAAGAAATGGTATGGAAACCCCATATTTACATATCTGCCACTGTGCAGGAGAATCCGTATAGGTGTTCGAGTGTTCGGACCGTATTGCACAAGAAATGGTATGTAAACCCCGTATTTACATATCTGCCACTGTGCAGGAGAATCCGTATAGGTGTTCGAGTGTTCGAACCGTAATGCGAAGAAATGGTACGGAAACCCCGTATTTACATATCTGCCACTGTGCAGGAGAATCCGTATAGGTGTTCGAGTGTTCGAACCGTAATGCGCAAGAAATGGTATGTAAACCCCGTATTTACCTATCTGTCACTGTGCAGGAGAATCCGTATAGGTGTTCGAGTGTTCGAACCGAATTGCCCAAGAAATGGTTTGTAAACGCCGTATTTACATATCTGCCCCTGTGCAGGATAATCCGTATAGGTGTTCGAGTGTTCGAACCGTAATGCGCAAGAAATGGTATGCAAACCCCGTATTTACATATCTGCCACTGTGCAGGAGAATCCGTATAGGTGTTCGAGTGTTCGAATCGTATTGCGCAAGAATTGGTATGTAAACCCCGTATTTACATATCTGCCACTGTGCAGGGGAATCCGTGTAGGTGTTCGAGTGTTCGAACCGTATTGCGCAAGAAATGGTATGTAAACCCCGTATTTACATATCTGCCACTGTGCAGGAGAATCCGTATAGGTTTTCGAGTGTTCGAACCGTATTGCGCAGGAAATGGTTTGTAAACCATGTATTTACATATCTGCCACTGTGGAGGAGAATCCGTATAGGTGTTCGAGTGTTCGAACCGCAATGCGCAAGAAATGGTACGGAAACCCCGTATTTACATATCTGCCACTGTGCAGGAGAATCCGTATAGGTGTTCGAGTGTTCGGACCGTAATGCGCAAGAAATGGTATGTAAACCCCGTATTTACATATCTGCCACTGTGCAGGAGAATCCGTATAGGTGTTCGAGTGTTCGAACCGTAATGGGAAGAAATGGTACGGAAACCCCGTATTTACATATCTGCCACTGTGCAGGAGAATCCGTATAGGTGTTCGAGTGTTCGAACCGTAATGCGCAAGAAATGGTATGTAAACCCCGTATTTACATATCTGCCACCGTGCAGGAGAATCCGTATAGGTGTTCGAGTGTTCGAACCGAATTGCCCAAGAAATGGTTTGTAAACGCCGCATTTACATATCTGCCACTGTGCAGGAGAATCCGTATAGGTGTTCGAGTGTTCGAACCGTAATGCGCAAGAAATGGTATGCAAACCCCGTATTTACATATCTGCCACTGTGCAGGAGAATCCGTATAGGTGTTCGAGTGTTCGAATCGTATTGCGCAAGAATTGGTATGTAAACCCCGTATTTACATATCTGCCACTGTGCAGGGGAATCCGTATAGGTGTTCGAGTGTTCGAACTGTATTGCGCAAGAAATGGTATGTAAACCCCGTATTTACATATCTGCCACTGTGCAGGAGAATCCGTATAGGTGTTCGAGTGTTCGAACCGTATTGCGCAAGAAATGGTTTGTAAACCATGTATTTACATATCTGCCACTGTGGAGGAGAATCCGTATAGGTGTTCGAGTGTTCGAACCGCAATGCGCAAGAAATGGTACGGAAACCCCGTATTTACATATCTGCCACTGTGCAGGAGAATCCGTATAGGTGTTCGAGTGTTCGGACCGTAATGCGCAAGAAATGGTATGTAAACCCCGTATTTACATATCTGCCACTGTGCAGGAGAATCCGTATAGGTGTCCGATTGTTCGAACCGAATTGCCCAAGAAATGGTTTGTAAACGCCGTATTTACATATCTGCCACTGTGCAGGAGAATCCGTATAGGTGTTCGTGTGTTCGAACCGTATTGCCCAAGAAATGGTTTGTAAACGCCGTATTTACATGTCTGCCACTGTGCAGGAGAATCTGTACAGGTGTTCGAGTGTTCGAACCGTAATGCGCCAGAAATGGTATGTAAACCCCGTATTCACATATCTGCCACTGTGCTGGAGAATCCGTATACGTGTTCGAGTGTTCGAACCGTATTGCCCAAGAAATGGTTTGTAAACGCCGTATTTACATATCTGCCACTGTGCAGGAGAATCCGTATAGGTGTTCGAGTGTTCGAACCGTAATGCGCAAGAAATGGTATGTAAACCCCGTATTTACATATCTGCCACTGTGCAGGAGAATCCGTATAGGTGTTCGAGTGTTCGAACCGTATTGCGCAAGAAATGGTTTGTAAACCCCGTATTTACATATCTGCCACTGTGCAGGAGAATCCGTATAGGTGTTCGAGTGTTCGAACCGTATTGCGCAAGAAATGGTATGTAAACCCCGTATTTACATATCTGCCACTGTGCAGGAGAATCCGTGTAGGTGTCCGAGTGTTCGAGCCGAATTGCCCAAGAAATGGTTTGTAAACGCCGTATTTACATATCTGCCACTGTGCAGGAGAATCCGTATAGGTTTTCGAGTGTTCGAACCGTATTGCCCAAGAAATGGTTTGTAAACGCCGTATTTACATATCTGCCACTGTGCAGGAGAATCCGTACAGGTGTTCGAATGTTCGGACCGTAATGCGCAAGAAATGGTATGTAAACCCCGTATTTACATATCTGCCACTGTGCAGGAGAATCCGTATAGGTGTTCGAGTGTTCGAACCGTATTGTGCAAGAAATGGTTTGTAAACCCCGTATTTACATATCTGCCACTGTGCAGGAGAATCCGTATAGCTGTTCGAGTGTTCGAACCGTAATGCGCAAGAAATGGTACGGAAACCCCGTATTTACATATCTGCCACTGTGCAGGAGAATCCGTATAGGTGTTCGAGTGTTCGAACCGTAATGCGCAAGAAATGGTACGGAAACCCCGTATTTACATATCTGCCACTGTGCAGGAGAATCCGTATAGGTGTTCGAGTGTTCGAACCGTAATGCGCAAGAAATGGTATGGAAACCCCATATTTACATATCTGCCACTGTGCAGGAGAATCCGTATAGGTGTTCGAGTGTTCGGACCGTATTGCACAAGAAATGGTATGTAAACCCCGTATTTACATATCTGCCACTGTGCAGGAGAATCCGTATAGGTGTTCGAGTGTTCGAACCGTAATGCGAAGAAATGGTACGGAAACCCCGTATTTACATATCTGCCACTGTGCAGGAGAATCCGTATAGGTGTTCGAGTGTTCGAACCGTAATGCGCAAGAAATGGTATGTAAACCCCGTATTTACCTATCTGTCACTGTGCAGGAGAATCCGTATAGGTGTTCGAGTGTTCGAACCGAATTGCCCAAGAAATGGTTTGTAAACGCCGTATTTACATATCTGCCCCTGTGCAGGATAATCCGTATAGGTGTTCGAGTGTTCGAACCGTAATGCGCAAGAAATGGTATGCAAACCCCGTATTTACATATCTGCCACTGTGCAGGAGAATCCGTATAGGTGTTCGAGTGTTCGAATCGTATTGCGCAAGAATTGGTATGTAAACCCCGTATTTACATATCTGCCACTGTGCAGGGGAATCCGTGTAGGTGTTCGAGTGTTCGAACCGTATTGCGCAAGAAATGGTATGTAAACCCCGTATTTACATATCTGCCACTGTGCAGGAGAATCCGTATAGGTTTTCGAGTGTTCGAACCGTATTGCGCAGGAAATGGTTTGTAAACCATGTATTTACATATCTGCCACTGTGGAGGAGAATCCGTATAGGTGTTCGAGTGTTCGAACCGCAATGCGCAAGAAATGGTACGGAAACCCCGTATTTACATATCTGCCACTGTGCAGGAGAATCCGTATAGGTGTTCGAGTGTTCGGACCGTAATGCGCAAGAAATGGTATGTAAACCCCGTATTTACATATCTGCCACTGTGCAGGAGAATCCGTATAGGTGTTCGAGTGTTCGAACCGTAATGGGAAGAAATGGTACGGAAACCCCGTATTTACATATCTGCCACTGTGCAGGAGAATCCGTATAGGTGTTCGAGTGTTCGAACCGTAATGCGCAAGAAATGGTATGTAAACCCCGTATTTACATATCTGCCACCGTGCAGGAGAATCCGTACAGGTGTTCGAGTGTTCGAACCGAATTGCCCAAGAAATGGTTTGTAAACGCCGCATTTACATATCTGCCACTGTGCAGGAGAATCCGTATAGGTGTTCGAGTGTTCGAACCGTAATGCGCAAGAAATGGTATGCAAACCCCGTATTTACATATCTGCCACTGTGCAGGAGAATCCGTATAGGTGTTCGAGTGTTCGAATCGTATTGCGCAAGAATTGGTATGTAAACCCCGTATTTACATATCTGCCACTGTGCAGGGGAATCCGTATAGGTGTTCGAGTGTTCGAACTGTATTGCGCAAGAAATGGTATGTAAACCCCGTATTTACATATCTGCCACTGTGCAGGAGAATCCGTATAGGTGTTCGAGTGTTCGAACCGTATTGCGCAAGAAATGGTTTGTAAACCATGTATTTACATATCTGCCACTGTGGAGGAGAATCCGTATAGGTGTTCGAGTGTTCGAACCGCAATGCGCAAGAAATGGTACGGAAACCCCGTATTTACATATCTGCCACTGTGCAGGAGAATCCGTATAGGTGTTCGAGTGTTCGGACCGTAATGCGCAAGAAATGGTATGTAAACCCCGTATTTACATATCTGCCACTGTGCAGGAGAATCCGTATAGGTGTCCGATTGTTCGAACCGAATTGCCCAAGAAATGGTTTGTAAACGCCGTATTTACATATCTGCCACTGTGCAGGAGAATCCGTATAGGTGTTCGTGTGTTCGAACCGTATTGCCCAAGAAATGGTTTGTAAACGCCGTATTTACATGTCTGCCACTGTGCAGGAGAATCTGTACAGGTGTTCGAGTGTTCGAACCGTAATGCGCCAGAAATGGTATGTAAACCCCGTATTCACATATCTGCCACTGTGCTGGAGAATCCGTATACGTGTTCGAGTGTTCGAACCGTATTGCCCAAGAAATGGTTTGTAAACGCCGTATTTACATATCTGCCACTGTGCAGGAGAATCCGTATAGGTGTTCGAGTGTTCGAACCGTAATGCGCAAGAAATGGTATGTAAACCCCGTATTTACATATCTGCCACTGTGCAGGAGAATCCGTATAGGTGTTCGAGTGTTCGAACCGTATTGCGCAAGAAATGGTTTGTAAACCCCGTATTTACATATCTGCCACTGTGCAGGAGAATCCGTATAGGTGTTCGAGTGTTCGAACCGTATTGCGCAAGAAATGGTATGTAAACCCCGTATTTACATATCTGCCACTGTGCAGGAGAATCCGTGTAGGTGTCCGAGTGTTCGAGCCGAATTGCCCAAGAAATGGTTTGTAAACGCCGTATTTACATATCTGCCACAGTGCAGGAGAATCCGTATAGGTTTTCGAGTGTTCGAACCGTATTGCCCAAGAAATGGTTTGTAAACGCCGTATTTACATATCTGCCACTGTGCAGGAGAATCCGTACAGGTGTTCGAATGTTCGGACCGTAATGCGCAAGAAATGGTATGTAAACCCCGTATTTACATATCTGCCACTGTGCAGGAGAATCTGTATAGGTGTTCGAGTGTTCGAACCGTATTGTGCAAGAAATGGTTTGTAAACCCCGTATTTACATATCTGCCACTGTGCAGGAGAATCCGTATAGCTGTTCGAGTGTTCGAACCGTAATGCGCAAGAAATGGTACGGAAACCCCGTATTTACATATCTGCCACTGTGCAGGAGAATCCGTATAGGTGTTCGAGTGTTCGAACCGTAATGCGCAAGAAATGGTACGGAAACCCCGTATTTACATATCTGCCACTGTGCAGGAGAATCCGTATAGGTGTTCGAGTGTTCGAACCGTAATGCGCAAGAAATGGTATGGAAACCCCATATTTACATATCTGCCACTGTGCAGGAGAATCCGTATAGGTGTTCGAGTGTTCGGACCGTATTGCACAAGAAATGGTATGTAAACCCCGTATTTACATATCTGCCACTGTGCAGGAGAATCCGTATAGGTGTTCGAGTGTTCGAACCGTAATGCGAAGAAATGGTACGGAAACCCCGTATTTACATATCTGCCACTGTGCAGGAGAATCCGTATAGGTGTTCGAGTGTTCGAACCGTAATGCGCAAGAAATGGTATGTAAACCCCGTATTTACCTATCTGTCACTGTGCAGGAGAATCCGTATAGGTGTTCGAGTGTTCGAACCGAATTGCCCAAGAAATGGTTTGTAAACGCCGTATTTACATATCTGCCCCTGTGCAGGATAATCCGTATAGGTGTTCGAGTGTTCGAACCGTAATGCGCAAGAAATGGTATGCAAACCCCGTATTTACATATCTGCCACTGTGCAGGAGAATCCGTATAGGTGTTCGAGTGTTCGAATCGTATTGCGCAAGAATTGGTAGGTAAACCCCGTATTTACATATCTGCCACTGTGCAGGGGAATCCGTGTAGGTGTTCGAGTGTTCGAACCGTATTGCGCAAGAAATGGTATGTAAACCCCGTATTTACATATCTGCCACTGTGCAGGAGAATCCGTATAGGTTTTCGAGTGTTCGAACCGTATTGCGCAGGAAATGGTTTGTAAACCATGTATTTACATATCTGCCACTGTGGAGGAGAATCCGTATAGGTGTTCGAGTGTTCGAACCGCAATGCGCAAGAAATGGTACGGAAACCCCGTATTTACATATCTGCCACTGTGCAGGAGAATCCGTATAGGTGTTCGAGTGTTCGGACCGTAATGCGCAAGAAATGGTATGTAAACCCCGTATTTACATATCTGCCACTGTGCAGGAGAATCCGTATAGGTGTTCGAGTGTTCGAACCGAATTGCCCAAGAAATGGTTTGTAAACGCCGTATTTACATATCTGCCACTGTGCAGGAGAATCCGTAGGGGTGTTCGAGGGTTCGAACCGTATTGCGCAAGAAATGGTTCGTAAACCACGTATTTACATATCTGCCACTGTGGAGGAGAATCCGTATAGGTGTTCGAGTGTTCGAACCGCAATGCGCAAGAAATGGTACGGAAACCCCGTATTTACATATCTGCCACTGTGCAGGAGAATCCGTATAGGTGTTCGAGTGTTCGGACCGTAATGCGCAAGAAATGGTATGTAAATCCCGTATTTACATATCTGCCACTGTGCAGGAGAATCCGTATAGGTGTTCGAGTGTTCGAACCGTAATGCGAAGAAATGGTACGGAAACCCCGTATTTACATATCTGCCACTGTGCAGGAGAATCCGTATAGGTGTTCGAGTGTTCGAACCGTAATGCGCAAGAAATGGTATGTAAACCCCGTATTTACATATCTGCCACTGTGCAGGAGAATCCGTATAGGTGTTCGAGTGTTCGAACCGAATTGCCCAAGAAATGGTTTGTAAACGCCGCATTTACATATCTGCCACTGTGCAGGAGAATCCGTATAGGTGTTCGAGTGTTCGAACCGTAATGCGCAAGAAATGGTATGCAAACCCCGTATTTACATATCTGCCACTGTGCAGGAGAATCCGTATAGGTGTTCGAGTGTTCGAATCGTATTGCGCAAGAATTGGTATGTAAACCCCGTATTTACATATCTGCCACTGTGCAGGGGAATCCGTATAGGTGTTCGAGTGTTCGAACTGTATTGCGCAAGAAATGGTATGTAAACCCCGTATTTACATATCTGCCACTGTGCAGGAGAATCCGTATAGGTGTTCGAGTGTTCGAACCGTATTGCGCAAGAAATGGTTTGTAAACCATGTATTTACATATCTGCCACTGTGGAGGAGAATCCGTATAGGTGTTCGAGTGTTCGAACCGCAATGCGCAAGAAATGGTACGGAAACCCCGTATTTACATATCTGCCACTGTGCAGGAGAATCCGTATAGGTGTTCGAGTGTTCGGACCGTAATGCGCAAGAAATGGTATGTAAACCCCGTATTTACATATCTGCCACTGTGCAGGAGAATCCGTATAGGTGTCCGATTGTTCGAACCGAATTGCCCAAGAAATGGTTTGTAAACGCCGTATTTACATATCTGCCACTGTGCAGGAGAATCCGTATAGGTGTTCTTGTGTTCGAACCGTATTGCCCAAGAAATGGTTTGTAAACGCCGTATTTACATGTCTGCCACTGTGCAGGAGAATCCGTACAGGTGTTCGAGTGTTCGAACCGTAATGCGCCAGAAATGGTATGTAAACCCCGTATTTACATATCTGCCACTGTGCAGGAGAATCCGTATACGTGTTCGAGTGTTCGAACCGTAATGCGCAAGAAATGGTATGTAAACCCCGTATTTACATATCTGCCACTGTGCAGGAGAATCCGTATAGGTGTTCGAGTGTTCGAATCGTAATGCGCAAGAAATGGTATGTAAACCCCGTATTTACATATCTGCCACTGTGCAGGAGAATCCGTATAGGTGTTCGAGTGTTCGAACCGAATTGCCCAAGAAATGGTTTGTAAACGCCGTATTTACATATCTGCCACTGTGCAGGAGAATCCGTAGGGGTGTTCGAGTGTTCGAACCGTATTGCGCAAGAAATGGTTTGTAAACCACGTATTTACATATCTGCCACTGTGGAGGAGAATCCGTATAGGTGTTCGAGTGTTCGAACCGCAATGCGCAAGAAATGGTACGGAAACCCCGTATTTACATATCTGCCACTGTGCAGGAGAATCCGTATAGGTGTTCGAGTGTTCGGACCGTAATGCGCAAGAAATGGTATGTAAATCCCGTATTTACATATCTGCCACTGTGCAGGAGAATCCGTATAGGTGTTCGAGTGTTCGAACCGTAATGCGAAGAAATGGTACGGAAACCCCGTATTTACATATCTGCCACTGTGCAGGAGAATCCGTATAGGTGTTCGAGTGTTCGAACCGTAATGCGCAAGAAATGGTATGTAAACCCCGTATTTACATATCTGCCACTGTGCAGGAGAATCCGTATAGGTGTTCGAGTGTTCGAACCGAATTGCCCAAGAAATGGTTTGTAAACGCCGCATTTACATATCTGCCACTGTGCAGGAGAATCCGTATAGGTGTTCGAGTGTTCGAACCGTAATGCGCAAGAAATGGTATGCAAACCCCGTATTTACATATCTGCCACTGTGCAGGAGAATCCGTATAGGTGTTCGAGTGTTCGAATCGTATTGCGCAAGAATTGGTATGTAAACCCCGTATTTACATATCTGCCACTGTGCAGGGGAATCCGTATAGGTGTTCGAGTGTTCGAACTGTATTGCGCAAGAAATGGTATGTAAACCCCGTATTTACATATCTGCCACTGTGCAGGAGAATCCGTATAGGTGTTCGAGTGTTCGAACCGTATTGCGCAAGAAATGGTTTGTAAACCATGTATTTACATATCTGCCACTGTGGAGGAGAATCCGTATAGGTGTTCGAGTGTTCGAACCGCAATGCGCAAGAAATGGTACGGAAACCCCGTATTTACATATCTGCCACTGTGCAGGAGAATCCGTATAGGTGTTCGAGTGTTCGGACCGTAATGCGCAAGAAATGGTATGTAAACCCCGTATTTACATATCGGCCACTGTGCAGGAGAATCCGTATAGGTGTCCGATTGTTCGAACCGAATTGCCCAAGAAATGGTTTGTAAACGCCGTATTTACATATCTGCCACTGTGCAGGAGAATCCGTATAGGTGTTCTTGTGTTCGAACCGTATTGCCCAAGAAATGGTTTGTAAACGCCGTATTTACATGTCTGCCACTGTGCAGGAGAATCCGTACAGGTGTTCGAGTGTTCGAACCGTAATGCGCCAGAAATGGTATGTAAACCCCGTATTTACATATCTGCCACTGTGCAGGAGAATCCGTATACGTGTTCGAGTGTTCGAACCGTAATGCGCAAGAAATGGTATGTAAACCCCGTATTTACATATCTGCCACTGTGCAGGAGAATCCGTATAGGTGTTCGAGTGTTCGAACCGTAATGCGCAAGAAATGGTATGTAAACCCCGTATTTACATATCTGCCACTGTGCAGGAGAATCCGTATAGGTGTTCGAGTGTTCGAACCGAATTGCCCAAGAAATGGTTTGTAAACGCCGTATTTACATATCTGCCACTGTGCAGGAGAATCCGTAGGGGTGTTCGAGTGTTCGAACCGTATTGCGCAAGAAATGGTTTGTAAACCACGTATTTACATATCTGCCACTGTGGAGGAGAATCCGTATAGGTGTTCGAGTGTTCGAACCGCAATGCGCAAGAAATGGTACGGAAACCCCGTATTTACATATCTGCCACTGTGCAGGAGAATCCGTATAGGTGTTCGAGTGTTCGGACCGTAATGCGCAAGAAATGGTATGTAAATCCCGTATTTACATATCTGCCACTGTGCAGGAGAATCCGTATAGGTGTTCGAGTGTTCGAACCGTAATGCGAAGAAATGGTACGGAAACCCCGTATTTACATATCTGCCACTGTGCAGGAGAATCCGTATAGGTGTTCGAGTGTTCGAACCGTAATGCGCAAGAAATGGTATGTAAACCCCGTATTTACATATCTGCCACTGTGCAGGAGAATCCGTATAGGTGTTCGAGTGTTTGAACCGAATTGCCCAAGAAATGGTTTGTAAACGCCGCATTTACATATCTGCCACTGTGCAGGAGAATCCGTATAGGTGTTCGAGTGTTCGAACCGTAATGCGCAAGAAATGGTATGCAAACCCCGTATTTACATATCTGCCACTGTGCAGGAGAATCCGTATAGGTGTTCGAGTGTTCGAATCGTATTGCGCAAGAATTGGTATGTAAACCCCGTATTTACATATCTGCCACTGTGCAGGGGAATCCGTATAGGTGTTCGAGTGTTCGAACTGTATTGCGCAAGAAATGGTATGTAAACCCCGTATTTACATATCTGCCACTGTGCAGGAGAATCCGTATAGGTGTTCGAGTGTTCGAACCGTATTGCGCAAGAAATGGTTTGTAAACCATGTATTTACATATCTGCCACTGTGGAGGAGAATCCGTATAGGTGTTCGAGTGTTCGAACCGCAATGCGCAAGAAATGGTACGGAAACCCCGTATTTACATATCTGCCACTGTGCAGGAGAATCCGTATAGGTGTCCGATTGTTCGAACCGAATTGCCCAAGAAATGGTTTGTAAACGCCGTATTTACATATCTGCCACTGTGCTGGAGAATCCGTATAGGTGTTCTTGTGTTCGAACCGTATTGCCCAAGAAATGGTTTGTAAACGCCGTATTTACATGTCTGCCACTGTGCAGGAGAATCCGTACAGGTGTTCGAGTGTTCGAACCGTAATGCGCCAGAAATGGTATGTAAACCCCGTATTTTCATATCTGCCACTGTGCAGGAGAATCCGTATACGTGTTCGAGTGTTCGAACCGTAATGCGCAAGAAATGGTATGTAAACCCCGTATTTACATATCTGCCACTGTGCAGGAGAATCCGTATAGGTGTTCGAGTGTTCGAACCGTAATGCGCAAGAAATGGTATGTAAACCCCGTATTTACATATCTGCCACTGTGCAGGAGAATCCGTATAGGTGTTCGAGTGTTCGAACCGTATTGCGCAAGAAATGGTTTGTAAACCCCGTATTTACATATCTGCCACTGTGCAGGAGAATCCGTATAGGTGTTCGAGTGTTCGAACCGTATTGCGCAAGAAATGGTATGTAAACCCCGTATTTACATATCTGCCACTGTGCAGGAGAATCCGTATAGGTGTTCGAGTGTTCGGACCGTAATGCGCAAGAAATGGTATGTAAACCCCGTATTTACATATCTGCCACTGTGCAGGAGAATCCGTATAGGTGTTCGAGTGTTCGAACCGAATTGCCCAAGAAATGGTATGTAAACGCCGTATTTACATATCTGCCACTGTGCAGGAGAATCCGTATAGGTGTCCGATTGTTCGAACCGAATTGCCCAAGAAATGGTTTGTAAACGCCGTATTTACATATCTGCCACTGTGCAGGAGAATCCGTATAGGTGTTCGTGTGTTCGAACCGTATTGCCCAAGAAATGGTTTGTAAACGCCGTATTTACATGTCTGCCACTGTGCAGGAGAATCCGTACAGGTGTTCGAGTGTTCGAACCGTAATGCGCCAGAAATGGTATGTAAACCCCGTATTTACATATCTGCCACTGTGCAGGAGAATCCGTATACGTGTTCGAGTGTTCGAACCGTATTGCCCAAGAAATGGTTTGTAAACGCCGTATTTACATATCTGCCACTATGCAGGAGAATCCGTATAGGTGTTCGAGTGTTCGAACCGTAATGCGCAAGAAATGGTATGTAAACCCCGTATTTACATATCTGCCACTGTGCAGGAGAATCCGTATAGGTGTTCGAGTGTTCGAACCGAATTGCCCAAGAAATGGTTTGTAAACGCCGCATTTACATATCTGCCACTGTGCAGGAGAATCCGTATAGGTGTTCGAGTGTTCGAACCGTAATGCGCAAGAAATGGTATGCAAACCCCGTATTTACATATCTGCCACTGTTCAGGAGAATCCGTATAGGTGTTCGAGTGTTCGAATCGTATTGCGCAAGAATTGGTATGTAAACCCCATATTTACATATCTGCCACTGTGCAGGGGAATCCGTATAGGTGTTCGAGTGTTCGAACTGTATTGCGCAAGAAATGGTATGTAAACCCTGTATTTACATATCTGCCACTGTGCAGGAGAATCCGTATAGGTGTTCGAGTGTTCGAACCGTATTGCGCAAGAAATGGTTTGTAAACCATGTATTTACATATCTGCCACTGTGGAGGAGAATCCGTATAGGTGTTCGAGTGTTCGAACCGCAATGCGCAAGAAATGGTACGGAAACCCCGTATTTACATATCGGCCACTGTGCAGGAGAATCCGTATAGGTGTTCGAGTGTTCGGACCGTAATGCGCAAGAAATGGTATGTAAACCCCGTATTTACATATCTGCCACTGTGCAGGAGAATCCGTATAGGTGTCCGATTGTTCGAACCGAATTGCCCAAGAAATGGTTTGTAAACGCCGTATTTACATATCTGCCACTGTGCAGGAGAATCCGTATAGGTGTTCTTGTGTTCGAACCGTATTGCCCAAGAAATGGTTTGTAAACGCCGTATTTACATGTCGGCCACTGTGCAGGAGAATCCGTACAGGTGTTCGAGTGTTCGAACCGTAATGCGCCAGAAATGGTATGTAAACCCCGTATTTACATATCTGCCACTGTGCAGGAGAATCCTTATACGTGTTCGAGTGTTCGAACCGTAATGCGCAAGAAATGGTATGTAAACCCCGTATTTACATATCTGCCACTGTGCAGGAGAATCCGTATAGGTGTTCGAGTGTTCGAACCGTAATGCGCAAGAAATGGTATGTAAACCCCGTATTTACATATCTGCCACTATGCAGGAGAATCCGTATAGGTGTTCGAGTGTTCGAACCGAATTGCCCAAGAAATGGTTTGTAAACGCCGTATTTACATATCTGCCACTGTGCAGGAGAATCCGTAGGGGTGTTCGAGTGTTCGAACCGTATTGCGCAAGAAATGGTTTGTAAACCACGTATTTACATATCTGCCACTGTGGAGGAGAATCCGTATAGGTGTTTGAGTGTTCGAACCGCAATGCGCAAGAAATGGTACGGAAACCCCGTATTTACATATCTGCCACTGTGCAGGAGAATCCGTATAGGTGTTCGAGTGTTCGGACCGTAATGCGCAAGAAATGGTATGTAAATCCCGTATTTACATATCTGCCACTGTGCAGGAGAATCCGTATAGGTGTTCGAGTGTTCGAACCGTAATGCGAAGAAATGGTACGGAAACCCCGTATTTACATATCTGCCACTGTGCAGGAGAATCCGTATAGGTGTTCGAGTGTTCGAACCGTAATGCGCAAGAAATGGTATGTAAACCCCGTATTTACATATCTGCCACTGTGCAGGAGAATCCGTATAGGTGTTCGAGTGTTCGAACCGAATTGCCCAAGAAATGGTTTGTAAACGCCGCATTTACATATCTGCCACTGTGTAGGAGAATCCGTATAGGTGTTCGAGTGTTCGAACCGTAATGCGCAAGAAATGGTATGCAAACCCCGTATTTACATATCTGCCACTGTGCAGGAGAATCCGTATAGGTGTTCGAGTGTTCGAATCGTATTGCGCAAGAATTGGTATGTAAACCCCGTATTTACATATCTGCCACTGTGCAGGGGAATCCGTATAGGTGTTCGAGTGTTCGAACTGTATTGCGCAAGAAATGGTATGTAAACCCCGTATTTACATATCTGCCACTGTGCAGGAGAATCCGTATAGGTGTTCGAGTGTTCGAACCGTATTGCGCAAGAAATGGTTTGTAAACCATGTATTTACATATCTGCCACTGTGGAGGAGAATCCGTATAGGTGTTCGAGTGTTCGAACCGCAATGCGCAAGAAATGGTACGGAAACCCCGTATTTACATATCTGCCACTGTGCAGGAGAATCCGTATAGGTGTTCGAGTGTTCGGACCGTAATGCGCAAGAAATGGTATGTAAACCCCGTATTTACATATCTGCCACTGTGCAGGAGAATCCGTATAGGTGTCCGATTGTTCGAACCGAATTGCCCAAGAAATGGTTTGTAAACGCCGTATTTACATATCTGCCACTGTGCAGGAGAATCCATATAGGTGTTCTTGTGTTCGAACCGTATTGCCCAAGAAATGGTTTGTAAACGCCGTATTTACATGTCTGCCACTGTGCAGGAGAATCCGTACAGGTGTTCGAGTGTTCGAACCGTAATGCGCCAGAAATGGTATGTAAACCCCGTATTTACATATCTGCCACTGTGCAGGAGAATCCGTATACGTGTTCGAGTGTTCGAACAGTAATGCGCAAGAAATGGTATGTAAACCCCGTATTTACATATCTGCCACTGTGCAGGAGAATCCGTATAGGTGTTCGAGTGTTCGAACCGTAATGCGCAAGAAATGGTATGTAAACCCCGTATTTACATATCTGCCACTGTGCAGGAGAATCCGTATAGGTGTTCGAGTGTTCGAACCGTATTGCACAAGAAATGGTTTGTAAACCCCGTATTTACATATCTGCCACTGTGCAGGAGAATCCGTATAGGTGTTCGAGTGTTCGAACCGTATTGCGCAAGAAATGGTATGTAAACCCCGTATTTACATATCTGCCACTGTGCAGGAGAATCCGTATAGGTGTTCGAGTGTTCGGACCGTAATGCGCAAGAAATGGTATGTAAACCCCGTATTTACATATCTGCCACTGTGCAGGAGAATCCGTATAGGTGTTCGAGTGTTCGAACCGAATTGCCCAAGAAATGGTATGTAAACGCCGTATTTACATATCTGCCACTGTGCAGGAGAATCCGTATAGGTGTCCGATTGTTCGAACCGAATTGCCCAAGAAATGGTTTGTAAACGCCGTATTTACATATCTGCCACTGTGCAGGAGAATCCGTATAGGTGTTCGTGTGTTCGAACCGTATTGCCCAAGAAATGGTTTGTAAACGCCGTATTTACATGTCTACCACTGTCCAGGAGAATCCGTACAGGTGTTCGAGTGTTCGAACCGTAATGCGCCAGAAATGGTATGTAAACCCCGTATTTACATATCTGCCACTGTGCAGGAGAATCCGTATACGTGTTCGAGTGTTCGAACCGTATTGCCCAAGAAATGGTTTGTAAACGACGTATTTACATATCTGCCACTATGCAGGAGAATCCGTATAGGTGTTCGAGTGTTCGAACCGTAATGCGCAAGAAATGGTATGTAAACCCCGTATTTACATATCTGCCACTGTGCAGGAGAATCCGTATAGGTGTTCGAGTGTTCGAACCGTATTGCGCAAGAAATGGTTTGTAAACCCCGTATTTACATATCTGCCACTGTGCAGGAGAATCCGTATAGGTGTTCGAGTGTTCGAACCGTATTGCGCAAGAAATGGTATGTAAACCCCGTATTTACATATCTGCCACTGTGCAGGAGAATCCGTGTAGGTGTCCGAGTGTTCGAAACGAATTGCCCAAGAAATAGTTTGTAAACGCCGTATTTACATATCTGCCACTGTGCAGGAGAATCCGTATAGGTTTTCGAGTGTTCGAACCGTATTGCCCAAGAAATGGTTTGTAAACGCCGTATTTACATATCTGCCACTGTGCAGGAGAATCCGTACAGGTGTTCGAGTGTTCGGACCGTAATGCGCAAGAAATGGTATGTAAACCCCGTATTTACATATCTGCCACTGTGCAGGAGAATCCGTATAGGTGTTCGAGTGTTCGAACCGTATTGCGCAAGAAATGGTTTGTAAACCCCGTATTTACATATCTGCCACTGTGCAGGAGAATCCGTATAGGTGTTCGAGTGTTCGAACCGTAATGCGCAAGAAATGGTACGGAAACCCCGTATTTACATATCTGCCACTGTGCAGGAGAATCCGTATAGGTGTTCGAGTGTTCGAACCGTAATGCGCAAGAAATGGTATGTAAACCCCGTATTTACATATCTGCCACTGTGCAGGAGAATCCGTATAGGTGTTCGAGTGTTCGAACCGAATTGCCCAAGAAATGGTTTGTAAACGCCGTATTTACATATCTGCCACTGTGCAGGAGAATCCGTATATGTGTTCGAGTGTTCGAACCGTAATGCGCAAGAAATGGTATGCAAACCCCGTATTTACATATCTGCCACTGTGCAGGAGAATCCGTATAGGTGTTCGAGTGTTCGAATCGTATTGCGCAAGAATTGGTATGTAAACCCCGTATTTACATATCTGCCACTGTGCAGGGGAATCCGTATAGGTGTTCGAGTGTTCGAACCGTATTGCGCAAGAAATGGTATGTAAACCCCGTATTTACATATCTGCCACTGTGCAGGAGAATCCGTATAGGTGTTCGAGTGTTCGAACCGTATTGCGCAAGAAATGGTTTGTAAACCACGTATTTACATATCTGCCACTGTGGAGGAGAATCCGTATAGGTGTTCGAGTGTTCGAACCGCAATGCGCAAGAAATGGTACGGAAACCCCGTATTTACATATCTGCCACTGTGCAGGAGAATCTGTATAGGTGTTCGAGTGTTCGGACCGTAGTGCGCAAGAAATGGTATGTAAACCCCGTATTTACATATCTGCCACTGTGGAGGAGAATCCGTATAGGTGTCCGATTGTTCGAACCGAATTGCCCAAGAAATGGTTTGTAAACGCCGTATTTACATATCTGCCACTGTGCAGGAGAATCCGTATAGGTGTTCGAGTGTTCGAACCGTATTGCCCAAGAAATGGTTTGTAAACGCCGTATTTACATATCTGCCACTGTGCAGGAGAATCCGTACAGGTGTTCGAGTGTTCGAACCGTAATGCGCAAGAAATGGTATGTAAACCCCGTATTTACATATCTGCCACTGTGCAGGAGAATCCGTATACGTGTTCGAGTGTTCGAACCGTAATGCCCAAGAAATGGTTTGTAAACGCCGTATTTACATATCTGGCACTGTGCAGGAGAATCCGTATAGGTGTTCGAGTGTTCGAACCGTAATGCGCAAGAAATGGTATGTAAACCCCGTATTTACATATCTGCCACTGTGCAGGAGAATCCGTATAGGTGTTCGAGTGTTCGAACCGTATTGCGCAAGAAATGGTTTGTAAACCCCGTATTTACATATCTGCCACTGTGCAGGAGAATCCGTATAGGTGTTCGAGTGTTCGAACCGTATTGCGCAAGAAATGGTATGTAAACCCCGTATTTACATATCTGCCACTGTGCAGGAGAATCCGTGTAGGTGTCCGAGTGTTCGAACCGAATTGCCCAAGAAATGGTTTGTAAACGCCGTATTTACATATCAGCCACTGTGCAGGAGAATCCGTATAGGTTTTCGAGTGTTCGAACCGTATTGCCCAAGAAATGGTTTGTAAACGCCGTATTTACATATCTGCCACTGTGCAGGAGAATCCGTACAGGTGTTCGAGTGTTCGAACCGTAATGCGCAAGAAATGGTATGTAAACCCCGTATTTACATATCTGCCACTGTGCAGGAGAATCCGTATTGGTGTTCGAGTGTTCGAACCGTATTGCGAGAGAAATGGTTTGTAAACCCCGTATTTACATATCTGCCACTGTGCAGGAGAATCCGTATAGGTGTTCGAGTGTTCGAACCGTATTGCGCAAGAAATGGTACGGAAACCCCGTATTTACATATCTGCCACTGTGCAGAAGAATCCGTATAGGTGTTCGAGTGTTCGAACCGTAATGCGCAAGAAATGGTACGGAAACCCCGTATTTACATATCTGCCACAGTGCAGGAGAATCCGTATAGGTGTTCGAGTGTTCGAACCGTAATGCGCAAGAAATGGTATGTAAACCCCGTATTTACTTATCTGCCACTGTGCAGGAGAATCCGTATAGGTGTTCGAGTGTTCGAACCGTATTGCCCAGGAAATGGTTTGTAAACGCCGTATTTACATATCTGCCACTGTGCAGGAGAATCCGTACAGGTGTTCGAGTGTTCGAACCGTAATGCGCAAGAAATGGAATGTAAACCCCGTATTTACAAATCTGCCACTGTGCAGGAGAATCCGTATACGTGTTCGAGTGTTCGAACCGTATTGCCCAAGAAATGGTTTGTAAACGCCGTATTTACATATCTGGCACTGTGCAGGAGAATCCGTATAGGTGTTCGAGTGTTCGAACCGTAATGCGCAAGAAATGGTATGTAAACCCCGTATTTACATATCTGCCACTGTGCAGGAGAATCCGTATAGGTGTTCGAGTGTTCGAACCGTATTGCGCAAGAAATGGTTTGTAAACCCCGTATTTACATATCTGCCACTGTGGAGGAGAATCCGTATAGGTGTTCGAGTGTTCGAACCGTATTGCGCAAGAAATGGTATGTAAACCCCGTATTTACATATCTGCCACTGTGCAGAAGAATCCGTATGGGTGTTCGAGTGTTCGAACCGTAAAGCGCAAGAAATGGTACGGAAACCCCGTATTTACATATCTGCCACTGTGCAGGAGAATCCGTATAGGTGTTCGAGTGTTCGAACCGGATTGCGCAAGAAATGGTATGTAAACCCCGTATTTACATATCTGCCACTGTGCAGGAGAATCCGTGTAGGTGTCCGAGTGTTCGAACCGAATTGCCCAAGAAATGGTTTGTAAACGCCGTATTAACATATCTGCCACTGTGCAGGAGAATCCGTATAGGTGTTCGAGTGTTCGAACCGTATTGCCCAAGAACTGGTTTGTAAACGCCGTATTTACATATCTGCCACTGTGCAGGAGAATCCGTACAGGTGTTCGAGTGTTCGAACCGTATTGCGCAAGAAATGGTATGTAAACCCCGTATTTACATATCTGGCACTGTGCAGGAGAATCCGTGTAGGTGTCCGAGTGTTCGAACCGAATTGCCCAAGAAATGGTTTGTAAACGCCGTATTTACATATCTGCCACTGTGCAGGAGAATCCGTATAGGTGTTCGAGTGTTCGAACTGTATTGCCCAAGAAATGGTTTGTAAACGCCGTATTTACATATCTGCCACTGTGCAGGAGAATCCGTACAGGTGTTCGAGTGTTCGAACCGTAATGCGCAAGAAATGGTATGCAAACCCCGTATTTACATATCTGCCACTGTGCAGGAGAATCCGTATAGGTGTTCGAGTGTTCGAACCGTATTGCCCAAGAAATGGTTTGTAAACGCCGTATTTACATATCTGCCACTGTGCAGGAGAATCCGTATAGGTGTTCGAGTGTTCGAACCGTAATGCGCAAGAAATGGTATGTAAACCCCGTATTTACATATCTGCCACTGTGCAGGAGAATCCGTATAGGTGGTCGAGTGTTCGAACCGTATTGCGCAAGAAATGGTTTGTAAACCCCGTATTTACATATCTGCCACTGTGCAGGAGAATCCGTATAGGTGTTCGAGTGTTCGAACCGTATTGCGCAAGAAATGGTATGTAAACCCCGTATTTACATATCTGCCACTGTGCAGGAGAATCCGTGTAGGTGTCCGAGTGTTCGAACCGAATTGCCCAAGAAATGGTTTGTAAACGCCGTATTTACATATCAGCCACTGTGCAGGAGAATCCGTATAAGTTTTCGAGTGTTCGAACCGTATTGCCCAAGAAATGGTTTGTAAACGCCGTATTTACATATCTGCCACTGTGCAGGAGAATCCGTACAGGTGTTCGAGTGTTCGAACCGTAATGCGCAAGAAATGGTATGTAAACCCCGTATTTACATATCTGCCACTGTGCAGGAGAATCCGTATAGGTGTTCGAGTGTTCGAACCGTATTGCGAGAGAAATGGTTTGTAAACCACGTATTTACATATCTGCCACTGTGCAGGAGAATCCGTATAGGTGTTCGAGTGTTCGAACCGTATTGCGCAAGAAATGGTATGCAAACCCCGTATTTACATATCTGCCACTGTGCAGAAGAATCCGTATAGGTGTTCGAGTGTTCGAACCGTAATGCGCAAGAAATGGTACGGAAACCCCGTATTTACATATCTGCCACTGTGCAGGAGAATCCGTATAGGTGTTCGAGTGTTCGAACCGTAATGCGCAAGAAATGGTATGTAAACCCCGTATTTACATATCTGCCACTGTGCAGGAGAATCCGTATAGGTGTTCGAGTGTTCGAACCGTAATGCGCAAGAAATGGTATGTAAACCCCGTATTTACATATCTGCCACTGTGCAGGAGAATCCGTATAGGTGTTTGAGTGTTCGAACCGTAATGCGCAAGAAATGGTACGGAAACCCCGTATTTACATATCTGCCACTGTGCAGGAGAATCCGTATAGGTGTTCGAGTGTTCGAACCGTAATGCGCAAGAAATGGTATGTAAACCCCGTATTTACATATGTGCCACTGTGCAGGAGAATCCGTATAGGTGTTCGTGTGTTCGAACCGAATTGCCCAAGAAATGGTTTGTAAACGCCGTATTTACATATCTGCCACTGTGCAGGAGAATCCGTATAGGTGTTCGAGTGTTCGAACCGTAATGCGCAAGAAATGGTATGCAAACCCCGTATTTACATATCTGCCACCGTGCAGGAGAATCCGTATAGGTGTTCGAGTGTTCGAATCGTATTGCGCAAGAATTGGTATGTAAACCCCGTATTTACATATCTGCCACTGTGCAGGGGAATCCGTATAGGTGTTCGAGTGTTCGAACCGTATTGCGCAAGAAATGGTATGTAAACCCCGTATTTACATATCTGCCACTGTGTAGGAGAATCCGTATAGGTGTTCGAGTGTTTGAACCGTATTGCGCAAGAAATGGTTTGTAAACCACGTATTTACATATCTGCCACTGTGGAGGAGAATCCGTATAGGTGTTCGAGTGTTCGAACCGCAATGCGCAAGAAATGGTACGGAAACCCCGTATTTACATGTCTGCCACTGTGGAGGAGAATCCGTATAGGTGTTCGAGTGTTCGAACCGCAATGCGCAAGAAATGGTACGGAAACCCCGTATTTACATGTCTGCCACTGTGCAGGAGAATCCGTATAGGTGTTCGAGTGTTCGGACCGTAATGCGCAAGAAATGGTATGTAAACCCCGTATTTACATATCTGCCACTGTGCAGGAAAATCCGTATAGGTGTCCGATTGTTCGAACCGAATTGCCCAAGAAATGGTTTGTAAACGCCGTATTTACATATCTGCCACTGTGCAGGAGAATCCGTATAGGTGTTCGAGTGTTCGAACCCTAATGCGCAAGAAATGGTATGTAAACCCCGTATTTACATATCTGCCACTGTGCAGGAGAATCCGTATAGGTGTTCGAGTGTTCGAACCGTAATGCGCATGAAATGGTATGTAAACCCCGTATTTACATATCTGCCACTGTGCAGGAGAATCCGTATAGGTGTTTGAGTGTTCGAACCGTAATGCGCAAGAAATGGTACGGAAACCCCGTATTTACATATCTGCCACTGTGCAGGAGAATCCGTATAGGTGTTCGAGTGTTCGAACCGTAATGCGCAAGAAATGGTATGTAAACCCCGTATTTACATATGTGCCACTGTGCAGGAGAATCCGTATAGGTGTTCGTGTGTTCGAACCGAATTGCCCAAGAAATGGTTTGTAAACGCCGTATTTACATATCTGCCACTGTGCAGGAGAATCCGTATAGGTGTTCGAGTGTTCGAACCGTAATGCGCAAGAAATGGTATGCAAACCCCGTATTTACATATCTGCCACCGTGCAGGAGAATCCGTATAGGTGTTCGAGTGTTCGAATCGTATTGCGCAAGAATTGGTATGTAAACCCCGTATTTACATATCTGCCACTGTGCAGGGGAATCCGTATAGGTGTTCGAGTGTTCGAACCGTATTGCGCAAGAAATGGTATGTAAACCCCGTATTTACATATCTGCCACTGTGTAGGAGAATCCGTATAGGTGTTCGAGTGTTTGAACCGTATTGCGCAAGAAATGGTTTGTAAACCACGTATTTACATAT
Organism: Camellia sinensis; assembly: GCF_055761805.1. NCBI lineage: Eukaryota > Viridiplantae > Streptophyta > Magnoliopsida > Ericales > Theaceae > Camellia > Camellia sinensis. The sequence goes on from NC_138974.1 coordinate 118,195,022, forward strand.
CTGCCACTGTGGAGGAGAATCCGTATAGGTGTTCGAGTGTTCGAACCGCAATGCGCAAGAAATGGTACGGAAACCCCGTATTTACATGTCTGCCACTGTGGAGGAGAATCCGTATAGGTGTTCGAGTGTTCGAACCGCAATGCGCAAGAAATGGTACGGAAACCCCGTATTTACATGTCTGCCACTGTGCAGGAGAATCCGTATAGGTGTTCGAGTGTTCGGACCGTAATGCGCAAGAAATGGTATGTAAACCCCGTATTTACATATCTGCCACTGTGCAGGAAAATCCGTATAGGTGTCCGATTGTTCGAACCGAATTGCCCAAGAAATGGTTTGTAAACGCCGTATTTACATATCTGCCACTGTGCAGGAGAATCCGTATAGGTGTTCGAGTGTTCGAACCCTAATGCGCAAGAATTGGTATGTAAACCCCGTATTTACATATCTGCCACTGTGCAGGAGAATCCGTATAGGTGTTCGAGTGTTCGAACCGTAATGCGCATGAAATGGTATGTAAACCCCGTATTTACATATCTGCCACAGTGCTGGAGAATCCGTATAGGTGTTCGAGTGTTCGTACCGTAATGCGCAAGAAATGGTTTGTAAACGCCGTATTTACATATCTGCCACTGTGTAGGAGAATCCGTATAGGTGTTCGAGTGTTCGAACCGAATTGCCCAAGAAATGGTATGCAAACCCCGTATTTACATATCTGCCACTGTGCAGGAGAATCCGTATAGGTGTCCGAGTGTTCGAACCGAATTGCCCAAGAAATGGTTTGTAAACGCCGTATTTACATATCTGCCACTGTGCAGGAGAATCCGTATAGGTGTTCGAGTGTTCGAACCGTAATGCGCAAGAAATGGTATGTAAACCCCGTATTTACATATCTGCCACTGTGCAGGAGAATCCGTGTAGGTGTTCGAGTGTTCGAACCGTATTGCCCAAGAAATGGTTTGTAAACCCCGTATTTACATATCTGCCACTGTGCAGGAGAATCCGTATAGGTGTTCGAGTGTTCGAACTGTAATGCGCAAGAAATGGTATGTAAACCCCGTATTTACATATCTGCCACTGTGCAGGAGAATCCGTATAGGTGTTCGAGTGTTCGAACCGTATTGCGCAGGAAATGGTATGTAAACCTCGTATTTACATATCTGCCACTGTGCAGGAGAATCCGTGTAGGTGTCCGAGTGTTCGAACCGAATTGCCCAAGAAATGGTTTGTAAACGCCGTATTTACATATCTGCCACTGTGCAGGAGAATCCGTATAGGTGTTCGAGTGTTCGAACCGTATTGCCCAAGAAATGGTTTGTAAACGCCGTATTTACATATCTGCCACTGTGCAGGAGAATCCGTACAGGTGTTCGAGTGTTCGAACCGTAATGCGCAAGAAATGGTATGTAAACCCCGTATTTACATATCTGCCACTGTGCAGGAGAATCCGTATAGGTGTTCGAGTGTTCGAACCGTATCGCCCAAGAAATGGTTTGTAAACGCCGTATTTACATATCTGCCACTGTGCAGGAGAATCCGTATAGGTGTTCGAGTGTTCGAACCGTAATGCGCAAGAAATGGTATGTAAACCCCGTATTTACATATCTGTCACAGTGCAGGAGAATCCGTATAGGTGTTCGAGTGTTCGAACCGTATTGCGCAAGAAATGGTTTGTAAACCCCGTATTTACATATCTGCCACTGTGCAGGAGAATCCGTATAGGTGTTCGAGTGTTTGAACCGTATTGCGCAAGAAATGGTATGTAAACCCCGTATTTACATATCTGCCACTGTGCAGAAGAATCCGTATGGGTGTTCGAGTGTTCGAACCGTAAAGCGCAAGAAATGGTACGGAAACCCCGTATTTACATATCTGCCACTGTGCAGGAGAATCCGTATAGGTGTTCGAGTGTTCGAACCGTATTGCGCAAGAAATGGTATGTAAACCCCGTATTTACATATCTGCCACTGTGCAGGCGAATCCGTGTAGGTGTCCGAGTGTTCGAACCGAATTGCCCAAGAAATGGTTTGTAAACGCCGTATTTACATATCTGCCACTGTGCAGGAGAATCCGTATAGGTGGTCGAGTGTTCGAACCGTATTGCCCAAGAAATGGTTTGTAAACGCCGTATTTACATATCTGCCACTGTGCAGGAGAATCCGTACAGGTGTTCGAGTGTTCGAACCGTATTGCGCAAGAAATGGTATGTAAACCCCGTATTTACATATCTGCCACTGTGCAGGAGAATCCGTGTAGGTGTCCGAGTGTTCGAACCGAATTGCCCAAGAAATGGTTTGTAAACGCCGTATTTACATATCTGCCACTGTGCAGGAGAATCCATATAGGTGTTCGAGTGTTCGAACCGTATTGCCCAAGAAATGGTTTGTAAACGCCGTATTTACATATCTGCCACTGTGCAGGAGAATCCGTACAGGTGTTCGAGTGTTCGAACCGTAATGCGCAAGAAATGGTATGTAAACCCCGTATTTACATATCTGCCACTGTGCAGGAGAATCCGTATAGGTGTTCGAGTGTTCGAACCGTATTGCCCAAGAAATGGTTTGTAAACGCCGTAATTACATATCTGCCACTGTGCAGGAGAATCCGTATAGGTGTTCGAGTGTTCGAACCGTAATGCGCAAGAAATGGTATGTAAACCCCGTATTTACATATCTGCCACTGTGCAGGACAATCCGTATAGGTGTTCGAGTGTTCGAACCGTATTGCGCAAGAAATGGTTTGTAAACCCCGTATTTACATATCTGCCACTGTGCAGGAGAATCCGTATAGGTGTTCGAGTGTTCGAACCGTATTGCGCAAGAAATGGTATGTAAACCCCGTATTTACATATCTGCCACTGTGCAGAAGAATCCGTATGGGTGTTCGAGTGTTCGAACCGTAAAGCGCAAGAAATGGTACGGAAACCCCGTATTTACATATCTGCCACTGTGCAGGAGAATCCGTATAGGTGTTCGAGTGTTCGAACCGTATTGCGCAAGAAATGGTATGTAAACCCCGTATTTACATATCTGCTACTGTGCAGGCGAATCCGTGTAGGTGTCCGAGTGTTCGAACCGAATTGCCCAAGAAATGGTTTGTAAACGCCGTATTTACATATCTGCCACTGTGCAGGAGAATCCGTATAGGTGTTCGAGTGTTCGAACCGTATTGCCCAAGAAATGGTTTGTAAACGCCGTATTTACATATCTGCCACTGTGCAGGAGAATCCGTACAGGTGTTCGAGTGTTCGAACCGTATTGCGCAAGAAATGGTATGTAAACCCCGTATTTACATATCTGCCACTGTGCAGGAGAATCCGTGTAGGTGTCCGAGTGTTCGAACCGAATTGCCCAAGAAATGGTTTGTAAACGCCGTATTTACATATCTGCCACTGTGCAGGAGAATCCGTATAGGTGTTCGAGTGTTCGAACCGTATTGCCCAAGAAATGGTTTGTAAACGCCGTATTTACATATCTGCCACTGTGCAGGAGAATCCGTACAGGTGTTCGAGTGTTCGAACCGTAATGCGCAAGAAATGGTATGTAAACCCCGTATTTACATATCTGCCACTGTGCAGGAGAATCCGTATAGGTGTTCGAGTGTTCGAACCGTATTGCCCAAGAAATGGTTTGTAAACGCCGTATTTACATATCTGCCACTGTGCAGGAGAATCCGTATAGGTGTTCGAGTGTTCGAATCGTAATGCGCAAGAAATGGTATGTAAACCCCGTATTTACATATCTGCCACTGTGCAGGACAATCCGTATAGGTGTTCGAGTGTTCGAACCGTATTGCGCAAGAAATGGTTTGTAAACCCCGTATTTACATATCTGCCACTGTGCAGGAGAATCCGTATAGGTGTTCGAGTGTTCGAACCGTATTGCGCAAGAAATGGTATGTAAACCCCGTATTTACATATCTGCCACTGTGCAGAAGAATCCGTATGGGTGTTCGAGTGTTCGAACCGTAAAGCGCAAGAAATGGTACGGAAACCCCGTATTTACATATCTGCCACTGTGTAGGAGAATCCGTATAGGTGTTCGAGTGTTCGAACCGTAATGCGCAAGAAATGGTATGTAAACCCCGTCTTTACATATCTGCCACTGTGCAGGAGAATCCGTATAGGTGTTCGAGTGTTCGAACCGTAATGCGCAAGAAATGGTATGTAAACCCCGTATTTACATATCTGCCACTGTGCAGGAGAATCCGTATAGGTGTTCGAGTGTTCGAACCGTATTGCCCAAGAAATGGTTTGTAAACGCCGTATTTACATATCTGCCACTGTGCAGGAGAATCCGTATAGGTGTTCGAGTGTTCGAACCGTAATGCGCAAGAAATGGTATGCAAACCCCGTATTTACATGTCTGCCACAGTGCTGGAGAATCCGTATAGGTGTCCGAGTGTTCGAACCGAATTGCCCAAGAAATGGTTTGTAAATGTCGTGTTTACATATCTGCCACTGTGCAGGAGAATCCGTATAGGTGTTCGAGTGTTCGAACCATATTGCCCAAGAAATGGTTTGTAAACGCCGTATTTACATATCTGCCACTGTGCAGGAGAATCCGTACAGGTGTTCGAGTGTTCGAACCGTAATGCGCAAGAAATGGTATGTAAACCCCGTATTTACATATCTGCCACTGTGCAGGAGAATCCGTATAGGTGTTCGACTGTTCGAACCGTATTGCGCAAGAAATGGTATGTAAACCCCGTATTTACATATCTGCCACTGTGCAGGAGAATCCGTATAGGTGTTCGAGTGTTCGAACCGTAATGCGCAAGAAATGGTATGTAAACCCTGTATTTACATATCTGCCACAGTGCAGGAGAATCCGTATAGGTGTTCGAGTGTTCGAACCGTATTGCCCAAGAAATGGTTTTTAAACGCCGTATTTACATATCTGCCACTGTATAGGAGAATCCGTATAGGTGTTCGAGTGTTCGAACCGTAATGCGCAAGAAATGGTATGCAAACCCCGTATTTACATATCTGTCACTGTGTAGGAGAATCCGTATAGGTGTCCGAGTGTTCGAACCGAATTGCCCAAGAAATGGTTTGTAAACGCCGTATTTACATATCTGCCACTGTGCAGGAGAATCCGTACAGGTGTTCGAGTGTTCGAACCGTAATGCGCAAGAAATGGTATGTAAACCCCGTATTTACATATCTGCCACTGTGCAGGAGAATCCGTATAGGTGTTCGAGTGTTCGAACCGTATTGCCCAAGAAATGGTTTGTAAACGCCGTATTTACATATCTGCCACTGTGCAGGAGAATCCGTATAGGTGTTCGAGTGTTCGAACCGTAATGCGCAAGAAATGGTATGTAAACCCCGTATTTACATATCTGCCACTGTGCAGGAGAATCCGTATAGGTGTTGCGAGTGTTCGAACCGTATTGCGCAAGAAATGGTTTGTAAACCCCGTATTTACATATCTGCCACTGTGCAGGAGAATCCGTATAGGTGTTCAAGTTTTCGAACCGTATTGCGCATGAAATGGTATGTAAACCCCGTATTTACATATCTGCCACTGTGCAGGAGAATCCGTGTAGGTGTCCGAGTGTTCGAACCGAATTGCCCAAGAAATGGTTTGTAAACGCCGTATTTACATATCTGCCACTGTACAGGAGAATCCGTATAGGTGTTCGAGTGTTCGAACCGTATTGCCCTAGAAATGGTTTGTAAACGCCGTATTTACATATCTGCCACTGTGCAGGAGAATCCGTACAGGTGTTCGAGTGTTCGAACCGTAATGCGCAAGAAATGGTATGCAAACCCCGTATTTACATATCTGCCACTGTGCAGGAGAATCCGTATAGGTGTCCGAGTGTTCGAACCGAATTGCCCAAGAAATGGTTTGTAAACGCCGTATTTACATATCTGCCACTGTGCAGGAGAATCCGTATAGGTGTTCGAGTGTTCGAACCGTAATGCGCAAGAAATGGTATGTAAACCCCGTATTTACATATCTGCCACTGTGCAGGAGAATCCGTATAGGTGTTCGAGTGTTCGAACCGTATTGCCCAAGAAATGGTTTGTAAACCCCGTATTTACATATCTGCCACTGTGCAGGAGAATCCGTATAGGTGTTCGAGTGTTCGAACTGTAATGCGCAAGAAATGGTATGTAAACCCCGTATTTACATATCTGCCACTGTGCAGGAGAATCCGTATAGGTGTTCGAGTGTTCGAACCGTATTGCGCAAGAAATGGTTTGTAAACCCCGTATTTACATATCTGCCACTGTGCAGGAGAATCCGTATAGGTGTTCGAGTGTTCGAACCGTATTGCGCAAGAAATGGTATGTAAACCCCGTATTTACATATCTGCCACTGTGCAGGAGAATCCGTGTAGGTGTCCGAGTGTTCGAACCGAATTGCCCAAGAAATGGTTTGTAAACGCCGTATTTACATATCTGCCACTGTGCAGGAGAATCCGTATAGGTGTTCGAGTGTTCGGACCGTATTGCCCAAGAAATGGTTTGTAAACGCCGTATTTACATATCTGCCACTGTGCAGGAGAATCCGTACAGGTGTTCGAGTGTTCGAACCGTAATGCGCAAGAAATGGTATGTAAACCCCGTATTTACATATCTGCCACTGTGCAGGAGAATCCGTATAGGTGTTCGAGTGTTCGAACCGTATTGCCCAAGAAATGGTTTGTAAACGCCGTATTTACATATCTGCCACTGTGCAGGAGAATCCGTATAGGTGTTCGAGTGTTCGAACCGTAATGCGCAAGAAATGGTATGTAAACCCCGTATTTACATATCTGCCACTGTGCAGGAGAATCCGTATAGGTGTTCGAGTGTTCGAACGGTATTGCGCAAGAAATGGTTTGTAAACCCCGTATTTACATATCTGCCACTGTGCAGGAGAATCCGTATAGGTGTTCGAGTGTTTGAACCGTATTGCGCAAGAAATGGTATGTAAACCCCGTATTTACATATCTGCCACTGTGCAGAAGAATCCGTATGGGTGTTCGAGTGTTCGAACCGTAAAGCGCAAGAAATGGTACGGAAACCCCGTATTTACATATCTGCCACTGTGCAGGAGAATCCGTATAGGTGTTCGAGTGTTCGAACCGTATTGCGCAAGAAATGGTATGTAAACCCCGTATTTACATATCTGCCACTGTGCAGGCGAATCCGTGTAGGTGTCCGAGTGTTCGAACCGAATTGCCCAAGAAATGGTTTGTAAACGCCGTATTTACATATCTGCCACTGTGCAGGAGAATCCGTATAGGTGTTCGAGTGTTCGAACCGTATTGCCCAAGAAATGGTTTGTAAACGCCGTATTTACATATCTGCCACTGTGCAGGAGAATCCGTACAGGTGTTCGAGTGTTCGAACCGTATTGCGCAAGAAATGGTATGGAAACCCCGTATTTACATATCTGCCACTGTGCAGGAGAATCCGTGTAGGTGTCCGAGTGTTCGAACCGAATTGCCCAAGAAATGGTTTGTAAACGCCGTATTTACATATCTGCCACTGTGCAGGAGAATCCGTATAGGTGTTCGAGTGTTCGAACCGTATTGCCCAAGAAATGGTTTGTAAACGCCGTATTTACATATCTGCCACTGTGCAGGAGAATCCGTACAGGTGTTCGAGTGTTCGAACCGTAATGCGCAAGAAATGGTATGTAAACCCCGTATTTACATATCTGCCACTGTGCAGGAGAATCCGTATAGGTGTTCGAGTGTTCGAACCGTATTGCCCAAGAAATGGTTTGTAAACGCCGTATTTACATATCTGCCACTGTGCAGGAGAATCCGTATAGGTGTTCGAGTGTTCGAACCGTAATGCGCAAGAAATGGTATGTAAACCCCGTATTTACATATCTGCCACTATGCAGGACAATCCGTATAGGTGTTCGAGTGTTCGAACCGTATTGCGCAAGAAATGGTTTGTAAACCCCGTATTTACATATCTGCCACTGTGCAGGAGAATCCGTATAGGTGTTCGAGTGTTCGAACCGTATTGCGCAAGAAATGGTATGTAAACCCCGTATTTACATATCTGCCACTGTGCAGAAGAATCCGTATGGGTGTTCGAGTGTTCGAACCGTAAAGCGCAAGAAATGGTACGGAAACCCCGTATTTACATATCTGCCACTGTGTAGGAGAATCCGTATAGGTGTTCGAGTGTTCGAACCGTAATGCGCAAGAAATGGTATGTAAACCCCGTCTTTACATATCTGCCACTGTGCAGGAGAATCCGTATAGGTGTTCGAGTGTTCGAACCGTAATGCGCAAGAAATGGTATGTAAACCCCGTATTTACATATCTGCCACTGTGCAGGAGAATCCGTATAGGTGTTCGAGTGTTCGAACCGTATTGCCCAAGAAATGGTTTGTAAACGCCGTATTTACATATCTGCCACTGTGCAGGAGAATCCGTATAGGTGTTCGAGTGTTCGAACCGTAATGCGCAAGAAATGGTATGCAAACCCCGTATTTACATGTCTGCCACAGTGCTGGAGAATCCGTATAGGTGTCCGAGTGTTCGAACCGAATTGCCCAAGAAATGGTTTGTAAACGCCGTGTTTACATATCTGCCACTGTGCAGGAGAATCCGTATAGGTGTTCGAGTGTTCGAACCGTATTGCCCAAGAAATGGTTTGTAAACGCCGTATTTACATATCTGCCACTGTGCAGGAGAATCCGTACAGGTGTTCGAGTGTTCGAACCGTAATGCGCCAGAAATGGTATGTAAACCCCGTATTTACATATCTGCCACTGTGCAGGAGAATCCGTATAGGTGTTCGACTGTTCGAACCGTATTGCGCAAGAAATGGTATGTAAAACCCGTATTTACATATCTGCAACTGTGCAGGAGAATCCGTATAGGTGTTCGAGTGTTCGAACTGTAATGCGCAAGAAATGGTATGTAAACCCTGTATTCACATATCTGCCACAGTGCAGGAGAATCCGTATAGGTGTTCGAGTGTTCGAACCGTATTGCCCAAGAAATGGTTTTTAAACGCCGTATTTACATATCTGCCACTGTATAGGAGAATCCGTATAGGTGTTCGAGTGTTCGAACCGTAATGCGCAAGAAATGGTATGCAAACCCCGTATTTACATATCTGTCACTGTGTAGGAGAATCCGTATAGGTGTCCGAGTGTTCGAACCGAATTGCCCTAGAAATGGTTTGTAAACGCCGTATTTACATATCTGCCACTGTGCAGGAGAATCCGTACAGGTGTTCGAGTGTTCGAACCGTAATGCGCAAGAAATGGTATGTAAACCCCGTATTTACATATCTGCCACTGTGCAGGAGAATCCGTATAGGTGTTCGAGTGTTCGAACCGTATTGCCCAAGAAATGGTTTGTAAACGCCGTATTTACATATCTGCCACTGTGCAGGAGAATCCGTATAGGTGTTCGAGTGTTCGAACCGTAATGCGCAAGAAATGGTATGTAAACCCCGTATTTACATATCTGCCACTGTGCAGGAGAATCCGTATAGGTGTTCGAGTGTTTGAACCGTATTGCGCAAGAAATGGTATGTAAACCCCGTATTTACATATCTGCCACTGTGCAGAAGAATCCGTATGGGTGTTCGAGTGTTCGAACCGTAAAGCGCAAGAAATGGTACGGAAACCCCGTATTTACATATCTGCCACTGTGCAGGAGAATCCGTATAGGTGTTCGAGTGTTCGAACCGTATTGCGCAAGAAATGGTATGTAAACCCCGTATTTACATATCTGCCACTGTGCAGGCGAATCCGTGTAGGTGTCCGAGTGTTCGAACCGAATTGCCCAAGAAATGGTTTGTAAACGCCGTATTTACATATCTGCCACTGTGCAGGAGAATCCGTATAGGTGTTCGAGTGTTCGAACCGTATTGCCCAAGAAATGGTTTGTAAACGCCGTATTTACATATCTGCCACTGTGCAGGAGAATCCGTACAGGTGTTCGAGTGTTCGAACCGTATTGCGCAAGAAATGGTATGTAAACCCCGTATTTACATATCTGCCACTGTGCAGGAGAATCCGTGTAGGTGTCCGAGTGTTCGAACCGAATTGCCCAAGAAATGGTTTGTAAACGCCGTATTTACATATCTGCCACTGTGCAGGAGAATCCGTATAGGTGTTCGAGTGTTCGAACCGTATTGCCCAAGAAATGGTTTGTAAACGCCGTATTTACATATCTGCCACTGTGCAGGAGAATCCGTACAGGTGTTCGAGTGTTCGAACCGTAATGCGCAAGAAATGGTATGTAAACCCCGTATTTACATATCTGCCACTGTGCAGGAGAATCCGTATAGGTGTTCGAGTGTTCGAACCGTATTGCCCAAGAAATGGTTTGTAAACGCCGTATTTACATATCTGCCACTGTGCAGGAGAATCCGTATAGGTGTTCGAGTGTTCGAACCGTAATGCGCAAGAAATGGTATGTAAACCCCGTATTTACATATCTGCCACTATGCAGGACAATCCGTATAGGTGTTCGAGTGTTCGAACCGTATTGCGCAAGAAATGGTTTGTAAACCCCGTATTTACATATCTGCCACTGTGCAGGAGAATCCGTATAGGTGTTCGAGTGTTCGAACCGTATTGCGCAAGAAATGGTATGTAAACCCCGTATTTACATATCTGCCACTGTGCAGAAGAATCCGTATGGGTGTTCGAGTGTTCGAACCGTAAAGCGCAAGAAATGGTACGGAAACCCCGTATTTACATATCTGCCACTGTGTAGGAGAATCCGTATAGGTGTTCGAGTGTTCGAACCGTAATGCGCAAGAAATGGTATGTAAACCCCGTCTTTACATATCTGCCACTGTGCAGGAGAATCCGTATAGGTGTTCGAGTGTTCGAACCGTAATGCGCAAGAAATGGTATGTAAACCCCGTATTTACATATCTGCCACTGTACAAGAGAATCCGTATAGGTGTTCGAGTGTTCGAACCGTATTGCCCAAGAAATGGTTTGTAAACGCCGTATTTACATATCTGCCACTGTGCAGGAGAATCCGTATAGGTGTTCGAGTGTTCGAACCGTAATGCGCAAGAAATGGTATGCAAACCCCGTATTTACATGTCTGCCACAGTGCTGGAGAATCCGTATAGGTGTCCGAGTGTTCGAACCGAATTGCCCAAGAAATGGTTTGTAAACGCCGTGTTTACATATCTGCCACTGTGCAGGAGAATCCGTATAGGTGTTCGAGTGTTCGAACCGTATTGCCCAAGAAATGGTTTGTAAACGCCGTATTTACATATCTGCCACTGTGCAGGAGAATCCGTACAGGTGTTCGAGTGTTCGAACCGTAATGCGCCAGAAATGGTATGTAAACCCCGTATTTACATATCTGCCACTGTGCAGGAGAATCCGTATAGGTGTTCGACTGTTCGAACCGTATTGCGCAAGAAATGGTATGTAAAACCCGTATTTACATATCTGCAACTGTGCAGGAGAATCCGTATAGGTGTTCGAGAGTTCGAACCGTAATGCGCAAGAAATGGTATGTAAACCCTGTATTCACATATCTGCCACAGTGCAGGAGAATCCGTATAGGTGTTCGAGTGTTCGAACCGTATTGCCCAAGAAATGGTTTTTAAACGCCGTATTTACATATCTGCCACTGTATAGGAGAATCCGTATAGGTGTTCGAGTGTTCGAACCGTAATGCGCAAGAAATGGTATGCAAACCCCGTATTTACATATCTGTCACTGTGTAGGAGAATCCGTATAGGTGTCCGAGTGTTCGAACCGAATTGCCCTAGAAATGGTTTGTAAACGCCGTATTTACATATCTGCCACTGTGCAGGAGAATCCGTACAGGTGTTCGAGTGTTCGAACCGTAATGCGCAAGAAATGGTATGTAAACCCCGTATTTACATATCTGCCACTGTGCAGGAGAATCCGTATAGGTGTTCGAGTGTTCGAACCGTATTGCCCAAGAAATGGTTTGTAAACGCCGTATTTACATATCTGCCACTGTGCAGGAGAATCCGTATAGGTGTTCGAGTGTTCGAACCGTAATGCGCAAGAAATGGTATGTAAACCCCGTATTTACATATCTGCCACTGTGCAGGAGAATCCGTATAGGTGTTGCGAGTGTTCGAACCGTATTGCGCAAGAAATGGTTTGTAAACCCCGTATTTACATATCTGCCACTGTGCAGGAGAATCCGTATAGGTGTTCAAGTTTTCGAACCGTATTGCGCAAGAAATGGTATGTAAACCACGTATTTACATATCTGCCACTGTGCAGGAGAATCCGTGTAGGTGTCCGAGTGTTCGAACCGAATTGCCCAAGAAATGGTATGCAAACGCCGTATTTACATATCTGCCACTGTACAGGAGAATCCGTATAGGTGTTCGAGTGTTCGAACCGTATTGCCCTAGAAATGGTTTGTAAACGCCGTATTTACATATCTGCCACTGTGCAGGAGAATCCGTACAGGTGTTCGAGTGTTCGAACCGTAATGCGCAAGAAATGGTATGTAAACCCCGTATTTACATATCTGCCACTGTGCAGGAGAATCCGTATAGGTGTTCGAGTGTTCGAACCGTATTGCGCAAGAAATGGTTCGTAAACCCCGTATTTACATATCTGCCACTGTGCAGGAGAATCCGTATAGGTGTTCGAGTGTTCGAACCGTATTGCGCAAGAAATGGTATGTAAACCCCGTATTTACATATCTGCCACTGTGCAGGAGAATCCGTATAGGTGTTCGAGTGTTCGAACCGTAATGCGCAAGAAATGGTATGTAAACCCCGTATTTACATATCTGCCACAGTGCAGGAGAATCCGTATAGGTGTTCGAGTATTCGAACCGTATTGCCCAAGAAATGGTTTGTAAACGCCGTATTTACATATCTGCCACTGTGTAGGAGAATCCGTATAGGTGTTCGAGTGTTCGAACCGTAATGCGCAAGAAATGGTATGCAAACCCCGTATTTACATATCTGCCACTGTGCAGGAGAATCCGTATAGGTGTCCGAGTGTTCGAACCGAATTGCCCAAGAAATGGTTTGTAAACGCCGTATTTACATATCTGCCACTGTGCAGGAGAATCCGTATAGGTGTTCGAGTGTTCGAACCGTATTGCGCAAGAAATGGTATGTAAACCCCGTATTTACATATCTGCCACTGTGCAGGCGAATCCGTGTAGGTGTCCGAGTGTTCGAACCGAATTGCCCAAGAAATGGTTTGTAAACGCCGTATTTACATATCTGCCACTGTGCAGGAGAATCCGTATAGGTGTTCGAGTGTTCGAACCGTATTGCCCAAGAAATGGTTTGTAAACGCCGTATTTACATATCTGCCACTGTGCAGGAGAATCCGTACAGGTGTTCGAGTGTTCGAACCGTATTGCGCAAGAAATGGTATGTAAACCCCGTATTTACATATCTGCCACTGTGCAGGAGAATCCGTGTAGGTGTCCGAGTGTTCGAACCGAATTGCCCAAGAAATGGTTTGTAAACGCCGTATTTACATATCTGCCACTGTGCAGGAGAATCCGTATAGGTGTTCGAGTGTTCGAACCGTATTGCCCAAGAAATGGTTTGTAAACGCCGTATTTACATATCTGCCACTGTGCAGGAGAATCCGTACAGGTGTTCGAGTGTTCGAACCGTAATGCGCAAGAAATGGTATGTAAACCCCGTATTTACATATCTGCCACTGTGCAGGAGAATCCGTATAGGTGTTCGAGTGTTCGAACCGTATTGCCCAAGAAATGGTTTGTAAACGCCGTATTTACATATCTGCCACTGTGCAGGAGAATCCGTATAGGTGTTCGAGTGTTCGAACCGTAATGCGCAAGAAATGGTATGTAAACCCCGTATTTACATATCTGCCACTATGCAGGACAATCCGTATAGGTGTTCGAGTGTTCGAACCGTATTGCGCAAGAAATGGTTTGTAAACCCCGTATTTACATATCTGCCACTGTGCAGGAGAATCCGTATAGGTGTTCGAGTGTTCGAACCGTATTGCGCAAGAAATGGTATGTAAACCCCGTATTTACATATCTGCCACTGTGCAGAAGAATCCGTATGGGTGTTCGAGTGTTCGAACCGTAAAGCGCAAGAAATGGTACGGAAACCCCGTATTTACATATCTGCCACTGTGTAGGAGAATCCGTATAGGTGTTCGAGTGTTCGAACCGTAATGCGCAAGAAATGGTATGTAAACCCCGTCTTTACATATCTGCCACTGTGCAGGAGAATCCGTATAGGTGTTCGAGTGTTCGAACCGTAATGCGCAAGAAATGGTATGTAAACCCCGTATTTACATATCTGCCACTGTACAGGAGAATCCGTATAGGTGTTCGAGTGTTCGAACCGTATTGCCCAAGAAATGGTTTGTAAACGCCGTATTTACATATCTGCCACTGTGCAGGAGAATCCGTATAGGTGTTCGAGTGTTCGAACCGTAATGCGCAAGAAATGGTATGCAAACCCCGTATTTACATGTCTGCCACAGTGCTGGAGAATCCGTATAGGTGTCCGAGTGTTCGAACCGAATTGCCCAAGAAATGGTTTGTAAACGCCGTGTTTACATATCTGCCACTGTGCAGGAGAATCCGTATAGGTGTTCGAGTGTTCGAACCGTATTGCCCAAGAAATGGTTTGTAAACGCCGTATTTACATATCTGCCACTGTGCAGGAGAATCCGTACAGGTGTTCGAGTGTTCGAACCGTAATGCGCCAGAAATGGTATGTAAACCCCGTATTTACATATCTGCCACTGTGCAGGAGAATCCGTATAGGTGTTCGACTGTTCGAACCGTATTGCGCAAGAAATGGTATGTAAAACCCGTATTTACATATCTGCAACTGTGCAGGAGAATCCGTATAGGTGTTCGAGTGTTCGAACCGTAATGCGCAAGAAATGGTATGTAAACCCTGTATTCACATATCTGCCACAGTGCAGGAGAATCCGTATAGGTGTTCGAGTGTTCGAACCGTATTGCCCAAGAAATGGTTTTTAAACGCCGTATTTACATATCTGCCACTGTATAGGAGAATCCGTATAGGTGTTCGAGTGTTCGAACCGTAATGCGCAAGAAATGGTATGCAAACCCCGTATTTACATATCTGTCACTGTGTAGGAGAATCCGTATAGGTGTCCGAGTGTTCGAACCGAATTGCCCTAGAAATGGTTTGTAAACGCCGTATTTACATATCTGCCACTGTGCAGGAGAATCCGTACAGGTGTTCGAGTGTTCGAACCGTAATGCGCAAGAAATGGTATGTAAACCCCGTATTTACATATCTGCCACTGTGCAGGAGAATCCGTATAGGTGTTCGAGTGTTCGAACCGTATTGCCCAAGAAATGGTTTGTAAACGCCGTATTTACATATCTGCCACTGTGCAGGAGAATCCGTATAGGTGTTCGAGTGTTCGAACCGTAATGCGCAAGAAATGGTATGTAAACCCCGTATTTACATATCTGCCACTGTGCAGGAGAATCCGTATAGGTGTTGCGAGTGTTCGAACCGTATTGCGCAAGAAATGGTTTGTAAACCCCGTATTTACATATCTGCCACTGTGCAGGAGAATCCGTATAGGTGTTCAAGTTTTCGAACCGTATTGCGCAAGAAATGGTATGTAAACCCCGTATTTACATATCTGCCACTGTGCAGGAGAATCCGTGTAGGTGTCCGAGTGTTCGAACCGAATTGCCCAAGAAATGGTTTGTAAACGCCGTATTTACATATCTGCCACTGTACAGGAGAATCCGTATAGGTGTTCGAGTGTTCGAACCGTATTGCCCTAGAAATGGTTTGTAAACGCCGTATTTACATATCTGCCACTGTGCAGGAGAATCCGTACAGGTGTTCGAGTGTTCGAACCGTAATGCGCAAGAAATGGTATGTAAACCCCGTATTTACATATCTGCCACTGTGCAGGAGAATCCGTATAGGTGTTCGAGTGTTCGAACCGTATTGCGCAAGAAATGGTTCGTAAACCCCGTATTTACATATCTGCCACTGTGCAGGAGAATCCGTATAGGTGTTCGAGTGTTCGAACCGTATTGCGCAAGAAATGGTATGTAAACCCCGTATTTACATATCTGCCACTGTGCAGGAGAATCCGTATAGGTGTTCGAGTGTTCGAACCGTAATGCGCAAGAAATGGTATGTAAACCCCGTATTTACATATCTGCCACAGTGCAGGAGAATCCGTATAGGTGTTCGAGTATTCGAACCGTATTGCCCAAGAAATGGTTTGTAAACGCCGTATTTACATATCTGCCACTGTGTAGGAGAATCCGTATAGGTGTTCGAGTGTTCGAACCGTAATGCGCAAGAAATGGTATGCAAACCCCGTATTTACATATCTGCCACTGTGCAGGAGAATCCGTATAGGTGTCCGAGTGTTCGAACCGAATTGCCCAAGAAATGGTTTGTAAACGCCGTATTTACATATCTGCCACTGTGCAGGAGAATCCGTATAGGTGTTCGAGTGTTCGAACCGTAATGCGCAAGAAATGGTATGTAAACCCCGTATTTACATATCTGCCACTGTGCAGGAGAATCCGTATAGGTGTTCGAGTGTTCGAACCGTGTTGCCCAAGAAATGGTTTGTAAACCCCGTATTTACATATCTGCCACTGTGCAGGAGAATCCGTATAGGTGTTCGAGTGTTCGAACTGTAATGCGCAAGAAATGGTATGTAAACCCCGTATTTACATATCTGCCACTGTGCAGGAGAATCCGTATAGGTGTTCGAGTGTTCGAACCGTATTGCGCAAGAAATGGTTTGTAAACCCCGTATTTACATATCTGCCACTGTGCAGGAGAATCCGTATAGGTGTTCGAGTGTTCGAACCGTATTGCGCAAGAAATGGTATGTAAACCCCGTATTTACATATCTGCCACTGTGCAGGAGAATCCGTGTAGGTGTCCGAGTGTTCGAACCGAATTGCCCAAGAAATGGTTTGTAAACGCCGTATTTACATATCTGCCACTGTGCAGGAGAATCCGTATAGGTGTTCGAGTGTTCGAACCGTATTGCCCAAGAAATGGTTTGTAAATGCCGTATTTACATATCTGCCACTGTGCAGGAGAATCCGTACAGGTGTTCGAGTGTTCGAACCGTAATGCGCAAGAAATGGTATGTAAACCCCGTATTTACATATCTGCCACTGTGCAGGAGAATCCGTATAGGTGTTCGAGTGTTCGAACCGTATTGCCCAAGAAATGGTTTGTAAACGCCGTATTTACATATCTGCCACTGTGCAGGAGAATCCGTATAGGTGTTCGAGTGTTCGAACCGTAATGCGCAAGAAATGGTATGTAAACCTCGTATTTACATATCTGCCACTGTGCAGGACAATCCGTATAGGTGTTCGAGTGTTCGAACCGTATTGCGCAAGAAATGGTTTGTAAACCCCGTATTTACATATCTGCCACTGTGCAGGAGATTCCGTATAGGTGTTCGAGTGTTCGAACCGTATTGCGCAAGAAATGGTATGTAAACCCCGTATTTACATATCTGCCACTGTGCAGAAGAATCCGTATGGGTGTTCGAGTGTTCGAACCGTAAAGCGCAAGAAATGGTACGGAAACCCCGTATTTACATATCTGCCACTGTGCAGGAGAATCCGTATAGGTGTTCGAGTGTTCGAACCGTAATGCGCAAGAAATGGTATGTAAACCCCGTCTTTACATATCTGCCACTGTGCAGGAGAATCCGTATAGGTGTTCGAGTGTTCGAACCGTAATGCGCAAGAAATGGTATGTAAACCCCGTATTTACATGTCTGCCACTGTGCAGGAGAATCCGTATAGGTGTTCGAGTGTTCGAACCGTATTGCCCAAGAAATGGTTTGTAAACGCCGTATTTACATATCTGCCACTGTGTAGGAGAATCCGTATAGGTGTTCGAGTGTTCGAACCGTAATGCGCAAGAAATGGTATGCAAACCCCGTATTTACATGTCTGCCACTGTGCTGGAGAATCCGTATAGGTGTCCGAGTGTTCGAACCGAATTGCCCAAGAAATGGTTTGTAAACGCCGTGTTTACATATCTGCCACTGTGCAGGAGAATCCGTATAGGTGTTCGAGTGTTCGAACCGTATTGCCCAAGAAATGGTTTGTAAACGCCGTATTTACATATCTGTCACTGTGCAGGAGAATCCGTACAGGTGTTCGAGTGTTCGAACCGTAATGCGCAAGAAATGGTATGTAAACCCCGTATTTACATATCTGCCACTGTGCAGGAGAATCCGTATAGGTGTTCGAGTGTTCGAACCGTAATGCGCAAGAAATGGTATGTAAACCCCGTATTTACATATCTGCCACAGTGCGGGAGAATCCGTATAGGTGTTCGAGTATTCGAACCGTATTGCCCAAGAAATGGTTTGTAAACGCCGTATTTACATATCTGCCACTGTGTAGGAGAATCCGTATAGGTGTTCGAGTGTTCGAACCGTAATGCGCAAGAAATGGTATGCAAACCCCGTATTTACATATCTGCCACTGTGCAGGAGAATCCGTATAGGTGTCCGAGTGTTCGAACCGAATTGCCCAAGAAATGGTTTGTAAACGCCGTATTTACATATCTGCCACTGTGCAGGAGAATCCGTATAGGTGTTCGAGTGTTCGAACCGTAATGCGCAAGAAATGGTATGTAAACCCCGTATTTAAATATCTGCCACTGTGCAGGAGAATCCGTATAGGTGTTCGAGTGTTCGAACCGTGTTGCCCAAGAAATGGTTTGTAAACCCCGTATTTACATATCTGCCACTGTGCAGGAGAATCCGTATAGGTGTTCGAGTGTTCGAACTGTAATGTGCAAGAAATGGTATGTAAACCCCGTATTTACATATCTGCCACTGTGCAGGAGATTCCGTATAGGTGTTCGAGTGTTCGAACCGTATTGCGCAAGAAATGGTTTGTAAACCCCGTATTTACATATCTGCCACTGTGCAGGAGAATCCGTATAGGTGTTCGAGTGTTCGAACCGTATTGCGCAAGAAATGGTATGTAAACCCCGTATTTACATATCTGCCACTGTGCAGGAGAATCCGTGTAGGTGTCCGAGTGTTCGAACCGAATTGCCCAAGAAATGGTTTGTAAACGCCGTATTTACATATCTGCCACTGTGCAGGAGAATCCGTATAGGTGTTCGAGTGTTCAAACCGTAATGCCCAAGAAATGGTATGTAAACCCCGTATTTACATATCTGCCACTGTGCAGGAGAATCCGTACAGGTGTTCGAGTGTTCGAACCGTAATGCGCAAGAAATGGTATGTAAACCCCGTATTTACATATCTGCCACTGTGCAGGAGAATCCGTATAGGTGTTCGAGTGTTCGAACCGTATTGCCCAAGAAATGGTTTGTAAACGCCGTATTTACATATCTGCCACTGTGCAGGAGAATCCGTATAGGTGTTCGAGTGTTCGAACCGTAATGCGCAAGAAATGGTATGTAAACCCCGTATTTACATATCTGCCACTGTGCAGGACAATCCGTATAGGTGTTCGAGTGTTCGAACCGTATTGCGCAAGAAATGGTTTGTAAACCCCGTATTTACATATCTGCCACTGTGCAGGAGATTCCGTATAGGTGTTCGAGTGTTCGAACCGTATTGCGCAAGAAATGGTATGTAAACCCCGTATTTACATATCTGCCACTGTGCAGAAGAATCCGTATGGGTGTTCGAGTGTTCGAACCGTAAAGCGCAAGAAATGGTACGGAAACCCCGTATTTACATATCTGCCACTGTGCAGGAGAATCCGTATAGGTGTTCGAGTGTTCGAACCGTAATGCGCAAGAAATGGTATGTAAACCCCGTCTTTACATATCTGCCACTGTGCAGGAGAATCCGTATAGGTGTTCGAGTGTTCGAACCGTAATGCGCAAGAAATGGTATGTAAACCCCGTATTTACATATCTGCCACTGTGCAGGAGAATCCGTATAGGTGTTCGAGTGTTCGAACCGTATTGCCCAAGAAATGGTTTGTAAACGCCGTATTTACATATCTGCCACTGTGCAGGAGAATCCGTATAGGTTTTCGAGTGTTCGAACCGTAATGCGCAAGAAATGGTATGCAAACCCCGTATTTACATGTCTGCCACTGTGCTGGAGAATCCGTATAGGTGTCCGAGTGTTCGAACCGAATTGCCCAAGAAATGGTTTGTAAACGCCGTGTTTACATATCTGCCACTGTGCAGGAGAATCCGTATAGGTGTTCGAGTGTTCGAACCGTATTGCCCAAGAAATGGTTTGTAAACGCCGTATTTCCATATCTGTCACTGTGCAGGAGAATCCGTACAGGTGTTCGAGTGTTCGAACCGTAATGCGCAAGAAATGGTATGTAAACCCCGTATTTACATATCTGCCACTGTGCAGGAGAATCCGTATAGGTCTTCGAGTGTTCGAACCGTATTGCGCAAGAAATGGTATGTAAAACCCGTATTTACATATCTGCCACTGTGCAGGAGAATCCGTATAGGTGTTCGAGTGTTCGAACCGTAATGCGCAAGAAATTGTATGTAAACCCTGTATTTACATATCTGCCACAGTGCAGGAGAATCCGTATAGGTGTTCGAGTGTTCGAACCGTATTGCCCAAGAAATGGTTTTTAAACGCCGTATTTACATATCTGCCACTGTATAGGAGAATCCGTATAGGTGTTCGAGTGTTCGAACCGTAATGCGCAAGAAATGGTATGCAAACCCCGTATTTACATATCTGCCACTGTGCAGGAGAATCCGTATAGGTGTCCGAGTGTTCGAACCGAATTGCCCAAGAAATGGTTTGTAAACGCCGTATTTACATATCTGCCACTGTGCAGGAGAATCCGTACAGGTGTTCGAGTGTTCGAGCCGTAATGCGCAAGTAATGGTATGTAAACCCCGTATTTACATATCTGCCACTGTGCAGGAGAATCCGTATAGGTGTTCGAGTGTTCGAACCGTATTGCCCAAGAAATGATTTGTAAACGCCGTATTTACATATCTGCCACTGTGCAGGAGAATCCGTATAGGTGTTCGAGTGTTCGAACCGTAATGCGCAAGAAATAGTATGTAAACCCCGTATTTACATATCTGCCACTGTGCAGGAGAATCCGTATAGGTGTTCGAGTGTTCGAACCGTATTGCAAAAGAAATGGTTTGTAAACCCCGTATTTACATATCTGCCACTGTGCAGGAGAATCCGTATAGGTGTTCAAGTGTTCGAACCGTATTGCGCAAGAAATGGTATGTAAACCCCGTATTTACATATCTGCCACTGTGCAGGAGAATCCGTATAGGTGTTCGAGTGTTCGAACCGAATTGCCCAAGAAATGGTTTGTAAACGCCGTATTTACATATCTGCCACTGTGCAGGAGAATCCGTATAGGTGTTCGAGTGTTCGAACCGTATTGCCCAAGAAATGGTTTGTAAACGCCGTATTTACATATCTGTCACTGTGCAGGAGAATCCGTACAGGTGTTCGAGTGTTCGAACCGTAATGCGCAAGAAATGGTATGTAAACCCCGTATTTACATATATGCCACTGTGCAGGAGAATCCGTATAGGTGTTCGAGTGTTCGAACCGTATTGCCCAAGAAATGGTTTGCAAACGCCGTATTTACATATCTGCCACTGTGCAGGAGAATCCGTATAGGTGTTCGAGTGTTCGAACCGTAATGCGCAAGAAATGGTATGTAAACCCCGTATTTACATATCTGCCACTGTGCAGGAGAATCCGTATAGGTGTTCGAGTGTTCGAACCGTGTTGCCCAAGAAATGGTTTGTAAACCCCGTATTTACATATCTGCCACTGTGCAGGAGAATCCGTATAGGTGTTCGAGTGTTCGAACTGTAATGTGCAAGAAATGGTATGTAAACCCCGTATTTACATATCTGCCACTGTGCAGGAGATTCCGTATAGGTGTTCGAGTGTTCGAACCGTATTGCGCAAAAAATGGTATGTAAACCCCGTATTTACATATCTGCCACTGTGCAGAAGAATCCGTATGGGTGTTCGAGTGTTCGAACCGTAAAGCGCAAGAAATGGTACGGAAACCCCGTATTTACATATCTGCCACTGTGCAGGAGAATCCGTATAGGTGTTCGAGTGTTCGAACCGTAATGCGCAAGAAATGGTATGTAAACCCCGTCTTTACATATCTGCCACTGTGCAGGAGAATCCGTATAGGTGTTCGAGTGTTCGAACCGTAATGCGCAAGAAATGGTATGTAAACCCCGTATTTACATATCTGCCACTGTGCAGGAGAATCCGTATAGGTGTTCGAGTGTTCGAACCGTATTGCCCAAGAAATGGTTTGTAAACGCCGTATTTACAAATCTGCCACTGTGCAGGAGAATCCGTATAGGTGTTCGAGTGTTCGAACCGTAATGCGCAAGAAATGGTATGCAAACCCCGTATTTACATGTCTGCCACTGTGCTGGAGAATCCGTATAGGTGTCCGAGTGTTCGAACCGAATTGCCCAAGAAATGGTTTGTAAACGCCGTGTTTACATATCTGCCACTGTGCAGGAGAATCCGTATAGGTGTTCGAGTGTTCGAACCGTATTGCCCAAGAAATGGTTTGTAAACGCCGTATTTACATATCTGTCACTGTGCAGGAGAATCCGTACAGGTGTTCGAGTGTTCGAACCGTAATGCGCAAGAAATGGTATGTAAACCCCGTATTTACATATCTGCCACTGTGCAGGAGAATCCGTATAGGTGTTCGAGTGTTCGAACCGTAATGCGCAAGAAATGGTATGTAAACCCCGTATTTACATATCTGCCACAGTGCAGGAGAATCCGTATAGGTGTTCGAGTATTCGAACCGTATTGCCCAAGAAATGGTTTGTAAACGCCGTATTTACATATCTGCCACTGTGTAGGAGAATCCGTATAGGTGTTTGAGTGTTCGAACCGTAATGCGCAAGAAATGGTATGCAAACCCCGTATTTACATATCTGCCACTGTGCAGGAGAATCCGTATAGGTGTCCGAGTGTTCGAACCGAATTGCCCAAGAAATGGTTTGTAAACGCCGTATTTACATATCTGCCACTGTGCAGGAGAATCCGTATAGGTGTTCGAGTGTTCGAACCGTAATGCGCAAGAAATGGTATGTAAACCCCGTATTTACATATCTGCCACTGTGCAGGAGAATCCGTATAGGTGTTCGAGTGTTCGAACCGTGTTGCCCAAGAAATGGTTTGTAAACCCCGTATTTACATATCTGCCACTGTGCAGGAGAATCCGTATAGGTGTTCGAGTGTTCGAACTGTAATGTGCAAGAAATGGTATGTAAACCCCGTATTTACATATCTGCCACTGTGCAGGAGAATCCGTATAGGTGTTCGAGTGTTCGAACCGTATTGCGCAAGAAATGGTTTGTAAACCCCGTATTTACATATCTGCCACTGTGCAGGAGAATCCGTATAGGTGTTCGAGTGTTCGAACCGTATTGCGCAAGAAATGGTATGTAAACCCCGTATTTACATATCTGCCACTGTGCAGGAGAATCCGTGTAGGTGTCCGAGTGTTCGAACCGAATTGCCCAAGAAATGGTTTGTAAACGCCGTATTTACATATCTGCCACTGTGCAGGAGAATCCGTATAGGTGTTCGAGTGTTCGAACCGTAATGCGCAAGAAATGGTATGTAAACCCCGTATTTACATATCTGCCACTGTGCAGGAGAATCCGTATAGGTGTTCGAGTGTTCGAACCGTGTTGCCCAAGAAATGGTTTGTAAACCCCGTATTTACATATCTGCCACTGTGCAGGAGAATCCGTATAGGTGTTTGAGTGTTCGAACTGTAATGTGCAAGAAATGGTATGTAAACCCCGTATTTACATATCTGCCACTGTGCAGGAGAATCCGTATAGGTGTTCGAGTGTTCGAACCGTATTGCGCAAGAAATGGTTTGTAAACCCCGTATTTACATATCTGCCACTGTGCAGGAGAATCCGTATAGGTGTTCGAGTGTTCGAACCGTATTGCGCAAGAAATGGTATGTAAACCCCGTATTTACATATCTGCCACTGTGCAGGAGAATCCGTGTAGGTGTCCGAGTGTTCGAACCGAATTGCCCAAGAAATGGTTTGTAAACGCCGTATTTACATATCTGCCACTGTGCAGGAGAATCCGTATAGGTGTTCGAGTGTTCGAACCGTATTGCCCAAGAAATGGTTTGTAAATGCCGTATTTACATATCTGCCACTGTGCAGGAGAATCCGTACAGGTGTTCGAGTGTTCGAACCGTAATGCGCAAGAAATGGTATGTAAACCCCGTATTTACATATCTGCCACTGTGCAGGAGAATCCGTATAGGTGTTCGAGTGTTCGAACCGTATTGCCCAAGAAATGGTTTGTAAACGCCGTATTTACATATCTGCCACTGTGCAGGAGAATCCGTATAGGTGTTCGAGTGTTCGAACCGTAATGCGCAAGAAATGGTATGTAAACCCCGTATTTACATATCTGCCACTGTGCAGGACAATCCGTATAGGTGTTCGAGTGTTCGAACCGTATTGCGCAAGAAATGGTTTGTAAACCCCGTATTTACATATCTGCCACTGTGCAGGAGATTCCGTATAGGTGTTCGAGTGTTCGAACCGTATTGCGCCAGAAATGGTATGTAAACCCCGTATTTACATATCTGCCACTGTGCAGAAGAATCCGTATGGGTGTTCGAGTGTTCGAACCGTAAATCGCAAGAAATGGTACGGAAACCCCGTATTTACATATCTGAGACTGTGCAGGAGAATCCGTATAGGTGTTCGAGTGTTCGAACCGTAATGCGCAAGAAATGGTATGTAAACCCCGTCTTTACATATCTGCCACTGTGCAGGAGAATCCGTATAGGTGTTCGAGTGTTCGAACCGTAATGCGCAAGAAATGGTATGTAAACCCCGTATTTACATATCTGCCACTGTGCAGGAGAATCCGTATAGGTGTTCGAGTGTTCGAACCGTATTGCCCAAGAAATGGTTTGTAAACGCCGTATTTACATATCTGCCACTGTGCAGGAGAATCCGTATAGGTGTTCGAGTGTTCGAACCGTAATGCGCAAGAAATGGTATGCAAACCCCGTATTTACATGTCTGCCACTGTGCTGGAGAATCCGTATAGGTGTCCGAGTGTTCGAACCGAATTGCCCAAGAAATGGTTTGTAAACACCGTGTTTACATATCTGCCACTGTGCAGGAGAATCCGTATAGGTGTTCGAGTGTTCGAACCGTAATGCGCAAGAAATGGTATGTAAACCCCGTATTTACATATCTGCCACTGTGCAGGAGAATCCGTATAGGTGTTCGAGTGTTCGAACCGTAATGCGCAAGAAATGGTATGCAAACCCCGTATTTACATGTCTGCCACTGTGCTGGAGAATCCGTATAGGTGTCCGAGTGTTCGAACCGAATTGCCCAAGAAATGGTTTGTAAACACCGTGTTTACATATCTGCCACTGTGCAGGAGAATCCGTATAGGTGTTCGAGTGTTCGAACCGTATTGCCCAAGAAATGGTTTGTAAACGCCGTATTTACATATCTGTCACTGTGCAGGAGAATCCGTACAGGTGTTCGAGTGTTCGAACCGTAATGCGCAAGAAATGGTATGTAAACCCCGTATTTACATATCTGCCACTGTGCAGGAGAATCCGTATAGGTGTTCGAGTGTTCGAACCGTAATGCGCAAGAAATGGTATGTAAACCCCGTATTTACATATCTGCCACAGTGCAGGAGAATCCGTATAGGTGTTCGAGTATTCGAACCGTATTGCCCAAGAAATGGTTTGTAAACGCCGTATTTACATATCTGCCACTGTGCAGGAGAATCCGTGTAGGTGTCCGAGTGTTCGAACCGAATTGCCCAAGAAATGGTTTGTAAACGCCGTATTTACATATCTGCCACTGTGCAGGAGAATCCGTATAGGTGTTCGAGTGTTCGAACCGTATTGCCCAAGAAATGGTTTGTAAATGCCGTATTTACATATCTGCCACTGTGCAGGAGAATCCGTACAGGTGTTCGAGTGTTCGAACCGTAATGCGCAAGAAATGGTATGTAAACCCCGTATTTACATATCTGCCACTGTGCAGGAGAATCCGTATAGGTGTTCGAGTGTTCGAACCGTATTGCCCAAGAAATGGTTTGTAAACGCCGTATTTACATATCTGCCACTGTGCAGGAGAATCCGTATAGGTGTTCGAGTGTTCGAACCGTAATGCGCAAGAAATGGTATGTAAACCCCGTATTTACATATCTGCCACTGTGCAGGACAATCCGTATAGGTGTTCGAGTGTTCGAACCGTATTGCGCAAGAAATGGTTTGTAAACCCCGTATTTACATATCTGCCACTGTGCAGGAGATTCCGTATAGGTGTTCGAGTGTTCGAACCGTATTGCGCCAGAAATGGTATGTAAACCCCGTATTTACATATCTGCCACTGTGCAGAAGAATCCGTATGGGTGTTCGAGTGTTCGAACCGTAAAGCGCAAGAAATGGTACGGAAACCCCGTATTTACATATCTGAGACTGTGCAGGAGAATCCGTATAGGTGTTCGAGTGTTCGAACCGTAATGCGCAAGAAATGGTATGTAAACCCCGTCTTTACATATCTGCCACTGTGCAGGAGAATCCGTATAGGTGTTCGAGTGTTCGAACCGTAATGCGCAAGAAATGGTATGTAAACCCCGTATTTACATATCTGCCACTGTGCAGGAGAATCCGTATAGGTGTTCGAGTGTTCGAACCGTATTGCCCAAGAAATGGTTTGTAAACGCCGTATTTACATATCTGCCACTGTGCAGGAGAATCCGTATAGGTGTTCGAGTGTTCGAACCGTAATGCGCAAGAAATGGTATGCAAACCCCGTATTTACATGTCTGCCACTGTGCTGGAGAATCCGTATAGGTGTCCGAGTGTTCGAACCGAATTGCCCAAGAAATGGTTTGTAAACACCGTGTTTACATATCTGCCACTGTGCAGGAGAATCCGTATAGGTGTTCGAGTGTTCGAACCGTAATGCGCAAGAAATGGTATGTAAACCCCGTATTTACATATCTGCCACTGTGCAGGAGAATCCGTATAGGTGTTCGAGTGTTCGAACCGTAATGCGCAAGAAATGGTATGCAAACCCCGTATTTACATGTCTGCCACTGTGCTGGAGAATCCGTATAGGTGTCCGAGTGTTCGAACCGAATTGCCCAAGAAATGGTTTGTAAACACCGTGTTTACATATCTGCCACTGTGCAGGAGAATCCGTATAGGTGTTCGAGTGTTCGAACCGTATTGCCCAAGAAATGGTTTGTAAACGCCGTATTTACATATCTGTCACTGTGCAGGAGAATCCGTACAGGTGTTCGAGTGTTCGAACCGTAATGCGCAAGAAATGGTATGTAAACCCCGTATTTACATATCTGCCACTGTGCAGGAGAATCCGTATAGGTGTTCGAGTGTTCGAACCGTAATGCGCAAGAAATGGTATGTAAACCCCGTATTTACATATCTGCCACAGTGCAGGAGAATCCGTATAGGTGTTCGAGTATTCGAACCGTATTGCCCAAGAAATGGTTTGTAAACGCCGTATTTACATATCTGCCACTGTGTAGGAGAATCCGTATAGGTGTTCGAGTGTTCGAACCGTAATGCGCAAGAAATGGTATGCAAACCCCGTATTTACATATCTGCCACTGTGCAGGAGAATCCGTATAGGTGTCCGAGTGTTCGAACCGAATTGCCCAAGAAATGGTTTGTAAACGCCGTATTTACATATCTGCCACTGTGCAGGAGAATCCGTATAGGTGTTCGAGTGTTCGAACCGTAATGCGCAAGAAATGGTATGTAAACCCCGTATTTAAATATCTGCCACTGTGCAGGAGAATCCGTATAGGTGTTCGAGTGTTCGAACCGTGTTGCCCAAGAAATGGTTTGTAAACCCCGTATTTACATATCTGCCACTGTGCAGGAGAATCCGTATAGGTGTTCGAGTGTTCGAACTGTAATGTGCAAGAAATGGTATGTAAACCCCGTATTTACATATCTGCCACTGTGCAGGAGAATCCGTATAGGTGTTCGAGTGTTCGAACCGTATTGCGCAAGAAATGGTTTGTAAACCCCGTATTTACATATCTGCCACTGTGCAGGAGAATCCGTATAGGTGTTCGAGTGTTCGAACCGTATTGCGCAAGAAATGGTATGTAAACCCCGTATTTACATATCTGCCACTGTGCAGGAGAATCCGTGTAGGTGTCCGAGTGTTCGAACCGAATTGCCCAAGAAATGGTTTGTAAACGCCGCATTTACATATCTGCCACTGTCAGGAGAATCCGTATAGGTGTTCGAGTGTTCGAACCGTATTGCCCAAGAAATGGTTTGTAAATGCCGTATTTACATATCTGCCACTGTGCAGGAGAATCCGTACAGGTGTTCGAGTGTTCGAACCGTAATGCGCAAGAAATGGTATGTAAACCCCGTATTTACATATCTGCCACTGTGCAGGAGAATCCGTATAGGTGTTCGAGTGTTCGAACCGTATTGCCCAAGAAATGGTTTGTAAACGCCGTATTTACATATCTGCCACTGTGCAGGAGAATCCGTATAGGTGTTCGAGTGTTCGAACCGTAATGCGCAAGAAATGGTATGTAAACCCCGTATTTACATATCTGCCACTGTGCAGGACAATCCGTATAGGTGTTCGAGTGTTCGAACCGTATTGCGCAAGAAATGGTTTGTAAACCCCGTATTTACATATCTGCCACTGTGCAGGAGATTCCGTATAGGTGTTCAAGTGTTCGAACCGTAATGCGCAAGAAATGGTATGTAAACCCCGTATTTACATATCTGCCACTGTGCAGGAGAATCCGTATAGGTGTTCGAGTGTTCGAACCGTAATGCGCAAGAAATGGTATGCAAACCCCGTATTTACATGTCTGCCACTGTGCTGGAGAATCCGTATAGGTGTCCGAGTGTTCGAACCGAATTGCCCAAGAAATGGTTTGTAAACACCGTGTTTACATATCTGCCACTGTGCAGGAGAATCCGTATAGGTGTTCGAGTGTTCGAACCGTATTGCCCAAGAAATGGTTTGTAAACGCCGTATTTACATATCTGTCACTGTGCAGGAGAATCCGTACAGGTGTTCGAGTGTTCGAACCGTAATGCGCATGAAATGGTATGTAAACCCCGTATTTACATATCTGCCACTGTGCAGGAGAATCCGTATAGGTGTTCGAGTGTTCGAACCGTAATGCGCAAGAAATGGTATGTAAACCCCGTATTTACATATCTGCCACAGTGCAGGAGAATCCGTATAGGTGTTCGAGTATTCGAACCGTATTGCCCAAGAAATGGTTTGTAAACGCCGTATTTACATATCTGCCACTGTGTAGGAGAATCCGTATAGGTGTTCGAGTGTTCGAACCGTAATGCGCAAGAAATGGTATGCAAACCCCGTATTTACATATCTGCCACTGTGCAGGAGAATCCGTATAGGTGTCCGAGTGTTCGAACCGAATTGCCCAAGAAATGGTTTGTAAACGCCGTATTTACATATCTGCCACTGTGCAGGAGAATCCGTATAGGTGTTCGAGTGTTCGAACCGTAATGCGCAAGAAATGGTATGTAAACCCCGTATTTAAATATCTGCCACTGTGCAGGAGAATCCGTATAGGTGTTCGAGTGTTCGAACCGTGTTGCCCAAGAAATGGTTTGTAAACCCCGTATTTACATATCTGCCACTGTGCAGGAGAATCCGTATAGGTGTTCGAGTGTTCGAACTGTAATGTGCAAGAAATGGTATGTAAACCCCGTATTTACATATCTGCCACTGTGCAGGAGAATCCGTATAGGTGTTCGAGTGTTCGAACCGTATTGCGCAAGAAATGGTTTGTAAACCCCGTATTTACATATCTGCCACTGTGCAGGAGAATCCGTATAGGTGTTCGAGTGTTCGAACCGTATTGCGCAAGAAATGGTATGTAAACCCCGTATTTACATATCTGCCACTGTGCAGGAGAATCCGTGTAGGTGTCCGAGTGTTCGAACCGAATTGCCCAAGAAATGGTTTGTAAACGCCGTATTTACATATCTGCCACTGTGCAGGAGAATCCGTATAGGTGTTCGAGTGTTCGAACCGTATTGCCCAAGAAATGGTTTGTAAATGCCGTATTTACATATCTGCCACTGTGCAGGAGAATCCGTACAGGTGTTCGAGTGTTCGAACCGTAATGCGCAAGAAATGGTATGTAAACCCCGTATTTACATATCTGCCACTGTGCAGGAGAATCCGTATAGGTGTTCGAGTGTTCGAACCGTATTGCCCAAGAAATGGTTTGTAAACGCCGTATTTACATATCTGCCACTGTGCAGGAGAATCCGTATAGGTGTTCGAGTGTTCGAACCGTAATGCGCAAGAAATGGTATGTAAACCCCGTATTTACATATCTGCCACTGTGCAGGACAATCCGTATAGGTGTTCGAGTGTTCGAACCGTATTGCGCAAGAAATGGTATGTAAACCCCGTATTTACATATCTGCCACTGTGTAGGAGAATCCGTATAGGTGTTCGAGTGTTCGAACCGTATTGCCCAAGAAATGGTTTGTAAACGCCGTATTTACATATCTGCCACTGTGCAGGAGAATCCGTATAGGTGTTCGAGTGTTCGAACCGTAATGCGCAAGAAATGGTATGTAAACCCCGTATTTACATATCTGCCACTGTGCAGGAGAATCCGTATAGGTGTTCGAGTGTTCGAACCGTATTGCAAAAGAAATGGTTTGTAAACCCCGTATTTACATATCTGCCACTGTGCAGGAGAATCCGTATAGGTGTTCAAGTGTTCGAACCGTATTGCGCAAGAAATGGTATGTAAACCCCGTATTTACATATCTGCCACTGTGCAGGAGAATCCGTATAGGTGTTCGAGTGTTCGAACCGAATTGCCCAAGAAATGGTTTGTAAACGCCGTATTTACATATCTGCCACTGTGCAGGAGAATCCGTATAGGTGTTCGAGTGTTCGAACCGTATTGCCCAAGAAATGGTTTGTAAACGCCGTATTTACATATCTGCCACTGTGCAGGAGAATCCGTACAGGTGTTCGAGTGTTCGAACCGTAATGCGCAAGAAATGGTATGTAAACCCCGTATTTACATATATGCCACTGTGCAGGAGAATCCGTATAGGTGTTCGAGTGTTCGAACCGTATTGCCCAAGAAATGGTTTGCAAACGCCGTATTTACATATCTGCCACTGTGCAGGAGAATCCGTATAGGTGTTCGAGTGTTCGAACCGTAATGCGCAAGAAATGGTATGTAAACCCCGTATTTACATATCTGCCACTGTGCAGGAGAATCCGTATAGGTGTTCGAGTGTTCGAACCGTGTTGCCCAAGAAATGGTTTGTAAACCCCGTATTTACATATCTGCCACTGTGCAGGAGAATCCGTATAGGTGTTCGAGTGTTCGAACTGTAATGTGCAAGAAATGGTATGTAAACCCCGTATTTACATATCTGCCACTGTGCAGGAGATTCCGTATAGGTGTTCGAGTGTTCGAACCGTATTGCGCAAAAAATGGTATGTAAACCCCGTATTTACATATCTGCCACTGTGCAGAAGAATCCGTATGGGTGTTCGAGTGTTCGAACCGTAAAGCGCAAGAAATGGTACGGAAACCCCGTATTTACATATCTGCCACTGTGCAGGAGAATCCGTATAGGTGTTCGAGTGTTCGAACCGTAATGCGCAAGAAATGGTATGTAAACCCCGTCTTTACATATCTGCCACTGTGCAGGAGAATCCGTATAGGTGTTCGAGTGTTCGAACCGTAATGCGCAAGAAATGGTATGTAAACCCCGTATTTACATATCTGCCACTGTGCAGGAGAATCCGTATAGGTGTTCGAGTGTTCGAACCGTATTGCCCAAGAAATGGTTTGTAAACGCCGTATTTACAAATCTGCCACTGTGCAGGAGAATCCGTATAGGTGTTCGAGTGTTCGAACCGTAATGCGCAAGAAATGGTATGCAAACCCCGTATTTACATGTCTGCCACTGTGCTGGAGAATCCGTATAGGTGTCCGAGTGTTCGAACCGAATTGCCCAAGAAATGGTTTGTAAACGCCGTGTTTACATATCTGCCACTGTGCAGGAGAATCCGTATAGGTGTTCGAGTGTTCGAACCGTATTGCCCAAGAAATGGTTTGTAAACGCCGTATTTACATATCTGTCACTGTGCAGGAGAATCCGTACAGGTGTTCGAGTGTTCGAACCGTAATGCGCAAGAAATGGTATGTAAACCCCGTATTTACATATCTGCCACTGTGCAGGAGAATTCGTATAGGTGTTCGAGTGTTCGAACCGTAATGCGCAAGAAATGGTATGTAAACCCCGTATTTACATATCTGCCGCAGTGCAGGAGAATCCGTATAGGTGTTCGAGTATTCGAACCGTATTGCCCAAGAAATGGTTTGTAAACGCCGTATTTACATATCTGCCACTGTGTAGGAGAATCCGTATAGGTGTTCGAGTGTTCGAACCGTAATGCGCAAGAAATGGTATGCAAACCCCGTATTTACATATCTGCCACTGTGCAGGAGAATCCGTATAGGTGTCCGAGTGTTCGAACCGAATTGCCCAAGAAATGGTTTGTAAACGCCGTATTTACATATCTGCCACTGTGCAGGAGAATCCGTATAGGTGTTCGAGTGTTCGAACCGTAATGCGCAAGAAATGGTATGTAAACCCCGTATTTACATATCTGCCACTGTGCAGGAGAATCCGTATAGGTGTTCGAGTGTTCGAACCGTGTTGCCCAAGAAATGGTTTGTAAACCCTGTATTTACATATCTGCCACTGTGCAGGAGAATCCGTATAGGTGTTCGAGTGTTCGAACTGTAATGTGCAAGAAATGGTATGTAAACCCCGTATTTACATATCTGCCACTGTGCAGGAGAATCCGTATAGGTGTTCGAGTGTTCGAACCGTATTGCGCAAGAAATGGTTTGTAAACCCCGTATTTACATATCTGCCACTGTGCAGGAGAATCCGTATAGGTGTTCGAGTGTTCGAACCGTATTGCGCAAGAAATGGTATGTAAACCCCGTATTTACATATCTGCCACTGTGCAGGAGAATCCGTGTAGGTGTCCGAGTGTTCGAACCGAATTGCCCAAGAAATGGTTTGTAAACGCCGTATTTACATATCTGCCACTGTGCAGGAGAATCCGTATAGGTGTTCGAGTGTTCGAACCGTAATGCGCAAGAAATGGTATGTAAACCCCGTATTTACATATCTGCCACTGTGCAGGAGAATCCGTATAGGTGTTCGAGTGTTCGAACCGTGTTGCCCAAGAAATGGTTTGTAAACCCCGTATTTACATATCTGCCACTGTGCAGGAGAATCCGTATAGGTGTTTGAGTGTTCGAACTGTAATGTGCAAGAAATGGTATGTAAACCCCGTATTTACATATCTGCCACTGTGCAGGAGAATCCGTATAGGTGTTCGAGTGTTCGAACCGTATTGCGCAAGAAATGGTTTGTAAACCCCGTATTTACATATCTGCCACTGTGCAGGAGAATCCGTATAGGTGTTCGAGTGTTCGAACCGTATTGCGCAAGAAATGGTATGTAAACCCCGTATTTACATATCTGCCACTGTGCAGGAGAATCCGTGTAGGTGTCCGAGTGTTCGAACCGAATTGCCCAAGAAATGGTTTGTAAACGCCGTATTTACATATCTGCCACTGTGCAGGAGAATCCGTATAGGTGTTCGAGTGTTCGAACCGTATTGCCCAAGAAATGGTTTGTAAATGCCGTATTTACATATCTGCCACTGTGCAGGAGAATCCGTACAGGTGTTCGAGTGTTCGAACCGTAATGCGCAAGAAATGGTATGTAAACCCCGTATTTACATATCTGCCACTGTGCAGGAGAATCCGTATAGGTGTTCGAGTGTTCGAACCGTATTGCCCAAGAAATGGTTTGTAAACGCCGTATTTACATATCTGCCACTGTGCAGGAGAATCCGTATAGGTGTTCGAGTGTTCGAACCGTAATGCGCAAGAAATGGTATGTAAACCCCGTATTTACATATCTGCCACTGTGCAGGACAATCCGTATAGGTGTTCGAGTGTTCGAACCGTATTGCGCAAGAAATGGTTTGTAAACCCCGTATTTACATATCTGCCACTGTGCAGGAGATTCCGTATAGGTGTTCGAGTGTTCGAACCGTATTGCGCCAGAAATGGTATGTAAACCCCGTATTTACATATCTGCCACTGTGCAGAAGAATCCGTATGGGTGTTCGAGTGTTCGAACCGTAAAGCGCAAGAAATGGTACGGAAACCCCGTATTTACATATCTGAGACTGTGCAGGAGAATCCGTATAGGTGTTCGAGTGTTCGAACCGTAATGCGCAAGAAATGGTATGTAAACCCCGTCTTTACATATCTGCCACTGTGCAGGAGAATCCGTATAGGTGTTCGAGTGTTCGAACCGTAATGCGCAAGAAATGGTATGTAAACCCCGTATTTACATATCTGCCACTGTGCAGGAGAATCCGTATAGGTGTTCGAGTGTTCGAACCGTAATGCGCAAGAAATGGTATGTAAACCCCGTATTTACATATCTGCCACAGTGCAGGAGAATCCGTATAGGTGTTCGAGTATTCGAACCGTATTGCCCAAGAAATGGTTTGTAAACGCCGTATTTACATATCTGCCACTGTGTAGGAGAATCCGTATAGGTGTTCGAGTGTTCGAACCGTAATGCGCAAGAAATGGTATGCAAACCCCGTATTTACATATCTGCCACTGTGCAGGAGAATCCGTATAGGTGTCCGAGTGTTCGAACCGAATTGCCCAAGAAATGGTTTGTAAACGCCGTATTTACATATCTGCCACTGTGCAGGAGAATCCGTATAGGTGTTCGAGTGTTCGAACCGTAATGCGCAAGAAATGGTATGTAAACCCCGTATTTAAATATCTGCCACTGTGCAGGAGAATCCGTATAGGTGTTCGAGTGTTCGAACCGTGTTGCCCAAGAAATGGTTTGTAAACCCCGTATTTACATATCTGCCACTGTGCAGGAGAATCCGTATAGGTGTTCGAGTGTTCGAACTGTAATGTGCAAGAAATGGTATGTAAACCCCGTATTTACATATCTGCCACTGTGCAGGAGAATCCGTATAGGTGTTCGAGTGTTCGAACCGTATTGCGCAAGAAATGGTTTGTAAACCCCGTATTTACATATCTGCCACTGTGCAGGAGAATCCGTATAGGTGTTCGAGTGTTCGAACCGTATTGCGCAAGAAATGGTATGTAAACCCCGTATTTACATATCTGCCACTGTGCAGGAGAATCCGTGTAGGTGTCCGAGTGTTCGAACCGAATTGCCCAAGAAATGGTTTGTAAACGCCGTATTTACATATCTGCCACTGTGCAGGAGAATCCGTATAGGTGTTCGAGTGTTCGAACCGTATTGCCCAAGAAATGGTTTGTAAATGCCGTATTTACATATCTGCCACTGTGCAGGAGAATCCGTACAGGTGTTCGAATGTTCGAACCGTAATGCGCAAGAAATGGTATGTAAACCCCGTATTTACATATCTGCCACTGTGCAGGAGAATCCGTATAGGTGTTCGAGTGTTCGAACCGTATTGCCCAAGAAATGGTTTGTAAACGCCGTATTTACATATCTGCCACTGTGCAGGAGAATCCGTATAGGTGTTCGAGTGTTCGAACCGTAATGCGCAAGAAATGGTATGTAAACCCCGTATTTACATATCTGCCACTGTGCAGGACAATCCGTATAGGTGTTCGAGTGTTCGAACCGTATTGCGCAAGAAATGGTTTGTAAACCCCGTATTTACATATCTGCCACTGTGCAGGAGATTCCGTATAGGTGTTCGAGTGTTCGAACCGTATTGCGCAAGAAATGGTATGTAAACCCCGTATTTACATATCTGCCACTGTGCAGAAGAATCCGTATGGGTGTTCGAGTGTTCGAACCGTAAAGCGCAAGAAATGGTACGGAAACCCCGTATTTACATATCTGCCACTGTGCAGGAGAATCCGTATAGGTGTTCGAGTGTTCGAACCGTAATGCGCAAGAAATGGTATGTAAACCCCGTCTTTACATATCTGCCACTGTGCAGGAGAATCCGTATAGGTGTTCGAGTGTTCGAACCGTAATGCGCAAGAAATGGTATGTAAACCCCGTATTTACATATCTGCCACTGTGCAGGAGAATCCGTATAGGTGTTCGAGTGTTCGAACCGTATTGCCCAAGAAATGGTTTGTAAATGCCGTATTTACATATCTGCCACTGTGCAGGAGAATCCGTATAGGTGTTCGAGTGTTCGAACCGTAATGCGCAAGAAATGGTATGCAAACCCCGTATTTACATGTCTGCCACTGTGCTGGAGAATCCGTATAGGTGTCCGAGTGTTCGAACCGAATTGCCCAAGAAATGGTTTGTAAACGCCGTGTTTACATATCCGCCACTGTGCAGGAGAATCCGTATAGGTGTTCGAGTGTTCGAACCGTATTGCCCAAGAAATGGTTTGTAAACGCCGTATTTACATATCTGTCACTGTGCAGGAGAATCCGTACAGGTGTTCGAGTGTTCGAACCGTAATGCGCAAGAAATGGTATGTAAACCCCGTATTTACATATCTGCCACTGTGCAGGAGAATCCGTATAGGTCTTCGAGTGTTCGAACCGTATTGCGCAAGAAATGGTATGTAAAACCCGTATTTACATATCTGCCACTGTGCAGGAGAATCCGTATAGGTGTTCGAGTGTTCGAACCGTAATGCGCAAGAAATTGTATGTAAACCCTGTATTTACATATCTGCCACAGTGCAGGAGAATCCGTATAGGTGTTCGAGTGTTCGAACCGTATTGCCCAAGAAATGGTTTTTAAACGCCGTATTTACATATCTGCCACTGTATAGGAGAATCCGTATAGGTGTTCGAGTGTTCGAACCGTAATGCGCAAGAAATGGTATGCAAACCCCGTATTTACATATCTGCCACTGTGCAGGAGAATCCGTATAGGTGTCCGAGTGTTCGAACCGAATTGCCCAAGAAATGGTTTGTAAACGCCGTATTTACATATCTGCCACTGTGCAGGAGAATCCGTACAGGTGTTCGAGTGTTCGAGCCGTAATGCGCAAGAAATGGTATGTAAACCCCGTATTTACATATCTGCCACTGTGCAGGAGAATCCGTATAGGTGTTCGAGTGTTCGAACCGTATTGCCCAAGAAATGATTTGTAAACGCCATATTTACATATCTGCCACTGTGCAGGAGAATCCGTATAGGTGTTCGAGTGTTCGAACCGTAATGCGCAAGAAATGGTATGTAAACCCCGTATTTACATATCTGCCACTGTGCAGGAGAATCCGTATAGGTGTTCGAGTGTTCGAACCGTATTGCAAAAGAAATGGTTTGTAAACCCCGTATTTACATATCTGCCACTGTGCAGGAGAATCCGTATAGGTGTTCAAGTGTTCGAACCGTATTGCGCAAGAAATGGTATGTAAACCCCGTATTTACATATCTGCCACTGTGCAGGAGAATCCGTATAGGTGTTCGAGTGTTCGAACCGAATTGCCCAAGAAATGGTTTGTAAACGCCGTATTTACATATCTGCCACTGTGCAGGAGAATCCGTATAGGTGTTCGAGTGTTCGAACCGTATTGCCCAAGAAATGGTTTGTAAACGCCGTATTTACATATCTGCCACTGTGCAGGAGAATCCGTACAGGTGTTCGAGTGTTCGAACCGTAATGCGCAAGAAATGGTATGTAAACCCCGTATTTACATATATGCCACTGTGCAGGATAATCCGTATAGGTGTTCGAGTGTTCGAACCGTATTGCCCAAGAAATGGTTTGCAAACGCCGTATTTACATATCTGCCACTGTGCAGGAGAATCCGTATAGGTGTTCGAGTGTTCGAACCGTAATGCGCAAGAAATGGTATGTAAACCCCGTATTTACATATCTGCCACTGTGCAGGACAATCCGTATAGGTGTTCGAGTGTTCGAACCGTATTGCGCAAGAAATGGTTTGTAAACCCCGTATTTACATATCTGCCACTGTGCAGGAGAATCCGTATAGGTGTTCGAGTGTTCGAACCGTAATGCGCAAGAAATGGTATGTAAACCCCGTATTTACATATCTGCCACTGTGCAGGAGAATCCGTATAGGTGTTCGAGTGTAAGAACCGTATTGCGCAAGAAATGGTTTGTAAACCCCGTATTTACATATCTGCCACTGTGCAGGAGAATCCGTATAGGTGTTCGAGTGTTCGAACCGTATTGCGCAAGAAATGGTATGTAAACCCCGTATTTACATATCTGCCACTGTGCAGAAGAATCCGTATAGGTGTTCGAGTGTTCGAACCGTAATGCGCAAGAAATGGTACGGAAACCCCGTATTTACATATCTGCCACTGTGCAGGAGAATCCGTATAGGTGTTCGAGTGTTCGAACCGTAATGCGCAAGAAATGGTATGTAAACCCCGTATTTAAATATCTGCCACTGTGCAGGAGAATCCGTATAGGTGTTCGAGTGTTCGAACCGTAATGCGCAAGAAATGGTATGTAAACCCCGTATTTACATATCTGCCACTGTGCAGGAGAATCCGTATAGGGTTTCGAGTGTTCGAACCGTAATGCGAAAGAAATGGTATGTAAACCCCGTATTTACATATCTGCCACTGTGCAGGAGAATCCGTATAGGTGTTCGAGTGTTCGAACCGTATTGCCCAAGAAATGGTTTGTAAATGCCGTATTTACATATCTGCCACTGTGCAGGAGAATCCGTATAGGTGTTCGAGTGTTCGAACCGTATTGCCCAAGAAATGGTTTGTAAACGCCGTATTTACATATCTGCCACAGTGCAGGAGAATCCGTACAGGTGTTCGAGTTTTCGAACCGTAATGCGCAAGAAATGGTATGTAAACCCCGTATTTACATATTCGCCACTGTGCAGGAGAATCCGTATAGGTGTTCGAGTGTTCGAACCGTATTGCCCAAGAAATGGTTTGTAAATGCCGTATTTACATATCTGCCACTGTGCAGGAGAATCCGTATAGGTGTTCGAGTGTTCGAACCGTAATGCGCAAGAAATTGTATGTAAACCCCGTATTTACATATCTGCCACTGTGCAGGACAATCCGTATAGGTGTTCGAGTGTTCGAACCGTATTGCGCAAGAAATGGTTTGTAAACCCCGTATTTACAAATCTGCCAATGTGCAGGAGAATCCGTATAGGTGTTCGAGTGTTCGAACCGTAATGCGCAAGAAATGGTATGTAAACCCCGTATTTACATATCTGCCACTGTGCAGGAGAATCCGTATAGGTGTTCGAGTGTTCGAACCGTATTGCGCAAGAAATGGTTTGTAAACCCCGTATTTACATATCTGCCACTGTGCAGGAGAATCCGTATAGGTGTTCGAGTGTTCGAACCGTAATGCGCAAGAAATGGTATGTAAACCCCGTATTTACATATCTGCCACTGTGCAGGAGAATCCGTATAGGTGTTCGAGTGTAAGAACCGTATTGCGCAAGAAATGGTTTGTAAACCCCGTATTTACATATCTGCCACTGTGCAGGAGAATCCGTATAGGTGTTCGAGTGTTCGAACCGTATTGCGCAAGAAATGGTATGTAAACCCCGTATTTACATATCTGCCACTGTGCAGAAGAATCCGTATAGGTGTTCGAGTGTTCGAACCGTAATGCGCAAGAAATGGTATGTAAACCCCGTATTTAAATATCTGCCACTGTGCAGGAGAATCCGTATAGGTGTTCGAGTGTTCGAACCGTAATGCGCAAGAAATGGTATGTAAACCCCGTATTTACATATCTGCCACTGTGCAGGAGAATCCGTATAGGGTTTCGAGTGTTCGAACCGTAATGCGAAAGAAATGGTATGTAAACCCCGTATTTACATATCTGCCACTGTGCAGGAGAATCCGTATAGGTGTTCGAGTGTTCGAACCGTATTGCCCAAGAAATGGTTTGTAAATGCCGTATTTACATATCTGCCACTGTGCAGGAGAATCCGTATAGGTGTTCGAGTGTTCGAACCGTATTGCCCAAGAAATGGTTTGTAAACGCCGTATTTACATATCTGCCACAGTGCAGGAGAATCCGTACAGGTGTTCGAGTTTTCGAACCGTAATGCGCAAGAAATGGTATGTAAACCCCGTATTTACATATTCGCCACTGTGCAGGAGAATCCGTATAGGTGTTCGAGTGTTCGAACCGTATTGCCCAAGAAATGGTTTGTAAATGCCGTATTTACATATCTGCCACTGTGCAGGAGAATCCGTATAGGTGTTCGAGTGTTCGAACCGTAATGCGCAAGAAATTGTATGTAAACCCCGTATTTACATATCTGCCACTGTGCAGGACAATCCGTATAGGTGTTCGAGTGTTCGAACCGTATTGCGCAAGAAATGGTTTGTAAACCCCGTATTTACAAATCTGCCAATGTGCAGGAGAATCCGTATAGGTGTTCGAGTGTTCGAACCGTAATGCGCAAGAAATGGTATGTAAACCCCGTATTTACATATCTGCCACTGTGCAGGAGAATCCGTATAGGTGTTCGAGTGTTCGAACCGTATTGCGCAAGAAATGGTTTGTAAACCCCGTATTTACATATCTGCCACTGTGCAGGAGAATCCGTATAGGTGTTCGAGTGTTCGAACCGTATTGCGCAAGAAATGGTATGTAAACCCCGTATTTACATATCTGCCACCGTGCTGAAGAATCCGTATAGGTGTTCGAGTGTTCGAACCGTAATGCGCAAGAAATGGTACGGAAACCCCGTATTTACATATCTGCCACTGTGCAGGAGAATCCGTATAGGTGTTCGAGTGTTCGAACCGTAATGCGCAAGAAATGGTATGTAAACCCCGTATTTACATATCTGCCACTGTGCAGGAGAATCCTTATAGGTGTTCGAGTGTTCGAACCGTAATGCGCAAGAAATGGTACGGAAACCCCGTATTTACATATCTGCCACTGTGCAGGAGAATCCGTATAGGTGTTCGAGTGTTCGAACCGTAATGCGCAAGAAATGGTATGTAAACCCCGTATTTACATATCTGCCACTGTGCAGGAGAATCCGTATAGGTGTTCGAGTGTTCGAACCGTAATGCGCAAGAAATGGTACGGAAACCCCGTATTTACATATCTGCCACTGTGCAGGAGAATCCGTATAGGTGTTCGAGTGTTCGAACCGTAATGCGCAAGAAATGGTATGTAATCCCCGTATTTACATATCTGCCATTGTGCAGGAGAATCCGTATAGGTGTTCAAGTGTTCGAACCGAATTGCCCAAGAAATGGTTTGTAAACGCCGTATTTACATATCTGCCACTGTGCGGGAGAATCCGTATAGGTGTTCGAGTGTTCGAACCGTAATGCGCAAGAAATGGTATGCAAAACCCGTATTTACATATCTGCCACTGTGCAGGAGAATCCGGATAGGTGTTCGAGTGTTCGAATCGTATTGCGCAAGAATTGGTATGTAAACCCCGTATTTACATATCTGCCACTGTGCAGGGGAATCCGTATAGGTGTTCGAGTGTTCGAACCGTATTGCACAAGAAATGGTATGTAAACCCCGTATTTACATATCTGCTAATGTGCAGGAGAATCCGTATAGGTGTTCGAGTGTTCGAACCGTATTGCGCAAGAAATGGTTTGTAAACCACGTATTTACATATCTGCCACTGTGGAGGAGAATCCGTATAGGTGTTCGAGTGTTCGAACCGCAATGCGCAAGAAATGGTACGGAAACCCCGTATTTACATGTCTGCCACTGTGCAGGAGAATCCATATAGGTGTTCGAGTGTTCGGACCGTAATGCGCAAGAAATGGTATGTAAACCCCGTATTTACATATCTGCCACTGTGCAGGAGAATCCGTATAGGTGTCCGATTGTTCGAACCGAATTGCCCAAGAAATGGTTTGTAAACGCCGTATTTACATATCTGCCACTGTGCAGGAGAATCCGTATAGGTTTTCGAGTGTTCGAACCGTAATGCGCAAGAAATGGTATGTAAACCCCGTATTTACATATCTGCCACTGTGCAGGAGAATCCGTATAGGGTTTCGAGTGTTCGAACCGTAATGCGAAAGAAATGGTATGTAAACCCCGTATTTACATATCTGCCACTGTGCAGGAGAATCCGTATAGGTGTTCGAGTGTTCGAACCGTATTGCCCAAGAAATGGTTTGTAAATGCCGTATTTACATATCTGCCACTGTGCAGGAGAATCCGTATAGGTGTTCGAGTGTTCGAACCGTATTGCCCAAGAAATGGTTTGTAAACGCCGTATTTACATATCTGCCACAGTGCAGGAGAATCCGTACAGGTGTTCGAGTTTTCGAACCGTAATGCGCAAGAAATGGTATGTAAACCCCGTATTTACATATTCGCCACTGTGCAGGAGAATCCGTATAGGTGTTCGAGTGTTCGAACCGTATTGCCCAAGAAATGGTTTGTAAATGCCGTATTTACATATCTGCCACTGTGCAGGAGAATCCGTATAGGTGTTCGAGTGTTCGAACCGTAATGCGCAAGAAATTGTATGTAAACCCCGTATTTACATATCTGCCACTGTGCAGGACAATCCGTATAGGTGTTCGAGTGTTCGAACCGTATTGCGCAAGAAATGGTTTGTAAACCCCGTATTTACAAATCTGCCAATGTGCAGGAGAATCCGTATAGGTGTTCGAGTGTTCGAACCGTAATGCGCAAGAAATGGTATGTAAACCCCGTATTTACATATCTGCCACTGTGCAGGAGAATCCGTATAGGTGTTCGAGTGTTCGAACCGTATTGCGCAAGAAATGGTTTGTAAACCCCGTATTTACATATCTGCCACTGTGCAGGAGAATCCGTATAGGTGTTCGAGTGTTCGAACCGTAATGCGCAAGAAATGGTATGTAAACCCCGTATTTACATATCTGCCACTGTGCAGGAGAATCCGTATAGGTGTTCGAGTGTAAGAACCGTATTGCGCAAGAAATGGTTTGTAAACCCCGTATTTACATATCTGCCACTGTGCAGGAGAATCCGTATAGGTGTTCGAGTGTTCGAACCGTATTGCGCAAGAAATGGTATGTAAACCCCGTATTTACATATCTGCCACTGTGCAGAAGAATCCGTATAGGTGTTCGAGTGTTCGAACCGTAATGCGCAAGAAATGGTACGGAAACCCCGTATTTACATATCTGCCACTGTGCAGGAGAATCCGTATAGGTGTTCGAGTGTTCGAACCGTAATGCGCAAGAAATGGTATGTAAACCCCGTATTTAAATATCTGCCACTGTGCAGGAGAATCCGTATAGGTGTTCGAGTGTTCGAACCGTAATGCGCAAGAAATGGTATGTAAACCCCGTATTTACATATCTGCCACTGTGCAGGAGAATCCGTATAGGGTTTCGAGTGTTCGAACCGTAATGCGAAAGAAATGGTATGTAAACCCCGTATTTACATATCTGCCACTGTGCAGGAGAATCCGTATAGGTGTTCGAGTGTTCGAACCGTATTGCCCAAGAAATGGTTTGTAAATGCCGTATTTACATATCTGCCACTGTGCAGGAGAATCCGTATAGGTGTTCGAGTGTTCGAACCGTATTGCCCAAGAAATGGTTTGTAAACGCCGTATTTACATATCTGCCACAGTGCAGGAGAATCCGTACAGGTGTTCGAGTTTTCGAACCGTAATGCGCAAGAAATGGTATGTAAACCCCGTATTTACATATTCGCCACTGTGCAGGAGAATCCGTATAGGTGTTCGAGTGTTCGAACCGTATTGCCCAAGAAATGGTTTGTAAATGCCGTATTTACATATCTGCCACTGTGCAGGAGAATCCGTATAGGTGTTCGAGTGTTCGAACCGTAATGCGCAAGAAATTGTATGTAAACCCCGTATTTACATATCTGCCACTGTGCAGGACAATCCGTATAAGTGTTCGAGTGTTCGAACCGTATTGCGCAAGAAATGGTTTGTAAACCCCGTATTTACAAATCTGCCAATGTGCAGGAGAATCCGTATAGGTGTTCGAGTGTTCGAACCGTAATGCGCAAGAAATGGTATGTAAACCCCGTATTTACATATCTGCCACTGTGCAGGAGAATCCGTATAGGTGTTCGAGTGTTCGAACCGTATTGCGCAAGAAATGGTTTGTAAACCCCGTATTTACATATCTGCCACTGTGCAGGAGAATCCGTATAGGTGTTCGAGTGTTCGAACCGTATTGCGCAAGAAATGGTATGTAAACCCCGTATTTACATATCTGCCACCGTGCTGAAGAATCCGTATAGGTGTTCGAGTGTTCGAACCGTAATGCGCAAGAAATGGTACGGAAACCCCGTATTTACATATCTGCCACTGTGCAGGAGAATCCGTATAGGTGTTCGAGTGTTCGAACCGTAATGCGCAAGAAATGGTATGTAAACCCCGTATTTACATATCTGCCACTGTGCAGGAGAATCCTTATAGGTGTTCGAGTGTTCGAACCGTAATGCGCAAGAAATGGTACGGAAACCCCGTATTTACATATCTGCCACTGTGCAGGAGAATCCGTATAGGTGTTCGAGTGTTCGAACCGTAATGCGCAAGAAATGGTATGTAAACCCCGTATTTACATATCTGCCACTGTGCAGGAGAATCCGTATAGGTGTTCGAGTGTTCGAACCGTAATGCGCAAGAAATGGTACGGAAACCCCGTATTTACATATCTGCCACTGTGCAGGAGAATCCGTATAGGTGTTCGAGTGTTCGAACCGTAATGCGCAAGAAATGGTATGTAATCCCCGTATTTACATATCTGCCATTGTGCAGGAGAATCCGTATAGGTGTTCAAGTGTTCGAACCGAATTGCCCAAGAAATGGTTTGTAAACGCCGTATTTACATATCTGCCACTGTGCGGGAGAATCCGTATAGGTGTTCGAGTGTTCGAACCGTAATGCGCAAGA
Organism: Camellia sinensis; assembly: GCF_055761805.1. Taxonomy (NCBI): domain Eukaryota; kingdom Viridiplantae; phylum Streptophyta; class Magnoliopsida; order Ericales; family Theaceae; genus Camellia; species Camellia sinensis. Next base: position 118,239,940 of record NC_138974.1, read on the forward strand.
AATGGTATGCAAAACCCGTATTTACATATCTGCCACTGTGCAGGAGAATCCGGATAGGTGTTCGAGTGTTCGAATCGTATTGCGCAAGAATTGGTATGTAAACCCCGTATTTACATATCTGCCACTGTGCAGGGGAATCCGTATAGGTGTTCGAGTGTTCGAACCGTATTGCACAAGAAATGGTATGTAAACCCCGTATTTACATATCTGCTAATGTGCAGGAGAATCCGTATAGGTGTTCGAGTGTTCGAACCGTATTGCGCAAGAAATGGTTTGTAAACCACGTATTTACATATCTGCCACTGTGGAGGAGAATCCGTATAGGTGTTCGAGTGTTCGAACCGCAATGCGCAAGAAATGGTACGGAAACCCCGTATTTACATGTCTGCCACTGTGCAGGAGAATCCGTATAGGTGTTCGAGTGTTCGGACCGTAATGCGCAAGAAATGGTATGTAAACCCCGTATTTACATATCTGCCACTGTGCAGGAGAATCCGTATAGGTGTCCGATTGTTCGAACCGAATTGCCCAAGAAATGGTTTGTAAACGCCGTATTTACATATCTGCCACTGTGCAGGAGAATCCGTATAGGTTTTCGAGTGTTCGAACTGTAATGCGCAAGAAATGGTATGTAAACCCCGTATTTACATATCTGCCACTGTGCAGGAGAATCCGTATAGGTGTTCGAGTGTTCGAACCGTATTGCGCAAGAAATGGTATGTAAACCCCGTATTTACATATCTGCCACTGTGCAGAAGAATCCGTATAGGTGTTCGAGTGTTCGAACCGTAATGCGCAAGAAATGGTACGGAAACCCCGTATTTACATATCTGCCACTGTGCAGGAGAATCCGTATAGGTGTTCGAGTGTTCGAACCGTAATGCGCAAGAAATGGTATGTAAACCCCGTATTTACATATCTGCCACTGTGCAGGAGAATCCGTATAGGTGTTCGAGTGTTCGAACCGTAATGCGCAAGAAATGGTATGTAAACCCCGTATTTACATATCTGCCACTGTGCAGGAGAATCCGTATAGGGTTTCGAGTGTTCGAACCGTAATGCGAAAGAAATGGTATGTAAACCCCGTATTTACATATCTGCCACTGTGCAGGAGAATCCGTATAGGTGTTCGAGTGTTCGAACCGTATTGCCCAAGAAATGGTTTGTAAATGCCGTATTTACATATCTGCCACTGTGCAGGAGAATCCGTATAGGTGTTCGAGTGTTCGAACCGTATTGCCCAAGAAATGGTTTGTAAACGCCGTATTTACATATCTGCCACAGTGCAGGAGAATCCGTACAGGTGTTCGAGTTTTCGAACCGTAATGCGCAAGAAATGGTATGTAAACCCCGTATTTACATATTCGCCACTGTGCAGGAGAATCCGTATAGGTGTTCGAGTGTTCGAACCGTATTGCCCAAGAAATGGTTTGTAAATGCCGTATTTACATATCTGCCACTGTGCAGGAGAATCCGTACAGGAGTTCGAGTGTTCGAACCGTAATGCGCAAGAAATGGTATGTAAACCCCGTATTTACATATCTGCCACTGTGCAGGACAATCCGTATAGGTGTTCGAGTGTTCGAACCGTATTGCGCAAGAAATGGTTTGTAAACCCCGTATTTACAAATCTGCCACTGTGCAGGAGAATCCGTATAGGTGTTCGAGTGTTCGAACCGTAATGCGCAAGAAATGGTATGTAAACCCCGTATTTACATATCTGCCACTGTGCAGGAGAATCCGTATAGGTGTTCGAGTGTTCGAACCGTATTGCGCAAGAAATGGTTTGTAAACCCCGTATTTACATATCTGCCACTGTGCAGGAGAATCCGTATAGGTGTTCGAGTGTTCGAACCGTATTGCGCAAGAAATGGTATGTAAACCCCGTATTTACATATCTGCCACCGTGCAGAAGAATCCGTATAGGTGTTCGAGTGTTCGAACCGTAATGCGCAAGAAATGGTACGGAAACCCCGTATTTACATATCTGCCACTGTGCAGGAGAATCCGTATAGGTGTTCGAGTGTTCGAACCGTAATGCGCAAGAAATGGTATGTAAACCCCGTATTTACATATCTGCCACTGTGCAGGAGAATCCTTATAGGTGTTCGAGTGTTCGAACCGTAATGCGCAAGAAATGGTACGGAAACCCCGTATTTACATATATGCCACTGTGCAGGAGAATCCGTATAGGTGTTCGAGTGTTCGAACCGTAATGCGCAAGAAATGGTATGTAAACCCCGTATTTACATATCTGCCACTGTGCAGGAGAATCCGTATAGGTGTTCGAGTGTTCGAACCGTAATGCGCAAGAAATGGTACGGAAACCCCGTATTTACATATCTGCCACTGTGCAGGAGAATCCGTATAGGTGTTCGAGTGTTCGAACCGTAATGCGCAAGAAATGGTATGTAAACCCCGTATTTACATATCTGCCACTGTGCAGGAGAATCCGTATAGGTGTTCGAGTGTTCGAACCGTAATGCGCAAGAAATGGTATGTAAACCCCGTATTTACATATCTGCCACTGTGCAGGAGAATCCGTATAGGGTTTCGAGTGTTCGAACCGTAATGCGAAAGAAATGGTATGCAAACCCCGTATTTAGATATCTGCCACTGTGCAGGAGAATCCGGATAGGTGTTCGAGTGTTCGAATCGTATTGCGCAAGAATTGGTATGTAAACCCCGTATTTACATATCTGTCACTGTGCAGGGGAATCCGTATAGGTGTTCGAGTGTTCGAACCGTATTGCACAAGAAATGGTATGTAAACCCCGTATTTACATATCTGCTAATGTGCAGGAGAATCCGTATAGGTGTTCGAGTGTTCGAACCGTATTGCGCAAGAAATGGTTTGTAAACCACGTATTTACATATCTGCCACTGTGCAGAAGAATCCGTATAGGTGTTCGAGTGTTCGAACCGCAATGCGCAAGAAATGGTACGGAAACCCCGTATTTATATGTCTGCCACTGTGCAGGAGAATCCGTATAGGTGTTCGAGTGTTCGGACCGTAATGCGCAAGAAATGGTATGTAAACCCCGTATTTACATATCTGCCACTGTGCAGGAGAATCCGTATAGGTGTCCGATTGTTCGAACCGAATTGCCCAAGAAATGGTTTTTAAACGCCGTATTTACATATCTGCCACTGTGCAGGAGAATCCGTATAGGTGTTCGAGTGTTCGAACTGTAATGCGCAAGAAATGGTATGTAAACCCCGTATTTACATATCTGCCACTGTGCAGGAGAATCCGTATAGGTGTTCGAGTGTTCGAACCGTATTGCGCAAGAAATGGTTTGCAAACCCCGTATTTACATATCTGCCACTGTGCAGGACAATCCGTATAGGTGTTCGAGTGTTCGAACCGTATTGCGCAAGAAATGGTATGTAAACCCCGTATTTACATATCTGCCACTGTGCAGGAGAATCCGTATAGGTGTTCGAGTGTTCGAACCGTAATGCGCAAGAAATGGTATGTAAACCCCGTATTTACATATCTGCCACGGTGCAGGAGAATCCGTATAGGTGTTCGAGTGTTCGAACCGTATTGCCCAAGAAATGGTTTGTAAACGCCGTATTTACATATCTGCCACTGTGTTGGAGAATCCGTATAGGTGTTCGAGTGTTCGAACCGTAATGCGCAAGAAATGTTATGCAAACCCCGTATTTACATATCTGCCACTGTGCAGGAGAATCCGTATAGCTGTCCGAGTGTTCGAACCGAATTGCCCAAGAAATGGTTTGTAAACGCCGTATTTACATATCTGCCACTGTGCAGGAGAATCCGTACAGGTGTTCGAGTGTTCGAACCGTAATGCGCAAGAAATGGTATGTAAACCCCGTATTTACATATCTGCCACTCTGCAGGAGAATCCGTATAGGTGTTCGAGTGTTCGAACCGTATTGCCCAAGAAATGGTTTGTAAACGCCGTATTTACATATCTGCCACTGTGCAGGAGAATTCGTATAGGTGTTCGAGTGTTCGAACCGTAATGCGCAAGAAATGGTATGTAAACCCCGTATTTACATATCTGCCACTGTGCAGGAGAATCCGTATAGGTGTTCGAGTGTTCGAACCGTATTGCGCAAGAAATGGTTTGTAAACCCCGTATTTACATATCTGCCACTGTGCAGGAGAATCCGTATAGGTGTTCGAGTGTTCGAACCGTATTGCGCAAGAAATGGTATGTAAACCCCGTATTTACATATCTGCCACTGTGCAGGAGAATCCGTGTAGGTGTCCGAGTGTTCAAACCGAATTGCCCAAGAAATGGTTTGTAAACGCCGTATTTACATATCTGCCACTGTGCAGGAGAATCCGTATAGGTGTTCGAGTGTTCGAACCGTATTGCCCAAGAAATGGTTTGTAAACGCCGTATTTACATATCTGCCACTGTGCAGGAGAATCCGTACAGGTGTTCGAGTGTTCGAACCGTAATGCGCAAGAAATGGTATGTAAACCCCGTATTTACATATCTGCCACTGTGCAGGAGAATCCGTATAGGTGTTCGAGTGTTCGAACCGTATTGCCCAAGAAATGGTTTGTAAACGGCGTATTTACATATCTGCCACTGTGCAGGAGAATCCGTATAGGTGTTCGAGTGTTCGAACCGTAATGCGCAAGAAATGGTATGTAAACCCCGTATTTACATATCTGCCACTGTGCAGGACAATCCGTATAGGTGTTCGAGTGTTCGAACCGTATTGCGCAAGAAATGGTTTGTAAACCCCGTATTTACATATCTGCCACTGTGCAGGAGAATCCGTATAGGTGTTCGAGTGTTCGAACCGTATTGCGCAAGAAATGGTATGTAAACCCCGTATTTACATATCTGCCACTGTGCAGAAGAATCCGTATAGGTGTTCGAGTGTTCGAACCGTAATGCGCAAGAAATGGTACGGAAACCCCGTATTTACATATCTGCCACTGTGCAGGAGAATCCGTATAGGTGTTCGAGTGTTCGAACCGTAATGCGCAAGAAATGGTATGTAAACCCCGTATTTACATATCTTCCACTGTGCAGGAGAATCCGTATAGGTGTTCGAGTGTTCGAACCGTAATGCGCAAGAAATGGTATGTAAACCCCGTATTTACATATCTGCCACTGTGCTGGAGAATCCGTATAGGTGTTCGAGTGTTCGAACCGTAATGCGCAAGAAATGGTATGTAAACCCCGTATTTACATATCTGCCACTGTGCAGGACAATCCGTATAGGTGTTCGAGTGTTCGAACCGTATTGCGCAAGAAATGGTTTGTAAACCCCGTATTTACATATCTGCCACTGTGCAGGAGATTCCGTATAGGTGTTCGAGTGTTCGAACCGTATTGCGCAAGAAATGGTATGTAAACCCCGTATTTACATATCTGCCACTGTGCAGAAGAATCCGTATGGGTGTTCGAGTGTTCGAACCGTAAAGCGCAAGAAATGGTACGGAAACCTCGTATTTACATATCTGCCACTGTGCAGGAGAATCCGTATAGGTGTTCGAGTGTTCGAACCGTAATGCGCAAGAAATGGTATGTAAACCCCGTTTTTACATATCTGCCACTGTGCAGGAGAATCCGTATAGGTGTTCGAGTGTTCGAACCGTAATGCGCAAGAAATGGTATGTAAACCCCGTATTTACATATCTGCCACTGTGCAGGAGAATCCGTATAGGTGTTCGAGTGTTCGAACCGTATTGCCCAAGAAATGGTTTGTAAACGCCGTATTTACATATCTGCCACTGTGCAGGAGAATCCGTATAGGTGTTCGAGTGTTCGAACCGTAATGCGCAAGAAATGGTATGCAAACCCCGTATTTACATGTCTGCCACTGTGCTGGAGAATCCGTACAGGTGTCCGAGTGTTCGAACCGAATTGCCCAAGAAATGGTTTGTAAACGCCGTGTTTACATATCTGCCACTGTGCAGGAGAATCCGTATAGGTGTTCGAGTGTTCGAACCGTATTGCCCAAGAAATGGTTTGTAAACGCCGTATTTACATATCTGTCACTGTGCAGGAGAATCCGTACAGGTGTTCGAGTGTTCGAACCGTAATGCGCAAGAAATGGTATGTAAACCCTGTATTTACATATCTGCCACTGTGCAGGATAATCCGTATAGGTCTTCGAGTGTTCGAACCGTATTGCGCAAGAAATGGTATGTAAAACCCGTATTTACATATCTGCCACTGTGCAGGAGAATCCGTATAGGTGTTCGAGTGTTCGAACCGTAATGCGCAAGAAATTGTATGTAAACCCTGTATTTACATATCTGCCACAGTGCAGGAGAATCCGTATAGGTGTTCGAGTGTTCGAACTGTATTGCCCAAGAAATGGTTTTTAAACGCCGTATTTACATATCTGCCACTGTATAGGAGAATCCGTATAGGTGTTCGAGTGTTCGAACCGTAATGCGCAAGAAATGGTATGCAAACCCCGTATTTACATATCTGCCACTGTGCAGGAGAATCCGTATAGGTGTCCGAGTGTTCGAACCGAATTGCCCAAGAAATGGTTTGTAAACGCCGTATTTACATATCTGCCACTGTGCAGGAGAATCCGTACAGGTGTTCGAGTGTTCGAGCCGTAATGCGCAAGAAATGGTATGTAAACCCCGTATTTACATATCTGCCACTGTGCAGGAGAATCCGTATAGGTGTTCGAGTGTTCGAACCGTATTGCCCAAGAAATGATTTGTAAACGCCGTATTTACGTATCTGCCACTGTGCAGGAGAATCCGTATAGGTGTTCGAGTGTTCGAACCGTAATGCGCAAGAAATGGTATGTAAACCCCGTATTTACATATCTGCCACTGTGCAGGAGAATCCGTATAGGTGTTCGAGTGTTCGAACCGTATTGCGCAAGAAATGGTTTGCAAACCCCGTATTTACATATCTGCCACTGTGCAGGAGAATCCGTATAGGTGTTCGAGTGTTCGAACCGTATTGCGCAAGAAATGGTATGTAAACCCCGTATTTACATATCTGCCACTGTGCAGGAGAATCCGTATAGGTGTTCGAGTGTTCGAACCGTAATGCGCAAGAAATGGTATGTAAACCCCGTATTTACATATCTGCCACGGTGCAGGAGAATCCGTATAGGTGTTCGAGTGTTCGAACCGTATTGCCCAAGAAATGGTTTGTAAACGCCGTATTTACATATCTGCCACTGTGTTGGAGAATCCGTATAGGTGTTCGAGTGTTCGAACCGTAATGCGCAAGAAATGGTATGCAAACCCCGTATTTACATATCTGCCACTGTGCAGGAGAATCCGTATAGGTGTCCGAGTGTTCGAACCGAATTGCCCAAGAAATGGTTTGTAAACGCCGTATTTACATATCTGCCACTGTGCAGGAGAATCCGTACAGGTGTTCGAGTGTTCGAACCGTAATGCGCAAGAAATGGTATGTAAACCCCGTATTTACATATCTGCCACTCTGCAGGAGAATCCGTATAGGTGTTCGAGTGTTCGAACCGTATTGCCCAAGAAATGGTTTGTAAACGCCGTATTTACATATCTGCCACTGTGCAGGAGAATCCGTATAGGTGTTCGAGTGTTCGAACCGTAATGCGCAAGAAATGGTATGTAAACCCCGTATTTACATATCTGCCACTGTGTAGGAGAATCCGTATAGGTGTTCGAGTGTTCGAACCGTATTGCGCAAGAAATGGTTTGTAAACCCCGTATTTACATATCTGCCACTGTGCAGGAGAATCCGTATAGGTGTTCGAGTGTTCGAACCGTATTGCGCAAGAAATGGTATGTAAACCCCGTATTTACATATCTGCCACTGTGCAGGAGAATCCGTGTAGGTGTCCGAGTGTTCGAACCGAATTGCCCAAGAAATGGTTTGTAAACGCCGTATTTACATATCTGCCACTGTGCAGGAGAATCCGTAGAGGTGTTCGAGTGTTCGAACCGTATTGCCCAAGAAATGGTTTGTAAACGCCGTATTTACATATCTGCCACTGTGCAGGAGAATCCGTACAGGTGTTCGAGTGTTCGAACCGTAATGCGCAAGAAATGGTATGTAAACCCCGTATTTACATATCTGCCACTGTGCAGGAGAATCCGTATAGGTGTTCGAGTGTTCGAACCGTATTGCCCAAGAAATGGTTTGTAAACGGCGTATTTACATATCTGCCACTGTGCAGGAGAATCCGTATAGGTGTTCGAGTGTTCGAACCGTAATGCGCAAGAAATGGTATGTAAACCCCGTATTTACATATCTGCCACTGTGCAGGACAATCCGTATAGGTGTTCGAGTGTTCGAACCGTATTGCGCAAGAAATGGTTTGTAAACCCCGTCTTTACATATCTGCCACTTTGCAGGAGAATCCGTATAGGTGTTCGAGTGTTCGAACCGTATTGCCCAAGAAATGGTTTGTAAACGCCGTATTTACATATCTGCCACTGTGCAGGAGAATCCGTATAGGTGTTCGAGTGTTCGAACCGTAATGCGCAAGAAATGGTATGCAAACCCCGTATTTACATGTCTGCCACTGTGCTGGAGAATCCGTATAGGTGTCCGAGTGTTCGAACCGAATTGCCCAAGAAATGGTTTGTAAACGCCGTGTTTACATATCTGCCACTGTGCAGGAGAATCCGTATAGGTGTTCGAGTGTTCGAACCGTATTGCCCAAGAAATGGTTTGTAAACGCCGTATTTACATATCTGTCACTGTGCAGGAGAATCCGTACAGGTGTTCGAGTGTTCGAACCGTAATGCGCAAGAAATGGTATGTAAACCCCGTATTTACATATCTGCCACTGTGCAGGAGAATCCGTATAGGTCTTCGAGTGTTCGAACCGTATTGCGCAAGAAATGGTATGTAAAACCCGTATTTACATATCTGCCACTGTGCAGGAGAATCCGTATAGGTGTTCGAGTGTTCGAACCGTAATGCGCAAGAAATTGTATGTAAACCCTGTATTTACATAACTGCCACAGTGCAGGAGAATCCGTATAGGTGTTCGAGTGTTCGAACCGTATTGCCCAAGAAATGGTTTTTAAACGCCGTATTTATATATCTGCCACTGTATAGGAGAATCCGTATAGGTGTTCGAGTGTTCGAACCGTAATGCGCAAGAAATGGTATGCAAACCCCGTATTTACATATCTGCCACTGTGCAGGAGAATCCGTATAGGTGTCCGAGTGTTCGAACCGAATTGCCCAAGAAATGGTTTGTAAACGCCGTATTTACATATCTGCCACTGTGCAGGAGAATCCGTACAGGTGTTCGAGTGTTCGAGCCGTAATGCGCAAGAAATGGTATGTAAACCCCGTATTTACATATCTGCCACTGTGCAGGAGAATCCGTATAGGTGTTCGAGTGTTCGAACCGTATTGCCCAAGAAATGATTTGTAAACGCCGTATTTACATATCTGCCACTGTGCAGGAGAATCCGTATAGGTGTTCGAGTGTTCGAACCGTAATGCGCAAGAAATGGTATGTAAACCCCGTATTTACATATCTGCCACTGTGCAGGAGAATCCGTATAGGTGTTCGAGTGTTCGAACCGTATTGCAAAAGAAATGGTTTGTAAACCCCGTATTTACATATCTGCCACTGTGCAGGAGAATCCGTATAGGTGTTCAAGTGTTCGAACCGTACTGCGCAAGAAATGGTATGTAAACCCCGTATTTACATATCTGCCATTGTGCAGGAGAATCCGTATAGGTGTTCGAGTGTTCGAACCGAATTGCAAAAGAAATGGTTTGTAAACGCCGTATTTACATATCTGCCACTGTGCAGGAGAATCTGTATAGGTGTTCGAGTGTTCGAACCGTATTGCCCGAGAAATGGTTTGTAAACGCCGTATTTACATATCTGCCACTGTGCAGGAGAATCCGTACAGGTGTTCGAGTGTTCGAACCGTAATGCGCAAGAAATGGTATGTAAACCCCGTATTTACATATATGCCACTGTGCAGGAGAATCCGTATAGGTGTTCGAGTGTTCGAACCGTATTGCCCAAGAAATGGTTTGCAAACGCCGTATTTACATATCTGCCACTGTGCATGAGAATCCGTATAGGTGTTCGAGTGTTCGAACCGTAATGCGCAAGAAATGGTATGTAAACTCCGTATTTACATATATGCCACTGTGCAGGACAATCCGTATAGGTGTTCGAGTGTTCGAACCGTATTGCGCAAGAAATGGTATGTAAACCCCGTATTTACATATCTGCCACTGTGCAGGAGAATCCGTGTAGGTGTCCGAGTGTTCGAACCGAATTGCCCAAGAAATGGTTTGTAAACGCCGTATTTACATATCTGCCACTGTGCAGGAGAATCCGTAGAGGTGTTCGAGTGTTCGAACCGTATTGCCCAAGAAATGGTTTGTAAACGCCGTATTTACATATCTGCCACTGTGCAGGAGAATCCGTACAGGTGTTCGAGTGTTCGAACCGTAATGCGCAAGAAATGGTATGTAAACCCCGTATTTACATATCTGCCACTGTGCAGGAGAATCCGTATAGGTGTTCGAGTGTTCGAACCGTATTGCCCAAGAAATGGTTTGTAAACGGCGTATTTACATATCTGCCACTGTGCAGGAGAATCCGTATAGGTGTTCGAGTGTTCGAACCGTAATGCGCAAGAAATGGTATGTAAACCCCGTATTTACATATCTGCCACTGTGCAGGACAATCCGTATAGGTGTTCGAGTGTTCGAACCGTATTGCGCAAGAAATGGTTTGTAAACCCCGTATTTACATATCTGCCACTGTGCAGGAGAATCCGTATAGGTGTTCGAGTGTTCGAACCGTATTGCGCAAGAAATGGTATGTAAACCCCGTATTTACATATCTGCCACTGTGCAGAAGAATCCGTATAGGTGTTCGAGTGTTCGAACCGTAATGCGCAAGAAATGGTACGGAAACCCCGTATTTACATATCTGCCACTGTGCAGGAGAATCCGTATAGGTGTTCGAGTGTTCGAACCGTAATGCGCAAGAAATGGTATGTAAACCCCGTATTTACATATCTTCCACTGTGCAGGAGAATCCGTATAGGTGTTCGAGTGTTCGAACCGTAATGCGCAAGAAATGGTATGTAAACCCCGTATTTACATATCTGCCACTGTGCTGGAGAATCCGTATAGGTGTTCGAGTGTTCGAACCGTAATGCGCAAGAAATGGTATGTAAACCCCGTATTTACATATCTGCCACTGTGCAGGACAATCCGTATAGGTGTTCGAGTGTTCGAACCGTATTGCGCAAGAAATGGTTTGTAAACCCCGTATTTACATATCTGCCACTGTGCAGGATATTCCGTATAGGTGTTCGAGTGTTCGAACCGTATTGCGCAAGAAATGGTATGTAAACCCCGTATTTACATATCTGCCACTGTGCAGAAGAATCCGTATGGGTGTTCGAGTGTTCGAACCGTAAAGCGCAAGAAATGGTACGGAAACCCCGTATTTACATATCTGCCACTGTGCAGGAGAATCCGTATAGGTGTTCGAGTGTTCGAACCGTAATGCGCAAGAAATGGTATGTAAACCCCGTCTTTACATATCTGCCACTGTGCAGGAGAATCCGTATAGGTGTTCGAGTGTTCGAACCGTAATGCGCAAGAATTGGTATGTAAACCCCGTATTTACATATCTGCCACTTTGCAGGAGAATCCGTATAGGTGTTCGAGTGTTCGAACCGTATTGCCCAAGAAATGGTTTGTAAACGCCGTATTTACATATCTGCCACTGTGCAGGAGAATCCGTATAGGTGTTCGAGTGTTCGAACCGTAATGCGCAAGAAATGGTATGCAAACCCCGTATTTACATGTCTGCCACTGTGCTGGAGAATCCGTATAGGTGTCCGAGTGTTCGAACCGAATTGCCCAAGAAATGGTTTGTAAACGCCGTGTTTACATATCTGCCACTGTGCAGGAGAATCCGTATAGGTGTTCGAGTGTTCGAACCGTATTGCCCAAGAAATGGTTTGTAAACGCCGTATTTACATATCTGTCACTGTGCAGGAGAATCCGTACAGGTGTTCGAGTGTTCGAACCGTAATGCGCAAGAAATGGTATGTAAACCCCGTATTTACATATCTGCCACTGTGCAGGAGAATCCGTATAGGTCTTCGAGTGTTCGAACCGTATTGCGCAAGAAATGGTATGTAAAACCCGTATTTACATATCTGCCACTGTGCAGGAGAATCCGTATAGGTGTTCGAGTGTTCGAACCGTAATGCGCAAGAAATTGTATGTAAACCCTGTATTTACATAACTGCCACAGTGCAGGAGAATCCGTATAGGTGTTCGAGTGTTCGAACCGTATTGCCCAAGAAATAGTTTTTAAACGCCGTATTTATATATCTGCCACTGTATAGGAGAATCCGTATAGGTGTTCGAGTGTTCGAACCGTAATGCGCAAGAAATGGTATGCAAACCCCGTATTTACATATCTGCCACTGTGCAGGAGAATCCGTATAGGTGTCCGAGTGTTCGAACCGAATTGCCCAAGAAATGGTTTGTAAACGCCGTATTTACATATCTGCCACTGTGCAGGAGAATCCGTACAGGTGTTCGAGTGTTCGAGCCGTAATGCGCAAGAAATGGTATGTAAACCCCGTATTTACATATCTGCCACTGTGCAGGAGAATCCGTATAGGTGTTCGAGTGTTCGAACCGTATTGCCCAAGAAATGATTTGTAAACGCCGTATTTACATATCTGCCACTGTGCAGGAGAATCCGTATAGGTGTTCGAGTGTTCGAACCGTAATGCGCAAGAAATGGTATGTAAACCCCGTATTTACATATCTGCCACTGTGCAGGAGAATCCGTATAGGTGTTCGAGTGTTCGAACCGTATTGCAAAAGAAATGGTTTGTAAACCCCGTATTTACATATCTGCCACTGTGCAGGAGAATCCGTATAGGTGTTCAAGTGTTCGAACCGTACTGCGCAAGAAATGGTATGTAAACCCCGTATTTACATATCTGCCATTGTGCAGGAGAATCCGTATAGGTGTTCGAGTGTTCGAACCGAATTGCAAAAGAAATGGTTTGTAAACGCCGTATTTACATATCTGCCACTGTGCAGGAGAATCTGTATAGGTGTTCGAGTGTTCGAACCGTATTGCCCGAGAAATGGTTTGTAAACGCCGTATTTACATATCTGCCACTGTGCAGGAGAATCCGTACAGGTGTTCGAGTGTTCGAACCGTAATGCGCAAGAAATGGTATGTAAACCCCGTATTTACATATATGCCACTGTGCAGGAGAATCCGTATAGGTGTTCGAGTGTTCGAACCGTATTGCCCAAGAAATGGTTTGCAAACGCCGTATTTACATATCTGCCACTGTGCATGAGAATCCGTATAGGTGTTCGAGTGTTCGAACCGTAATGCGCAAGAAATGGTATGTAAACCCCGTATTTACATATCTGCCACTGTGCAGGACAATCCGTATAGGTGTTCGAGTGTTCGAACCGTATTGCGCAAGAAATGGTTTGTAAACCCCGTATTTACATATCTGCCACTGTGCAGGAGAATCCGTATAGGTGTTCGACTGTTCGAACCGTAATGCGCAAAAAATGGTATGTAAACCCCGTATTTACATATCTGCCACTATGCAGGAGAATCCGTATAGGTGTTCGAGTGTAAGAACCGTATTGCGCAAGAAATGGTTTGTAAACCCCGTATTTACATATCTGCCACTGTGCAGGAGAATCCGTATAGGTGTTCGAGTGTTCGAACCGTATTGCGCAAGAAATGGTATGTAAACCCCGTATTTACATATCTGCCACTGTGCAGAAGAATCCGTATAGGTGTTCGAGTGTTCGAACCGTAATGCGCAAGAAATGGTACGGAAACCCCGTATTTACATATCTGCCACTGTGCAGGAGAATCCGTATAGGTGTTCGAGTGTTCGAACCGTAATGCGCAAGAAATGGTATGTAAACCCCGTATTTAAATATCTGCCACTGTGCAGGAGAATCCGTATAGGTGTTCGAGTGTTCGAACCGTAATGCGCAAGAAATGGTATGTAAATCCCGTATTTACATATCTGCCACTGTGCAGGAGAATCCGTATAGGGTTTCGAGTGTTCGAACCGTAATGCGAAAGAAATGGTATGTAAACCCCGTATTTACATATCTGCCACTGTGCAGGAGAATCCGTATAGGTGTTCGAGTGTTCGAACCGTATTGCCCAAGAAATGGTTTGTAAATGCCGTATTTACATATCTGCCACTGTGCAGGAGAATCCGTATAGGTGTTCGAGTGTTCGAACCGTATTGCCCAAGAAATGGTTTGTAAACGCCGTATTTACATATCTGCCACAGTGCAGGAGAATCCGTACAGGTGTTCGAGTTTTCGAACCGTAATGCGCAAGAAATGGTATGTAAACCCCGTATTTACATATTCGCCACTGTGCAGGAGAATCCGTATAGGTGTTCGAGTGTTCGAACCGTATTGCCCAAGAAATGGTTTGTAAATGCCGTATTTACATATCTGCCACTGTGCAGGAGAATCCGTATAGGTGTTCGAGTGTTCGAACCGTAATGCGCAAGAAATTGTATGTAAACCCCGTATTTACATATCTGCCACTGTGCAGGACAATCCGTATAGGTGTTCGAGTGTTCGAACCGTATTGCGCAAGAAATGGTTTGTAAACCCCGTATTTACAAATCTGCCAATGTGCAGGAGAATCCGTATAGGTGTTCGAGTGTTCGAACCGTAATGCGCAAGAAATGGTATGTAAACCCCGTATTTACATATCTGCCACTGTGCAGGAGAATCCGTATAGGTGTTCGAGTGTTCGAACCGTATTGCGCAAGAAATGGTTTGTAAACCCCGTATTTACATATCTGCCACTGTGCAGGAGAATCCGTATAGGTGTTCGAGTGTTCGAACCGTATTGCGCAAGAAATGGTATGTAAACCCCGTATTTACATATCTGCCACCGTGCAGATGAATCCGTATAGGTGTTCGAGTGTTCGAACCGTAATGCGCAAGAAATGGTACGGAAACCCCGTATTTACATATCTGCCACTGTGCAGGAGAATCCGTATAGGTGTTTGAGTGTTCGAACCGTAATGCGCAAGAAATGGTATGTAAACCCCGTATTTACATATCTGCCACTGTGCAGGAGAATCCTTATAGGTGTTCGAGTGTTCGAACCGTAATGCGCAAGAAATGGTACGGAAACCCCGTATTTACATATCTGCCACTGTGCAGGAGAATCCGTATAGGTGTTCGAGTGTTCGAACCGTAATGCGCAAGAAATGGTATGTAAACCCCGTATTTACATATCTGCCACTGTGCAGGAGAATCCGTATAGGTGTTCGAGTGTTCGAACCGTAATGCGCAAGAAATGGTACGGAAACCCCGTATTTACATATCTGCCACTGTGCAGGAGAATCCGTATAGGTGTTCGAGTGTTCGAACCGTAATGCGCAAGAAATGGTATGTAAACCCCGTATTTACATATCTGCCACTGTGCAGGAGAATCCGTATAGGTGTTCAAGTGTTCGAACCGAATTGCCCAAGAAATGGTTTGTAAACGCCGTATTTACATATCTGCCACTGTGCAGGAGAATCCGTATAGGTGTTCGAGTGTTCGAACCGTAATGCGCAAGAAATGGTATGCAAAACCCGTATTTACATATCTGCCACTGTGCAGGAGAATCCGGATAGGTGTTCGAGTGTTCGAATCGTATTGCGCAAGAATTGGTATGTAAACCCCGTATTTACATATCTGCCACTGTGCAGGGGAATCCGTATAGGTGTTCGAGTGTTCGAACCGTATTGCACAAGAAATGGTATGTAAACCCCGTATTTACATATCTGCTAATGTGCAGGAGAATCCGTATAGGTGTTCGAGTGTTCGAACCGTATTGCGCAAGAAATGGTTTGTAAACCACGTATTTACATATCTGCCACTGTGGAGGAGAATCCGTATAGGTGTTCGAGTGTTCGAACCGCAATGCGCAAGAAATGGTACGGAAACCCCGTATTTACATGTCTGCCACTGTGCAGGAGAATCCGTATAGGTGTTCGAGTGTTCGGACCGTAATGCGCAAGAAATGGTATGTAAACCCCGTATTTACATATCTGCCACTGTGCAGGAGAATCCGTATAGGTGTCCGATTGTTCGAACCGAATTGCCCAAGAAATGGTTTGTAAACGCCGTATTTACATATCTGCCACTGTGCAGGAGAATCCGTATAGGTGTTCGAGTGTTCGAACTGTAATGCGCAAGAAATGGTATGTAAACCCCGTATTTACATATCTGCCACTGTGCAGGAGAATCCGTATAGGTGTTCGAGTGTTCGAACCGTATTGCGCAAGAAATGGTATGTAAACCCCGTATTTACATATCTGCCACTGTGCAGAAGAATCCGTATAGGTGTTCGAGTGTTCGAACCGTAATGCGCAAGAAATGGTACGGAAACCCCGTATTTACATATCTGCCACTGTGCAGGAGAATCCGTATAGGTGTTCGAGTGTTCGAACCGTAATGCGCAAGAAATGGTATGTAAACCCCGTATTTACATATCTGCCACTGTGCAGGAGAATCCGTATAGGTGTTCGAGTGTTCGAACCGTAATGCGCAAGAAATGGTATGTAAACCCCGTATTTACATATCTGCCACTGTGCAGGAGAATCCGTATAGGGTTTCGAGTGTTCGAACCGTAATGCGAAAGAAATGGTATGTAAACCCCGTATTTACATATCTGCCACTGTGCAGGAGAATCCGTATAGGTGTTCGAGTGTTCGAACCGTATTGCCCAAGAAATGGTTTGTAAATGCCGTATTTACATATCTGCCACTGTGCAGGAGAATCCGTATAGGTGTTCGAGTGTTCGAACCGTATTGCCCAAGAAATGGTTTGTAAACGCCGTATTTACATATCTGCCACAGTGCAGGAGAATCCGTACAGGTGTTCGAGTTTTCGAACCGTAATGCGCAAGAAATGGTATGTAAACCCCGTATTTACATATTCGCCACTGTGCTGGAGAATCCGTATAGGTGTTCGAGTGTTCGAACCGTATTGCCCAAGAAATGGTTTGTAAATGCCGTATTTACATATCTGCCACTGTGCAGGAGAATCCGTATAGGAGTTCGAGTGTTCGAACCGTAATGCGCAAGAAATGGTATGTAAACCCCGTATTTACATATCTGCCACTGTGCAGGACAATCCGTATAGGTGTTCGAGTGTTCGAACCGTATTGCGCAAGAAATGGTTTGTAAACCCCGTATTTACAAATCTGCAACTGTGCAGGAGAATCCGTATAGGTGTTCGAGTGTTCGAACCGTAATGCGCAAGAAATGGTATGTAAACCCCGTATTTACATATCTGCCACTGTGCAGGAGAATCCGTATAGGTGTTCGAGTGTTCGAACCGTATTGCGCAAGAAATGTTTTGTAAACCCCGTATTTACATATCTGCCACTGTGCAGGAGAATCCGTATAGGTGTTCGAGTGTTCGAACCGTATTGCGCAAGAAATGGTATGTAAACCCCGTATTTACATATCTGCCACCGTGCAGAAGAATCCGT
Organism: Camellia sinensis; assembly: GCF_055761805.1. NCBI lineage: Eukaryota > Viridiplantae > Streptophyta > Magnoliopsida > Ericales > Theaceae > Camellia > Camellia sinensis. The sequence goes on from NC_138974.1 coordinate 118,257,437, forward strand.
ATAGGTGTTCGAGTGTTCGAACCGTAATGCGCAAGAAATGGTACGGAAACCCCGTATTTACATATCTGCCACTGTGCAGGAGAATCCGTATAGGTGTTCGAGTGTTCGAACCGTAATGCGCAAGAAATGGTATGTAAACCCCGTATTTACATATCTGCCACTGTGCAGGAGAATCCTTATAGGTGTTCGAGTGTTCGAACCGTAATGCGCAAGAAATGGTACGGAAACCCCGTATTTACATATCTGCCACTGTGCAGGAGAATCCGTATAGGTGTTCGAGTGTTCGAACCGTAATGCGCAAGAAATGGTATGTAAACCCCGTATTTACATATCTGCCACTGTGCAGGAGAATCCGTATAGGTGTTCGAGTGTTCGAACCGTAATGCGCAAGAAATGGTACGGAAACCCCGTATTTACATATCTGCCACTGTGCAGGAGAATCCGTATAGGTGTTCGAGTGATCGAACCGTAATGCGCAAGAAATGGTATGTAAACCCCGTATTTACATATCTGCCACTGTGCAGGAGAATCCGTATAGGTGTTCAAGTGTTCGAACCGAATTGCCCAAGAAATGGTTTGTAAACGCCGTATTTACATATCTGCCACTGTGCAGGAGAATCCGTATAGGTGTTCGAGTGTTCGAACCGTAATGCGCAAGAAATGGTATGCAAACCCCGTATTTACATATCTGCCACTGTGCAGGAGAATCCGGATTGGTGTTCGAGTGTTCGAATCGTATTGCGCAAGAATTGGTATGTAAACCCCGTATTTACATATCTGCCACTGTGCAGGGGAATCCGTATAGGTGTTCGAGTGTTCGAACCGTATTGCACAAGAAATGGTATGTAAACCCCGTATTTACATATCTGCTAATGTGCAGGAGAATCCGTATAGGTGTTCGAGTGTTCGAACCGTATTGCGCAAGAAATGGTTTGTAAACCACGTATTTACATATCTGCCACTGTGGAGGAGAATCCGTATAGGTGTTCGAGTGTTCGAACCGCAATGCGCAAGAAATGGTACGGAAACCCCGTATTTACATGTCTGCCACTGTGCAGGAGAATCCGTATAGGTGTTCGAGTGTTCGGACCGTAATGCGCAAGAAATGGTATGTAAACCCCGTATTTACATATCTGCCACTGTGCAGGAGAATCCGTATAGGTGTCCGATTGTTCGAACCGAATTGCCCAACAAATGGTTTGTAAACGCCGTATTTACATATCTGCCACTGTGCAGGAGAATCCGTATAGGTGTTCGAGTGTTCGAACTGTAATGCGCAAGAAATGGTATGTAAACCCCGTATTTACATATCTGCCACTGTGCAGGAGAATCCGTATAGGTGTTCGAGTGTTCGAACCGTATTGCGCAAGAAATGGTTTGCAAACCCCGTATTTACATATCTGCCACTGTGCAGGAGAATCCGTATAGGTGTTCGAGTGTTCGAACCGTATTGCGCAAGAAATGGTATGTAAACCCCGTATTTACATATCTGCCACTGTGCAGGAGAATCCGTATAGGTGTTCGAGTGTTCGAACCGTATTGCCCAAGAAATGGTTTGTAAACGCCGTATTTACATATCTGCCACTGTGTAGGAGAATCCGTATAGGTGTTCGAGTGTTCGAACCGTAATGCGCAAGAAATGGTATGCAAACCCCGTATTTACATATCTTCCACTGTGCAGGAGAATCCGTATAGGTGTCCGAGTGTTCGAACCGAATTGCCCAAGAAATGGTTTGTAAACGCCGTATTTACATATCTGCCACTGTGCAGGAGAATCCGTACAGGTGTTCGAGTGTTCGAACCGTAATGCGCAAGAAATGGCATGTAAACCCCGTATTTACATATCTGCCACTCTGCAGGAGAATCCGTATAGGTGTTCGAGTGTTCGAACCGTATTGCCCAAGAAATGGTTTGTAAACGCCGTATTTACATATCTGCCACTGTGCAGGAGAATCCGTATAGGTGTTCGAGTGTTCGAACCGTAATGCGCAAGAAATGGTATGTAAACCCCGTATTTACATATCTGCCACTGTGCAGGAGAATCCGTATAGGTGTTCGAGTGTTCGAACCGTATTGCGCAAGAAATGGTTTGTAAACCCCGTATTTACATATCTGCCACTGTGCAGGAGAATCCGTATAGGTGTTCGAGTGTTCGAACCGTATTGCGCAAGAAATGGTATGTAAACCCCGTATTTACATATCTGCCACTGTGCAGGAGAATCCGTGTAGGTGTCCGAGTGTTCGAACCGAATTGCCCAAGAAATGGTTTGTAAACGCCGTATTTACATATCTGCCACTGTGCAGGAGAATCCGTATAGGTGTTCGAGTGTTCGAACCGTATTGCCCAAGAAATGGTTTGTAAACGCCGTATTTACATATCTGCCACTGTGCAGGAGAATCCGTACAGGTGTTCGAGTGTTCGAACCGTAATGCGCAAGAAATGGTATGTAAACCCCGTATTTACATATCTGCCACTGTGCAGGAGAATCCGTATAGGTGTTCGAGTGTTCGAACCGTATTGCCCAAGAAATGGTTTGTAAACGGCGTATTTACATATCTGCCACTGTGCAGGAGAATCCGTATAGGTGTTCGAGTGTTCGAACCGTAATGCGCAAGAAATGGTATGTAAACCCCGTATTTACATATCTGCCACTGTGCAGGACAATCCGTATAGGTGTTCGAGTGTTCGAACCGTATTGCGCAAGAAATGGTTTGTAAACCCCGTATTTACATATCTGCCACTGTGCAGGAGAATCCGTATAGGTGTTCGAGTGTTCGAACCGTATTGCGCAAGAAATGGTATGTAAACCCCGTATTTACATATCTGCCACTGTGCAGAAGAATCCGTATAGGTGTTCGAGTGTTCGAACCGTAATGCGCAAGAAATGGTACGGAAACCCCGTATTTACATATCTGCCACTGTGCAGGAGAATCCGTATAGGTGTTCGAGTGTTCGAACCGTAATGCGCAAGAAATGGTATGTAAACCCCGTATTTACATATCTTCCACTGTGCAGGAGAATCTGTATAGGTGTTCGAGTGTTCGAACCGTAATGCGCAAGAAATGGTATGTAAACCCCGTATTTACATATCTGCCACTGTGCTGGAGAATCCGTATAGGTGTTCGAGTGTTCGTACCGTAATGCGCAAGAAATGGTATGTAAACCCCGTATTTACATATCTGCCACTGTGCAGGAGAATCCGTATAGGTGTTCGAGTGTTCGAACCGTAATGCGCAAGAAATGGTACGGAAACCCCGTATTTACATATCTGCCACTGTGCAGGAGAATCCGTATAGGTGTTCGAGTGTTCGAACCGTAATGCGCAAGAAATGGTATGTAAACCCCGTATTTACATATCTGCCACTGTGCAGGAGAATCCGTATAGGTGTTCGAGTGTTCGAACCGAATTGCCCAAGAAATGGTTTGTAAACGCCGTATTTACATATCGGCCACTGTGCAGGAGAATCCGTATAGGTGTTCGAGTGTTCGAACCGTAATGCGCAAGAAATGGTATGCAAACCCCGTATTTACATATCTGCCACTGTGCAGGAGAATCCGTATAGGTGTTCGAGTGTTCGAATCGTATTGCGCAAGAATTGGTATGTAAACCCCGTATTTACATATCTGCCACTGTGCAGGGGAATCCGTATAGGTGTTCGAGTGTTCGAACCGTATTGCACAAGAAATGGTATGTAAACCCCGTATTTACATATCTGCTACTGTGCAGGAGAATCCGTATAGGTGTTCGAGTGTTCGAACCGTATTGCGCAAGAAATGGTTTGTAAACCACGTATTTACATATCTGCCACTGTGGAGGAGAATCCGTATAGGTGTTCGAGTGTTCGAACCGCAATGCGCAAGAAATGGTACGGAAACCCCGTATTTACATGTCTGCCACTGTGCAGGAGAATCCGTATAGGTGTTCGAGTGTTCGGACCGTAATGCGCAAGAAATGGTATGTAAACCCCGTATTTACATATCTGCCACTGTGCAGGAGAATCCGTATAGGTGTCCGATTGTTCGAACCGAATTGCCCAAGAAATGGTTTGTAAACGCCGTATTTACATATCTGCCACTGTGCAGGAGAATCCGTATAGGTGTTCGAGTGTTCGAACCGTAATGCGCAAGAAACGGTATGTAAATCCCGTATTTACATATCTGCCACTGTGCAGGAGAATCCGTATAGGTGTTCGAGTGTTCGAACCGTATTGCGCAAGAAATGGTTTGCAAACCCCGTATTTACATATCTGCCACTGTGCAGGAGAATCCGTATAGGTGTTCGAGTGTTCGAACCGTATTGCGCAAGAAATGGTATGTAAACCCCGTATTTACATATCTGCCACTGTGCAGGAGAATCCGTATAGGTGTTCGAGTGTTCGAACCGTAATGCGCAAGAAATGGTATGTAAACCCCGTATTTACATATCTGCCACAGTGCAGGAGAATCCGTATAGGTGTTCGTGTGTTCGAACCGTATTGCCCAAGAAATGGTTTGTAAACGCCGTATTTACATATCTGCCACTGTGTAGGAGAATCCGTATAGGTGTTCGAGTGTTCGAACCGTAATGCGCAAGAAATGGTATGCAAACCCCGTATTTACATATCTGCCACTGTGCAGCCGAATCCGTATAGGTGTCCGAGTGTTCGAACCGAATTGCCCAAGAAATGGTTTGTAAACGCCGTATTTACATATCTGCCACTGTGCAGGACACTCCGTACAGGTGTTCGAGTGTTCGAACCGTAATGCGCAAGAAATGGTATGTAAACCCTGTATTTACATATCTGCCACTGTGCAGGAGAATCCGTATAGGTGTTCGAGTGTTCGAACCGTATTGCCCAAGAAATGGTTTGTAAACGCCGTATTTACATATCTGCCACTGTGCAGGAGAATCCGTATAGGTGTTCGAGTGTTCGAACCGTAATGCGCAAGAAATGGTATGTAAACCCCGTATTTACATATCTGCCACTGTGCAGGAGAATCCGTATAGGTGTTCGAGTGTTCGAACCGTATTGCGCAAGAAATGGTTTGTAAACCCCGTATTTACATATCTGCCACTGTGCAGGAGAATCCGTGTAGGTGTCCGAGTGTTCGAACCGAATTGCCCAAGAAATGGTTTGTAAACGCCGTATTTACATATCTGCCACTGTGCAGGAGAATCCGTATAGGTGTTCGAGTGTTCGGACCGTATTGCCCAAGAAATGGTTTGTAAACGCCGTATTTACATATCTGCCACAGTGCAGGAGAATCCGTACAGGTGTTCGAGTGTTCGAACCGTAATGCGCAAGAAATGGTATGTAAACCACGTATTTACATATCTGCCACTGTGCAGGAGAATCCGTATAGGTGTTCGAGTGTTCGAACCGTATCGCCCAAGAAATGGTTTGTAAACGCCGTATTTACATATCTGCCACTGTGCAGGAGAATCCGTATAGGTGTTCGAGTGTTCGAACCGTAATGCGCAAGAAATGGTATGTAAACCCCGTATTTACATATCTGCCACTGTGCAGGACAATCCGTATAAGTGTTCGAGTGTTCGAACCGTATTGCGCAAGAAATGGTTTGTAAACCCCGTATTTACATATCTGCCACTGTGCAGGAGAATCCGTATAGGTGTTCGAGTGTTCGAACCGTATTGCGCAAGAAATGGTATGTAAACCCCGTATTTACATATCTGCCACTGTGCAGAAGAATCCGTATGGGTGTTCGAGTGTTCGAACCGTAGAGCGCAAGAAATGGTACGGAAACCCCGTATTTACATATCTGCCACTGTGCAGGAGAATCTGTACAGGTGTTCGAGTGTTCGAACCGTAATGCGCAAGAAATGGTATGTAAACCCCGTCTTTACATATCTGCCACTGTGCAGGAGAATCCGTATAGGTGTTCGAGTGTTCGAACCGTAATGCGCAAGAAATGGTATGTGAACCCCGTATTTACATATCTGCCACTGTGCAGGAGAATCCGTATAGGTGTTCGAGTGTTCGAACCGTATTGTCCAAGAAATGGTTTGTAAACGCCGTATTTACATATCTGCCACTGTGCAGGAGAATCTGTATAGGTGTTCGAGTGTTCGAACCGTAATGCGCAAGAAATGGTATGCAAACCCCGTATTTACATATCTGCCACTGTGCTGGAGAATCCGTATAGGTGTCCGAGTGTTCGAACCGAATTGCCCAAGAAATGGTTTGAAAACGCCGTATTTACATATCTGCCACTGTGCCGGAGAATCCGTATAGGTGTTCGAGTGTTCGGACCGTATTGCCCAAGAAATGGTTTGTAAACGCCGTATTTACATATCTGCCACTGTGCAGGAGAATCCGTACAGGTGTTCGAGTGTTCGAACCGTAATGCGCAAGAAATGGTATGCAAACCCCGTATTTACATATCTGCCACTGTGCAGGAGAATCCGTATAGGTGTTCGAGTGTTCGAACCGTATTGCCCAAGAAATGGTTTGTAAACGCCGTATTTACATATCTGCCACTGTGCAGGAGAATCCGTATAGGTGTTCGAGTGTTCGAACCGTAATGCGCAAGAAATGGTATGTAAACCCCGTATTTACATATCTGCCACTGTGCAGGACAATCCGTATAGGTGTTCGAGTGTTCGAACCGTATTGCGCAAGAAATGGTTTGTAAACCCCGTATTTACATATCTGCCACTGTGCAGGAGAATCCGTATAGGTGTTCGAGTGTTCGAACCGTATTGCGCAAGAAATGGTATGTAAACCCCGTATTTACATATCTGCCACTGTGCAGGAGAATCCGTATAGGTGTTCGAGTGTTCGAACCGTATTGCCCAAGAAATGGTTTGTAAACGCCGTATTTACATATCTGCCACTGTGCAGGAGAATCCGTACAGGTGTTCGAGTGTTCGAACCGTAATGCGCAAGAAATGGTATGTAAACCCCGTATTTACATATCTGCCACTGTGCAGGAGAATCCGTATAGGTGTTCGAGTGTTCGAACCGTATTGCCCAAGAAATGGTTTGTAAACGCCGTATTTACATATCTGCCACTGTGCAGGAGAATCCGTATAGGTGTTCGAGTGTTCGAACCGTAATGCGCAAGAAATGGTATGTAAACCTCGTATTTACATATCTGCCACTGTGCAGGACAATCCGTATAGGTGTTCGAGTGTTCGAACCGTATTGCGCAAGAAATGGTTTGTAAACCCCGTATTTACATATCTGCCACTGTGCAGGAGAATCCGTATAGGTGTTCGAGTGTTCGAACCGTATTGCGCAAGAATTGGTATGTAAACCCCGTATTTACATATCTGCCACTGTGCAGAAGAATCCGTATGGGTGTTCGAGTGTTCGAACCGTAGAGCGCAAGAAATGGTACGGAAACCCCGTATTTACATATCTGCCACTGTGCAGGAGAATCTGTATAGGTGTTCGAGTGTTCGAACCGTAATGCGCAAGAAATGGTATGTAAACCCCGTCTTTACATATCTGCCACTGTGCAGGAGAATCCGTATAGGTGTTCGAGTGTTCGAACCGTAATGCGCAAGAAATGGTATGTAAACCCCGTATTTACATATCTGCCACTGTGTAGGAGAATCCGTATAGGTGTTCGAGTGTTCGAACCGTATTGCCCAAGAAATGGTTTGTAAACGCCGTATTTACATATCTGCCACTGTGCAGGAGAATCTGTATAGGTGTTCGAGTGTTCGAACCGTAATGCGCAAGAAATGGTATGCAAACCCCGTATTTACATATCTGCCACTGTGCTGGAGAATCCGTATAGGTGTCCGAGTGTTCGAACCGAATTCCCCAAGAAATGGTTTGTAAACGCCGTGTTTACATATCTGCCACTGTGCAGGAGAATCCGTATAGGTGTTCGAGTGTTCGAACCGTATTGCCCAAGAAATGGTTTGTAAACCCCGTATTTACATATCTGCCACTGTGCAGGAGAATCCGTACAGGTGTTCGAGTGTTCGAACCGTAATGCGCAAGAAATGGTATGTAAACCCCGTATTTACATATCTGCCACTGTGCAGGAGAATCCGTATAGGTGTTCGAGTGTTCGAACCGTATTGCGCAAGAAATGGTATGTAAAACCCGTATTTACATATCTGCCACTGTGCAGGAGAATCCGTATAGGTGTTCGAGTGTTCGAACCGTAATGCGCAAGAAATGGTATGTAAACCCTGTATTTACATATCTGCCACAGTGCAGGAGAATCCGTATAGGTGTTCCAGTGTTCGAACCGTATTGCGCAAGAAATGGTTTGTAAACGCCGTATTTACATATCTGCCACTGTGTAGGAGAATCCGTATAGGTGTTCGAGTGTTCGAACCGTATTGCGCAAGAAATGGTATGTAAACCCCGTCTTTACATATCTGCCACTGTGCAGGAGAATCCGTATAGGTGTTCGAGTGTTCGAACCGTAATGCGCAAGAAATGGTATGTAAACCCCGTATTTACATATCTGCCACTGTGCAGGAGAATCCGTATAGGTGTTCGAGTGTTCGAACCGTATTGCCCAAGAAATGGTTTGTAAACTCCGTATTTACATATCTGCCACTGTGCAGGAGAATCCGTATAGGTGTTCGAGTGTTCGAACCGTAATGCGCAAGAAATGGTATGCAAACCCCGTATTTACATATCTGCCACTGTGCTGGAGAATCCGTATAGGTGTCCGAGTGTTCGAACCGAATTGCCCAAGAAATGGTTTGTAAACGCCGTATTTACATATCTGCCACTGTGCAGGAGAATCCGTATAGGTGTTCGAGTGTTCGGACCGTATTGCCCAAGAAATGGTTTGTAAACGCCGTATTTACATATCTGCCACTGTGCAGGAGAATCCGTACAGGTGTTCGAGTGTTCGAACCGTAATGCGCAAGAAATGGTATGTAAACCCCGTATTTACATATCTGCCACTATGCAGGAGAATCCGTATAGGTGTTCGAGTGTTCGAACAGTATTGCCCAAGAAATGGTTTGTAAACGCCGTATTTACATATCTGCCACTGTGCAGGAGAATCCGTATAGGTGTTCGAGTGTTCGAACCGTAATGCGCAAGAAATGGTATGTAAACCCCGTATTTACATATCTGCCACTGTGCAGGACAATCCGTATAGGTGTTCGAGTGTTCGAACCGTATTGCGCAAGAAATGGTTTGTAAACCCCGTATTTACATATCTGCCAGTGTGCAGGAGAATCCGTATAGGTGTTCGAGTGTTCGAACCGTATTGCGCAAGAAATGGTATGTAAACCCCGTATTTACATATCTGCCACTGTGCAGAAGAATCCGTATGGGTGTTCGAGTGTTCGAACCGTAGAGCGCAAGAAATGGTACGGAAACCCCGTATTTACATATCTGCCACTGTGCAGGAGAATCTGTATAGGTGTTCGAGTGTTCGAACCGTAATGCGCAAGAAATGGTATGTAAACCCCGTCTTTACGTATCTGCCACTGTGCAGGAGAATCCGTATAGGTGTTCGAGTGTTCGAACCGTAATGCGCAAGAAATGGTATGTACACCCCGTATTTACATATCTGCCACTGTGTAGGAGAATCCGTACAGGTGTTCGAGTGTTCGAACCGTATTGCCCAAGAAATGGTTTGTAAACGCCGTATTTACATATCTGCCACTGTGCAGGAGAATCCGTATAGGTGTTCGAGTGTTCGAACCGTAATGCGCAAGAAATGGTATGCAAACCCCGTATTTACATATCTGTCACTGTGCTGGAGAATCCGTATAGGTGTCCGAGTGTTCGAACCGAATTGCCCAAGAAATGGTTTGTAAACGCCGTGTTTACATATCTGCCACTGTGCAGGAGAATCCGTATAGGTGTTCGAGTGTTCGAACCGTATTGCCCAAGAAATGGTTTGTAAACGCCGTATTTACATATCTGCCACTGTGTAGGAGAATCCGTACAGGTGTTCGAGTGCTCGAACCATAATGCGCAAGAAATGGTATGTAAACCCCGTATTTACATATCTGCCACTGTGCAGGAGAATCCGTATAGGTGTTCGAGTGTTCGAACCGTATTGCGCAAGAAATGGTATGTAAAACCCGTATTTACATATCTGCCACTGTGCAGGAGAATCCGTATCGGTGTTCGAGTGTTCGAACCGTAATGCGCAAGAAATGGTATGTAAACCCTGTATTTACATATCTGCCACAGTGCAGGAGAATCCGTATAGGTGTTCGAGTGTTCGAACCGTATTGCCCAAGAAATGGTTTGTAAACGCCGTATTTACATATCTGCCACTGTGTAGGAGAATCCGTATATGTGTTCGAGTGTTCGAACCGTAATGCGCAAGAAATGGTATGCAAACCCCGTATTTACATATCTGCCACTGTGCCGGAGAATCCGTATAGGTGTCCGAGTGTTCGAACCGAATTGCCCAAGAAATGGTTTGTAAACGCCGTATTTACATATCTGCCACTGTGCAGGAGAATCCGTACAGGTGTTCGAGTGTTCGAACCGTAATGCGCAAGAAATGGTATGTAAACCCCGTATTTACATATCTGCCACTGTGCAGGAGAATCCGTATAGGTGTTCGAGTGTTCGAACCGTATTGCCCAAGAAATGGTTTGTAAACGCCGTATTTACATATCTGCCACTGTGCAGGAGAATCCGTATAGGTGTTCGAGTGTTCGAACCGTAATGCGCAAGAAATGGTATGTAAACCCCGTATTTACATATCTGCCACTATGCAGGACAATCCGCATAGGTGTTCGAGTGTTCGAACCGTATTGCGCAAGAAATGGTTTGTAAACCCCGTATTTACATATCTGCCACTGTGCAGGAGAATCCGTATAGGTGTTCGAGTGTTCGAACCGTATTGCGCAAGAAATGGTATGTAAACCCCATATTTACATATCTGCCACTGTGCAGAAGAATCCGTATGGGTGTTCGAGTGTTCGAACCGTAGAGCGCAAGAAATGGTACGGAAATCCCGTATTTACATATCTGCCACTGTGCAGGAGAATCCGTATAGGTGTTCGAGTGTTCGAACCGTAATGTGCAAGAAATGGTATGTAAACCCCGTCTTTACATATCTGCCCCTGTGCAGGAGAATCCGTATAGGTGTTCGAGTGTTCGAACCGTATTGCGCAAGAAATGGTATGTAAACCCCGTATTTACATATCTGCCACAGTGCAGGAGAATCCGTATAGGTGTTCGAGTGTTCGAACCGTATTGCCCAAGAAATGGTTTGTAAACGCCATATTTACATATCTGCCACTGTGTAGGAGAATCCGTATAGGTGTTCGAGTGTTCGAACCGTAATGCGCAAGAAATGGTATGCAAACCCCGTATTTACATATCTGCCACTGTGCAGGAGAATCCGTATAGGTGTCCGAGTGTTCGAACCGAATTGCCCAAGAAATGGTTTGTAAACGCCGTATTTACATATCTGCCACTGTGCAGGAGAATCCGTACAGGTGTTCGAGTGTTCGAACCGTAATGCGCAAGAAATGGTATGTAAACCCCGTATTTACATATCTACCACTGTGCAGGAGAATCCGTATAGGTGTTCGAGTGTTCGAACCGTATTGCCCAAGAAATGGTTTGTAAACGCCGTATTTACATATCTGCCACTGTGCAGGAGAATCCGTACAGGTGTTCGAGTGTTCGAACCGTAATGCGCAAGAAATGGTATGTAAACCCCGTATTTACATATCTGCCACTGTGCAGGAGAATCCGTATAGGTGTTCGAGTGTTCGAACCGTATTGCCCAAGAAATGGTTTGTAAACGCCGTATTTACATATCTGCCACTGTGCAGGAGAATCCGTATAGGTGTTCGAGTGTTCGAACCGTAATGCGCAAGAAACGGTATGTAAACCCCGTATTTACATATCTGCCACTGTGCAGGAGAATCCGTATAGGTGTTCGAGTGTTCGAACCGTATTGCGCAAGAAATGGTTTGTAAACCCCGTATTTACATATCTGCCACTGTGCAGGAGAATCCGTATAGGTGTTCGAGTGTTCGAACCGTATTGCGCAAGAAATGGTATGTAAACCCCGTATTTACATATCTGCCACTGTGCAGGAGAATCCGTGTAGGTGTCCGAGTGTTCGAACCGAATTGCCCAAGAAATGGTTTGCAAACGCCGTATTTACATATCTGCCACTGTGCAGGAGAATCCGTATAGGTGTTCGAGTGTTCGGACCGTATTGCCCAAGAAATGGTTTGTAAACGCCGTATTTACATATCTGCCACTGTGCAGGAGAATCCGTACAGGTGTTCGACTGTTCGAACCGTAATGCGCAAGAAATGGTATGTAAACCCCGTATTTACATATCTGCCACTGTGCAGGAGAATCCGTATAGGTGTTCGAGTGTTCGAACCGTATTGCCCAAGAAATGGTTTGTAAACGCCGTATTTACATATCTGCCACTGTGCAGGAGAATCCGTATAGGTGTTCGAGTGTTCGAACCGTAATGCGCAAGAAATGGTATGTAAACCCCGTATTTACATATCTGCCACTGTGCAGGACAATCCGTATAGGTGTTCGAGTGTTCGAACCGTATTGCGCAAGAAATGGTTTGTAAACCCCGTATTTACATATCTGCCACTGTGCAGGAGAATCCGTATAGGTGTTCGAGTGTTCGAACCGTATTGCGCAAGAAATGGTATGTAAACCCCGTATTTACATATCTGCCACTGTGCAGAAGAATCCGTATGGGTGTTCGAGTTTTCGAACCGTAGAGTGCAAGAAATGGTACGGAAACCCCGTATTTACATATCTGCCACTGTGCTGGAGAATCCGTATAGGTGTTCGAGTGTTCGAACCGTAATGCGCAAGAAATGGTATGTAAACCCCGTCTTTACATATCTGCCACTGTGCAGGAGAATCCGTATAGGTGTTCCAGTGTTCGAACCGTAATGCGCAAGAAATGGTATGTAAACCCCGTATTTAAATATCTGCCAGTGTGCAGGAGAATCCGTATAGGTGTTCGAGTGTTCGAACCGTATTGCCCAAGAAATGGTTTGTAAACGCCGTATTTACATATCTGCCACTGTGCAGGAGAATCCGTATAGGTGTTCGAGTGTTCGAACCGTAATGCGCAAGAAATGGTATGCAAACCCCGTATTTACATATCTGCCACTGTGCTGGAGAATCCGTATAGGTGTCCGAGTGTTCGAACCGAATTGCCCAAGAAATGGTTTGTAAACGCCGTGTTTACATATCTGCCACTGTGCAGGAGAATCCGTATAGGTGTTCGAGTGTTCGAACCGTATTGCCCAAGAAATGGTTTGTAAACGCCGTATTTACATATCTGCCACTGTGCAGGAGAATCCGTACAGGTGTTCGAGTGTTCGAACCGTAATGCGCAAGAAATGGTATGTAAACCCCGTATTTACATATCTGCCACTGTGCAGGAGAATCCGTATAGGTGTTCGAGTGTTCGAACCGTATTGCCCAAGAAATGGTTTGTAAACGCCGTATTTACATATCTGCCACTGTGCAGGAGAATCCGTATAGGTGTTCGAGTGTTCGAACCGTAATGGGCAAGAAATGGTATGTAAACCCCGTATTTACATATCTGCCACTGTGCAGGACAATCCGTATAGGTGTTCGAGTGTTCGAACCGTATTGCGCAAGAAATGGTTTGTAAACCCCGTATTTACATATCTGCCACTGTGCAGGAGAATCCGTATAGGTGTTCGAGTGTTCGAACCGTATTGCGCAAGAAATGGTATGTAAACCCCGTATTTACATATCTGCCACTGTGCAGAAGAATCCGTATGGGTGTTCGAGTGTTCGAACCGTAGAGCGCAAGAAATGGTACAGAAACCCCGTATTTACATATCTGCCACTGTGCAGGAGAATCTGTATAGGTGTTCGAGTGTTCGAACCGTAATGCGCAAGAAATGGTATGTAAACCCCGTCTTTACATATCTGCCACTGTGCAGGAGAATCCGTATAGGTGTTCGAGTGTTCGAACCGTAATGCGCAAGAAATGGTATTTAAACCCCGTATTTACATATCTGCCACTGTGTAGGAGAATCCGTATAGGTGTTCGAGTGTTCGAACCGTATTGCCCAAGAAATGTTTTGTAAACGCCGTATTTACATATCTGCCACTGTGCAGGAGAATCTGTATAGGTGTTCGAGTGTTCGAACCGTAATGCGCAAGAAATGGTATGCAAACCCCGTATTTACATATCTGCCACTGTGCTGGAGAATCCGTATAGGTGTCCGAGTGTTCGAACCGAATTGCCCAAGAAATGGTTTGTAAACGCCGTGTTTACATGTCTGCCACTGTGCAGGAGAATCCGTATAGGTGTTCGAGTGTTCGAACCGTATTGCCCAAGAAATGGTTTGTAAACCCCGTATTTACATATCTGCCACTGTGCAGGAGAATCCGTACAGGTGTTCGAGTGTTCGAACCGTAATGCGCAAGAAATGGTATGTAAACCCCGTATTTACATATCTGCCACTGTGCAGGAGAATCCGTATAGATGTTCGAGTGTTCGAACCGTATTGCGCAAGAAATGGTATGTAAAACCCGTATTTACATATCTGCCACTGTGCAGGAGAATCCGTATAGGTGTTCGAGTGTTCGAACCGTAATGCGCAAGAAATGGTATGTAAACCCTGTATTTACATATCTGCCACAGTGCAGGAGAATCCGTATAGGTGTTCCAGTGTTCGAACCGTATTGCGCAAGAAATGGTTTGTAAACGCCGTATTTACATATCTGCCACTGTGTAGGAGAATCCGTATAGGTGTTCGAGTGTTCGAACCGTATTGCGCAAGAAATGGTATGTAAACCCCGTCTTTACATATCTGCCACTGTGCAGGAGAATCCGTATAGGTGTTCGAGTGTTCGAACCGTAATGCGCAAGAAATGGTATGTAAACCCCGTATTTACATATCTGCCACTGTGCACGAGAATCCGTATAGGTGTTCGAGTGTTCGAACCGTATTGCCCAAGAAATGGTTTGTAAACTCCGTATTTACATATCTGCCACTGTGCAGGAGAATCCGTATAGGTGTTCGAGTGTTCGAACCGTAATGCGCAAGAAATGGTATGCAAACCCCGTATTTACATATCTGCCACTGTGCTGGAGAATCCGTATAGGTGTCCGAGTGTTCGAACCGAATTGCCCAAGAAATGGTTTGTAAACGCCGTATTTACATATCTGCCACTGTGCAGGAGAATCCGTATAGGTGTTCGAGTGTTCGGACCGTATTGCCCAAGAAATGGTTTGTAAACGCCGTATTTACATATCTGCCACTGTGCAGGAGAATCCGTACAGGTGTTCGAGTGTTCGAACCGTAATGCGCAAGAAATGGTATGTAAACCCCGTATTTACATATCTGCCACTATGCAGGAGAATCCGTATAGGTGTTCGAGT
Organism: Camellia sinensis; assembly: GCF_055761805.1. NCBI lineage: Eukaryota > Viridiplantae > Streptophyta > Magnoliopsida > Ericales > Theaceae > Camellia > Camellia sinensis. The sequence goes on from NC_138974.1 coordinate 118,272,759, forward strand.
GTTCGAACAGTATTGCCCAAGAAATGGTTTGTAAACGCCGTATTTACATATCTGCCACTGTGCAGGAGAATCCGTATAGGTGTTCGAGTGTTCGAACCGTAATGCGCAAGAAATGGTATGTAAACCCCGTATTTACATATCTGCCACTGTGCAGGACAATCCGTATAGGTGTTCGAGTGTTCGAACCGTATTGCGCAAGAAATGGTTTGTAAACCCCGTATTTACATATCTGCCAGTGTGCAGGAGAATCCGTATAGGTGTTCGAGTGTTCGAACCGTATTGCGCAAGAAATGGTATGTAAACCCCGTATTTACATATCTGCCACTGTGCAGAAGAATCCGTATGGGTGTTCGAGTGTTCGAACCGTAGAGCGCAAGAAATGGTACGGAAACCCCGTATTTACATATCTGCCACTGTGCAGGAGAATCTGTATAGGTGTTCGAGTGTTCGAACCGTAATGCGCAAGAAATGGTATGTAAACCCCGTCTTTACGTATCTGCCACTGTGCAGGAGAATCCGTATAGGTGTTCGAGTGTTCGAACCGTAATGCGCAAGAAATGGTATGTAAACCCCGTATTTACATATCTGCCACTGTGTAGGAGAATCCGTACAGGTGTTCGAGTGTTCGAACCGTATTGCCCAAGAAATGGTTTGTAAACGCCGTATTTACATATCTGCCACTGTGCAGGAGAATCCGTATAGGTGTTCGAGTGTTCGAACCGTAATGCGCAAGAAATGGTATGCAAACCCCGTATTTACATATCTGTCACTGTGCTGGAGAATCCGTATAGGTGTCCGAGTGTTCGAACCGAATTGCCCAAGAAATGGTTTGTAAACGCTGTGTTTACATATCTGCCACTGTGCAGGAGAATCCGTATAGGTGTTCGAGTGTTCGAACCGTATTGCCCAAGAAATGGTTTGTAAACGCCGTATTTACATATCTGCCACTGTGTAGGAGAATCCGTACAGGTGTTCGAGTGCTCGAATCGTAATGCGCAAGAAATGGTATGTAAACCCCGTATTTACATATCTGCCACTGTGCAGGAGAATCCGTATAGGTGTTCGAGTGTTCGAACCGTATTGCGCAAGAAATGGTATGTAAAACCCGTATTTACATATCTGCCACTGTGCAGGAGAATCCGTATCGGTGTTCGAGTGTTCGAACCGTAATGCGCAAGAAATGGTATGTAAACCCTGTATTTACATATCTGCCACAGTGCAGGAGAATCCGTATAGGTGTTCGAGTGTTCGAACCGTATTGCCCAAGAAATGGTTTGTAAACGCCGTATTTACATATCTGCCACTGTGTAGGAGAATTCGTATATGTGTTCGAGTGTTCGAACCGTAATGCGCAAGAAATGGTATGCAAACCCCGTATTTACATATCTGCCACTGTGCCGGAGAATCCGTATAGGTGTCCGAGTGTTCGAACCGAATTGCCCAAGAAATGGTTTGTAAACGCCGTATTTACATATCTGCCACTGTGCAGGAGAATCCGTACAGGTGTTCGAGTGTTCGAACCGTAATGCGCAAGAAATGGTATGTAAACCCCGTATTTACATATCTGCCACTGTGCAGGAGAATCCGTATAGGTGTTCGAGTGTTCGAACCGTATTGCCCAAGAAATGGTTTGTAAACGCCGTATTTACATATCTGCCACTGTGCAGGAGAATCCGTATAGGTGTTCGAGTGTTCGAACCGTAATGCGCAAGAAATGGTATGTAAACCCCGTATTTACATATCTGCCACTATGCAGGACAATCCGCATAGGTGTTCGAGTGTTCGAACCGTATTGCGCAAGAAATGGTTTGTAAACCCCGTATTTACATATCTGCCACTGTGCAGGAGAATCCGTATAGGTGTTCGAGTGTTCGAACCGTATTGCGCAAGAAATGGTATGTAAACCCCGTATTTACATATCTGCCACTGTGCAGAAGAATCCGTATGGGTGTTCGAGTGTTCGAACCGTAGAGCGCAAGAAATGGTACGGAAATCCCGTATTTACATATCTGCCACTGTGCAGGAGAATCCGTATAGGTGTTCGAGTGTTCGAACCGTAATGTGCAAGAAATGGTATGTAAACCCCGTCTTTACATATCTGCCCCTGTGCAGGAGAATCCGTATAGGTGTTCGAGTGTTCGAACCGTATTGCGCAAGAAATGGTATGTAAACCCCGTATTTACATATCTGCCACAGTGTAGGAGAATCCGTATAGGTGTTCGAGTGTTCGAACCGTATTGCCCAAGAAATGGTTTGTAAACGCCGTATTTACATATCTGCCACTGTGTAGGAGAATCCGTAAAGGTGTTCGAGTGTTCGAACCGTAATGCGCAAGAAATGGTATGCAAACCCCGTATTTACATATCTGCCACTGTGCAGGAGAATCCGTATAGGTGTCCGAGTGTTCGAACCGAATTGCCCAAGAAATGGTTTGTAAACGCCGTATTTACATATCTGCCACTGTGCAGGAGAATCCGTACAGGTGTTCGAGTGTTCGAACCGTAATGCGCAAGAAATGGTATGTAAACCCCGTATTTACATATCTACCACTGTGCAGGAAAATCCGTATAGGTGTTCGAGTGTTCGAACCGTATTGCCCAAGAAATGGTTTGTAAACGCCGTATTTACATATCTGCCACTGTGCAGGAGAATCCGTACAGGTGTTCGAGTGTTCGAACCGTAATGCGCAAGAAATGGTATGTAAACCCCGTATTTACATATCTGCCACTGTGCAGGAGAATCCGTATAGGTGTTCGAGTGTTCGAACCGTATTGCCCAAGAAATGGTTTGTAAACGCCGTATTTACATATCTGCCACTGTGCAGGAGAATCCGTATAGGTGTTCGAGTGTTCGAACCGTAATGCGCAAGAAATGGTATGTAAACCCCGTATTTACATATCTGCCACTGTGCAGGAGAATCCGTATAGGTGTTCGAGTGTTCGAACCGTATTGCGCAAGAAATGGTTTGTAAACCCCGTATTTACATATCTGCCACTGTGCAGGAGAATCCGTGTAGGTGTCCGAGTGTTCGAACCGAATTGCCCAAGAAATGGTTTGCAAACGCCGTATTTACATATCTGCCACTATGCAGGAGAATCCGTATAGGTGTTCGAGTGTTCGGACCGTATTGCCCAAGAAATGGTTTGTAAACGCCGTATTTATATATCTGCCACTGTGCTGGAGAATCCGTACAGGTGTTCGACTGTTCGAACCGTAATGCCCAAGAAATGGTATGTAAACCCCGTATTTACATATCTGCCACTGTGCAGGAGAATCCGTATAGGTGTTCGAGTGTTCGAACCGTATTGCCCAAGAAATGGTTTGTAAACGCCGTATTTACATATCTGCCACTGTGCAGGAGAATCCGTATAGGTGTTCGAGTGTTCGAACCGTAATGCGCAAGAAATGGTATGTAAACCCCGTATTTACATATCTGCCACTGTGCAGGACAATCCGTATAGGTGTTCGAGTGTTCGAACCGTATTGCGCAAGAAATGGTTTGTAAACCCCGTATTTACATATCTGCCACTGTGCAGGAGAATCCGTATAGGTGTTCGAGTGTTCGAACCGTATTGCGCAAGAAATGGTATGTAAACCCCGTATTTACATATCTGCCACTGTGCAGAAGAATCCGTACAGGTGTTCGAGTGTTCGAACCGTAGAGCGCAAGAAATGGTACGGAAACCCCGTATTTACATATCTACCACAGTGCTGGAGAATCCGTATAGGTGTTCGAGTGTTCGAACCGTAATGCGCAAGAAATGGTATGTAAACCCCGTCTTTACATATCTGCCACTGTGCAGGAGAATCCGTATAGGTGTTCGAGTGTTCGAACCGTAATGCGCAAGAAATGGTATGTAAACCCCGTATTTAAATATCTGCCAGTGTGCAGGAGAATCCGTATAGGTGTTCGAGTGTTCGAACCGTATTGCCCAAGAAATGGTTTGTAAACGCCGTATTTACATATCTGCCACTGTGCAGGAGAATCCGTATAGGTGTTCGAGTGTTCGAACCGTAATGCGCAAGAAATGGTATGCAAACCCCGTATTTACATATCTGCCACTGTGCTGGAGAATCCGTATAGGTGTCCGAGTGTTCGAACCGAATTGCCCAAGAAATGGTTTGTAAACGCCGTGTTTACATATCTGCCACTGTGCAGGAGAATCCGTATAGGTGTTCGAGTGTTCGAACCGTATTGCCCATGAAATGGTTTGTAAACGCCGTATTTACATATCTGCCACTGTGCAGGAGAATCCGTACAGGTGTTCGAGTGTTCGAACCGTAATGCGCAAGAAATGGTATGTAAACCCCGTATTTACATATCTGCCACTGTGCAGGAGAATCCGTATAGGTGTTCGAGTGTTCGAACCGTAATGCGCAAGAAATGGTATGTAAACCCCGTATTTACATATCTGCCACTGTGCAGGAGAATCCGTATAGGTGTTCGAGTGTTCGAACCGTATTGCCCAAGAAATGGTTTGTAAACGCCGTATTTACATATCTGCCACTGTGCAGGAGAATCCGTATAGGTGTTCGAGTGTTCGAACCGTAATGCGCAAGAAATGGTATGTAAACCCCGTATTTACATATCTGCCACTGTGCAGGAGAATCCGTATAGGTGTTCGAGTGTTCGAACCGTATTGCTCAAGAAATGGTATGTAAAACCCGTATTTACATATCTGCCACTGTGCAGGAGAATCCGTATGGGTGTTCGAGTGTTCGAACCGTAGAGCGGAAGAAATGGTACGGAAACCCCGTATTTACATATCTGCCACTGTGCAGGAGAATCCGTATAGGTGTTCGAGTGTTCGAACCGTATTGCCCAAGAAATGGTTTGTAAACGCCGTATTTACATATCTGCCACTGTGTAGGAGAATCCGTATAGGTGTTCGAGTGTTCGAACCGTAATGCGCAAGAAATGGTATGCAAACCCCGTATTTACATATCTGCCACTGTGTAGGAGAATCCGTATAGGTGTCCGAGTGTTTGAACCGAATTGCCCAAGAAATGGTTTGTAAACGCCGTATTTACATATCTGCCACTGTGCAGGAGAATCCGTACAGGTGTTCGAGTGTTCGAACCGTAATGCGCAAGAAATGGTATGTAAACCCCGTATTTACATATCTGCCACTGTGCAGGAGAATCCGTATAGGTGGTCGAGTGTTCGAACCGTATTGCCCAAGAAATGGTTTGTAAACGCCGTATTTACATATCTGCCACTGTGCAGGAGAATCCGTATAGGTGTTCGAGTGTTCGAACCGTAATGCGCAAGAAATGGTATGTAAACCCCGTATTTACATATCTGCCACTGTGCAGGAGAATCCGTATAGGTGTTCGAGTGTTCGAACCGTATTGCGCAAGAAATGGTTTGTAAACCTCGTATTTACATATCTGCCACTGTGCAGGAGAATCCGTATAGGTGTTCGAGTGTTCGAACCGTATTGCGCAAGAAATGGTTTGTAAACCCCGTATTTACATATCTGCCACTGTGCAGGAGAATCCGTGTAGGTGTCCGAGTGTTCGAACCGAATTTCCCAAGAAATGGTTTGTAAACGCCGTATTTACTTATCTGCCACTGTGCAGGAGAATCCGTATAGGTGTTCGAGTGCTCGAACCGTATTGCCCAAGAAATGGTTTGTAAACGCCGTATTTACATATCTGCCACTGTGCAGGAGAATCCGTATAGGTGTTCGAGTGTTCGAACCGTAATGCGCAAGAAATGGTATGTAAACCCCGTATTTACATATCTGCCACTGTGCAGGAGAATCCGTATAGGTGTTCGAGTGTTCGAACCGTATTGCGCGAGAAATGGTTTGTAAACCCCGTATTTACATATCTGCCACTGTGCAGGAGAATCCGTATAGGTGTTCGAGTGTTCGAACCGTATTGCGCAAGAAATGGTATGTAAACCCCGTATTTACATATCTGCCACTGTGCAGGAGAATCCGTGTAGGTGTCCGAGTGTTCGAACCGAATTTCCCAAGAAATGGTTTGTAAACGCCGTATTTACATATCTGCCACTGTGCAGGAGAATCCGTATAGGTGTTCGAGTGTTCGAACCGTATTGCCCAAGAAATGGTTTGTAAACGCCGTATTTACATATCTGCCACTGTGCAGGAGAATCCGTATAGGTGTTCGAGTGTTCGAACCGTAATGCGCAAGAAATGGTATGTAAACCCCGTATTTACATATCTGCCACTGTGCAGGACAATCCGTATAGGTGTTCGAGTGTTCGAACCGTATTGCGCAAGAAATGGTTTGTAAACCCCGTATTTACATATCTGCCACTGTGCAGGAGAATCCGTATAGGTGTTCGAGTGTTCGAACCGTATTGCGCAAGAAATGGTATGTAAACCCCGTATTTACATATCTGCCACTGTGCAGAAGAATCCGTATGGGTGTTCGAGTGTTCGAACCGTAGAGCGCAAGAAATGGTACGGAAACCCCGTATTTACATATCTGCCACTGTGCAGGAGAATCTGTATAGGTGTTCGAGTGTTCGAACCGTAATGCGCAAGAAATGGTATGTAAACCCCGTCTTTACATATCTGCCACTGTGCAGGAGAATCCGTATAGGTGTTCGAGTGTTCGAACCGTAATGCGCAAGAAATGGTATGTAAACCCCGTATTTACATATCTGCCACTGTGCAGGAGAATCCGTATAGGTGTTCGAGTGTTCGAACCGTATTGCCCAAGAAATGGTTTGTAAACGCCGTATTTACATATCTGCCACTGTGCAGGAGAATCCGTATAGGTGTTCGAGTGTTCGAACCGTAATGCGCAAGAAATGGTATGCAAACCCCGTATTTACATATCTGCCACTGTGCTGGAGAATCCGTATAGGTGTCCGAGTGTTCGAACCGAATTGCCCAAGAAATGGTTTGTAAACGCCGTGTTTACATATCTGCCACTGTGCAGGAGAATCCGTATAGGTGTTCGAGTGTTCGAACCGTATTGCCCAAGAAATGGTTTGTAAACGCCGTATTTACATATCTGCCACTGTGCAGGAGAATCCGTATAGGTGTTCGAGTGTTCGAACCGTAATGCGCAAGAAATGGTATGTAAACCCCGTATTTACATATCTGCCACTGTGCAGGAGAATCCGTATAGGTGTTCGAGTGTTCGAACCGTATTGCGCAAGAAATGGTATGTAAAACCCGTATTTACATATCTGCCACTGTGCAGGAGAATCCGTATAGGTGTTCGAGTGTTCGAACCGTAATGCGCAAGAAATGGTATGTAAACCCTGTATTTACATATCTGCCACAGTGCAGGAGAATCCGTATAGGTGTTCGAGTGTTCGAACCGTATTGCCCAAGAAATGGTTTGTAAACGCCGTATTTACATATCTGCCACTGTGTAGGAGAATCCGTATAGGTGTTCGAGTGTTCGAACCATAATGCGCAAGAAATGGTATGCAAACCCCGTATTTACATATCTGCCACTGTGCCGGAGAATCCGTATAGGTGTCCGAGTGTTCGAACCGAATTGCCCAAGAAATGGTTTGTAAACGCCGTATTTACATATCTGCCACTGTGCAGGAGAATCCGTACAGGTGTTCGAGTGTTCGAACCGTAATGCGCAAGAAATGGTATGTAAACCCCGTATTTACATATCTGCCACTGTGCAGGAGAATCCGTATAGGTGTTCGAGTGTTCGAACTGTATTGCCCAAGAAATGGTTTGTAAACGCCGTATTTACATATCTGCCACTGTGCAGGAGAATCCGTATAGGTGTTCGAGTGTTCGAACCGTAATGCGCAAGAAATCGTATGTAAACCTCGTATTTACATATCTGCCACTGTGCAGGACAATCCGTATAGGTGTTCGAGTGTTCGAACCGTATTGCGCAAGAAATGGTTTGTAAACCCCGTATTTACATATCTGCCACTGTGCAGGAGAATCCGTATAGGTGTTCGAGTGTTCGAACCGTATTGCGCAAGAAATGGTATGTAAACCCCGTATTTACATATCTGCCACTGTGCAGAAGAATCCGTATGGGTGTTCGAGTGTTCGAACCGTAGAGCGGAAGAAATGGTACGGAAACCCCGTATTTACATATCTGCCACTGTGCAGGAGAATCCGTATAGGTGTTCGAGTGTTCGAACCGTATTGCCCAAGAAATGGTTTGTAAACGCCGTATTTACATATCTGCCACTTTGTAGGAGAATCCGTATAGGTGTTCGAGTGTTCGAACCGTAATGCGCAAGAAATGGTATGCAAACCCCGTATTTACATATCTGCCACTGTGCAGGAGAATCCGTATAGGTGTCCGAGTGTTCGACCCGAATTGCCCAAGAAATGGTTTGTAAACGCCGTATTTACATATCTACCACTGTGCAGGAGAATCCGTACAGGTGTTCGAGTGTTCGAACCGTAATGCGCAAGAAATGGTATGTAAACCCCGTATTTACATATCTGCCACTGTGCAGGAGAATCCGTATAGGTGTTCGAGTGTTCGAACCGTATTGCCCAAGAAATGGTTTGTAAACGCCGTATTTACATATCTGCCACTATGCAGGAGAATCCGTATAGGTGTTCGAGTGTTCGAACCGTAATGCGCAAGAAATGGTATGTAAACCCCGTATTTACATATCTGCCACTGTGCAGGAGAATCCGTATAGGTGTTCGAGTGTTCGAACCGTATTGCGCAAGAAATGGTTTGTAAACCCCGTACTTACATATCTGCCACTGTGCAGGAGAATCCGTATAGGTGTTCGAGTGTTCGAACCGTATTGCGCAAGAAATGGTATGTAAACCCCGTATTTACATATCTGCCACTGTGCAGGAGAATCCGTGTAGGTGTCCGAGTGTTCGAACCGAATTGCCCAAGAAATGGTTTGTAAACGCCGTATTTACATATCTGCCACTGTGCAGGAGAATCCGTATAGGTGTTCGAGTGTTCGAACCGTATTGCCCAAGAAATGGTTTGTAAACGCCGTATTTACATATCTGCCACTGTGCAGGAGAATCCGTACAGGTGTTCGAGTGTTCGAACCGTAATGCGCAAGAAATGGTATGTAAACCCCGTATTTACATATCTGCCACTATGCAGGAGAATCCGTATAGGTGTTCGAGTGTTCGAACCGTATTGCCCAAGAAATGGTTTGTAAACGCCGTATTTACATATCTGCCACTGTGCAGGAGAATCCGTATAGGTGTTCGAGTGTTCGAACCGTAATGCGCAAGAAATGGTATGTAAACCCCGTATTTACATATCTGCCACTGTGCAGGACAATCCGTATAGGTGTTCGAGTGTTCGAACCGTATTGCGCAAGAAATGGTTTGTAAACCCCGTATTTACATATCTGCCACTGTGCAGGAGAATCCGTATAGGTGTTCGAGTGTTCGAACCGTATTGCGCAAGAAATGGTATGTAAACCCCGTATTTACATATCTGCCACTGTGCAGAAGAATCCGTATGGGTGTTCGAGTGTTCGAACCGTAGAGCGCAAGAAATGGTACGGAAACCCCGTATTTACATATCTGCCACTGTGCAGGAGAATCTGTATAGGTGTTCGAGTGTTCGAACCGTAATGCGCAAGAAATGGTATGTAAACCCCGTCTTTACATATCTGCCACTGTGCAGGAGAATCCGTATAGGTGTTCGAGTGTTCGAACCGTAATGCGCAAGAAATGGTATGTAAACCCCGTATTTACATATCTGCCACTGTGCAGGAGAATCCGTATAGGTGTTCGAGTGTTCGAACCGTATTGCCCAAGAAATGGTTTGTAAACGCCGTATTTACATATCTGCCACTGTGCAGGAGAATCCGTATAGGTGTTCGAGTGTTCGAACCGTAATGCGCAAGAAATGGTATGCAAACCCCGTATTTACATATCTGCCACTGTGCTGGAGAATCCGTATAGGTGTCCGAGTGTTCGAACCGAATTGCCCAAGAAATGGTTTGTAAACGCGGTGTTTACATATCTGCCACTGTGCAGGAGAATTCGTATAGGTGTTCGAGTGTTCGAACCGTATTGCCCAAGAAATGGTTTGTAAACGCCGTATTTACATATCTGCCACTGTGCAGGAGAATCCGTATAGGTGTTCGAGTGTTCGAACCGTAATGCGCAAGAAATGGTATGTAAACCCCGTATTTACATATCTGCCACTGTGCAGGAGAATCCGTATAGGTGTTCGAGTGTTCGAACCGTATTGCGCAAGAAATGGTATGTAAAACCCGTATTTACATATCTGCCACTGTGCAGGAGAATCCGTATAGGTGTTCGAGTGTTCGAACCGTTATGCGCAAGAAATGGTATGTAAACCCTGTATTTACATATCTGCCACAGTGCAGGAGAATCCGTATAGGTGTTCGAGTGTTCGAACCGTATTGCCCAAGAAATGGTTTGTAAACGCCGTATTTACATATCTGCCACTGTGTAGGAGAATCCGTATAGGTGTTCGAGTGTTCGAACCGTAATGCGCAAGAAATGGTATGCAAACCCCGTATTTACATATCTGCCACTGTGCCGGAGAATCCGTATAGGTGTCCGAGTGTTCGAACCGAATTGCCCAAGAAATGGTTTGTAAACGCCGTATTTACATATCTGCCACTGTGCAGGAGAATCCGTACAGGTGTTCGAGTGTTCGAACCGTAATGCGCAAGGAATGGTATGTAAACCCCGTATTTACATATCTGCCACTGTGCAGGAGAATCCGTATAGGTGTTCGAGTGTTCGAACCGTATTGCCCAAGAAATGGTTTGTAAACGCCGTATTTACATATCTGCCACTGTGCAGGAGAATCCGTATAGGTGTTCGAGTGTTCGAACCGTAATGCGCAAGAAATGGTATGCAAACCCCGTATTTACATATCTGCCACTGTGCTGGAGAATCCGTATAGGTGTCCGAGTGTTCGAACCGAATTGCCCAAGAAATGGTTTGTAAACGCGGTGTTTACATATCTGCCACTGTGCAGGAGAATCCGTATAGGTGTTCGAGTGTTCGAACCGTATTGCCCAAGAAATGGTTTGTAAACGCCGTATTTACATATCTGCCACTGTGCAGGAGAATCCGTATAGGTGTTCGAGTGTTCGAACCGTAATGCGCAAGAAATGGTATGTAAACCCCGTATTTACATATCTGCCACTGTGCAGGAGAATCCGTATAGGTGTTCGAGTGTTCGAACCGTATTGCGCAAGAAATGGTATGTAAAACCCGTATTTACATATCTGCCACTGTGCAGGAGAATCCGTATAGGTGTTCGAGTGTTCGAACCGTTATGCGCAAGAAATGGTATGTAAACCCTGTATTTACATATCTGCCACAGTGCAGGAGAATCCGTATAGGTGTTCGAGTGTTCGAACCGTATTACCCAAGAAATGGTTTGTAAACGCCGTATTTACATATCTGCCACTGTGTAGGAGAATCCGTATAGGTGTTCGAGTGTTCGAACCGTAATGCGCAAGAAATGGTATGCAAACCCCGTATTTACATATCTGCCACTGTGCCGGAGAATCCGTATAGGTGTCCGAGTGTTCGAACCGAATTGCCCAAGAAATGGTTTGTAAACGCCGTATTTACATATCTGCCACTGTGCAGGAGAATCCGTACAGGTGTTCGAGTGTTCGAACCGTAATGCGCAAGAAATGGTATGTAAACCCCGTATTTACATATCTGCCACTGTGCAGGAGAATCCGTATAGGTGTTCGAGTGTTCGAACCGTATTGCCCAAGAAATGGTTTGTAAACGCCGTATTTACATATCTGCCACTGTGCAGGAGAATCCGTATAGGTGTTCGAGTGTTCGAACCGTAATGCGCAAGAAATGGTATGTAAACCTCGTATTTACATATCTGCCACTGTGCAGGACAATCCGTATAGGTGTTCGAGTGTTCGAACCGTATTGCGCAAGAAATGGTTTGTAAACCCCGTATTTACATATCTGCCACTGTGCAGGAGAATCCGTATAGGTGTTCGAGTGTTCGAACCGTATTGCGCAAGAAATGGTATGTAAACCCCGTATTTACATATCTGCCACTGTGCAGAAGAATCCGTATGGGTGTTCGAGTGTTCGAACCGTAGAGCGGAAGAAATGGTACGGAAACCCCGTATTTACATATCTGCCACTGTGCAGGAGAATCCGTATAGGTGTTCGAGTGTTCGAACCGTATTGCCCAAGAAATGGTTTGTAAACGCCGTATTTACATATCTGCCACTTTGTAGGAGAATCCGTATAGGTGTTCGAGTGTTCGAACCGTAATGCGCAAGAAATGGTATGCAAACCCCGTATTTACATATCTGCCACTGTGCAGGAGAATCCGTATAGGTGTCCGAGTGTTCGACCCGAATTGCCCAAGAAATGGTTTGTAAACGCCGTATTTACATATCTACCACTGTGCAGGAGAATCCGTACAGGTGTTCGAGTGTTCGAACCGTAATGCGCAAGAAATGGTATGTAAACCCCGTATTTACATATCTGCCACTGTGCAGGAGAATCCGTATAGGTGTTCGAGTGTTCGAACCGTATTGCCCAAGAAATGGTTTGTAAACGCCGTATTTACATATCTGCCACTGTGCAGGAGAATCCGTATAGGTGTTCGAGTGTTCGAACCGTAATGCGCAAGAAATGGTATGTAAACCCCGTATTTACATATCTGCCACTGTGCAGGAGAATCCGTATAGGTGTTCGAGTGTTCGAACCGTATTGCGCAAGAAATGGTTTGTAAACCCCGTACTTACATATCTGCCACTGTGCAGGAGAATCCGTATAGGTGTTCGAGTGTTCGAACCGTATTGCGCAAGAAATGGTATGCAAACCCCGTATTTACATATCTGCCACTGTGCAAGAGAATCCGTGTAGGTGTCCGAGTGTTCGAACCGAATTGCCCATGAAATGGTTTGTAAACGCCGTATTTACATATCTGCCACTGTGCAGGAGAATCCGTATAGGTGTTCGAGTGTTCGAACCGTATTGCCCAAGAAATGGTTTGTAAACGCCGTATTTACATATCTGCCACTGTGCAGGAGAATCCGTACAGGTGTTCGAGTGTTCGAACCGTAATGCGCAAGAAATGGTATGTAAACCCCGTATTTACATATCTGCCACTGTGCAGGAGAATCCGTATAGGTGTTCGAGTGTTCGAACCGTATTGCCCAAGAAATGGTTTGTAAACGCCGTATTTACATATCTGCCACTGTGCAGGAGAATTCGTATAGGTGTTCGAGTGTTCGAACCGTAATGCGCAAGAAATGGTATGCAAACCCCGTATTTACATATCTGCCACTGTGCAGGACAATCCGTATAGGTGTTCGAGTGTTCGAACCGTATTGCGCAAGAAATGGTTTGTAAACCCCGTATTTACATATCTGCCACTGTGCAGGAGAATCCGTATAGGTGTTCGAGTGTTCGAACCGTATTGCGCAAGAAATGGTATGTAAACCCCGTATTTACATATCTGCCACTGTGCAGAAGAATCCGTATGGGTGTTCGAGTGTTCGAACCGTAGAGAGCAAGAAATGGTACGGAAACCCCGTATTTACATATCTGCCACTGTGCAGGAGAATCCGTATAGGTGTTCGAGTGTTCGAACCGTAATGCGCAAGAAATGGTATGTAAACCCCGTCTTTACATATCTGCCACTATGCAGGAGAATCCGTATAGGTGTTCGAGTGTTCGAACCGTAATGCGCAAGAAATGGTATGTAAACCCCGTATTTACATATCTGCCACTGTGCAGGAGAATCCGTATAGGTGTTCGAGTGTTCGAACCGTATTGCCCAAGAAATGGTTTGTAAACGCCGTATTTACATATCTGCCACTGTGCAGGAGAATCCGTATAGGTGTTCGAGTGTTCGAACCGTAATGCGCAAGAAATGGTATGCAAACCCTGTATTTACATATCTGCCACTGTGCTGGAGAATCCGTATAGGTGTCCGAGTGTTCGAACCGAATTGCCCAAGAAATGGTTTGTAAACGCCGTGTTTACATATCTGCCACTGCGCAGGAGAATCCGTATAGGTGTTCGAGTGTTCGAACCGTATTGCCCAAGAAATGGTTTGTAAACGCCGTATTTACATATCTGCCACTGTGCAGGAGAATCCGTACAGGTGTTCGAGTGTTCGAACCGTAATGCGCAAGAAATGGTATGTAAACCCCGTATTTACATATCTGCCACTGTGCAGGGGAATCCGTAGAGGTGTTCGAGTGTTCGAACCGTATTGCCCAAGAAATGGTTTGTAAACGCCGTATTTACATATCTGCCACTGTGCCGGAGAATCCGTATAGGTGTTCGAGTGTTCGAACCGTAATGCGCAAGAAATGGTATGTAAACCCCGTATTTACATATCTGCCACTGTGCAGGAGAATCCGTATAGGTGTTCGAGTGTTCGAACCGTATGGCGCAAGAAATGGTTTGTAAACCCCGTATTTACATATCTGCCACTCTGCAGGAGAATCCGTATAGCTGTTCGAGTGTTCGAACCGTATTGCGCAAGAAATGGTATGTAAACCCCGTATTTACATATCTGCCACTGTGCAGGAGAATCCGTGTAGATGTCCGAGTGTTCGAACCGAATTGCCCTAGAAATGGTTTGTAAATGCCGTATTTACATATCTGCCACTGTGCTGGAGAATCCGTATAGGTGTTCAAGTGTTCGAACCGTATTGCCCAAGAAATGGTTTGTAAACGCCGTATTTACATATCTGCCACTGTGCAGGAGAATCCGTACAGGTGTTCGAGTGTTCGAACCGTAATGCGCAAGAAATGGTATGTAAACCCCGTATTTACATATCTGCCACTGTGCAGGAGAATCTGTATAGGTGTTCGAGTGTTCGAACCGTATTGCCCAAGAAACGGTTTGTAAACGCCGAATTTACATATCTGTCACTGTGCAGGAGAATCCGTATGGGTGTTCGAGTGTTCGAACCGTAATGCGCAAGAAATGGTATGTAAACCCCGTATTTACATATCTGCCACTGTGCAGGACAATCCGTATAGGTGTTCGAGTGTTCGAACCGTATTGCGCAAGAAATGGTTTGTAAACCCCGTATTTACATATCTGCCACTGTGCAGGAGAATCCGTATAGGTGTTCGAGTGTTCGAACCGTATTGCGCAAGAAATGGTATGTAAACCCCGTATTTACATATCTGCCACTGTGCAGAAGAATCCGTATGGGTGTTCGAGTGTTCGAACCGTAGAGCGCAAGAAATTGTACGGAAACCCCGTATTTACATATCTGCCACTGTGTAGGAGAATCCGTATAGGTGTTCGAGTGTTCGAACCGTAATGCGCAAGAAATGGTATGTAAACCCCGTCTTTACATATCTGCCACTGTGCAGGAGAATCCGTATAGGTGTTCGAGTGTTCGAACCGTAATGCGCAAGAAATGGTATGTAAACCCCGTATTTATATATCTGCCACTGTGTAGGAGAATCCGTATAGGTGTTCGAGTGTTCGAACCGTATTGCCCAAGAAATGGTTTGTAAACGCCGTATTTACATATCTGCCACTGTGTAAGAGAATCCGTACAGGTGTTCGAGTGTTCGAACCGTAATGCGCAAGAAATGGTATGCAAACCCCGTATTTACATATCTGCCACTGTGCTGGAGAATCCGTATAGGTGTCCGAGTGTTCGAACCGAATTCCCCAAGAAATGGTTTGTAAACGCCGTGTTTACATATCTGCCACTGTGCAGGAGAATCCGTATAGGTGTTCGAGTGTTCGAACCGTATTGCCCAAGAAATGGTTTGTAAACGCCGTATTTACATATCTGCCACTGTGCAGGAGAATCCGTACAGGTGTTCGAGTGTTCGAACCGTAATGCGCAAGAAATGGTATGTAAACCCCGTATTTACATATCTGCCACTGTGCAGGAGAATCCGTATAGGTGTTCGAGTGTTCGAACCGTAATGCGCAAGAAATGGTATGTAAACCCCGTATTTACATATCTGCCACTGTGTAGGAGAATCCGTATAGGTGTTCGAGTGTTCGAACCGTATTGCCCAAGAAATGGTTTGTAAACGCCGTATTTACATATCTGCCACTGTGTAGGAGAATCCGTACAGGTGTTCGAGTGTTCGAACCGTAATGCGCAAGAAATGGTATGCAAACCCCGTATTTACATATCTGCCACTGTGCCGGAGAATCCGTATAGGTGTCCGAGTGTTCGAACCGAATTCCCCAAGAAATGGTTTGTAAACGCCGTGTTTACATATCTGCCACTGTGCAGGTGAATCCGTATAGGTGTTCGAGTATTCGAACCGTATTGCCCAAGAAATGGTTTGTAAACGCCGTATTTACATATCTGCCACTGTGCAGGAGAATCCGTACAGGTGTTCGAGTGTTCGAACCGTAATGCGCAAGAAATGGTATGTAAACCCCGTATTTACATATCTGCCACTATGCAGGAGAATCCGTATAGGTGTTCGAGTGTTCGAACCGTATTGCCCAAGAAATGGTTTGTAAACGCCGTATTTACATATCTGCCACTGTGCAGGAGAATCCGTATAGGTGTTCGAGTGTTCGAACCGTAATGCGCAAGAAATGGTATGTAAACCCCGTCTTTACATATCTGCCACTGTGCAGGAGAATCCGTACAGGTGTTCGAGTGTTCGAACCGTAATGCGCAAGAAATGGTATGTAAACCCCGTATTTACATATCTGCCACTGTGCAGGAGAATCCGTATAGGTGTTCGAGTGTTCGAACCGTATTGCCCAAGAAATGGTTTGTAAACGCCGTATTTACATATCTGCCACTGTGCAGGAGAATCCGTATAGGTGTTCGAGTGTTCGAACCGTAATGCGCAAGAAATGGTATGTAAACCCCGTATTTACATATCTGCCACTGTGCAGGACAATCCGTATAGGTGTTCGAGTGTTCGAACCGTATTGCGCAAGAAATGGTTTGTAAACCCCGTATTTACATATCTGCCACTGTGCAGGAGAATCCGTATAGGTGTTCGAGTGTTCGAACCGTATTGCACAAGAAATGGTATGTAAACCCCGTATTTACATATCTGCCACTGTGCAGAAGAATCCGTATGGGTGTTCGAGTGTTCGAACCGTAGAGAGCAAGAAATGGTACGGAAACCCCGTATTTACATATCTGCCACTGTGCAGGAGAATCCGTATAGGTGTTCGAGTGTTCGAACCGTAATGCGCAAGAAATGGTATGTAAACCCCGTCTTTACATATCTGCCACTGTGCAGGAGAATCCGTATAGGTGTTCGAGTGTTCGAACCGTAATGCGCAAGAAATGGTATGTAAACCCCGTATTTACATATCTGCCACTGTGCAGGAGAATCCGTATAGGTGTTCGAGTGTTCGAACCGTATTGCCCAAGAAATGGTTTGTAAACGCCGTATTTACATATCTGCCACTGTGCAGGAGAATCCGTATAGGTGTTCGAGTGTTCGAACCGTAATGCGCAAGAAATGGTATGCAAACCCCGTATTTACATATCTGCCACTGTGCTGGAGAATCCGTATAGGTGTCCGAGTGTTCGAACCGAATTGCCCAAGAAATGGTTTGTAAACGCCGTGTTTACATATCTGCCACTGCGCAGGAGAATCCGTATTGGTGTTCGAGTGTTCGAACCGTATTGCCTAAGAAATGGTTTGTAAACGCCGTATTTACATATCTGCCACTCTGCCGGAGAATCCGTACAGGTGTTCGAGTGTTCGAACCGTAATGCGCAAGAAATGGTATGTAAACCCCGTATTTACATATCTGCCACTGTGCAGGAGAATCCGTATAGGTGTTCGAGTGTTCGAACCGTATTGCGCAAGAAATGGTATGTAAAACCCGTATTTACATATCTGCCACTGTGCAGGAGAATCCGTATTGGTGTTCGAGTGTTCGAACCGTAATGCGCAAGAAATGGTATGTAAACCCCGTATTTACATATCTGCCACAGTGCAGGAGAATCCGTATAGGTGTTCGAGTGTTCGAACCGTATTGCCCAAGAAATGGTTTGTAAACGTCGTATTTACATATCAGCCACTGTGTAGGAGAATCCGTATATGTGTTCGAGTGTTCGAACCGTAATGCGCAAGAAATGGTATGCAAACCCCGTATTTACATATCTGCCACTGTGCAGGAGAATCCGTATAGGTGTCCGAGTGTTCGAACCGAATTGCCCAAGAAATGGTTTGTAAACGCCGTATTTACATATCTGCCACTGTGCAGGAGAATCCGTACAGGTGTTCGAGTGTTCGAACCATAATGCGCAAGAAATGGTATGTAAACCCCGTATTTACATATCTGCCACTGTGCAGGAGAATCCGTAGAGGTGTTCGAGTGTTCGAACCGTATTGCCCAAGAAATGGTTTGTAAACGCCGTATTTACATATCTGCCACTGTGCAGGAGAATCCGTATAGGTGTTCGAGTGTTCGAACCGTAATGCGCAAGAAATGGTATGTAAACCCCGTATTTACATATCTGCCACTGTGCAGGAGAATCCGTATAGGTGTTCGAGTGTTCGAACCGTATTGCCCAAGAAATGGTATGTAAACCCCGTATTTACATATCTGCCACTGTGCAGGAGAATCCGTATAGGTGTTCGAGTGTTCGAACCGTAATGCGCAAGAAATGGTATGTAAACCCCGTATTTACATATCTGCCACTGTGCAGGACAATCCGTATAGGTGTTCGAGTGTTCGAACCGTATTGCGCAAGAAATGGTTTGTAAACCCCGTATTTACATATCTGCCACTGTGCAGGAGAATCCGCATAGGTGTTCGAGTGTTCGAACCGTATTGCACAAGAAATGGTATGTAAACCCCGTATTTACATATCTGCCACTGTGCAGAAGAATCCGTATGGGTGTTCGAGTGTTCGAACCGTAGAGAGCAAGAAATGGTACGGAAACCCCGTATTTACATATCTGCCACTGTGCAGGAGAATCCGTATAGGTGTTCGAGTGTTCGAACCGTAATGCGCAAGAAATGGTATGTAAACCCCGTCTTTACATATCTGCCACTGTGCAGGAGAATCCGTATAGGTGTTCGAGTGTTCGAACCGTAATGCGCAAGAAATGGTATGTAAACCCCGTATTTACATATCTGCCACTGTGCAGGAGAATCCGTATAGGTGTTCGAGTGTTCGAACCGTATTGCCCAAGAAATGGTTTGTAAACGCCGTATTTACATATCTGCCACTGTGCAGGAGAATCCGTATAGGTGTTCGAGTGTTCGAACCGTAATGCGCAAGAAATGGTATGCAAACCCCGTATTTACATATCTGCCACTGTGCTGGAGAATCCGTATAGGTGTCCGAGTGTTCGAACCGAATTGCCCAAGAAATGGTTTGTAAACGCCGTGTTTACATATCTGCCACTGCGCAGGAGAATCCGTATTGGTGTTCGAGTGTTCGAACCGTATTGCCTAAGAAATGGTTTGTAAACGCCGTATTTACATATCTGCCACTCTGCCGGAGAATCCGTACAGGTGTTCGAGTGTTCGAACCGTAATGCGCAAGAAATGGTATGTAAACCCCGTATTTACATATCTGCCACTGTGCAGGAGAATCCGTATAGGTGTTCGAGTGTTCGAACCGTATTGCGCAAGAAATGGTATGTAAAACCCGTATTTACATATCTGCCACTGTGCAGGAGAATCCGTATTGGTGTTCGAGTGTTCGAACCGTAATGCGCAAGAAATGGTATGTAAACCCCGTATTTACATATCTGCCACAGTGCAGGAGAATCCGTATAGGTGTTCGAGTGTTCGAACCGTATTGCCCAAGAAATGGTTTGTAAACGTCGTATTTACATATCAGCCACTGTGTAGGAGAATCCGTATATGTGTTCGAGTGTTCGAACCGTAATGCGCAAGAAATGGTATGCAAACCCCGTATTTACATATCTGCCACTGTGCAGGAGAATCCGTATAGGTGTCCGAGTGTTCGAACCGAATTGCCCAAGAAATGGTTTGTAAACGCCGTATTTACATATCTGCCACTGTGCAGGAGAATCCGTACAGGTGTTCGAGTGTTCGAACCATAATGCGCAAGAAATGGTATGTAAACCCCGTATTTACATATCTGCCACTGTGCAGGAGAATCCGTAGAGGTGTTCGAGTGTTCGAACCGTATTGCCCAAGAAATGGTTTGTAAACGCCGTATTTACATATCTGCCACTGTGCAGGAGAATCCGTATAGGTGTTCGAGTGTTCGAACCGTAATGCGCAAGAAATGGTATGTAAACCCCGTATTTACATATCTGCCACTGTGCAGGAGAATCCGTATAGGTGTTCGAGTGTTCGAACCGTATTGCCCAAGAAATGGTATGTAAACCCCGTATTTACATATCTGCCACTGTGCAGGAGAATCCGTATAGGTGTTCGAGTGTTCGAACCGTAATGCGCAAGAAATGGTATGTAAACCCCGTATTTACATATCTGCCACTGTGCAGGACAATCCGTATAGGTGTTCGAGTGTTCGAACCGTATTGCGCAAGAAATGGTTTGTAAACCCCGTATTTACATATCTGCCACTGTGCAGGAGAATCCGTATAGGTGTTCGAGTGTTCGAACCGTATTGCACAAGAAATGGTATGTAAACCCCGTATTTACATATCTGCCACTGTGCAGAAGAATCCGTATGGGTGTTCGAGTGTTCGAACCGTAGAGAGCAAGAAATGGTACGGAAACCCCGTATTTACATATCTGCCACTGTGCAGGAGAATCCGTATAGGTGTTCGAGTGTTCGAACCGTAATGCGCAAGAAATGGTATGTAAACCCCGTCTTTACATATCTGCCACTGTGCAGGAGAATCCGTATAGGTGTTCGAGTGTTCGAACCGTAATGCGCAAGAAATGGTATGTAAACCCCGTATTTACATATCTGCCACTGTGCAGGAGAATCCGTATAGGTGTTCGAGTGTTCGAACCGTATTGCCCAAGAAATGGTTTGTAAACGCCGTATTTACATATCTGCCACTGTGCAGGAGAATCCGTATAGGTGTTCGAGTGTTCGAACCGTAATGCGCAAGAAATGGTATGCAAACCCCGTATTTACATATCTGCCACTGTGCTGGAGAATCCGTATAGGTGTCCGAGTGTTCGAACCGAATTGCCCAAGAAATGGTTTGTAAACGCCGTGTTTACATATCTGCCACTGCGCAGGAGAATCCGTATTGGTGTTCGAGTGTTCGAACCGTATTGCCTAAGAAATGGTTTGTAAACGCCGTATTTACATATCTGCCACTCTGCCGGAGAATCCGTACAGGTGTTCGAGTGTTCGAACCGTAATGCGCAAGAAATGGTATGTAAACCCCGTATTTACATATCTGCCACTGTGCAGGAGAATCCGTATAGGTGTTCGAGTGTTCGAACCGTATTGCGCAAGAAATGGTATGTAAAACCCGTATTTACATATCTGCCACTGTGCAGGAGAATCCGTATTGGTGTTCGAGTGTTCGAACCGTAATGCGCAAGAAATGGTATGTAAACCCCGTATTTACATATCTGCCACAGTGCAGGAGAATCCGTATAGGTGTTCGAGTGTTCGAACCGTATTGCCCAAGAAATGGTTTGTAAACGTCGTATTTACATATCAGCCACTGTGTAGGAGAATCCGTATATGTGTTCGAGTGTTCGAACCGTAATGCGCAAGAAATGGTATGCAAACCCCGTATTTACATATCTGCCACTGTGCAGGAGAATCCGTATAGGTGTCCGAGTGTTCGAACCGAATTGCCCAAGAAATGGTTTGTAAACGCCGTATTTACATATCTGCCACTGTGCAGGAGAATCCGTACAGGTGTTCGAGTGTTCGAACCATAATGCGCAAGAAATGGTATGTAAACCCCGTATTTACATATCTGCCACTGTGCAGGAGAATCCGTAGAGGTGTTCGAGTGTTCGAACCGTATTGCCCAAGAAATGGTTTGTAAACGCCGTATTTACATATCTGCCACTGTGCAGGAGAATCCGTATAGGTGTTCGAGTGTTCGAACCGTAATGCGCAAGAAATGGTATGTAAACCCCGTATTTACATATCTGCCACTGTGCAGGAGAATCCGTATAGGTGTTCGAGTGTTCGAACCGTACTGCGCAAGAAATGGTTTGTAAACCCCGTATTTACATATCTGCCACTGTGCAGGAGAATCCGTATAGCTGTTCGAGTGTTCGAACCGTATTGCGCAAGAAATGGTATGTAAACCCCGTATTTACATATCTGCCACTGTGCAGGAGAATCCGTGTAGATGTCCGAGTGTTCGAACCGAATTGCCCAAGAAATGGTTTGTAAATGCCGTATTTACATATCTGCCAATGTGCAGGAGAATCCGTATAGGTGTTCAAGTGTTCGAACCGTATTGCCCAAGAAATGGTTTGTAAACGCCGTATTTACATATCTGCCACTGTGCAGGAGAATCCGTACAGGTGTTCGAGTGTTCGAACCGTAATGCGCAAGAAATGGTATGTAAACCCCGTATTTACATATCTGCCACTGTGCAGGAGAATCCGTATAGGTGTTCGAGTGTTCGAACCGTATTGCCCAAGAAATGGTTTGTAAACGCCGTATTTACATATCTGTCACTGTGCAGGAGAATCCGTATGGGTGTTCGAGTGTTCGAACCGTAATGCGCAAGAAATGGTATGTAAACCCCGTATTTACATATCTGCCACTGTGCAGGACAATCCGTATAGGTGTTCGAGTGTTCGAACCGTATTGCGCAAGAAATGGTTTGTAAACCCCGTATTTACATATCTGCCACTGTGCAGGAGAATCCGTATAGGTGTTCGAGTGTTCGAACCGTATTGCGCAAGAAATAGTATGTAAACCCCGTATTTACATATCTGCCACTGTGCAGAAGAATCCGTATGGGTGTTCGAGTGTTCGAACCGTAGAGCGCAAGAAATTGTACGGAAACCCCGTATTTACATATCTGCCACTGTGTAGGAGAATCCGTATAGGTGTTCGAGTGTTCGAACCGTAATGCACAAGAAATGGTATGTAAACCCCGTCTTTACATATCTGCCACTGTGCAGGAGAATCCGTATAGGAGTTCGAGTGTTCGAACCGTAATGCGCAAGAAATGGTATGTAAACCCCGTATTTACATATCTGCCACTGTGTAGGAGAATCCGTATAGGTGTTCGAATGTTCGAACCGTATTGCCCAAGAAATGGTTTGTAAACGCCGTATTTACATATCTGCCACTGTGTAGGAGAATCCGTACAGGTGTTCGAGTGTTCGAACCGTAATGCGCAAGAAATGGTATGCAAACCCCGTATTTACATATCTGCCACTGTGCTGGAGAATCCGTATAGGTGTCCGAGTGTTCGAACCGAATTCCCCAAGAAATGGTTTGTAAACGCCGTGTTTACATATCTGCCACTGTGCAGGAGAATCCGTATAGGTGTTCAAGTGTTCGAACCGTATTGCCCAAGAAATGGTTTGTAAACGCCGTATTTACATATCTGCCACTGTGCAGGAGAATTCGTACAGGTGTTCGAGTGTTCGAACCGTAATGCGCAAGAAATGGTATGTAAACCCCGTATTTACATATCTGCCACTGTGCAGGAGAATCCGTATAGGTGTTCGAGTGTTCGAACCGTAATGCGCAAGAAATGGTATGTAAACCCCGTATTTACATATCTGCCACTGTGTAGGAGAATCCGTATAGGTGTTCGAGTGTTCGAACCGTATTGCCCAAGAAATGGTTTGTAAACGCCGTATTTACATATCTGCCACTGTGTAGGAGAATCCGTACAGGTGTTCGAGTGTTCGAACCGTAATGCGCAAGAAATGGTATGTAAACCCCGTATTTACATATCTGCCACAGTGCAGGAGAATCCGTATAGGTGTTCGAGTGTTCGAACCGTATTGCCCAAGAAATGGTTTGTAAACGTCGTATTTACATATCAGCCACTGTGTAGGAGAATCCGTATATGTGTTCGAGTGTTCGAACCGTAATGCGCAAGAAATGGTATGCAAACCCCGTATTTACATATCTGCCACTGTGCAGGAGAATCCGTATAGGTGTCCGAGTGTTCGAACCGAATTGCCCAAGAAATGGTTTGTAAACGCCGTATTTACATATCTGCCACTGTGCAGGAGAATCCGTACAGGTGTTCGAGTGTTCGAACCATAATGCGCAAGAAATGGTATGTAAACCCCGTATTTACATATCTGCCACTGTGCAGGAGAATCCGTAGAGGTGTTCGAGTGTTCGAACCGTATTGCCCAAGAAATGGTTTGTAAACGCCGTATTTACATATCTGCCACTGTGCAGGAGAATCCGTATAGGTGTTCGAGTGTTCGAACCGTAATGCGCAAGAAATGGTATGTAAACCCCGTATTTACATATCTGCCACTGTGCAGGAGAATCCGTATAGGTGTTCGAGTGTTCGAACCGTACTGCGCAAGAAATGGTTTGTAAACCCCGTATTTACATATCTGCCACTGTGCAGGAGAATCCGTATAGCTGTTCGAGTGTTCGAACCGTATTGCGCAAGAAATGGTATGTAAACCCCGTATTTACATATCTGCCACTGTGCAGGAGAATCCGTGTAGATGTCCGAGTGTTCGAACCGAATTGCCCAAGAAATGGTTTGTAAATGCCGTATTTACATATCTGCCAATGTGCAGGAGAATCCGTATAGGTGTTCAAGTGTTCGAACCGTATTGCCCAAGAAATGGTTTGTAAACGCCGTATTTACATATCTGCCACTGTGCAGGAGAATCCGTACAGGTGTTCGAGTGTTCGAACCGTAATGCGCAAGAAATGGTATGTAAACCCCGTATTTACATATCTGCCACTGTGCAGGAGAATCCGTATAGGTGTTCGAGTGTTCGAACCGTATTGCCCAAGAAATGGTTTGTAAACGCCGTATTTACATATCTGTCACTGTGCAGGAGAATCCGTATGGGTGTTCGAGTGTTCGAACCGTAATGCGCAAGAAATGGTATGTAAACCCCGTATTTACATATCTGCCACTGTGCAGGACAATCCGTATAGGTGTTCGAGTGTTCGAACCGTATTGCGCAAGAAATGGTTTGTAAACCCCGTATTTACATATCTGCCACTGTGCAGGAGAATCCGTATAGGTGTTCGAGTGTTCGAACCGTATTGCGCAAGAAATAGTATGTAAACCCCGTATTTACATATCTGCCACTGTGCAGAAGAATCCGTATGGGTGTTCGAGTGTTCGAACCGTAGAGCGCAAGAAATTGTACGGAAACCCCGTATTTACATATCTGCCACTGTGTAGGAGAATCCGTATAGGTGTTCGAGTGTTCGAACCGTAATGCACAAGAAATGGTATGTAAACCCCGTCTTTACATATCTGCCACTGTGCAGGAGAATCCGTATAGGAGTTCGAGTGTTCGAACCGTAATGCGCAAGAAATGGTATGTAAACCCCGTATTTACATATCTGCCACTGTGTAGGAGAATCCGTATAGGTGTTCGAATGTTCGAACCGTATTGCCCAAGAAATGGTTTGTAAACGCCGTATTTACATATCTGCCACTGTGTAGGAGAATCCGTACAGGTGTTCGAGTGTTCGAACCGTAATGCGCAAGAAATGGTATGCAAACCCCGTATTTACATATCTGCCACTGTGCTGGAGAATCCGTATAGGTGTCCGAGTGTTCGAACCGAATTCCCCAAGAAATGGTTTGTAAACGCCGTGTTTACATATCTGCCACTGTGCAGGAGAATCCGTATAGGTGTTCAAGTGTTCGAACCGTATTGCCCAAGAAATGGTTTGTAAACGCCGTATTTACATATCTGCCACTGTGCAGGAGAATCCGTACAGGTGTTCGAGTGTTCGAACCGTAATGCGCAAGAAATGGTATGTAAACCCCGTATTTACATATCTGCCACTGTGCAGGAGAATCCGTATAGGTGTTCGAGTGTTCGAACCGTAATGCGCAAGAAATGGTATGTAAACCCCGTATTTACATATCTGCCACTGTGTAGGAGAATCCGTATAGGTGTTCGAGTGTTCGAACCGTATTGCCCAAGAAATGGTTTGTAAACGCCGTATTTACATATCTGCCACTGTGTAGGAGAATCCGTACAGGTGTTCGAGTGTTCGAACCGTAATGCGCAAGAAATGGTATGCAAACCCCGTATTTACATATCTGCCACTGTGCCGGAGAATCCGTATAGGTGTCCGAGTGTTCGAACCGAATTCCCCAAGAAATGGTTTGTAAACGCCGTGTTTACATATCTGCCACTGTGCAGGAGAATCCGTATAGGTGTTCGAGTATTCGAACCGTATTGCCCAAGAAATGGTTTGTAAACGCCGTATTTACATATCTGCCACTGTGCAGGAGAATCCGTACAGGTGTTCGAGTGTTCGAACCGTAATGCGCAAGAAATGGTATGTAAACCCCGTATTTACATATCTGCCACTATGCAGGAGAATCCGTATAGGTGTTCGAGTGTTCGAACCGTATTGCCCAAGAAATGGTTTGTAAACGCCGTATTTACATATCTGCCACTGTGCAGGAGAATCCGTATAGGTGTTCGAGTGTTCGAACCGTAATGCGCAAGAAATGGTATGTAAACCCCGTCTTTACATATCTGCCACTGTGCAGGAGAATCCGTACAGGTGTTCGACTGTTCGAACCGTAATGCGCAAGAAATGGTATGTAAACCCCGTATTTACATATCTGCCACTGTGCAGGAGAATCCGTATAGGTGTTCGAGTGTTCGAACCGTATTGCCCAAGAAATGGTTTGTAAACGCCGTATTTACATATCTGCCACTGTGCAGGAGAATCCGTATAGGTGTTCGAGTGTTCGAACCGTAATGCGCAAGAAATGGTATGTAAACCCCGTATTTACATATCTGCCACTGTGCAGGACAATCCGTATAGGTGTTCGAGTGTTCGAACCGTATTGCCTAAGAAATGGTTTGTAAACGCCGTATTTACATATCTGCCACTCTGCCGGAGAATCCGTACAGGTGTTCGAGTGTTCGAACCGTAATGCGCAAGAAATGGTATGTAAACCCCGTATTTACATATCTGCCACTGTGCAGGAGAATCCGTATAGGTGTTCGAGTGTTCGAACCGTATTGCGCAAGAAATGGTATGTAAAACCCGTATTTACATATCTGCCACTGTGCAGGAGAATCCGTATTGGTGTTCGAGTGTTCGAACCGTAATGCGCAAGAAATGGTATGTAAACCCCGTATTTACATATCTGCCACAGTGCAGGAGAATCCGTATAGGTGTTCGAGTGTTCGAACCGTATTGCCCAAGAAATGGTTTGTAAACGTCGTATTTACATATCAGCCACTGTGTAGGAGAATCCGTATATGTGTTCGAGTGTTCGAACCGTAATGCGCAAGAAATGGTATGCAAACCCCGTATTTACATATCTGCCACTGTGCAGGAGAATCCGTATAGGTGTCCGAGTGTTCGAACCGAATTGCCCAAGAAATGGTTTGTAAACGCCGTATTTACATATCTGCCACTGTGCAGGAGAATCCGTACAGGTGTTCGAGTGTTCGAACCATAATGCGCAAGAAATGGTATGTAAACCCCGTATTTACATATCTGCCACTGTGCAGGAGAATCCGTAGAGGTGTTCGAGTGTTCGAACCGTATTGCCCAAGAAATGGTTTGTAAACGCCGTATTTACATATCTGCCACTGTGCAGGAGAATCCGTATAGGTGTTCGAGTGTTCGAACCGTAATGCGCAAGAAATGGTATGTAAACCCCGTATTTACATATCTGCCACTGTGCAGGAGAATCCGTATAGGTGTTCGAGTGTTCGAACCGTACTGCGCAAGAAATGGTTTGTAAACCCCGTATTTACATATCTGCCACTGTGCAGGAGAATCCGTATAGCTGTTCGAGTGTTCGAACCGTATTGCGCAAGAAATGGTATGTAAACCCCGTATTTACATATCTGCCACTGTGCAGGAGAATCCGTGTAGATGTCCGAGTGTTCGAACCGAATTGCCCAAGAAATGGTTTGTAAATGCCGTATTTACATATCTGCCAATGTGCAGGAGAATCCGTATAGGTGTTCAAGTGTTCGAACCGTATTGCCCAAGAAATGGTTTGTAAACGCCGTATTTACATATCTGCCACTGTGCAGGAGAATCCGTACAGGTGTTCGAGTGTTCGAACCGTAATGCGCAAGAAATGGTATGTAAACCCCGTATTTACATATCTGCCACTGTGCAGGAGAATCCGTATAGGTGTTCGAGTGTTCGAACCGTATTGCCCAAGAAATGGTTTGTAAACGCCGTATTTACATATCTGTCACTGTGCAGGAGAATCCGTATGGGTGTTCGAGTGTTCGAACCGTAATGCGCAAGAAATGGTATGTAAACCCCGTATTTACATATCTGCCACTGTGCAGGACAATCCGTATAGGTGTTCGAGTGTTCGAACCGTATTGCGCAAGAAATGGTTTGTAAACCCCGTATTTACATATCTGCCACTGTGCAGGAGAATCCGTATAGGTGTTCGAGTGTTCGAACCGTATTGCGCAAGAAATAGTATGTAAACCCCGTATTTACATATCTGCCACTGTGCAGAAGAATCCGTATGGGTGTTCGAGTGTTCGAACCGTAGAGCGCAAGAAATTGTACGGAAACCCCGTATTTACATATCTGCCACTGTGTAGGAGAATCCGTATAGGTGTTCGAGTGTTCGAACCGTAATGCACAAGAAATGGTATGTAAACCCCGTCTTTACATATCTGCCACTGTGCAGGAGAATCCGTATAGGAGTTCGAGTGTTCGAACCGTAATGCGCAAGAAATGGTATGTAAACCCCGTATTTACATATCTGCCACTGTGTAGGAGAATCCGTATAGGTGTTCGAATGTTCGAACCGTATTGCCCAAGAAATGGTTTGTAAACGCCGTATTTACATATCTGCCACT
Organism: Camellia sinensis; assembly: GCF_055761805.1. Lineage (NCBI taxonomy): Eukaryota > Viridiplantae > Streptophyta > Magnoliopsida > Ericales > Theaceae > Camellia > Camellia sinensis. The sequence goes on from NC_138974.1 coordinate 118,301,565, forward strand.
GTGTAGGAGAATCCGTACAGGTGTTCGAGTGTTCGAACCGTAATGCGCAAGAAATGGTATGCAAACCCCGTATTTACATATCTGCCACTGTGCTGGAGAATCCGTATAGGTGTCCGAGTGTTCGAACCGAATTCCCCAAGAAATGGTTTGTAAACGCCGTGTTTACATATCTGCCACTGTGCAGGAGAATCCGTATAGGTGTTCAAGTGTTCGAACCGTATTGCCCAAGAAATGGTTTGTAAACGCCGTATTTACATATCTGCCACTGTGCAGGAGAATCCGTACAGGTGTTCGAGTGTTCGAACCGTAATGCGCAAGAAATGGTATGTAAACCCCGTATTTACATATCTGCCACTGTGCAGGAGAATCCGTATAGGTGTTCGAGTGTTCGAACCGTAATGCGCAAGAAATGGTATGTAAACCCCGTATTTACATATCTGCCACTGTGTAGGAGAATCCGTAAAGGTGTTCGAGTGTTCGAACCGTATTGCCCAAGAAATGGTTTGTAAACGCCGTATTTACATATCTGCCACTGTGTAGGAGAATCCGTACAGGTGTTCGAGTGTTCAAACCGTAATGCGCAAGAAATGGTATGCAAACCCCGTATTTACATATCTGCCACTGTGCCGGAGAATCCGTATAGGTGTCCGAGTGTTCGAACCGAATTCCCCAAGAAATGGTTTGTAAACGCCGTGTTTACATATCTGCCACTGTGCAGGAGAATCCGTATAGGTGTTCGAGTATTCGAACCGTATTGCCCAAGAAATGGTTTGTAAACGCCGTATTTACATATCTGCCACTGTGCAGGAGAATCCGTACAGGTGTTCGAGTGTTCGAACCGTAATGCGCAAGAAATGGTATGTAAACCCCGTATTTACATATCTGCCACTATGCAGGAGAATCCGTATAGGTGTTCGAGTGTTCGAACCGTATTGCCCAAGAAATGGTTTGTAAACGCCGTATTTACATATCTGCCACTGTGCAGGAGAATCCGTATAGGTGTTCGAGTGTTCGAACCGTAATGCGCAAGAAATGGTATGTAAACCCCGTCTTTACATATCTGCCACTGTGCAGGAGAATCCGTACAGGTGTTCGACTGTTCGAACCGTAATGCGCAAGAAATGGTATGTAAACCCCGTATTTACATATCTGCCACTGTGCAGGAGAATCCGTATAGGTGTTCGAGTGTTCGAACCGTATTGCCCAAGAAATGGTTTGTAAACGCCGTATTTACATATCTGCCACTGTGCAGGAGAATCCGTATAGGTGTTCGAGTGTTCGAACCGTAATGCGCAAGAAATGGTATGTAAACCCCGTATTTACATATCTGCCACTGTGCAGGACAATCCGTATAGGTGTTCGAGTGTTCGAACCGTATTGCGCAAGAAATGGTTTGTAAACCCCGTATTTACATATCTGCCACTGTGCAGGAGAATCCGTATAGGTGTTCGAGTGTTCGAACCGTATTGCACAAGAAATGGTATGTAAACCCCGTATTTACATATCTGCCACTGTGCAGAAGAATCCGTATGGGTGTTCGAGTGTTCGAACCGTAGAGAGCAAGAAATGGTACGGAAACCCCGTATTTACATATCTGCCACTGTGCAGGAGAATCCGTATAGGTGTTCGAGTGTTCGAACCGTAATGCGCAAGAAATGGTATGTAAACCCCGTATTTACATATCTGCCACTGTGCAAGAGAATCCGTATAGGTGTTCGAGTGTTCGAACCGTATTGCCCAAGAAATGGTTTGTAAACGCCGTATTTACATATCTGCCACTGTGCAGGAGAATCCGTATAGGTGTTCGAGTGTTCGAACCGTAATGCGCAAGAAATGGTATGCAAACCCCGTATTTACATATCTGCCACTGTGCTGGAGAATCCGTATAGGTGTCCGAGTGTTCGAACCGAATTGCCCAAGAAATGGTTTGTAAACGCCGTGTTTACATATCTGCCACTGCGCAGGAGAATCCGTATAGGTGTTCGAGTGTTCGAACCGTATTGCCTAAGAAATGGTTTGTAAACGCCGTATTTACATATCTGCCACTCTGCCGGAGAATCCGTACAGGTGTTCGAGTGTTCGAACCGTAATGCGCAAGAAATGGTATGTAAACCCCGTATTTACATATCTGCCACTGTGCAGGAGAATCCGTATAGGTGTTCGAGTGTTCGAACCGTATTGCGCAAGAAATGGTATGTAAAACCCGTATTTACATATCTGCCACTGTGCAGGAGAATCCGTATTGGTGTTCGAGTGTTCGAACCGTAATGCGCAAGAAATGGTATGTAAACCCCGTATTTACATATCTGCCACAGTGCAGGAGAATCCGTATAGGTGTTCGAGTGTTCGAACCGTATTGCCCAAGAAATGGTTTGTAAACGTCGTATTTACATATCAGCCACTGTGTAGGAGAATCCGTATAGGTGTTCGAGTGTTCGAACCGTAATGCGCAAGAAATGGTATGCAAACCCCGTATTTACATATCTGCCACTGTGCAGGAGAATCCGTATAGGTGTCCGAGTGTTCGAACCGAATTGCCCAAGAAATGGTTTGTAAACGCCGTATTTACATATCTGCCACTGTGCAGGAGAATCCGTACAGGTGTTCGAGTGTTCGAACCATAATGCGCAAGAAATGGTATGTAAACCCCGTATTTACATATCTGCCACTGTGCAGGAGAATCCGTAGAGGTGTTCGAGTGTTCGAACCGTATTGCCCAAGAAATGGTTTGTAAACGCCGTATTTACATATCTGCCACTGTGCAGGAGAATCCGTATAGGTGTTCGAGTGTTCGAACCGTAATGCGCAAGAAATGGTATGTAAACCCCGTATTTACATATCTGCCACTGTGCAGGAGAATCCGTATAGGTGTTCGAGTGTTCGAACCGTACTGCGCAAGAAATGGTTTGTAAACCCCGTATTTACATATCTGCCACTGTGCAGGAGAATCCGTATAGCTGTTCGAGTGTTCGAACCGTATTGCGCAAGAAATGGTATGTAAACCCCGTATTTACATATCTGCCACTGTGCAGGAGAATCCGTGTAGATGTCCGAGTGTTCGAACCGAATTGCCCAAGAAATGGTTTGTAAATGCCGTATTTACATATCTGCCAATGTGCAGGAGAATCCGTATAGGTGTTCAAGTGTTCGAACCGTATTGCCCAAGAAATGGTTTGTAAACGCCGTATTTACATATCTGCCACTGTGCAGGAGAATCCGTACAGGTGTTCGAGTGTTCGAACCGTAATGCGCAAGAAATGGTATGTAAACCCCGTATTTACATATCTGCCACTGTGCAGGAGAATCCGTATAGGTGTTCGAGTGTTCGAACCGTATTGCCCAAGAAATGGTTTGTAAACGCCGTATTTACATATCTGTCACTGTGCAGGAGAATCCGTATGGGTGTTCGAGTGTTCGAACCGTAATGCGCAAGAAATGGTATGTAAACCCCGTATTTACATATCTGCCACTGTGCAGGACAATCCGTATAGGTGTTCGAGTGTTCGAACCGTATTGCGCAAGAAATGGTTTGTAAACCCCGTATTTACATATCTGCCACTGTGCAGGAGAATCCGTGTAGATGTCCGAGTGTTCGAACCGTATTGCACAAGAAATGGTATGTAAATCCCGTATTTACATATCTGCCACTGTGCAGAAGAATCCGTATGGGTGTTCGAGTGTTCGAACCGTAGAGAGCAAGAAATGGTACGGAAACCCCGTATTTACATATCTGCCACTGTGCAGGAGAATCCGTATAGGTGTTCGAGTGTTCGAACCGTAATGCGCAAGAAATGGTATGTAAACCCCGTCTTTACATATCTGCCACTGTGCAGGAGAATCCGTATAGGTGTTCGAGTGTTCGAACCGTAATGCGCAAGAAATGGTATGTAAACCCCGTATTTACATATCTGCCACTGTGCAGGAGAATCCGTATAGGTGTTCGAGTGTTCGAACCGTATTGCCCAAGAAATGGTTTGTAAACGCCGTATTTACATATCTGCCACTGTGCAGGAGAATCCGTATAGGTGTTCGAGTGATCGAACCGTAATGCGCAAGAAATGGTATGCAAACCCCGTATTTACATATCTGCCACTGTGCTGGAGAATCCGTATAGGTGTCCGAGTGTTCGAACCGAATTGCCCAAGAAATGGTTTGTAAACGCCGTGTTTACATATCTGCCACTGCGCAGGAGAATCCGTATAGGTGTTCGAGTGTTCGAACCGTATTGCCTAAGAAATGGTTTGTAAACGCCGTATTTACATATCTGCCACTCTGCCGGAGAATCCGTACAGGTGTTCGAGCGTTCGAACCGTAATGCGCAAGAAATGGTATGTAAACCCCGTATTTACATATCTGCCACTGTGCAGGAGAATCCGTATAGGTGTTCGAGTGTTCGAACCGTATTGCGCAAGAAATGGTATGTAAAACCCGTATTTACATATCTGCCACTGTGCAGGAGAATCCGTATTGGTGTTCGAGTGTTCGAACCGTAATGCGCAAGAAATGGTATGTAAACCCCGTATTTACATATCTGCCACAGTGCAGGAGAATCCGTATAGGTGTTCGAGTGTTCGAACCGTATTGCCCAAGAAATGGTTTGTAAACGTCGTATTTACATATCAGCCACTGTGTAGGAGAATCCGTATAGGTGTTCGAGTGTTCGAACCGTAATGCGCAAGAAATGGTATGCAAACCCCGTATTTACATATCTGCCACTGTGCAGGAGAATCCGTATAGGTGTCCGAGTGTTCGAACCGAATTGCCCAAGAAATGGTTTGTAAACGCCGTATTTACATATCTGCCACTGTGCAGGAGAATCCGTACAGGTGTTCGAGTGTTCGAACCATAATGCGCAAGAAATGGTATGTAAACCCCGTATTTACATATCTGCCACTGTGCAGGAGAATCCGTAGAGGTGTTCGAGTGTTCGAACCGTATTGCCCAAGAAATGGTTTGTAAACGCCGTATTTACATATCTGCCACTGTGCAGGAGAATCCGTATAGGTGTTCGAGTGTTCGAACCGTAATGCGCAAGAAATGGTATGTAAACCCCGTATTTACATATCTGCCACTGTGCAGGAGAATCCGTATAGGTGTTCGAGTGTTCGAACCGTACTGCGCAAGAAATGGTTTGTAAACCCCGTATTTACATATCTGCCACTGTGCAGGAGAATCCGTATAGCTGTTCGAGTGTTCGAACCGTATTGCGCAAGAAATGGTATGTAAACCCCGTATTTACATATCTGCCACTGTGCAGGAGAATCCGTGTAGATGTCCGAGTGTTCGAACCGAATTGCCCAAGAAATGGTTTGTAAATGCCGTATTTACATATCTGCCAATGTGCAGGAGAATCCGTATAGGTGTTCAAGTGTTCGAACCGTATTGCCCAAGAAATGGTTTGTAAACGCCGTATTTACATATCTGCCACTGTGCAGGAGAATCCGTACAGGTGTTCGAGTGTTCGAACCGTAATGCGCAAGAAATGGTATGTAAACCCCGTATTTACATATCTGCCACTGTGCAGGAGAATCCGTATAGGTGTTCGAGTGTTCGAACCGTATTGCCCAAGAAATGGTTTGTAAACGCCGTATTTACATATCTGTCACTGTGCAGGAGAATCCGTATGGGTGTTCGAGTGTTCGAACCGTAATGCGCAAGAAATGGTATGTAAACCCCGTATTTACATATCTGCCACTGTGCAGGACAATCCGTATAGGTGTTCGAGTGTTCGAACCGTATTGCGCAAGAAATGGTTTGTAAACCCCGTATTTACATATCTGCCACTGTGCAGGAGAATCCGTATAGGTGTTCGAGTGTTCGAACCGTATTGCGCAAGAAATAGTATGTAAACCCCGTATTTACATATCTGCCACTGTGCAGAAGAATCCGTATGGGTGTTCGAGTGTTCGAACCGTAGAGCGCAAGAAATTGTACGGAAACCCCGTATTTACATATCTGCCACTGTGTAGGAGAATCCGTATAGGTGTTCGAGTGTTCGAACCGTAATGCGCAAGAAATGGTATGTAAACCCCGTCTTTACATATCTGCCACTGTGCAGGAGAATCCGTATAGGAGTTCGAGTGTTCGAACCGTAATGCGCAAGAAATGGTATGTAAACCCCGTATTTACATATCTGCCACTGTGTAGGAGAATCCGTATAGGTGTTCGAATGTTCGAACCGTATTGCCCAAGAAATGGTTTGTAAACGCCGTATTTACATATCTGCCACTGTGTAGGGGAATCCGTACAGGTGTTCGAGTGTTCGAACCGTAATGCGCAAGAAATGGTATGCAAACCCCGTATTTACATATCTGCCACTGTGCTGGAGAATCCGTATAGGTGTCCGAGTGTTCGAACCGAATTCGCCAAGAAATGGTTTGTAAACGCCGTGTTTACATATCTGCCACTGTGCAGGAGAATCCGTATAGGTGTTCAAGTGTTCGAACCGTATTGCCCAAGAAATGGTTTGTAAACGCCGTATTTACATATCTGCCACTGTGCAGGAGAATCCGTACAGGTGTTCGAGTGTTCGAACCGTAATGCGCAAGAAATGGTATGTAAACCCCGTATTTACATATCTGCCACTATGCAGGAGAATCCGTATAGGTGTTCGAGTGTTCGAACCGTATTGCCCAAGAAATGGTTTGTAAACGCCGTATTTACATATCTGCCACTGTGCAGGAGAATCCGTATAGGTGTTCGAGTGTTCGAACCGTAATGCGCAAGAAATGGTATGTAAACCCCGTCTTTACATATCTGCCACTGTGCAGGAGAATCCGTACAGGTGTTCGAGTGTTCGAACCGTAATGCGCAAGAAATGGTATGTAAACCCCGTATTTACATATCTGCCACTGTGCAGGAGAATCCGTATAGGTGTTCGAGTGTTCGAACCGTATTGCCCAAGAAATGGTTTGTAAACGCCGTATTTACATATCTGCCACTGTGCAGGAGAATCCGTATAGGTGTTCGAGTGTTCGAACCGTAATGCGCAAGAAATGGTATGTAAACCCCGTATTTACATATCTGCCACTGTGCAGGAGAATCCGTAGAGGTGTTCGAGTGTTCGAACCGTATTGCGCAAGAAAGGGTTTGTAAATCCCGTATTTACATATCTGCCACTGTGCAGGAGAATCCGTATAGGTGTTCGAGTGTTCGAACCGTATTGCGCAAGAAATGGTATGTAAACCCCGTATTTACATATCTGCCACTGTGCAGGAGAATCCGTGTAGGTGTCCGAGTGTTCGAACCGAATTGCCCAAGAAATGGTTTGTAAACGCCGTATTTACATATCTGCCACTGTGCAGGAGAATCCGTATAGGTGTTCGAGTGTTCGAACCGTATTGCCCAAGAAATGGTTTGTAAACGCCGTATTTACATATCTGCCACTGTGCAGGAGAATCCGTACAGGTGTTCGAGTGTTCGAACCGTAATGCGCAAGAAATGGTATGTAAACCCCGTATTTACATATCGGCCACTGTGCAGGAGAATCCGTATTGGTGTTCGAGTGTTCGAACCGTATTGCCCAAGAAATGGTTTGTAAACGCCGTATTTACATATCTGCCACTGTGCAGGAGAATCCGTATAGGTGTTCGAGTGTTCGAACCGTAATGCGCAAGAAATGGTATGTAAACCCCGTATTTACATATCTGCCACTGTGCAGGACAATCCGTATAGGTGTTCGAGTGTTCGAACCGTATTGCGCAAGAAATGGTTTGTAAACCCCGTATTTACATATCTGCCACTGTGCAGGAGAATCCGTATAGGTGTTCGAGTGTTCGAACCGTATTGCGCAAGAAATGGTATGTAAACCCCGTATTTACATATCTGCCACTGTGCAGAAGAATCCGTATGGGTGTTCGAGTGTTCGAACCGTAGAGCGCAAGAAATGGTACGGAAACCCCGTATTTACATATCTGCCACTGTGCAGGAGAATCCGTATAGGTGTTCGAGTGTTCGAACCGTAATGCGCAAGAAATGGTATGTAAACCCCGTCTTAACATATCTGGCACTGTGCAGGAGAATCCGTATAGGTGTTCGTGTGTTCGAACCGTAATGCGCAAGAAATGGTATGTAAACCCCGTATTTACATATCTGCCACTGTGCAGGAGAATCCGTATAGGTGTTCGAGTGTTCGAACCGTATTGCCCAAGAAATGGTTTGTAAACGCCGTATTTACATATCTGCCACTGTGCAGGAGAATCCGTATAGGTGTTCGAGTGTTCGAACCGTAATGCGCAAGAAATGGTATGCAAACCCCGTATTTACATATCTGCCACTGTGCTGGAGAATCCGTATAGGTGTCCGAGTGTTCGAACCGAATTGCCCAAGAAATGGTTTGTAAACGTCGTGTTTACATATCTGCCACTGTGCAGGAGAATCCGTATAGGTGTTCGAGTGTTCGAACCGTATTGCCCAAGAAATGGTTTGTAAACGCCGTATTTACATATCTGCCACTGTGCAGGAGAATCCGTACAGGTGTTCGAGTGTTCGAACCGTAATGCGCAAGAAATGGTATGTAAACCCCGTATTTACATATCTGCTACTGTGCAGGAGAATCCGTATAGGTGTTCGAGTGTTCGAACCGTATTGCCCAAGAAATGGTTTGTAAACGCCATATTTACATATCTGGCACTGTGCAGGAGAATCCGTATAGGTGTTCGAGTGTTCGAACCGTAATGCGCAAGAAATGGTATGTAAACCCCGTATTTACATATCTGCCACTGTGCAGGAGAATCCGTATAGGTGTTCGAGTGTTCGAACCGTATTGCGCAAGAAATGGTTTGTAAACCCCGTATTTACATATCTGCCACTGTGGAGGAGAATCCGTATAGGTGTTCGAGTGTTCGAACCGTATTGGGCAAGAAATGGTATGTAAACCCCGTATTTACATATCTGCCACTGTGCAGAAGAATCCGTGTAGGTGTCCGAGTGTTCGAACCGAATTGCCCAAGAAATGGTTTGTAAACGCCGTATTTACATATCTGCCACTGTGCAGGAGAATCCGTATAGGTGTTCGAGTGTTCGAACCGAATTGCCCAAGAAATGGTTTGTAAACGCCGTATTTACATATCTGCCACTGTGCAGGAGAATCCGTACAGGTGTTCGAGTGTTCGAACCGTAATGCGCAAGAAATGGTATGTAAACCCCGTATTTACATATCTGCCACTGTGCAGGAGAATCCGTATGGGTGTTCGAGTGTTCGAATCGTATTGCCCAAGAAATGGTTTGTAAACGCCGTATTTACATATCTGCCACTGTGCAGGAGAATCCGTATAGGTGTTCGAGTGTTCGAACCGTAATGCGCAAGAAATGGTATGTAAACCCGTATTTACATATCTGCCACTGTGCAGGAGAATCCGTATAGGTGTTCGAGTGTTCGAACCGTATTGCGCAAGAAATGGTTTGTAAACCCCGTATTTACATATCTGCCACTGTGGAGGAGAATCCGTATAGGTGTTCGAGTGTTCGAACCGTATTGGGCAAGAAATGGTATGTAAACCCCGTATTTACATATCTGCCACTGTGCAGAAGAATCCGTGTAGGTGTCCGAGTGTTCGAACCGAATTGCCCAAGAAATGGTTTGTAAACGCCGTATTTACATATCTGCCACTGTGCAGGAGAATCCGTATAGGTGTTCGAGTGTTCGAACCGTATTGCCCAAGAAATGGTTTGTAAACGCCGTATTTACATATCTGCCACTGTGCAGGAGAATCCGTACAGGTGTTCGAGTGTTCGAACCGTAATGCGCAAGAAATGGTATGTAAACCCCGTATTTACATATCTGCCACTGTGCAGGAGAATCCGTATGGGTGTTCGAGTGTTCGAATCGTATTGCCCAAGAAATGGTTTGTAAACGCCGTATTTACATATCTGCCACTGTGCAGGAGAATCCGTATAGGTGTTCGAGTGTTCGAACCGTAATGCGCAAGAAATGGTATGTAAACCCGTATTTACATATCTGCCACTGTGCAGGAGAATCCGTATAGGTGTTCGAGTGTTCGAACCGTATTGCGCAAGAAATGGTTTGTAAACCCCGTATTTACATATCTGCCACTTTGCAGGAGAATCCGTATAGGTGTTCGAGTGTTCGAACCGTATTGCGCAAGAAATGGTATGTAAACCCCATATTTACATATCTGCCACTGTGCAGAAGAATCCGTATAGGTGTTCGAGTGTTCGAACCGTAATGCGCAAGAAATCGTACGGAAACCCCGTATTTACATATCTGCCACTGTGCAGGAGAATCCGTATAGGTGTTCGAGTGTTCGAACCGTAATGCGCAAGAAATGGTATGTAAACCCCGTATTTACATATCTGCCACTGTGCAGAAGAATCCGTATAGGTGTTCGAGTGTTCGAACCGTAATGCGCAAGAAATGGTATGTAAACCCCGTATTTACATATCTGCCACTGTGCAGGAGAATCCGTACGGGTGTTCGAGTGTTCGAACCGTATTGCCCAAGAAATGGTTTGTAAACGCCGTATTTACATATCTGCCACTGTGCAGGAGAATCCGTATAGGTGTTCGAGTGTTCGAACCGTAATGCGCAAGAAATGGTACGGAAACCCCGTCTTTACATATCTGCCACTGTGCAGGAGAATCCGTATAGGTGTTCGAGTGTTCGAACCGTAAGTCGCAAGAAATGGTATGTAAACCCCGTATTTACATATCTGCCACTGTGCAGGAGAATCCGTATAGGTGTTCGAGTGTTCGAACCGTATTGCCCAAGAAATGGTTTGTAAACGCCGTATTTACATATCTGCCACTGTGCAGGAGAATCCGTATAGGTGTTCGAGTGTTCGAACCGTAATGCGCAAGAAATGGTATGCAAACCCCGTATTTACATATCTGCCACTGTGCTGGAGAATCCGTATAGGTGTCCGAGTGTTCGAACCGAATTGCCCAAGAAATGGTTTGTAAACGCCGTGTTTACATATCTGCCACTGTGCAGGAGAATCCGTATAGGTGTTCGAGTGTTCGAACCGTATTGCCCAAGAAATGGTTTGTAAATGCCGTATTTACATATCTGCCACTGTGCAGGAGAATCCGTACAGGTGTTTGAGTGTTCGAACCGTAATGCGCAAGAAATGGTATGTAAACCCCGTATTTACATATCTGCCACTGTGCAGGAGAATCCGTATAGGTGGTCGAGTGTTCGAACCGTATTGCCCAAGAAATGGTTTGTAGACGCCGTATTTACATATCTGGCTCTGTGCTGGAGAATCCGTATAGGTGTTCGAGTGTTCGAACCGTAATGCGCAAGAAATGGTATGTAAACCCCGTATTTACATATCTGCCACTGTGCAGGAGAATCCGTATAAGTGTTCGAGTGTTCGAACCGTATTGCGCAAGAAATGGTTTGTAAACCCCGTATTTACATATCTGCCACTGTGCAGGAGAATCCGTATAGGTGTTCGAGTGTTCGAACCGTATTGGGCAAGAAATGGTATGCAAACCCCGTATTTACATATCTGCCACTGTGCAGGAGAATCCGTGTAGGTGTCCGAGTGTTCGAACTGAATTGCCCAAGAAATGGTTTGTAAACGCCGTATTTACATATCTGCCGCTGTGCAGGAGAATCCGTATAGGTGTTCGAGTGTTCGAACCGTATTGCCCAAGAAATGGTTTGTAAACGCCGTATTTACATATCTGCCACTGTGCAGGAGAATCCGTACAGGTGTTCGAGTGTTCGAACCGTAATGCGCAAGAAATGGTATGTAAACCCGGTATTTACATATGTGCCACTGTGCAGGAGAATCCGTATAGGTGTTCGAGTGTTCGAATCGTATTGCCAAAGAAATGGTTTGTAAACGCCGTATTTACATATCTGCCACTGTGCAGGAGAATCCGTATAGGTGTTCGAGTGTTCGAACCGTAATGCGCAAGAAATGGTATGCAAACCCCGTATTTACATATCTGCCACTGTGCTGGAGAATCCGTATAGGTGTCCGAGTGTTCGAACCGAATTGCCCAAGAAATGGTTTGTAAACGTCGTGTTTACATATCTGCCACTGTGCAGGAGAATCCGTATAGGTGTTCGAGTGTTCGAACCGTATTGCCCAAGAAATGGTTTGTAAACGCCGTATTTACATATCTGCCACTGTGCAGGAGAATCCGTACAGGTGTTCGAGTGTTCGAACCGTAATGCGCAAGAAATGGTATGTAAACCCCGTATTTACATATCTGCCACTGTGCAGGAGAATCCGTACGGGTGTTCGAGTGTTCGAACCGTATTGCCCAAGAAATGGTTTGTAAACGCCGTATTTACATATCTGTCACTGTGCAGGAGAATCCGTATAGGTGTTCGAGTGTTCGAACCGTAATGCGCAAGAAATGGTACGGAAACCCCGTCTTTACATATCTGCCACTGTGCAGGAGAATCCGTATAGGTGTTCGAGTGTTCGAACCGTAAGTCGCAAGAAATGGTATGTAAACCCCGTATTTACATATCTGCCACTGTGCAGGAGAATCCGTATAGGTGTTCGAGTGTTCGAACCGTATTGCCCAAGAAATGGTTTGTAAACGCCGTATTTACATATCTGCCACTGTGCAGGAGAATCCGTATAGGTGTTCGAGTGTTCGAACCGTAATGCGCAAGAAATGGTAGGCAAACCCCGTATTTACATATCTGCCACTGTGCTGGAGAATCCGTATAGGTGTCCGAGTGTTCGAACCGAATTGCCCAAGAAATGGTTTGTAAACGCCGTGTTTACATATCTGCCACTGTGCAGGAGAATCCGTATAGGTGTTCGAGTGTTCGAACCGTATTGCCCAAGAAATGGTTTGTAAATGCCGTATTTACATATCTGCCACTGTGCAGGAGAATCCGTACAGGTGTTTGAGTGTTCGAACCGTAATGCGCAAGAAATGGTATGTAAACCCCGTATTTACATATCTGCCACTGTGCAGGAGAATCCGTATAGGTGGTCGAGTGTTCGAACCGTATTGCCCAAGAAATGGTTTGTAAACGCCGTATTTACATATCTGGCTCTGTGCTGGAGAATCCGTATAGGTGTTCGAGTGTTCGAACCGTAATGCGCAAGAAATGGTATGTAAACCCCGTATTTACATATCTGCCACTGTGCAGGAGAATCCGTATAAGTGTTCGAGTGTTCGAACCGTATTGCGCAAGAAATGGTTTGTAAACCCCGTATTTACATATCTGCCACTGTGCAGGAGAATCCGTATAGGTGTTCGAGTGTTCGAACCGTATTGGGCAAGAAATGGTATGCAAACCCCGTATTTACATATCTGCCACTGTGCAGGAGAATCCGTGTAGGTGTCCGAGTGTTCGAACTGAATTGCCCAAGAAATGGTTTGTAAACGCCGTATTTACATATCTGCCACTGTGCAGGAGAATCCGTATAGGTGTTCGAGTGTTCGAACCGTATTGCCCAAGAAATGGTTTGTAAACGCCGTATTTACATATCTGCCACTGTGCAGGAGAATCCGTACAGGTGTTCGAGTGTTCGAACCGTAATGCGCAAGAAATGGTATGTAAACCCGGTATTTACATATGTGCCACTGTGCAGGAGAATCCGTATAGGTGTTCGAGTGTTCGAATCGTATTGCCAAAGAAATGGTTTGTAAACGCCGTATTTACATATCTGCCACTGTGCAGGAGAATCCGTATAGGTGTTCGAGTGTTCGAACCGTAATGCGCAAGAAATGGTATGCAAACCCCGTATTTACATATCTGCCACTGTGCTGGAGAATCCGTATAGGTGTCCGAGTGTTCGAACCGAATTGCCCAAGAAATGGTTTGTAAACGTCGTGTTTACATATCTGCCACTGTGCAGGAGAATCCGTATAGGTGTTCGAGTGTTCGAACCGTATTGCCCAAGAAATGGTTTGTAAACGCCGTATTTACATATCTGCCACTGTGCAGGAGAATCCGTACAGGTGTTCGAGTGTTCGAACCGTAATGCGCAAGAAATGGTATGTAAACCCCGTATTTACATATCTGCTACTGTGCAGGAGAATCCGTATAGGTGTTCGAGTGTTTGAACCGTATTGCCCAAGAAATGGTTTGTAAACGCCATATTTACATATCTGGCACTGTGCAGGAGAATCCGTATAGGTGTTCGAGTGTTCGAACCGTAATGCGCAAGAAATGGTATGTAAACCCCGTATTTACATATCTGCCACTGTGCAGGAGAATCCGTATAGGTGTTCGAGTGTTCGAACCGTATTGCGCAAGAAATGGTTTGTAAACCCCGTATTTACATATCTGCCACTGTGGAGGAGAATCCGTATAGGTGTTCGAGTGTTCGAACCGTATTGGGCAAGAAATGGTATGTAAACCCCGTATTTACATATCTGCCACTGTGCAGAAGAATCCGTGTAGGTGTCCGAGTGTTCGAACCGAATTGCCCAAGAAATGGTTTGTAAACGCCGTATTTACATATCTGCCACTGTGCAGGAGAATCCGTATAGGTGTTCGAGTGTTCGAACCGTATTGCCCAAGAAATGGTTTGTAAACGCCGTATTTACATATCTGCCACTGTGCAGGAGAATCCGTATAGGTGTTCGAGTGTTCGAACCATAATGCGCAAGAAATGGTATGCAAACCCCGTATTTACATATTTGCCACTGTGCTGGAGAATCCGTATAGGTGTCCGAGTGTTCGAACCGAATTGCCCAAGAAATGGTTTGTAAACGCCGTGTTTACATATCTGCCACTGTGCAGGAGAATCCGTATAGGTGTTCGAGTGTTCGAACCGTATTGCCCAAGAAATGGTTTGTAAATGCCGTATTTACATATCTGCCACTGTGCAGGAGAATCCGTACAGGTGTTTGAGTGTTCGAACCATAATGCGCAAGAAATGGTATGTAAACCCCGTATTTACATATCTGCCACTGTGCAGGAAAATCCGTATAGGTGGTCGAGTGTTCGAACCGTATTGCCCAAGAAATGGTTTGTAAACGCCGTATTTACATATCTGGCTCTGTGCTGGAGAATCCGTATAGGTGTTCGAGTGTTCGAACCGTAATGCGCAAGAAATGGTATGTAAACCCCGTATTTACATATCTGCCACTGTGCAGGAGAATCCGTATAGGTGTTCGAGTGTTCGAACCGTATTGCGCAAGAAATGGTTTGTAAACCCCGTATTTACATATCTGCCACTGTGCAGGAGAATCCGTATAGGTGTTCGAGTGTTCGAACCGTATTGGGCAAGAAATGGTATGTAAACCCCGTATTTACATATCTGCCACTGTGCAGGAGAATCCGTGTAGGTGTCCGAGTGTTCGAACTGAATTGCCCAAGAAATGGTTTGTAAACGCCGTATTTACATATCTGCCACTGTGCAGGAGAATCCGTATAGGTGTTCGAGTGTTCGAACCGTAATGCGTAAGAAATGGTACGGAAACCCCGTCTTTACATATCTGCCACTGTGCAGGAGAATCCGTATAGGTGTTCGAGTGTTCGAACCGTAATGCGCAAGAAATGGTATGTAAACCCCGTATTTACATATCTGCCACTGTGCAGGAGAATCCGTATAGGTGTTCGAGTGTTCGAACCGTATTGCCCAAGAAATGGTTTGTAAACGCCGTATTTACATATCTGCCACTGTGCAGGAGAATCCGTATAGGTGTTCGAGTGTTCGAACCGTAATGCGCAAGAAATGGTATGCAAACCCCGTATTTACATATCTGCCACTGTGCTGGAGAATCCGTATAGGTGTCCGAGTGTTCGAACCGAATTGCCCAAGAAATGGTTTGTAAACGCCGTGTTTACATATCTGCCACTGTGCAGGAGAATCCGTATAGGTGTTCGAGTGTTCGAACCGTATTGCCCAAGAAATGGTTTGTAAATGCCGTATTTACATATCTGCCACTGTGCAGGAGAATCCGTACAGGTGTTTGAGTGTTCGAACCGTAATGCGCAAGAAATGGTATGTAAACCCCGTATTTACATATCTGCCACTGTGCAGGAGAATCCGTATAGGTGGTCGAGTGTTCGAACCGTATTGCCCAAGAAATGGTTTGTAAACGCCGTATTTACATATCTGGCTCTGTGCTGGAGAATCCGTATAGGTGTTCGAGTGTTCGAACCGTAATGCGCAAGAAATGGTATGTAAACAATGGTATGTAAACCACGTATTTACATATCTGCCACTGTGCAGGAGAATCCGTATAGGTGTTCGAGTGTTCGAACCGTATTGCCCAAGAAATGGTTTGTAAACGCCGTATTTACATATCTGCCACTGTGCAGGAGAATCCGTACAGGTGTTCGAGTGTTCGAACCGTAATGCGCAAGAAATGGTATGCAAACCCCGTATTTACATATCTGCCACTGTGCTGGAGAATCCGTATAGTTGTCCGAGTGTTCGAACCGAATTGCCCAAGAAATGGTTTGTAAACGCCGTGTTTACATATCTGCCACTGTGCAGGAGAATCCGTATAGGTGTTCGAGTGTTCGAACCGTATTGCCCATGAAATGGTTTGTAAATGCCGTATTTACATATCTGCCACTGTGCAGGAGAATCCGTATAGGTGTTCGAGTGTTCGAACCGTAATGCGCAAGAAATGATATGTAAACCCGTATTTACATATCTGCCACTGTGCAGGAGAATCCGTATAGGTGTTCGAGTGTTCGAACCGTATTGCGCATGAAATGGTTTGTAAACCCCGTATTTACATATCTGCCACTTTGCAGGAGAATCCGTATAGGTGTTAGAGTGTTCGAACCGTATTGCGCAAGAAATGGTATGTAAACCCCATATTTACATATCTGCCACTGTGCAGAAGAATCCGTATAGGTGTTCGAGTGTTCGAACCGTAATGCGCAAGAAATGGTACGGAAACCCCGTATTTACATATCTGCCACTGTGCAGGAGAATCCGTATAGGTGTTCGAGTGTTCGAACCGTAATGCGCAAGAAATGGTATTAAACCCCGTATTTACATATCTCCCACTGTGCAGGAGAATCCGTATAGGTGTTCGAGTGTTCGAACCGTAATGCACCAGAAATGGTATGTAAACCCCATATTTACATATCTGCCACTGTGCAGGAGAATCCGTACGGGTGTTCGAGTGTTCGAACCGTATTGCCCAAGAAATGGTTTGTAAACGCCGTATTTACATATCTGCCACTGTGCAGGAGAATCCGGATAGGTGTTCGAGTGTTCGAACCGTAATGCGCAAGAAATGGTACGGAAACCCCGTCTTTACATATCTGCCACTGTGCAGGAGAATCCGTATAGGTGTTCGAGTGTTCGAACCGTAATGCGCAAGAAATGGTATGTAAACCACGTATTTACATATCTGCCACTGTGCAGGAGAATCCGTATAGGTGTTCGAGTGTTCGAACCGTATTGCCCAAGAAATGGTTTGTAAACGCCGTATTTACATATCTGCCACTGTGCAGGAGAATCCGTATAGGTGTTCGAGTGTTCGAACCGTAATGCGCAAGAAATGGTATGCAAACCCCGTATTTACATATCTGCCACTGTGCTGGAGAATCCGTATAGTTGTCCGAGTGTTCGAACCGAATTGCCCAAGAAATGGTTTGTAAACGCCGTGTTTACATATCTGCCACTGTGCAGGAGAATCCGTATAGGTGTTCGAGTGTTCGAACCGTATTGCCCAAGAAATGGTTTGTAAATGCCGTATTTACATATCTGCCACTGTGCAGGAGAATCCGTACAAGTGTTTGAGTGTTCGAACCGTAATGCGCAAGAAATGGTATGTAAACCCCGTATTTACATATCTGCCACTGTGCAGGAGAATCCGTATTGGTGGTCGAGTGTTCGAACCGTATTTGCCCAAGAAATTGTTTGTAAACGCCGTATTTACATATCTGGCTCTGTGCTGGAGAATCCGTATAGGTGTTCGAGTGTTCGAACCGTAATGCGCAAGAAATGGTATGTAAACCCCGTATTTACATATCTGCCACTGTGCAGGAGAATCCGTATAGGTGTTCGAGTGTTCGAATCGTATTGCCCAAGAAATGGTTTGTAAACGCCGTATTTACATATCTGCCACTGTGCAGGAGAATCCGTATAGGTGTTCGAGTGTTCGAACCGTAATGCGCAAGAAATGATATGTAAACCTGTATTTACATATCTGCCACTGTGCAGGAGAATCCGTATAGGTGTTCGAGTGTTCGAACCGTATTGCGCATGAAATGGTTTGTAAACCCCGTATTTACATATCTGCCACTTTGCAGGAGAATCCGTATAGGTGTTCGAGTGTTCGAACCGTATTGCGCAAGAAATGGTATGTAAACCCCATATTTACATATCTGCCACTGTGCAGAAGAATCCGTATAGGTGTTCGAGTGTTCGAACCGTAATGCGCAAGAAATGGTACGGAAACCCCGTATTTACATATCTGCCACTGTGCAGGAGAATCCGTATAGGTGTTCGAGTGTTCGAACCGTAATGCGCAAGAAATGGTATTAAGCCCCGTATTTACATATCTGCCACTGTGCAGGAGAATCCGTATAGGTGTTCGAGTGTTCGAACCGTAATGCGCAAGAAATGGTATGTAAACCCCGTATTTACATATCTGCCACTGTGCAGGAGAATCCGTACGGGTGTTCGAGTGTTCGAACCGTATTGCCCAAGAAATGGTTTGTAAATGCCGTATTTACATATCTGCCACTGTGCAGGAGAATCCGTATTGGTGTTCGAGTGTTCGAACCGTAATGCGTAAGAAATGGTACGGAAACCCCGTCTTTACATATCTGCCACTGTGCAGGAGAATCCGTATAGGTGTTCGAGTGTTCGAACCGTAATGCGCAAGAAATGGTATGTAAACCCCGTATTTACATATCTGCCACTGTGCAGGAGAATCCGTATAGGTGTTCGAGTGTTCGAACCGTATTGCCCAAGAAATGGTTTGTAAACGCCGTATTTACATATCTGCCACTGTGCAGGAGAATCCGTATAGGTGTTCGAGTGTTCGAACCGTAATGCGCAAGAAATGGTATGCAAACCCCGTATTTACATATCTGCCACTGTGCTGGAGAATCCGTATAGGTGTCCGAGTGTTCGAACCGAATTGCCCAAGAAATGGTTTGTAAACGCCGTGTTTACATATCTGCCACTGTGCAGGAGAATCCGTATAGGTGTTCGAGTGTTCGAACCGTAATGCGCAAGAAATGGTATGCAAACCCCGTATTTACATATCTGCCACTGTGCTGGAGAATCCGTATAGGTGTCCGAGTGTTCGAACCGAATTGCCCAAGAAATGGTTTGTAAACGCCGTGTTTACATATCTGCCACTGTGCAGGAGAATCCGTATAGGTGTTCGAGTGTTCGAACCGTATTGCCCAAGAAATGGTTTGTAAATGCCGTATTTACATATCTGCCACTGTGCAGGAGAATCCGTACAGGTGTTTGAGTGTTCGAACCGTAATGCGCAAGAAATGGTATGTAAACCCCGTATTTACATATCTGCCACTGTGCAGGAGAATCCGTATAGGTGGTCGAGTGTTCGAACCGTATTGCCCAAGAAATGGTTTGTAAACGCCGTATTTACATATCTGGCTCTGTGCTGGAGAATCCGTATAGGTGTTCGAGTGTTAGAACCGTAATGCGCAAGAAATGGTATGTAAACCCCGTATTTACATATCTGCCACTGTGCAGGAGAATCCGTATAGGTGTTCGAGTGTTCGAACCGTATTGCGCAAGCAATGGTTTGTAAACCCCGTATTTACATATCTGCCACTGTGCAGGAGAATCCGTATAGGTGTTCGAGTGTTCGAACCGTATTGGGCAAGAAATGGTATGTAAGCCCCGTATTTACATATCTGCCACTGTGCAGAAGAATCCGTGTAGGTGTCCGAGTGTTCGAACCGAATTGCCCAAGAAATGGTTTGTAAACGCCGTATTTACATATCTGCCACTGTGCAGGAGAATCCGTATAGGTGTTCGAGTGTTCGAACCGTATTGCCCAAGAAATGGTTTGTAAACGCCGTATTTACATATCTGCCACTGTGCAGGAGAATCCGTACAGGTGTTCGAGTGTTCGAACCGTAATGCGCAAGAAATGGTATGTAAACCCCGTATTTACATATCTGCCACTGTGCTGGAGAATCCGTATAGGTGTTCGAGTGTTCGAATCGTATTGCCCAAGAAATGGTTTGAAAACGCCGTATTTACATATCTGCCACTGTGCAGGAGAATCCGTATAGGTGTTCGAGTGTTCGAACCGTAATGCGCAAGAAATGGTATATAAACCCGTATTTACATATCTGCCACTGTGCAGGAGAATCCGTATAGGTGTTCGAGTGTTCGAACCGTATTGCGCATGAAATGGTTTGTAAACCCCGTATTTACATATCTGCCACTTTGCAGGAGAATCCGTATAGGTGTTCGAGTGTTCGAACCGTATTGCGCAAGAAATGGTATGTAAACCCCATATTTACATATCTGCCACTGTGCAGAAGAATCCGTATAGGTGTTCGAGTGTTCGAACCGTAATGCGCAAGAAATGGTACGGAAACCCCGTATTTACATATCTGCCACTGTGCAGGAGAATCCGTATAGGTGTTCGAGTGTTCGAACCGTAATGCGCAAGAAATGGTATGTAAACCCCGTATTTACATATCTGCCACTGTGCAGGAGAATCCGTATAGGTGTTCGAGTGTTCGAACCGTAATGCGCAAGAAATGGTATGTAAACCCCGTATTTACATATCTGCCACTGTGCAGGAGAATCCGTATAGGTGTTCGAGTGTTCGAACCGTATTGCCCAAGAAATGGTTTGTAAACGTCGTATTTACATATCTGCCACTGTGCAGGAGAATCCGTATAGGTGTTCGAGTGTTCGAACCGTAATGCGCAAGAAATGGTATGCAAACCCCGTATTTACATATCTGCCACTGTGCTGGAGAATCCGTATAGGTGTCCGAGTGTTCGAACCGAATTGCCCAAGAAATGGTTTGTAAACGCCGTGTTTACATATCTGCCACTGTGCAGGAGAATCCGTATAGGTGTTCGAGTGTTCGAACCGTATTGCCCAAGAAATGGTTTGTAAATGCCGTATTTACATATCTGCCACTGTGCAGGAGAATCCGTACAGGTGTTTGAGTGTTCGAACCGTAATGCGCAAGAAATGGTATGTAAACCCCGTATTTACATATCTGCCACTGTGCAGGAGAATCCGTATAGGTGGTCGAGTGTTCGAACCGTATTGCCCAAGAAATGGTTTGTAAACGCCGTATTTACATATCTGGCTCTGTGCTGGAGAATCCGTATAGGTGTTCGAGTGTTCGAACCGTAATGCGCAAGAAATGGTATGTAAACCCCGTATTTACATATCTGCCACTGTGCAGGAGAATCCGTATAGGTGTTCGAGTGTTCGAACCGTATTGCGCAAGAAATGGTTTGTAAACCCCGTATTTACATATCTGCCACTGTGCAGGAGAATCCGTATAGGTGTTCGAGTGTTCGAACCGTATTGGGCAAGAAATGGTATGTAAACCCCGTATTTACATATCTGCCACTGTGCAGGAGAATCCGTGTAGGTGTCCGAGTGTTCGAACTGAATTGCCCAAGAAATGGTTTGTAAACGCCGTATTTACATATCTGCCACTGTGCAGGAGAATCCGTATAGGTGTTCGAGTGTTCGAACCGTATTTCCCAAGAAATGGTTTGTAAACGCCGTATTTACATATCTGCCACTGTGCAGGAGAATCCGTACAGGTGTTCGAGTGTTCGAACCGTAATGCGCAAGAAATGGTATGTAAACCCCGTATTTACATATCTGCCACTGTGCAGGAGAATCCGTATAGGTGTTCGAGTGTTCGAATCGTATTGCCCAAGAAATGGTTTGTAAACGCCGTATTTACATATCTGCCACTGTGCCGGAGAATCCGTATAGGTGTTCGAGTGTTCGAACCGTAATGCGCAAGAAATGGTATGCAAACCCCGTATTTACATATCTGCCACTGTGCTGGAGAATCCGTATAGGTGTCCGAGTGTTCGAACCGAATTGCCCAAGAAATGGTTTGTAAACGCCGTGTTTACATATCTGCCACTGTGCAGGAGAATCCGTATAGGTGTTCGAGTGTTCGAACCGTATTGCCCAAGAAATGGTTTGTAAATGCCGTATTTACATATCTGCCACTGTGTAGGAGAATCCGTACAGGTGTTTGAGTGTTCGAACCGTAATGCGCAAGAAATGGTATGTAAACCCCGTATTTACATATCTGCCACTGTGCAGGAGAATCCGTATAGGTGGTCGAGTGTTCGAACCGTATTGCCCAAGAAATGGTTTGTAAACGCCGTATTTACATATCTGGCTCTGTGCTGGAGAATCCGTATAGGTGTTCGAGTGTTAGAACCGTAATGCGCAAGAAATGGTATGTAAACCCCGTATTTACATATCTGCCACTGTGCAGGAGAATCCGTATAGGTGTTCGAGTGTTCGAACCGTATTGCGCAAGCAATGGTTTGTAAACCCCGTATTTACATATCTGCCACTGTGCAGGAGAATCCGTATAGGTGTTCGAGTGTTCGAACCGTATTGGGCAAGAAATGGTATGTAAACCCCGTATTTACATATCTGCCACTGTGCAGAAGAATCCGTGTAGGTGTCCGAGTGTTCGAACCGAATTGCCCAAGAAATGGTTTGTAAACGCCGTATTTACATATCTGCCACTGTGCAGGAGAATCCGTATAGGTGTTCGAGTGTTCGAACCGTATTGCCCAAGAAATGGTTTGTAAACGCCGTATTTACATATCTGCCACTGTGCAGGAGAATCCGTACAGGTGTTCGAGTGTTCGAACCGTAATGCGCAAGAAATGGTATGTAAACCCCGTATTTACATATCTGCCACTGTGCTGGAGAATCCGTATAGGTGTTCGAGTGTTCGAATCGTATTGCCCAAGAAATGGTTTGTAAACCCCGTCTTTACATATCTGCCACTGTGCAGGAGAATCCGTATAGGTGTTCGAGTGTTCGAACCGTAATGCGCAAGAAATGGTATGTAAACCCCGTATTTACATATCTGCCACTGTGCAGGAGAATCCGTATAGGTGTTCGAGTGTTCGAACCGTATTGCCCAAGAAATGGTTTGTAAACGCCGTATTTACATATCTGCCACTGTGCAGGAGAATCCGTATAGGTGTTCGAGTGTTCGAACCGTAATGCGCAAGAAATGGTATGCAAACCCCGTATTTACATATCTGCCACTGTGCTGGAGAATCCGTATAGGTGTCCGAGTGTTCGAACCGAATTGCCCAAGAAATGGTTTGTAAACGCCGTGTTTACATATCTGCCACTGTGCAGGAGAATCCGTATAGGTGTTCGAGTGTTCGAACCGTATTGCCCAAGAAATGGTTTGTAAATGCCGTATTTACATATCTGCCACTGTGCAGGAGAATCCGTACAGGTGTTTGAGTGTTCGAACCGTAATGCGCAAGAAATGGTATGTAAACCCCGTATTTACATATCTGCCACTGTGCAGGAGAATCCGTATAGGTGGTCGAGTGTTCGAACCGTATTGCCCAAGAAATGGTTTGTAAACGCCGTATTTACATATCTGGCTCTGTGCTGGAGAATCCGTATAGGTGTTCGAGTGTTAGAACCGTAATGCGCAAGAAATGGTATGTAAACCCCGTATTTACATATCTGCCACTGTGCAGGAGAATCCGTATAGGTGTTCGAGTGTTCGAACCGTATTGCGCAAGCAATGGTTTGTAAACCCCGTATTTACATATCTGCCACTGTGCAGGAGAATCCGTATAGGTGTTCGAGTGTTCGAACCGTATTGGGCAAGAAATGGTATGTAAACCCCGTATTTACATATCTGCCACTGTGCAGAAGAATCCGTGTAGGTGTCCGAGTGTTCGAACCGAATTGCCCAAGAAATGGTTTGTAAACGCCGTATTTACATATCTGCCACTGTGCAGGAGAATCCGTATAGGTGTTCGAGTGTTCGAACCGTATTGCCCAAGAAATGGTTTGTAAACGCCGTATTTACATATCTGCCACTGTGCAGGAGAATCCGTACAGGTGTTCGAGTGTTCGAACCGTAATGCGCAAGAAATGGTATGTAAACCCCGTATTTACATATCTGCCACTGTGCTGGAGAATCCGTATAGGTGTTCGAGTGTTCGAATCGTATTGCCCAAGAAATGGTTTGAAAACGCCGTATTTACATATCTGCCACTGTGCAGGAGAATCCGTATAGGTGTTCGAGTGTTCGAACCGTAATGCGCAAGAAATGGTATATAAACCCGTATTTACATATCTGCCACTGTGCAGGAGAATCCGTATAGGTGTTCGAGTGTTCGAACCGTATTGCGCATGAAATGGTTTGTAAACCCCGTATTTACATATCTGCCACTTTGCAGGAGAATCCGTATAGGTGTTCGAGTGTTCGAACCGTATTGCGCAAGAAATGGTATGTAAACCCCATATTTACATATCTGCCACTGTGCAGAAGAATCCGTATAGGTGTTCGAGTGTTCGAACCGTAATGCGCAAGAAATGGTACGGAAACCCCGTATTTACATATCTGCCACTGTGCAGGAGAATCCGTATAGGTGTTCGAGTGTTCGAACCGTAATGCGCAAGAAATGGTATGTAAACCCCGTATTTACATATCTGCCACTGTGCAGGAGAATCCGTATAGGTGTTCGAGTGTTCGAACCGTAATGCGCAAGAAATGGTATGTAAACCCCGTATTTACATATCTGCCACTGTGCAGGAGAATCCGTATAGGTGTTCGAGTGTTCGAACCGTATTGCCCAAGAAATGGTTTGTAAACGTCGTATTTACATATCTGCCACTGTGCAGGAGAATCCGTATAGGTGTTCGAGTGTTCGAACCGTAATGCGCAAGAAATGGTATGCAAACCCCGTATTTACATATCTGCCACTGTGCTGGAGAATCCGTATAGGTGTCCGAGTGTTCGAACCGAATTGCCCAAGAAATGGTTTGTAAACGCCGTGTTTACATATCTGCCACTGTGCAGGAGAATCCGTATAGGTGTTTGAGTGTTCGAACCGTATTGCCCAAGAAATGGTTTGTAAATGCCGTATTTACATATCTGCCACTGTGCAGGAGAATCCGTACAGGTGTTTGAGTGTTCGAACCGTAATGCGCAAGAAATGGTATGTAAACCCCGTATTTACATATCTGCCACTGTGCAGGAGAATCCGTATAGGTGGTCGAGTGTTCGAACCGTATTGCCCAAGAAATGGTTTGTAAACGCCGTATTTACATATCTGGCTCTGTGCTGGAGAATCCGTATAGGTGTTCGAGTGTTCGAACCGTAATGCGCAAGAAATGGTATGTAAACCCCGTATTTACATATCTGCCACTGTGCAGGAGAATCCGTATAGGTGTTCGAGTGTTCGAACCGTATTGCGCAAGAAATGGTTTGTAAACCCCGTATTTACATATCTGCCACTGTGCAGGAGAATCCGTATAGGTGTTCGAGTGTTCGAACCGTATTGGGCAAGAAATGGTATGTAAACCCCGTATTTACATATCTGCCACTGTGCAGGAGAATCCGTGTAGGTGTCCGAGTGTTCGAACTGAATTGCCCAAGAAATGGTTTGTAAACGCCGTATTTACATATCTGCCACTGTGCAGGAGAATCCGTATAGGTGTTCGAGTGTTCGAACCGTATTTCCCAAGAAATGGTTTGTAAACGCCGTATTTACATATCTGCCACTGTGCAGGAGAATCCGTACAGGTGTTCGAGTGTTCGAACCGTAATGCGCAAGAAATGGTATGTAAACCCCGTATTTACATATCTGCCACTGTGCAGGAGAATCCGTATAGGTGTTCGAGTGTTCGAATCGTATTGCCCAAGAAATGGTTTGTAAACGCCGTATTTACATATCTGCCACTGTGCCGGAGAATCCGTATAGGTGTTCGAGTGTTCGAACCGTAATGCGCAAGAAATTGTATGTAAACCCCGTATTTACATATCTGCCACTGTGCAGGAGAATCCGTATAGGTGTTCGAGTGTTCGAACCGTATTGCGCAAGAAATGGTTTGTAAACCCCGTATTTACATATCTGCCCCTGTGCAGGAGAATCCGTATAGGTGTTCGAGTGTTCGAACCGTATTGCGCAAGAAATGGTATGTAAACCCCATATTTACATATCTGCCACTGTGCAGAAGAATCCGTATAGGTGTTCGAGTGTTCGTACTGTAATGCGCAAGAAATGGTACGGAAACCCCGTATTTACATATCTGCCACTGTGCAGGAGAATCCGTATAGGTGTTCGAGTGTTCGAACCGTAATGCGCAAGAAATGGTATGTAAACCCCGTATTTACATATCTGCCACAGTGCAGGAGAATCCGTATAGGTGTTCGAGTGTTCGAACCGTCATGCGCAAGAAATGGTATGTAAACCCCGTATTTACATATCTGCCACTGTGCAGGAGAATCCGTATAGGTGTTCGAGTGTTCGAACCGTATTGCCCAAGAAATGGTTTGTAAACGCCGTATTTACATATCTGCCACTGTGCAGGAGAATCCGTATAGGTGTTCGAGTGTTCAAACCGTAATGCGCAAGAAATGGTATGCAAACCCCGTATTTACATATCTGCCACTGTGCAGGAGAATCCGTATAGGTGTCCGAGTGTTCGAACCGAATTGCCCAAGAAATGGTTTGTAAACGCCGTATTTACATATCTGCCACTGTGCAGGAGAATCCGTATAGGTGTTCGAGTGTTCGAACCGTATTGCCCAAGAAATGGTTTGTAAACGCCGTATTTACATATCTGCCACTGTGCAGGAGAATCCGTACAGGTGTTCGAGAGTTCGAACCGAATTGCCCAAGAAATGGTTTGTAAACGCCGTATTTACATATCTGCCACTGTACAGGAGAATCCGTACAGGTGATCGAGTGGTCGAACCGTAATGCGCAAGAAATGGTATGTAAACCCCGTATTTACATATCTGCCACTGTGCAGGAGAATCCGTATAGGTGTTCGAGTGTTCGAACCGTATTGCCCAAGAAATGGTTTGTAAACGCCGTATTTACATATCTGGCACTGTGCAGGAGAATCCGTATAGGTGTTCGAGTGTTCGAACCGTAATGCGCAAGAAATGGTATGTAAACCCCGTATTTACATATCTGCAACTGTGCAGGAGAATCCGTATAGGTGTTCGAGTGTTCGAACCGTATTGCGCAAGAAATGGTTTGTAAACCCCGTATTTACATATCTGCCACTGTGCAGGAGAATCTGTATAGGTGTTTGAGTGTTCGAACCGTATTGGGCAAGAAATGGTATGTAAACCCCGTATTTACATATCTGCCACTGTGCAGGAGAATCCGTGTAGGCGTCCGAGTGTTCGAACCGAATTGCCCAAGAAATGGTTTGTAAACGCCGTATTTACATATCTGCCACTGTGCAGGAGAATCCGTATAGGTGTTCGAGTGTTTGAACCGTATTGCCCAAGAAATGGTTTGTAAACGCCGTATTTATATATATGCCACTGTGCAGGAGAATCCGTACAGGTGTTCGAGTGTTCGAACCGTAATGCGCAAGAAATGGTATGTAAACCCCGTATTTACATATCTGCCACTGTGCAGGAGAATCCGTATAGGTGTTCGAGTGTTCGAATCGTATTGCCCAAGAAATGGTTTGTAAACGCCGTATTTACATATCTGCCACTGTGCAGGAGAATCCGTATAGGTGTTCGAGTGTTCGAACCGTAATGCGCAAGAAATGGTATGTAAACCCGAATTTACATATCTGCCACTGTGCAGGAGAATCCGTATAGGTGTTCGAGTGTTCGAACCGTATTGCCCAAGAAATGGTTTGTAAACGCCATATTTACATATCTGGCACTGTGCAGGAGAATCCGTATAGGTGTTCGAGTGTTCGAACCGTAATGCGCAAGAAATGGTATGTAAACCCCGTATTTACATATCTGCCACTGTGCAGGAGAATCCGTATAGGTGTTCGAGTGTTCGAACCGTATTGCGCAAGAAATGGTTTGTAAACCCCGTATTTACATATCTGCCACTTTTGAGGAGAATCCGTATAGGTGTTCGAGTGTTCGAACCGTATTGGGCAAGAAATGGTATGTAAACCCCGTATTTACATATCTGCCACTATGCAGAAGAATCCGTGTAGGTGTCCGAGTGTTCGAACCGAATTGCCCAAGAAATGGTTTGTAAACGCCGTATTTACATATCTGCCACTGTGCAGGAGAATCCGTATAGGTGTTCGAGTGTTCGAACCGTATTGCCCAAGAAATGGTTTGTAAACGCCGTATTTACATATCTGCCACTGTGCAGGAGAATCCGTACAGGTGTTCGAGTGTTCGAACCGTAATGCGCAAGAAATGGTATGTAAACCCCGTATTTACATATCTGCCACTGTGCAGGAGAATCCGTATAGGTGTTCGAGTGGTCGAATCGTATTGCCCAAGAAATGGTTTGTAAACGCCGTATTTACATATCTGCCACTGTGCAGGAGAATCCGTATAGGTGTTCTAGTGTTCGAACCGTAACGCGCAAGAAATGGTATGTAAACCCGTATTTACATATCTGCCACTGTGCAGGAGAATCCGTATAGGCGTTCGAGTGTTCGAACCGTATTGCGCAAGAAATGGTTTGTAAACCCCGTATTTACATATCTGCCACTGTGCAGGAGAATCCGTAGAGGTGTTCGAGTGTTCGAACCGTATTGCGCAAGAAATGGTATGTAAACCCCATATTTACATATCTGCCACTGTGCAGAAGAATCCGTATAGGTGTTCGAGTGTTCGAACCGTAATGCGCAAGAAATGGTACGGAAACCCCGTATTTACATATCTGCCACTGTGCAGGAGAATCCGTATAGGTGTTCGAGTGTTCGAACCGTAATGCGCAAGAAATGGTACGGAAACCCCGTCTTTACATATCTGCCACTGTGCAGGAGAATCCGTATAGGTGTTCGAGTGTTCGAACCGTAATGCGCAAGAAATGGTATGTTAACCCCGTATTTACATATCTGCCACTGTGCAGGAGAATCCGTATAGGTGTTCGAGTGTTCGAACCGTATTGCCCAAGAAATGGTTTGTAAACGCCGTATCTACATATCTGCCACTATGCAGGAGAATCCGTATAGGTGTTCGAGTGTTCGAACCGTAATGCGCAAGAAATGGTATGCAAACCCCGTATTTACATATCTGCCACTATGCTGGAGAATCCGTATAGGTGTCCGAGTGTTCGAACCGAATTGCCCAAGAAATGGTTTGTAAACGCCGTGTTTACATATCTGCCACTGTGCAGGAGAATCCGTATAGGTGTTCGAGTGTTCGAACCGTATTGCCCAAGAAATGGTTTGTAAATGCCGTATTTACATATCTGCCACTGTGCAGGAGAATCCGTACAGGTGTTTGAGTGTTCGAACCATAATGCGCAAGAAATGGTATGTAAACCCCTTATTTACATATCTGCCACTGTGCAGGAGAATCCGTATAGGTGGTCGAGTGTTCGAACCGTATTGCCCGAGAAATGGTTTGTAAACGCCGTATTTACATATCTGGCTTTGTGCTGGAGAATCCGTATAGGTGTTCGAGTGTTCGAACCGTAATGCGCAAGAAATGGTATGTAAACCCCGTATTTACATATCTGTCACTGTGCAGGAGAATCCGTATAGGTGTTCGAGTGTTCGAACCGTATTGCGCAAGAAATGGTTTGTAAACGCCGTATTTACATATCTGCCACTGTGCAGGAGAATCCGTATAGGTGTTCGAGTGTTCGAACCGTATTGGGCAAGAAATGGTATGTAAACCCCGTATTTACATATCTGCCACTG
Source organism: Camellia sinensis (assembly GCF_055761805.1). Lineage (NCBI taxonomy): Eukaryota > Viridiplantae > Streptophyta > Magnoliopsida > Ericales > Theaceae > Camellia > Camellia sinensis. Next base: position 118,331,297 of record NC_138974.1, read on the forward strand.
TGCAGGAGAATCCGTGTAGGTGTCCGAGTGTTCGAACTGAATTGCCCAAGAAATGGTTTGTAAACGCCGTATTTACATATCTGCCACTGTGCAGGAGAATCCATATAGGTGTTCGAGTGTTCGAACCGTATTTCCCAAGAAATGGTTTGTAAACGCCGTATTTACATATCAGCCACTGTGCAGGAGAATCCGTACAGGTGTCCGAGTGTTCGAACCGTAATGCGCAAGAAATGGTATGTAAACGCCGTATTTACATATCTGCCACTGTGCAGGAGAATCCGTATAGGTGTTCGAGTGTTCGAATCGTATTGCCCAAGAAATGGTTTGTAAACGCCGTATTTACATATCTGCCACTGTGCAGGAGAATCCGTATAGGTGTTCGAGTGTTCGAACCGTAATGCGCAAGAAATTGTATGTAAACCCCGTATTTACATATCTGCCACTGTGCAGGAGAATCCGTATAGGTGTTCGAGTGTTCGCACCGTATTGCGCAAGAAATGGTTTGTAAACCCCGTATTTACATATCTGCCCCTGTGCAGGAGAATCCGTATAGGTGTTCGAGTGTTCGAACCGTATTGCGCAAGAAATGGTATGTAAACCCCATATTTACATATCTGCCACTGTGCAGAAGAATCCGTATAGGTGTTCGAGTGTTCGAACCGTAATGCGCAAGAAATGGTACGGAAACCCCGTATTTACATATCTGCCACTGTGCAGGAGAATCCGTATAGGTGTTCGAGTGTTCGAACCGTAATGCGCAAGAAATGGTATGTAAACCCCGTATTTACATATCTGCCACAGTGCAGGAGAATCCGTATAGGTGTTCGAGTGTTCGAACCGTAATGCGCAAGAAATGGTATGTAAACCCCGTATTTACATATCTGCCACTGTGCCGGAGAATCCGTATAGGTGTTCGAGTGTTCGAACCGTAATGCGCAAGAAATGGTATGTAAACCCCGTATTTACATATCTGCCACAGTGCAGGAGAATCCGTATAGGTGTTCGAGTGTTCGAACCGTAATGCGCAAGAAATGGTATGTAAACCCCGTATTTACATATCTGCCACTGTGCAGGAGAATCCGTATAGGTGTTCGAGTGTTCGAACCGTATTGCCCAACAAATGGTTTGTAAACGCCGTATTTACATATCTGCCACTGTGCAGGAGAATCCGTATAGGTGTTCGAGTGTTCGAACCGTAATGCGCAAGAAATGGTATGCAAACCCCGTATTTATAGATCTGCCACTGTGCAGGAGAATCCGTATAGGTGTCCGAGTGTTCGAACCGAATTGCCCAAGAAATGGTTTGTAAACGCCGTATTTACATATCTGCCACTGTGCAGGAGAATCCGTATAGGTGTTCGAGTGTTCGAACCGTATTGCCCAAGAAATGGTTTGTAAACCCCGTATTTACATATCTGCCACGGTGCAGGAGAATCCGTACAGGTGTTCGAGTGTTCGAACCGTAATGCGCAAGAAATGGTACGAAAACCCCGTATTTACATATCTGCCACTGTGCAGGAGAATCCGTATAGGTGTTCGAGTGTTCGAACCGTAATGCGCAAGAAATGGTATGCAAACCCCGTATTTACATATCTGCCACTGTGCTGGAGAATCCGTATAGGTGTCCGAGTGTTCGAACCGAATTGCCCAAGAAATGGTTTGTAAACGCCGTGTTTACATATCTGCCACTGTGCAGGAGAATCCGTATAGGTGTTCGAGTGTTCGAACCGTATTGCCCAAGAAATGGTTTGTAAACCCCGTATTTACATATCTGCAACTGTGCAGGAGAATCCGTATAGGTGTTCGAGTGATCGAACCGTATTGCGCAAGAAATGGTTTGTAAACCCCGTATTTACATATCTGCCACTGTGCAGGAGAATCTGTATAGGTGTTTGAGTGTTCGAACCGTATTGGGCAAGAAATGGTATGTAAACCCCGTATTTACATATCTGCCACTGTGCAGGAGAATCCGTGTAGGTGTCCGAGTGTTCGAACCGAATTGCCCAAGAAATGGTTTGTAAACGCCGTATTTACATATCTGCCACTGTGCAGGAGAATCCGTATAGGTGTTCGAGTGTTTGAACCGTATTGCCCAAGAAATGGTTTGTAAACGCCGTATTTACATATATGCCACTGTGCAGGAGAATCCGTACAGGTGTTCGAGTGTTCGAACCGTAATGCGCAAGAAATGGTATGTAAACCCCGTATTTACATATCTGCCACTGTGCAGGAGAATCCGTATAGGTGTTCGAGTGTTCGAATCGTATTGCCCAAGAAATGGTTTGTAAACGCCGTATTTACATATCTGCCACTGTGCAGGAGAATCCGTATAGGTGTTCGAGTGTTCGAACCGTAATGCGCAAGAAATGGTATGTAAACCCGAATTTACATATCTGCCACTGTGCAGGAGAATCCGTATAGGTGTTCGAGTGTTCGAACCGTATTGCCCAAGAAATGGTTTGTAAACGCCATATTTACATATCTGGCACTGTGCAGGAGAATCCGTATAGGTGTTCGAGTGTTCGAACCGTAATGCGCAAGAAATGGTATGTAAACCCCGTATTTACATATCTGCCACTGTGCAGGAGAATCCGTATAGGTGTTCGAGTGTTCGAACCGTATTGCGCAAGAAATGGTTTGTAAACCCCGTATTTACATATCTGCCACTGTGGAGGAGAATCCGTATAGGTGTTCGAGTGTTCGAACCGTATTGGGCAAGAAATGGTATGTAAACCCCGTATTTACATATCTGCCACTATGCAGAAGAATCCGTGTAGGTGTCCGAGTGTTCGAACCGAATTGCCCAAGAAATGGTTTGTAAACGCCGTATTTACATATCTGCCACTGTGCAGGAGAATCCGTATAGGTGTTCGAGTGTTCGAACCGTATTGCCCAAGAAATGGTTTGTAAACGCCGTATTTACATATCTGCCACTGTGCAGGAGAATCCGTACAGGTGTTCGAGTGTTCGAACCGTAATGCGCAAGAAATGGTATGTAAACCCCGTATTTACATATCTGCCACTGTGCAGGAGAATCCGTATAGGTGTTCGAGTGGTCGAATCGTATTGCCCAAGAAATGGTTTGTAAACGCCGTATTTACATATCTGCCACTGTGCAGGAGAATCCGTATAGGTGTTCTAGTGTTCGAACCGTAACGCGCAAGAAATGGTATGTAAACCCGTATTTACATATCTGCCACTGTGCAGGAGAATCCGTATAGGCGTTCGAGTGTTCGAACCGTATTGCGCAAGAAATGGTTTGTAAACCCCGTATTTACATATCTGCCACTGTGCAGGAGAATCCGTAGAGGTGTTCGAGTGTTCGAACCGTATTGCGCAAGAAATGGTATGTAAACCCCATATTTACATATCTGCCACTGTGCAGAAGAATCCGTATAGGTGTTCGAGTGTTCGAACCGTAATGCGCAAGAAATGGTACGGAAACCCCGTATTTACATATCTGCCACTGTGCAGGAGAATCCGTATAGGTGTTCGAGTGTTCGAACCGTAATGCGCAAGAAATGGTACGGAAACCCCGTCTTTACATATCTGCCACTGTGCAGGAGAATCCGTATAGGTGTTCGAGTGTTCGAACCGTAATGCGCAAGAAATGGTATGTTAACCCCGTATTTACATATCTGCCACTGTGCAGGAGAATCCGTATAGGTGTTCGAGTGTTCGAACCGTATTGCCCAAGAAATGGTTTGTAAACGCCGTATCTACATATCTGCCACTATGCAGGAGAATCCGTATAGGTGTTCGAGTGTTCGAACCGTAATGCGCAAGAAATGGTATGCAAACCCCGTATTTACATATCTGCCACTATGCTGGAGAATCCGTATAGGTGTCCGAGTGTTCGAACCGAATTGCCCAAGAAATGGTTTGTAAACGCCGTGTTTACATATCTGCCACTGTGCAGGAGAATCCGTATAGGTGTTCGAGTGTTCGAACCGTATTGCCCAAGAAATGGTTTGTAAATGCCGTATTTACATATCTGCCACTGTGCAGGAGAATCCGTACAGGTGTTTGAGTGTTCGAACCATAATGCGCAAGAAATGGTATGTAAACCCCTTATTTACATATCTGCCACTGTGCAGGAGAATCCGTATAGGTGGTCGAGTGTTCGAACCGTATTGCCCGAGAAATGGTTTGTAAACGCCGTATTTACATATCTGGCTTTGTGCTGGAGAATCCGTATAGGTGTTCGAGTGTTCGAACCGTAATGCGCAAGAAATGGTATGTAAACCCCGTATTTACATATCTGTCACTGTGCAGGAGAATCCGTATAGGTGTTCGAGTGTTCGAACCGTATTGCGCAAGAAATGGTTTGTAAACGCCGTATTTACATATCTGCCACTGTGCAGGAGAATCCGTATAGGTGTTCGAGTGTTCGAACCGTATTGGGCAAGAAATGGTATGTAAACCCCGTATTTACATATCTGCCACTGTGCAGGAGAATCCGTGTAGGTGTCCGAGTGTTCGAACTGAATTGCCCAAGAAATGGTTTGTAAACGCCGTATTTACATATCTGCCACTGTGCAGGAGAATCCATATAGGTGTTCGAGTGTTCGAACCGTATTTCCCAAGAAATGGTTTGTAAACGCCGTATTTACATATCTGCCACTGTGCAGGAGAATCCGTACAGGTGTCCGAGTGTTCGAACCGTAATGCGCAAGAAATGGTATGTAAACGCCGTATTTACATATCTGCCACTGTGCAGGAGAATCCGTATAGGTGTTCGAGTGTTCGAATCGTATTGCCCAAGAAATGGTTTGTAAACGCCGTATTTACATATCTGCCACTGTGCAGGAGAATCCGTATAGGTGTTCGAGTGTTCGAACCGTAATGCGCAAGAAATTGTATGTAAACCCCGTATTTACATATCTGCCACTGTGCAGGAGAATCCGTATAGGTGTTCGAGTGTTCGCACCGTATTGCGCAAGAAATGGTTTGTAAACCCCGTATTTACATATCTGCCCCTGTGCAGGAGAATCCGTATAGGTGTTCGAGTGTTCGAACCGTATTGCGCAAGAAATGGTATGTAAACCCCATATTTACATATCTGCCACTGTGCAGAAGAATCCGTATAGGTGTTCGAGTGTTCGAACCGTAATGCGCAAGAAATGGTACGGAAACCCCGTATTTACATATCTGCCACTGTGCAGGAGAATCCGTATAGGTGTTCGAGTGTTCGAACCGTAATGCGCAAGAAATGGTATGTAAACCCCGTATTTACATATCTGCCACAGTGCAGGAGAATCCGTATAGGTGTTCGAGTGTTCGAACCGTAATGCGCAAGAAATGGTATGTAAACCCCGTATTTACATATCTGCCACTGTGCCGGAGAATCCGTATAGGTGTTCGAGTGTTCGAACCGTAATGCGCAAGAAATGGTATGTAAACCCCGTATTTACATATCTGCCACAGTGCAGGAGAATCCGTATAGGTGTTCGAGTGTTCGAACCGTAATGCGCAAGAAATGGTATGTAAACCCCGTATTTACATATCTGCCACTGTGCAGGAGAATCCGTATAGGTGTTCGAGTGTTCGAACCGTGTTGCCCAACAAATGGTTTGTAAACGCCGTATTTACATATCTGCCACTGTGCAGGAGAATCCGTATAGGTGTTCGAGTGTTCGAACCGTAATGCGCAAGAAATGGTATGCAAACCCCGTATTTATAGATCTGCCACTGTGCAGGAGAATCCGTATAGGTGTCCGAGTGTTCGAACCGAATTGCCCAAGAAATGGTTTGTAAACGCCGTATTTACATATCTGCCACTGTGCAGGAGAATCCGTATAGGTGTTCGAGTGTTCGAACCGTATTGCCCAAGAAATGGTTTGTAAACCCCGTATTTACATATCTGCCACGGTGCAGGAGAATCCGTACAGGTGTTCGAGTGTTCGAACCGTAATGCGCAAGAAATGGTACGAAAACCCCGTATTTACATATCTGCCACTGTGCAGGAGAATCCGTATAGGTGTTCGAGTGTTCGAACCGTAATGCGCAAGAAATGGTATGCAAACCCCGTATTTACATATCTGCCACTGTGCTGGAGAATCCGTATAGGTGTCCGAGTGTTCGAACCGAATTGCCCAAGAAATGGTTTGTAAACGCCGTGTTTACATATCTGCCACTGTGCAGGAGAATCCGTATAGGTGTTCGAGTGTTCGAACCGTATTGCCCAAGAAATGGTTTGTAAACGCCGTATTTACATATCTGCCACTATGCAGGAGAATCCGTACAGGTGTTCGAGTGGTCGAACCGTAATGCGCAAGAAATGGTATGTAAACCCCGTATTTACATATCTGCCACTGTGCAGGAGAATCCGTATAGGTGTTCGAGTGTTCGAACCGTATTGCCCAAGAAATGGTTTGTAAACGCCGTATTTACATATCTGGCACTGTGCAGGAGAATCCGTATAGGTGTTCGAGTGTTCGAACCGTAATGCGCAAGAAATGGTATGTAAACCCCGTATTTACATATCTGCCACTGTGCAGGAGAATCCGTATAGGTGTTCGAGTGTTCGAACCGTATTGCGCAAGAAATGGTTTGTAAACCCCGTATTTACATATCTGCCACTGTGCAGGAGAATCCGTATAGGTGTTCGAACCGTATTGGGCAAGAAATGGTATGTAAACCCCGTATTTACATATCTGCCACTGTGCAGGAGAATCCGTGTAGGTGTCCGAGTGTTCGAACCGAATTGCCCAAGAAATGGTTTGTAAACGCCGTATTTACATATCTGCCACTGTGCAGGAGAATCCGTATAGGAGTTCGAGTGTTCGAACCGTATTGCCCAAGAAATGGTTTGTAAACGCCGTATTTACATATATGCCACTGTGCAGGAGAATCCGTACAGGTGTTCGAGTGTTCGAACCGTAATGCGCGAGAAATGGTATGTAAACCCCGTATTTACATATCTGCCACTGTGCAGGAGAATCCGTTTAGGTGTTCGAGTGTTCGAATCGTATTGCCCAAGAAATGGTTTGTAAACGCCGTATTTACATATCTGCCACTGTGCAGGAGAATCCGTATAGGTGTTCGAGTGTTCGAACCGTAATGCGCAAGAAATGGTATGTAAACCCCGTATTTACATATCTGCCACTGTGCAGGAGAATCCGTATAGGTGTTCGAGTGTTCGAACCGTATTGCGCAAGAAATGGTTTGTGAACCCCGTATTTACATATCTGCCACTGTGCAGGAGAATCCGTATAGGTGTTCGAGTGTTCGAACCGTATTGCGCAAGAAATGGTAAGTAAACCCCGTATTTACATATCTGCCACTGTGCAGAAGAATCTGTATAGGTGTTCGAGTGTTCGAACCGTAATGCGCAAGAAATGGTACGGAAACCCCGTATTTACATATCTGCCACTGTGCAGGAGAATCCGTATAGGTGTTCGAGTGTTCGAACCGTAATGTGCAAGAAATGGTATGTAAACCCCGTATTTACATATCTGCCACTGTCCAGGAGAATCCGTATAGGTGTTCGAGTGTTCGAACCGTAATGCGCAAGAAATGGTATGTAAACCCCGTATTTACATATCTGCCACTGTGCAGGAGAATTCGTATAGGTGTTCGAGTGTTCGAACCGTATTGCCCAAGAAATGGTTTGTAAACGCCGTATTTACATATCTGCCACTGTGCAGGAGAATCTGTATAGGTGTTCGAGTGTTCGAACCGTAATGCGCAAGAAATGGTACGCAAACCCCGTATTTACATATCTGCCACTGCGCAGGAGAATCCGTATAGGTGTCCGAGTGTTCGAACCGAATTTCCCAAGAAATGGTTTGTAAACGCCGTATTTACATATCTACCACTGTGCAGGAGAATCCGTATAGGTGTTCGAGTGTTCGAACCGTATTGCCCAAGAAATGGTTTGTAAACGGCGTATTTACATATCTGCCACTGTGCAGGAGAATCCGTACAGGTGTTCGAGTGTTCGAACCGTAATGCGCAAGAAATGGTATGTAAGCCCCGTATTTACATATCTGCCACTGTGCAGGAGAATCCGTATAGGTGTTCGAGTGTTCGAACCGTATTGCGCAAGAAATGGTATGTAAACCCCGTATTTACAAATCTGCACTGTGCAGGAGAATCCGTGTAGGTGTCCGAGTGTTCGAACCGAATTGCCCAAGAAATGGTTTGTAAACGCCGTATTTATATATCTGCCACTGTGCAGGAGAATCCGTATAGGTGTTCGAGTGTTCGAACCGTATTGCCCAAGAAATGGTTTATAAACGCCGTATTTACATATCTGCCACTGTGCAGGAGAATCCGTACAGGAGTTCGAGTGTTCGAACCGTAATGCGCAAGAAATGGTATGTAAACCCCGTATTTACATATCTGCCACTATGCAGGAGAATCCGTATAGGTGTTCGAGTGTTCGAACCGTATTGCGCAAGAAGTGGTATGTAAACCCCGTATTTACATATCTGCCACTGTGCCGGAGAATCCGTGTAGGTGTCCGAGTGTTCGAACCGAATTGCCCAAGAAATGGTTTGTAAACGCCGTATTTACATATCTGCCACTGTGCTGGAGAATCCGTATAGGTGTTCGAGTGTTCGAACCGTATTGCCCAAGAAATGGTTTGTAAACGCCGTATTTACATATCTGCCACTGTGCAGGAGAATCCGTACAGGTGTTCGAGTGTTCGAACCGTAATGCGCAAGAAATGGTATGTAAACCCCGTATTTACATATCTGCCACTGTGCAGGAGAATCCGTATAGGTGTTCGAGTGTTCGAACCGTATTGCGCAAGAGATGGTATGTAAACCCCGTATTTACATATCTGCCACTGTGCAGGAGAATCCGTGTAGGTGTCCGAGTGTTCGAACCGAATTGCCCAAGAAATGGTTTGTAAACGCCGTATTTACATATCTGCCACTGTGCAGGAGAATCCGTATAGGTGTTCGAGTGTTCGAACCGTATTGCCCAAGAAATGGTTTGTAAACGCCGTATTTACATATCTGCCACTGTGCAGTAGAATCCGTGCAGGTGTTCGAGTGTTCGAACCGTAATGCGCAAGAAATGGTATGTAAACCCCGTATTTACATATCTGCCACTGTGCAGGAGAATCCGTATAGGTGTTCGAGTGTTCGAACCGTATTGCCCAAGAAATGGTTTGTAAACGCCGTATTTATATATCTGCCACTGTGCAGGAGAATCCGTATAGGTGTTCGAGTGTTCGAACCGTATTGGCCAAGAAATGGTTTGTAAACGCCGTATTTACATATCTGCCACTGTGCAGGAGAATCCGTACAGGTGTTCGAGTGTTCGAACCGTAATGCGCAAGAAATGGTTTGTAAACGCCGTATTTATATATCTGCCACTGTGCAGGAGAATCCGTATAGGTGTTCGAGTGTTCGAACCGTATTGGCCAAGAAATGGTTTGTAAACGCCGTATTTACATATCTGCCACTGTGCAGGAGAATCCGTACAGGTGTTCGAGTGTTCGAACCGTAATGCGCAAGAAATGGTATGTAAACCCCGTATTTACATATCTGCCACTGTGCAGGAGAATCCGTATAGGTGTTCGAGTGTTCGAACCGTAATGCGCAAGAAATGGTATGTAAACCCCGTATTTACATATCTGCCACTGTGCAGGAGAATCCGTATAGGTGTTCGAGTGTTCGAACCGTATTGTGCAAGAAATGGTTTGTAAACCCCGTATTTACATATCTGCCACTGTGCAGGAGAATCCGTATAGGTGTTCGAGTGTTCGAACCGTATTGCGCAAGAAATGGTATGTAAACCCCGTATTTACATATCTGCCACTGTGCAGGAGAATCCGTATAGGTGTCCGAGTGTTCGAACCGAATTGCCCAAGAAATGGTTTGTAAACGCCGTATTTACATATCTGCCACTGTGCAGGAGAATACGTATAGGTGTTCGAGTGTTCGAACCGTATTGCCCAAGAAATGGTTTGTAAACGCCGTATTTACATATCTGCCACTGTGCAGGAGAATCCGTACAGGTGTTCGAGTGTTCGAACCGTAATGCGCAAGAAATGGTATGTAAACCCCGTATTTACATATCTGCCACTGTGCAGGAGAATCCGTATAGGTGTTCGAGTGTTCGAACCGTATTGCGCAAGAAATGGTATGTAAACCCCGTATTTACAAATCTGCACTGTGCAGGAGAATCCGTGTAGGTGTCCGAGTGTTCGAACCGAATTGCCTAAGAAATGGTTTGTAAACGCCGTATTTATATATCTGCCACTGTGCAGGAGAATCCGTATAGGTGTTCGAGTGTTCGAACCGTAATGCGCAAGAAATGGTATGTAAACCCCGTATTTACATATCTGCCACTGTGCAGGAGAATCCGTATAGGTGTTCGAGTGTTCGAACCGTATTGCCCAAGAAATGGTTTGTAAACGCCGTATTTATATATCTGCCACTGTGCAGGAGAATCCGTATAGGTGTTCGAGTGTTCGAACCGTATTGGCCAAGAAATGGTTTGTAAACGCCGTATTTACATATCTGCCACTGTGCAGGAGAATCCGCACAGGTGTTCGAGTGTTCGAACCGTAATGCGCAAGAAATGGTATGTAAACCCCGTATTTACATATCTGCCACTGTGCAGGAGAATCCGTATAGGTGTTCGAGTGTTCGAACCGTAATGCGCAAGAAATGGTATGTAAACCCCGTATTTACATATCTGCCACTGTGCAGGAGAATCCGTATAGGTGTTCGAGTGTTCGAACCGTATTGCCCAAGAAATGGTTTGTAAACGCCGTATTTATATATCTGCCACTGTGCAGGAGAATCCGTATAGGTGTTCGAGTGTTCGAACCGTATTGGCCAAGAAATGGTTTGTAAACGCCGTATTTACATATCTGCCACTGTGCAGGAGAATCCGCACAGGTGTTCGAGTGTTCGAACCGTAATGCGCAAGAAATGGTATGTAAACCCCGTATTTACATATCTGCCACTGTGCAGGAGAATCCGTATAGGTGTTCGAGTGTTCGAACCGTAATGCGCAAGAAATGGTATGTAAACCCCGTATTTACATATCTGCCACTGTGCAGGAGAATCCGTATAGGTGTTCGAGTGTTCGAACCGTATTGCGCAAGAAATGGTTTGTAAACCCCGTATTTACATATCTGCCACTGTGCAGGAGAATCCGTATAGGTGTTCGAGTGTTCGAACCGTATTGCGCAAGAAATGGTATGTAAACCCCGTATTTACATATCTGCCACTGTGCAGCAGAATCCGTATAGGTGTTCGAGTGTTCGAACCGTAATGCGCAAGAAATGGTACGGAAACCCCGTATTTACATATCTGCCACTGTGCAGGAGAATCCGTATAGGTGTTCGAGTGTTCGAACCGTAATGCGCAAGAAATGGTACGTAAACCCCGTATTTACATATCTGCCACTGTGCAGGAGAATCCGTATAGGTGTTCGAGTGTTCGAACCGTAATGCGCAAGAAATGGTATGTAAACCCCGTATTTACATATCTGCCACTGTGCAGGAGAATTCGTATAGGTGTTCGAGTGTTCGTACCGTATTGCCCAAGAAATGGTTTGTAAACGCCGTATTTACATATCTGCCACTGTGCAGGAGAATCTGTATAGGTGTTCGAGTGTTCGAACCGTAATGCGCAAGAAATGGTATGCAAACCCCGTATTTACATATCTGCCACTGTGCAGGAGAATCCGTATAGGTGTCCGAGTGTTCGAACCGAATTGCCCAAGATATGGTTTGTAAACGCCGTATTTACATATCTGCCACTGTGCAGGAGAATACGTATAGGTGTTCGAGTGTTCGAACCGTATTGCCCAAGAAATGGTTTGTAAACGCCGTATTTACATATCTGCCACTGTGCAGGAGAATCCGTACAGGTGTTCGAGTGTTCGAACCGTAATGCGCAAGAAATGGTATGTAAAACCCGTATTTACATATCTGCACTGTGCAGGAGAATCCGTGTAGGTGACCGAGTGTTCGAACCGAATTGCCCAAGAAATGGTTTGTAAACGCCGTATTTATATATCTGCCACTGTGCAGGAGAATCCATATAGGTGTTCGAGTGTTCGAACCGTATTCCCCAAGAAATGGTTTGTAAACGCCGTATTTACATATCTGCCACTGTGCAGGAGAATCCGTACAGGTGTTCGAGTGTTCGAACCGTAATGCGCGAGAAATTGTATGTAAACCCCGTATTTACATATCTGCCACTGTGCAGGAGAATCCGTATAGGTGTTCGAGTGTTCGAACCGTAATGCGCAAGAAATGGTATGTAAACCCCGTATTTACATATCTGCCACTGTGCAGGAGAATCCGTATAGGTGTTCGATTGTTCGAACCGTATTGCCCAAGAAATGGTTTGTAAACGCCGTATTTACATATCTGCCACTGTGCAGGAGAATCCGTATAGGTGTTCGAGTGTTCGAACCGTATTGCCCAAGAAATGGTTTGTAAACGCCGTATTTACATATATGCCACTGTGCAGGAGAATCCGTACAGGTGTTCGAGTGTTCGAACCGTAATGCGCGAGAAATGGTATGTAAACCCCGTATTTACATATCTGCCACTGTGCAGGAGAATCCGTATAGGTGTTCGAGTGTTCGAATCGTATTGCCCAAGAAATGGTTTGTAAACGCCGTATTTACATATCTGCCACTGTGCAGGAGAATCCGTATAGGTGTTCGAGTGTTCGAACCGTAATGCGCAAGAAATGGTATGTAAACCCCGTATTTACATATCTGCCACTGTGCAGGAGAATCCGTATAGGTGTTCGAGTGTTCAAACCGTAATGCGCAGGAAATGGTATGTAAACCCCGTATTTACATATCTGCCACTGTGCAGGAGAATCCGTATAGGTGTTCGAGTGTTCGAACCGTATTGCGCAAGAAATGGTTTCTAAACCCCGTATTTACATATCCGCCACTGTGCAGGAGAATCCGTATAGGTGTTCGAGTGTTCGAACCGTATTGCGCAAGAAATGGTATGTAAACCCCGTATTTACATATCTGCTACTGGGCAGAAGAATCTGTATAGGTGTTTGAGTGTTCGAACCGTAATGCGCAAGAAATGGTACGGAAACCCCGTATTTACATATCTGCCACTGTGCAGGAGAATCCGTATAGGTGTTCGAGTGTTCGAACCGTAATGCGCAAGAAATGGTATGTAAACCCCGTATTTACATATCTGCCACTGTGCAGGAGAATCCGTATAGGTGTTCGAGTGTTCGAACCGTAATGCGCAAGAAATGGTATGTAAACCCCGTATTTACATATCTGCCACTGTGCAGGAGAATTCGTATAGGTGTTCGAGTGTTCGAACCGTATTGCCCAAGAAATGGTTTGTAAACGCCGTATTTACATATCTGCCACTGTGCAGGAGAATCTGTATAGGTGTTCGAGTGTTCGAACCGTAATGCGCAAGAAATGGTACGCAAACCCCGTATTTACATATCTGCCACTGTGCAGGAGAATCCGTATAGGTGTCCGAGTGTTCGAACAGAATTTCCCAAGAAATGGTTTGTAAACGCCGTATTTACATATCTGCCACTGTGCAGGAGAATCCGTATAGGTGTTCGAGTGTTCGAACCGTATTGCCCAAGAAATGGTTTGTAAACGCCGTATTTACATATCTGCCACTGTGCAGGAGAATCCGTACAGGTGTTCGAGTGTTCGAACCGTAATGCGCAAGAAAAGGTATGTAAACCCCGTATTTACATATCTGCCACTGTGCAGGAAAATCCGTATAGGTGTTCGAGTGTTCGAACCGTATTGCGCAAGAAATGGTATGTAAACCCCGTATTTACAAATCTGCACTGTGCAGGAGAATCCGTGAAGGTGTCCGAGTGTTCGAACCGAATTGCCCAAGAAATGGTTTGTAAACGCCGTATTTAAATATCTGCCACGGTGCCGGAGAATCCGTATAGGTGTTCGAGTGTTCGAACCGTATTGCCCAAGAAATGGTTTGTAAACGCCGTATTTACATATCTGCCACTGTGCAGGAGAATCCGTACAGGTGTTCGAGTGTTCGAACCGTAATGCGCAAGAAATGGTATGTAAACCCCGTATTTACATATCTGCACTGTGCAGGAGAATCCGTGTAGGTGTCCGAGTGTTCGAACCGAATTGCCCAAGAAATGGTTTGTAAACGCCGTATTTATATATCTGCCACTGTGGTGGAGAATCCATATAGGTGTTCGAGTGTTCGAACCGTATTGCCCAAGAAATGGTTTGTAAACGCCGTATTTACATATCTGCCACTGTGCAGGAGAATCCGTACAGGTGTTCGAGTGTTCGAACCGTAATGCGCGAGAAATTGTATGTAAACCCCGTATTTACATATCTGCCACTGTGCAGGAGAATCCGTATAGGTGTTCGAGTGTTCGAACCGTAATGCGCAAGAAATGGTATGTAAACCCCGTATTTACATATCTGCCACTGTGCAGGAGAATCCGTATAGGTGTTCGATTGTTCGAACCGTATTGCCCAAGAAATGGTTTGTAAACGCCGTATTTACATATCTGCCACTGTGCAGGAGAATCCGTATAGGCGTTCGAGTGTTCGAACCGTATTACCCAAGAAATGGTTTGTAAACGCCGTATTTACATATATGCCACTGTGCAGGAGAATCCGTACAGGTGTTCGAGTGTTCGAACCGTAATGCGCGAGAAATGGCATGTAAACCCCGTATTTACATATCTGCCACTGTGCAGGAGAATCCGTATAGGTGTTCGAGTGTTCGAATCGTATTGCCCAAGAAATGGTTTGTAAACGCCGTATTTACATATCTGCCACTGTGCAGGAGAATCCGTATAGGTGTTCGAGTGTTCGAACCGTAATGCGCAAGAAATGGTATGTAAACCCCGTATTTACATATCTGCCACTGTGCAGGAGAATCCGTACAGGTGTTCGAGTGTTCGAACCGTAATGCGCAGGAAATGGTATGTAAACCCCGTATTTACATATCTGCCACTGTGCAGGAGAATCCGTATAGGTGTTCGAGTGTTCGAACCGTATTGCGCAAGAAATGGTTTGTAAACCCCGTATTTACATATCCGCCACTGTGCATTAGAATCCGTATAGGTGTTCGAGTGTTCGAACCGTATTGCGCAAGAAATGGTATGTAAACCCCGTATTTACATATCTGCCACTGTGCAGAAGAATCTGTATAGGTGTTTGAGTGTTCGAACCGTAATGCGCAAGAAATGGTACGGAAACCCCGTATTTACATATCTGCCACTGTGCAGGAGAATCCGTATAGGTGTTCGAGTGTTCGAACCGTAATGCGCAAGAAATGGTATGTAAACCCCGTATTTACATATCTGCCACTGTGCAGGAGAATCCGTATAGGTGTTCGAGTGTTCGAACCGTAATGCGCAAGAAATGGTATGTAAACCCCGTATTTACATATCTGCCACTGTGCAGGAGAATTCGTATAGGTGTTCGAGTGTTCGAACCGTATTGCCCAAGAAATGGTTTGTAAACGCCGTATTTACATATCTGCCACTGTGCAGGAGAATCTGTATAGGTGTTCGAGTGTTCGAACCGTAATGCGCAAGAAATGGTACGCAAACCCCGTATTTACATATCTGCCACTGTGCAGGAGAATCCGTATAGGTGTCTGAGTGTTCGAACCGAATTTCCCAAGAAATGGTTTGTAAACGCCGTATTTACATATCTGCCACTGTGCAGGAGAATCCGTATAGGTGTTCGAGTGTTCGAACCGTATTGCCCAAGAAATGGTTTGTAAACGCCGTATTTACATATCTGCCACTGTGCAGGAGAATCCGTACAGGTGTTCGAGTGTTCGAACCGTAATGCGCAAGAAATGGTATGTAAACCCCGTATTTACATATCTGCCACTGTGCAGGAGAATCCGTATAGGTGTTCGAGTGTTCGAACCGTATTGCGCAAGAAATGGTATGTAAACCCCGTATTTACAAATCTGCACTGTGCAGGAGAATCCGTGAAGGTGTCCGAGTGTTCGAACCGAATTGCCCAAGAAATGGTTTGTAAACGCCGTATTTATATATCTGCCACTGTGCAGGAGAATCCGTATAGGTGTTCGAGTGTTCGAACCGTATTGCCCAAGAAATGGTTTGTAAACGCCGTATTTACATATCTGCCACTGTGCAGGAGAATCCGTACAGGTGTTCGAGTGTTCGAACCGTAATGCGCAAGAAATGGTATGTAAACCCCGTATTTACATATCTGCCACTATGCAGGAGAATCCGTATAGGTGTTCGAGTGTTCGAACCGTATTGCGCAAGAAATGGTATGTAAACCCCGTATTTACATATCTGCCACTGTGCAGGAGAATCCGTGTAGGTGTCCGAGTGTTCGAACCGAATTGCCCAAGAAATGGTTTGTAAACGCCGTATTTACAGTTCTGCCACTGTGCAGGAGAATCCGTATAGGTGTTCGAGTGTTCGAACCGTATTGCCCAAGAAATGGTATGTAAACCCCGTATTTACATATCTGCCACTGTGCAGGAGAATCCGTACAGGTGTTCGAGTGTTCGAACCGTAATGCGCAAGAAATGGTATGTAAACCCCGTATTTACATATCTGCCACTGTGCAGGAGAATCCGTATAGGTGTTCGAGTGTTCGAACCGTATTGCGCAAGAAATGGTATGTAAACCCCGTATTTACATATCTGCCACTGTGCAGGAGAATCCGTGTAGGTGTCCGAGTGTTCGAACCGAATTGCCCAAGAAATGGTTTGTAAACGCCGTATTTACATATCTGCCACTGTGCAGGAGAATCCGTATAGGTGTTCGAGTGATCGAACCGTATTGCCCAAGAAATGGTTTGTAAACGCCGTATTTACATATCTGCCACTGTGCAGTAGAATCCGTGCAGGTGTTCGAGTGTTCGAACCGTAATGCGCAATAAATGGTATGTAAACCCCGTATTTACATATCTGCCACTGTGCAGGAGAATCCGTATAGGTGTTCGAGTGTTCGAACTGTATTGCCCAAGAAATGGTTTGTAAACGCCGTATTTATATATCTGCCACTGTGCAGGAGAATCCGTATAGGTGTTCGAGTGTTCGAACCGTATTGGCCAAGAAATGGTTTGTAAACGCCGTATTTACATATCTGCCACTGTGCAGAAGAATCCGTACAGGTGTTCGAGTGTTCGAACCGTAATGCGCAAGAAATGGTATGTAAACCCCGTATTTACATATCTGCCACTGTGCAGGAGAATCCGTATAGGTGTTCGAGTGTTCGAACCGTAATGCGCAAGAAATGGTATGTAAACCCCGTATTTACATATCTGCCACTGTGCAGGAGAATCCGTATAGGTGTTCGAGTGTTCGAACCGTATTGCGCAAGAAATGGTTTGTAAACCCCGTATTTACATATCTGCCACTGTGCAGGAGAATCCGTGTAGGTTTTCGAGTGTTCGAACCGTATTGCGCAAGAAATGGTATGTAAACCCCGTATTTACATATCTGCCACTGTGCAGCAGAATCCGTATAGGTGTTCGAGTGTTCGAACCGTAATGCGCAAGAAATGGTACGGAAACCCCGTATTTACATATCTGCCACTGTGCAGGAGAATCCGTATAGGTGTTCGAGTGTTCGAACCGTAATGCGCAAGAAATGGTATGTAAACCCCGTATTTACATATCTGCCACTATGCAGGAGAATCCGTATAGGTGTTCGAGTGTTCGAACCGTAATGCGCAAGAAATGGTATGTAAACCCCGTATTTACATATCTGCCACTGTGCAGGAGAATTCGTATAGGTGTTCGAGTGTTCGAACCGTATTGCCCAAGAAATGGTTTGTAAACACCGTATTTACATATCTGCCACTGTGCAGGAGAATCTGTATAGGTGTTCGAGTGTTCGAACCGTAATGCGCAAGAAATGGTATGCAAACCCCGTATTTACATATCTGCCACTGTGCAGGAGAATCCGTATAGGTGTCCGAGTGTTCGAACCGAATTGCCCAAGAAATGGTTTGTAAACGCCGTATTTACATATCTGCCACTGTGCAGGAGAATCCGTATAGGTATTCGAGTGTTCGAACCGTATTGCCCAAGAAATGGTTTGTAAACGCCGTATTTACATATCTGCCACTGTGCAGGAGAATCCGTACAGGTGTTCGAGTGTTCGAACCGTAATGCGCAAGAAATGGTAGGTAAACCCCGTATTTACATATCTGCCACTGTGCAGGAGAATCCGTATAGGTGTTCGAGTGTTCGAACCGTATTGCGCAAGAAATGGTATGTAAACCCCGTATTTACATATCTGCACTGTGCAGGAGAATCCGTGTAGGTGTCCGAGTGTTCGAACCGAATTGCCCAAGAAATGGTTTGTAAACGCCGTATTTATATATCTGCCACTGTGCAGGAGAATCCGTATAGGTGTTCGAGTGTTCGAACCGTAATGCGCAAGAAATGGTTTGTAAACGCCGTATTTACATATCTGCCACTGTGCAGGAGAATCCGTACAGGTGTTCGAGTGTTCGAACCGTAATGCGCAAGAAATGGTATGTAAACCCCGTATTTACATATCTGCCACTGTGCAGGAGAATCCGTATAGGTGTTCGAGTGTTCGAACCGTATTGCGCAAGAAATGGTATGTAAACCCCGTATTTACATATCTGCCACTGTGCAGGAGAATCCGTGTAGGTGTCCGAGTGTTTGAACCGAATTGCCCAAGAAATGGTTTGTAAACGCCGTATTTACATATCTGCCACTGTGCAGGAGAATCTGTATAGGTGTTCTAGTGTTCGAACCGTATTGCCCAAGAAATGGTTTGTAAACGCCGTATTTACATATCTGGCACTGTGCAGTAGAATCCGTGCAGGTGTTCGAGTGTTCGAACCGTAATGCGCAAGAAATGGTATGTAAACCCCGTATTTACATATCTGCCACTGTGCAGGAGAATCCGTATAGGTGTTCGAGTGTTCGAACCGTATTGCCCAAGAAATGGTTTGTAAACGCCGTATTTATATATCTGCCACTGTGCAGGAGAATCCGTATAGGTGTTCGAGTGTTCGAACCGTATTGCCCAAGAAATGGTTTGTAAACGCCGTATTTACATATCTGCCACTGTGCAGGAGAATCCGTACAGGTGTTCGAGTGTTCGAACCGTAATGCGCAAGAAATGGTATGTAAACCCCGTATTTACATATCTGCCACTATGCAGGAGAATCCGTATAGGTGTTCGAGTGTTCGAACCGTAATGCGCAAGAAATGGTATGTAAACCCCGTATTTACATATCTGCCACTGTGCAGGAGAATCCGTATAGGTGTTCGAGTGTTCGAACCGTATTGCGCAAGAAATGGTTTGTAAACCCCGTATTTACATATCTGCCACTGTGCAGGAGAATCCGTGTAGGTGTTCGAGTGTTCGAACCGTATTGCGCAAGAAATGGTATGTAAACCCCGTATTTACATATCTGCCACTGTGCAGCAGAATCCGTATAGGTGTTCGAGTGTTCGAACCGTAATGCGCAAGAAATGGTACGGAAACCCCGTATTTACATATCTGCCACTGTGCAGGAGAATCCGTATACGTGTTCGAGTGTTCGAACCGTAATGCGCAAGAAATGGTATGTAAACCCCGTATTTACATATCTGCCACTGTGCAGGAGAATCCGTATAGGTGTTCGAGTGTTCGAACCGTAATGCGCAAGAAATGGTATGTAAACCCCGTATTTACATATCTGCCACTGTGCAGGAGAATTCGTATAGGTGTTCGAGTGTTCGAACCGTATTGCCCAAGAAATGGTTTGTAAATGCCGTATTTACATATCTGCCACTGTGCAGGAGAATCTGTATAGGTGTTCGAGTGTTCGAACCGTAATGCGCAAGAAATGGTATGCAAACCCCGTATTTACATATCTGCCACTGTGCAGGAGAATCCGTATAGGTGTCCGAGTGTTCGAACCGAATTGCCCAAGAAATGGTTTGTAAACGCCGTATTTACATATCTGCCACTGTGCAGGAGAATCCGTATAGGTATTCGAGTGTTCGAACCGTATTGCCCAAGAAATGGTTTGTAAACGCCGTATTTACATATCTGCCACTGTGCAGGAGAATCCGTACAGGTGTTCGAGTGTTCGAACCGTAATGCGCAAGAAATGGTATGTAAACCCCGTATTTACATATCTGCCACTGTGCAGGAGAATCCGTATAGGTGTTCGAGTGTTCGAACCGTATTGCGCAAGAAATGGTATGTAAACCCCGTATTTACATATCTGCACTGTGCAGGAGAATCCGTGTAGGTGTCCGAGTGTTCGAACCGAATTGCCCAAGAAATGGATTGTAAACGCCGTATTTATATATCTGCAACTGTGCAGGAGAATCCGTATAGGTGTTCGAGTGTTCGAACCGTATTGCCCAAGAAATGGTTTGTAAACGCCGTATTTACATATCTGCCACTGTGCAGGAGAATCCGTACTGGTGTTCGAGTGTTCGAACCGTAATGCGCAAGAAATGGTATGTAAACCCCGTATTTACATATCTGCCACTGTGCAGGAGAATCCGTATAGGTGTTCGAGTGTTCGAACCGTATTGCGCAAGAAATGGTATGTAAACCCCGTATTTACATATCTGCCACTGTGCAGGAGAATCCGTGTAGGTGTCCGAGTGTTCGAACCGAATTGCCCAAGAAATGGTTTGTAAACGCCGTATTTACATATCTGCCACTGTGCAGGAGAATCCGTATAGGTGTTCGAGTGTTCGAACCGTATTGCCCAAGAAATGGTTTGTAAACGCCGTATTTACATATCTGCCACTGTGCAGTAGAATCCGTGCAGGTGTTCGAGTGTTCGAACCGTAATGCGCAAGAAATGGTATGTAAACCCCGTATTTACATATCTGCCACTGTGCAGGAGAATCCGTATAGGTGTTCGAGTGTTCGAACCGTATTGCCCAAGAAATGGTTTGTAAACGCCGTATTTATATATCTGCCACTATGCAGGAGAATCCGTATAGGTGTTCGAGTGTTCGAACCGTATTGCCCAAGAAATGGTTTGTAAACGCCGTATTTACATATCTGCCACTGTGCAGGAGAATCCGTACAGGTGTTCGAGTGTTCGAACCGTAATGCGCAAGAAATGGTATGTAAACCCCGTATTTACATATCTGCCACTGTGCAGGAGAATCCGTATAGGTGTTCGAGTGTTCGAACCGTAATGCGCAAGAAATGGTATGTAAACCCCGTATTTACATATCTGCCACTGTGCAGGAGAATCCGTATAGGTGTTCGAGTGTTCGACCCGTTTTGCGCAAGAAATGGTTTGTAAACCCCGTATTTACATATCTGCCACTGTGCAGGAGAATCCGTATAGGTGTTCGAGTGTTCGAACCGTATTGCGCAAGAAATGGTATGTAAACCCCGTATTTACATATCTGCCACTATGCAGCAGAATCCGTATAGGTGTTCGAGTGTTCGAACCGTAATGCGCAAGAAATGGTAAGGAAACCCCGTATTTACATATCTGCCACTGTGCAGGAGAATCCGTATAGGTGTTCGAGTGTTCGAACCGTAATGCGCAAGAAATGGTATGTAAACCCCGTATTTACATATCTGCCACTGTGCAGGAGAATCCGTATAGGTGTTCGAGTGTTCGAACCGTAATGCGCAAGAAATGGTATGTAAACCCCGTATTAACATATCTGCCACTGTGCAGTAGAATTCGTATAGGTGTTCGAGTGTTCGAACCGTATTGCCCAAGAAATGGTTTGTAAACGCCGTAGTTACATATCTGCCACTGTGCAGGAGAATCTGTATAGGTGTTCGAGTGTTCGAACCGTAATGCGCAAGAAATGGTATGCAAACCCCGTATTTACATATCTGCCACTGTGCAGGAGAATCCGTATAGGTGTCCGAGTGTTCGAACCGAATTGCCCAAGAAATGGTTTGTAAACGCCGTATTTATTTATCTGCCACTGTGCAGGAGAATCCGTATAGGTGTTCGAGTGTTCGAACCGTATTGCCCAAGAAATGGTTTGTAAACGCCGTATTTACATATCTGCCACTGTGCCGGAGAATCCGTACAGGTGTTCGAGTGTTCGAACCGTAATGCGCAAGAAATGGTATGTAAACCCCGTATTTACATATCTGCCACTGTGCAGGAGAATCCGTATAGGTGTTCGAGTGTTCGAACCGTATTGCGCAAGAAATGGTATGTAAACCCCGTATTTACATATCTGCACTGTGCAGGAGAATCCGTGTAGGTGTCCGAGTGTTCGAACCGAATTGCCCAAGAAATGGTTTGTAAACGCCGTATTTATATATCTGCCACTGTGCAGGAGAATCCGTATAGGTGTTCGAGTGTTCGAACCGTATTGCCCAAGAAATGGTTTGTAAACGCCGTATTTACATATCTGCCACTGTGCAGGAGAATCCGTACAAGTGTTCGAGTGTTCGAACCGTAATGCGCAAGAAATGGTATGTAAACCTCGTATTTACATATCTGCCACTGTGCAGAAGAATCCGTATAGGTGTTCGAGTGTTCGAACCGTATTGCGCAAGAAATGGTATGTAAACCCCGTATTTACATATCTGCCACTGTGCAGGAGAATCCGTGTAGGTGTCCGAGTGTTCGAACCGAATTGCCCAAGAAATGGTTTGTAAACGCCGTATTTACATATCTGCCACTGTGCAGGAGAATCCGTATAGGTGTTCGAGTGTTCGAACCGTATTGCGCAAGAAATGGTTTGTAAACGCCGTATTTACATATCTGCCACTGTGCAGGAGAATCCGTACAGGTGTTCGAGTGTTCGAACCGTAATGCGCAAGAAATGGTATGTAAACCCCGTATTTACATATCTGCCACTGTGCAGGAGAATCCGTATAGGTGTTCGAGTGTTCGAACCGTATTGCGCAAGAAATGGTATGTAAACCCCGTATTTACATATCTGCCACTGTGCAGGAGAATCCGTGTAGGTGTCCGAGTGTTCGAACCGAATTGCCCAAGAAATGGTTTGTAAACGCCGTATTTACATATCTGCCACTGTGCAGGAGAATCCGTATAGGTGTTCGAGTGTTCGAACCGTATTGCCCAAGAAATGGTTTGTAAACGCCGTATTTACATATCTGCCACTGTGCAGTAGAATCCGTGCAGGTGTTCGAGTGTTCGAACCGTAATGCGCAAGAAATGGTATGTAAACCCCGTATTTACATATCTGCCACTGTGCAGGAGAATCCGTATAGGTGTTCGAGTGTTCGAACCGTATTGCCCAAGAAATGGTTTGTAAACGCCGTATTTACATTTCTGGCACTGTGCAGGAGAATCCGTATAGGTGTTCGAGTGTTCGAACCGTAATGCGCAAGAAATGGTATATAAACCCCGTATTTACATATCTGCCACTGTGCAGGAGAATCCGTATAGGTGTTCGAGTGTTCGAACCGTATTGCGCAAGAAATGGTTTGTAAACCC
This sequence comes from Camellia sinensis, assembly GCF_055761805.1. NCBI lineage: Eukaryota > Viridiplantae > Streptophyta > Magnoliopsida > Ericales > Theaceae > Camellia > Camellia sinensis. The sequence goes on from NC_138974.1 coordinate 118,354,663, forward strand.
CGTATTTACATATCTGCCACTGTGGAGGAGAATCCGTATAGGTGTTCGAGTGTTCGAACCATATTGGGCAAGAAATGGTATGTAAACCCCGTATTTACATATCTGCCACTGTGCAGGAGAATCCGTGTAGGTGTCCGAGTGTTCGAACCAAATTGCCCAAGAAATGGTTTGTAAACGCCGTATTTACATATCTGCCACTGTGCAGGAGAATCCGTATAGGTGTTCGAGTGTTCGAACCGTATTGCCCAAGAAATGGTTTGTAAACGCCGTATTTACATATCTGCCACTGTGCAGGAGAATCCGAACAGGTGTTCGAGTGTTCGAACCGTAATGCGCAAGAAATGGTATGTAAACCCCGTATTTACATATCTGCCACTGTGCAGGAGAATCCGTATAGGTGTTCGAGTGTTCGAATCGTATTGCCCAAGAAATGGTTTGTAAACGCCGTATTTACATATCTGCCACTGTGCAGGAGAATCCGTATAGGTGTTCGAGTGTTCGAACCGTAATGCGCAAGAAATGGTATGTAAACCCCGTATTTACATATCTGCCACTGTGCAGGAGAATCCGTATAGGTGTTCGAGTGTTCGAACCGTATTGGGCAAGAAATGGTATGTAAACCCCGTATTTACATATCTGCCACTGTGCAGGAGAATCCGTGTAGGTGTTAGAGTGTTCGAACCGAATTGCCCAAGAAATGGTTTGTAAACGCCGTATTTACATATCTGCCACTGTGCAGGAGAATCCGTATAGGTGTTCGAGTGTTCGAACCGTATTGCCCAAGAAATGGTTTGTGAACGCCGTATTTACATATATGCCACTGTGCAGGAGAATCCGTACAGGTGTTCGAGTGTTCGAACCGTAATGCGCAAGAAATGGTATGTAAACCCCGTATTTACATATCTGCCACTGTGCAGGAGAATCCGTATAGGTGTTCGAGTGTTCGAATCGTATTGCCCAAGAAATGGTTTGTAAACGCCGTATTTACATATCTGCCACTGTGCAGGAGAATCCGTATAGGTGTTCGAGTGTTTGAACCGTAATGCGCAAGAAATGGTATGTAAACCTCGTATTTACATATCTGCCACTGTGCAGGAGAATCCGTATAGGTGTTCGAGTGTTCGAACCGTATTGCGCAAGAAATGGTTTGTAAACCCCGTATTTACATATCTGCCACTGTGTAGGAGAATCCGTATAGGTGTTCGAGTGTTCGAACCGTATTGCGCAAGAAATGGTATGTAAACCCCGTATTTACATATCTGCCACTGTGCAGAAGAATCCGTATAGGTGTTCGAGTGTTCGAACCGTAATGCGCAAGAAATGGTATGTAAACCCCGTATTTACATATCTGCCACTGTGCAGGAGAATTCGTATAGGTGTTCGAGTATTCGACCCGTATTGCCCAAGAAATGGTTTGTAAACGCCGTATTTACATATCTGCCACTGTGCAGGAGAATCTGTATAGGTGTTCGAGTGTTCGAACCGTAATGCGCAAGAAATGGTACGGAAACCCCGTATTTACATATCTGCCACCGTGCAGGAGAATCCGTATAGGTGTTCGAGTGTTCGAACCGTAATGCGCAAGAAATGGTATGTAAACCCCGTATTTACATATCTGCCACTGTGCAGGAGAATCCGTATAGGTGTTCGAGTGTTCGAACCGTAATGCGCAAGAAATGGTATGTAAACTCCATATTTACATATCTGCCACTGTGCAGAAGAATCCGTATAGGTGTTCGAGTGTTCGAACCGTAATGCGCAAGAAATGGTACGGAAACCCCGTATTTACATATCTGCCACCGTGCAGGAGAATCCGTATAGGTGTTCGAGTGTTCGAACCGTAATGCGCAAGAAATGGTATGTAAACCCCGTATTTACATATCTGCCACTGTGCAGGAGAATCCGTATAGGTGTTCGAGTGTTCGAACCGTAATGCGCAAGAAATGGTATGTAAACCCCGTATTTACATATCTGCCACTGTGCAGGAGAATCCGTATAGGTGTTCGAGTGTTCGAACCGTAATGCGCAAGAAATGGTATGTAAACCCCGTATTTACATATCTGCCACTGTGTAGTAGAATCCGTGCAGGTGTTCGAGTGTTCGAACCGTAATGCGCAAGAAATGGTATGTAAACCCCGTATTTACATATCTGCCACTGTGCAGGAGAATCCGTATAGGTGTTCGAGTGTTCGAACCGTATTGCCCAAGAAATGGTTTGTAAACGCCGTATTTATGTATCTGCCACTGTGCAGGAGAATCCGTATAGGTGTTCGAGTGTTCGAACCGTATTGCCCAAGAAATGGTTTGTAAACGCCGTATTTACATATCTGCCACTGTGCAGGAGAATCCGTACAGGTGTTCGAGTGTTCGAACCGTAATGCGCAAGAAATGGTATGTAAACCCCGTATTTACATATCTGCCACTGTGCAGGAGAATCCGTATAGGTGTTCGAGTGTTCGAACCGTAATGCGCAAGAAATGGTATGTAAACCCCGTATTTACATATCTACCACTGTGCAGGAGAATCCGTATAGGTGTTCGAGTGTTCGAACCGTATTGCGCAAGAAATGGTTTGTAAACCCCGTATTTACATATCTGCCACTGTGCAGGAGAATCCGTATAGGTGTTCGAGTGTTCGAACCGTAATGCGCAAGAAATGGTATGTAAACCCCGTATTTACATATCTGCCACTGTGCAGGAGAATCCTTATAGGTGTTCGAGTGTTCGAACCGTAATGCGCAAGAAATGGTATGTAAACCCCGTATTAACATATCTGCCACTGTGCAGTAGAATTCGTATAGGTGTTCGAGTGTTCGAACCGTATTGCCCAAGAAATGGTTTGTAAACGCCGTATTTACATATCTGCCACTGTGCAGGAGAATCTGTATAGGTGTTCGAGTGTTCGAACCGTAATGCGCAAGAAATGGTATGCAAACCCCGTATTTACATATCTGCCACTGTGCAGGAGAATCCGTATAGGTGTCCGAGTGTTCGAACCGAATTGCCCAAGAAATGGTTTGTAAACGCCGTATTTACATATCTGTCACTGTGCAGGAGAATCCGTATAGGTGTTCGAGTGTTCGAACCGTATTGCCCAAGAAATGGTTTGTAAACACCGTATTTACATATCTGCCACTGTGCAGGAGAATCCGTACAGGTGTTCGAGTGTTCGAACCGTAATGCGCAAGAAATGGTATGTAAACCCCGTATTTACATATCTGCCACTGTGCAGGAGAATCCATATAGGTGTTCGAGTGTTCGAACCGTATTGCGCAAGAAATGGTATGTAAACCCCGTATTTACATATCTGCACTGTGCAGGAGAATCCGTGTAGGTGTCCGAGTGTTCGAACCGAATTGCCCAAGAAATGGTTTGTAAACGCCGTATTTATATATCTGCCACTGTGCAGGAGAATCCGTATAGGTGTTCGAGTGTTCGAACCGTATTGCCCAAGAAATGGTTTGTAAACGCCGTATTTACATATCTTCCACTGTGCAGGAGAATCCGTACAAGTGTTCGAGTGTTCGAACCGTAATGCGCAAGAAATGGTATGTAAACCCCGTATTTACATATCTGCCACTGTGCAGAGGAATCCGTGTAGGTGTTCGAGTGTTCGAACCGTATTGCGCAAGAAATGGTATGTAAACCCCGTATTTACATATCTGCCACTGTGCAGGAGAATCCGTGTAGGTGTCCGAGTGTTCGAACCGAATTGCCCAAGAAATGGTTTGTAAACGCCGTATTTACATATCTGCCACTGTGCAGGAGAATCCGTATAGGTGTTCGAGTGTTCGAACCGTAATGCGCAAGAAATGGTATGTAAACCCCGTATTAACATATCTGCCACTGTGCAGTAGAATTCGTATAGGTGTTCGAGTGTTCGAACCGTATTGCGCAAGAAATGGTTTGTAAACCCCGTATTTACATATCTGCCACTGTGGAGGAGAATCCGTATAGGTGTTCGAGTGTTCGAACCATATTGGGCAAGAAATGGTATGTAAACCCCGTATTTACATATCTGCCACTGTGCAGGAGAATCCGTGTAGGTGTCCGAGTGTTCGAACCAAATTGCCCAAGAAATGGTTTGTAAACGCCGTATTTACATATCTGCCACTGTGCAGGAGAATCCGTATAGGTGTTCGAGTGTTCGAACCGTATTGCCCAAGAAATGGTTTGTAAACGCCGTATTTACATATCTGCCACTGTGCAGGAGAATCCGTACAGGTGTTCGAGTGTTCGAACCGTAATGCGCAAGAAATGGTATGTAAACCCCGTATTTACATATCTGCCACTGTGCAGGAGAATCCGTATAGGTGTTCGAGTGTTCGAATCGTATTGCCCAAGAAATGGTTTGTAAACGCCGTATTTACATATCTGCCACTGTGCAGGAGAATCCGTATAGGTGTTCGAGTGTTCGAACCGTAATGCGCAAGAAATGGTATGTAAACCCCGTATTTACATATCTGCCACTGTGCAGGAGAATCCGTATAGGTGTTCGAGTGTTCGAACCGTATTGGGCAAGAAATGGTATGTAAACCCCGTATTTACATATCTGCCACTGTGCAGGAGAATCCGTGTAGGTGTTAGAGTGTTCGAACCGAATTGCCCAAGAAATGGTTTGTAAACGCCGTATTTACATATCTGCCACTGTGCAGGAGAATCCGTATAGGTGTTCGAGTGTTCGAACCGTATTGCCCAAGAAATGGTTTGTGAACGCCGTATTTACATATATGCCACTGTGCAGGAGAATCCGTACAGGTGTTCGAGTGTTCGAACCGTAATGCGAAAGAAATGGTATGTAAACCCCGTATTTACATATCTGCCATTGTGCAGGAGAATCCGTATAGGTGTTCGAGTGTTCGAATCGTATTGCCCAAGAAATGGTTTGTAAACGCCGTATTTACATATCTGCCACTGTGCAGGAGAATCCGTATAGGTGTTCGAGTGTTCGAACCGTAATGCGCAAGAAATGGTATGTAAACCTCGTATTTACATATCTGCCACTGTGCAGGAGAATCCGTATAGGTGTTCGAGTGTTCGAACCGTATTGCGCAAGAAATGGTTTGTAAACCCCGTATTTACATATCTGCCACTGTGTAGGAGAATCCGTATAGGTGTTCGAGTGTTCGAACCGTATTGCGCGAGAAATGGTATGTAAACCCCGTATTTACATATCTGCCACTGTGCAGAAGAATCCGTATAGGTGTTCGAGTATTCGACCCGTATTGCCCAAGAAATGGTTTGTAAACGCCGTATTTACATATCTGCCACTGTGCAGGAGAATCTGTATAGGTGTTCGAGTGTTCGAACCGTAATGCGCAAGAAATGGTACGGAAACCCCGTATTTACATATCTGCCACCGTGCAGGAGAATCCGTATAGGTGTCCGAGTGTTCGAACCGTAATGCGCAAGAAATGGTATGTAAACCCCGTATTTACATATCTGCCACTGTGCAGGAGAATCCGTATAGGTGTTCGAGTGTTCGAACCGTAATGCGCAAGAAATGGTATGTAAACCCCATATTTACATATCTGCCACTGTGCAGAAGAATCCGTATAGGTGTTCGAGTGTTCGAACCGTAATGCGCAAGAAATGGTACGGAAACCCCGTATTTACATATCTGCCACCGTGCAGGAGAATCCGTATAGGTGTTCGAGTGTTCGAACCGTAATGCGCAAGAAATGGTATGTAAACCCCGTATTTACATATCTGCCACTGTGCAGGAGAATCCGTATAGGTGTTCGAGTGTTCGAACCGTAATGCGCAAGAAATGGTATGTAAACCCCGTATTTACATATCTGCCACTGTGCAGGAGAATCCGTATAGGTGTTCGAGTGTTCGAACCGTAATGCGCAAGAAATGGTATGTAAACCCCGTATTTACATATCTGCCACTGTGCAGGAGAATTCGTATAGGTGTTCGAGTATTCGAACCGTATTGCCCAAGAAATGGTTTGTAAACGCCGTATTTACATATCTGCCACTGTGCAGGAGAATCTGTATAGGTGTTCGAGTGTTCGAACCGTAATGCGCAAGAAATGGTATGCAAACCTCGTATTTACATATCTGCCACTGTGCAGGAGAATCCGTATAGGTGTCCGAGTGTTCGAACCGAATTGCCCAAGAAATGGTTTGTAAACGCCGTATTTACATATCTGCCACTGTGCAGGAGAATCCGTATAGGTGTTCGAGTGTTCGAACCGTATTGCCCAAGAAATGGTTTGTAAACGCCGTATTTACATATCTGCCACTGTGCAGGAGAATCCGTACAGGTGTTCGAGTGTTCGAACCGTAATGCGCAAGAAATGGTATGTAAACCCCGTATTTACATATCTGCCACTGTGCACGAGAATCCGTATAGGTGTTCGAGTGTTCGAACCGTATTGCGCAAGAAATGGTATGTAAACCCCGTATTTACATATCTGCCACTGTGCAGGATAATCCGTGTAGGTGTCCGAGTGTTCGAACCGAATTGCCCAAGAAATGGTTTGTAAACGCCGTATTTACATATCTGTCACTGTGCAGGAGAATCCGTATAGGTGTTCGAGTGTTCGAACCGTATTGCCCAAGAAATGGTTTGTAAACGCCGTATTTACATATCTGCCACTGTGCAGGAGAATCCGTACAGGTGTTCGAGTGTTCGAACCGTAATGCGCAAGAAATGGTATGTAAACCCCGTATTTACATATCTGCCACTGTGCAGGAGAATCCGTATAGGTGTTCGAGTGTTCGAACCGTATTGCGCAAGAAATGGTATGTAAACCCCGTATTTACATATCTGCCACTGTGCAGGAGAATCTGTGTAGGTGTCCGAGTGTTCGAACCGAATTGCCCAAGAAATGGTTTGTAAACGCCGTATTTACATATCTGCCACTGTGCAGGAGAATCCGTATAGGTGTTCGAGTGTTCGAACCGTATTGCCCAAGAAATGGTTTGTAAACGCCGTATTTACATATCTGCCACTGTGCAGGAGAATCCGTGCAGGTGTTCGAGTGTTCGAACCATAATGCGCAAGAAATGGTATGTAAACCCCGTATTTACATATCTGCCACTGTGCAGGAGAATCCGTATAGGTGTTCGAGTGTTCGAACCGTATTGCGCAAGAAATGGTATGTAAACCCCGTATTTACATATCTGCCACTGTGCAGGAGAATCCGTGTAGGTGTCCGAGTGTTCGAACCGAATTGCCCAAGAAATGGTTTGTAAACGCCGTATTTACATATCTGCCACTGTGCAGGAGAATCCGTATAGGTGTTCGAGTGTTCGAACCGTATTGCCCAAGAAATGGTTTGTAAACGCCGTATTTACATATCTGCCACTGTGCAGTAGAATCTGTGCAGGTGTTCGAGTGTTCGAACCGTAATGCGCAAGAAATGGTATGTAAACCCCGTATTTACATATCTGCCACTGTGCAGGAGAATCCGTATAGGTGTTCGAGTGTTCGAACCGTATTGTCCAAGAAATGGTTTGTAAACGCCGTATTTACATTTCTGGCACTGTGCAGGAGAATCCGTATAGGTGTTCGAGTGTTCGAACCGTAATGCGCAAGAAATGGTATGTAAACCCCGTATTTACATATCTGCCACTGTGCAGGAGAATCCGTATAGGTGTTCGAGTGTTCGAACCGTATTGCGCAAGAAATGGTTTGTAAACCCCGTATTTACATATCTGCCACTGTGGAGGAGAATCCGTACAGGTGTTCGAGTGTTCGAACCATATTGGGCAAGAAATGGTATGTAAACCCCGTATTTACATATCGGCCACAGTGCAGGAGAATCCGTGTAGGTGTCCGAGTGTTCGAACCAAATTGCCCAAGAAATGGTTTGTAAACGCCGTATTTGCATATCTGCCACTGTGCAGGAGAATCCGTATAGGTGTTCGAGTGTTCGAACCGTATTGCCCAAGAAATGGTTTGTAAACGCCGTATTTACATATCTGCCACTGTGCAGGAGAATCCGTACAGGTGTTCGAGTGTTCGAACCGTAATGCGCAAGAAATGGTATGTAAACCCCGTATTTACATATCTGCCACTGTGCAGGAGAATCCGTATAGGTGTTCGAGTGTTCGAATCGTATTGCCCAAGAAATGGTTTGTAAACGCCGTATTTACATATCTGCCACTGTGCAGGAGAATCCGTATAGGTGTTCGAGTGTTCGAACCGTAATGCGCAAGAAATGGTATGTAAACCCCGTATTTACATATCTGCCACTGTGCAGGAGAATCCGTATAGGTGTTCGAGTGTTCGAACCGTATTGGGCAAGAAATGGTATGTAAACCCCGTATTTACATATCTGCCACTGTGCAGGAGAATCCGTGTAGGTGTTAGAGTGTTCGAACCGAATTGCCCAAGAAATGGTTTGTAAACGCCGTATTTACATATCTGCCACTGTGCAGGAGAATCCGTATTGGTGTTCGAGTGTTCGAACCGTATTGCCCAAGAAATGGTTTGTGAACGCCGTATTTACATATATGCCACTGTGCAGGAGAATCCGTACAGGTGTTCGAGTGTTCGAACCGTAATGCGCAAGAAATGGTATGTAAACCCCGTATTTACATATCTGCCACTGTGCAGGAGAATCCGTATAGGTGTTCGAGTGTTCGAATCGTATTGCCCAAGAAATGGTTTGTAAACGCCGTATTAACATATCTGCCACTGTGCAGGAGAATCCGTATAGGTGTTCGAGTGTTCGAACCGTAATGCGCAAGAAATGGTATGTAAACCTCGTATTTACATATCTGCCACTGTGCAGGAGAATCCGTATAGGTGTTCGAGTGTTCGAACCGTAATGCGCAAGAAATGGTATGTAAACCTCGTATTTACATATCTGCCACTGTGCAGGAGAATCCGTATAGGTGTTCGAGTGTTCGAACCGTATTGCGCAAGAAATGGTTTGTAAACCCCGTATTTACATATCTGCCACTGTGTAGGAGAATCCGTATAGGTGTTCGAGTGTTCGAACCGTATTGCGCAAGAAATGGTATGTAAACCCCGTATTTACATATCTGCCACTGTGCAGAAGAATCTGTATAGGTGTTCGAGTGTTCGAACCGTAATGCGCAAGAAATGGTATGTAAACCCCGTATTTACATATCTGCCACTGTGCAGGAGAATTCGTATAGGTGTTCGACTATTCGAACCGTATTGCCCAAGAAATGGTTTGTAAACGCCGTATTTACATATCTGCCACTGTGCAGGAGAATCTGTACTGGTGTTCGAGTGTTCGAACCGTAATGCGCAAGAAATGGTACGGAAACCCCGTATTTACATATCTGTCACCGTGCAGGAGAATCCGTATAGGTGTTCGAGTGTTCGAACCGTAATGCGCAAGAAATGGTATGTAAACCCCGTATTTACATATCTGCCACTGTGCAGGAGAATCCGTGTAGGTGTCCGAGTGTTCGAACCGAATTGCCCAAGAAATGGTTTGTAAACGCCGTATTTACATATCTGCCACTGTGCAGGAGAATCCGTATAGGTGTTCGATTGTTCGAACCGTATTGCCCAAGAAATGGTTTGTAAACGCCGTATTTACATATCTGCCACTGTGCAGTAGAATCTGTGCAGGTGTTCGAGTGTTCGAACCGTAATGCGCAAGAAATGGTATGTAAACCCCGTATTTACATATCTGCCACTGTGCAGGAGAATCCGTATAGGTGTTCGAGTGTTCGAACCGTATTGTCCAAGAAATGGTTTGTAAACGCCGTATTTACATTTCTGGCACTGTGCAGGAGAATCCGTATAGGTGTTCGAGTGTTCGAACCGTAATGCGCAAGAAATGGTATGTAAACCCCGCATTTACATATCTGCCACTGTGCAGGAGAATCCGTATAGGTGTTCGAGTGTTCGAACCGTATTGCGCAAGAAATGGTTTGTAAACCCCGTATTTACATATCTGCCACTGTGGAGGAGAATCCGTATAGGTGTTCGAGTGTTCGAACCATATTGGGCAAGAAATGGTATGTAAACCCCGTATTTACATATCGGCCACAGTGCAGGAGAATCCGTGTAGGTGTCCGAGTGTTCGAACCAAATTGCCCAAGAAATGGTTTGTAAACGCCGTATTTACATATCTGCCACTGTGCAGGAGAATCCGTATAGGTGTTCGAGTGTTCGAACCGTATTGCCCAAGAAATGGTTTGTAAACGCCGTATTTACATATCTGCCACTGTGCAGGAGAATCCGTACAGGTGTTCGAGTGTTCGAACCGTAATGCGCAAGAAATGGTATGTAAACCCCGTATTTACATATCTGCCACTGTGCAGGAGAATCCGTATAGGTGTTCGAGTGTTCGAATCGTATTGCCCAAGAAATGGTTTGTAAACGCCGTATTTACATATCTGCCACTGTGCAGGAGAATCCGTATAGGTGTTCGAGTGTTCGAACCGTAATGCGCAAGAAATGGTATGTAAACCCCGTATTTACATATCTGCCACTGTGCAGGAGAATCCGTATAGGTGTTCGAGTGTTCGAACCGTATTGGGCAAGAAATGGTATGTAAACCCCGTATTTACATATCTGCCACTGTGCAGGAGAATCCGTGTAGGTGTTAGAGTGTTCGAACCGAATTGCCCAAGAAATGGTTTGTAAACGCCGTATTTACATATCTGCCACTGTGCAGGAGAATCCGTATTGGTGTTCGAGTGTTCGAACCGTATTGCCCAAGAAATGGTTTGTGAACGCCGTATTTACATATATGCCACTGTGCAGGAGAATTCGTACAGGTGTTCGAGTGTTCGAACCGTAATGCGCAAGAAATGGTATGTAAACCCCGTATTTACATATCTGCCACTGTGCAGGAGAATCCGTATAGGTGTTCGAGTGTTCGAATCGTATTGCCCAAGAAATGGTTTGTAAACGCCGTATTAACATATCTGCCACTGTGCAGGAGAATCCGTATAGGTGTTCGAGTGTTCGAACCGTAATGCGCAAGAAATGGTATGTAAACCTCGTATTTACATATCTGCCACTGTGCAGGAGAATCCGTATAGGTGTTCGAGTGTTCGAACCGTATTGCGCAAGAAATGGTTTGTAAACCCGTATTTACATATCTGCCACTGTGTAGGAGAATCCGTATAGGTGTTCGAGTGTTCGAACCGTATTGCGCAAGAAATGGTATGTAAACCCCGTATTTACATATCTGCCACTGTGCAGAAGAATCTGTATAGGTGTTCGAGTGTTCGAACCGTAATGCGCAAGAAATGGTATGTAAACCCCGTATTTACATATCTGCCACTGTGCAGGAGAATTCGTATAGGTGTTCGACTATTCGAACCGTATTGCCCAAGAAATGGTTTGTAAACGCCGTATTTACATATCTGCCACTGTGCAGGAGAATCTGTACTGGTGTTCGAGTGTTCGAACCGTAATGCGCAAGAAATGGTACGGAAACCCCGTATTTACATATCTGTCACCGTGCAGGAGAATCCGTATAGGTGTTCGAGTGTTCGAACCGTAATGCGCAAGAAATGGTATGTAAACCCCGTATTTACATATCTGCCACTGTGCAGGAGAATCCGTATAGGTGTTCGAGTGTTCGAACCGTAATGCGCAAGAAATGGTATGTAAACCCCATATTTACATATCTGCCACTGTGCAGAAGAATCCGTATAGGTGTTCGAGTGTTCGAACCGTAATGCGCAAGAAATGGTACGGAAACCCCGTATTTACATATCTGCCACCGTGCAGGAGAATCCGTATAGGTGTTCGAGTGTTCGAACCGTAATACGCAAGAAATGGTATGTAAACCCCGTATTTACATATCTGCCACTGTGCAGGAGAATCCGTATAGGTGTTCGAGTGTTCGAACCGTAATGCGCAAGAAATGGTATGTAAACCCCGTATTTACATATCTGCCACTGTGCAGAAGAATCCGTATAGGTGTTCGAGTGTTCGAACCGTAATGCGCAAGAAATGGTATGTAAACCCCGTATTTACATATCTGCCACTGTGCAGGAGAATTCGTATAGGTGTTCGAGTATTCGAACCGTATTGCCCAAGAAATGGTTTGTAAACGCCGTATTTACATATCTGCCACTGTGCAGGAGAATCTGTATAGGTGTTCGAGTGTTCGAACCGTAATGCGCAAGAAATGGTATGCAAACCCCGTATTTACATATCTGCCACTGTGCAGGAGAATCCGTATAGGTGTCCGAGTGTTCGAACCGAATTGCCCAAGAAATGGTTTGTAAACGCCGTATTTACATATCTGCCACTGTGCAGGAGAATCCGTATAGGTGTTCGAGTGTTCGAACCGTATTGCCCAAGAAATGGTTTGTAAAGGCCGTATTTACATATCTGCCACTGTGCAGGAGAATCCGTACAGGTGTTCGAGTGTTCGAACCGTAATGCGCAAGAAATGGTATGTAAACCCCGTATTTACATATCTGCCACTGTGCAGGAGAATCCGTATAGGTGTTCGAGTGTTCGAACCGTATTGCGCAAGAAATGGTATGTAAACCCCGTATTTACATATCTGCCACTGTGCAGGAGAATCCGTGTAGGTGTCCGAGTGTTCGAACCGAATTGCCCAAGAAATGGTTTGTAAACGCCGTATTTACATATCTGCCACTGTGCAGGAGAATCCGTATAGGTGTTCGAGTGTTCGAACCGTATTGCCCAAGAAATGGTTTGTAAACGCCATATTTACATATCTGCCACTGTGCAGTAGAATCCGTGCAGGTGTTCGAGTGTTCGAACCGTAATGCGCAAGAAATGGTATGTAAACCCCGTATTTACATATCTGCCACTGTGCAGGAGAATCCGTATAGGTGTTCGAGTGTTCGAACCGTATTGCCCAAGAAATGGTTTGTAAACGCCGTATTTACATTTCTGGTACTGTGCAGGAGAATCCGTATAGGTGTTCGAGTGTTCGAACCGTAATGCGCAAGAAATGGTATGTAAACCCCGTATTTACATATCTGCCACTGTGTAGGAGAATCCGTATAGGTGTTCGAGTGTTCGAACCGTATTGCGCAAGAAATGGTTTGGAAACCCCGTATTTACATATCTGCCACTGTGCAGGAGAATCCGTATAGGTGTTCGAGTGTTCGAACCGTATTGCGCAAGAAATGGTATGTAAACCCCATATTTACATATCTGCCACTGTGCAGAAGAATCCGTATAGGTGTTCGAGTGTTCGAACCGTAATGCGCAAGAAATGGTACGGAAACCCCGTATTTACATATCTGCCACCGTGCAGGAGAATCCGTATAGGTGTTCGAGTGTTCGAACCGTAATGCGCAAGAAATGGTATGTAAACCCCGTATTTACATATCTGCCACTGTGCAGGAGAATCCGTATAGGTGTTCGAGTGTTCGAACCGTAATGCGCAAGAAATGGTATGTAAACCCCGTATTTACATATCTGCCACTGTGCAGGAGAATCCGTATAGGTGTTCGAGTGTTCGAACCGTATTGCCCAAGAAATGGTTTGTAAACGCCGTATTTACATATCTGCCACTGTGCAGGAGAATCCGTACAAGTGTTCGAGTGGTCGAACCGTAATGCGCAAGAAATGGTATGTAAACCCCGTATTTACATATCTGCCACTGTGTAGGAGAATCCGTATAGGTGTTCGAGTGTTCAAACCGTAATGCGCAAGAAATGGTATGTAAACCCCGTATTTACATATCTGCCACTGTGCCGGAGAATCCGTATAGGTGTTCGAGTGTTCGAACCGTATTGCCCAAGAAATGGTTTGTAAACGCCGTATTTACATATCTGCCACTGTGCAGGAGAATCCGTATAGGTGTTCGAGTGTTCGAACCATAATGCGCAAGAAATGGTATGCAAACCCCGTATTTACATATCTGCCACTGTGCAGGAGAATCCGTATAGGTGTCCGAGTGTTCGAACCGAATTGCCCAAGAAATGGTTTGTAAACGCCGTCTTTGCATATCTGCCACTGTGCAGGAGAATCCGTATAGGTGTTCGAGTGTTCGAACCGTATTGCCCAAGAAATGGTTTGTAAACGCCGTATTTACATATCTGCCACTGTGCAGGAGAATCCGTACAGGTGTTCGAGTGTTCGAACCGTAATGCGCAAGAAATGGTACGAAAACCCCGTATTTACATATCTGCCACTGTGCAGGAGAATCCGTACAGGTGTTCGAGTGTTCGAACCGTAATGCGCAAGAAATGGTATGCAAACCCCGTATTTACATATCTGCCACTGTGCTGGAGAATCCGTATAGGTGTCCGAGTGTTCGAACCGAATTGCCCAAGAAATGGTTTGTAAACGCCGAGTTTACATATCTGCCACTGTGTAGGAGAATCCGTATAGGTGTTCGAGTGTTCGAACCGTATTGCCCAAGAAATGGTTTGTAAACGCCGTATTTACATATCTGCCACTGTGCAGGAGAATCCGTACAAGTGTTCGAGTGGTCGAACCGTAATGCGCAAGAAATGGTATGTAAACCCCGTATTTACATATCTGCCACTGTGTAGGAGAATCCGTATAGGTGTTCGAGTGTTCAAACCGTAATGCGCAAGAAATGGTATGTAAACCCCGTATTTACATATCTGCCACTGTGCCGGAGAATCCGTATAGGTGTTCGAGTGTTCGAACCGTATTGCCCAAGAAATGGTTTGTAAACGCCGTATTTACATATCTGCCACTGTGCAGGAGAATCCGTATAGGTGTTCGAGTGTTCGAACCATAATGCGCAAGAAATGGTATGCAAACCCCGTATTTACATATCTGCCACTGTGCAGGAGAATCCGTATAGGTGTCCGAGTGTTCGAACCGAATTGCCCAAGAAATGGTTTGTAAACGCCGTCTTTGCATATCTGCCACTGTGCAGGAGAATCCGTATAGGTGTTCGAGTGTTCGAACCGTATTGCCCAAGAAATAGTTTGTAAACGCCGTATTTACATATCTGCCACTGTGCAGGAGAATCCGTACAGGTGTTCGAGTGTTCGAACCGTAATGCGCAAGAAATGGTACGAAAACCCCGTATTTACATATCTGCCACTGTGCAGGAGAATCCGTATAGGTGTTCGAGTGTTCGAACCGTAATGCGCAAGAAATGGTATGCAAACCCCGTATTTACATATCTGCCACTGTGCTGGAGAATCCGTATAGGTGTCCGAGTGTTCGAACCGAATTGCCCAAGAAATGGTTTGTAAACGCCGTGTTTACATATCTGCCACTGTGCAGGAGAATCCGTATAAGTGTTCGAGTGTTCGAACCGTATTGCCCAAGAAATGGTTTGTAAACGCCGTATTTACATATCTGCCACTGTGCAGGAGAATCCGTACAGGTGTTCGAGTTGTCGAACCGTAATGCGCAAGAAATGGTGTGTAAACCCCGTATTTACATAACTGCCACTGTGCAGGAGAATCCGTATAGGTGTTCGAGTGTTCGAACCGTAATGCGCAAGAAATGGTATGTAAACCCCGTATTTACATATCTGCCACTGTGCAGGAGAATCCGTATAGGTGTTCGAGTGTTCGAACCGTATTGCGCAAGAAATGGTATGTAAACCCCGTATTTACATATCTGCCACCATGCAGCAGAATCCGTATAGGTGTTCGAGTGTTCGAACCGTAATGCGCAAGAAATGGTACGGAAACCCCGTATTTACATATCTGCCACTGTGCAGGAGAATCCGTATAGGTGTTCGAGTGTTCGAACCGTAATGCGCAAGAAATGGTATGTAAACCCCGTATTTACATATCTGCCACTGTGCAGGAGAATCCTTATAGGTGTTCGAGTGTTCGAACCGTAATGCGCAAGAAATGGTATGTAAACCCCGTATTAACATATCTGCCACTGTGCAGTAGAATTCGTATAGGTGTTCGAGTGTTCGAACCGTATTGCCCAAGAAATGGTTTGTAAACGCCGTATTTACATATCTGCCACTGTGCAGGAGAATCTGTATAGGTGTTCGAGTGTTCGAACCGTAATGCGCAAGAAATGGTATGCAAACCCCGTATTTACATATCTGCCACTGTGCTGGAGAATCCGTATAGGTGTCCGAGTGTTCGAACCGAATTGCCCAAGAAATGGTTTGTAAACGCCGTGTTTACATATCTGCCACTGTGCAGGAGAATCCGTATAGGTGTTCGAGTGTTCGAACCGTATTGCCCAAGAAATGGTTTGTAAACGCCGTATTTACATATCTGCCACTTTGCAGGAGAATCCGTACAGGTGTTCGAGTGGTCGAACCGTAATGCGCAAGAAATGGTATGTAAACCCCGTATTTACATATCTGCCACTGTGCAGGAGAATCCGTATAGGTGTTCGAGTGTTCGAACCGTATTGCCCAAGGAATGGTTTGTAAACGCCGTATTTACATATCTGCCACTGTGCAGGAGAATCCGTATAGGTGTCCGAGTGTTCGAACCGAATTGCCCAAGAAATGGTTTGTAAACGCCGTATTTACATATCTGCCACTGTGCAGGAGAATCCGTATAGGTGTTCGAGTGTTCGAACCGTATTGCCCAAGAAATGGTTTGTAAACGCCGTATTTACATATCTGCCACTGTGCAGGAGAATCCGTACAGGTGTTCGAGTGTTCGAACCGTAATGCGCAAGAAATGGTACGAAAACCCCGTATTTACATATCTGCCACTGTGCAGGAGAATCCGTATAGGTGTTCGAGTGTTCGAACCGTAATGCGCAAGAAATGGTATGCAAACCCGTATTTACATATCTGCCACTGTGCTGGAGAATCCGTATAGGTGTCCGAGTGTTCGAACCGAATTGCCCAAGAAATGGTTTGTAAACGCCGTGTTTACATATCTGCCACTGTGCAGGAGAATCCGTATAGGTGTTCGAGTGTTCGAACCGTATTGCCCAAGAAATGGTTTGTAAACGCCGTATTTACATATCTGCCACTTTGCAGGAGAATCCGTACAGGTGTTCGAGTGGTCGAACCGTAATGCGCAAGAAATGGTATGTAAACCCCGTATTTACATATCTGCCACTGTGCAGGAGAATCCGTATAGGTGTTCGAGTGTTCGAACCGTATTGCCCAAGGAATGGTTTGTAAACGCCGTATTTACATATCTGGCACTGTGCAGGAGAATCCGTATTGGTGTTCGAGTGTTCGAACCGTAATGCGCAAGAAATGGTATGTAAACCCCGTATTTACATATCTGCCACTGTGCAGGAGAATCCGTATAGGTGTTCGAGTGTTCTAACCGTATTGCGCAAGGAATGGTTTGTAAACCCCGTATTTACATATCTGCCACTGTGCAGGAGAATCCGTATAGGTGTTCGAGTGTTCGAACCGTATTGGGCAAAAAATGGTATGTAAACCCCGTATTTACATATCTGCCACTGTGCAGGAGAATCCGTGTAGGTGTTCTAGTGTTCGAACCGAATTGCCCAAGAAATGGTTTGTAAACGCCGTATTTACATATCTGCCACTGTGTAGGAGAATCCGTATAGGTGTTCGAGTGTTCGAACCGGATTGCCCAAGAAATGGTTTGTAAACGCCGTATTTACATATATGCCACTGTGCAGGAGAATCCGTATAGGTGTTCGAGTGTTCGAACCGTAATGCGCAAGAAATGGTATGTAAACCCCGAATTTACATATCTGCCACTGTGCAGGAGAATCCGTATAAGTGTTCGAGTGTTCGAATCGCATTGCCCAAGAAATGGTTTGTAAACGCCGTATTTACATATCTGCCACTGTGCAGGAGAATCCGTATAGGTGTTCGAGTGTTCGAACCGTAATGCGCAAGAAATGGTATGTAAACCCCGTATTTACATATCTGCCACTGTGCAGAAGAATCCGTATAGGTGTTCGAGTGTTCGAACCGTAATGCGCAAGAAATGGTACGGAAACCCCGTATTTACATATCTGCCACTGTGCCGGAGAATCCATATAGGTGTTCGAGTGTTCGAACCGTAATGCGCAAGAAATGGTATGTAAACCCCGTATTCACATATCTGCCACTGTGCAGGAGAATCCGTATAGGTGTTCGAGTGTTCGAACCGTAATGCGCAAGAAATGGTATGTAAACCCCGTATTTACATATCTGCCACTGTGCAGGAGAATCCGTATAGGTGTTCGAGTGTTCGAACCGTATTGCCCAAGAAATGGTTTGTAAACGCCGTATTTACATATCTGCCACTGTGCAGGAGAATCCGTATAGGTGCTCGAGTGTTCGAACCGTAATGCGCAAGAAATGGTATGCAAACCCCGTATTTACATATCTGCCACTGTGCAGGAGAATCCGTATAGGAGTCCGAGTGTTCGAACCGAATTGCCCAAGAAATGGTTTGTAAACGCCGTATTTACATATCTGCCACTGTGCAGGAGAATCCGTATAGGTGTTCAAGTGTTCGAACCGTATTGCCCAAGAAATGGTTTGTAAACGCCGTATTTACATATCTGCCACTGTGCAGGAGAATCCGTACAGGTGTTCGAGTGGTCGAACCGTAATGCACAAGAAATGGTATGTAAACCCCGTATTTACATATCTGCCACTGTGCAGGAGAATCCGTATAGGTGTTCGAGTGTTCGAACCGTAATGCGCAAGAAATGGTATGTAAACCCCGTATTTACATATCTGCCACTGTGTAGGAGAATCCGTATAGGTGTTCGAGTGTTCGAACCGTATTGCCCAAGAAATGGTTTGTAAACGCCGTATTTACATATCTGCCACTGTGCAGGAGAATCCGAATAGGTGTTCGAGTGTTCGAACCATAATGCGCAAGAAATGGTATGCAAACCCCGTATTTACATATCTGCCACTGTGCAGGAGAATCCGTATAGGTGTCCGAGTGTTCGAACCGAATTGCCCAAGAAATGGTTTGTAAACGCCGTATTTACATATCTGCCACTGTGCAGGAGAATCCGTATAGGTGTTCGAGTGTTCGAACCGTATTGCCCAAGAAATGGTTTGTAAACGCCGTATTTACATATCTGCCACTGTGCAGGAGAATCCGTACAGGTGTTCGAGTGTTCGAACCGTAATGCGCAAGAAATGGTACGAAAACCCCGTATTTACATATCTGCCACTGTGCAGGAGAATCCGTATAGGTGTTCGAGTGTTCGAACCGTAATGCGCAAGAAATGGTATGCAAACCCCGTATTTACATATCTGCCACTGTGCTGGAGAATCCGTATAGGTGTCCGAGTGTTCGAACCGAATTGCCCAAGAAATGGTTTGTAAACGCCGTGTTTACATATCTGCCACTGTGCAGGAGAATCCGTATAGGTGTTCGAGTGTTCGAACCGTATTGCCCAAGAAATGGTTTGTAAACGCCGTATTTACATATCTGCCACTGTGCAGGAGAATCCGTACAGGTGTTCGAGTGGTCGAACCGTAATGCGCAAGAAATGGTATGTAAACCCCGTATTTACATATCTGCCACTGTGCAGGTGAATCCGTATAGGTGTTCGAGTGTTCGAACCGTATTGCCCAAGAAATGGTTTGTAAACGCCGTATTTACATATCTGGCACTGTGCAGGAGAATCCGTATAGGTGTTCGAGTGTTCGAACCGTAATGCGCAAGAAATGGTATGTAAACCCCGTATTTACATATCTGCCACTGTGCAGGAGAATCCGTATAGGTGTTCGAGTGTTCTAACCGTATTGCGCAAGGAATGGTTTGTAAACCTCGTATTTACATATCTGCCACTGTGCAGGAGAATCCGTATAGGTGTTCGAGTGTTCGAACCGTATTGGGCAAGAAATGGTATGTAAACCCCGTATTTACATATCTGCCACCGTGCAGGAGAATCCGTGTAGGTGTCCGAGTGTTCGAACCGAATTGCCCAAGAAATGGTTTGTAAACGCCGTATTTACATATCTGCCACTGTGCAGGAGAATCCGTATAGGTGTTCGAGTGTTCGAACCGGATTGCCCAAGAAATGGTTTGTAAACGCCGTATTTACATATATGCCACTGTGCAGGAGAATCCGTATAAGTGTTCGAGTGTTCGAATCGCATTGCCCAAGAAATGGTTTGTAAACGCCGTATTTACATATCTGCCACTGTGCAGGAGAATCCGTATAAGTGTTCGAGTGTTCGAATCGCATTGCCCAAGAAATGGTTTGTAAACGCCGTATTTACATATCTGCCACTGTGCAGGAGAATCCGTATTGGTGTTCGAGTGTTCGAACCGTAATGCGCAAGAAATGGTATGTAAACCCCGTATTTACATATCTGCCACTGTGCAGAAGAATCCGTATAGGTGTTCGAGTGTTCGAACCGTAATGCGCAAGAAATGGTACGGAAACCCCGTATTTACATATCTGCCACTGTGCAGGAGAATCCATATAGGTGTTCGAGTGTTCGAACCGTAATGCGCAAGAAATGGTATGTAAACCCCGTATTCACATATCTGCAACTGTGCAGGAGAATCCGTATAGGTGTTCGAGTGTTCGAACCGTAATGCGCAAGAAATGGTATGTAAACCCCGTATTTACATATCTGCCACTGTGCAGGAGAATCCGTATAGGTGTTTGAGTGTTCGAACCGTATTGCCCAAGAAATGGTTTGTAAACGCCGTATTTACATATCTGCCACTGTGCAGGAGAATCCGTATAGGTGTTCGAGTGTTCGAACCGTAATGCGCAAGAAATGGTATGCAAACCCCGTATTTACATATCTGCCACTGTGCAGGAGAATCCGTATAGGAGTCCGAGTGTTCGAACCGAATTGCCCAAGAAATGGTTTGTAAACGCCGTATTTACATATCTGCCACTATGCAGGAGAATCCGTATAGGTGTTCGAGTGTTCGAACCGTATTGCCCAAGAAATGGTTTGTAAACGCCGTATTTACATATCTGCCACTGTGCAGGAGAATCCGTACAGGTGTTCGAGTGTACGAACCGTAATGCGCAAGAAATGGTATGTAAACCCCGTATTTACATATCTGCCACCGTGCAGGAGAATCCGTATAGGTGTTCGAGTGTTCGAACCGTATTGCGCAAGAAATGGTATGTAAACCCCGTATTTACATATCCGCCACAGTGCAGGAGAATCCGAGTAGGTGTCCGAGTGTTCGAACCGAATTGCCCAAGAAATGGTTTGTAAACGCCGTATTTACATATCTGCCACTGTGCAGGAGAATCCGTATAGGTGTTCGAGTGTTCGAACCATATTGCCCAACAAATGGTTTGTAAATGCCGTATTTACATATCTGCCACTGTGCAGGAGAATCCGTACAGGTGTTCGAGTGTTCGAACCGTAATGCGCAAGAAATGGTATGTAAACCCCGTATTTACATATCTGCCACTGTGCAGGAGAATCCGTATAGGTGTTCGAGTGTTTGAACCGTATTGCGCAAGAAATGGTATGTAAACCCCGTATTTACATATCTGCCACTGTGCAAGTGAATCCGTATAGGTGTTCGAGTGTTCGAACCGTATTGCCCAAGAAATGGTTTGTAAACGCCGTATTTACATATCTGGCACTGTGCAGGAGAATCCGTATAGGTGTTCGAGTGTTCGAACCGTAATGCGCAAGAAATGGTATGTAAACCCCGTATTTACATATCTGCCACTGTGCAGGAGAATCCGTATAGGTGTTCGAGTGTTCTAACCGTATTGCGCAAGGAATGGTTTGTAAACCTCGTATTTACATATCTGCCACTGTGCAGGAGAATCCGTATAGGTGTTCGAGTGTTCGAACCGTATTGGGCAAGAAATGGTATGTAAACCCCGTATTTACATATCTGCCACCGTGCAGGAGAATCCGTGTAGGTGTCCGAGTGTTCGAACCGAATTGCCCAAGAAATGGTTTGTAAACGCCGTATTTACATATCTGCCACTGTGCAGGAGAATCCGTATAGGTGTTCGAGTGTTCGAACCGGATTGCCCAAGAAATGGTTTGTAAACGCCGTATTTACATATATGCCACTGTGCAGGAGAATCCGTATAAGTGTTCGAGTGTTCGAATCGCATTGCCCAAGAAATGGTTTGTAAACGCCGTATTTACATATCTGCCACTGTGCAGGAGAATCCGTATAAGTGTTCGAGTGTTCGAATCGCATTACCCAAGAAATGGTTTGTAAACGCCGTATTTACATATCTGCCACTGTGCAGGAGAATCCGTATTGGTGTTCGAGTGTTCGAACCGTAATGCGCAAGAAATGGTATGTGAACCCCGTATTTACATATCTGCCACTGTGCAGAAGAATCCGTATAGGTGTTCGAGTGTTCGAACCGTAATGCGCAAGAAATGGTACGGAAACCCCGTATTTACATATCTGCCACTGTGCAGGAGAATCCGTATAGGTGTTCGAGTGTTCGAACCGTAATGCGCAAGAAATGGTATGTAAACCCCGTATTCACATATCTGCAACTGTGCAGGAGAATCCGTATAGGTGTTCGAGTGTTCGAACCGTAATGCGCAAGAAATGGTATGTAAACCCCGTATTTACATATCTGCCACTGTGCAGGAGAATCCGTATAGGTGTTTGAGTGTTCGAACCGTATTGCCCAAGAAATGGTTTGTAAACGCCGTATTTACATATCTGCCACTGTGCAGGAGAATCCGTATAGGTGTTCGAGTGTTCGAACCGTAATGCGCAAGAAATGGTATGCAAACCCCGTATTTACATATCTGCCACTGTGCAGGAGAATCCGTATAGGAGTCCGAGTGTTCGAACCGAATTGCCCAAGAAATGGTTTGTAAACGCCGTATTTACATATCTGCCACTATGCAGGAGAATCCGTATAGGTGTTCGAGTGTTCGAACCGTATTGCCCAAGAAATGGTTTGTAAACGCCGTATTTACATATCTGCCACTGTGCAGGAGAATCCGTACAGGTGTTCGAGTGTACGAACCGTAATGCGCAAGAAATGGTATGTAAACCCCGTATTTACATATCTGCCACCGTGCAGGAGAATCCGTATAGGTGTTCGAGTGTTCGAACCGTATTGCGCAAGAAATGGTATGTAAACCCCGTATTTACATATCCGCCACAGTGCAGGAGAATCCGAGTAGGTGTCCGAGTGTTCGAACCGAATTGCCCAAGAAATGGTTTGTAAACGCCGTATTTACATATCTGCCACTGTGCAGGAGAATCCGTATAGGTGTTCGAGTGTTCGAACCATATTGCCCAACAAATGGTTTGTAAATGCCGTATTTACATATCTGCCACTGTGCAGGAGAATCCGTACAGGTGTTCGAGTGTTCGAACCGTAATGCGCAAGAAATGGTATGTAAACCCCGTATTTACATATCTGCCACTGTGCAGGAGAATCTGTATAGGTGTTCGAGTGTTTGAACCGTATTGCGCAAGAAATGGTATGTAAACCCCGTATTTACATATCTGCCACTGTGCAGGAGAATCCGTGTAGGTGTCCGAGTGTTCGAACCGAATTGCCCAAGAAATGGTTTGTAAACGCCGTATTTACATATCTGCCACTGTGCAAGAGAATCCGTATAGGTGTTCGAGTGTTCGAACCGTATTGCCCAAGAAATGGTTTGTAAACGCCGTATTTACATATCTGCCACTGTGCAGGAGAATCCGTACAGGTGTTCGAGTGTTCGAACCGTAATGCGCAAGAAATGGTATGTAAACCCCGTATTTACATATCTGCCACTGTGTAGGAGAATCCGTATAGGTGTTCGAGTGTTCGAACCGTATTGCCCAAGAAATGGTTTGTAAACGCCGTATTTACATATCTGCCACTGTGCAGGAGAATCCGTATAGGTGTTCGAGTGATCGAACCGTAATGCGCAAGAAATGGTATGTAAACCCCGTATTTACATATCTGCCACTGTGCAGGAGAATCCATATAGGTGTTCGAGTGTTCGAACCGTATTGCGCAAGAAATGGTTTTTAAACCCCGTATTTACATATCTGCCACTGTGCAGGAGAATCCGTATAGGTGTTCGAGTGTTCGAACCGTATTGCGCAAGAAATGGTATGTAAATCCCGTATTTACATATCTGCCACTGTGCAGAAGAATCCGTATAGGTGTTCGAGTGTTCGAACCGTAATGCGCAAGAAATGGTACGGAAACCCCGTATTTACATATCTGCCACTGTGCAGGAGAATCCGTCTAGGTGTTCGAGTGTTCGAACCGTAATGCGCAAGAAATGGTATGTAAACCCCGTATTTACATATCTGCCACTGTGCAGGAGAATCCGTATAGGTGTTCGAGTGTTCGAACCGTAATGCGCAAGAAATGGTATGTAAACCCCGTATTTACATATCTGCAACTGTGCAGGAGAATCCGTATAGGTGTACGAGTGTTCGAACCGTATTGCCCAAGAAATGGTTTGTAAACGCCGTATTTACATATCTGCCACTGTGCAGGAGAATCCGTATAGGTGTTCGAGTGTTCGAACCGTAATGCGCAAGAAATGGTATGCAAACCCCGTATTTACATATCTGCCACTGTGCAGGAGAATCCGTATAGGAGTCCGAGTGTTCGAACCGAATTGCCCAAGAAATGGTTTGTAAACGCCGTATTTACATATCTGCCACTGTGCAGGAGAATCCGTATAGGTGTTCGAGTGTTCGAACCGTATTGCCCAAGAAATGGTTTGTAAACGCCGTATTTACATATCTGTCACTGTACAGGAGAATCCGTACAGGTGTTCGAGTGTTCGAACCGTAATGCGCAAGAAATGGTATGTAAACCCCGTATTTACATATCTGCCACTGTGCAGGAGAATCCGTATAGGTGTTCGAGTGTTCGAACCGTATTGCGCAAGAAATGGTATGTAAACCCCGTATTTACATATCTGCCACTGTGCAGGAGAATCCGTGTAGGTGTCCGAGTGTTCGAACCGAATTGCCCAAGAAACGGTTTGTAAACGCCGTATTTACATATCTGCCACTGTGCAGGAGAATCCGTATAGGTGTTCGAGTGTTCGAACCGTATTGCCCAAGAAATTGTTTGTAAACGCCGTATTTACATATCTGCCACTGTGCAGGAGAATCCGTACAGGTGTTCGAGTGTTCGAACCGTAATGCGCAAGAAATGGTATGTAAACCCCGTATTTACATATCTGCCACTGTGCAGGAGAATCCGTATAGGTGTTCGACTGTTCGAACCGTATTGCGCAAGAAATGGTATGTATACCCCGTATTTACATATCTGCCACTGTGCAGGAGAATCCGTGTAGGTGTCCGAGTGTTCGAACCGAATTGCCCAAGAAATGGTTTGTAAACGCCGTATTTACATATCTGCCACTGTGCAAGAGAATCCGTATAGGTGTTCGAGTGTTCGAACCGAATTGCCCAAGAAATGGTTTGTAAACGCCGTATTTACATATCTGCCACTGTGCAGGAGAATCCGTACAGGTGTTCGAGTGTTCGAACCGTAATGCGCAAGAAATGGTATGTAAACCCCGTATTTACATATCTGCCACTGTGTAGGAGAATCCGTATAGGTGTTCGAGTGTTCGAACCGTATTGCCCAAGAAATGGTTTGTAAACGCCGTATTTACATATCTGCCACTGTGCAGGAGAATCCGTATAGGTGTTCGAGTGTTCGAACCGTAATGCGCAAGAAATGGTATGTAAACCCCGTATTTACATATCTGCCACTATGCAGGAGAATCCATATAGGTGTTCGAGTGTTCGAACCGTATTGCGCAAGAAATGGTTTGTAAATCCCGTATTTACATATCTGCCACTGTGCAGGAGAATCCGTATAGGTGTTCGAGTGTTCAAACCGTATTGCGCAAGAAATGGTATGTAAACCCCGTATTTACATATCTGCCACTGTGCAGAAGAATCCGTATAGGTGTTCGAGTGTTCGGACCGTAATGCGCAAGAAATGGTACGGAAACCCCGTATTTACATATCTGCCACTGTGCAGGAGAATCCGTATAGGTGTTCGAGTGTTCGAACCGTAATGCGCAAGAAATGGTATGTAAACCCCGTATTTACATATCTGCCATTGTGCAGGAGAATCCGTATAGGTGTTCGAGTGTTCGAACCGTAATGCGCAAGAAATGGTATGCAAACCCCGTATTTACATATCTGCCACTGTGCTGGAGAATCCGTATAGGTGTCCGAGTGTTCGAACCGAATTGCCCAAGAAATGGTTCGTAAACGCCGTGTTTACATATCTGCCACTGTGCAGGAGAATCCGTATAGGTGTTCGAGTGTTCGAACCGTATTGCCCAAGAAATGGTTTGTAAACGCCGTATTTACATATCTGCCACTGTGCAGGAGAATCCGTACAGGTGTTCGAGTGGTCGAACCGTAATGCGCAAGAAATGGTATGTAAACCCCGTATTTACATATCTGCCACTGTGCAGGAGAATCCGTATAGGTGTTCGAGTGTTCGAACCGTATTGCCCAAGAAATGGTTTGTAAATGCCGTATTTACATATCTGGCACTGTGCAGGAGAATCCGTATAGGTGTTCGAGTGTTCGAACCGTAATGCGCAAGAAATGGTATGTAAACCCCGGATTTACATATCTGCCACTGTGCAGGATAATCCGTATAGGTGTTCGAGTGTTCGAACCGTATTGCGCAAGAAATGGTTTGTAAACCCCGTATTTACATATCTGCCACTGTGCAGGAGAATCCGTATAGGTGTTCGAGTGTTCGAACCGTATTGGGCAAGAAATGGTATGTAAACCCCGTATTTACATATCTGCCACTGTGCAGGAGAATCCGTATAGGTGTTCGAGTGTTCGAACCGTATTGCCCAAGAAATGATTTGTAAACGCCGTATTTACATATCTGCCACTGTGCAGGAGAATCCGTATAGGTGTTCGAGTGTTCGAACCGTAATGCGCAAGAAATGGTATGCAAACCCCGTATTTACATATCTGCCACTGTGCAGGAGAATCCGTATAGGAGTCCGAGTGTTCGAACCGAATTGCCCAAGAAATGGTTTGTAAACGCCGTGTTTACATATCTGCCACTGTGCAGGAGAATCCGTATAGGTGTTCGAGTGTTCGAACCGTATTGCCCAAGAAATGGTTTGTAAACGCCGTATTTACATATCTGCCACTGTGCAGGAGAATCCGTACAGGTGTTCGAGTGGTCGAACCGTAATGCGCAAGAAATGGTATGTAAACCCCGTATTTACATATCTGCCACTGTGCAGGAGAATCCGTATAGGTGTTCGAGTGTTCGAACCGTATTGCCCAAGAAATGGTTTGTAAATGCCGTATTTACATATCTGGCACTGTGCAGGTGAATCCGTATAGGTGTTCGAGTGTTCGAACCGTAATGCGCAAGAAATGGTATGTAAACCCCGGATTTACATATCTGCCACTGTGCAGGAGAATCCGTATAGGTGTTCGAGTGTTCGAACCGTATTGCGCAAGAAATGGTTTGTAAACCCCGTATTTACATATCTGCCACTGTGCAGGAGAATCCGTATAGGTGTTCGAGTGTTCGAACCGTATTGGGCAAGAAATGGTATGTAAACCCCGTATTTACATATCTGCCACTGTGCAGGAGAATCCGTATAGGTGTTCGAGTGTTCGAACCGTATTGCCCAAGAAATGGTTTGTAAACGCCGTATTTACATATCTGCCACTGTGCAGGAGAATCCGTATAGGTGTTCGAGTGTTCGAACCGTAATGCGCAAGAAATGGTATGCAAACCCCGTATTTACATATCTGCCACTGTGCAGGAGAATCCCTATAGGAGTCCGAGTGTTCGAACCGAATTGCCCAAGAAATGGTTTGTAAACGCCGTATTTACATATCTGCCACTGTGCAGGAGAATCCGTATAGGTGTTCGAGTGTTCGAACCGTATTGCCCAAAAAATGGTTTGTAAACGCCGTATTTACATATCTGCCACTGTGCAGGAGAATCCATACAGGTGTTCGAGTGTTCGAACCGTAATGCGCATGAAATGGTATGTAAACCCCGTATTTACATGTCTGCCACTGTGCAGGAGAATCCGTATAGGTGTTCAAGTGTTCGAACCGTATTGCGCAAGAAATGGTATGTAAACCCCGTATTTACATATCTGCCACTGTGCAGGAGAATCCGTGTAGGTGTCCGAATGTTCGAACCGAATTGCCCAAGAAACGGTTTGTAAACGCCGTATTTACATATCTGCCACTGTGCAGGAGAATCCGTATAGGTGTTCGAGTGTTCGAACCGTATTGCCCAAGAAATGGTTTGTAAACGCCGTATTTACATATCTGCCACTGTGCAGGAGAATCCGTACAGGTGTTCGAGTGTTTGAACCGTAATGCGCCAGAAATGGTATGTAAACCCCGTATTTACATATCTGCCACTGTGCAGGAGAATCCGTATAGGTGTTCGAGTGTTCAAACCGTATTGCGCAAGAAATGGTATGTAAACCCCGTATTTACATATCTGCCATTGTGCAGGAGAATCCGTATAGGTGTTCGAGTGTTCGAACCGTAATGCGCAAGAAATGGTATGCAAACCCCGTATTTACATATCTGCCACTGTGCTGGAGAATCCGTATAGGTGTCCGAGTGTTCGAACCGAATTGCCCAAGAAATGGTTCGTAAACGCCGTGTTTACATATCTGCCACTGTGCAGGAGAATCCGTATAGGTGTTCGAGTGTTCGAACCGTATTGCCCAAGAAATGGTTTGTAAACGCCGTATTTACATATCTGCCACTGTGCAGGAGAATCCGTACAGGTGTTCGAGTGGTCGAACCGTAATGCGCAAGAAATGGTATGTAAACCCCGTATTTACATATCTGCCACTGTGCAGGAGAATCCGTATAGGTGTTCGAGTGTTCGAACCGTATTGCCCAAGAAATGGTTTGTAAATGCCGTATTTACATATCTGGCACTGTGCAGGAGAATCCGTATAGGTGTTCGAGTGTTCGA
Source organism: Camellia sinensis (assembly GCF_055761805.1). NCBI lineage: Eukaryota > Viridiplantae > Streptophyta > Magnoliopsida > Ericales > Theaceae > Camellia > Camellia sinensis. Next base: position 118,383,375 of record NC_138974.1, read on the forward strand.
ACCGTAATGCGCAAGAAATGGTATGTAAACCCCGGATTTACATATCTGCCACTGTGCAGGATAATCCGTATAGGTGTTCGAGTGTTCGAACCGTATTGCGCAAGAAATGGTTTGTAAACCCCGTATTTACATATCTGCCACTGTGCAGGAGAATCCGTATAGGTGTTCGAGTGTTCGAACCGTATTGGGCAAGAAATGGTATGTAAACCCCGTATTTACATATCTGCCACTGTGCAGGAGAATCCGTATAGGTGTTCGAGTGTTCGAACCGTATTGCCCAAGAAATGATTTGTAAACGCCGTATTTACATATCTGCCACTGTGCAGGAGAATCCGTATAGGTGTTCGAGTGTTCGAACCGTAATGCGCAAGAAATGGTATGCAAACCCCGTATTTACATATCTGCCACTGTGCAGGAGAATCCGTATAGGAGTCCGAGTGTTCGAACCGAATTGCCCAAGAAATGGTTTGTAAACGCCGTGTTTACATATCTGCCACTGTGCAGGAGAATCCGTATAGGTGTTCGAGTGTTCGAACCGTATTGCCCAAGAAATGGTTTGTAAACGCCGTATTTACATATCTGCCACTGTGCAGGAGAATCCGTACAGGTGTTCGAGTGGTCGAACCGTAATGCGCAAGAAATGGTATGTAAACCCCGTATTTACATATCTGCCACTGTGCAGGAGAATCCGTATAGGTGTTCGAGTGTTCGAACCGTATTGCCCAAGAAATGGTTTGTAAATGCCGTATTTACATATCTGGCACTGTGCAGGTGAATCCGTATAGGTGTTCGAGTGTTCGAACCGTAATGCGCAAGAAATGGTATGTAAACCCCGGATTTACATATCTGCCACTGTGCAGGAGAATCCGTATAGGTGTTCGAGTGTTCGAACCGTATTGCGCAAGAAATGGTTTGTAAACCCCGTATTTACATATCTGCCACTGTGCAGGAGAATCCGTATAGGTGTTCGAGTGTTCGAACCGTATTGGGCAAGAAATGGTATGTAAACCCCGTATTTACATATCTGCCACTGTGCAGGAGAATCCGTATAGGTGTTCGAGTGTTCGAACCGTATTGCCCAAGAAATGGTTTGTAAACGCCGTATTTACATATCTGCCACTGTGCAGGAGAATCCGTATAGGAGTCCGAGTGTTCGAACCGAATTGCCCAAGAAATGGTTTGTAAACGCCGTATTTACATATCTGCCACTGTGCAGGAGAATCCGTATAGGTGTTCGAGTGTTCGAACCGTATTGCCCAAAAAATGGTTTGTAAACGCCGTATTTACATATCTGCCACTATGCAGGAGAATCCATACAGGTGTTCGAGTGTTCGAACCGTAATGCGCATGAAATGGTATGTAAACCCCGTATTTACATATCTGCCACTGTGCAGGAGAATCCGTATAGGTGTTCGAGTGTTCGAACCGTATTGCGCAAGAAATGGTATGTAAACCCCGTATTTACATATCTGCCACTGTGCAGGAGAATCCGTGTAGGTGTCCGAATGTTCGAACCGAATTGCCCAAGAAACGGTTTGTAAACGCCGTATTTACATATCTGCCACTGTGCAGGAGAATCCGTATAGGTGTTCGAGTGTTCGAACCGTATTGCCCAAGAAATGGTTTGTAAACGCCGTATTTACATATCTGCCACTGTGCAGGAGAATCCGTACAGGTGTTCGAGTGTTCGAACCGTAATGCGCAAGAAATGGTATGTAAACCCCGTATTTACATATCTGCCACTGTGCAGGAGAATCCGTATAGGTGTTCGAGTGTTCGAACCGTATTGCGCAAGAAATGGTATGTAAACCCCGTATTTACATATCTGCCACTGTGCAGGAGAATCCGTGTAGGTGTCCGAGTGTTCGAACCGAATTGCCCAAGAAATGGTTTGTAAACGCCGTATTTACATATCTGCCACTGTGCAAGAGAATCCGTATAGGTGTTCGAGTGTTCGAACCGTATTGCCCAAGAAATGGTTTGTAAACGCCGTATTTACATATCTGCCACTGTGTAGGAGAATCCGTACAGGTGTTCGAGTGTTCGAACCGTAATGCGCAAGAAATGGTATGTAAACCCCGTATTTACATATCTGCCACTATGTAGGAGAATCCGTATAGGTGTTCGAGTGTTCGAACCGTATTGCCCAAGAAATGGTTTGTAAACGCCGTATTTACATATCTGCCACTGTGCAGGAGAATCCGTATAGGTGTTCGAGTGTTCGAACCGTAATGCGCAAGAAATGGTATGTAAACCCCGTATTTACATATCTGCCACTGTGCAGGAGAATCCATATAGGTGTTCGAGTGTTCGAACCGAATTGCGCAAGAAATGGTTTGTAAACCCCGTATTTACATATCTGCCACTGTGCAGGAGAATCCGTATAGGTGTTCGAGTGTTCGAACCGTATTGCGCAAGAAATGGTATGTAAACCCCGTATTTACATATCTGCCACTGTGCAGAAGAATCCGTATAGGTGTTCGAGTGTTCGAACCGTAATGCGCAAGAAATGGTACGGAAACCCCGTATTTACATATCTGCCACTGTGCAGGAGAATCCATATAGGTGTTCGAGTGTTCGAACCGTAATGCGCAAGAAATGGTATGTAAACCCCGTATTTACATATCTGCCATTGTGCAGGAGAATCCGTATAGGTGTTCGAGTGTTCGAACCGTAATGCGCAAGAAATGGTATGCAAACCCCGTATTTACATATCTGCCACTGTGCTGGAGAATCCGTATAGGTGTCCGAGTGTTCGAACCGAATTGCCCAAGAAATGGTTTGTAAACGCCGTGTTTACATATCTGCCACTATGCCGGAGAATCCGTATAGGTGTTCGAGTGTTCGAACCGTATTGCCCAAGAAATGGTTTGTAAACGCCGTATTTACATATCTGCCACTGTGCAGGAGAATCCGTACAGGTGTTCGAGTGGTCGAACCGTAATGCGCAAGAAATGGTATGTAAACTCCGTATTTACATATCTGCCACTGTGCAGGAGAATCCGTATAGGTGTTCGAGTGTTCGAACCGTATTGCCCAAGAAATGGTTTGTAAACGCCGTCTTTACATATCTGGCACTGTGCAGGAGAATCCGTATAGGTGTTCGAGTGTTCGAACCGTAATGCGCAAGAAATCGTATGTAAACCCCGTATTTACATATCTGCCACTGTGCAGGAGAATCCGTATAGGTGTTCGAGTGTTCGAACCGTATTGCCCAAGAAATGGTTTGTAAACGCCGTATTTACATATCTGCCACTGTGCAGGAGAATTCGTATTGGTGTTCGAGTGTTCGAACCGTAATGCGCAAGAAATGGTATGCAAACCCCGTATTTACATATCTGCCACTGTGCAGGAGAATCCGTATAGGAGTCCGAGTGTTCGAACCGAATTGCCCAAGAAATGGTTTGTAAACGCCGTATTTACATATCTGCCACTGTGCAGGAGAATCCGTATAGGTGTTCGAGTGTTCGAACCGTATTGCCCAAGAAATGGTTTGTAAACGCCGTATTTACATATCTGTCACTGTACAGGAGAATCCGTACAGGTGTTCGAGTGTTCGAACCGTAATGCGCAAGAAATGGTATGTAAACCCCGTATTTACATATCTGCCACTGTGCAGGAGAATCCGTATAGGTGTTCGAGTGTTCGAACCGTATTGCGCAAGAAATGGTATGTAAACCCCGTATTTCCATATCTGCCACTGTGCAGGAGAATCCGTGTAGGTGTCCGAGTGTTCGAACCGAATTGCCCAAGAAACGGTTTGTAAACGCCGTATTTACATATCTGCCACTGTGCACGAGAATCCGTATAGGTGTTCGAGTGTTCGAACCGTATTGCCCAAGAAATGGTTTGTAAACGCCGTATTTACATATCTGCCACTGTGCAGGAGAATCCGTACAGGTGTTCGAGTGTTCGAACCGTAATGCGCAAGAAATGGTATGTAAACCCCGTATTTACATATCTGCCACTGTGCAGGAGAATCCGTATAGGTGTTCGAGTGTTCGAACCGTATTGCGCAAGAAATGGTATGTAAACCCCGTATTTACATATCTGCCACTGTGCAGGAGAATCCGTGTAGGTGTCCGAGTGTTCGAACCGAATTGCCCAAGAAATGGTTTGTAAACGCCGTGTTTACATATCTGCCACTATGCCGGAGAATCCGTATAGGTGTTCGAGTGTTCGAACCGTATTGCCCAAGAAATGGTTTGTAAACGCCGTATTTACATATCTGCCACTGTGCAGGAGAATCCGTACAGGTGTTCGAGTGGTCGAACCGTAATGCGCAAGAAATGGTATGTAAACTCCGTATTTACATATCTGCCACTGTGCAGGAGAATCCGTATAGGTGTTCAAGTGTTCGAACCGTATTGCCCAAGAAATGGTTTGTAAACGCCGTCTTTACATATCTGGCACTGTGCAGGAGAATCCGTATAGGTGTTCGAGTGTTCGAACCGTATTGCCCAAGAAATGGTTTGTAAACGCCGTATTTACATATCTGCCACTGTGCAGGAGAATCCGTACAGGTGTTCGAGTGGTCGAACCGTAATGCGCAAGAAATGGTATGTAAACTCCGTATTTACATATCTGCCACTGTGCAGGAGAATCCGTATAGGTGTTCGAGTGTTCGAACCGTATTGCCCAAGAAATGGTTTGTAAACGCCGTCTTTACATATCTGGCACTGTGCAGGAGAATCCGTATAGGTGTTCGAGTGTTCGAACCGTAATGCGCAAGAAATGGTATGTAAACCCCGTATTTACATATCTGCCACTGTGCAGGAGAATCCGTATAGGTGTTCGAGTGTTCGAACCGTATTGCCCAAGAAATGGTTTGTAAACGCCGTATTTACATATCTGCCACTGTGCAGGAGAATTCGTATAGGTGTTCGAGTGTTCGAACCGTAATGCGCAAGAAATGGCATGCAAACCCCGTATTTACATATCTGCCACTGTGCAGGAGAATCCGTATAGGAGTCCGAGTGTTCGAACCGAATTGCCCAAGAAATGGTTTGTAAACGCCGTATTTACATATCTGCCACTGTGCAGGAGAATCCGTATAGGTGTTCGAGTGTTCGAACCGTATTGCCCAAGAAATGGTTTGTAAACGCCGTATTTACATATCTGTCACTGTACAGGAGAATCCGTACAGGTGTTCGAGTGTTCGAACCGTAATGCGCAAGAAATGGTATGTAAACCCCGTATTTACATATCTGCCACTGTGCAGGAGAATCCGTATAGGTGTTCGAGTGTTCGAACCGTATTGCGCAAGAAATGGTATGTAAACCCCGTATTTACATATCTGCCACTGTGCAGGAGAATCCGTGTAGGTGTCCGAGTGTTCGAACCGAATTGCCCAAGAAACGGTTTGTAAACGCCGTATTTACATATCTGCCACTGTGCACGAGAATCCGTATAGGTGTTCGAGTGTTCGAACCGTATTGCCCAAGAAATGGTTTGTAAACGCCGTATTTACATATCTGCCACTGTGCAGGAGAATCCGTACAGGTGTTCGAGTGTTCGAACCGTAATGCGCAAGAAATGGTATGTAAACCCCGTATTTACATATCTGCCACTGTGCAGGAGAATCCGTATAGGTGTTCGAGTGTTCGAACCGTATTGCGCAAGAAATGGTATGTAAACCCCGTATTTACATATCTGCCACTGTGCAGGAGAATCCGTGTAGGTGTCCGAGTGTTCGAACCGAATTGCCCAAGAAATGGTTTGTAAACGCCGTATTTACATATCTGCCACTGTGCAAGAGAATCCGTATAGGTGTTCGAGTGTTCGAACCGTATTGCCCAAGAAATGGTTTGTAAACGCCGTATTTACATATCTGCCACTGTGCAGGAGAATCCGTACAGGTGTTCGAGTGTTCGAACCGTAATGCGCAAGAAATGGTATGTAAACCCCGTATTTACATATCTGCCACTGTGTAGGAGAATCCGTATAGGTGTTCGAGTGTTCGAACCGTACTGCCCAAGAAATGGTTTGTAAACGCCGTATTTACATATCTGCCACTGTGCAGGAGAATCCGTATAGGTGTTCGAGTGTTCGAACCGTAATGCGCAAGAAATGGTATGTAAACCCCGTATTTACATATCTGCCACTGTGCAGGAGAATCCATATAGGTGTTCGAGTGTTCGAACCGTATTGCGCAAGAAATGGTTTGTAAATCCCGTATTTACATATCTGCCACTGTGCAGGAGAATCCGTATAGGTGTTCGAGTGTTCAAACCGTATTGCGCAAGAAATGGTATGTAAACCCCGTATTTACATATCTGCCACTGTGCAGAAGAATCCGTATAGGTGTTCGAGTGTTCGAACCGTAATGCGCAAGAAATGGTACGGAAACCTCGTATTTACATATCTGCCACTGTGCAGGAGAATCCGTATAGGTGTTCGAGTGTTCGAACCGTAATGCGCAAGAAATGGTATGTAAACCCCGTATTTACATATCTGCCATTGTGCAGGAGAATCCGTATAGGTGTTCGAGTGTTCGAACCGTAATGCGCAAGAAATGGTATGCAAACCCCGTATTTACATATCTGCCACTGTGCTGGAGAATCCGTATAGGTGTCCGAGTGTTCGAACCGAATTGCCCAAGAAATGGTTTGTAAACGCCGTGTTTACATATCTGCCACTGTGCAGGAGAATCCGTATAGGCGTTCGAGTGTTCGAACCGTATTGCCCAAGAAATGGTTTGTAAACACCGTATTTACATATCTGCCACTGTGCAGGAGAATCCGTACAGGTGTTCGAGTGGTCGAACCGTAATGCGCAAGAAATGGTATGTAAACCCCGTATTTACATATCTGCCACTGTGCAGGAGAATCCGTATAGGTGTTCGAGTGTTCGAACCGTATTGCCCAAGAAATGGTTTGTAAATGCCGTATTTACATATCTGGCACTGTGCAGGAGAATCCGTATAGGTGTTCGAGTGTTCGAACCGTAATGCGCAAGAAATGGTATGTAAACCCTGTATTTACATATCTGCCACTGTGCAGGAGAATCCGTATAGGTGTTCTAGTGTTCGAACCGTATTGCGCAAGAAATGGTTTGTAAACCCCGTATTTACATATCTGCCACTGTGCAGGAGAATCCGTATAGGTGTTCGAGTGTTCGAACCGTATTGGGCAAGAAATGGTTTGTAAACGCCGTATTTACATATCTGTCACTGTACAGGAGAATCCGTACAGGTGTTCGAGTGTTCGAACCGTAACGCGCAAGAAATGGTATGTAAACCCCGTATTTACATATCTGCCACTGTGCTGGAGAATCCGTATAGGTGTCCGAGTGTTCGAACCGAATTGCCCAAGAAATGGTTTGTAAACGCCGTGTTTACATATCTGCCACTGTGCAGGAGAATCCGCAGAGGTGTTCGAGTGTTCGAACCGTATTGCCCCAGAAATGGTTTGTAAACGCCGTATTTACATATCTGCCACTGTGCAGGAGAATCCGTACAGGTGTTCGAGTGGTCGAACCGTAATGCGCAAGAAATGGTATGTAAACCCCGTATTTACATATCTGCCACTGTGCAGGAGAATCCGTATAGGTGTTCGAGTGTTCGAACCGTATTGCCCAAGAAATGGTTTGTAAACGCCGTATTTACATATCTGCCACTGTGCAGGAGAATTCGTATAGGTGTTCGAGTGTTCGAACCGTAATGCGCAAGAAATGGCATGCAAACCCCGTATTTACATATCTGCCACTGTGCAGGAGAATCCGTATAGGAGTCCGAGTGTTCGAACCGAATTGCCCAAGAAATGGTTTGTAAACGCCGTATTTACATATCTGCCACTGTGCAGGAGAATCCGTATAGGTGTTCGAGTGTTCGAACCGTATTGCCCAAGAAATGGTTTGTAAACGCCGTATTTACATATCTGTCACTGTACAGGAGAATCCGTACAGGTGTTCGAGTGTTCGAACCGTAATGCGCAAGAAATGGTATGTAAACCCCGTATTTACATATCTGCCACTGTGCAGGAGAATCCGTATAGGTGTTCGAGTGTTCGAACCGTATTGCGCAAGAAATGGTATGTAAACCCCGTATTTACATATCTGCCACTGTGCAGGAGAATCCGTGTAGGTGTCCGAGTGTTCGAACCGAATTGCCCAAGAAACGGTTTGTAAACGCCGTATTTACATATCTGCCACTGTGCACGAGAATCCGTATAGGTGTTCGAGTGTTCGAACCGTATTGCCCAAGAAATGGTTTGTAAACGCCGTATTTACATATCTGCCACTGTGCAGGAGAATCCGTACAGGTGTTCGAGTGTTCGAACCGTAATGCGCAAGAAATGGTATGTAAACCCCGTATTTACATATCTGCCACTGTGCAGGAGAATCCGTATAGGTGTTCGAGTGTTCGAACCGTATTGCGCAAGAAATGGTATGTAAACCCCGTATTTACATATCTGCCACTGTGCAGGAGAATCCGTGTAGGTGTCCGAGTGTTCGAACCGAATTGCCCAAGAAATGGTTTGTAAACGCCGTATTTACATATCTGCCACTGTGCAAGAGAATCCGTATAGGTGTTCGAGTGTTCGAACCGTATTGCCCAAGAAATGGTTTGTAAACGCCGTATTTACATATCTGCCACTGTGCAGGAGAATCCGTACAGGTGTTCGAGTGTTCGAACCGTAATGCGCAAGAAATGGTATGTAAACCCCGTATTTACATATCTGCCACTGTGTAGGAGAATCCGTATAGGTGTTCGAGTGTTCGAACCGTACTGCCCAAGAAATGGTTTGTAAACGCCGTATTTACATATCTGCCACTGTGCAGGAGAATCCGTATAGGTGTTCGAGTGTTCGAACCGTAATGCGCAAGAAATGGTATGTAAACCCCGTATTTACATATCTGCCACTGTGCAGGAGAATCCATATAGGTGTTCGAGTGTTCGAACCGTATTGCGCAAGAAATGGTTTGTAAATCCCGTATTTACATATCTGCCACTGTGCAGGAGAATCCGTATAGGTGTTCGAGTGTTCAAACCGTATTGCGCAAGAAATGGTATGTAAACCCCGTATTTACATATCTGCCACTGTGCAGAAGAATCCGTATAGGTGTTCGAGTGTTCGAACCGTAATGCGCAAGAAATGGTACGGAAACCTCGTATTTACATATCTGCCACTGTGCAGGAGAATCCGTATAGGTGTTCGAGTGTTCGAACCGTAATGCGCAAGAAATGGTATGTAAACCCCGTATTTACATATCTGCCATTGTGCAGGAGAATCCGTATAGGTGTTCGAGTGTTCGAACCGTAATGCGCAAGAAATGGTATGCAAACCCCGTATTTACATATCTGCCACTGTGCTGGAGAATCCGTATAGGTGTCCGAGTGTTCGAACCGAATTGCCCAAGAAATGGTTTGTAAACGCCGTGTTTACATATCTGCCACTGTGCAGGAGAATCCGTATAGGCGTTCGAGTGTTCGAACCGTATTGCCCAAGAAATGGTTTGTAAACACCGTATTTACATATCTGCCACTGTGCAGGAGAATCCGTACAGGTGTTCGAGTGGTCGAACCGTAATGCGCAAGAAATGGTATGTAAACCCCGTATTTACATATCTGCCACTGTGCAGGAGAATCCGTATAGGTGTTCGAGTGTTCGAACCGTATTGCCCAAGAAATGGTTTGTAAATGCCGTATTTACATATCTGGCACTGTGCAGGAGAATCCGTATAGGTGTTCGAGTGTTCGAACCGTAATGCGCAAGAAATGGTATGTAAACCCCGTATTTACATATCTGCCACTGTGCAGGAGAATCCGTATAGGTGTTCTAGTGTTCGAACCGTATTGCGCAAGAAATGGTTTGTAAACCCCGTATTTACATATCTGCCACTGTGCAGGAGAATCCGTATAGGTGTTCGAGTGTTCGAACCGTATTGGGCAAGAAATGGTTTGTAAACGCCGTATTTACATATCTGTCACTGTACAGGAGAATCCGTACAGGTGTTCGAGTGTTCGAACCGTAATGCGCAAGAAATGGTATGTAAACCCCGTATTTACATATCTGCCACTGTGCTGGAGAATCCGTATAGGTGTCCGAGTGTTCGAACCGAATTGCCCAAGAAATGGTATGCAAACCCCGTATTTACATATCTGCCACTGTGCAGGAGAATCCGCAGAGGTGTTCGAGTGTTCGAACCGTATTGCCCAAGAAATGGTTTGTAAACGCCGTATTTACATATCTGCCACTGTGCAGGAGAATCCGTACAGGTGTTCGAGTGGTCGAACCGTAATGCGCAAGAAATGGTATGTAAACCCCGTATTTACATATCTGCCACTGTGCAGGAGAATCCGTATAGGTGTTCGAGTGTTCGAACCGTATTGCCCAAGAAATGGTTTGTAAATGCCGTATTTACATATCTGGCACTGTGCAGGAGAATCCGTATAGGTGTTCGAGTGTTCGAACCGTAATGCGCAAGAAATGGTATGTAAACCCCGGATTTACATATCTGCCACTGTGCAGGAGAATCCGTATAGGTGTTCGAGTGTTCGAACCGTATTGCGCAAGAAATGGTTTGTAAACCCCGTATTTACATATCTGCCACTGTGCAGGAGAATCCGTATAGGTGTTCGAGTGTTCGAACCGTATTGGGCAAGAAATGGTATGTAAACCCCGTATTTACATATCTGCCACTGTGCAGGAGAATCCGTATAGGTGTTCGAGTGTTCGAACCGTATTGCCCAAGAAATGGTTTGTAAACGCCGTATTTTCATATCTGCCACTGTGCAGGAGAATCCGTATAGGTGTTCGAGTGTTCGAACCGTAATGCGCAAGAAATGGTATGCAAACCCCGTATTTACATATCTGCAACTGTGCAGGAGAATCCGTATAGGAGTCCGAGTGTTCGAACCGAATTGCCCAAGAAATGGTTTGTAAACGCCGTATTTACATATCTGCCACTGTGCAGGAGAATCCGTATAGGTGTTCGAGTGTTCGAACCGTATTGCCCAAAAAATGGTTTGTAAACGCCGTATTTACATATCTGCCACTATGCAGGAGAATCCATACAGGTGTTCGAGTGTTCGAACCGTAATGCGCATGAAATGGTATGTAAACCCCGTATTTACATATCTGCCACTGTGCAGGAGAATCCGTATAGGTGTTCGAGTGTTCGAACCGTATTGCGCAAGAAATGGTATGTAAACCCCGTATTTACATATCTGCCACTGTGCAGGAGAATCCGTGTAGGTGTCCGAATGTTCGAACCGAATTGCCCAAGAAACGGTTTGTAAACGCCGTATTTACATAACTGCCACTGTGCAGGAGAATCCGTATAGGTGTTCGAGTGTTCGAACCGTATTGCCCAAGAAATGGTTTGTAAACGCCGTATTTACATATCTGCCACTGTGCAGGAGAATCCGTACAGGTGTTCGAGTGTTCGAACCGTAATGCGCAAGAAATGGTATGTAAACCCCGTATTTACATATCTGCCACTGTGCAGGAGAATCCGTATAGGTGTTCGAGTGTTCGAACCGTATTGCGCAAGAAATGGTATGTAAACCCCGTATTTACATATCTGCCACTGTGCAGGAGAATCCGTGTAGGTGTCCGAGTGTTCGAACCGAATTGCCCAAGAAATGGTTTGTAAACGCCGTATTTACATATCTGCCACTGTGCAGGAGAATCCGTATAGGTGTTCGAGTGTTCGAACCGTAATGCGCAAGAAATGGTATGTAAACCCCGTATTTACATATCTGCCACTGTGCAGGAGAATCCATATAGGTGTTCGAGTGTTCGAACCGTATTGCGCAAGAAATGGTTTGTAAATCCCGTATTTACATATCTGCCACTGTGCAGGAGAATCCGTATAGGTGTTCGAGTGTTCAAACCGTATTGCGCAAGAAATGGTATGTAAACCCCGTATTTACATATCTGCCACTGTGCAGAAGAATCCGTATAGGTGTTCGAGTGTTCGAACCGTAATGCGCAAGAAATGGTACGGAAACCTCGTATTTACATATCTGCCACTGTGCAGGAGAATCCGTATAGGTGTTCGAGTGTTCGAACCGTAATGCGCAAGAAATGGTATGTAAACCCCGTATTTACATATCTGCCATTGTGCAGGAGAATCCGTATAGGTGTTCGAGTGTTCGAACCGTAATGCGCAAGAAATGGTATGCAAACCCCGTATTTACATATCTGCCACTGTGCTGGAGAATCCGTATAGGTGTCCGAGTGTTCGAACCGAATTGCCCAAGAAATGGTTTGTAAACGCCGTGTTTACATATCTGCCACTGTGCAGGAGAATCCGTATAGGCGTTCGAGTGTTCGAACCGTATTGCCCAAGAAATGGTTTGTAAACACCGTATTTACATATCTGCCACTGTGCAGGAGAATCCGTACAGGTGTTCGAGTGGTCGAACCGTAATGCGCAAGAAATGGTATGTAAACCCCGTATTTACATATCTGCCACTGTGCAGGAGAATCCGTATAGGTGTTCGAGTGTTCGAACCGTATTGCCCAAGAAATGGTTTGTAAATGCCGTATTTACATATCTGGCACTGTGCAGGAGAATCCGTATAGGTGTTCGAGTGTTCGAACCGTAATGCGCAAGAAATGGTATGTAAACCCTGTATTTACATATCTGCCACTGTGCAGGAGAATCCGTATAGGTGTTCTAGTGTTCGAACCGTATTGCGCAAGAAATGGTTTGTAAACCCCGTATTTACATATCTGCCACTGTGCAGGAGAATCCGTATAGGTGTTCGAGTGTTCGAACCGTATTGGGCAAGAAATGGTTTGTAAACGCCGTATTTACATATCTGTCACTGTACAGGAGAATCCGTACAGGTGTTCGAGTGTTCGAACCGTAACGCGCAAGAAATGGTATGTAAACCCCGTATTTACATATCTGCCACTGTGCTGGAGAATCCGTATAGGTGTCCGAGTGTTCGAACCGAATTGCCCAAGAAATGGTTTGTAAACGCCGTGTTTACATATCTGCCACTGTGCAGGAGAATCCGCAGAGGTGTTCGAGTGTTCGAACCGTATTGCCCAAGAAATGGTTTGTAAACGCCGTATTTACATATCTGCCACTGTGCAGGAGAATCCGTACAGGTGTTCGAGTGGTCGAACCGTAATGCGCAAGAAATGGTATGTAAACCCCGTATTTACATATCTGCCACTGTGCAGGAGAATCCGTATAGGTGTTCGAGTGTTCGAACCGTATTGCCCAAGAAATGGTTTGTAAACGCCGTATTTACATATCTGCCACTGTGCAGGAGAATTCGTATAGGTGTTCGAGTGTTCGAACCGTAATGCGCAAGAAATGGCATGCAAACCCCGTATTTACATATCTGCCACTGTGCAGGAGAATCCGTATAGGAGTCCGAGTGTTCGAACCGAATTGCCCAAGAAATGGTTTGTAAACGCCGTATTTACATATCTGCCACTGTGCAGGAGAATCCGTATAGGTGTTCGAGTGTTCGAACCGTATTGCCCAAGAAATGGTTTGTAAACGCCGTATTTACATATCTGTCACTGTACAGGAGAATCCGTACAGGTGTTCGAGTGTTCGAACCGTAATGCGCAAGAAATGGTATGTAAACCCCGTATTTACATATCTGCCACTGTGCAGGAGAATCCGTATAGGTGTTCGAGTGTTCGAACCGTATTGCGCAAGAAATGGTATGTAAACCCCGTATTTACATATCTGCCACTGTGCAGGAGAATCCGTGTAGGTGTCCGAGTGTTCGAACCGAATTGCCCAAGAAACGGTTTGTAAACGCCGTATTTACATATCTGCCACTGTGCACGAGAATCCGTATAGGTGTTCGAGTGTTCGAACCGTATTGCCCAAGAAATGGTTTGTAAACGCCGTATTTACATATCTGCCACTGTGCAGGAGAATCCGTACAGGTGTTCGAGTGTTCGAACCGTAATGCGCAAGAAATGGTATGTAAACCCCGTATTTACATATCTGCCACTGTGCAGGAGAATCCGTATAGGTGTTCGAGTGTTCGAACCGTATTGCGCAAGAAATGGTATGTAAACCCCGTATTTACATATCTGCCACTGTGCAGGAGAATCCGTGTAGGTGTCCGAGTGTTCGAACCGAATTGCCCAAGAAATGGTTTGTAAACGCCGTATTTACATATCTGCCACTGTGCAAGAGAATCCGTATAGGTGTTCGAGTGTTCGAACCGTATTGCCCAAGAAATGGTTTGTAAACGCCGTATTTACATATCTGCCACTGTGCAGGAGAATCCGTACAGGTGTTCGAGTGTTCGAACCGTAATGCGCAAGAAATGGTATGTAAACCCCGTATTTACATATCTGCCACTGTGTAGGAGAATCCGTATAGGTGTTCGAGTGTTCGAACCGTACTGCCCAAGAAATGGTTTGTAAACGCCGTATTTACATATCTGCCACTGTGCAGGAGAATCCGTATAGGTGTTCGAGTGTTCGAACCGTAATGCGCAAGAAATGGTATGTAAACCCCGTATTTACATATCTGCCACTGTGCAGGAGAATCCATATAGGTGTTCGAGTGTTCGAACCGTATTGCGCAAGAAATGGTTTGTAAATCCCGTATTTACATATCTGCCACTGTGCAGGAGAATCCGTATAGGTGTTCGAGTGTTCAAACCGTATTGCGCAAGAAATGGTATGTAAACCCCGTATTTACATATCTGCCACTGTGCAGAAGAATCCGTATAGGTGTTCGAGTGTTCGAACCGTAATGCGCAAGAAATGGTACGGAAACCTCGTATTTACATATCTGCCACTGTGCAGGAGAATCCGTATAGGTGTTCGAGTGTTCGAACCGTAATGCGCAAGAAATGGTATGTAAACCCCGTATTTACATATCTGCCATTGTGCAGGAGAATCCGTATAGGTGTTCGAGTGTTCGAACCGTAATGCGCAAGAAATGGTATGCAAACCCCGTATTTACATATCTGCCACTGTGCTGGAGAATCCGTATAGGTGTCCGAGTGTTCGAACCGAATTGCCCAAGAAATGGTTTGTAAACGCCGTGTTTACATATCTGCCACTGTGCAGGAGAATCCGTATAGGCGTTCGAGTGTTCGAACCGTATTGCCCAAGAAATGGTTTGTAAACACCGTATTTACATATCTGCCACTGTGCAGGAGAATCCGTACAGGTGTTCGAGTGGTCGAACCGTAATGCGCAAGAAATGGTATGTAAACCCCGTATTTACATATCTGCCACTGTGCAGGAGAATCCGTATAGGTGTTCGAGTGTTCGAACCGTATTGCCCAAGAAATGGTTTGTAAATGCCGTATTTACATATCTGGCACTGTGCAGGAGAATCCGTATAGGTGTTCGAGTGTTCGAACCGTAATGCGCAAGAAATGGTATGTAAACCCTGTATTTACATATCTGCCACTGTGCAGGAGAATCCGTATAGGTGTTCTAGTGTTCGAACCGTATTGCGCAAGAAATGGTTTGTAAACCCCGTATTTACATATCTGCCACTGTGCAGGAGAATCCGTATAGGTGTTCGAGTGTTCGAACCGTATTGGGCAAGAAATGGTTTGTAAACGCCGTATTTACATATCTGTCACTGTACAGGAGAATCCGTACAGGTGTTCGAGTGTTCGAACCGTAACGCGCAAGAAATGGTATGTAAACCCCGTATTTACATATCTGCCACTGTGCTGGAGAATCCGTATAGGTGTCCGAGTGTTCGAACCGAATTGCCCAAGAAATGGTTTGTAAACGCCGTGTTTACATATCTGCCACTGTGCAGGAGAATCCGCAGAGGTGTTCGAGTGTTCGAACCGTATTGCCCAAGAAATGGTTTGTAAACGCCGTATTTACATATCTGCCACTGTGCAGGAGAATCCGTACAGGTGTTCGAGTGGTCGAACCGTAATGCGCAAGAAATGGTATGTAAACCCCGTATTTACATATCTGCCACTGTGCAGGAGAATCCGTATAGGTGTTCGAGTGTTCGAACCGTATTGCCCAAGAAATGGTTTGTAAACGCCGTATTTACATATCTGCCACTGTGCAGGAGAATTCGTATAGGTGTTCGAGTGTTCGAACCGTAATGCGCAAGAAATGGCATGCAAACCCCGTATTTACATATCTGCCACTGTGCAGGAGAATCCGTATAGGAGTCCGAGTGTTCGAACCGAATTGCCCAAGAAATGGTTTGTAAACGCCGTATTTACATATCTGCCACTGTGCAGGAGAATCCGTATAGGTGTTCGAGTGTTC
Organism: Camellia sinensis; assembly: GCF_055761805.1. Lineage (NCBI taxonomy): Eukaryota > Viridiplantae > Streptophyta > Magnoliopsida > Ericales > Theaceae > Camellia > Camellia sinensis. The sequence goes on from NC_138974.1 coordinate 118,399,571, forward strand.
GAACCGTATTGCCCAAGAAATGGTTTGTAAACGCCGTATTTACATATCTGTCACTGTACAGGAGAATCCGTACAGGTGTTCGAGTGTTCGAACCGTAATGCGCAAGAAATGGTATGTAAACCCCGTATTTACATATCTGCCACTGTGCAGGAGAATCCGTATAGGTGTTCGAGTGTTCGAACCGTATTGCGCAAGAAATGGTATGTAAACCCCGTATTTACATATCTGCCACTGTGCAGGAGAATCCGTGTAGGTGTCCGAGTGTTCGAACCGAATTGCCCAAGAAACGGTTTGTAAACGCCGTATTTACATATCTGCCACTGTGCACGAGAATCCGTATAGGTGTTCGAGTGTTCGAACCGTATTGCCCAAGAAATGGTTTGTAAACGCCGTATTTACATATCTGCCACTGTGCAGGAGAATCCGTACAGGTGTTCGAGTGTTCGAACCGTAATGCGCAAGAAATGGTATGTAAACCCCGTATTTACATATCTGCCACTGTGCAGGAGAATCCGTATAGGTGTTCGAGTGTTCGAACCGTATTGCGCAAGAAATGGTATGTAAACCCCGTATTTACATATCTGCCACTGTGCAGGAGAATCCGTGTAGGTGTCCGAGTGTTCGAACCGAATTGCCCAAGAAATGGTTTGTAAACGCCGTATTTACATATCTGCCACTGTGCAAGAGAATCCGTATAGGTGTTCGAGTGTTCGAACCGTATTGCCCAAGAAATGGTTTGTAAACGCCGTATTTACATATCTGCCACTGTGCAGGAGAATCCGTACAGGTGTTCGAGTGTTCGAACCGTAATGCGCAAGAAATGGTATGTAAACCCCGTATTTACATATCTGCCACTGTGTAGGAGAATCCGTATAGGTGTTCGAGTGTTCGAACCGTACTGCCCAAGAAATGGTTTGTAAACGCCGTATTTACATATCTGCCACTGTGCAGGAGAATCCGTATAGGTGTTCGAGTGTTCGAACCGTAATGCGCAAGAAATGGTATGTAAACCCCGTATTTACATATCTGCCACTGTGCAGGAGAATCCATATAGGTGTTCGAGTGTTCGAACCGTATTGCGCAAGAAATGGTTTGTAAATCCCGTATTTACATATCTGCCACTGTGCAGGAGAATCCGTATAGGTGTTCGAGTGTTCAAACCGTATTGCGCAAGAAATGGTATGTAAACCCCGTATTTACATATCTGCCACTGTGCAGAAGAATCCGTATAGGTGTTCGAGTGTTCGAACCGTAATGCGCAAGAAATGGTACGGAAACCTCGTATTTACATATCTGCCACTGTGCAGGAGAATCCGTATAGGTGTTCGAGTGTTCGAACCGTAATGCGCAAGAAATGGTATGTAAACCCCGTATTTACATATCTGCCATTGTGCAGGAGAATCCGTATAGGTGTTCGAGTGTTCGAACCGTAATGCGCAAGAAATGGTATGCAAACCCCGTATTTACATATCTGCCACTGTGCTGGAGAATCCGTATAGGTGTCCGAGTGTTCGAACCGAATTGCCCAAGAAATGGTTTGTAAACGCCGTGTTTACATATCTGCCACTGTGCAGGAGAATCCGTATAGGCGTTCGAGTGTTCGAACCGTATTGCCCAAGAAATGGTTTGTAAACACCGTATTTACATATCTGCCACTGTGCAGGAGAATCCGTACAGGTGTTCGAGTGGTCGAACCGTAATGCGCAAGAAATGGTATGTAAACCCCGTATTTACATATCTGCCACTGTGCAGGAGAATCCGTATAGGTGTTCGAGTGTTCGAACCGTATTGCCCAAGAAATGGTTTGTAAATGCCGTATTTACATATCTGGCACTGTGCAGGAGAATCCGTATAGGTGTTCGAGTGTTCGAACCGTAATGCGCAAGAAATGGTATGTAAACCCCGTATTTACATATCTGCCACTGTGCAGGAGAATCCGTATAGGTGTTCTAGTGTTCGAACCGTATTGCGCAAGAAATGGTTTGTAAACCCCGTATTTACATATCTGCCACTGTGCAGGAGAATCCGTATAGGTGTTCGAGTGTTCGAACCGTATTGGGCAAGAAATGGTTTGTAAACGCCGTATTTACATATCTGTCACTGTACAGGAGAATCCGTACAGGTGTTCGAGTGTTCGAACCGTAATGCGCAAGAAATGGTATGTAAACCCCGTATTTACATATCTGCCACTGTGCTGGAGAATCCGTATAGGTGTCCGAGTGTTCGAACCGAATTGCCCAAGAAATGGTATGCAAACCCCGTATTTACATATCTGCCACTGTGCAGGAGAATCCGCAGAGGTGTTCGAGTGTTCGAACCGTATTGCCCAAGAAATGGTTTGTAAACGCCGTATTTACATATCTGCCACTGTGCAGGAGAATCCGTACAGGTGTTCGAGTGGTCGAACCGTAATGCGCAAGAAATGGTATGTAAACCCCGTATTTACATATCTGCCACTGTGCAGGAGAATCCGTATAGGTGTTCGAGTGTTCGAACCGTATTGCCCAAGAAATGGTTTGTAAATGCCGTATTTACATATCTGGCACTGTGCAGGAGAATCCGTATAGGTGTTCGAGTGTTCGAACCGTAATGCGCAAGAAATGGTATGTAAACCCCGGATTTACATATCTGCCACTGTGCAGGAGAATCCGTATAGGTGTTCGAGTGTTCGAACCGTATTGCGCAAGAAATGGTTTGTAAACCCCGTATTTACATATCTGCCACTGTGCAGGAGAATCCGTATAGGTGTTCGAGTGTTCGAACCGTATTGGGCAAGAAATGGTATGTAAACCCCGTATTTACATATCTGCCACTGTGCAGGAGAATCCGTATAGGTGTTCGAGTGTTCGAACCGTATTGCCCAAGAAATGGTTTGTAAACGCCGTATTTTCATATCTGCCACTGTGCAGGAGAATCCGTATAGGTGTTCGAGTGTTCGAACCGTAATGCGCAAGAAATGGTATGCAAACCCCGTATTTACATATCTGCAACTGTGCAGGAGAATCCGTATAGGAGTCCGAGTGTTCGAACCGAATTGCCCAAGAAATGGTTTGTAAACGCCGTATTTACATATCTGCCACTGTGCAGGAGAATCCGTATAGGTGTTCGAGTGTTCGAACCGTATTGCCCAAAAAATGGTTTGTAAACGCCGTATTTACATATCTGCCACTATGCAGGAGAATCCATACAGGTGTTCGAGTGTTCGAACCGTAATGCGCATGAAATGGTATGTAAACCCCGTATTTACATATCTGCCACTGTGCAGGAGAATCCGTATAGGTGTTCGAGTGTTCGAACCGTATTGCGCAAGAAATGGTATGTAAACCCCGTATTTACATATCTGCCACTGTGCAGGAGAATCCGTGTAGGTGTCCGAATGTTCGAACCGAATTGCCCAAGAAACGGTTTGTAAACGCCGTATTTACATAACTGCCACTGTGCAGGAGAATCCGTATAGGTGTTCGAGTGTTCGAACCGTATTGCCCAAGAAATGGTTTGTAAACGCCGTATTTACATATCTGCCACTGTGCAGGAGAATCCGTACAGGTGTTCGAGTGTTCGAACCGTAATGCGCAAGAAATGGTATGTAAATCCCGTATTTACATATCTGCCACTGTGTAGGAGAATCCGTATAGGTGTTCGAGTGTTCGAACCGTATTGCCCAAGAAATGGTTTGTAAACGCCGTATTTACATATCTGCCACTGTGCAGGAGAATCCGTATAGGTGTTCGAGTGTTCGAACCGTAATGCGCAAGAAATGGTATGTAAACCCCGTATTTACATATCTGCCACTGTGCAGGAGAATCCGTATAGGTGTTCGAGTGTTCGAACCGTAATGCGCAAGAAATGGTATGTAAACCCCGTATTTACATATCTGCCACTGTGCAGGAGAATCCGTATAGGTGTTCGAGTGTTCGAACCGTATTGCCCAAGAAATGGTTTGTAAACGCCGTATTTAGATATCTGCCACTGTGCAGGAGAATCCGTATAGGTGTTCGAGTGTTCGAACCGTAATGCGCAAGAAATGGTATGCAAACCCCGTATTTACATATCTGCCACTGTGCAGGTGAATCCGTATAGGAGTCTGAGTGTTCGAACCGAATTGCCCAAGAAATGGTTTGTAAACGCCGTATTTACATATCTGCCACTGTGCAGGAGAATCCGTATAGGTGTTCGAGTGTTCGAACCGTATTGCCCAAGAAATGGTTTGTAAACGCCGTATTTACATATCTGCCACTGTGCAGGAGAATCCGTACAGGTGTTCGAGTGTTCGAACCGTAATGCGCAAGAAATGGTATGTAAACCCCGTATTTACATATCTGCCACTGTGCAGGAGAATCCGTATAGGTGTTCGAGTGTTCGAACCGTATTGCGCAAGAAATGGTATGTAAACCCCGTATTTACATATCTGCCACTGTGCAGGAGAATCCGTGTAGGTGTCCGAGTGTTCGAACCGAATTGCCCAAGAAATGGTTTGTAAACGCCGTATTTACATATCTGCCACTGTGCAGGAGAATCCGTACAGGTGTTCGAGTGTTCGAACCGTATTGCCCAAGAAATGGTTTGTAAACGCCGTATTTACATATCTGCCACTGTGCAGGAGAATCCGTACAGGTGTTCGAGTGTTCGAACCGTAATGCGCAAGAAATGGTATGTAAACCCCGTATTTACATATCTGCCACTGTGCAGGAGAATCCGTATAGGTGTTCGAGTGTTCGAACCGTATTGCGCAAGAAATGGTATGTAAACCCCGTATTTACATATCTGCCACTGTGCAGCAGAATCCGTGTAGGTGTCCGAATGTTCGAACCGAATTGCCCAAGAAACGGTTTGTAAACGCCGTATTTACATATCTGCCACTGTGCAGGAGAATCCGTATAGGTGTTCGAGTGTTCGAACCGTATTGGCCAAGAAATGGTTTGTAAACGCCGTATTTACATATCTGCCACTGTGCAGGAGAATCCGTACAGGTGTTCGAGTGTTCGAACCGTAATGCGCAAGAAATGGTATGTAAACCCCGTATTTACATATCTGCCACTGTGCAGGAGAATCCGTATAGGTGTTCGAGTGTTCGAACCGTATTGCGCAAGAAATGGTATGTAAACCCCGTATTTACATATCTGCCACTGTGCAGGAGAATCCGTGTAGGTGTCCGAGTGTTCGAACCGAATTGCCCAAGAAATGGTTTGTAAACGCCGTATTTACATATCTGCCACTGTGCAAGAGAATCCGTATAGGTATTCGAGTGTTCGAACCGTATTGCCCAAGAAATGGTTTGTAAACGCCGTATTTACATATCTGCCACTGTGCAGGAGAATCCGTACAGGTGTTCGAGTGTTCGAACCGTAATGCGCAAGAAATGGTATGTAAACCCCGTATTTACATATCTGCCACTGTGTAGGAGAATCCGTATAGGTGTTCGAGTGTTCGAACCGTATTGCCCAAGAAATGGTTTGTAAACGCCGTATTTACATATCTGCCACCGTGCAGGAGAATCCGTATAGGTGTTCGAGTGTTCGAACCGTAATGCGCAAGAAATGGTATGTAAACCCCGTATTTACATATCTGCCACTGTGCAGGAGAATCCATATAGGTGTTCGAGTGTTCGAACCGTATTGCGCAAGAAATGGTTTGTAAACCCCGTATTTACATATCTGCCACTGTGCAGGAGAATCCGTATAGGTGTTCGAGTGTTCGAACCGTATTGCGCAAGAAATGGTATGTAAACCCCGTATTTACATATCTGCCACTGTGCAGAAGAATCCGTATAGGTGTTCGAGTGTTCGAACCGTAATGCGCAAGAAATGGTACGTAAACCCCGTATTTACATATCTGCCACTGTGCAGGAGAATCCGTATAGGTGTTCGAGTGTTCGAACCGTAATGCGCAAGAAATGGTATGTAAACCCCGTATTTACATATCTGCCATTGTGCAGGAGAATCCGTATAGGTGTTCGAGTGTTCGAACCGTAATGCGCAAGAAATGGTATGCAAACCCCGTATTTACATATCTGCCACTGTGCTGGAGAATCCGTATAGGTGTCCGAGTGTTCGAACCGAATTGCCCAAGAAATGGTTTGTAAACGCCGTGTTTACATATCTGCCACTGTGCAGCAGAATCCGTATAGGTGTTCGAGTGTTCGAACCGTATTGCCCAAGAAATGGTTTGTAAACGCCGTATTTACATATCTGCCACTGTGCAGGAGAATCCGTACAGGTGTTCGAGTGGTCGAACCGTAATGCGCAAGAAATGGTATGTAAACCCCGTATTTACATATCTGCCACTGTGCAGGAGAATCCGTATAGGTGTTCGAGTGTTCGAACCGTATTGCCCAAGAAATGGTTTGTAAACGCCGTATTTACATATCTGGCACTGTGCAGGAGAATCCGTATAGGTGTTCGAGTGTTCGAACCGTAATGCGCAAGAAATGGTATTTAAACCCCGTATTTACATATCTGCCACTGTGCAGGAGAATCCGTATCGGTGTTCGAGTGTTCGAACCGTATTGCGCAAGAAATGGTTTGTAAACCCCGTATTTACATATCTGCCACTGTGCAGGAGAATCCGTATAGGTGTTCGAGTGTTCGAACCGTATTGGGCAAGAAATGGTATGTAAACCCCGTATTTACATATCTGCCACTATGCAGGAGAATCCGTGTAGGTGTCCGAGTGTTCGAACCGAATTGCCCAAGAAATGGTTTGTAAACGCCGTATTTACATGTCTGCCACTGTGTAGGAGAATCCGTATAGGTGTTCGAGTGTTCAAACCGTAATGCCCAAGAAATGGTTTGTAAACGCCGTATTTACATATATGCCACTGTGCAGGAGAATCCGTATAGGTGTTCGAGTGTTCGAACCGTAATGCGCAAGAAATGGTATGTAAACCCCGAATTTACATATCTGCCACTGTGCAGGAGAATCCGTATAGGCGTTCGAGTGTTCGAATCGTATTGCCCAAGAAATGGTTTGTAAACGCCGTATTTACATATCTGCCACTGTGCAGGAGAATCCGTATAGGTGTTCGAGTGTTCGAACCGTAATGCGCAAGAAATGGTATGTAAACCCCGTATTTACATATCTGCCACTGTGCAGGAGAATCCGTATAGGTGTTCGAGTGTTCGAACCGTATTGCGCAAGAAATGGTTTGTAAACCCCGTATTTACATATCTGCCACTATGCAGGAGAATCCGTATAGGTGTTCGAGTGTTCGAACCGTATTGCGCAAGAAATGGTATGTAAACCCCGTATTTACATATCTGCCACTGTGCAGAAGAATCCGTATAGGTGTTCGAGTGTTCGAACTGTAATGCGCAAGAAATGGTACGGAAACCCCGTATTTACATATCTGCCACTGTGCAGGAGAATCCGTATAGGTGTTCAGTGTTCGAACCGTAATGCGCAAGAAATGGTATGTAAACCCCGTATTTACATATCTGCCACTGTGCAGGAGAATCCGTATAGGTGTTCGAGTGTTCGAACCGTAATGCGCAAGAAATGGTATGTAAACCCCGTATTTACATATCTGCCACTGTGCAGGAGAATCCGTATAGGTGTTCGAGTGTTCGAACCGTATTTCCCAAGAAATGGTTTGTAAACGCCGTATTTAGATATCTGCCACTGTGCAGGAGAATCCGTATAGGTGTTCGAGTGTTCGAACCGTAATGCGCAAGAAATGGTAAGCAAATCCCGTATTTACATATCTGCCACTGTGCAGGAGAATCCGTATAGGAGTCTGAGTGTTCGAACCGAATTGCCCAAGAAATGGTTTGTAAACGCCGTATTTACATATCTGCCACTGTGCAGGAGAATCCGTATAGGTGTTCGAGTGTTCGAACCGTATTGCCCAAGAAATGGTTTGTAAACGCCGTATTTACATATCTGCCACTGTGCAGGAGAATCCGTACAGGTGTTCGAGTGTTCGAACCGTAATGCGCAAGAAATGGTATGTAAACCCCGTATTTACATATCTGCCACTGTGCAGGAGAATCCGTATAGGTGTTCGAGTGTTCGAACCGTATTGCGCAAGAAATGGTATGTAAACCCCGTATTTACATATCTGCCACTGTGCAGGAGAATCCGTGTAGGTGTCCGAGTGTTCGAACCGAATTGCCCAAGAAATGGTTTGTAAACGCCGTATTTACATATCTGCCACTGTGCAGGAGAATCCGTACAGGTGTTCGAGTGTTCGAACCGTAATGCGCAAGAAATGGTATGTAAACCCCGTATTTACATTTCTGCCACTGTGCAGGAGAATCCGTATAGGTGTTCGAGTGTTCGAACCGTATTGCGCAAGAAATGGTATGTAAACCCCGTATTTACATATCTGGCACCGTGCAGGAGAATCCGTGTAGGTGTCCGAGTGTTCGAACCGAATTGCCCAAGAAATGGTTTGTAAACGCCGTATTTACATATCTGCCACTGTGCAGGAGAATCCGTATAGGTGTTCGAGTGTTCGAACCGTATTGCCCAAGAAATGGTTTGTAAACGCCGTATTTACATATCTGCCCCTGTGCAGGAGAATCCGTACAGGTGTTCGATTGTTCGAACCGTAATGCGGAAGAAATGGTGTGTAAACCCCGTATTTACATATCTGCCACTGTGCAGGAGAATCCGTATAGGTGTTCGAGTGTTCGAACCGTATTGCCCAAGAAATGGTTTGTAAACGCCGTATTTACATATCTGCCACTGTGCAGGAGAATCCATATAGGTGCTCGAGTGTTCGAACCGTAATGCGCAAGAAATGGTATGTATACCCCGTATTTACATATCTGCCACTGTGCAGAAGAATCCGTATAGGTGTTCGAGTGTTCGAACCGTATTGCGCAAGAAATGGTTTGTAAACCCCGTATTTACATATCTGCCACTGTGCAGGAGAATCCGTATAGGTGTTCGAGTGTTCGAACCGTATTGCGCAAGAAATGGTATGTAAACCCCGTATTTACATATCTGCCACTGTGCAGAAGAATCCGTATAGGTGTTCGAGTGGTCGAACCGTAATGCGCAAGAAATGGTACGGAAACCCCGTATTTACATATCTGCCACTGTGCAGGAGAATCCGTATAGGTGTTCGAGTGTTCGAACCGTAATGCGCAAGAAATGGTATGTAAACCCCGTATTTACATATCTGCCACTGTGCAGGAGAATCCGTATAGGTGTTCGAGTGTTCGAACCGTAATGCGCAAGAAATGGTATGTAAACCCCATATTTACATATCTGCCACTGTGCTGGAGAATCCGTATAGGTGTTCGAGTGTTCGAACCGTATTGCCCAAGAAATGGTTTGTAAACGCCGTATTTACTTATCTACCACTGTGTAGGAGAATCCGTATAGGTGTTCGAGTGTTCGAACCGTAATGCGCAAGAAATGGTATGCAAACCCCGTATTTACATATCTGCCACTGTACAGGAGAATCCGTATAGGTGTCCGAATGTTCGAACCGAATTGCCCAAGAAATGGTTTGTAAACGCCGTATTTACATATCTGCCACTGTGCAGGAGAATCCGTACAGGTGTTCGAGTGTTCGAACCGTAATGCGCAAGAAATGGTATGCAAACCCCGTATTTACATATCTGCCACTGTGCAGGAGAATCCGTATAGGTGTTCGAGTGTTCGAACCGTATTGCCCAAGAAATGGTTTGTAAACGCCGTATTTACATAAATGCCACTGTGCAGGAGAATCCGTATAGGTGTTCGAGTGTTCGAACCGTAATGCGCAAGAAATGGTATGTAAAGCCGTATTTACATATCTGCCACTGTGCAGGAGAATCCGTACAGGTGTTCGAGTGTTCGAACCGTAATGCGCAAGAAATGGTATGCAAACCCCGTATTTACATATCTGCCACTGTGCAGGAGAATCCGTATAGGTGTTCGAGTGTTCGAACCGTAATGCGCAAGAAATGGTATGTAAAGCCGTATTTACATATCTGCCACTGTGCAGGAGAATCCGTACAGGTGTTCGAGTGTTCGAACCGTAATGCGCAAGAAATGGTATGCAAACCCCGTATTTACATATCTGCCACTGTGCAGGAGAATCCGTATAGGTGTTCGAGTGTTCGAACCGTATTGCCCAAGAAATGGTATGTAAACGCCGTATTTACATATCTGGCACTGTGCAGGAGAATCCGTATAGGTGTTCGAGTGTTCGAACCGTAATGCGCAAGAAATGGTATTTAAACCCCGTATTTACATATCTGCCACTGTGCAGGAGAATCCGTATAGGTGTTCGAGTGTTCGAACCGTATTGCGCAAGAAATGGTTTGTAAACCCCGTATTTACATATCTGCCACTGTGCAGGAGAATCCGTATAGGTGTTCGAGTGTTCGAACCGTATTGGGCAAGAAATGGTATGTAAACCCCGTATTTACATATCTGCCACTATGCAGGAGAATCCGTGTAGGTGTCCGAGTGTTCGAACCGAATTGCCCAAGAAATGGTTTGTAAACGCCGTATTTACATGTCTGCCACTGTGCAGGAGAATCCGTATAGGTGTTCGAGTGTTCGAACCGTAATGCGCAAGAAATGGTATGTAAACCCCGAATTTACATATCTGCCACTGTGGAGGAGAATCCGTATAGGCGTTCGAGTGTTCGAATCGTATTGCCCAAGAAATGGTTTGTAAACGCCGTATTTACATATCTGCCACTGTGCAGGAGAATCCGTATAGGTGTTCGAGTGTTCGAACCGTAATGCGCAAGAAATGGTATGTAAACCCCGTATTTACATATCTGCCACTGTGCAGGAGAATCCGTATAGGTGTTCGAGTGTTCGAACCGTATTGCGCAAGAAATGGTTTGTAAACCCCGTATTTACATATCTGCCACTGTGCAGGAGAATCCGTATAGGTGTTCGAGTGTTCGAACCGTATTGCGCAAGAAATGGTATGTAAACCCCGTATTTACATATCTGCCACTGTGCAGAAGAATCCGTATAGGTGTTCGAGTGTTCGAACTGTAATGCGCAAGAAATGGTACGGAAACCCCGTATTTACATATCTGCCACTGTGCAGGAGAATCCGTATAGGTGTTCAGTGTTCGAACCGTAATGCGCAAGAAATGGTATGTAAACCCCGTATTTACATATCTACCACTGTGCAGGAGAATCCGTATAGGTGTTCGAGTGTTCGAACCGTATTGCGCAAGAAATGGTATGTAAACCCCGTATTTACATATCTGCCACTGTGCAGGAGAATCCGTGTAGGTGTCCGAGTGTTCGAACCGAATTGCCCAAGAAACGGTTTGTAAACGCCGTATTTACATATCTGCCACTGTGCACGAGAATCCGTATAGGTGTTCGAGTGTTCGAACCGTATTGCCCAAGAAATGGTTTGTAAACGCCGTATTTACATATCTGCCACTGTGCAGGAGAATCCGTAGAGGTGTTCGAGTGTTCGAACCGTAATGCGCAAGAAATGGTATGTAAACCCCGTATTTACAAATCTGCCACTGTGCAGGAGAATCCGTATAGGTGTTCGAGTGTTCGAACCGTATTGCGCAAGAAATGGTATGTAAACCCCGTATTTACATATCTGCCACTGTGCAGGAGAATCCGTGTAGGTGTCCGAGTGTTCGAACCGAATTGCCCAAGAAATGGTTTGTAAACGCCGTATTTACATATCTGCCACTGTGCAAGAGAATCCGTATAGGTGTTCGAGTGTTCGAACCGTATTGCCCAAGAAATGGTTTGTAAACGCCGTATTTACATATCTGCCACTGTGCAGGAGAATCCGTACAGGTGTTCGAGTGTTCGAACCGTAATGCGCAAGAAATGGTATGTAAACCCCGTATTTACGTATCTGCCACTGTGTAGGAGAATCCGTATAGGTGTTCGAGTGTTCGAACCGTATTGCCCAAGAAATGGTTTGTAAACGCCGTATTTACATATCTGCCACTGTGCAGGAGAATCCGTACAGGTGTTCGAGTGTTCGAACCGTAATGCGCAAGAAATGGTATGTAAACCCCGTATTTACATATCTGCCACTGTGCAGGAGAATCCGTATAGGTGTTCGAGTGTTCGAACCGTATTGCGCAAGAAATGGTATGTAAACCCCGTATTTACATATCTGCAACTGTGCAGGAGAATCCGTGTAGGTGTCCGAGTGTTCGAACCGAATTGCCCAAGAAATGGTTTGTAAACGCCGTATTTACATATCTGCCACTGTGCAGGAGAATCCGTATAGGTGTTCGAGTGTTCGAACCGTATTGCCCAAGAAATGGTTTGTAAACGCCGTATTTACATATCTGCCACTGTGCAGGAGAATCCGTACAGGTGTTCGAGTGTTCGAACCGTAATGCGGAAGAAATGGTGTGTAAACCCCGTATTTACATATCTGCCACTGTGCAGGAGAATCCGTATAGGTGTTCGAGTGTTCGAACCGTATTGCCCAAGAAATGGTTTGTAAACGCCGTATTTACATATCTGCCACTGTGCAGGAGAATCCATATAGGTGTTCGAGTGTTCGAACCGTAATGCGCAAGAAATGGTATGTAAACCCCGTATTTACATATCTGCCACTGTGCAGAAGAATCCGTATAGGTGTTCGAGTGTTCGAACCGTATTGCGCAAGAAATGGTTTGTAAACCCCGTATTTACATATCTGCCACTGTGCAGGAGAATCCGTACAGGTGTTCGAGTGTTCGAACCGTATTGCGCAAGAAATGGTATGTAAACCCCGTATTTACATATCTGCCACTGTGCAGAAGAATCCGTATAGGTGTTCGAGTGTTCGAACCGTAATGCGCAGGAAATGGTACGGAAACCCCGTATTTACATATCTGCCACTGTGCAGGAGAATCCGTATAGGTGTTCGAGTGTTCGAACCGTAATGCGCAAGAAATGGTATGTAAACCCCGTATTTACATATCTGCCACTGTGCAGGAGAATCCGTATAGGTGTTCGAGTGTTCGAACCGTAATGCGCAAGAAATGGTATGTAAACCCCATATTTACATATCTGCCACTGTGCAGGAGAATCCGTATAGGTGTTCGAGTGTTCGAACCGTATTGCCCAAGAAATGGTTTGTAAACGCCGTATTTACTTATCTACCACTGTGTAGGAGAATCCGTATAGGTGTTCGAGTGTTCGAACCGTAATGCGCAAGAAATGGTATGCAAACCCCGTATTTACATATCTGCCACTGTGCAGGAGAATCCGTATAGGTGTCCGAATGTTCGAACCGAATTGCCCAAGAAATGGTTTGTAAACACCGTATTTACATATCTGCCACTGTGCAGGAGAATCCGTACAGGTGTTCGAGTGTTCGAACCGTAATGCGCAAGAAATGGTATGCAAACCCCGTATTTACATATCTGCCACTGTGCAGGAGAATCCGTATAGGTGTTCGAGTGTTCGAACCGTATTGCCCAAGAAATGGTTTGTAAACGCCGTATTTACATAAATGCCACTGTGCAGGAGAATCCGTATAGGTGTTCGAGTGTTCGAACCGTAATGCGCAAGAAATGGTATGTAAACCCCGAATTTACATATCTGCCACTGTGCAGGAGAATCCGTATAGGTGTTCGAGTGTTCGAATCGTATTGCCCAAGAAATGGTTTGTAAACGCCGTATTTACATATCTGCCACTGTGCAGGAGAATCCGTATAGGTGTTCGAGTGTTCGAACCGTAATGCGCAAGAAATGGTATGTAAACCCCGTATTTACATATCTGCCACTGTGCAGGAGAATCCGTACAGGTGTTCGAGTGTTCGAACCGTAATGCGCAAGAAATGGTATGCAAACCCCGTATTTACATATCTGCCACTGTGCAGGAGAATCCGTATAGGTGTTCGAGTGTTCGAACCGTATCGCCCAAGAAATGGTTTGTAAACGCCGTATTTACATATATGCCACTGTGCAGGAGAATCCGTATAGGTGTTCGAGTGTTCGAACCGTAATGCGCAAGAAATGGTATGTAAACCCCGAATTTACATATCTGCCACTGTGCAGGAGAATCCGTATAGGTGTTCGAGTGTTCGAATCGTATTGCCCAAGAAATGGTTTGTAAACGCCGTATTTACATATCTGCCACTGTGCAGGAGAATCCGTATAGGTGTTCGAGTGTTCGAACCGTAATGCGCAAGAAATGGTATGTAAACCCCGTATTTACATATCTGCCACTGTGCAGGAGAATCCGTATAGGTGTTCGAGTGTTCGAACCGTATTGCGCAAGAAATGGTTTGTAAACCCCGTATTTACATATCTGCCACTGTGCAGGAGAATCCGTATAGGTGTTCGAGTGTTCGAACCGTATTGCGCAAGAAATGGTATGTAAACCCCGTATTTACATATCTGCCACTGTGCAGAAGAATCCGTATAGGTGTTCGACTGTTCGAACCGTAATGCGCAAGAAATGGTACGGAAACCCCGTATTTACATATCTGCCACTGTGCGGGAGAATTCGTATAGGTGTTCAGTGTTCGAACCGTAATGCGCAAGAAATGGTATGTAAACCCCGTATTTACATATCTGCCACTGTGCAGGGGTATCCGTATAGGTGTTCGAGTTTTCGAACCGTAATGCGCAAGAAATGGTATGTAAACCCCGTATTTACATATCTGCCACTGTGCAGGAGAATCCGTATAGGTGTTCGAGTGTTCGAACCGTATTGCCCAAGAAATGGTTTGTAAACGCCGTATTTACATATCTGCCACTGTGCAGATGAATCCGTATAGGTGTTCGAGTGTTCGAACCGTAATGCGCAAGAAATGGTATGCAAACCCCGTATTTACATATCTGCCACTGTGTAGGAGAATCCGTATAGGAGTCCGAGTGTTCGAACCGAATTGCCCAAGAAATGGTTTGTAAACGCCGTATTTACATATCTGCCACTGTGCAGGAGAATCCGTGTAGGTGTTCGAGTGTTCGAACCGTATTGCCCAAGAAATGGTTTGTAAACGCCGTATTTACATATCTGCCACTGTGCAGGAGAATCCGTACAGGTGTTCGAGTGTTCGAACCGTAATGCGCAAAAAATGGTATGTAAATCCCGTATTTACATATCTGCCACTGTGCAGGAGAATCCGTATAGGTGTTCGAGTGTTCGAACCGTATTGCGCAAGAAATGGTATGTAAACCCCGTATTTACATATATGCCACTGTGCAGGAGAATCCGTGTAGGTGTCCGAGTGTTCGAACCGAATTGCCCAAGAAATGGTTTGTAAACGCCGTATTTACATATCTGCCACTGTGCAGGAGAATCCGTATAGGTGTTCGAGTGTTCAAACCGTAATACGCAAGAAATGGTACGGAAACCCCGTATTTACATATCTGCCACTGCGCAGGAGAATCCGTATAGGTGTTCGAGTGTTCGAACCGTATTGCCCAAGAAATGGTTTGTAAACGCCGTATTTACATATCTACCACTGTGTAGGAGAATCCGTATAGGTGTTCGAGTGTTCGAACCGTAATGCGCAAGAAATGGTATGCAAACCCCGTATTTACATATCTGCCACTGTGCAGGAGAATCCGTATAAGTGTCCGAATGTTCGAACCGAATTGCCCAAGAAATGGTTTGTAAACGCCGTATTTACATATCTGCCACTGTGCAGGAGAATCCGTACAGGTGTTCGAGTGTTCGAACCGTAATGCGCAAGAAATGGTATGCAAACCCCGTATTTACATATCTGCCACTGTGTAGGAGAATCCGTATAGGTGTCCGAGTGTTCGAACCGAATTGCCCAAGAAATGGTTTGTAAACGCCGTATTTACATATCTGCCACTGTGCAGGAGAATCCGTATAGGTGTTCGAGTGTTCGAACCGTATTGCCCATGAAATGGTTTGTAAACGCCGTATTTACATATCTGCCACTGTGCAGGAGAATCCGTACAGGTGTTCGAGTGTTCGAACCGTAATGCGCAAGAAATGGTATGTAAACCCCGTATTTACATATCTGCCACTGTGCAGGAGAATCCGTATAGGTGTTCGAGTGTTCGAACCGTATTGCGCAAGAAATGGTATGTAAACCCCGTATTTACATATCTGCCACTGCGCAGGAGAATCCGTGTAGGTGTCCGAGTGTTCGAACCGAATTGCCCAAGAAATGGTTTGTAAACGCCGTATTTACATATCTGCCACTGTGCAGGAGAATCCGTATAGGTGTTCGAGTGTTCGAACCGTATTGCCCAAGAAATGGTTTGTAAACGCCGTATTTACATATCTGCCACTGTGCAGGAGAATCCGTACAGGTGTTCGAGTGTTCGAACCGTAATGCGCAAGAAATGGTATGTAAACCCCGTATTTACATATCTGCCACTGTGCAGGAGAATCCGTATAGGTGTTCGAGTGTTCGAACCGTATTGCCCAAGAAATGGTTTGTAAACGCCGTATTTACATATCTGCCACTGTGCAGGAGAATCCATATAGGTGTTCGAGTGTTCGAACCGTAATGCGCAAGAAATGGTATGTAAACCCCGTATTTACATATCTGACACTGTGCAGGAGAATCCGTATAGGTGTTCGAGTGTTCGAACCGTATTGCGCAAGAAATGGTTTGTAAACCCCGTATTTACATATCTGCCACTGTGTAGGAGAATCTGTATAGGTGTTCGAGTGTTCGAACCGTATTGCGCAAGAAATGGTATGTAAACCCCGTATTTACATATCTGCCACTGTGCAGAAGAATCCGTATAGGTGTTCGAGTGTTCGAACCGTAATGCGCAAGAAATGGTACGGAAACCCCGTATTTACATATCTGCCACTGTGCAGGAGAATCCGTATAGGTGTTCGAGTGTTCGAACCGTAGTGCGCAAGAAATGGTATGTAAACCCCGTATTTACATATCTGCCACTGTGCAGGAGAATCCGTATAGGTGTTCGAGTGTTCGAACCGTAATGCGCAAGAAATGGTATGTAAACCCCATATTTACATATCTGCCACTGTGCAGGAGAATCCGTATAGGTGTTCGAGTGTTCGAACCGTATTGCCCAAGAAATGGTTTGTAAACGCCGTATTTACATATCTGCCACTGTGTAGGAGAATCCGTATAGGTGTTCGAGTGTTCGAACCGTAATGCGCAAGAAATGGTATGCAAACCTCGTATTTACATATCTGCCACTGTGCAGGAGAATCCGTACAGGTGTTCGAGTGTTCGAACCGTAATGCGCAAGAAATGGTATGTAAACCCCATATTTACATATCTGCCACTGTGCAGGAGAATCCGTATAGGTGTTCGAGTGTTCGAACCGTATTGCCCAAGAAATGGTTTGTAAACGCCGTATTTACATATCTGCCACTGTGCAGGAGAATCCGTATAGGTGTTCGAGTGTTCGAACCGTAATGCGCAAGAAATGGTATGCAAACCCCGTATTTACATATCTGCCACTGTGCAGGAGAATCCGTATAGGTGTTCGAGTGTTCGAACCGTATTGCGCAAGAAATGGTTTGTAAACCCCGTATTTACATATCTGCCACTGTGCAGGAGAATCCGTATAGGTGTTCGAGTGTTCGAACCGTATTGCCCAAGAAATGGTATGTAAACCCCGTATTTACATATCTGCAACAGTGCAGAAGATTCTGTATAGGTGTTCGAGTGTTCGAACCGTAATGCGCAAGAAATGGTACAGAAACCCCGTATTTACATATCTGCCACTGTGCAGGAGAATCCGTATAGGTGTTCGAGTGTTCGAACCGTAATGCGCAAGAAATGGTATGTAAACCCCGTATTTACATATCTGCCACTGTGCAGGAGAATCCGTATAGGTGTTCGAGTGTTCGAACCGTAATGCGCAAGAAATGGTATGTAAACCCCATATTTACATATCTGCCACTGTGCAAGAGAATCCGTATAGGTGTTCGAGTGTTCGAACCGTATTGCGCAAGAAATGGTATGTAAACCCCGTATTTACATATCTGCCACTGTGTAGGAGAATCCGTATAGGTGTTCGAGTGTTCGAACCGTAATGCGCAAGAAATGGTACGGAAACCCCGTATTTACATATCTGCCACTGTGCAGGAGAATCCGTATTGGTGTTCGAGTGTTCGAACCGTAATGCGCAAGAAATGGTATGTAAACCCCGTATTTACATATCTGCCACTGTGCAGGAGAATCCGTATAGGTGTTCGAGTGTTCGAACCGTAATGCGCAAGAAATGGTATGTAAATCCCCTATTTACATATCTGCCACTGTGCAAGAGAACCCGTATAGGTGTTCGAGTGTTCGAACCGTATTGCCCAAGAAATGGTTTGTAAACGCCGTATTTACATATCTACCACTGTGTAGGAGAATCCGTATAGGAGTTCGAGTGTTCGAACCGTAATGCGCAAGAAATGGTATGCAAACCCCGTATTTACATATCTGCCACTGTGCCGGAGAATCCGTATAGGTGTCCGAATGTTCGAACCGAATTGCCCAAGAAATGGTTTGTAAACGCCGTATTTACATATCTGCCACTGTGCAGGAGAATCCGTACAGGTGTTCGAGTGTTCGAACCGTAATGCGCAAGAAATGGTATGCAAACCCCGTATTTACATATCTGCCACTGTGCAGGAGAATCCGTATAGGTGTCCGAGTGTTCGAACCGAATTGCCCAAGAAATGGTTTGTAAACGCCGTATTTACATATCTGCCACTGTGCAGGAGAATCCGTATAGGTGTTCGAGTGTTCGAATCGTATTGCCTAAGAAATGGTTTGTAAACGCCGTATTTACATATCTGCCACTGTGCAGGAGAATCCGTATAGGTGTTCGAGTGTTCGAACCGTAATGCGCAAGAAATGGTATGTAAACCCCGTATTTACATATCTGCCACTATGCAGGAGAATCCGTACAGGTGTTCGAGTGTTCGAACCGTAATGCGCAAGAAATGGTATGCAAACCCCGTATTTACATATCTGCCACTGTGCAGGAGAATCCGTATAGGTGTTCGACTGTTCGAACCGTATCGCCCAAGAAATGGTTTGTAAACGCCGTATTTACATATATGCCACTGTGCAGGAGAATCCGTATAGGTGTTCGAGTGTTCGAACCGTAATGCGCAAGAAATGGTATGTAAACCCCGAATTTACATATCTGCCACTGTGCAGGAGAATCCGTATAGGTGTTCGAGTGTTCGAATCGTATTGCCCAAGAAATGGTTTGTAAACGCCGTATTTACATATCTGCCACTGTGCAGGAGAATCCGTATAGGTGTTCGAGTGTTCGAACCGTAATGCGCAAGAAATGGTATGTAAACCCCGTATTTACATATCTGCCACTGTGCAGGAGAATCCGTATAGGTGTTCGAGTGTTCGAACCGTATTGCGCAAGAAATGGTTTGTAAACCCCGTATTTACATATCTGCCACTGTGCAGGAGAATCCGTATAGGTGTTCGAGTGTTCGAACCGTATTGCGCAAGAAATGGTATGTAAACCCCGTATTTACATATCTGCCTCTGTGCAGAAGAATCCGTATAGGTGTTCGACTGTTCGAACCGTAATGCGCAAGAAATGGTACGGAAACCCCGTATTTACATATCTGCCACTGTGCGGGAGAATCCGTATAGGTGTTCAGTGTTCGAACCGTAATGCGCAAGAAATGGTATGTAAACCCCGTATTTACATATCTGCCACTGTGCAGGGGTATCCGTATAGGTGTTCGAGTTTTCGAACCGTAATGCGCAAGAAATGGTATGTAAACCCCGTATTTACATATCTGCCACTGTGCAGGAGAATCCGTATAGGTGTTCGAGTGTTCGAACCGTATTGCCCAAGAAATGGTTTGTAAACGCCGTATTTACATATCTGCCACTGTGCAGATGAATCCGTATAGGTGTTCGAGTGTTCGAACCGTAATGCGCAAGAAATGGTATGCAAACCCCGTATTTACATATCTGCCACTGTGTAGGAGAATCCGTATAGGAGTCCGAGTGTTCGAACCGAATTGCCCAAGAAATGGTTTGTAAACGCCGTATTTACATATCTGCCACTGTGCAGGAGAATCCGTGTAGGTGTTCGAGTGTTCGAACCGTATTGCCCAAGAAATGGTTTGTAAACGCCGTATTTACATATCTGCCACTGTGCAGGAGAATCCGTACAGGTGTTCTAGTGTTCGAACCGTAATGCGCAAGAAATGGTATGTGAATCCCGTATTTACATATCTGCCACTGTGCAGGAGAATCCGTATAGGTGTTCGAGTGTTCGAACCGTATTGCGCAAGAAATGGTATGTAAACCCCGTATTTACATATATGCCACTGTGCAGGAGAATCCGTGTAGGTGTCCGAGTGTTCGAACCGAATTGCCCAAGAAATGGTTTGTAAACGCCGTATTTACATATCTGCCACTGTGCAGGAGAATCCGTATAGGTGTTCGAGTGTTCGAACCGTAATGCGCAAGAAATGGTACGGAAACCCCGTATTTACATATCTGCCACTGCGCAGGAGAATCCGTATAGGTGTTCGAGTGTTCGAACCGTATTGCCCAAGAAATGGTTTGTAAACGCCGTATTTACATATCTACCACTGTGTAGGAGAATCCGTATAGGTGTTCGAGTGTTCGAACCGTAATGCGCAAGAAATGGTATGCAAACCCCGTATTTACATATCTGCCACTGTGCAGGAGAATCCGTATAAGTGTCCGAATGTTCGAACCGAATTGCCCAAGAAATGGTTTGTAAACGCCGTATTTACATATCTGCCACTGTGCAGGAGAATCCATATAGGTGTTCGAGTGTTCGAACCGTAATGCGCAAGAAATGGTATGTAAACCCCGTATTTACATATCTGACACTGTGCAGGAGAATCCGTATAGGTGTTCGAGTGTTCGAACCGTATTGCGCAAGAAATGGTTTGTAAACCCCGTATTTACATATCTGCCACTGTGTAGGAGAATCTGTATAGGTGTTCGAGTGTTCGAACCGTATTGCGCAAGAAATGGTATGTAAACCCCGTATTTACATATCTGCCACTGTGCAGAAGAATCCGTATAGGTGTTCGAGTGTTCGAACCGTAATGCGCAAGAAATGGTACGGAAACCCCGTATTTACATATCTGCCACTGTGCAGGAGAATCCGTATAGGTGTTCGAGTGTTCGAACCGTAGTGCGCAAGAAATGGTATGTAAACCCCGTATTTACATATCTGCCACTGTGCAGGAGAATCCGTATAGGTGTTCGAGTGTTCGAACCGTAATGCGCAAGAAATGGTATGTAAACCCCATATTTACATATCTGCCACTGTGCAGGAGAATCCGTATAGGTGTTCGAGTGTTCGAACCGTATTGCCCAAGAAATGGTTTGTAAACGCCGTATTTACATATCTACCACTGTGTAGGAGAATCCGTATAGGTGTTCGAGTGTTCGAACCGTAATGCGCAAGAAATGGTATGCAAACCTCGTATTTACATATCTGCCACTGTGTAGGAGAATCCGTATAGGTGTCCGAATGTTCGAACCGAATTGCCCAAGAAATGGTTTGTAAACGCCGTATTTACATATCTGCCACTGTGCAGGAGAATCCGTACAGGTGTTCGAGTGTTCGAACCGTAATGCGCAAGAAATGGTATGCAAACACCGTATTTACATATCTGCCACTGTGCAGGAGAATCCGTATAGGTGTCCGAGTGTTCGAACCGAATTGCCCAAGAAATGGTTTGTAAACGCCGTATTTACATATCTGCCACTGTGCAGGAGAATCCGTACAGGTGTTCGAGTGTTCGAACCGTAATGCGCAAGAAATGGTATGTAAACCCCGTATTTACATATCTGCCACTGTGCAGGAGAATCCGTATAGGTGTTCGAGTGTTCGAACCGTAATGCGCAAGAAATGGTATGTAAACCCCGTATTTACATATCTGCCACTGTGCAGGAGAATCCGTATAGGTGTTCGAGTGTTCGAACCGTATTGCGCAAGAAATGGTTTGTAAACCCCGTATTTACATATCTGCCACTGTGCAGGAGAATCTGTATAGGTGTTCGAGTGTTCGAACCGTATTGCCCAAGAAATGGTATGTAAACCCCGTATTTACATATCTGCAACAGTGCAGAAGATTCTGTATAGGTGTTCGAGTGTTCGAACCATAATGCGCAACAAATGGTACGGAAACCCCGTATTTACATATCTGCCACTGTGCAGGAGAATCCGTATAGGTGTTCGAGTGTTCGAACCGTAATGCGCAAGAAATGGTATGTAAACCCCGTATTTACATATCTGCCACTGTGCAGGAGAATCCGTATAGGTGTTCGAGTGTTCGAACCGTAATGCGCAAGAAATGGTATGTAAACCCCGTATTTACATATCTGCCACTGTGCAGGAGAATCCGTATAGGTGTTCGAGTGTTCGAATCGTATTGCCTAAGAAATGGTTTGTAAACGCCGTATTTACATATCTGCCACTGTGCAGGAGAATCCGTATAGGTGTTCGAGTGTTCGAACCGTAATGCGCAAGAAATGGTATGTAAACCCCGTATTTACATATCTGCCACTATGCAGGAGAATCCGTACAGGTGTTCGAGTGTTCGAACCGTAATGCGCAAGAAATGGTATGCAAACCCCGTATTTACATATCTGCCACTGTGCAGGAGAATCCGTATAGGTGTTCGACTGTTCGAACCGTATCGCCCAAGAAATGGTTTGTAAACGCCGTATTTACATATATGCCACTGTGCAGGAGAATCCGTATAGGTGTTCGAGTGTTCGAACCGTAATGCGCAAGAAATGGTATGTAAACCCCGAATTTACATATCTGCCACTGTGCAGGAGAATCCGTATAGGTGTTCGAGTGTTCGAATCGTATTGCCCAAGAAATGGTTTGTAAACGCCGTATTTACATATCTGCCACTGTGCAGGAGAATCCGTATAGGTGTTCGAGTGTTCGAACCGTAATGCGCAAGAAATGGTATGTAAACCCCGTATTTACATATCTGCCACTGTGCAGGAGAATCCGTATAGGTGTTCGAGTGTTCGAACCGTATTGCGCAAGAAATGGTTTGTAAACCCCGTATTTACATATCTGCCACTGTGCAGGAGAATCCGTATAGGTGTTCGAGTGTTCGAACCGTATTGCGCAAGAAATGGTATGTAAACCCCGTATTTACATATCTGCCTCTGTGCAGAAGAATCCGTATAGGTGTTCGACTGTTCGAACCGTAATGCGCAAGAAATGGTACGGAAACCCCGTATTTACATATCTGCCACTGTGCGGGAGAATCCGTATAGGTGTTCAGTGTTCGAACCGTAATGCGCAAGAAATGGTATGTAAACCCCGTATTTACATATCTGCCACTGTGCAGGGGTATCCGTATAGGTGTTCGAGTTTTCGAACCGTAATGCGCAAGAAATGGTATGTAAACCCCGTATTTACATATCTGCCACTGTGCAGGAGAATCCGTATAGGTGTTCGAGTGTTCGAACCGTATTGCCCAAGAAATGGTTTGTAAACGCCGTATTTACATATCTGCCACTGTGCAGATGAATCCGTATAGGTGTTCGAGTGTTCGAACCGTAATGCGCAAGAAATGGTATGCAAACCCCGTATTTACATATCTGCCACTGTGTAGGAGAATCCGTATAGGAGTCCGAGTGTTCGAACCGAATTGCCCAAGAAATGGTTTGTAAACGCCGTATTTACATATCTGCCACTGTGCAGGAGAATCCGTGTAGGTGTTCGAGTGTTCGAACCGTATTGCCCAAGAAATGGTTTGTAAACGCCGTATTTACATATCTGCCACTGTGCAGGAGAATCCGTACAGGTGTTCTAGTGTTCGAACCGTAATGCGCAAGAAATGGTATGTGAATCCCGTATTTACATATCTGCCACTGTGCAGGAGAATCCGTATAGGTGTTCGAGTGTTCGAACCGTATTGCGCAAGAAATGGTATGTAAACCCCGTATTTACATATATGCCACTGTGCAGGAGAATCCGTGTAGGTGTCCGAGTGTTCGAACCGAATTGCCCAAGAAATGGTTTGTAAACGCCGTATTTACATATCTGCCACTGTGCAGGAGAATCCGTATACGTGTTCGAGTGTTCGAACCGTAATGCGCAAGAAATGGTACGGAAACCCCGTATTTACATATCTGCCACTGCGCAGGAGAATCCGTATAGGTGTTCGAGTGTTCGAACCGTATTGCCCAAGAAATGGTTTGTAAACGCCGTATTTACATATCTACCACTGTGTAGGAGAATCCGTATAGGTGTTCGAGTGTTCGAACCGTAATGCGCAAGAAATGGTATGCAAACCCCGTATTTACATATCTGCCACTGTGCAGGAGAATCCGTATAAGTGTCCGAATGTTCGAACCGAATTGCCCAAGAAATGGTTTGTAAACGCCGTATTTACATATCTGCCACTGTGCAGGAGAATCCATATAGGTGTTCGAGTGTTCGAACCGTAATGCGCAAGAAATGGTATGTAAACCCCGTATTTACATATCTGACACTGTGCAGGAGAATCCGTATAGGTGTTCGAGTGTTCGAACCGTATTGCGCAAGAAATGGTTTGTAAACCCCGTATTTACATATCTGCCACTGTGTAGGAGAATCTGTATAGGTGTTCGAGTGTTCGAACCGTATTGCGCAAGAAATGGTATGTAAACCCCGTATTTACATATCTGCCACTGTGCAGAAGAATCCGTATAGGTGTTCGAGTGTTCGAACCGTAATGCGCAAGAAATGGTACGGAAACCCCGTATTTACATATCTGCCACTGTGCAGGAGAATCCGTATAGGTGTTCGAGTGTTCGAACCGTAGTGCGCAAGAAATGGTATGTAAACCCCGTATTTACATATCTGCCACTGTGCAGGAGAATCCGTATAGGTGTTCGAGTGTTCGAACCGTAATGCGCAAGAAATGGTATGTAAACCCCATATTTACATATCTGCCACTGTGCAGGAGAATCCGTATAGGTGTTCGAGTGTTCGAACCGTATTGCCCAAGAAATGGTTTGTAAACGCCGTATTTACATATCTACCACTGTGTAGGAGAATCCGTATAGGTGTTCGAGTGTTCGAACCGTAATGCGCAAGAAATGGTATGCAAACCTCGTATTTACATATCTGCCACTGTGTAGGAGAATCCGTATAGGTGTCCGAATGTTCGAACCGAATTGCCCAAGAAATGGTTTGTAAACGCCGTATTTACATATCTGCCACTGTGCAGGAGAATCCGTACAGGTGTTCGAGTGTTCGAACCGTAATGCGCAAGAAATGGTATGCAAACACCGTATTTACATATCTGCCACTGTGCAGGAGAATCCGTATAGGTGTCCGAGTGTTCGAACCGAATTGCCCAAGAAATGGTTTGTAAACGCCGTATTTACATATCTGCCACTGTGCAGGAGAATCCGTACAGGTGTTCGAGTGTTCGAACCGTAATGCGCAAGAAATGGTATGTAAACCCCGTATTTACATATCTGCCACTGTGCAGGAGAATCCGTATAGGTGTTCGAGTGTTCGAACCGTAATGCGCAAGAAATGGTATGTAAACCCCGTATTTACATATCTGCCACTGTGCAGGAGAATCCGTATAGGTGTTCGAGTGTTCGAACCGTATTGCGCAAGAAATGGTTTGTAAACCCCGTATTTACATATCTGCCACTGTGCAGGAGAATCTGTATAGGTGTTCGAGTGTTCGAACCGTATTGCCCAAGAAATGGTATGTAAACCCCGTATTTACATATCTGCAACAGTGCAGAAGATTCTGTATAGGTGTTCGAGTGTTCGAACCATAATGCGCAACAAATGGTACGGAAACCCCGTATTTACATATCTGCCACTGTGCAGGAGAATCCGTATAGGTGTTCGAGTGTTCGAACCGTAATGCGCAAGAAATGGTATGTAAACCCCGTATTTACATATCTGCCACTGTGCAGGAGAATCCGTATAGGTGTTCGAGTGTTCGAACCGTAATGCGCAAGAAATGGTATGTAAACCCCATATTTACATATCTGCCACTGTGCAAGAGAATCCGTATAGGTGTTCGAGTGTTCGAACCGTATTGCGCAAGAAATGGTATGTAAACCCCGTATTTACATATCTGCCACTGTGTAGGAGAATCCGTATAGGTGTTCGAGTGTTCGAACCGTAATGCGCAAGAAATGGTACGGAAACCCCGTATTTACATATCTGCCACTGTGCAGGAGAATCCGTATAGGTGTTCGAGTGTTCGAACCGTAATGCACAAGAAATGGTATGTAAACCCCGTATTTACATATCTGCCACTGTGCAGGAGAATCCGTATAGGTGTTCGAGTGTTCGAACCGTAATGCGCAAGAAATGGTATGTAAATCCCCTATTTACATATCTGCCACTGTGCAAGAGAACCCGTATAGGTGTTCGAGTGTTCGAACCGTATTGCCCAAGAAATGGTTTGTAAACGCCGTATTTACATATCTACCACTGTGTAGGAGAATCCGTATAGGAGTTCGAGTGTTCGAACCGTAATGCGCAAGAAATGGTATGCAAACCCCGTATTTACATATCTGCCACTGTGCAGGAGAATCCGTATAGGTGTCCGAATGTTCGAACCGAATTGCCCAAGAAATGGTTTGTAAACGCCGTATTTACATATCTGCCACTGTGCAGGAGAATCCGTACAGGTGTTCGAGTGTTCGAACCGTAATGCGCAAGAAATGGTATGCAAACCCCGTATTTACATATCTGCCACTGTGCAGGAGAATCCGTATAGGTGTCCGAGTGTTCGAACCGAATTGCCCAAGAAATGGTTTGTAAACGCCGTATTTACATATCTGCCACTGTGCAGGAGAATCCGTATAGGTGTTCGAGTGTTCGAACCGTATTGCCCAAGAAATGGTTTGTAAACGCCGTATTTACATATCTGCCACTGTGCAGGAGAATCCGTACAGGTGTTCGAGTGTTCGAACCGTATTGCGCAAGAAATGGTTTGTAAACCCCGTATTTACATATCTGCCACTGTGCAGGAGAATCTGTATAGGTGTTCGAGTGTTCGAACCGTATTGCCCAAGAAATGGTATGTAAACCCCGTATTTACATATCTGCAACAGTGCAGAAGATTCTGTATAGGTGTTCGAGTGTTCGAACCATAATGCGCAACAAATGGTACGGAAACCCCGTATTTACATATCTGCCACTGTGCAGGAGAATCCGTATAGGTGTTCGAGTGTTCGAACCGTAATGCGCAAGAAATGGTATGTAAACCCCGTATTTACATATCTGCCACTGTGCAGGAGAATCCGTATAGGTGTTCGAGTGTTCGAACCGTAATGCGCAAGAAATGGTATGTAAACCCCATATTTACATATCTGCCACTGTGCAAGAGAATCCGTATAGGTGTTCGAGTGTTCGAACCGTATTGCGCAAGAAATGGTATGTAAACCCCGTATTTACATATCTGCCACTGTGTAGGAGAATCCGTATAGGTGTTCGAGTGTTCGAACCGTAATGCGCAAGAAATGGTACGGAAACCCCGTATTTACATATCTGCCACTGTGCAGGAGAATCCGTATAGGTGTTCGAGTGTTCGAACCGTAATGCACAAGAAATGGTATGTAAACCCCGTATTTACATATCTGCCACTGTGCAGGAGAATCCGTATAGGTGTTCGAGTGTTCGAACCGTAATGCGCAAGAAATGGTATGTAAATCCCCTATTTACATATCTGCCACTGTGCAAGAGAACCCGTATAGGTGTTCGAGTGTTCGAACCGTATTGCCCAAGAAATGGTTTGTAAACGCCGTATTTACATATCTACCACTGTGTAGGAGAATCCGTATAGGAGTTCGAGTGTTCGAACCGTAATGCGCAAGAAATGGTATGCAAACCCCGTATTTACATATCTGCCACTGTGCAGGAGAATCCGTATAGGTGTCCGAATGTTCGAACCGAATTGCCCAAGAAATGGTTTGTAAACGCCGTATTTACATATCTGCCACTGTGCAGGAGAATCCGTACAGGTGTTCGAGTGTTCGAACCGTAATGCGCAAGAAATGGTATGCAAACCCCGTATTTACATATCTGCCACTGTGCAGGAGAATCCGTATAGGTGTCCGAGTGTTCGAACCGAATTGCCCAAGAAATGGTTTGTAAACGCCGTATTTACATATCTGCCACTGTGCAGGAGAATCCGTATAGGTGTTCGAGTGTTCGAACCGTATTGCCCAAGAAATGGTTTGTAAACGCCGTATTTACATATCTGCCACTGTGCAGGAGAATCCGTACAGGTGTTCGAGTGTTCGAACCGTAATGCGCAAGAAATGGTATGTAAACCCCGTATTTACATATCTGCCACTGTGCAGGAGAATCCGTATAGGTGTTCGAGTGTTCGAACCGTATTGCGCAAGAAATGGTATGTAAGCCCCGTATTTATATATCTGCCACTGTGCAGGAGAATCCGTGTAGGTGTCCGAGTGTTCGAACCGAATTGCCCAAGAAATGGTTTGTAAACGCCGTATTTACATATCTGCCACTGTGCAGGAGAATCCGTATAGGTGTTCGAGTGTTCGAACCGTATTGCCCAAGAAATGGTTCGTAAACGCCGTATTTACATATCTGCCACTGTGCAGGAGAATCCGTACAGGTGTTCGAGTGTTCGAACCGTAATGCGCAAGAAATGGTATGTAAACCCCGTATTTACATATCTGCCACTGTGCAGGAGAATCCGTATAGGTGTTCGAGTGTTCGAACCGTATTGCCCAAGAAATGGTTTGTAAACGCCGTATTTACATATCTGCCACTGTGCAGGAGAATCCGTATAGGTGTTCGAGTGTTCGAACCGTAATGCGCAAGAAATGGTATGTAAACCCCGTATTTACATATCTGCCACTGTGCAGGAGAATCCGTATAGGTGTTCGAGTGTTCGAACCGTATTGCGCAAGAAATGGTTTGTAAACGCCGTATTTACATATCTGCCACTGTGCAGGAGAATCCGTACAGGTGTTCGAGTGTTCGAACCGTAATGCGCAAGAAATGGTATGCAAACCCCGTATTTACATATCTGCCACTGTGCAGGAGAATCCGTATAGGTGTCCGAGTGTTCGAACCGAATTGCCCAAGAAATGGTTTGTAAACGCCGTATTTACATATCTGCCACTGTGCAGGAGAATCCGTATAGGTGTTCGAGTGTTCGAACCGTATTGCCCAAGAAATGGTTTGTAAACGCCGTATTTACATATCTGCCACTGTGCAGGAGAATCCGTACAGGTGTTCGAGTGTTCGAACCGTAATGCGCAAGAAATGGTATGTAAACCCCGTATTTACATATCTGTCACTGTGCAGGAGAATCCGTATAGGTGTTCGAGTGTTCGAACCGTATTGCGCAAGAAATGGTATGTAAACCCCGTATTTACATATCTGCCACTGTGCAGGAGAATCCGTGTAGGTGTCCGAGTGTTCGAACCGAATTGCCCAAGAAATGGTTTGTAAACGCCGTATTTACATATCTGCCACTGTGCAGGAGAATCCGTATAGGTGTTCGAGTGTTCGAACCGTATTGCCCAAGAAATGGTTTGTAAACGCCGTATTTACATATCTGCCACTGTGCAGGAGAATCCGTACAGGTGTTCGAGTGTTCGAACCGTAATGCGCAAGAAATGGTATGTAAACCCCGTATTTACATATCTGCCACTGTGCAGGAGAATCCGTATAGGTGTTCGAGTGTTCGAACCGTATTGCGCAAGAAATGGGATGTAAACCCCGTATTTATATATCTGCCACTGTGCAGGAGAATCCGTGTAGGTGTCCGAGTGTTCGAACCGAATTGCCCAAGAAATGGTTTGTAAACGCCGTATTTACATATCTGCCACTGTGCAGGAGAATCCGTATAGGTGTTCGAGTGTTCGAACCGTATTGCCCAAGAAATGGTTTGTAAACGCCGTATTTACATATCTGCCACTGTGCAGGAGAATCCGTATAGGTGTTCGAGTGTTCGAACCGTAATGCGCAAGAAATGGTATGTAAACCCCGTATTTACATATCTGCCACTGTGCAGGAGAATCCGTATAGGTGTTCGAGTGTTCGAACCGTATTGCGCAAGAAATGGTTTGTAAACGCCGTATTTACATATCTGCCACTGTGCAGGAGAATCCGTACAGGTGTTCGAGTGTTCGAACCGTAATGCGCAAGAAATGGTATGCAAACCCCGTATTTACATATCTGCCACTGTGCAGGAGAATCCGTATAGGTGTCCGAGTGTTCGAACCGAATTGCCCAAGAAATGGTTTGTAAACGCCGTATTTACATATCTGCCACTGTGCAGGAGAATCCGTATAGGTGTTCGAGTGTTCGAACCGTATTGCCCAAGAAATGGTTTGTAAACGCCGTATTTACATATCTGCCACTGTGCAGGAGAATCCGTACAGGTGTTCGAGTGTTCGAACCGTAATGCGCAAGAAATGGTATGTAAACCCCGTATTTACATATCTGCCACTGTGCAGGAGAATCCGTATAGGTGTTCGAGTGTTCGAACCGTATTGCGCAAGAAATGGTATGTAAACCCCGTATTTACATATCTGCCACTGTGCAGGAGAATCCGTGTAGGTGTCCGAGTGTTCGAACCGAATTGCCCAAGAAATGGTTTGTAAACGCCGTATTTACATATCTGCCACTGTGCAGGAGAATCCGTATAGGTGTTCGAGTGTTCGAACCGTATTGCCCAAGAAATGGTTTGTAAACCCCGTATTTACATATCTGCCACTGTGCAGGAGAATCCGTACAGGTGTTCGAGTGTTCGAACCGTAATGCGCAAGAAATGGTATGTAAACCCCGTATTTACATATCTGCCACTGTGCAGGAGAATCCGTATAGGTGTTCGAGTGTTCGAACCGTATTGCGCAAGAAATGGGATGTAAACCCCGTATTTATATATCTGCCACTGTGCAGGAGAATCCGTGTAGGTGTCCGAGTGTTCGAACCGAATTGCCCAAGAAATGGTTTGTAAACGCCGTATTTACATATCTGCCACTGTGCAGGAGAATCCGTATAGGTGTTCGAGTGTTCGAACCGTATTGCCCAAGAAATGGTTTGTAAACGCCGTATTTACATATCTGCCACTGTGCAGGAGAATCCGTACAGGTGTTCGAGTGTTCGAACCGTAATGCGCAAGAAATGGTATGTAAACCCCGTATTTACATATCTGCCACTGTGCAGGAGAATCCGTATAGGTGTTCGAGTGTTCGAACCGTATTGCCCAAGAAATGGTTTGTAAACGCCGTATTTACATATCTGCCACTGTGCAGGAGAATCCGTGTAGGTGTCCGAGTGTTCGAACCGAATTGCCCAAGAAATGGTTTGTAAACGCCGTATTTACATATCTGCCACTGTGCAGGAGAATCCGTATAGGTGTTCGAGTGTTCGAACCGTATTGCCCAAGAAATGGTTTGTAAACGCCGTATTTACATATCTGCCACTGTGCAGGAGAATCCGTACAGGTGTTCGAGTGTTCGAACCGTAATGCGCAAGAAATGGTATGTAAACCCCGTATTTACATATCTGCCACTGTGCAGGAGAATCCGTATAGGTGTTCGAGTGTTCGAACCGTATTGCGCAAGAAATGGGATGTAAACCCCGTATTTATATATCTGCCACTGTGCAGGAGAATCCGTGTAGGTGTCCGAGTGTTCGAACCGAATTGCCCAAGAAATGGTTTGTAAACGCCGTATTTACATATCTGCCACTGTGCAGGAGAATCCGTATAGGTGTTCGAGTGTTCGAACCGTATTGCCCAAGAAATGGTTTGTAAACGCCGTATTTACATATCTGCCACTGTGCAGGAGAATCCGTATAGGTGTTCGAGTGTTCGAACCGTAATGCGCAAGAAATGGTATGTAAACCCCGTATTTACATATCTGCCACTGTGCAGGAGAATCCGTATAGGTGTTCGAGTGTTCGAACCGTATTGCGCAAGAAATGGTTTGTAAACGCCGTATTTACATATCTGCCACTGTGCAGGAGAATCCGTACAGGTGTTCGAGTGTTCGAACCGTAATGCGCAAGAAATGGTATGCAAACCCCGTATTTACATATCTGCCACTGTGCAGGAGAATCCGTATAGGTGTTCGAGTGTTCGAACCGTATTGCGCAAGAAATGGTATGTAAACCCCGTATTTACATATCTGCCACTGTGCAGGAGAATCCGTACAGGTGTTCGAGTGTTCGAACCGTAATGCGCAAGAAATGGTATGCAAACCCCGTATTTACATATCTGCCACTGTGCAGGAGAATCCGTATAGGTGTTCGAGTGTTCGAACCGTATTGCGCAAGAAATGGTATGTAAACCCCGTATTTACATATCTGCCACTGTGCAGGAGAATCCGTGTAGGTGTCCGAGTGTTCGAACCGAATTGCCCAAGAAATGGTTTGTAAACGCCGTATTTACATATCTGCCACT
This sequence comes from Camellia sinensis, assembly GCF_055761805.1. NCBI lineage: Eukaryota > Viridiplantae > Streptophyta > Magnoliopsida > Ericales > Theaceae > Camellia > Camellia sinensis. The sequence continues at coordinate 118,431,837 of NC_138974.1, forward strand.
GTGCAGGAGAATCCGTATAGGTGTTCGAGTGTTCGAACCGTATTGCCCAAGAAATGGTTTGTAAACGCCGTATTTACATATCTGCCACTGTGCAGGAGAATCCGTACAGGTGTTCGAGTGTTCGAACCGTATTGCGCAAGAAATGGTATGTAAACCCCGTATTTACATATCTGCCACTGTGCAGGAGAATCCGCATAGGTGTTCGAGGGTTCGAACCGTATTGCGCAAGAAATGGTATGTAAACCCCGTATTTACATATCTGCCACTGTGCAGGAGAATCCGTGTTGGTGTCCGAGTGTTCGAACCGAATTGCCCAAGAAATGGTTTGTAAACGCCGTATTTACATATCTGCCACTGTGCAGGAGAATCCGTATAGGTGTTCGAGTGTTCGAACCGTAATGCGCAAGAAATGGTATGTAAACCCCGTATTTACATATCTGCCACTGTGCAGGAGAATCCGTATAGGTGTTCGAGTGTTCGAACCGTATTGCGCAAGAAATGGTTTGTAAACGCCGTATTTACATATCTGCCACTGTGCAGGAGAATCCGTACAGGTGTTCGAGTGTTCGAACCGTAATGCGCAAGAAATGGTATGCAAACCCCGTATTTACATATCTGCCACTGTGCAGGAGAATCCGTATAGGTGTTCGAGTGTTCGAACCGTATTGCGCAAGAAATGGTATGTAAACCCCGTATTTACATATCTGCCACTGTGCAGGAGAATCCGTGTAGGTGTCCGAGTGTTCGAACCGAATTGCCCAAGAAATGGTTTGTAAACGCCGTATTTACATATCTGCCACTGTGCAGGAGAATCCGTATAGGTGTTCGAGTGTTCGAACCGTATTGCCCAAGAAATGGTTTGTAAACGCCGTATTTACATATCTGCCACTGTGCAGGAGAATCCGTACAGGTGTTCGAGTGTTCGAACCGTATTGCGCAAGAAATGGTATGTAAACCCCGTATTTACATATCTGCCACTGTGCAGGAGAATCCGCATAGGTGTTCGAGGGTTCGAACCGTATTGCGCAAGAAATGGTATGTAAACCCCGTATTTACATATCTGCCACTGTGCAGGAGAATCCGTGTTGGTGTCCGAGTGTTCGAACCGAATTGCCCAAGAAATGGTTTGTAAACGCCGTATTTACATATCTGCCACTGTGTAGGAGAATCCGTATAGGTGTTCGAGTGTTCGAACCGTATTGCCCAAGAAATGGTTTGTAAACGCCGTATTTACATATCTGCCACTGTGCAGGAGAATCCGTACAGGTGTTCGAGTGTTCGAACCGTAATGCGCAAGAAATGGTATGTAAACCCCGTATTTACATATCAGACACTGTGCAGGAGAATCCGTATAGGTGTTCGAGTGTTCGAACCGTATTGCCCAAGAAATGGTTTGTAAACGCCGTATTTACATATCTGCCACTGTGCAGGAGAATCCGTATAGGTGTTCGAGTGTTCGAACCGTAATGCGCAAGAAATGGTATGTAAACCTCGTATTTACATATCTGCCACTGTGCAGGAGAATCCGTATAGGTGTTCGAGTGTTCGAACCGTATTGCGCAACAAATGGTTTGTAAACCCCGTATTTACATATCTGCCACTGTGCAGGAGAATCCGTATAGGTGTTCGAGTGTTCGAACCGTATTGCGCAAGAAATGGTATGTAAACCCCGTATTTACATATCTGCCACTGTGCAGAAGAATCCGTATTGGTGTTCGAGTGTTCGAACCGTAATGCGCAAGAAATGGTATGTAAACCCCGTATTTACATATCTGCCACTGTGCAGGAGAATCCGTATAGGTGTTCGAGTATTCGAACCGTAATGCGCAAGAAATGGTATGTAAACCCCGTATTTAAATATCTGCCACTGTGCAGGAGAATCCGTACAGGTGTTCGAGTGTTCGAACCGTATTGCCCAAGAAATGGTTTGTAAACGCCGTATTTACATATCTGCCACTGTGTAGGAGAATCCGTATAGGTGTTCGAGTGTTCGAACCGTAATGCGCAAGAAATGGTATGTAAACCCCGTATTTACATATCTGCCACTGTGCAGGAGAATCCGTATAGGTGTTCGAGTGTTCGAACCGTATTGCCCAAGAAATGGTTTGTAAACGCCGTATTTACATATCTGCCACTGTGCAGGAGAATACGTAGAGGTGTTCGAGTGTTCGAACCGTAATGCGCAAGAAATGGTATGTAAACCCCATATTTACATATCTGCCACTGTGCAGGAGAATCCGTATAGGTGTTCGAGTGTTCGAACCGTATTGCCCAAGAAATGGTTTGTAAACGCCGTATTTACATATCTGCCACTGTGCAGGAGAATCCGTATAGGTGTTCGAGTGTTCGAACCGTAATGCGCAAGAAATGGTATGTAAACCCCGTATTTACATCTCTGCCACTGTGCAGGAGAATCCGTATAGGTGTTCGAGTGTTCGAACCGTATTGCGCAAGAAATGGTATGTAAACCCCGTATCTACATATCTGCCACTGTGCAGGAGAATCCGTGTAGGTGTCCGAGTGTTCGAACCGAATTGCCCAAGAAATGGTTTGTAAACGCCGTATTTACATATCTGCCACTGTGCAGGAGAATCCGTATAGGTGTTCGAGTGTTCGAACCGTATTGCCGAAGAAATGGTTTGTAAACGCCGTATTTACATATCTGCCACTGTGCAGGAGAATACGTACAGGTGTTCGAGCGTTCGAACCGTAATGCGCAAGAAATGGTATGTAAACCCCGTATTTACATATCGGCCACTGTGCAGGAGAATCCGTATAGGTGTTCGAGTGTTCGAACCGTATTGCCCAAGAAATGGTTTGTAAACGCCGTATTTACATATCTGCCACTGTGCAGGAGAATCCGTATAGGTGTTCGAGTGTTCGAACCGTAATGCGCAAGAAATGGTATGTAAACCCCGTATTTACATATCTGCCACTGTGCAGGAGAATCCGTATAGGTGTTCGAGTGTTCGAACCGTATTGCGCAAGAAATGGTTTGTAAACCCCGTATTTACATATCTGCCACTGTGCAGGAGAATCCGTATAGGTGTTCGAGTGTTCGAACCGTATTGCGCAAGAAATGATATGTAAACCCCGTATTTACATATCTGCCACTGTGCAGAAGAATCCGTATAGGTGTTCGAGTGTTCGAACCGTAATGCGCAAGAAATGGTACGGAAACCCCGTATTTACATATCTGCTACTGTGCAGGAGAATCCGTATAGGTGTTCGAGTGTTCGAACCGTAATGCGCAAGAAATGGTATGTAAACCCCGTATTTACATATCTGCCACTGTGCAGGAGAATCCGTATAGGTGTTCGAGTGTTCGAACCGTAATGCGCAAGAAATGATATGTAAACCCCGTATTTACATATCTGCCACTGTGCAAGAGAATCCGTATAGGTGTTCGAGTGTTCGAACCCTATTGCCCAAGAAATGGTTTGTAAACGCCGTATTTACATATCTGCCACTGTGCAGGAGAATCCGTACAGGTGTTCGAGTGTTCGAACCGTAATGCGCAAGAAATGGTATGTAAACCCCGTATTTACATATCTGCCACTGTGTAGGAGAATCCATATAGGTGTTCGAGTGTTCGAACCGTATTGCCCAAGAAATGGTTTGTAAACGCCGTATTTACATATCTGCCACTGTGTAGGAGAATCCGTACAGGTGTTCGAGTGTTCGAACCGTAATGCGCAAGAAATGGTATGTAAACCCCGTATTTACATATCTGCCACTGTGCAGGAGAATCCGCATAGGTGTTCGAGGGTTCGAACCGTATTGCGCAAGAAATGGTATGTAAACCCCATATTTACATATCTGCCACTGTGCAGGAGAATCCGTGTTGGTGTCCGAGTGTTCGAACCGAATTGCCCAAGAAATGGTTTGTAAACGCCGTATTTACATATCTGCCACTGTGCAGGAGAATCCGTATAGGTGTTCGAGTGTTCGAACCGTATTGCCCAAGAAATGGTTTGTAAACGCCGTATTTACATATCTGCCACTGTGCAGGAGAATCCGTACAGGTGTTCGAGTGTTCGAACCGTAATGCGCAAGAAATGGTATGTAAACCCCGTATTTACATATCTGCCACTGTGCAGGAGAATCCGTATAGGTGTTCGAGTGTTCGAACCGTATTGCGCAAGAAATGGTATGTAAACCCCGTATTTACATATCTGCCACTATGCAGGAGAATCCGTACAGGTGTTCGAGTGTTCGAACCGTAATGCGCAAGAAATGGTATGTAAACCTCGTGTTTACATATCTACCACTGTGCAGGAGAATCCGTATAGGTGTTCGAGTGTTCGAACCGTATTGCGCAAGAAATGGTTTGTAAACCCCGTATTTACATATCTGCCACTGTGCAGGAGAATCCGTATAGGTGTTCGAGTGTTCGAACCGTATTGCGCAAGAAATGGTATGTAAACCCCGTATTTACATATCTGCCACTATGCAGAAGAATCCGTATAGGTGTTCGAGTGTTCGAACCGTAATGCGCAAGAAATGGTATGTAAACCCCGTATTTACATATCTGCCACTGTGCAGGAGAATCCGTATAGGTGTTCGAGTGTTCGAACCGTAATGCGCAAGAAATGGTATGTAAACCCCGTATTTAGATATCTGCCACTGTGCAGGAGAATCCGTACAGGTGTTCGAGTGTTCGAACCGTATTGCCCAAGAAATGGTTTGTAAACGCCGTATTTACATATCTGCCACTGTGTAGGAGAATCCGTATAGGTATTCGAGTGTTCGAACCGTAATGCGCAAGAAATGGTATGTAAACCCCGTATTTACATATCTGCCACTGTGCAAGAGAATCCGTATAGGTGTTCGAGTGTTCGAACCGTATTGCCCAAGAAATGGTTTGTAAACGCCGTATTTACATATCTGCCACTGTGCAGGAGAATCCGTACAGGTGTTCGAGTGTTCGAACCGTAATGCGCAAGAAATGGTATGTAAACCCCATATTTACATATCTGCCACTGTGCAGGAGAATCCGTATAGGTGTTCGAGTGTTCGAACCGTATTGCCCAAGAAATGGTTTGTAAACGCCGTATTTACATATCTGCCACTGTGCAGGAGAATCCGTATAGGTGTTCGAGTGTTCGAACCGTAATGCGCAAGAAATGGTATGCAAACCCCGTATTTACATATCTGCCACTGTGCAGGAGAATCCATATAGGTGTCCGAGTGTTCGAACCGTATTGCCCAAGAAACGGTTTGTAAACGCCGTATTTACATATCTGCCACTGTGCAGGAGAATCCGCATAGGTGTTCGAGTGTTCGAACCGTATTGCCCAAGAAATGGTTTGTAAACGCCGTATTTACATATCTGCCACTGTGCAGGAGAATCCGTATAGGTGTTCGAGTGTTCGAACCGTAATGCGCAAGAAATGGTATGTAAACCTCGTATTTACATATCTGCCACTGTGCAGGAGAATCCGTATAGGTGTTCGAGTGTTCGAACCGTATTGCGCAAGAAATGGTTTGTAAACCCCGTATTTACATATCTGCCACTGTGCCGGAGAATCCGTATAGGTGTTCGAGTGTTCGAACCGTATTGCGCAAGAAATGGTATGTAAACCCCGTATTTACATATCTGCCACTGTGTAGAAGAATCCGTATAGGTGTCCGAGTATTCGAACCGAATTGCCCAAGAAATGGTTTGTAAACGCCGTATTTACATATCTGCCACTGTGCAGGAGAATCTGTATAGGTGCTCGAGTGTTCGAACCGTATTGCCCAAGAAATGGTTTGTAAACGCCGTATTTACATATCTGCCACTGTGCAGGAGAATCCGTATAGGTGTTCGAGTGTTCGAACCGTATTGCGCAAGAAATGGTATGTAAACCCCGTATTTACATATCTGCCACTGTGCGGAAGAATCCGTATAGGTGTTCGAGTGTTCGAACCGTAATGCGCAAGAAATGGTACGGAAACCCCGTATTTACATATTTGCCACCGTGCAGGAGAATCCGTATAGGTGTTCGAGTGTTCGAACCGTAATGCGCAAGAAATGGTATGTAAACCCCGTATTTACATATCTGCCACTGTGCAGGAGAATCCGTATAGGTGTTCGAGTGTTCGAACCGTAATGCGCAAGAAATGGTATGTAAACCCCGTATTTACATATCTGCCACTGTGCAGGAGAATCCGTACAGGTGTTCGAGCGTTCGAACCGTATTGCCCAAGAAATGGTTTGTAAACGCCGTATTTACATATCTGCCACTGTGTAGGAGAATCCGTATAGGTGTTCGAGTGTTCGAACCGTAATGCGCAAGAAATGGTATGTAAACCCCGTATTTACATATCTGCCACTGTGCAGGAGAATCCGTATAGGTGTTCGAGTGTTCGAACCGTATTGCCCAGGAAATGGTTTGTAAACGCCGTATTTACATATCTGCCACTGTGCAGGAGAATCCGTACAGGTGTTCGAGTGTTCGAACCGTAATGCGCAAGAAATGGTATGTAAACCCCATATTTACATATCTGCCACTGTGCAGGAGAATTCGTATAGGTGTTCGAGTGTTCGAACCGTATTGCCCAAGAAATGGTTTGTAAACGCCGTATTTACATATCTGCCACTGTGCAGGAGAATCCGTACAGGTGTTCGAGTGTTCGAACCGTAATGCGCAAGAAATGGTATGTAAACCCCGTATTTACATATCTGCCACTGTGTAGGAGAATCCGTGTTGGTGTCCGAGTGTTCGAACCGAATTGCCCAAGAAATGGTTTGTAAACGCCGTATTTACATATCTGCCACTGTGCAGGAGAATCCGTATAGGTGTTCGAGTGTTCGAACCGTATTGCCCAAGAAATGGTTTGTAAACGCCGTATTTACATATCTGCCACTGTGTAGGAGAATCCGTACAGGTGTTCGAGTGTTCGAACCGTAATGCGCAAGAAATGGTATGTAAACCCCGTATTTACATATCTGCCACTGTGCAGGAGAATCCGCATAGGTGTTCGAGGGTTCGAACCGTATTGCGCAAGAAATGGTATGTAAACCCCGTATTTACATATCTGCCACTGTGCAAGAGAATCCGTGTTGGTGTCCGAGTGTTCGAACCGAATTGCCCAAGAAATGGTTTGTAAACGCCGTATTTACATATCTGCCACTGTGCAGGAGAATCCGTATAGGTGTTCGAGTGTTCGAACCGTATTGCCCAAGAAATGGTTTGTAAACGCCGTATTTACATATCTGCCACTGTGCAGGAGAATCCGTACAGGTGTTCGAGTGTTCGAACCGTAATGCGCAAGAAATGGTATGTAAACCCCGTATTTACATATCTGCCACTGTGCAGGAGAATCCGTATAGGTGTTCGAGTGTTCGAACCGTATTGCGCAAGAAATGGTATGTAAACCCCGTATTTACATATCTGCCACTATGCAGGAGAATCCGTACAGGTGTTCGAGTGTTCGAACCGTAATGCGCAAGAAATGGTATGTAAACCTCGTATTTACATATCTACCACTGTGCAGGAGAATCCGTATAGGTGTTCGAGTGTTCGAACCGTATTGCGCAAGAAATGGTTTGTAAACCCCGTATTTACATATCTGCCACTGTGCAGGAGAATCCGTATAGGTGTTCGAGTGTTCGAACCGTATTGCGCAAGAAATGGTATGTAAACCCCGTATTTACATATCTGCCACTATGCAGAAGAATCCGTATAGGTGTTCGAGTGTTCGAACCGTAATGCGCAAGAAATGGTATGTAAACCCCGTATTTACATATCTGCCACTGTGCAGGAGAATCCGTATAGGTGTTCGAGTGTTCGAACCGTAATGCGCAAGAAATGGTATGTAAACCCCGTATTTAGATATCTGCCACTGTGCAGGAGAATCCGTACAGGTGTTCGAGTGTTCGAACCGTATTGCCCAAGAAATGGTTTGTAAACGCCGTATTTACATATCTGCCACTGTGTAGGAGAATCCGTATAGGTATTCGAGTGTTCGAACCGTAATGCGCAAGAAATGGTATGTAAACCCCGTATTTACATATCTGCCACTGTGCAGGAGAATCCGTATAGGTGTTCGAGTGTTCGAACCGTATTGCCCAAGAAATGGTTTGTAAACGCCGTATTTACATATCTGCCACTGTGCAGGAGAATCCGTACAGGTGTTCGAGTGTTCGAACCGTAATGCGCAAGAAATGGTATGTAAACCCCATATTTACATATCTGCCACTGTGCAGGAGAATCCGTATAGGTGTTCGAGTGTTCGAACCGTATTGCCCAAGAAATGGTTTGTAAACGCCGTATTTACATATCTGCCACTGTGCAGGAGAATCCGTATAGGTGTTCGAGTGTTCGAACCGTAATGCGCAAGAAATGGTATGCAAACCCCGTATTTACATATCTGCCACTGTGCAGGAGAATCCATATAGGTGTCCGAGTGTTCGAACCGTATTGCCCAAGAAACGGTTTGTAAACGCCGTATTTACATATCTGCCACTGTGCAGGAGAATCCGCATAGGTGTTCGAGTGTTCGAACCGTATTGCCCAAGAAATGGTTTGTAAACGCCGTATTTACATATCTGCCACTGTGCAGGAGAATCCGTATAGGTGTTCGAGTGTTCGAACCGTAATGCGCAAGAAATGGTATGTAAACCTCGTATTTACATATCTGCCACTGTGCAGGAGAATCCGTATAGGTGTTCGAGTGTTCGAACCGTATTGCGCAAGAAATGGTTTGTAAACCCCGTATTTACATATCTGCCACTGTGCAGGAGAATCCGTATAGGTGTTCGAGTGTTCGAACCGTATTGCGCAAGAAATGGTATGTAAACCCCGTATTTACATATCTGCCACTGTGTAGAAGAATCCGTATAGGTGTCCGAGTATTCGAACCGAATTGCCCAAGAAATGGTTTGTAAACGCCGTATTTACATATCTGCCACTGTGCAGGAGAATCTGTATAGGTGCTCGAGTGTTCGAACCGTATTGCCCAAGAAATGGTTTGTAAACGCCGTATTTACATATCTGCCACTGTGCAGGAGAATCCGTATAGGTGTTCGAGTGTTCGAACCGTATTGCGCAAGAAATGGTATGTAAACCCCGTATTTACATATCTGCCACAGTGCGGAAGAATCCGTATAGGTGTTCGAGTGTTCGAACCGTAATGCGCAAGAAATGGTACGGAAACCCCGTATTTACATATTTGCCACCGTGCAGGAGAATCCGTATAGGTGTTCGAGTGTTCGAACCGTAATGCGCAAGAAATGGTATGTAAACCCCGTATTTACATATCTGCCACTGTGCAGGAGAATCCGTATAGGTGTTCGAGTGTTCGAACCGTAATGCGCAAGAAATGGTATGTAAACCCCGTATTTACATATCTGCCACTGTGCAGGAGAATCCGTACAGGTGTTCGAGCGTTCGAACCGTATTGCCCAAGAAATGGTTTGTAAACGCCGTATTTACATATCTGCCACTGTGTAGGAGAATCCGTATAGGTGTTCGAGTGTTCGAACCGTAATGCGCAAGAAATGGTATGTAAACCCCGTATTTACATATCTGCCACTGTGCAGGAGAATCCGTATAGGTGTTCGAGTGTTCGAACCGTATTGCCCAAGAAATGGTTTGTAAACGCCGTATTTACATATCTGCCACTGTGCAGGAGAATCCGTACAGGTGTTCGAGTGTTCGAACCGTAATGCGCAAGAAATGGTATGTAAACCCCATATTTACATATCTGCCACTGTGCAGGAGAATTCGTATAGGTGTTCGAGTGTTCGAACCGTATTGCCCAAGAAATGGTTTGTAAACGCCGTATTTACATATCTGCCACTGTGCAGGAGAATCCGTATAGGTGTTCGAGTGTTCGAACCGTAATGCGCAAGAAATGGTATGCAAACCCCGTATTTACATATCTGCCACTGTGCAGGAGAATCCATATAGGTGTCCGAGTGTTCGAACCGTATTGCCCAAGAAATGGTTTGTAAACGCCGTATTTACATATCTGCCACTGTGCAGGAGAATCCGCATAGGTGTTCGAGTGTTCGAACCGTATTGCCCAAGAAATAGTTTGTAAACGCCGTATTTACATATCTGCCACTGTGCAGGAGAATCCGTATAGGTGTTCGAGTGTTCGAACCGTAATGCGCAAGAAATGGTATGTAAACCTCGTATTTACATATCTGCCACTGTGCAGGAGAATCCGTATAGGTGTTCGAGTGTTCGAACCGTATTGCGCATGAAATGGTTTGTAAACCCCGTATTTACATATCTGCCACTGTGCAGGAGAATCCGTATAGGTGTTCGAGTGTTCGAACCGTATTGCGCAAGAAATGGTATGTAAACCCCGTATTTACATATCTGCCACTGTGCAGAAGAATCCGTATAGGTGTTCGAGTGTTCGAACCGTAATGCGCAAGAAATGGTACGGAAACCCCGTATTTACATATCTGCCACTGTGCAGGAGAATCCGTATAGGTGTTCGAGTGTTCGAACCGTAATGCGCAAGAAATGGTATGTAAACCCCGTATTTACATATCTGCCACTGTGCAGGAGAATCCGTATAGGTGTTCGAGTGTTCGAACCTTAATGCGCAAGAAATGGTATGTAAACCCCGTATTTACATATCTGCCACTGTGCAGGAGAATCCGTACAGGTGTTCGAGTGTTCGAACCGTATTGCCCAAGAAATGGTTTGTAAACGCCGTATTTACATATCTGCCACTGTGTAGGAGAATCCGTATAGGTGTTCGAGTGTTCGAACCGTAATGCGCAAGAAATGGTATGTAAACCCCGTATTTACATATCTGCCACTGTGCAGGAGAATCCGTATAGGTGTTCGAGTGTTCGAACCGTATTGCCCAAGAAATGGTTTGTAAACGCCGTATTTACATATCTGCCACTGTGCAGGAGAATCCGTACAGGTGTTCGAGTGTTCGAACCGTAATGCGCAAGAAATGGTATGTAAACCCCATATTTACATATCTGCCACTGTGCAGGAGAATCCGTATAGGTGTTCGAGTGTTCGAACCGTATTGCCCAAGAAATGGTTTGTAAACGCCGTATTTACATATCTGCCACTGTGCAAGAGAATCCGTATAGGTGTTCGAGTGTTCGAACCGTAATGCGCAAGAAATGGTATGCAAACCCCGTATTTACATATCTGCCACTGTGCAGGAGAATCCATATACGTGTCCGAGTGTTCGAACCGTATTGCCCAAGAAATGGTTTGTAAACGCCGTATTTACATATCTGCCACTGTGCAGGAGAATCCGCATAGGTGTTCGAGTGTTCGAACCGTAATGCGCAAGAAATGGTACGGAAACCCCGTATTTACATATCTGCTACTGTGCAGGAGAATCCGTATAGGTGTTCGAGTGTTCGAACCGTAATGCGCAAGAAATGGTATGTAAACCCCGTATTTACATATCTGCCACTGTGCAGGAGAATCCGTATAGGTGTTCGAGTGTTCGAACCGTAATGCGCAAGAAATGATATGTAAACCCCGTATTTACATATCTGCCACTGTGCAAGAGAATCCGTATAGGTGTTCGAGTGTTCGAACCCTATTGCCCAAGAAATGGTTTGTAAACGCCGTATTTACATATCTGCCACTGTGCAGGAGAATCCGTACAGGTGTTCGAGTGTTCGAACCGTAATGCGCAAGAAATGGTATGTAAACCCCGTATTTACATATCTGCCACTGTGTAGGAGAATCCGTATAGGTGTTCGAGTGTTCGAACCGTATTGCCCAAGAAATGGTTTGTAAACGCCGTATTTACATATCTGCCACTGTGTAGGAGAATCCGTACAGGTGTTCGAGTGTTCGAACCGTAATGCGCAAGAAATGGTATGTAAACCCCGTATTTACATATCTGCCACTGTACAGGAGAATCCGTATAGGTGTTCGAGTGTTCGAACCGTAATGCGCAAGAAATGGTATGCAAACCCCGTATTTACATATCTGCCACTGTGCAGGAGAATCCATATAGGTGTCCGAGTGTTCGAACCGTATTGCCCGAGAAATGGTTTGTAAACGCCGTATTTACATATCTGCCACTGTGCAGGAGAATCCACATAGGTGTTCGAGTGTTCGAACCGTATTGCCCAAGAAATGGTTTGTAAACGCCGTATTTACATATCTGCCACTGTGCAGGAGAATCCGTATAGGTGTTCGAGTGTTCGAACCGTAATGCGCAAGAAATGGTATGTAAACCTCGTATTTACATATCTGCCACTGTGCAGGAGAATCCGTATAGGTGTTCGAGTGTTCGAACCGTATTGCGCAAGAAATGGTTTGCAAACCCCGTATTTACATATCTGCCACTGTGCAGGAGAATCCGTATAGGTGTTCGAGTGTTCGAACCGTATTGCGCAAGAAATGGTATGTAAACCCCGTATTTACATATCTGCCACTGTGTAGAAGAATCCGTATAGGTGTCCGAGTGTTCGAACCGAATTGCCCAAGAAATGGTTTGTAAACGCCGTATTTACATATCTGCCACTGTGCAGGAGAATCTGTATAGGTGTTCGAGTGTTCGAACCGTATTGCCCAAGAAATGGTTTGTAAACGCCGTATTTACATATCTGCCACTGTGCAGGAGAATCCGTATAGGTGTTCGAGTGTTCGAACCGTATTGCGCAAGAAATGGTATGTAAACCCTGTATTTACATATCTGCCACTGTGCAGTAGAATCCGTATAGGTGTTCGAGTGTTCGAACCGTAATGCGCAAGAAATGGTACGGAAACCCCGTATTTACATATCTGCCACTGTGCAGGAGAATCCGTATAGGTGTTCGAGTGTTCGAACCGTAATGCGCAAGAAATGGTATGTAAACCCCGTATTTACATATCTGCCACTGTGCAGGAGAATCCGTATAGGTGTTCGAGTGTTCGAACCGTAATGCGCAAGAAATGGTATGTAAACCCCGTATTTACATATCTGCCACTGTGCAGGAGAATCCGTACAGGTGTTCGAGTGTTCGAACCGTATTGCCCAAGAAATGGTTTGTAAACGCCGTATTTACATATCTGCCACTGTGTAGGACAATCCGTATAGGTGTTCGAGTGTTCGAACCGTAATGCGCAAGAAATGGTATGTAAACCCCGTATTTACATATCTGCCACTGTGCAGGAGAATCCGTATAGGTGTTCGAGTGTTCGAACCGTATTGCCCAAGAAATGGTTTGTAAACGCCGTATTTACATATCTGCCACTGTGCAGGAGAATCCGTATAGGTGTTCGAGTGTTCGAACCGTAATGCGCAAGAAATGGTATGCAAACCCCGTATTTACATATCTGCCACTGTGCAGGAGAATCCATATAGGTGTCCGAGTGTTCGAACCGTATTGCCCAAGAAATGGTTTGTAAACGCCGTATTTACATATCTGCCACTGTGCAGGAGAATCCGCATAGGTGTTCGAGTGTTCGAACCGTATTGCCCAAGAAATAGTTTGTAAACGCCGTATTTACATATCTGCCACTGTGCAGGAGAATCCGTATAGGTGTTCGAGTGTTCGAACCGTAATGCGCAAGAAATGGTATGTAAACCTCGTATTTACATATCTGCCACTGTGCAGGAGAATCCGTATAGGTGTTCGAGTGTTCGAACCGTATTGCGCAAGAAATGGTTTGTAAACCCCGTATTTACATATCTGCCACTATGCAGGAGAATCCGTATAGGTGTTCGAGTGTTCGAACCGTATTGCGCAAGAAATGGTATGTAAACCCCGTATTTACATATCTGCCACTGTGCAGAAGAATCCGTATAGGTGTTCGAGTGTTCGAACCGTAATGCGCAAGAAATGGTACGGAAACCCCGTATTTATATATCTGCCACTGTGCAGGAGAATCCGTATAGGTGTTCGAGTGTTCGAACCGTAATGCGCAAGAAATGGTATGTAAACCCCGTATTTACATATCTGCCACTGTGCAGGAGAATCCGTATAGGTGTTCGAGTGTTCGAACCGTAATGCGCAAGAAATGGTATGTAAACCCCGTATTTACATATCTGCCACTGTGCAGGAGAATCCGTACAGGTGTTCGAGTGTTCGAACCGTATTGCCCAAGAAATGGTTTGTAAACGCCGTATTTACATATCTGCCACTGTGTAGGAGAATCCGTATAGGTGTTCGAGTGTTCGAACCGTAATGCGCAAGAAATGGTATGTAAACCCCGTATTTACATATCTGCCACTGTGCAGGAGAATCCGTATAGGTGTTCGAGTGTTCGAACCGTATTGCCCAAGAAATGGTTTGTAAACGCCGTATTTACATATCTGCCACTGTGCAGGAGAATCCGTACAGGTGTTCGAGTGTTCGAACCGTAATGCGCAAGAAATGGTATGTAAACCCCATATTTACATATCTGCCACTGTGCAGGAGAATCCGTATAGGTGTTCGAGTGTTCGAACCGTATTGCCCAAGAAATGGTTTGTAAACGCCGTATTTACATATCTGCCACTGTGCAGGAGAATCCGTATAGGTGTTCGAGTGTTCGAACCGTAATGCGCAAGAAATGGTATGCAAACCCCGTATTTACATATCTGCCACTGTGCAGGAGAATCCATATAGGTGTCCGAGTGTTCGAACCGTATTGCCCAAGAAATGGTTAGTAAACGCCGTATTTACATATCTGCCACTGTGCAGGAGAATCCGCATAGGTGTTCGAGTGTTCGAACCGTATTGCCCAAGAAATGGTTTGTAAACGCCGTATTTACATATCTGCCACTGTGCAGGAGAATCCGTATAGGTGTTCGAGTGTTCGAACCGTAATGCGCAAGAAATGGTATGTAAACCTCGTATTTACATATCTGCCACTGTGCAGGAGAATCCGTATAGGTGTTCGAGTGTTCGAACCGTATTGCGCAAGAAATGGTTTGTAAACCCCGTATTTACATATCTGCCACTGTGCAGGAGAATCCGTATAGGTGTTCGAGTGTTCGAACCGTATTGCGCAAGAAATGGTATGTAAACCCCGTATTTACATATCTGCCACTGTGTAGAAGAATCCGTATAGGTGTCCGAGTGTTCGAACCGAATTGCCCAAGAAATGGTTTGTAAACGCCGTATTTACATATCTGCCACTGTGCAGGAGAATCTGTATAGGTGTTCGAGTGTTCGAACCGTATTGCCCAAGAAATGGTTTGTAAACGCCGTATTTACATATCTGCCACTGTGCAGGAGAATCCGTATAGGTGTTCGAGTGTTCGAACCGTAATGCGCAGGAAATTGTACGGAAACCCCGTATTTACATATCTGCCACTGTGCAGGAGAATCCGTATAGGTGTTCGAGTGTTCGAACCGTAATGCGCAAGAAATGGTATGTAAACCCCGTATTTACATATCTGCCACTGTGCAGGAGAATCCGTATAGGTGTTCGAGTGTTCGAACCGTAATGCGCAAGAAATGGTATGTAAACCCCGTATTTACATATCTGCCACTGTGCAGGAGAATCCGTATAGGTGTTCGAGTGTTCGAACCGTATTGCCCAAGAAATGGTTTGTAAACGCCGTATTTACATATCTGCCACTGTGCAGGAGAATCCGTATAGGTGTTCGAGTGTTCGAACCGTAATGCGCAAGAAATGGTATGCAAACCCCGTATTTACATATCTGCCACTGTGCAGGAGAATCCATATAGGTGTCCGAGTGTTCGAACCGTATTGCCCAAGAAATGGTTTGTAAACGCCGTATTTACATATCTGCCACTGTGCAGGAGAATCCGCATAGGTGTTCGAGTGTTCGAACCGTATTGCCCAAGAAATAGTTTGTAAACGCCGTATTCACATATCTGCCACTGTGCAGGAGAATCCGTATAGGTGTTCGAGTGTTCGAACCGTAATGCGCAAGAAATTGTATGTAAACCTCGTATTTACATATCTGCCACTGTGCAGGAGAATCCGTATAGGTGTTCGAGTGTTCGAACCGTATTGCGCAAGAAATGGTTTGTAAACCCCGTATTTACATATCTGCCACTGTGCAGGAGAATCCGTATAGGTGTTCGTGTGTTCGAACCGTATTGCGCAAGAAATGGTATGTAAACCCCGTATTTACATATCTGCCACTGTGCAGAAGAATCCGTATCGGTGTTCGAGTGTTCGAACCGTAATGCGCAAGAAATGGTACGGAAACCCCGTATTTACATATCTGCCACTGTGCAGGAGAATCCGTATAGGTGTTCGAGTGTTCGAACCGTAATGCGCAAGAAATGGTATGTAAACCCCGTATTTACATATCTGCCACTGTGCAGGAGAATCCGTATAGGTGTTCGAGTGTTCGAACCGTATTGCCCAAGAAATGGTATGTAAACCCCGTATTTACATATCTGCCACTGTGTAGGAGAATCCGTACAGGTGTTCGAGTGTTCGAACCGTATTGCCCAAGAAATGGTTTGTAAACGCCGTATTTACATATCTGCCACTGTGTAGGAGAATCCGTATAGGTGTTCGAGTGTTCGAACCGTAATGCGCAAGAAATGGTATGTAAACCCCGTATTTACATATCTGCCACTGTGCAGGAGAATCCGTATAGGTGTTCGAGTGTTCGAACCGTATTGCCCAAGAAATGGTTTGTAAACGCCGTATTTACATATCTGCCACTGTGCAGGAGAATCCGTATAGGTGTTCGAGTGTTCGAACCGTAATGCGCAAGAAATGGTATGCAAACCCCGTATTTACATATCTGCCACTGTGCAGGAGAATCCATATAGGTGTCCGAGTGTTCGAACCGTATTGCCCAAGAAATGGTTAGTAAACGCCGTATTTACATATCTGCCACTGTGCAGGAGAATCCGCATAGGTGTTCGAGTGTTCGAACCGTATTGCCCAAGAAATGGTTTGTAAACGCCGTATTTACATATCTGCCACTGTGCAGGAGAATCCGTATAGGTGTTCGAGTGTTCGAACCGTAATGCGCAAGAAATGGTATGTAAACCTCGTATTTACATATCTGCCACTGTGCAGGAGAATCCGTATAGGTGTTCGAGTGTTCGAACCGTATTGCGCAAGAAATGGTTTGTAAACCCCGTATTTACATATCTGCCACTGTGCAGGAGAATCCGTATAGGTGTTCGAGTGTTCGAACCGTATTGCGCAAGAAATGGTATGTAAACCCCGTATTTACATATCTGCCACTGTGTAGAAGAATCCGTATAGGTGTCCGAGTGTTCGAACCGAATTGCCCAAGAAATGGTTTGTAATCGCCGTATTTACATATCTGCCATTGTGCAGGAGAATCTTTATAGGTGTTCGAGTGTTCGAACCGTATTGCCCAAGAAATGGTTTGTAAACGCCGTATTTACATATCTGCCACTGTGCAGGAGAATCCGTATAGGTGTTCGAGTGTTCGAACCGTATTGCGCAAGAAATGGTATGTAAACCCCGTATTTACATATCTGCCACTGTGCAGAAGAATCCGTATAGGTGTTCGAGTGTTCGAACCGTAATGCGCAAGAAATGGTACGGAAACCCCGTATTTACATATCTGCCACTGTGCAGGAGAATCCGTATAGGTGTTCGAGTGTTCGAACCGTAATGCGCAAGAAATGGTATGTAAACCCCGTATTTACATATCTGCCACTGTGCAGGAGAATCCGTATAGGTGTTCGAGTGTTCGAACCGTAATGCGCAAGAAATGGTATGTAAACCCCGTATTTACATATCTGCCACTGTGCAGGAGAATCCGTACAGGTGTTCGAGTGTTCGAACCGTATTGCCCAAGAAATGGTTTGTAAACGCCGTATTTACATATCTGCCACTGTGTAGGAGAATCCGTATAGGTGTTCGAGTGTTCGAACCGTAATGCGCAAGAAATGGTATGTAAACCCCGTATTTACATATCTGCCACTGTGCAGGAGAATCCGTATAGGTGTTCGAGTGTTCGAACCGTAATGCGCAAGAAATGGTATGTAAACCCCGTATTTACATATCTGCCACTGTGCAGGAGAATCCGTATAGGTGTTCGAGTGTTCGAACCGTAATGCGCAAGAAATGGTATGTAAACCCCGTATTTACATATCTGCCACTGTGCAGGAGAATCCGTATAGGTGTTCGAGTGTTCGAACCGTATTGCCCAAGAAATGGTTTGTAAACGCCGTATTTACATATCTGCCACTGTGCAGGAGAATCCGTATAGGTGTTCGAGTGTTCGAACCGTAATGCGCAAGAAATGGTATGCAAACCCCGTATTTACATATCTGCCACTGTGCAGGAGAATCCATATAGGTGTCCGAGTGTTCGAACCGTATTGCCCAAGAAATGGTTTGTAAACGCCGTATTTACATATCTGCCACTGTGCAGGAGAATCCGCATAGGTGTTCGAGTGTTCGAACCGTATTGACCAAGAAATAGTTTGTAAACGCCGTATTTACATATCTGCCACTGTGCAGGAGAATCCGTATAGGTGTTCGAGTGTTCGAACCGTAATGCGCAAGAAATTGTATGTAAACCTCGTATTTACATATCTGCCACTGTGCAGGAGAATCCGTATAGGTGTTCGAGTGTTCGAACCGTATTGCGCAAGAAATGGTTTGTAAACCCCGTATTTACATATCTGCCACTGTGCAGGAGAATCCGTATAGGTGTTCGTGTGTTCGAACCGTATTGCGCAAGAAATGGTATGTAAACCCCGTATTTACATATCTGCCACTGTGCAGAAGAATCCGTATCGGTGTTCGAGTGTTCGAACCGTAATGCGCAAGAAATGGTACGGAAACCCCGTATTTACATATCTGCCACTGTGCAGGAGAATCCGTATAGGTGTTCGAGTGTTCGAACCGTAATGCGCAAGAAATGGTATGTAAACCCCGTATTTACATATCTGCCACTGTGCAGGAGAATCCGTATAGGTGTTCGAGTGTTCGAACCGTATTGCCCAAGAAATGGTATGTAAACCCCGTATTTACATATCTGCCACTGTGTAGGAGAATCCGTACAGGTGTTCGAGTGTTCGAACCGTATTGCCCAAGAAATGGTTTGTAAACGCCGTATTTACATATCTGCCACTGTGTAGGAGAATCCGTATAGGTGTTCGAGTGTTCGAACCGTAATGCGCAAGAAATGGTATGTAAACCCCGTATTTACATATCTGCCACTGTGCAGGAGAATCCGTATAGGTGTTCGAGTGTTCGAACCGTATTGCCCAAGAAATGGTTTGTAAACGCCGTATTTACATATCTGCCACTGTGCAGGAGAATCCGTACAGGTGTTCGAGTGTTCGAACCGTAATGCGCAAGAAATGGTATGTAAACCCCATATTTACATATCTGCCACTGTGCAGGAGAATCCGTATAGGTGTTCGAGTGTTCGAACCGTATTGCCCAAGAAATGGTTTGTAAACGCCGTATTTACATATCTGCCACTGTGCAGGAGAATCCGTATAGGTGTTCGAGTGTTCGAACCGTAATGCGCAAGAAATGGTATGCAAACCCCGTATTTACATATCTGCCACTGTGCAGGAGAATCCATATAGGTGTCCGAGTGTTCGAACCGTATTGCCCAAGAAATGGTTAGTAAACGCCGTATTTACATATCTGCCACTGTGCAGGAGAATCCGCATAGGTGTTCGAGTGTTCGAACCGTATTGCCCAAGAAATGGTTTGTAAACGCCGTATTTACATATCTGCCACTGTGCAGGAGAATCCGTATAGGTGTTCGAGTGTTCGAACCGTAATGCGCAAGAAATGGTATGTAAACCTCGTATTTACATATCTGCCACTGTGCAGGAGAATCCGTATAGGTGTTCGAGTGTTCGAACCGTATTGCGCAAGAAATGGTTTGTAAACCCCGTATTTACATATATGCAACTGTGCAGGAGAATCCGTATAGGTGTTCGAGTGTTCGAACCGTATTGCGCAAGAAATGGTATGTAAACCCCGTATTTACATATCTGCCACTGTGTAGAAGAATCCGTATAGGTGTCCGAGTGTTCGAACCGAATTGCCCAAGAAATGGTTTGTAATCGCCGTATTTACATATCTGCCATTGTGCAGGAGAACCTTTATAGGTGTTCGAGTGTTCGAACCGTATTGCCCAAGAAATGGTTTGTAAACGCCGTATTTACATATCTGCCACTGTGCAGGAGAATCCGTATAGGTGTTCGAGTGTTCGAACCGTATTGCGCAAGAAATGGTATGTAAACCCCGTATTTACATATCTGCCACTGTGCAGAAGAATCCGTATAGGTGTTCGAGTGTTCGAACCGTAATGCGCAAGAAATGGTACGGAAACCCCGTATTTACATATCTGCCACTGTGCAGGAGAATCCGTATAGGTGTTCGAGTGTTCGAACCGTAATGCGCAAGAAATGGTATGTAAACCCCGTATTTACATATCTGCCACTGTGCAGGAGAATCCGTATAGGTGTTCGAGTGTTCGAACCGTAATGCGCAAGAAATGGTATGTAAACCCCGTATTTACATATCTGCCACTGTGCAGGAGAATCCGTACAGGTGTTCGAGTGTTCGAACCGTATTGCCCAAGAAATGGTTTGTAAACGCCGTATTTACATATCTGCCACTGTGTAGGAGAATCCGTATAGGTGTTCGAGTGTTCGAACCGTAATGCGCAAGAAATGGTATGTAAACCCCGTATTTACATATCTGCCACTGTGCAGGAGAATCCGTATAGGTGTTCGAGTGTTCGAACCGTATTGCCCAAGAAATGGTTTGTAAACGCCGTATTTACATATCTGCCACTGTGCAGGAGAATCCGTACAGGTGTTCGAGTGTTCGAACCGTAATGCGCAAGAAATGGTATGTAAACCCCATATTTACATATCTGCCACTGTGCAGGAGAATCCGTATAGGTGTTCGAGTGTTCGAACCGTATTGCCCAAGAAATGGTTTGTAAACGCCGTATTTACATATCTGCCACTGTGCAGGAGAATCCGTATAGGTGTTCGAGTGTTCGAACCGTAATGCGCAAGAAATGGTATGCAAACCCCGTATTTACATATCTGCCACTGTGCAGGAGAATCCATATAGGTGTCCGAGTGTTCGAACCGTATTGCCCAAGAAATGGTTTGTAAACGCCGTATTTACATATCTGCCACTGTGCAGGAGAATCCGCATAGGTGTTCGAGTGTTCGAACCGTATTGCCCAAGAAATAGTTTGTAAACGCCGTATTTACATATCTGCCACTGTGCAGGAGAATCCGTATAGGTGTTCGAGTGTTCGAACCGTAATGCGCAAGAAATGGTATGTAAACCTCGTATTTACATATCTGCCACTGTGCAGGAGAATCCGTATAGGTGTTCGAGTGTTCGAACCGTATTGCGCAAGAAATGGTTTGTAAACCCCGTATTTACATATCTGCCACTGTGCAGGAGAATCCGTATAGGTGTTCGAGTGTTCGAACCGTATTGCGCAAGAAATGGTATGTAAACCCCGTATTTACATATCTGCCACTGTGCAGAAGAATCCGTATAGGTGTTCGAGTGTTCGAACCGTAATGCGCAAGAAATGGTACGGAAACCCCGTATTTACATATCTGCCACTGTGCAGGAGAATCCGTATAGGTGTTCGAGTGTTCGAACCGTAATGTGCAAGAAATGGTATGTAAACCCCGTATTTACATATCTGCCACAGTGCAGGAGAATCCGTATAGGTGTTCGAGTGTTCGAACCGTAATGCGCAAGAAATGGTATGTAAACCCCGTATTTACATATCTGCCACTGTGCAGGAGAATCCGTACAGGTGTTCGAGTGTTCGAACCGTATTGCCCAAGAAATGGTTTGTAAACGCCGTATTTACATATCTGCCACTGTGTAGGAGAATCCGTATAGATGTTCGAGTGTTCGAACCGTAATGCGCAAGAAATGGTATGTAAACCCCGTATTTACATATCTGCCACTGTGCAGGAGAATCCGTATAGGTGTTCGAATGTTCGAACCGTATTGCCCAAGAAATGGTTTGTAAACGCCGTATTTACATATCTGCCACTGTGCAGGAGAATCCGCATAGGTGTTCGAGTGTTCGAACCGTAATGCGCAAGAAATGGTATGTAAACCCCATATTTACATATCTGCCACTGTGCAGGAGAATCCGTATAGGTGTTCGAGTGTTCGAACCGTATTGCCCAAGAAATGGTTTGTAAACGCCGTATTTACATATCTGCCACTGTGCAGGAGAATCCGTATAGGTGTTCGAGTGTTCGAACCGTAATGCGCAAGAAATGGTATGCAAACCCCGTATTTACATATCTGCCACTGTGCAGGAGAATCCATATAGGTGTCCGAGTGTTCGAACCGTATTGCCCAAGAAATGGTTTGTAAACGCCGTATTTACATATCTGCCACTGTGCAGGAGAATCCGCATAGGTGTTCGAGTGTTCGAACCGTATTGCCCAAGAAATAGTTTGTAAACGCCGTATTTACATATCTGCCACTGTGCAGGAGAATCCGTATAGGTGTTCGAGTGTTCGAACCGTAATGCGCAAGAAATGGTATGTAAACCTCGTATTTACATATCTGCCACTGTGCAGGAGAATCCGTATAGGTGTTCGAGTGTTCGAACCGTATTGCGCAAGAAATGGTTTGTAAACCCCGTATTTACATATCTGCCACTGTGCAGGAGAATCCGTATAGGTGTTCGAGTGTTCGAACCGTATTGCGCAAGAAATGGTATGTAAACCCCGTATTTACATATCTGCCACTGTGCAGAAGAATCCGTATAGGTGTTCGAGTGTTCGAACCGTAATGCGCAAGAAATGGTACGGAAACCCCGTATTTACATATCTGCCACTGTGCAGGAGAATCCGTATAGGTGTTCGAGTGTTCGAACCGTAATGTGCAAGAAATGGTATGTAAACCCCGTATTTACATATCTGCCACAGTGCAGGAGAATCCGTATAGGTGTTCGAGTGTTCGAACCGTAATGCGCAAGAAATGGTATGTAAACCCCGTATTTACATATCTGCCACTGTGCAGGAGAATCCGTACAGGTGTTCGAGTGTTCGAACCGTATTGCCCAAGAAATGGTTTGTAAACGCCGTATTTACATATCTGCCACTGTGTAGGAGAATCCGTATAGGTGTTCGAGTGTTCGAACCGTAATGAGCAAGAAATGGTATGTAAACCCCGTATTTACATATCTGCCACTGTGCAGGAGAATCCGTATAGGTGTTCGAGTGTTCGAACCGTATTGCCCAAGAAATGGTTTGTAAACGCCGTATTTACATATCTGCCACTGTGCAGGAGAATCCGTACAGGTGTTCGAGTGTTCGAACCGTAATGCGCAAGAAATGGTATGTAAACCCCATATTTACATATCTGCCACTGTGCAGGAGAATCCGTATAGGTGTTCGAGTGTTCGAACCGTATTGCCCAAGAAATGGTTTGTAAACGCCGTATTTACATAACTGCCACTGTGCAGGATAATCCGTATAGGTGTTCGAGTGTTCGAACCGTAATGCGCAAGAAATGGTATGCAAACCCCGTATTTACATATCTGCCACTGTGCAGGAGAATCCATATAGGTGTCCGAGTGTTCGAACCGTATTGCCCAAGAAATGGTTTGTAAACGCCGTATTTACATATCTGCCACTGTGCAGGAGAATCCGCATAGGTGTTCGAGTGTTCGAACCGTATTGCCCAAGAAATGGTTTGTAAACGCCGTATTTACATATCTGCCACTGTGCAGGAGAATCCGTATAGGTGTTCGAGTGTTCGAACCGTAATGCGCAAGAAATGGAATGTAAACTTCGTATTTACATATCTGCCACTGTGCAGGAGAATCCGTATAGGTGTTCGAGTGTTCGAACCGTATTGCGCAAGAAATGGTTTGTAAACCCCGTATTTACATATCTGCCACTGTGCAGGAGAATCCGTATAGGTGTTCGAGTGTTCGAACCGTATTGCGCAAGAAATGGTATGTAAACCCCGTATTTACATATCTGCCACTGTGTAGAAGAATCCGTATAGGTGTCCGAGTGTTCGAACCGAATTGCCCAAGAAATGGTTTGTAAACGCCGTATTTACATATCTGCCACTGTGCAGCAGAATCTGTATAGGTGTTCGAGTGTTCGAACCGTATTGCCCAAGAAATGGTTTGTAAACGCCGTATTTACATATCTGCCACAGTGCAGGAGAATCCGTACAGGTGTTCGAGTGTTCGAACCGTAATGCGCAAGAAATGGTATGTAAACCCCGTATTTACATCTCTGCCACTGTGCAGGAGAATCCGTATAGGTGTTCGAGTGTTCGAACCGTATTGCGCAAGAAATGGTATGTAAACCCCGTATCTACATATCTGCCACTGTGCAGGAGAATCCGTGTAGGTGTCCGAGTGTTCGAACCGAATTGCCCAAGAAATGGTTTGTAAACGCCGTATTTACATATCTGCCACTGTGCGGGAGAATCCGTATAGGTGTTCGAGTGTTCGAACCGTATTGCCGAAGAAATGGTTTGTAAACGCCGTATTTACATATCTGCCACTGTGCAGGAGAATCCGTACAGGTGTTCGAGTGTTCGAACCGTAATGCGCAAGAAATGGTATGTAAACCCCGTATTTACATATCTGCCACTGTGCAGGAGAATCCGTATAGGTGTTCGAGTGTTCGAACCGTAATGCGCAAGAAATGGTATGTAAACCCCGTATTTACATATCTGCCACTGTGCAGGAGAATCGGTATAGGTGTTCGAGTGTTCGAACCGTAATGCGCAAGAAATGGTATGTAAACCCCGTATTTACATATCTGCCACTGTGCAGGAGAATCCGTATAGGTGTTCGAGTGTTCGAACCGTATTGCCCAAGAAATGGTTTGTAAACCCCGTATTTACATATCTGCCACTGTGTAGGAGAATCCGTATAGGTGTTCGAGTGTTCGAACCGTCATGCGCAAGAAATGGTATGCAAACCCTGTATTTACATATCTGCCACTGTGCAGGAGAATCCGTATAGGTGTCCGAGTGTTCGAACCGAATTGCCCAAGAAATGGTTTGTAAACGCCGTATTTACATATCTGCCACTGTGCAGGAGAATCTGTACAGGTGTTCGAGTGTTCGAACCGTAATGCGCAAGAAATGGTTTGTAAACCCCGTATTTACATATCTGCCACTGTGCAGGAGAATCCGTATAGGTGTTCGAGTGTTCGAACCGTAATGCGCAAGAAATGGTATGTAAACCCCGTATTTACATATCTGCCACTGTGCCGGAGAATCCGTATAGGTGTTCGAGTGTTCGAACCGTATTGCCCAAGAAATGGTATGTAAACGCCGTATTTACATATCTGCCACTGTGTAGGAGAATCCGTATAGGTGTTCGAGTGTTCGAACCGTAATGCGCAAGAAATGGTATGCAAACCCCGTATTTACATATCTGCCACTGTGCAGGAGAATCCGTATAGGTGTCCGAGTGTTCGAACCGAATTGCCCAAGAAATGGTTTGTAAACGCCGTATTTACATATCTGCCACTGTGCAGGAGAATCCGTACAGGTGTTCGAGTGTTCGAACCGTAATGCGCAAGAAATGGTATGTAAACCCCGTATTTACATATCTGCCACTGTGCAGGAGAATCCGTATAGGTGTTCGAGTGTTCGAACCGTATTGCCCAAGAAATGGTTTGTAAACGCCGTATTTACATATCTGCCACTGTGCAGGAGAATCCGTATAGGTGTTCGAGTGTTCGAACCGTAATGCGCAAGAAATGGTATGCAAACCCCGTATTTACATATCTTCCACTGTGCAGGAGAATCCGTATAGGTGTCCGAGTGTTCGAACCGAATTCCCCAAGAAATGGTTTGTAAACGCTGTATTTACATATCTGCCACTGTGCAGGAGAATCCGTATAGGTGTTCGAGTGTTCGAACCGTATTGCCCAAGAAATGGTTTATAAACGCCGTATTTACATATCTGCCACTGTGCAGGAGAATCCGTACAGGTGTTCGAGTGTTCGAACCGTAATGCGCAAGAAATGGTATGTAAACACCGTATTTACATATCTGCCACTGTGCAGGAGAATCCGTATAGGTGTTCGAGTGTTCGAACCGTATTGCCCAAGAAATGGTTTGTAAACGCCGTATTTACATATCTGCCACTGTGTAGGAGAATCCGTATAGGTGTTCGAGTGTTCGAACCGTAATGCGCAAGAAATGGTATGCAAACCCCGTATTTACATATCTGCCACTGTGCAGGAGAATCCGTATAGGTGTCCGAGTGTTCGAATCGAATTGCCCAAGAAATGGTTTGTAAACGCCGTATTTACATATCTGCCACTGTGCAGGAGAATCCGTACAGGTGTTCGAGTGTTCGAACCGTAATGCGCAAGAAATGGTATGTAAACCCCGTATTTACATATCTGCCACTGTGCAGGAGAATCCGTATAGGTGTTCGAGTGTTTGAACCGTATTGCCCAAGAAATGGTTTGTAAACGCCGTATTTACATATCTGCCACTGTGCAGGAGAATCCGTATAGGTGTTCGAGTGTTCGAACCGTAATGCGCAAGAAATGGTATGCAAACCCCGTATTTACATATCTTCCACTGTGCAGGAGAATCCGTATAGGTGTCCGAGTGTTCGAACCGAATTGCCCAAGAAATGGTTTGTAAACGCTGTATTTACATATCTGCCACTGTGCAGGAGAATCCGTATAGGTGTTCGAGTGTTCGAACCGTATTGCCCAAGAAATGGTTTGTAAACGCCGTATTTACATATCTACCACTGTGCAGCAGAATCCGTACAGGTGTTCGAGTGTTCGAACCGTAATGCGCAAGAAATGGTATGTAAACCCCGTATTTACATATCTGCCACTGTGCAGGAGAATCCGTATAGGTGTTCGAGTGTTCGAACCGTATTGCGCAAGAAATGGTATGTAAACCCCGTATTTACATATCTGCCACTGTGCAGGAGAATCCGTGTAGGTGTCCGAGTGTTCGAACCGAATTGCCCAAGAAATGGTTTGTAAACGCCGTATTTACATATCTGCCACTGTGCAGGAGAATCTGTATAGGTGTTCGAGTGTTCGAACCGTATTGCCCAAGAAATGGTTTATAAACGCCGTATTTACATATCTGCCACTGTGCAGGAGAATCCGTACAGGTGTTCGAGTGTTCGAACCGTAATGCGCAAGAAATGGTATGTAAACCCCGTATTTACATCTCTGCCACTGTGCAGGAGAATCCGTATAGGTGTTCGAGTGTTCGAACCGTATTGCGCAAGAAATGGTATGTAAACCCCGTATCTACATATCTGCCACTGTGCAGGAGAATCCGTGTAGGTGTCCGAGTGTTCGAACCGAATTGCCCAAGAAATGGTTTGTAAACGCCGTATTTACATATCTGCCACTGTGCAGGAGAATCCGTATAGGTGTTCGAGTGTTCGAACCGTATTGCCGAAGAAATGGTTTGTAAACGCCGTATTTACATATCTGCCACTATGTAGGAGAATCCGTACAGGTGCTCGAGTGTTCGAACCGTAATGCGCAAGAAATGGTATGTAAGCCCCGTATTTACGTATCTGCCACTGTGCAGGAGAATCCGTATAGTTGTTCGTGTGTTCGAACCGTATTGCCCAAGAAATGGTTTGTAAACGCCGTATTTACATATCTGCCACTGTGCAGGAGAATCCGTATAGGTGTTCGAGTGTTCGAACCGTAATGCGCAAGAAATGGTATGTAAACCCCGTATTTACATATCTGCCACTGTGCAGGAGAATCCGTATAGGTGTTCGAGTGTTCGAACCGTATTGCGCAAGAAATGGTTTGTAAGCCCCGTATTTACATATCTGCCACTGTGCAGGAGAATCCGTATAGGTGTTCGAGTGTTCGAACCGTATTGCGCAAGAAATGGTATGTAAACCCCGTATTTACATATCTGCCACTGTGCAGAAGAATCCGTATAGGTGTTCGAGTGTTCGAACCGTAATGCGCAAGAAATGGTACGGAAACCCCGTATTTACATATCTGCCACTGTGCAGGAGAATCCGTATAGGTGTTCGAGTGTTCGAACCGTAATGCGCAAGAAATGGTATGTAAACCCCGTATTTACATATCTGCCACTGTGCAGGAGAATCGGTATAGGTGTTCGAGTGTTCGAACCGTAATGCGCAAGAAATGGTATGTAAACCCCGTATTTACATATCTGCCACTGTGCAGGAGAATCCGTATAGGTGTTCGAGTGTTCGAACCGTATTGCCCAAGAAATGGTTTGTAAACGCCGTATTTACATATCTGCCACTGTGTAGGAGAATCCGTATAGGTGTTCGAGTGTTCGAACCGTAATGCGCAAGAAATGGTATGCAAACCCCGTATTTACATATCTGCCACTGTGCAGGAGAATCCGTATAGGTGTCCGAGTGTTCGAACCGAATTGCCCAAGAAATGGTTTGTAAACGCCGTATTTACATATCAGCCACTGTGCAGGAGAATCTGTACAGGTGTTCGAGTGTTCGAACCGTAATGCGCAAGAAATGGTATGTAAACCCCGTATTTACATATCTGCCACTGTGCAGGAGAATCCGTATAGGTGTTCGAGTGTTCGAACCGTATTGCCCAAGAAATGGTTTGTAAACGCCGTATTTACATATCTGCCACTGTGCAGGAGAATCCGTATAGGTGTTCGAGTGTTCGAACCGTAATGCGCAAGAAATGGTATGTAAACCCCGTATTTACATATCTGCCACTGTGCAGGAGAATCCGTATAGGTGTTCGAGTGTTCGAACCGTATTGCGCAAGAAATGGTTTGTAAACCCCGTATTTACATATCTGCCACTGTGCAGGAGAATCCGTATAGGTGTTCGAGTGTTCGAACCGTATTGCGCAAGAAATGGTATGTAAACCCCGTATTTACATATCTGCCACTGTGCAGGAGAATCCGTGTAGGTGTCCGAGTGTTCGAACCGAATTGCCCAAGAAATGGATTGTAGACGCCGTATTTACATATCTGCAACTGTGCAGGAGAATCCGTATAGGTGTTCGAGTGTTCGAACCGTATTGCCCAAGAAATGGTTTGTAAACGCCGTATTTACATATCTGCCACTGTGCAGGAGAATCCGTACAGGTGTTGAGTGTTCGAACCGTAATGCGCAAGAAATGGTATGTAAACCCCGTATTTACATATCTGCCACTGTGCAGGAGAATCCGTATAGGTGTTCGAGTGTTCAAACCGTATTGCCCAACAAATGGTTTGTAAACGCCGTATTTACATATCTGCCACTGTGCAGGAGAATCCGTATAGGTGTTCGAGTGTTCGAACCGTAATGCGCAAGAAATGGTATGTAAACCCCGTATTTACATATCTGCCACTGTGCAGGAGAATCCATATAGGTGTTCGAGTGTTCGAACCGTATTGCGCAAGAAATGGTTTGTAAACCCCGTATTTACATATCTGCCACTGTGCAGGAGAATCCGTATAGGTGTTCGAGTGTTCGAACCGTATTGCGCAAGAAATGGTATGTAAACCCCGTATTTACATATCTGCCACTGTGCTGAAGAATCCGTATAGGTGTTCGAGTGTTCGAACCGTAATGCGCAAGAAATGGTACGGAAACTCCGTATTTACATATCTGCCACTGTGCAGGAGAATCCATATAGGTGTTCGAGTGTTCGAACCGTAATGCGCAAGAAATGGTATGTAAACCCCGTATTTACATATCTGCCACTGTGCAGGAGAATCCGTATAGGTGTTCGAGTGTTCGAACCGTAATGCGCAAGAAATGGTATGTAAACCCCGTATTTACATATCTGCCACTGTGCAGGAGAATCCGTATAGGTGTTCGAGTGTCCGAACCGTATTGCCCAAGAAATGGTTTGTAAACGCCGTATTTACATATCTGCCACTGTGTAGGAGAATCCGTATAGGCGTTCGAGTGTTCGAACCGTAATGCGCAAGAAATGGTATGCAAACCCCGTATTTACATATCTGCCACTGTGCAGGAGAATCCGTATAGGTGTCCGAGTGTTCGAACCGAATTGCCCAAGAAATGGTTTGTAAACGCCGTATTTACATATCTGCCACTGTGCACGAGAATCCGTACAGGTGTTCGAGTGTTCGAACCGTAATGCGCAAGAAATGGTATGTAAACCCCGTATTTACATATCTGCCACTGTGCAGGAAAATCCGTATAGGTGTTCGAGTGTTCGAACCGTATTGCCCAAGAAATGGTTTGTAAACGCCGTATTTACATATCTGCCACTGTGCAGGAGAATCCGTATAGGTGTTCGAGTGTTCGAACCGTAATGCGCAAGAAATGGTATGTAAACCCCGTATTTACATATCTGCCACTGTGCAGGAGAATCCATATAGGTGTTCGAGTGTTCGAACCGTATTGCGCAAGAAATGGTTTGTAAACCCCGTATTTACATATCTGCCACTGTGCAGGAGAATCCGTATAGGTGTTCGAGTGTTCGAACCGTATTGCGCAAGAAATGGTATGTAAACCCCGTATTTACATATCTGCCACTGTGCTGAAGAATCCGTATAGGTGTTCGAGTGTTCGAACCGTAATGCGCAAGAAATGGTACGGAAACTCCGTATTTACATATCTGCCACTGTGCAGGAGAATCCGTATAGGTGTTCGAGTGTTCGAACCGTAATGCGCAAGAAATGGTATGTAAACCCCGTATTTACATATCTGCCACTGTGCAGGAGAATCCGTATAGGTGTTCGAGTGTTCGAACCGTAATGCGCAAGAAATGGTATGTAAACCCCGTATTTACATATCTGCCACTGTGCAGGAGAATCCGTATAGGTGTTCGAGTGTCCGAACCGTATTGCCCAAGAAATGGTTTGTAAACGCCGTATTTACATATCTGCCACTGTGTAGGAGAATCCGTATAGGTGTTCGAGTGTTCGAACCGTAATGCGCAAGAAATGGTATGCAAACCCCGTATTTACATATCTGCCACTGTGCAGGAGAATCCGTATAGGTGTTCGAGTGTTCGAACCGTATTGCCCAAGAAATGGTTTGTAAACGCCGTATTTACATATCTGCCACTGTGCAGGAGAATCCGTATAGGTGTTCGAGTGTTCGAACCGTAATGCGCAAGAAATGGTATGTAAACCCCGTATTTACATATCTGCCACTGTGCAGGAGAATCCGTATAGGTGTTCGAGTGTTCGAACCGTATTGCGCAAGAAATGGTTTGTAAACCCCGTATTTACATATCTGCCACTGTGCAGGAGAATCCGTATAGGTGTTCGAGTGTTCGAACCGTATTGCGCAAGAAATGGTATGTAAACCCCGTATTTACATATCTGCCACTGTGCAGGAGAATCCGTGTAGGTGTCCGAGTGTTCGAACCGAATTGCCCAAGAAATGGTTTGTAAACACCGTATTTACATATCTGCCACTGTGCAGGAGAATCCGTATAGGTGTTCGAGTGTTCGAACCGTATTGCCCAAGAAATGGTTTGTAAACGCCGTATTTACATATCTGCCACTGTGCAGGAGAATCCGTACAGGTGTTGAGTGTTCGAACCGTAATGCGCAAGAAATGGTATGTAAACCCCGTATTTACATATCTGCCACTGTGCAGGAGAATCCGTATAGGTGTTCGAGTGTTCGAACCGTATTGCCCAAGAAATGGTTGGTAAACGCCGTATTTACATATCTGCCACTGTGCAGGAGAATCCGTGTTGGTGTTCGAGTGTTCGAACCGTAATGCGCAAGAAATGTTATGTAAACCCCGTATTTACATATCTGCCACTGTGCAGGAGAATCCGTATAGGTGTTCGAGTGTTCGAACCGTATTGCGCAAGAAATGGTTTGTAAACCCCGTATTTACATATCTGCCACTGTGCAGGAGAATCCGTATAGGTGTTCGAGTGTTCGAACCGTATTGCGCAAGAAATGGTATGTAAACCCCGTATTTACATATCTGCCACTGTGCAGAAGAATCCGTATAGGTGTTCGAGTGTTCGAACCGTAATGCGCAAGAAATGGTACAGAAACCCCGTATTTACATATCTGCCACTGTGCAGGAGAATCCGTATAGGTGTTCGAGTGTTCGAACCGTAATGCGCAAGAAATGGTATGTAAACCCCGTCTTTACATATCTGCCACTGTGCAGGAGAATCCGTATAGGTGTTCGAGTGTTCGAACCGTAATGCGCAAGAAATGGTATGTAAACCCCGTATTTACATATCTGCCACTGTGCAGGAGAATCCGTATAGGTGTTCGAGTGTTCGAACCGTATTGCCCAAGAAATGGTTTGAAAACGCCGTATTTACATATCTGCCACTGTGCAGGAGAATCCGTATAGGTGTTCGAGTGTTCGAACCGTAATGCGATAGAAATGGTATGCAAACCCCGTATTTACATATCTGCCGCTGTGCTGGAGAATCGGTATAGGTGTCTGAGTGTTCGAACCGAATTGCCCAAGAAATGGTTTGTAAACGCCGTGTTTACATATCTGCCACTGTACAGGAGAATCCGTATAGGTGTTCGAGTGTTCGAACCGTATTGCCCAAGAAATGGTTTGTAAACGCCGTATTTACATATCTGCCACTGTGCAGGAGAATCCGTACAGGTGTTCGAGTGTTCGAACCGTAATGCGCAAGAAATGGTATGTATACCCCGTATTTACATATCTGCCACTGTGCAGGAGAATCCGTATAGGTGTTCGAGTGTTCGAACCGTATTGCCCAAGAAATGGTTTGTAAACGCCGTATTTACATATCTGGCACTGTGCAGGAGAATCCGTATAGGTGTTCGAGTGTTCGAACCGTAATGCGCAAGAAATGGTATGTAAACCCCGTATTTACATATCTGCCACTGTGCAGGAGAATCCGTATAGGTGTTCGAGTGTTCGAACCGTATTGCGCAAGAAATGGTTTGTAAACCCCGTATTTACATATCTGCCACTGTGCAGGAGAATCCGTATAGGTGTTCGAGTGTTCGAACCGTATTGGGCAAGAAATGGTATGTAAACCCCGTATTTACATATCAGCCACTGTGCTGGAGAATCCGTGTAGGTGTCCGAGTGTTCGAACCGAATTGCCCAAGAAATGGTTTGTAAACGCCGTATTTACATATCTGCCACTGTGCAGGAGAATCCGTATAGGTGTTCGAGTGTTCGAACCGTATTGCCCAAGAAATGGTTTGTAAACGCCGTATTTACATATCTGCCACTGTGCAGGAGAATCCGTACAGGTGTTCGAGTGTTCGAACCGTAATGCGCAAGAAATGGTATGTAAACCCCGTATTTACATATCTGCCACTGTGCAGGAGAATCCGTATAGGTGTTCGAGTGTTCGAATCGTATTGCCCAACAAATGGTTTGTAAACGCCGTATTTACATATCTGCCACTGTGCAGGAGAATCCGTATAGGTGTTCGAGTGTTCGAACCGTCATGCGCAAGAAATGGTATGTAAACCCCGTATTTACATATCTGCCACTGTGCAGGAGAATCCGTATAGGTGTTCGAGTGTTCGAACCGTATTGCGCAAGAAATGGTTTGTAAACCCCGTATTTACATATCTGCCAC
Source organism: Camellia sinensis (assembly GCF_055761805.1). Lineage (NCBI taxonomy): Eukaryota > Viridiplantae > Streptophyta > Magnoliopsida > Ericales > Theaceae > Camellia > Camellia sinensis. Next base: position 118,465,209 of record NC_138974.1, read on the forward strand.
TGTGCAGGAGAATCCGTATAGGTGTTCGAGTGTTCGAACCATATTGCGCAAGAAATGGTATGTAAACCCCGTATTTACATATCTGCCACAGTGCAGCAGAATCCGTATAGGTGTTCGAGTGTTCGAACCGTAATGCGCAAGAAATGGTACGGAAACCCCGTATTTACATATCTGCCACTGTGCAGGAGAATCCGTATAGGTGTTCGAGTGTTCGAACCGTAATGCACAAGAAATGGTATGTAAACCCCGTATTTACATATCTGCCACTGTGCAGGAGAATCTGTATAGGTGTTCGAGTGTTCGAACTGTAATGCGCAAGAAATGGTATGTAAACCCCGTATTTACATATCTGCCACTGTGCAGGAGAATCCGTATAGGTGTTCGAGTGTTCGAACCGTATTGCCCAAGAAATGGTTTGTAAGTGCCGTATTTACATATCTGCCACTGTGCAGGAGAATCCGTATAGGTGTTCGAGTGTTCAAACCGTAATGCGCAAGAAATGGTATACAAACCCCGTATTTACATATCTGCCACTGTGCAGGAGAATCCGTATAGGTGTCCGAGTGTTCGAACCGAATTGCCCAAGAAATGGTTTGTAAACGCCGTATTTACATATCTGGCACTGTGCAGGAGAATCCGTATAGGTGTTCGAGTGTTCGAACCGTAATGCGCAAGAAATGGTATGTAAACCCCGTATTTACATATCTGCCACTGTGCAGGAGAATCCGTATAGGTGTTCGAGTGTTCGAACCGTATTGCGCAAGAAATGGTTTGTAAACCCCGTACTTACATATCTGCCACTGTGCAGGAGAATCCGTATAGGTGTTCGAGTGTTCGAACCGTATTGGGCAAGAAATGGTATGTAAACCCCGTATTTACATATCTGCCACTGTGCAGGAGAATCCGTGTAGGTGTCCGAGTGTTCGAACCGAATTGCCCAAGAAATGGTTTGTAAACGCCGTATTTACATATCTGCCACTGTGCAGGAGAATCCGTATAGGTGTTCGAGTGTTCGAACCGTATTGCCCAAGAAATGGTTTGTAAACGCCGTATTTACATATCTGCCACTGTGCAGGAGAATCCGTACAGGTGTTCGAGTGTTCGAACCGTAATGCGCAAGAAATGGTATGTAAACCCCGTATTTACATATCTGCCACTGTGCAGAAGAATCCGTATAGGTGTTCGAGTGTTCGAACCGTAATGCGCAAGAAATGGTACGGAAACACCGTATTTACATATCTGCCACTGTGCAGGAGAATCCGTATAGGTGTTCGAGTGTTCGAACCGTAATGCGCAAGAAATGGTACGGAAATCCCGTATTTACATATCTGCCACTGTGGAGGAGAATCTGTATAGGTGTTCGAGTGTTCGAACCGTAATGCGCAAGAAATGGTACGGAAACCCCGTATTTACATATCTGCCACTGTGCAGGAGAATCCGTATAGGTGTTCGAGTGTTCGAACCGAATTGCCCAAGAAATGGTTTGTAAACGCCGTATTTACATATCTGCCACTGTGCAGGAGAATCCGTACAGGTGTTCGAGTGTTCGAACCGTAATGCGCAAGAAATGGTATGTAAACCCCGTATTTACATATCTGCCACTGTGCAGGAGAATCCGTATAGGTGTTCGAGTGTTCGAACCGAATTGCCCAAGAAATGGTTTGTAAACGCCGTATTTACATATCTGCCACTGTGCAGGAGAATCCGTACAGGTGTTCGAGTGTTCGAACCGTAATGCGCAAGAAATGGTATGTAAACCCCGTATTTACATATCTGCCACTGTGCAGGAGAATCCGTATAGGTGTTCGAGTGTTTGAACCGTATTGCCCAAGAAATGGTTTGTAAACGCCGTATTTACATATCTGCCACTGTGCAGGAGAATCCGTATAGGTGTTCGAGTGTTCGAACCGTAATGCGCAAGAAATGGTATGCAAACCCCGTATTTACATATCTTCCACTGTGCAGGAGAATCCGTATAGGTGTCCGAGTGTTCGAACCGAATTGCCCAAGAAATGGTTTGTAAACGCTGTATTTACATATCTGCCACTGTGCAGGAGAATCCGTATAGGTGTTCGAGTGTTCGAACCGTATTGCCCAAGAAATGGTTTGTAAACGCCGTATTTACATATCTACCACTGTGCAGCAGAATCCGTACAGGTGTTCGAGTGTTCGAACCGTAATGCGCAAGAAATGGTATGTAAACCCCGTATTTACATATCTGCCACTGTGCAGGAGAATCCGTATAGGTGTTCGAGTGTTCGAACCGTATTGCGCAAGAAATGGTATGTAAACCCCGTATTTACATATCTGCCACTGTGCAGGAGAATCCGTGTAGGTGTCCGAGTGTTCGAACCGAATTGCCCAAGAAATGGTTTGTAAACGCCGTATTTACATATCTGCCACTGTGCAGGAGAATCTGTATAGGTGTTCGAGTGTTCGAACCGTATTGCCCAAGAAATGGTTTATAAACGCCGTATTTACATATCTGCCACTGTGCAGGAGAATCCGTACAGGTGTTCGAGTGTTCGGACCGTAATGCGCAAGAAATGGTATGTAAACCCCGTATTTACATCTCTGCCACTGTGCAGGAGAATCCGTATAGGTGTTCGAGTGTTCGAACCGTATTGCGCAAGAAATGGTATGTAAACCCCGTATCTACATATCTGCCACTGTGCAGGAGAATCCGTGTAGGTGTCCGAGTGTTCGAACCGAATTGCCCAAGAAATGGTTTGTAAACGCCGTATTTACATATCTGCCACTGTGCAGGAGAATCCGTATAGGTGTTCGAGTGTTCGAACCGTATTGCCGAAGAAATGGTTTGTAAACGCCGTATTTACATATCTGCCACTATGTAGGAGAATCCGTACAGGTGCTCGAGTGTTCGAACCGTAATGCGCAAGAAATGGTATGTAAGCCCCGTATTTACGTATCTGCCACTGTGCAGGAGAATCCGTATAGTTGTTCGTGTGTTCGAACCGTATTGCCCAAGAAATGGTTTGTAAACGCCGTATTTACATATCTGCCACTGTGCAGGAGAATCCGTATAGGTGTTCGAGTGTTCGAACCGTAATGCGCAAGAAATGGTATGTAAACCCCGTATTTACATATCTGCCACTGTGCAGGAGAATCCGTATAGGTGTTCGAGTGTTCGAACCGTATTGCGCAAGAAATGGTTTGTAAGCCCCGTATTTACATATCTGCCACTGTGCAGGAGAATCCGTATAGGTGTTCGAGTGTTCGAACCGTATTGCGCAAGAAATGGTATGTAAACCCCGTATTTACATATCTGCCACTGTGCAGAAGAATCCGTATAGGTGTTCGAGTGTTCGAACCGTAATGCGCAAGAAATGGTACGGAAACCCCGTATTTACATATCTGCCACTGTGCAGGAGAATCCGTATAGGTGTTCGAGTGTTCGAACCGTAATGCGCAAGAAATGGTATGTAAACCCCGTATTTACATATCTGCCACTGTGCAGGAGAATCGGTATAGGTGTTCGAGTGTTCGAACCGTAATGCGCAAGAAATGGTATGTAAACCCCGTATTTACATATCTGCCACTGTGCAGGAGAATCCGTATAGGTGTTCGAGTGTTCGAACCGTATTGCCCAAGAAATGGTTTGTAAACGCCGTATTTACATATCTGCCACTGTGTAGGAGAATCCGTATAGGTGTTCGAGTGTTCGAACCGTAATGCGCAAGAAATGGTATGCAAACCCCGTATTTACATATCTGCCACTGTGCAGGAGAATCCGTATAGGTGTCCGAGTGTTCGAACCGAATTGCCCAAGAAATGGTTTGTAAACGCCGTATTTACATATCTGCCACTGTGCAGGAGAATCTGTACAGGTGTTCGAGTGTTCGAACCGTAATGCGCAAGAAATGGTATGTAAACCCCGTATTTACATATCTGCCACTGTGCAGGAGAATCCGTATAGGTGTTCGAGTGTTCGAACCGTATTGCCCAAGAAATGGTTTGTAAACGCCGTATTTACATATCTGCCACTGTGCAGGAGAATCCGTATAGGTGTTCGAGTGTTCGAACCGTAATGCGCAAGAAATGGTATGTAAACCCCGTATTTACATATCTGCCACTGTGCAGGAGAATCCGTATAGGTGTTCGAGTGTTCGAACCGTATTGCGCAAGAAATGGTTTGTAAACCCCGTATTTACATATCTGCCACTGTGCAGGAGAATCCGTATAGGTGTTCGAGTGTTCGAACCGTATTGCGCAAGAAATGGTATGTAAACCCCGTATTTACATATCTGCCACTGTGCAGGAGAATCCGTGTAGGTGTCCGAGTGTTCGAACCGAATTGCCCAAGAAATGGATTGTAGACGCCGTATTTACATATCTGCAACTGTGCAGGAGAATCCGTATAGGTGTTCGAGTGTTCGAACCGTATTGCCCAAGAAATGGTTTGTAAACGCCGTATTTACATATCTGCCACTGTGCAGGAGAATCCGTACAGGTGTTGAGTGTTCGAACCGTAATGCGCAAGAAATGGTATGTAAACCCCGTATTTACATATCTGCCACTGTGCAGGAGAATCCGTATAGGTGTTCGAGTGTTCAAACCGTATTGCCCAACAAATGGTTTGTAAACGCCGTATTTACATATCTGCCACTGTGCAGGAGAATCCGTATAGGTGTTCGAGTGTTCGAACCGTAATGCGCAAGAAATGGTATGTAAACCCCGTATTTACATATCTGCCACTGTGCAGGAGAATCCATATAGGTGTTCGAGTGTTCGAACCGTATTGCGCAAGAAATGGTTTGTAAACCCCGTATTTACATATCTGCCACTGTGCAGGAGAATCCGTATAGGTGTTCGAGTGTTCGAACCGTATTGCGCAAGAAATGGTATGTAAACCCCGTATTTACATATCTGCCACTGTGCTGAAGAATCCGTATAGGTGTTCGAGTGTTCGAACCGTAATGCGCAAGAAATGGTACGGAAACTCCGTATTTACATATCTGCCACTGTGCAGGAGAATCCGTATAGGTGTTCGAGTGTTCGAACCGTAATGCGCAAGAAATGGTATGTAAACCCCGTATTTACATATCTGCCACTGTGCAGGAGAATCCGTATAGGTGTTCGAGTGTTCGAACCGTAATGCGCAAGAAATGGTATGTAAACCCCGTATTTACATATCTGCCACTGTGCAGGAGAATCCGTATAGGTGTTCGAGTGTCCGAACCGTATTGCCCAAGAAATGGTTTGTAAACGCCGTATTTACATATCTGCCACTGTGTAGGAGAATCCGTATAGGTGTTCGAGTGTTCGAACCGTAATGCGCAAGAAATGGTATGCAAACCCCGTATTTACATATCTGCCACTGTGCAGGAGAATCCGTATAGGTGTCCGAGTGTTCGAACCGAATTGCCCAAGAAATGGTTTGTAAACGCCGTATTTACATATCTGCCACTGTGCAGGAGAATCCGTACAGGTGTTCGAGTGTTCGAACCGTAATGCGCAAGAAATGGTATGTAAACCCCGTATTTACATATCTGCCACTGTGCAGGAAAATCCGTATAGGTGTTCGAGTGTTCGAACCGTATTGCCCAAGAAATGGTTTGTAAACGCCGTATTTACATATCTGCCACTGTGCAGGAGAATCCGTATAGGTGTTCGAGTGTTCGAACCGTAATGCGCAAGAAATGGTATGTAAACCCCGTATTTACATATCTGCCACTGTGCAGGAGAATCCATATAGGTGTTCGAGTGTTCGAACCGTATTGCGCAAGAAATGGTTTGTAAACCCCGTATTTACATATCTGCCACTGTGCAGGAGAATCCGTATAGGTGTTCGAGTGTTCGAACCGTATTGCGCAAGAAATGGTATGTAAACCCCGTATTTACATATCTGCCACTGTGCTGAAGAATCCGTATAGGTGTTCGAGTGTTCGAACCGTAATGCGCAAGAAATGGTACGGAAACTCCGTATTTACATATCTGCCACTGTGCAGGAGAATCCGTATAGGTGTTCGAGTGTTCGAACCGTAATGCGCAAGAAATGGTATGTAAACCCCGTATTTACATATCTGCCACTGTGCAGGAGAATCCGTATAGGTGTTCGAGTGTTCGAACCGTAATGCGCAAGAAATGGTATGTAAACCCCGTATTTACATATCTGCCACTGTGCAGGAGAATCCGTATAGGTGTTCGAGTGTCCGAACCGTATTGCCCAAGAAATGGTTTGTAAACGCCGTATTTACATATCTGCCACTGTGTAGGAGAATCCGTATAGGTGTTCGAGTGTTCGAACCGTAATGCGCAAGAAATGGTATGCAAACCCCGTATTTACATATCTGTCACTGTGCAGGAGAATCCGTATAGGTGTTCGAGTGTTCGAACCGTATTGCCCAAGAAATGGTTTGTAAACGCCGTATTTACATATCTGCCACTGTGCAGGAGAATCCGTATAGGTGTTCGAGTGTTCGAACCGTAATGCGAAAGAAATGGTATGTAAACCCCGTATTTACATATCTGCCACTGTGCAGGAGAATCCGTATAGGTGTTCGAGTGTTCGAACCGTATTGCGCAAGAAATGGTTTGTAAACCCCGTATTTACATATCTGCCACTGTGCAGGAGAATCCGTATAGGTGTTCGAGTGTTCGAACCGTATTGCGCAAGAAATGGTATGTAAACCCCGTATTTACATATCTGCCACTGTGCAGGAGAATCCGTGTAGGTGTCCGAGTGTTCGAACCGAATTGCCCAAGAAATGGTTTGTAAACACCGTATTTACATATCTGCCACTGTGCAGGAGAATCCGTATAGGTGTTCGAGTGTTCGAACCGTATTGCCCAAGAAATGGTTTGTAAACGCCGTATTTACATATCTGCCACTGTGCAGGAGAATCCGTACAGGTGTTGAGTGTTCGAACCGTAATGCGCAAGAAATGGTATGTAAACCCCGTATTTACATATCTGCCACTGTGCAGGAGAATCCGTATAGGTGTTCGAGTGTTCGAACCGTATTGCCCAAGAAATGGTTGGTAAACGCCGTATTTACATATCTGCCACTGTGCAGGAGAATCCGTGTTGGTGTTCGAGTGTTCGAACCGTAATGCGCAAGAAATGTTATGTAAACCCCGTATTTACATATCTGCCACTGTGCAGGAGAATCCGTATAGGTGTTCGAGTGTTCGAACCGTATTGCGCAAGAAATGGTTTGTAAACCCCGTATTTACATATCTGCCACTGTGCAGGAGAATCCGTATAGGTGTTCGAGTGTTCGAACCGTATTGCGCAAGAAATGGTATGTAAACCCCGTATTTACATATCTGCCACTGTGCAGAAGAATCCGTATAGGTGTTCGAGTGTTCGAACCGTAATGCGCAAGAAATGGTACAGAAACCCCGTATTTACATATCTGCCACTGTGCAGGAGAATCCGTATAGGTGTTCGAGTGTTCGAACCGTAATGCGCAAGAAATGGTATGTAAACCCCGTCTTTACATATCTGCCACTGTGCAGGAGAATCCGTATAGGTGTTCGAGTGTTCGAACCGTAATGCGCAAGAAATGGTATGTAAACCCCGTATTTACATATCTGCCACTGTGCAGGAGAATCCGTATAGGTGTTCGAGTGTTCGAACCGTATTGCCCAAGAAATGGTTTGAAAACGCCGTATTTACATATCTGCCACTGTGCAGGAGAATCCGTATAGGTGTTCGAGTGTTCGAACCGTAATGCGATAGAAATGGTATGCAAACCCCGTATTTACATATCTGCCACTGTGCTGGAGAATCGGTATAGGTGTCTGAGTGTTCGAACCGAATTGCCCAAGAAATGGTTTGTAAACGCCGTGTTTACATATCTGCCACTGTACAGGAGAATCCGTATAGGTGTTCGAGTGTTCGAACCGTATTGCCCAAGAAATGGTTTGTAAACGCCGTATTTACATATCTGCCACTGTGCAGGAGAATCCGTACAGGTGTTCGAGTGTTCGAACCGTAATGCGCAAGAAATGGTATGTATACCCCGTATTTACATATCTGCCACTGTGCAGGAGAATCCGTATAGGTGTTCGAGTGTTCGAACCGTATTGCCCAAGAAATGGTTTGTAAACGCCGTATTTACATATCTGGCACTGTGCAGGAGAATCCGTATAGGTGTTCGAGTGTTCGAACCGTAATGCGCAAGAAATGGTATGTAAACCCCGTATTTACATATCTGCCACTGTGCAGGAGAATCCGTATAGGTGTTCGAGTGTCCGAACCGTATTGCGCAAGAAATGGTTTGTAAACCCCGTATTTACATATCTGCCACTGTGCAGGAGAATCCGTATAGGTGTTCGAGTGTTCGAACCGTATTGGGCAAGAAATGGTATGTAAACCCCGTATTTACATATCAGCCACTGTGCTGGAGAATCCGTGTAGGTGTCCGAGTGTTCGAACCGAATTGCCCAAGAAATGGTTTGTAAACGCCGTATTTACATATCTGCCACTGTGCAGGAGAATCCGTATAGGTGTTCGAGTGTTCGAACCGTATTGCCCAAGAAATGGTTTGTAAACGCCGTATTTACATATCTGCCACTGTGCAGGAGAATCCGTACAGGTGTTCGAGTGTTCGAACCGTAATGCGCAAGAAATGGTATGTAAACCCCGTATTTACATATCTGCCACTGTGCAGGAGAATCCGTATAGGTGTTCGAGTGTTCGAATCGTATTGCCCAACAAATGGTTTGTAAACGCCGTATTTACATATCTGCCACTGTGCAGGAGAATCCGTATAGGTGTTCGAGTGTTCGAACCGTCATGCGCAAGAAATGGTATGTAAACCCCGTATTTACATATCTGCCACTGTGCAGGAGAATCCGTATAGGTGTTCGAGTGTTCGAACCGTATTGCGCAAGAAATGGTTTGTAAACCCCGTATTTACATATCTGCCACTGTGCAGGAGAATCCGTATAGGTGTTCGAGTGTTCGAACCATATTGCGCAAGAAATGGTATGTAAACCCCGTATTTACATATCTGCCACAGTGCAGCAGAATCCGTATAGGTGTTCGAGTGTTCGAACCGTAATGCGCAAGAAATGGTACGGAAACCCCGTATTTACATATCTGCCACTGTGCAGGAGAATCCGTATAGGTGTTCGAGTGTTCGAACCGTAATGCACAAGAAATGGTATGTAAACCCCGTATTTACATATCTGCCACTGTGCAGGAGAATCTGTATAGGTGTTCGAGTGTTCGAACTGTAATGCGCAAGAAATGGTATGTAAACCCCGTATTTACATATCTGCCACTGTGCAGGAGAATCCGTATAGGTGTTCGAGTGTTCGAACCGTATTGCCCAAGAAATGGTTTGTAAGTGCCGTATTTACATATCTGCCACTGTGCAGGAGAATCCGTATAGGTGTTCGAGTGTTCAAACCGTAATGCGCAAGAAATGGTATACAAACCCCGTATTTACATATCTGCCACTGTGCAGGAGAATCCGTATAGGTGTCCGAGTGTTCGAACCGAATTGCCCAAGAAATGGTTTGTAAACGCCGTATTTACATATCTGGCACTGTGCAGGAGAATCCGTATAGGTGTTCGAGTGTTCGAACCGTAATGCGCAAGAAATGGTATGTAAACCCCGTATTTACATATCTGCCACTGTGCAGGAGAATCCGTATAGGTGTTCGAGTGTTCGAACCGTATTGCGCAAGAAATGGTTTGTAAACCCCGTACTTACATATCTGCCACTGTGCAGGAGAATCCGTATAGGTGTTCGAGTGTTCGAACCGTATTGGGCAAGAAATGGTATGTAAACCCCGTATTTATATATCTGCCACTGTGCAGGAGAATCCGTGTAGGTGTCCGAGTGTTCGAACCGAATTGCCCAAGAAATGGTTTGTAAACGCCGTATTTACATATCTGCCACTGTGCAGGAGAATCCGTATAGGTGTTCGAGTGTTCGAACCGTATTGCCCAAGAAATGGTTTGTAAACGCCGTATTTACATATCTGCCACTGTGCAGGAGAATCCGTACAGGTGTTCGAGTGTTCGAACCGTAATGCGCAAGAAATGGTATGTAAACCCCGTATTTACATATCTGCCACTGTGCAGAAGAATCCGTATAGGTGTTCGAGTGTTCGAACCGTAATGCGCAAGAAATGGTACGGAAACACCGTATTTACATATCTGCCACTGTGCCGGAGAATCCGTATAGGTGTTCGAGTGTTCGAACCGTAATGCGCAAGAAATGGTACGGAAATCCCGTATTTACATATCTGCCACTGTGGAGGAGAATCTGTATAGGTGTTCGAGTGTTCGAACCGTAATGCGCAAGAAATGGTACGGAAACCCCGTATTTACATATCTGCCACTGTGCAGGAGAATCCGTATAGGTGTTCGAGTGTTCGAACCGTAATGCGCAAGAAATGGTATGTAAACCCCGTATTTACATATCTGCCACTGTGCAGGAGAATCCGTATAGGTGTTCGAGTGTTCGAACCGAATTGCCCAAGAAATGGTTTGTAAACGCCGTATTTACATATCTGCCACTGTGCAGGAGAATCCGTATAGGTGTTCGAGTGTTCGAACCGTAATGCGCAAGAGATGGTATGCAAACCCCGTATTTACATATCTGCCACTGTGCAGGAGAATCCGTATAGGTGTTCGAGTGTTCGAATCGTATTGCGCAAGAAAAAGGTATGTAAACCCCGTATTTACATATCTGCCACTGTGCAGGAGAATCCGTATAGGTGTTCGAGTGTTCGAACCGTATTGCGCAAGAAATGGTATGTAAACCCCGTATTTACATATCTGCCACTGTGCAGGAGAATCCGTATAGGTGTTCGAGTGTTCGAACCGTATTGCGCAAGAAATGGTTTGTAAACCACGTATTTACATATCTGCCACTGTGGAGGAGAATCCGTATAGGTATTCGAGTGTTCGAACCGCAATGCGCAAGAAATGGTACGGAAACCCCGTCTTTACATATCTGCGACTGTGCAGGTGAATCCGTATAGGTGTCCGATTGTTCGAACCGAATTGCCCAAGAAATGGTTTGTAAACGCCGTATTTACATATCTGCCACTGTGCAGGAGAATCCGTATAGGTGTTCGAGTGTTCGAACCGTATTGCCCAAGAAATGGTTTGTAAACGCCGTATTTTCATATCTGCCACTTTGCCGGAGAATCCGTACAGGTGTTCGAGTGTTCGAACCGTAACACGCAAGAAATGGTATGTAAACCCCGTATTTACATATCTGCCACTGTGCAGGAGAATCCGTATAGGTGTTCGAGTGTTCGAACCGTATTGCCCAAGAAATGGTTTGTAAACGCCGTATTTACATATCTGCCACTGTGCAAGAGAATCCGTATAGGTGTTCGATTGTTCGAACCGTAATGCGCAAGAAATGGTATGTAAACCCCGTATTTACATATCTGCCACTGTGCAGGAGAATCCGTATAGGTGTTCGAGTGTTCGAACCGTATTACGCAAGAAATGGTTTGTAAACCCCGTATTTACATATCTGCCACTGTGCAGGAGAATCCGTATAGGTGTTCGAGTGTTCGAACCGTATTGCGCAAGAAATGGTATGTAAACCCCGTATTTACATATCTGCCACTGTGCAGGAGAATCCGTGTAGGTGTCCGAGTGTTCGAACCGAATTGCCCAAGAAATGGTTTGTAAACGCCGTATTTACATATCTGCCACTGTGCAGGAGAATCCGTATAGGTTTTCGAGTGTTCGAACCGTATTGCCCAAGAAATGGTTTGTAAACGCCGTATTTACATATCTGCCACTGTGCAGGAGAATCTGTACAGGTGTTCGAGTGTTCGAACCGTAATGCGCAAGAAATGGTATGTAAACCCCGTATTTACATATCTGCCACTGTGCAGGAGAATCCGTATAGGTGTTCGAGTGTTCGAACCGTATTGCCCAAGAAATGGTTTGTAAACGCCGTATTTACATATCTGCCACTGTGCAGGAGAATCCGTATAGGTGTTCGAGTGTTCGAACTGTAATGCGCAAGAAATGGTATGTAAACCCCGTATTTACATATCTGCCACTGTGCAGGAGAATCCGTATAGGTGTTCGAGTGTTCGAACCGTATTGCCCTAGAAATGGTTTGTAAACGCCGTATTTACATATCTGCCACTGTGCAGGAGAATCCGTATAGGTGTTCGATTGTTCGAACCGTAATGCGCAAGAAATGGTATGTAAACCCCGTATTTACATATCTGCCACTGTGCAGGAGAGTCCGTATAGGTGTTCGAGTGTTCGAACCGTATTGCGCAAGAAATGGTTTGTAAACCCCGTATTTACATATCTGCCACTGTGCAGGAGAATCCGTATAGGTGTTCGAGTGTTCGAACCGTATTGCGCAAGAAATGGTATGTAAACCCCGTATTTACATATCTGCCACTGTGCAGGAGAATCCGTGTAGGTGTCCGAGTGTTCGAACCGAATTGCCCAAGAAATGGTTTGTAAACGCCGTATTTACATATCTGCCACTGTGCAGGAGAATCCGTATAGGTTTTCGAGTGTTCGAACCGTATTGCCCAAGAAATGGTTTGTAAACGCCGTATTTACATATCTGCCACTGTGCAGGAGAATCCGTACAGGTGTTCGAGTGTTCGAACCGTAATGCGCAAGAAATGGTATGTAAACCCCGTATTTACATATCTGCCACTGTGCAGGAGAATCCGTATAGGTGTTCGAGTGTTCGAACCGTATTGCCCAAGAAATGGTTTGTAAACGCCGTATTTACATATCTGCCACTGTGCAGGAGAATCCGTATAGGTGTTCGAGTGTTCGAACTGTAATGCGCAAGAAATGGTATGTAAACCCCGTATTTACATATCTGCCACTGTGCAGGAGAATCCGTATAGGTGTTCGAGTGTTCGAACCGTATTGCCCAAGAAATGGTTTGTAAACGCCGTATTTACATATCTGCCACTGTGCAGGAGAATCCGTATAGGTGTTCGATTGTTCGAACCGTAATGCGCAAGAAATGGTATGTAAACCCCGTATTTACATATCTGCCACTGTGCAGGAGAATCCGTATAGGTGTTCGAGTGTTCGAACCGTATTGCGCAAGAAATGGTTTGTAAACCCCGTATTTACATATCTGCCACTGTGCAGGAGAATCCGTATAGGTGTTCGAGTGTTCGAACCGTATTGCGCAAGAAATGGTATGTAAACCCCGTATTTACATATCTGCCACTGTGCAGGAGAATCCGTGTACGTGTCCGAGTGTTCGAACCGAATTGCCCAAGAAATGGTTTGTAAGCGCCGTATTTACATATCTGCCACTGTGCAGGAGAATCCGTATAGGTTTTCGAGTGTTCGAACCGTATTGCCCAAGAAATGGTTTGTAAACGCCGTATTTACATATCTGCCACTGTGCAGGAGAATCCGTACAGGTGTTCGAGTGTTCGAACCGTAATGCGCAAGAAATGGTATGTAAACCCCGTATTTACATATCTGCCACTGTGCAGGAGAATCCGTATAGGTGTTCGAGTGTTCGAACCGTATTGCCCAAGAAATGGTTTGTAAACGCCGTATTTACATATCTGCCACTGTGCAGGAGAATCCGTATAGGTGTTCGAGTGTTCGAACCGTAATGCGCAAGAAATGGTATGTAAACCCCGTATTTACATATCTGCCACTGTGCAGGAGAATCCGTATAGGTGTTCGAGTGTTCGAACCGTATTGCGCAAGAAATGGTTTGTAAACCCCGTATTTACATATCTGCCACTGTGCAGGAGAATCCGTATAGGTGTTCGAGTGTTCAAACCGTATTGCGCAAAAATTGTATGTAAACCCCATATTTACATATCTGCCACTATGCAGGAGAATCCGTGTAGGTGTTCTAGTGTTCGAACCGTAATGCGCAAGAAATGGTATGTAAACCCCGTATTTACATATCTGCCACTGTGCAGGAGAATCCGTATAGGTGTTCGAGTGTTCGAACCGTAATGCGCAAGAAATGGTACGGAAACCCTGTATTTACATATCTGCCACTGTGCAGGAGAATCCGTATAGGTGTTCGAGTGTTCGAACCGTAATGCGCAAGAAATGGTATGTAAACCCCGTATTTACATATCTGCCACTGTGCAGGAGAATCCGTATAGGTGTTCGAGTGTTCGAACCGAATTGCCCAAGAAATGGTTTGTAAACGCCGTATTTACATATCTGCCACTGTGCAGGAGAATCCGTATAAGTGTTCGAGTGTTCGAACCGTAATGCGCAAGAAATGGTATGCAAACCCCGTATTTACATATCTGCCACTGTGTAGGAGAATCCGTATAGGTGTTCGAGTGTTCGAATCGTATTGCGCAAGAATTGGTATGTAAACCCCGTATTTACATATCTGCCACTGTGCAGGGGAATCCGTATAGGTGTTCGAGTGTTCGAACCGTATTGCGCAAGAAATGGTATGTAAACCCCGTATTTACATATCTGCCACTGTGCAGGAGAATCCGTATAGGTGTTCGAGTGTTGGAACCGTATTGCGCAAGAAATGGTTTGTAAACCACGTATTTACATATCTGCCACTGTGGAGGAGAATCCGTATAGGTGTTCGAGTGTTCGAACCGCAATGCGCAAGAAATGGTACGGAAACCCCGTATTTACATATCTGCCACTGTGCAGGAGAATCCGTATAGTTGTTCGAGTGTTCGGACCGTAATGCGCAAGAAATGGTAAGTAAACCCCGTATTTACATATCTGCCACTGTGCAGGAGAATCCGTATAGGTGTCCGATTGTTCGAACCGAATTGCCCAAGAAATGGTTTGTAAACGCCGTATTTACATATCTGCCACTGTGCAGGAGAATCCGTATAGGTGTTCGAGTGTTCGAACCGTATTGCCCAAGAAATGGTTTGTAAACGCCGTATTTACATATCTGCCACTGTGCAGGAGAATCCGTACAGGTGTTCGAGTGTTCGAACCGTAATGCGCAAGAAATGGTATGTAAACCCCGTATTTACATATCTGCCACTGTGCAGGAGAATCCGTATAGGTGTTCGAGTGTCCGAACCGTATTGCGCAAGAAATGGTTTGTAAACCCCGTATTTACATATCTGCCACTGTGCAGGAGAATCCGTATAGGTGTTCGAGTGTTCGAACCGTATTGGGCAAGAAATGGTATGTAAACCCCGTATTTACATATCAGCCACTGTGCTGGAGAATCCGTGTAGGTGTCCGAGTGTTCGAACCGAATTGCCCAAGAAATGGTTTGTAAACGCCGTATTTACATATCTGCCACTGTGCAGGAGAATCCGTATAGGTGTTCGAGTGTTCGAACCGTATTGCCCAAGAAATGGTTTGTAAACGCCGTATTTACATATCTGCCACTGTGCAGGAGAATCCGTACAGGTGTTCGAGTGTTCGAACCGTAATGCGCAAGAAATGGTATGTAAACCCCGTATTTACATATCTGCCACTGTGCAGGAGAATCCGTATAGGTGTTCGAGTGTTCGAATCGTATTGCCCAACAAATGGTTTGTAAACGCCGTATTTACATATCTGCCACTGTGCAGGAGAATCCGTATAGGTGTTCGAGTGTTCGAACCGTCATGCGCAAGAAATGGTATGTAAACCCCGTATTTACATATCTGCCACTGTGCAGGAGAATCCGTATAGGTGTTCGAGTGTTCGAACCGTATTGCGCAAGAAATGGTTTGTAAACCCCGTATTTACATATCTGCCACTGTGCAGGAGAATCCGTATAGGTGTTCGAGTGTTCGAACCATATTGCGCAAGAAATGGTATGTAAACCCCGTATTTACATATCTGCCACAGTGCAGCAGAATCCGTATAGGTGTTCGAGTGTTCGAACCGTAATGCGCAAGAAATGGTACGGAAACCCCGTATTTACATATCTGCCACTGTGCAGGAGAATCCGTATAGGTGTTCGAGTGTTCGAACCGTAATGCACAAGAAATGGTATGTAAACCCCGTATTTACATATCTGCCACTGTGCAGGAGAATCTGTATAGGTGTTCGAGTGTTCGAACTGTAATGCGCAAGAAATGGTATGTAAACCCCGTATTTACATATCTGCCACTGTGCAGGAGAATCCGTATAGGTGTTCGAGTGTTCGAACCGTATTGCCCAAGAAATGGTTTGTAAGTGCCGTATTTACATATCTGCCACTGTGCAGGAGAATCCGTATAGGTGTTCGAGTGTTCAAACCGTAATGCGCAAGAAATGGTATACAAACCCCGTATTTACATATCTGCCACTGTGCAGGAGAATCCGTATAGGTGTCCGAGTGTTCGAACCGAATTGCCCAAGAAATGGTTTGTAAACGCCGTATTTACATATCTGGCACTGTGCAGGAGAATCCGTATAGGTGTTCGAGTGTTCGAACCGTAATGCGCAAGAAATGGTATGTAAACCCCGTATTTACATATCTGCCACTGTGCAGGAGAATCCGTATAGGTGTTCGAGTGTTCGAACCGTATTGCGCAAGAAATGGTTTGTAAACCCCGTACTTACATATCTGCCACTGTGCAGGAGAATCCGTATAGGTGTTCGAGTGTTCGAACCGTATTGGGCAAGAAATGGTATGTAAACCCCGTATTTATATATCTGCCACTGTGCAGGAGAATCCGTGTAGGTGTCCGAGTGTTCGAACCGAATTGCCCAAGAAATGGTTTGTAAACGCCGTATTTACATATCTGCCACTGTGCAGGAGAATCCGTATAGGTGTTCGAGTGTTCGAACCGTATTGCCCAAGAAATGGTTTGTAAACGCCGTATTTACATATCTGCCACTGTGCAGGAGAATCCGTACAGGTGTTCGAGTGTTCGAACCGTAATGCGCAAGAAATGGTATGTAAACCCCGTATTTACATATCTGCCACTGTGCAGAAGAATCCGTATAGGTGTTCGAGTGTTCGAACCGTAATGCGCAAGAAATGGTACGGAAACACCGTATTTACATATCTGCCACTGTGCCGGAGAATCCGTATAGGTGTTCGAGTGTTCGAACCGTAATGCGCAAGAAATGGTACGGAAATCCCGTATTTACATATCTGCCACTGTGGAGGAGAATCTGTATAGGTGTTCGAGTGTTCGAACCGTAATGCGCAAGAAATGGTACGGAAACCCCGTATTTACATATCTGCCACTGTGCAGGAGAATCCGTATAGGTGTTCGAGTGTTCGAACCGTAATGCGCAAGAAATGGTATGTAAACCCCGTATTTACATATCTGCCACTGTGCAGGAGAATCCGTATAGGTGTTCGAGTGTTCGAACCGAATTGCCCAAGAAATGGTTTGTAAACGCCGTATTTACATATCTGCCACTGTGCAGGAGAATCCGTATAGGTGTTCGAGTGTTCGAACCGTAATGCGCAAGAGATGGTATGCAAACCCCGTATTTACATATCTGCCACTGTGCAGGAGAATCCGTATAGGTGTTCGAGTGTTCGAATCGTATTGCGCAAGAAAAAGGTATGTAAACCCCGTATTTACATATCTGCCACTGTGCAGGAGAATCCGTATAGGTGTTCGAGTGTTCGAACCGTATTGCGCAAGAAATGGTATGTAAACCCCGTATTTACATATCTGCCACTGTGCAGGAGAATCCGTATAGGTGTTCGAGTGTTCGAACCGTATTGCGCAAGAAATGGTTTGTAAACCACGTATTTACATATCTGCCACTGTGGAGGAGAATCCGTATAGGTATTCGAGTGTTCGAACCGCAATGCGCAAGAAATGGTACGGAAACCCCGTCTTTACATATCTGCGACTGTGCAGGTGAATCCGTATAGGTGTCCGATTGTTCGAACCGAATTGCCCAAGAAATGGTTTGTAAACGCCGTATTTACATATCTGCCACTGTGCAGGAGAATCCGTATAGGTGTTCGAGTGTTCGAACCGTATTGCCCAAGAAATGGTTTGTAAACGCCGTATTTTCATATCTGCCACTTTGCCGGAGAATCCGTACAGGTGTTCGAGTGTTCGAACCGTAACACGCAAGAAATGGTATGTAAACCCCGTATTTACATATCTGCCACTGTGCAGGAGAATCCGTATAGGTGTTCGAGTGTTCGAACCGTATTGCCCAAGAAATGGTTTGTAAACGCCGTATTTACATATCTGCCACTGTGCAAGAGAATCCGTATAGGTGTTCGATTGTTCGAACCGTAATGCGCAAGAAATGGTATGTAAACCCCGTATTTACATATCTGCCACTGTGCAGGAGAATCCGTATAGGTGTTCGAGTGTTCGAACCGTATTACGCAAGAAATGGTTTGTAAACCCCGTATTTACATATCTGCCACTGTGCAGGAGAATCCGTATAGGTGTTCGAGTGTTCGAACCGTATTGCGCAAGAAATGGTATGTAAACCCCGTATTTACATATCTGCCACTGTGCAGGAGAATCCGTGTAGGTGTCCGAGTGTTCGAACCGAATTGCCCAAGAAATGGTTTGTAAACGCCGTATTTACATATCTGCCACTGTGCAGGAGAATCCGTATAGGTTTTCGAGTGTTCGAACCGTATTGCCCAAGAAATGGTTTGTAAACGCCGTATTTACATATCTGCCACTGTGCAGGAGAATCTGTACAGGTGTTCGAGTGTTCGAACCGTAATGCGCAAGAAATGGTATGTAAACCCCGTATTTACATATCTGCCACTGTGCAGGAGAATCCGTATAGGTGTTCGAGTGTTCGAACCGTATTGCCCAAGAAATGGTTTGTAAACGCCGTATTTACATATCTGCCACTGTGCAGGAGAATCCGTATAGGTGTTCGAGTGTTCGAACTGTAATGCGCAAGAAATGGTATGTAAACCCCGTATTTACATATCTGCCACTGTGCAGGAGAATCCGTATAGGTGTTCGAGTGTTCGAACCGTATTGCCCTAGAAATGGTTTGTAAACGCCGTATTTACATATCTGCCACTGTGCAGGAGAATCCGTATAGGTGTTCGATTGTTCGAACCGTAATGCGCAAGAAATGGTATGTAAACCCCGTATTTACATATCTGCCACTGTGCAGGAGAGTCCGTATAGGTGTTCGAGTGTTCGAACCGTATTGCGCAAGAAATGGTTTGTAAACCCCGTATTTACATATCTGCCACTGTGCAGGAGAATCCGTATAGGTGTTCGAGTGTTCGAACCGTATTGCGCAAGAAATGGTATGTAAACCCCGTATTTACATATCTGCCACTGTGCAGGAGAATCCGTGTAGGTGTCCGAGTGTTCGAACCGAATTGCCCAAGAAATGGTTTGTAAACGCCGTATTTACATATCTGCCACTGTGCAGGAGAATCCGTATAGGTTTTCGAGTGTTCGAACCGTATTGCCCAAGAAATGGTTTGTAAACGCCGTATTTACATATCTGCCACTGTGCAGGAGAATCCGTACAGGTGTTCGAGTGTTCGAACCGTAATGCGCAAGAAATGGTATGTAAACCCCGTATTTACATATCTGCCACTGTGCAGGAGAATCCGTATAGGTGTTCGAGTGTTCGAACCGTATTGCCCAAGAAATGGTTTGTAAACGCCGTATTTACATATCTGCCACTGTGCAGGAGAATCCGTATAGGTGTTCGAGTGTTCGAACTGTAATGCGCAAGAAATGGTATGTAAACCCCGTATTTACATATCTGCCACTGTGCAGGAGAATCCGTATAGGTGTTCGAGTGTTCGAACCGTATTGCCCAAGAAATGGTTTGTAAACGCCGTATTTACATATCTGCCACTGTGCAGGAGAATCCGTATAGGTGTTCGATTGTTCGAACCGTAATGCGCAAGAAATGGTATGTAAACCCCGTATTTACATATCTGCCACTGTGCAGGAGAATCCGTATAGGTGTTCGAGTGTTCGAACCGTATTGCGCAAGAAATGGTTTGTAAACCCCGTATTTACATATCTGCCACTGTGCAGGAGAATCCGTATAGGTGTTCGAGTGTTCGAACCGTATTGCGCAAGAAATGGTATGTAAACCCCGTATTTACATATCTGCCACTGTGCAGGAGAATCCGTGTACGTGTCCGAGTGTTCGAACCGAATTGCCCAAGAAATGGTTTGTAAGCGCCGTATTTACATATCTGCCACTGTGCAGGAGAATCCGTATAGGTTTTCGAGTGTTCGAACCGTATTGCCCAAGAAATGGTTTGTAAACGCCGTATTTACATATCTGCCACTGTGCAGGAGAATCCGTACAGGTGTTCGAGTGTTCGAACCGTAATGCGCAAGAAATGGTATGTAAACCCCGTATTTACATATCTGCCACTGTGCAGGAGAATCCGTATAGGTGTTCGAGTGTTCGAACCGTATTGCCCAAGAAATGGTTTGTAAACGCCGTATTTACATATCTGCCACTGTGCAGGAGAATCCGTATAGGTGTTCGAGTGTTCGAACCGTAATGCGCAAGAAATGGTATGTAAACCCCGTATTTACATATCTGCCACTGTGCAGGAGAATCCGTATAGGTGTTCGAGTGTTCGAACCGTATTGCGCAAGAAATGGTTTGTAAACCCCGTATTTACATATCTGCCACTGTGCAGGAGAATCCGTATAGGTGTTCGAGTGTTCAAACCGTATTGCGCAAAAATTGTATGTAAACCCCATATTTACATATCTGCCACTATGCAGGAGAATCCGTGTAGGTGTTCTAGTGTTCGAACCGTAATGCGCAAGAAATGGTATGTAAACCCCGTATTTACATATCTGCCACTGTGCAGGAGAATCCGTATAGGTGTTCGAGTGTTCGAACCGTAATGCGCAAGAAATGGTACGGAAACCCTGTATTTACATATCTGCCACTGTGCAGGAGAATCCGTATAGGTGTTCGAGTGTTCGAACCGTAATGCGCAAGAAATGGTATGTAAACCCCGTATTTACATATCTGCCACTGTGCAGGAGAATCCGTATAGGTGTTCGAGTGTTCGAACCGAATTGCCCAAGAAATGGTTTGTAAACGCCGTATTTACATATCTGCCACTGTGCAGGAGAATCCGTATAAGTGTTCGAGTGTTCGAACCGTAATGCGCAAGAAATGGTATGCAAACCCCGTATTTACATATCTGCCACTGTGTAGGAGAATCCGTATAGGTGTTCGAGTGTTCGAATCGTATTGCGCAAGAATTGGTATGTAAACCCCGTATTTACATATCTGCCACTGTGCAGGGGAATCCGTATAGGTGTTCGAGTGTTCGAACCGTATTGCGCAAGAAATGGTATGTAAACCCCGTATTTACATATCTGCCACTGTGCAGGAGAATCCGTATAGGTGTTCGAGTGTTGGAACCGTATTGCGCAAGAAATGGTTTGTAAACCACGTATTTACATATCTGCCACTGTGGAGGAGAATCCGTATAGGTGTTCGAGTGTTCGAACCGCAATGCGCAAGAAATGGTACGGAAACCCCGTATTTACATATCTGCCACTGTGCAGGAGAATCCGTATAGGTGTTCGAGTGTTCGGACCGTAATGCGCAAGAAATGGTAAGTAAACCCCGTATTTACATATCTGCCACTGTGCAGGAGAATCCGTATAGGTGTCCGATTGTTCGAACCGAATTGCCCAAGAAATGGTTTGTAAACGCCGTATTTACATATCTGCCACTGTGCAGGAGAATCCGTATAGGTGTTCGAGTGTTCGAACCGTATTGCCCAAGAAATGGTTTGTAAACGCCGTATTTACATATCTGCCACTGTGCAGGAGAATCCGTACAGGTGTTCGAGTGTTCGAACCGTAATGCGCAAGAAATGGTATGTAAACCCCGTATTTACATATCTGGCACTGTGCTGGAGAATCCGTATTGGTGTTCGAGTGTTCGAACCGTATTGCCCAAGAAATGGTTTGTAAACGCCGTATTTACATATCTGCCACTGTGCAGGAGAATCCGTATAGGTGTTCGAGTGTTCGAACCGTAATGCGCAAGAAATGGTATGTAAACCCGGTATTTACATATCTGCCACTGTGCAGGAGAATCCGTATAGGTGTTCGAGTGTTCGAACCGTATTGCGCAAGAAATGGTTTGTAAACCCCGTATTTACATATCTGCCACTGTGCAGGAGAATCCGTATAGGTGTCCGAGTGTTCGAACCGTATTGTGCAAGAAATGGTATGTAAACCCCGTATTTACATATCTGCCACTGTGCAGGAGAATCCGTGTAGGTGTCCGAGTGTTCGAACCGAATTGCCCAAGAAATGGTTTGTAAACGCCGTATTTACATATCTGCCACTGTGCAGGAGAATCCGTATAGGTGTTCGAGTGTTCGAACCGTATTGCCCAAGAAATGGTTTGTAAACGCCGTATTTACATATCTGCCACTGTGTAGGAGAATCCGTATAGGTGTTCGAGTGTTCGAACCGTAATGCGCAAGAAATGGTATGTAAACCCCGTATTTACATATCTGCCACTGTGCAGGAGAATCCGTATAGGTGTTCGAGTGTTCGAACCGTATTGCCCAAGAAATGGTTTGTAAACGCCGTATTTACATATCTGGCACTGTGCAGGAGAATCCGTATAGGTGTTCGAGTGTTCGAACCGTAATGCGCAAGAAATGGTATGTAAACCCCGTATTTACATATCTGCCACTGTGCAGGAGAATCCGTATAGGTGTTCGAGTGTTCGAACCGTATTGCCCAAGAAATGGTTTGTAAACGCCGTATTTACAAATCTGCCACTGTGCAGGAGAATCCGTACAGGTGTTCGAGTGTTCGAACCGTAATGCGCAAGAAATGGTATGTAAACCCCGTATTTACATATCTGCCACTGTGCAGGAGAATCCGTATAGGTGTTCGAGTGTTCGAACCGTATTGCCCAAGAAATGGTTTGTAAACGCCGTATTTACATATCTGGCACTGTGCAGGAGAATCCGTATAGGTGTTCGAGTGTTCGAACCGTAATGCGCAAGAAATGGTATGTAAACCCCGTATTTACATATCTGCCACTGTGCAGGAGAATCCGTATAGGTGTTCGAGTGTTCGAACCGTATTGCGCAAGAAATGGTTTGTAAACCCCGTATTTACATATCTGCCACTGTGCAGGAGAATCCGTATAGGTGTTCGAGTGTTCGAACCGTATTGGGCAAGAAATGGTATGTACATCCCGTATTTACATATCCGCCACTGTGCAGGAGAATCCGTGTAGGTGTCCGAGTGTTCGAACCGAATTGCCCAAGAAATGGTTTGTAAACGCCGTATTTACATATCTGCCACTGTGCAGGAGAATCCGTATAGGTGTTCGAGTGTTCGAACCGTATTGCGCAAGAAATGGTTTGTAAACCCCGTATTTACATATCTGCCACTGTGCAGGAGAATCCGTATAGGTGTTCGAGTGTTCGAACCGTATTGCGCAAGAAATCGTATGTAAACCCCGTATTTACATATCTGCCACTGTGCAGGAGAATCCGTATAGGTGTTCGGGTGTTCGAACCGTATTGGGCAAGAAATGGTATGTAAATCCCATATTTACATATCTGCCACTGTGCAGGAGAATCCGTGTAGGTGTCCGAGTGTTCGAACCGAATTGCCCAAGAAATGGTTTGTAAACGCCGTATTTACATATCTGCCACTGTGCAGGAGAATCCGTATAGGTGTTTGAGTGTTCGAATCGTATTGCCCAAGAAATGGTTTGTAAACGCCGTATTTACATATCTGCCCCTGTGCAGGAGAATCCGTATAGGTGTTCGAGTGTTCGAACCGTAATGCGCAAGAAATGGTATGTAAACCCCGTATTCACATATCTGCCACTGTGCAGGAGAATCCGTATAGGTGTTCGAGTGTTCGAACCGTATTGCGCAAGAAATGGTGTGTAAACCCCGTATTTACATATCTGCCACTGTGCAGAAGAATCCGTATAGGTGTTCGAGTGTTCGAACCGTATTGCGCAAGAAATGGTATGTAAACCCCGTATTTACATATCTGCCACTGTGCAGGAGAATCCGTATAGGTGTTCGAGTGTTCGAACCGCAATGCGCAAGAAATGGTACGGAAACCCCGTATTTACATATCTGCCACTGTGCAGGAGAATCCGTATAGGTGTTCGAGTGTTCGGACCGTAATGCGCAAGAAATGGTAAGTAAACCCCGTATTTACATATCTGCCACTGTGCAGGAGAATCCGTATAGGTGTCCGATTGTTCGAACCGAATTGCCCAAGAAATGGTTTGTAAACGCCGTATTTACATATCTGCCACTGTGCAGGAGAATCCGTATAGGTGTTCGAGTGTTCGAACCGTATTGCCCAAGAAATGGTTTGTAAACGCCGTATTTACATATCTGCCACTGTGCAGGAGAATCCGTACAGGTGTTCGAGTGTTCGAACCGTAATGCGCAAGAAATGGTATGTAAATCCCGTATTTACATATCTGCCACTGTGCAGGAGAATCCGTATAGGTGTTCGAGTGTTCGAACCGTATTGCCCAAGAAATGGTTTGTAAACGCCGTATTTACATATCTGCCACTGTGCAGGAGAATCCGTATAGGTGTTCGACTGTTCGAACCGTAATGCGCAAGAAATGGTATGTAAACCCCGTATTTACATATCTGCCACTGTGCAGGAGAATCCGTATAGGTGTTCGAGTGTTCGAACCGTATTGCGCAAGAAATGGTTTGTAAACCCCGTATTTACATATCTGCCACTGTGCAGGAGAATCCGTATAGGTGTTCGAGTGTTCGAACCGTATTGTGCAAGAAATGGTATGTAAACCCCGTATTTACATATCTGCCACTGTGCAGGAGAATCCGTGTAGGTGTCCGAGTGTTCGAACCGAATTGCCCAAGAAATGGTTTGTAAACGCCGTATTTACATATCTGCCACTGTGCAGGAGAATCCGTATAGGTGTTCGAGTGTTCGAACCGTATTGCGCAAGAAATGGTTTGTAAACCCCGTATTTACATATCTGCCACTGTGCAGGAGAATCCGTATAGGTGTTCGAGTGTTCGAACCGTATTGTGCAAGAAATGGTATGTAAACCCCGTATTTACATATCTGCCACTGTGCAGGAGAATCCGTGTAGGTGTCCGAGTGTTCGAACCGAATTGCCCAAGAAATGGTTTGTAAACGCCGTATTTACATATCTGCCACTGTGCAGGAGAATCCGTATAGGTGTTCGAGTGTTCGAACCGTATTGCCCAAGAAATGGTTTGTAAACGCCGTATTTACATATCTGCCACTGTGCAGGAGAATCCGTACAGGTGTTCGAGTGTTCGAACCGTAATGCGCAAGAAATGGTATGTAAACCCCGTATTTACATATCTGCCACTGTGCAGGAGAATCCGTATAGGTGTTCGAGTGTTCGAATCGTATTGCCCAAGAAATGGTTTGTAAACGCCGTATTTACATATCTGGCACAGTGCAGGAGAATCCGTATAGGTGTTCGAGTGTTCGAACCGTAATGCGCAAGAAATGGTATGTAAACCCCGTATTTACATATCTGCCACTGTGCAGGAGAATCCGTGTAGGTGTTCGAGTGTTCGAACCGTATTGCCCAAGAAATGGTTTGTAAACGCCGTATTTACATATCTGCCACTGTGCAGGAGAATCCGTACAGGTGTTCGAGTGTTCGAACCGTAATGCGCAAGAAATGGTATGTAAACCCCGTATTTACATATCTGCCACTGTGCAGGAGAATCCGTATAGGTGTTCGAGTGTTCGAACCGTATTGCCCAAGAAATGGTTTGTAAACGCCGTATTTACATATCTGCCACTGTGCAGGAGAATCCGTATAGGTGTTCGAGTGTTCGAACCGTAACGCGCAAGAAATGGTATGTAAACCCCGTATTTACATATCTGCCACTGTGCAGGAGAATCCGTATAGGTGTTCGAGTGTTCGAACCGTATTGCCCAAGAAATGGTTTGTAAACGCCGTATTTACATATCTGCCACTGTGCAGGAGAATCCGTATAGGTGTTCGAGTGTTCGAACCGTAATGCGCAAGAAATGGTATGTAAACCCCGTATTTACATATCTGCCACTATGCAGGAGAATCCGTATAGGTGTTCGAGTGTTCGAACCGTATTGCGCAAGAAATGGTTTGTAAACCCCGTATTTACATATCTGCCACTGTGCAGGAGAATCCGTATAGGTGTTCGAGTGTTCGAACCGTATTGGGCAAGAAATGGTATGTAAATCCCGTATTTACATATCTGCCACTGTGCAGGAGAATCCGTGTAGGTGTCCGAGTGTTCGAACCGAATTGCCCAAGAAATGGTTTGTAAACGCCGTATTTACATATCTGCCACTGTGCAGGATAATCCGTATAGGTGTTCGAGTGTTCGAACCGTATTGCCCAAGAAATGGTTTGTAAACGCCGTATTTACATATCTGCCACTGTGCAGGAGAATCCGTACAGGTGTTCGAGTGTTCGAACCGTAATGCGCAAGAAATGGTATATAAACCCCGTATTTACATATCTGCCACTGTGCAGGAGAATCCGTATAGGTGTTCGAGTGTTCGAATCGTATTGCCCAAGAAATGGTTTGTAAACGCCGTATTTACATATCTGCCACTGTGCAGGAGAATCCGTATAGGTGTTCGAGTGTTCGAACCGTAATGCGCAAGAAATGGTATGTAAACCCCGTATTTACATATCTGCCACCGTGCAGGAGAATCCGTATAGGTGTTCGAGTGTTCGAACCGTATTGCGCAAGAAATGGTTTGTAAACCCCGTATTTACATATCTGCCACTGTGCAGGAGAATCCGTATAGGTGTTCGAGTGTTCGAACCGTATTGCCCAAGAAATGGTTTGTAAACGCCGTATTTACATATCTGCCACTGTGCAGGAGAATCCGTACAGGTGTTCGAGTGTTCGAACCGTAATGCGCAAGAAATGGTATGTAAACCCCGTATTTACATATCTGCCACTGTGCAGGAGAATCCGTATAGGTGTTCGAGTGTTCGAACCGTATTGCCCAAGAAATGGTTTGTAAACGCCGTATTTACATATCTGGCACTGTGCAGGAGAATCCGTATAGGTGTTCGAGTGTTCGAACCGTATTGCGCAAGAAATGGTTTGTAAACGCCGTATTTACATATCTGCCACTGTGCAGGAGAATCCGTATAGGTGTTCGAGTGTTCGAACCGTAATGCGCAAGAAATGGTATGTAAACCCCGTATTTACATATCTGCCACTGTGCAGGAGAATCCGTATAGGTGTTCGAGTGTTCGAACCGTATTGCCCAAGAAATGGTTTGTAAACGCCGTATTTACATATCTGGCACTGTGCAGGAGAATCCGTATAGGTGTTCGAGTGTTCGAACCGTAATGCGCAAGAAATGGTATGTAAACCCCGTATTTACATATCTGCCACTGTGCAGGAGAATCCGTATAGGTGTTCGAGTGTTCGAACCGTATTGCCCAAGAAATGGTTTGTAAACGCCGTATTTACATATCTGTCACTGTGCAGGAGAATCCGTACAGGTGTTCGAGTGTTCGAACCGTAATGCGCAAGAAATGGTATGTAAACCCCGTATTTACATATCTGCCACTGTGCAGGAGAATCCGTATAGGTGTTCGAGTGTTCGAATCGTATTGCCCAAGAAATGGTTTGTAAACGCCGTATTTACATATCTGCCACTGTGCAGGAGAATCCGTACAGGTGTTCGAGTGTTCGAACCGTAATGCGCAAGAAATTGTATGTAAACCCCGTATTTACATATCTGCCACTGTGCAGGAGAATCCGTATAGGTGTTCGAGTGTTCGAACCGTATTGCCCAAGAAATGGTTTGTAAACGCCGTATTTACATATCTGCCACTGTGCAGGAGAATCCGTACAGGTGTTCGAGTGTTCGAACCGTAATGCGCAAGAAATGGTATGTAAACCCCGCATTTACATATATGCCACTGTGCAGGAGAATCCGTATAGGTGTTCGAGTGTTCGAACCGTAATGCGCAAGAAATGGTATGTAAACCCCGTATTTACATATCTGCCACTGTGCAGGAGAATCCGTATAGGTGTTCGAGTGTTCGAACCGTATTGCCCAAGAAATGGTTTGTAAACGCCGTATTTACATATCTGTCACTGTGCAGGAGAATCCGTACAGGTGTTCGAGTGTTCGAACCGTAATGCGCAAGAAATGGTATGTAAACCCCGTATTTACATATCTGCCACTGTGCAGGAGAATCCGTATAGGTGTTCGAGTGTTCGAATCGTATTGCCCAAGAAATGGTTTGTAAACGCCGTATTTACATATCTGCCACTGTGCAGGAGAATCCGTACAGGTGTTCGAGTGTTCGAACCGTAATGCGCAAGAAATTGTATGTAAACCCCGTATTTACATATCTGCCACTGTGCAGGAGAATCCGTATAGGTGTTCGAGTGTTCGAACCGTATTGCCCAAGAAATGGTTTGTAAACGCCGTATTTACATATCTGCCACTGTGCAGGAGAATCCGTACAGGTGTTCGAGTGTTCGAACCGTAATGCGCAAGAAATGTTATGTAAACCCCGTATTTACATATCTGCCACTGTGCAGGAGAATCCGTATAGGTGTTCGAGTGTTCGAACCGTATTGCGCAAGAAATGGTTTGTAAACCCCGTATTTACATATCTGCCACTGTGCAGGAGAATCCGTATAGGTGTTCGAGTGTTCGAACCGTATTGCGCAAGAAATGGTATGTAAACCCCGTATTTACATATCTGCCACTGTGCAGAAGAATCCGTATAGGTGTTCGAGTGTTCGAACCGTAATGCGCAAGAAATGGTACAGAAACCCCGTATTTACATATCTGCCACTGTGCAGGAGAATCCGTATAGGTGTTCGAGTGTTCGAACCGTAATGCGCAAGAAATGGTATGTAAACCCCGTCTTTACATATCTGCCACTGTGCAGGAGAATCCGTATAGGTGTTCGAGTGTTCGAACCGTAATGCGCAAGAAATGGTATGTAAACCCCGTATTTACATATCTGCCACTGTGCAGGAGAATCCGTATAGGTGTTCGAGTGTTCGAACCGTATTGCCCAAGAAATGGTTTGAAAACGCCGTATTTACATATCTGCCACTGTGCAGGAGAATCCGTATAGGTGTTCGAGTGTTCGAACCGTAATGCGATAGAAATGGTATGCAAACCCCGTATTTACATATCTGCCACTGTGCTGGAGAATCGGTATAGGTGTCTGAGTGTTCGAACCGAATTGCCCAAGAAATGGTTTGTAAACGCCGTGTTTACATATCTGCCACTGTACAGGAGAATCCGTATAGGTGTTCGAGTGTTCGAACCGTATTGCCCAAGAAATGGTTTGTAAACGCCGTATTTACATATCTGCCACTGTGCAGGAGAATCCGTACAGGTGTTCGAGTGTTCGAACCGTAATGCGCAAGAAATGGTATGTATACCCCGTATTTACATATCTGCCACTGTGCAGGAGAATCCGTATAGGTGTTCGAGTGTTCGAACCGTATTGCCCAAGAAATGGTTTGTAAACGCCGTATTTACATATCTGGCACTGTGCAGGAGAATCCGTATAGGTGTTCGAGTGTTCGAACCGTAATGCGCAAGAAATGGTATGTAAACCCCGTATTTACATATCTGCCACTGTGCAGGAGAATCCGTATAGGTGTTCGAGTGTCCGAACCGTATTGCGCAAGAAATGGTTTGTAAACCCCGTATTTACATATCTGCCACTGTGCAGGAGAATCCGTATAGGTGTTCGAGTGTTCGAACCGTATTGGGCAAGAAATGGTATGTAAACCCCGTATTTACATATCAGCCACTGTGCTGGAGAATCCGTGTAGGTGTCCGAGTGTTCGAACCGAATTGCCCAAGAAATGGTTTGTAAACGCCGTATTTACATATCTGCCACTGTGCAGGAGAATCCGTATAGGTGTTCGAGTGTTCGAACCGTATTGCCCAAGAAATGGTTTGTAAACGCCGTATTTACATATCTGCCACTGTGCAGGAGAATCCGTACAGGTGTTCGAGTGTTCGAACCGTAATGCGCAAGAAATGGTATGTAAACCCCGTATTTACATATCTGCCACTGTGCAGGAGAATCCGTATAGGTGTTCGAGTGTTCGAATCGTATTGCCCAACAAATGGTTTGTAAACGCCGTATTTACATATCTGCCACTGTGCAGGAGAATCCGTATAGGTGTTCGAGTGTTCGAACCGTCATGCGCAAGAAATGGTATGTAAACCCCGTATTTACATATCTGCCACTGTGCAGGAGAATCCGTATAGGTGTTCGAGTGTTCGAACCGTATTGCGCAAGAAATGGTTTGTAAACCCCGTATTTACATATCTGCCACTGTGCAGGAGAATCCGTATAGGTGTTCGAGTGTTCGAACCATATTGCGCAAGAAATGGTATGTAAACCCCGTATTTACATATCTGCCACAGTGCAGCAGAATCCGTATAGGTGTTCGAGTGTTCGAACCGTAATGCGCAAGAAATGGTACGGAAACCCCGTATTTACATATCTGCCACTGTGCAGGAGAATCCGTATAGGTGTTCGAGTGTTCGAACCGTAATGCACAAGAAATGGTATGTAAACCCCGTATTTACATATCTGCCACTGTGCAGGAGAATCTGTATAGGTGTTCGAGTGTTCGAACTGTAATGCGCAAGAAATGGTATGTAAACCCCGTATTTACATATCTGCCACTGTGCAGGAGAATCCGTATAGGTGTTCGAGTGTTCGAACCGTATTGCCCAAGAAATGGTTTGTAAGTGCCGTATTTACATATCTGCCACTGTGCAGGAGAATCCGTATAGGTGTTCGAGTGTTCAAACCGTAATGCGCAAGAAATGGTATACAAACCCCGTATTTACATATCTGCCACTGTGCAGGAGAATCCGTATAGGTGTCCGAGTGTTCGAACCGAATTGCCCAAGAAATGGTTTGTAAACGCCGTATTTACATATCTGGCACTGTGCAGGAGAATCCGTATAGGTGTTCGAGTGTTCGAACCGTAATGCGCAAGAAATGGTATGTAAACCCCGTATTTACATATCTGCCACTGTGCAGGAGAATCCGTATAGGTGTTCGAGTGTTCGAACCGTATTGCGCAAGAAATGGTTTGTAAACCCCGTACTTACATATCTGCCACTGTGCAGGAGAATCCGTATAGGTGTTCGAGTGTTCGAACCGTATTGGGCAAGAAATGGTATGTAAACCCCGTATTTATATATCTGCCACTGTGCAGGAGAATCCGTGTAGGTGTCCGAGTGTTCGAACCGAATTGCCCAAGAAATGGTTTGTAAACGCCGTATTTACATATCTGCCACTGTGCAGGAGAATCCGTATAGGTGTTCGAGTGTTCGAACCGTATTGCCCAAGAAATGGTTTGTAAACGCCGTATTTACATATCTGCCACTGTGCAGGAGAATCCGTACAGGTGTTCGAGTGTTCGAACCGTAATGCGCAAGAAATGGTATGTAAACCCCGTATTTACATATCTGCCACTGTGCAGAAGAATCCGTATAGGTGTTCGAGTGTTCGAACCGTAATGCGCAAGAAATGGTACGGAAACACCGTATTTACATATCTGCCACTGTGCCGGAGAATCCGTATAGGTGTTCGAGTGTTCGAACCGTAATGCGCAAGAAATGGTACGGAAATCCCGTATTTACATATCTGCCACTGTGGAGGAGAATCTGTATAGGTGTTCGAGTGTTCGAACCGTAATGCGCAAGAAATGGTACGGAAACCCCGTATTTACATATCTGCCACTGTGCAGGAGAATCCGTATAGGTGTTCGAGTGTTCGAACCGTAATGCGCAAGAAATGGTATGTAAACCCCGTATTTACATATCTGCCACTGTGCAGGAGAATCCGTATAGGTGTTCGAGTGTTCGAACCGAATTGCCCAAGAAATGGTTTGTAAACGCCGTATTTACATATCTGCCACTGTGCAGGAGAATCCGTATAGGTGTTCGAGTGTTCGAACCGTAATGCGCAAGAGATGGTATGCAAACCCCGTATTTACATATCTGCCACTGTGCAGGAGAATCCGTATAGGTGTTCGAGTGTTCGAATCGTATTGCGCAAGAAAAAGGTATGTAAACCCCGTATTTACATATCTGCCACTGTGCAGGAGAATCCGTATAGGTGTTCGAGTGTTCGAACCGTATTGCGCAAGAAATGGTATGTAAACCCCGTATTTACATATCTGCCACTGTGCAGGAGAATCCGTATAGGTGTTCGAGTGTTCGAACCGTATTGCGCAAGAAATGGTTTGTAAACCACGTATTTACATATCTGCCACTGTGGAGGAGAATCCGTATAGGTATTCGAGTGTTCGAACCGCAATGCGCAAGAAATGGTACGGAAACCCCGTCTTTACATATCTGCGACTGTGCAGGTGAATCCGTATAGGTGTCCGATTGTTCGAACCGAATTGCCCAAGAAATGGTTTGTAAACGCCGTATTTACATATCTGCCACTGTGCAGGAGAATCCGTATAGGTGTTCGAGTGTTCGAACCGTATTGCCCAAGAAATGGTTTGTAAACGCCGTATTTTCATATCTGCCACTTTGCCGGAGAATCCGTACAGGTGTTCGAGTGTTCGAACCGTAACACGCAAGAAATGGTATGTAAACCCCGTATTTACATATCTGCCACTGTGCAGGAGAATCCGTATAGGTGTTCGAGTGTTCGAACCGTATTGCCCAAGAAATGGTTTGTAAACGCCGTATTTACATATCTGCCACTGTGCAAGAGAATCCGTATAGGTGTTCGATTGTTCGAACCGTAATGCGCAAGAAATGGTATGTAAACCCCGTATTTACATATCTGCCACTGTGCAGGAGAATCCGTATAGGTGTTCGAGTGTTCGAACCGTATTACGCAAGAAATGGTTTGTAAACCCCGTATTTACATATCTGCCACTGTGCAGGAGAATCCGTATAGGTGTTCGAGTGTTCGAACCGTATTGCGCAAGAAATGGTATGTAAACCCCGTATTTACATATCTGCCACTGTGCAGGAGAATCCGTGTAGGTGTCCGAGTGTTCGAACCGAATTGCCCAAGAAATGGTTTGTAAACGCCGTATTTACATATCTGCCACTGTGCAGGAGAATCCGTATAGGTTTTCGAGTGTTCGAACCGTATTGCCCAAGAAATGGTTTGTAAACGCCGTATTTACATATCTGCCACTGTGCAGGAGAATCTGTACAGGTGTTCGAGTGTTCGAACCGTAATGCGCAAGAAATGGTATGTAAACCCCGTATTTACATATCTGCCACTGTGCAGGAGAATCCGTATAGGTGTTCGAGTGTTCGAACCGTATTGCCCAAGAAATGGTTTGTAAACGCCGTATTTACATATCTGCCACTGTGCAGGAGAATCCGTATAGGTGTTCGAGTGTTCGAACTGTAATGCGCAAGAAATGGTATGTAAACCCCGTATTTACATATCTGCCACTGTGCAGGAGAATCCGTATAGGTGTTCGAGTGTTCGAACCGTATTGCCCTAGAAATGGTTTGTAAACGCCGTATTTACATATCTGCCACTGTGCAGGAGAATCCGTATAGGTGTTCGATTGTTCGAACCGTAATGCGCAAGAAATGGTATGTAAACCCCGTATTTACATATCTGCCACTGTGCAGGAGAGTCCGTATAGGTGTTCGAGTGTTCGAACCGTATTGCGCAAGAAATGGTTTGTAAACCCCGTATTTACATATCTGCCACTGTGCAGGAGAATCCGTATAGGTGTTCGAGTGTTCGAACCGTATTGCGCAAGAAATGGTATGTAAACCCCGTATTTACATATCTGCCACTGTGCAGGAGAATCCGTGTAGGTGTCCGAGTGTTCGAACCGAATTGCCCAAGAAATGGTTTGTAAACGCCGTATTTACATATCTGCCACTGTGCAGGAGAATCCGTATAGGTTTTCGAGTGTTCGAACCGTATTGCCCAAGAAATGGTTTGTAAACGCCGTATTTACATATCTGCCACTGTGCAGGAGAATCCGTACAGGTGTTCGAGTGTTCGAACCGTAATGCGCAAGAAATGGTATGTAAACCCCGTATTTACATATCTGCCACTGTGCAGGAGAATCCGTATAGGTGTTCGAGTGTTCGAACCGTATTGCCCAAGAAATGGTTTGTAAACGCCGTATTTACATATCTGCCACTGTGCAGGAGAATCCGTATAGGTGTTCGAGTGTTCGAACTGTAATGCGCAAGAAATGGTATGTAAACCCCGTATTTACATATCTGCCACTGTGCAGGAGAATCCGTATAGGTGTTCGAGTGTTCGAACCGTATTGCCCAAGAAATGGTTTGTAAACGCCGTATTTACATATCTGCCACTGTGCAGGAGAATCCGTATAGGTGTTCGATTGTTCGAACCGTAATGCGCAAGAAATGGTATGTAAACCCCGTATTTACATATCTGCCACTGTGCAGGAGAATCCGTATAGGTGTTCGAGTGTTCGAACCGTATTGCGCAAGAAATGGTTTGTAAACCCCGTATTTACATATCTGCCACTGTGCAGGAGAATCCGTATAGGTGTTCGAGTGTTCGAACCGTATTGCGCAAGAAATGGTATGTAAACCCCGTATTTACATATCTGCCACTGTGCAGGAGAATCCGTGTACGTGTCCGAGTGTTCGAACCGAATTGCCCAAGAAATGGTTTGTAAGCGCCGTATTTACATATCTGCCACTGTGCAGGAGAATCCGTATAGGTTTTCGAGTGTTCGAACCGTATTGCCCAAGAAATGGTTTGTAAACGCCGTATTTACATATCTGCCACTGTGCAGGAGAATCCGTACAGGTGTTCGAGTGTTCGAACCGTAATGCGCAAGAAATGGTATGTAAACCCCGTATTTACATATCTGCCACTGTGCAGGAGAATCCGTATAGGTGTTCGAGTGTTCGAACCGTATTGCCCAAGAAATGGTTTGTAAACGCCGTATTTACATATCTGCCACTGTGCAGGAGAATCCGTATAGGTGTTCGAGTGTTCGAACCGTAATGCGCAAGAAATGGTATGTAAACCCCGTATTTACATATCTGCCACTGTGCAGGAGAATCCGTATAGGTGTTCGAGTGTTCGAACCGTATTGCGCAAGAAATGGTTTGTAAACCCCGTATTTACATATCTGCCACTGTGCAGGAGAATCCGTATAGGTGTTCGAGTGTTCAAACCGTATTGCGCAAAAATTGTATGTAAACCCCATATTTACATATCTGCCACTATGCAGGAGAATCCGTGTAGGTGTTCTAGTGTTCGAACCGTAATGCGCAAGAAATGGTATGTAAACCCCGTATTTACATATCTGCCACTGTGCAGGAGAATCCGTATAGGTGTTCGAGTGTTCGAACCGTAATGCGCAAGAAATGGTACGGAAACCCTGTATTTACATATCTGCCACTGTGCAGGAGAATCCGTATAGGTGTTCGAGTGTTCGAACCGTAATGCGCAAGAAATGGTATGTAAACCCCGTATTTACATATCTGCCACTGTGCAGGAGAATCCGTATAGGTGTTCGAGTGTTCGAACCGAATTGCCCAAGAAATGGTTTGTAAACGCCGTATTTACATATCTGCCACTGTGCAGGAGAATCCGTATAAGTGTTCGAGTGTTCGAACCGTAATGCGCAAGAAATGGTATGCAAACCCCGTATTTACATATCTGCCACTGTGTAGGAGAATCCGTATAGGTGTTCGAGTGTTCGAATCGTATTGCGCAAGAATTGGTATGTAAACCCCGTATTTACATATCTGCCACTGTGCAGGGGAATCCGTATAGGTGTTCGAGTGTTCGAACCGTATTGCGCAAGAAATGGTATGTAAACCCCGTATTTACATATCTGCCACTGTGCAGGAGAATCCGTATAGGTGTTCGAGTGTTGGAACCGTATTGCGCAAGAAATGGTTTGTAAACCACGTATTTACATATCTGCCACTGTGGAGGAGAATCCGTATAGGTGTTCGAGTGTTCGAACCGCAATGCGCAAGAAATGGTACGGAAACCCCGTATTTACATATCTGCCACTGTGCAGGAGAATCCGTATAGGTGTTCGAGTGTTCGGACCGTAATGCGCAAGAAATGGTAAGTAAACCCCGTATTTACATATCTGCCACTGTGCAGGAGAATCCGTATAGGTGTCCGATTGTTCGAACCGAATTGCCCAAGAAATGGTTTGTAAACGCCGTATTTACATATCTGCCACTGTGCAGGAGAATCCGTATAGGTGTTCGAGTGTTCGAACCGTATTGCCCAAGAAATGGTTTGTAAACGCCGTATTTACATATCTGCCACTGTGCAGGAGAATCCGTACAGGTGTTCGAGTGTTCGAACCGTAATGCGCAAGAAATGGTATGTAAACCCCGTATTTACATATCTGGCACTGTGCTGGAGAATCCGTATTGGTGTTCGAGTGTTCGAACCGTATTGCCCAAGAAATGGTTTGTAAACGCCGTATTTACATATCTGCCACTGTGCAGGAGAATCCGTATAGGTGTTCGAGTGTTCGAACCGTAATGCGCAAGAAATGGTATGTAAACCCGGTATTTACATATCTGCCACTGTGCAGGAGAATCCGTATAGGTGTTCGAGTGTTCGAACCGTATTGCGCAAGAAATGGTTTGTAAACCCCGTATTTACATATCTGCCACTGTGCAGGAGAATCCGTATAGGTGTCCGAGTGTTCGAACCGTATTGTGCAAGAAATGGTATGTAAACCCCGTATTTACATATCTGCCACTGTGCAGGAGAATCCGTGTAGGTGTCCGAGTGTTCGAACCGAATTGCCCAAGAAATGGTTTGTAAACGCCGTATTTACATATCTGCCACTGTGCAGGAGAATCCGTATAGGTGTTCGAGTGTTCGAACCGTATTGCCCAAGAAATGGTTTGTAAACGCCGTATTTACATATCTGCCACTGTGTAGGAGAATCCGTATAGGTGTTCGAGTGTTCGAACCGTAATGCGCAAGAAATGGTATGTAAACCCCGTATTTACATATCTGCCACTGTGCAGGAGAATCCGTATAGGTGTTCGAGTGTTCGAACCGTATTGCCCAAGAAATGGTTTGTAAACGCCGTATTTACATATCTGGCACTGTGCAGGAGAATCCGTATAGGTGTTCGAGTGTTCGAACCGTAATGCGCAAGAAATGGTATGTAAACCCCGTATTTACATATCTGCCACTGTGCAGGAGAATCCGTATAGGTGTTCGAGTGTTCGAACCGTATTGCCCAAGAAATGGTTTGTAAACGCCGTATTTACAAATCTGCCACTGTGCAGGAGAATCCGTACAGGTGTTCGAGTGTTCGAACCGTAATGCGCAAGAAATGGTATGTAAACCCCGTATTTACATATCTGCCACTGTGCAGGAGAATCCGTATAGGTGTTCGAGTGTTCGAACCGTATTGCCCAAGAAATGGTTTGTAAACGCCGTATTTACATATCTGGCACTGTGCAGGAGAATCCGTATAGGTGTTCGAGTGTTCGAACCGTAATGCGCAAGAAATGGTATGTAAACCCCGTATTTACATATCTGCCACTGTGCAGGAGAATCCGTATAGGTGTTCGAGTGTTCGAACCGTATTGCGCAAGAAATGGTTTGTAAACCCCGTATTTACATATCTGCCACTGTGCAGGAGAATCCGTATAGGTGTTCGAGTGTTCGAACCGTATTGGGCAAGAAATGGTATGTACATCCCGTATTTACATATCCGCCACTGTGCAGGAGAATCCGTGTAGGTGTCCGAGTGTTCGAACCGAATTGCCCAAGAAATGGTTTGTAAACGCCGTATTTACATATCTGCCACTGTGCAGGAGAATCCGTATAGGTGTTCGAGTGTTCGAACCGTATTGCGCAAGAAATGGTTTGTAAACCCCGTATTTACATATCTGCCACTGTGCAGGAGAATCCGTATAGGTGTTCGAGTGTTCGAACCGTATTGCGCAAGAAATCGTATGTAAACCCCGTATTTACATATCTGCCACTGTGCAGGAGAATCCGTATAGGTGTTCGGGTGTTCGAACCGTATTGGGCAAGAAATGGTATGTAAATCCCATATTTACATATCTGCCACTGTGCAGGAGAATCCGTGTAGGTGTCCGAGTGTTCGAACCGAATTGCCCAAGAAATGGTTTGTAAACGCCGTATTTACATATCTGCCACTGTGCAGGAGAATCCGTATAGGTGTTTGAGTGTTCGAATCGTATTGCCCAAGAAATGGTTTGTAAACGCCGTATTTACATATCTGCCCCTGTGCAGGAGAATCCGTATAGGTGTTCGAGTGTTCGAACCGTAATGCGCAAGAAATGGTATGTAAACCCCGTATTCACATATCTGCCACTGTGCAGGAGAATCCGTATAGGTGTTCGAGTGTTCGAACCGTATTGCGCAAGAAATGGTGTGTAAACCCCGTATTTACATATCTGCCACTGTGCAGAAGAATCCGTATAGGTGTTCGAGTGTTCGAACCGTATTGCGCAAGAAATGGTATGTAAACCCCGTATTTACATATCTGCCACTGTGCAGGAGAATCCGTATAGGTGTTCGAGTGTTCGAACCGCAATGCGCAAGAAATGGTACGGAAACCCCGTATTTACATATCTGCCACTGTGCAGGAGAATCCGTATAGGTGTTCGAGTGTTCGGACCGTAATGCGCAAGAAATGGTAAGTAAACCCCGTATTTACATATCTGCCACTGTGCAGGAGAATCCGTATAGGTGTCCGATTGTTCGAACCGAATTGCCCAAGAAATGGTTTGTAAACGCCGTATTTACATATCTGCCACTGTGCAGGAGAATCCGTATAGGTGTTCGAGTGTTCGAACCGTATTGCCCAAGAAATGGTTTGTAAACGCCGTATTTACATATCTGCCACTGTGCAGGAGAATCCGTACAGGTGTTCGAGTGTTCGAACCGTAATGCGCAAGAAATGGTATGTAAATCCCGTATTTACATATCTGCCACTGTGCAGGAGAATCCGTATAGGTGTTCGAGTGTTCGAACCGTATTGCCCAAGAAATGGTTTGTAAACGCCGTATTTACATATCTGCCACTGTGCAGGAGAATCCGTATAGGTGTTCGACTGTTCGAACCGTAATGCGCAAGAAATGGTATGTAAACCCCGTATTTACATATCTGCCACTGTGCAGGAGAATCCGTATAGGTGTTCGAGTGTTCGAACCGTATTGCGCAAGAAATGGTTTGTAAACCCCGTATTTACATATCTGCCACTGTGCAGGAGAATCCGTATAGGTGTTCGAGTGTTCGAACCGTATTGTGCAAGAAATGGTATGTAAACCCCGTATTTACATATCTGCCACTGTGCAGGAGAATCCGTGTAGGTGTCCGAGTGTTCGAACCGAATTGCCCAAGAAATGGTTTGTAAACGCCGTATTTACATATCTGCCACTGTGCAGGAGAATCCGTATAGGTGTTCGAGTGTTCGAACCGTATTGCGCAAGAAATGGTTTGTAAACCCCGTATTTACATATCTGCCACTGTGCAGGAGAATCCGTATAGGTGTTCGAGTGTTCGAACCGTATTGTGCAAGAAATGGTATGTAAACCCCGTATTTACATATCTGCCACTGTGCAGGAGAATCCGTGTAGGTGTCCGAGTGTTCGAACCGAATTGCCCAAGAAATGGTTTGTAAACGCCGTATTTACATATCTGCCACTGTGCAGGAGAATCCGTATAGGTGTTCGAGTGTTCGAACCGTATTGCCCAAGAAATGGTTTGTAAACGCCGTATTTACATATCTGCCACTGTGCAGGAGAATCCGTACAGGTGTTCGAGTGTTCGAACCGTAATGCGCAAGAAATGGTATGTAAACCCCGTATTTACATATCTGCCACTGTGCAGGAGAATCCGTATAGGTGTTCGAGTGTTCGAATCGTATTGCCCAAGAAATGGTTTGTAAACGCCGTATTTACATATCTGGCACAGTGCAGGAGAATCCGTATAGGTGTTCGAGTGTTCGAACCGTAATGCGCAAGAAATGGTATGTAAACCCCGTATTTACATATCTGCCACTGTGCAGGAGAATCCGTGTAGGTGTTCGAGTGTTCGAACCGTATTGCCCAAGAAATGGTTTGTAAACGCCGTATTTACATATCTGCCACTGTGCAGGAGAATCCGTACAGGTGTTCGAGTGTTCGAACCGTAATGCGCAAGAAATGGTATGTAAACCCCGTATTTACATATCTGCCACTGTGCAGGAGAATCCGTATAGGTGTTCGAGTGTTCGAACCGTATTGCCCAAGAAATGGTTTGTAAACGCCGTATTTACATATCTGCCACTGTGCAGGAGAATCCGTATAGGTGTTCGAGTGTTCGAACCGTAACGCGCAAGAAATGGTATGTAAACCCCGTATTTACATATCTGCCACTGTGCAGGAGAATCCGTATAGGTGTTCGAGTGTTCGAACCGTATTGCCCAAGAAATGGTTTGTAAACGCCGTATTTACATATCTGCCACTGTGCAGGAGAATCCGTATAGGTGTTCGAGTGTTCGAACCGTAATGCGCAAGAAATGGTATGTAAACCCCGTATTTACATATCTGCCACTATGCAGGAGAATCCGTATAGGTGTTCGAGTGTTCGAACCGTATTGCGCAAGAAATGGTTTGTAAACCCCGTATTTACATATCTGCCACTGTGCAGGAGAATCCGTATAGGTGTTCGAGTGTTCGAACCGTATTGGGCAAGAAATGGTATGTAAATCCCGTATTTACATATCTGCCACTGTGCAGGAGAATCCGTGTAGGTGTCCGAGTGTTCGAACCGAATTGCCCAAGAAATGGTTTGTAAACGCCGTATTTACATATCTGCCACTGTGCAGGATAATCCGTATAGGTGTTCGAGTGTTCGAACCGTATTGCCCAAGAAATGGTTTGTAAACGCCGTATTTACATATCTGCCACTGTGCAGGAGAATCCGTACAGGTGTTCGAGTGTTCGAACCGTAATGCGCAAGAAATGGTATATAAACCCCGTATTTACATATCTGCCACTGTGCAGGAGAATCCGTATAGGTGTTCGAGTGTTCGAATCGTATTGCCCAAGAAATGGTTTGTAAACGCCGTATTTACATATCTGCCACTGTGCAGGAGAATCCGTATAGGTGTTCGAGTGTTCGAACCGTAATGCGCAAGAAATGGTATGTAAACCCCGTATTTACATATCTGCCACCGTGCAGGAGAATCCGTATAGGTGTTCGAGTGTTCGAACCGTATTGCGCAAGAAATGGTTTGTAAACCCCGTATTTACATATCTGCCACTGTGCAGGAGAATCCGTATAGGTGTTCGAGTGTTCGAACCGTATTGCCCAAGAAATGGTTTGTAAACGCCGTATTTACATATCTGCCACTGTGCAGGAGAATCCGTACAGGTGTTCGAGTGTTCGAACCGTAATGCGCAAGAAATGGTATGTAAACCCCGTATTTACATATCTGCCACTGTGCAGGAGAATCCGTATAGGTGTTCGAGTGTTCGAACCGTATTGCCCAAGAAATGGTTTGTAAACGCCGTATTTACATATCTGGCACTGTGCAGGAGAATCCGTATAGGTGTTCGAGTGTTCGAACCGTATTGCGCAAGAAATGGTTTGTAAACGCCGTATTTACATATCTGCCACTGTGCAGGAGAATCCGTATAGGTGTTCGAGTGTTCGAACCGTAATGCGCAAGAAATGGTATGTAAACCCCGTATTTACATATCTGCCACTGTGCAGGAGAATCCGTATAGGTGTTCGAGTGTTCGAACCGTATTGCCCAAGAAATGGTTTGTAAACGCCGTATTTACATATCTGGCACTGTGCAGGAGAATCCGTATAGGTGTTCGAGTGTTCGAACCGTAATGCGCAAGAAATGGTATGTAAACCCCGTATTTACATATCTGCCACTGTGCAGGAGAATCCGTATAGGTGTTCGAGTGTTCGAACCGTATTGCCCAAGAAATGGTTTGTAAACGCCGTATTTACATATCTGTCACTGTGCAGGAGAATCCGTACAGGTGTTCGAGTGTTCGAACCGTAATGCGCAAGAAATGGTATGTAAACCCCGTATTTACATATCTGCCACTGTGCAGGAGAATCCGTATAGGTGTTCGAGTGTTCGAATCGTATTGCCCAAGAAATGGTTTGTAAACGCCGTATTTACATATCTGCCACTGTGCAGGAGAATCCGTACAGGTGTTCGAGTGTTCGAACCGTAATGCGCAAGAAATTGTATGTAAACCCCGTATTTACATATCTGCCACTGTGCAGGAGAATCCGTATAGGTGTTCGAGTGTTCGAACCGTATTGCCCAAGAAATGGTTTGTAAACGCCGTATTTACATATCTGCCACTGTGCAGGAGAATCCGTACAGGTGTTCGAGTGTTCGAACCGTAATGCGCAAGAAATGGTATGTAAACCCCGCATTTACATATATGCCACTGTGCAGAAGAATCCGTATAGGTGTTCGAGTGTTCGAACCGTAATGCGCAAGAAATGGTACGGAAACACCGTATTTACATATCTGACACTGTGCAGGAGAATCCGTATAGGTGTTCGAGTGTTCGAACCGTAATGCGCAAGAAATGGTACGGAAATCCCGTATTTACATATCTGCCACTGTGCAGGAGAATCCGTATAGGTGTTCGAGTGTTCGAACCGTAATGCGCAAGAAATGGTACGGAAACCCCGTATTTACATATCTGCCACTGTGCAGGAGAATCCGTATAGGTGTTCGAGTGTTCGAACCGTAATGCGCAAGAAATGGTATGTAAACCCCGTATTTACATATCTGCCACTGTGTAGGAGAATCCGTATAGGTGTTCGAGTGTTCGAACCGAATTGCCTAAGAAATGGTTTGTAAACGCCGTATTTACATATCTGCCACTGTGCAGGAGAATCCGTATAGGTGTTCGAGTGTTCGAACCGTAATGCGCAAGAGATGGTATGCAAACCCCGTATTTACATATCTGTCACTGTGCAGGAGAATCCGTATAGGTGTTCGAGTGTTCGAATCGTATTGCGCAAGAATTGGTATGTAAACCCCGTATTTACATATCTGCCACTGTGCAGGGGAATCCGTATAGGTGTTCGAGTGTTCGAACCGTATTGCGCAAGAAATGGTATGTAAACCCCGTATTTACATATCTGCCACTGTGCAGGAGAATCCGTATAGGTGTTCGAGTGTTCGAACCGTATTGCGCAAGAAATGGTTTGTAAACCACGTATTTACATATCTGCCACTGTGGAGGAGAATCCGTATAGGTATTCGAGTGTTCGAACCGCAATGCGCAAGAAATGGTACGGAAACCCCGTCTTTACATATCTGCCACTGTGCAGGAGAATCCGTATAGGTGTCCGATTGTTCGAACCGAATTGCCCAAGAAATGGTTTGTAAACGCCGTATTTACATATCTGCCACTGTGCAGGAGAATCCGTATAGGTGTTCGAGTGTTCGAACCGTATTGCCCAAGAAATGGTTTGTAAACGCCGTATTTTCGTATCTGCCACTTTGCAGGAGAATCCGTACAGGTGTTCGAGTGTTCGAACCGTAATGCGCAAGAAATGGTATGTAAACCCCGTATTTACATATCTGCCACTGTGCAGGAGAATCTGTATAGGTGTTCGAGTGTTCGAACCGTATTGCCCAAGAAATGGTTTGTAAACGCCGTATTTACATATCTGCCACTGTGCAGGAGAATCCGTATAGGTGTTCGATTGTTCGAACCGTAATGCGCAACAAATGGTATGTAAACCCCGTATTTACATATCTGCCACTGTGCAGGAGAATCCGTATAGGTGTTCGAGTGTTCGAACCGTATTGCGCAAGAAATGGTATGTAAACCCCGTATTTACATATCTGCCACTGTGCTGGAGAATCCGTGTAGGTGTCCGAGTGTTCGAACCGAATTGCCCAAGAAATGGTTTGTAAACGCCGTATTTACATATCTGCCACTGTGCAGGAGAATCCGTATAGGTTTTCGAGTGTTCGAACCGTATTGCCCAAGAAATGGTTTGTAAACGCCGTATTTACATATCTGCCACTGTGCAGGAGAATCCGTATAGGTGTTCGAGTGTTCGAACTGTAATGCGCAAGAAATGGTATGTAAACCCCGTATTTACATATCTGCCACTGTGCAGGAGAATCCGTATAGGTGTTCGAGTGTTCGAACTGTAATGCGCAAGAAATGGTATGTAAACGCCGTATTTACATATCTGCCACTGTGCAGGAGAATCCGTATAGGTGTTCGAGTGTTCGAACCGTAATGCGCAAGAAATGGTATGTAAACCCCGTATTTACATATCTGCCACTGTGCAGGAGAATCCGTATAGGTGTTCGAGTATTCGAACCGTTTTGCGCAAGAAATGGTTTGTAAACCACGTATTTACATATCTGCCACTGTGGAGGAGAATCCGTATAGGTATTCGAGTGTTCGAACCGCAATGCGCAAGAAATGGTACGGAAACCCCGTCTTTACATATCTGCCACTGTGCAGGAGAATCCGTATAGGTGTCCGATTGTTCGAACCGAATTGCCTAAGAAATGGTTTGTAAACGCCGTATTTACATATCTGCCACTGTGCAGGAGAATCCGTATAGGTGTTCGAGTGTTCGAACCGTATTGCCCAAGAAATGGTTTGTAAACGCCGTATTTT
This sequence comes from Camellia sinensis, assembly GCF_055761805.1. Taxonomy (NCBI): domain Eukaryota; kingdom Viridiplantae; phylum Streptophyta; class Magnoliopsida; order Ericales; family Theaceae; genus Camellia; species Camellia sinensis. The sequence goes on from NC_138974.1 coordinate 118,509,695, forward strand.
CATATCTGCCACTTTGCAGGAGAATCCGTACAGGTGTTCGAGTGTTCGAACCGTAATGCGCAAGAAATGGTATGTAAACCCCGTATTTACATATCTGCCACTGTGCAGGAGAATCTGTATAGGTGTTCGAGTGTTCGAACCGTATTGCCCAAGAAATGGTTTCTAAACGCCGTATTTACATATCTGCCACTGTGCAGGAGAATCCGTATAGGTGTTCGATTGTTCGAACCGTAATGCGCAACAAATGGTATGTAAACCCCGTATTTACATATCTGCCACTGTGCAGGAGAATCCGTATAGGTGTTCGAGTGTTCGAACCGTATTGCCCAAGAAATGGTTTGTAAATGCCGTATTTACATATCTGCCACTGTACAGGAGAATCCGTATAGGTGTTCGAGTGTTCGAACCGTAATGCGCAAGAAATGGTATGCAAACCCCGTATTTACATATCTGCCACTGTGCAGGAGAATCCGTATAGGTGTCCGAGTGTTCGAACCGAATTGCCCAAGAAATGGTTTGTAAACGCCGTATTTACATATCTGCCACTGTGCAGGAGAATCCGTATAGGTGTTCGAGTGTTCGAACCGTAATGCGCAAGAAATGGTATGTAAACCCCGTATTTACATATCTGCCACTGTGCAGGAGAATCTGTATAGGTGTTCGAGTGTTCGAACCGTATTGCGCAAGAAATGGTTTGTAAACCCCGTATTTACATATCTGCCACTGTGCAGGAGAATCCGTATGGGTGTTCGAGTGTTCGAACCGTATTGGGCAAGAAATGGTATGTAAACCCCGTATTTACATATCTGCCACTGTGCAGGAGAATCCGTGTAGGTGTCCGAGTGTTCGAACCGAATTGCCCAAGAAACGGTTTGTAAACGCCGTATTTACATATCTGCCACTGTGCAGGAGAATCCGTACAGGTGTTCGAGTGTTCGGACCGTAATGCGCAAGAAATGGTATGTAAACCCCGTATTTACATATCTGCCACTGTGCAGGAGAATCCGTATAGGTGTTCGAGTGTTCGAACCGTATTGCCCAAGAAATGGTTTGTAAACGCCGTATTTACATATCTGGCACTGTGCAGGAGAATCCGTATAGGTGTTCGAGTGTTCGAACCGTAATAAGCAAGAAATGGTATGTAAACCCCGTATTTACATATCTGCCACTGTGCAGGAGAATCCGTATAGGTGTTCGAGTGTTCGAACCGTATTGCCCAAGAAATGGTTTGTAAACGCCGTATTTACATATCTGGCACTGTGCAGGAGAATCCGTATAGGTGTTCGAGTGTTCGAACCGTAATGCGCAAGAAATGGTATGTAAACCCCGTATTTACATATCTGCCACTGTGCAGGAGAATCCGTATAGGTGTTCGAGTGTTCGAACCGTATTGCGCAAGAAATGGTTTGTAAACCCCGTATTTACATATCTGCCACTGTGCAGGAGAATCCGTATAGGTGTTCGTGTGTTCGAACCGTATTGGGCAAGAAATGGTATGTAAATCCCGTATTTACATATCTGCCACTGTGCAGGAGAATCCGTGTAGGTGTCCGAGTGTTCGAACCGAATTGCCCAAGAAATGGTTTGTAAACGCCGTATTTACATATCTGCCACTGTGCAGGAGAATCCGTATAGGTGTTCGAGTGTTCGAACCGTATTGCCCAAGAAATGGTTTGTAAACGCCGTATTTACATATCTGCCACTGTGCAGGAGAATCCGTACAGGTGTTCGAGTGTTCGAACCGTAATGCGCAAGAAATGGTATGTAAACCCCGTATTTACATATCTGCCACTGTGCAGGAGAATCCGTATAGGTGTTCGAGTGTTCGAATCGTATTGCCCAAGAAATGGTTTGTAAACGCCGTATTTACATATCTGCCACTGTGCAGGAGAATCCGTATAGGTGTTCGAGTGTTCGAACCGTAATGCGCAAGAAATGGTATGTAAACCCCGTATTTACATATCTGCCACTGTGCAGGAGAATCCGTATAGGTGTTCGAGTGTTCGAACCGTATTGCGCAAGAAATGGTTTGTAAACCCCGTATTTACATATCTGCCACTGTGCAGGAGAATCCGTATAGGTGTTCGAGTGTTCGAACCGTATTGCCCAAGAAATGGTTTGTAAACGCCGTATTTACATATCTGCCACTGTGCAGGAGAATCCGTACAGGTGTTCGAGTGTTCGAACCGTAATGCGCAAGAAATGGTATGTAAACCCCGTATTTACATATCTGCCACTGTGCAGGAGAATCCGTATAGGTGTTCGAGTGTTCGAACCGTATTGCCCAAGAAATGGTTTGTAAACGCCGTATTTACATATCTGGCACTGTGCAGGAGAATCCGTATAGGTGTTCGAGTGTTCGAACCGTATTGCGCAAGAAATGGTTTGTAAACGCCGTATTTACATATCTGCCACTGTGCAGGAGAATCCGTATAGGTGTTCGAGTGTTCGAACCGTAATGCGCAAGAAATGGTATGTAAACCCCGTATTTACATATCTGCCACTGTGCAGGAGAATCCGTATAGGTGTTCGAGTGTTCGAACCGTATTGCCCAATAAATGGTTTGTAAACGCCGTATTTACATATCTGCCACTGTGCAGGAGAATCCGTATAGGTGTTCGAGTGTTCGAACCGTAATGCGCAAGAAATGGTATGTAAACCCCGTATTTACATATCTGCCACTGTGCAGGAGAATCCGTATAGGTGTTCGAGTGTTCGAACCGTATTGCCCAAGAAATGGTTTGTAAACGCCGTATTTACATATCTGCCACTGTGCAGGAGAATCCGTACAGGTGTTCGAGTGTTCGAACCGTAATGCGCAAGAAATGGTATGTAAACCCCGTATTTACATATCGGCCACTGTGCAGGAGAATCCGTATAGGTGTTCGAGTGTTCGAATCGTATTGCCCAAGAAATGGTTTGTAAACGCCGTATTTACATATCTGCCACTGTGCAGGAGAATCCGTACAGGTGTTCGAGTGTTCGAACCGTAATGCGCAAGAAATGGTATGTAAACCCCGTATTTACATATCTGCCACTGTGCAGGAGAATCCGTATAGGTGTTCGAGTGTTCGAACCGTATTGCCCAAGAAATGGTTTGTAAACGCCGTATTTACATATCTGCCACTGTGCAGGAGAATCCGTACAGGTGTTCGAGTGTTCGAACCGTAATGCGCAAGAAATGGTATGTAAACCCCGCATTTACATATCTGCCACTGTGCAGAAGAATCCGTATAGGTGTTCGAGTGTTCGAACCGTAATGCGCAAGAAATGGTACGGAAACACCGTATTTACATATCTGCCACTGTGCAGGAGAATCCGTACAGGTGTTCGAGTGTTCGAACCGTAATGCGCAAGAAATGGTACGGAAATCCCGTATTTACATATCTGCCACTGTGCAGGAGAATCCGTATAGGTGTTCGAGTGTTCGAACCGTAATGCGCAAGAAATGGTACGGAAACCCCGTATTTACATATCTGCCACTGTGCAGGAGAATCCGTATAGGTGTTCGAGTGTTCGAACCGTAATGCGCAAGAAATGGTATGTAAACCCCGTATTTACATATCTGCCACTGTGCAGGAGAATCCGTATAGGTGTTCGAGTGTTCGAACCGAATTGCCCAAGAAATGGTTTGTAAACGCCGTATTTACATATCTGCCACTGTGCAGGAGAATCCGTATAGGTGTTCGAGTGTTTGAACCGTAATGCGCAAGAGATGGTATGCAAACCCCGTATTTACATATCTGCCACTGTGCAGGACAATCCGTATAGGTGTTCGAGTGTTCGAATCGTATTGCGCAAGAATTGGTATGTAAACCCCGTATTTACATATCTGCCACTGTGCAGGGGAATCCGTATAGGTGTTCGAGTGTTCGAACCGTATTGCGCAAGAAATGGTATGAAAACCCCGTATTTACATATCTGCCACTGTGCAGGAGAATCCGTATAGGTGTTCGAGTGTTCGAACCGTATTGCGCAAGAAATGGTTTGTAAACCACGTATTTACATATCTGCCACTGTGGAGGAGAATCCGTATAGGTATTCGAGTGTTCGAACCGCAATGCGCAAGAAATGGTACGGAAACCCCGTCTTTACATATCTGCCACTGTACAGGAGAATCCGTATGGGTGTCCGATTGTTCGAACCGAATTGCCCAAGAAATGGTTTGTAAACGCCGTATTTACATATCTGCCACTGTGCAGGAGAATCCGTATAGGTGTTCGAGTGTTCGGACCGTATTGCCCAAGAAATGGTTTGTAAACGCCGTATTTTCATATCTGCCACTTTGCAGGAGAATCCGTACAGGTGTTCGAGTGTTCGAACCGTAATGCGCAAGAAATGGTATGTAAACCCCGTATTTACATATCTGCCACTGTGCAGGAGAATCTGTATAGGTGTTCGAGTGTTCGAACCGTATTGCCCAAGAAATGGTTTGTAAACGCCGTATTTACATATCTGCCACTGTGCAGGAGAATCCGTATAGGTGTTCGATTGTTCGAACCGTAATGCGCAACAAATGGTATGTAAACCCCGTATTTACATATCTGCCACTGTGCAGGAGAATCCGTATAGGTGTTCGAGTGTTCGAACTGTAATGCGCAAGAAATGGTATGTAAACCCCGTATTTACATATCTGCCACTGTGCAGGAGAATCCGTATAGGTGTTCGAGTGTTCGAACTGTAATGCGCAAGAAATGGTATGTAAACCCCGTATTTACATATCTGCCACTGTGCAGGAGAATCCGTATAGGTGTTCGAGTGTTCGAACCGTAATGCGCAAGAAATGGTATGTAAACCCCGTATTTACATATCTGCCACTGTGCAGGAGAATCCGTATAGGTGTTCGAGTGTTCGAACCGTATTGCGCAAGAAATGGTTTGTAAACCACGTATTTACATATCTGCCACTGTGGAGGAGAATCCGTGTAGGTGTCCGAGTGATCGAACCGAATTGCCCAAGAAATGGTTTGTAAACGCCGTATTTACATATCTGCCACTGTGCAGGAGAATCCGTATAGGTTTTCGAGTGTTCGAACCGTATTGCCCAAGAAATGGTTTGTAAACGCCGTATTTACATATCTGCCACTGTGCAGGAGAATCCGTATAGGTGTTCGAGTGTTCGAACTGTAATGCGCAAGAAATGGTATGTAAACCCCGTATTTACATATCTGCCACTGTGCAGGAGAATCCGTATAGGTGTTCGAGTGTTCGAACTGTAATGCGCAAGAAATGGTATGTAAACCCCGTATTTACATATCTGCCACTGTGCAGGAGAATCCGTGTAGGTGTCCGAGTGTTCGAACCGAATTGCCCAAGAAATGGTTTGTAAACGCCGTATTTACATATCTGCCACTGTGCAGGAGAATCCGTATAGGTGTTCGAGTGTTCGAACCGTATTGCCCAAGAAATGGTTTGTAAACCCCGTATTTACATATCTGCCACTGTGCAGGAGAATCCGTACAGGTGTTCGAGTGTTCGAACCGTAATGCGCAAGAAATGGTATGTAAACCCCGTATTTACATATCTGCCACTGTGCAGGAGAATCCGTATAGGTGTTCGAGTGTTCGAATCGTATTGCCCAAGAAATGGTTTGTAAACGCCGTATTTACATATCTGCCACTGTGCAGGAGAATCCGTATAGGTGTTCGAGTGTTCGAACCGTAATGCGCAAGAAATGGTATGTAAACCCCGTATTTACATATCTGCCACTGTGCAGGAGAATCCGTATAGGTGTTCGAGTGTTCGAACCGTATTGCGCAAGAAATGGTTTGTAAACCCCGTATTTACATATCTGCCACTGTGCAGGAGAATCCGTATAGGTGTTCGAGTGTTCGAACCGTATTGCCCAAGAAATGGTTTGTAAACGCCGTATTTACATATCTGCCACTGTGCAGGAGAATCCGTACAGGTGTTCGAGTGTTCGAACCGTAATGCGCAAGAAATGGTATGTAAACCCCGTATTTACATATCTGCCACTGTGCAGGAGAATCCGTATAGGTGTTCGAGTGTTCGAACCGTATTGCCCAAGAAATGGTTTGTAAACGCCGTATTTACATATCTGGCACTGTGCAGGAGAATCCGTATAGGTGTTCGAGTGTTCGAACCGTATTGCGCAAGAAATGGTTTGTAAACGCCGTATTTACATATCTGCCACTGTGCAGGAGAATCCGTATAGGTGTTCGAGTGTTCGAACCGTAATGCGCAAGAAATGGTATGTAAACCCCGTATTTACATATCTGCCACTGTGCAGGAGAATCCGTATAGGTGTTCGAGTGTTCGAACCGTATTGCCCAATAAATGGTTTGTAAACGCCGTATTTACATATCTGCCACTGTGCAGGAGAATCCGTATAGGTGTTCGAGTGTTCGAACCGTAATGCGCAAGAAATGGTATGTAAACCCCGTATTTACATATCTGCCACTGTGCAGGAGAATCCGTATAGGTGTTCGAGTGTTCGAACCGTATTGCCCAAGAAATGGTTTGTAAACGCCGTATTTACATATCTGCCACTGTGCAGGAGAATCCGTACAGGTGTTCGAGTGTTCGAACCGTAATGCGCAAGAAATGGTATGTAAACCCCGTATTTACATATCTGCCACTGTGCAGGAGAATCCGTATAGGTGTTCGAGTGTTCGAATCGTATTGCCCAAGAAATGGTTTGTAAACGCCGTATTTACATATCTGCCACTGTGCAGGAGAATCCGTACAGGTGTTCGAGTGTTCGAACCGTAATGCGCAAGAAATGGTATGTAAACCCCGTATTTACATATCTGCCACTGTGCAGGAGAATCCGTATAGGTGTTCGAGTGTTCGAACCGTATTGCCCAAGAAATGGTTTGTAAACACCGTATTTACATATCTGCCACTGTGCAGGAGAATCCGTACAGGTGTTCGAGTGTTCGAACCGTAATGCGCAAGAAATGGTAAGTAAACCCCGCATTTACATATCTGCCACTGTGCAGAAGAATCCGTATAGGTGTTCGAGTGTTCGAACCGTAATGCGCAAGAAATGGTACGGAAACACCGTATTTACATATCTGCCACTGTGCAGGAGAATCCGTATAGGTGTTCGAGTGTTCGAACCGTAATGCGCAAGAAATGGTACGGAAATCCCGTATTTACATATCTGCCACTGTGCAGGAGAATCCGTATAGGTGTTCGAGTGTTCGAACCGTAATGCGCAAGAAATGGTACGGAAACCCCGTATTTACATATCTGCCACTGTGCAGGAGAATCCGTATAGGTGTTCGAGTGTTCGAACCGTAATGCGCAAGAAATGGTATGTAAACCCCGTATTTACATATCTGCCACTGTGCAGGAGAATCCGTATAGGTGTTCGAGTGTTCGAACCGAATTGCCCAAGAAATGGTTTGTAAACGCCGTATTTACATATCTGCCACTGTGCAGGAGAATCCGTATAGGTGTTCGAGTGTTTGAACCGTAATGCGCAAGAGATGGTATGCAAACCCCGTATTTACATATCTGCCACTGTGCAGGACAATCCGTATAGGTGTTCGAGTGTTCGAATCGTATTGCGCAAGAATTGGTATGTAAACCCCGTATTTACATATCTGCCACTGTGCAGGGGAATCCGTATAGGTGTTCGAGTGTTCGAACCGTATTGCGCAAGAAATGGTATGAAAACCCCGTATTTACATATCTGCCACTGTGCAGGAGAATCCGTATTGGTGTTCGAGTGTTCGAACCGTATTGCGCAAGAAATGGTTTGTAAACCACGTATTTACATATCTGCCACTGTGGAGGAGAATCCGTATAGGTATTCGAGTGTTCGAACCGCAATGCGCAAGAAATGGTACGGAAACCCCGTCTTTACATATCTGCCACTGTACAGGAGAATCCGTATGGGTGTCCGATTGTTCGAACCGAATTGCCCAAGAAATGGTTTGTAAACGCCGTATTTACATATCTGCCACTGTGCAGGAGAATCCGTATAGGTGTTCGAGTGTTCGGACCGTATTGCCCAAGAAATGGTTTGTAAACGCCGTATTTTCATATCTGCCACTTTGCAGGAGAATCCGTACAGGTGTTCGAGTGTTCGAACCGTAATGCGCAAGAAATGGTATGTAAACCCCGTATTTACATATCTGCCACTGTGCAGGAGAATCTGTATAGGTGTTCGAGTGTTCGAACCGTATTGCCCAAGAAATGGTTTGTAAACGCCGTATTTACATATCTGCCACTGTGCAGGAGAATCCGTATAGGTGTTCGATTGTTCGAACCGTAATGCGCAACAAATGGTATGTAAACCCCGTATTTACATATCTGCCACTGTGCAGGAGAATCCGTATAGGTGTTCGAGTGTTCGAACTGTAATGCGCAAGAAATGGTATGTAAACCCCGTATTTACATATCTGCCACTGTGCAGGAGAATCCGTATAGGTGTTCGAGTGTTCGAACTGTAATGCGCAAGAAATGGTATGTAAACCCCGTATTTACATATCTGCCACTGTGCAGGAGAATCCGTATAGGTGTTCGAGTGTTCGAACCGTAATGCGCAAGAAATGGTATGTAAACCCCGTATTTACATATCTGCCACTGTGCAGGAGAATCCGTATAGGTGTTCGAGTGTTCGAACCGTATTGCGCAAGAAATGGTTTGTAAACCACGTATTTACATATCTGCCACTGTGGAGGAGAATCCGTGTAGGTGTCCGAGTGATCGAACCGAATTGCCCAAGAAATGGTTTGTAAACGCCGTATTTACATATCTGCCACTGTGCAGGAGAATCCGTATAGGTTTTCGAGTGTTCGAACCGTATTGCCCAAGAAATGGTTTGTAAACGCCGTATTTACATATCTGCCACTGTGCAGGAGAATCCGTATAGGTGTTCGAGTGTTCGAACTGTAATGCGCAAGAAATGGTATGTAAACCCCGTATTTACATATCTGCCACTGTGCAGGAGAATCCGTATAGGTGTTCGAGTGTTCGAACTGTAATGCGCAAGAAATGGTATGTAAACCCCGTATTTACATATCTGCCACTGTGCAGGAGAATCCGTATAGGTGTTCGAGTGTTCGAACTGTAATGCGCAAGAAATGGTATGTAAACCCCGTATTTACATATCTGCCACTGTGCAGGAGAATCCGTATAGGTGTTCGAGTGTTCGAACTGTAATGCGCAAGAAATGGTATGTAAACCCCGTATTTACATATCTGCCACTGTGCAGGAGAATCCGTATAGGTGTTCGAGTGTTCGAACCGTAATGCGCAAGAAATGGTATGTAAACCCCGTATTTACATATCTGCCACTGTGCAGGAGAATCCGTATAGGTGTTCGAGTGTTCGAACCGTATTGCGCAAGAAATGGTTTGTAAACCACGTATTTACATATCTGCCACTGTGGAGGAGAATCCGTGTAGGTGTCCGAGTGATCGAACCGAATTGCCCAAGAAATGGTTTGTAAACGCCGTATTTACATATCTGCCACTGTGCAGGAGAATCCGTATAGGTTTTCGAGTGTTCGAACCGTATTGCCCAAGAAATGGTTTGTAAACGCCGTATTTACATATCTGCCACTGTGCAGGAGAATCCGTATAGGTGTTCGAGTGTTCGAACTGTAATGCGCAAGAAATGGTATGTAAACCCCGTATTTACATATCTGCCACTGTGCAGGAGAATCCGTATAGGTGTTCGAGTGTTCGAACTGTAATGCGCAAGAAATGGTATGTAAACCCCGTATTTACATATCTGCCACTGTGCAGGAGAATCCGTATAGGTGTTCGAGTGTTCGAACCGTAATGCGCAAGAAATGGTATGTAAACCCCGTATTTACATATCTGCCACTGTGCAGGAGAATCCGTATAGGTGTTCGAGTGTTCGAACCGTATTGCGCAAGAAATGGTTTGTAAACCACGTATTTACATATCTGCCACTGTGGAGGAGAATCCGTATAGGTATTCGAGTGTTCGAACCGCAATGCGCAAGAAATGGTACGGAAACCCCGTCTTTACATATCTGCCACTGTGCAGGAGAATCCGTATAGGTGTCCGATTGTTCGAACCGAATTGCCCAAGAAATGGTTTGTAAACGCCGTATTTACATATCTGCCACTGTGCAGGAGAATCCGTATAGGTGTTCGAGTGTTCGAACCGTATTGCCCAAGAAATGGTTTGTAAACGCCGTATTTTCATATCTGCCACTTTGCAGGAGAATCCGTACAGGTGTTCGAGTGTTCGAACCGTAATGCGCAAGAAATGGTATGTAAACCCCGTATTTACATATCTGCCACTGTGCAGGAGAATCTGTATCGGTGTTCGAGTGTTCGAACCGTATTGCCCAAGAAATGGTTTGTAAACGCCGTATTTACATATCTGCCACTGTGCAGGAGAATCCGTATAGGTGTTCGATTGTTCGAACCGTAATGCGCAACAAATGGTATGTAAACCCCGTATTTACATATCTGCCACTGTGCAGGAGAATCCGTATAGGTGTTCGAGTGTTCGAACCGTATTGCGCAAGAAATGGTATGTAAACCCCGTATTTACATATCTGCCACTGTGCAGGAGAATCCGTGTAGGTGTCCGAGTGTTCGAACCGAATTGCCCAAGAAATGGTTTGTAAACGCCGTATTTACATATCTGCCACTGTGCAGGAGAATCCGTATAGGTTTTCGAGTGTTCGAACCGTATTGCCCAAGAAATGGTTTGTAAACGCCGTATTTACATATCTGCCACTGTGCAGGAGAATCCGTATAGGTGTTCGAGTGTTCGAACTGTAATGCGCAAGAAATGGTATGTAAACCCCGTATTTACATATCTGCCACTGTGCAGGAGAATCCGTATAGGTGTTCGAGTGTTCGAACTGTAATGCGCAAGAAATGGTATGTAAACCCCGTATTTACATATCTGCCACTGTGCAGAAGATTCCGTATAGGTGTTCGAGTGTTCGAACCGTGATGCGCAAGAAATGGTATGTAAACCCCGTATTTACATATCTGCCACTGTGCAGGAGAATCCGTATAGGTGTTCGAGTGTTCGAACCGTATTGCCCAAGAAATGGTTTGTAAATGCCGTATTTACATATCTGCCACTGTGCAGGAGAATCCGTATAGGTGTTCGAGTGTTCGAACCGTAATGCGCAAGAAATGGTATGCAAACCCCGTATTTACATATCTGCCACTGTGCAGGAGAATCCATATAGGTGTCCGAGTGTTCGAACCGAATTGCCCAAGAAATGGTTTGTAAACGCCGTATTTACATATCTGGCACTGTGCAGGAGAATCCGTATAGGTGTTCGAGTGTTCGAACCGTAATGCGCAAGAAATGGTATGTAAACCCCGTATTTACATATCTGCCACTGTGCAGGAGAATCCGTATAGGTGTTCGAGTGTTCGAACCGTATTGCGCAAGAAATGGTTTGTAAACCCCGTATTTACATATCTGCCACTGTGCAGGAGAATCCGTATAGGTGTTCGAGTGTTCGAACCGTATTGGGCAAGAAATGGTATGTAAACCCCGTATTTACATATCTGCCACTGTGCAGGAGAATCCGTGTAAGTGTCCGAGTGTTCGAACCGAATTGCCCAAGAAATGGTTTGTAAACGCCGTATTTACATATCTGCCACTGTGCAGGAGAATCCGTATAGGTGTTCGAGTGTTCGAACCGTATTGCCCAAGAAATGGTTTGTAAACGCCGTATTTACATATCTGCCACTGTGCAGGAGAATCCGTACGGGTGTTCGAGTGTTCGAACCGTAATGCGCAAGAAATGGTATGTAAACCCCGTATTTACATATCTGCCACTGTGCAGAAGAATCCGTATAGTTGTTCGAGTGTTCGAACCGTAATGCGCAAGAAATTGTATGGAAACACCGTATTTACATATCTGCCACTGTGCAGGAGAATCCGTATAGGTGTTCGAGTGTTCGAACCGTAATGCGCAAGAAATGGTATGTAAACCCCGTATTTACATATCTGCCACTGTGCAGGAGAATCCGTATAGGTGTTCGAGTGTTCGAACCGTATTGCCCAAGAAATGGTTTGTAAATGCCGTATTTACATATCTGCCACTGTGCAGGAGAATCCGTATAGGTGTTCGAGTGTTCGAACCGTAATGCGCAAGAAATGGTATGCAAACCCCGTATTTACATATCTGCCACTGTGCAGGAGAATCCGTATAGGTGTCCGAGTGTTCGAACCGAATTGACCAAGAAATGGTTTGTAAACGCCGTATTTACATATCTGGCACTGTGCAGGAGAATCCGTATAGGTGTTCGAGTGTTCGAACCGTAATGCGCAAGAAATGGTATGTAAACCCCGTATTTACATATCTGCCACTGTGCAGGAGAATCCGTATAGGTGTTTGAGTGTTCGAACCGTATTGCGCAAGAAATGGTTTGTAAACCGCGTATTTACATATCTGCCACTGTGCAGGAGAATCCGTATAGGTTTTCGAGTGTTCGAACCGTATTGGGCAAGAAATGGTATGTAAACCCCGTATTTACATATCTGCCACTGTGCAGGAGAATCCGTGTAGGTGTCCGAGTGTTCGAACCGAATTGCCCAAGAAATGGTTTGTAAACGCCGTATTTACATATCTGCCACTGTGCAGGAGAATCCGAACTAGTGTTCGAGTGTTCGAACCGTAATGCACAAGAAATGGTATGTAAACCCCGTATTTACATATCTGCCACTGTGCAGAAGAATCCGTATAGGTGTTCGAGTGTTCGAACCGTAATGCGCAAGAAATTGTACGGAAACACCGTATTTACATATCTGCCACTGTGCAGGAGAATCCGTATAGGTGTTCGAGTGTTCGAACCGTAATGCGCAAGAAATGGTACGGAAATCCCGTATTTACATATCTGCCACTGTGCAGGAGAATCCGTATAGGTGTTCGAGTGTTCGAACCGTAATGCGCAAGAAATGGTACGGAAACCCCGTATTTACATATCTGCCACTGTGCAGGAGAAGCCGTATAGGTGTTCGAGTGTTCGAACCGTAATGCGCAAGAAATGGTATGTAAACCCCGTATTTACATATCTGCCACTGTGCAGGAGAATCCGTATAGGTGTTCGAGTGTTCGAACCGAATTGCCCAAGAAATGGTTTGTAAACGCCGTATTTACATATCTGCCACTGTGCAGGAGAATCCGTATAGGTGTTCGAGTGTTCGAACCGTAATGCGCAAGAGATGGTATGCAAACCCCGTATTTACATATCTGCCACTGTGGAGGAGAATCCGTATAGGTGTTCGAGTGTTAGAATCGTATTGCGCAAGAATTGGTATGTAAACCCCGTATTTACATATCTGCCACTGTGCAGGGGAATCCGTATAGGTGTTCGAGTGTTCGAACCGTATTGCGCAAGAAATGGTATGTAAACCCCGTATTTACATATCTGCCACTGTGCAGGAGAATCCGTATAGGTGTTCGAGTGTTCGAACCGTATTGCGCAAGAAATGGTTTGTAAACCACGTATTTACATATCTGCCACTGTGGAGGAGAATCCGTATAGGTATTCGAGTGTTCGAACCGCAATGCGCAAGAAATGGTACGGAAACCCCGTCTTTACATATCTGCCACTGTGCAGGAGAATCCGTATAGGTGTCCGATTGTTCAAACCGAATTGCCCAAGAAATGGTTTGTAAACGCCGTATTTACATATCTGCCACTGTGCAGGAGAATCCGTATAGGTGTTCGAGTGTTCGAACCGTATTGCCCAAGAAATGGTTTGTAAACGCCGTATTTTCATATCTGCCAATTTGCAGGAGAATCCGTACAGGTGTTCGAGTGTTCGAACCGTAATGCGCAAGAAATGGTATGTAAACCCCGTATTTACATATCTGCCACTGTGCAGGAGAATCTGTATAGGTGTTCGAGTGTTCGAACCGTATTGCCCAAGAAATGGTTTGTAAACGCCGTATTTACATATCTGCCACTGTGCAGGAGAATCCGTATAGGTGTTCGATTGTTCGAACCGTAATGCGCAAGAAATGGTATGTAAACCCCGTATTTACATATCTGCCACTGTGCAGCAGAATCCGTATAGGTGTTCGAGTGTTCGAACCGTATTGCGCAAGAAATGGTTTGTAAACCCCGTATTTACATATCTGCCACTGTGCAGGAGAATCCGTATAGGTGTTCGAGTGTTCGAACCGTATTGCGCAAGAAATGGTATGTAAACCCCGTATTTACATATCTGCCACTGTGCAGGAGAATCCGTGTAGGTGTCCGAGTGTTCGAACCGAATTGCCCAAGAAATGGTTTGTAAACGCCGTATTTACATATCTGCCACTGTGCAGGAGAATCCGTATAGGTTTTCGAGTGTTCGAACCGTATTGCCCAAGAAATGGTTTGTAAACGCCGTACTTACATATCTGCCACTGTGCAGGAGAATCCGTATAGGTGTTCGAGTGTTCGAACTGTAATGCGCAAGAAATGGTATGTAAACCCCGTATTTACATATCTGCCACTGTGCAGGAGAATCCGTATAGGTGTTCGAGTGTTCGAACCGTATTGCCCAAGAAATGGTTTGTAAACGCCGTATTTACATATCTGCCACTGTGCAGGAGAATCCGTATAGGTGTTCGATTGTTCGAACCGTAATGCGCAAGAAATGGTATGTAAACCCCGTATTTACATATCTGCCACTGTGCAGGAGAATCCGTATAGGTGTTCGAGTGTTCGAACCGTATTGCGCAAGAAATGGTTTGTTAACCCCGTATTTACATATCTGCCACTGTGCAGGAGAATCCGTATAGGTGTTCGAGTGTTCGAACCGTATTGCGCAAGAAATGGTATGTAAACCCCGTATTTACATATCTGCCACTGTGCAGGAGAATCCGTGTACGTGTCCGAGTGTTCGAACCGAATTGCCCAAGAAATGGTTTGTAAACGCCGTATTTACATATCTGCGACTGTGCAGGAGAATCCGTATAGGTTTTCGAGTGTTCGAACCGTATTGCCCAAGAAATGGTTTGTAAACGCCGTATTTACATATCTGCCACTGTGCAGGAGAATCCGTACAGGTGTTCGAGTGTTCGAACCGTAATGCGCAAGAAATGGTATGTAAACCCCGTATTTACATATCTGCCACTGTGCAGGAGAATCCGTATAGGTGTTCGAGTGTTCGAACCGTATTGCCCAAGAAATGGTTTGTAAACGCCGTATTTACATATCTGCCACAGTGCAGGAGAATCCGTATAGGTGTTCGAGTGTTCGAACCGTAATGCGCAAGAAATGGTATGTAAACCCCGTATTTACATATCTGCCACTGTGCAGGAGAATCCGTATAGGTGTTTGAGTGTTCGAACCGTATTGCGCAAGAAATGGTTTGTAAACCCCGTATTTACATATCTGCCACTGTGCAGGAGAATCCGTATAGGTGTTCGAGTGTTCAAACCGTATTGCGCAAGAAATTATATGTAAACCCCATATTTACATATCTGCCACTATGCAGGAGAATCCGTGTAGGTGTTCGAGTGTTCGAACCGTAATGCGCAAGAAATGGTATGTAAACCCCGTATTTACATATCTGCCACTGTGCAGGAGAATCCGTATAGGTGTTCGAGTGTTCGAACCGTATTGCGCAAGAAATGGTTGGTAAACCCCGTATTTACATATCTGCCACTGTGCAGGAGAATCCGTATAGGTGTTCGAATGTTCAAACCGTATTGCGCAAGAAATTATATGTAAACCCCATATTTACATATCTGCCACTATGCAGGAGAATCCGTGTAGGTGTTCGAGTGTTCGAACCGTAATGCGCAAGAAATGGTATGTAAACCCCGTATTTACATATCTGCCACTGTGCAGGAGAATCCGTATAGGTGTTCGAGTGTTCGAACCGTAATGCGCAAGAAATGGTACGGAAACCCCGTATTTACATATCTGCCACTGTGCAGGAGAATCCGTATAGGTGTTCGAGTGTTCGAACCGTAATGCGCAAGAAATGGTATGTAAACCCCGTATTTACATATCTGCCACTGTGCAGGAGAATCCGTATAGGTGTTCGAGTGTTCGAACCGTAATGCGCAAGAAATGGTATGTAAACCCCGTATTTACATATCTGCCACTGTGAAGGAGAATCCGTATAGGTGTTCGAGTGTTCGAACCGTATTGCCCAAGAAATGGTTTGTAAACGCCGTATTTACATATCTGCCACTGTGCAGGGGAATCCGTATAGGTGTTCGAGTGTTCGAACCGTAATGCGCAAGAAATGGTATGTAAACCCCGTATTTACATATCTGCCACTGTGCAGGAGAATCCGTATAGGTGTTCGAGTGTTCGAACCGTATTGCGCAAGAAATGGTTTGTAAACCCCGTATTTACATATCTGCCACTGTGCAGGAGAATCCGTATAGGTGTTCGAGTGTTCAAACCGTATTGAGCAAGAAATTATATGTAAACCCCATATTTACATATCTGCCACTATGCAGGAGAATCCGTGTAGGTGTTCGAGTGTTCGAACCGTAATGCGCAAGAAATGGTATGTAAACCCCGTATTTACATATCTGCCACTGTGCAGGAGAATCCGTATAGGTGTTCGAGTGTTCGAACCGTATTGCGCAAGAAATGGTTTGTAAACCCCGTATTTACATATCTGCCACTGTGCAGGAGAATCCGTATAGGTGTTCGAGTGTTCAAACCGTATTGCGCAAGAAATTATATGTAAACCCCATATTTACATATCTGCCACTATGCAGGAGAATCCGTGTAGGTGTTCGAGTGTTCGAACCGTAATGCGCAAGAAATGGTATGTAAACCCCGTATTTACATATCTGCCACTGTGCAGGAGAATCCGTATAGGTGTTCGAGTGTTCGAACCGTAATGCGCAAGAAATGGTACGGAAACCCCGTATTTACATATCTGCCACTGTGCAGGAGAATCCGTATAGGTGTTCGAGTGTTCGAACCGTAATGCGCAAGAAATGGTATGTAAACCCCGTATTTACATATCTGCCACTGTGCAGGAGAATCCGTATAGGTGTTCGAGTGTTCGAACCGAATTGCCCAAGAAATGGTTTGTAAACGCCGTGTTTACATATCTGCCACTGTGCAGGAGAATCCGTATAGGTGTTCGAGTGTTCGAACCGTAATGCGCAAGAAATGGTATGGAAACCCCGTATTTACATATCTGCCACTGTGTAGGAGAATCCGTATAGGTGTTCGAGTGTTCGAATCGTATTGCGCAAGAATTGGTATGGAAACCCCGTATTTACATATCTGCCACTGTGCAGGGGAATCCGTATAGGTGTTCGAGTGTTCGAACCGTATTGCGCAAAAAATGGTATGTAAACCCCGTATTTACATATCTGCCACTGTGCAGGAGAATCCGTATAGGTGTTCGAGTGTTGGAACCGTATTGCGCAAGAAATGGTTTGTAAACCACGTATTTACATATCTGCCACTGTGGAGGAGAATCCGTATAGGTGTTCGAGTGTTCGAACCGCAATGCGCAAGAAATGGTACGGAAACCCCGTATTTACATATCTGCCACTGTGCAGGAGAATCCGTATAGGTGTTCGAGTGTTCGGACCGTAATGCGCAAGAAATGGTAAGTAAACCCCGTATTTACATATCTGCCACTGTGTAGGAGAATCCGTATAGGTGTCCGATTGTTCGAACCGAATTGCCCAAGAAATGGTTTGTAAACGCCGTATTTACATATCTGCCACAGTGCAGGAGAATCCGTATAGGTGTTCGAGTGTTCGAACCGTATTGCCCAAGAAATGGTTTGTAAACGCCGTATTTACATATCTGCCACTGTGCAGGAGAATCCGTACAGGTGTTCGAGTGTTCGAACCGTAATGCGCAAGAAATGGTATGTAAACCCCGTATTTACATATCTGCCACTGTGCAGGAGAATCCGTATAGGTGTTCGAGTGTTCGAACCGTATTGCCCAAGAAATGGTTTGTAAACGCCGTATTTACATATCTGCCACTGTGCAGGAGAATCCGTATAGGTGTTCGAGTGTTCGAACCGTAATGCCCAAGAAATGGTATGTAAACCCCGTATTTACATATCTGCCACTGTGCAGGAGAATCCGTATAGGTGTTCGAGTGTTCGAACCGTATTGCGCAAGAAATGGTTTGTAAACCCCGTATTTACATATCTGCCACTGTGCAGGAGAATCCGTATAGGTGTTCGAGTGTTCGAACCGTATTGTGCAAGAAATGGTATGTAAACCCCGTATTTACATATCTGCCACTGTGCAGGAGAATCCGTGTAGGTGTCCGAGTGTTCGAACCGAATTGCCCAAGAAATGGTTTGTAAACGCCGTATTTACATATCTGCCACTGTGCAGGAGAATCCGTATAGGTGTTCGAGTGTTCGAACCGTATTGCCCAAGAAATGGTTTGTAAACGCCGTATTTACATATCTGCCACTGTGCAGGAGAATCCGTACAGGTGTTCGAGTGTTCGAACCGTAATGCGCAAGAAATGGTATGTAAACCCCGTATTTACATATCTGCCACTGTGCAGGAGAATCCGTATAGGTGTTCGAGTGTTCGAACCGTATTGCCCAAGAAATGGTTTGTAAACGCCGTATTTACATATCTGGCACTGTGCAGGAGAATCCGTATAGGTGTTCGAGTGTTCGAACCGTAATGCGCAAGAAATGGTATGTAAACCCCGTATTTACATATCTGCCACTGTGCAGGAGAATCCGTATAGGTGTTCGAGTGTTCGAACCGTATTGCCCAAGAAATGGTTTGTAAACGCCGTATTTACATATCTGCCACTGTGCAGGAGAATCCGTACAGGTGTTCGAGTGTTCGAACCGTAATGCGCAAGAAATGGTATGTAAACCCCGTATTTACATATCTGCCACTGTGTAGGAGAATCCGTATAGGTGTTCGAGTGTTCGAACCGTATTGCCCAAGAAATGGTTTGTAAACGCCGTATTTACATATCTGCCACTGTGCAGGAGAATCCGTATAGGTGTTCGAGTGTTCGAACCGTAATGCGCAAGAAATGGTATGTAAACCCCGTATTTACATATCTGCCACTGTGCAGGAGAATCCGTATAGGTGTTCGAGTGTTCGAACCGTATTGCGCAAGAAATGGTTTGTAAACCCCGTATTTACATATCTGCCACTGTGCAGGAGAATCCGTATAGGTGTTCGAGTGTTCGAACCGTATTGGGCAAGAAATGGTATGTAAATCCCGTATTTACATATCTGCCACTGTGCAGGAGAATCCGTGTAGGTGTCCGAGTGTTCGAACCGAATTGCCCAAGAAATGGTTTGTAAACGCCGTATTTACATATCTGCCACTGTGCAGGAGAATCCGTATAGGTGTTCGAGTGTTCGAACCGTATTGCCCAAGAAATGGTTTGTAAACGCCGTATTTACATATCTGCCACTGTGCAGGAGAATCCGTACAGGTGTTCGAGTGTTCGAACCGTAATGCGCAAGAAATGGTATGTAAACCCCGTATTTACATATCTGCCACTGTGCAGGAGAATCCGTATAGGTGTTCGAGTGTTCGAATCGTATTGCCCAAGAAATGGTTTGTAAACGCCGTATTTACATATGTGCCACTGTGCAGGAGAATCCGTATAGGTGTTCGAGTGTTCGAACCGTAATGCGCAAGAAATGGTATGTAAACCCCGTATTTACATATCTGCCACTGTGCAGGAGAATCCGTATAGGTGTTCGAGTGTTCGAACCGTAATGCGCAAGAAATGGTATGTAAACCCCGTATTTACATATCTGCCACTGTGAAGGAGAATCCGTATAGGTGTTCGAGTGTTCGAACCGTATTGCCCAAGAAATGGTTTGTAAACGCCGTATTTACATATCTGCCACTGTGCAGGGGAATCCGTATAGGTGTTCGAGTGTTCGAACCGTAATGCGCAAGAAATGGTATGTAAACCCCGTATTTACATATCTGCCACTGTGCAGGAGAATCCGTATAGGTGTTCGAGTGTTCGAACCGTATTGCGCAAGAAATGGTTTGTAAACCCCGTATTTACATATCTGCCACTGTGCAGGAGAATCCGTATAGGTGTTCGAGTGTTCAAACCGTATTGAGCAAGAAATTATATGTAAACCCCATATTTACATATCTGCCACTATGCAGGAGAATCCGTGTAGGTGTTCGAGTGTTCGAACCGTAATGCGCAAGAAATGGTATGTAAACCCCGTATTTACATATCTGCCACTGTGCAGGAGAATCCGTATAGGTGTTCGAGTGTTCGAACCGTAATGCGCAAGAAATGGTATGCAAACCCCGTATTTACATATCTGCCACTGTGCAGGAGAATCCGTATAGGTGTCCGAGTGTTCGAACCGAATTGCCCAAGAAATGGTTTGTAAACGCCGTATTTACATATCTGCCACTGTGCAGGAGAATCCGTATAGGTGTTCGAGTGTTCGAACCGTATTGCCCAAGAAATGGTTTGTAAACGCCGTATTTACATATCTGCCACTGTGCAGGAGAATCCGTACAGGTGTTCGAGTGTTCGAACCGTAATGCGCAAGAAATGGTATGTAAACCCCGTATTTACATATCTGCCACTGTGCAGGAGAATCCGTATAGGTGTTCGAGTGTTCGAACCGTATTGCGCAAGAAATGGTATGTAAACCCCGTATTTACATATCTGCCACTATGCAGGAGAATCCGTGTAGGTGTCCGAGTGTTCGAACCGAATTGCCCAAGAAATGGTTTGTAAACGCCGTATTTACATATCTGCCACTGTACAGGAGAATCCGTATAGGTGTTCGAGTGTTCGAACCGTATTACCCAAGAAATGGTTTGTAAACGCCGTATTTACATATCTGCCACTGTGCAGGAGAATCCGTACAGGTGTTCGAGTGTTCGAACCGTAATGCGCAAGAAATGGTATGTAAACCCCGTATTTACATATCTGCCACTGTGCAGGAGAATCCGTATAGGTGTTCGAGTGTTCGAACCGTATTGCCCAAGAAATGGTTTGTAAACGCCGTATTTACATATCTGCCACTGTGCAGGAGAATCCGTGTAGGTGTTCGAGTGTTCGAACCGTAATGCGCAAGAAATGGTATGTAATCCCCGTATTTACATATCTGCCACTGTGCAGGAGAATCCGTATAGGTGTTCGAGTGTTCGAACCGTATTGCGCAAGAAATGGTATGCAAACCCCGTATTTACATATCTGCCACTGTGCAGGAGAATCCGTATAGGTGTTCGAGTGTTCGAACCGTATTGCGCAAGAAATGGTTTGTAAACCACGTATTTACATATCTGCCACTGTGGAGGAGAATCCGTATAGGTGTTCGAGTGTTCGAACCGCAATGCGCAAGAAATGGTACGGAAACCCCGTATTTACATATCTGCCACTGTGCAGGAGAATCCGTATAGGTGTTCGAGTGTTCGAACCGTAATGCGCAAGAAATGGTATGTAAACCCCGTATTTACATATCTTCCACTGTGCAGGAGAATCCGTATAGGTGTTCGAGTGTTCGAACCGTAATGCGCAAGAAATGGTATGTAAACCCCATATTTACATATTTGCCACTGTGCAGGAGAATCCGTATAGGTGTTCGAGTGTTCGAACCGTATTGCCCAAGAAATGGTTTGTAAACGCCGTATTTACATATCTGCCACTGTGCAGGAGAATCCGTATAGGTGTTCGAGTGTTCGAACCGTAATGCGCAAGAAATGGTATGCAAACCCCGTATTTACATATCTGCCACTGTGCAGGAGAATCCGTATAGGTGTCCGAGTGTTCGAACCGAATTGCCCAAGAAATGGTTTGTAAACGCCGTATTTACATATCTGCCACTGTGCAGGAGAATCCGTATAGGTGTTCGAGTGTTCGAACCGTATTGCCCAAGAAATGGTTTGTAAACGCCGTATTTACATATCTGCCACTGTGCAGGAGAATCCGTACAGGTGTTCGAGTGTTCGAACCGTAATGCGCAAGAAATGGTATGTAAACCCCGTATTTACATATCTGCCACTGTGCAGGAGAATCCGTATAGGTGTTCGAGTGTTCGAACCGTATTGCGCAAGAAATGGTATGTAAACCCCGTATTTACATATCTGCCACTATGCAGGAGAATCCGTGTAGGTGTCCGAGTGTTCGAACCGAATTGCCCAAGAAATGGTTTGTAAACGCCGTATTTACATATCTGCCACTGTACAGGAGAATCCGTATAGGTGTTCGAGTGTTCGAACCGTATTACCCAAGAAATGGTTTGTAAACGCCGTATTTACATATCTGCCACTGTGCAGGAGAATCCGTACAGGTGTTCGAGTGTTCGAACCGTAATGCGCAAGAAATGGTATGTAAACCCCGTATTTACATATCTGCCACTGTGCAGGAGAATCCGTATAGGTGTTCGAGTGTTCGAACCGTATTGCCCAAGAAATGGTTTGTAAACGCCGTATTTACATATCTGCCACTGTGCAGGAGAATCCGTGTAGGTGTTCGAGTGTTCGAACCGTAATGCGCAAGAAATGGTATGTAATCCCCGTATTTACATATCTGCCACTGTGCAGGAGAATCCGTATAGGTGTTCGAGTGTTCGAACCGTATTGCGCAAGAAATGGTATGCAAACCCCGTATTTACATATCTGCCACTGTGCAGGAGAATCCGTATAGGTGTTCGAGTGTTCGAACCGTATTGCGCAAGAAATGGTTTGTAAACCACGTATTTACATATCTGCCACTGTGGAGGAGAATCCGTATAGGTGTTCGAGTGTTCGAACCGCAATGCGCAAGAAATGGTACGGAAACCCCGTATTTACATATCTGCCACTGTGCAGGAGAATCCGTATAGGTGTTCGAGTGTTCGGACCATAATGCGCAAGAAATGGTATGTAAACCCCGTATTTACATATCTGCCACTGTGCAGGAGAATCCGTATAGGTGTCCGATTGTTCGAACCGAATTGCCCAAGAAATGGTTTGTAAACGCCGTATTTACATATCTGCCACTGTGTAGGAGAATCCGTATAGGTGTTCGAGTGTTCGAACCGTATTGCCCAAGAAATGGTTTGTAAACGCCGTATTTACATATCTGCCACTGTGCAGGAGAATCCGTACAGGTGTTCGAGTGTTCGAACCGTAATGCGCAAGAAATGGTATGTAAACCCCGTATTTAAATATCTGCCACTGTGCAGGAGAATCCGTATAGGTGTTCGAGTGTTCGAACCGTATTGCCCAAGAAATGGTTTGTAAACGCCGTATTTACATATCTGCCACTGTGCAGGAGAATCCATATAGGTGTTCGATTGTTCGAACCGTAATGCGCATGAAATGGTATGTAAACCCCGTATTTACATATCTGCCACTGTGCAGGAGAATCCGTATAGGTGTTCGAGTGTTCGAACCGTATTGCGCAAGAAATGGTTTGTAAACCCCGTATTTACATATCTGCCACTGTGCAGGAGAATCCGTATAGGTGTTCGAGTGTTCGAACCGTATTGCGCAAGAAATGGTATGTAAACCCCGTATTTACTTATCTGCCACTGTGCAGGAGAATCCGTGTAGGTGTCCGAGTGTTCGAACCGAATTGCCCAAGAAATGGTTTGTAAACGCCGTATTTACTTATCTGCCACTATGCAGGAGAATCCGTATAGGTTTTCGAGTGTTCGAACCGTATTGCCCAAGAAATGGTTTGTAAACGCCGTATTTACATATCTGCCACTGTGCAGGAGAATCCGTACAGGTGTTCGAGTGTTCGAACCGTAATGCGCAAGAAATGGTATGTAAACCCCGTATTTACATATCTGCCACTGTGCAGGAGAATCCGTATAGGAGTTCGAGTGTTCGAACCGTATTGCCCAAGAAATGGTTTGTAAACGCCGTATTTACATATCTGCCACTGTACAGGAGAATCCGTATAGGTGTTCGAGTGTTCGAACCGTAATGCGCAAGAAATGGTATGTAAACCCCGTATTTACATATCTGCCACTGTGTAGGAGAATCCGTATAGGTGTTCGAGTGTTCGAACCGTATTGCCCAAGAAATGGTTTGTAAACGCCGTATTTACATATCTGCCACTGTGCAGGAGAATCCGTACAGGTGTTCGAGTGTTCGAACCGTAATGCGCAAGAAATGGTATGTAAACCCCGTATTTAAATATCTGCCACTGTGCAGGAGAATCCGTATAGGTGTTCGAGTGTTCGAACCGTATTGCCCAAGAAATGGTTTGTAAACGCCGTATTTACATATCTGCCACTGTGCAGGAGAATCCATATAGGTGTTCGATTGTTCGAACCGTAATGCGCATGAAATGGTATGTAAACCCCGTATTTACATATCTGCCACTGTGCAGGAGAATCCGTATAGGTGTTCGAGTGTTCGAACCGTATTGCGCAAGAAATGGTTTGTAAACCCCGTATTTACATATCTGCCACTGTGCAGGAGAATCCGTATAGGTGTTCGAGTGTTCGAACCGTATTGCGCAAGAAATGGTATGTAAACCCCGTATTTACTTATCTGCCACTGTGCAGGAGAATCCGTGTAGGTGTCCGAGTGTTCGAACCGAATTGCCCAAGAAATGGTTTGTAAACGCCGTATTTACTTATCTGCCACTATGCAGGAGAATCCGTATAGGTTTTCGAGTGTTCGAACCGTATTGCCCAAGAAATGGTTTGTAAACGCCGTATTTACATATCTGCCACTGTACAGGAGAATCCGTACAGGTGTTCGAGTGTTCGAACCGTAATGCGCAAGAAATGGTATGTAAACCCCGTATTTACATATCTGCCACTGTGCAGGAGAATCCGTATAGGAGTTCGAGTGTTCGAACCGTATTGCCCAAGAAATGGTTTGTAAACGCCGTATTTACATATCTGCCACTGTACAGGAGAATCCGTATAGGTGTTCGAGTGTTCGAACCGTAATGCGCAAGAAATGGTATGTAAACCCCGTATTTACATATCTGCCACTGTGTAGGAGAATCCGTATAGGTGTTCGAGTGTTCGAACCGTATTGCGCAAGAAATGGTTTGTAAACCCCGTATTTACATATCTGCCACTGTGCAGGAGAATCCGTATAGGTGTTCGAGTGTTGAAACCGTATTGCGCAAGAAATGGTATGTAAACCCCATATTTACATATCTGCCACTATGCAGGAGAATCCGTGTAGGTGTTCGAGTGTTCGAACCGTAATGCGCAAGAAATGGTATGTAAACCCCGTATTTACATATCTGCCACTGTGCAGGAGAATCCGTATAGGTGTTCGAGTGTTCGAACCGTAATGCGCAAGAAATGGTACGGAAACCCCGTATTTACATATCTGCCACTGTGCAGGAGAATCCGTATAGGTGTTCGAGTGTTCGAACCGTAATGCGCAAGAAATGGTATGTAAACCCCTTATTTACATATCTGCCACTGTGCAGGAGAATCCGTATAGGTGTTCGAGTGTTCGAATCGTATTGCGCAAGAATTGGTATGTAAACCCCGTATTTACATATCTGCCACTGTGCAGGGAAATCCGTATAGGTGTTCGAGTGTTCGAACCGTATTGCGCAAGAAATGGTATGTAAACCCCGTATTTACATATCTGCCAATGTGCAGGAGAATCCGTATAGGTGTTCGAGTGTTCGAACCGTATTGCGCAAGAAATGGTTTGTAAACCACGTATTTACATATCTGCCACTGTGGAGGAGAATCCGTATAGGTGTTCGAGTGTTCGAACCGCAATGCGCAAGGAATGGTACGGAAACCCCGTATTTACATATCTGCCACTGTGCAGGAGAATCCGTATAGGTCTTCGAGTGTTCGGACCGTAATGCGCAAGAAATGGTAAGTAAACCCCGTATTTACATATCTGCCACTGTGTAGGAGAATCCGTATAGGTGTCCGATTGTTCGAACCGAATTGCCCAAGAAATGGTTTGTAAACGCCGTATTTACATATCTGCCACTGTGCAGGAGAATCCGTATAGGTGTTCGATTGTTCGAACCGTAATGCGCAAGAAATGGTATGCAAACCCCGTATTTACATATCTGCCACTGTGCAGGAGAATCCGTATAGGTGTTCGAGTGTTCGAATCGTATTGCGCAAGAATTGGTATGTAAACCCCGTATTTACATATCTGCCACTGTGTAGGGGAATCCGTATAGGTGTTCGAGTGTTCGAACCGTAATGCGCAAGAAATGGTATGTAAACCCCGTATTTACATATCTGCCACTGTGCAGGAGAATCCGTATAGGTGATCGAGTGTTCGAACCGTATTGCGCAAGAAATGGTTTGTAAACCACGTATTTACATATCTGCCACTGTGGAGGAGAATCCGTATAGGTGTTCGAGTGTTCGAACCGCAATGCGCAAGAAATGGTACGGAAACCCCGTATTTACATATCTGCCACTGTGCAGGAGAATCCGTA
The DNA here is from genome assembly GCF_055761805.1 of Camellia sinensis. Lineage (NCBI taxonomy): Eukaryota > Viridiplantae > Streptophyta > Magnoliopsida > Ericales > Theaceae > Camellia > Camellia sinensis. The sequence continues at coordinate 118,535,980 of NC_138974.1, forward strand.
TAGGTGTTCGAGTGTTCGGACCGTAATGCGCAAGAAATGGTATGTAAACCCCGTATTTACATATCTGCCACTGTGCAGGAGAATCCGTATAGGTGTTCGAGTGTTCGAACCGTATTGCGGAAGAAATGGTATGTAAACCCCGTATTTACATATCTGCCACTGTGCAGGAGAATCCGTGTAGGTGTCCGAGTGTTCGAACCGAATTGCCCAAGAAATGGTTTGTAAACCCCGTATTTACATATCTGCCACTGTGCAGGAGAATCCGTATAGGTTTTCGAGTGTTCGAACCGTATTGCCCAAGAAATGGTTTGTAAACGCCGTATTTACATATCTGCCACTATGCAGGAGGATCCGTACAGGTGTTCGAGTGTTCGAACCGTAATGCGCAAGAAATGGTATGTAAACCCCGTATTTACATATCTGCCACTGTGCAGGAGAATCCGTATAGGTGTTCGAGTGTTCGAACCGTATTGCCCAAGAAATGGTTTGTATACGCCGTATTTACATATCTGCCACTGTGCAGGAGAATCCGTATAGGTGTTCGAGTGTTCGAACCGTAATGCGCAAGAAATGGTATGTAAACCCCGTATTTACATATCTGCCACTGTGCAGGAGAATCCGTATAGGTGTTCGAGTGTTCGAACCGTATTGCGCAAGAAATGGTTTGTAAACCCCGTATTTACATATCTGCCACTGTGCAGGAGAATCCGAATAGGTGTTCGAGTGTTCAAACCGTATTGCACAAGAAATGGTATGTAAACCCCATATTTACATATCTGCCACTATGCAGGAGAATCCGTGTAGGTGTTCGAGTGTTCGAACCGTAATGCGCAAGAAATGGTATGTAAACCCCGTATTTACATATCTGCCACTGTGCAGGAGAATCCGTATAGGTGTTCGAGTGTTCGAACCGTAATGCGCATGAAATGGTACGGAAACCCCGTCTTTACATATCTGCCACTGTGCAGGAGAATCCGTATAGGTGTTCGAGTGTTCGAACCGTAATGCGCAAGAAATGGTATGTAAACCCCGTATTTACATATCTGCCACTGTGCAGGAGAATCCGTATAGTTGTTCGAGTGTTCGAATCGTATTGCGCAAGAATTGGTATGTAAACCCCGTATTTACATATCTGCCACTGTGCAGGGGAATCCGTATAGGTGTTCGAGTGTTCGAACCGTATTGCGCAAGAAATGGTATGTAAACCCCGTATTTACATATCTGCCACTGTGCAGGAGAATCCGTATAGGTGTTCGAGTGTTCGAACCGTATTGCGCAAGAAATGGTTTGTAAACCACGTATTTACATATCTGCCACTGTGGAGGAGAATCCGTATAGGTGTTCGAGTGTTCGAACCGCAATGCGCAAGAAATGGTACGGAAACCCCGTATTTACATATCTGCCACTGTGCAGGAGAATCCGTATAGGTGTTCGAGTGTTCGGACCGTAATGCGCAAGAAATGGTAAGTAAACCCCGTATTTACATATCTGCCACTGTGTAGGAGAATCCGTATAGGTGTCCGATTGTTCGAACCGAATTGCCCAAGAAATGGTTTGTAAACGCCGTATTTACATATCTGCCACTGTGCAGGAGAATCCGTATAGGTGTTCGAGTGTTCGAACCGTAATGCGCAAGAAATGGTATGCAAACCCCGTATTTACATATCTGCCACTGTGCAGGAGAATCCGTATAGGTGTTCGAGTGTTCAAATCGTATTGCGCAAGAATTGGTATGAAAACCCCGTATTTACATATCTGCCACTGTGCAGGGGAATCCGTATAGGTGTTCGAGTGTTCGAACCGTAATGCGCAAGAAATGGTATGTAAACCCCGTATTTACATATCTGCCACTGTGCAGGAGAATCCGTATAGGTGTTCGAGTGCTCGAACCGTATTGCGCAAGAAATGGTTTGTAAACCACGTATTTACATATCTGCCACTGTGGAGGAGAATCCGTATAGGTGTTCGAGTGTTCGAACCGCAATGCGCAAGAAATGGTACGGAAACCCCGTATTTACATATCTGCCACGGTGCAGGAGAATCCGTATAGGTGTTCGAGTGTTCGGACCGTAATGCGCAAGAAATGGTATTTAAACCCCGTATTTACATATCTGCCACTGTGCAGGAGAATCCGTATAGGTGTCCGATGATTCGAACCGAATTGCCCAAGAAATGGTTTGTAAACGCCGTATTTACATATCTGCCACTGTGCAGGAGAATCCGTATAGGTGTTCGAGTGTTCGAACCGTATTGCCAAAGAAATGGTTTGTAAACGCCGTATTTACATATCTGCCACTGTGCAGGAGAATCCGTACAGGTGTTCGAGTGTTCGAACCGTAATGCGCAAGAAATGGTATGTAAACCCCGTATTTACATATCTGCCACTGTGCAGGAGAATCGGTATAGGTGTTCGAGTGTTCGAACCGTATTGCCCAAGAAATGGTTTGTAAACGCCGTATTTACATATCTGCCACTGTGCAGGAGAATCCGTATAGGTGTTCGATTGTTCGAACCGTAATGCGCAAGAAATGGTATGTAAACCCCGTATTTACATATCTGCCACTGTGCAGGAGAATCCGTATAGGTGTTCGAGTGTTCGAACCGTAATGCGCAAGAAATGGTATGTAAACCCCGTATTTACATATCTGCCACTGTGCAGGAGAGTCTGTATAGGTGTTCGAGTGTTCGAACCGTAATGCGCATGAAATGGTACGGAAACCCCGTATTTACATATCTGCCACTGTGCAGGAGAATCCGTATAGGTGTTCGAGTGTTCGAACCGTAATGCGCAAGAAATGGTATGTAAACCCCGTATTTACATATCTGCCACTGTGCAGGAGAATCCGTATAGGTGTTCGAGTGTTCGAACCGTAATGCGCATGAAATGGTACGGAAACCCCGTATTTACATATCTGCCACTGTGCAGGAGAATCCGTATAGGTGTTCGAGTGTTCGAACCGTAATGCGCAAGAAATGGTATGTAAACCCCGTATTTACATATCTGCCACTGTGCAGGAGAATCCGTATAGGTGTTCGAGTGTTCGAACCGTATTGCCCAAGAAATGGTTTGTAAACGCCGTATTTACATATCTGCCACTGTGCAGGAGAATCCGTATAGGTGTTCGAGTGTTCGAACCGTAATGCGCAAGAAATGGTATGTAAACCCCGTATTTACATATCTGCCACTGTGCAGGAGAATCCGTATAGGTGTTCGAGTGTTCGAACCGTATTGCGCAAGAAATGGTTTGTAAACCCCGTATTTACATATCTGCCACTGTGCAGGAGAATCCGTATAGGTGTTCGAGTGTTCGAACCGTAATGCGCAAGAAATGGTATGTAAACCCCGTATTTGCATATCTGCCACTGTGGAGGAGAATCCGTATAGGTGTTCGAGTGTTCGAATCGTATTGCGCAAGAATTGGTATGTAAACCCCGTATTTACACATCTGCCACTGTGCAGGGGAATCCGTATAGGTGTTCGAGTGTTCGAACCGTATTGCGCAAGAAATGGTATGTAAACCCCGTATTTACATATCTGCCACTGTGCAGGAGAATCCGTATAGGTGTTCGAGTGTTCGAACCATATTGCGCAAGAAATGGTTTGTAAACCACGTATTTACATATCTGCCACTGTGGAGGAGAATCCGTATAGGTGTTCGAGTGTTCGAACCGCAATGCGCAAGAAATGGTACGGAAACCCCGTATTTACATATCTGCCACTGTGCAGGGGAATCCGTATAGGTGTTCGAGTGTTCGAACCGTATTGCGCAAGAAATGGTATGTAAACCCCGTATTTACATATCTGCCACTGTGTAGGAGAATCCGTATAGGTGTTCGAGTGTTCGAACCATATTGCGCAAGAAATGGTTTGTAAACCACGTATTTACATATCTGCCACTGTGGAGGAGAATCCGTATAGGTGTTCGAGTGTTCGAACCGCAATGCGCAAGAAATGGTATGGAAACCCCGTATTTACATATCTGGCACTGTGCAGGAGAATCCGTATAGGTGTTCGAGTGTTCGGACCGTAATGCGCAAGAAATGGTAAGTAAACCCCGTATTTACATATTTGCCACTGTGTAGGAGAATCCGTATATCTGTCCGATTGTTCGAACCGAATTGCCCAAGAAATGGTTTGTAAACGCCGTATTTACATATCTGCCACTGTGCAGGAGAATCCGTATAGGTGTTCGAGTGTTCGAACCGTATTGGCCAAGAAATGGTTTGTAAACGCCGTATTTACATATCTGCCACTGTGCAGGGGAATCCGTACAGGTGTTCGAGTGTTCGAACCGCAATGCGCAAGAAATGGTACGGAAACCCCGTATTTACATATCTGCCACTGTGCAGGAGAATCCGTATAGGTGTTCGAGTGTTCGGACCGTAATGCGCAAGAAATGGTAAGTAAACCCCGTATTTACATATCTGCCACTGTGTAGGAGAATCCGTATAGGTGTCCGATTGTTCGAACCGAATTGCCCAAGAAATGGTTTGTAAACGCCGTATTTACATATCTGCCACTCTGCAGGAGAATCCGTATAGGTGTTCGAGTGTTCGAACCGTAATGCGCAAGAAATGGTATGCAAACCCCGTATTTACATATCTGCCACTGTGCAGGAGAATCCGTATAGGTGTTCGAGTGTTCAAATCGTATTGCGCAAGAATTAGTATGAAAACCCCGTATTTACATATCTGCCACTGTGCAGGGGAATCCGTATAGGTGTTCGAGTGTTCGAACCGTAATGCGCAAGAAATGGTATGTAAACCCCGTATTTACATATCTGCCACTGTGCAGGAGAATCCGTATAGGTGTTCGAGTGCTCGAACCGTATTGCGCAAGAAATGGTTTGTAAACCACGTATTTACATATCTGCCACTGTGGAGGAGAATCCGTATAGGTGTTCGAGTGTTCGAACCGCAATGCGCAAGAAATGGTACGGAAACCCCGTATTTACATATCTGCCACTGTGCAGGAGAATCCGTATAGGTGTTCGAGTGTTCGGACCGTAATGCGCAAGAAATGGTATTTAAACCCCGTATTTACATATCTGCCACTGTGTAGGAGAATCCGTATAGGTGTCCGATTGTTCGAACCGAATTGCCCAAGAAATGGTTTGTAAACGCCGTATTTACATATCTGCCACTGTGCAGGAGAATCCGTATAGGTGTTCGATTGTTCGAACCGTAATGCGCAAGAAATGGTATGTAAACCCCGTATTTACATATCTGCCACTGTGCAGGAGAATCCGTATAGGTGTTCGAGTGTTCGAACCGTATTGCGCAAGAAATGGTATGTAAACCCCGTATTTACATATCTGCCACTGTGCAGGAGAATCCGTATAGGTGTTCGAGTGTTCGAACCGTAATGCGCAAGAAATGGCATGTAAACCCCGTATTTACATATCTGCCACTGTGCAGGAGAATCCGTATAGGTGTTCGAGTGTTCGAACCGTATTGCCCAAGAAATGGTTTGTAAACGCCGTATTTACATATCTGCCACTGTGTAGGAGAATCCGTATAGGTGTTCGAGTGTTCGAACCGTAATGCGCAAGAAATGGTATGTAAACCCCGTATTTACATATCTGCCACAATGCAGGAGAATCCGTATAGGTGTTCGAGTGTTCGAACCGTATTGCGCAAGAAATGGTTTGTAAACCCCGTATTTACATATCTGCCACTGTGCAGGAGAATCCGTATAGGTGTTCGAGTGTTCAAACCGTATTGCCCAAGAAATGGTTTGTAAACGTCGTATTTACATATCTGCCACTGTGCAGGAGAATCCGTGTAGGTGTTCGAGTGTTCGAACCGTAATGCGCAAGAAATGGTATGTAAACCCCGTATTTACATATCTGCCACTGTGCAGGAGAATCCGTATAGGTGTTCGAGTGTTCGAACCGTAATGCGCAAGAAATGGTTTGTAAACCCCGTATTTACATATCTGCCACTGTGCAGGAGAATCCGTATAAGTGTTCGAGTGTTCGAACCGTAATGCGCAAGAAATGGTATGTAAACCCCGTATTTGCATATCTGCCACTGTGGAGGAGAATCCGTATAGGTGTTCGAGTGTTCGAATCGTATTGCGCAAGAATTGGTATGTAAACCCCGTATTTACACATCTGCCACTGTGCAGGGGAATCCGTATAGGTGTTCGAGTGTTCGAACCGTATTGCGCAAGAAATGGTATGTAAACCCCGTATTTACATATCTGCCACTGTGCAGGAGAATCCGTATAGGTGTTCGAGTGTTCGAACCATATTGCGCAAGAAATGGTTTGTAAACCACGTATTTACATATCTGCCACTGTGGAGGAGAATCCGTATAGGTGTTCGAGTGTTCGAACCGCAATGCGCAAGAAATGGTACGGAAACCCCGTATTTACATATCTGCCACTGTGCAGGGGAATCCGTATAGGTGTTCGAGTGTTCGAACCGTATTGCGCAAGAAATGGTATGTAAACCCCGTATTTACATATCTGCCACTGTGTAGGAGAATCCGTATAGGTGTTCGAGTGTTCGAACCATATTGCGCAAGAAATGGTTTGTAAACCACGTATTTACATATCTGCCACTGTGGAGGAGAATCCGTATAGGTGTTCGAGTGTTCGAACCGCAATGCGCAAGAAATGGTATGGAAACCCCGTATTTACATATCTGGCACTGTGCAGGAGAATCCGTATAGGTGTTCGAGTGTTCGGACCGTAATGCGCAAGAAATGGTAAGTAAACCCCGTATTTACATATTTGCCACTGTGTAGGAGAATCCGTATAGCTGTCCGATTGTTCGAACCGAATTGCCCAAGAAATGGTTTGTAAACGCCGTATTTACATATCTGCCACTGTGCAGGAGAATCCGTATAGGTGTAAGAGTGTTCGAACCGTGTTGGCCAAGAAATGGTTTGTAAACGCCGTATTTACATATCTGCCACTGTGCAGGAGAATCCGTACAGGTGTTCGAGTGTTCGAACCGTAATGCGAAAGAAATGGTATGTAAACCCCGTATTTACATATCTGCCACTGTGCAGGAGAATCCGTATAGGTGTTCGAGTGTTCGAACCGTATTGCCCAAGAAATGGTTTGTAAACGCCGTATTTACATATCTGCCACTGTGCAGGAGAATCCGTATAGGTGTTCGAGTGTTCGAACCGTAATGCGCAAGAAATGGTATGTAAACCCCGTATTTACATATCTGCCACTGTGCAGGAGAATCCGCATAGGTGTTCGAGTGTTCGAACCGTATTGCGCAAGAAATGGTTTGTAAACCCCGTATTTACATATCTGCCACTATGTAGGAGAATCCGTATAGGTGTTCGAGTGTTCGAACCGTATTGCGCAAGAAATGGTATGTAAACCCCGTATTTACATATCTGCCACTGTGCAGGAGAATCCGTGTAGGTGTCCGAGTGTTCGAACCGAATTGCCCAAGAAATGGTTTGTAAACGCCGTATTTACATATCTGCCACTGTGCAGGAGAATCCGTATAGGTGTTCGAGTGTTCGAACCGTATTGCCCAAGAAATGTTTTGTAAACGCCGTATTTACATATCTGCCACTGTGCAGGAGAATCCGTACAGTTGTTCGAGTGTTCTTACCGTAATGCACAAGAAATGGTACGTAAACCCCGTATTTACATATCTGCCACTGTGCAGGAGAATCCGTATAGGTGTTCGAGTGTTCGAACCGTATTGCCCAAGAAATGGTTTGTAAACGCCATATTTACATATCTGCCACTGTGCAGGAGAATCCGTATAGGTGTTCGAGTGTTCGAACCGTAATGCGCAAGAAATGGTATGTAAACCCCGTATTTACATATCTGCCACTGCGCAGGAGAATCCGTATAGGTGTTCGAGTGTTCGAACCGTATTGCCCAAGAAATGGTTTGTAAACGCCGTATTTACATATCTGCCACTGTGCAGGAGAATCCGTATAGGTGTTCGAGTATTCGAACCGTAATGCGCAAGAAATGGTATGTAAACCCCGTATTTACATATCTGCCACTGTGCAGGAGAATCCGTATAGGTGTGCGAGTGTTCGAACCGTAATGCGCAAGAAATGGTACGGAAACCCCGTATTTACATATCTGCCACTGTGCAGGAGAATCCGTATAGGTGTTCGAGTGTTCGAACCGTAATGCGCAAGAAATGGTATGTAAACCCCGTATTTACATATCTGCCACTGTGCAGGAGAATCCGTATAGGTGTTCGAGTGTTCGAACCGAATTGCCCAAGAAATGGTTTGTAAACGCCGTATTTACATATCTGCCACTGTGCAGGAGAATCCGTATAGGTGTTCGAGTGTTCGAACCGTAATGCGCAAGAAATGGTATGCAAACCCCGTATTTACATATCTGCCACTGTGCAGGAGAATCCGAATAGGTGTTCGAGTGTTCGAATCGTATTGCGCAAGAATTGGTATGTAAACCCCGTATTTACATATCTGCCACTGTGCAGGGGAATCCGTATAGGTGTTCGAGTGTTCGGACCGTAATGCGCAAGAAATGGTATGTAAACCCCGTATTTACATATCTGCCACTGTGCAGGAGAATCCGTATAGGTGTTCGAGTGTTCGAACCGTAATGCGCAAGAAATGGTACGGAAACCCCGTATTTACATATCTGCCACTGTGCAGGAGAATCCGTATAGGTGTTCGAGTGTTCGAACCGTAATGCGCAAGAAATGGTATGTAAACCCCGTATTTACATATCTGCCACTGTGCAGGAGAATCCGTATAGGTGTTCGAGTGTTCGAACCGAATTGCCCAAGAAATGGTTTGTAAACGCCGTATTTACATATCTGCCCCGGTGCAGGAGATTCCGTATAGGTGTTCGAGTGTTCGAATCGTAATGCGCAAGAAATGGTATGCAAACCCCGTATTTACATATCTGCCACTGTGCAGGAAAATCCGTATAGGTGTTCGAGTGTTCGAATCGTATTGCGCAAGAATTGGTATGCAAACCCCGTATTTACATAACTGCCATTGTATAGGGGAATCCGTATAGGTGTTCGAGTGTTCGAACCGTATTGCGCAAGAAATGGTATGTAAACCCCGTATTTACATATCTGCCACTGTGCAGGAGAATCCGTATAGGTTTTCGAGTGTTCGAACTGTATTGCGCAAGAAATGGTTTGTAAACCACGTATTTACATATCTGCCACTGTGGAGGAGAATCCGTATAGGTGTTCGAGTGTTCGAACCGCAATGCGCAAGAAATGGTACGGAAACCCCGTATTTACATATCTGCCACTGTGCAGGAGAGTCCGTATAGGTGTTCGAGTGTTCGGACCGTAATGCGCAAGAAATGGTACGTAAACCCCGTATTTACATATCTGCCACTGTGCAGGAGAATCCGTATAGGTGTCCGATTGTTCGAACCGAATTGCCCAAGAAATGGTTTGCAAACGCCGTATTTACATATCTGCCACTGTGCAGGAGAATCCGTACAGGTGTTCGAGTGTTCGAACCGTAGTGCGCAAGAAATGGTATGTAAACCCCGTATTTACATAACTGCCACTGTGCAGGAGAATCCGTATACGTGTTCGAGTGTTCGAACCGTATTGCCCAAGAAATGGTTTGTAACCGCCGTATTTACATATCTGCCACTGTGCAGGAGAATCCGTATAGGTGTTCGAGTGTTCGAACCGTAATGCGCAAGAAATGGTATGTAAACCCCGTATTTACATATCTACCACTGTTCAGGAGAATCCGTATAGGTGTTCGAGTGTTCGAACCGTATTGCGCAAGAAATGGTTTGTAAACCCCGTATTTACATATCTGCCACTGTGCAGGAGAATCCGTATAGGTGTTCGAGTGTTCGAACCGTATTGCGCAAGAAATGGTATATAAACCCCGTATTTACATATCTGCCACTGTGCAGGTGAATCCGTGTAGGTGTCCGAGTGTTCGAACCGAATTGCCCAAGAAATGGTTTGTAAATGCCGTATTTACATATCTGCCACTGTGCAGGAGAATCCGTATAGGTTTTCGAGTGTTCGAACCGTAATGCGCAAGAAATGGTACGGAAACCCCGTATTTACATATCTGCCACTGTGCAGGAGAATCCGTATAGGTGTTCGAGTGTTCGAACCGTAATGCGCAAGAAATGGTATGTAAACCCCGTATTTACATATCTACCACTGTGCAGGAGAATCCGTATAGGTGTTCGAGTGTTCGAACCGTATTGCGCAAGAAATGGTTTGTAAACGCCGTATTTACATATCTGCCACTGTGCAGGAGAGTCCGTATAGGTGTTCGAGTGTTCGGACCGTAATGCCCAAGAAATGGTTATTAAACGCCGTATTTACATATCTGCCACTGTGCAGGAGAATCCGTATAGGTGTTAGAGTGTTCGAACCGTAATGCGCAAGAAATGGTATGCAAACCCCGTATTTACATATCTGCCACTGTGCAGGAGAATCCGTATAGGTGTTCGAGTGTTCGAATCGTATTGCGCAAGATTTGGTATGTAAACCCCGTATTTACATATCTGCCACTGTGCAGGGGAATCCGTATAGGTGTTCGAGTGTTCGAACCGTATTGCCCAAGAAATGGTTTGTAAACGCCGTATTTACATATCTGCCACTGTGCAGGAGAATCCGTATAGGTGTTCGAGTGTTCGAACCGTAATGCGCAAGAAATGGTATGCAAACCCCGTATTTACATATCTGCCACTGTGCAGGAGAATCCGTATAGGTGTTCGAGTGTTCGAATCGTATTGCGCAAGATTTGGTATGTAAACCCCGTATTTACATATCTGCCACTGTGCAGGGGAATCCGTATAGGTGTTCGAGTGTTCGAATCGTATTGCGCAAGATTTGGTATGTAAACCCCGTATTTACATATCTGCCACTGTGCAGGGGAATCCGTATAGGTGTTCGAGTGTTCGAACCGTATTGCGCAAGAAATGGTATGTAAACCCCGTATTTACATATCTGCCACTGTGCAGGAGAATCCGTATAGGTGTTCGAGTGTTCGAATCGTATTGCGCAAGAAATGGTATGTAAACCCCGTATTTACATATCTGCCACTGTGCAGGAGAATCCGTATAGGTGTTCGAGTGTTCGAACCGTATTACGCAAGAAATGGTTTGTAAACGCCGTATTTACATATCTGCCACTGTGCAGGAGAATCCGTATAGGTGTTCGAGTGTTCGAACCGTATTGCGCAAGAAATGGTATGTAAACCCCGTATTTACATATCTGCCACTGTGCAGGAGAATCCGTATAGGTGTTCGAGTGTTCGAACCGTATTACCCAAGAAATGGTTTGTAAACGCCGTATTTACATATCTGCCACTGTGCAGGAGAATCCGTGTAGGTGTCCGAGTGTTCGAACCGAATTGCCCAAGAAACGGTTTGTAAACGCCGTATTTACATATCTGCCACTGTGCAGGAGAATCCGTATAGGTGTTCGAGTGTTCGAACCGTATTGCCCAAGAAATGGTTTGTAAACGCCGTATTTACATATCTGCCACTGTGCAGGAGAATCCGTACAGGTGTTCGAGTGTTCGAACCGTGATGCGCAAGAAATGGTACGTAAACCCCGTATTTACATATCTGCCACTGTGCAGGAGAATCCGTATAGGTGTTCGAGTGTTCGAACCGTATTGCCCAAGAAATGGTTTGTAAACGCCGTATTTACATATCTGCCACTGTGCAGGAGAATCCGTATAGGTGTTCGAGTGTTCGAACCGTAATGCGCAAGAAATGGTACGGAAACCCCGTTTTTACATATCCGCCACTGTGCAGGAGAATCCGTATAGGTGTTCGAGTGTTCGAACCGTAATGCGCAAGAAATGGTATGTAGACCCCGTATTTACATATCTACCACTGTGCAAGAGAATCCGTATAGGTGTTCGAGTGTTTGAACCGAATTGCCCAAGAAATGGTTTGTAAACGCCGTATTTACATATCTACCACTGTGCAGGAGAATCCGTATAGGTGTTCGAGTGTTCGAACCGTAATGCGCAAGAAATGGTATGCAAACCCCATATTTACATATCTGCCACTGTGCAGGTGAATCCGTATAGGTGTTCGAGTGTTCGAACCGTAATGCGCAAGAAATGGTACGGAAACCCCGTATTTACATATCTGCCACTGTGCAGGAGAATCCGTATAGGTGTTCGAGTGTTCGAATCGTAATGCGCAAGAAATGGTATGTAAACCCCGTATTTACATATCTGCCACTGTGCAGGAGAATCCGTATAGGTGTTCGAGTGTTCGAACCGAATTGCCCAAGAAATGTTTTGTAAACGCCGTATTAACATATCTGCCACTGTGCAGGAGAATCCATATAGGTGTTCGAGTGTTCGAACCGTAATGCGCAAGAAATGGTATGCAAACCCCGTATTTACATATCTGCCACTGTGCAGGAGAATCCGTATAGGTGTTCGAGTGTTCGAATCGTATTGCGCAAGAATTGGTATGTAAACCCCGTATTTACATATCTGCCACTGTGCAGGGGAATCCGTATAGGTGTTCGAGTGTTCGAACCGTATTGCGCAAGAAATGGTATGTAAACCCCGTATTTACATATCTGCCACTGTGTAGGAGAATCCGTATAGGTGTTCGAGTGTTCGAACCGTATTGCGCAAGAAATGGTGTGTAAACCACGTATTTACATATCTGCCGCTGGGGAGGAGAATCCGTATAGGTGTTCGAGTGTTCGAACCGCAATGCGCAAGAAATGGTACGGAAACCCCGTATTTACATATCTGCCACTGTGCAGGAGAATCCATATAGGTGTTCGAGTGTTCGGACCGTAATGCGCAAGAAATGGTATGTAAACCCCGTATTTACATATCTGCCACTGTGCAGGAGAATCCGTATAGGTGTCCGATTGTTCGAACCGAATTGCCCGAGAAATGGTTTGTAAACGCCGTATTTACATATCTGCCACTGTGCAGGAGAATCCGTATAGGTGTTCGAGTGTTCGAACCGTATTGCCCAAGAAATGGTTTGTAAACGCCGTATTTACATATCTGCCACTGTGCAGGAGAATCCGTACAGGTGTTCGAGTGTTCGAACCGTAATGCTCAAGAAATGGTATGTAAACCCCGTATTTACATATCTGCCACTGTGCAGGAGAATCCGTATAGGTGTTCGAGTGTTCGAACCGTATTGCCCAAGAAATGGTTTGTAAACGCCGTATTTACATATCTGCCACTGTGCAGGAGAATCCGTATAGGTGTTCGAGTGTTCGAACCGTAATGCGCAAGAAATGGTATGTAAACCCCGTATTTACATATCTGCCACTGTGCAGGAGAATCCGTATAGGTGTTCGAGTGTTCGAACCGTATTGCGCAAGAAATGGTTTGTAAACCCCGTATTTACATATCTGCCACTGTGCAGGAGAATCCGTATAGGTGTTCGAGTGTTCGAGCCGTAATGCGCAAGAAATGGTACGGAAACCCCGTATTTACATATCTGCCACAGTGCAGGAGAATCCGTATAGGTGTCAGAGTGTTCGAACCGTAATGCGCAAGAAATGGTATGTAAACCCCGTATTTACATATCTGCCACTGTGCAGGAGAATCCGTATAGGTGTTCGAGTGTTCGAACCGAATTGCCCAAGAAATGGTTTGTAAACGCCGTATTTACATATCTGCCACTGTGCAGGAGAATCCGTATAGGTGTTCGAGTGTTCGAACCGTAATGCGCAAGAAATGGTATGCAAACCCCGTATTTACATATCTGCCACTGTGCAGGAGAATCCGTATAGGTGTTCGAGTGTTCGAATCGTATTGCGCAAGAATTGGTATGTAAACCCCGTATTTACATATCTGCCACTGTGCAGGGGAATCCGTATAGGTGTTCGAGTGTTCGAACCGTATTGCGCAAGAAATGGTATGTAAACCCCGTATTTACATATCTGCCACTGTGCAGGAGAATCCGTATAGGTGTTCGAGTGTTCGAACCGTATTGCGCAAGAAATGGTTTGTAAACCACGTATTTACATATCTGCCACTGTGGAGGAGAATCCGTATAGGTGTTCGAGTGTTCGAACCGCAATGCGCAAGAAATGGTACGGAAACCCCGTATTTACATATCTGCCTCTGTGCAGGAGAATCCGTATAGGTGTTCGAGTGTTCGGACCGTAATGCGCAAGAAATGGTTGGTAAACCCCGTATTTACATATCTGCCACTGTGCAGGAGAATCCGTATAGGTGTCCGATTGTTCGAACCGAATTGCCCAAGAAATGGTTTGTAAACGTCGTATTTACATATCTGCCACTGTGCAGGAGAATCCGTATAGGTGTTCGAGTGTTTGAACCGAATTGCCCAAGAAATGGTTTGTAAACGCCGTATTTACATATCTACCACTGTGCAGGAGAATCCGTATAGGTGTTCGAGTGTTCGAACCGTAATGCGCAAGAAATGGTATGCAAACCCCGTATTTACATATCTGCCACTGTGGAGGAGAATCCGTATAGGTGTTCGAGTGTTCGAACCGCAATGCGCAAGAAATGGTACGGAAACCCCGTATTTACATATCTTCCACTGTGCAGGAGAATCCGTATATGTGTTCGAGTGTTCGGACCGTAATGCGCAAGAAATGGTATGTAAACCCCGTATTTACATATTTGCCACTGTGCAGGAGAATCCGTATAGGTGTTCGAGTGTTCGAACCGTAATGCGCAAGAAATGGTTTGTAAACGCCGTATTTACATATCTGCCACTGTGCAGGAGAATCCGTACAGGTGTTCGAGTGTTCGAACCGTAATGCGCAAGAAATGGTACGTAAACCCCGTATTTACATATCTGCCACTGTGCAGGAGAATCCGTATAGGTGTTCGAGTGTTCGAACCGTATTGCCCAAGAAATGGTTTGTAAACGCCGTATTTACATATCTGCCACTGTGCAGGAGAATCCGTATAGGTGTTCGAGTGTTCGAACCGTAAGGCGCAAGAAATGGTATGTAAACCCCGCATTTACATATCTGCCACTGTGCAGGAGAATCCGTATAGGTGTTCGAGTGTTCGAACCGTATTGCGCAAGAAATGGTTTGTAAACCCCGTATTTACATATCTGCCACTGTGTAGGAGAATCCGTATAGGTGTTCGAGTGTTCGAACCGTATTGCGCAAGAAATGGTTTGTAAACCCCATATTTACATATCTGCCACTATGCAGGAGAATCCGTGTAGGTGTTCGAGTGTTCGAACCGTAATGCGCAAGAAATGGTATGTAAACCCCGTATTTACATATCTGCCACTGTGCAGGAGAATCCGTATAGGTGTTCGAGTGTTCGAACCGTAATGCGGAAGAAATGGTACGGAAACCCCGTATTTACATATCTGCCACTGTGCAGGAGAATCCATATAGGTGTTCGAGTGTTCGAACCGTAATGCGCAAGAAATGGTATGTAAACCATGTATTTACATATCTGCCACTGTGTAGGAGAATTCGTATAGGTGTTCGAGTGTTCGAACCGAATTGCCCAAGAAATGGTTTGTAAACGCCGTATTTACATATCTGCCACTGTGCAGGAGAATCCATATAGGTGTTCGAGTGTTCGAACCGTAATGCGCAAGAAATGGTACGGAAACCCCGTATTTACATATCTGCCACTGTGCAGGAGAATCCATATAGGTGTTCGAGTGTTCGAACCGTAATGCGCAAGAAATGGCATGTAAACCCCGTATTTACATATCTACCACTGTGCAGGAGAATCCGTATAGGTGTTCGAGTGTTTGAACCGAATTGCCCAAGAAATGGTTTCTAAACGCCGTATTTACATATCTACCACTGTGCAGGAGAATCCGTGTAGGTGTTCGAGTGTTCGAACCGTAATGCGCAAGAAATGGTATGCAAGCCCCGTATTTACATATCTGCCACTGTGCAGGAGAATCCGTATAGGTGTTCGAGTGTTCGGACCGTAATGTGCAAGAAATGGTAGGTAAACCCCGTATTTACATATCTGCCACTGTGCAGGAGAATCCGTATAGGTGTCCGATTGTTCGAACCGAATTGCCCTAGAAATGGTTTGTAAACGTCGTATTTACATATCTGCCACTGTGCAGGAGAATCCGTATAGGTGTTCGAGTGTTCGAACCGTATTGCCCAAGAAATGGTTTGTAAACGCCGTATTTACATATCTGCCACTGTGCAGGAGAATCCGTACAGGTGTTCGAGTGTTCAAACCGTAATGCGCAAGAAATGGTATGTAAACCCCGTATTTACATATCTGCCACTGTGCAGGAGAATCCGTATAGGTGTTCGAGTGTTCGAACCGTATTGCCCTAGAAATGGTTTGTAAACGCCGTATTTACATATCTGCCACTGTGCAGGAGAATCCGTATAGGTGTTCGAGTGTTCGAACCGTAATGCGCAAGAAATGGTATGTAAACCCCGTATTTACATATCTGCCACTGTGCAGGAGAATCCGTATAGGTGTTCGAGTGTTCGAACCGTATTGCGCAAGAAATGGTCTGTAAACCCCGTATTTACATATCTGTCACTGTGTAGGAGAATCCGTATAGGTGTTCGAGTGTTCGAACCGTATTGCGCAAGAAATGGTATGTAAACCCCGTATTTACATATCTGCCACTGTGCAGGAGAATCCGTGTAGGTGTCCGAGTGTTCGAACCGAATTGCCCAAGAAACGGTTTGTAAACGCCGTATTTACATATCTGCCACTGTGCAGGAGAATCCGTATAGGTGTTCGAGTGTTCGAACCGTATTGCCCAAGAAATGGTTTGTAAACGCCGTATTTACATATCTGCCACTGTGCAGGAGAATCCGTACAGGTGTTCGAGTGTTCGAACCGTAATGCGCAAGAAATGGTACGTAAACCCCGTATTTACATATCTGCCACTGTGCAGGAGAATCCGTATAGGTGTTCGAGTGTTCGAACCGTATTGCCCAAGAAATGGTTTGTAAACGCCGTATTTACATATCTGCCACTGTGCAGGAGAATCCGTATAGGTGTTCGAGTGTTCGAACCGTAAGGCGCAAGAAATGGTATGTAAACCCCGCATTTACATATCTGCCACTGTGCAGGAGAATCCGTATAGGTGTTCGAGTGTTCGAACCGTATTGCGCAAGAAATGGTTTGTAAACCCCGTATTTACATATCTGCCACTGTGTAGGAGAATCCGTATAGGTGTTCGAGTGTTCGAACCGTATTGCGCAAGAAATGGTTTGTAAACCCCATATTTACATATCTGCCACTATGCAGGAGAATCCGTGTAGGTGTTCGAGTGTTCGAACCGTAATGCGCAAGAAATGGTATGTAAACCCCGTATTTACATATCTGCCACTGTGCAGGAGAATCCGTATAGGTGTTCGAGTGTTCGAACCGTAATGCGGAAGAAATGGTACGGAAACCCCGTATTTACATATCTGCCACTGTGCAGGAGAATCCATATAGGTGTTCGAGTGTTCGAACCGTAATGCGCAAGAAATGGTATGTAAACCATGTATTTACATATCTGCCACTGTGTAGGAGAATTCGTATAGGTGTTCGAGTGTTCGAACCGAATTGCCCAAGAAATGGTTTGTAAACGCCGTATTTACATATCTGCCACTGTGCAGGAGAATCCGTATCGGTGTTCGAGTGTTCGAACCGTAATGCGCAAGAAATGGTATGTAAACCCCGTATTTACATATCTGCCACTGTGCAGGAGAATCCGTATAGGTGTTCGAGTGTTCGAACCGTAATGCGCAAGAAATGGTACGGAAACCCCGTTTTTACATATCCGCCACTGTGCTGGAGAATCCGTATAGGTGTTCGAGTGTTCGAACCGTAATACGCAAGAAATGGTATGTAAACCCCGTATTTACATATCTACCACTGTGCAGGAGAATCCGTATAGGTGTTCGAGTGTTTGAACCGAATTGCCCAAGAAATGGTTTGTAAACGCCGTATTTACATATCTACCACTGTGCAGGAGAATCCGTATAGGTGTTCGAGTGTTCGAACCGTAATGCGCAAGAAATGGTATGCAAACCCCGTATTTACATATCTGCCACTGTGGAGGAGAATCCGTATAGGTGTTCGAGTGTTCGAACCGCAATGCGCAAGAAATGGTACGGAAACCCCGTATTTACATATCTTCCACTATGCAGGAGAATCCGTATATGTGTTCGAGTGTTCGGACCGTAATGCGCAAGAAATGGTATGTAAACCCCGTATTTACATATTTGCCACTGTGCAGGAGAATCCGTATAGGTGTTCGAGTGTTCGAACCGTAATGCGCAAGAAATGGTATGTAAACCCCGTATTTACATATCTGCCACTGTGCAGGAGAATCCGTATAGGTGTTCGAGTGTTCGAACCGTATTGCGCAAGAAATGGTTTGTAAACCCCGTATTTACATATCTGCCACTATGCAGGAGAATCCGTATAGGTGTTCGAGTGTTCGAACCGTATTGCGCAAGAAATGGTATGTAAACCCCATATTTACATATCTGCCACTATGCAGGAGAATCCGTGTAGGTGTTCGAGTGTTCGAACCGTAATGCGCAAGAAATGGTATGTAAACCCCGTATTTACATATCTGCCACTGTGCAGGAGAATCCGTATAGGTGTTCGAGTGTTCGAACCGTAATGCGCAAGAAATGGTACGGAAACCCCGTATTTACATATCTGCCACTGTGCAGGAGAATCCGTATAGGTGTTCGAGTGTTCGAACCGTAATGCGCAAGAAATGGTATGTAAACCCCGTATTTACATATCTGCCACTGTGCAGGAAAATCCGTATAGGTGTTCGAGTGTTCGAACCGAATTGCCCAAGAAATGGTTTGTAAACGCCGTATTTACATATCTGCCACTGTGCAGGAGAATCCGTATAGGTGTTCGAGTGTTCGAACCGTAATGCGCAAGAAATGGTATGTAAACCCCGTATTTACATATCTGCCACTGTGCAGGAGAATCCGTATAGGTGTTCGAGTGTTCGAACCGTAATGCGCAAGAAATGGTACGGAAACCCCGTTTTTACATATCCGCCACTGTGCAGGAGAATCCGTATAGGTGTTCGAGTGTTCGAACCGTAATGCGCAAGAAATGGTATGTAAACCCCGTATTTACATATCTACCACTGTGCAGGAGAATCCGTATAGGTGTTCGAGTGTTCGAACCGAATTGCCCAAGAAATGGTTTGTAAACGCCGTATTTACATATCTACCACTGTGCAGGAGAATCCGTATAGGTGTTCGAGTGTTCGAACCGTAATGCGCAAGAAATGGTATGCAAACCCCGTATTTACAAATCTGCCACTGTGCAGTAGAATCCGTATAGGTGTTCGAGTGTTCGAATCGTATTGCGCAAGAATTGGCATGTAAACCCCGTATTTACATATCTGCCACTGTGCAGGGGAATCCGTATAGGTGTTCGAGTGTTCGAACCGTATTGCGCAAGAAATGGTATGTAAACCCCGTATTTACATATCTGCAACTGTGCAGGAGAATCAGTATAGGTGTTCGAGTGTTCGAACCGTATTGCGCAAGAAATGGTATGTAAACCCCATATTTACATATCTGCCACTATGCAGGAGAATCCGTGTAGGTGTTCGAGTGTTCGAACCGTAATGCGCAAGAAATGGTATGTAAACCCCGTATTTACATATCTGCCACTGTGCAGGAGAATCCGTATAGGTGTTCGAGTGTTCGAACCGTAATGCGCAAGAAATGGTACGGAAATCCCGTATTTACATATCTGCCACTGTGCAGGAGAATCCGTATAGGTGTTCGAGTGTTCGAACCGTAATGCGCAAGAAATGGTATGTAAACCCCGTATTTACATATCTGCCACTGTGCAGGAAAATCCGTATAGGTGTTCGAGTGTTCGAACCGAACTGCCCAAGAAATGGTTTGTAAACACCGTATTTACATATCTGCCACTGTGCAGGAGAATCCGTATAGGTGTTCGAGTGTTTGAACCGTAATGCGCAAGAAATGGTATGTAAACCCCGTATTTACATATCTGCCACTGTGCAGGAGAATCCGTATAGGTGTTCGAGTGTTCGAACCGTAATGCGCAAGAAATGGTACGGAAACCCCGTTTTTACATATCCGCCACTGTGCAGGAGAATCCGTATAGGTGTTCGAGTGTTCGAACCGTAATGCGCAAGAAATGGTATGTAAACCCCGTATTTACATATCTACCACTGTGCAGGAGAATCCGTATAGGTGTTCGAGTGTTCGAACCGAATTGCCCAAGAAATGGTTTGTAAACACCGTATTTACATATCTACCACTGTGCAGGAGAATCCGTATAGGTGTTCGAGTGTTCGAACCGTAATGCGCAAGAAATGGTATGCAAACCCCGTATTTACAAATCTGCCACTGTGCAGGAGAATCCGTATAGGTGTTCGAGTGTTCGAATCGTATTGCGCAAGAATTGGCATGTAAACCCCGTATTTACATATCTGCCACTGTGCAGGGGAATCCGTATAGGTGTTCGAGTGTTCGAACCGTATTGCGCAAGAAATGATATGTAAACCCCGTATTTACATATCTGCCACTGTGCAGGAGAATCCGTATAGGTGTTCGAGTGTTCGAACCGTATTGTGCCAGAAATGGTTTGTAAACCTCGTATTTACATATCTGCCACTGTGGAGGAGAATCCGTATAGGTGTTCGAGTGTTCGAACCGCAATGCGCAAGAAATGGTACGGAAACCCCGTATTTACATATCTGCCACTATGCAGGAGAATCCGTATAGGTGTTCGAGTGTTCGGACTGTAATGCGCAAGAAATGGTATGTAAACCCCGTATTTACATATCTGCCACTGTGCAGGAGAATCCGTATAGGTGTTCGAGTGTTCGAACCGTAATGCGCAAGAAATGGTATGTAAACCCCGTATTCACATATCTGCCACTGTGCAGGAGAATCCGTATAGGTGTTCGAGTGTTCGAACCGTATTGCCCAAGAAATGGTTTGTAAACCCCGTATTTACATATCTGCCACTGTGCAGGAGAATCCGTATAGGTGTTCGAGTGTTCGAACCGTATTGCCCAAGAAATGGTTTGTAAACGCCGTATTTACATATCTGCCACTGTGCAGGAGAATCCGTATAGGTGTTCGAGTGTTCGAACCGTAATGCGCAAGAAGTTGTATGTAAACCCCGTATTTACATATCTGCCACTGTGCAGGAGAATCCGTATAGGTGTTCGAGTGTTCGAACCGTATTGCGCAAGAAATGGTTTGTAAACCCCGTATTTACATATCTTCCACTGTGCACGAGAATCCGTATAGGTGTTCGAGTGTTCGAACCGTAATGCGCAAGAAATGGTATGTAAACTCCGTATTTACATATCTGCCACTGTGCAGGAGAATCCGTATAGTTGTTCGAGTGTTCGAACCGTATTGCCAAGAAATGGTTTGCAAACGCCGTATTTACATATCTGCCACTGTGCAGGAGAATCCGTACAGGTCTTCGAGTGTTCGAACCGTAATGCGCAAGAAATGGTATGTAAACCCCGTATTTACATATCTGCCACTGCGAAGGAGAATCCGTATAGGTGTTCGAGTGTTCGAACCGAATTGCCCAAGAAATGGTTTGTAAACACCGTATTTACATATCTGCCACTGTGCAGGAGAATCCGTATAGGTGTTCGAGTGTTCGAACCGTAATGCGCAAGAAATGGTATGCAAACCCCGTATTTACATATCTGCCACTGTGCAGGAGAATCCGTATAGGTGTTCGAGTGTTCGAACCGTAATGTGCAAGAAATGGTATGCAAACCCCGTATTTACATATCTGCCACTGTGCAGGAGAATCCGTATAGGTGTTCGAGTGTTCGAACCGTAATGCGCAAGAAATGGTATGTAAACCCCGTATTTACATATCTGCCACTGTGCAGGAGAATCCGTATAGGTGTTCGAGTGTTCGAACCGTATTGCCCAAGAAATGGTTTGTAAACGCCGTATTTACATATCTGCCACTGTGCAGGAGAATCCATATAGGTGTTCGAGTGTTCGAACCGTAATGCGCAAGAAATGGTATGCAAACCCCGTATTTACATATCTGCCACTGTGCAGGAGAATCCGTATAGGTGTTCGAGTGTTCGAATCGTATTGCGCAAGAATTGGTATGTAAACCCCGTATTTACATATCTGCCACTGTGCAGGAGAATCCGTATAGGTGTTCGAGTGTTCGAACCGTATTGCGCAAGAAATGGTAAGTAAACGCCGTATTTACATATCTGCCACTGTGCAGGAGAATCCGTATAAGTGTTCGAGTGTTCGAACCGTATTGCGCAAGAAATGGTATGTAAACCCTGTATTTACATATCTGCCACTGTGCAGGAGAATCCGTATAGGTGTTCGAGTGTTCGAACCGTAATGCGCAAGAAATGGTATGTAAACCCCGTATTTACATATCTGCCACTGTGCTGGAGAATCCGTATAAGTGTTCGAGTGTTCGAACCGTATTGCGCAAGAAATGGTATGTAAACCCCGTATTTACATATCCGCCACTGTGCAGGAGAATCCGTATAGGTGTTCGAGTGTTCGAACCGTAATGCGCAAGAAATGGTATGTAAACCCCGTATTTACATATCTGCCACTGTGCTAGAGAATCCGTATAGGTGTTCGAGTGTTCGAACCGTATTGCGCAAGAATTGGTATGTAAACCCCGTATTTACATATCTACCACTGTGCAGGAGAATCCGTATAGGTGTTCGAGTGTTCGAACCGTAATTCGCCCGAAATGGTATGTAAAACCCGTATTTACATATCTGCCACTGTGCAGGAGAATCCGTATAAGTGTTCGAGTGTTCGAACCCTAATGCATGAGAAATGGTAAGTAAACGCCGTATTTAGATATCTGCCACTGTGCAGGAGAATCCGTATAGGTGTTCGAGTGTTCGAACCGTAACGCGCAAGAAATGGTATGTAAACCCCGTATTTACATATCTGCCATTGTGCAGGAGAATCCGTATAGGTGTTCGAGTGTTCGAACCGTAATGCGCAAGAAATGGTATGTAAACCCCGTATTTACATTTCTGCAACTATGCAGGAGAATCCGTATAGGTGTTCGAGTGTTCGAACCGTATTGCGCAAGAAATGGTTTGTAAAACTCGTATTTACATATCTGCCACTGTGCAGGAGAATCTGTATAGGTGTTCGAGTGTTGGAACCGCAATGCGCCAGAATTGGTACGGAAACCCCGTATTTACATATCTGCCACTGTGCAGGAGAATCCGTATAGGTGTTCGAGTTTTCGAACCGTAATGCGCAAGAAATGGTATGTAAACCCAGTATTTACATATCTGCCACTGTGCAGGAGAATCCGTATTGGTGTTCGAGTGTTCGAACCGTATTGCGCAAAGTATAGTTTGTAAACCCCGTATTTACATATCTGCCACTTTGCAGTAGAATCCGTATAGGTATTCGAGTGTTCGAACCGTATTACGCAAGAAATGGCATGTAAACCCCGTATTTACATATCTGCCACTGTGCAGGAGAATCCGTATAGGTGTTCGAGTGTTCGAACCGTAATGCGCAAGAAATGGTATGTAAACCCCGTATTTACATATCTGCCATTGTGCAGGAGAATCCGTATAGGTGTTCGAGTGTTCGAACCGAATTGCCCAAGAAATGGTTTGTAAACGCCGTATTTACATATCTGCCACTGTGCAGGAGAATCCGTATAGGTGTTCGAGTGTTCGAACCGTAATGCGCAAGAAATGGTATGCAAATCCCGTATTTACATATCTGCCACTGTGCAGGAGAATCCGTATAGGTGTTCGAGTGTTCGAATCGTATTGCGCAAGAATTGGTAAGTAAACCCCGTATTTACATATCTGCCACTGTGTAGGGGAATCCGTATAGGTGTTCGAGTGTTCGAACCGTAATGCGCAAGAAATGGTATGTGAACCCCGTATTTACATATCTGCCACTGTGCAGGAGAATCCGTATAGGTGTTCGAGTGTTCGAACCGTAATGCGCAAGAAATGGTATGTAAACCCCGTATTTACATATCTGCCACTGTGCAGGAGAATCCGTATAGGTGTTCGAGTGTTCGAACCGTATTGCCCAAGAAATGGTTTGTAAACCCCGTATTTACATATCTGCCACTGTGCAGGAGAATCCGTATAGGTGTTCGAGTGTTCGAACCGTATTGCCCAAGAAATGGTTTGTAAACGCCGTATTTACATATCTGCCACTGTGCAGGAGAATCCGTATAGGTGTTCGAGTGTTCGAACCGTAATGCGCAAGAAAAGGTATGTAAACCCCGTATTTACATATCTGCCACTGTGCAGGAGAATCTGTATAGGTGTTTGAGTGTTCGAACCGTATTGCGCAAGAAATGGTTTGTAAACCCCGTATTTACATATCTGCCACTGTGCAGGAGAATCCGTATAGGTGTTCGAGTGTTCGAACCGTAATGCGCAAGAAATGGTATGTAAACCCCGTATTTACATATCTCCCACTGTGCAGGAGAATCCGTATAGGTGTTCGAGTGTTCGAACCGTATTGCCAAAAAATGGTTTGTAAACGCCGTATTTACATATCTGCCACTGTGCAGGAGAATCCGTACAGGTGTTCGAGTGTTCGAACCGTAATGCGCAAGAAGTGGTATGTAAACCCCGTATTTACATATCTGCCGCTGTGCAGGAGAATCCGTATAGGTGTTCGAGTGTTCGAACCGTATTGCCCAAGAAATGGTTTGTAAACGCCGTATTTACATATCTGCCACTGTGCAGGAGAATCCGTATAGGTGGTCGAGTGTTCGAACCGTAATGCGCAAGAAATGGTACGCAAACCCCGTATTTACATATCTGCCACTGTGCAGGAGAATCCGTATAGGTGTTCGAGTGTTCGAACCGTAATGCGCAAGAAATGGTATGCAAACCCCGTATTTACATATCTGCCACTGTGTAGGAGAATTCGTATAGGTGTTCGAGTGTTCGAACCGTAATGCGCAAGAAATGCTATGTAAATCCCGTATTTACATATCTGCCACTGTGCAGGGGAATCCGTATAGGTGTTCGAGTGTTCGAACCGTATTGCCCAAGAAATGGTTTGTAAACTCCGTATTTACATATCTGCCACTGTGCAGGAGAATCCCTATAGGTGTTCGAGTGTTCGAACCGTAATGCGCAAGAAATGGTATGCAAACCCCGTATTTACCTATCTGCCACTGTACAGGAGAATCCGTATAGGTGTTCGAGTGTTCGAACCGAATTGCCCAAGAAATGGTTTGTAAACGCCGTATTTACATATCTGTCACTGTGCAGGAGAATCCGTATAGGTGTTCGAGTGTTCGAACCGTAATGCGCAAGAAATGGTATGCAAACCCCGTAGTTACATATCTGCCACTGTGCAGGAGAATCCGTATAGGTGTTCGAGTGTTCGAATCGTATTGCGCAAGAATTGGTATGTAAACCCCGTATTTACATATCTGCCACTGTGCAGGGGAATCCGTATAGGTGTTCCAGTGTTCGAACCGTAATGCGCAAGAAATGGTATGTAAACCCCGTATTTACATATCTGCCACTGTGCAGGAGAATCCGTATAGGTGTTCGAGTGTTCGAACCGTAATGCGCAAGAAATGGTATGTAAACCCCGTATTTACATATCTGCCACTGTGCAGGAGAATCCGTATAGGTGTTCGAGTGTTCGAACCGTATTGCCCAAGAAATGGTTTGTAAACCCCGTATTTACATATCTGCCACTGTGCAGGAGAATCCGTATAGGTGTTCGAGTGTTCGAACCGTATTGCCCAAGAAATGGTTTGTAAACGCCGTATTTACATATCTGCCACTGTGCAGGAGAATCCGTATAGGTGTTCGAGTGTTCGAACCGTAATGCGCAAGAAATGGTATGTAAACCCCGTATTTTCAAATCTGCCACTGTGCTGGAGAATCTGTATAGGTGTTCGAGTGTTCGAACCGTATTGCGCAAGAAATGGTTTGTAAACCCCGTATTTACATATCTGCCACTGTGCAGGAGAATCCGTATAGGTGTTCGAGTGTTCGAACCGTAATGCGCAAGAAAAGGTATGTAAACCCCGTATTTACATATCTGCCACTGTGCAGGAGAATCCGTATAGGTGTTCGAGTGTTCCAACCGTATTGCCCAGAAATGGTTTGTAAACGCCGTATTTACATATCTGCCACTGTGCAGGAGAATCCGTACAGGTGTTCGAGTGTTCGAACCGTAATGCGCAAGAAGTGGTATGTAAACCCCGTATTTACATATCTGCCACTGTGCAGGAGAATCCGTATAGGTGTTCGAGTGTTCGAACCGTATTGCCCAAGAAATGGTTTGTAAACGCCGTATTTACATATCTGCCACTGTGCAGGAGAATCCGTATAGGTGTTCGAGTGTTCGAACCGTAATGCGCAAGAAATGGTATGCAAACCCCGTATTTACATATCTGCCACTGTGCAGGAGAATCCATATAGGTGTTCGAGTGTTCGAACCGTAATGCGCATGAAATGGTATGCAAACCCCGTATTTACATATCTGCCACTGTGCATGAGAATTCGTATAGGTGTTCGAGTGTTCGAACCGTAATGCGCAAGAAATGGTATGTAAACCCCGTATTTACATATCTGCCACTGTGTAGGGGAATCCGTATAGGTGTTCGAGTGTTCGAACCGTATTGCCCAAGAAATGGTTTGTAAACGCCGTATTTACATATCTGCCACTGTGCAGGAGAATTCCTATAGGTGTTCGAGTGTTCGAACCGTAATGCGCAAGAAATGGTATGCAAACCCCGTATTTACATATCTGCCACTGTGCAGGAGAATCCGTATAGCTGTTCGAGTGTTCGAATCGTATTGCGCAAGAATTGGTATGTAAACCCCGTATTTACATATCTGCCACTGTGCAGGAGAATCCGTATAGGTGTTCGAGTGTTCGAACCGTATTGCGCAAGAAATGGTATGTAAACCCCGTATTTTCATATCTACCATTGTGCAGGAGAATCCGTATAGGTGTTCGGGTGTTCGAACCGTAATTCGCCCGAAATGGTATGTAATACCCGTATTTACATATCTGCCACTGTGCAGGAGAATCCGTATAGGTGTTCGAGTGTTGAACCCTAATGCATGAGAAATGGTAAGTAAACGCCGTATTTACATATCTGCCACTGTGTAGGAGAATCCGTATGAGTGTTCGAGTGTTCGAACCGTATTGCGCAAGAAATGGTATGTAAACCCTGTATTTACATATCTGCCACTGTGCAGGAGAATCCGTATAGGTGTTCGAGTGTTAGAACCGTAATGCGCAAGAAATGGTATGTAAACCCCGTATTTACATATCTGCCACTGTGCAGGAGAATCCGTATAGGTGTTCGAGTGTTCGAACCGTATTGCGCAAGAAATGGTACGGAAACCCCGTATTTACATATCCGCCTCTCTGCAGGAGAATCCGTATAGGTGTTCGAGTGTTCGAACCGTAATGCGCAAGAAATGGTATGTAAACCCCGTATTTACATATCTGCCACTGTGCAGGAGAATCCGTATAGGTGTTCGAGTGTTCGAACCGTATTGCGCAAGAATTGGTATGTAAACCCCGTATTTACAAATCTACCACTGTGCAGGAGAATCCGTATAGGTGTTCGAGTGTTCGAACCGTAATTCGCCCGAAATGGTATGTAAAACCCGTATTTACATATCTGCCACTGTGCAGGAGAATCCGTATAGGTGTTCGAGTGTTCGAACCCTAATGCCTGAGAAATGGTAAGTAAACGCCGTATTTAGATATCTGCCACTATGCAGGAGAATCCGTATAGGTGTTCGAGTGTTCGAACCGTATTGCGCAAGAAATGGTATGTAAACCCTATATTTACATATCTGCCATTGTGCAGGAGAATCCGTATAGGTGTTCGAGTGTTCGAATCGTATTGCGCAAGAATTGGTATGTAAACCCCGTATTTACATATCTGCCACTGTGCAGGAGAATCCGTATAGGTGTTCGAGTGTTCGAACCGTATTGCGCAAGAAATGGTATGTAAACCCCGTATTTTCATATCTACCACTGTGCAGGAGAATCCGTATAGGTGTTCGGGTGTTCGAACCGTAATTCGCCCGAAATGGTATGTAATACCCGTATTTACATATCTGCCACTGTGCAGGAGAATCCGTGTAGGTGTTCGAGTGTTGAACCCTAATGCATGAGAAATGGTAAGTAAACGCCGTATTTACATATCTGCCACTGTGTAGGAGAATCCGTATGAGTGTTCGAGTGTTCGAACCGTATTGCGCAAGAAATGGTTTGTAAACCCTGTATTTACATATCTGCCACTGTGTAGGAGAATCCGTATAGGTGTTCGAGTGTTAGAACCGTAATGCGCAAGAAATGGTATGTAAACCCCGTATTTACATATCTGCCACTGTGCAGGAGAATCCGTATAGGTGTTCGAGTGTTCGAACCGTATTGCCCAAGAAATGGTTTGTAAACCCCGTATTTACAAATCTACCACTGTGCAGGAGAATCCGTATAGGTGTTCGAGTTTTCGAACCGTAATTCGCCCGAAACGGTATGTAAAACCCGTATTTACATATCTGCCACTGTGCAGGAGAATCCGTATAGGTGTTCGAGTGTTCGAACCGTATTGCGCAAGAATTGGTATGTAAACCCCGTATTTACAAATCTACCACTGTGCAGGAGAATCCGTATAGGTGTTCGAGTGTTCGAACCGTAATTCGCCCGAAATGGTATGTAAAACCCGTATTTACATATCTGCCACTGTGCAGGAGAATCCGTATAGGTGTTCGAGTGTTCGAACCCTAATGCATGAGAAATGGTAAGTAAACGCCGTATTTAGATATCTGCCACTATGCAGGAGAATCCGTATAGGTGTTCGAGTGTTCGAACCGTATTGCGCAAGAAATGGTATGTAAACCCTATATTTACATATCTGCCATTGTGCAGGAGAATCCGTATAGGTGTTCGAGTGTTCGAATCGTATTGCGCAAGAATTGGTATGTAAACCCCGTATTTACATATCTGCCACTGTGCAGGAGAATCCATATAGGTGTTCGAGTGTTCGAACCGTATTGCGCAAGAAATGGTATGTAAACCCCGTATTTTCATATCTACCATTGTGCAGGAGAATCCGTATAGGTGTTCGGGTGTTCGAACCGTAATTCGCCCGAAATGGTATGTAATACCCGTATTTACATATCTGCCACTGTGCAGGAGAATCCGTGTAGGTGTTCGAGTGTTGAACCCTAATGCATGAGAAATGGTAAGTAAACGCCGTATTTACATATCTGCCACTGTGTAGGAGAATCCGTATGAGTGTTCGAGTGTTCGAACCGTATTGCGCAAGAAATGGTTTGTAAACCCTGTATTTACATATCTGCCACTGTGTAGGAGAATCCGTATAGGTGTTCGAGTGTTAGAACCGTAATGCGCAAGAAATGGTATGTAAACCCCGTATTTACATATCTGCCACTGTGCAGGAGAATCCGTATAGGTGTTCGAGTGTTCGAACCGTATTGCCCAAGAAATGGTTTGTAAACCCCGTATTTACAAATCTACCACTGTGCAGGAGAATCCGTATAGGTGTTCGAGTTTTCGAACCGTAATTCGCCCGAAACGGTATGTAAAACCCGTATTTACATATCTGCCACTGTGCAGGAGAATCCGTATAGGTGTTCGAGTGTTCGAACCCTAATGCATGAGAAATGGTAAGTAAACGCCGTATTTAGATATCTGCCACTATGCAGGAGAATCCGTATAGGTGTTCGAGTGTTCGAACCGTATTGCGCAAGAAATGGTATGTAAACCCTGTATTTACATATCTGCCATTGTGCAGGAGAATCCGTATAGGTGTTCGAGTGTTCGAACCGTAATGCGCAAGAAATGTTATGTAAACCCCGTATTTACATTTCTGCCACTATGCAGGAGAATCCGTATAGGTGTTCGAGTGTTCGAACCGTATTGCGCAAGAAATGGTTTGTAAAACTCGTATTTACATATCTGCCACTGTGCAGGAGAATCCGTATAGGTGTTCGAGTGTTGGAACCGCAATGCGCAAGAATTGGTACGGAAACCCCGTATTTACATATCTGCCACTGTGCAGGAGAATCCGTATAGGTGTTCGAGTTTTCGAACCATAATGCGCAAGAAATGGTATGTAAACCCAGTATTTAGCTATCTGCCACTGTGCAGGAGAATCCGTATTGGTGTTCGAGTGTTCGAACCGTATTGCGCAAGAAATGGTATGTAAACCCCGTATTTACATATCTGCCACTGTGCAGGAGAATCCGTATAGGTGTTCGAGTGTTCGAACCGTATTGCGCAAGAATTGGTATGTAAACCCCGTATTTACAAATCTACCACTGTGCAGGAGAATCCGTATAGGTGTTCGAGTGTTCGAACCGTAATTCGCCCGAAATGGTATGTAAAACCCGTATTTACATATCTGCCACTGTGCAGGAGAATCCGTATAGGTGTTCGAGTGTTCGAACCCTAATGCATGAGAAATGGTAAGTAAACGCCGTATTTAGATATCTGCCACTATGCAGGAGAATCCGTATAGGTGTTCGAGTGTTCGAACCGTATTGCGCAAGAAATGGTATGTAAACCCTGTATTTACATATCTGCCATTGTGTAGGAGAATCCGTATAGGTGTTCGAGTGTTCGAACCGTAATGCGCAAGAAATGGTATGTAAACCCCGTATTTACATTTCTGCCACTATGCAGGAGAATCCGTATAGGTGTTCGAGTGTTCGAACCGTATTGCGCAAGAAATGGTTTGTAAAACTCGTATTTACATATCTGCCACTGTGCAGGAGAATCCGTATAGGTGTTCGAGTGTTGGAACCGCAATGCGCAAGAATTGGTACGGAAACCCCGTATTTACATATCTGCCACTGTGCAGGAGAATCCGTATAGGTGTTCGAGTTTTCGAACCGTAATGCGCAAGAAATGGTATGTAAACCCAGTATTTAGCTATCTGCCACTGTGCAGGAGAATCCGTATTGGTGTTCGAGTGTTCGAACCGTATTGCGCAAGAAATGGTATGTAAACCCCGTATTTACATATCTGCCACTGTGCAGGAGAATCCGTATAGGTGTTCGAGTGTTCGAACCGTAATGCGCAAGAAATGGTTTGTAAACGCCGTATTTACATATCTGCCACTGTGCAGGAGAATCTGTATAGGTGTTCGAGTGTTCGAACCGTATTGCCAAAGAAATGGTTTGTAAACCCCGTATTTACATATCTGCCACTGTGCAGGAGAATCCGTATAGGTGTTCGAGTGTTCGAACCGTATTGCCCAAGAAATGGTTTGTAAACGCCGTATTTACATATCTGCCACAGTGCAGAAGAATCCGTACAGGTGTTCGAGTGTTCGAACCGTAATGCGAAAGAAATGGTATGTGAACTCCGTATTTACATATCTGCCACTGTGCAGGAGAATCCGTATAGGTGTTCGAGTGTTCGATCCGTATTGCGCAAGAAATAGTTTGTAAACCCCGTATTTACATATCTGCCACTTAGCAGGAGAATCCGTATAGGTATTCGAGTGTTCGAACCGTATTACGCAAGAAATGGCAAGTAAACCCCGTATTTACATATCTGCCACTGTGCAGGAGAATCCGTATAGGTGTTCGAGTGTTCGAACCGTAATGCGCAAGAAATGGTACGGAAACCCCGTATTTACATATCTGCCACTGTGCAGGAGAATCCGTATAGGTGTTCGAGTGCTCGAACCGTAATGCGCAAGAAATGGTATGTAAACCCCGTATTTACATATCTGCCACTGTGCAGGGGAATCCGTATAGGTGTTCGAGTGTTCGAACCGTAATGCGCAAGAAATGGTATGTAAACCCCGTATTTACATATCTGCCACTGTGCAGGAGAATCCGTATAGGTGTTCGAGTGTTCGAACCGTAATGCGCAAGAAATGGTATGTAAACCCCGTATTTACATATCTGCCACTGTGCAGGAGAATCCGTATAGGTGTTCGAGTGTTCGAACCGTATTGCCCAAGAAATGGTTTGTAAACCCCGTATTTACATATCTGCCACTGTGCAGGAGAATCCGTATAGGTGTTCGAGTGTTCGAAACGTATTGCCCAAGAAATGGTTTGTAAACGCCGTATTTACATATCTGCCACTGTGCAGGATAATCCGTATAGGTGTTCGAGTGTTCGAACCGTAATGCGCAAGAAATGGTATGTAAACCCCGTATTTACATATCTGCCACTGTGCAGGAGAATCCGTATAGGTGTTCGAGTGTTCGAACCGTATTGCGCAAGAAATGGTATGTAAACCCCGTATTTACATATCCGCCACTGTGCAGGAGAATCCGTATAGGTGTTCGAGTGTTCGAACCGTAATGCGCAAGAAATGGTATGTAAACCCCGTATTTACATATCTGCCACTGTGCAGGAGAATCCGTATAGGTGTTCGAGTGTTCGAACCGTATTGCCAAGAAATGGTTTGTAAACGCCGTATTTACATATCTGCCACTGTGCAGGAGAATCCGTACAGGTGTTCGAGTGTTCGAACCGTAATGCGCAGGAAATGGTATGTAAACCCCGTATTTACATATCTGCCGCTGTGCAGGAGAATCCGTATAGGTGTTCGAGTGTTCGAACCGTATTGCCGAAGAAATGGTTTGTAAACGCCGTATTTACATATCTGCCACTGTGCAGGAGAATCCGTATAGGTGTTCGAGTGTTCGAACCGTAATGCGCAAGAAATGGTATGCAAACCCCGTATTTACATATCTGCCACCGTGCAGGAGAATCCGTATAGGTGTTCGAGTGTTCGAACCGTAATGCGCAAGAAATGGTATGCAAACCCCGTATTTACATATCTGCCACTGTGCAGGAGAATTCGTATAGGTGTTCGAGTGTTCGTTCCGTAATGCGCAAGAAATGGTATGTAAACCCCGTATTTACATATCTGCCACTGTGCAGGGGAATCCGTATAGGTGTTCGAGT
This sequence comes from Camellia sinensis, assembly GCF_055761805.1. Classification (NCBI taxonomy): domain Eukaryota; kingdom Viridiplantae; phylum Streptophyta; class Magnoliopsida; order Ericales; family Theaceae; genus Camellia; species Camellia sinensis. Next base: position 118,568,827 of record NC_138974.1, read on the forward strand.
GTTCGAACCGTATTGCCCAAGAAATGGTTTGTAAACGCCGTATTTACATATCTGCCACTGTGCAGGAGAATCCCTATAGGTGTTCGAGTGTTCGAACCGTAATGCGCAAGAAATGGTATGCAAACCCCGTATTTACATATCTGCCACTGTGCAGGAGAATCCGTATAGGTGTTCGAGTGTTCGAATCGTATTGCGCAAGAATTGGTATGCAAAACCCCGTATTTACATATCTGCCACTGTGCAGGAGAATCCGTATAGGTGTTCGAGTGTTCGAACCGTATTGCGCAAGAAATGGTATGTAAACCCCGTATTTACATATCTACCACTGTGTAGGAGAATCCGTATAGGTGTTCGGGTGTTCGAACCGTAATTCGCCCGAAATGGTATGTAATACCCGTATTTACATATCTGCCATTGTGCAGGAGAATCCGTATAGGTGTTCGAGTGTTGAACCCTAATGCATGAGAAATGGTAAGTAAACGCCGTATTTACATATCTGCCACTGTGCAGGAGAATCCGTATAGGTATTCGAGTGTTCGAACCGTATTGCGCAAGAAATGGTATGTAAACCCTGTATTTACATATCTGCCACTGTGCAGGAGAATCCGTATAGGTATTCGAGTGTTCGAACCGTAATGCGCAAGAAATGGTATGTAAACCCCGTATTTACATATCTGCCACTGTGCAGGAGAATCCGTATAGGTGTTCGAGTGTTCGAACCGTATTGCGCAAGAAATGGTATGTAAACCCCGTATTTACATATCCGCCACTGTGCAGGAGAATCCGTATAGGTGTTCGAGTGTTCGAACCGTAATGCGCAAGAAATGGTATGTAAACCCCGTATTTACATATCTGCCACTGTGCAGGAGAATCCATATAGGTGTTCGAGTGTTCGAACCGTATTGCGCAAGAATTGGTATGTAAACCCCGTATTTATATATGTACCACTGTGCAGGAGAATCCGTATAGGTGTTCGAGTGTTCGAACCGTAATTCGCCCGAAATGGTATGTAAAACCCGTATTTACATATCTGCCACTGTGCAAGAGAATCCTATAGGTGTTCGAGTGTTCGAACCCTAATGCATGAGAAATGGTAAGTAAACGCCGTATTTAGATATCTGCCACTGTGCAGAAGAATCCGTATAGGTGTTCGAGTGTTCGAACCGTATTGCGCAAGAAATGGTATGTAAACCCCGTATTTACATATCTGCCATTGTGCAGGAGAATCCGTATAGGTGTTCGAGTGTTCGAACCGTAATGCGCAAGAAATGGTATGTAAACCCCGTATTTACATTTCTGCCACTATGCAGGAGAATCCGTATAGGTGTTCGGGTGTTCGAACCGTATTGCGCAAGAAATGGTTTGTAAAACTCGTATTTACATGTCTGCCACTGTGCAGGAGAATCCGTATAGGTGTTCGAGTGTTGGAACCGCAATGCGCAAGAATTGGTACGGAAACCCCGTATTTACATATCTGCCACTGTGCAGGAGAATCCGTATAGGTGTTCGATTTTTCGAACCGTAATGCGCAAGAAATGGTATGTAAACCCCGTATTTACATATCTGCCACTGTGCTGGAGAATCCGTATTGGTGTTCGAGTGTTCGAACCGTATTGCGCAAGAATTGGTATGTAAACCCCGTATTTACATATCTGCCACTGTGCAGGAGAATCCGTATAGGTGTTCGAGTGTTCGAACCGTAATGCGCAAGAAATGGTACGTAAACCCCGTATTTACATATCTGCCACTGTGCAGGAGAATCCGTATAGGTGTTCGAGTGTTCGAACCGTATTGCCAAAGAAATGGTTTGTAAACCCCGTATTTACATATCTTCCACTGTGCAGGAGAATCCGTAGAGGTGTTCGAGTGTTCGAACCGTATTGCCCATGAAATGGTTTGTAAACGCCGTATTTACATATCTGCCACTGTGCCGGAGAATCCGTACAGGTGTTCGAGTGTTCGAACCGTAATGCGCAAGAAATGGTATGTAAACCCCGTATTTACATATCTGCCACTGTGCAGGAGAATCCGTATAGGTGTTCGAGTGTTCGAACCGTATTGCGCAAGAAATAGTTTGTAAACCCCGTATTTACATATCTGCCACTGTGCAGGAGAATCCGTATAGGTATTCGAGTGTTCGAACCGTATTACGCAAGAAATGGTATGTAAACCCCGTATTTACATATCTGCCACTGTGCAGGAGAATCCGTATAGGTGTTCGAGTGTTCGAACCGTAATGCGCAAGAAATGATACGGAAACCCCGTATTTACATATCTGCCACTGTGCAGGAGAATCCGTATAGGTGTTCGAGTGTTCGAACCGTAATGCGCAAGAAATGGTATGTAAACCCCGTATTTACATATCTGCCACTGTGCAGGAGAATCCGTATAGGTGTTCGAGTGTTCGAACCGAATTGCCCAAGAAATGGTTTGTAAACGCCGTATTTACATATCTGCCACTGTGCAGGAGAATCCGTATAGGTGTTCGAGTGTTCGAACCGTAATGCGCAAGAAATGGTATGCAAACCCCGTATTTACATATCTGCCACTGTGTAGGAGAATCCGTATAGGTGTTCGAGTGTTCGAATCGTATTGCGCAAGAATTGGTATGTAAACCCCGTATTTACATATCTGTCACTGTGCAGGGGAATCCGTATAGGTGTTCGAGTGTTCGAACCGTATTGCGTAAGAAATGGTATGTAAACCCCGTATTTACATATCTGCCACTGTGCAGGAGAATCCGTATAAGTGTTCGATTGTTCGAACCGTATTGCGCATGAAATGGTTTGTAAACCTCGTATTTACATATCTGCCACTGTGGAGGAGAATGCGTATAGGTGTTCGAGTGTTCGAACCGCAATGCGCAAGAAATGGTACGGAAACCCCGTATTTACATATCTGCCACTGTGCAGGAGAATCCGTACAGGTGTTCGAGTGTTCGGACCGTAATGCGCAAGAAATGGTATGTAAACACCGTATTTACATATCTGCCACTGTGCAGGAGAATCCGTATAGGTGTTCGAATGTTCGAACCGTAATGCGCAAGAAATGGTATGTAAACCCCGTATTTACATATCTGCCACTATGCAGGAGAATCCGTATAGGTGTTCGAGTGTTCGAACCGTATTGCCCAAGAAATGGTTTGTAAACCCCGTATTTACATATCTGCCACTGTGCAGGAGAATCCGTATAGGTGTTCGAGTGTTCGAACCGTATTGCCCAACAAATGGTTTGTAAACGCCGTATTTACATATCTGCCACTGTGCAGGAGAATCCGTATAGGTGTTCGAGTGTTCGAACCGTATTGCCCAAGAAATGGTTTGTAAACGCCGTATTTACATATCTGCCACTGTGCAGGAGAATCCGTACAGGTGTTCGAGTGTTCGAACCGTAATGCGCAAGAAAGGGTATGTAAACCCCGTATTTACATATCTGCCACTGTGCAGGAGAATCCGTATAGGTGTTCGAGTGTTCGAGCCGTATTGCCCAAGAAATGGTTTGTAAACGCCGTATTTACATATCTGCCACTGTGCAGGAGAATCCGTATAGGTGTTCGAGTGTTCGAACCGTAATGCGCAAGAAATGGTATGTAAACCCCGTATTTACATATCTGCCACTGTGCAGGAGAATCCGTATAGGTGTTCGAGTGTTCGAACCGTATTGCGCAAGAAATGGTATGTAAACCCCGTATTTACATATCTACCACTGTGTAGGAGAATCCGTATAGGTGTTCGGGTGTTCGAACCGTAATTCGCCCGAAATGGTATGTAATACCCGTATTTAGATATCTGCCATTGTGCAGGAGAATCCGTATAGGTGTTCGAGTGTTCGAACCGTATTGCGCAAGAAATGGTATGTAAACCCCGTATTTACATATCTACCACTGTGTAGGAGAATCCGTATAGGTGTTCGGGTGTTCGAACCGTAATTCGCCCGAAATGGTATGTAATACCCGTATTTACATATCTGCCATTGTGCAGGAGAATCCGTATAGGTGTTCGAGTGTTGAACCCTAATGCATGAGAAATGGTAAGTAAACGCCGTATTTACATATCTGCCACTGTGCAGGAGAATCCGTATAGGTATTCGAGTGTTCGAACCGTATTGCGCAAGAAATGGTATGTAAACCCTGTATTTACATATCTGCCACTGTGCAGGAGAATCCGTATAGGTATTCGAGTGTTCGAACCGTAATGCGCAAGAAATGGTATGTAAACCCCGTATTTACATATCTGCCACTGTGCAGGAGAATCCGTATAGGTGTTCGAGTGTTCGAACCGTATTGCGCAAGAAATGGTATGTAAACCCCGTATTTACATATCCGCCACTGTGCAGGAGAATCCGTATAGGTGTTCGAGTGTTCGAACCGTAATGCGCAAGAAATGGTATGTAAACCCCGTATTTACATATCTGCCACTGTGCAGGAGAATCCATATAGGTGTTCGAGTGTTCGAACCGTATTGCGCAAGAATTGGTATGTAAACCCCGTATTTACATATGTACCACTGTGCAGGAGAATCCGTATAGGTGTTCGAGTGTTCGAACCGTAATGCGCAAGAAATGGTATGTAAACCCCGTATTTACATTTCTGCCACTATGCAGGAGAATCCGTATAGGTGTTCGGGTGTTCGAACCGTATTGCGCAAGAAATGGTTTGTAAAACTCGTATTTACATGTCTGCCACTGTGCAGGAGAATCCGTATAGGTGTTCGAGTGTTGGAACCGCAATGCGCAAGAATTGGTACGGAAACCCCGTATTTACATATCTGCCACTGTGCAGGAGAATCCGTATAGGTGTTCGATTTTTCGAACCGTAATGCGCAAGAAATGGTATGTAAACCCCGTATTTACATATCTGCCACTGTGCTGGAGAATCCGTATTGGTGTTCGAGTGTTCGAACCGTATTGCGCAAGAATTGGTATGTAAACCCCGTATTTACATATCTGCCACTGTGCAGGAGAATCCGTATAGGTGTTCGAGTGTTCGAACCGTAATGCGCAAGAAATGGTACGTAAACCCCGTATTTACATATCTGCCACTGTGCAGGAGAATCCGTATAGGTGTTCGAGTGTTCGAACCGTATTGCCAAAGAAATGGTTTGTAAACCCCGTATTTACATATCTTCCACTGTGCAGGAGAATCCGTATAGGTGTTCGAGTGTTCGAACCGTATTGCCCATGAAATGGTTTGTAAACGCCGTATTTACATATCTGCCACTATGCAGGAGAATCCGTACAGGTGTTCGAGTGTTCGAACCGTAATGCGCAAGAAATGGTATGTAAACCCCGTATTTACATATCTGCCACTGTGCAGGAGAATCCGTATAGGTGTTCGAGTGTTCGAACCGTATTGCGCAAGAAATAGTTTGTAAACCCCGTATTTACATATCTGCCACTGTGCAGGAGAATCCGTATAGGTATTCGAGTGTTCGAACCGTATTACGCAAGAATTGGTATGTAAACCCCGTATTTACATATCTGCCACTGTGCAGGAGAATCCGTATAGGTGTTCGAGTGTTCGAACCGTAATGCGCAAGAAATGATACGGAAACCCCGTATTTACATATCTGCCACTGTGCAGGAGAATCCGTATAGGTGTTCGAGTGTTCGAACCGTAATGCGCAAGAAATGGTATGTAAACCCCGTATTTACATATCTGCCACTGTGCAGGAGAATCCGTATAGGTGTTCGAGTGTTCGAACCGAATTGCCCAAGAAATGGTTTGTAAACGCCGTATTTACATATCTGCCACTGTGCAGGAGAATCCGTATAGGTGTTCGAGTGTTCGAACCGTAATGCGCAAGAAATGGTATGCAAACCCCGTATTTACATATCTGCCACTGTGTAGGAGAATCCGTATAGGTGTTCGAGTGTTCGAATCGTATTGCGCAAGAATTGGTATGTAAACCCCGTATTTACATATCTGTCACTGTGCAGGGGAATCCGTATAGGTGTTCGAGTGTTCGAACCGTATTGCGTAAGAAATGGTATGTAAACCCCGTATTTACATATCTGCCACTGTGCAGGAGAATCCGTATAAGTGTTCGATTGTTCGAACCGTATTGCGCAAGAAATGGTTTGTAAACCTCGTATTTACATATCTGCCACTGTGGAGGAGAATGCGTATAGGTGTTCGAGTGTTCGAACCGCAATGCGCAAGAAATGGTACGGAAACCCCGTATTTACATATCTGCCACTGTGCAGGAGAATCCGTACAGGTGTTCGAGTGTTCGGACCGTAATGCGCAAGAAATGGTATGTAAACACCGTATTTACATATCTGCCACTGTGCAGGAGAATCCGTATAGGTGTTCGAGTGTTCGAACCGTAATGCGCAAGAAATGGTATGTAAACCCCGTATTTACATATCTGCCACTATGCAGGAGAATCCGTATAGGTGTTCGAGTGTTCGAACCGTATTGCCCAAGAAGTGGTTTGTAAACCCCGTATTTACATATCTGCCACTGTGCAGGAGAATCCGTATAGGTGTTCGAGTGTTCGAACCGTATTGCCCAACAAATGGTTTGTAAACGCCGTATTTACATATCTGCCACTGTGCAGGAGAATCCGTATAGGTGTTCGAGTGTTCGAACCGTATTGCCCAAGAAATGGTTTGTAAACGCCGTATTTACATATCTGCCACTGTGCAGGAGAATCCGTACAGGTGTTCGAGTGTTCGAACCGTAATGCGCAAGAAAGGGTATGTAAACCCCGTATTTACATATCTGCCACTGTGCAGGAGAATCCGTATAGGTGTTCGAGTGTTCGAGCCGTATTGCCCAAGAAATGGTTTGTAAACCCCGTATTTACATATCTGCCACTGTGCAGGAGAATCCGTATAGGTGTTCGAGTGTTCGAACCGTAATGCGCAAGAAATGGTATGTAAACCCCGTATTTACATATCTGCCACTGTGCAGGAGAATCCGTATAGGTGTTCGAGTGTTCGAACCGTATTGCGCAAGAAATGGTTTGTAAACCCCGTATTTACATATCTGCCACTGTGCAGGAGAATCCGTATAGGTGTTCGAGTGTTCGAACCGTATTGCGCAAGAAATGGTATGTAAACCCCATATTTACATATCTGCCACTATGCAGGAGAATCCGTGTAGGTGTTCGAGTGTTCGAACCGTAATGCGCAAGAAATGGTATGTAAACCCCGTATTTACATATCTGCCACTGTGTAGGAGAATCCGTATAGGTGTTCGAGTGTTCGAACCGTAATGCGCAAGAAATGGTACGGAAACCCCGTATTTACATATCTGCCACTGTGCAGGAGAATCCGTATAGGTGTTCGAGTGTTCGAACCGTATTGCCCAAGAAATGGTTTGTAAACGCCGTATTTACATATCTGCCACTGTGCAGGAGAATCCGTATAGGTGTTCGAGTGTTCGAACCGTAATGCGCAAGAAATGGTATGCAAACCCCGTATTTACATATCTGCCACTGTGCAGGAGAATCCATATAGGTGTTCGAGTGTTCGAACCGTAATGCGCAAGAAATGGTATGCAAACCCCGTATTTACATATCTGCCACTGTGCATGAGAATTCGTATAGGTGTTCGAGTGTTCGAACCGTAATGCGCAAGAAATGGTATGTAAACCCCGTATTTACATATCTGCCACTGTGTAGGGGAATCCGTATAGGTGTTCGAGTGTTCGAACCGTATTGCCCAAGAAATGGTTTGTAAACGCCGTATTTACATATCTGCCACTGTGCAGGAGAATCCCTATAGGTGTTCGAGTGTTCGAACCGTAATGCGCAAGAAATGGTATGCAAACCCCGTATTTACATATCTGCCACTGTGCAGGAGAATCCGTATAGGTGTTCGAGTGTTCGAATCGTATTGCGCAAGAATTGGTATGTAAACCCCGTATTTACATATCTGCCACTGTGCAGGAGAATCCGTATAGGTGTTCGAGTGTTCGAACCGTATTGCGCAAGAAATGGTATGTAAACCCCGTATTTTCATATCTACCATTGTGCAGGAGAATCCGTATAGGTGTTCGGATGTTCGAACCGTAATTCGCCCGAAATGGTATGTAATACCCGTATTTACATATCTGCCACTGTGCAGGAGAATCCGTATAGGTGTTCGAGTGTTGAACCCTAATGCCTGAGAAATGGTAAGTAAACGCCGTATTTACATATCTGCCACTGTGTAGGAGAATCCGTATGAGTGTTCGAGTGTTCGAACCGTATTGCGCAAGAAATGGTATGTAAACCCTGTATTTACATATCTGCCACTGTGCAGGAGAATCCGTATAGGTGTTCGAGTGTTAGAACCGTAATGCGCAAGAAATGGTATGTAAACCCCGTATTTACATATCTGCCACTGTGCAGGAGAATCCGTATAGGTGTTCGAGTGTTCGAACCGTATTGCGCAAGAAATGGTACGGAAACCCCGTATTTACATATCCGCCTCTCTGCAGGAGAATCCGTATAGGTGTTCGAGTGTTCGAACCGTAATGCGCAAGAAATGGTATGTAAACCCCGTATTTACATATCTGCCACTGTGCAGGAGAATCCGTATAGGTGTTCGAGTGTTCGAACCGTATTGCGCAAGAATTGGTATGTAAACCCCGTATTTACAAATCTACCACTGTGCAGGAGAATCCGTATAGGTGTTCGAGTGTTCGAACCGTAATTCGCCCGAAATGGTATGTAAAACCCGTATTTACATATCTGCCACTGTGCAGGAGAATCCGTATAGGTGTTCGAGTGTTCGAACCCTAATGCATGAGAAATGGTAAGTAAACGCCGAATTTAGATATCTGCCACTATGCAGGAGAATCCGTATAGGTGTTCGAGTGTTCGAACCGTATTGCGCAAGAAATGGTATGTAAACCCTGTATTTACATATCTGCCATTGTGCAGGAGAATCCGTATAGGTGTTCGAGTGTTCGAATCGTATTGCGCAAGAATTGGTATGTAAACCCCGTATTTACATATCTGCCACTGTGCCGGAGAATCCGTATAGGTGTTCGAGTGTTCGAACCGTATTGCGCAAGAAATGGTATGTAAACCCCGTATTTTCATATCTACCATTGTGCAGGAGAATCCGTATAGGTGTTCGGGTGTTCGAACCGTAATTCGCCCGAAATGGTATGTAATACCCGTATTTACATATCTGCCACTGTGCAGGAGAATCCGTGTAGGTGTTCGAGTGTTGAACCCTAATGCATGAGAAATGGTAAGTAAACGCCGTATTTACATATCTGCCACTGTGTAGGAGAATCCGTATGAGTGTTCGAGTGTTCGAACCGTATTGCGCAAGAAATGGTATGTAAACCCTGTATTTACATATCTGCCACTGTGCAGGAGAATCCGTATAGGTGTTCGAGTGTTAGAACCGTAATGCGCAAGAAATGGTATGTAAACCCCGTATTTACATATCTGCCACTGTGCAGGAGAATCCGTATAGGTGTTCGAGTGTTCGAACCGTATTGCGCAAGAAATGGTACGTAAACCCCGTATTTACATATCCGCCTCTGTGCAGGAGAATCCGTATAGGTGTTCGAGTGTTCGAACCGTAATGCGCAAGAAATGGTATGTAAACCCCGTATTTACATATCTGCCACTGTGCAGGAGAATCCGTATAGGTGTTCGAGTGTTCGAACCGTATTGCGCAAGAATTGGTATGTAAACCCCGTATTTACAAATCTACCACTGTGCAGGAGAATCCGTATAGGTGTTCGAGTTTTCGAACCGTAATTCGCCCGAAATGGTATGTAAAACCCGTATTTACATATCTGCCACTGTGCAGGAGAATCCGTATAGGTGCTCAAGTGTTCGAACCCTAATGCACGAGAAATGGTAAGTAAACGCCGTATTTAGATATCTGCCACTATGCAGGAGAATCCGTATAGGTGTTCGAATGTTCGAACCGTATTGCGCAAGAAATGGTATGTAAACCCTGTATTTACATATCTGCCATTGTGCAGGAGAATCCGTATAGGTGTTCGAGTGTTCGAACCGTAATGCGCAAGAAATGGTATGTAAACCCCGTATTTACATTTCTGCCACTATGCAGGAGAATCCGTATAGGTGTTCGAGTGTTCGAACCGTATTGCGCAAGAAAAGGTTTGTAAAACTCGTATTTACATATCTGCCACTGTGCAGGAGAATCCGTATAGGTGTTCGAGTGTTGGAACCGCAATGCGCAAGAATTGGTACGGAAACCCCGTATTTACATATCTGCCACTGTGCAGGAGAATCCGTATAGGTGTTCGAGTTTTCGAACCGTAATGCGCAAGAAATGGTATGTAAACCCAGTATTTAGCTATCTGCCACTGTGCAGGAGAATCCGTATTGGTGTTCGAGTGTTCGAACCGTATTGCGCAAGAAATGGTATGTAAACCCCGTATTTACATATCTGCCACTGTGCAGGACAATCCGTATAGGTGTTCGAGTGTTCGAACCGTATTGCGGAAGAATTGGTATGTAAACCCCGTATTTACAAATCTACCACTGTGCAGGAGAATCCGTATAGGTGTTCGATTGTTCGAACCGTAATTCGCCCGAAATGGTATGTAAAACCCGTATTTACATATCTGCCACTGTGCAGGAGAATCCGTATAGGTGTTCGAGTGTTCGAACCCTAATGCATGAGAAATGGTAAGTAAACGCCGTATTTAGATATCTGCCACTATGCAGGAGAATCCGTATAGGTGTTCGAGTGTTCGAACCGTATTGCGCAAGAAATGGTATGTAAACCCTGTATTTACATATCTGCCATTGTGCAGGAGAATCCGTATAGGTGTTCGAGTGTTCGAACCGTAATGCGCAAGAAATGGTATGTAAACCCCGTATTTACATTTCTGCCACTATGCAGGAGAATCCGTATAGGTGTTCGAGTGTTCGAACCGTATTGCGCAAGAAATGGTTTGTAAAACTCGTATTTACATATCTGCCACTGTGCAGGAGAATCCGTATAGGTGTTCGAGTGTTGGAACCGCAATGCGCAAGAATTGGTACGGAAACCCCGTATTTACATATCTGCCACTGTGCAGGAGAATCCGTATAGGTGTTCGAGTTTTCGAACCGTAATGCGCAAGAAATGGTATGTAAACCCAGTATTTAGCTATCTGCCACTGTGCAGGAGAATCCGTATTGGTGTTCGAGTGTTCGAACCGTATTGCGCAAGAAATGGTATGTAAACCCCGTATTTACATATCTGCCACTGTGCAGGAGAATCCGTATAGGTGTTCGAGTGTTCGAACCGTAATGCGCAAGAAATGGTTTGTAAACGCCGTATTTACATATCTGCCACTGTGCAGGAGAATCTGTATAGGTGTTCGAGTGTTCGAACCGTATTGCCAAAGAAATGGTTTGTAAACCCCGTATTTACATATCTGCCACTGTGCAGGAGAATCCGTATAGGTGTTCGAGTGTTCGAACCGTATTGCCCAAGAAATGGTTTGTAAACGCCGTATTTACATATCTGCCACAGTGCAGAAGAATCCGTACAGGTGTTCGAGTGTTCGAACCGTAATGCACAAGAAATGGTATGTAAACTCCGTATTTACATATCTGCCACTGTGTAGGAGAATCCGTATAGGTGTTCGAGTGTTCGAACCGTAATGCGCAAGAAATGGTACGGAAACCCCGTATTTACATATCTGCCACTGTGCAGGAGAATCCGTATAGGTGTTCGAGTGTTCGAACCGTATTGCGCAAGAAATGGTATGTAAACCCCGTATTTACATATCTGCCACTGTGCAGGAGAATCCGTATAGGTGTTCGAGTGTTCGAACCGTATTGCGCAAGAAATGGTATGTAAACCCCGTATTTACATATCTGCCACTGTGCAGGAGAATCCGTGTAGGTGTTCGAGTGTTCGAACCGAATTGCCCAAGAAATTGTTTGTAAACGCCGTATTTACATATCTGCCACTTAGCAGGAGAATCCGTATAGGTATTCGAGTGTTCGAACCGTATTACGCAAGAAATGGCAAGTAAACCCCGTATTTACATATCTGCCACTGTGCAGGAGAATCCGTATAGGTGTTCGAGTGTTCGAACCGTAATGCGCAAGAAATGGTACGGAAACCCCGTATTTACATATCTGCCACTGTGCAGGAGAATCCGTATAGGTGTTCGAGTGCTCGAACCGTAATGCGCAAGAAATGGTATGTAAACCCCGTATTTACATATCTGCCACTGCGCAGGAGAATCCGTATAGGTGTTCGAGTGTTCGAACCGAATTGCCCAAGAAATGGTTTGTAAACGCCGTATTTACATATCTGCCACTGTGCTGGAGAATCCGTATAGGTGTTCGAGTGTTCGAATCGTAATGCGCAAGAAATGGTATGCAAACCCCGTATTTACATATCTGCCACTGTGCAGGAGAATCCGTATAGGTGTTCGAGTGTTCGAATCGTATTGCGCAAGAATTGGTATGTAAACCCCGTATTTACATATCTGCCACTGTGCAGGGGAATCCGTATAGGTGTTCGAGTGTTCGAACCGTAATGCGCAAGAAATGGTATGTAAACCCCGTATTTACATATCTGCCACTGTGCAGGAGAATCCGTATAGGTGTTCGAGTGTTCGAACCGTAATGCGCAAGAAATGGTATGTAAACCCCGTATTTACATATCTGCCACTGTGCAGGAGAATCCGTATAGGTGTTCGAGTGTTCGAACCGTATTGCCCAAGAAATGGTTTGTAAACCCCGTATTTACATATCTGCCACTGTGCAGGAGAATCCATATAGGTGTTCGAGTGTTCGAAGCGTATTGCCCAAGAAATGGTTTGTAAACGCCGTATTTACATATCTGCCACTGTGCAGGATAATCCGTATAGGTGTTCGAGTGTTCGAACCGTAATGCGCAAGAAATGGTATGTAAACCCCGTATTTACATATCTGCCACTGTGCAGGAGAATCTGTATAGGTGTTCGAGTGTTCGAACCGTATTGCGCAAGAAATGGTTTGTAAACCCCGTATTTATATATCTGCCACTGTGCAGGAGAATCCGTATAGGTGTTCGAGTGTTCGAACCGTAATGCGCAAGAAATGGTATGTAAACCCCGTATTTACATATCTGCCACTGTGCAGGAGAATCCGTATAGGTGTTCGGGTGTTCGAACCGTATTGCCAAGAAATGGTTTGTAAACGCCGTATTTACATATCTGCCACTGTGCAGGAGAATCCGTACAGGTGTTCGAGTGTTCGAACCGTAATGCGCAGGAAATGGTGTGTAAACCCCGTATTTACATATCTGCCGCTGTGCAGGAGAATCCGTATAGGTGTTCGACTGTTCGAACCGTATTGCCGAAGAAATGGTTTGTAAACGCCGTATTTACATATCTGCCACTGTGCAGGAGAATCCGTATAGGTGTTCGAGTGTTCGAACCGTAATGCGCAAGAAATGGTATGCAAACCCCGTATTTACATATCTGCCACCGTGCAGGAGAATCCGTATAGGTGTTCGAGTGTTCGAACCGTAATGCGCAAGAAATGGTATGCAAACCCCGTATTTACATATCTGCCACTGTGCAGGAGAATTCGTATAGGTGTTCGAGTGTTCGTTCCGTAATGCGCAAGAAATGGTATGTAAACCCCGTATTTACATATCTGCCACTGTGCAGGGGAATCCGTATAGGTGTTCGAGTGTTCGAACCGTATTGCCCAAGAAATGGTTTGTAAACGCCGTATTTACATATCTGCCACTGTGCAGGAGAATCCCTATAGGTGTTCGAGTGTTCGAACCGTAATGCGCAAGAAATGGTATGCAAACCCCGTATTTACATATCTGCCACTGTGCAGGAGAATCCGTATAGGTGTTCGAGTGTTCGAATCGTATTGCGCAAGAATTGGTATGCAAACCCCGTATTTACATATCTGCCACTGTGCAGGAGAATCCGTATAGGTGTTCGAGTGTTCGAACCGTATTGCGCAAGAAATGGTATGTAAACCCCGTATTTACATATCTACCACTGTGTAGGAGAATCCGTATAGGTGTTCGGGTGTTCGAACCGTAATTCGCCCGAAATGGTATGTAATACCCGTATTTACATATCTGCCATTGTGCAGGAGAATCCGTATAGGTGTTCGAGTGTTGAACCCTAATGCATGAGAAATGGTAAGTAAACGCCGTATTTACATATCTGCCACTGTGCAGGAGAATCCGTATAGGTATTCGAGTGTTCGAACCGTATTGCGCAAGAAATGGTATGTAAACCCTGTATTTACGTATCTGCCACTGTGCAGGAGAATCCGTATAGGTATTCGAGTGTTCGAACCGTAATGCGCAAGAAATGGTATGTAAACCCCGTATTTACATATCTGCCACTGTGCAGGAGAATCCGTATAGGTGTTCGAGTGTTCGAACCGTATTGCGCAAGAAATGGTATGTAAACCCCGTATTTACATATCCGCCACTGTGCAGGAGAATCCGTATAGGTGTTCGAGTGTTCGAACCGTAATGCGCAAGAAATGGTATGTAAACCCCGTATTTACATATCTGCCACTGTGCAGGAGAATCCATATAGGTGTTCGAGTGTTCGAACCGTATTGCGCAAGAATTGGTATGTAAACCCCGTATTTACATATGTACCACTGTGCAGGAGAATCCGTATAGGTGTTCGAGTGTTCGAACCGTAATTCCCCCGAAATGGTATGTAAAACCCGTATTTACATATCTGCCACTGTGCAAGAGAATCCTATAGGTGTTCGAGTGTTCGAACCCTAATGCATGAGAAATGGTAAGTAAACGCCGTATTTAGATATCTGCCACTGTGCAGAAGAATCCGTATAGGTGTTCGAGTGTTCGAACCGTATTGCGCAAGAAATGGTATGTAAACCCCGTATTTACATATCTGCCATTGTGCAGGAGAATCCGTATAGGTGTTCGAGTGTTCGAACCGTAATGCGCAAGAAATGGTATGTAAACCCCGTATTTACATTTCGGCCACTATGCAGGAGAATCCGTATAGGTGTTCGGGTGTTCGAACCGTATTGCGCAAGAAATGGTTTGTAAAACTCGTATTTACATGTCTGCCACTGTGCAGGAGAATCCGTATAGGTGTTCGAGTGTTGGAACCGCAATGCGCAAGAATTGGTACGGAAACCCCGTATTTACATATCTGCCACTGTGCAGGAGAATCCGTATAGGTGTTCGATTTTTCGAACCGTAATGCGCAAGAAATGGTATGTAAACCCCGTATTTACATATCTGCCACTGTGCTGGAGAATCCGTATTGGTGTTCGAGTGTTCGAACCGTATTGCGCAAGAATTGGTATGTAAACCCCGTATTTACATATCTGCCACTGTGCAGGAGAATCCGTATAGGTGTTCGAGTGTTCGAATCGTAATGCGCAAGAAATGGTATGTAAACCCCGTATTTACATATCTGCCACTGTGCAGGAGAATCCGTATAGGTGTTCGAGTGTTCGAACCGTATTGCCAAAGAAATGGTTTGTAAACCCCGTATTTACATATCTTCCACTGTGCAGGAGAATCCGTATAGGTGTTCGAGTGTTCGAACCGTATTGCCCAAGAAATGGTTTGTAAACGCCGTATTTACATATCTGCCACTGTGCAGGAGAATCCGTACAGGTGTTCGAGTGTTCGAACCGTAATGCGCAAGAAATGGTATATAAACCTCGTATTTACATATCTGCCACTGTGCAGGAGAATCCGTATAGGTGTTCGAGTGTTCGAACCGTATTGCGCAAGAAACAGTTTGTAAACCCCGTATTTACATATCTGCCACTGTGCAGGAGAATCCGTATAGGTATTCGAGTGTTCGAACCGTATTACGCAAGAAATGGTATGTAAACCCCGTATTTACATATCTGCCACTGTGCAGGAGAATCCGTATAGGTGTTCGAGTGTTCGAATCGTATTGCGCAAGAATTGGTATGTAAACCCCGTATTTACATATCTGCCACTGTGCAGGGGAATCCGTATAGGTGTTCGGGTGTTCGAACCGTAATGCGCAAGAAATGGTATGTAAACCCCGTATTTACATATCTGCCACTGTGCAGGAGAATCCGTATAGGTGTTCGAGTGTTCGAACCGTAATGCGCAAGAAATGGTATGTAAACCCCGTATTTACATATCTGCCACTGTGCAGGAGAATCCGTATAGGTGTTCGAGTGTTCGAACCGTATTGCCCAAGAAATGGTTTGTAAACGCCGTATTTACATATCTGCCACTGTGCAGGATAATCCGTATAGGTGTTCGAGTGTTCGAACCGTAATGCGCAAGAAATGGTATGTAAACCCCGTATTTACATATCTGCCACTGTGCAGGAGAATCTATATAGGTGGTCGAGTGTTCGAACCGTATTGCGCAAGAAATGGTTTGTAAACCCCGTATTTATATATCTGCCACTGTGCAGGAGAATCCGTATAGGTGTTCGAGTGTTCGAACCGTAATGCGCAAGAAATGGTATGTAAACCCCGTATTTACATATCTGCCACTGTGCAGGAGAATCCGTATAGGTGTTCGAGTGTTCGAACCGTATTGCCAAGAAATGGTTTGTAAACGCCGTATTTACATATCTGCCACTGTGCAGGAGAATCCGTACTGGTGTTCGAGTGTTCGAACCGTAATGCGCAGGAAATGGTATGTAAACCCCGTATTTACATATCTGCCGCTGTGCAGGAGAATCCGTATAGGTGTTCGAGTGTTCGAACCGTATTGCCGAAGAAATGGTTTGTAAACGCCGTATTTACATATCTGCCACTGTGCAGGAGAATCCGTATAGGTGTTCGAGTGTTCGAACCGTAATGCGCAAGAAATGGTATGCAAACCCCGTATTTACATATCTGCCACCGTGCAGGAGAATCCGTATAGGTGTTCGAGTGTTCGAACCGTAATGCGCAAGAAATGGTATGCAAACCCCGTATTTACATATCTGCCACTGTGCAGGAGAATTCGTATAGGTGTTCGAGTGTTCGTTCCGTAATGCGCAAGAAATGGTATGTAAACCCCGTATTTACATATCTGCCACTGTGCAGGGGAATCCGTATAGGTGTTCGAGTGTTCGAACCGTATTGCCCAAGAAATGGTTTGTAAACGCCGTATTTACATATCTGCCACTGTGCAGGAGAATCCCTATAGGTGTTCGAGTGTTCGAACCGTAATGCGCAAGAAATGGTATGCAAACCCCGTATTTACATATCTGCCACTGTGCAGGAGAATCCGTATAGGTGTTCGAGTGTTCGAATCGTATTGCGCAAGAATTGGTATGCAAACCCCGTATTTACATATCTGCCACTGTGCAGGAGAATCCGTATAGGTGTTCGAGTGTTCGAACCGTATTGCGCAAGAAATGGTATGTAAACCCCGTATTTACATATCTACCACTGTGTAGGAGAATCCGTATAGGTGTTCGGGTGTTCGAACCGTAATTCGCCCGAAATGGTATGTAATACCCGTATTTACATATCTGCCATTGTGCAGGAGAATCCGTATAGGTGTTCGAGTGTTGAACCCTAATGCATGAGAAATGGTAAGTAAACGCCGTATTTACATATCTGCCACTGTGCAGGAGAATCCGTATAGGTATTCGAGTGTTCGAACCGTATTGCGCAAGAAATGGTATGTAAACCCTGTATTTACGTATCTGCCATTGTGCAGGAGAATCCGTATAGGTATTCGAGTGTTCGAACCGTAATGCGCAAGAAATGGTATGTAAACCCCGTATTTACATATCTGCCACTGTGCAGGAGAATCCGTATAGGTGTTCGAGTGTTCGAACCGTATTGCGCAAGAAATGGTATGTAAACCCCGTATTTACATATCCGCCACTGTGCAGGAGAATCCGTATAGGTGTTCGAGTGTTCGAACCGTAATGCGCAAGAAATGGTATGTAAACACCGTATTTACATATCTGCCACTGTGCAGGAGAATCCATATAGGTGTTCGAGTGTTCGAACCGTATTGCGCAAGAATTGGTATGTAAACCCCGTATTTACATATGTACCACTGTGCAGGAGAATCCGTATAGGTGTTCGAGTGTTCGAACCGTAATTCCCCCGAAATGGTATGTAAAACCCGTATTTACATATCTGCCACTGTGCAAGAGAATCCTATAGGTGTTCGAGTGTTCGAACCCTAATGCATGAGAAATGGTAAGTAAACGCCGTATTTAGATATCTGCCACTGTGCAGAAGAATCCGTATAGGTGTTCGAGTGTTCGAACCGTATTGCGCAAGAAATGGTATGTAAACCCCGTATTTACATATCTGCCATTGTGCAGGAGAATCCGTATAGGTGTTCGAGTGTTCGAACCGTAATGCGCAAGAAATGGTATGTAAACCCCGTATTTACATTTCGGCCACTATGCAGGAGAATCCGTATAGGTGTTCGGGTGTTCGAACCGTATTGCGCAAGAAATGGTTTGTAAAACTCGTATTTACATGTCTGCCACTGTGCAGGAGAATCCGTATAGGTGTTCGAGTGTTGGAACCGCAATGCGCAAGAATTGGTACGGAAACCCCGTATTTACATATCTGCCACTGTGCAGGAGAATCCGTATAGGTGTTCGATTTTTCGAACCGTAATGCGCAAGAAATGGTATGTAAACCCCGTATTTACATATCTGCCACTGTGCTGGAGAATCCGTATTGGTGTTCGAGTGTTCGAACCGTATTGCGCAAGAATTGGTATGTAAACCCCGTATTTACATATCTGCCACTGTGCAGGAGAATCCGTATAGGTGTTCGAGTGTTCGAACCGTAATGCGCAAGAAATGGTATGTAAACCCCGTATTTACATATCTGCCACTGTGCAGGAGAATCCGTATAGGTGTTCGAGTGTTCGAACCGTATTGCCAAAGAAATGGTTTGTAAACCCCGTATTTACATATCTTCCACTGTGCAGGAGAATCCGTATAGGTGTTCGAGTGTTCGAACCGTATTGCCCAAGAAATGGTTTGTAAACGCCGTATTTACATATCTGCCACTGTGCAGGAGAATCCGTACAGGTGTTCGAGTGTTCGAACCGTAATGCGCAAGAAATGGTATGTAAACCCCGTATTTACATATCTGCCACTGTGCAGGAGAATCCGTATAGGTGTTCGAGTGTTCGAACCGTATTGCGCAAGAAATAGTTTGTAAACCCCGTATTTACATATCTGCCACTGTGCAGGAGAATCCGTATAGGTATTCCAGTGTTCGAACCGTATTACGCAAGAAATGGTATGTAAACCCCGTATTTACATATCTGCCACTGTGCAGGAGAATCCGTATAGGTGTTCGAGTGTTCGAACCGTAATGCGCAAGAAATGATACGGAAACCCCGTATTTACATATCTGCCACTGTGCAGGAGAATCCGTATAGGTGTTCGAGTGTTCGAACCGTAATGCGCAAGAAATGGTATGTAAACCCCGTATTTACATATCTGCCACTGTGCAGGAGAATCCGTATAGGTGTTCGAGTGTTCGAACCGAATTGCCGAAGAAATGGTTTGTAAACGCCGTATTTACATATCTGCCACTGTGTAGGAGAATCCGTATAGGTGTTCGAGTGTTCGAACCGTAATGCGCAAGAAATGGTATGCAAACCCCGTATTTACATATCTGCCACTGTGTAGGAGAATCCGTATAGGTGTTCGAGTGTTCGAATCGTATTGCGCAAGAATTGGTATGTAAACCCCGTATTTACATATCTGTCACTGTGCAGGGGAATCCGTGTAGGTGTTCGAGTGTTCGAACCGTATTGCGTAAGAAATGGTATGTAAACCCCGTATTTACATATCTGCCACTGTGCAGGAGAATCCGTATAAGTGTTCGATTGTTCGAACCGTATTGCGCAAGAAATGGTTTGTAAACCTCGTATTTACATATCTGCCACTGTGGAGGAGAATGCGTATAGGTGTTCGAGTGTTCGAACCGCAATGCGCAAGAAATGGTACGGAAACCCCGTATTTACATATCTGCCACTGTGCAGGAGAATCCGTACAGGTGTTCGAGTGTTCGGACCGTAATGCGCAAGAAATGGTATGTAAACACCGTATTTACATATCTGCCACTGTGCAGGAGAATCCGTATAGGTGTTCGAGTGTTCGAACCGTAATGCGCAAGAAATGGTATGTAAACCCCGTATTTACATATCTGCCACTATGCAGGAGAATCCGTATAGGTGTTCGAGTGTTCGAACCGTATTGCCCAAGAAATGGTTTGTAAACCCCGTATTTACATATCTGCCACTGTGCAGGAGAATCCGTATAGGTGTTCGAGTGTTCGAACCGTATTGCCCAACAAATGGTTTGTAAACGCCGTATTTACATATCTGCCACTGTGCAGGAGAATCCGTACTGGTGTTCGAGTGTTCGAACCGTAATGCGCAGGAAATGGTATGTAAACCCCGTATTTACATATCTGCCGCTGTGCAGGAGAATCCGTATAGGTGTTCGAGTGTTCGAACCGTATTGCCGAAGAAATGGTTTGTAAACGCCGTATTTACATATCTGCCACTGTGCAGGAGAATCCGTATAGGTGTTCGAGTGTTCGAATCGTAATGCGCAAGAAATGGTATGTAAACCCCGTATTTACATATCTGCCACTGTGCAGGAGAATCCGTATAGGTGTTCGAGTGTTCGAACCGTATTGCCAAAGAAATGGTTTGTAAACCCCGTATTTACATATCTTCCACTGTGCAGGAGAATCCGTATAGGTGTTCGAGTGTTCGAACCGTATTGCCCAAGAAATGGTTTGTAAACGCCGTATTTACATATCTGCCACTGTGCAGGAGAATCCGTACAGGTGTTCGAGTGTTCGAACCGTAATGCGCAAGAAATGGTATATAAACCTCGTATTTACATATCTGCCACTGTGCAGGAGAATCCGTATAGGTGTTCGAGTGTTCGAACCGTATTGCGCAAGAAATAGTTTGTAAACCCCGTATTTACATATCTGCCACTGTGCAGGAGAATCCGTATAGGTATTCGAGTGTTCGAACCGTATTACGCAAGAAATGGTATGTAAACCCCGTATTTACATATCTGCCACTGTGCAGGAGAATCCGTATAGGTGTTCGAGTGTTCGAATCGTATTGCGCAAGAATTGGTATGTAAACCCCGTATTTACATATCTGCCACTGTGCAGGGGAATCCGTATAGGTGTTCGAGTGTTCGAACCGTAATGCGCAAGAAATGGTATGTAAACCCCGTATTTACATATCTGCCACTGTGCAGGAGAATCCGTATAGGTGTTCGAGTGTTCGAACCGTATTGCGCAAGAAATGGTATGTAAACCCCGTATTTACATATCCGCCACTGTGCAGGAGAATCCGTATAGGTGTTCGAGTGTTCGAACCGTAATGCGCAAGAAATGGTATGTAAACCCCGTATTTACATATCTGCCACTGTGCAGGAGAATCCATATAGGTGTTCGAGTGTTCGAACCGTATTGCGCAAGAATTGGTATGTAAACCCCGTATTTACATATGTACCACTGTGCAGGAGAATCCGTATAGGTGTTCGAGTGTTCGAACCGTAATTCCCCCGAAATGGTATGTAAAACCCGTATTTACATATCTGCCACTGTGCAAGAGAATCCTATAGGTGTTCGAGTGTTCGAACCCTAATGCATGAGAAATCGTAAGTAAACGCCGTATTTAGATATCTGCCACTGTGCAGAAGAATCCGTATAGGTGTTCGAGTGTTCGAACCGTATTGCGCAAGAAATGGTATGTAAACCCCGTATTTACATATCTGCCATTGTGCAGGAGAATCCGTACAGGTGTTCGAGTGTTCGAACCGTAATGCGCAAGAAATGGTATGTAAACCCCGTATTTACATTTCGGCCACTATGCAGGAGAATCCGTATAGGTGTTCGAGTGTTCGAACCGTATTGCCGAAGAAATGGTTTGTAAACGCCGTATTTACATATCTGCCACTGTGCAGGAGAATCCGTATAGGTGTTCGAGTGTTCGAACCGTAATGCGCAAGAAATGGTATGCAAACCCCGTATTTACATATCTGCCACCGTGCAGGAGAATCCGTATAGGTGTTCGAGTGTTCGAACCGTAATGCGCAAGAAATGGTATGCAAACCCCGTATTTACATATCTGCCACTGTGCAGGAGAATTCGTATAGGTGTTCGAGTGTTCGTTCCGTAATGCGCAAGAAATGGTATGTAAACCCCGTATTTACATATCTGCCACTGTGCAGGGGAATCCGTATAGGTGTTCGAGTGTTCGAACCGTATTGCCCAAGAAATGGTTTGTAAACGCCGTATTTACATATCTGCCACTGTGCAGGAGAATCCCTATAGGTGTTCGAGTGTTCGAACCGTAATGCGCAAGAAATGGTATGCAAACCCCGTATTTACATATCTGCCACTGTGCAGGAGAATCCGTATAGGTGTTCGAGTGTTCGAATCGTATTGCGCAAGAATTGGTATGCAAACCCCGTATTTACATATCTGCCACTGTGCAGGAGAATCCGTATAGGTGTTCGACTGTTCGAACCGTATTGCGCAAGAAATGGTATGTAAACCCCGTATTTACATATCTACCACTGTGTAGGAGAATCCGTATAGGTGTTCGGGTGTTCGAACCGTAATTCGCCCGAAATGGTATGTAATACCCGTATTTACATATCTGCCATTGTGCAGGAGAATCCGTATAGGTGTTCGAGTGTTGAACCCTAATGCATGAGAAATGGTAAGTAAACGCCGTATTTACATATCTGCCACTGTGCAGGAGAATCCGTATAGGTATTCGAGTGTTCGAACCGTATTGCGCAAGAAATGGTATGTAAACCCTGTATTTACGTATCTGCCATTGTGCAGGAGAATCCGTATAGGTATTCGAGTGTTCGAACCGTAATGCGCAAGAAATGGTATGTAAACCCCGTATTTACATATCTGCCACTGTGCAGGAGAATCCGTATAGGTGTTCGAGTGTTCGAACCGTATTGCGCAAGAAATGGTATGTAAACCCCGTATTTACATATCCGCCACTGTGCAGGAGAATCCGTATAGGTGTTCGAGTGTTCGAACCGTAATGCGCAAGAAATGGTATGTAAACCCCGTATTTACATATCTGCCACTGTGCAGGAGAATCCATATAGGTGTTCGAGTGTTCGAACCGTATTGCGCAAGAATTGGTATGTAAACCCCGTATTTACATATGTACCACTGTGCAGGAGAATCCGTATAGGTGTTCGAGTGTTCGAACCGTAATTCCCCCGAAATGGTATGTAAACCCCGTATTTACATATCTGCCACTGTGCAGGAGAATCCGTATAGGTGTTCGAGTGTTCGAACCGTATTGCGCAAGAAATGGTATGTAAACCCCGTATTTACATATCCGCCACTGTGCAGGAGAATCCGTATAGGTGTTCGAGTGTTCGAACCGTAATGCGCAAGAAATGGTATGTAAACCCCGTATTTACATATCTGCCACTGTGCAGGAGAATCCGTATAGGTGTTCGAGTGTTCGAACCGTATTGCCCAAGAAATGGTTTGTAAACGCCGTATTTACATATCTGCCACTGTGCAGGATAATCCGTATAGGTGTTCGAGTGTTCGAACCGTAATGCGCAAGAAATGGTATGTAAACCCCGTATTTACATATCTGCCACTGTGCAGGAGAATCTGTATAGGTGTTCGAGTGTTCGAACCGTATTGCGCAAGAAATGGTTTGTAAACCCCGTATTTATATATCTGCCACTGTGCAGGAGAATCCGTATAGGTGTTCGAGTGTTCGAACCGTAATGCGCAAGAAATGGTATGTAAACCCCGTATTTACATATCTGCCACTGTGCAGGGGAATCCGTATAGGTGTTCGAGTGTTCGAACCGTATTGCCAAGAAATGGTTTGTAAACGCCGTATTTACATATCTGCCACTGTGCAGGAGAATCCGTACTGGTGTTCGAGTGTTCGAACCGTAATGCGCAGGAAATGGTATGTAAACCCCGTATTTACATATCTGCCGCTGTGCAGGAGAATCCGTATAGGTGTTCGAGTGTTCGAACCGTATTGCCGAAGAAATGGTTTGTAAACGCCGTATTTACATATCTGCCATTGTGCAGGAGAATCCGTATAGGTGTTCGAGTGTTGAACCCTAATGCATGAGAAATGGTAAGTAAACGCCGTATTTACATATCTGCCACTGTGCAGGAGAATCCGTATAGGTATTCGAGTGTTCGAACCGTATTGCGCAAGAAATGGTATGTAAACCCTGTATTTACGTATCTGCCATTGTGCAGGAGAATCCGTATAGGTATTCGAGTGTTCGAACCGTAATGCGCAAGAAATGGTATGTAAACCCCGTATTTACATATCTGCCACTGTGCAGGAGAATCCGTATAGGTGTTCGAGTGTTCGAACCGTATTGCGCAAGAAATGGTATGTAAACCCCGTATTTACATATCCGCCACTGTGCAGGAGAATCCGTATAGGTGTTCGAGTGTTCGAACCGTAATGCGCAAGAAATGGTATGTAAACACCGTATTTACATATCTGCCACTGTGCAGGAGAATCCATATAGGTGTTCGAGTGTTCGAACCGTATTGCGCAAGAATTGGTATGTAAACCCCGTATTTACATATGTACCACTGTGCAGGAGAATCCGTATAGGTGTTCGAGTGTTCGAACCGTAATTCCCCCGAAATGGTATGTAAAACCCGTATTTACATATCTGCCACTGTGCAAGAGAATCCTATAGGTGTTCGAGTGTTCGAACCCTAATGCATGAGAAATGGTAAGTAAACGCCGTATTTAGATATCTGCCACTGTGCAGAAGAATCCGTATAGGTGTTCGAGTGTTCGAACCGTATTGCGCAAGAAATGGTATGTAAACCCCGTATTTACATATCTGCCATTGTGCAGGAGAATCCGTATAGGTGTTTGAGTGTTCGAACCGTAATGCGCAAGAAATGGTATGTAAACCCCGTATTTACATTTCGGCCACTATGCAGGAGAATCCGTATAGGTGTTCGGGTGTTCGAACCGTATTGCGCAAGAAATGGTTTGTAAAACTCGTATTTACATGTCTGCCACTGTGCAGGAGAATCCGTATAGGTGTTCGAGTGTTGGAACCGCAATGCGCAAGAATTGGTACGGAAACCCCGTATTTACATATCTGCCACTGTGCAGGAGAATCCGTATAGGTGTTCGATTTTTCGAACCGTAATGCGCAAGAAATGGTATGTAAACCCCGTATTTACATATCTGCCACTGTGCTGGAGAATCCGTATTGGTGTTCGAGTGTTCGAACCGTATTGCGCAAGAATTGGTATGTAAACCCCGTATTTACATATCTGCCACTGTGCAGGAGAATCCGTATAGGTGTTCGAGTGTTCGAACCGTAATGCGCAAGAAATGGTATGTAAACCCCGTATTTACATATCTGCCACTGTGCAGGAGAATCCGTATAGGTGTTCGAGTGTTCGAACCGTATTGCCAAAGAAATGGTTTGTAAACCCCGTATTTACATATCTTCCACTGTGCAGGAGAATCCGTATAGGTGTTCGAGTGTTCGAACCGTATTGCCCAAGAAATGGTTTGTAAACGCCGTATTTACATATCTGCCACTGTGCAGGAGAATCCGTACAGGTGTTCGAGTGTTCGAACCGTAATGCGCAAGAAATGGTATGTAAACCCCGTATTTACATATCTGCCACTGTGCAGGAGAATCCGTATAGGTGTTCGAGTGTTCGAACCGTATTGCGCAAGAAATAGTTTGTAAACCCCGTATTTACATATCTGCCACTGTGCAGGAGAATCCGTATAGGTATTCCAGTGTTCGAACCGTATTACGCAAGAAATGGTATGTAAACCCCGTATTTACATATCTGCCACTGTGCAGGAGAATCCGTATAGGTGTTCGAGTGTTCGAACCGTAATGCGCAAGAAATGATACGGAAACCCCGTATTTACATATCTGCCACTGTGCAGGAGAATCCGTATAGGTGTTCGAGTGTTCGAACCGTAATGCGCAAGAAATGGTATGTAAACCCCGTATTTACATATCTGCCACTGTGCAGGAGAATCCGTATAGGTGTTCGAGTGTTCGAACCGAATTGCCGAAGAAATGGTTTGTAAACGCCGTATTTACATATCTGCCACTGTGTAGGAGAATCCGTATAGGTGTTCGAGTGTTCGAACCGTAATGCGCAAGAAATGGTATGCAAACCCCGTATTTACATATCTGCCACTGTGTAGGAGAATCCGTATAGGTGTTCGAGTGTTCGAATCGTATTGCGCAAGAATTGGTATGTAAACCCCGTATTTACATATCTGTCACTGTGCAGGGGAATCCGTGTAGGTGTTCGAGTGTTCGAACCGTATTGCGTAAGAAATGGTATGTAAACCCCGTATTTACATATCTGCCACTGTGCAGGAGAATCCGTATAAGTGTTCGATTGTTCGAACCGTATTGCGCAAGAAATGGTTTGTAAACCTCGTATTTACATATCTGCCACTGTGGAGGAGAATGCGTATAGGTGTTCGAGTGTTCGAACCGCAATGCGCAAGAAATGGTACGGAAACCCCGTATTTACATATCTGCCACTGTGCAGGAGAATCCGTACAGGTGTTCGAGTGTTCGGACCGTAATGCGCAAGAAATGGTATGTAAACACCGTATTTACATATCTGCCACTGTGCAGGAGAATCCGTATAGGTGTTCGAGTGTTCGAACCGTAATGCGCAAGAAATGGTATGTAAACCCCGTATTTACATATCTGCCACTATGCAGGAGAATCCGTATAGGTGTTCGAGTGTTCGAACCGTATTGCCCAAGAAATGGTTTGTAAACCCCGTATTTACATATCTGCCACTGTGCAGGAGAATCCGTATAGGTGTTCGAGTGTTCGAACCGTATTGCCCAACAAATGGTTTGTAAACGCCGTATTTACATATCTGCCACTGTGCAGGAGAATCCGTACTGGTGTTCGAGTGTTCGAACCGTAATGCGCAGGAAATGGTATGTAAACCCCGTATTTACATATCTGCCGCTGTGCAGGAGAATCCGTATAGGTGTTCGAGTGTTCGAACCGTATTGCCGAAGAAATGGTTTGTAAACGCCGTATTTACATATCTGCCACTGTGCAGGAGAATCCGTATAGGTGTTCGAGTGTTCGAATCGTAATGCGCAAGAAATGGTATGTAAACCCCGTATTTACATATCTGCCACTGTGCAGGAGAATCCGTATAGGTGTTCGAGTGTTCGAACCGTATTGCCAAAGAAATGGTTTGTAAACCCCGTATTTACATATCTTCCACTGTGCAGGAGAATCCGTATAGGTGTTCGAGTGTTCGAACCGTATTGCCCAAGAAATGGTTTGTAAACGCCGTATTTACATATCTGCCACTGTGCAGGAGAATCCGTACAGGTGTTCGAGTGTTCGAACCGTAATGCGCAAGAAATGGTATATAAACCTCGTATTTACATATCTGCCACTGTGCAGGAGAATCCGTATAGGTGTTCGAGTGTTCGAACCGTATTGCGCAAGAAATAGTTTGTAAACCCCGTATTTACATATCTGCCACTGTGCAGGAGAATCCGTATAGGTATTCGAGTGTTCGAACCGTATTACGCAAGAAATGGTATGTAAACCCCGTATTTACATATCTGCCACTGTGCAGGAGAATCCGTATAGGTGTTCGAGTGTTCGAATCGTATTGCGCAAGAATTGGTATGTAAACCCCGTATTTACATATCTGCCACTGTGCAGGGGAATCCGTATAGGTGTTCGAGTGTTCGAACCGTAATGCGCAAGAAATGGTATGTAAACCCCGTATTTACATATCTGCCACTGTGCAGGAGAATCCGTATAGGTGTTCGAGTGTTCGAACCGTATTGCGCAAGAAATGGTATGTAAACCCCGTATTTACATATCCGCCACTGTGCAGGAGAATCCGTATAGGTGTTCGAGTGTTCGAACCGTAATGCGCAAGAAATGGTATGTAAACCCCGTATTTACATATCTGCCACTGTGCAGGAGAATCCATATAGGTGTTCGAGTGTTCGAACCGTATTGCGCAAGAATTGGTATGTAAACCCCGTATTTACATATGTACCACTGTGCAGGAGAATCCGTATAGGTGTTCGAGTGTTCGAACCGTAATTCCCCCGAAATGGTATGTAAAACCCGTATTTACATATCTGCCACTGTGCAAGAGAATCCTATAGGTGTTCGAGTGTTCGAACCCTAATGCATGAGAAATCGTAAGTAAACGCCGTATTTAGATATCTGCCACTGTGCAGAAGAATCCGTATAGGTGTTCGAGTGTTCGAACCGTATTGCGCAAGAAATGGTATGTAAACCCCGTATTTACATATCTGCCATTGTGCAGGAGAATCCGTACAGGTGTTCGAGTGTTCGAACCGTAATGCGCAAGAAATGGTATGTAAACCCCGTATTTACATTTCGGCCACTATGCAGGAGAATCCGTATAGGTGTTCGAGTGTTCGAACCGTATTGCCGAAGAAATGGTTTGTAAACGCCGTATTTACATATCTGCCACTGTGCAGGAGAATCCGTATAGGTGTTCGAGTGTTCGAACCGTAATGCGCAAGAAATGGTATGCAAACCCCGTATTTACATATCTGCCACCGTGCAGGAGAATCCGTATAGGTGTTCGAGTGTTCGAACCGTAATGCGCAAGAAATGGTATGCAAACCCCGTATTTACATATCTGCCACTGTGCAGGAGAATTCGTATAGGTGTTCGAGTGTTCGTTCCGTAATGCGCAAGAAATGGTATGTAAACCCCGTATTTACATATCTGCCACTGTGCAGGGGAATCCGTATAGGTGTTCGAGTGTTCGAACCGTATTGCCCAAGAAATGGTTTGTAAACGCCGTATTTACATATCTGCCACTGTGCAGGAGAATCCCTATAGGTGTTCGAGTGTTCGAACCGTAATGCGCAAGAAATGGTATGCAAACCCCGTATTTACATATCTGCCACTGTGCAGGAGAATCCGTATAGGTGTTCGAGTGTTCGAATCGTATTGCGCAAGAATTGGTATGCAAACCCCGTATTTACATATCTGCCACTGTGCAGGAGAATCCGTATAGGTGTTCGACTGTTCGAACCGTATTGCGCAAGAAATGGTATGTAAACCCCGTATTTACATATCTACCACTGTGTAGGAGAATCCGTATAGGTGTTCGGGTGTTCGAACCGTAATTCGCCCGAAATGGTATGTAATACCCGTATTTACATATCTGCCATTGTGCAGGAGAATCCGTATAGGTGTTCGAGTGTTGAACCCTAATGCATGAGAAATGGTAAGTAAACGCCGTATTTACATATCTGCCACTGTGCAGGAGAATCCGTATAGGTATTCGAGTGTTCGAACCGTATTGCGCAAGAAATGGTATGTAAACCCTGTATTTACGTATCTGCCATTGTGCAGGAGAATCCGTATAGGTATTCGAGTGTTCGAACCGTAATGCGCAAGAAATGGTATGTAAACCCCGTATTTACATATCTGCCACTGTGCAGGAGAATCCGTATAGGTGTTCGAGTGTTCGAACCGTATTGCGCAAGAAATGGTATGTAAACCCCGTATTTACATATCCGCCACTGTGCAGGAGAATCCGTATAGGTGTTCGAGTGTTCGAACCGTAATGCGCAAGAAATGGTATGTAAACCCCGTATTTACATATCTGCCACTGTGCAGGAGAATCCATATAGGTGTTCGAGTGTTCGAACCGTATTGCGCAAGAATTGGTATGTAAACCCCGTATTTACATATGTACCACTGTGCAGGAGAATCCGTATAGGTGTTCGAGTGTTCGAACCGTAATTCCCCCGAAATGGTATGTAAACCCCGTATTTACATATCTGCCACTGTGCAGGAGAATCCGTATAGGTGTTCGAGTGTTCGAACCGTATTGCGCAAGAAATGGTATGTAAACCCCGTATTTACATATCCGCCACTGTGCAGGAGAATCCGTATAGGTGTTCGAGTGTTCGAACCGTAATGCGCAAGAAATGGTATGTAAACCCCGTATTTACATATCTGCCACTGTGCAGGAGAATCCGTATAGGTGTTCGAGTGTTCGAACCGTATTGCCCAAGAAATGGTTTGTAAACGCCGTATTTACATATCTGCCACTGTGCAGGATAATCCGTATAGGTGTTCGAGTGTTCGAACCGTAATGCGCAAGAAATGGTATGTAAACCCCGTATTTACATATCTGCCACTGTGCAGGAGAATCTGTATAGGTGTTCGAGTGTTCGAACCGTATTGCGCAAGAAATGGTTTGTAAACCCCGTATTTATATATCTGCCACTGTGCAGGAGAATCCGTATAGGTGTTCGAGTGTTCGAACCGTAATGCGCAAGAAATGGTATGTAAACCCCGTATTTACATATCTGCCACTGTGCAGGGGAATCCGTATAGGTGTTCGAGTGTTCGAACCGTATTGCCAAGAAATGGTTTGTAAACGCCGTATTTACATATCTGCCACTGTGCAGGAGAATCCGTACTGGTGTTCGAGTGTTCGAACCGTAATGCGCAGGAAATGGTATGTAAACCCCGTATTTACATATCTGCCGCTGTGCAGGAGAATCCGTATAGGTGTTCGAGTGTTCGAACCGTATTGCCGAAGAAATGGTTTGTAAACGCCGTATTTACATATCTGCCATTGTGCAGGAGAATCCGTATAGGTGTTCGAGTGTTGAACCCTAATGCATGAGAAATGGTAAGTAAACGCCGTATTTACATATCTGCCACTGTGCAGGAGAATCCGTATAGGTATTCGAGTGTTCGAACCGTATTGCGCAAGAAATGGTATGTAAACCCTGTATTTACGTATCTGCCATTGTGCAGGAGAATCCGTATAGGTATTCGAGTGTTCGAACCGTAATGCGCAAGAAATGGTATGTAAACCCCGTATTTACATATCTGCCACTGTGCAGGAGAATCCGTATAGGTGTTCGAGTGTTCGAACCGTAATGCGCAAGAAATGATACGGAAACCCCGTATTTACATATCTGCCACTGTGCAGGAGAATCCGTATAGGTGTTCGAGTGTTCGAACCGTAATGCGCAAGAAATGGTATGTAAACCCCGTATTTACATATCTGCCACTGTGCAGGAGAATCCGTATAGGTGTTCGAGTGTTCGAACCGAATTGCCGAAGAAATGGTTTGTAAACGCCGTATTTACATATCTGCCACTGTGTAGGAGAATCCGTATAGGTGTTCGAGTGTTCGAACCGTAATGCGCATGAAATGGTATGCAAACCCCGTATTTACATATCTGCCACTGTGTAGGAGAATCCGTATAGGTGTTCGAGTGTTCGAATCGTATTGCGCAAGAATTGGTATGTAAACCCCGTATTTACATATCTGTCACTGTGCAGGGGAATCCGTATAGGTGTTCGAGTGTTCGAACCGTATTGCGTAAGAAATGGTATGTAAACCCCGTATTTACATATCTGCCACTGTGCAGGAGAATCCGTATAAGTGTTCGATTGTTCGAACCGTATTGCGCAAGAAATGGTTTGTAAACCTCGTATTTACATATCTGCCACTGTGGAGGAGAATGCGTATAGGTGTTCGAGTGTTCGAACCGCAATGCGCAAGAAATGGTACGGAAACCCCGTATTTACATATCTGCCACTGTGCAGGAGAATCCGTACAGGTGTTCGAGTGTTCGGACCGTAATGCGCAAGAAATGGTATGTAAACACCGTATTTACATATCTGCCACTGTGCAGGAGAATCCGTATAGGTGTTCGAGTGTTCGAACCGTAATGCGCAAGAAATGGTATGTAAACCCCGTATTTACATATCTGCCACTATGCAGGAGAATCCGTATAGGTGTTCGAGTGTTCTAACCGTATTGCCCAAGAAATGGTTTGTAAACCCCGTATTTACATATCTGCCACTGTGCAGGAGAATCCGTATAGGTGTTCGAGTGTTCGAACCGTATTGCCCAACAAATGGTTTGTAAACGCCGTATTTACATATCTGCCACTGTGCAGGAGAATCTGTATAGGTGTTCGAGTGTTCGAACCGTATTGCCCAAGAAATGGTTTGTAAACGCCGTATTTACATATCTGCCACTGTGCAGGAGAATCCGTACATGTGTTCGAGTGTTCGAACCGTAATGCGCAAGAAAGGGTATGTAAACCCCGTATTTACATATCTGCCACTGTGCAGGAGAATCCGTATAGGTGTTCGAGTGTTCGAGCCGTATTGCCCAAGAAATGGTTTGTAAACGCCGTATTTACATATCTACCACTGTGCAGGAGAATCCGTATAGGTGTTCGAGTGTTCGAACCGTAATGCGCAAGAAATGGTATGTAAACCCCGTATTTACATATCTGCCACTGTGCAGGAGAATCCGTATAGGTGTTCGAGTGTTCGAACCGTATTGCGCAAGAAATGGTTTGTAAACCCCGTATTTACATATCTGCCACTGTGCAGGAGAATCCGTATAGGTGTTCGAGTGTTCGAACCGTATTGCGCAAGAAATGGTATGTAAACCCCATATTTACATATCTGCCACTATGCAGGAGAATCCGTGTAGGTGTTCGAGTGTTCGAACCGTAATGCGCAAGAAATGGTATGTAAACCCCGTATTTACATATCTGCCACTGTGTAGGAGAATCCGTATAGGTGTTCGAGTGTTCGAACCGTAATGCGCAAGAAATGGTACGGAAACCCCGTATTTACATATCTGCCACTGTGCAGGAGAATCCGTATAGGTGTTCGAGTGTTCGAACCGTATTGCGCAAGAAATGGTATGTAAACCCCGTATTTACATATCTGCCACTGTGCAGGAGAATCCGTATAGGTGTTCGAGTGTTCGAACCGTATTGCGCAAGAAATGGTATGTAAACCCCGTATTTACATATCTGCCACTGTGCAGGAGAATCCGTGTAGGTGTTCGAGTGTTCGAACCGAATTGCCCAAGAAATTGTTTGTAAACGCCGTATTTACATATCTGCCACTGTGCAGGAGAATCCGTGTAGGTCTTCGAGTGTTCGAACCGTATTGCCCAAGAAATGGTTTGTAAACGCCGTATTTACATATCTGCCACTGTGCAGGAGAATCCGTACAGGTGTTCGAGTGTTCGAACCGTAATGCGCAAGAAATGGTATGTAAACCCCGTATTTACATATCTGCCACTGTGCAGGAGAATCCGTATAGGTGTTCGAGTGTTCGAACCGTATTTCCTAAGAAATGGTTTGTAAACGCCGTATTTACATATCTGCCACTGTGCAGGAGAATCCGTATAGGTGTTCGAGTGTTCGAACCGTAATGCGCAAGAAATGGTATGTAAACCCCGTATTTACATATCTGCCACTGTGCAGGAGAATCCGTATAGGTGTTCGAGTGTTCGAACCGTATTGCGCAAGAAATGGTTTGTAAACCCCGTATTTACATATCTGCCACTGTGCAGGAGAATCCGTATAGGTGTTCGAGTGTTCGAACCGTATTGCGCAAGAAATGGTATGTAAACCCCATATTTACATATCTGCCACTATGCAGGAGAATCCGTGTAGGTGTTCGAGTGTTCGAACCGTAATGCGCAAGAAATGGTATGTAAACCCCGTATTTACATATCTGCCACTGTGTAGGAGAATCCGTATAGGTGTTCGAGTGTTCGAACCGTAATGCGCAAGAAATGGTACGGAAACCCCGTATTTACATATCTGCCACTGTGCAGGAGAATCCGTATAGGTGTTCGAGTGTTCGAACCGTATTGTGCAAGAAATGGTATGTAAACCCCGTATTTACATATCTGCCACTGTGCAGGAGAATCCGTATAGGTGTTCGAGTGTTCGAACCGTATTGCGCAAGAAATGGTATGTAAACCCCGTATTTACATATCTGCCACTGTGCAGAAGAATCCGTATAGGTGTTCGAGTGTTCGAACCGTAATGCGCAAGAAATGGTACGGAAACCCCGTATTTACATATCTGCCACTGTGCAGGAGAATCCGTATAGGTGTTCGAGTGTTCGAACCGTAATGCGCAAGAAATGGTATGTAAACCCCGTATTTACATATCTGCCACTGTGCAGGAGAATCCGTATAGGTGTTCGAGTGTTCGAACCGAATTGCCCAAGAAATGGTTTGTAAACGCCGTATTTACATATCTGCCACTGTGCAGGAGAATCCGTATAGGTGTTCGAATGTTCGAACCGTAATGCGCAAGAAATTGTATGCAAACCCCGTATTTACATATCTGCCACTATGCAGGAGAATCCGTATAGGTGTTCGAGTGTTCGAATCGTATTGCGCAAGAATTGGTATGTAAACCCCGTATTTACATATCTGCCACTGTGCAGGGGAATCCGTATAGGTGTTCGAGTGTTCGAACCGTATTGCGCAAGAAATGGTATGTAAACCCCGTATTTACATATCTGCCACTATGCAGGAGAATCCGTATAGGTGTTCGAGTGTTCGAACCGTATTGCGCAAGAAATGGTTTGTAAACCTCGTATTTACATATCTGCCACTGTGGAGGAGAATCCGTATAGGTGTTCGAGTGTTCGAACCGCAATGCGCAAGAAATGGTACGGAAACACCGTATTTACATATCTGCCACTGTGCAGGAGAATCCGTATAGGTGTTCGAGTGTTCGGACCGTAATGCGCAAGAAATGTTATGTAAACCCCGTATTTACATATCTGCCACTGTGCAGGAGAATCCGTATAGGTGTTCGAGTGTTCGAACCGTAATGCGCAAGAAATGGTATGTAAACCCCGTATTTACATATCTGCCACAGTGCAGGAGAATCCGTATAGGTGTTCGAGTGTTCGAACCGTATTGCCCAAGAAATGGTTTGTAAACCCCGTATTTACATATCTGCCACTATGCAGGAGAATCCGTATAGGTGTTCGAGTGTTCGAACCGTATTGCCCAAGAAATGCTTTGTAAACGCCGTATTTACATATCTGCCACTGTGCAGGAGAATACGTATAGGTGTTCGAGTGTTCGAACCGTAATGCGCAAGAAATGGTATGTAAACCCCGTATTTACATATCTGCCACTGTGCAGGAGAATCCGTATAGCTGTTCGAGTGTTCGAACCGTAATGCGCAAGAAATGGTATGTAAACCCCGCATTTACATATCTGCCACTGTGCAGGAGAATCCGTATAGGTGTTCGAGTGTTCGAACCGAATTGCCCAAGAAATGGTTTGTAAACGCCGTATTTACATATCTGCCACTGTGCAGGAGAATCCGTATAGGTGTTCGAGTGTTCGAACCGTAATGCGCAAGAAATTGTATGCAAACCCCGTATTTACATATCTGCCACTGTGCAGGAGAATCCGTATAGGTGTTCGAGTGTTCGAATCGTATTGCGCAAGAATTGGTATGTAAACCCCGTATTTACATATCTGCCACTGTGCAGGAGAATACGTATAGGTGTTTGAGTGTTCGAACCGTAATGCGCAAGAAATGGTATGTAAACCCCGTATTTACATATCTGCCACTGTGCAGGAGAATCCGTACAGGTGTTCGAGTGTTCGAACCGTAATGCGCAAGAAATGGTATGTAAACCCCGTATTTACATATCTGCCACTGTGCAGGAGAATCCGTATAGGTGTTCGAGTGTTCGAACCGTATTGCGCAAGAAATGGTTTGTAAACCCCGTATTTACATATCTGC
The DNA here is from genome assembly GCF_055761805.1 of Camellia sinensis. NCBI lineage: Eukaryota > Viridiplantae > Streptophyta > Magnoliopsida > Ericales > Theaceae > Camellia > Camellia sinensis. The sequence continues at coordinate 118,604,374 of NC_138974.1, forward strand.
CACTGTGCAGGAGAATCCGTATAGGTGTTCGAGTGTTCGAACCGTATTGCGGAAGAAATGGTATGCAAACCCCGTATTTGCATATCTGCCACTGTGCAGGAGAATCCGTATAGGTGTTCGAGTGTTCGAATCGTATTGCGCAAGAATTGGTATGTAAACCCCGTATTTACATATCTGCCACTGTGCAGGGGAATCCGTATAGGTGTTCGAGTGTTCGAACCGTATTGCGCAAGAAATGGTATGTAAACCCCGTATTTACGTATCTGCCACTGTGCAGGAGAATCCGTATAGGTGTTTGAGTGTTCGAACCGTAATGCGCAAGAAATTGTATGTAAACCCCGTATTTACATATCTGCCACTGTGCAGGAGAATCCGTATAGGTGTTCGAGTGTTCGAACCGTATTGCCCAAGAAATGGTTTGTAAACGCCGTATTTACATATCTGCCACTGTGCAGGAGAATCCGTATAGGTGTTCGAGTGTTCGAACCGTAATGCGCAAGAAATGGTATGTAAACCCCGTATTTACATATCTGCCACTGTGCAGGAGAATCCGTATAGGTGTTCGAGTGTTCGAACCGTATTGCCCAAGAAATGGTTTGTAAACGCCGTATTTACATATCTGCCACTGTGCAGGAGAATCCGTATAGGTGTTCGAGTGTTCGAACCGTATTGCGCAAGAAATGGTATGTAAACCCCATATTTACATATCTGCCACTATGCAGGAGAATCCGTGTAGGTGTTCGAGTGTTCGAACCGTAATGCGCAAGAAATGGTATGTAAACCCCGTATTTACATATCTGCCACTGTGCAGGAGAATCCGTATAGGTGTTCGAGTGTTCGAACCGTATTGCCCAAGAAATGGTTTTTAAACGCCGTATTTACATATCTGCCACTGTGCAGGAGAATCCGTATAGGTGTTCGAGTGTTCGAACCGTAATGCGCAAGAAATGGTATGTAAACGCCGTATTTACATATCTGCCACTGTGCAGGAGAATCCGTATAGGTGTTCGAGTGTTCGAACCGTATTGCCCAAGAAATGGTTTGTAAACGCCGTATTTACATATCTGCCACTGTGCAGGAGAATCCGTATAGGTGTTCGAGTGTTCGAACCGTAATGCGCAAGAAATGGTATGTAAACCCCGTATTTACATATCTGCCACTGTGCAGGAGAATCCGTATAGGTGTTCGAGTGTTCGAACCGTATTGCGCAAGAAATGGTTTGTAAACCCCGTATTTACATATCTGCCACTGTGCAGGAGAATCCGTATAGGTGTTCGAGTGTTCGAACCGTATTGCGGAAGAAATGGTTTGTAAACCCCGTATTTACATATCTGCCACTGTGCAGGAGAATCCTTGTAGGTGTCCGAGTGTTCGAACCGAATTGCCCAAGAAATGGTTTGTAAACGCCGTGTTTACATATCTGCCACTGTGCAGGAGAGTCCGTATAGGTGTTCGAGTGTTCGAACCGTATTGCCCAAGAAATGGTTTGTAAACGCCGTATTTGCATATCTGCCACTGTGCAGGAGAATCCGTACAGGTGTTCGAGTGTTCGAACCGTAATGCGCAAGAAATGGTATGTAAACCCCGTATTTACATATCTGCCACTGTGCAGGAGAATCCGTATAGGTGTTCGAGTGTTCGAACCGTATTGCCCAAGAAATGGTTTGTAAACGCCGTATTTACATATCTGCCACTGTGCAGGAGAATCCGTATAGGTGTTCGAGTGTTCGAACCGTAATGCGCAAGAAATGGTATGTAAACCCCGTATTTACATATCTGCCACTGTGCAGGAGAATCCGTATAGGTGTTCGAGGGTTCGAACCGAATTGCCCAAGAAATGGTTTGTAAACGCCGTATTTACATATCTGCCACTGTGCAGGAGAATCCGTATAGGTGTTCGAGTGTTCGAACCGTAATGCGCAAGAAATTGTATGCAAACCCCGTATTTACATATCTGCCACTGTGCAGGAGAATCCGTATAGGTGTTCGAGTGTTCGAATCGTATTGCGCAAGAATTGGTATGTAAACCCCGTATTTACATATCTGCCACTGTGCAGGGGAATCCGTATAGGTGTTCGAGTGTTCGAACCGTATTGCGCAAGAAATGGTATGTAAACCCCGTATTTACATATCTGCCACTGTGCAGGAGAATCCGTATAGGTGTTCGAGTGTTCGAACCGTAATGCGCAAGAAATGGTATGTGAACCCCGTATTTACATATCTGCCACTGTGCAGGAGAATCCGTATAGGTGTTCGAGTGTTCGAACCGTATTGCCCAAGAAATGGTTTGTAAACGCCGTATTTACATATCTGCCACTGTGCAGGAGAATCCGTATAGGTGTTCGAGTGTTCGAACCGTAATGCGCAAGAAATGGTATGCAAACCCCGTATTTACATATCTGCCACTGTGCAGGAGAATCCGTATAGGTGTCCGAGTGTTCGAACCGAATTGCCCAAGAAATGGTTTGTAAACGCCGTATTTACATATCTGCCACTGTGCAGGAGAATCCGTATAGGTGTTCGAGTGTTCGAACCGTAATGCGCAAGAAATTGGTACGGAAACCCCGTATTTACATATCTGCCACTGTGCAGGAGAATCCGTATAGGTGTTCGAGTGTTCGAACCGTAATGCGCAAGAAATGGTTTGTAAACCCCGTATTTACATATCTGCCACTGTGCAGGAGAATCCGTATAGGTGTTCGAGTGTTCGAACCGAATTGCCCAAGAAATGGTTTGTAAACGCCGTATTTACATATCTGCCACTGTGCAGGAGAATCCGTATAGGTGTTCGAGTGTTCGAACCGTAATGCGCAAGAAATTGTATGCAAACCCCGTATTTACATATCTGCCACTGTGCAGGAGAATCCGTATAGGTGTTCGAGTGTTCGAATCGTATTGCGCAAGAATTGGTATATAAACCCCGTATTTACCTATCTGCCACTGTGCAGGGGAATCCGTATAGGTGTTCGAGTGTTCGAACCGTATTGCGCAAGAAATGGTATGTAAACCCCGTATTTACATATCTGCCACTGTGCAGGAGAATCCGTATAGGTGTTCGAGTGTTCGAACCGTATTGCCCAAGAAATGGTTTTTAAACGCCGTATTTACATATCTGCCACTGTGCAGGAGAATCCGTATAGGTGTTCGAGTGTTCGAACCGTAATGCGCAAGAAATGGTATGTAAACGCCGTATTTACATATCTGCCACTGTGCAGGAGAATCCGTATAGGTGTTCGAGTGTTCGAACCGTATTGCCCAAGAAATGGTTTGTAAACGCCGTATTTACATATCTGCCACTGTGCAGGAGAATCCGTATAGGTGTTCGAGTGTTCGAACCGTAATGCGCAAGAAATGGTATGTAAACCCCGTATTTACATATCTGCCACTGTGCAGGAGAATCCGTATAGGTGTTCGAGTGTTCGAACCGTATTGCGCAAGAAATGGTTTGTAAACCCCGTATTTACATATCTGCCACTGTGCAGGAGAATCCGTATAGGTGTTCGAGTGTTCGAACCGTATTGTGGAAGAAATGGTTTGTAAACCCCGTATTTACATATCTGCCACTGTGCAGGAGAATCCGTGTAGGTGTCCGAGTGTTCGAACCGAATTGCCCAAGAAATGGTTTGTAAACGCCGTGTTTACATATCTGCCACTGTGCAGGAGAATCCGTATAGGTGTTCGAGTGTTCGAACCGTATTGCCCAAGAAATGGTTTGTAAACGCCGTATTTGCATATCTGCCACTGTGCAGGAGAATCCGTACAGGTGTTCGAGTGTTCGAACCGTAATGCGCAAGAAATGGTATGTAAACCCCGTATTTACATATCTGCCACTGTGCAGGAGAAACCGTATAGGTGTTCGAGTGTTCGAACCGTATTGCCCAAGAAATGGTTTGTAAACGCCGTATTTACATATCTGCCACTGTGCAGGAGAATCCGTATAGGTGTTCGAGTGTTTGAACCGTAATGCGCAAGAAATGGTATGTAAACCCCGTATTTACATATCTGCCACTGTGCAGGAGAATCCGTATAGGTGTTCGAGGGTTCGAACCGAATTGCCCAAGAAATGGTTTGTAAACGCCGTATTTAGATATCTGCCACTGTGCAGGAGAATCCGTATAGCTGTTCGAGTGTTCGAACCGTAATGCGCAAGAAATTGTATGCAAACCCCGTATTTACATATCTGCCACTGTGCAGGAGAATCCGTATAGGTGTTCGAGTGTTCGAATCGTATTGCGCAAGAATTGGTATGTAAACCCCGTATTTACATATCTGCCACTGTGCAGGGGAATCCGTATAGGTGTTCGAGTGTTCGAACCGTATTGCGCAAGAAATGGTATGTAAACCCCGTATTTACATATCTGCCACTGTGCAGGAGAATCCGTATAGGTGTTCGAGTGTTCGAACCGTAATGCGCAAGAAATGGTATGTGAACCCCGTATTTACATATCTGCCACTGTGCAGGAGAATCCGTATAGGTGTTCGAGTGTTCGAACCGTATTGCCCAAGAAATGGTTTGTAAACGCCGTATTTACATATCTGCCACTGTGCAGGAGAATCCGTATAGGTGTTCGAGTGTTCGAACCGTAATGCGCAAGAAATGGTATGCAAACCCCGTATTTACATATCTGCCACTGTGCAGGAGAATCCGTATAGGTGTCCGAGTGTTCGAACCGAATTGCCCAAGAAATGGTTTGTAAACGCCGTATTTACATATCTGCCACTGTGCAGGAGAATCCGTATAGGTGTTCGAGTGTTCGAACCGTAATGCGCAAGAAATTGGTACGGAAATCCCGTATTTACATATCTGCCACTGTGCAGGAGAATCCGTATAGGTGTTCGAGTGTTCGAACCGTAATGCGCAAGAAATGGTTTGTAAACCCCGTATTTACATATCTGCCACTGTGCAGGAGAATCCGTATAGGTGTTCGAGTGTTCGAACCGAATTGCCCAAGAAATGGTTTGTAAACGCCGTATTTACATATCTGCCACTGTGCAGGAGAATCCGTATAGGTGTTCGAGTGTTCGAACCGTAATGCGCAAGAAATTGTATGCAAACCCCGTATTTACATATCTGCCACTGTGCAGGAGAATCCGTATAGGTGTTCGAGTGTTCGAATCGTATTGCGCAAGAATTGGTATATAAACCCCGTATTTACCTATCTGCCACTGTGCAGGGGAATCCGTATAGGTGTTCGAGTGTTCGAACCGTATTGCGCAAGAAATGGTATGTAAACCCGGTATTTACATATCTGCCACTGTGCAGGAGAATCCGTATAGGTGTTCGAGTGTTCGAACCGTATTGCGCAAGAAATGGTTTGTAAACCTCGTATTTACATATCTGCCACTGTGCAGGAGAATCCGTATAGGTGTTCGAGTGTTCGGACCGTAATGCGCAAGAAATGGTATGTAAACCCCGTATTTACATATCTGCCACTGTGCAGGAGAATCCGTATAGGTGTTCGAGTGTTCGAACCACAATGCGCAAGAAATGGTATGTAAACCCCGTATTTACATATCTGCCACTGTGCAGGAGAATCCGTATAGGTGTTCGAGTGTTCGAACCGTATTGCCCAAGAAATGGTTTGTAAACGCCGTATTTACATATCTGCCACTGTGCAGGAGAATCCGTATAGGTGTTCGAGTGTTCGAACCGTAATGCGCAAGAAATGGTATGTGAACCCCGTATTTACATATCTGCCACTGTGCAGGAGAATCCGTATAGGTGTTCGAGTGTTCGAACCGTATTGCCCAAGAAATGGTTTGTAAACGCCGTATTTACATATCTGCCACTGTGCAGGAGAATCCGTATAGGTGTTCGAGTGTTCGAACCGTAATGCGCAAGAAATGGTATGCAAACCCCGTATTTACATATCTGCCACTGTGCAGGAGAATCCGTATAGGTGTCCGAGTGTTCGAACCGAATTGCCCAAGAAATGGTTTGTAAACGCCGTATTTACATATCTGCCACTGTGCAGGAGAATCCGTATAGGTGTTCGAGTGTTCGAACCGTAATGCGCAAGAAATTGGTACGGAAACCCCGTATTTACATATCTGCCACTGTGCAGGAGAATCCGTATAGGTGTTCGAGTGTTCGAACCGTAATGCGCAAGAAATGGTTTGTAAACCCCGTATTTACATATCTGCGACTGTGCAGGAGAATCCGTATAGGTGTTCGAGTGTTCGAACCGAATTGCCCAAGAAATGGTTTGTAAACGCCGTATTTACATATCTGCCACTGTGGAGGAGAATCCGTATAGGTGTTCGAGTGTTCGAACCGTAATGCGCAAGAAATTGTATGCAAACCCCGTATTTACATATCTGCCACTGTGCAGGAGAATCCGTATAGGTGTTCGAGTGTTCGAATCGTATTGCGCAAGAATTGGTATATAAACCCCGTATTTACATATCTGCCACTGTGCAGGGGAATCCGTATAGGTGTTCGAGTGTTCGAACCGTATTGCGCAAGAAATGGTATGTAAACCCGGTATTTACATATCTGCCACTGTGCAGGAGAATCCGTATAGGTGTTCGAGTGTTCGAACCGTATTGCGCAAGAAATGGTTTGTAAACCTCGTATTTACATATCTGCCACTGTGCAGGAGAATCCGTATAGGTGTTCGAGTGTTCGGACCGTAATGCGCAAGAAAGGGTATGTAAACCCCGTATTTACATATCTGCCACTGTGCAGGAGAATCCGTATAGGTGTTCGAGTGTTCGAACCGCAATGCGCAAGAAATGGTATGTAAACCCCGTATTTACATATCTGCCACTGTGCAGGAGAATCCGTATAGGTGTTCGAGTGTTCGAACCGTATTGCCCAAGAAATGGTTTGTAAACGCCGTATTTACATATCTGCCACTGTGCAGGAGAATCCGTATAGGTGTTCGAGTGTTCGAACCGTAATGCGCAAGAAATTGGTACGGAAACCCCGTATTTACATATCTGCCACTGTGCTGGAGAATCCGTATTGGTGTTCGAGTGTTCGAACCGTAATGCGCAAGAAATGGTATGTAAACCCCGTATTTACATATCTGCCACTGTGCAGGAGAATCCGTATAGGTGTTCGAGTGTTCGAACCGAATTGCCCAAGAAATGGTTTGTAAACGCCGTATTTACATATCTGCCACTGTGCAGGAGAATCCGTGTAGGTGTTCGAGTGTTCGAACCGTAATGCGCAAGAAATTGTATGCAAACCCCGTATTTACATATCTGCCACTGTGCCGGAGAATCCGTATAGGTGTTCGAGTGTTCGAATCGTATTGCGCAAGAATTGGTATGTAAACCCCGTATTTACATATCTGCCACTGTACAGGGGAATCCGTATAGGTGTTCGAGTGTTCGAACCGTATTGCGCAAGAAATGGTATGTAAACCCCGTATTTACATATCTGCCACTGTGCAGGAGAATCCGTATAGGTGTTCGAGTGTTCGAACCGTATTGCGCAAGAAATGGTTTGTAAACCTCGTATTTACATATCTGCCACTGTGGAGGACAATCCGTATAGGTGTTCGAGTGTTCGAACCGCAATGCGCAAGAAATGGTACGGAAACCCCGTATTTACATATCTGCCACTGTGCAGGAGAATCTATATAGGTGTTCGAGTGTTCGGACCGTAATGCGCAAGAAATGGTATGTAAACCCCGTATTTACATATCTGCCACTGTGCAGGAGAATCCGTATAGGTGTTCGAGTGTTCGAACCGTAATGCGAAAGAAATGGTATGTAAACCCCGTATTTACATATCTGCCACTGTGCAGGAGAATCCGTATAGGTGTTCGAGTGTTCGAACCGTATTGCCCAAGAAATGGTTTGTAAACCCCGTATTTACATATCTGCCAATGTGCAGGAGAATCCGTATAGGTGTTCGAGTGTTCGAACCGTATTGCCCAAGAAATGGTTTGTAAACGCCGTATTTGCATATCTGCCACTGTGCAGGAGAATCCGTACAGGTGTTCGAGTGTTCGAACCGTAATGCGCAAGAAATGGTATGTAAACCCCGTATTTACATATCTGCCACTGTGCAGGAGAATCCGTATAGGTGTTCGAGTGTTCGAACCGTATTGCCCAAGAAATGGTTTGTAAACGCCGTATTTACATATCTGCCACTGTGCAGGAGAATCCGTATAGGTGTTCGAGTGTTCGAACCGTAATGCGCAAGAAATGGTATGTAAACCCCGTATTTACATATCTGCCACTGTGCAGGAGAATCCGTATAGGTGTTCGAGGGTTCGAACCGAATTGCCCAAGAAATGGTTTGTAAACGCCGTATTTACATATCTGCCACTGTGCAGGAGAATCCGTATAGGTGTTCGAGTGTTCGAACCGCAATGCGCAAGAAATGGTATGTAAACCCCGTATTTACATATCTGCCACTGTGCAGGAGAATCCGTATAGGTGTTCGAGTGTTCGAACCGTAATGCGCAAGAAATGGTATGTAAACCCCGTATTTACATATCTGCCACTGTGCAGGAGAATCCGTATAGGTGTTCGAGTGTTCGAACCGTAATGCGCAAGAAATGGTATGCAAACCCCGTATTTACATATCTGCCACTGTGCAGGAGAATCCGTATAGGTTTCCGAGTGTTCGAACCGAATTGCCCAAGAAATGGTTTGTAAACGCCGTATTTACATATCTGCCACTGTGCAGGAGAATCCGTATAGGTGTTCGAGTGTTCGAACCGTAATGCGCAAGAAATTGGTACGGAAACCCCGTATTTACATATCTGCCACTGTGCAGGAGAATCCGTATAGGTGTTCGAGTGTTCGAACCGTAATGCGCAAGAAATGGTTTGTAAACCCCGTATTTACATATCTGCCACTGTGCAGGAGAATCCGTATAGGTGTTCGAGTGTTCGAACCGAATTGCCCAAGAAATGGTTTGTAAACGCCGTATTTACATATCTGCCACTGTGCAGGAGAATCCATATAGGTGTTCGAGTGTTCGAACCGTAATGCGCAAGAAATTGTATGCAAACCCCGTATTTACATATCTGCCACTGTGCAGGAGAATCCGTATAGGTGTTCGAGTGTTTGAATCGTATTGTGCAAGAATTGGTATGTAAACCCCGTATTTACATATCTGCCACTGTGCAGGGGAATCCGTATAGGTGTTCGAGTGTTCGAACCGTATTGCGCAAGAAATGGTATGTAAACCCGGTATTTACATATCTGCCACTGTGCAGGAGAATCCGTATAGGTGTTCGAGTGTTCGAACCGTATTGCGCAAGAAATTGTTTGTAAACCTCGTATTTACATATCTGCCACTGTGCAGGAGAATCCGTATAGGTGTTCGAGTGTTCGGACCGTAATGCGCAAGAAATGGTATGTAAACCCCGTATTTACATATCTGCCACTGTGCAGGAGAATCCGTATAGGTGTTCGAGTGTTCGAACCGAATTGCCCAAGAAATGGTTTGTAAACGCCGTATTTACATATCTGCCACTGTGCAGGAGAATCCATATAGGTGTTCGAGTGTTCGAACCGTAATGCGCAAGAAATTGTATGCAAACCCCGTATTTACATATCTGCCACTGTGCAGGAGAATCCGTATAGGTGTTCGAGTGTTCGAATCGTATTGTGCAAGAATTGGTATGTAAACCCCGTATTTACATATCTGCCACTGTGCAGGGGAATCCGTATAGGTGTTCGAGTGTTCGAACCGTATTGCGCAAGAAATGGTATGTAAACCCGGTATTTACATATCTGCCACTGTGCAGGAGAATCCGTATAGGTGTTCGAGTGTTCGAACCGTATTGCGCAAGAAATTGTTTGTAAACCTCGTATTTACATATCTGCCACTGTGCAGGAGAATCCGTATAGGTGTTCGAGTGTTCGGACCGTAATGCGCAAGAAATGGTATGTAAACCCCGTATTTACATATCTGCCACTGTGCAGGAGAATCCGTATAGGTGTTCGAGTGTTCGAACCGCAATGCGCAAGAAATGGTATGTAAACCCGGTATTTACATATCTGCCACTGTGCAGGAGAATCCGTATAGGTGTTCGAGTGTTCGAACCGTATTGCGCAAGAAATTGTTTGTAAACCTCGTATTTACATATCTGCCACTGTGCAGGAGAATCCGTATAGGTGTTCGAGTGTTCGGACCGTAATGCGCAAGAAATGGTATGTAAACCCCGTATTTACATATCTGCCACTGTGCAGGAGAATCCGTATAGGTGTTCGAGTGTTCGAACCGCAATGCGCAAGAAATGGTATGTAAACCCCGTATTTACATATCTGCCACTGTGCAGGAGAATCCGTATAGGTGTCCGAGTGTTCGAACCGAATTGCCCAAGAAATGGTTTGTAAACGCCGTATTTACATATCTGCCACTGTGCAGGAGAATCCGTATAGGTGTTCGAGTGTTCGAACCGTAATGCGCAAGAAATTGGTACGAAAACCCCGTATTTACATATCTGCCACTGTGCAGGAGAATCCGTATAGGTGTTCGAGTGTTCGAACCGTAATGCGCAAGAAATGGTATGTAAACCCCGTATTTACATATCTGCCACTGTGCAGGAGAATCCGTATAGGTGTTCGAGTGTTCGAACCGAATTGCCCAAGAAATGGTTTGTAAACGCCGTATTTACATATCTGCCACTGTGCAGGAGAATCCGTATAGGTGTTTGAGTGTTCGAACCGTAATGCGCAAGAAATTGTATGCAAACCCCGTATTTACATATCTGCCACTGTGCAGGAGAATCCGTATAGGTGTTCGAGTGTTCGAATCGTATTGCGCAAGAATTGGTATGTAAACCCCGTATTTACATATCTGCCACTGTACAGGGGAATCCGTATAGGTGTTCGAGTGTTCGAACCGTATTGCGCAAGAAATGGTATGTAAACCCCGTATTTACATATCTGCCACTGTGCAGCAGAATCCGTATAGGTGTTCGAGTGTTCGAACCGTATTGCGCAAGAAATGGTTTGTAAACCTCGTATTTACATATCTGCCACTGTGGAGGAGAATCCGTATAGGTGTTCGAGTGTTCGAACCGCAATGCGCAAGAAATGGTACGGAAACCCCGTATTTACATATCTGCCATTGTGCAGGAGAATCCATATAGGTGTTCGAGTGTTCGGACCGTAATGCGCAAGAAATGGTATGTAAACCCCGTATTTACATATCTGCCACTGTGCAGGAGAATCCGTATAGGTGTTCGAGTGTTCGAACCGTAATGCGAAAGAAATGGTATGTAGACCCCGTATTTACATATCTGCCACTGTGCAGGAGAATCCGTATAGGTGTTCGAGTGTTCGAACCGTATTGCCCAAGAAATGGTTTGTAAACGCCGTATTTACATATCTGCCAATGTGCCGGAGAATCCGTATAGGTGTTCGAGTGTTCGAACCGTATTGCCCAAGAAATGGTTTGTAAACGCCGTATTTACATATCTGCCACTGTGCAGGAGAATCCGTATAGGTGTTCGAGTGTTCGAATCGTAATGCGCAAGAAATTGGTACGGAAACCCCGTATTTACATATCTGCCACTGTGCAGGAGAATCCGTATAGGTGTTCGAGTGTTCGAACCGTAATGCGCAAGAAATGGTATGTAAACCCCGTATTTACATATCTGCCACTGTGCAGGAGAATCCGTATAGGTGTTCGAGTGTTCGAACCGAATTGCCCAAGAAATGGTTTGTAAACGCCGTATTTACATATCTGCCACTGTGCAGGAAAATCTGTATAGGTGTTTGAGTGTTCGAACCGTAATGCGCAAGAAATTGTATGCAAACCCCGTATTTACATATCTGCCACTGTGCAGGAGAATCCGTATAGGTGTTCGAGTGTTCGAACCGCAATGTGCAAGAAATGGCATGTAAACCCCGTATTTACATATCTGCCACTGTGCAGGAGAATCCGTATAGGTGTTCGAGTGTTCGAACCGTATTGCCCAAGAAATGGTTTGTAAACGCCGTATTTACATATCTGCCACTGTGCAGGAGAATCCGTATAGGTGTTCGAGTGTTCGAACCGTAATGCGCAAGAAATTGGTACGGAAACCCCGTATTTACATATCTGCCACTGTGCAGGAGAATCCGTATAGGTGTTCGAGTGTTCGAACCGTAATGCGGAAGAAATGGTATGTAAACCCCGTATTTACATATCTGCCACTGTGCAGGAGAATCCGTATAGGTGTTCGAGTGTTCGAACCGAATTGCCCAAGAAATGGTTTGTAAACGCCGTATTTACATATCTGCCACTGTGCAGGAGAATCCGTATAGGTGTTCGAGTGTTCGAACCGTAATGCGCAAGAAATTGTATGCAAACCCCGTATTTACATATCTGCCACTGTGCAGGAGAATCCGTATAGGTGTTCGAGTGTTCGAATCGTATTGCGCAAGAATTTGTATGTAAACCCCGTATTTACATATCTGCCACTGTGCAGGGGAATCCGTATAGGTGTTCGAGTGTTCGAACCGTATTGCGCAAGAAATGGCTTGTAAACCTCGTATTTACATATCTGCCACTATGGAGGAGAATCCGTATAGGTGTTCGAGTGTTCGAACCGCAATGCGCAAGAAATGGTACGGAAACCCCGTATTTACATATCTGCCACTGTGCAGGAGAATCCATGTAGGTGTTCGAGTGTTCGGACCGTAATGCGCAAGAAATGGTATGTAAACCCCGTATTTACATATCTGCCACTGTGCAGGAGAATCCGTATAGGTGTTCGAGTGTTCGAACCGTAATGGGCAAAAAATGGTATGTAAACCCCGTATTTACAAATCTGCCACTGTGCAGGAGAATCCGTATAGGTGTTCGAGTGTTCGAACCGTATTGCCCAAGAAATGGTTTGTAAACCCCGTATTTACATATCTGCCACTGTGCAGGAGAATCCGTATAGGTGTTCGAGTGTTCGAACCGTAATGCGCAAGAAATTGTATGCAAACCCCGTATTTACATATCTGGCACTGTGCAGGAGAATCCGTATAGGTGTTCGAGTGTTCGAATCGTATTGCGCAAGAATTGGTATGTAAACCCCGTATTTACATATCTGCCACTGTGCAGGAGAATCCGTATAGGTGTTCGAGTGTTCGAACCGTATTGCCCAAGAAATGGTTTGTAAACGCCGTATTTACATATCTGCCACTGTGCAGGAGAATCCGTATAGGTGTTCGAGTGTTCGAACCGTAATGCGCAAGAAATTGGTACGGAAACCCCGTATTTACATATCTGCCACTGTGCAGGAGAATCCGTATAGGTGTTCGAGTGTTCGAACCGTAATGCGCAAGAAATGGTATGTAAACCCCGTATTTACATATCTGCCACTGTGCAGGAGAATCCGTATAGGTGTTCGAGTGTTCGAACCGAATTGCCCAAGAAATGGTTTGTAAACGCCGTATTTACATATCTGCCACTGTGCAGGAGAATCCGTATAGGTGTTCGAGTGTTCGAACCGTAATGCGCAAGAAATTGTATGCAAACCCCGTATTTACATATCTGGCACTGTGCAGGAGAATCCGTATAGGTGTTCGAGTGTTCGAATCGTATTGCGCAAGAATTGGTATGTAAACCCCGTATTTACATATCTGCCACTGTGCAGGGGAATCCGTATAGGTATTCGAGTGTTCGAACCGTATTGCGCAAGAAATGGTATGTAAACCCCGTATTTACATATCTGCCACTGTGCAGGAGAATCCGTATAGGTGTTCGAGTGTTCGAACCGTATTGCGCAAGAAATGGTTTGTAAACGTCGTATTTACATATCTGCCACTGTGGAGGAGAATCCGTATAGGTGTTCGAGTGTTCGAACCGCAATGCGCAAGAAATGGTACGGAAACCCCGTATTTACATATCTGCCACTGTGCAGGAGAATCCGTATAGGTGTTCGAGTGTTCGGACCGTAATGCGCAAGAAATGGTATGTAAACCCCGTATTTACATATCTGCCACTGTGCAGGAGAATCCGTATAGGTGTTCGAGTGTTCGAACCGTATTGCCCAAGAAATGGTTTGTAAACGCCGTATTTACATATCTGCCACTGTGCAGGAGAATCCGTATAGGTGTTCGAGTGTTCGAACCGTAATGCGCAAGAAATTGGTACGGAAACCCCGTATTTACATATCTGCCACTGTGCAGGAGAATCCGTATAGGTGTTCGAGTGTTCGAACCGTAATGTGCAAGAAATGGTATGTAAACCCCGTATTTACATATCTGCCACTGTGCAGGAGAATCCGTATAGGTGTTCGAGTGTTCGAACCGTAATGCGCAAGAAATGGTATGTAAACTCCGTATTTACATATCTGCCACTGTGTAGGAGAATCCGTATAGGTGTTCGAGTGTTCGAACCGAATTGCCCAAGAAATGGTTTGTAAACGCCGTATTTACATATCTGCCACTGTGCAGTAGAATCCGTATAGGTGTTCGAGTGTTCGAACCGTAATGCGCAAGAAATTGTATGCAAACCCCGTATTTACATATCTGCCACTGTGCAGGAGAATCCGTATAGGTGTTCGAGTGTTCGAATCGTATTGCGCAAGAATTGGTATGTAAACCCCGTATTTACATATCTGCCACTGTGCAGGGGAATCCGTATAGGTGTTCGAGTGTTCGAACCGTATTGCGCAAGAAATGGTATATAAACCCCGTATTTACATATCTGCCACTGTGTAGGAGAATCCGTATAGGTGTTCGAGTGTTCGAACCGTATTGCGCAAGAAATGGTTTGTAAACCTCGTATTTACATATCTGCCACTGTGGAGGAGAATCCGTATAGGTGTTCGAGTGTTCGAACCGCAATGCGCAAGAAATGGTACGGAAACCCCGTATTTACATATCTGCCACTGTGCAGGAGAATCCGTATAGGTGTTCGAGTGTTCGGACCGTAATGCGCAAGAAATGGTATGTAAACCCCGTATTTACATATCTGCCACTGTGCAGGAGAATCCGTATAGGTGTTCGAGTCTTCGAACCGTAATGCGCAAGAAATGGTATGTAAACCCCGTGTTTACATATCTGCCACTGTGCAGGAGAATCCGTATAGGTGTTCGAGTGTTCGAACCGTATTGCCCAAGAAATGGTTTGTAAACCCCGTATTTACATATCTGCCACTGTGCAGGAGAATCCGTATAGGTGTTCGAGTGTTCGAACCGTATTGCCCAAGAAATGGTTTGTAAACGCCGTATTTACATATCTGCCACTGTGCAGGAGAATCCGTATAGGTGTTCGAGTGTTCGAACCGTAATGCGCAAGAAATGGTATGTAAACCCCGTATTTACATATCTGCCACTGTGCAGGAGAATCCGTATAGGTGTTCGAGTGTTCGAACCGTAATGCGCAAGAAATTGTATGTAAACCCCGTATTTACATATCTGCCACTGTGCAGGAGAATCCGTATAGGTGTTCGAGTGTTCGAACCGAATTGCCCAAGAAATGGTTTGTAAACGCCGTATTTACATATCTGCCACTGTGCAGGAGAATCCGTATAGGTGTTCGAGTGTTCGAACCGTAATGCGCAAGAAATTGTATGCAAACCCCGTATTTACATATCTGCCACTGTGCAGCAGAATCCGTATAGGTGTTCGAGTGTTCGAATCGTATTGTGCAAGAATTGGTATGTAAACCCCGTATTTACATATCTGCCACTGTGCAGGGGAATCCGTATAGGTGTTCGGGTGTTCGAACCGTATTGCGCAAGAAACGGTATGTAAACCCCGTATTTACATATCTGCCACTGTGCAGGAGAATCCGTATAGCTGTTCGAGTGTTCGAACCGTATTGCGCAAGAAATGGTTTGTAAACCTCGTATTTACATATCTGCCACTGTGGAGGAGAATCCGTATAGGTGTTCGAGTGTTGGAACCGCAATGCGCAAGAAATGGTACGGAAACCCCGTATTTACAAATCTGCCACTGTGCAGGAGAATCCGTATAGGTGTTCGAGTGTTCGGACCGTAATCCGCAAGAAATGGTATGTAAACCCCGTATTTACATATCTGCCACTGTGCAGGAGAATCCATATAGGTGTTCGAGTGTTCGAACCGTAATGCGCAAGAAATGGTATGTAAACCCCGTATTTACATATCTGCCACTGTGCAGGAGAATCCGTATAGGTGTTCGGGTGTTCGAACCGTATTGCCCAAGAAATGGTTTGTAAACGCCGTATTTACATATCTGCCACTGTGCAGGAGAATCCGTATAGGTGTTCGAGTGTTCGAATCGTATTGCGCAAGAATTGGTATGTAAACCCCGTATATACATATCTGCCACTGTGCAGGGGAATCCGTATAGGTGTTCGAGTGTTCGAACCGTATTGCGCAAGAAATGGTTTGTAAACCTCGTATTTACATATCTGCCACTGTGGAGGAGAATCCGTATAGGTGTTCGAGTGTTCGAACCGTAATGCGCAAGAAATTGGTACGGAAACCCCGTATTTACATATCTGGCACTGTGCAGGAGAATCCGTATAGGTGTTCGAGTGTTCGAACCGTAATGCGCAAGAAATGGTATGTAAACCCCGTATTTACATATCTGCCACTGTGCAGGAGAATCCGTATAGGTGTTCGAGTGTTCGAACCGAATTGCCCAAGAAATGGTTTGTAAACGCCGTATTTACATATCTGCCACTGTGCAGGAGAATCCGTATAGGTGTTCGAGTGTTCGAACCGTAATGCGCAAGAAATTGTATGCAAACCCCGTATTTACATATCTGCCACTGTGCAGGAGAATCCGTATAGGTGTTCGAGTGTTCGAATCGTATTGCGCAAGAATTGGTATGTAAACCCCGTATTTACATATCTGCCACTGTGCAGGGGAATCCGTATAGGTGTTCGAGTGTTCGAACCGTATTGCGCAAGAAATGGTTTGTAAACCTCGTATTTACATATCTGCCACTGTGGAGGAGAATCCGTATAGGTGTTCGAGTGTTCGAACCGCAATGCGCAAGAAATGGTACGGAAACCCCGTATTTACATATCTGCCACTGTGCAGGAGAATCCGTATAGGTGTTCGAGTGTTCGGACCGTAATGCGCAAGAAATGGTATGTAAACCCCGTATTTACATATCTGCCACTGTGCAGGAGAATCCGTATAGGTGTTCGAGTGTTCGAACCGTAATGCGCAAGAAATGGTATGTAAACCCCGTGTTTACATATCTGCCACTGTGCAGGAGAATCCGTATAGGTGTTCGAGTGTTCGAACCGTATTGCCCAAGAAATGGTTTGTAAACCCCGTATTTACATATCTGCCACTGTGCAGGAGAATCCGTATAGGTGTTCGAGTGTTCGAACCGTATTGCCCAAGAAATGGTTTGTAAACGCCGTATTTACATATCTGCCACTGTGCAGGAGAATCCGTATAGGTGTTCGAGTGTTCGAACCGTAATGCGCAAGAAATGGTATGTAAACCCCGTATTTACATATCTGCCACTGTGCAGGAGAATCCGTATAGGTGTTCGAGTGTTCGAACCGTAATGCGCCAGAAATTGTATGTAAACCCCGTATTTACATATCTGCCACTGTGCAGGAGAATCCGTATAGGTGTTCGAGTGTTCGAACCGAATTGCCCAAGAAATGGTTTGTAAACGCCGTATTTACATATCTGCCACTGTGCAGGAGAATCCGTATAGGTGTTCAAGTGTTCGAACCGTAATGCGCAAGAAATTGTATGCAAACCCCGTATTTACATATCTGCCACTGTGCAGCAGAATCCGTATAGGTGTTCGAGTGTTCGAATCGTATTGTGCAAGAATTGGTATGTAAACCCCGTATTTACATATCTGCCACTGTGCAGGGGAATCCGTATAGGTGTTCGGGTGTTCGAACCGTATTGCGCAAGAAACGGTATGTAAACCCCGTATTTACATATCTGCCACTGTGCAGGAGAATCCGTATAGCTGTTCGAGTGTTCGAACCGTATTGCGCAAGAAATGGTTTGTAAACCTCGTATTTACATATCTGCCACTGTGGAGGAGAATCCGTATAGGTGTTCGAGTGTTTGAACCGCAATGCGCAAGAAATGGTACGGAAACCCCGTATTTACATATCTGCCACTGTGCAGGAGAATCCGTATAGGTGTTCGAGTGTTCGGACCGTAATCCGCAAGAAATGGTATGTAAACCCCGTATTTACATATCTGCCACTGTGCAGGAGAATCCATATAGGTGTTCGAGTGTTCGAACCGTAATGCGCAAGAAATGGTATGTAAACCCCGTATTTACATATCTGCCACTGTGCAGGAGAATCCGTATAGGTGTTCGGGTGTTCGAACCGTATTGCCCAAGAAATGGTTTGTAAACGCCGTATTTACATATCTGCCACTGTGCAGGAGAATCCGTATAGGTGTTCGAGTGTTCGAATCGTATTGCGCAAGAATTGGTATGTAAACCCCGTATATACATATCTGCCACTGTGCAGGGGAATCCGTATAGGTGTTCGAGTGTTCGAACCGTATTGCGCAAGAAATGGTTTGTAAACCTCGTATTTACATATCTGCCACTGTGGAGGAGAATCCGTATAGGTGTTCGAGTGTTCGAACCGTAATGCGCAAGAAATTGGTACGGAAACCCCGTATTTACATATCTGGCACTGTGCAGGAGAATCCGTATAGGTGTTCGAGTGTTCGAACCGTAATGCGCAAGAAATGGTATGTAAACCCCGTATTTACATATCTGCCACTGTGCAGGAGAATCCGTATAGGTGTTCGAGTGTTCGAACCGAATTGCCCAAGAAATGGTTTGTAAACGCCGTATTTACATATCTGCCACTGTGCAGGAGAATCCGTATAGGTGTTCGAGTGTTCGAACCGTAATGCGCAAGAAATTGTATGCAAACCCCGTATTTACATATCTGCCACTGTGCAGGAGAATCCGTATAGGTGTTCGAGTGTTCGAATCGTATTGCGCAAGAATTGGTATGTAAACCCCGTATTTACATATCTGCCACTGTGCAGGGGAATCCGTATAGGTGTTCGAGTGTTCGAACCGTATTGCGCAAGAAATGGTTTGTAAACCTCGTATTTACATATCTGCCACTGTGGAGGAGAATCCGTATAGGTGTTCGAGTGTTCGAACCGCAATGCTCAAGAAATGGTACGGAAACCCCGTATTTACATATCTGCCACTGTGCAGGAGAATCCATGTAGGTGTTCGAGTGTTCGGACCGTAATGCGCAAGAAATGGTATGTAAACCCCGTATTTACATATCTGCCACTGTGCAGGAGAATCCGTATAGGTGTTCGAGTGTTCGAACCGTAATGCGCAAGAAATGGTATGTAAACCCCGTATTTACATATCTGCCACTGTGCAGGAGAATCCGTATAGGTGTTCGAGTGTTCGAACCGTATTGCCCAAGAAATGGTTTGTAAACCCCGTATTTACATATCTGCCACTGTGCAGGAGAATCCGTATAGGTGTTCGAGTGTTCGAACCGTATTGCCCAAGAAATGGTTTGTAAACCCCGTATTTACATATCTGCCACTGTGCAGGAGAATCCGTATAGGTGTTCGAGTGTTCGAACCGTAATGCGCAAGAAATTGGTACGGAAACCCCGTATTTACATATCTGCCACTGTGCAGGAGAATCCGTATAGGTGTTCGAGTGTTCGAACCGTAATCCGCAAGAAATGGTATGTAAACCCCGTATTTACATATCTGCCACTGTGCCGGAGAATCCGTATAGGTGTTCGAGTGTTCGAACCGAATTGCCCAAGAAATGGTTTGTAAACGCCGTATTTACATATCTGCCACTGTGCAGGAGAATCCGTATAGGTGTTCGAGTGTTCGAACCGTAATGCGCAAGAAATTGTATGCAAACCCCGTATTTACATATCTGCCACTGTGCAGGAGAATCCGTATAGGTGTTCGAGTGTTCGAATCGTATTGCGCACGAATTGGTATGTAAACCCCGTATTTACATATCTGCCACTGTGCAGGGGAATCCGTATAGGTGTTCGAGTGTTCGAACCGTATTGCGCAAGAAATGGTATGTAAACCCCGTATTTACATATCTGCCACTGTGCAGGAGAATCCGTATAGGTGTTCGAGTGTTCGAATCGTATTGCGCAAGAAATGGTTTGTAAACCTCGTATTTACATATCTGCCACTGTGGAGGAGAATCCGTATAGGTGTTCGAGTGTTCGAACCGCAATGCGCAAGAAATGGTACGGAAACCCCGTATTTACATATCTGCCACTGTGCAGGAGAATCCGTATAGGTGTTCGAGTGTTCGGACCGTAATGCGCAAGAAATGGTATGTAAACCCCGTATTTACATATCTGCCACTGTGCAGGAGAATCCGTACAGGTGTTCGAGTGTTCGAACCGTAATGCGCAAGAAATGGTATGTAAACCCCGTATTTACATATCTGCCACTGTGCAGGAGAATCCGTATAGGTGTTCGAGTGTTCGAACCGTATTGCCCAAGAAATGGTTTGTAAACACCGTATTTACATATCTGCCACTATGCAGGAGAATCCGTATAGGTGTTCGAGTGTTCGAACCGTATTGCCCAAGAAATGATTTGTAAACGCCGTATTTACATATCTGCCACTGTGTAGGAGAATCCGTATAGGTGTTCGAGTGTTCGAACCGTAATGCGCAAGAAATGGTATGTAAACCCCGTATTTACATATCTGCCACTGTGCAGGAGAATCCGTATAGGTGTTCGAGTGTTCGAACCGTAATGCGCAAGAAATGGTATGTAAACCCCGTATTTACATATCTGCCACTGTGTAGGAGAATCCGTATAGGTGTTCGAGTGTTCGAACCGAATTGCCCAAGAAATGGTTTGTAAACGCCGTATTTACATATCTGCCACTGTGCAGTAGAATCCGTATAGGTGTTCGAGTGTTCGAACCGTAATGCGCAAAAAATTGTATGCAAACCCCGTATTTACATATCTGCCACTGTGCAGGAGAATCCGTATAGGTGTTCGAGTGTTCGAATCGTATTGCGCAAGAATTGGTATGTAAACCCCGTATTTACATATCTGCCACTGTGCAGGGGAATCCGTATAGGTGTTCGAGTGTTCGAACCGTATTGCGCAAGAAATGGTATATAAACCCCGTATTTACATATCTGCCACTGTGTAGGAGAATCCGTATAGGTGTTCGAGTGTTCGAACCGTATTGCGCAAGAAATGGTTTGTAAACCTCGTATTTACATATCTGCCACTGTGGAGGAGAATCCGTATAGGTGTTCGAGTGTTCGAACCGCAATGCGCAAGAAATGGTACGGAAACCCCGTATTTACATATCTGCCACTGTGCAGGAGAATCCGTATAGGTGTTCGAGTGTTCGGACCGTAATGCGCAAGAAATGGTATGTAAACCCCGTATTTACATATCTGCCACTGTGCAGGAGAATCCGTATAGGTGTTCGAGTGTTCGAACCGTAATGCGCAAGAAATGGTATGTAAACCCTGGGTTTACATATCTGCCACTGTGCAGGAGAATCCGTATAGGTGTTCGAGTGTTCGAACCGTATTGCCCAAGAAATGGTTTGTAAACCCCGTATTTACATATCTGCCACTGTGCAGGAGAATCCGTATAGGTGTTCGAGTGTTCGAACCGTATTGCCCAAGAAATGGTTTGTAAACGCCGTATTTACATATCTGCCACTGTGCAGGAGAATCCGTATAGGTGTTCGAGTGTTCGAACCGTAATGCGCAAGAAATGGTATGTAAACCCCGTATTTACATATCTGCCACTGTGCAGGAGAATCCGTATAGGTGTTCGAGTGTTCGAACCGAATTGCCCAAGAAATGGTTTGTAAACGCCGTATTTACATATCTGCCACTGTGCAGGAGAATCCGTATAGGTGTTCGAGTGTTCGAACCGTAATGCGCAAGAAATTGTATGCAAACCCCGTATTTACATATCTGCCACTGTGCAGCAGAATCCGTATAGGTGTTCGAGTGTTCGAATCGTATTGTGCAAGAATTGGTATGTAAACCCCGTATTTACATATCTGCCACTGTGCAGGGGAATCCGTATAGGTGTTCGGGTGTTCGAACCGTATTGCGCAAGAAACGGTATGTAAACCCCGTATTTACATATCTGCCACTGTGCAGGAGAATCCGTATAGGTGTTCGAGTGTTCGAACCGTATTGCGCAAGAAATGGTTTGTAAACCTCGTATTTACATATCTGCCACTGTGGAGGAGAATCCGTATAGGTGTTCGAGTGTTCGAACCGCAATGCGCAAGAAATGGTACGGAAACACCGTATTTACATATCTGCCACTGTGCAGGAGTATCCGTATAGGTGTTCGAGTGTTCGGACCGTAATGCGCAAGAAATGGTATGTAAACCCCGTATTTACATATCTGCCACTGTGCAGGAGAATCCGTATAGGTGTTCGAGTGTTCGAACCGTAATGCGCAAGAAATGGTACGTAAACCCCGTATTTACATATCTGCCACTGTGCAGGAGAATCCGTATAGGTGTTCGAGTGTTCGAACCGTATTGCCCAAGAAACGGTTTGTAAACGCCGTATTTACATATCTGCCACTGTGCAGGAGAATCTGTATAGGTGTTCGAGTGTTCGAACCGTAATGCGCAAGAAATGGTATGCAAACCCCGTATTTACATATCTGCCACTGTGCAGGAGAATCCGTATAGGTGTTCGAGTGTTCGAACCGTAATGCGCATGAAATGGTACGTAAACCCCGTATTTACATATCTGCCACTGTGCAGGAGAATCCGTATAGGTGTTCGAGTGTTCGAACCGAATTGCCCAAGAAATGGTTTGTAAACGCCGTATTTACATATCTGCCACTGTGCAGGAGAATCCGTATAGGTGTTCGAGTGTTCGAACCGTAATGCGCAAGAAATTGTATGCAAACCCCGTATTTACATATCTGCCACTGTGCAGGAGAATCCGTATAGGTGTTCGAGTGTTCGAATCGTATTGCGCACGAATTGGTATGTAAACCCCGTATTTACATATCTGCCACTGTGCAGGGGAATCCGTATAGGTGTTCGAGTGTTCGAACCGTATTGCGCAAGAAATGGTATGTAAACCCCGTATTTACATATCTGCCACTGTGCAGGAGAATCCGTATAGGTGTTCGAGTGTTCGAATCGTATTGCGCAAGAAATGGTTTGTAAACCTCGTATTTACATATCTGCCACTGTGGAGGAGAATCCGTATAGGTGTTCGAGTGTTCGAACCGCAATGCGCAAGAAATGGTACGGAAACCCCGTATTTACATATCTGCCACTGTGCAGGAGAATCCGTATAGGTGTTCGAGTGTTCGGACCGTAATGCGCAAGAAATGGTATGTAAACCCCGTATTTACATATCTGCCACTGTGCAGGAGAATCCGTATAGGTGTTCGAGTGTTCGAACCGTAATGCGCAAGAAATGGTATGTAAACCCCGTATTTACATATCTGCCACTGTGCAGGAGAATCCGTATAGGTGTTCGAGTGTTCGAACCGTATTGCCCAAGAAATGGTTTGTAAACACCGTATTTACATATCTGCCACTATGCAGGAGAATCCGTATAGGTGTTCGAGTGTTCGAACCGTATTGCCCAAGAAATGATTTGTAAACGCCGTATTTACATATCTGCCACTGTGTAGGAGAATCCGTATAGGTGTTCGAGTGTTCGAACCGTAATGCGCAAGAAATGGTATGTAAACCCCGTATTTACATATCTGCCACTGTGCAGGAGAATCCGTATAGGTGTTCGAGTGTTCGAACCGTAATGCGCAAGAAATGGTATGTAAACCCCGTATTTACATATCTGCCACTGTGTAGGAGAATCCGTATAGGTGTTCGAGTGTTCGAACCGAATTGCCCAAGAAATGGTTTGTAAACGCCGTATTTACATATCTGCCACTGTGCAGTAGAATCCGTATAGGTGTTCGAGTGTTCGAACCGTAATGCGCAAAAAATTGTATGCAAACCCCGTATTTACATATCTGCCACTGTGCAGGAGAATCCGTATAGGTGTTCGAGTGTTCGAATCGTATTGCGCAAGAATTGGTATGTAAACCCCGTATTTACATATCTGCCACTGTGCAGGGGAATCCGTATAGGTGTTCGAGTGTTCGAACCGTATTGCGCAAGAAATGGTATATAAACCCCGTATTTACATATCTGCCACTGTGTAGGAGAATCCGTATAGGTGTTCGAGTGTTCGAACCGTATTGCGCAAGAAATGGTTTGTAAACCTCGTATTTACATATCTGCCACTGTGGAGGAGAATCCGTATAGGTGTTCGAGTGTTCGAACCGCAATGCGCAAGAAATGGTACGGAAACCCCGTATTTACATATCTGCCACTGTGCAGGAGAATCCGTATAGGTGTTCGAGTGTTCGGACCGTAATGCGCAAGAAATGGTATGTAAACCCCGTATTTACATATCTGCCACTGTGCAGGAGAATCCGTATAGGTGTTCGAGTGTTCGAACCGTAATGCGCAAGAAATGGTATGTAAACCCCGGGTTTACATATCTGCCACTGTGCAGGAGAATCCGTATAGGTGTTCGAGTGTTCGAACCGTATTGCCCAAGAAATGGTTTGTAAACCCCGTATTTACATATCTGCCACTGTGCAGGAGAATCCGTATAGGTGTTCGAGTGTTCGAACCGTATTGCCCAAGAAATGGTTTGTAAACGCCGTATTTACATATCTGCCACTGTGCAGGAGAATCCGTATAGGTGTTCGAGTGTTCGAACCGTAATGCGCAAGAAATGGTATGTAAACCCCGTATTTACATATCTGCCACTGTGCAGGAGAATCCGTATAGGTGTTCGAGTGTTCGAACCGAATTGCCCAAGAAATGGTTTGTAAACGCCGTATTTACATATCTGCCACTGTGCAGGAGAATCCGTATAGGTGTTCGAGTGCTCGAACCGTATTGCGCAAGAAATGGTTTGTAAACCTCGTATTTACATATCTGCCACTGTGGAGGAGAATCCGTATAGGTGTTCGAGTGTTCGAACCGCAATGCGCAAGAAATGGTACGGAAACCCCGTATTTACATATCTGCCACTGTGCAGGAGAATCCGTATAGGTGTTCGAGTGTTCGGACCGTAATGCGCAAGAAATGATATGTAAACCCCGTATTTACATATCTGCCACTGTGCAGGAGAATCCGTATAGGTGTTCGAGTGTTCGAACCGTAATGCGCAAGAAATGGTATTTAAACCCCGTATTTACATATCTGCCACTGTGCAGTAGAATCCGTATAGGTGTTCGAGTGTTCGAACCGTATTGCCCAAGAAATGGTTTGTAAACCCCGTATTTACATATCTGCCACTGTGCAGGAGAATCCGTATAGGTGTTCGAGTGTTCGAACCGAATTGCCCAAGAAATGGTTTGTAAACGCCATATTTACATATCTGCCACTGTGCTGGAGAATCCGTATAGGTGTTCGAGTGTTCGAACCGTAATGCGCAAGAAATGGTATGTAAACCCCGTATTTACATATCTGCCACTGTGCAGGAGAATCCGTATAGGTGTTCGAGTGTTCGAACCGTATTGCGCAAGAAATGGTTTGTAAACCCCGTATTTACATTTCTGCCACTGTGCAGGAGAATCCGTATAGGTGTTCGAGTGTTCGAACCGTAATGCGCAAGAAATGGTATGTAAACCCCGTATTTACATATCTGCCACTGTGCAGGAGAATCCGTATAGGTGTTCGAGTGTTCGAACCGAATTGCCCAAGAAATAGTTTGTAAACGCCGTATTTACATATCTGCCACTGTGAAGGAGAATCCGTATAGGTGTTCGAGTGTTCGAACCGTAATGCGCAAGAAATTGTATGCAAACCCCGTATTTACATATCTGCCACTGTGCAGGAGAATCCGTATAGGTGTTCGAGTGTTCGAATCGTATTGCGTAAGAATTGGTATGTAAACCCCGTATTTACATATCTGCCACTGTGCAGGGGAATCCGTATAGGTGTTCGACTGTTCGAACCGTATTGCGCATGAAATGGTTTGTAAACCTCGTATTTACATATCTGCCCCTGTGGAGGAGAATCCGTATAGGTGTTCGAGTGTTCGAACCGCAATGCGCAAGAAATGGTACGGAAACCCCGTATTTACATATCTGCCACTGTGCAGGAGAATCCATATAGGTGTTCGAGTGTTCGGACCGTAATGCGCAAGAAATGGTATGTAAACCCCGTATTTACATATCTGCCACTGTGCAGGAGAATCCGTATAGGTGTTCGAGTGTTCGAACCGTAATGCGCAAGAAATGGTATGTAAACCCCGTATTTACATATCTGCCACTGTGCAGGAGAATCCGTATAGGTGTTCGAGTGTTCGAACCGTAATGCGCAAGAAATGGTATGTAAACCCCGTATTTACATATCTGCCACTGTGCAGGAGAATCCGTATAGGTGTTCGAGTGTTCGAACCGAATTGCCCAAGAAATGGTTTGTAAACGCCGTATTTACATATCTGCCACTGTGCAAGAGAATCCGTATAGGTGTTCGAGTGTTCGAACCGTAATGCGCAAGAAATTGTATGCAAACCCCGTATTTACATATCTGCCACTGTGCAGGAGAATCCGTATAGGTGTTCGAGTGTTCGAATCGTATTGCGCAAGAATTGGTATGTAAACCCCGTATTTACATATCTGCCACTGTGCAGGGGAATCCGTATAGGTGTTCGAGTGTTCAAACCGTATTGCGCAAGAAATGGTATGTAAACCCCGTATTTACATATCTGCCACTGTGCAGGAGAATCCGTATAGGTGTTCGAGTGTTCGAACCGTATTGCGCAAGAAATGGTTTGTAAACCTCGTATTTACATATCTGCCACTGTGGAGGAGAATCCGTATAGGTGTTCGAGTGTTCGAACCGCAATGCGCAAGAAATGGTACGGAAACCCCGTATTTACATATCTGCCACTGTGCAGGAGAATCCGTATAGGTGTTCGAGTGTTCGGACCGTAATGCGCAAGAAATGATATGTAAACCCCGTATTTACATATCTGCCACTGTGCAGGAGAATCCGTATAGGTGTTCGAGTGTTCGAACCGTAATGCGCAAGAAATGGTATTTAAACCCCGTATTTACATATCTGCCACTGTGCAGTAGAATCCGTATAGGTGTTCGAGTGTTCGAACCGTATTGCCCAAGAAATGGTTTGTAAACCCCGTATTTACATATCTGCCACTGTGCAGGAGAATCCGTATAGGTGTTCGAGTGTTCGAACCGTATTGCCCAAGAAATGGTTTGTAAACCCCATATTTACATATCTGCCACTGTGCAGGAGAATCCGTATTGGTGTTCGACTGTTCGAACCGTAATGCGCAAGAAATGGTATGTAAACCCCGTATTTACATATCTGCCACTGTGCAGGAGAATCCGTATAGGTGTTCGAGTGTTCGAACCGTATTGCGCAAGAAATGGTTTCTAAACCCCGTATTTACATTTCTGCCACTGTGCAAGAGAATCCGTATAGGTGTTCGAGTGTTCGAACCGTAATGCGCAAGAAATGGTATGTAAACCCCGTATTTACATATCTGCCACTGTGCAGGAGAATCCGTATAGGTGTTCGAGTGTTCGAACCGAATTGCCCAAGAAATAGTTTGTAAACGCCGTATTTACATATCTGCCACTGTGCAGGAGAATCCGTATAGGTGTTCGAGTGTTCGAACCGTAATGCGCAAGAAATTGTATGCAAACCCCGTATTTACATATCTGCCACTGTGCAGGAGAATCCGTATAGGTGTTCGAGTGTTCGAATCGTATTGCGCAAGAATTGGTATGTAAACCCCGTATTTACATATCTGCCACTGTGCAGGGGAATCCGTATAGGTGTTCGAGTGTTCGAACCGTATTGCGCATGAAATGGTTTGTAAACCTCGTATTTACATATCTGCCCCTGTGGAGGAGAATCCGTATAGGTGTTCGAGTGTTCGAACAGCAATGCGCAAGAAATGGTACGGAAACCCCGTATTTACATATCTGCCACTGTGCAGGAGAATCCATATAGGTGTTCGAGTGTTCGGACCGTAATGCGCAAGAAATGGTATGTAAACCCCGTATTTACATATCTGCCACTGTGCAGGAGAATCCGTATAGGTGTTCGAGTGTTCGAACCGTAATGCGCAAGAAATGGTATGTAAACCCCGTATTTACATATCTGCCACTGTGCAGGAGAATCCGTATAGGTGTTCGAGTGTTCGAACCGTATTGCCCAAGAAATGGTTTGTAAACGCCGTATTTACATATCTGCCACTGTGCAGGAGAATCCGTATAGGTGTTCGAGTGTTCGAACCGTAATGCGCAAAAATGGTATGTAAACCCCGTATTTACATATCTGCCACTGTGCAGGAGAATCCGTATAGGTGTTCGAGTGTTCGAACCGTATTGCGCAAGAAATGGTTTGTAGACCCCGTATTTACATATCTGCCACTGTGCAGGAGAATCCGTATAGGTGTTCGAGTGTTCGAACCATAATGCGCAAGAAATGGTATGTAAACCCCGTATTTACATATCTGCCACTGTGCAGGAGAATCCGTATAGGTGTTCGAGTGTTCGAACCGTAATGCGCAAGAAATGGTATGTAAACCCCGTATTTACATATCTGCCACTGTGCAGGAGAATCCGTATAGGTGTTCGAGTGTTCGAACCGTATTGCCCAAGAAATGGTTTGTAAACGCCGTATTTACATATCTGCCACTGTGCAGGAGAATCCGTATAGGTGTTCGAGTGTTCGAACCGTAATGCGCAAGAAATGGTATGCAAACCCCGTATTTTCATATCTGCCACTGTGCAGGAGAATCCGTATAGGTGTCCGAGTGTTCGAACCGAATTGCCCAAGAAATGGCTTGTAGACGCCGTATTTACATATCTGCCACTGTGCAGGATAATCCGTACAGGTGTTCGAGTGTTCGAACCGTATTGCCCAAGAAATGGTTTTTAAACGCCGTATTTACATATCGGCCACTGTGCAGCAGAATCCGTAAAGGTGTTCGAGTGTTCGAACCGTAATGCGCAAGAAATGGTATGTAAACCCCGTATTTACATATCTGCCACTGTGCAGGAGAATCCGTATAGGTGTTCGAGTGTTCGAACCGTATTGCCCAAGAAATGGTTTGTAAACGCCGTATTTACATATCTGCCACTGTGCAGGAGAATCCGTAAAGGTGTTCGAGTGCTCGACCCGTAATGCGCAAGAAATGGTATGTAAACCCCGTATTTACATATCTGCCACTGTGCAGGAGAATCCGTATAGGTGTTCGAGTGTTCGAACCGTATTGCGCAAGAAATGGTTTGTAAACCCCGTATTTACATATCTGCCACTGTGCAGGAGAATCCGTATAGGTGTTCGAGTGTTCGAACCGTATTGCGCAAGAAATGGTTTGTAAACCCCGTATTTACATTTCTGCCACTGTGCAAGAGAATCCGTATAGGTGTTCGAGTGTTCGAACCGTAATGCGCAAGAAATGGTATGTAAACCCCGTATTTACATATCTGCCACTGTGCAGGAGAATCCGTATAGGTGTTCGAGTGTTCGAACCGAATTGCCCAAGAAATAGTTTGTAAACGCCGTATTTACATATCTGCCACTGTGCAGGAGAATCCGTATAGGTGTTCGAGTGTTCGAACCGTAATGCGCAAGAAATTGTATGCAAACCCCGTATTTACATATCTGCCACTGTGCAGGAGAATCCGTATAGGTGTTCGAGTGTTCGAATCGTATTGCGCAAGAATTGGTATGTAAACCCCGTATTTACATATCTGCCACTGTGCAGGGGAATCCGTATAGGTGTTCGAGTGTTCGAACCGTATTGCGCATGAAATGGTTTGTAAACCTCGTATTTACATATCTGCCCCTGTGGAGGAGAATCCGTATAGGTGTTCGAGTGTTCGAACCGCAATGCGCAAGAAATGGTACGGAAACCCCGTATTTACATATCTGCCACTGTGCAGGAGAATCCATATAGGTGTTCGAGTGTTCGGACCGTAATGCGCAAGAAATGGTATGTAAACCCCGTATTTACATATCTGCCATTGTGCAGGAGAATCCGTATAGGTGTTCGAGTGTTCGAACCGTAATGCGCAAGAAATGGTATGTAAACCCCGTATTTACATATCTGCCACTGTGCAGGAGAATCCGTATAGGTGTTCGAGTGTTCGAACCGTATTGCCCAAGAAATGGTTTGTAAACGCCGTATTTACATATCTGCCACTGTGCAGGAGAATCCGTATAGGTGTTCGAGTGTTCGAACCGTAATGCGCAAAAATGGTATGTAAACCCCGTATTTACATATCTGCCACTGTGCAGGAGAATCCGTATAGGTGTTCGAGTGTTCGAACCGTATTGCGCAAGAAATGGTTTGTAGACCCCGTATTTACATATCTGCCACTGTGCAGGAGCATCCGTATAGGTGTTCGAGTGTTCGAACCATAATGCGCAAGAAATGGTATGTAAACCCCGTATTTACATATCTGCCACTGTGCAGGAGAATCCGTATAGGTGTTCGAGTGTTCGAACCGTAATGCGCAAGAAATGGTATGTAAACCCCGTATTTACATATCTGCCACTGTGCAGGAGAATCCGTATAGGTGTTCGAGTGTTCGAACCGTATTGCCCAAGAAATAGTTTGTAAACGCCGTATTTACATATCTGCCACTGTGCAGGATAATCCGTACAGGTGTTCGAGTGTTCGAACCGTATTGCCCAAGAAATGGTTTTTAAACGCCGTATTTACATATCGGCCACTGTGCAGCAGAATCCGTAAAGGTGTTCGAGTGTTCGAACCGTAATGCGCAAGAAATGGTATGTAAACCCCGTATTTACATATCTGCCACTGTGCAGGAGAATCCGTATAGGTGTTCGAGTGTTCGAACCGTATTGCCCAAGAAATGGTTTGTAAACGCCGTATTTACATATCTGCCACTGTGCAGGAGAATCCGTAAAGGTGTTCGAGTGCTCGACCCGTAATGCGCAAGAAATGGTATGTAAACCCCGTATTTACATATCTGCCACTGTGCAGGAGAATCCGTATAGGTGTTCGAGTGTTCGAACCGTATTGCGCAAGAAATGGTTTGTAAACCCCGTATTTACATATCTGCCACTGTGCAGGAGAATCCGTATAGGTGTTCGAGTGTTCGAACCGTATTGCGCAAGAATTGGTATGTAAACCCCGTATTTACATATCTGCCACTGTGCAGGAGAATCCGTGTAGGTGTCCGAGTGTTCGAACCGAATTGCCCAAGAAATGGTTTGTAAACGCCGTATTTACATATCTGCCAATGTGCCGGAGAATTCGTATAGGTGTTCGAGTGTTCGAACCGAATTGCCCAAGAAATGGTTTGTAAACGCCGTATTTACATATCTGCCACTGTGCAGGAGAATCCATATAGGTGTTCGAGTGTTCGGACCGTAATGCGCAAGAAATGGTATGTAAACCCCGTATTTACATATCTGCCACTGTGCAGGAGAATCCGTATAGGTGTTCGAGTGTTCGAACCGTAATGCGCAAGAAATGGTATGTAAACCCCGTATTTACATATCTGCCACTGTGCAGGAGAATCCGTATAGGTGTTCGAGTGTTCGAACCGTAATGCGCAAGAAATGGTATGTAAACCCCGTATTTACATATCTGCCACTGTGCAGGAGAATCCGTATAGGTGTTCGAGTGTTCGAACCGAATTGCCCAAGAAATGGTTTGTAAACGCCGTATTTACATATCTGCCACTGTGCAAGAGAATCCGTATAGGTGTTCGAGTGTTCGAACCGTAATGCGCAAGAAATTGTATGCAAACCCCGTATTTACATATCTGCCACTGTGCAGGAGAATCCGTATAGGTGTTCGAGTGTTCGAATCGTATTGCGCAAGAATTGGTATGTAAACCCCGTATTTACATATCTGCCACTGTGCAGGGGAATCCGTATAGGTGTTCGAGTGTTCAAACCGTATTGCGCAAGAAATGGTATGTAAACCCCGTATTTACATATCTGCCACTGTGCAGGAGAATCCGTATAGGTGTTCGAGTCTTCGAACCGTATTGCGCAAGAAATGGTTTGTAAACCTCGTATTTACATATCTGCCACTGTGGAGGAGAATCCGTATAGGTGTTCGAGTGTTCGAACCGCAATGCGCAAGAAATGGTACGGAAACCCCGTATTTACATATCTGCCACTGTGCAGGAGAATCCGTATAGGTGTTCGAGTGTTCGGACCGTAATGCGCAAGAAATGATATGTAAACCCCGTATTTACATATCTGCCACTGTGCAGGAGAATCCGTATAGGTGTTCGAGTGTTCGAACCGTAATGCGCAAGAAATGGTATTTAAACCCCGTATTTACATATCTGCCACTGTGCAGTAGAATCCGTATAGGTGTTCGAGTGTTCGAACCGTATTGCCCAAGAAATGGTTTGTAAACCCCGTATTTACATATCTGCCACTGTGCAGGAGAATCCGTATAGGTGTTCGAGTGTTCGAACCGTATTGCCCAAGAAATGGTTTGTAAACCCCATATTTACATATCTGCCACTGTGCAGGAGAATCCGTATTGGTGTTCGACTGTTCGAACCGTAATGCGCAAGAAATGGTATGTAAACCCCGTATTTACATATCTGCCACTGTGCAGGAGAATCCGTATAGGTGTTCGAGTGTTCGAACCGTATTGCGCAAGAAATGGTTTGTAAACCCCGTATTTACATTTCTGCCACTGTGCAAGAGAATCCGTATAGGTGTTCGAGTGTTCGAACCGTAATGCGCAAGAAATGGTATGTAAACCCCGTATTTACATATCTGCCACTGTGCAGGAGAATCCGTATAGGTGTTCGAGTGTTCGAACCGAATTGCCCAAGAAATAGTTTGTAAACGCCGTATTTACATATCTGCCACTGTGCAGGAGAATCCGTATAGGTGGTCGAGTGTTCGAACCGTAATGCGCAAGAAATTGTATGCAAACCCCGTATTTACATATCTGCCACTGTGCAGGAGAATCCGTATAGGTGTTCGAGTGTTCGAATCGTATTGCGCAAGAATTGGTATGTAAACCCCGTATTTACATATCTGCCACTGTGCAGGGGAATCCGTATAGGTGTTCGAGTGTTCGAACCGTATTGCGCATGAAATGGTTTGTAAACCTCGTATTTACATATCTGCCCCTGTGGAGGAGAATCCGTATAGGTGTTCGAGTGTTCGAACAGCAATGCGCAAGAAATGGTACGGAAACCCCGTATTTACATATCTGCCACTGTGCAGGAGAATCCATATAGGTGTTCGAGTGTTCGGACCGTAATGCGCAAGAAATGGTATGTAAACCCCGTATTTACATATCTGCCACTGTGCAGGAGAATCCGTATAGGTGTTCGAGTGTTCGAACCGTAATGCGCAAGAAATGGTATGTAAACCCCGTATTTACATATCTGCCACTGTGCAGGAGAATCCGTATAGGTGTTCGAGTGTTCGAACCGTATTGCCCAAGAAATGGTTTGTAAACGCCGTATTTACATATCTGCCACTGTGCAGGAGAATCCGTATAGGTGTTCGAGTGTTCGAACCGTAATGCGCAAAAATGGTATGTAAACCCCGTATTTACATATCTGCCACTGTGCAGGAGAATCCGTATAGGTGTTCGAGTGTTCGAACCGTATTGCGCAAGAAATGGTTTGTAGACCCCGTATTTACATATCTGCCACTGTGCAGGAGAATCCGTATAGGTGTTCGAGTGTTCGAACCATAATGCGCAAGAAATGGTATGCAAACCCCGTATTTGCATATCTGCCACAGTGCAGGAGAATCCGTATAGGTGTTCGAGTGTTTGAACCGTAATGCGCAAGAAATGGTATGTAAACCCCGTATTTACATATCTGCCACTGTGCAGGAGAATCCGTATAGGTGTTCGAGTGTTCGAACCGTATTGCCCAAGAAATGGTTTGTAAACGCCGTATTTACATATCTGCCACTGTGCAGGAGAATCCGTATAGGTGTTCGAGTGTTCGAACCGTAATGCGCAAGAAATGGTATGCAAACCCCGTATTTACATATCTGCCACTGTGCAGGAGAATCCGTATAGGTGTCCGAGTGTTCGAACCGAATTGCCCAAGAAATGGCTTGTAAACGCCGTATTTACATATCTGCCACTGTGCAGGATAATCCGTACAGGTGTTCGAGTGTTCGAACCGTATTGCCCAAGAAATGGTTTTTAAACGCCGTATTTACATATCGGCCACTGTGCAGCAGAATCCGTAAAGGTGTTCGAGTGTTCGAACCGTAATGCGCAAGAAATGGTATGTAAACCCCGTATTTACATATCTGCCACTGTGCAGGAGAATCCGTATAGGTGTTCGAGTGTTCGAACCGTATTGCCCAAGAAATGGTTTGTAAACGCCGTATTTACATATCTGCCACTGTGCAGGAGAATCCGTAAAGGTGTTCGAGTGCTCGACCCGTAATGCGCAAGAAATGGTATGTAAACCCCGTATTTACATATCTGCCACTGTGCAGGAGAATCCGTATAGGTGTTCGAGTGTTCGAACCGTATTGCGCAAGAAATGGTTTGTAAACCCCGTATTTACATATCTGCCACTGTGCAGGAGAATCCGTATAGGTGTTCGAGTGTTCGAACCGTATTGCGCAAGAATTGGTATGTAAACCCCGTATTTACATATCTGCCACTGTGCAGGAGAATCCGTGTAGGTGTCCGAGTGTTCGAACCGAATTGCCCAAGAAATGGTTTGTAAACGCCGTATTTACATATCTGCCAATGTGCCGGAGAATTCGTATAGGTGTTCGAGTGTTCGAACCGAATTGCCCAAGAAATGGTTTGTAAACGCCGTATTTACATATCTGCCACTGTGCAGCAGAATCCGTACAGGTGTTCGAGTGTTCGAACCGTAATGCGCAAGAAATGGTATGTAAACCCCGTATTTACATATCTGCCACTGTGCAGGAGAATCCGTATAGGTGTTCGAGTGTTCGAACCGTATTGCCCAAGAAATGGTTTGTAAACGCCGTATTTACATATCTGCCACTGTGCAGGAGAATCCGTATAGGTGTTCGAGTGTTCGAACCGTAATGCGCAAGAAATGGTACGGAAACCCCGTATTTACATATCTGCCACTGTGCAGGAGAATCCGTATAGGTGTTCGAGTGTTCGGACCGTAATGCGCAAGAAATGATATGTAAACCCCGTATTTACATATCTGCCACTGTGCAGGAGAATCCGTATAGGTGTTCGAGTGTTCGAACCGTAATGCGCAAGAAATGGTATTTAAACCCCGTATTTACATATCTGCCACTGTGCAGTAGAATCCGTATAGGTGTTCGAGTGTTCGAACCGTATTGCCCAAGAAATGGTTTGTAAACCCCGTATTTACATATCTGCCACTGTGCAGGAGAATCCGTATAGGTGTTCGAGTGTTCGAACCGTATTGCGCAAGAAATGGTTTGTAGACCCCGTATTTACATATCTGCCACTGTGCAGGAGAATCCGTATAGGTGTTCGAGTGTTCGAACCATAATGCGCAAGAAATGGTATGTAAACCCCGTATTTGCATATCTGCCACAGTGCAGGAGAATCCGTATAGGTGTTCGAGTGTTTGA
Organism: Camellia sinensis; assembly: GCF_055761805.1. Taxonomy (NCBI): domain Eukaryota; kingdom Viridiplantae; phylum Streptophyta; class Magnoliopsida; order Ericales; family Theaceae; genus Camellia; species Camellia sinensis. Next base: position 118,639,846 of record NC_138974.1, read on the forward strand.
ACCGTAATGCGCAAGAAATGGTATGTAAACCCCGTATTTACATATCTGCCACTGTGCAGGAGAATCCGTATAGGTGTTCGAGTGTTCGAACCGTATTGCCCAAGAAATGGTTTGTAAACGCCGTATTTACATATCTGCCACTGTGCAGGAGAATCCGTATAGGTGTTCGAGTGTTCGAACCGTAATGCGCAAGAAATGGTATGCAAACCCCGTATTTACATATCTGCCACTGTGCAGGAGAATCCGTATAGGTGTCCGAGTGTTCGAACCGAATTGCCCAAGAAATGGCTTGTAAACGCCGTATTTACATATCTGCCACTGTGCAGGATAATCCGTACAGGTGTTCGAGTGTTCGAACCGTATTGCCCAAGAAATGGTTTTTAAACGCCGTATTTACATATCGGCCACTGTGCAGCAGAATCCGTAAAGGTGTTCGAGTGTTCGAACCGTAATGCGCAAGAAATGGTATGTAAACCCCGTATTTACATATCTGCCACTGTGCAGGAGAATCCGTATAGGTGTTCGAGTGTTCGAACCGTATTGCCCAAGAAATGGTTTGTAAACGCCGTATTTACATATCTGCCACTGTGCAGGAGAATCCGTAAAGGTGTTCGAGTGCTCGACCCGTAATGCGCAAGAAATGGTATGTAAACCCCGTATTTACATATCTGCCACTGTGCAGGAGAATCCGTATAGGTGTTCGAGTGTTCGAACCGTATTGCGCAAGAAATGGTTTGTAAACCCCGTATTTACATATCTGCCACTGTGCAGGAGAATCCGTATAGGTGTTCGAGTGTTCGAACCGTATTGCGCAAGAATTGGTATGTAAACCCCGTATTTACATATCTGCCACTGTGCAGGAGAATCCGTGTAGGTGTCCGAGTGTTCGAACCGAATTGCCCAAGAAATGGTTTGTAAACGCCGTATTTACATATCTGCCAATGTGCCGGAGAATTCGTATAGGTGTTCGAGTGTTCGAACCGAATTGCCCAAGAAATGGTTTGTAAACGCCGTATTTACATATCTGCCACTGTGCAGCAGAATCCGTACAGGTGTTCGAGTGTTCGAACCGTAATGCGCAAGAAATGGTATGTAAACCCCGTATTTACATATCTGCCACTGTGCAGGAGAATCCGTATAGGTGTTCGAGTGTTCGAACCGTATTGCCCAAGAAATGGTTTGTAAACGCCGTATTTACATATCTGCCACTGTGCAGGAGAATCCGTATAGGTGTTCGAGTGTTCGAACCGTAATGCGCAAGAAATGGTACGGAAACCCCGTATTTACATATCTGCCACTGTGCAGGAGAATCCGTATAGGTGTTCGAGTGTTCGGACCGTAATGCGCAAGAAATGATATGTAAACCCCGTATTTACATATCTGCCACTGTGCAGGAGAATCCGTATAGGTGTTCGAGTGTTCGAACCGTAATGCGCAAGAAATGGTATTTAAACCCCGTATTTACATATCTGCCACTGTGCAGTAGAATCCGTATAGGTGTTCGAGTGTTCGAACCGTATTGCCCAAGAAATGGTTTGTAAACCCCGTATTTACATATCTGCCACTGTGCAGGAGAATCCGTATAGGTGTTCGAGTGTTCGAACCGTATTGCCCAAGAAATGGTTTGTAAACCCCATATTTACATATCTGCCACTGTGCAGGAGAATCCGTATTGGTGTTCGACTGTTCGAACCGTAATGCGCAAGAAATGGTATGTAAACCCCGTATTTACATATCTGCCACTGTGCAGGAGAATCCGTATAGGTGTTCGAGTGTTCGAACCGTATTGCGCAAGAAATGGTTTGTAAACCCCGTATTTACATTTCTGCCACTGTGCAAGAGAATCCGTATAGGTGTTCGAGTGTTCGAACCGTAATGCGCAAGAAATGGTATGTAAACCCCGTATTTACATATCTGCCACTGTGCAGGAGAATCCGTATAGGTGTTCGAGTGTTCGAACCGAATTGCCCAAGAAATAGTTTGTAAACGCCGTATTTACATATCTGCCACTGTGCAGGAGAATCCGTATAGGTGGTCGAGTGTTCGAACCGTAATGCGCAAGAAATTGTATGCAAACCCCGTATTTACATATCTGCCACTGTGCAGGAGAATCCGTATAGGTGTTCGAGTGTTCGAATCGTATTGCGCAAGAATTGGTATGTAAACCCCGTATTTACATATCTGCCACTGTGCAGGGGAATCCGTATAGGTGTTCGAGTGTTCGAACCGTATTGCGCATGAAATGGTTTGTAAACCTCGTATTTACATATCTGCCCCTGTGGAGGAGAATCCGTATAGGTGTTCGAGTGTTCGAACAGCAATGCGCAAGAAATGGTACGGAAACCCCGTATTTACATATCTGCCACTGTGCAGGAGAATCCATATAGGTGTTCGAGTGTTCGGACCGTAATGCGCAAGAAATGGTATGTAAACCCCGTATTTACATATCTGCCACTGTGCAGGAGAATCCGTATAGGTGTTCGAGTGTTCGAACCGTAATGCGCAAGATATGGTATGTAAACCCCGTATTTACATATCTGCCACTGTGCAGGAGAATCCGTATAGGTGTTCGAGTGTTCGAACCGTATTGCCCAAGAAATGGTTTGTAAACGCCGTATTTACATATCTGCCACTGTGCAGGAGAATCCGTATAGGTGTTCGAGTGTTCGAACCGTAATGCGCAAAAATGGTATGTAAACCCCGTATTTACATATCTGCCACTGTGCAGGAGAATCCGTATAGGTGTTCGAGTGTTCGAACCGTATTGCGCAAGAAATGGTTTGTAGACCCCGTATTTACATATCTGCCACTGTGCAGGAGAATCCGTATAGGTGTTCGAGTGTTCGAACCATAATGCGCAAGAAATGGTATGTAAACCCCGTATTTGCATATCTGCCACAGTGCAGGAGAATCCGTATAGGTGTTCGAGTGTTTGAACCGTAATGCGCAAGAAATGGTATGTAAACCCCGTATTTACATATCTGCCACTGTGCAGGAGAATCCGTATAGGTGTTCGAGTGTTCGAACCGTATTGCCCAAGAAATGGTTTGTAAACGCCGTATTTACATATCTGCCACTGTGCAGGAGAATCCGTATAGGTGTTCGAGTGTTCGAACCGTAATGCGCAAGAAATGGTATGCAAACCCCGTATTTACATATCTGCCACTGTGCAGGAGAATCCGTATAGGTGTCCGAGTGTTCGAACCGAATTGCCCAAGAAATGGCTTGTAAACGCCGTATTTACATATCTGCCACTGTGCAGGATAATCCGTACAGGTGTTCGAGTGTTCGAACCGTATTGCCCAAGAAATGGTTTTTAAACGCCGTATTTACATATCGGCCACTGTGCAGCAGAATCCGTAAAGGTGTTCGAGTGTTCGAACCGTAATGCGCAAGAAATGGTATGTAAACCCCGTATTTACATATCTGCCACTGTGCAGGAGAATCCGTATAGGTGTTCGAGTGTTCGAACCGTATTGCCAAAGAAATGGTTTGTAAACGCCGTATTTACATATCTGCCACTGTGCAGGAGAATCCGTAAAGGTGTTCGAGTGCTCGACCCGTAATGCGCAAGAAATGGTATGTAAACCCCGTATTTACATATCTGCCACTGTGCAGGAGAATCCGTATAGGTGTTCGAGTGTTCGAACCGTATTGCGCAAGAAATGGTTTGTAAACCCCGTATTTACATATCTGCCACTGTGCAGGAGAATCCGTATAGGTGTTCGAGTGTTCGAACCGTATTGCGCAAGAATTGGTATGTAAACCCCGTATTTACATATCTGCCACTGTGCAGGAGAATCCGTGTAGGTGTCCGAGTGTTCGAACCGAATTGCCCAAGAAATGGTTTGTAAACGCCGTATTTACATATCTGCCAATGTGCCGGAGAATTCGTATAGGTATTCGAGTGTTCGAACCGAATTGCCCAAGAAATGGTTTGTAAACGCCGTATTTACATATCTGCCACTGTGCAGCAGAATCCGTACAGGTGTTCGAGTGTTCGAACCGTAATGCGCAAGAAATGGTATGTAAACCCCGTATTTACATATCTGCCACTGTGCAGGAGAATCCGTATAGGTGTTCGAGTGTTCGAACCGTATTGCCCAAGAAATGGTTTGTAAACGCCGTATTTACATATCTGCCACTGTGCAGGAGAATCCGTATAGGTGTTCGAGTGTTCGAACCGTAATGCGCAAGAAATGGTATGTAAACCCCGTATTTACATATCTGCCACTGTCCAGGAGAATCCGTATAGGCGTTCGAGTGTTCGAACCGTATTGCGCAAGAAATGGTTTGTAAACCCCGTATTTACATATCTGCCACTGTGCAGGAGAATCCGTATAGGTGTTCGAGTGTTCGAACCGTATTGCGCAAGAAATGGTATGTAAACCCCATATTTACATATCTGCCACTATGCAGGAGAATCCGTGTAGGTGTTCGAGTGTTCGAACCGTAATGCGCAAGAAATGGTATGTAAACCCCGTATTTACATATCTGCCACTGTGCAGGAGAATCCGTATAGGTGTTCGAGTGTTCGAACCGTAATGCGCAAGAAATGGTACGGAAACCCCGTTTTTACATATCTGCCACTGTGCAGGAGAATCCGTATAGGTGTTCGAGTGTTCGAACTGTAATGCGCAAGAAATGGTATGTAAACCCCGTATTTACATATCTGCCACTGTGCAGGAGAATCCGTATAGGTGTTCGAGTGTTCGAACCGTAATGCGCAAGAAATTGGTACGGAAACCCCGTATTTACATATCTGCCACTGTGCAGGAGAATCCGTATAGGTGTTCGAGTGTTCGAACCGTAATGCGCAAGAAATGGTATGTAAACCCCGTATTTACATATCTGCCACTGTGCAGGAGAATCCGTATAGGTGTTCGAGTGTTCGAACCGAATTGCCCAAGAAATGGTTTGTAAACGCCGTATTTACATATCTGCCACTGTGCAGGAGAATCCGTATAGGTGTTCGAGTGTTCGAACCGTAATGCGCAAGAAATTGTATGCAAACCCCGTATTTACATATCTGCCACTGTGCAGGAGAATCCGTATAGGTGTTCGAGTGTTCGAATCGTATTGCGCAAGAATTGGTATGTAAACCCCGTATTTACATATCTGCCACTGTGCAGGGGAATCCGTATAGGTGTTCGAGTGTTCGAACCGTATTGCGCAAGAAATGGTATGTAAACCCCGTATTTACATATCTGCCACTGTGCAGGAGAATCCGTATAGGTGTTCGAGTGTTCGAACCGTATTGCGCAAGAAATGATTTGTAAACCTCGTATTTACATATCTGCCACTGTGGAGGAGAATCCGTAAAGGTGTTCGAGTGTTCGAACCGCAATGCGCAAGAAATGGTACGGAAACCCCGTATTTACATATCTGTCACTGTGCAGGAGAATCCGTATAGGTGTTCGAGTGTTCGGACCGTAATGCGCAAGAAATGGTATGTAAACCCCGTATTTACATATCTGCCACTGTGCAGGAGAATCCGTATAGGTGTTCGAGTGTTCGAACCGTAATGCGCAAGAAATGGTATGTAAACCCCGTATTTACATATCTGCCACTGTGCAGGAGAATCCGTATAGGTGTTCGAGTGTTCGAACCGTATTGCCCAAGAAATGGTTTGTAAACCCCGTATTTACATATCTGCCACTGTGCAGGAGAATCCGTATAGGTGTTCGAGTGTTCGAACCGTATTGCCCAAGAAATGGTTTGTAAACACCGTATTTACATATCTGCCACTGTGCAGGAGAATCCGTATAGGTGTTCGAGTGTTCGAACCGTAATGCGCAAGAAATGGTACGTAAACCCCGTATTTACATATCTTCCACTGTGCAGGAGAATCCGTATAGGTGTTCGAGTGTTCGAACCGTATTGCGCAAGAAATGGTTTGTAAACCCCGTATTTACATATCTGCCACTGTGCAGGAGAATCCGTATAGGTGTTCGAGTGTTCGAACCGTATTGCGCAAGAAATGGTTTGTAAACCCCGTATTTACATATCTGCCACTGTGCAGGAGAATCCGTATAGGTGTTCGAGTGTTCGAACCGTATTGCCCATGAAATGGTTTGTAAACGCCGTATTTACATATCTGCCACTGTGCAGGAGAATCCGTACAGGTGTTCGAGTGTTCGAACCGTAATGCGCAAGAAATGGTATGTAAACCCCGTATTTACATATCAGCCACTGTGCAGGAGAATCCGTATAGGTGTTCGAGTGTTCGAACTGTATAGCCCAAGAAATGGTTTGTAAACGCCGTATTTACATATCTGCCACTGTGCAGGAGAATCCGTATAGGTGTTCGAGTGTTCGAACCGTAATGCGCAAGAAATGGTATGGAAACCCCGTATTTATATATCTGCCACTGTGCAGGAGAATCCGTATAGGTGTTCGAGTGTTCGAACCGTATTGCGCAAGAAATGGTTTGTAAACCCCGTATTTCCATATCTGCCACTGTGCAGGAGAATCCGTATAGGTGTTCGAGTGTTCGAACCGTATTGCGCAAGAAATGGTATGTAAACCCCGTATTTACATATCTGCCACTGTGCAGGAGAATCCGTGTAGGTGTCCGAGTGTTCGAACCGAATTGCCCCAGAAATGGTTTGTAAACGCCGTATTTACATATCTGCCACTGTACAGGAGAATCCGTATAGGTGTTCGAGTGTTCGAACCGTATTGCCCAAGAAATGGTTTGTGAACGCCGTATTTACATATCTGCCACTGTGCAGGTGTTCGAGTGTTCGAACCGTAATGCGCAAGAAATGGTATGTAAACCCCGTATTTACATATCTGCCACTGTGCAGGAGAATCCGTATAGGTGTTCGAGTGTTCGAACCGTATTGCCAAAGAAATGGTTTGTAAACGCCGTATTTACATATCTGCCACTGTGCAGGAGAATCCGTATAGGTGTTCGAATGTTCGAACCGTAATGCGCAAGAAATGGTATGTAAACCCCGTATTTACATATCTGCCACTGTGCAGGAGAATCCGTATAGGTGTTCGAGTGTTCGAACCGTATTGCGTAAGAAATGGTTTGTAAACCCCGGATTTACATATCTGCCACTGTGCAGGAGAATCCGTATAGGTGTTCGAGTGTTCGAACCGTATTGCGCAAGAAATGGTATGTAAACCCCATATTTACATATCTGCTACTATGCAGGAGACTCCGTGTAAGTGTTCGAATGTTCGAACCGTAATGCGCAAGAAATGGTATGTAAACCCCGTATTTACATATCTGCCACTGTGCAGGAGAATCCGTATAGGTGTTCGAGTGTTCGAACCGTAATGCGCAAGAAATGGTACGGAAACCCCGTTTTCACATATCCGCCACTGTGCTGGAGAATCCGTATAGGTGTTCGAGTGTTCGAACCGTAATGCGCAAGAAATGGTATGTAAACCCCGTATTTACATATCTACCACTGTGCAGGAGAATCCGTATAGGTGTTCGAGTGTTCGAACCGAATTGCCCAAGAAATGGTTTGTAAACGCCGTATTTACATATCTGCCACTGTGCAGGAGAATCCGTATAGGTGTTCGAGTGTTCGAACCGTAATGCGCAAGAAATTGTATGCAAACCCCGTATTTACATATCTGCCACTGTGCAGGAGAATCCGTATAGGTGTTCGAGTGTTCGAATCGTATTGCGCAAGAATTGGTATGTAAACCCCGTATTTACATATCTGCCACTGTGCAGGGGAATCCGTATAGGTGTTCGAGTGTTCGAACCGTATTGCGCAAGAAATGGTATGTAAACCCCGTATTTACATATCTGCCACTGTGCAGGAGAATCCGTATAGGTGTTCGAGTGTTCGAACCGTATTGCCCAAGAAATGGTTTGTAAACACCGTATTTACATATCTGCCACTGTGCAGGAGAATCCGTATAGGTGTTCGAGTGTTCGAACCGTAATGCGCAAGAAATGGTACGTAAACCCCGTATTTACATATCTGCCACTGTGCAGGAGAATCCGTATAGGTGTTCGAGTGTTCGAACCGTATTGCGCAAGAAATGGTTTGTAAACCCCGTATTTACATATCTGCCACTGTGCAGGAGAATCCGTATAGGTGTTCGAGTGTTCGAACCGTATTGCGCAAGAAATGGTTTGTAAACCCCGTATTTACATATCTGCCACTGTGCAGGAGAATCCGTATAGGTGTTCGAGTGTTCGAACCGTATTGCCCATGAAATGGTTTGTAAACGCCGTATTTACATATCTGCCACTGTGCAGGAGAATCCGTACAGGTGTTCGAGTGTTCGAACCGTAATGCGCAAGAAATGGTATGTAAACCCCGTATTTACATATCTGCCACTGTGCAGGAGAATCCGTATAGGTGTTCGAGTGTTCGAACTGTATAGCCCAAGAAATGGTTTGTAAACGCCGTATTTACATATCTGCCACTGTGCAGGAGAATCCGTATAGGTGTTCGAGTGTTCGAACCGTAATGCGCAAGAAATGGTATGGAAACCCCGTATTTATATATCTGCCACTGTGCAGGAGAATCCGTATAGGTGTTCGAGTGTTCGAACCGTATTGCGCAAGAAATGGTTTGTAAACCCCGTATTTCCATATCTGCCACTGTGCAGGAGAATCCGTATAGGTGTTCGAGTGTTCGAACCGTATTGCGCAAGAAATGGTATGTAAACCCCGTATTTACATATCTGCCACTGTGCAGGAGAATCCGTGTAGGTGTCCGAGTGTTCGAACCGAATTGCCCCAGAAATGGTTTGTAAACGCCGTATTTACATATCTGCCACTGTGCAGGAGAATCCGTATAGGTGTTCGAGTGTTCGAACCGTATTGCCCAAGAAATGGTTTGTGAACGCCGTATTTACATATCTGCCACTGTGCAGGAGAATCCGTACAGGTGTTCGAGTGTTCGAACCGTAATGCGCAAGAAATGGTATGTAAACCCCGTATTTACATATCTGCCACTGTGCAGGAGAATCCGTATAGGTGTTCGAGTGTTCGAACCGTATTGCCAAAGAAATGGTTTGTAAACGCCGTATTTACATATCTGCCACTGTGCAGGAGAATCCGTATAGGTGTTCGAATGTTCGAACCGTAATGCGCAAGAAATGGTATGTAAACCCCGTATTTACATATCTGCCACTGTGCAGGAGAATCCGTATAGGTGTTCGAGTGTTCGAACCGTATTGCGTAAGAAATGGTTTGTAAACCCCGGATTTACATATCTGCCACTGTGCAGGAGAATCCGTATAGGTGTTCGAGTGTTCGAACCGTATTGCGCAAGAAATGGTATGTAAACCCCATATTTACATATCTGCTACTATGCAGGAGACTCCGTGTAGGTGTTCGAATGTTCGAACCGTAATGCGCAAGAAATGGTATGTAAACCCCGTATTTACATATCTGCCACTGTGCAGGAGAATCCGTATAGGTGTTCGAGGGTTCGAACCGTAATGCGCAAGAAATGGTACGGAAACCCCGTTTTCACATATCCGCCACTGTGCTGGAGAATCCGTATAGGTGTTCGAGTGTTCGAACCGTAATGCGCAAGAAATGGTATGTAAACCCCATATTTACATATCTACCACTGTGCAGGAGAATCCGTATAGGTGTTCGAGTGTTCGAACCGAATTGCCCAAGGAATGGTTTGTAAACGCCGTATTTACATATCTGCCACTGTGCAGGAGAATCCGTATAGGTGTTCGAGTGTTCGAACCGTAATGCGCAAGAAATTGTATGCAAACCCCGTATTTACATATCTGCCACTGTGCAGGAGAATCCGTATAGGTGTTCGAGTGTTCGAATCGTATTGCGCAAGAATTGGTATGTAAACCCCGTATTTACATATCTGCCACTGTGCAGTGGAATCCGTATAGGTGTTCGAGTGTTCGAACCGTATTGCGCAAGAAATGGTATGTAAACCCCGTATTTACATATCTGCCACTGTGCAGGAGAATCCGTATAGGTGTTCGAGTGTTCGAACCGTATTGCGCAAGAAATGGTTTGTAAACCTCGTATTTACATATCTGCCACTGTGGAGGAGAATCCGTAAAGGTGTTCGAGTGTTCGAACCGCAATGCGTAAGAAATGGTACGGAAACCCCGTATTTACATATCTGTCACTGTGCAGGAGAATCCGTATAGGTGTTCGAGTGTTCGGACCGTAATGCGCAAGAAATGGTATGTAAACCCCGTATTTACATATCTGCCACTGTGCAGGAGAATCCGTATAGGTGTTCGAGTGTTCGAACCGTAATGCGCAAGAAATGGTATGTAAACCCCGTATTTACATATTTGCACTGTGCAGGAGAATCCGTATAGGTGTTCGAGTGTTCGAACCGTATTGCCCAAGAAATGGTTTGTAAACCCCGTATTTACATATCTGCCACTGTGCAGGAGAATCCGTATAGGTGTTCGAGTGTTCGAACCGTATTGCCCAAGAAATGGTTTGTAAACCCCGTATTTACATATCTGCCACTGTGCAGGAGAATCCGTATAGGTGTTCGAGTGTTCGAACCGTAATGCGCAAGAAATGGTACGTAAACCCCGTATTTACATATCTGCCACTGTGCAGGAGAATCCGTATAGGTGTTCGAGTGTTCGAACCGTATTGCGCAAGAAATGGTTTGTAAACCCCGTATTTACATATCTGCCACTGTGCAGGAGAATCCGTATAGGTGTTCGAGTGTTCGAACCGTATTGCGCAAGAAATGGTTTGTAAACCCCGTATTTACATATCTGCCACTGTGCAGGAGAATCCGTATAGGTGTTCGAGTGTTCGAACCGTATTGCCCATGAAATGGTTTGTAAACGCCGTATTTACATATCTGCCACTGTGCAGGAGAATCCGTACAGGTGTTCGAGTGTTCGAACCGTAATGCGCAAGAAATGGTATGTAAACCCCGTATTTACATATCTGCCACTGTGCAGGAGAATCCGTATAGGTGTTCGAGTGTTCGAACTGTATAGCCCAAGAAATGGTTTGTAAACGCCGTATTTACATATCTGCCACTGTGCAGGAGAATCCGTATAGGTGTTCGAGTGTTCGAACCGTAATGCGCAAGAAATGGTATGGAAACCCCGTATTTATATATCTGCCACTGTGCAGGAGAATCCGTATAGGTGTTCGAGTGTTCGAACCGTATTGCGCAAGAAATGGTTTGTAAACCCCGTATTTCCATATCTGCCACTGTGCAGGAGAATCCGTATAGGTGTTCGAGTGTTCGAACCGTATTGCGCAAGAAATGGTATGTAAACCCCGTATTTACATATCTGCCACTGTGCAGGAGAATCAGTGTAGGTGTCCGAGTGTTCGAACCGAATTGCCCCAGAAATGGTTTGTAAACGCCGTATTTACATATCTGCCACTGTGCAGGAGAATCCGTATAGGTGTTCTAGTGTTCGAACCGTATTGCCCAAGAAATGGTTTGTGAACGCCGTATTTACATATCTGCCACTGTGCAGGAGAATCCGTATAGGTGTTCGAGTGTTCGAACCGTAATGCGCAAGAAATGGTATGGAAACCCCGTATTTACATATCTGCCACTGTGCAGGAGAATCCGTATAGGTGTTCGAGTGTTCGAACCGTATTGCGCAAGAAATGGTTTGTAAACCCCGTATTTCCATATCTGCCACTGTGCAGGAGAATCCGTATAGGTGTTCGAGTGTTCGAACCGTATTGCGCAAGAAATGGTATGTAAACCCCGTATTTACATATCTGCCACTGTGCAGGAGAATCCGTGTAGGTGTCCGAGTGTTCGAACCGAATTGCCCCAGAAATGGTTTGTAAACGCCGTATTTACATATCTGCCACTGTGCAGGAGAATCCGTATAGGTGTTCGAGTGTTCGAACCGTATTGCCCAAGAAATGGTTTGTGAACGCCGTATTTACATATCTGCCACTGTGCAGGAGAATCCGTACAGGTGTTCGAGTGTTCGAACCGTAATGCGCAAGAAATGGTATGTAAACCCCGTATTTACATATCTGCCACTGTGCAGGAGAATCCGTATAGGTGTTCGAGTGTTCGAACCGTATTGCCAAAGAAATGGTTTGTAAACGCCGTATTTACATATCTGCCACTGTGCAGGAGAATCCGTATAGGTGTTCGAATGTTCGAACCGTAATGCGCAAGAAATGGTATGTAAACCCCGTATTTACATATCAGCCACTGTGCAGGAGAATCCGTATAGGTGTTCGAGTGTTCGAACCGTATTGCGCTAGAACTGGTTTGTAAACCCCGTATTTACATATCTGCCACTGTGCAGGGGAATCCGTATAGGTGTTCGAGTGTTCGAACCGTATTGCGCAAGAAATGGTATGTAAACCCCATATTTACATATCTGCTACTATGCAGGAGACTCCGTGTAGGTGTTCGAGTGTTCGAACCGTAATGCGCCAGAAATGGTATGTAAACCCCGTATTTACATATCTGCCACTGTGCAGGAGAATCCGTATAGGTGTTCGAGTGTTCGAACCGTAATGCGCAAGAAATGGTACGGAAACCCCGTATTTACATATCTGCCACTGTGCAGGAGAATCCGTATAGGTGTTCGAGTGTTCAAACCGTAATGCGCAAGAAATGGTATGTAAATCCCGTATTTACATATCTGCCACTGTGCTGGAGAATCCGTATAGGTGTTCGAGTGTTCGAACCGAATTGCCCAAGAAATGGTTTGTAAACGCCGTAATTACATATCTGCCACTGTGCAGGAGAATCCGTATAGGTGTTCGAGTGTTCGAACCGTAATGCGCAAGAAATGGTATGTAAACCCCGTATTTACATATCTTCCACTGTGCAGGAGAATCCGTATAGGTGTTCGAGTGTTCGAACCGTAATGCGCAAGAAATGGTACGGAAACCCCGTTTTCACATATCCGCCACTGTGCAGGAGAATCCGTATAGGTGTTCGAGTGTTCGAACCGTAATACGCAAGAAATGGTATGTAAACCCCGTATTTACATATCTACCACTGTGCAGGAGAATCCGTATAGGTGTTCGAGTGTTCGAACCGAATTGCCCAAGAAATGGTTTGTAAACGCCGTATTTACATATCTGCCACTGTGCAGGAGAATCCGTATAGGTGTTCGAGTGTTCGAACCGTAATGCGAAAGAAATGGTATGCAAACCCCGTATTTACAAATCTGTCACTGTGCAGGAGAATCCGTATAGGTGTTCGAGTGTTCGAATCGTATTGCGCAAGAATTGGTATGTAAACCTCGTATTTACATATCTGCCACTGTGGAGGAGAATCCGTATAGGTGTTCGAGTGTTCGAACCGCAATGCTCAAGAAATGGTACGGAAACCCCGTATTTACATATCTGCCACTATGCAGGAGAATCCGTTTAGGTGTTCGAGTGTTCGGACCGTATTGCGCAAGAAATGGTAAGCAAACCCCGAATTTACATATCTGCCACTGTGCAGGAGAATCCGTATAGGTGTTCGAGTGTTCGAACCGTAATGCGCAAGAAATGGTATGGAAACCCCGTATTTATATATCTGCCACTATGCAGGAGAATCCGTATAGGTGTTCGAGTGTTCGAACCGTATTGCGCAAGAAATGGTTTGTAAACCCCGTATTTCCATATCTGCCACTGTGCAGGAGAATCCGTATAGGTGTTCGAGTGTTCGAACCGTATTGCGCAAGAAATGGTATGTAAACCCCGTATTTACATATCTGCCACTGTGCAGGAGAATCAGTGTAGGTGTCCGAGTGTTCGAACCGAATTGCCCCAGAAATGGTTTGTAAACGCCGTATTTACATATCTGCCACTGTGCAGGAGAATCCGTATAGGTGTTCGAGTGTTCGAACCGTAATGCGCAAGAAATTGTATGCAAACCCCGTATTTACATATCTGCCACTGTGCAGGAGAATCCGTATAGGTGTTCGAGTGTTCGAATCGTATTGCGCAAGAATTGGTATGTAAACCCCGTATTTACATATCTGCCACTGTGCAGGGGAATCCGTATAGGTGTTCGAGTGTTCGAACCGTATTGCGCAAGAAATGGTATGTAAGCCCCGTATTTACATATCTGCCACTGTGCAGGAGAATCCGTATAGGTGTTCGAGTGTTCGAACCGTATTGCGCAAGAAATGGTTTGTAAACCTCGTATTTACATATCTGCCACTGTGGAGGAGAATCCGTAAAGGTGTTCGAGTGTTCGAACCGCAATGCGTAAGAAATGGTACGGAAACCCCGTATTTACATATCTGTCACTGTGCAGGAGAATCCGTATAGGTGTTCGAGTGTTCGGACCGTAATGCGCAAGAAATGGTATGTAAACCCCGTATTTACATATCTGCCACTGTGCAGGAGAATCCGTATAGGTGTTCGAGTGTTCGAACCGTAATGCGCAAGAAATGGTATGTAAACCCCGTATTTACATATTTGCCACTGTGCAGGAGAATCCGTATAGGTGTTCGAGTGTTCGAACCGTATTGCCCAAGAAATGGTTTGTAAACCCCGTATTTACATATCTGCCACTGTGCAGGAGAATCCGTATAGGTGTTCGAGTGTTCGAACCGTATTGCCCAAGAAATGGTTTGTAAACCCCGTATTTACATATCTGCCACTGTGCAGGAGAATCCGTATAGGTGTTCGAGTGTTCGAACCGTAATGCGCAAGAAATGGTACGTAAACCCCGTATTTACATATCTGCCACTGTGCAGGAGAATCCGTATAGGTGTTCGAGTGTTCGAACCGTATTGCGCAAGAAATGGTTTGTAAACCCCGTATTTACATATCTGCCACTGTGCAGGAGAATCCGTATAGGTGTTCGAGTGTTCGAACCGTATTGCGCAAGAAATGGTTTGTAAACCCCGTATTTACATATCTGCCACTGTGCTGGAGAATCCGTATAGGTGTTCGAGTGTTCGAACCGTATTGCCCATGAAATGGTTTGTAAACGCCGTATTTACATATCTGCCACTGTGCAGGAGAATCCGTACAGGTGTTCGAGTGTTCGAACCGTAATGCGCAAGAAATGGTATGTAAACCCCGTATTTACATATCTGCCACTGTGCAGGAGAATCCGTATAGGTGTTCGAGTGTTCGAACTGTATAGCCCAAGAAATGGTTTGTAAACGCCGTATTTACATATCTGCCACTGTGCAGGAGAATCCGTATAGGTGTTCGAGTGTTCGAACCGTAATGCGCAAGAAATGGTATGGAAACCCCGTATTTATATATCTGCCACTGTGCAGGAGAATCCGTATAGGTGTTCGAGTGTTCGAACCGTATTGCGCAAGAAATGGTTTGTAAACCCCGTATTTCCATATCTGCCACTGTGCAGGAGAATCCGTATAGGTGTTCGAGTGTTCGAACCGTATTGCGCAAGAAATGGTATGTAAACCCCGTATTTACATATCTGCCACTGTGCAGGAGAATCAGTGTAGGTGTCCGAGTGTTCGAACCGAATTGCCCCAGAAATGGTTTGTAAACGCCGTATTTACATATCTGCCACTGTGCAGGAGAATCCGTATAGGTGTTCTAGTGTTCGAACCGTATTGCCCAAGAAATGGATTGTGAACGCCGTATTTACATATCTGCCACTGTGCAGGAGAATCCGTATAGGTGTTCGAGTGTTCGAACCGTAATGCGCAAGAAATGGTATGGAAACCCCGTATTTACATATCTGCCACTGTGCAGGAGAATCCGTATAGGTGTTCGAGTGTTCGAACCGTATTGCGCAAGAAATGGTTTGTAAACCCCGTATTTCCATATCTGCCACTGTGCAGGAGAATCCGTATAGGTGTTCGAGTGTTCGAACCGTATTGCGCAAGAAATGGTATGTAAACCCCGTATTTACATATCTGCCACTGTGCAGGAGAATCCGTGTAGGTGTCCGAGTGTTCGAACCGAATTGCCCCAGAAATGGTTTGTAAACGCCGTATTTACATATCTGCCACTGTGCAGGAGAATCCGTATAGGTGTTCGAGTGTTCGAACCGTATTGCCCAAGAAATGGTTTGTGAACGCCGTATTTACATATCTGCCACTGTGCAGGAGAATCCGTACAGGTGTTCGAGTGTTCGAACCGTAATGCGCAAGAAATGGTATGTAAACCCCGTATTTACATATCTGCCACTGTGCAGGAGAATCCGTATAGGTGTTCGAGTGTTCGAACCGTATTGCCAAAGAAATGGTTTGTAAACGCCGTATTTACATATCTGCCACTGTGCAGGAGAATCCGTATAGGTGTTCGAATGTTCGAACCGTAATGCGCAAGAAATGGTATGTAAACCCCGTATTTACATATCAGCCACTGTGCAGGAGAATCCGTATAGGTGTTCGAGTGTTCGAACCGTATTGCGCTAGAAATGGTTTGTAAACCCCGTATTTACATATCTGCCACTGTGCAGGGGAATCCGTATAGGTGTTCGAGTGTTCGAACCGTATTGCGCAAGAAATGGTATGTAAACCCCATATTTACATATCTGCTACTATGCAGGAGACTCCGTGTAGGTGTTCGAGTGTTCGAACCGTAATGCGCCAGAAATGGTATGTAAACCCCGTATTTACATATCTGCCACTGTGCAGGAGAATCCGTATAGGTGTTCGAGTGTTCGAACCGTAATGCGCAAGAAATGGTACGGAAACCCCGTATTTACATATCTGCCACTGTGCAGGAGAATCCGTATAGGTGTTCGAGTGTTCAAACCGTAATGCGCAAGAAATGGTATGTAAATCCCGTATTTACATATCTGCCACTGTGCTGGAGAATCCGTATAGGTGTTCGAGTGTTCGAACCGAATTGCCCAAGAAATGGTTTGTAAACGCCGTAATTACATATCTGCCACTGTGCAGGAGAATCCGTATAGGTGTTCGAGTGTTCGAACCGTAATGCGCAAGAAATGGTATGTAAACCCCGTATTTACATATCTTCCACTGTGCAGGAGAATCCGTATAGGTGTTCGAGTGTTCGAACCGTAATGCGCAAGAAATGGTACGGAAACCCCGTTTTCACATATCCGCCACTGTGCAGGAGAATCCGTATAGGTGTTCGAGTGTTCGAACCGTAATACGCAAGAAATGGTATGTAAACCCCGTATTTACATATCTACCACTGTGCAGGAGAATCCGTATAGGTGTTCGAGTGTTCGAACCGAATTGCCCAAGAAATGGTTTGTAAACGCCGTATTTACATATCTGCCACTGTGCAGGAGAATCCGTATAGGTGTTCGAGTGTTCGAACCGTAATGCGCAAGAAATGGTATGTAAACCCCGTATTTACATATCTTCCACTGTGCAGGAGAATCCGTATAGGTGTTCGAGTGTTCGAACCGTATTGCGCAAGAAATGGTATGTAAACCCCGTATTTACATATCTGCCACTGTGCAGGAGAATCCGTATAGGTGTTCGAGTGTTCGAACCGTATTGCGCAAGAAATGGTTTGTAAACCTCGTATTTACATATCTGCCACTGTGGAGGAGAATCCGTAAAGGTGTTCGAGTGTTCGAACCGCAATGCGTAAGAAATGGTACGGAAACCCCGTATTTACATATCTGTCACTGTGCAGGAGAATCCGTATAGGTGTTCGAGTGTTCGGACCGTAATGCGCAAGAAATGGTATGTAAACCCCGTATTTACATATCTGCCACTGTGCAGGAGAATCCGTATAGGTGTTCGAGTGTTCGAACCGTAATGCGCAAGAAATGGTATGTAAACCCCGTATTTACATATTTGCCACTGTGCAGGAGAATCCGTATAGGTGTTCGAGTGTTCGAACCGTATTGCCCAAGAAATGGTTTGTAAACCCCGTATTTACATATCTGCCACTGTGCAGGAGAATCCGTATAGGTGTTCGAGTGTTCGAACCGTATTGCCCAAGAAATGGTTTGTAAACCCCGTATTTACATATCTGCCACTGTGCAGGAGAATCCGTATAGGTGTTCGAGTGTTCGAACCGTAATGCGCAAGAAATGGTACGTAAACCCCGTATTTACATATCTGCCACTGTGCAGGAGAATCCGTATAGGTGTTCGAGTGTTCGAACCGTATTGCGCAAGAAATGGTTTGTAAACCCCGTATTTACATATCTGCCACTGTGCAGGAGAATCCGTATAGGTGTTCGAGTGTTCGAACCGTATTGCGCAAGAAATGGTTTGTGAACCCCGTATTTACATATCTGCCACTGTGCTGGAGAATCCGTATAGGTGTTCGAGTGTTCGAACCGTATTGCCCATGAAATGGTTTGTAAACGCCGTATTTACATATCTGCCACTGTGCAGGAGAATCCGTACAGGTGTTCGAGTGTTCGAACCGTAATGCGCAAGAAATGGTATGTAAACCCCGTATTTACATATCTGCCACTGTGCAGGAGAATCCGTATAGGTGTTCGAGTGTTCGAACTGTATAGCCCAAGAAATGGTTTGTAAACGCCGTATTTACATATCTGCCACTGTGCAGGAGAATCCGTATAGGTGTTCGAGTGTTCGAACCGTAATGCGCAAGAAATGGTATGGAAACCCCGTATTTATATATCTGCCACTGTGCAGGAGAATCCGTATAGGTGTTCGAGTGTTCGAACCGTATTGCGCAAGAAATGGTTTGTAAACCCCGTATTTCCATATCTGCCACTGTGCAGGAGAATCCGTATAGGTGTTCGAGTGTTCGAACCGTATTGCGCAAGAAATGGTATGTAAACCCCGTATTTACATATCTGCCACTGTGCAGGAGAATCAGTGTAGGTGTCCGAGTGTTCGAACCGAATTGCCCCAGAAATGGTTTGTAAACGCCGTATTTACATATCTGCCACTGTGCAGGAGAATCCGTATAGGTGTTCTAGTGTTCGAACCGTATTGCCCAAGAAATGGATTGTGAACGCCGTATTTACATATCTGCCACTGTGCAGGAGAATCCGTATAGGTGTTCGAGTGTTCGAACCGTAATGCGCAAGAAATGGTATGGAAACCCCGTATTTACATATCTGCCACTGTGCAGGAGAATCCGTATAGGTGTTCGAGTGTTCGAACCGTATTGCGCAAGAAATGGTTTGTAAACCCCGTATTTCCATATCTGCCACTGTGCAGGAGAATCCGTATAGGTGTTCGAGTGTTCGAACCGTATTGCGCAAGAAATGGTATGTAAACCCCGTATTTACATATCTGCCACTGTGCAGGAGAATCCGTGTAGGTGTCCGAGTGTTCGAACCGAATTGCCCCAGAAATGGTTTGTAAACGCCGTATTTACATATCTGCCACTGTGCAGGAGAATCCGTATAGGTGTTCGAGTGTTCGAACCGTATTGCCCAAGAAATGGTTTGTGAACGCCGTATTTACATATCTGCCACTGTGCAGGAGAATCCGTACAGGTGTTCGAGTGTTCGAACCGTAATGCGCAAGAAATGGTATGTAAACCCCGTATTTACATATCTGCCACTGTGCAGGAGAATCCGTATAGGTGTTCGAGTGTTCGAACCGTATTGCCAAAGAAATGGTTTGTAAACGCCGTATTTACATATCTGCCACTGTGCTGGAGAATCCGTATAGGTGTTCGAATGTTCGAACCGTAATGCGCAAGAAATGGTATGTAAACCCCGTATTTACATATCAGCCACTGTGCAGGAGAATCCGTATAGGTGTTCGAGTGTTCGAACCGTATTGCGCTAGAAATGGTTTGTAAACCCCGTATTTACATATCTGCCACTGTGCAGGGGAATCCGTATAGGTGTTCGAGTGTTCGAACCGTATTGCGCAAGAAATGGTATGTAAACCCCATATTTACATATCTGCTACTATGCAGGAGACTCCGTGTAGGTGTTCGAGTGTTCGAACCGTAATGCGCCAGAAATGGTATGTAAACCCCGTATTTACATATCTGCCACTGTGCAGGAGAATCCGTATAGGTGTTCGAGTGTTCGAACCGTAATGCGCAAGAAATGGTACGGAAACCCCGTATTTACATATCTGCCACTGTGCAGGAGAATCCGTATAGGTGTTCGAGTGTTCAAACCGTAATGCGCAAGAAATGGTATGTAAATCCCGTATTTACATATCTGCCACTGTGCTGGAGAATCCGTATAGGTGTTCGAGTGTTCGAACCGAATTGCCCAAGAAATGGTTTGTAAACGCCGTAATTACATATCTGCCACTGTGCAGGAGAATCCGTATAGGTGTTCGAGTGTTCGAACCGTAATGCGCAAGAAATGGTATGTAAACCCCGTATTTACATATCTTCCACTGTGCAGGAGAATCCGTATAGGTGTTCGAGTGTTCGAACCGTAATGCGCAAGAAATGGTACGGAAACCCCGTTTTCACATATCCGCCACTGTGCAGGAGAATCCGTATAGGTGTTCGAGTGTTCGAACCGTAATACGCAAGAAATGGTATGTAAACCCCGTATTTACATATCTACCACTGTGCAGGAGAATCCGTATAGGTGTTCGAGTGTTCGAACCGAATTGCCCAAGAAATGGTTTGTAAACGCCGTATTTACATATCTGCCACTGTGCAGGAGAATCCGTATAGGTGTTCGAGTGTTCGAACCGTAATGCGAAAGAAATGGTATGCAAACCCCGTATTTACAAATCTGTCACTGTGCAGGAGAATCCGTATAGGTGTTCGAGTGTTCGAATCGTATTGCGCAAGAATTGGTATGTAAACCTCGTATTTACATATCTGCCACTGTGGAGGAGAATCCGTATAGGTGTTCGAGTGTTCGAACCGCAATGCTCAAGAAATGGTACGGAAACCCCGTATTTACATATCTGCCACTATGCAGGAGAATCCGTTTAGGTGTTCGAGTGTTCGGACCGTATTGCGCAAGAAATGGTAAGCAAACCCCGAATTTACATATCTGCCACTGTGCAGGAGAATCCGTATAGGTGTTCGAGTGTTCGAACCGTAATGCGCAAGAAATGGTATGGAAACCCCGTATTTATATATCTGCCACTGTGCAGGAGAATCCGTATAGGTGTTCGAGTGTTCGAACCGTATTGCGCAAGAAATGGTTTGTAAACCCCGTATTTCCATATCTGCCACTGTGCAGGAGAATCCGTATAGGTGTTCGAGTGTTCGAACCGTATTGCGCAAGAAATGGTATGTAAACCCCGTATTTACATATCTGCCACTGTGCAGGAGAATCAGTGTAGGTGTCCGAGTGTTCGAACCGAATTGCCCCAGAAATGGTTTGTAAACGCCGTATTTACATATCTGCCACTGTGCAGGAGAATCCGTATAGGTGTTCGAGTGTTCGAACCGTATTGCCCAAGAAATGGTTTGTGAACGCCGTATTTACATATCTGCCACTGTGCAGGAGAATCCGTATAGGTGTTCGAGTGTTCGAACCGTATTGCGCAAGAAATGGTATGGAAACCCCGTATTTACATATCTGCCACTGTGCAGGAGAATCCGTATAGGTGTTCGAGTGTTCGAACCGTATTGCGCAAGAAATGGTTTGTAAACCCCGTATTTCCATATCTGCCACTGTGCAGGAGAATCCGTATAGGTGTTCGAGTGTTCGAACCGTATTGCGTAAGAAATGGTATGTAAACCCCGTATTTACATATCTGCCACTGTGCAGGAGAATCCGTGTAGGTGTCCGAGTGTTCGAACCGAATTGCCCCAGAAATGGTTTGTAAACGCCGTATTTACTTATCTGCCACTGTGCAGGAGAATCCGTATAGGTGTTCGAGTGTTCGAACCGTATTGCCCAAGAAATGGTTTGTGAACGCCGTATTTACATATCTGCCACTGTGCAGGAGAATCCGTATAGGTGTTCGAGTGTTCGAACCGTAATGCGCAAGAAATGGTATGTAAACCCCGTATTTACATATCTGCCACTGTGCAGGAGAATCCGTATAGGTGTTCGAGTGTTCGAACCGTATTGCCAAAGAAATGGTTTGTAAACACCGTATTTACATATCTGCCACTGTGCAGGAGAATCCGTATAGGTGTTCGAATGTTCGAACCGTAATGCGCAAGAAATGGTATGTAAACCCCGTATTTACATATCAGCCACTGTGCAGGAGAATCCGTATAGGTGTTCGAGTGTTCGAACCGTATTGCGCTAGAAATGGTTTGTAAACCCCGTATTTACATATTTGCCACTGTGCAGGGGAATCCGTATAGGTGTTCGAGTGTTCGAACCGTATTGCGCAAGAAATGGTATGTAAACCCCATATTTACATATCTGCTACTATGCAGGAGACTCCGTGTAGGTGTTCGAGTGTTCGAACCGTAATGCGCCAGAAATGGTATGTAAACCCCGTATTTACATATCTGCCACTGTGCAGGAGAATCCGTATAGGTGTTCGAGTGTTCGAACCGTAATGCGCAAGAAATGGTACGGAAACCCCGTATTTACATATCTGCCACTGTGCAGGAGAATCCGTATAGGTGTTCGAGTGTTCAAACCGTAATGCGCAAGAAATGGTATGTAAATCCCGTATTTACATATCTGCCACTGTGCTGGAGAATCCGTATAGGTGTTCGAGTGTTCGAACCGAATTGCCCAAGAAATGGTTTGTAAACGCCGTAATTACATAACTGCCACTGTGCAGGAGAATCCGTATAGGTGTTCGAGTGTTCGAACCGTAATGCGCAAGAAATGGTATGTAAACCCCGTATTTACATATCTTCCACTGTGCAGGAGAATCCGTATAGGTGTTCGAGTGTTCGAACCGTAATGCGCAAGAAATGGTACGGAAACCCCGTTTTCACATATCCGCCACTGTGCAGGAGAATCCGTATAGGTGTTCGAGTGTTCGAACCGTAATACGCAAGAAATGGTATGTAAACCCCGTATTTACATATCTACCACTGTGCAGGAGAATCCGTATAGGTGTTCGAGTGTTCGAACCGAATTGCCCAAGAAATGGTTTGTAAACGCCGTATTTACATATCTGCCACTGTGCAGGAGAATCCGTATAGGTGTTCGAGTGTTCGAACCGTAATGCGAAAGAAATGGTATGCAAACCCCGTATTTACATATCTGTCACTGTGCAGGAGAATCCGTATAGGTGTTCGAGTGTTCGAATCGTATTGCGCAAGAATTGGTATGTAAACCTCGTATTTACATATCTGCCACTGTGGAGGAGAATCCGTATAGGTGTTCGAGTGTTCGAACCGCAATGCTCAAGAAATGGTACGGAAACCCCGTATTTACATATCTGCCACTATGCAGGAGAATCCGTTTAGGTGTTCGAGTGTTCGGACCGTATTGCGCAAGAAATGGTAAGCAAACCCCGAATTTACATATCTGCCACTGTGCAGGAGAATCCGTATAGGTGTTCGAGTGTTCGAACCGTAATGCGCAAGAAATGGTATGGAAACCCCGTATTTATATATCTGCCACTGTGCAGGAGAATCCGTATAGGTGTTCGAGTGTTCGAACCGTATTGCGCAAGAAATGGTTTGTAAACCCCGTATTTCCATATCTGCCACTGTGCAGGAGAATCCGTATAGGTGTTCGAGT
The DNA here is from genome assembly GCF_055761805.1 of Camellia sinensis. Taxonomy (NCBI): domain Eukaryota; kingdom Viridiplantae; phylum Streptophyta; class Magnoliopsida; order Ericales; family Theaceae; genus Camellia; species Camellia sinensis. The sequence continues at coordinate 118,663,232 of NC_138974.1, forward strand.
GTTCGAACTGTATTGCACAAGAAATGGTATGTAAACCCCGTATTTACATATCTGCCACTGTGCAGGAGAATCAGTGTAGGTGTCCGAGTGTTCGAACCGAATTGCCCAAGAAATGGTTTGTAAACGCCGTATTTACATATCTGCCACTGTGCAGGAGAATCCGTATAGGTGTTCGAGTGTTCGAACCGTATTGCCCAGGAAATGGTTTGTAAACGCCGTATTTACATATCTGCCACTGTGCAGGAGAATCCGTACAGGTGTTCGAGTGTTCGAACCGTAATGCGCAAGAAATGGTATGTAAACCCCGTATTTACATATCTGCCACTGTGCAGGAGAATTCGTATAGGTGTCGAGTGTTCGAACCGTATTGCCCAAGAAATGGTTTGTAAACGCCGTATTTACATATCTGCCACTGTGCAGGAGAATCCGTATAGGTGTTCGAGTGTTTGAACCGTAATGCGCAAGAAATGGTATGTAAACCCCGTAATTTACATATCTGCCACTGTGCAGGAGAATCCGTATAGGTGTTCGAGTGTTCGAACCGTATTGCGCAAGAAATGGTTTGTAAACCCCGTATTTACATATCTGCCACTGTGCAGGAGAATCCGTATAGGTGTTCGAGTGTTCGAACCGTATTGCGCAAGAAATGGTATGTAAACCCCATATTTACATATCTGCTACTATGCAGGAGACTCCGTGTAGGTGTTCGAGTGTTCGAACCGTAATGCGCAAGGAATGGTATGTAAACCCCGTATTTACATATCTGCCACTGTGCAGGAGAATCCGTATAGGTGTTCGAGTGTTCGAACCGTAATGCGCAAGAAATGGTACGGAAACCCCGTATTTACATATCTGCCACTGTGCAGGAGAATCCGTATAGGTGTTCGAGTGTTCGAACCGTAATGCGCAAGAAATGATATGTAAACCCCGTATTTACATATCTGCTACTGTGCAGGAGAATCCGTATAGGTGTTCGAGTGTTCGAACCGAATTGCCCAAGAAATGGTTTGTAAACGCCGTATTTACATATCTGCCACTGTGCAGGAGAATCCGTATAGGTGTTCGAGTGTTCGAACCGTAATGCGCAAGAAAAGGTATGTAAACCCCGTATTTACATATCTTCCACTGTGCAGGAGAATCCGTATAGGTGTTCGAGTGTTTGAACCGTAATGCGCAAGAAATGGTACGGAAACCCCGTTTTTACATATCCGCCACTGTGTAGGAGAATCCGTATAGGTGTTCGAGTGTTCGAACCGTAATGCGCAAGAAATGGTATGTAAACCCCGTATTTACATATCTACCACTGTGCAGGAGAATCCGTATAGGTGTTCGAGTGTTCGAACCGAATTGCCCAAGAAATGGTTTGTAAACGCCGTATTTACATATCTGCCACTATGCAGGAGAATCCGTATAGGTGTTCGAGTGTTCGAACCGTAATGCGCAAGAAATGGTATGCAAACCCCGTATTTACATATCTGCCACTGTGTAGGAGAATCCGTATAGGTGTTCGAGTGTTCGAATTGTATTGCGCAAGAATTGGTATGTAAACCCCGTATTTACATATCTGCCACTGTGCAGGGGAATCCGTATATGTGTTCGAGTGTTCGAACCGTATTGCGCAAGAAATGGTATGTAAACCCCGTATTTACATATCTGCCACTGTGCAGGAGAATCCGTATAGGTGTTCGAGTGTTCGAACCGTATTGCGCAAGAAATGGTTTGTAAACCTCGTATTTACATATCTGCCACTGTGGAGGAGAATCCGTATAGGTGTTCGAGTGTTCGAACCGCAATGCGCAAGAAATGGTACGGAAACCCCGAATTTACATATCTGCCACTATGCAGGAGAATCCGTATAGGTGTTCGAGTGTTCGGACCGTAATGCGCAAGAAATGGTAAGTAAACCCCGTATTTACATATCTGCCACTGTGCAGGAGAATCCGTATAGGTGTTCGAGTGTTCGAACCGTAATGCGCAAGAAATGGTACGTAAACCCCGTATTTACATATCTGCCACTGTGCAGGAGAATCCGTATAGGTGTTCGAGTGTTCGAACCGTATTGCCCAAGAAATGGTTTGTAAACCCCGTATTTACATATCTGCCACTGTGCAGGAGAATCCGTATAGGTGTTCGAGTGTTCGAACCGTAATGCGCAAGAAATGGTATGTAAACCCCGTATTTACATATCTGCCACTGTGTAGGAGAATCCGTATAGGTGTTCGAGTGTTCGAACCGTATTGCCCAAGAAATGGTTTGTAAACGCCGTATTTACATATCCGCCACTGTGCAGGAGAATCCGTATAGGTGTTCGAGTGTTCGAACCGTAATGCGCAAGAAATGGTATATAAACCCCGTATTTACATATCTGCCACTGTGCAGGAGAATCCGTATAGGTGTTCGAGTGTTCGAACCGTATTGCGCAAGAAATGGTTTGTAAACCCCGTATTTACATATCTGCCACTGTGTAGGAGAATCCGTATATGTGTTCGAGTGTTCGAACCGTATTACGCAAGAAATGGTATGTAAACCCCGTATTTACATATCTGCCACTGTGCAGAAGAATCCGTAAAGGTGTTTGAGTGTTCGAACCGTAACGCGCAAGAAATGGTACGGAAACCCCGTATTTACATATCTGCCACTGTGCAGGAGAATCCGTATAGGTGTTCGAGTGTTCGAACCGTAATGCGCAAGAAATGGTATGTAAACCCCGTATTTACATATCTGCCACTATGCAGGAGAATCCGTATAGGTGTTCGAGTGTTCGAACCGTATTGCCCAAGAAATGGTTTGTAAACGCCGTATTTACATATCTGCCACTGTGCAGGAGAATCCGTATAGGTGTTCGAGTGTTCGAACCGTAATGCGCAAGAAATGGTATGCAAACCCCGTATTTACATATCTGCCACTGTGCAGGAGAATCCGTATAGGTGTCCGAGTGTTCGAACCGAATTGCCCAAGAAATGGTTTGTAAACGCCGTATTTACATATCTGCCACTGTGCAGGAGAATCCGTATAGGTGTTCGAGTGTTCGAACCGTATTGCCCAAGAAATGGTTTGTAAACGCCGTATTTACTTATCTGCCACTGTGCAGGAGAATCCGTATAGGTGTTCGAGTGTTCGAACCGTAATGCGCAAGAAATGGTATGTAAACCCCGTATTTACATATCTGCCACTGTGCAAGAGAATCCGTATAGGTGTTCGAGTGTTCGAACCGAATTGCCCAAGAAATGGTTTGTAAACGCCGTATTTACATATCTGCCACTGTGCAGGAGAATCCGTATAGGTGTTCGAGTGTTCGAACCGTAATGCGCAAGAAATGGTATGCAAACCCCGTATTTACATATCTGCCACTGTGCAGGAGAATCCGTATAGGTGTTCGAGTGTTCGAATCGTATTGCGCAAGAATTGGTATGTAAACCCCGTATTTACATATCTGCCACTGTGCAGGGGAATCCGAATAGGTGTTCGAGTGTTCGAACCGTATTGCGCAAGAAATGGTATGTAAACCCCGTATTTACATATCTGCCACTGTGCAGGAGAATCCGTATAGGTGTTCGAGTGTTCGAACCGTATTGCGCAAGAAATGGTTTGTAAACCTCGTATTTACATATCTGCCACTGTGGAAGAGAATCCGTATAGGTGTTCGACTGTTCGAACCGCAATGCGCAAGAAATGGTACGGAAACCCCGTATTTACATATCTGCCACTGTACAGGAGAATCCGTATAGGTGTTCGAGTGTTCGGACCGTAATGCGCAAGAAATGGTTTGTAAACCCCGTATTTACATATCTGCCACTGTGCAGGAGAATCCGTATAGGTGTTCGAGTGTTCGAACCGTAATGCGCAAGAAATGGTATGTAAACCCCGTATTTACATATCTGCCACTGTGCAGGAGAATCCATATAGGTGTTCGAGTGTTGGAACCGTATTGCCCAAGAAATGGTTTGTAAACCCCGTATTTACATATCTGCCACTGTGCAAGAGAATCCGTATAGGTGTTCGAGTGTTCGAACCGTATTGCCCAAGAAATGGTTTGTAAACGCCGTATTTACATATCTGCCACTGTGCAGGAGAATCCGTATAGGTGTTCGAGTTTTCGAACCGTAATGCGCAAGAAATGGTATGTAAACCCCGTATTTACATATCTGCCACTGTGCAGGAGAATCCGTATAGGTGTTCGAGTGTTCGAACCGTAATGCGCAAGAAATGGTATGTAAACCCCGTATTTACATATCTGCCACTGTGCAGGAGAATCCGTATATGTGTTCGAGTGTTCGGACCGTAATGCGCAAGAAATGGTATGTAAACCCCGTATTTACATATCTGCCACTGTGCAGGAGAATCCGTATAGGTGTTCGAGTGTTCGAACCGTAATGCGCAAGAAATGGTACGGAAACCCCGTATTTACATATCCGCCACTGTGCAGGAGAATCCGTATAGGTGTTCGAGTGTTCGAACCGTAATGCGCAAGAAATGGTATGTAAACCCCGTATTTACATATCTGCCACTGTGCAGGAGAATCCGTATAGGTGTTCGAGTGTTCGAATCGTATTGCGCAAGAATTGGTATGTAAACCCCGTATTTACATATCTGCCACTGTGCAGGGGAATCCGAATAGGCGTTCGAGTGTTCGAACCGTATTGCGCAAGAAATGGTACGGAAACCCCGTATTTACATATCTGCCACTGTGCAGGAGAATCCGTATAGGTGTTCGAGTGTTCGAACCGTAATGCGCAAGAAATGGTATGTAAACCCCGTATTTACATATCTGCCACTGTGCAGGAGAATCCGTATAGGTGTTCGAGTGTTCGAACCGTATTGCCCAAGAAATGGTTTGTAAACGCCGTATTTACATATCTGCCACTGTGCAGGAGAATCCGTATAGGTGTTCGAGTGTTCGAACCGTAATGCGCAAGAAATGGTATGCAAACCCCGTATTTACATATCTGCCACTGTGCAGGAGAATCCGTATAGGTGTCCGAGTGTTCGAACCGAATTGCCCAAGAAATGGTTTGTAAACGCCGTATTTACATATCTGCCACTGTGCCGGAGAATCCGTATAGGTGTTCGAGTGTTCGAACCGTATTGCCCAAGAAATGGTTTGTAAACGCCGTATTTACTTATCTGCCACTGTGCAGGAGAATCCGTACATGTGTTCGAGTGTTCGAACCGTAATGCGCAAGAAATGGTATGTAAACCCCGTATTTACATATCTGCCACTGTGCAGGAGAATCCGTATAGGTGTTCGAGTGTTCGAACCGTAATGCGCAAGAAATGGTACGGAAACCCCGTATTTACATATCCGCCACTGTGCAGGAGAATCCGTATAGGTGTTCGAGTGTTCGAACCGTAATGCGCAAGAAATGGTATGTAAACCCCGTATTTACATATCTGCCACTGTGCAGGAGAATCCGTATAGTTGTTCGAGTGTTCGAACCGAATTGCCCAAGAAATGGTTTGTAAACGCCGTATTTACATATTTGCCACTGCGCAGTAGAATCCGTATAGGTGTTCGAGTGTTTGAACCGTAATGCGCAAGAAATGGTATACAAACCCCGTATTTACATATCTGCCACTGTGCCGGAGAATCTTTATAGGTGTTCGAGTGTTCGAATCGTATTGCGCAAGAATTGGTATGTAAAGCCCGTATTTACATATCTGCCACTGTGCAGGGGAATCCGTATAGGTGTTCGAGTGTTCGAACCGTATTGCGCAAGAAATGGTATGTAAACCCCGTATTTACATATCTGCCACTGTGCAGGAGAATCCGTATAGGTGTTCGAGTGTTCGAAACGTATTGCGCAAGAAATGGTTTGTAAACCTCGTATTTACATATCTGCCACTGTGGAGGAGAATCCGTGTAGGTGTTCGAGTGTTCGAACCGCAATGCGCAAGAAATGGTACGGAAACCCCGTATTTAAATATCTGCCACTGTACAGGAGAATCCGTATAGGTGTTCGAGTGTTCGGACCGTAATGCGCAAGAAATGGTATGTAAACCCCGTATTTACATATCTGCCACTGTGCAGGAGAATCCGTATAGGTGTTCGAGTGTTCGAACCGTAATGCGCAAGAAATGGTATGTAAACCCCGTATTTACATATCTGCCACTGTGCAGGAGAATCCGTATAGGTGTTCGAGTGTTCGAACCGTAATCCGCAAGAAATGGTATGTAAACCCCGTATTTACATATCTGCCACTGTGCAGGAGAATCCGTATAGGTGTTCGAGTGTTCGAACCGTAATGCGCAAGAAATTGGTACGGAAACCCCGTATTTACATATCTGCCACTGTGCAGGAGAATCCGTATAGGTGTTCGAGTGTTCGAACCGTAATGCGCAAGAAATGGTATGTAAACCCCGTATTTACATATCTGCCACTGTGCAGGAGAATCCGTATAGGTGTTCGAGTGTTCGAACCGAATTGCCCAAGAAATGGTTTGTAAACGCCGTATTTACATATCTGCCACTGTGCAGGAGAATCCGTATAGGTGTTCGAGTGTTCGAACCGTAATGCGCAAGAAATTGTATGCAAACCCCGTATTTACATATCTGCCACTGTGCAGGAGAATCCGTATAGGTGTTCGAGTGTTTTAATCGTATTGCGCAAGAATTGGTATGTAAACCCCGTATTTACATATCTGCCACTGTGCAGAAGAATCCGTATAGGTGTTCGAGTGTTCGAACCGTATTGCGCAAGAAATGGTATGTAAACCCCGTATTTACATATCTGCCACTGTGCAGAAGAATCCGTATAGGTGTTCGAGTGTTCGAACCGTATTGCGCAAGAAATGGTTTGTAAACCACGTATTTACATATCTGCCACTGTGCAGGAGAATCCGTATAGGTGTTCGAGTGTTCGAACCGTAATGCGCAAGAAATGGTATGTAAACCCCGTATTTACATATCTGCCACTGTGCAGGAGAATCCGTATAGGTGTTCGAGTGGTCGAACCGAATTGCCCAAGAAATGGTTTGTAAACCCCGTATTTACATATCTGCCACTGTGCAGGAGAATCCGTATAGGTGTTCGAGTGTTCGAACCGTATTGCGCAAGAAATGGTTTGTAAACCACGTATTTACATATCTGCCACTGTGCAGGAGAATCCGTATAGGTGTTCGAGTGTTCGAACCGTAATGCGCAAGAAATGGTATGTAAACCCCGTATTTACATATCTGCCACTGTGCAGGGGAATCCGTATAGGTGTTCGAGTGTTCGAACCGTATTGCGCAAGAAATGGTATGTAAACCCCGTATTTACATATCTGCCACTGTGCAGGAGAATCCGTATAGGTGTTCGAGTGTTCGAACCGTATTGCGCAAGAAATGGTTTGTAAACCACGTATTTACATATCTGCCACTGTGCAGGAGAATCCGTATAGGTGTTCGAGTGTTCGAACCGTAATGCGCAAGAAATGGTATGTAAACCCCGTATTTACATATCTGCCACTGTGCAGGAGAATCCGTATAGGTGTTCGAGTGTTCGAACCGTATTGCCCAAGAAATGGTTTGTAAACCCCGTATTTACATATCTGCCACTGTGCAGGAGAATCCGTATAGGTGTTCGAGTGTTCGAACCGTATTGCCCAAGAAATGGCTTGTAAACGCCGTATTTACATATCTGCCACTGTGCAGGAGAATCCGTATAGGTGTTCGAGTGTTCGAACCGTAATGCGCAAGAAATGGTTATGTAAACCCCGTATTTACATATCTGCCACTGTGCAGGAGAATCCGTATAGGTGTTCGAGTGTTCGAACCGTATTGCGCAAGAAATGGTTTGTAAACCCTGTATTTACATATCTGCCACTGTGCAGGAGAATCCGTATAGGTGTTCGAGTGTTCGAACCGTATTGCGCAAGAAATGGTATGTAAACCCCGTATTTACATATCTGCAACTGTGCAGAAGAATCCGTATAGGTGTTCGAGTGTTCGAACCGTAATGCGCAAGAAATGGTACGGAAACCCCGTATTTACATATCAGCCACTGTGCAGGAGAATCCGTATAGGTGTTCGAGTGTTCGAACCGTAATGCGCAAGAAAAATGCAAACCCCGTATTTACATATCTGCCACTGTGCAGGAGAATCCGTATAGGTGTCCGATTGTTCGAACCGAATTGCCCAAGAAATGGTTTGCAAACGCCGTATTTACATATCTGCCACTGTGCAGGAGAATCCGTATAGGTGTTCGAGTGTTCGAACCGTATTGCCCACGAAATGGTTTGTAAACGCCGTATTTACATATCTGCCACTGTGCAGGAGAATCCGTACAGGTGTTCGAGTGTTCGAACCGTAATGCGCAAGAAATGGTATGTAAACCCCGTATTTACATATCTGCCACTGTGCAGGAGAATCCGTATAGGTGTTCGAGTGTTCGAACCGTAATGCGCAAGAAATGGTATGTAAACCCCGTATTTACATATCTGCCACTGTGCAGGAGAATCCGTATAGGTGTTCGAGTGTTCGAACCGTAATGCGCAAGAAATTGGTACGGAAACCCCGTATTTACATATCTGCCACTGTGCAGGAGAATCCGTATAGGTGTTCGAGTGTTCGAACCGTAATGCGCAAGAAATGGTATGTAAACCCCGTATTTACATATCTGCCGCTGTGCAGGAGAATCCGTATAGGTGTTCGAGTGTTCGAACCGAATTGCCCAAGAAATGGTTTGTAAACGCCGTATTTACATATCTGCCACTGTGCAGGAGAATCCGTATAGGTGTTCGAGTGTTCGAACTGTAATGCGCAAGAAATTGTATGCAAACCCCGTATTTACATATCTGCCACTGTGCAGGAGAATCCGTATAGGTGTTCGAGTGTTTTAATCGTATTGCGCAAGAATTGGTATGTAAACCCCGTATTTACATATCTGCCACTGTGCAGAAGAATCCGTATAGGTGTTCGAGTGTTCGAACCGTATTGCGCAAGAAATGGTATGTAAACCCCGTATTTACATATCTGCCACTGTGCAGAAGAATCCGTATAGGTGTTCGAGTGTTCGAACCGTATTGCGCAAGAAATGGTTTGTAAACCACGTATTTACATATCTGCCACTGTGCAGGAGAATCCGTATAGGTGTTCGAGTGTTCGAACCGTAATGCGCAAGAAATGGTATGTAAACCCCGTATTTACATATCTGCCACTGTGCAGGAGAATCCGTATAGGTGTTCGAGTGGTCGAACCGAATTGCCCAAGAAATGGTATGTAAACCCCGTATTTACATATCTGCCACTGTGCAGGAGAATCCGTATAGGTGTTCGAGTGTTCGAACCATATTGCGCAAGAAATGGTTTGTAAACCACGTATTTACATATCTGCCACTGTGCAGGAGAATCCGTATAGGTGTTCGGGTGTTCGAACCGTAATGCGCAAGAAATGGTATGTAAACCCCGTATTTACATATCTGCCACTGTGCAGGGGAATCCGTATAGGTGTTCGAGTGTTCGAACCGTATTGCGCAAGAAATGGTATGTAAACCCCGTATTTACATATCTGCCACTGTGCAGGAGAATCCGTATAGGTGTTCGAGTGTTCGAACCGTATTGCGCAAGAAATGGTTTGTAAACCACGTATTTACATATCTGCCACTGTGCAGGAGAATCCGTATAGGTGTTCGAGTGTTCGAACCGTAATGCGCAAGAAATGGTATGTAAACCCCGTATTTACATATCTGCCACTGTGCAGGAGAATCCGTATAGGTGTTCGAGTGTTCGAACCGTATTGCCCAAGAAATGGTTTGTAAACCCCGTATTTACATATCTGCCACTGTGCAGGAGAATCCGTATAGGTGTTCGAGTGTTCGAACCGTATTGCCCAAGAAATGGCTTGTAAACGCCGTATTTACATATCTGCCACTGTGCAGGAGAATCCGTATAGGTGTTCGAGTGTTCGAACCGTAATGCGCAAGAAATGGTTATGTAAACCCCGTATTTACATATCTGCCACTGTGCAGGAGAATCCGTATAGGTGTTCGAGTGTTCGAACCGTATTGCGCAAGAAATGGTTTGTAAACCCTGTATTTACATATCTGCCACTGTGCAGGAGAATCCGTATAGGTGTTCGAGTGTTCGAACCATATTGCGCAACAAATGGTATGTAAACCCCGTATTTACATATCTGCCACTGTGCAGAAGAATCCGTATAGGTGTTCGAGTGTTCGAACCGTAATGCGCAAGAAATGGTACGGAAACCCCGTATTTACATATCAGTCACTGTGCAGGAGAATCCGTATAGGTGTTCGAGTGTTCGAACCGTAATGCGCAAGAAAAATGCAAACCCCGTATTTACATATCTGCCACTGTGCAGGAGAATCCGTATAGGTGTCCGATTGTTCGAACCGAATTGCCCAAGAAATGGTTTGCAAACGCCGTATTTACATATCTGCCACTGTGCAGGAGAATCCGTATAGGTGTTCGAGTGTTCGAACCGTATTGCCCACGAAATGGTTTGTAAACGCCGTATTTACATATCTGCCACTGTGCAGGAGAATCCGTACAGGTGTTCGAGTGTTCGAACCGTAATGCGCAAGAAATGGTATGTAAACCCCGTATTTACATATCTGCCACTGTGCAGGAGAATCCGTATAGGTGTTTGAGTGTTCGAACCGTCATGCGCAGGAAATGGTATGTAAACCCCGTATTTACATATCTGCCACTGTGCAGGAGAATCCGTATAGGTGTTCGAGTGTTCGAACCGTAATGCGCAAGAAATGGTATGTAAACCCCGTATTTACATATCTGCCACTGTGCAGGAGAATCCGTATAGGTGTTCGAGTGTTCGAACCGTAATGCGCAAGAAATGGTACGGAAACCCCGTATTTACATATCCGCCACTGTGCAGGAGAATCCGTATAGGTGTTCGAGTGTTCGAACCGTAATGCGCAAGAAATGGTATGTAAACCCCGTATTTACATATCTGCCACTGTGCAGGAGAATCCGTATAGGTGTTCGAGTGTTCGAATCGTATTGCGCAAGAATTGGTATGTAAACCCCGTATTTACATATCTGCCACTGTGCAGGGGAATCCGAATAGGCGTTCGAGTGTTCGAACCGTATTGCGCAAGAAATGGTACGGAAACCCCGTATTTACATATCTGCCACTGTGCAGGAGAATCCGTATAGGTGTTCGAGTGTTCGAACCGTAATGCGCAAGAAATGGTATGTAAACCCCGTATTTACATATCTGCCACTGTGCAGGAGAATCCGTATAGGTGTTCGAGTGTTCGAACCGTATTGCGCAAGAAATGGTACGGAAACCCCGTATTTACATATCTGCCACTGTGCAAGAGAATCCGTATAGGGGTTCGAGTGTTCGAACCGTAATGCGCAAGAAATGGTATGTAAACCCCGTATTTACATATCTGCCACTGTGCAGGAGAATCTGTATAGGTGTTCGAGTGTTCGAACCGTATTGCCCAAGAAATGGCTTGTAAACGCCGTATTTACATATCTGCCACTTTGCAGGAGAATCCGTATAGGTGTTCGAGTGTTCGAACCGTAATGCGCAAGAAATGGTATGCAAACCCCGTATTTACATATCTGCCACTGTGCAGGAGGATCCGTATAGGTGTCCGAGTGTTCGAACCGAATTGCCCAAGAAATGGTTTGTAAACGCCGTATTTACATATTTGCCACTGCGCAGGAGAATCCGTATAGGTGTTCGAGTGTTCGAACCGTAATGCGCAAGAAATGGTATACAAACCCCGTATTTACATATCTGCCACTGTGCAGGAGAATCTTTATAGGTGTTCGAGTGTTCGCATCGTATTGCGCAAGAATTGGTATGTAAACCCCGTATTTACATATCTGCCACTGTGCAGGGGAATCCGTATAGGTGTTCGAGTGTTCGAACCGTATTGCGCAAGAAATGGTATGTAAACCCCGTATTTACATATCTGCCACTGTGCAGGAGAATCCGTATAGGTGTTCGAGTGTTCGAAACGTATTGCGCAAGAAATGGTTTGTAAACCTCGTATTTACATATCTGCCACTGTGGAGGAGAATCCGTGTAGGTGTTCGAGTGTTCGAACCGCAATGCGCAAGAAATGGTACGGAAACCCCGTATTTACATATCTGCCACTGTACAGGAGAATCCGTATAGGTGTTCGAGTGTTCGGACCGTAATGCGCAAGAAATGGTATGTAAACCCCGTATTTACATATCTGCCACTGTGCAGGAGAATCCGTATAGGTGTTCGAGTGTTCGAACCGTAATGCGCAAGAAATGGTATGTAAACCCCGTATTTACATATCTGCCACTGTGCAGGAGAATCCGTATAGGTGTTTGAGTGTTCGAACCGTCATGCGCAGGAAATGGTATGTAAACCCCGTATTTACATATCTGCCACTGTGCAGGAGAATCCGTATAGGTGTTCGAGTGTTCGAACCGTAATGCGCAAGAAATGGTATGTAAACCCCGTATTTACATATCTGCCACTGTGCAGGAGAATCCGTATAGGTGTTCGAGTGTTCGAACCGTAATGCGCAAGAAATGGTACGGAAACCCCGTATTTACATATCCGCCACTGTGCAGGAGAATCCGTATAGGTGTTCGAGTGTTCGAACCGTAATGCGCAAGAAATGGTATGTAAACCCCGTATTTACATATCTGCCACTGTGCAGGAGAATCCGTATAGGTGTTCGAGTGTTCGAATCGTATTGCGCAAGAATTGGTATGTAAACCCCGTATTTACATATCTGCCACTGTGCAGGGGAATCCGAATAGGCGTTCGAGTGTTCGAACCGTATTGCGCAAGAAATGGTACGGAAACCCCGTATTTACATATCTGCCACTGTGCAGGAGAATCCGTATAGGTGTTCGAGTGTTCGAACCGTAATGCGCAAGAAATGGTATGTAAACCCCGTATTTACATATCTGCCACTGTGCAGGAGAATCCGTATAGGTGTTCGAGTGTTCGAACCGTATTGCCCAAGAAATGGTTTGTAAACGCCGTATTTACATATCTGCCACTGTGCAGGAGAATCCGTATAGGTGTTCGAGTGTTCGAACCGTAATGCGCAAGAAATGGTATGCAAACCCCGTATTTACATATCTGCCACTGTGCAGGAGAATCCGTATAGGTGTCCGAGTGTTCGAACCGAATTGCCCAAGAAATGGTTTGTAAACGCCGTATTTACATATCTGCCACTGTGCCGGAGAATCCGTATAGGTGTTCGAGTGTTCGAACCGTATTGCCCAAGAAATGGTTTGTAAACGCCGTATTTACTTATCTGCCACTGTGCAGGAGAATCCGTACATGTGTTCGAGTGTTCGAACCGTAATGCGCAAGAAATGGTATGTAAACCCCGTATTTACATATCTGCCACTGTGCAGGAGAATCCGTATAGGTGTTCGAGTGTTCGAACCGTAATGCGCAAGAAATGGTACGGAAACCCCGTATTTACATATCCGCCACTGTGCAGGAGAATCCGTATAGGTGTTCGAGTGTTCGAACCGTAATGCGCAAGAAATGGTATGTAAACCCCGTATTTACATATCTGCCACTGTGCAGGAGAATCCGTATAGTTGTTCGAGTGTTCGAACCGAATTGCCCAAGAAATGGTTTGTAAACGCCGTATTTACATATTTGCCACTGCGCAGTAGAATCCGTATAGGTGTTCGAGTGTTTGAACCGTAATGCGCAAGAAATGGTATACAAACCCCGTATTTACATATCTGCCACTGTGCCGGAGAATCTTTATAGGTGTTCGAGTGTTCGAATCGTATTGCGCAAGAATTGGTATGTAAAGCCCGTATTTACATATCTGCCACTGTGCAGGGGAATCCGTATAGGTGTTCGAGTGTTCGAACCGTATTGCGCAAGAAATGGTATGTAAACCCCGTATTTACATATCTGCCACTGTGCAGGAGAATCCGTATAGGTGTTCGAGTGTTCGAAACGTATTGCGCAAGAAATGGTTTGTAAACCTCGTATTTACATATCTGCCACTGTGGAGGAGAATCCGTGTAGGTGTTCGAGTGTTCGAACCGCAATGCGCAAGAAATGGTACGGAAACCCCGTATTTAAATATCTGCCACTGTACAGGAGAATCCGTATAGGTGTTCGAGTGTTCGGACCGTAATGCGCAAGAAATGGTATGTAAACCCCGTATTTACATATCTGCCACTGTGCAGGAGAATCCGTATAGGTGTTCGAGTGTTCGAACCGTAATGCGCAAGAAATGGTATGTAAACCCCGTATTTACATATCTGCCACTGTGCAGGAGAATCCGTATAGGTGTTCGAGTGTTCGAACCGTAATCCGCAAGAAATGGTATGTAAACCCCGTATTTACATATCTGCCACTGTGCAGGAGAATCCGTATAGGTGTTCGAGTGTTCGAACCGTAATGCGCAAGAAATTGGTACGGAAACCCCGTATTTACATATCTGCCACTGTGCAGGAGAATCCGTATAGGTGTTCGAGTGTTCGAACCGTAATGCGCAAGAAATGATATGTAAACCCCGTATTTACATATCTGCCACTGTGCAGGAGAATCCGTATAGGTGTTCGAGTGTTCGAACCGAATTGCCCAAGAAATGGTTTGTAAACGCCGTATTTACATATCTGCCACTGTGCAGGAGAATCCGTATAGGTGTTCGAGTGTTCGAACCGTAATGCGCAAGAAATTGTATGCAAACCCCGTATTTACATATCTGCCACTGTGCAGGAGAATCCGTATAGGTGTTCGAGTGTTTTAATCGTATTGCGCAAGAATTGGTATGTAAACCCCGTATTTACATATCTGCCACTGTGCAGAAGAATCCGTATAGGTGTTCGAGTGTTCGAACCGTATTGCGCAAGAAATGGTATGTAAACCCCGTATTTACATATCTGCCACTGTGCAGAAGAATCCGTATAGGTGTTCGAGTGTTCGAACCGTATTGCGCAAGAAATGGTTTGTAAACCACGTATTTACATATCTGCCACTGTGCAGGAGAATCCGTATAGGTGTTCGAGTGTTCGAACCGTAATGCGCAAGAAATGGTATGTAAACCCCGTATTTACATATCTGCCACTGTGCAGGAGAATCCGTATAGGTGTTCGAGTGGTCGAACCGAATTGCCCAAGAAATGGTTTGTAAACCCCGTATTTACATATCTGCCACTGTGCAGGAGAATCCGTATAGGTGTTCGAGTGTTCGAACCGTATTGCGCAAGAAATGGTTTGTAAACCACGTATTTACATATCTGCCACTGTGCAGGAGAATCCGTATAGGTGTTCGAGTGTTCGAACCGTAATGCGCAAGAAATGGTATGTAAACCCCGTATTTACATATCTGCCACTGTGCAGGGGAATCCGTATAGGTGTTCGAGTGTTCGAACCGTATTGCGCAAGAAATGGTATGTAAACCCCGTATTTACATATCTGCCACTGTGCAGGAGAATCCGTATAGGTGTTCGAGTGTTCGAACCGTATTGCGCAAGAAATGGTTTGTAAACCACGTATTTACATATCTGCCACTGTGCAGGAGAATCCGTATAGGTGTTCGAGTGTTCGAACCGTAATGCGCAAGAAATGGTATGTAAACCCCGTATTTACATATCTGCCACTGTGCAGGAGAATCCGTATAGGTGTTCGAGTGTTCGAACCGTATTGCCCAAGAAATGGTTTGTAAACCCCGTATTTACATATCTGCCACTGTGCAGGAGAATCCGTATAGGTGTTCGAGTGTTCGAACCGTATTGCCCAAGAAATGGCTTGTAAACGCCGTATTTACATATCTGCCACTGTGCAGGAGAATCCGTATAGGTGTTCGAGTGTTCGAACCGTAATGCGCAAGAAATGGTTATGTAAACCCCGTATTTACATATCTGCCACTGTGCAGGAGAATCCGTATAGGTGTTCGAGTGTTCGAACCGTATTGCGCAAGAAATGGTTTGTAAACCCTGTATTTACATATCTGCCACTGTGCAGGAGAATCCGTATAGGTGTTCGAGTGTTCGAACCGTATTGCGCAAGAAATGGTATGTAAACCCCGTATTTACATATCTGCCACTGTGCAGAAGAATCCGTATAGGTGTTCGAGTGTTCGAACCGTAATGCGCAAGAAATGGTACGGAAACCCCGTATTTACATATCAGCCACTGTGCAGGAGAATCCGTATAGGTGTTCGAGTGTTCGAACCGTAATGCGCAAGAAAAATGCAAACCCCGTATTTACATATCTGCCACTGTGCAGGAGAATCCGTATAGGTGTCCGATTGTTCGAACCGAATTGCCCAAGAAATGGTTTGCAAACGCCGTATTTACATATCTGCCACTGTGCAGGAGAATCCGTATAGGTGTTCGAGTGTTCGAACCGTATTGCCCACGAAATGGTTTGTAAACGCCGTATTTACATATCTGCCACTGTGCAGGAGAATCCGTACAGGTGTTCGAGTGTTCGAACCGTAATGCGCAAGAAATGGTATGTAAACCCCGTATTTACATATCTGCCACTGTGCAGGAGAATCCGTATAGGTGTTCGAGTGTTCGAACCGTAATGCGCAAGAAATGGTATGTAAACCCCGTATTTACATATCTGCCACTGTGCAGGAGAATCCGTATAGGTGTTCGAGTGGTCGAACCGAATTGCCCAAGAAATGGTTTGTAAACCCCGTATTTACATATCTGCCACTGTGCAGGAGAATCCGTATAGGTGTTCGAGTGTTCGAACCGTATTGCGCAAGAAATGGTTTGTAAACCACGTATTTACATATCTGCCACTGTGCAGGAGAATCCGTATAGGTGTTCGAGTGTTCGAACCGTAATGCGCAAGAAATGGTATGTAAACCCCGTATTTACATATCTGCCACTGTGCAGGGGAATCCGTATAGGTGTTCGAGTGTTCGAACCGTATTGCGCAAGAAATGGTATGTAAACCCCGTATTTACATATCTGCCACTGTGCAGGAGAATCCGTATAGGTGTTCGAGTGTTCGAACCGTATTGCGCAAGAAATGGTTTGTAAACCACGTATTTACATATCTGCCACTGTGCAGGAGAATCCGTATAGGTGTTCGAGTGTTCGAACCGTAATGCGCAAGAAATGGTATGTAAACCCCGTATTTACATATCTGCCACTGTGCAGGAGAATCCGTATAGGTGTTCGAGTGTTCGAACCGTATTGCCCAAGAAATGGTTTGTAAACCCCGTATTTACATATCTGCCACTGTGCAGGAGAATCCGTATAGGTGTTCGAGTGTTCGAACCGTATTGCCCAAGAAATGGCTTGTAAACGCCGTATTTACATATCTGCCACTGTGCAGGAGAATCCGTATAGGTGTTCGAGTGTTCGAACCGTAATGCGCAAGAAATGGTTATGTAAACCCCGTATTTACATATCTGCCACTGTGCAGGAGAATCCGTATAGGTGTTCGAGTGTTCGAACCGTATTGCGCAAGAAATGGTTTGTAAACCCTGTATTTACATATCTGCCACTGTGCAGGAGAATCCGTATAGGTGTTCGAGTGTTCGAACCGTATTGCGCAAGAAATGGTATGTAAACCCCGTATTTACATATCTGCCACTGTGCAGAAGAATCCGTATAGGTGTTCGAGTGTTCGAACCGTAATGCGCAAGAAATGGTACGGAAACCCCGTATTTACATATCAGCCACTGTGCAGGAGAATCCGTATAGGTGTTCGAGTGTTCGAACCGTAATGCGCAAGAAAAATGCAAACCCCGTATTTACATATCTGCCACTGTGCAGGAGAATCCGTATAGGTGTCCGATTGTTCGAACCGAATTGCCCAAGAAATGGTTTGCAAACGCCGTATTTACATATCTGCCACTGTGCAGGAGAATCCGTATAGGTGTTCGAGTGTTCGAACCGTATTGCCCACGAAATGGTTTGTAAACGCCGTATTTACATATCTGCCACTGTGCAGGAGAATCCGTACAGGTGTTCGAGTGTTCGAACCGTAATGCGCAAGAAATGGTATGTAAACCCCGTATTTACATATCTGCCACTGTGCAGGAGAATCCGTATAGGTGTTCGAGTGTTCGAACCGTAATGCGCAAGAAATGGTATGTAAACCCCGTATTTACATATCTGCCACTGTGCAGGAGAATCCGTATAGGTGTTCGAGTGTTCGAACCGTAATGCGCAAGAAATTGGTACGGAAACCCCGTATTTACATATCTGCCACTGTGCAGGAGAATCCGTATAGGTGTTCGAGTGTTCGAACCGTAATGCGCAAGAAATGGTATGTAAACCCCGTATTTACATATCTGCCACTGTGCAGGAGAATCCGTATAGGTGTTCGAGTGTTCGAACCGAATTGCCCAAGAAATGGTTTGTAAACGCCGTATTTACATATCTGCCACTGTGCAGGAGAATCCGTATAGGTGTTCGAGTGTTCGAACTGTAATGCGCAAGAAATTGTATGCAAACCCCGTATTTACATATCTGCCACTGTGCAGGAGAATCCGTATAGGTGTTCGAGTGTTTTAATCGTATTGCGCAAGAATTGGTATGTAAACCCCGTATTTACATATCTGCCACTGTGCAGAAGAATCCGTATAGGTGTTCGAGTGTTCGAACCGTATTGCGCAAGAAATGGTATGTAAACCCCGTATTTACATATCTGCCACTGTGCAGGAGAATCCGTATAGGTGTTCGAGTGTTCGAACCGTATTGCGCAAGAAATGGTTTGTAAACCACGTATTTGCATATCTGCCACTGTGCAGGAGAATCCGTATAGGTGTTCGAGTGTTCGAACCGTAATGCGCAAGAAATGGTATGTAAACCCCGTATTTACATATCTGCCACTGTGCAGGAGAATCCGTATAGGTGTTCGAGTGGTCGAACCGAATTGCCCAAGAAATGGTATGTAAACCCCGTATTTACATATCTGCCACTGTGCAGGAGAATCCGTATAGGTGTTCGAGTGTTCGAACCATATTGCGCAAGAAATGGTTTGTAAACCACGTATTTACATATCTGCCACTGTGCAGGAGAATCCGTATAGGTGTTCGGGTGTTCGAACCGTAATGCGCAAGAAATGGTATGTAAACCCCGTATTTACATATCTGCCACTGTGCAGGGGAATCCGTATAGGTGTTCGAGTGTTCGAACCGTATTGCGCAAGAAATGGTATGTAAACCCCGTATTTACATATCTGCCACTGTGCAGGAGAATCCGTATAGGTGTTCGAGTGTTCGAACCGTATTGCGCAAGAAATGGTTTGTAAACCACGTATTTACATATCTGCCACTGTGCAGGAGAATCCGTATAGGTGTTCGAGTGTTCGAACCGTAATGCGCAAGAAATGGTATGTAAACCCCGTATTTACATATCTGCCACTGTGCAGGAGAATCCGTATAGGTGTTCGAGTGTTCGAACCGTATTGCCCAAGAAATGGTTTGTAAACCCCGTATTTACATATCTGCCACTGTGCAGGAGAATCCGTATAGGTGTTCGAGTGTTCGAACCGTATTGCCCAAGAAATGGCTTGTAAACGCCGTATTTACATATCTGCCACTGTGCAGGAGAATCCGTATAGGTGTTCGAGTGTTCGAACCGTAATGCGCAAGAAATGGTTATGTAAACCCCGTATTTACATATCTGCCACTGTGCAGGAGAATCCGTATAGGTGTTCGAGTGTTCGAACCGTATTGCGCAAGAAATGGTTTGTAAACCCTGTATTTACATATCTGCCACTGTGCAGGAGAATCCGTATAGGTGTTCGAGTGTTCGAACCATATTGCGCAACAAATGGTATGTAAACCCCGTATTTACATATCTGCCACTGTGCAGAAGAATCCGTATAGGTGTTCGAGTGTTCGAACCGTAATGCGCAAGAAATGGTACGGAAACCCCGTATTTACATATCAGTCACTGTGCAGGAGAATCCGTATAGGTGTTCGAGTGTTCGAACCGTAATGCGCAAGAAAAATGCAAACCCCGTATTTACATATCTGCCACTGTGCAGGAGAATCCGTATAGGTGTCCGATTGTTCGAACCGAATTGCCCAAGAAATGGTTTGCAAACGCCGTATTTACATATCTGCCACTGTGCAGGAGAATCCGTATAGGTGTTCGAGTGTTCGAACCGTATTGCCCACGAAATGGTTTGTAAACGCCGTATTTACATATTTGCCACTGTGCAGGAGAATCCGTACAGGTGTTCGAGTGTTCGAACCGTAATGCGCAAGAAATGGTATGTAAACCCCGTATTTACATATCTGCCACTGTGCAGGAGAATCCGTATAGGTGTTCGAGTGTTCGAACCGTATTGCGCAAGAAATGGTTTGTAAACCCTGTATTTACATATCTGCCACTGTGCAGGAGAATCCGTATAGGTGTTCGAGTGTTCGAACCGTATTGCGCAAGAAATGGTATGTAAACCCCGTATTTACATATCTGCCACTGTGCAGAAGAATCCGTATAGGTGTTCGAGTGTTCGAACCGTAATGCGCAAGAAATGGTACGGAAACCCCGTATTTACATATCAGCCACTGTGCAGGAGAATCCGTATAGGTGTTCGAGTGTTCGAACCGTAATGCGCAAGAAAAATGCAAACCCCGTATTTACATATCTGCCACTGTGCAGGAGAATCCGTATAGGTGTCCGATTGTTCGAACCGAATTGCCCAAGAAATGGTTTGCAAACGCCGTATTTACATATCTGCCACTGTGCAGGAGAATCCGTATAGGTGTTCGAGTGTTCGAACCGTATTGCCCACGAAATGGTTTGTAAACGCCGTATTTACATATCTGCCACTGTGCAGGAGAATCCGTACAGGTGTTCGAGTGTTCGAACCGTAATGCGCAAGAAATGGTATGTAAACCCCGTATTTACATATCTGCCACTGTGCAGGAGAATCCGTATAGGTGTTCGAGTGTTCGAACCGTAATGCGCAAGAAATGGTATGTAAACCCCGTATTTACATATCTGCCACTGTGCAGGAGAATCCGTATAGGTGTTCGAGTGTTCGAACCGTAATGCGCAAGAAATTGGTACGGAAACCCCGTATTTACATATCTGCCACTGTGCAGGAGAATCCGTATAGGTGTTCGAGTGTTCGAACCGTAATGCGCAAGAAATGGTATGTAAACCCCGTATTTACATATCTGCCACTGTGCAGGAGAATCCGTATAGGTGTTCGAGTGTTCGAACCGAATTGCCCAAGAAATGGTTTGTAAACGCCGTATTTACATATCTGCCACTGTGCAGGAGAATCCGTATAGGTGTTCGAGTGTTCGAACTGTAATGCGCAAGAAATTGTATGCAAACCCCGTATTTACATATCTGCCACTGTGCAGGAGAATCCGTATAGGTGTTCGAGTGTTTTAATCGTATTGCGCAAGAATTGGTATGTAAACCCCGTATTTACATATCTGCCACTGTGCAGAAGAATCCGTATAGGTGTTCGAGTGTTCGAACCGTATTGCGCAAGAAATGGTATGTAAACCCCGTATTTACATATCTGCCACTGTGCAGGAGAATCCGTATAGGTGTTCGAGTGTTCGAACCGTATTGCGCAAGAAATGGTTTGTAAACCACGTATTTGCATATCTGCCACTGTGCAGGAGAATCCGTATAGGTGTTCGAGTGTTCGAACCGTAATGCGCAAGAAATGGTATGTAAACCCCGTATTTACATATCTGCCACTGTGCAGGAGAATCCGTATAGGTGTTCGAGTGGTCGAACCGAATTGCCCAAGAAATGGTATGTAAACCCCGTATTTACATATCTGCCACTGTGCAGGAGAATCCGTATAGGTGTTCGAGTGTTCGAACCATATTGCGCAAGAAATGGTTTGTAAACCACGTATTTACATATCTGCCACTGTGCAGGAGAATCCGTATAGGTGTTCGGGTGTTCGAACCGTAATGCGCAAGAAATGGTATGTAAACCCCGTATTTACATATCTGCCACTGTGCAGGGGAATCCGTATAGGTGTTCGAGTGTTCGAACCGTATTGCGCAAGAAATGGTATGTAAACCCCGTATTTACATATCTGCCACTGTGCAGGAGAATCCGTATAGGTGTTCGAGTGTTCGAACCGTATTGCGCAAGAAATGGTTTGTAAACCACGTATTTACATATCTGCCACTGTGCAGGAGAATCCGTATAGGTGTTCGAGTGTTCGAACCGTAATGCGCAAGAAATGGTATGTAAACCCCGTATTTACATATCTGCCACTGTGCAGGAGAATCCGTATAGGTGTTCGAGTGTTCGAACCGTATTGCCCAAGAAATGGTTTGTAAACCCCGTATTTACATATCTGCCACTGTGCAGGAGAATCCGTATAGGTGTTCGAGTGTTCGAACCGTATTGCCCAAGAAATGGCTTGTAAACGCCGTATTTACATATCTGCCACTGTGCAGGAGAATCCGTATAGGTGTTCGAGTGTTCGAACCGTAATGCGCAAGAAATGGTTATGTAAACCCCGTATTTACATATCTGCCACTGTGCAGGAGAATCCGTATAGGTGTTCGAGTGTTCGAACCGTATTGCGCAAGAAATGGTTTGTAAACCCTGTATTTACATATCTGCCACTGTGCAGGAGAATCCGTATAGGTGTTCGAGTGTTCGAACCATATTGCGCAACAAATGGTATGTAAACCCCGTATTTACATATCTGCCACTGTGCAGAAGAATCCGTATAGGTGTTCGAGTGTTCGAACCGTAATGCGCAAGAAATGGTACGGAAACCCCGTATTTACATATCAGTCACTGTGCAGGAGAATCCGTATAGGTGTTCGAGTGTTCGAACCGTAATGCGCAAGAAAAATGCAAACCCCGTATTTACATATCTGCCACTGTGCAGGAGAATCCGTATAGGTGTCCGATTGTTCGAACCGAATTGCCCAAGAAATGGTTTGCAAACGCCGTATTTACATATCTGCCACTGTGCAGGAGAATCCGTATAGGTGTTCGAGTGTTCGAACCGTATTGCCCACGAAATGGTTTGTAAACGCCGTATTTACATATTTGCCACTGTGCAGGAGAATCCGTACAGGTGTTCGAGTGTTCGAACCGTAATGCGCAAGAAATGGTATGTAAACCCCGTATTTACATATCTGCCACTGTGCAGGAGAATCCGTATAGGTGTTCGAGTGTTCGAACCGTATTGCCCAAGAAATGGATTGTAAACGCCGTATTTACATATCTGCCACTGTGCAGGAGAATCCGTATAGGTGTTCGAGTGTTCGAACCGTAATGCGCAAGAAATGGTATGGAAACCCCGTATTTACATATCTGCCACTGTGCAGGAGAATCCGTATAGGTGTTCGAGTGTTCGAACCGTATTGCGCAAGAAATGGTTTGTAAACCCCGTATTTACATATCCGCCACTGTGCAGGAGAATCCGTATAGGTGTTAGAGTGTTCGAACCGTAATGCGCAAGAAATGGTATGTAAACCCCGTATTTACATATCTGCCACTGTGCAGGAGAATCCGTATAGGTGTTCGAGTGTTCGAACCGAATTGCCCAAGAAATGGTTTGTAAACGCCGTATTTACATATCTGCCACTGTGCAGGAGAATCCGTATAGGTATTCGAGTGTTCGAACCGTAATGCGCAAGAAATTGTATCCAAACCCCGTATTTACATATCTGCCACTGTGCAGGAGAATCCGTATAGGTGTTCGAGTGTTCGAATCGTATTGCGCAAGAATTGGTATGTAAACCCCGTATTTACATATCTGCCACTGTGCAGGGGAATCCGAATAGGTGTTCGAGTGTTCGAACCGTATTGCGCAAGAAATGGTACGGAAACCCCGTATTTACATATCTGCCACTGTGCAAGAGAATCCGTATAGGGGTTCGAGTGTTCGAACCGTAATGCGCAAGAAATGGTATGTAAACCCCGTATTTACATATCTGCCACTGTGCAGGAGAATCTGTATAGGTGTTCGAGTGTTCGAACCGTATTGCCCAAGAAATGGCTTGTAAACGCCGTATTTACATATCTGCCACTTTGCAGGAGAATCCGTATAGGTGTTCGAGTGTTCGAACCGTAATGCGCAAGAAATGGTATGCAAACCCCGTATTTACATATCTGCCACTGTGCAGGAGGATCCGTATAGGTGTCCGAGTGTTCGAACCGAATTGCCCAAGAAATGGTTTGTAAACGCCGTATTTACATATTTGCCACTGCGCAGGAGAATCCGTATAGGTGTTCGAGTGTTCGAACCGTAATGCGCAAGAAATGGTATACAAACCCCGTATTTACATATCTGCCACTGTGCAGGAGAATCTTTATAGGTGTTCGAGTGTTCGCATCGTATTGCGCAAGAATTGGTATGTAAACCCCGTATTTACATATCTGCCACTGTGCAGGGGAATCCGTATAGGTGTTCGAGTGTTCGAACCGTATTGCGCAAGAAATGGTATGTAAACCCCGTATTTACATATCTGCCACTGTGCAGGAGAATCCGTATAGGTGTTCGAGTGTTCGAAACGTATTGCGCAAGAAATGGTTTGTAAACCTCGTATTTACATATCTGCCACTGTGGAGGAGAATCCGTGTAGGTGTTCGAGTGTTCGAACCGCAATGCGCAAGAAATGGTACGGAAACCCCGTATTTACATATCTGCCACTGTACAGGAGAATCCGTATAGGTGTTCGAGTGTTCGGACCGTAATGCGCAAGAAATGGTATGTAAACCCCGTATTTACATATCTGCCACTGTGCAGGAGAATCCGTATAGGTGTTCGAGTGTTCGAACCGTAATGCGCAAGAAATGGTATGTAAACCCCGTATTTACATATCTGCCACTGTGCAGGAGAATCCGTATAGGTGTTTGAGTGTTCGAACCGTCATGCGCAGGAAATGGTATGTAAACCCCGTATTTACATATCTGCCACTGTGCAGGAGAATCCGTATAGGTGTTCGAGTGTTCGAACCGTAATGCGCAAGAAATGGTATGGAAACCCCGTATTTACATATCTGCCACTGTGCAGGAGAATCCGTATAGGTGTTCGAGTGTTCGAACCGTATTGCGCAAGAAATGGTTTGTAAACCCCGTATTTACATATCCGCCACTGTGCAGGAGAATCCGTATAGGTGTTCGAGTGTTCGAACCGTAATGCGCAAGAAATGGTATGTAAACCCCGTATTTACATATCTGCCACTGTGCAGGAGAATCCGTATAGGTGTTCGAGTGTTCGAACCGAATTGCCCAAGAAATGGTTTGTAAACGCCGTATTTACATATCTGCCACTGTGCAGGAGAATCCGTATAGGTGTTCGAGTGTTCGAACCGTAAAGCGCAAGAAATTGTATCCAAACCCCGTATTTACATATCTGCCACTGTGCAGGAGAATCCGTATAGGTGTTCGAGTGTTCGAATCGTATTGCGCAAGAATTGGTATGTAAACCCCGTATTTACATATCTGCCACTGTGCAGGGGAATCCGAATAGGTGTTCGAGTGTTCGAACCGTATTGCGCAAGAAATGGTACGGAAACCCCGTATTTACATATCTGCCACTGTGCAAGAGAATCCGTATAGGGGTTCGAGTGTTCGAACCGTAATGCGCAAGAAATGGTATGTAAACCCCGTATTTACATATCTGCCACTGTGCAGGAGAATCTGTATAGGTGTTCGAGTGTTCGAACCGTATTGCCCAAGAAATGGCTTGTAAACGCCGTATTTACATATCTGCCACTGTGCAGGAGAATCCGTATAGGTGTTCGAGTGTTCGAACCGTAATGCGCAAGAAATGGTATGCAAACCCCGTATTTACATATCTGCCACTGTGCAGGAGGATCCGTATAGGTGTCCGAGTGTTCGAACCGAATTGCCCAAGAAATGGTTTGTAAACGCCGTATTTACATATCTGCCACTGTGCAGGAGAATCCGTATAGGTGTTCGAGTGTTCGAACCGTATTGCCCAAGAAATGGTTTGTAAACGCCGTATTTACTTATCTGCCACTGTGCAGGAGAATCCGTACATGTGTTCGAGTGTTCGAACCGTAATGCGCAAGAAATGGCATGTAAACCCCGTATTTACATATCTGCCACTGTGCAGGAGAATCCGTGTAGGTGTTCGAGTGTTCGAACCGTAATGCGCAAGAAATGGTACGGAAACCCCGTATTTACATATCCGCCACTGTGCTGGAGAATCCGTATAGGTGTTCGAGTGTTCGAACCGTAATGCGCAAGAAATGGTTTGTAAACCCCGTATTTACATATCTGCCACTGTGCAGGAGAATCCGTATAGGTGTTCGAGTGTTCGAACCGTATTGCGCAAGAAATGGTTTGTAAACCCTGTATTTACATATCTGCCACTGTGCAGGAGAATCCGTATAGGTGTTCGAGTGTTCGAACCATATTGCGCAACAAATGGTATGTAAACCCCGTATTTACATATCTGCCACTGTGCAGAAGAATCCGTATAGGTGTTCGAGTGTTCGAACCGTAATGCGCAAGAAATGGTACGGAAACCCCGTATTTACATATCAGTCACTGTGCAGGAGAATCCGTATAGGTGTTCGAGTGTTCGAACCGTAATGCGCAAGAAAAATGCAAACCCCGTATTTACATATCTGCCACTGTGCAGGAGAATCCGTATAGGTGTCCGATTGTTCGAACCGAATTGCCCAAGAAATGGTTTGCAAACGCCGTATTTACATATCTGCCACTGTGCAGGAGAATCCGTATAGGTGTTCGAGTGTTCGAACCGTATTGCCCACGAAATGGTTTGTAAACGCCGTATTTACATATTTGCCACTGTGCAGGAGAATCCGTACAGGTGTTCGAGTGTTCGAACCGTAATGCGCAAGAAATGATATGTAAACCCCGTATTTACATATCTGCCACTGTGCAGGAGAATCCGTATAGGTGTTCGAGTGTTCGAACCGTATTGCCCAAGAAATGGATTGTAAACGCCGTATTTACATATCTGCCACTGTGCAGGAGAATCCGTATAGGTGTTCGAGTGTTCGAACCGTAATGCGCAAGAAATGGTATGGAAACCCCGTATTTACATATCTGCCACTGTGCAGGAGAATCCGTATAGGTGTTCGAGTGTTCGAACCGTATTGCGCAAGAAATGGTTTGTAAACCCCGTATTTACATATCCGCCACTGTGCAGGAGAATCCGTATAGGTGTTCGAGTGTTCGAACCGTAATGCGCAAGAAATGGTATGTAAACCCCGTATTTACATATCTGCCACTGTGCAGGAGAATCCGTATAGGTGTTCGAGTGTTCGAACCGAATTGCCCAAGAAATGGTTTGTAAACGCCGTATTTACATATCTGCCACTGTGCAGGAGAATCCGTATAGGTATTCGAGTGTTCGAACCGTAATGCGCAAGAAATTGTATCCAAACCCCGTATTTACATATCTGCCACTGTGCAGGAGAATCCGTATAGGTGTTCGAGTGTTCGAATCGTATTGCGCAAGAATTGGTATGTAAACCCCGTATTTACATATCTGCCACTGTGCAGGGGAATCCGAATAGGTGTTCGAGTGTTCGAACCGTATTGCGCAAGAAATGGTACGGAAACCCCGTATTTACATATCTGCCACTGTGCAAGAGAATCCGTATAGGGGTTCGAGTGTTCGAACCGTAATGCGCAAGAAATGGTATGTAAACCCCGTATTTACATATCTGCCACTGTGCAGGAGAATCTGTATAGGTGTTCGAGTGTTCGAACCGTATTGCCCAAGAAATGGCTTGTAAACGCCGTATTTACATATCTGCCACTTTGCAGGAGAATCCGTATAGGTGTTCGAGTGTTCGAACCGTAATGCGCAAGAAATGGTATGCAAACCCCGTATTTACATATCTGCCACTGTGCAGGAGGATCCGTATAGGTGTCCGAGTGTTCGAACCGAATTGCCCAAGAAATGGTTTGTAAACGCCGTATTTACATATTTGCCACTGCGCAGGAGAATCCGTATAGGTGTTCGAGTGTTCGAACCGTAATGCGCAAGAAATGGTATACAAACCCCGTATTTACATATCTGCCACTGTGCAGGAGAATCTTTATAGGTGTTCGAGTGTTCGCATCGTATTGCGCAAGAATTGGTATGTAAACCCCGTATTTACATATCTGCCACTGTGCAGGGGAATCCGTATAGGTGTTCGAGTGTTCGAACCGTATTGCGCAAGAAATGGTATGTAAACCCCGTATTTACATATCTGCCACTGTGCAGGAGAATCCGTATAGGTGTTCGAGTGTTCGAAACGTATTGCGCAAGAAATGGTTTGTAAACCTCGTATTTACATATCTGCCACTGTGGAGGAGAATCCGTGTAGGTGTTCGAGTGTTCGAACCGCAATGCGCAAGAAATGGTACGGAAACCCCGTATTTACATATCTGCCACTGTACAGGAGAATCCGTATAGGTGTTCGAGTGTTCGGACCGTAATGCGCAAGAAATGGTATGTAAACCCCGTATTTACATATCTGCCACTGTGCAGGAGAATCCGTATAGGTGTTCGAGTGTTCGAACCGTAATGCGCAAGAAATGGTATGGAAACCCCGTATTTACATATCTGCCACTGTGCAGGAGAATCCGTATAGGTGTTCGAGTGTTCGAACCGTATTGCGCAAGAAATGGTTTGTAAACCCCGTATTTACATATCCGCCACTGTGCAGGAGAATCCGTATAGGTGTTCGAGTGTTCGAACCGTAATGCGCAAGAAATGGTATGTAAACCCCGTATTTACATATCTGCCACTGTGCAGGAGAATCCGTATAGGTGTTCGAGTGTTCGAACCGAATTGCCCAAGAAATGGTTTGTAAACGCCGTATTTACATATCTGCCACTGTGCAGGAGAATCCGTATAGGTGTTCGAGTGTTCGAACCGTAAAGCGCAAGAAATTGTATCCAAACCCCGTATTTACATATCTGCCACTGTGCAGGAGAATCCGTATAGGTGTTCGAGTGTTCGAATCGTATTGCGCAAGAATTGGTATGTAAACCCCGTATTTACATATCTGCCACTGTGCAGGGGAATCCGAATAGGTGTTCGAGTGTTCGAACCGTATTGCGCAAGAAATGGTACGGAAACCCCGTATTTACATATCTGCCACTGTGCAAGAGAATCCGTATAGGGGTTCGAGTGTTCGAACCGTAATGCGCAAGAAATGGTATGTAAACCCCGTATTTACATATCTGCCACTGTGCAGGAGAATCTGTATAGGTGTTCGAGTGTTCGAACCGTATTGCCCAAGAAATGGCTTGTAAACGCCGTATTTACATATCTGCCACTGTGCAGGAGAATCCGTATAGGTGTTCGAGTGTTCGAACCGTAATGCGCAAGAAATGGTATGCAAACCCCGTATTTACATATCTGCCACTGTGCAGGAGGATCCGTATAGGTGTCCGAGTGTTCGAACCGAATTGCCCAAGAAATGGTTTGTAAACGCCGTATTTACATATCTGCCACTGTGCAGGAGAATCCGTATAGGTGTTCGAGTGTTCGAACCGTATTGCCCAAGAAATGGTTTGTAAACGCCGTATTTACTTATCTGCCACTGTGCAGGAGAATCCGTACATGTGTTCGAGTGTTCGAACCGTAATGCGCAAGAAATGGTATGTAAACCCCGTATTTACATATCTGCCACTGTGCAGGAGAATCCGTGTAGGTGTTCGAGTGTTCGAACCGTAATGCGCAAGAAATGGTACGGAAACCCCGTATTTACATATCCGCCACTGTGCAGGAGAATCCGTATAGGTGTTCGAGTGTTCGAACCGTAATGCGCAAGAAATGGTTTGTAAACCCCGTATTTACATATCTGCCACTGTGCAGGAGAATCCGTATAGTTGTTCGAGTGTTCGAACCGAATTGCCCAAGAAATGGTTTGTAAACGCCGTATTTACATATTTGCCACTGCGCAGGAGAATCCGTATAGGTGTTCGAGTGTTCGAACCGTAATGCGCAAGAAATGGTATACAAACCCCGTATTTACATATCTGCCACTGTGCAGGAGAATCTTTATAGGTGTTCGAGTGTTCGCATCGTATTGCGCAAGAATTGGTATGTAAACCCCGTATTTACATATCTGCCACTGTGCAGGGGAATCCGTATAGGTGTTCGAGTGTTCGAACCGTATTGCGCAAGAAATGGTATGTAAACCCCATATTTACATATCTGCCACTGTGCAGGAGAATCCGTATAGGTGTTCGAGTGTTCGAAACGTATTGCGCAAGAAATGGTTTGTAAACCTCGTATTTACATATCTGCCACTGTGGAGGAGAATCCGTGTAGGTGTTCGAGTGTTCGAACCGCAATGCGCAAGAAATGGTACGGAAACCCCGTATTTACATATCTGCCACTGTACAGGAGAATCCGTATAGGTGTTCGAGTGTTCGGACCGTAATTCGCAAGAAATGGTATGTAAACCCCGTATTTACATATCTGCCACTGTGCAGGAGAATCCGTATAGGTGTTCGAGTGTTCGAACCGTAATGCGCAAGAAATGGTATGTAAACCCCGTATTTACATATCTGCCACTGTGCAGGAGAATCCGTATAGGTGTTTGAGTGTTCGAACCGTCATGCGCAAGAAATGGTATGTAAACCCCGTATTTACATATCTGCCACTGTGCAGGAGAATCCGTATAGGTGTTCGAGTGTTCGAACCGTAATGCGCAAGAAATTGGTACGGAAACCCCGTATTTACATATCTGCCACTGTGCAGGAGAATCCGTGTAGGTGTTCGAGTGTTCGAACCGTAATGCGCAAGAAATGGTATGTAAACCCCGTATTTACATATCTGCCACTGTACAGGAGAATCCGTATAGGTGTTCGAGTGTTCGAACCGTAATGCGCAAGAAATGGTATGTAAACCCCGTATTTACATATCTGCCACTGTGCAGGAGAATCCGTATAGGTGTTCGAGTGTTCGAACCGAATTGCCCAAGAAATGGTTTGTAAACGCCGTATTTACATATCTGCCACTGTGCAGGAGAATCCGTATAGGTGTTCGAGTGTTCGAACCGTAATGCGCAAGAAATTGTATGCAAACCCCATATTTACATATCTGCCACTGTGCAGGAGAATCCGTATAGGTGTTCGAGTGTTCGAATCGTATTGCGCAAGAATTGGTTTGTAAACCCCGTATTTAAATATCTGCCACTGTGCAGGAGAATCCGTATAGGTGTTCGAGTGTTCGAACCGTATTGCGCAAGAAACGGTATGTAAACACCGTATTTACATATCTGCCACTGTGCAGAAGAATCCGTATAGGTGTTCGAGTGTTCGAACCGTATTGCGCAAGAAATGGTTTGTAAACCACGTATTTACATATCTGCCACTGTGCAGGAGAATCCGTATAGGTGTTCGAGTGTTCGAACCGTAATTCGCAAGAAATGGTATGTAAACCCCGTATTTACATATCTGCCACTGTGCAGGAGAATCCGTATAGGTGTTCGAGTGTTCGAACCGAATTGCCCAAGAAATGGTTTGTAAACGCCGTATTTACATATCTGCCACTGTGCAGGAGAATCCGTATAGGTGTTCGAGTGTTCGAACCGTAATGCGCAAGAAATTGTATCCAAACCCCGTATTTACATATCTGCCACTGTGCAGGAGAATCCGTATAGGTGTTCGAGTGTTCGAATCGTATTGCGCAAGAATTGGTATGTAAACCCCGTATTTACATATCTGCCACTGTGCAGGGGAATCCGAATAGGTGTTCGAGTGTTCAAACCGTATTGCGCAAGAAATGGTACGGAAACCCCGTATTTACATATCTGCCACTGTGCAGGAGAATCCGTATAGGTGTTCGAGTGTTCGAACCGTAATGCGCAAGAAATGGTATGTAAACCCCGTATTTACATATCTGCCACTGTGCAGGAGAATCCGTATAGGTGTTCGAGTGTTCGAACCGTATTGCCCAAGAAATGGTTTGTAAACGCCGTATTTACATATCTGCCACTGTGCAGGAGAATCCGTATAGGTGTTCGAGTGTTCGAACCGTAATGCGCAAGAATTGGTATGCAAACCCCGTATTTACATATCTGCCACTATGCAGGAGAATCCGTATAGGTGTCCGAGTGTTCGAACCGAATTGCCCAAGAAATGGTTTGTAAACGCCGTATTTACATATCTGCCACTGTGCAGGAGAATCCGTATAGGTGTTCGAGTGTTCGAACCGTATTGCCCAAGAAATGGTTTGTAAACGCCGTATTTACTTATCTGCCACTGTGCAGGAGAATCCGTACATGTGTTCGAGTGTTCGAACCGTAATGCGCAAGAAATGGTATGTAAACCCCGTATTTACATATCTGCCACTGTGCAGGAGAATCCGTATAGGTGTTCGAGTGTTCGAACTGTAATGCGCAAGAAATGGTACGGAAACCCCGTATTTACATATCCGCCACTGTGCAGGAGAATCCGTATAGGTGTTCGAGTGTTCGAACCGTAATGCGCAAGAAATGGTATGTAAACCCCGTATTTACATATCTGCCACTGTGCAGGAGAATCCGTATAGTTGTTCGAGTGTTCGAACCGAATTGCCCAAGAAATGGTTTGTAAACGCCGTATTTACATATTTGCCACTGCGCAGGAGAATCCGTATAGGTGTTCGAGTGTTCGAACCGTAATGCGCAAGAAATGGTATACAAACCCCGTATTTACATATCTGCCACTGTGCAGGAGAATCTTTATAGGTGTTCGAGTGTTCGAATCGTATTGCGCAAGAATTGGTATGTAAACCCCGTATTTACATATCTGCCACTGTGCAGGGGAATCCGTATAGGTGTTCGAGTGTTCGAACCGTATTGCGCAAGAAATGGTATGTAAACCCCGTATTTAAATATCTGCCACTGTGCAGGAGAATCCGTATAGGTGTTCGAGTGTTCGAACCGTATTGCGCAAGAAACGGTATGTAAACCCCGTATTTACATATCTGCCACTGTGCAGAAGAATCCGTATAGGTGTTCGAGTGTTCGAACCGTATTGCGCAAGAAATGGTTTGTAAACCACGTATTTACATATCTGCCACTGTGCAGGAGAATCCGTATAGGTGTTCGAGTGTTCGAACCGTAATGCGCAAGAAATGGTATGTAAACCCCGTATTTACATATCTGCCACTGTGCAGGAGAATCCGTATAGGTGTTCGAGTGTTCGAACCGAATTGCCCAAGAAATGGTTTGTAAACGCCGTATTTACATATCTGCCACTGTGCAGGAGAATCCGTATAGGTGTTCGAGTGTTCGAACCGAATTGCCCAAGAAATGGTTTGTAAACGCCGTATTTACATATCTGCCACTGTGCAGGAGAATCCGTATAGGTGTTCGAGTGTTCGAACCGTAATGCGCAAGAAATTGTATCCAAACCCCGTATTTACATATCTGCCACTGTGCAGGAGAATCCGTATAGGTGTTCGAGTGTTCGAATCGTATTGCGCAAGAATTGGTATGTAAACCCCGTATTTACATATCTGCCACTGTGCAGGGGAATCCGAATAGGTGTTCGAGTGTTCGAACCGTATTGCGCAAGAAATGGTACGGAAACCCCGTATTTACATATCTGCCACTGTGCAGGAGAATCCGTATAGGTGTTCGAGTGTTCGAACCGTAATGCGCAAGAAATGGTATGTAAACCCCGTATTTACATATCTGCCACTGTGCAGGAGAATCCGTATAGGTGTTCGAGTGTTCGAACCGTATTGCCCAAGAAATGGTTTGTAAACGCCGTATTTACATATCTGCCACTGTGCAGGAGAATCCGTATAGGTGTTCGAGTGTTCGAACCGTAATGCGCAAGAATTGGTATGCAAACCCCGTATTTACATATCTGCCACTATGCAGGAGAATCCGTATAGGTGTCCGAGTGTTCGAACCGAATTGCCCAAGAAATGGTTTGTAAACGCCGTATTTACATATCTGCCACTGTGCAGGAGAATCCGTATAGGTGTTCGAGTGTTCGAACCGTATTGCCCAAGAAATGGTTTGTAAACGCCGTATTTACTTATCTGCCACTGTGCAGGAGAATCCGTACATGTGTTCGAGTGTTCGAACCGTAATGCGCAAGAAATGGTATGTAAACCCCGTATTTACATATCTGCCACTGTGCAGGAGAATCCGTATAGGTGTTCGAGTGTTCGAACCGTAATGCGCAAGAAATGGTACGGAAACCCCGTATTTACATATCCGCCACTGTGCAGGAGAATCCGTATAGGTGTTCGAGTGTTCGAACCGTAATGCGCAAGAAATGGTATGTAAACCCCGTATTTACATATCTGCCACTGTGCAGGAGAATCCGTATAGTTGTTCGAGTGTTCGAACCGAATTGCCCAAGAAATGGTTTGTAAACGCCGTATTTACATATTTGCCACTGCGCAGGAGAATCCGTATAGGTGTTCGAGTGTTCGAACCGTAATGCGCAAGAAATGGTATACAAACCCCGTATTTACATATCTGCCACTGTGCAGGAGAATCTTTATAGGTGTTCGAGTGTTCGAATCGTATTGCGCAAGAATTGGTATGTAAACCCCGTATTTACATATCTGCCACTGTGCAGGGGAATCCGTATAGGTGTTCGAGTGTTCGAACCGTATTGCGCAAGAAATGGTATGTAAACCCCGTATTTAAATATCTGCCACTGTGCAGGAGAATCCGTATAGGTGTTCGAGTGTTCGAACCGTATTGCGCAAGAAACGGTATGTAAACCCCGTATTTACATATCTGCCACTGTGCAGAAGAATCCGTATAGGTGTTCGAGTGTTCGAACCGTATTGCGCAAGAAATGGTTTGTAAACCACGTATTTACATATCTGCCACTGTGCAGGAGAATCCGTATAGGTGTTCGAGTGTTCGAACCGTAATGCGCAAGAAATGGTATGTAAACCCCGTATTTACATATCTGCCACTGTGCAGGAGAATCCGTATAGGTGTTCGAGTGTTCGAACCGAATTGCCCAAGAAATGGTTTGTAAACGCCGTATTTACATATCTGCCACTGTGCAGGAGAATCCGTATAGGTGTTCGAGTGTTCGAACCGTAATGCGCAAGAAATTGTATCCAAACCCCGTATTTACATATCTGCCACTGTGCAGGAGAATCCGTATAGGTGTTCGAGTGTTCGAATCGTATTGCGCAAGAATTGGTATGTAAACCCCGTATTTACATATCTGCCACTGTGCAGGGGAATCCGAATAGGTGTTCGAGTGTTCGAACCGTATTGCGCAAGAAATGGTACGGAAACCCCGTATTTACATATCTGCCACT
Organism: Camellia sinensis; assembly: GCF_055761805.1. NCBI lineage: Eukaryota > Viridiplantae > Streptophyta > Magnoliopsida > Ericales > Theaceae > Camellia > Camellia sinensis. The sequence goes on from NC_138974.1 coordinate 118,698,345, forward strand.
GTGCAGGAGAATCCGTATAGGTGTTCGAGTGTTCGAACCGTAATGCGCAAGAAATGGTATGTAAACCCCGTATTTACATATCTGCCACTGTGCAGGAGAATCCGTATAGGTGTTCGAGTGTTCGAACCGTATTGCCCAAGAAATGGTTTGTAAACGCCGTATTTACATATCTGCCACTGTGCAGGAGAATCCGTATAGGTGTTCGAGTGTTCGAACCGTAATGCGCAAGAATTGGTATGCAAACCCCGTATTTACATATCTGCCACTGTGCAGGAGAATCCGTATAGGTGTCCGAGTGTTCGAACCGAATTGCCCAAGAAATGGTTTGTAAACGCCGTATTTACATATCTGCCACTGTGCAGGAGAATCCGTATAGGTGTTCGAGTGTTCGAACCGTATTGCCCAAGAAATGGTTTGTAAACGCCGTATTTACTTATCTGCCACTGTGCAGGAGAATCCGTACATGTGTTCGAGTGTTCGAACCGTAATGCGCAAGAAATGGTATGTAAACCCCGTATTTACATATCTGCCACTGTGCAGGAGAATCCGTATAGGTGTTCGAGTGTTCGAACCGTAATGCGCAAGAAATGGTACGGAAACCCCGTATTTACATATCCGCCACTGTGCAGGAGAATCCGTATAGGTGTTCGAGTGTTCGAACCGTAATGCGCAAGAAATGGTATGTAAACCCCGTATTTACATATCTGCCACTGTGCAGGAGAATCCGTATAGTTGTTCGAGTGTTCGAACCGAATTGCCCAAGAAATGGTTTGTAAACGCCGTATTTACATATTTGCCACTGCGCAGGAGAATCCGTATAGGTGTTCGAGTGTTCGAACCGTAATGCGCAAGAAATGGTATACAAACCCCGTATTTACATATCTGCCACTGTGCAGGAGAATCTTTATAGGTGTTCGAGTGTTCGAATCGTATTGCGCAAGAATTGGTATGTAAATCCCGTATTTACATATCTGCCACTGTGCAGGGGAATCCGTATAGGTGTTCGAGTGTTCGAACCGTATTGCGCAAGAAATGGTATGTAAACCCCGTATTTACATATCCGCCACTGTGCAGGAGAATCCGTATAGGTGTTCGAGTGTTCGAAACGTATTGCGCAAGAAATGGTTTGTAAACCTCGTATTTACATATCTGCCACTGTGGAGGAGAATCCGTGTAGGTGTTCGAGTGTTCGAACCGCAATGCGCAAGAAATGGTACGGAAACCCCGTATTTACATATCTGCCACTGTACAGGAGAATCCGTATAGGTGTTCGAGTGTTCGGACCGTAATGCGCAAGAAATGGTATGTAAACCCCGTATTTACATATCTGCCACTGTGCAGGAGAATCCGTATAGGTGTTCGAGTGTTCGAACCGTAATGCGCAAGAAATGGTATGTAAACCCCGTATTTACATATCTACCACTGTGCAGGAGAATCCGTATAGGTGTTCGAGTGTTCGAACCGTCATGCGCAAGAAATGGTATGTAAACCCCGTATTTACATATCTGCCACTGTGCAGGAGAATCCGTATAGGTGTTCGAGTGTTCGAACCGTAATGCGCAAGAAATTGGTACGGAAACCCCGTATTTACATATCTGCCACTGTGCAGGAGAATCCGTATAGGTGTTCGAGTGTTCGAACCGTAACGCGCAAAAAAATGGTATGTAAACCCCCTATTTACATATCTGCCACTGTGCAGGAGAATCCGTATAGGTGTTCGAGTGTTCGAACCGAATTGCCCAAGAAATGGTTTGTAAACCCCGTATTTACATATCTGCCACTGTGCAGGAGAATCCGTATAGGTGTTCGAGTGTTCGAACCGTAATGCGCAAGAAATGGTATGTAAACCCCGTATTTACATATCTGCCACTGTGCAGGAGAATCCGTATAGGTGTTCGAGTGGTCGAACCGAATTGCCCAAGAAATGGTTTGTAAACCCCGTATTTACATATCTGCCACTGTGCAGGAGAATCCGTATAGGTGTTCGAGTGTTCGAACCGTATTGCCCAAGAAATGGTTTGTAAACCACGTATTTACATATCTGCCACTGTGCAGGAGAATCCGTATAGGTGTTCGAGTGTTCGAACCGTAATGCGCAAGAAATGGTATGTAAACCGCGTATTTACATATCTGCCACTGTGCAGGGGAATCCGTATAGGTGTTCGAGTGTTCGAACCGTCATGCGCAAGAAATGGTATGTAAACCCCGTATTTACATATCTGCCACTGTGCAGGAGAATCCGTATAGGTGTTCGAGTGTTCGAACCGTAATGCGCAAGAAATTGGTACGGAAACCCCGTATTTACATATCTGCCACTGTGCAGGAGAATCCGTATAGGTGTTCGAGTGTTCGAACCGTAACGCGCAAAAAAATGGTATGTAAACCCCCTATTTACATATCTGCCACTGTGCAGGAGAATCCGTATAGGTGTTCGAGTGTTCGAACCGAATTGCCCAAGAAATGGTTTGTAAACCCCGTATTTACATATCTGCCACTGTGCAGGAGAATCCGTATAGGTGTTCGAGTGTTCGAACCGTAATGCGCAAGAAATGGTATGTAAACCCCGTATTTACATATCTGCCACTGTGCAGGAGAATCCGTATAGGTGTTCGAGTGTTCGAACCGAATTGCCCAAGAAATGGTTTGTAAACGCCGTATTTACATATCTGCCACTGTGCAGGAGAATCCGTATAGGTGTTCGAGTGTTCGAACCGTAATGCGCAAGAAATTGTATCCAAACCCCGTATTTACATATCTGCCACTGTGCAGGAGAATCCGTATAGGTGTTCGAGTGTTCGAATCGTATTGCGCAAGAATTGGTATGTAAACCCCGTATTTACATATCTGCCACTGTGCAGGGGAATCCGAATAGGTGTTCGAGTGTTCGAACCGTATTGCGCAAGAAATGGTACGGAAACCCCGTATTTACATATCTGCCACTGTGCAGGAGAATCCGTATAGGTGTTCGAGTGTTCGAACCGTAATGCGCAAGAAATGGTATGTAAACCCCGTATTTACATATCTGCCACTGTGCAGGAGAATCCGTATAGGTGTTCGAGTGTTCGAACCGTATTGCCCAAGAAATGGTTTGTAAACGCCGTATTTACATATCTGCCACTGTGCAGGAGAATCCGTATAGGTGTTCGAGTGTTCGAACCGTAATGCGCAAGAATTGGTATGCAAACCCCGTATTTACATATCTGCCACTGTGCAGGAGAATCCGTATAGGTGTCCGAGTGTTCGAACCGAATTGCCCAAGAAATGGTTTGTAAACGCCGTATTTACATATCTGCCACTGTGCAGGAGAATCCGTATAGGTGTTCGAGTGTTCGAACCGTATTACCCAAGAAATGGTTTGTAAACGCCGTATTTACTTATCTGCCACTGTGCAGGAGAATCCGTACATGTGTTCGAGTGTTCGAACCGTAATGCGCAAGAAATGGTATGTAAACCCCGTATTTACATATCTGCCACTGTGCAGGAGAATCCGTATAGGTGTTCGAGTGTTCGAACCGTAATGCGCAAGAAATGGTACGGAAACCCCGTATTTACATATCCGCCACTGTGCAGGAGAATCCGTATAGGTGTTCGAGTGTTCGAACCGTAATGCGCAAGAAATGGTATGTAAACCCCGTATTTACATATCTGCCACTGTGCAGGAGAATCCGTATAGTTGTTCGAGTGTTCGAACCGAATTGCCCAAGAAATGGTTTGTAAACGCCGTATTTACATATTTGCCACTGCGCAGGAGAATCCGTATAGGTGTTCGAGTGTTCGAACCGTAATGCGCAAGAAATGGTATACAAACCCCGTATTTACATATCTGCCACTGTGCAGTAGAATCTTTATAGGTGTTCGAGTGTTCGAATCGTATTGCGCAAGAATTGGTATGTAAATCCCGTATTTACATATCTGCCACTGTGCAGGGGAATCCGTATAGGTGTTCGAGTGTTCGAACCGTATTGCGCAAGAAATGGTATGTAAACCCCGTATTTACATATCCGCCACTGTGCAGGAGAATCCGTATAGGTGTTCGAGTGTTCGAAACGTATTGCGCAAGAAATGGTTTGTAAACCTCGTATTTACATATCTGCCACTGTGGAGGAGAATCCGTGTAGGTGTTCGAGTGTTCGAACCGCAATGCGCAAGAAATGGTACGGAAACCCCGTATTTACATATCTGCCACTGTACAGGAGAATCCGTATAGGTGTTCGAGTGTTCGGACCGTAATGCGCAAGAAATGGTATGTAAACCCCGTATTTACATATCTGCCACTGTTCAGGAGAATCCGTATAGGTGTTCGAGTGTTCGAACCGTAATGCGCAAGAAATGGTATGTAAACCCCGTATTTACATATCTACCACTGTGCAGGAGAATCCGCATAGGTGTTCGAGTGTTCGAACCGTCATGCGCAAGAAATGGTATGTAAACCCCGTATTTACATATCTGCCACTGTGCAGGAGAATCCGTATAGGTGTTCGAGTGTTCGAACCGTAATGCGCAAGAAATTGGTACGGAAACCCCGTATTTACATATCTGCCACTGTGCAGGAGAATCCGTATAGGTGTTCGAGTGTTCGAACCGTAACGCGCAAAAAAATGGTATGTAAACCCCCTATTTACATATCTGCCACTGTGCAGGAGAATCCGTATAGGTGTTCGAGTGTTCGAACCGAATTGCCCAAGAAATGGTTTGTAAACCCCGTATTTACATATCTGCCACTGTGCAGGAGAATCCGTATAGGTGTTCGAGTGTTCGAACCGTAATGCGCAAGAAATGGTATGTAAACCCCGTATTTACATATCTGCCACTGTGCAGGAGAATCCGTATAGGTGTTCGAGTGGTCGAACCGAATTGCCCAAGAAATGGTTTGTAAACCCCGTATTTACATATCTGCCACTGTGCAGGAGAATCCGTATAGGTGTTCGAGTGTTCGAACCGTATTGCCCAAGAAATGGTTTGTAAACCACGTATTTACATATCTGCCACTGTGCAGGAGAATCCGTATAGGTGTTCGAGTGTTCGAACCGTAATGCGCAAGAAATGGTATGTAAACCGCGTATTTACATATCTGCCACTGTGCAGGGGAATCCGTATAGGTGTTCGAGTGTTCGAACCGTATTGCGCAAGAAATGGTATGTAAACCCCGTATTTACATATCTGCCACTGTGCAGGAGAATCCGTTTAGGTGTTCGAGTGTTCGAACCGTATTGCGCAAGAAATGGTTTGTAAACCACGTATTTACATATCTGCCACTGTGCAGGAGAATCCGTATAGGTGTTCGAGTGTTCGAACCGTAATGCGCAAGAAATGGTATGTAAACCCCGTATTTACATATCTGCCACTGTGCAGGAGAATCCGTATAGGTGTTCGAGTGTTCGAACCGTATTGCCCAAGAAATTGTTTGTAAACCCCGTATTTACATATCTGCCACTGTGCAGGAGAATCCGTATAGGTGTTCGAGTGTTCGAACCGTATTGCCCAAGAAATGGTTTGTAAACGCCGTATTTACATATCTGCCACTGTGCAGGAGAATCCATATAGGTGTTCGAGTGTTCGAACCGTAATTCGCAAGAAATGGTATGTAAACCCCGTATTTACATATCTGCCACTGTGCAGGAGAATCCGTATACGTGTTCGAGTGTTCGAACCGTATTGCGCAAGAAATGGTTTGTAAACCCCGTATTTACATATCTGCCACTGTGCAGGAGAATCCGTATAGGTGTTCGAGTGTTCGAACCGTATTGCACGAGAAATGGTATGTAAACCCCGTATTTACATATCTGCCACTGTGCAGAAGAATCCGTATAGGTGTTCGAGTGTTCGAACCGTAATGCGCAAGAAATGGTACGGAAACCCCGTATTTACATATCTGCCACTGTGCAGGAGAATCCGTATAGGTGTTCGAGTGTTCGAACCGTAATGCGCAAGAAATGGTATGCAAACCCCGTATTTACATATCTGCCACTGTGCAGGAGAATCCGTATAGGTGTCCGATTGTTCGAACCGAATTGCCCAAGAAATGGTTTGCAAACGCCGTATTTACATATCTGCCACTGTGCAGGAGAATCCGTATAGGTGTTCGAGTGTTCGAACCGTATTGCCCACGAAATGGTTTGTAAACGCCGTATTTACATATCTGCCACTGTGCAGGAGAATCCGTACAGGTGTTCGAGTGTTCGAACCGTAATGCGCAAGAAATGGTATGTAAACCCCGTATTTACATATCTGCCACTGTGCAGGAGAATCCGTATAGGTGTTCGAGTGTTCGAACCGTATTGCCCAAGAAATGGATTGTAAACGCCGTATTTACATATCTGCCACTGTGCAGGAGAATCCGTATAGGTGTTCGAGTGTTCGAACCGTAATGCGCAAGAAATGGTATGGAAACCCCGTATTTACATATCTGCCACTGTGCAGGAGAATCCGTATAGGTGTTCGAGTGTTCGAACCGTAATGCGCAAGAAATTGGTACGGAAACCCCGTATTTACATATCTGCCACTGTGCAGGAGAATCCGTATAGGTGTTCGAGTGTTCGAACCGTAACGCGCAAAAAAATGGTATGTAAACCCCCTATTTACATATCTGCCACTGTGCAGGAGAATCCGTATAGGTGTTCGAGTGTTCGAACCGAATTGCCCAAGAAATGGTTTGTAAACCCCGTATTTACATATCTGCCACTGTGCAGGAGAATCCGTATAGCTGTTCGAGTGTTCGAACCGTAATGCGCAAGAAATGGTATGTAAACCCCGTATTTACATATCTGCCACTGTGCAGGAGAATCCGTATAGGTGTTCGAGTGGTCGAACCGAATTGCCCAAGAAATGGTTTGTAAACCCCGTATTTACATATCTGCCACTGTGCAGGAGAATCCGTATAGGTGTTCGAGTGTTCGAACCGTATTGCCCAAGAAATGGTTTGTAAACCACGTATTTACATATCTGCCACTGTGCAGGAGAATCCGTATAGGTGTTCGAGTGTTCGAACCGTAATGCGCAAGAAATGGTATGTAAACCGCGTATTTACATATCTGCCACTGTGCAGGGGAATCCGTATAGGTGTTCGAGTGTTCGAACCGTATTGCGCAAGAAATGGTATGTAAACCCCGTATTTACATATCTGCCACTGTGCAGGAGAATCCGTATAGGTGTTCGAGTGTTCGAACCGTATTGCGCAAGAAATGGTTTGTAAACCACGTATTTACATATCTGCCACTGTGCAGGAGAATCCGTATAGGTGTTCGAGTGTTCGAACCGTAATGCGCAAGAAATGGTATGTAAACCCCGTATTTACATATCTGCCACTGTGCAGGAGAATCCGTATAGGTGTTCGAGTGTTCGAACCGTATTGCCCAAGAAATTGTTTGTAAACCCCGTATTTACATATCTGCCACTGTGCAGGAGAATCCGTATAGGTGTTCGAGTGTTCGAACCGTATTGCCCAAGAAATGGTTTGTAAACGCCGTATTTACATATCTGCCACTGTGCAGGAGAATCCATATAGGTGTTCGAGTGTTCGAACCGTAATTCGCAAGAAATGGTATGTAAACCCCGTATTTACATATCTGCCACTGTGCAGGAGAATCCGTATACGTGTTCGAGTGTTCGAACCGTATTGCGCAAGAAATGGTTTGTAAACCCCGTATTTACATATCTGCCACTGTGCAGGAGAATCCGTATAGGTGTTCGAGTGTTCGAACCGTATTGCACAAGAAATGGTATGTAAACCCCGTATTTACATATCTGCCACTGTGCAGAAGAATCCGTATAGGTGTTCGAGTGTTCGAACCGTAATGCGCAAGAAATGGTACGGAAACCCCGTATTTACATATCTGCCACTGTGCAGGAGAATCCGTATAGGTGTTCGAGTGTTCGAACCGTAATGCGCAAGAAATGGTATGCAAACCCCGTATTTACATATCTGCCACTGTGCAGGAGAATCCGTATAGGTGTCCGATTGTTCGAACCGAATTGCCCAAGAAATGGTTTGCAAACGCCGTATTTACATATCTGCCACTGTGCAGGAGAATCCGTATAGGTGTTCGAGTGTTCGAACCGTATTGCCCACGAAATGGTTTGTAAACGCCGTATTTACATATCTGCCACTGTGCAGGAGAATCCGTACAGGTGTTCGAGTGTTCGAACCGTAATGCGCAAGAAATGGTATGTAAACCCCGTATTTACATATCTGCCACTGTGCAGGAGAATCCGTATAGGTGTTCGAGTGTTCGAACCGTATTGCCCAAGAAATGGATTGTAAACGCCGTATTTACATATCTGCCACCGTGCAGGAGAATCCGTATAGGTGTTCGAGTGTTCGAACCGTAATGCGCAAGAAATGGTATGGAAACCCCGTATTTACATATCTGCCACTGTGCAGGAGAATCCGTATAGGTGTTCGAGTGTTCGAACCGTATTGCGCAAGAAATGGTTTGTAAACCCCGTATTTACATATCTGCCACTGTGCAGGAGAATCCGTATAGGTGTTCGAGTGTTCGAACCGTATTGCGCAAGAAATGGTATGTAAACCCCGTATTTACATATCTGCCACTGTGCAGGAGAATCCGTGTAGGTGTCCGAGTGTTCGAACCGAATTGCCCAAGAAATGGTTTGTAAACGCCGTATTTACATATCTGCCACTGTGCAGGAGAATCCGTATAGGTGTTCGAGTGTTCGAACCGTATTGCCCAAGAAATGGTTCGTAAACGCCGTATTTACATATCTGCCACTGTGCAGGAGAATCCGTACAGGTGTTCGAGTGTTCGAACCGTAATGCGCAAGAAATGGTATGTAAACACCGTATTTACATATCTGCCACTGTGCAGGAGAATCCGTATAGGTGTTCGAGTGTTCGAACCGTATTGCCCAAGAAATGGTTTGTAAACGCCGTATTTACATATCTGCCACTGTGCAGGAGAATCCGTACAGGTGTTCGAGTGTTCGAACCGTATTGCGCAAGAATTGGTATGTAAACCCCGTATTTACATATCTGCCACTGTGCAGGGGAATCCGTATAGGTGTTCGAGTGTTCGAACCGTATTGCGCAAGAAATGGTATGTAAACCTCGTATTTACATATCTGCCACTGTGCAGGAGAATCCGTATAGGTGTTCGAGTGTTCGAACCGTATTGCGCAAGAAATGGTTTGTAAACCTCGTATTTACATATCTGCCACTGTGGAGGAGAATCCGTATAGGTGTTCGAGTGTTCGAATCGCAATGCGCAAGAAATGGTACGGAAACCCCGTATTTACATATCTGCCACTGTGCAGGAGAATCCGTATATGTGTTCGAGTGTTCGGACCGTAATGCGAAAGAAATGGTATGTAAACCCCGTATTTACATATCTGCCACTGTGCAGGAGAATCCGAATATGTGTTCGAGTGTTCGAACCGTATTGCCCAAGAAATGGTTTGTAAACCCCGTATTTACATATCTGCCACTGTGCAGGAGAATCCATATAGGTGTTCGAGTGTTCGAACCGTATAGCCCAAGAAATGGTTTGTAAACGCCGTATTTACACATCTGGCACTGTGCAGGAGAATCCGTATAGGTGTTCGAGTGTTCGAACCGTAATGCGCAAGAAATGGAATGTAAACCCCGTATTTACATATCTGCCACTGTGCAGGAGAATCCGTATAGGTGTTCGAGTGTTCGAACCGTATTGCGCAAGAAATGGTTTGTAGACCCTGTATTTACATATCTGCCACTGTGTAGGAGAATCCGTATATATGTTCGAGTGTTCGAACCGTATTGCGCAAGAAATGGTATGTAAACCCCGTATTTACATATCTGCCACTGTGCAGAAGAATCCGTATAGGTGTCCGAGTGTTCGAACCGTAATGCGCAAGAAATGGTACGGAAACCCCGTATTTACATATCTGCCACTGTGCAGGAGAATCCGTATAGGTGTTCGAGTGTTCGAACCGTAATGCGCAAGAAATGGTATGTAAACCCCGTATTTACATATCTGCCACTGTGCAGGAGAATCCGTATAGGTGTTCGAGTGTTCGAACCATATTGCCCAAGAAATGGTTTGTAAACGCCGTATTTACATATCTGCCACCGTGCAGGAGAATCCGTATAGGTGTTCGGGTGTTCGAACCGTAATGCGCAAGAAATGGTATGCAAACCCCGTATTTACATATCTGCCACTGTGCAGGAGAATCCGTATAGGTGTCCGAGTGTTCGAACCGAATTACCCAAGAAATGGTTTGTAAACGCCGTATTTACATATCTGCCACTGTGCAGGAGAATCCGTATAGGTGTTCCAGTGTTTGAACCGTATTGCGCAAGAAATGGTTTGTAAACGCCGTATTTACATATCTGCCACTATGCAGGAGAATCCGTGTAGGTGTTCGAGTCTTCGAACCGTAATGCGCAAGAAATGGTATGTAAACCCCGTATTTACATATCCGCCACTGTGCAGGAGAATCCGTATAGGTGTTCGAGTGTTCGAACCGTAATGCGCAAGAAATTGTACGGAAACCCCGTATTTACGTATCTGCACTGTGCAGGAGAATCCGTACAGGTGTTCGAGTGTTCGAACCGTAATGCGCAAGAAATGGTATGTAAACCCCGTATTTACATATCTGCCACTGTGCAGGAGAATCCGTATAGGTGTTCGAGTGTTCGAACCGAATTGCCCAAGAAATGGTTTGTAAATGCCGTATTTACATATCTGCCACTGTGCAGGAGAATCCGTATAGGTGTTCGAGTGTTCGAACCGTAATGCGCAAGAAATGGTATGCAAACCCCGTATTTACATATCTGCCACTGTGCAGGAGAATCCGTATAGGTGTTCGAGTGTTCGAATCGTATTGCGCAAGAATTGGTATGTAAACCCCGTATTTACATATCTGACACTGTGCAGGGGAATCCGTATAGGTGTTCGAGTGTTCGAACCGTATTGCGCAACAAATGGTATGTAAACCCCGTATTTACATATCTGCCACTGTGCAGGAGAATCCGTATAGGTGTTCGAGTGTTCGAACCGTAATGCGCAAGAAATGGTACGGAAACCCCGTATTTACGTATCTGCACTGTGCAGGAGAATCCGTACAGGTGTTCGAGTGTTCGAACCGTAATGCGCAAGAAATGGTATGTAAACCCCGTATTTACATATCTGCCACTGTGCAGGAGAATCCGTATAGGTATTCGAGTGTTCGAACCGAATTGCCCAAGAAATGGTTTGTAAACGCCGTATTTACATATCTGCCACTGTGCAGGAGAATCCGTATAGGTGTTCGAGTGTTCGAACCGTAATGCGCAAGAAATGGTATGCAAACCCCGTATTTACATATCTGCCACTGTGCAGGAGAATCCGTATAGGTGTTCGAGTGTTCGAATCGTATTGCGCAAGAATTGGTATGTAAACCCCGTATTTACATATCTGCCACTGTGCAGGGGAATCCGTATAGGTGTTCGAGTGTTCGAACCGTATTGCGCAACAAATGGTATGTAAACCCCGTATTTACATATCTGCCACTGTGCAGTAGAATCCGTATAGGTGTTCGAGTGTTCGAACCGTATTGCGCAAGAAATGGTTTGTAAACCTCGTATTTACATATCTGCCACTGTGGAGGAGAATCCGTATAGGTGTTCGAGTGTTCGAACCGCAATGCGCAAGAAATGGTACGGAAACCCCGTATTTACATATCTGCCACTGTGCAGGAGAATCCGTATATGTGTTCGAGTGTTCGGACTGTAATGCGCAAGAAATGGTGTGTAAACCCCGTATTTACATATCTGCCACTGTGCAGGAGAATCCGTATAGGTGTTCGAGTGTTCGAACCGTATTGCCCAAGAAATGGTTTGTAAACCCCGTATTTACATATCTGCCACTGTGCAGGAGAATCCGTATAGGTGTTCGAGTGTTCGAACCGTATTGCCCAAGAAATGGTTTGTAAACGCCGTATTTACATATCTGCCACTGTGCAGGAGAATCCGTATAGGTGTTCGAGTGTTCGAACCGTAATGCGCAAGAAATGGTATGTAAACCCCGTATTTACATATCTGCCACTGTGCAGGAGAGTCCGTATAGGTGTTCGAGTGTTCGAACCGTATTGCGCAAGAAATGGTTTGTAAACCCCGTATTTACATATCTGCCACTGTGTAGGAGAATCCGTATATGTGTTCGAGTGTTCGAACCGTATTGCGCAAGAAATGGTATGTAAACCCCGTGTTTACATATCTGCCACTGTGCAGAAGAATCCGTATAGGTGTTGGAGTGTTCGAACCGTAATGCGCAAGAAATGGTACGGAAACCCCGTATTTACATATCTGCCACTGTGCAGGAGAATCCGTATAGGTGTTCGAGTGTTCGAACCGTAATGCGCAAGAAATGGTATGTAAACCCCGTATTTACATATCTGCCACTGTGCAGGAGAATCCGTATAGGTGTTCGAGTGTTCGAACCGTAATGCGCAACAAATGGTATGTAAACCCCGTATTTACATATCTGCCACTGTGCAAGAGAATCCGTATAGGTGTTCGAGTGTTCGAACCGTATTGCCCAAGAAATGGTTTGTAAACGCCGTATTTACATATCTGCCACTGTGCAGGAGAATCCGTATAGGTGTTCGAGTGTTCGAACCGTAATGCGCAAGAAATGGTATGCAAACCCCGTATTTACATATCTGCCACTGTGCAGGAGAATCCGTATAGGTGTCCGAGTGTTCGAACCGAATTGGCCAAGAGATGGTTTGTAAACGCCGTATTTACATATCTGCCACTGTGCAGGAGAATTCGTATAGGTGTTCGAGTGTTCGAACCGTATTGCCCAAGAAATGGTTTGTAAACGCCGTATTTACATATCTGCCACTGTGCAGGATAATCCGTACAGGTGTTCGAGTGTTCGAACCGTAATGCGCAAGAAATGGTATGTAAACCCCGTATTTACATATCTGCCACTGTGCAGGATAATCCGTACAGGTGTTCGAGTGTTCGAACCGTAATGCGCAAGAAATGGTATGTAAACCCCGTATTTACATATCTGCCACTGTGCAGGAGAATCCGTATAGGTGTTCGAGTGTTCGAACCGTATTGCCCAAGAAATGGATTGTAAACGCCGTATTTACATATCTGCCACTGTGCAGGAGAATCCGTATAGGTGTTCGAGTGTTCGAACCGTAATGCGCAAGAAATGGTATGTAAACCCCGTATTTACATATCTGCCACTGTGCAGGAGAATCCGTATAGGTGTTCGAGTGTTCGAACCGTATTGCGCAAGAAATGGTTTGTAAACCCCGTATTTACATATCTGCCACTGTGTAGGAGAATCCGTATATGTGTTCGAGTGTTCGAACCGTATTGCGCAAGAAATGGTATGTAAACCCCGTATTTACATATCTGCCACTGTGCAGAAGAATCCGTATAGGTGTTGGAGTGTTCGAACCGTAATGCGCAAGAAATGGTACGGAAACCCCGTATTTACATATCTGCCACTGTGCAGGAGAATCCGTATAGGTGTTCGAGTGTTCGAACCGTAATGCGCAAGAAATGGTATGTAAACCCCGTATTTACATATCTGCCACTGTGCAGGAGAATCCGTATAGGTGTTCGAGTGTTCGAACCGTAATGCGCAACAAATGGTATGTAAACCCCGTATTTACATATCTGCCACTGTGCAAGAGAATCCGTATAGGTGTTCGAGTGTTCGAACCGTATTGCCCAAGAAATGGTTTGTAAACGCCGTATTTACATATCTGCCACTGTGCAGGAGAATCCGTATAGGTGTTCGAGTGTTCGAACCGTATTGCGCAAGAAATGGTTTGTAAACCCCGTATTTACATATCTGCCACTGTGCAGGAGAATCCGTATAGGTGTTCGAGTGTTCGAACCGTATTGCGCAAGAAATGGTATGTAAACCCCGTATTTACATATCTGCCACTGTGCAGGAGAATCCGTGTAGGTGTCCGAGTGTTCGAACCGAATTGCCCAAGAAATGGTTTGTAAACGCCGTATTTACATATCTGCCACTGTGCAGGAGAATCCGTATAGGTGTCCGAGTGTTCGAACCGAATTGGCCAAGAGATGGTTTGTAAACGCCGTATTTACATATCTGCCACTGTGCAGGAGAATTCGTATAGGTGTTCGAGTGTTCGAACCGTATTGCCCAAGAAATGGTTTGTAAACGCCGTATTTACATATCTGCCACTGTGCAGGATAATCCGTACAGGTGTTCGAGTGTTCGAACCGTAATGCGCAAGAAATGGTATGTAAACCCCGTATTTACATATCTGCCACTGTGCAGGATAATCCGTACAGGTGTTCGAGTGTTCGAACCGTAATGCGCAAGAAATGGTATGTAAACCCCGTATTTACATATCTGCCACTGTGCAGGAGAATCCGTATAGGTGTTCGAGTGTTCGAACCGTATTGCCCAAGAAATGGATTGTAAACGCCGTATTTACATATCTGCCACTGTGCAGGAGAATCCGTATAGGTGTTCGAGTGTTCGAACCGTAATGCGCAAGAAATGGTATGTAAACCCCGTATTTACATATCTGCCACTGTGCAGGAGAATCCGTATAGGTGTTCGAGTGTTCGAACCGTATTGCGCAAGAAATGGTTTGTAAACCCCGTATTTACATATCTGCCACTGTGTAGGAGAATCCGTATATGTGTTCGAGTGTTCGAACCGTATTGCGCAAGAAATGGTATGTAAACCCCGTATTTACATATCTGCCACTGTGCAGAAGAATCCGTATAGGTGTTGGAGTGTTCGAACCGTAATGCGCAAGAAATGGTACGGAAACCCCGTATTTACATATCTGCCACTGTGCAGGAGAATCCGTATAGGTGTTCGAGTGTTCGAACCGTAATGCGCAAGAAATGGTATGTAAACCCCGTATTTACATATCTGCCACTGTGCAGGAGAATCCGTATAGGTGTTCGAGTGTTCGAACCGTAATGCGCAACAAATGGTATGTAAACCCCGTATTTACATATCTGCCACTGTGCAAGAGAATCCGTATAGGTGTTCGAGTGTTCGAACCGTATTGCCCAAGAAATGGTTTGTAAACGCCGTATTTACATATCTGCCACTGTGCAGGAGAATCCGTATAGGTGTTCGAGTGTTCGAACCGTAATGCGCAAGAAATGGTATGCAAACCCCGTATTTACATATCTGCCACTGTGCAGGAGAATCCGTATAGGTGTCCGAGTGTTCGAACCGAATTGCCCAAGAAATGGTTTGTAAACGCCGTATTTACATATCTGCCACTGTGCAGGAGAATTCGTATAGGTGTTCGAGTGTTCGAACCGTATTGCCCAAGAAATGGTTTGTAAACGCCGTATTTACATATCTGCCACTGTGCAGGATAATCCGTACAGGTGTTCGAGTGTTCGAACCGTAATGCGCAAGAAATGGTATGTAAACCCCGTATTTACATATCTGCCACTGTGCAGGAGAATCCGTATAGGTGTTCGAGTGTTCGAACCGTATTGCCCAAGAAATGGATTGTAAACGCCGTATTTACATATCTGCCACTGTGCAGGAGAATCCGTATAGGTGTTCGAGTGTTCGAACCGTAATGCGCAAGAAATGGTATGGAAACCCCGTATTTACATATCTGCCACTGTGCAGGAGAATCCGTATAGGTGTTCGAGTGTTCGAACCGTATTGCGCAAGAAATGGTTTGTAAACCCCGTATTTACATATCTGCCACTGTGCAGGAGAATCCGTATAGGTGTTCGAGTGTTCGAACCGTATTGCGCAAGAAATGGTATGTAAACCCCGTATTTACATATCTGCCACTGTGCAGGAGAATCCGTGTAGGTGTCCGAGTGTTCGAACCGAATTGCCCAAGAAATGGTTTGTAAACGCCGTATTTACATATCTGCCACTGTGCAGGAGAATCCGTATAGGTGTTCGAGTGTTCGAACCGTATTGCCCAAGAAATGGTTCGTAAACGCCGTATTTACATATTTGCCACTGTGCAGGAGAATCCGTACAGGTGTTCGAGTGTTCGAACCGTAATGCGCAAGAAATGGTATGTAAACACCGTATTTACATATCTGCCACTGTGCAGGAGAATCCGTATACGTGTTCGAGTGTTCGAACCGTATTGCCCAAGAAATGGTTTGTAAACGCCGTATTTACATATCTGCCACTGTGCAGGAGAATCCGTACAGGTGTTCGAGTGTTCGAACCGTAATGCGCAAGAAATGGTATGCAAACCCCGTATTTACATATCTGCCACTGTGCAGGAGAATCCGTATAGGTGTTCGAGTGTTCGAATCGTATTGCGCAAGAATTGGTATGTAAACCCCGTATTTACATATCTGCCACTGTGCAGGAGAATCCGTATAGGTGTTCGAGTGTTCGAACCGTATTGCCCAAGAAATGGTTTGTAAACGCCGTATTTACATATCTGCCACTGTGCAGGAGAATCCGTATAGGTGTTCGAGTGTTCGAACCGTATTGCCCGAGAAATGGATTGTAAACGCCGTATTTACATATCTGCCACTGTGCAGGAGAATCCGTATAGGTGTTCGAGTGTTCGAACCGTAATGCGCAAGAAATGGTATGGAAACCCCGTATTTACATATCTGCCACTGTGCAGGAGAATCCGTATAGGTGTTCGAGTGTTCGAATCGTATTGCGCAAGAATTGGTATGTAAACCCCGTATTTACATATCTGCCACTGTGCAGGGGAATCCGTATAGGTGTTCGAGTGTTCGAACCGTATTGCGCAACAAATGGTATGTAAACCCCGTATTTACATATCTGCCACTGTGCAGTAGAATCCGTATAGGTGTTCGAGTGTTCGAACCGTATTGCGCAAGAAATGGTTTGTAAACCTCGTATTTACATATCTGCCACTGTGGAGGAGAATCCGTATAGGTGTTCGAGTGTTCGAACCGCAATGCGCAAGAAATGGTACGGAAACCCCGTATTTACATATCTGCCACTGTGCAGGAGAATCCGTATATGTGTTCGAGTGTTCGGACTGTAATGCGCAAGAAATGGTGTGTAAACCCCGTATTTACATATCTGCCACTGTGCAGGAGAATCCGTATAGGTGTTCGAGTGTTCGAACCGTATTGCCCAAGAAATGGTTTGTAAACCCCGTATTTACATATCTGCCACTGTGCAGGAGAATCCGTATAGGTGTTCGAGTGTTCGAACCGTATTGCCCAAGAAATGGTTTGTAAACGCCGTATTTACATATCTGCCACTGTGCAGGAGAATCCGTATAGGTGTTCGAGTGTTCGAACCGTAATGCGCAAGAAATGGTATGTAAACCCCGTATTTACATATCTGCCACTGTGCAGGAGAGTCCGTATAGGTGTTCGAGTGTTCGAACCGTATTGCGCAAGAAATGGTTTGTAAACCCCGTATTTACATATCTGCCACTGTGTAGGAGAATCCGTATATGTGTTCGAGTGTTCGAACCGTATTGCGCAAGAAATGGTATGTAAACCCCGTGTTTACATATCTGCCACTGTGCAGAAGAATCCGTATAGGTGTTGGAGTGTTCGAACCGTAATGCGCAAGAAATGGTACGGAAACCCCGTATTTACATATCTGCCACTGTGCAGGAGAATCCGTATAGGTGTTCGAGTGTTCGAACCGTAATGCGCAAGAAATGGTATGTAAACCCCGTATTTACATATCTGCCACTGTGCAGGAGAATCCGTATAGGTGTTCGAGTGTTCGAACCGTAATGCGCAACAAATGGTATGTAAACCCCGTATTTACATATCTGCCACTGTGCAAGAGAATCCGTATAGGTGTTCGAGTGTTCGAACCGTATTGCCCAAGAAATGGTTTGTAAACGCCGTATTTACATATCTGCCACTGTGCAGGAGAATCCGTATAGGTGTTCGAGTGTTCGAACCGTAATGCGCAAGAAATGGTATGCAAACCCCGTATTTACATATCTGCCACTGTGCAGGAGAATCCGTATAGGTGTCCGAGTGTTCGAACCGAATTGGCCAAGAGATGGTTTGTAAACGCCGTATTTACATATCTGCCACTGTGCAGGAGAATTCGTATAGGTGTTCGAGTGTTCGAACCGTATTGCCCAAGAAATGGTTTGTAAACGCCGTATTTACATATCTGCCACTGTGCAGGATAATCCGTACAGGTGTTCGAGTGTTCGAACCGTAATGCGCAAGAAATGGTATGTAAACCCCGTATTTACATATCTGCCACTGTGCAGGATAATCCGTACAGGTGTTCGAGTGTTCGAACCGTAATGCGCAAGAAATGGTATGTAAACCCCGTATTTACATATCTGCCACTGTGCAGGAGAATCCGTATAGGTGTTCGAGTGTTCGAACCGTATTGCCCAAGAAATGGATTGTAAACGCCGTATTTACATATCTGCCACTGTGCAGGAGAATCCGTATAGGTGTTCGAGTGTTCGAACCGTAATGCGCAAGAAATGGTATGTAAACCCCGTATTTACATATCTGCCACTGTGCAGGAGAATCCGTATAGGTGTTCGAGTGTTCGAACCGTATTGCGCAAGAAATGGTTTGTAAACCCCGTATTTACATATCTGCCACTGTGTAGGAGAATCCGTATATGTGTTCGAGTGTTCGAACCGTATTGCGCAAGAAATGGTATGTAAACCCCGTATTTACATATCTGCCACTGTGCAGAAGAATCCGTATAGGTGTTGGAGTGTTCGAACCGTAATGCGCAAGAAATGGTACGGAAACCCCGTATTTACATATCTGCCACTGTGCAGGAGAATCCGTATAGGTGTTCGAGTGTTCGAACCGTAATGCGCAAGAAATGGTATGTAAACCCCGTATTTACATATCTGCCACTGTGCAGGAGAATCCGTATAGGTGTTCGAGTGTTCGAACCGTAATGCGCAACAAATGGTATGTAAACCCCGTATTTACATATCTGCCACTGTGCAAGAGAATCCGTATAGGTGTTCGAGTGTTCGAACCGTATTGCCCAAGAAATGGTTTGTAAACGCCGTATTTACATATCTGCCACTGTGCAGGAGAATCCGTATAGGTGTTCGAGTGTTCGAACCGTAATGCGCAAGAAATGGTATGCAAACCCCGTATTTACATATCTGCCACTGTGCAGGAGAATCCGTATAGGTGTCCGAGTGTTCGAACCGAATTGCCCAAGAAATGGTTTGTAAACGCCGTATTTACATATCTGCCACTGTGCAGGAGAATTCGTATAGGTGTTCGAGTGTTCGAACCGTATTGCCCAAGAAATGGTTTGTAAACGCCGTATTTACATATCTGCCACTGTGCAGGATAATCCGTACAGGTGTTCGAGTGTTCGAACCGTAATGCGCAAGAAATGGTATGTAAACCCCGTATTTACATATCTGCCACTGTGCAGGAGAATCCGTATAGGTGTTCGAGTGTTCGAACCGTATTGCCCAAGAAATGGATTGTAAACGCCGTATTTACATATCTGCCACTGTGCAGGAGAATCCGTATAGGTGTTCGAGTGTTCGAACCGTAATGCGCAAGAAATGGTATGGAAACCCCGTATTTACATATCTGCCACTGTGCAGGAGAATCCGTATAGGTGTTCGAGTGTTCGAACCGTATTGCGCAAGAAATGGTTTGTAAACCCCGTATTTACATATCTGCCACTGTGCAGGAGAATCCGTATAGGTGTTCGAGTGTTCGAACCGTATTGCGCAAGAAATGGTATGTAAACCCCGTATTTACATATCTGCCACTGTGCAGGAGAATCCGTGTAGGTGTCCGAGTGTTCGAACCGAATTGCCCAAGAAATGGTTTGTAAACGCCGTATTTACATATCTGCCACTGTGCAGGAGAATCCGTATAGGTGTTCGAGTGTTCGAACCGTATTGCCCAAGAAATGGTTCGTAAACGCCGTATTTACATATTTGCCACTGTGCAGGAGAATCCGTACAGGTGTTCGAGTGTTCGAACCGTAATGCGCAAGAAATGGTATGTAAACACCGTATTTACATATCTGCCACTGTGCAGGAGAATCCGTATACGTGTTCGAGTGTTCGAACCGTATTGCCCAAGAAATGGTTTGTAAACGCCGTATTTACATATCTGCCACTGTGCAGGAGAATCCGTACAGGTGTTCGAGTGTTCGAACCGTAATGCGCAAGAAATGGTATGCAAACCCCGTATTTACATATCTGCCACTGTGCAGGAGAATCCGTATAGGTGTTCGAGTGTTCGAATCGTATTGCGCAAGAATTGGTATGTAAACCCCGTATTTACATATCTGCCACTGTGCAGGAGAATCCGTATAGGTGTTCGAGTGTTCGAACCGTATTGCCCAAGAAATGGTTTGTAAACGCCGTATTTACATATCTGCCACTGTGCAGGAGAATCCGTATAGGTGTTCGAGTGTTCGAACCGTATTGCCCGAGAAATGGATTGTAAACGCCGTATTTACATATCTGCCACTGTGCAGGAGAATCCGTATAGGTGTTCGAGTGTTCGAACCGTAATGCGCAAGAAATGGTATGGAAACCCCGTATTTACATATCTGCCACTGTGCAGGAGAATCCGTATAGGTGTTCGAGTGTTCGAAACGTATTGCGCAAGAAATGGTTTGTAAACCCCGTATTTGCATATCTGCCACTGTGCAGGAGAATCCGTATAGGTGTTCGAGTGTTCGAACCGTATTGCGCAAGAAATGGTATGTAAACCCCGTATTTACATATCTGCCACTGTGCAGGAGAATCCGTGTAGGTGTCCGAGTGTTCGAACCGAATTGCCCAAGAAATGGTTTGTAAACGCCGTATTTACATATCTGCCACTGTGCAGGAGAATCCGTATAGGTGTTCGAGTGTTCGAACCGTATTGCCCAAGAAATGGTTCGTAAACGCCGTATTTACATATCTGCCACTGTGCAGGAGAATCCGTACAGGTGTTCGAGTGTTCGAACCGTAATGCGCAAGAAATGGTATGTAAACACCGTATTTACATATCTGCCACTGTGCAGGAGAATCCGTATAGGTGTTCGAGTGTTCGAACCGTATTGCCCAAGAAATGGTTTGTAAACGCCGTATTTACATATCTACCACTGTGCAGGAGAATCCGTACAGGTGTTCGAGTGTTCGAACCGTAATGCGCAAGAAATGGTATGCAAACCCCGTATTTACATATCTGCCACTGTGCAGGAGAATCCGTATAGGTGTTCGAGTGTTCGAATCGTATTGCGCAAGAATTGGTATGTAAACCCCGTATTTACATATCTGCCACTGTGCAGGAGAATCCGTATAGGTGTTCGAGTGTTCGAACCGTATTGCCCAAGAAATGGTTTGTAAACCCCGTATTTACATATCTGCCACTGTGCAGGAGAATCCGTATAGGTGTTCGAGTGTTCGAACCGTATTGCCCAAGAAATGGTTTGTAAACGCCGTATTTACATATCTGCCACCGTGCAGGAGAATCCGTATAGGTGTTCGAGTTTTCGAACCGTAATGCGCAAGAAATGGTATGTAAACCCCGTATTTACATATCTGCCACTGTGCAGGAGAATCCGTATAGGTGTTCGAGTGTTCGAACCGTAATGCGCAAGAAATGGTATGTAAACCCCGTATTTACATATCTGCCACTGTGCAGGAGAATCCGTATATGTGTTCGAGTGTTCGGACCGTAATGCGCAAGAAATGGTATGTAAACCCCGTATTTACATATCTGCCACTGTGCAGGAGAATCCGTATAGGTGTTCGAGTGTTCGAAACGTATTGCGCAAGAAATGGTTTGTAAACCCCGTATTTACATATCTGCCACTGTGCAGGAGAATTCGTATAGGTGTTCGAGTGTTCGAACCGTATTGTGCAAGAAATGGTATGTAAACCCCGTATTTACATATCTGCCACTGTGCAGGAGAATCCGTGTAGGTGTCCGAGTGTTCGAACCGAATTGCCCAAGAAATGGTTTGTAAACGCCGTATTTACATATCTGCCACTGTGCAGGAGAATCCGTATAGGTGTTCGAGTGTTCGAATCGTATTGCCCAAGAAATGGTTCGTAAACGCCGTATTTACATATCTGCCACTGTGCAGGAGAATCCGTACAGGTGTTCGAGTGTTCGAACCGTAATGCGCAAGAAATGGTATGTAAACACCGTATTTACATATCTGCCACTGTGCAGGAGAATCCGTATAGGTGTTCGAGTGTTCGAACCGTATTGCCCAAGAAATGGTTTGTAAACGCCGTATTTACATATCTGCCACTGTGCAGGAGAATCCGTACAGGTGTTCGAGTGTTCGAACCGTAATGCGCAAGAAATGGTATGCAAACCCCGTATTTACATATCTGCCACTGTGCAGGAGAATCCGTATAGGTGTTCGAGTGTTCGAATCGTATTGCGCAAGAATTGGTATGTAAACCCCGTATTTACATATCTGCCACTGTGCAGGAGAATCCGTATAGGTGTTCGAGTGTTCGAACCGTATTGCCCAAGAAGTGGTTTGTAAACCCCGTATTTACATATCTGCCACTGTGCAGGAGAATCCGTATAGGTGTTCGAGTGTTCGAACCGTATTGCCCAAGAAATGGTTTGTAAACGCCGTATTTACATATCTGCCACTGTGCAGGAGAATCCGTATAGGTGTTCGAGTTTTCGAACCGTAATGCGCAAGAAATGGTATGTAAACCCCGTATTTACATATCTGCCACTGTGCAGGAGAATCCGTATAGGTGTTCGAGTGTTCGAACCGTAATGCGCAAGAAATGGTATGTAAACCCCGTATTTACATATCTGCCACTGTGCAGGAGAATCCGTATATGTGTTCGAGTGTTCGGACCGTAATGCGCAAGAAATGGTATGTAAACTCCGTATTTACATATCTGCCACTGTGCAGGAGAATCCGTATAGGTGTTCGAGTGTTCGAACCGTATTGCCCAAGAAATGGTTTGTAAACCCCGTATTTATATATCTGCTACTGTGCAGGAGAATCCGTATAGGTGTTCGAGTGTTCGAACCGTATTGCCCAAGAAATCGTTTGTAAACGCCGTATTTACATATCTGCCACTGTGCAGGAGAATCCGTATAGGTGTTCGAGTGTTCGAACCGTAATGCGCAAGAAATGGTACGTAAACCCCGTATTTACATATCTGCCACTGTGCAGGAGAATCCGTATAGGTGTTCGAGGGTTTGAACCGTATTGCGCAAGAAATGGTTTATAAACCCCGTATTTACATATCTGCCACTGTGCAGGAGAATCCGTATAGGTGTTCGAGTGTTCGAACCGTATTGCGCAAGAAATGGTATGTAAACCCCGTATTTACGTATCTGCCACTGTGCAGAAGAATCCGTATAGGTGTTCGAGTGTTCGAACCGTAATGCGCAAGAAATGGTACGGAAACCCCGTATTTACATATCTGCCACTGTGCAGGAGAATCCGTATAGGTGTTCGAGTGATCGAACCGTAATGCGCAAGAAATGGTATGTAAACCCCGTATTTACATATCTGCCACTATGCAGGAGAATCCAATTGTTTGTAAACGCCGTATTTACATATCTGCCACTGTGCAGGAGAATCCGTATAGGTGTTCGAGTGTTCGAACCGTAATGCGCAAGAAATGGTATGCAAACCACGTATTTACATATCTGCCACTGTGCAGGAGAATCCGTATAGGTGTCCGATTGTTCGAACCGAATTGCCCAAGAAATGGTTTGTAAACGCCGTATTTACATATCTGCCACTGTGCAGGAGAATCCGTATAGGTGTTCGAGTGTTCGAACCGTATTGCCCAAGAAATGGTTTGTAAACGCCGTATTTACATATCTGCCACTGTGCAGGAGAATCCGTACAGGTGTTCGAGTGTTCGAACCGTAATGCGCAAGAAAAGGTATGTAAACCCCGTATTTACATATCTGCCACTGTGCAGGAGAATCCGCATAGGTGTTCGAGTGTTCGAACCGTATTGCCCAAGAAATGGATTGTAAACACCGTATTTACATATCTGCCACTGTGCAGGAGAATCCGTATAGGTGTTCGAGTGTTCGAACCGTAATGCGCAAGAAATGGTATGGAAACCCCGTATTTACATATCTGCCACTGTGCAGGAGAATCCGTATAGGTGTTCGAGTGTTCGAACCGTATTGCGCAAGAAATGGTTTGTAAACCCCGTATTTACATATCTGCCACTGTGCAGGAGAATCCGTATAGGTGTTCGAGTGTTCGAACCGTATTGCGCAAGAAATGGTATGTAAACCCCGTATTTACATATCTGCCACTGTGCAGGAGAATCCGTGTAGGTGTCCGAGTGTTCGAACCGAATTGCCCAAGAAATGGTTGGTAAACGCCGTATTTACATATCTGCCACTGTGCAGGAGAATCCGTATAGGTGTTCGAGTGTTCGAACCGTATTGCCCAAGAAATGGTTCGTAAACGCCGTATTTACATATCTGCCACAGTGCAGGAGAATCCGTACAGGTGTTCGAGTGTTCGAACCGTAATGCGCAAGAAATGGTATGTAAACACCGTATTTACATATCTGCCACTGTGCAGGAGAATCCGTATAGGTGTTCGAATGTTCGAACCGTATTGCCCAAGAAATGGTTTGTAAACGCCGTATTTACATATCTGCCACTGTGCAGGAGAATCCGTACAGGTGTTCGAGTGTTCGAACCGTAATGCGCAAGAAATGGTATGCGAACCCCGTATTTACATATCTGCCACTGTGCAGGAGAATCCGTATAGGTGTTCGAGTGTTCGAATCGTATTGCGCAAGAATTGGTATGTAAACCCCGTATTTACATATCTGCCACTGTGGAGGGGAATTCGTATAGGTGTTCGAGTGTTCGAACCGTATTGCGCAAGAAATGGTATGTAAACCCCGTATTTACATATCTGCCACTGT
This sequence comes from Camellia sinensis, assembly GCF_055761805.1. Lineage (NCBI taxonomy): Eukaryota > Viridiplantae > Streptophyta > Magnoliopsida > Ericales > Theaceae > Camellia > Camellia sinensis. The sequence goes on from NC_138974.1 coordinate 118,723,146, forward strand.
GCCGGAGAATCCGTATAGGTGTTCGAGTGTACGAACCGTATTGCGCAAGAAATGGTTTGTAAACCTCGTATTTACGTATCTGCCACTGTGGAGAAGAATCCGTTTAGGTGTTCGAGTGTTCGAATCGCAATGCGCAAGAAATGGTACGGAAACCCCGTATGTACATATCTGCCACTGTGCAGGAGAATCCGTGTATGTGTTCGAGTGTTCGGACCGTAATGCGCAAGAAATGGTATGTAAACCCCGTATTTACATATCTGCCACTGTGCAGGAGAATCCGTATAGGTGTTCGAGTGTTCGAACCGTATTGCCCAAGAAATGGTTTGTAAACCCCGTATTTACATATCTGCCACTGTGCAGGAGAATCCGTATAGGTGTTCGAGTGTTCGAACCGTATTGCCCAAGAAATGGTTTGTAAACGCCGTATTTACACATCTGGCACTGTGCAGGAGAATCCGTATAGGTGTTCGAGTGTTCGAACCGTAATGCGCAAGAAATGGTATGTAAACCCCGTATTTACATATCTGCCACTGTGCAGGAGAATCCGTATAGGTGTTCGAGTGTTCGAACCGTATTGCGCAAGAAATGGTTTGTAAACCCCGTATTTACATATCTGCCACTGTGTAGGAGAATCCGTATATGTGTTCGAGTGTTCGAACCGTATTGCGCAAGAAATGGTATGTAAACCCCGTATTTACATATCTGCCACTGTGCAGAAGAATCAGTATAGGTGTCCGAGTGTTCGAACCGTAATGCGCAAGAAATGGTACGGAAACCCCGTATTTACATATCTGCCACTGTGCAGGAGAATCCGTATAGGTGTTCGAGTGTTCGAACCGTAATGCGCAAGAAATGGTATGTAAACCCCGTATTTACATATCTGCCACTGTGCAGGAGAATCCGTATAGGTGGTCGAGTGTTCGAACCGTAATGCGCAAGAAATGGTATGTAAACCCCGTATTTACATATCTGCCACTGTGCAGGAGAATCCGTATTGGTGTTCGAGTGTTCGAACCGTATTGCCCAAGAAATGGTTTGTAAACGCCGTATTTACATATCTGCCACTGTGCAGGAGAATCCGTATAGGTGTTCGAGTGTTCGAACCGTAATGCGCAAGAAATGGTATGCAAACCCCGTATTTACATATCTGTCACTGTGCAGGAGAATCCATATAGGTGTTCGAGTGTTCGAACCGTATTGCCCAAGAAATGGTTCGTAAACGCCGTATTTACATATCTGCCACTGTGCAGGAGAATCCGTACAGGTGTTCGAGTGTTCGAACCGTAATGCGCAAGAAATGGTATGTAAACACCGTATTTACATATCTGCCACTGTGCAGGAGAATCCGTATAGGTGTTCGAGTGTTCAAACCGTATTGCCCAAGAAATGGTTTGTAAACGCCGTATTTACATATCTGCCACTGTGCAGGAGAATCCGTACAGGTGTTCGAGTGTTCGAACCGTAATGCGCAAGAAATGGTATGCGAACCCCGTATTTACATATCTGCCACTGTGCAGGAGAATCCGTATAGGTGTTCGAGTGTTCGAATCGTATTGCGCAAGAATTGCTATGTAAACCCCGTATTTACATATCTGCCACTGTGGAGGGGAATCCATATAGGTGTTCGAGTGTTCGAACCGTATTGCGCAAGAAATGGTATGTAAACCCCGTATTTACATATCTGCCACTGTGCAGGAGAATCCGTATAGGTGTTCGAGTGTTCGAACCGTATTGCGCAAGAAATGGTTTGTAAACCTCGTATTTACATATCTGCCACTGTGGAGGAGAATCCGTTTAGGTGTTCGAGTGTTCGAATCGCAATGCGCAAGAAATGGTACGGAAACCCCGTATGTACATATCTGCCACTGTGCAGGAGAATCCGTGTATGTGTTCGAGTGTTCGGACCGTAATGCGCAAGAAATGGTATGTAAACCCCGTATTTACATATCTGCCACTGTGCAGGAGAATCCGTATAGGTGTTCGAGTGTTCGAACCGTATTGCCCAAGAAATGGTTTGTAAACCCCGTATTTACATATCTGCGACTGTGCAGGAGAATCCGTATAGGTGTACGAGTGTTCGAACCGTATTGCCCAAGAAATGGTTTGTAAACGCCGTATTTACACATCTGGCACTATGCAGGAGAATCCGTATAGGTGTTCGAGTGTTCGAACCGTAATGCGCAAGAAATGGTATGTAAACCCCGTATTTACATATCTGCCACTGTGCAGGAGAATCCGTATAGGTGTTCGAGTGTTCGAACCGTATTGCGCAAGAAATGGTTTGTAAACCCCGTATTTACATATCTGCCACTGTGTAGGAGAATCCGTATATGTGTTCGAGTGTTCGAACCGTATTGCGCAAGAAATGGTATGTAAACCCCGTATTTACATATCTGCCACTGTGCAGAAGAATCAGTATAGGTGTCCGAGTGTTCGAACCGTAATGCGCAAGAAATGGTACGGAAACCCCGTATTTACATATCTGCCACTGTGCAGGAGAATCCGTATAGGTGTTCGAGTGTTCGAACCGTAATGCGCAATAAATGGTATGTAAACCCCGTATTTACATATCTGCCACTGTGCAGAAGAATCCGTATAGGTGTTCGAGTGTTCGAACCGTAATGCGCAAGAAATGGTACGGAAACCCCGTATTTACATATCTGCCACTGTGCAGGAGAATCCGTATAGGTGTTCGAGTGATCGAACCGTAATGCGCAAGAAATGGTATGTAAACCCCGTATTTACATATCTGCCACTATGCAGGAGAATCCAATTGTTTGTAAACGCCGTATTTACATATCTGCCACTGTGCAGGAGAATCCGTATAGGTGTTCGAGTGTTCGAACCGTAATGCGCAAGAAATGGTATGCAAACCCCGTATTTACATATCTGCCACTGTGCAGGAGAATCCGTATAGGTGTCCGAGTGTTCGAACCGTATTGCGCAAGAAATGGTTTGTAAACCCCGTATTTACATATCTGCCACTGTGCAGGAGAATCCGTACAGGTGTTCGAGTGTTCGAACCGTAATGCGCAAGAAAAGGTATGTAAACCCCGTATTTACATATCTGCCACTGTGCAGGAGAATCCGCATAGGTGTTCGAGTGTTCGAACCGTATTGCCCAAGAAATGGATTGTAAACGCCGTATTTACATATCTGCCACTGTGCAGGAGAATCCGTATAGGTGTTCGAGTGTTCGAACCGTAATGCGCAAGAAATGGTATGGAAACCCCGTATTTACATATCTGCCACTGTGCAGGAGAATCCGTATAGGTGTTCGAGTGTTCGAACCGTATTGCGCAAGAAATGGTTTGTAAACCCCGTATTTACATATCTGCCACTGTGCAGGAGAATCCGTATAGGTGTTCGAGTGTTCGAACCGTATTGCGCAAGAAATGGTATGTAAACCCCGTATTTACATATCTGCCACTGTGCAGGAGAATCCGTGTAGGTGTCCGAGTGTTCGAACCGAATTGCCCAAGAAATGGTTGGTAAACGCCGTATTTACATATCTGCCACTGTGCAGGAGAATCCGTATAGGTGTTCGAGTGTTCGAACCGTATTGCCCAAGAAATGGTTCGTAAACGCCGTATTTACATATCTGCCACAGTGCAGGAGAATCCGTACAGGTGTTCGAGTGTTCGAACCGTAATGCGCAAGAAATGGTATGTAAACACCGTATTTACATATCTGCCACTGTGCAGGAGAATCCGTATAGGTGTTCGAATGTTCGAACCGTATTGCCCAAGAAATGGTTTGTAAACGCCGTATTTACATATCTGCCACTGTGCAGGAGAATCCGTACAGGTGTTCGAGTGTTCGAACCGTAATGCGCAAGAAATGGTATGCGAACCCCGTATTTACATATCTGCCACTGTGCAGGAGAATCCGTATAGGTGTTCGAGTGTTCGAATCGTATTGCGCAAGAATTGGTATGTAAACCCCGTATTTACATATCTGCCACTGTGGAGGGGAATTCGTATAGGTGTTCGAGTGTTCGAACCGTATTGCGCAAGAAATGGTATGTAAACCCCGTATTTACATATCTGCCACTGTGCCGGAGAATCCGTATAGGTGTTCGAGTGTACGAACCGTATTGCGCAAGAAATGGTTTGTAAACCTCGTATTTACATATCTGCCACTGTGGAGAAGAATCCGTTTAGGTGTTCGAGTGTTCGAATCGCAATGCGCAAGAAATGGTACGGAAACCCCGTATGTACATATCTGCCACTGTGCAGGAGAATCCGTGTATGTGTTCGAGTGTTCGGACCGTAATGCGCAAGAAATGGTATGTAAACCCCGTATTTACATATCTGCCACTGTGCAGGAGAATCCGTATAGGTGTTCGAGTGTTCGAACCGTATTGCCCAAGAAATGGTTTGTAAACCCCGTATTTACATATCTGCCACTGTGCAGGAGAATCCGTATAGGTGTTCGAGTGTTCGAACCGTATTGCCCAAGAAATGGTTTGTAAACGCCGTATTTACACATCTGGCACTGTGCAGGAGAATCCGTATAGGTGTTCGAGTGTTCGAACCGTAATGCGCAAGAAATGGTATGTAAACCCCGTATTTACATATCTGCCACTGTGCAGGAGAATCCGTATAGGTGTTCGAGTGTTCGAACCGTATTGCGCAAGAAATGGTTTGTAAACCCCGTATTTACATATCTGCCACTGTGTAGGAGAATCCGTATATGTGTTCGAGTGTTCGAACCGTATTGCGCAAGAAATGGTATGTAAACCCCGTATTTACATATCTGCCACTGTGCAGAAGAATCAGTATAGGTGTCCGAGTGTTCGAACCGTAATGCGCAAGAAATGGTACGGAAACCCCGTATTTACATATCTGCCACTGTGCAGGAGAATCCGTATAGGTGTTCGAGTGTTCGAACCGTAATGCGCAAGAAATGGTATGTAAACCCCGTATTTACATATCTGCCACTGTGCAGGAGAATCCGTATAGGTGGTCGAGTGTTCGAACCGTAATGCGCAAGAAATGGTATGTAAACCCCGTATTTACATATCTGCCACTGTGCAGGAGAATCCGTATTGGTGTTCGAGTGTTCGAACCGTATTGCCCAAGAAATGGTTTGTAAACGCCGTATTTACATATCTGCCACTGTGCAGGAGAATCCGTATAGGTGTTCGAGTGTTCGAACCGTAATGCGCAAGAAATGGTATGCAAACCCCGTATTTACATATCTGTCACTGTGCAGGAGAATCCATATAGGTGTTCGAGTGTTCGAACCGTATTGCCCAAGAAATGGTTCGTAAACGCCGTATTTACATATCTGCCACTGTGCAGGAGAATCCGTACAGGTGTTCGAGTGTTCGAACCGTAATGCGCAAGAAATGGTATGTAAACACCGTATTTACATATCTGCCACTGTGCAGGAGAATCCGTATAGGTGTTCGAGTGTTCAAACCGTATTGCCCAAGAAATGGTTTGTAAACGCCGTATTTACATATCTGCCACTGTGCAGGAGAATCCGTACAGGTGTTCGAGTGTTCGAACCGTAATGCGCAAGAAATGGTATGCGAACCCCGTATTTACATATCTGCCACTGTGCAGGAGAATCCGTATAGGTGTTCGAGTGTTCGAATCGTATTGCGCAAGAATTGCTATGTAAACCCCGTATTTACATATCTGCCACGGTGGAGGGGAATCCATATAGGTGTTCGAGTGTTCGAACCGTATTGCGCAAGAAATGGTATGTAAACCCCGTATTTACATATCTGCCACTGTGCAGGAGAATCCGTATAGGTGTTCGAGTGTTCGAACCGTATTGCGCAAGAAATGGTTTGTAAACCTCGTATTTACATATCTGCCACTGTGGAGGAGAATCCGTTTAGGTGTTCGAGTGTTCGAATCGCAATGCGCAAGAAATGGTACGGAAACCCCGTATGTACATATCTGCCACTGTGCAGGAGAATCCGTGTATGTGTTCGAGTGTTCGGACCGTAATGCGCAAGAAATGGTATGTAAACCCCGTATTTACATATCTGCCACTGTGCAGGAGAATCCGTATAGGTGTTCGAGTGTTCGAACCGTATTGCCCAAGAAATGGTTTGTAAACCCCGTATTTACATATCTGCGACTGTGCAGGAGAATCCGTATAGGTGTACGAGTGTTCGAACCGTATTGCCCAAGAAATGGTTTGTAAACGCCGTATTTACACATCTGGCACTATGCAGGAGAATCCGTATAGGTGTTCGAGTGTTCGAACCGTAATGCGCAAGAAATGGTATGTAAACCCCGTATTTACATATCTGCCACTGTGCAGGAGAATCCGTATAGGTGTTCGAGTGTTCGAACCGTATTGCGCAAGAAATGGTTTGTAAACCCCGTATTTACATATCTGCCACTGTGTAGGAGAATCCGTATATGTGTTCGAGTGTTCGAACCGTATTGCGCAAGAAATGGTATGTAAACCCCGTATTTACATATCTGCCACTGTGCAGAAGAATCAGTATAGGTGTCCGAGTGTTCGAACCGTAATGCGCAAGAAATGGTACGGAAACCCCGTATTTACATATCTGCCACTGTGCAGGAGAATCCGTATAGGTGTTCGAGTGTTCGAACCGTAAGGCGCAAGAAATGGTATGTAAACCCCGTATTTACATATCTGCCACTGTGCAGGAGAATCCGTATAGGTGGTCGAGTGTTCGAACCGTAATGCGCAAGAAATGGTATGTAAACCCCGTATTTACATATCTGCCACTGTGCAGGAGAATCCGTATTGGTGTTCGAGTGTTCGAACCGTATTGCCCAAGAAATGGTTTGTAAACGCCGTATTTACATATCTGCCACTGTGCAGGAGAATCCGTATAGGTGTTCGAGTGTTCGAACCGTAATGCGCAAGAAATGGTATGCAAACCCCGTATTTACATATCTGTCACTGTGCAGGAGAATCCATATAGGTGTTCGAGTGTTCGAACCGTATTGCCCAAGAAATGGTTCGTAAACGCCGTATTTACATATCTGCCACTGTGCAGGAGAATCCGTACAGGTGTTCGAGTGTTCGAACCGTAATGCGCAAGAAATGGTATGTAAACACCGTATTTACATATCTGCCACTGTGCAGGAGAATCCGTATAGGTGTTCGAGTGTTCAAACCGTATTGCCCAAGAAATGGTTTGTAAACGCCGTATTTACATATCTGCCACTGTGCAGGAGAATCCGTACAGGTGTTCGAGTGTTCGAACCGTAATGCGCAAGAAATGGTATGCGAACCCCGTATTTACATATCTGCCACTGTGCAGGAGAATCCGTATAGGTGTTCGAGTGTTCGAATCGTATTGCGCAAGAATTGCTATGTAAACCCCGTATTTACATATCTGCCACTGTGGAGGGGAATCCATATAGGTGTTCGAGTGTTCGAACCGTATTGCGCAAGAAATGGTATGTAAACCCCGTATTTACATATCTGCCACTGTGCAGGAGAATCCGTATAGGTGTTCGAGTGTTCGAACCGTATTGCGCAAGAAATGGTTTGTAAACCTCGTATTTACATATCTGCCACTGTGGAGGAGAATCCGTTTAGGTGTTCGAGTGTTCGAATCGCAATGCGCAAGAAATGGTACGGAAACCCCGTATGTACATATCTGCCACTGTGCAGGAGAATCCGTGTATGTGTTCGAGTGTTCGGACCGTAATGCGCAAGAAATGGTATGTAAACCCCGTATTTACATATCTGCCACTGTGCAGGAGAATCCGTATAGGTGTTCGAGTGTTCGAACCGTATTGCCCAAGAAATGGTTTGTAAACCCCGTATTTACATATCTGCGACTGTGCAGGAGAATCCGTATAGGTGTACGAGTGTTCGAACCGTATTGCCCAAGAAATGGTTTGTAAACGCCGTATTTACACATCTGGCACTATGCAGGAGAATCCGTATAGGTGTTCGAGTGTTCGAACCGTAATGCGCAAGAAATGGTATGTAAACCCCGTATTTACATATCTGCCACTGTGCAGGAGAATCCGTATAGGTGTTCGAGTGTTCGAACCGTATTGCGCAAGAAATGGTTTGTAAACCCCGTATTTACATATCTGCCACTGTGTAGGAGAATCCGTATATGTGTTCGAGTGTTCGAACCGTATTGCGCAAGAAATGGTATGTAAACCCCGTATTTACATATCTGCCACTGTGCAGAAGAATCAGTATAGGTGTCCGAGTGTTCGAACCGTAATGCGCAAGAAATGGTACGGAAACCCCGTATTTACATATCTGCCACTGTGCAGGAGAATCCGTATAGGTGTTCGAGTGTTCGAACCGTAATGCGCAAGAAATGGTATGTAAACCCCGTATTTACATATCTGCCACTGTGCAGAAGAATCCGTATAGGTGTTCGAGTGTTCGAACCGTAATGCGCAAGAAATGGTACGGAAACCCCGTATTTACATATCTGCCACTGTGCAGGAGAATCCGTATAGGTGTTCGAGTGATCGAACCGTAATGCGCAAGAAATGGTATGTAAACCCCGTATTTACATATCTGCCACTATGCAGGAGAATCCAATTGTTTGTAAACGCCGTATTTACATATCTGCCACTGTGCAGGAGAATCCGTATAGGTGTTCGAGTGTTCGAACCGTAATGCGCAAGAAATGGTATGCAAACCCCGTATTTACATATCTGCCACTGTGCAGGAGAATCCGTATAGGTGTCCGAGTGTTCGAACCGTATTGCGCAAGAAATGGTTTGTAAACCCCGTATTTACATATCTGCCACTGTGCAGGAGAATCCGTACAGGTGTTCGAGTGTTCGAACCGTAATGCGCAAGAAAAGGTATGTAAACCCCGTATTTACATATCTGCCACTGTGCAGGAGAATCCGCATAGGTGTTCGAGTGTTCGAACCGTATTGCCCAAGAAATGGATTGTAAACGCCGTATTTACATATCTGCCACTGTGCAGGAGAATCCGTATAGGTGTTCGAGTGTTCGAACCGTAATGCGCAAGAAATGGTATGGAAACCCCGTATTTACATATCTGCCACTGTGCAGGAGAATCCGTATAGGTGTTCGAGTGTTCGAACCGTATTGCGCAAGAAATGGTTTGTAAACCCCGTATTTACATATCTGCCACTGTGCAGGAGAATCCGTATAGGTGTTCGAGTGTTCGAACCGTATTGCGCAAGAAATGGTATGTAAACCCCGTATTTACATATCTGCCACTGTGCAGGAGAATCCGTGTAGGTGTCCGAGTGTTCGAACCGAATTGCCCAAGAAATGGTTGGTAAACGCCGTATTTACATATCTGCCACTGTGCAGGAGAATCCGTATAGGTGTTCGAGTGTTCGAACCGTATTGCCCAAGAAATGGTTCGTAAACGCCGTATTTACATATCTGCCACAGTGCAGGAGAATCCGTACAGGTGTTCGAGTGTTCGAACCGTAATGCGCAAGAAATGGTATGTAAACACCGTATTTACATATCTGCCACTGTGCAGGAGAATCCGTATAGGTGTTCGAATGTTCGAACCGTATTGCCCAAGAAATGGTTTGTAAACGCCGTATTTACATATCTGCCACTGTGCAGGAGAATCCGTACAGGTGTTCGAGTGTTCGAACCGTAATGCGCAAGAAATGGTATGCGAACCCCGTATTTACATATCTGCCACTGTGCAGGAGAATCCGTATAGGTGTTCGAGTGTTCGAATCGTATTGCGCAAGAATTGGTATGTAAACCCCGTATTTACATATCTGCCACTGTGGAGGGGAATTCGTATAGGTGTTCGAGTGTTCGAACCGTATTGCGCAAGAAATGGTATGTAAACCCCGTATTTACATATCTGCCACTGTGCCGGAGAATCCGTATAGGTGTTCGAGTGTACGAACCGTATTGCGCAAGAAATGGTTTGTAAACCTCGTATTTACATATCTGCCACTGTGGAGAAGAATCCGTTTAGGTGTTCGAGTGTTCGAATCGCAATGCGCAAGAAATGGTACGGAAACCCCGTATGTACATATCTGCCACTGTGCAGGAGAATCCGTGTATGTGTTCGAGTGTTCGGACCGTAATGCGCAAGAAATGGTATGTAAACCCCGTATTTACATATCTGCCACTGTGCAGGAGAATCCGTATAGGTGTTCGAGTGTTCGAACCGTATTGCCCAAGAAATGGTTTGTAAACCCCGTATTTACATATCTGCGACTGTGCAGGAGAATCCGTATAGGTGTACGAGTGTTCGAACCGTATTGCCCAAGAAATGGTTTGTAAACGCCGTATTTACACATCTGGCACTATGCAGGAGAATCCGTATAGGTGTTCGAGTGTTCGAACCGTAATGCGCAAGAAATGGTATGTAAACCCCGTATTTACATATCTGCCACTGTGCAGGAGAATCCGTATAGGTGTTCGAGTGTTCGAACCGTATTGCGCAAGAAATGGTTTGTAAACCCCGTATTTACATATCTGCCACTGTGTAGGAGAATCCGTATATGTGTTCGAGTGTTCGAACCGTATTGCGCAAGAAATGGTATGTAAACCCCGTATTTACATATCTGCCACTGTGCAGAAGAATCAGTATAGGTGTCCGAGTGTTCGAACCGTAATGCGCAAGAAATGGTACGGAAACCCCGTATTTACATATCTGCCACTGTGCAGGAGAATCCGTATAGGTGTTCGAGTGTTCGAACCGTAATGCGCAAGAAATGGTATGTAAACCCCGTATTTACATATCTGCCACTGTGCAGAAGAATCCGTATAGGTGTTCGAGTGTTCGAACCGTAATGCGCAAGAAATGGTACGGAAACCCCGTATTTACATATCTGCCACTGTGCAGGAGAATCCGTATAGGTGTTCGAGTGATCGAACCGTAATGCGCAAGAAATGGTATGTAAACCCCGTATTTACATATCTGCCACTATGCAGGAGAATCCAATTGTTTGTAAACGCCGTATTTACATATCTGCCACTGTGCAGGAGAATCCGTATAGGTGTTCGAGTGTTCGAACCGTAATGCGCAAGAAATGGTATGCAAACCCCGTATTTACATATCTGCCACTGTGCAGGAGAATCCGTATAGGTGTCCGAGTGTTCGAACCGTATTGCGCAAGAAATGGTTTGTAAACCCCGTATTTACATATCTGCCACTGTGCAGGAGAATCCGTACAGGTGTTCGAGTGTTCGAACCGTAATGCGCAAGAAAAGGTATGTAAACCCCGTATTTACATATCTGCCACTGTGCAGGAGAATCCGCATAGGTGTTCGAGTGTTCGAACCGTATTGCCCAAGAAATGGATTGTAAACGCCGTATTTACATATCTGCCACTGTGCAGGAGAATCCGTATAGGTGTTCGAGTGTTCGAACCGTAATGCGCAAGAAATGGTATGGAAACCCCGTATTTACATATCTGCCACTGTGCAGGAGAATCCGTATAGGTGTTCGAGTGTTCGAACCGTATTGCGCAAGAAATGGTTTGTAAACCCCGTATTTACATATCTGCCACTGTGCAGGAGAATCCGTATAGGTGTTCGAGTGTTCGAACCGTATTGCGCAAGAAATGGTATGTAAACCCCGTATTTACATATCTGCCACTGTGCAGGAGAATCCGTGTAGGTGTCCGAGTGTTCGAACCGAATTGCCCAAGAAATGGTTGGTAAACGCCGTATTTACATATCTGCCACTGTGCAGGAGAATCCGTATAGGTGTTCGAGTGTTCGAACCGTATTGCCCAAGAAATGGTTCGTAAACGCCGTATTTACATATCTGCCACAGTGCAGGAGAATCCGTACAGGTGTTCGAGTGTTCGAACCGTAATGCGCAAGAAATGGTATGTAAACACCGTATTTACATATCTGCCACTGTGCAGGAGAATCCGTATAGGTGTTCGAATGTTCGAACCGTATTGCCCAAGAAATGGTTTGTAAACGCCGTATTTACATATCTGCCACTGTGCAGGAGAATCCGTACAGGTGTTCGAGTGTTCGAACCGTAATGCGCAAGAAATGGTATGCGAACCCCGTATTTACATATCTGCCACTGTGCAGGAGAATCCGTATAGGTGTTCGAGTGTTCGAATCGTATTGCGCAAGAATTGGTATGTAAACCCCGTATTTACATATCTGCCACTGTGGAGGGGAATTCGTATAGGTGTTCGAGTGTTCGAACCGTATTGCGCAAGAAATGGTATGTAAACCCCGTATTTACATATCTGCCACTGTGCCGGAGAATCCGTATAGGTGTTCGAGTGTACGAACCGTATTGCGCAAGAAATGGTTTGTAAACCTCGTATTTACATATCTGCCACTGTGGAGAAGAATCCGTTTAGGTGTTCGAGTGTTCGAATCGCAATGCGCAAGAAATGGTACGGAAACCCCGTATGTACATATCTGCCACTGTGCAGGAGAATCCGTGTATGTGTTCGAGTGTTCGGACCGTAATGCGCAAGAAATGGTATGTAAACCCCGTATTTACATATCTGCCACTGTGCAGGAGAATCCGTATAGGTGTTCGAGTGTTCGAACCGTATTGCCCAAGAAATGGTTTGTAAACCCCGTATTTACATATCTGCCACTGTGCAGGAGAATCCGTATAGGTGTTCGAGTGTTCGAACCGTATTGCCCAAGAAATGGTTTGTAAACGCCGTATTTACACATCTGGCACTGTGCAGGAGAATCCGTATAGGTGTTCGAGTGTTCGAACCGTAATGCGCAAGAAATGGTATGTAAACCCCGTATTTACATATCTGCCACTGTGCAGGAGAATCCGTATAGGTGTTCGAGTGTTCGAACCGTATTGCGCAAGAAATGGTTTGTAAACCCCGTATTTACATATCTGCCACTGTGTAGGAGAATCCGTATATGTGTTCGAGTGTTCGAACCGTATTGCGCAAGAAATGGTATGTAAACCCCGTATTTACATATCTGCCACTGTGCAGAAGAATCAGTATAGGTGTCCGAGTGTTCGAACCGTAATGCGCAAGAAATGGTACGGAAACCCCGTATTTACATATCTGCCACTGTGCAGGAGAATCCGTATAGGTGTTCGAGTGTTCGAACCGTAATGCGCAAGAAATGGTATGTAAACCCCGTATTTACATATCTGCCACTGTGCAGGAGAATCCGTATAGGTGGTCGAGTGTTCGAACCGTAATGCGCAAGAAATGGTATGTAAACCCCGTATTTACATATCTGCCACTGTGCAGGAGAATCCGTATTGGTGTTCGAGTGTTCGAACCGTATTGCCCAAGAAATGGTTTGTAAACGCCGTATTTACATATCTGCCACTGTGCAGGAGAATCCGTATAGGTGTTCGAGTGTTCGAACCGTAATGCGCAAGAAATGGTATGCAAACCCCGTATTTACATATCTGTCACTGTGCAGGAGAATCCATATAGGTGTTCGAGTGTTCGAACCGTATTGCCCAAGAAATGGTTCGTAAACGCCGTATTTACATATCTGCCACTGTGCAGGAGAATCCGTACAGGTGTTCGAGTGTTCGAACCGTAATGCGCAAGAAATGGTATGTAAACACCGTATTTACATATCTGCCACTGTGCAGGAGAATCCGTATAGGTGTTCGAGTGTTCAAACCGTATTGCCCAAGAAATGGTTTGTAAACGCCGTATTTACATATCTGCCACTGTGCAGGAGAATCCGTACAGGTGTTCGAGTGTTCGAACCGTAATGCGCAAGAAATGGTATGCGAACCCCGTATTTACATATCTGCCACTGTGCAGGAGAATCCGTATAGGTGTTCGAGTGTTCGAATCGTATTGCGCAAGAATTGCTATGTAAACCCCGTATTTACATATCTGCCACTGTGGAGGGGAATCCATATAGGTGTTCGAGTGTTCGAACCGTATTGCGCAAGAAATGGTATGTAAACCCCGTATTTACATATCTGCCACTGTGCAGGAGAATCCGTATAGGTGTTCGAGTGTTCGAACCGTATTGCGCAAGAAATGGTTTGTAAACCTCGTATTTACATATCTGCCACTGTGGAGGAGAATCCGTTTAGGTGTTCGAGTGTTCGAATCGCAATGCGCAAGAAATGGTACGGAAACCCCGTATGTACATATCTGCCACTGTGCAGGAGAATCCGTGTATGTGTTCGAGTGTTCGGACCGTAATGCGCAAGAAATGGTATGTAAACCCCGTATTTACATATCTGCCACTGTGCAGGAGAATCCGTATAGGTGTTCGAGTGTTCGAACCGTATTGCCCAAGAAATGGTTTGTAAACCCCGTATTTACATATCTGCGACTGTGCAGGAGAATCCGTATAGGTGTACGAGTGTTCGAACCGTATTGCCCAAGAAATGGTTTGTAAACGCCGTATTTACACATCTGGCACTATGCAGGAGAATCCGTATAGGTGTTCGAGTGTTCGAACCGTAATGCGCAAGAAATGGTATGTAAACCCCGTATTTACATATCTGCCACTGTGCAGGAGAATCCGTATAGGTGTTCGAGTGTTCGAACCGTATTGCGCAAGAAATGGTTTGTAAACCCCGTATTTACATATCTGCCACTGTGTAGGAGAATCCGTATATGTGTTCGAGTGTTCGAACCGTATTGCGCAAGAAATGGTATGTAAACCCCGTATTTACATATCTGCCACTGTGCAGAAGAATCAGTATAGGTGTCCGAGTGTTCGAACCGTAATGCGCAAGAAATGGTACGGAAACCCCGTATTTACATATCTGCCACTGTGCAGGAGAATCCGTATAGGTGTTCGAGTGTTCGAACCGTAATGCGCAAGAAAAGGTATGTAAACCCCGTATTTACATATCTGCCACTGTGCAGGAGAATCCGTATAGGTGCTCGAGTGTTCGAACTGTAATGCGCAAGAAATGGTATGTAAACCCCGTATTTACATATCTGCCACTGTGCAGGAGAATCCGTATTGGAGTTCGAGTGTTCGAACCGTATTGCCCAAGAAATGGTTTGTAAACGCCGTATTTACATATCTGCCACTGTGCAGGAGAATCCGTATAGGTGTTCGAGTGTTCGAACCGTAATGCGCAAGAAATGGTATGCAAACCCCGTATTTACATATCTGCCACTGTGCAGGAGAATCCGTATAGGTGTCCGAGTGTTCGAACCGAATTGCCCAAGAAATGGTTTGTAAACGCCGTATTTACAAATCTGCCACTGTGCAGGAGAATCCGTATAGGTGTTCGAGTGTTCGAACCGTATTGCGCAAGAAATGGTTTGTAAACGCCGTATTTACATATCTACCACTATGCAGGAGAATCCGTGTAGGTGTTCGAGTCTTCGAACCGTAATGCGCAAGAAATGGTATGTAAACCCCGTATTTACATATCTGCCACTGTGCAGGAGAATCCGTATAGGTGTTCGAGTGTTCGAACCGTAATGCGCAAGAAATGGTACGGAAACCCCGTATTTACGTATCTGCACTGTGCAGGAGAATCCGTACAGGTGTTCGAGTGTTCGAACCGTAATGCGCAAGAAATGGTATGTAAACCCCGTATTTACATATCTACCACTGTGCAGGAGATTTCGTATAGGTGTTCGAGTGTTCGAACCGAATTGCCCAAGAAATGGTTTGTAAACGCCGTATTTACATATCTGCCACTGTGCAGGAGAATCCGTATAGGTGTTCGAGTGTTCGAACCGTAATGCGCAAGAAATGGTATGCAAACCCCGTATTTACATATCTGCCACTGTGCAGGAGAATCCGTATAGGTGTTCGAGTGTTCGAATCGTATTGCGCAAGAATTGGTATGTAAACCCCGTATTTACATATCTGCCACTGTGCAGGGGAATCCGTATAGGTGTTCGAGTGTTCGAACCGTATTGCGCAACAACTGGTATGTAAACCCCGTATTTACATATCTGCCACTGTGCAGGAGAATCCCTATAGGTGTTCTAGTGTTCGAACCGTATTGCGCAAGAAATGGTTTGTTAACCTCGTATTTACATATCTGCCACTGTGGAGGAGAATCCGTATAGGTGTTCGAGTGTTCGAACCGCAATGCGCAAGAAATGGTACGGAAACCCCGTATTTACATATCTGCCACTGTGCAGGAGAATCCGTATATGTGTTCGAGTGTTCGGACCGTAATGCGCAAGAAATGGTATGTAAACCCCGTATTTACATATCTGCCACTGTGCAGGAGAATCCGTATAGGTGTTCGAGTGTTCGAACCGTATTGCCCAAGAAATGGTTTGTAAACCCCGTATTTACATATCTGCCACTGTGCAGGAGAATCCGTATAGGTGTTCGAGTGTTCGAACCGTATTGCCCAAGAAATGGTTTGTAAACGCCGTATCTACATATCTGCCACTGTGCAGGAGAATCCGTATAGGTGTTCGAGTGTTCGAACCGTAATGCGCAAGAAATGGTATGTAAACCCCGTATTTACATATCTGCCACTGTGCAAGAGAATCCGTATAGGTGTTCGAGTGATCGAACCGTATTGCACAAGAAATGGTTTGTAAACCCCGTATTTACATATCTGCCACTGTGTAGGAGAATCCGTATATGTGTTCGAGTGTTCGAACCGTATTGCGCAAGAAATGGTATGTAAACCCCGTATTTACATATCTGCCACTGTGCAGAAGAATCCGTATAGGTGTTTGAGTGTTCGAACCGTAATGCGCAAGAAATGGTACGGAAACCCCGTATTTACATATCTGCCACTGTGCAGGAGAATCCGTATAGGTGTTCGAGTGTTCGAACCGTAATGCGCAAGAAATGGTATGTAAACCCCGTATTTACATATCTGCCACTGTGCAGGAGAATCCGTATAGGTGTTCGAGTATTCGAACCGTAATGCGCAAGAAATGGTATGTAAACCCCGTATTTACATATCTGCCACTGTGCAGGAGAATCCGTATAGGTGTTCGAGTGTTCGAACCGTATTGCGCAAGAAACGGTTTGTAAACGCCGTATTTACATATCTGCCACTATGCAGGAGAATCCGTGTAGGTGTTCGAGTCTTCGAACCGTAATGCGCAAGAAATGGTATGTAAACCTCGTATTTACATATCTGCCACTGTGCAGGAGAATCCGTATACGTGTTCGAGTGTTCGAACCGTAATGCGCAATAAATGGTACGGAAACCCCGTATTTACGTATCTGCACTGTGCAGGAGAATCCGTACAGGTGTTCGAGTGTTCGAACCGTAATGCGCAAGAAATGGTATGTAAACCCCGTATTTACATATCTACCACTGTGCAGGAGAATTCGTATTGGTGTTCGAGTGTTCGAACCGAATTGCCCAAGAAATGGTTTGTAAACGCCGTATTTACATATCTGCCACTGTGCAGGAGAATCCGTATAGGTGTTCGTGTGTTCGAACCGTAATGCGCAAAAAATGGTATGCAAACCCCGTATTTACATATCTGCCACTGTGCAGGAGAATCCGTATAGGTGTTCGAGTGTTCGAATCGTATTGCGCAAGAATTGGTATGTAAACCCCGTATTTACATATCTGCCACTGTGCAGGGGAATCCGTATAGGTGTTCGAGTGTTCGAACCGTATTGCGCAACAAATGGTATGTAAACCCCGTATTTACATATCTGCCACTGTGCAGGAGAATCCGTATAGTTGTTCGAGTGTTCGAACCGTATTGCGCAAGAAATGGTTTGTAAACCTCGTATTTACATATCTGCCACTGTTGAGGAGAATCCGTAGAGGTGTTCGAGTGTTCGAACCGCAATGCGCAAGAAATGGTACGGAAACCCCGTATTTACATATCTGCCACTGTGCAGGAGAATCCGTATATGTGTTCGAGTGTTCGGACCGTAATGCGCAAGAAATGGTATGTAAACCCCGTATTTACATATCTGCCACTGTGCAGGAGAATCCGTATAGGTGTTCGAGTGTTCGAACCGTATTGCCCAAGAAATGGTTTGTAAACCCCGTATTTACATATCTGCCACTGTGCAGGAGAATCCGTATAGGTGTTCGAGTGTTCGAACCGTATTGCCCAAGAAATGGTTTGTAAACGCCGTATTTACACATCTGGCACTGTGCAGGAGAATCCGTATAGGTGTTCGAGTGTTCGAACCGTAATGCGCAAGAAATGGAATGTAAACCCCGTATTTACATATCTGCCACTGTGCAGGAGAATCCGTATCGGAGTTCGAGTGTTCGAACCGTATTGCCCAAGAAATGGTTTGTAAACGCCGTATTTACATATCTGCCACTGTGCAGGAGAATCCGTATAGGTGTTCGAGTGTTCGAACCGTAATGCGCAAGAAATGGTATGCAAACCCCGTATTTACATATCTGCCACTGTGCAGGAGAATCCGTATAGGTGTCCGAGTGTTCGAACCGAATTGCCCAAGAAATGGTTTGTAAACGCCGTATTTACAAATCTGCCACTGTGCAGGAGAATCCGTATAGGTGTTCGAGTGTTCGAACCGTATTGCGCAAGAAATGGTTTGTAAACGCCGTATTTACATATCTACCACTATGCAGGAGAATCCGTGTAGGTGTTCGAGTCTTCGAACCGTAATGCGCAAGAAATGGTATGTAAACCCCGTATTTACATATCTGCCACTGTGCAGGAGAATCCGTATAGGTGTTCGAGTGTTCGAACCGTAATGCGCAAGAAATGGTACGGAAACCCCGTATTTACGTATCTGCACTGTGCAGGAGAATCCGTACAGGTGTTCGAGTGTTCGAACCGTAATGCGCAAGAAATGGTATGTAAACCCCGTATTTACATATCTACCACTGTGCAGGAGATTTCGTATAGGTGTTCGAGTGTTCGAACCGAATTGCCCAAGAAATGGGTTGTAAACGCCGTATTTACATATCTGCCACTGTGCAGGAGAATCCGTATAGGTGTTCGAGTGTTCGAACCGTAATGCGCAAGAAATGGTATGCAAACCCCGTATTTACATATCTGCCACTGTGCAGGAGAATCCGTATAGGTGTTCGAGTGTTCGAATCGTATTGCGCAAGAATTGGTATGTAAACCCCGTATTTACATATCTGCCACTGTGCAGGGGAATCCGTATAGGTGTTCGAGTGTTCGAACCGTATTGCGCAACAACTGGTATGTAAACCCCGTATTTACATATCTGCCACTGTGCAGGAGAATCCCTATAGGTGTTCTAGTGTTCGAACCGTATTGCGCAAGAAATGGTTTGTTAACCTCGTATTTACATATCTGCCACTGTGGAGGAGAATCCGTATAGGTGTTCGAGTGTTCGAACCGCAATGCGCAAGAAATGGTACGGAAACCCCGTATTTACATATCTGCCACTGTGCAGGAGAATCCGTATATGTGTTCGAGTGTTCGGACCGTAATGCGCAAGAAATGGTATGTAAACCCCGTATTTACATATCTGCCACTGTGCAGGAGAATCCGTATAGGTGTTCGAGTGTTCGAACCGTATTGCCCAAGAAATGGTTTGTAAACCCCGTATTTACATATCTGCCACTGTGCAGGAGAATCCGTATAGGTGTTCGAGTGTTCGAACCGTATTGCCCAAGAAATGGTTTGTAAACGCCGTATTTACATATCTGCCACTGTGCAGGAGAATCCGTATAGGTGTTCGAGTGTTCGAACCGTAATGCGCAAGAAATGGTATGTAAACCCCGTATTTACATATCTGCCACTGTGCAAGAGAATCCGTATAGGTGTTCGAGTGATCGAACCGTATTGCACAAGAAATGGTTTGTAAACCCCGTATTTACATATCTGCCACTGTGTAGGAGAATCCGTATATGTGTTCGAGTGTTCGAACCGTATTGCGCAAGAAATGGTATGTAAACCCCGTATTTACATATCTGCCACTGTGCAGAAGAATCCGTATAGGTGTTTGAGTGTTCGAACCGTAATGCGCAAGAAATGGTACGGAAACCCCGTATTTACATATCTGCCACTGTGCAGGAGAATCCGTATAGGTGTTCGAGTGTTCGAACCGTAATGCGCAAGAAATGGTATGTAAACCCCGTATTTACATATCTGCCACTGTGCAGGAGAATCCGTATAGGTGTTCGAGTATTCGAACCGTAATGCGCAAGAAATGGTATGTAAACCCCGTATTTACATATCTGCCACTGTGCAGGAGAATCCGTATAGGTGTTCGAGTGTTCGAACCGTATTGCGCAAGAAATGGTTTGTAAACGCCGTATTTACATATCTGCCACTATGCAGGAGAATCCGTATAGGTGTTCGAGTGTTCGAACCGTAATGCGCAAGAAATGGTATGTAAACCCCGTATTTACATATCTGCCACTGTGCAAGAGAATCCGTATAGGTGTTCGAGTGATCGAACCGTATTGCACAAGAAATGGTTTGTAAACCCCGTATTTACATATCTGCCACTGTGTAGGAGAATCCGTATATGTGTTCGAGTGTTCGAACCGTATTGCGCAAGAAATGGTATGTAAACCCCGTATTTACATATCTGCCACTGTGCAGAAGAATCCGTATAGGTGTTTGAGTGTTCGAACCGTAATGCGCAAGAAATGGTACGGAAACCCCGTATTTACATATCTGCCACTGTGCAGGAGAATCCGTATAGGTGTTCGAGTGTTCGAACCGTAATGCGCAAGAAATGGTATGTAAACCCCGTATTTACATATCTGCCACTGTGCAGGAGAATCCGTATAGGTGTTCGAGTATTCGAACCGTAATGCGCAAGAAATGGTATGTAAACCCCGTATTTACATATCTGCCACTGTGCAGGAGAATCCGTATAGGTGTTCGAGTGTTCGAACCGTATTGCGCAAGAAATGGTTTGTAAACGCCGTATTTACATATCTGCCACTATGCAGGAGAATCCGTGTAGGTGTTCGAGTCTTCGAACCGTAATGCGCAAGAAATGGTATGTAAACCTCGTATTTACATATCTGCCACTGTGCAGGAGAATCCGTATACGTGTTCGAGTGTTCGAACCGTAATGCGCAATAAATGGTACGGAAACCCCGTATTTACGTATCTGCACTGTGCAGGAGAATCCGTACAGGTGTTCGAGTGTTCGAACCGTAATGCGCAAGAAATGGTATGTAAACCCCGTATTTACATATCTACCACTGTGCAGGAGAATTCGTATTGGTGTTCGAGTGTTCGAACCGAATTGCCCAAGAAATGGTTTGTAAACGCCGTATTTACATATCTGCCACTGTGCAGGAGAATCCGTATAGGTGTTCGTGTGTTCGAACCGTAATGCGCAAAAAATGGTATGCAAACCCCGTATTTACATATCTGCCACTGTGCAGGAGAATCCGTATAGGTGTTCGAGTGTTCGAATCGTATTGCGCAAGAATTGGTATGTAAACCCCGTATTTACATATCTGCCACTGTGCAGGGGAATCCGTATAGGTGTTCGAGTGTTCGAACCGTATTGCGCAACAAATGGTATGTAAACCCCGTATTTACATATCTGCCACTGTGCAGGAGAATCCGTATAGTTGTTCGAGTGTTCGAACCGTATTGCGCAAGAAATGGTTTGTAAACCTCGTATTTACATATCTGCCACTGTTGAGGAGAATCCGTATAGGTGTTCGAGTGTTCGAACCGCAATGCGCAAGAAATGGTACGGAAACCCCGTATTTACATATCTGCCACTGTGCAGGAGAATCCGTATATGTGTTCGAGTGTTCGGACCGTAATGCGCAAGAAATGGTATGTAAACCCCGTATTTACATATCTGCCACTGTGCAGGAGAATCCGTATAGGTGTTCGAGTGTTCGAACCGTATTGCCCAAGAAATGGTTTGTAAACCCCGTATTTACATATCTGCCACTGTGCAGGAGAATCCGTATAGGTGTTCGAGTGTTCGAACCGTATTGCCCAAGAAATGGTTTGTAAACGCCGTATTTACACATCTGGCACTGTGCAGGAGAATCCGTATAGGTGTTCGAGTGTTCGAACCGTAATGCGTAAGAAATGGAATGTAAACCCCGTATTTACATATCTGCCACTGTGCAGGAGAATCCGTATAGGTGTTCGAGTGTTCGAACCGTATTGCGCAAGAAATGGTTTGTAAACCCCGTATTTACATATCTGCCACTGTGTAGGAGAATCCGTATATGTGTTCGAGTGTTCGAACCGTATTGCGCAAGAAATGGTATGTAAACCCCGTATTTACATATCTGCCACTGTGAAGAAGAATCAGTATAGGTGTCCGAGTGTTCGAACCGTAATGCGCAAGAAATGGTACGGAAACCCCGTATTTACATATCTGCCACTGTGCAGGAGAATCCGTATAGGTGTTCGAGTGTTCGAACCGTAATGCGCAAGAAATGGTATGTAAACCCCGTATTTACATATCTGCCACTGTGCAGGAGAATCCGTATAGGTGCTCGAGTGTTCGAACCGTAATGCGCAAGAAATGATATGTAAACCCCGTATTTACATATCTGCCACTGTGCAGGAGAATCCGTATTGGTGTTCGAGTGTTCGAACCGTATTGCCCAAGAAATGGTTTGTAAACGCCGTATTTACATATCTGCCACTGTGCAGGAGAATCCGTATAGGTGTTCGAGTGTTCGAACCGTAATGCGCAAGAAATGGTATGCAAACCCCGTATTTACATATCTGCCACTGTGCAGGGGAATCCGTATAGGTGTTCGAGTGTTCGAACCGAATTGCCCAAGAAATGGTATGTAAACCCCGTATTTACATATCTGCCACTGTGCAGGAGAATCCGTGTAGGTGTCCGAGTGTTCGAACCGAATTGCCCAAGAAATGGTTGGTAAACGCCGTATTTACATATCTGCCACTGTGTAGGAGAATCCGTATAGGTGTTCGAGTGTTCGAACCGTATTGCCCAAGAAATGGTTCGTAAACGCCGTATTTACATATCTGCCACAGTGCAGGAGAATCCGTACAGGTGTTCGAGTGTTCGAACCGTAATGCGCAAGAAATGGTATGTAAACACCGTATTTACATATCTGCCACTGTGCAGGAGAATCCGTATAGGTGTTCGAATGTTCGAACCGTATTGCCCAAGAAATGGTTTGTAAACGCCGTATTTACATATCTGCCACTGTGCAGGAGAATCCGTACAGGTGTTCGAGTGTTCGAACCGTAATGCGCAAGAAATGGTATGCGAACCCCGTATTTACATATCTGCCACTGTGCAGGAGAATCCGTATAGGTGTTCGAGTGTTCGAATCGTATTGCGCAAGAATTGGTATGTAAACCCCGTATTTACATATCTGCCACTGTGCAGGAGAATCCGTATAGGTGCTCGAGTGTTCGAACCGTAATGCGCAAGAAATGATATGTAAACCCCGTATTTACATATCTGCCACTGTGCAGGAGAATCCGTATTGGTGTTCGAGTGTTCGAACCGTATTGCCCAAGAAATGGTTTGTAAACGCCGTATTTACATATCTGCCACTGTGCAGGAGAATCCGTATAGGTGTTCGAGTGTTCGAACCGTAATGCGCAAGAAATGGTATGCAAACCCCGTATTTACATATCTGCCACTGTGCAGGGGAATCCGTATAGGTGTTCGAGTGTTCGAACCGAATTGCCCAAGAAATGGTATGTAAACCCCGTATTTACATATCTGCCACTGTGCAGGAGAATCCGTGTAGGTGTCCGAGTGTTCGAACCGAATTGCCCAAGAAATGGTTGGTAAACGCCGTATTTACATATCTGCCACTGTGCAGGAGAATCCGTATAGGTGTTCGAGTGTTCGAACCGTATTGCCCAAGAAATGGTTCGTAAACGCCGTATTTACATATCTGCCACAGTGCAGGAGAATCCGTACAGGTGTTCGAGTGTTCGAACCGTAATGCGCAAGAAATGGTATGTAAACACCGTATTTACATATCTGCCACTGTGCAGGAGAATCCGTATAGGTGTTCGAATGTTCGAACCGTATTGCCCAAGAAATGGTTTGTAAACCCCGTATTTACATATCTGCCACTGTGCAGGAGAATCCGTACAGGTGTTCGAGTGTTCGAACCGTAATGCGCAAGAAATGGTATGCGAACCCCGTATTTACATATCTGCCACTGTGCAGGAGAATCCGTATAGGTGTTCGAGTGTTCGAATCGTATTGCGCAAGAATTGGTATGTAAACCCCGTATTTACATATCTGCCACTGTGGAGGGGAATCCGTATAGGTGTTCGAGTGTTCGAACCGTATTGCGCAAGAAATGGTATGTAAACCCCGTATTTACATATCTGCCACTGTGCCGGAGAATCCGTATAGGTGTTCGAGTGTACGAACCGTATTGCGCAAGAAATGGTTTGTAAACCTCGTATTTACATATCTGCCACTGTGGAGGAGAATCCGTTTAGGTGTTCGAGTGTTCGAATCGCAATGCGCAAGAAATGGTACGGAAACCCCGTATGTACATATCTGCCACTGTGCAGGAGAATCCGTGTATGTGTTCGAGTGTTCGGACCGTAATGCGCAAGAAATGGTATGTAAACCCCGTATTTACATATCTGCCACTGTGCAGGAGAATCCGTATAGGTGTTCGAGTGTTCGAACCGTATTGCCCAAGAAATGGTTTGTAAACCCCGTATTTACATATCTGCCACTGTGCAGGAGAATCCGTATAGGTGTTCGAGTGTTCGAACCGTATTGCCCAAGAAATGGTTTGTAAACGCCGTATTTACACATCTGGCACTGTGCAGGAGAATCCGTATAGGTGTTCGAGTGTTCGAACCGTAATGCGCAAGAAATGGTATGTAAACCCCGTATTTACATATCTGCCACTGTGCAGGAGAATCCGTATAGGTGTTCGAGTGTTCGAACCGTATTGCGCAAGAAATGGTTTGTAAACCCCGTATTTACATATCTGCCACTGTGTAGGAGAATCCGTATATGTATTCGAGTGTTCGAACCGTATTGCGCAAGAAATGGTATGTAAACCCCGTATTTACATATCTGCCACTGTGCAGAAGAATCAGTATAGGTGTCCGAGTGTTCGAACCGTAATGCGCAAGAAATGGTACGGAAACCCCGTATTTACATATCTGCCACTGTGCAGGAGAATCCGTATAGGTGTTCGAGTGTTCGAACCGTAATGCGCAAGAAATGGTATGTAAACCCCGTATTTACATATCTGCCACTGTGCAGGAGAATCCGTATAGGTGCTCGAGTGTTCGAACCATAATGCGCAAGAAATGGTATGTAAACCCCGTATTTACATATCTGCCACTGTGCAGGAGAATCCGTATTGGTGTTCGAGTGTTCGAACCGTATTGCCCAAGAAATGGTTTGTAAACGCCGTATTTACATATCTGCCACTGTGCAGGAGAATCCGTATAGGTGTTCGAGTGTTCGAACCGTAATGCGCAAGAAATGGTATGCAAACCCCGTATTTACATATCTGTCACTGTGCAGGAGAATCCATATAGGTGTTCGAGTGTTCGAACCGTATTGCCCAAGAAATGGTTCGTAAACGCCGTATTTACATATCTGCCACTGTGCAGGAGAATCCGTACAGGTGTTCGAGTGTTCGAACCGTAATGCGCAAGAAATGGTATGTAAACACCGTATTTACATATCTGCCACTGTGCAGGAGAATCCGTATAGGTGTTCGAGTGTTCAAACCGTATTGCCCAAGAAATGGTTTGTAAACGCCGTATTTACATATCTGCCACTGTGCAGGAGAATCCGTACAGGTGTTCGAGTGTTCGAACCGTAATGCGCAAGAAATGGTATGCGAACCCCGTATTTACATATCTGCCACTGTGCAGGAGAATCCGTATAGGTGTTCGAGTGTTCGAATCGTATTGCGCAAGAATTGCTATGTAAACCCCGTATTTACATATCTGCCACTGTGGAGGGGAATCCATATAGGTGTTCGAGTGTTCGAACCGTATTGCGCAAGAAATGGTATGTAAACCCCGTATTTACATATCTGCCACTGTGCAGGAGAATCCGTATAGGTGTTCGAGTGTTCGAACCGTATTGCGCAAGAAATGGTTTGTAAACCTCGTATTTACATATCTGCCACTGTGGAGGAGAATCCGTTTAGGTGTTCGAGTGTTCGAATCGCAATGCGCAAGAAATGGTACGGAAACCCCGTATGTACATATCTGCCACTGTGCAGGAGAATCCGTGTATGTGTTCGAGTGTTCGGACCGTAATGCGCAAGAAATGGTATGTAAACCCCGTATTTACATATCTGCCACTGTGCAGGAGAATCCGTATAGGTGTTCGAGTGTTCGAACCGTATTGCCCAAGAAATGGTTTGTAAACCCCGTATTTACATATCTGCGACTGTGCAGGAGAATCCGTATAGGTGTACGAGTGTTCGAACCGTATTGCCCAAGAAATGGTTTGTAAACGCCGTATTTACACATCTGGCACTGTGCAGGAGAATCCGTATAGGTGTTCGAGTGTTCGAACCGTAATGCGCAAGAAATGGTATGTAAACCCCGTATTTACATATCTGCCACTGTGCAGGAGAATCCGTATAGGTGTTCGAGTGTTCGAACCGTATTGCGCAAGAAATGGTTTGTAAACCCCGTATTTACATATCTGCCACTGTGTAGGAGAATCCGTATATGTGTTCGAGTGTTCGAACCGTATTGCGCAAGAAATGGTATGTAAACCCCGTATTTACATATCTGCCACTGTGCAGAAGAATCAGTATAGGTGTCCGAGTGTTCGAACCGTAATGCGCAAGAAATGGTACGGAAACCCCGTATTTACATATCTGCCACTGTGCAGGAGAATCCGTATAGGTGTTCGAGTGTTCGAACCGTAATGCGCAAGAAATGGTATGTAAACCCCGTATTTACATATCTGCCACTGTGCAGGAGAATCCGTATAGGTGCTCGAGTGTTCGAACCGTAATGCGCAAGAAATGGTATGTAAACCCCGTATTTACATATCTGCCACTGTGCAGGAGAATCCGTATTGGTGTTCGAGTTTTCGAACCGTATTGCCCAAGAAATGGTTTGTAAACGCCGTATTTACATATCTGCCACTGTGCAGGAGAATCCGTATAGGTGTTCGAGTGTTCGAACCGTAATGCGCAAGAAATGGTATGCAAACCCCGTATTTACATATCTGCCACTGTGCAGGAGAATCCGTATAGGTGTCCGAGTGTTCGAACCGAATTGCCCAAAAAATGGTTTGTAAACGCCGTATTTACAAATCTGCCACTGTGCAGGAGAATCCGTATAGGTGTTCGAGTGTTCGAACCGTATTGCGCAAGAAATGGTTTGTAAACGCCGTATTTACATATCTGCCACTATGCAGGAGAATCCGTGTAGGTGTTCGAGTCTTCGAACCGTAATGCGCAAGAAATGGTATGTAAACCCCGTATTTACATATCTGCCACTGTGCAGGAGAATCCGTATAGGTGTTCGAGTGTTCGAACCGTAATGCGCAAGAAATGGTACGGAAACCCCGTATTTACGTATCTGCACTGTGCAGGAGAATCCGTACAGGTGTTCGAGTGTTCGAACCGTAATGCGCAAGAAATGGTATGTAAACCCCGTATTTACATATCTACCACTGTGCAGGAGAATTCGTATAGGTGTTCGAGTGTTCGAACCGAATTGCCCAAGAAATGGTTTGTAAACGCCGTATTTACATATCTGCCACTGTGCAGGAGAATCCGTATAGGTGTTCGAGTGTTCGAACCGTAATGCGCAAGAAATGGTATGCAAACCCCGTATTTTCATATCTGCCACTGTGCAGGAGAATCCGTATAGGTGTTCGAGTGTTCGAATCGTATTGCGCAAGAATTGGAATGTAAACCCCGTATTTACATATCTGCCACTGTGCAGGGGAATCCGTATAGGTGTTCGAGTGTTCGAACCGTATTGCGCAACAACTGGTATGTAAACCCCGTATTTACATATCTGCCACTGTGCAGGGGAATCCCTATAGGTGTTCGAGTGTTCGAACCGTATTGCGCAAGAAATGGTTTGTAAACCTCGTATTTACATATCTGCCACTGTGGAGGAGAATCCGTATAGGTGTTCGAGTGTTCGAACCGCAATACGCAAGAAATGGTACGGAAACCCCGTATTTACATATCTGCCACTGTGCAGGAGAATCCGTATATGTGTTCGAGTGTTCGGACCGTAATGCGCAAGAAATGGTATGTAAACCCCGTATTTACATATCTGCCACTGTGCAGGAGAATCCGTATAGGTGTTCGAGTGTTCGAACCGTATTGCCCAAGAAATGGTTTGTAAACCCCGTATTTACATATCTGCCACTGTGCAGGAGAATCCGTATAGGTGTTCGAGTGTTCGAACCGTATTGCCCAAGAAATGGTTTGTAAACGCCGTATTTACATATCTGCCACTGTGCAGGAGAATCCGTATAGGTGTTCGAGTGTTCGAACCGTAATGCGCAAGAAATGGTATGTAAACCCCGTATTTACATATCTGCCACTGTGCAGGAGAATCCGTATAGGTGTTCGAGTGATCGAACCGTATTGCACAAGAAATGGTTTGTAAACCCCGTATTTACATATCTGCCACTGTGTAGGAGAATCCGTATATGTGTTCGAGTGTTCGAACCGTATTGCGCAAGAAATGGTATGTAAACCCCGTATTTACATATCTGCCACTGTGCAGGAGAATCCGTATACGTGTTCGAGTGTTCGAACCGTAATGCGCAAGAAATGGTACGGAAACCCCGTATTTACATATCTGCCACTGTGCAGGAGAATCCGTATAGGTGTTCGAGTGTTCGAACCGTAATGCGCAAGAAATGGTATGTAAACCCCGTATTTACATATCTGCCACTGTGCAGGAGAATCCGTATAGGTGTTCGAGTGTTCGAACCGTAATGCGCAAGAAATGGTATGTAAACCCCGTATTTACATATCTGCCACTGTGCAGGAGAATCCGTATAGGTGTTCGAGTGTTCGAACCGTATTGCGCAAGAAATGGTTTGTAAACGCCGTATTTACATATCTGCCACTATGCAGGAGAATCCGTGTAGGTGTTCGAGTCTTCGAACCGTAATGCGCAAGAAATGGTATGTAAACCCCGTATTTACATATCTGCCACTGTGCAGGAGAATCCGTATACGTGTTCGAGTGTTCGAACCGTAATGCGCAAGAAATGGTACGGAAACCCCGTATTTACGTATCTGCACTGTGCAGGAGAATCCGTACAGGTGTTCGAGTGTTCGAACCGTAATGCGCAAGAAATGGTATGTAAACCCCGTATTTACATATCTACCACTGTGCAGGAGAATTCGTATAGGTGTTCGAGTGTTCGAACCGAATTGCCCAAGAAATGGTTTGTAAACGCCGTATTTACATATCTGCCACTGTGCAGGAGAATCCGTATAGGTGTTCGAGTGTTCGAACCGTAATGCGCAAGAAATGGTATGCAAACCCCGTATTTACATATCTGCCACTGTGCAGGAGAATCCGTATAGGTGTTCGAGTGTTCGAATCGTATTGCGCAAGAATTGGTATGTAAACCCCGTATTTACATATCTGCCACTGTGCAGGGGAATCCGTATAGGTGTTCGAGTGTTCGAACCGTATTGCGCAACAACTGGTATGTAAACCCCGTATTTACATATCTGCCACTGTGCAGGAGAATCCCTATAGGTGTTCGAGTGTTCGAACCGTATTGCGCAAGAAATGGTTTGTAAACCTCGTATTTACATATCTGCCACTGTGGAGGAGAATCCGTATAGGTGTTCGAGTGTTCGAACCGCAATACGCAAGAAATGGTACGGAAACCCCGTATTTACATATCTGCCACTGTGCAGGAGAATCCGTATATGTGTTCGAGTGTTCGGACCGTAATGCGCAAGAAATGGTATGTAAACCCCGTATTTACATATCTGCCACTGTGCAGGAGAATCCGTATAGGTGTTCGAGTGTTCGAACCGTATTGCCCAAGAAATGGTTTGTAAACCCCGTATTTACATATCTGCCACTGTGCAGGAGAATCCGTATAGGTGTTCGAGTGTTCGAACCGTATTGCCCAAGAAATGGTTTGTAAACGCCGTATTTACATATCTGCCACTGTGCAGGAGAATCCGTATAGGTGTTCGAGTGTTCGAACCGTAATGCGCAAGAAATGGTATGTAAACCCCGTATTTACATATCTGCCACTGTGCAGGAGAATCCGTATAGGTGTTCGAGTGATCGAACCGTATTGCACAAGAAATGGTTTGTAAACCCCGTATTTACATATCTGCCACTGTGTAGGAGAATCCGTATATGTGTTCGAGTGTTCGAACCGTATTGCGCAAGAAATGGTATGTAAACCCCGTATTTACATATCTGCCACTGTGCAGGAGAATCCGTATACGTGTTCGAGTGTTCGAACCGTAATGCGCAAGAAATGGTACGGAAACCCCGTATTTACATATCTGCCACTGTGCAGGAGAATCCGTATAGGTGTTCGAGTGTTCGAACCGTAATGCGCAAGAAATGGTATGTAAACCCCGTATTTACATATCTGCCACTGTGCAGGAGAATCCGTATAGGTGTTCGAGTGTTCGAACCGTAATGCGCAAGAAATGGTATGTAAACCCCGTATTTACATATCTGCCACTGTGCAGGAGAATCCGTATAGGTGTTCGAGTGTTCGAACCGTATTGCGCAAGAAATGGTTTGTAAACGCCGTATTTACATATCTGCCACTATGCAGGAGAATCCGTGTAGGTGTTCGAGTCTTCGAACCGTAATGCGCAAGAAATGGTATGTAAACCCCGTATATACATATCTGCCACTGTGCAGGAGAATCCGTATACGTGTTCGAGTGTTCGAACCGTAATGCGCAAGAAATGGTACGGAAACCCCGTATTTACGTATCTGCACTGTGCAGGAGAATCCGTACAGGTGTTCGAGTGTTCGAACCGTAATGCGCAAGAAATGGTATGTAAACCCCGTATTTACATATCTACCACTGTGCAGGAGAATTCGTATAGGTGTTCGAGTGTTCGAACCGAATTGCCCAAGAAATGGTTTGTAAATGCCGTATTTACATATCTGCCACTGTGCAGGAGAATCCGTATAGGTGTTCGTTTGTTCGAACCGTAATGCGCAAGAAATGGTATGCAAACCCCGTATTTACATATCTGCCATTGTGCAGGAGAATCCGTATAGGTGTTCGAGTGTTCGAATCGTATTGCGCAAGAATTGGTATGTAAACCCCGTATTTACATATCTGCCACTGTGCAGGGGAATCCGTATAGGTGTTCGAGTGTTCGAACCGTATTGCGCAACAAATGGTATGTAAACCCCGTATTTACATATCTGCCACTGTGCAGGAGAATCCGTATAGGTGTTCGAGTGTTCGAACCGTATTGCGCAAGAAATGGTTTGTAAACCTCGTATTTACATTTCTGCCACTGTGGAGGAGAATCCGTATAGGTGTTCGAGTGTTCGAACCGCAATGCGCAAGAAATGGTACGGAAACCCCGTATTTACATATCTGCCACTGTGCAGGAGAATCCGTATATGTGTTCGAGTGTTCGGACCGTAATGCGCAAGAAATGGTATGTAAACCCCGTATTTACATATCTGCCACTGTGCAGGAGAATCCGTATAGGTGTTCGAGTGTTCGAACCGTATTGCCCAAGAAATGGTTTGTAAACCCCGTATTTACATATCTGCCACTGTGCAGGAGAATCCGTATAGGTGTTCGAGTGTTCGAACCGTATTGCCCAAGAAATGGTTTGTAAACGCCGTATTTACACATCTGGCACTGTGCAGGAGAATCCGTATAGGTGTTCGAGTGTTCGAACCGTAATGCGCAAGAAATGGTATGTAAACCCCGTATTTACATATCTGCCACTGTGCAGGAGAATCCGTATAGGTGTTCGAGTGTTCGAACCGTATTGCGCAAGAAATGGTTTGTAAACCCCGTATTTACATATCTGCCACTGTGTAGGAGAATCCGTATATGTGTTCGAGTGTTCGAACCGTATTGCGCAAGAAATGGTATGTAAACCCCGTATTTACATATCTGCCACTGTGCAGAAGAATCCGTATAGGTGTTTGAGTGTTCGAACCGTAATGCGCAAGAAATGGTACGGAAACCCCGTATTTACATATCTGCCACTGTGCAGGAGAATCCGTATAGGTGTTCGAGTGTTCGAACCGTAATGCGCAAGAAATGGTATGTAAACCCCGTATTTACATATCTGCCACTGTGCAGGAGAATCCGTATAGGTGTTCGAGTGTTCGAACCGTAATGCGCAAGAAATGGTATGTAAACCCCGTATTTACATATCTGCCACTGTGCAGGAGAATCCGTATAGGTGTTCGAGTGTTCGAACCGTATTGCCCAAGAAATGGTTTGTAGACGCCGTATTTACATATCTGCCACTGTGCAGGAGAATCCGTATAGGTGTTCGAGTGTTCGAACCGTAATGCGCAAGAAATGGTATGTAAACCCCGTATTTACATATCTGCCACTGTGCAGGAGAATCCGTATAGGTGCTCGAGTGTTCGAACCGTAATGCGCAAGAAATGGTATGTAAACCCCGTATTTACATATCTGCCACTGTGCAGGAGAATCCGTATTGGTGTTCGAGTGTTCGAACTGTATTGCCCAAGAAATGGTTTGTAAACGCCGTATTTACATATCTGCCACTGTGCAGGAGAATCCGTATCGGTGTTCGAGTGTTCGAACCGTAATGCGCAAGAAATGGTATGCAAACCCCGTATTTACATATCTGCCACTGTGCAGGAGAATCCGTATAGGTGTCCGAGTGTTCGAACCGAATTGCCCAAGAAATGGTTTGTAAACGCCGTATTTACATATCTGCCACAGTGCAGGAGAATCCGTATAGGTGTTCGAGTGTTCGAACCGTATTGCCCAAGAAATGGTTTGTAAACGCCGTAATTACATATCTGCCACTATGCAGGAGAATCCGTGTAGGTGTTCGAGTCTTCGAACCGTAATGCGCAAGAAATGGTATGTAAAACCCGTATTTACATATCTGCCACTGTGCAGGAGAATCCGTATAGGTGTTCGAGTGTTCGAACCGTAATGCGCAAGAAATGGTACGGAAACCCCGTATTTACGTATCTGCACTGTGCAGGAGAATCCGTACAGGTGTTCGAGTGTTCGAACCGTAATGTGCAAGAAATGGTATGTAAACCCCGTATTTACATATCTACCACTGTGCAGGAGAATTCGTATAGGTGTTCGAGTGTTCGAACCGAATTGCCCAAGAAATGGTTTGTAAACGCCGTATTTACATATCTGCCACTGTGCAGGAGAATCCGTATAGGTGTTCGAGTGTTCGAACCGTAATGCGCAAGAAATGGTATGCAAACCCCGTATTTACATATCTGCCACTGTGCAGGAGAATCCGTATAGGTGTTCGAGTGTTCGAATCGTATTGCGCAAGAATTGGTATGTAAACCCCGTATTTACATATCTGCTACTGTGCAGGTGAATCCGTATAGGTGTTCGAGTGTTCGAACCGTATTGCGCAACAAATGGTATGTAAACCCCGTATTTACATATCTGCCACTGCGCAGGAGAATCCGTATAGGTGTTCGTGTGTTCGAACCGTATTGCGCAAGAAATGGTTTGTAAACCTCGTATTTACATATCTGCCACTGTGGAGGAGAATCCGTATAGGTGTTCGAGTGTTCGAACCGCAATGCGCAAGAAATGGTACGGAAACCCCGTATTTACATATCTGCCACTGTGCAGGAAAATCCGTATATGTGTTCGAGTGTTCGGACCGTAATGCGCAAGAAATGGTATGTAAACCCCGTATTTACATATCTGCCACTGTGCAGGAGAATCCGTATAGGTGTTCGAGTGTTCGAACCGTATTGCCCAAGAAATGGTTTGTAAACCCCGTATTTACATATCTGCCACTGTGCAGGAGAATCCGTATAGGTGTTCGAGTGTTCGAACCGTATTGCCCAAGAAATGGTTTGTAAACGCCGTATTTACATATCTGCCACTGTGCAGGAGAATCCGTATAGGTGTTCGAGTGTTCGAACCGTAATGCGCAAGAAATGGTATGTAAACCCCGTATTTACATATCTGCTACTGTGCAGGAGAATCCGTATAGGTGTTCGAGTGTTCGAACCGTATTGCGCAAGAAATGGTTTGTAAACCCCGTATTTACATATCTGCCACTGTGTAGGAGAATCCGTATATGTGTTCGAGTGTTCGAACCGTATTGCGCAAGAAATGGTATGTAAACCCCGTATTTACATATCTGCCACTGTGCAGAAGAATCCGTATAGGTGTTTGAGTGTTCGAACCGTAATGCGCAAGAAATGGTACGGAAACCCCGTATTTACATATCTGCCACTGTGCAGGAGAATCCGTATAGGTGTTCGAGTGTTCGAACCGTAATGCGCAAGAAATGGTATGTAAACCCCGTATTTACATATCTGCCACTGTGCAGGAGAATCCGTATAGGTGTTCGAGTGTTCGAACCGTAATGCGCAAGAAATGGTATGTAAACCCCGTATTTACATATCTGCCACTGTGCAGGAGAATCCGTATAGGTGTTCGAGTGTTCGAACCGTATTGCCCAAGAAATGGTTTGTAGACGCCGTATTTACATATCTGCCACTGTGCAGGAGAATCCGTATAGGTGTTCGAGTGTTCGAACCGTAATGCGCAAGAAATGGTATGCAAACCCCGTATTTACATATCTGCCACTGTGCAGGAGAATCCGTATAGGTGTCCGAGTGTTCGAACCGAATTGCCCAAGAAATGGTTTGTAAACGCCGTATTTACATATCTGCCACTGTGCAGGAGAATCCGTATAGGTGTTCGAGTGTTCGAACCGTATTGCCCAAGAAATGGTTTGTAAACGCCGTATTTACTTATCTGCCACTGTGCAGGAGAATCCGTACAGGTGTTCGAGTGTTCGAACCGTAATGCGCAAGAAATGGTATGTAAACCCCGTATTTACATATCTGCCACTGTGCAGGAGAATCCGTATAGGTGTTCGAGTGTTCGAACCGTAATGCGCAAGAAATGGTACGGAAACCCCGTATTTACATATCCGTCACTGTGCAGGAGAATCCGTATAGGTGTTCGAGTGTTCGAACCGAATTTCCCAAGAAATGGTTTGTAAACGCCGTATTTACATATCTGCCACTGTGCAGGAGAATCCGTATAGGTGTTCGAGTGTTCAAACCGTAATGCGCAAGAAATGGTATGCGAACCCCGTATTTACATATCTGCCACTGTGCAGGAGAATCCGTATAGGTGTTCGAGTGTTCGAATCGTATTGCGCAAGAATTGGTATGTAAACCCCGTATTTACATATCTGCCACTGTGCAGGGGAATCCGTATAGGTGTTCGAGTGTTCGAACCGTATTGCGCAACAAATGGTATGTAAACCCCGTATTTACATATCTGCCACTGTGCAGGAGAATCCGTATAGGTGTTCGAGTGTTCGAACCGTATTGCGCAAGAAATGGTTTGTAAACCTCGTATTTACATATCTGCCACTGTAGAGGAGAATCCGTATAGGTGTTCGAGTGTTCGAACCGCAATGCGCAAGAAATGGTACGGAAACCCCGTATTTACATATCTGCCACTGTGCTGGAGAATCCGTATATGTGTTCGAGTGTTCGGACCGTAATGCGCAAGAAATGGTATGTAAACCCCGTATTTACATATCTGCCACTGTGCAGGAGAATCCGTATAGGTGTTCGAGTGTTCGAACCGTATTGCCCAAGAAATGGTTTGTAAACGCCGTATTTACTTATCTGCCACTGTGCAGGAGAATCCGTACAGGTGTTCGAGTGTTCGAACCGTAATGCGCAAGAAATGGTATGTAAACCCCGTATTTACATATCTGCCACTGTGCAGGAGAATCCGTATAGGTGTTCGAGTGTTCGAACCGTAATGCGCAAGAAATGGTACGGAAACCCCGTATTTACATATCCGTCACTGTGCAGGAGAATCCGTATAGGTGTTCGAGTGTTCGAACCGAATTGCCCAAGAAATGGTTTGTAAACGCTGTATTTACATATCTGCCACTGTGCAGGAGAATCCGTATAGGTGTTCGAGTGTTCGAACCGTAATGCGCAAGAAATGGTATGCAAACCCCGTATTTACATATCTGCCACTGTGCAGGAGAATCCGTATAGGTGTTCGAGTGTTCGAATCGTATTGCGCAAGAATTGGTATGTAAACCCCGTATTTGCATATCTGCCACTGTGCAGGGGAATCCGTATAGGTGTTCGAGTGTTCGAACCGTATTGCGCAACAAATGGTATGTAAACCCCGTATTTACATATCTGCCACTGTGCAGGAGAATCCGTATAGGTGTTCGAGTGTTCGAACCGCAATGCGCAAGAAATGGTACGGAAACCCCGTATTTACATATCTGCCACTGTGCTGGAGAATCCGTATATGTGTTCGAGTGTTCGGACCGTAATGCGCAAGAAATGGTATGTAAACCCCGTATTTACATATCTGCCACTGTGCTGGAGAATCCGTATAGGTGTTCGAGTGTTCGAACCGTATTGCCCAAGAAATGGTTTGTAAACGCCGTATTTACATATCTGCCACTGTGCAGGAGAATCCGTATAGGTGTTCGAGTGTTCGAACCGTAATGCGCAAGAAATGGTATGTAAACCCCGTATTTACATATCTGCCACTGTGCAGGAGAATCCGTATAGGTGTTCGAGTGTTCGAACCGTATTGCGCAAGAAATGGTTTGTAAACCCCGTATTTACATATCTGCCACTGTGTAGGAGAATCCGTATATGTGTTCGAGTGTTCGAACCGTATTGCGCAAGAAATGGTAGGTAAACCCCGTATTTACATTTCTGCCACTGTGCAGAAGAATCCGTATAGGTGTTTGAGTGTTCGAACCGTAATGCGCAAGAAATGGTACGGAAATCCCGTATTTACATATCTGCGACTGTGCTGGAGAATCCGTATAGGTGTTCGAGTGTTCGAACCGTAATGCGCAAGAAATGGTATGTAAACCCCGTATTTACATATCTGCCACTGTGCAGGAGAATCCGTATAGGTGTTCGAGTGTTCGAACCGTAATGCGCAAGAAATGGTATGTAAACCCCGTATTTACATATCTGCCACTGTGCAGGAGAATCCGTATAGGTGTTCGAGTGTTCGAACCGTATTGCCCAAGAAATGGTTTGTAAACGCCGTATTTACATATCTGCCACTGTGCAGGAGAATCCGTATAGGTGTTCGAGTGTTCGAACCGTAATGCGCAAGAAATGGTATGCAAACCCCGTATTTACATATCTGCCACTGTGCAGGAGAATCCGTATAGGTGTCCGAGTGTTCGAACCGAATTGCCCAAGAAATGGTTTGTAAACGCCGTATTTACATATCTGCCACTGTGCAGGAGAATCCGTATAGGTGTTCGAGTGTTCGAACCGTATTGCCCAAGAAATGGTTTGTAAACGCCGTATTTACTTATCTGCCACTGTGCAGGAGAATCCGTACAGGTGTTCGAGTGTTCGAACCGTAATGCGCAAGAAATGGTATGTAAACCCCGTATTTACATATCTGCCACTGTGCAGGAGAATCCGTATAGGTGTTCGAGTGTTCGAACCGTAATGCGCAAGAAATGGTACGGAAAC
This sequence comes from Camellia sinensis, assembly GCF_055761805.1. Lineage (NCBI taxonomy): Eukaryota > Viridiplantae > Streptophyta > Magnoliopsida > Ericales > Theaceae > Camellia > Camellia sinensis. The sequence continues at coordinate 118,760,557 of NC_138974.1, forward strand.
CCCGTATTTACATATCCGTCACTGTGCAGGAGAATCCGTATAGGTGTTCGAGTGTTCGAACCGAATTGCCCAAGAAATGGTTTGTAAACGCCGTATTTACATATCTGCCACTGTGCAGGAGAATCCGTATAGGTGTTCGAGTGTTCGAACCGTAATGCGCAAGAAATGGTATGCAAACCCCGTATTTACATATCTGCCACTGTGCAGGAGAATCCGTATAGGTGTTCGAGTGTTCGAATCGTATTGCGCAAGAATTGGTATGTAAACCCCGTATTTACATATCTGCCACTGTGCAGGGGAATCCGTATAGGTGTTCGAGTGTTCGAACCGTATTGCGCAACAAATGGTATGTAAACCCCGTATTTACATATCTGCCACTGTGCAGGAGAATCCGTATAGGTGTTCGAGTGTTCGAACCGTATTGCGCAAGAAATGGTTTGTAAACCTCGTATTTACATATCTGCCACTGTAGAGGAGAATCCGTATAGGTGTTCGAGTGTTCGAACCGCAATGCGCAAGAAATGGTACGGAAACCCCGTATTTACATATCTGCCACTGTGCTGGAGAATCCGTATATGTGTTCGAGTGTTCGGACCGTAATGCGCAAGAAATGGTATGTAAACCCCGTATTTACATATCTGCCACTGTGCAGGAGAATCCGTATAGGTGTTCGAGTGTTCGAACCGTATTGCCCAAGAAATGGTTTGTAAACCCCGTATTTACATATCTGCCACTGTGCAGGAGAATCCGTATAGGTGTTCGAGTGTTCGAACCGTATTGCCCAAGAAATGGTTTGTAAACGCCGTATTTACATATCTGCCACTGTGCAGGTGTATCCGTATAGGTGTTCGAGTGTTCGAACCGTAATGCGCAAGAAATGGTATGTAAACCCCGTATTTACATATCTGCCACTGTGCAGGAGAATCCGTATAGGTGTTCGAGTGTTCGAACCGTATTGCGCAAGAAATGGTTTGTAAACCCCGTATATACATATCTGCCACTGTGTAGGAGAATCCGTATATGTGTTCGAGTGTTCGAACCGTATTGCGCAAGAAATGGTATGTAAACCCCGTATTTACATTTCTGCCACTGTGCAGAAGAATCCGTATAGGTGTTTGAGTGTTCGAACCGTAATGCGCAAGAAATGGTACAGAAATCCCGTATTTACATATCTGCCACTGTGCAGGAGAATCCGTATAGGTGTTCGAGTGTTCGAACCGTAATGCGCAAGAAATGGTATGTAAACCCCGTATTTACATATCTGCCACTGTGCAGGAGATTCCGTATAGATGTTCGAGTGTTCGAACCGTAATGCGCAAGAAATAGTATGTAAACCCCGTATTTACATATCTGCCACTGTGCAGGAGAATCCGTATAGGTGTTCGAGTGTTCGAACCGTATTGCCCAAGAAATGGTTTGTAAACGCCGTATTTACATATCTGCCACTGTGCAGGAGAATCCGTATAGGTGTTCGAGTGTTCGAACCGTAATGCGCAAGAAATGGTATGCAAACCCCGTATTTACATATCTGCCACTGTGCAGGAGAATCCGTATAGGTGTCCGAGTGTTCGAACCGAATTGCCCAAGAAATGGTTTGTAAACGCCGTATTTACATATCTGCCACTGTGCAGGAGAATCCGTATAGGTGTTCGAGTGTTCGAACCGTATTGCCCAAGAAATGGTTTGTAAACAGCGTATTTACTTATCTGCCACTGTGCAGGAGAATCCGTACAGGTGTTCGAGTGTTCGAACCGTAATGCGCAAGAAATGGTATGTAAACCCCGTATTTACATATCTGCCACTGTGCAGGAGAATCCGTATAGGTGTTCGAGTGTTCGAACCGTAATGCGCAAGAAATGGTATGCAAACCCCGTATTTACATATCTGCCACTGTGCAGGAGAATCCGTATAGGTGTTCGAGTGTTCGAATCGTATTGCGCAAGAATTTGTATGTAAACCCCGTATTTACATATCTGCCACTGTGCAGGGGAATCCGTATAGGTGTTCGAGTGTTCGAACCGTATTGCGCAACAAATGGTATGTAAACCCCGTATTTACATATCTGCCACTGTGCAGGAGAATCCGTATAGGTGTTCGAGTGTTCGAACCGTATTGCGCAAGAAATGGTTTGTAAACCTCGTATTTACATATCTGCCACTGTGGAGGAGAATCCGTATAGGTGTTCGAGTGTTCGAACCGCAATGCGCAAGAAATGGTACGGAAACCCCGTATTTACATATCTGCCACTGTACAGGAGAATCCGTATAGGTGTTCGAGTGTTCGGACCGTAATGCGCAAGAAATGGTATGTAAACCACGTATTTACATATCTGCCACTGTGCAGGAGAATCCGTATAGGTGTTCTAGTGTTCGAACCGTAATGCGCAAGAAATGGTATGTAAACCCCGTATTTACATATCTGCCACTGTGCAGGAGAATCCGTATAGGTGTTCGAGTGTTCGAACCGTATTGCCCAAGAAATGGTTTGTAAACGCCGTATTTACATATCTGCCACTGTGCAGGAGAATCCGTATAGGTGTTCGAGTTTTCGAACCGTAATGCGCAAGAAATGGTATGTAAACCCCGTATTTACATATCTGCCACTGTACAGGAGAATCCGTATAGGTGTTCGAGTGTTCGAACCGTAATGCGCAAGAAATGGTATGTAAACCCCGTATTTACATATCTGCCACTGTGCAGGAGAATCCGTATATGTGTTCGAGTGTTCGGACCGTAATGCGCAAGAAATGGTATGTAAACCCCGTATTTACATATCTGCCACTATGCAGGAGAATCCGTATTGGTGTTCGAGTGTTCGAACCGTATTGCCCAAGAAATGGTTTGTAAACCCCGTATTTACATATCTGCCACTGTGCAGGAGAATCCGTATAGGTGTTCGAGTGTTCGAACCGTATTGCCCAAGAAATGGTTTGTAAACGCCGTATTTACATATCTGCCACTGTGCAGGAGAATCCGTATAGGTGTTCGAGTGTTCGAACCATAATGCGCAAGAAATGGTATGTAAACCCCGTATTTACATATCTGCCACTGTGCAGGAGAATCCGTATAGGTGTTCGAGTGTTCGAACCGTAATCCGCAAGAAATGGTTTGTAAACCCCGTATTTACATATCTGCCACTGTGTAGGAGAATCCGTATATGTGTTCGAGTGTTCGAACCGTATTGCGCAAGAAATGGTATGTAAACCCCGTATTTACATATCTGCCACTGTGCAGAAGAATCCGTATAGGTGTTTGAGTGTTCGAACCGTAATGCGCAAGAAATGGTACGGAAACCCCGTATTTACATATCTGCCACTGTGCAGGAGAATCCGTATAGGTGTTCGAGTGTTCGAACCGTAATGCGCAAGAAATGGTATGTAAACCCCGTATTTACATATCTGCCACTGTGCAGGAGAATCCGTATAGGTGTTCGAGTGTTCGAACCGTATTGCCCAAGAAATGGTTTGTAAACGCCGTATTTACATATCTGCCACTGTGCAGGAGAATCCGTATAGGTGTTCGAGTGTTCGAACCGTAATGCGCAAGAAATGGTATGTAAACCCCGTATTTACATATCTGCCACTGTGCAGGAGAATCCGTATAGGTGTCCGAGCGTTCGAACCGAATTGCCCAAGAAATGGTTTGTAAACGCCGTATTTACATATCTGCCACTGTGCAGGAGAATCCGTATAGGTGTTCGAGTGTTCGAACCGTATTGCCCAAGAAATGGTTTGTAAACGCCGTATTTACTTATCTGCCACTGTGCAGGAGAATCCGTACAGGTGTTCGAGTGTTCGAACCGTAATGCGCAAGAAATGGTATGTAAACCCCGTATTTACATATCTGCCACTGTGTAGGAGAATCCGTATAGGTGTTCGAGTGTTCGAACCGAATTGCCCAAGAAATGGTTTGTAAACGCCGTATTTACATATCTGCCACTGTGCAGGAGAATCCGTATAGGTGTTCGAGTGTTCGAACCGTAATGCGCAAGAAATGGTATGCAAACCCCGTATTTACATATCGGCCACTGTGCAGGAGAATCCGTATAGGTGTTCGAGTGTTCGAACCGTAATGCGCAAGAAATGGTATGTAAACCCCGTATTTACATATCTGCCACTGTGCAGGAGAATCCGTATAGGTGTTCGAGTGTTCGAACCGTAATCCGCAAGAAATGGTTTGTAAACCCCGTATTTACATATCCGCCACTGTGTAGGAGAATCCGTATATGTGTTCGAGTGTTCGAACCGTATTGCGCAAGAAATGGTATGTAAACCCCGTATTTACATATCTGCCACTGTGCAGAAGAATCCGTATAGGTGTTTGAGTGTTCGAACCGTAATACGCAAGAAATGGTACGGAAACCCCGTATTTACATATCTGCCACTGTGCAGGAGAATCCGTATAGGTGTTCGAGTGTTCGAACCGTAATGCGCAAGAAATGGTATGTAAACCCCGTATTTACATATCTGCCACTGTGCAGGAGAATCCGTATAGGTGTTCGAGTGTTCGAACCGTATTGCCCAAGAAATGGTTTGTAAACGCCGTATTTACATATCTGCCACTGTGCAGGAGAATCCGTATAGGTGTTCGAGTGTTCGAACCGTAATGCGCAAGAAATGGTATGTAAACCCCGTATTTACATATCTGCCACTGTGCAGGAGAATCCGTATAGGTGTCCGAGCGTTCGAACCGAATTGCCCAAGAAATGGTTTGTAAACGCCGTATTTACATATCTGCCACTGTGCAGGAGAATCCGTATAGGTGTTCGAGTGTTCGAACCGTATTGCCCAAGAAATGGTTTGTAAACGCCGTATTTACTTATCTGCCACTGTGCAGGAGAATCCGTACAGGTGTTCGAGTGTTCGAACCGTAATGCGCAAGAAATGGTATGTAAACCCCGTATTTACATATCTGCCACTGTGTAGGAGAATCCGTATAGGTGTTCGAGTGTTCGAACCGAATTGCCCAAGAAATGGTTTGTAAACGCCGTATTTACATATCTGCCACTGTGCAGGAGAATCCGTATAGGTGTTCGAGTGTTCGAACCGTAATGCGCAAGAAATGGTATGCAAACCCCGTATTTACATATCGGCCAATGTGCAGGAGAATCCGTATAGGTGTTCGAGTGTTCGAACCGTAATGCGCAAGAAATGGTATGTAAACCCCGTATTTACATATCTGCCACTGTGCAGGAGAATCCGTATAGGTGTTCGAGTGTTCGAACCGTATTGCCCAAGAAATGGTTTGTCAACGCCGTATTTACATATCGGCCACTGTGCAGGAGAATCCGTATAGGTGTTCGAGTGTTCGGATCGTATTGCGCAAGAATTGGTATGTAAACCCCGTATTTACATATCTGCCACTGTGCAGGGGAATCCGTATAGGTGTTCGAGTGTTCGAACCGTATTGCGCAAGAAATGGTATGTAAACCCCGTATTTACATATCTGCCACTGTGCAGGAGAATCTGTATAGGTGTTCGAGTGTTCGAACCGTATTGCGCAAGAAATGGTTTGTAAACCTCGTATTTACATATCTGCCACTGTGGAGGAGAATCCGTATAGGTGTTCGAGTGTTCGAACCGCAATGCGCAAGAAATGGTACGGAAACCCCGTATTTACATATCTGCCACTGTGCAGGAGAATCCGTATAGGTGTTCGAGTGTTCGGACCGTAATGCGCAAGAAATGGTATGTAAACCCCGTATTTACATATCTGCCACTGTGCAGGAGAATCCGTATAGGTGTTCGAGTGTTCGAACCGTAATGCGCAAGAAATGGTATGTAAACCCCGTATTTACATATCTGCCACTGTGCAGGAGAATCCGTATAGGTGTTCGAGTGTTCGAACCGAATTGCCCAAGAAATGGTTTGTAAATGCCGTATTTACATATCTGCCACTGTGCAGGAGAATCCGTATAGGTGTTCGAGTGCTCGAACCGTAATGCGCAAGAAATGGTATGCAAACCCCGTATTTACATATCTGCCACTGTGCAGGAGAATCCGTATAGGTGTTCGAGTGTTCGAATCGTATTGCGCAAGAATTGGTATGTAAACCCCGTATTTACATTTCTGCCACTGTGCAGGAGAATCCGTATAGGTGTTCGAGTGTTCGAACCGTAATCCGCAAGAAATGGTTTGTAAACCCCGTATTTACATATCTGCCACTGTGTAGGAGAATCCGTATATGTGTTCGAGTGTTCGAACCGTATTGCGCAAGAAATGGTATGTAAACCCCGTATTTACATATCTGCCACTAGGCAGAAGAATCCGTATAGGTGTTTGAGTGTTCGAACCGTAATGCGCAAGAAATGGTACGGAAACCCCGTATTTACATATCTGCCACTGTGCAGGAGAATCCGTATAGGTGTTCGAGTGTTCGAACCGTAATGCGCAAGAAATGGTATGTAAACCCCGTATTTACATATCTGCCACTGTGCAGGAGAATCCGTATAGTTGTTCGAGTGTTCGAACCGTATTGCCCAAGAAATGGTTTGTAAACGCCGTATTTACATATCTGCCACTGTGCAGGAGAATCCGTATAGGTGTTCGAGTGTTCGAACCGTAATGCGCAAGAAATGGTATGTAAACCCCGTATTTACATATCTGCCACTGTGCAGGAGAATCCGTATAGGTGTCCGAGTGTTCGAACCGAATTGCCCAAGAAATGGTTTGTAAACGCCGTATTTACATATCTGCCACTGTGCAGGAGAATCCGTATAGGTGTTCGAGTGTTCGAACCGTATTGCCCAAGAAATGGTTTGTAAACGCCGTATTTACTTATCTGCCACTGTGCAGGAAAATCCGTACAGGTGTTCGAGTGTTCGAACCGTAATGCGCAAGAAATGGTATGTAAACCCCGTATTTACATATCTGCCACTGTGTAGGAGAATCCGTATAGGTGTTCGAGTGTTCGAACCGAATTGCCCAAGAAATGGTTTGTAAACGCCGTATTTACATATCTGCCACTGTGCAGGAGAATCCGTATAGGTGTTCGAGTGTTCGAACCGTAATGCGCAAGAAATGGTATGCAAACCCCGTATTTACATATCGGCCACTGTGCAGGAGAATCCGTATAGGTGTTCGAGTGTTCGAACCGTAATGCGCAAGAAATGGTATGTAAACCCCGTATTTACATATCTGCCACTGTGCAGGAGAATCCGTATAGGTGTTCGAGTGTTCGAACCGTATTGCCCAAGAAATGGTTTGTAAACGCCGTATTTACATATCGGCCACTGTGCAGGAGAATCCGTATAGGTGTTCGAGTGTTAGGATCGTATTGCGCAAGAATTGGTATGTAAACCCCGTATTTACATATCTGCCACTGTGCAGGGGAATCCGTATAGGTGTTCGAGTGTTCGAACCGTATTGCGCAAGAAATGGTATGTAAACCCCGTATTTACATATCTGCCACTGTGCAGGAGAATCCGTATAGGTGTTCGAGTGTTCGAACCGTATTGCGCAAGAAATGGTTTGTAAACCTCGTATTTACATATCTGCCACTGTGGAGGAGAATCCGTATAGGTGTTCGAGTGTTCGAACCGCAATGCGCAAGAAATGGTACGGAAACCTCGTATTTACATATCTGCCACTGTGCAGGAGAATCCGTATAGGTGTTCGAGTGTTCGGACCGTAATGCGCAAGAAATGGTATGTAAACCCCGTATTTACATATCTGCCACTGTGCAGGAGAATCCGTATAGGGGTTCGAGTGTTCGAACCGTAATGCGCAAGAAATGGTATGTAAACCCCGTATTTACATATCTGCCACTGTGCAGGAGAATCCGTATAGGTGTTCGAGTGTTCGAACCGAATTGCCCAAGAAATGGTTTGTAAACGCCGTATTTACATATCTGCCACTGTGCAGGAGAATCCGTATAGGTGTTCGAGTGCTCGAACCGTAATGCGCAAGAAATGGTATGCAAACCCCGTATTTACATATCTGCCACTGTGCAGGAGAATCCGTATAGGTGTTCGAGTGTTCGAATCGTATTGCGCAAGAATTGGTATGTAAACCCCGTATTTACATATCTGCCACTGTGCAGGGGAATCCGTATAGGTGTTCGAGTGTTCGAACCGTATTGCGCAAGAAATGGTATGTAAACCCCGTATTTACATATCTGCCACTGTGCAGGAGAATCCGTATAGGTGTTCGAGTGTTCGAACCGTATTGCAAAAGAAATGGTTTGTAAATGCCGTATTTACATATCTGCCACTGTGCAGGAGAATCCGTATAGGTGTTCGAGTGTTCGAACCGTAATGCGCAAGAAATGGTATGTAAACCCCGTATTTACATATCTGCCACTGTGCAGGAGAATCCGTATAGGTGTTCGAGTGTTCGAACCGTAATCCGCAAGAAATGGTTTGTAAACCCCGTATTTACATATCTGCCACTGTGTAGGAGAATCCGTATATGTGTTCGAGTGTTCGAACCGTATTGCGCAAGAAATGGTATGTAAACCCCGTATTTACATATCTGCCACTGTGCAGAAGAATCCGTATAGGTGTTTGAGTGTTCGAACCGTAATGCGCAAGAAATGGTACGGAAACCCCGTATTTACATATCTGCCACTGTGCAGGAGAATCCGTATAGGTGTTCGAGTGTTCGAACCGTAATGCGCAAGAAATGGTATGTAAACCCCGTATTTACATATCTGCCACTGTGCAGGAGAATCCGTATAGGTGTTCGAGTGTTCGAACCGTATTGCCCAAGAAATGGTTTGTAAACGCCGTATTTACATATCTGCCACTGTGCAGGAGAATCCGTATAGGTGTTCGAGTGTTCGAACCGTAATGCGCTAGAAATGGTATGTAAACCCCGTATTTACATATCTGCCACTGTGCAGGAGAATCCGTATAGGTGTCCGAGTGTTCGAACCGAATTGCCCAAGAAATGGTTTGTAAACGCCGTATTTACATATCTGCCACTGTGCAGGAGAATCCGTATAGGTGTTCGAGTGTTCGAACCGTATTGCCCAAGAAATGGTTTGTAAACGCCGTATTTACTTATCTGCCATTGTGCAGGAGAATCCGTACAGGTGTTCGAGTGTTCGAACCGTAATGCGCAAGAAATGGTATGTAAACCCCGTATTTACATATCTGCCACTGTGTAGGAGATTCCGTATAGGTGTTCGAGTGTTCGAACCGAATTGCCCAAGAAATGGTTTGTAAACGCCGTATTTACATATCTGCCACTGTGCAGGAGAATCCGTATAGGTGTTCGAGTGTTCGAACCGTAATGCGCAAGAAATGGTATGCAAACCCCGTATTTACATATCGGCCACTGTGCAGGAGAATCCGTATAGGTGTTCGAGTGTTCGAACCGAATTGCCCAAGAAATGGTATGTAAACGCCGTATTTACATATCTGCCACTGTGCAGGAGAATCCGTATAGGTGTTCGAGTGCTCGAACCGTAATGCGCAAGAAATGGTATGCAAACCCCGTATTTACATATCGGCCAATGTGCAGGAGAATCCGTATAGGTGTTCGAGTGTTCGAACCGTAATGCGCAAGAAATGGTATGTAAACCCCGTATTTACATATCTGCCACTGTGCAGGAGAATCCGTATAGGTGTTCGAGTGTTCGAACCGTATTGCCCAAGAAATGGTTTGTCAACGCCGTATTTACATATCGGCCACTGTGCAGGAGAATCCGTATAGGTGTTCGAGTGTTCGGATCGTATTGCGCAAGAATTGGTATGTAAACCCCGTATTTACATATCTGCCACTGTGCAGGGGAATCCGTATAGGTGTTCGAGTGTTCGAACCGTATTGCGCAAGAAATGGTATGTAAACCCCGTATTTACATATCTGCCACTGTGCAGGAGAATCTGTATAGGTGTTCGAGTGTTCGAACCGTATTGCGCAAGAAATGGTTTGTAAACCTCGTATTTACATATCTGCCACTGTGGAGGAGAATCCGTATAGGTGTTCGAGTGTTCGAACCGCAATGCGCAAGAAATGGTACGGAAACCCCGTATTTACATATCTGCCACTGTGCAGGAGAATCCGTATAGGTGTTCGAGTGTTCGGACCGTAATGCGCAAGAAATGGTATGTAAACCCCGTATTTACATATCTGCCACTGTGCAGGAGAATCCGTATAGGTGTTCGTGTGTTCGAACCGTAATGCGCAGGAAATGGTATGTAAACCCCGTATTTACATATCTGCCACTGTGCAGGAGAATCCGTATAGGTGTTCGAGTGTTCGAACCGAATTGCCCAAGAAATGGTTTGTAAATGCCGTATTTACATATCTGCCACTGTGCAGGAGAATCCGTATAGGTGTTCGAGTGCTCGAACCGTAATGCGCAAGAAATGGTATGCAAACCCCGTATTTACATATCTGCCACTGTGCAGGAGAATCCGTATAGGTGTTCGAGTGTTCGAATCGTATTGCGCAAGAATTGGTATGTAAACCCCGTATTTACATTTCTGCCACTGTGCAGGAGAATCCGTATAGGTGTTCGAGTGTTCGAACCGTAATCCGCAAGAAATGGTTTGTAAACCCCGTATTTACATATCTGCCACTGTGTAGGAGAATCCGTATATGTGTTCGAGTGTTCGAACCGTATTGCGCAAGAAATGGTATGTAAACCCCGTATTTACATATCTGCCACTAGGCAGAAGAATCCGTATAGGTGTTTGAGTGTTCGAACCGTAATGCGCAAGAAATGGTACGGAAACCCCGTATTTACATATCTGCCACTGTGCAGGAGAATCCGTATAGGTGTTCGAGTGTTCGAACCGTAATGCGCAAGAAATGGTATGTAAACCCCGTATTTACATATCTGCCACTGTGCAGGAGAATCCGTATAGTTGTTCGAGTGTTCGAACCGTATTGCCCAAGAAATGGTTTGTAAACGCCGTATTTACATATCTGCCACTGTGCAGGAGAATCCGTATAGGTGTTCGAGTGTTCGAACCGTAATGCGCAAGAAATGGTATGTAAACCCCGTATTTACATATCTGCCACTGTGCAGGAGAATCCGTATAGGTGTCCGAGTGTTCGAACCGAATTGCCCAAGAAATGGTTTGTAAACGCCGTATTTACATATCTGCCACTGTGCAGGAGAATCCGTATAGGTGTTCGAGTGTTCGAACCGTATTGCCCAAGAAATGGTTTGTAAACGCCGTATTTACTTATCTGCCACTGTGCAGGAAAATCCGTACAGGTGTTCGAGTGTTCGAACCGTAATGCGCAAGAAATGGTATGTAAACCCCGTATTTACATATCTGCCACTGTGTAGGAGAATCCGTATAGGTGTTCGAGTGTTCGAACCGAATTGCCCAAGAAATGGTTTGTAAACGCCGTATTTACATATCTGCCACTGTGCAGGAGAATCCGTATAGGTGTTCGAGTGTTCGAACCGTAATGCGCAAGAAATGGTATGCAAACCCCGTATTTACATATCGGCCACTGTGCAGGAGAATCCGTATAGGTGTTCGAGTGTTCGAACCGTAATGCGCAAGAAATGGTATGTAAACCCCGTATTTACATATCTGCCACTGTGCAGGAGAATCCGTATAGGTGTTCGAGTGTTCGAACCGTATTGCCCAAGAAATGGTTTGTAAACGCCGTATTTACATATCGGCCACTGTGCAGGAGAATCCGTATAGGTGTTCGAGTGTTAGGATCGTATTGCGCAAGAATTGGTATGTAAACCCCGTATTTACATATCTGCCACTGTGCAGGGGAATCCGTATAGGTGTTCGAGTGTTCGAACCGTATTGCGCAAGAAATGGTATGTAAACCCCGTATTTACATATCTGCCACTGTGCAGGAGAATCCGTATAGGTGTTCGAGTGTTCGAACCGTATTGCGCAAGAAATGGTTTGTAAACCTCGTATTTACATATCTGCCACTGTGGAGGAGAATCCGTATAGGTGTTCGAGTGTTCGAACCGCAATGCGCAAGAAATGGTACGGAAACCTCGTATTTACATATCTGCCACTGTGCAGGAGAATCCGTATAGGTGTTCGAGTGTTCGGACCGTAATGCGCAAGAAATGGTATGTAAACCCCGTATTTACATATCTGCCACTGTGCAGGAGAATCCGTATAGGGGTTCGAGTGTTCGAACCGTAATGCGCAAGAAATGGTATGTAAACCCCGTATTTACATATCTGCCACTGTGCAGGAGAATCCGTATAGGTGTTCGAGTGTTCGAACCGAATTGCCCAAGAAATGGTTTGTAAACGCCGTATTTACATATCTGCCACTGTGCAGGAGAATCCGTATAGGTGTTCGAGTGCTCGAACCGTAATGCGCAAGAAATGGTATGCAAACCCCGTATTTACATATCTGCCACTGTGCAGGAGAATCCGTATAGGTGTTCGAGTGTTCGAATCGTATTGCGCAAGAATTGGTATGTAAACCCCGTATTTACATATCTGTCACTGTGCAGGGGAATCCGTATAGGTGTTCGAGTGTTCGAACCGTATTGCGCAAGAAATGGTATGTAAACCCCGTATTTACATATCTGCCACTGTGCAGGAGAATCCGTATAGGTGTTCGAGTGTTCGAACCGTATTGCAAAAGAAATGGTTTGTAAACGCCGTATTTACATATCTGCCACTGTGCAGGAGAATCCGTATAGGTGTTCGAGTGTTCGAACCGTAATGCGCAAGAAATGGTATGTAAACCCCGTATTTACATATCTGCCACTGTGCAGGAGAATCCGTATAGGTGTTCGAGTGTTCGAACCGTAATCCGCAAGAAATGGTTTGTAAACCCCGTATTTACATATCTGCCACTGTGTAGGAGAATCCGTATATGTGTTCGAGTGTTCGAACCGTATTGCGCAAGAAATGGTATGTAAACCCCGTATTTACATATCTGTCACTGTGCAGAAGAATCCGTATAGGTGTTTGAGTGTTCGAACCGTAATGCGCAAGAAATGGTACGGAAACCCCGTATTTACATATCTGCCACTGTGCAGGAGAATCCGTATAGGTGTTCGAGTGTTCGAACCGTAATGCGCAAGAAATGGTATGTAAACCCCGTATTTACATATCTGCCACTGTGCAGGAGAATCCGTATAGGTGTTCGAGTGTTCGAACCGTATTGCCCAAGAAATGGTTTGTAAACGCCGTATTTACATATCTGCCACTGTGCAGGAGAATCCGTATAGGTGTTCGAGTGTTCGAACCGTAATGCGCAAGAAATGGTATGTAAACCCCGTATTTACATATCTGCCACTGTGCAGGAGAATCCGTATAGGTGTCCGAGTGTTCGAACCGAATTGCCCAAGAAATGGTTTGTAAACGCCGTATTTACATATCTGCCACTGTGCAGGAGAATCCGTATAAGTGTTCGAGTGTTCGAACCGTATTGCCCAAGAAATGGTTTGTAAACGCCGTATTTACTTATCTGCCACTGTGCAGGAGAATCCGTACAGGTGTTCGAGTGTTCGAACCGTAATGCGCAAGAAATGGTATGTAAACCCCGTATTTACATATCTGCCACTGTGTAGGAGAATCCGTATAGGTGTTCGAGTGTTCGAACCGAATTGCCCAAGAAATGGTTTGTAAACGCCGTATTTACATATCTGCCACTGTGCAGGAGAATCCGTATAGGTGTTCGAGTGTTCGAACCGTAATGCGCAAGAAATGGTATGCAAACCCCGTATTTACATATCGGCCACTGTGCAGGAGAATCCGTATAGGTGTTCGAGTGTTCAAACCGTAATGCGCAAGAAATGGTATGTAAACCCCGTATTTACATATCTGCCACTGTGCAGGAGAATCCGTACAGGTGTTCGAGTGTTCGAACCGTATTGCCCAAGAAATGGTTTGTAAACGCCGTATTTACATATCGGCCACTGTGCAGGAGAATCCGTATAGGTGTTCGAGTGTTCGGATCGTATTGCGCAAGAATTGGTATGTAAACCCCGTATTTACATATCTGCCACTGTGCAGGGGAATCCGTATAGGTGTTCGAGTGTTCGAACCGTATTGCGCAAGAAATGGTATGTAAACCCCGTATTTACATATCTGCCACTGTGCAGGAGAATCCGTATAGGTGTTCGAGTGTTCGAACCGTATTGCGCAAGAAATGGTTTGTAAACCTCGTATTTACATATCTGCCACTGTGGAGGAGAATCCGTATAGGTGTTCGAGTGTTCGAACCGCAATGCGCAAGAAATGGTACGGAAACCCCGTATTTACATATCTGCCACTGTGCAGGAGAATCCGTATAGGTGTTCGAGTGTTCGGACCGTAATGCGCAAGAAATGGTATGTAAACCCCGTATTTACATATCTGCCACTGTGCAGGAGAATCCGTATAGGTGTTCGAGTGTTCGAACCGAATTGCCCAAGAAATGGTTTGTAAACGCCGTATTTACATATCTGCCACTGTGCAGGAGAATCCGTATAGGTGTTCGAGTGCTCGAACCGTAATGCGCAAGAAATGGTATGCAAACCCCGTATTTACATATCTGCCACTGTGCAGGAGAATCCGTATAGGTGTTCGAGTGTTCGAATCGTATTGCGCAAGAATTGGTATGTAAACCCCGTATTTACATATCTGCCACTGTGCAGGAGAATCCGTATAGGTGTTCGAGTGTTCGAACCGTATTGCGCAAGAAATGGTATGTAAACCCCGTATTTACATATCTGCCACTGTGCAGGAGAATCCGTATAGGTGTTCGAGTGTTCGAACCGTATTGCCCGAGAAATGGTTTGTAAACGCCGTATTTACATATCTGCCACTGTGCAGGAGAATCCGTATAGGTGTTCGAGTGTTCGAACCGTAATGCGCAAGAAATGGTATGTAAACCCCGTATTTACATATCTGCCACTGTGCAGGAGAATCCGTATAGGTGTTCGAGTGTTCGAACCGTATTGCGCAAGAAATGGTTTGTAAACCCCGTATTTACATATCTGCCACTGTGTAGGAGAATCCGTATATGTGTTCGAGTGTTTGAACCGTATTGCCCAAGAAATGGTATGTAAACCCCGTATTTACATATCTGCCACTGTGCAGAAGAATCCGTATAGGTGTTTGAGTGTTCGAACCGTAATGCGCAAGAAATGGTACGGAAACCCCGTATTTACATATCTGCCACTCTGCAGGAGAATCCGTATAGGTGTTCGAGTGTTCGAACCGTAATGCGCAAGAAATGGTATCTAAACCCCGTATTTACATATCTGCCACTGTGCAGGAGAATCCGTATAGGTGTTCGAGTGTTCGAACCGTAATGCGCAAGAAATGGTTTGTAAACCCCGTATTTACATATCTGCCACTGTGCAGGAGAATCCGTATAGGTGTTCGAGTGTTCGAACCGTATTGCCCAAGAAATGGTTTGTAAACGCCGTATTTACATATCTGCCACTGTGCAGGAGAATCCGTATAGGTGTTCGAGTGTTCGAACCGTAATGCGCAAGAAATGGTATGCAAACCCCGTATTTACATATCTGCCACTGTGCAGGAGAATCCGTATAGGTGTCCGAGTGTTCGAACCGAATTGCCCAAGAAATGGTTTGTAAACGCCGTATTTACATATCTGCCATTGTGCAGGAGAATCCGTATAGGTGTTCGAGTGTTCGAACCGTATTGCCCAAGAAATGGATTGTAAACGCCGTATTTACTTATCTGCCACTGTGCAGGAGAATCCGTACAGGTGTTCGAGTGTTCGAACCGTAATGCGCAAGAAATGGTATGTAAACCCCGTATTTACATATCTGCCACTGTGCAGGAGAATCCGTATAGGTGTTCGAGTGTTCGAACCGTAAAACGCAAGAAATGGTACGGAAACCCCGTATTTACATATCCGTCACTGTGCAGGAGAATCCGTATAGGTGTTCGAGTGTTCGAACCGAATTGCCCAAGAAATGGTTTGTAAACGCCGTATTTACATATCTGCCACTGTGCAGGAGAATCCGTATAGGTGTTCGACTGTTCGAACCGTAATGCGCAAGAAATGGTATGCAAACCCCGTATTTACATATCTGCCACTGTGCAGGAGAATCCGTATAGGTGTTCGAGTGTTCGAATCGTATTGCGCAAGAATTGGTATGTAAACCCCGTATTTACATATCTGCCACTGTGCAGGGGAATCCGTATAGGTGTTCGAGTGTTCGAACCGTATTGCGCAAGAAATGGTATGTAAACCCCGTATTTACATATCTGCCACTGTGCAGGAGAATCCGTATAGGTGTTCGAGTGTTCGAACCGTATTGCGCAAGAAATGGTTTGTAAACCTCGTATTTACATATCTGCCACTGTGGAGGAGAATCCGTATAGGTGTTCGAGTGTTCGAACCGCAATGCGCAAGAAATGGTACGGAAACCCCGTATTTACATATCTGCCACTGTACAGGAGAATCCGTATAGGTGTTCGAGTGTTCGGACCGTAATGCGCAAGAAATGGTATGTAAACCCCGTATTTACATATCTGCCACTGTGCAGGAGAATCCGTATAGGTGTTCGAGTGTTCGAACCGTAATGCGCAAGAAATGGTATGTAAACCCCGTATTTACATATCTGCCACTGTGCAGGAGAATCCGTATAGGTGTTCGAGTGTTCGAACCGTATTGCCCAAGAAATGGTTTGTAAACCCCGTATTTACATATCTGCCACTGTGCAGGAGAATCCGTATAGGTGTTCGAGTGTTCGAACCATATTGCCCAAGAAATGGTTTGTAAACGCCGTATTTACATATCTGCCACTGTGCAGGAGAATCCGTATAGGTGTTCGAGTTTTCGAACCGTAATGCGCAAGAAATGGTATGTAAACCCCGTATTTACTTATCTGCCACTGTGCAGGAGAATCCGTATAGGTGTTCGAGTGTTCGAACCGTAATGCGCAAGAAATGGTATGTAAACCCCGTATTTACATATCTGCCACTGTGCAGGAGAATCCGTATATGTGTTCGAGTGTTCGGACCGTAATGCGCAAGAAATGGTATGTAAACCCCGTATTTACATATCTGCCACTATGCAGGAGAATCCGTATAGGTGTTCGAGTGTTCTAACCGTATTACCCAAGAAATGGTTTGTAAACCCCGTATTTACATATCTGCCACTGTGCAGGAGAATCCGTATAGGTGTTCGAGTGTTCGAACCGTATTGCCCAAGAAATGGTTTGTAAACGCCGTATTTACATATCTGCCACTGTGCAGGAGAATCCGTATAGGTGTTCGAGTGTTCGAACCATAATGCGCAAGAAATGGTATGTAAACCCCGTATTTACATATCTGCCACTGTGCAGGAGAATCCGTATAGGTGTTCGAGTGTTCGAACCGTAATCCGCAAGAAATGGTTTGTAAACCCCGTATTTACATATCTGCCACTGTGTAGGAGAATCCGTATATGTGTTCGAGTGTTCGAACCGTATTGCGCAAGAAATGGTATGTAAACCCCGTATTTACATATCTGCCACTGTGCAGAAGAATCCGTATAGGTGTTTGAGTGTTCGAACCGTAATGCGCAAGAAATGGTACGGAAACCCCGTATTTACATATCTGCCACTGTGCAGGAGAATCCGTATAGGTGTTCGAGTGTTCGAACCGTAATGCGCAAGAAATGGTATGTAAACCCTGTATTTACAAATCTGCCACTGTGCAGGAGAATCCGTATAGGTGTTCGAGTGTTCGAACCGTATTGCCCAAGAAATGGTTTGTAAACGCCGTATTTACTTATCTGCCACTGTGCAGGAGAATCCGTACAGGTGTTCGAGTGTTCGAACCGTAATGCGCAAGAAATGGTATGTAAACCCCGTATTTACATATCTGCCACTGTGCAGGAGAATCCGTATAGGTGTTCGAGTGTTCGAACCGTATTGCCCAAGAAATGGTTTGTAAACGCCGTATTTACTTATCTGCCACTGTGCAGGAGAATCCGTACAGGTGTTCGAGTGTTCGAACCGTAATGCGCAAGAAATGGTATGTAAACCCCGTATTTACATATCTGCCACTGTGCAGGAGAATCCGTATAGGTGTTCGAGTGTTCGAACCGAATTGCCCAAGAAATGGTTTGTAAACGCCGTATTTACATATCTGCCACTGTGCAGGAGAATCCGTATAGGTGTTCGAGTGTTCGAACCGTAATGCGCAAGAAATGGTATGCAAACCCCGTATTTACATATCGGCCACTGTGCAGGAGAATCCGTATAGGTGTTCGAGTGTTCGAACCGTAATGCGCAAGAAATGGTTTGTAAACCTCGTATTTACATATCTGCCACTGTGCAGGAGAATCCGTATAGGTGTTCGAGTGTTCGAACCGAATTGCCCAAGAAATGGTTTGTAAACGCCGTATTTACTTATCTGCCACTGTGCAGGAGAATCCGTACAGGTGTTCGAGTGTTCGAACCGTAATGCGCAAGAAATGGTATGTAAACCCCGTATTTACATATCTGCCACTGTGCAGGAGAATCCGTATAGGTGTTCGAGTGTTCGAACCGTAAAACGCAAGAAATGGTACGGAAACCCCGTATTTACATATCCGTCACTGTGCAGGAGAATCCGTATAGGTGTTCGAGTGTTCGAACCGAATTGCCCAAGAAATGGTTTGTAAACGCCGTATTTACATATCTGCCACTGTGCAGGAGAATCCGTATAGGTGTTCGACTGTTCGAACCGTAATGCGCAAGAAATGGTATGCAAACCCCGTATTTACATATCTGCCACTGTGCAGGAGAATCCGTATAGGTGTTCGAGTGTTCGAATCGTATTGCGCAAGAATTGGTATGTAAACCCCGTATTTACATATCTGCCACTGTGCAGGGGAATCCGTATAGGTGTTCGAGTGTTCGAACCGTATTGCGCAAGAAATGGTATGTAAACCCCGTATTTACATATCTGCCACTGTGCAGGAGAATCCGTATAGGTGTTCGAGTGTTCGAACCGTATTGCGCAAGAAATGGTTTGTAAACCTCGTATTTACATATCTGCCACTGTGGAGGAGAATCCGTATAGGTGTTCGAGTGTTCGAACCGCAATGCGCAAGAAATGGTACGGAAACCCCGTATTTACATATCTGCCACTGTACAGGAGAATCCGTATAGGTGTTCGAGTGTTCGGACCGTAATGCGCAAGAAATGGTATGTAAACCCCGTATTTACATATCTGCCACTGTGCAGGAGAATCCGTATAGGTGTTCGAGTGTTCGAACCGTAATGCGCAAGAAATGGTATGTAAACCCCGTATTTACATATCTGCCACTGTGCAGGAGAATCCGTATAGGTGTTCGAGTGTTCGAACCGTATTGCCCAAGAAATGGTTTGTAAACCCCGTATTTACATATCTGCCACTGTGCAGGAGAATCCGTATAGGTGTTCGAGTGTTCGAACCATATTGCCCAAGAAATGGTTTGTAAACGCCGTATTTACATATCTGCCACTGTGCAGGAGAATCCGTATAGGTGTTCGAGTTTTCGAACCGTAATGCGCAAGAAATGGTATGTAAACCCCGTATTTACTTATCTGCCACTGTGCAGGAGAATCCGTATAGGTGTTCGAGTGTTCGAACCGTAATGCGCAAGAAATGGTATGTAAACCCCGTATTTACATATCTGCCACTGTGCAGGAGAATCCGTATATGTGTTCGAGTGTTCGGACCGTAATGCGCAAGAAATGGTATGTAAACCCCGTATTTACATATCTGCCACTATGCAGGAGAATCCGTATAGGTGTTCGAGTGTTCTAACCGTATTACCCAAGAAATGGTTTGTAAACCCCGTATTTACATATCTGCCACTGTGCAGGAGAATCCGTATAGGTGTTCGAGTGTTCGAACCGTATTGCCCAAGAAATGGTTTGTAAACGCCGTATTTACATATCTGCCACTGTGCAGGAGAATCCGTATAGGTGTTCGAGTGTTCGAACCATAATGCGCAAGAAATGGTATGTAAACCCCGTATTTACATATCTGCCACTGTGCAGGAGAATCCGTATAGGTGTTCGAGTGTTCGAACCGTAATCCGCAAGAAATGGTTTGTAAACCCCGTATTTACATATCTGCCACTGTGTAGGAGAATCCGTATATGTGTTCGAGTGTTCGAACCGTATTGCGCAAGAAATGGTATGTAAACCCCGTATTTACATATCTGCCACTGTGCAGAAGAATCCGTATAGGTGTTTGAGTGTTCGAACCGTAATGCGCAAGAAATGGTACGGAAACCCCGTATTTACATATCTGCCACTGTGCAGGAGAATCCGTATAGGTGTTCGAGTGTTCGAACCGTAATGCGCAAGAAATGGTATGTAAACCCTGTATTTACAAATCTGCCACTGTGCAGGAGAATCCGTATAGGTGTTCGAGTGTTCGAACCGTATTGCCCAAGAAATGGTTTGTAAACGCCGTATTTACTTATCTGCCACTGTGCAGGAGAATCCGTACAGGTGTTCGAGTGTTCGAACCGTAATGCGCAAGAAATGGTATGTAAACCCCGTATTTACATATCTGCCACTGTGCAGGAGAATCCGTATAGGTGTTCGAGTGTTCGAACCGTATTGCCCAAGAAATGGTTTGTAAACGCCGTATTTACTTATCTGCCACTGTGCAGGAGAATCCGTACAGGTGTTCGAGTGTTCGAACCGTAATGCGCAAGAAATGGTATGTAAACCCCGTATTTACATATCTGCCACTGTGCAGGAGAATCCGTATAGGTGTTCGAGTGTTCGAACCGAATTGCCCAAGAAATGGTTTGTAAACGCCGTATTTACATATCTGCCACTGTGCAGGAGAATCCGTATAGGTGTTCGAGTGTTCGAACCGTAATGCGCAAGAAATGGTATGCAAACCCCGTATTTACATATCGGCCACTGTGCAGGAGAAT
Source organism: Camellia sinensis (assembly GCF_055761805.1). Classification (NCBI taxonomy): domain Eukaryota; kingdom Viridiplantae; phylum Streptophyta; class Magnoliopsida; order Ericales; family Theaceae; genus Camellia; species Camellia sinensis. Next base: position 118,781,329 of record NC_138974.1, read on the forward strand.
CCGTATAGGTGTTCGAGTGTTCGAACCGTATTGCGCAAGAAATGGTATGCAAACCCCGTATTTACATATCTGCCACTGTGCAGGAGAATCCGTATAGGTGTCCGAGTGTTCGAACCGAATTGCCCAAGAAATGGTTTGTAAACGCCGTATTTACATATCTGCCATTGTGCAGGAGAATCCGTATAGGTGTTCGAGTGTTCGAACCGTATTGCCCAAGAAATGGATTGTAAACGCCGTATTTACTTATCTGCCACTGTGCAGGAGAATCCGTACAGGTGTTCGAGTGTTCGAACCGTAATGCGCAAGAAATGGTATGTAAACCCCGTATTTACATATCTGCCACTGTGCAGGAGAATCCGTATAGGTGTTCGAGTGTTCGAACCGTAAAACGCAAGAAATGGTACGGAAACCCCGTATTTACATATCCGTCACTGTGCAGGAGAATCCGTATAGGTGTTCGAGTGTTCGAACCGAATTGCCCAAGAAATGGTTTGTAAACGCCGTATTTACATATCTGCCACTGTGCAGGAGAATCCGTATAGGTGTTCGAGTGTTCGAACCGTAATGCGCAAGAAATGGTATGCAAACCCCGTATTTACATATCTGCCACTGTGCAGGAGAATCCGTATAGGTGTTCGAGTGTTCGAATCGTATTGCGCAAGAATTGGTATGTAAACCCCGTATTTACATATCTGCCACTGTGCAGGGGAATCCGTATAGGTGTTCGAGTGTTCGAACCGTATTGCGCAAGAAATGGTATGTAAACCCCGTATTTACATATCTGCCACTGTGCAGGAGAATCCGTATAGGTGTTCGAGTGTTCGAACCGTATTGCGCAAGAAATGGTTTGTAAACCTCGTATTTACATATCTGCCACTGTGGAGGAGAATCCGTATAGGTGTTCGAGTGTTCGAACCGCAATGCGCAAGAAATGGTACGGAAACCCCGTATTTACATATCTGCCACTGTACAGGAGAATCCGTATAGGTGTTCGAGTGTTCGGACCGTAATGCGCAAGAAATGGTATGTAAACCCCGTATTTACATATCTGCCACTGTGCAGGAGAATCCGTATAGGTGTTCGAGTGTTCGAACCGTAATGCGCAAGAAATGGTATGTAAACCCCGTATTTACATATCTGCCACTGTGCAGGAGAATCCGTATAGGTGTTCGAGTGTTCGAACCGTATTGCCCAAGAAATGGTTTGTAAACCCCGTATTTACATATCTGCCACTGTGCAGGAGAATCCGTATAGGTGTTCGAGTGTTCGAACCATATTGCCCAAGAAATGGTTTGTAAACGCCGTATTTACATATCTGCCACTGTGCAGGAGAATCCGTATAGGTGTTCGAGTTTTCGAACCGTAATGCGCAAGAAATGGTATGTAAACCCCGTATTTACTTATCTGCCACTGTGCAGGAGAATCCGTATAGGTGTTCGAGTGTTCGAACCGTAATGCGCAAGAAATGGTATGTAAACCCCGTATTTACATATCTGCCACTGTGCAGGAGAATCCGTATATGTGTTCGAGTGTTCGGATCGTATTGCGCAAGAATTGGTATGTAAACCCCGTATTTACATATCTGCCACTGTGCAGGGGAATCCGTATAGGTGTTCGAGTGTTCGAACCGTATTGCGCAAGAAATGGTATGTAAACCCCGTATTTACATATCTGCCACTGTGCAGGAGAATCCGTATAGGTGTTCGAGTGTTCGAACCGTATTGCGCAAGAAATGGTTTGTAAACCTCGTATTTACATATCTGCCACTGTGGAGGAGAATCCGTATAGGTGTTCGAGTGTTCGAACCGCAATGCGCAAGAAATGGTACGGAAACCCCGTATTTACATATCTGCCACTGTGCAGGAGAATCCGTATAGGTGTTCGAGTGTTCGGACCGTAATGCGCAAGAAATGGTATGTAAACCCCGTATTTACATATCTGCCACTGTGCAGGAGAATCCGTATATGTGTTCGAGTGTTCGAACCGAATTGCCCAAGAAATGGTTTGTAAACGCCGTATTTACATATCTGCCACTGTGCAGGAGAATCCGTATAGGTGTTCGAGTGCTCGAACCGTAATGCGCAAGAAATGGTATGCAAACCCCGTATTTACATATCTGCCACTGTGCAGGAGAATCCGTATAGGTGTTCGAGTGTTCGAATCGTATTGCGCAAGAATTGGTATGTAAACCCCGTATTTACATTTCTACCACTGTGCAGGAGAATCCGTATAGGTGTTCGAGTGTTCGAACCGTAATCCGCAAGAAATGGTTTGTAAACCCCGTATTTACATATCTGCCACTGTGCAGGAGAATCCGTATAGGTGTTCGAGTGTTCAAACCGAATTGCCCAAGAAATGGTTTGTAAATGCCGTATTTACATATCTGCCACTGTGCAGGAGAATCCGTATAGGTGTTCGAGTGTTCGAACCGTATTGCGCAAGAAATGGTTTGTAAACCTCGTATTTACATATCTGCCACTGTGGAGGAGAATCCGTATAGGTGTTCGAGTGTTCGAACCGCAATGCGCAAGAAATGGTACGGAAACCCCGTATTTACATATCTGCCACTGTACAGGAGAATCCGTATAGGTGTTCGAGTGTTCGGACCGTAATGCGCAAGAAATGGTATGTAAACCCCGTATTTACATATCTGCCACTGTGCAGGAGAATCCGTATAGGTGTTCGAGTGTTCGAACCGTAATGCGCAAGAAATGGTATGTAAACCCCGTATTTACATATCTGCCACTGTGCAGGAGAATCCGTATAGGTGTTCGAGTGTTCGAACCGTATTGCCCAAGAAATGGTTTGTAAACCCCGTATTTACATATCTGCCACTGTGCAGGAGAATCCGTATAGGTGTTCGAGTGTTCGAACCATATTGCCCAAGAAATGGTTTGTAAACGCCGTATTTACATATCTGCCACTGTGCAGGAGAATCCGTATAGGTGTTCGAGTTTTCGAACCGTAATGCGCAAGAAATGGTATGTAAACCCCGTATTTACTTATCTGCCACTGTGCAGGAGAATCCGTATAGGTGTTCGAGTGTTCGAACCGTAATGCGCAAGAAATGGTATGTAAACCCCGTATTTACATATCTGCCACTGTGCAGGAGAATCCGTATATGTGTTCGAGTGTTCGGATCGTATTGCGCAAGAATTGGTATGTAAACCCCGTATTTACATATCTGCCACTGTGCAGGGGAATCCGTATAGGTGTTCGAGTGTTCGAACCGTATTGCGCAAGAAATGGTATGTAAACCCCGTATTTACATATCTGCCACTGTGCAGGAGAATCCGTATAGGTGTTCGAGTGTTCGAACCGTATTGCGCAAGAAATGGTTTGTAAACCTCGTATTTACATATCTGCCACTGTGGAGGAGAATCCGTATAGGTGTTCGAGTGTTCGAACCGCAATGCGCAAGAAATGGTACGGAAACCCCGTATTTACATATCTGCCACTGTGCAGGAGAATCCGTATAGGTGTTCGAGTGTTCGGACCGTAATGCGCAAGAAATGGTATGTAAACCCCGTATTTACATATCTGCCACTGTGCAGGAGAATCCGTATAGGTGTTCGAGTGTTCGAACCGAATTGCCCAAGAAATGGTTTGTAAACGCCGTATTTACATATCTGCCACTGTGCAGGAGAATCCGTATAGGTGTTCGAGTGCTCGAACCGTAATGCGCAAGAAATGGTATGCAAACCCCGTATTTACATATCTGCCACTGTGCAGGAGAATCCGTATAGGTGTTCGAGTGTTCGAATCGTATTGCGCAAGAATTGGTATGTAAACCCCGTATTTACATTTCTACCACTGTGCAGGAGAATCCGTATAGGTGTTCGAGTGTTCGAACCGTAATCCGCAAGAAATGGTTTGTAAACCCCGTATTTACATATCTGCCACTGTGCAGGAGAATCCGTATAGGTGTTCGAGTGTTCGAACCGAATTGCCCAAGAAATGGTTTGTAAATGCCGTATTTACATATCTGCCACTGTGCAGGAGAATCCGTATAGGTGTTCGAGTGCTCGAACCGTAATGCGCAAGAAATGGTATGCAAACCCCGTATTTACATATCTGCCACTGTGCAGGAGAATCCGTATAGGTGTTCGAGTGTTCGAATCGTATTGCGCAAGAATTGGTATGTAAACCCCGTATTTACATTTCTGCCACTGTGCAGGAGAATTCGTATAGGTGTTCGAGTGTTCGAACCGTAATCCGCAAGAAATGGTTTGTAAACCCCGTATTTACATATCTGCCACTGTGTAGGAGAATCCGTATATGTGTTCGAGTGTTCGAACCGTATTGCGCAAGAAATGGTATGTAAACCCCGTATTTACATATCTGCCACTAGGCAGAAGAATCCGTATAGGTGTTTGAGTGTTCGAACCGTAATGCGCAAGAAATGGTACGGAAATCCCGTATTTACATATCTGCCACTGTGCAGGAGAATCCGTATAGGTGTTCGAGTGCTCGAACCGTAATGCGCAAGAAATGGTATGCAAACCCCGTATTTACATATCTGCCACTGTGCAGGAGAATCCGTATAGGTGTTCGAGTGTTCGAATCGTATTGCGCAAGAATTGGTATGTAAACCCCGTATTTACATATCTGCCACTGTGCAGGAGAATCCGTATAGGTGTTCGAGTGTTCGAACCGTATTGCCCAAGAAATGGTTTGTAAACCCCGTATTTACATATCTGCCACTGTGCAGGAGAATCCGTATAGGTGTTCGAGTGTTCGAACCATATTGCCCAAGAAATGGTTTGTAAACGCCGTATTTACATATCTGCCACTGTGCAGGAGAATCCGTATAGGTGTTCGAGTTTTCGAACCGTAATGCGCAAGAAATGGTATGTAAACCCCGTATTTACTTATCTGCCACTGTGCAGGAGAATCCGTATAGGTGTTCGAGTGTTCGAACCGTAATGCGCAAGAAATGGTATGTAAACCCCGTATTTACATATCTGCCACTGTGCAGGAGAATCCGTATATGTGTTCGAGTGTTCGGATCGTATTGCGCAAGAATTGGTATGTAAACCCCGTATTTACATATCTGCCACTGTGCAGGGGAATCCGTATAGGTGTTCGAGTGTTCGAACCGTATTGCGCAAGAAATGGTATGTAAACCCCGTATTTACATATCTGCCACTGTGCAGGAGAATCCGTATAGGTGTTCGAGTGTTCGAACCGTATTGCGCAAGAAATGGTTTGTAAACCTCGTATTTACATATCTGCCACTGTGGAGGAGAATCCGTATAGGTGTTCGAGTGTTCGAACCGCAATGCGCAAGAAATGGTACGGAAACCCCGTATTTACATATCTGCCACTGTGCAGGAGAATCCGTATAGGTGTTCGAGTGTTCGGACCGTAATGCGCAAGAAATGGTATGTAAACCCCGTATTTACATATCTGCCACTGTGCAGGAGAATCCGTATAGGTGTTCGAGTGTTCGAACCGAATTGCCCAAGAAATGGTTTGTAAACGCCGTATTTACATATCTGCCACTGTGCAGGAGAATCCGTATAGGTGTTCGAGTGCTCGAACCGTAATGCGCAAGAAATGGTATGCAAACCCCGTATTTACATATCTGCCACTGTGCAGGAGAATCCGTATAGGTGTTCGAGTGTTCGAATCGTATTGCGCAAGAATTGGTATGTAAACCCCGTATTTACATTTCTACCACTGTGCAGGAGAATCCGTATAGGTGTTCGAGTGTTCGAACCGTAATCCGCAAGAAATGGTTTGTAAACCCCGTATTTACATATCTGCCACTGTGCAGGAGAATCCGTATAGGTGTTCGAGTGTTCGAACCGAATTGCCCAAGAAATGGTTTGTAAATGCCGTATTTACATATCTGCCACTGTGCAGGAGAATCCGTATAGGTGTTCGAGTGCTCGAACCGTAATGCGCAAGAAATGGTATGCAAACCCCGTATTTACATATCTGCCACTGTGCAGGAGAATCCGTATAGGTGTTCGAGTGTTCGAATCGTATTGCGCAAGAATTGGTATGTAAACCCCGTATTTACATTTCTGCCACTGTGCAGGAGAATTCGTATAGGTGTTCGAGTGTTCGAACCGTAATCCGCAAGAAATGGTTTGTAAACCCCGTATTTACATATCTGCCACTGTGTAGGAGAATCCGTATATGTGTTCGAGTGTTCGAACCGTATTGCGCAAGAAATGGTATGTAAACCCCGTATTTACATATCTGCCACTAGGCAGAAGAATCCGTATAGGTGTTTGAGTGTTCGAACCGTAATGCGCAAGAAATGGTACGGAAATCCCGTATTTACATATCTGCCACTGTGCAGGAGAATCCGTATAGGTGTTCGAGTGCTCGAACCGTAATGCGCAAGAAATGGTATGCAAACCCCGTATTTACATATCTGCCACTGTGCAGGAGAATCCGTATAGGTGTTCGAGTGTTCGAATCGTATTGCGCAAGAATTGGTATGTAAACCCCGTATTTACATATCTGCCACTGTGCAGGAGAATCCGTATAGGTGTTCGAGTGTTCGAACCGTATTGCCCAAGAAATGGTTTGTAAACCCCGTATTTACATATCTGCCACTGTGCAGGAGAATCCGTATAGGTGTTCGAGTGTTCGAACCATATTGCCCAAGAAATGGTTTGTAAACGCCGTATTTACATATCTGCCACTGTGCAGGAGAATCCGTATAGGTGTTCGAGTTTTCGAACCGTAATGCGCAAGAAATGGTATGTAAACCCCGTATTTACTTATCTGCCACTGTGCAGGAGAATCCGTATAGGTGTTCGAGTGTTCGAACCGTAATGCGCAAGAAATGGTATGTAAACCCCGTATTTACATATCTGCCACTGTGCAGGAGAATCCGTATATGTGTTCGAGTGTTCGGATCGTATTGCGCAAGAATTGGTATGTAAACCCCGTATTTACATATCTGCCACTGTGCAGGGGAATCCGTATAGGTGTTCGAGTGTTCGAACCGTATTGCGCAAGAAATGGTATGTAAACCCCGTATTTACATATCTGCCACTGTGCAGGAGAATCCGTATAGGTGTTCGAGTGTTCGAACCGTATTGCGCAAGAAATGGTTTGTAAACCTCGTATTTACATATCTGCCACTGTGGAGGAGAATCCGTATAGGTGTTCGAGTGTTCGAACCGCAATGCGCAAGAAATGGTACGGAAACCCCGTATTTACATATCTGCCACTGTGCAGGAGAATCCGTATAGGTGTTCGAGTGTTCGGACCGTAATGCGCAAGAAATGGTATGTAAACCCCGTATTTACATATCTGCCACTGTGCAGGAGAATCCGTATAGGTGTTCGAGTGTTCGAACCGAATTGCCCAAGAAATGGTTTGTAAACGCCGTATTTACATATCTGCCACTGTGCAGGAGAATCCGTATAGGTGTTCGAGTGCTCGAACCGTAATGCGCAAGAAATGGTATGCAAACCCCGTATTTACATATCTGCCACTGTGCAGGAGAATCCGTATAGGTGTTCGAGTGTTCGAATCGTATTGCGCAAGAATTGGTATGTAAACCCCGTATTTACATTTCTACCACTGTGCAGGAGAATCCGTATAGGTGTTCGAGTGTTCGAACCGTAATCCGCAAGAAATGGTTTGTAAACCCCGTATTTACATATCTGCCACTGTGCAGGAGAATCCGTATAGGTGTTCGAGTGTTCGAACCGAATTGCCCAAGAAATGGTTTGTAAATGCCGTATTTACATATCTGCCACTGTGCAGGAGAATCCGTATAGGTGTTCGAGTGCTCGAACCGTAATGCGCAAGAAATGGTATGCAAACCCCGTATTTACATATCTGCCACTGTGCAGGAGAATCCGTATAGGTGTTCGAGTGTTCGAATCGTATTGCGCAAGAATTGGTATGTAAACCCCGTATTTACATTTCTGCCACTGTGCAGGAGAATTCGTATAGGTGTTCGAGTGTTCGAACCGTAATGCGCAAGAAATGGTATGTAAACCCCGTATTTACATATCTGCCACTGTGCAGGAGAATCCGTATAGGTGTTCGAGTGTTCGAACCGTAAAACGCAAGAAATGGTACGGAAACCCCGTATTTACATATCCGTCACTGTGCAGGAGAATCCGTATAGGTGTTCGAGTGTTCGAACCGAATTGCCCAAGAAATGGTTTGTAAACGCCGTATTTACATATCTGCCACTGTGCAGGAGAATCCGTATAGGTGTTCGAGTGTTCGAACCGTAATGCGCAAGAAATGGTATGCAAACCCCGTATTTACATATCTGCCACTGTGCAGGAGAATCCGTATAGGTGTTCGAGTGTTCGAATCGTATTGCGCAAGAATTGGTATGTAAACCCCGTATTTACATATCTGCCACTGTGCAGGGGAATCCGTATAGGTGTTCGAGTGTTCGAACCGTATTGCGCAAGAAATGGTATGTAAACCCCGTATTTACATATCTGCCACTGTGCAGGAGAATCCGTATAGGTGTTCGAGTGTTCGAACCGTATTGCGCAAGAAATGGTTTGTAAACCTCGTATTTACATATCTGCCACTGTGGAGGAGAATCCGTATAGGTGTTCGAGTGTTCGAACCGCAATGCGCAAGAAATGGTACGGAAACCCCGTATTTACATATCTGCCACTGTACAGGAGAATCCGTATAGGTGTTCGAGTGTTCGGACCGTAATGCGCAAGAAATGGTATGTAAACCCCGTATTTACATATCTGCCACTGTGCAGGAGAATCCGTATAGGTGTTCGAGTGTTCGAACCGTAATGCGCAAGAAATGGTATGTAAACCCCGTATTTACATATCTGCCACTGTGCAGGAGAATCCGTATAGGTGTTCGAGTGTTCGAACCGTATTGCCCAAGAAATGGTTTGTAAACCCCGTATTTACATATCTGCCACTGTGCAGGAGAATCCGTATAGGTGTTCGAGTGTTCGAACCATATTGCCCAAGAAATGGTTTGTAAACGCCGTATTTACATATCTGCCACTGTGCAGGAGAATCCGTATAGGTGTTCGAGTTTTCGAACCGTAATGCGCAAGAAATGGTATGTAAACCCCGTATTTACTTATCTGCCACTGTGCAGGAGAATCCGTATAGGTGTTCGAGTGTTCGAACCGTAATGCGCAAGAAATGGTATGTAAACCCCGTATTTACATATCTGCCACTGTGCAGGAGAATCCGTATATGTGTTCGAGTGTTCGGATCGTATTGCGCAAGAATTGGTATGTAAACCCCGTATTTACATATCTGCCACTGTGCAGGGGAATCCGTATAGGTGTTCGAGTGTTCGAACCGTATTGCGCAAGAAATGGTATGTAAACCCCGTATTTACATATCTGCCACTGTGCAGGAGAATCCGTATAGGTGTTCGAGTGTTCGAACCGTATTGCGCAAGAAATGGTTTGTAAACCTCGTATTTACATATCTGCCACTGTGGAGGAGAATCCGTATAGGTGTTCGAGTGTTCGAACCGCAATGCGCAAGAAATGGTACGGAAACCCCGTATTTACATATCTGCCACTGTGCAGGAGAATCCGTATAGGTGTTCGAGTGTTCGGACCGTAATGCGCAAGAAATGGTATGTAAACCCCGTATTTACATATCTGCCACTGTGCAGGAGAATCCGTATATGTGTTCGAGTGTTCGAACCGAATTGCCCAAGAAATGGTTTGTAAACGCCGTATTTACATATCTGCCACTGTGCAGGAGAATCCGTATAGGTGTTCGAGTGCTCGAACCGTAATGCGCAAGAAATGGTATGCAAACCCCGTATTTACATATCTGCCACTGTGCAGGAGAATCCGTATAGGTGTTCGAGTGTTCGAATCGTATTGCGCAAGAATTGGTATGTAAACCCCGTATTTACATTTCTACCACTGTGCAGGAGAATCCGTATAGGTGTTCGAGTGTTCGAACCGTAATCCGCAAGAAATGGTTTGTAAACCCCGTATTTACATATCTGCCACTGTGCAGGAGAATCCGTATAGGTGTTCGAGTGTTCAAACCGAATTGCCCAAGAAATGGTTTGTAAATGCCGTATTTACATATCTGCCACTGTGCAGGAGAATCCGTATAGGTGTTCGAGTGTTCGAACCGTATTGCGCAAGAAATGGTTTGTAAACCTCGTATTTACATATCTGCCACTGTGGAGGAGAATCCGTATAGGTGTTCGAGTGTTCGAACCGCAATGCGCAAGAAATGGTACGGAAACCCCGTATTTACATATCTGCCACTGTACAGGAGAATCCGTATAGGTGTTCGAGTGTTCGGACCGTAATGCGCAAGAAATGGTATGTAAACCCCGTATTTACATATCTGCCACTGTGCAGGAGAATCCGTATAGGTGTTCGAGTGTTCGAACCGTAATGCGCAAGAAATGGTATGTAAACCCCGTATTTACATATCTGCCACTGTGCAGGAGAATCCGTATAGGTGTTCGAGTGTTCGAACCGTATTGCCCAAGAAATGGTTTGTAAACCCCGTATTTACATATCTGCCACTGTGCAGGAGAATCCGTATAGGTGTTCGAGTGTTCGAACCATATTGCCCAAGAAATGGTTTGTAAACGCCGTATTTACATATCTGCCACTGTGCAGGAGAATCCGTATAGGTGTTCGAGTTTTCGAACCGTAATGCGCAAGAAATGGTATGTAAACCCCGTATTTACTTATCTGCCACTGTGCAGGAGAATCCGTATAGGTGTTCGAGTGTTCGAACCGTAATGCGCAAGAAATGGTATGTAAACCCCGTATTTACATATCTGCCACTGTGCAGGAGAATCCGTATATGTGTTCGAGTGTTCGGATCGTATTGCGCAAGAATTGGTATGTAAACCCCGTATTTACATATCTGCCACTGTGCAGGGGAATCCGTATAGGTGTTCGAGTGTTCGAACCGTATTGCGCAAGAAATGGTATGTAAACCCCGTATTTACATATCTGCCACTGTGCAGGAGAATCCGTATAGGTGTTCGAGTGTTCGAACCGTATTGCGCAAGAAATGGTTTGTAAACCTCGTATTTACATATCTGCCACTGTGGAGGAGAATCCGTATAGGTGTTCGAGTGTTCGAACCGCAATGCGCAAGAAATGGTACGGAAACCCCGTATTTACATATCTGCCACTGTGCAGGAGAATCCGTATAGGTGTTCGAGTGTTCGGACCGTAATGCGCAAGAAATGGTATGTAAACCCCGTATTTACATATCTGCCACTGTGCAGGAGAATCCGTATAGGTGTTCGAGTGTTCGAACCGAATTGCCCAAGAAATGGTTTGTAAACGCCGTATTTACATATCTGCCACTGTGCAGGAGAATCCGTATAGGTGTTCGAGTGCTCGAACCGTAATGCGCAAGAAATGGTATGCAAACCCCGTATTTACATATCTGCCACTGTGCAGGAGAATCCGTATAGGTGTTCGAGTGTTCGAATCGTATTGCGCAAGAATTGGTATGTAAACCCCGTATTTACATTTCTACCACTGTGCAGGAGAATCCGTATAGGTGTTCGAGTGTTCGAACCGTAATCCGCAAGAAATGGTTTGTAAACCCCGTATTTACATATCTGCCACTGTGCAGGAGAATCCGTATAGGTGTTCGAGTGTTCGAACCGAATTGCCCAAGAAATGGTTTGTAAATGCCGTATTTACATATCTGCCACTGTGCAGGAGAATCCGTATAGGTGTTCGAGTGCTCGAACCGTAATGCGCAAGAAATGGTATGCAAACCCCGTATTTACATATCTGCCACTGTGCAGGAGAATCCGTATAGGTGTTCGAGTGTTCGAATCGTATTGCGCAAGAATTGGTATGTAAACCCCGTATTTACATTTCTGCCACTGTGCAGGAGAATTCGTATAGGTGTTCGAGTGTTCGAACCGTAATCCGCAAGAAATGGTTTGTAAACCCCGTATTTACATATCTGCCACTGTGTAGGAGAATCCGTATATGTGTTCGAGTGTTCGAACCGTATTGCGCAAGAAATGGTATGTAAACCCCGTATTTACATATCTGCCACTAGGCAGAAGAATCCGTATAGGTGTTTGAGTGTTCGAACCGTAATGCGCAAGAAATGGTACGGAAATCCCGTATTTACATATCTGCCACTGTGCAGGAGAATCCGTATAGGTGTTCGAGTGCTCGAACCGTAATGCGCAAGAAATGGTATGCAAACCCCGTATTTACATATCTGCCACTGTGCAGGAGAATCCGTATAGGTGTTCGAGTGTTCGAATCGTATTGCGCAAGAATTGGTATGTAAACCCCGTATTTACATATCTGCCACTGTGCAGGAGAATCCGTATAGGTGTTCGAGTGTTCGAACCGTATTGCCCAAGAAATGGTTTGTAAACCCCGTATTTACATATCTGCCACTGTGCAGGAGAATCCGTATAGGTGTTCGAGTGTTCGAACCATATTGCCCAAGAAATGGTTTGTAAACGCCGTATTTACATATCTGCCACTGTGCAGGAGAATCCGTATAGGTGTTCGAGTTTTCGAACCGTAATGCGCAAGAAATGGTATGTAAACCCCGTATTTACTTATCTGCCACTGTGCAGGAGAATCCGTATAGGTGTTCGAGTGTTCGAACCGTAATGCGCAAGAAATGGTATGTAAACCCCGTATTTACATATCTGCCACTGTGCAGGAGAATCCGTATATGTGTTCGAGTGTTCGGATCGTATTGCGCAAGAATTGGTATGTAAACCCCGTATTTACATATCTGCCACTGTGCAGGGGAATCCGTATAGGTGTTCGAGTGTTCGAACCGTATTGCGCAAGAAATGGTATGTAAACCCCGTATTTACATATCTGCCACTGTGCAGGAGAATCCGTATAGGTGTTCGAGTGTTCGAACCGTATTGCGCAAGAAATGGTTTGTAAACCTCGTATTTACATATCTGCCACTGTGGAGGAGAATCCGTATAGGTGTTCGAGTGTTCGAACCGCAATGCGCAAGAAATGGTACGGAAACCCCGTATTTACATATCTGCCACTGTGCAGGAGAATCCGTATAGGTGTTCGAGTGTTCGGACCGTAATGCGCAAGAAATGGTATGTAAACCCCGTATTTACATATCTGCCACTGTGCAGGAGAATCCGTATAGGTGTTCGAGTGTTCGAACCGAATTGCCCAAGAAATGGTTTGTAAACGCCGTATTTACATATCTGCCACTGTGCAGGAGAATCCGTATAGGTGTTCGAGTGCTCGAACCGTAATGCGCAAGAAATGGTATGCAAACCCCGTATTTACATATCTGCCACTGTGCAGGAGAATCCGTATAGGTGTTCGAGTGTTCGAATCGTATTGCGCAAGAATTGGTATGTAAACCCCGTATTTACATTTCTACCACTGTGCAGGAGAATCCGTATAGGTGTTCGAGTGTTCGAACCGTAATCCGCAAGAAATGGTTTGTAAACCCCGTATTTACATATCTGCCACTGTGCAGGAGAATCCGTATAGGTGTTCGAGTGTTCGAACCGAATTGCCCAAGAAATGGTTTGTAAATGCCGTATTTACATATCTGCCACTGTGCAGGAGAATCCGTATAGGTGTTCGAGTGCTCGAACCGTAATGCGCAAGAAATGGTATGCAAACCCCGTATTTACATATCTGCCACTGTGCAGGAGAATCCGTATAGGTGTTCGAGTGTTCGAATCGTATTGCGCAAGAATTGGTATGTAAACCCCGTATTTACATTTCTGCCACTGTGCAGGAGAATTCGTATAGGTGTTCGAGTGTTCGAACCGTAATCCGCAAGAAATGGTTTGTAAACCCCGTATTTACATATCTGCCACTGTGTAGGAGAATCCGTATATGTGTTCGAGTGTTCGAACCGTATTGCGCAAGAAATGGTATGTAAACCCCGTATTTACATATCTGCCACTAGGCAGAAGAATCCGTATAGGTGTTTGAGTGTTCGAACCGTAATGCGCAAGAAATGGTACGGAAATCCCGTATTTACATATCTGCCACTGTGCAGGAGAATCCGTATAGGTGTTCGAGTGCTCGAACCGTAATGCGCAAGAAATGGTATGCAAACCCCGTATTTACATATCTGCCACTGTGCAGGAGAATCCGTATAGGTGTTCGAGTGTTCGAATCGTATTGCGCAAGAATTGGTATGTAAACCCCGTATTTACATATCTGCCACTGTGCAGGAGAATCCGTATAGGTGTTCGAGTGTTCGAACCGTATTGCCCAAGAAATGGTTTGTAAACCCCGTATTTACATATCTGCCACTGTGCAGGAGAATCCGTATAGGTGTTCGAGTGTTCGAACCATATTGCCCAAGAAATGGTTTGTAAACGCCGTATTTACATATCTGCCACTGTGCAGGAGAATCCGTATAGGTGTTCGAGTTTTCGAACCGTAATGCGCAAGAAATGGTATGTAAACCCCGTATTTACTTATCTGCCACTGTGCAGGAGAATCCGTATAGGTGTTCGAGTGTTCGAACCGTAATGCGCAAGAAATGGTATGTAAACCCCGTATTTACATATCTGCCACTGTGCAGGAGAATCCGTATATGTGTTCGAGTGTTCGGATCGTATTGCGCAAGAATTGGTATGTAAACCCCGTATTTACATATCTGCCACTGTGCAGGGGAATCCGTATAGGTGTTCGAGTGTTCGAACCGTATTGCGCAAGAAATGGTATGTAAACCCCGTATTTACATATCTGCCACTGTGCAGGAGAATCCGTATAGGTGTTCGAGTGTTCGAACCGTATTGCGCAAGAAATGGTTTGTAAACCTCGTATTTACATATCTGCCACTGTGGAGGAGAATCCGTATAGGTGTTCGAGTGTTCGAACCGCAATGCGCAAGAAATGGTACGGAAACCCCGTATTTACATATCTGCCACTGTGCAGGAGAATCCGTATAGGTGTTCGAGTGTTCGGACCGTAATGCGCAAGAAATGGTATGTAAACCCCGTATTTACATATCTGCCACTGTGCAGGAGAATCCGTATAGGTGTTCGAGTGTTCGAACCGAATTGCCCAAGAAATGGTTTGTAAACGCCGTATTTACATATCTGCCACTGTGCAGGAGAATCCGTATAGGTGTTCGAGTGCTCGAACCGTAATGCGCAAGAAATGGTATGCAAACCCCGTATTTACATATCTGCCACTGTGCAGGAGAATCCGTATAGGTGTTCGAGTGTTCGAATCGTATTGCGCAAGAATTGGTATGTAAACCCCGTATTTACATTTCTACCACTGTGCAGGAGAATCCGTATAGGTGTTCGAGTGTTCGAACCGTAATCCGCAAGAAATGGTTTGTAAACCCCGTATTTACATATCTGCCACTGTGCAGGAGAATCCGTATAGGTGTTCGAGTGTTCGAACCGAATTGCCCAAGAAATGGTTTGTAAATGCCGTATTTACATATCTGCCACTGTGCAGGAGAATCCGTATAGGTGTTCGAGTGCTCGAACCGTAATGCGCAAGAAATGGTATGCAAACCCCGTATTTACATATCTGCCACTGTGCAGGAGAATCCGTATAGGTGTTCGAGTGTTCGAATCGTATTGCGCAAGAATTGGTATGTAAACCCCGTATTTACATTTCTGCCACTGTGCAGGAGAATTCGTATAGGTGTTCGAGTGTTCGAACCGTAATCCGCAAGAAATGGTTTGTAAACCCCGTATTTACATATCTGCCACTGTGTAGGAGAATCCGTATATGTGTTCGAGTGTTCGAACCGTATTGCGCAAGAAATGGTATGTAAACCCCGTATTTACATATCTGCCACTAGGCAGAAGAATCCGTATAGGTGTTTGAGTGTTCGAACCGTAATGCGCAAGAAATGGTACGGAAATCCCGTATTTACATATCTGCCACTGTGCAGGAGAATCCGTATAGGTGTTCGAGTGCTCGAACCGTAATGCGCAAGAAATGGTATGCAAACCCCGTATTTACATATCTGCCACTGTGCAGGAGAATCCGTATAGGTGTTCGAGTGTTCGAATCGTATTGCGCAAGAATTGGTATGTAAACCCCGTATTTACATATCTGCCACTGTGCAGGAGAATCCGTATAGGTGTTCGAGTGTTCGAACCGTATTGCCCAAGAAATGGTTTGTAAACCCCGTATTTACATATCTGCCACTGTGCAGGAGAATCCGTATAGGTGTTCGAGTGTTCGAACCATATTGCCCAAGAAATGGTTTGTAAACGCCGTATTTACATATCTGCCACTGTGCAGGAGAATCCGTATAGGTGTTCGAGTTTTCGAACCGTAATGCGCAAGAAATGGTATGTAAACCCCGTATTTACTTATCTGCCACTGTGCAGGAGAATCCGTATAGGTGTTCGAGTGTTCGAACCGTAATGCGCAAGAAATGGTATGTAAACCCCGTATTTACATATCTGCCACTGTGCAGGAGAATCCGTATATGTGTTCGAGTGTTCGGATCGTATTGCGCAAGAATTGGTATGTAAACCCCGTATTTACATATCTGCCACTGTGCAGGGGAATCCGTATAGGTGTTCGAGTGTTCGAACCGTATTGCGCAAGAAATGGTATGTAAACCCCGTATTTACATATCTGCCACTGTGCAGGAGAATCCGTATAGGTGTTCGAGTGTTCGAACCGTATTGCGCAAGAAATGGTTTGTAAACCTCGTATTTACATATCTGCCACTGTGGAGGAGAATCCGTATAGGTGTTCGAGTGTTCGAACCGCAATGCGCAAGAAATGGTACGGAAACCCCGTATTTACATATCTGCCACTGTGCAGGAGAATCCGTATAGGTGTTCGAGTGTTCGGACCGTAATGCGCAAGAAATGGTATGTAAACCCCGTATTTACATATCTGCCACTGTGCAGGAGAATCCGTATAGGTGTTCGAGTGTTCGAACCGAATTGCCCAAGAAATGGTTTGTAAACGCCGTATTTACATATCTGCCACTGTGCAGGAGAATCCGTATAGGTGTTCGAGTGCTCGAACCGTAATGCGCAAGAAATGGTATGCAAACCCCGTATTTACATATCTGCCACTGTGCAGGAGAATCCGTATAGGTGTTCGAGTGTTCGAATCGTATTGCGCAAGAATTGGTATGTAAACCCCGTATTTACATTTCTACCACTGTGCAGGAGAATCCGTATAGGTGTTCGAGTGTTCGAACCGTAATCCGCAAGAAATGGTTTGTAAACCCCGTATTTACATATCTGCCACTGTGCAGGAGAATCCGTATAGGTGTTCGAGTGTTCGAACCGAATTGCCCAAGAAATGGTTTGTAAATGCCGTATTTACATATCTGCCACTGTGCAGGAGAATCCGTATAGGTGTTCGAGTGCTCGAACCGTAATGCGCAAGAAATGGTATGCAAACCCCGTATTTACATATCTGCCACTGTGCAGGAGAATCCGTATAGGTGTTCGAGTGTTCGAACCGTAATGCGCAAGAAATGGTATGTAAACCCCGTATTTACATATCTGCCACTGTGCAGGAGAATCCGTATAGGTGTTCGAGTGTTCGAACCGTAATGCGCAAGAAATGGTACGGAAACCCCGTATTTACATATCTGCCACTGTGCAGGAGAATCCGTATAGGTGTTCGAGTGTTCGAACCATAATGCGCAAGAAATGGTATGTAAACCCCGTATTTACATATCTACCACTGTGCAGGAGAATCCGTATAGGTGTTCGATTGTTCGAACCGTAATGCGCAAGAAATGGTATGTAAACCCCGTATTTACATATCTGCCACTGTCCAGGAGAATCCGTATAGGTGTTCGAGTGTTCGAACCGTAATGCGCAAGAAATGGTACGGAAACCCCGTATTTACATATCTGCCACTGTGCAGGAGAATCCGTATAGGTGTTCGAGTGTTCGAACCGTAATGCGCAAGAAATGGTTTGTAAACCCCGTATTTACATATCTGCCACTGTGCAGGAGAATCCGTATAGGTGTTCGATTGTTCGAACCGTATTGCCCAAGAAATGGTTTGTAAACGCCGTATTTACATATCTGCCACTGTGCGGGAGAATCCGTATAGGTGTTCGAGTGTTCGAACCGTAATGCGCAAGAAATGGTATGTAAACCCCGTATTTACATATCTGCCACTGTGCAGGAGAATCCGTATAGGTGTTCGAGTGTTCGAACCGTATTGCCCAAGAAATGGTTTGTAAACGCCGTATTTACTTATCTGCCACTGTGCAAGAAAATCCGTACAGGTGTTCGAGTGTTCGAACCGTAATGCGCAAGAAATGGTATGTAAACCCCGTATTTACATATCTGCCACTGTGTAGGAGAATCCGTATAGGTGTTCGAGTGTTCGAACCGAATTGCCCAAGAAATGGTTTGTAAACGCCGTATTTACATATCTGCCACTGTGCAGGAGAATCCGTATAGGTGTTCGAGTGTTCGAACCGTAATGCGCAAGAAATGGTATGCAAACCCCGTATTTACATATCGGCCACTGTGCAGGAGAATCCGTATAGGTGTTCGAGTGTTCGAACCGTAATGCGCAAGAAATGGTATGTAAACCCCGTATTTACATATCTGCCACTGTGCAGGAGAATCCGTATAGGTGTTCGAGTGTTCGAACCGTAATGCGCAAGAAATGGTATGTAAACCCCGTATTTACATATCTGCCACTGTGCAGGAGAATCCGTATAGTTGTTCGAGTGTTCGAACCGTATTGCCCAAGAAATGGTTTGTAAACGCCGTATTTACATATCTGCCACTGTGCAGGAGAATCCGTATAGGTGTTCGAGTGTTCGAACCGTAATGCGCAAGAAATGGTATGTAAACCCCGTATTTACATATCTGCCACTGTGCAGGAGAATCCGTATAGGTGTCCGAGTGTTCGAACCGAATTGCCCAAGAAATGGTTTGTAAACGCCGTATTTACATATCTGCCACTGTGCAGGAGAATCCGTATAGGTGTTCGAGTGTTCGAACCGTATTGCCCAAGAAATGGTTTGTAAACGCCGTATTTACTTATCTGCCACTGTGCAAGAAAATCCGTACAGGTGTTCGAGTGTTCGAACCGTAATGCGCAAGAAATGGTATGTAAACCCCGTATTTACATATCTGCCACTGTGTAGGAGAATCCGTATAGGTGTTCGAGTGTTCGAACCGAATTGCCCAAGAAATGGTTTGTAAACGCCGTATTTACATATCTGCCACTGTGCAGGAGAATCCGTATAGGTGTTCGAGTGTTCGAACCGTAATGCGCAAGAAATGGTATGCAAACCCCGTATTTACATATCGGCCACTGTGCAGGAGAATCCGTATAGGTGTTCGAGTGTTCGAACCGTAATGCGCAAGAAATGGTATGTAAACCCCGTATTTACATATCTGCCACTGTGCAGGAGAATCCGTATAGGTGTTCGAGTGTTCGAACCGTATTGCCCAAGAAATGGTTTGTAAACGCCGTATTTACATATCGGCCACTGTGCAGGAGAATCCGTATAGGTGTTCGAGTGTTAGGATCGTATTGCGCAAGAATTGGTATGTAAACCCCGTATTTACATATCTGCCACTGTGCAGGGGAATCCGTATAGGTGTTCGAGTGTTCGAACCGTATTGCCCAAGAAATGGATTGTAAACGCCGTATTTACTTATCTGCCACTGTGCAGGAGAATCCGTACAGGTGTTCGAGTGCTCGAACCGTAATGCGCAAGAAATGGTATGTAAACCCCGTATTTACATATCTGCCACTGTGCAGGAGAATCCGTATAGGTGTTCGAGTGTTCGAACCGTAAAACGCAAGAAATGGTACGGAAACCCCGTATTTACATATCCGTCACTGTGCAGGAGAATCCGTATAGGTGTTCGAGTGTTCGAACCGAATTGCCCAAGAAATGGTTTGTAAACGCCGTATTTACATATCTGCCACTGTGCAGGAGAATCCGTATAGGTGTTCGACTGTTCGAACCGTAATGCGCAAGAAATGGTATGCAAACCCCGTATTTACATATCTGCCACTGTGCAGGAGAATCCGTATAGGTGTTCGAGTGTTCGAATCGTATTGCGCAAGAATTGGTATGTAAACCCCGTATTTACATATCTGCCACTGTGCAGGGGAATCCGTATAGGTGTTCGAGTGTTCGAACCGTATTGCGCAAGAAATGGTATGTAAACCCCGTATTTACATATCTGCCACTGTGCAGGAGAATCCGTATAGGTGTTCGAGTGTTCGAACCGTATTGCGCAAGAAATGGTTTGTAAACCTCGTATTTACATATCTGCCACTGTGGAGGAGAATCCGTATAGGTGTTCGAGTGTTCGAACCGCAATGCGCAAGAAATGGTACGGAAACCCCGTATTTACATATCTGCCACTGTACAGGAGAATCCGTATAGGTGTTCGAGTGTTCGGACCGTAATGCGCAAGAAATGGTATGTAAACCCCGTATTTACATATCTGCCACTGTGCAGGAGAATCCGTATAGGTGTTCGAGTGTTCGAACCGTAATGCGCAAGAAATGGTATGTAAACCCCGTATTTACATATCTGCCACTGTGCAGGAGAATCCGTATAGGTGTTCGAGTGTTCGAACCGTATTGCCCAAGAAATGGTTTGTAAACCCCGTATTTACATATCTGCCACTGTGCAGGAGAATCCGTATAGGTGTTCGAGTGTTCGAACCATATTGCCCAAGAAATGGTTTGTAAACGCCGTATTTACATATCTGCCACTGTGCAGGAGAATCCGTATAGGTGTCCGAGTGTTCGAACCGAATTGCCCAAGAAATGGTTTGTAAACGCCGTATTTACATATCTGCCACTGTGCAGGAGAATCCGTATAGGTGTTCGAGTGTTCGAACCGTATTGCCCAAGAAATGGTTTGTAAACGCCGTATTTACTTATCTGCCACTGTGCAAGAAAATCCGTACAGGTGTTCGAGTGTTCGAACCGTAATGCGCAAGAAATGGTATGTAAACCCCGTATTTACATATCTGCCACTGTGTAGGAGAATCCGTATAGGTGTTCGAGTGTTCGAACCGAATTGCCCAAGAAATGGTTTGTAAACGCCGTATTTACATATCTGCCACTGTGCAGGAGAATCCGTATAGGTGTTCGAGTGTTCGAACCGAATTGCCCAAGAAATGGTTTGTAAACGCCGTATTTACATATCTGCCACTGTGCAGGAGAATCCGTATAGGTGTTCGAGTGTTCGAACCGTAATGCGCAAGAAATGGTATGCAAACCCCGTATTTACATATCGGCCACTGTGCAGGAGAATCCGTATAGGTGTTCGAGTGTTCGAACCGTAATGCGCAAGAAATGGTATGTAAACCCCGTATTTACATATCTGCCACTGTGCAGGAGAATCCGTATAGGTGTTCGAGTGTTCGAACCGTATTGCCCAAGAAATGGTTTGTAAACGCCGTATTTACATATCGGCCACTGTGCAGGAGAATCCGTATAGGTGTTCGAGTGTTAGGATCGTATTGCGCAAGAAATGGTATGTAAACCCCGTATTTACATATCTGCCACTGTGCAGAAGAATCCGTATAGGTGTTCGAGTGTTCGAACCGTATTGCCCAAGAAATGGATTGTAAACGCCGTATTTACTTATCTGCCACTGTGCAGGAGAATCCGTACAGGTGTTCGAGTGTTCGAACCGTAATGCGCAAGAAATGGTATGTAAACCCCGTATTTACATATCTGCCACTGTGCAGGAGAATCCGTATAGGTGTTCGAGTGTTCGAACCGTAAAACGCAAGAAATGGTACGGAAACCCCGTATTTACATATCCGTCACTGTGCAGGAGAATCCGTATAGGTGTTCGAGTGTTCGAACCGAATTGCCCAAGAAATGGTTTGTAAACGCCGTATTTACATATCTGCCACTGTGCAGGAGAATCCGTATAGGTGTTCGACTGTTCGAACCGTAATGCGCAAGAAATGGTATGCAAACCCCGTATTTACATATCTGCCACTGTGCAGGAGAATCCGTACAGGTGTTCGAGTGTTCGAATCGTATTGCGCAAGAAATGGTATGTAAACCCCGTATTTACATATCTGCCACTGTGCAGGGGAATCCGTATAGGTGTTCGAGTGTTCGAACCGTATTGCGCAAGAAATGGTTTGTAAACGCCGTATTTACATATCTGCCACTGTGCAGGAGAATCCGTATAGGTGTTCGAGTGTTCGAACCGTATTGCGCAAGAAATGGTATGCAAACCCCGTATTTACATATCGGCCACTGTGCAGGAGAATCCGTATAGGTGTTCGAGTGTTCGAACCGCAATGCGCAAGAAATGGTACGGAAACCCCGTATTTACATATCTGCCACTGTACAGGAGAATCCGTATAGGTGTTCGAGTGTTCGGACCGTAATGCGCAAGAAATGGTATGTAAACCCCGTATTTACATATCTGCCATTGTGCAGGAGAATCCGTATAGGTGTTCGAGTGTTCGAACCGTATTGCCCAAGAAATGGATTGTAAACGCCGTATTTACTTATCTGCCACTGTGCAGGAGAATCCGTACAGGTGTTCGAGTGTTCGAACCGTAATGCGCAAGAAATGGTATGTAAACCCCGTATTTACATATCTGCCACTGTGCAGGAGAATCCGTATAGGTGTTCGAGTGTTCGAACCGTAAAACGCAAGAAATGGTACGGAAACCCCGTATTTACATATCCGTCACTGTGCAGGAGAATCCGTATAGGTGTTCGAGTGTTCGAACCGAATTGCCCAAGAAATGGTTTGTAAACGCCGTATTTACATATCTGCCACTGTGCAGGAGAATCCGTATAGGTGTTCGAGTGTTCGAACCGTAATGCGCAAGAAATGGTATGCAAACCCCGTATTTACATATCTGCCACTGTGCAGGAGAATCCGTATAGGTGTTCGAGTGTTCGAATCGTATTGCGCAAGAATTGGTATGTAAACCCCGTATTTACATATCTGCCACTGTGCAGGGGAATCCGTATAGGTGTTCGAGTGTTCGAACCGTATTGCGCAAGAAATGGTATGTAAACCCCGTATTTACATATCTGCCACTGTGCAGGAGAATCCGTATAGGTGTTCGAGTGTTCGAACCGTATTGCGCAAGAAATGGTTTGTAAACCTCGTATTTACATATCTGCCACTGTGGAGGAGAATCCGTATAGGTGTTCGAGTGTTCGAACCGCAATGCGCAAGAAATGGTACGGAAACCCCGTATTTACATATCTGCCACTGTACAGGAGAATCCGTATAGGTGTTCGAGTGTTCGGACCGTAATGCGCAAGAAATGGTATGTAAACCCCGTATTTACATATCTGCCACTGTGCAGGAGAATCCGTATAGGTGTTCGAGTGTTCGAACCGTAATGCGCAAGAAATGGTATGTAAACCCCGTATTTACATATCTGCCACTGTGCAGGAGAATCCGTATAGGTGTTCGAGTGTTCGAACCGTATTGCCCAAGAAATGGTTTGTAAACCCCGTATTTACATATCTGCCACTGTGCAGGAGAATCCGTATAGGTGTTCGAGTGTTCGAACCATATTGCCCAAGAAATGGTTTGTAAACGCCGTATTTACAAATCTGCCACTGTGCAGGAGAATCCGTATAGGTGTTCGAGTTTTCGAACCGTAATGCGCAAGAAATGGTATGTAAACGCCGTATTTACTTATCTGCCACTGTGCAGGAGAATCCGTATAGGTGTTCGAGTGTTCGAACCGTAATGCGCAAGAAATGGTATGTAAACCCCGTATTTACATATCTGCCACTGTGCAGGAGAATCCGTATAGGTGTTCGAGTGTTCGGATCGTATTGCGCAAGAATTGGTATGTAAACCCCGTATTTACATATCTGCCACTGTGCAGGGGAATCCGTATAGGTGTTCGAGTGTTCGAACCGTATTGCGCAAGAAATGGTATGTAAACCCCGTATTTACATATCTGCCACTGTGCAGGAGAATCCGTATAGGTGTTCGAGTGTTCGAACCGTATTGCGCAAGAAATGGTTTGTAAACCTCGTATTTACATATCTGCCACTGTGCAGGAGAATCCGTATAGGTGTTCGAGTGTTCGAACCGCAATGCGCAAGAAATGGTACGGAAACCCCGTATTTACATATCTGCCACTGTGCAGGAGAATCCGTATAGGTGTTCGAGTGTTCGGACCGTAATGCGCAAGAAATGGTATGTAAACCCCGTATTTACATATCTGCCACTGTGCAGGAGAATCCGTATAGGTGTTCGAGTGTTCGAACCGAATTGCCCAAGAAATGGTTTGTAAACGCCGTATTTACATATCTGCCACTGTGCAGGAGAATCCGTATAGATGTTCGAGTGCTCGAACCGTAATGCGCAAGAAATGGTATGTAAACGCCGTATTTACTTATCTGCCACTGTGCAGGAGAATCCGTATAGGTGTTCGAGTGTTCGAACCGTAATGCGCAAGAAATGGTATGTAAACCCCGTATTTACATATCTGCCACTGTGCAGGAGAATCCGTATAGGTGTTCGAGTGTTCGAACCGTAAAACGCAAGAAATGGTACGGAAACCCCGTATTTACATATCCGTCACTGTGCAGGAGAATCCGTATAGGTGTTCGAGTGTTCGAACCGAATTGCCCAAGAAATGGTTTGTAAACGCCGTATTTACATATCTGCCACTGTGCAGGAGAATCCGTATAGGTGTTCGAGTGTTCGAACCGTAATGCGCAAGAAATGGTATGCAAACCCCGTATTTACATATCTGCCACTGTGCAGGAGAATCCGTATAGGTGTTCGAGTGTTCGAATCGTATTGCGCAAGAATTGGTATGTAAACCCCGTATTTACATATCTGCCACTGTGCAGGGGAATCCGTATAGGTGTTCGAGTGTTCGAACCGTATTGCGCAAGAAATGGTATGTAAACCCCGTATTTACATATCTGCCACTGTGCAGGAGAATCCGTATAGGTGTTCGAGTGTTCGAACCGTATTGCGCAAGAAATGGTTTGTAAACCTCGTATTTACATATCTGCCACTGTGGAGGAGAATCCGTATAGGTGTTCGAGTGTTCGAACCGCAATGCGCAAGAAATGGTACGGAAACCCCGTATTTACATATCTGCCACTGTACAGGAGAATCCGTATAGGTGTTCGAGTGTTCGGACCGTAATGCGCAAGAAATGGTATGTAAACCCCGTATTTACATATCTGCCACTGTGCAGGAGAATCCGTATAGGTGTTCGAGTGTTCGAACCGTAATGCGCAAGAAATGGTATGTAAACCCCGTATTTACATATCTGCCACTGTGCAGGAGAATCCGTATAGGTGTTCGAGTGTTCGAACCGTAATGCGCAAGAAATGGTATGTAAACCCCGTATTTACATATCTGCCACTGTGCAGGAGAATCCGTATATGTGTTCGAGTGTTCGGATCGTATTGCCCAAGAAATGGTTTGTAAACGCCGTATTTACATATCTGCCACTGTGCAGGAGAATCCGTATAGGTGTTCGAGTGTTCGAACCGTATTGCGCAAGAAATGGTATGTAAACCCCGTATTTACATATCTGCCACTGTGCAGGAGAATCCGTATAGGTGTTCGAGTGTTCGAACCGTATTGCGCAAGAAATGGTTTGTAAACCTCGTATTTACATATCTGCCACTGTGGAGGAGAATCCGTATAGGTGTTCGAGTGTTCGAACCGCAATGCGCAAGAATTGGTATGTAAACCCCGTATTTACATATCTGCCACTGTGCAGGAGAATCCGTATAGGTGTTCGAGTGTTCGGACCGTATTGCGCATGAAATGGTATGTAAACCCCGTATTTACATATCTGCCACTGTGCAGGAGAATCCGTATAGGTGTTCGAGTGTTCGAACCGTATTGCCCAAGAAATGGTTTGTAAACCTCGTATTTACATATCTGCCACTGTGCAGGAGAATCCGTATAGGTGTTCGAGTGCTCGAACCGTAATGCGCAAGAAATGGTACGGAAACCCCGTATTTACATATCTGCCACTGTGCAGGAGAATCCGTATAGGTGTTCGAGTGTTCGGACCGTAATGCGCAAGAAATGGTATGTAAACCCCGTATTTACATATCTGCCACTGTGCAGGAGAATCCGTATAGGTGTTCGAGTGTTCGAACCGAATTGCCCAAGAAATGGTTTGTAAACGCCGTATTTACATATCTGCCACTGTGCAGGAGAATCCGTATAGGTGTTCGAGTGCTCGAACCGTAATGCGCAAGAAATGGTATGCAAACCCCGTATTTACATATCTGCCACTGTGCAGGAGAATCCGTATAGGTGTTCGAGTGTTCGAATCGTATTGCGCAAGAATTGGTATGTAAACCCCGTATTTACATTTCTACCACTGTGCAGGAGAATCCGTATAGGTGTTCGAGTGTTCGAACCGTAATCCGCAAGAAATGGTTTGTAAACCCCGTATTTACATATCTGCCACTGTGCAGGAGAATCCGTATAGGTGTTCGAGTGTTCGAACCGAATTGCCCAAGAAATGGTTTGTAAATGCCGTATTTACATATCTGCCACTGTGCAGGAGAATCCGTATAGGTGTTCGAGTGTTCGAACCGTATTGCGCAAGAAATGGTTTGTAAACCTCGTATTTACATATCTGCCACTGTGGAGGAGAATCCGTATAGGTGTTCGAGTGTTCGAACCGCAATGCGCAAGAAATGGTACGGAAACCCCGTATTTACATATCTGCCACTGTACAGGAGAATCCGTATAGGTGTTCGAGTGTTCGGACCGTAATGCGCAAGAAATGGTATGTAAACCCCGTATTTACATATCTGCCACTGTGCAGGAGAATCCGTATAGGTGTTCGAGTGTTCGAACCGTAATGCGCAAGAAATGGTATGTAAACCCCGTATTTACATATCTGCCACTGTGCAGGAGAATCCGTATAGGTGTTCGAGTGTTCGAACCGTATTGCCCAAGAAATGGTTTGTAAACCCCGTATTTACATATCTGCCACTGTGCAGGAGAATCCGTATAGGTGTTCGAGTGTTCGAACCATATTGCCCAAGAAATGGTTTGTAAACGCCGTATTTACATATCTGCCACTGTGCAGGAGAATCCGTATAGGTGTTCGAGTTTTCGAACCGTAATGCGCAAGAAATGGTATGTAAACCCCGTATTTACTTATCTGCCACTGTGCAGGAGAATCCGTATAGGTGTTCGAGTGTTCGAACCGTAATGCGCAAGAAATGGTATGTAAACCCCGTATTTACATATCTGCCACTGTGCAGGAGAATCCGTATATGTGTTCGAGTGTTCGGATCGTATTGCGCAAGAATTGGTATGTAAACCCCGTATTTACATATCTGCCACTGTGCAGGGGAATCCGTATAGGTGTTCGAGTGTTCGAACCGTATTGCGCAAAAAATGGTATGTAAACCCCGTATTTACATATCTGCCACTGTGCAGGAGAATCCGTATAGGTGTTCGAGTGTTCGAACCGTATTGCGCAAGAAATGGTTTGTAAACCTCGTATTTACATATCTGCCACTGTGGAGGAGAATCCGTATAGGTGTTCGAGTGTTCGAACCGCAATGCGCAAGAAATGGTACGGAAACCCCGTATTTACATATCTGCCACTGTGCAGGAGAATCCGTATAGGTGTTCGAGTGTTCGGACCGTAATGCGCAAGAAATGGTATGTAAACCCCGTATTTACATATCTGCCACTGTGCAGGAGAATCCGTATAGGTGTTCGAGTGTTCGAACCGAATTGCCCAAGAAATGGTTTGTAAACGCCGTATTTACATATCTGCCACTGTGCAGGAGAATCCGTATAGGTGTTCGAGTGCTCGAACCGTAATGCGCAAGAAATGGTATGCAAACCCCGTATTTACATATCTGCCACTGTGCAGGAGAATCCGTATAGGTGTTCGAGTGTTCGAATCGTATTGCGCAAGAATTGGTATGTAAACCCCGTATTTACATTTCTACCACTGTGCAGGAGAATCCGTATAGGTGTTCG
This sequence comes from Camellia sinensis, assembly GCF_055761805.1. Taxonomy (NCBI): domain Eukaryota; kingdom Viridiplantae; phylum Streptophyta; class Magnoliopsida; order Ericales; family Theaceae; genus Camellia; species Camellia sinensis. The sequence continues at coordinate 118,809,201 of NC_138974.1, forward strand.
AGTGTTCGAACCGTAATCCGCAAGAAATGGTTTGTAAACCCCGTATTTACATATCTGCCACTGTGCAGGAGAATCCGTATAGGTGTTCGAGTGTTCGAACCGAATTGCCCAAGAAATGGTTTGTAAATGCCGTATTTACATATCTGCCACTGTGCAGGAGAATCCGTATAGGTGTTCGAGTGCTCGAACCGTAATGCGCAAGAAATGGTATGCAAACCCCGTATTTACATATCTGCCACTGTGCAGGAGAATCCGTATAGGTGTTCGAGTGTTCGAATCGTATTGCGCAAGAATTGGTATGTAAACCCCGTATTTACATTTCTGCCACTGTGCAGGAGAATTCGTATAGGTGTTCGAGTGTTCGAACCGTAATCCGCAAGAAATGGTTTGTAAACCCCGTATTTACATATCTGCCACTGTGTAGGAGAATCCGTATATGTGTTCGAGTGTTCGAACCGTATTGCGCAAGAAATGGTATGTAAACCCCGTATTTACATATCTGCCACTAGGCAGAAGAATCCGTATAGGTGTTTGAGTGTTCGAACCGTAATGCGCAAGAAATGGTACGGAAATCCCGTATTTACATATCTGCCACTGTGCAGGAGAATCCGTATAGGTGTTCGAGTGCTCGAACCGTAATGCGCAAGAAATGGTATGCAAACCCCGTATTTACATATCTGCCACTGTGCAGGAGAATCCGTATAGGTGTTCGAGTGTTCGAATCGTATTGCGCAAGAATTGGTATGTAAACCCCGTATTTACATATCTGCCACTGTGCAGGAGAATCCGTATAGGTGTTCGAGTGTTCGAACCGTATTGCCCAAGAAATGGTTTGTAAACCCCGTATTTACATATCTGCCACTGTGCAGGAGAATCCGTATAGGTGTTCGAGTGTTCGAACCATATTGCCCAAGAAATGGTTTGTAAACGCCGTATTTACATATCTGCCACTGTGCAGGAGAATCCGTATAGGTGTTCGAGTTTTCGAACCGTAATGCGCAAGAAATGGTATGTAAACCCCGTATTTACTTATCTGCCACTGTGCAGGAGAATCCGTATAGGTGTTCGAGTGTTCGAACCGTAATGCGCAAGAAATGGTATGTAAACCCCGTATTTACATATCTGCCACTGTGCAGGAGAATCCGTATATGTGTTCGAGTGTTCGGATCGTATTGCGCAAGAATTGGTATGTAAACCCCGTATTTACATATCTGCCACTGTGCAGGGGAATCCGTATAGGTGTTCGAGTGTTCGAACCGTATTGCGCAAGAAATGGTATGTAAACCCCGTATTTACATATCTGCCACTGTGCAGGAGAATCCGTATAGGTGTTCGAGTGTTCGAACCGTATTGCGCAAGAAATGGTTTGTAAACCTCGTATTTACATATCTGCCACTGTGGAGGAGAATCCGTATAGGTGTTCGAGTGTTCGAACCGCAATGCGCAAGAAATGGTACGGAAACCCCGTATTTACATATCTGCCACTGTGCAGGAGAATCCGTATAGGTGTTCGAGTGTTCGGACCGTAATGCGCAAGAAATGGTATGTAAACCCCGTATTTACATATCTGCCACTGTGCAGGAGAATCCGTATAGGTGTTCGAGTGTTCGAACCGAATTGCCCAAGAAATGGTTTGTAAACGCCGTATTTACATATCTGCCACTGTGCAGGAGAATCCGTATAGGTGTTCGAGTGCTCGAACCGTAATGCGCAAGAAATGGTATGCAAACCCCGTATTTACATATCTGCCACTGTGCAGGAGAATCCGTATAGGTGTTCGAGTGTTCGAATCGTATTGCGCAAGAATTGGTATGTAAACCCCGTATTTACATTTCTACCACTGTGCAGGAGAATCCGTATAGGTGTTCGAGTGTTCGAACCGTAATCCGCAAGAAATGGTTTGTAAACCCCGTATTTACATATCTGCCACTGTGCAGGAGAATCCGTATAGGTGTTCGAGTGTTCGAACCGAATTGCCCAAGAAATGGTTTGTAAATGCCGTATTTACATATCTGCCACTGTGCAGGAGAATCCGTATAGGTGTTCGAGTGCTCGAACCGTAATGCGCAAGAAATGGTATGCAAACCCCGTATTTACATATCTGCCACTGTGCAGGAGAATCCGTATAGGTGTTCGAGTGTTCGAATCGTATTGCGCAAGAATTGGTATGTAAACCCCGTATTTACATTTCTGCCACTGTGCAGGAGAATTCGTATAGGTGTTCGAGTGTTCGAACCGTAATCCGCAAGAAATGGTTTGTAAACCCCGTATTTACATATCTGCCACTGTGTAGGAGAATCCGTATATGTGTTCGAGTGTTCGAACCGTATTGCGCAAGAAATGGTATGTAAACCCCGTATTTACATATCTGCCACTAGGCAGAAGAATCCGTATAGGTGTTTGAGTGTTCGAACCGTAATGCGCAAGAAATGGTACGGAAATCCCGTATTTACATATCTGCCACTGTGCAGGAGAATCCGTATAGGTGTTCGAGTGCTCGAACCGTAATGCGCAAGAAATGGTATGCAAACCCCGTATTTACATATCTGCCACTGTGCAGGAGAATCCGTATAGGTGTTCGAGTGTTCGAATCGTATTGCGCAAGAATTGGTATGTAAACCCCGTATTTACATATCTGCCACTGTGCAGGAGAATCCGTATAGGTGTTCGAGTGTTCGAACCGTATTGCCCAAGAAATGGTTTGTAAACCCCGTATTTACATATCTGCCACTGTGCAGGAGAATCCGTATAGGTGTTCGAGTGTTCGAACCATATTGCCCAAGAAATGGTTTGTAAACGCCGTATTTACATATCTGCCACTGTGCAGGAGAATCCGTATAGGTGTTCGAGTTTTCGAACCGTAATGCGCAAGAAATGGTATGTAAACCCCGTATTTACTTATCTGCCACTGTGCAGGAGAATCCGTATAGGTGTTCGAGTGTTCGAACCGTAATGCGCAAGAAATGGTATGTAAACCCCGTATTTACATATCTGCCACTGTGCAGGAGAATCCGTATATGTGTTCGAGTGTTCGGATCGTATTGCGCAAGAATTGGTATGTAAACCCCGTATTTACATATCTGCCACTGTGCAGGGGAATCCGTATAGGTGTTCGAGTGTTCGAACCGTATTGCGCAAGAAATGGTATGTAAACCCCGTATTTACATATCTGCCACTGTGCAGGAGAATCCGTATAGGTGTTCGAGTGTTCGAACCGTATTGCGCAAGAAATGGTTTGTAAACCTCGTATTTACATATCTGCCACTGTGGAGGAGAATCCGTATAGGTGTTCGAGTGTTCGAACCGCAATGCGCAAGAAATGGTACGGAAACCCCGTATTTACATATCTGCCACTGTGCAGGAGAATCCGTATAGGTGTTCGAGTGTTCGGACCGTAATGCGCAAGAAATGGTATGTAAACCCCGTATTTACATATCTGCCACTGTGCAGGAGAATCCGTATAGGTGTTCGAGTGTTCGAACCGAATTGCCCAAGAAATGGTTTGTAAACGCCGTATTTACATATCTGCCACTGTGCAGGAGAATCCGTATAGGTGTTCGAGTGCTCGAACCGTAATGCGCAAGAAATGGTATGCAAACCCCGTATTTACATATCTGCCACTGTGCAGGAGAATCCGTATAGGTGTTCGAGTGTTCGAATCGTATTGCGCAAGAATTGGTATGTAAACCCCGTATTTACATTTCTACCACTGTGCAGGAGAATCCGTATAGGTGTTCGAGTGTTCGAACCGTAATCCGCAAGAAATGGTTTGTAAACCCCGTATTTACATATCTGCCACTGTGCAGGAGAATCCGTATAGGTGTTCGAGTGTTCGAACCGAATTGCCCAAGAAATGGTTTGTAAATGCCGTATTTACATATCTGCCACTGTGCAGGAGAATCCGTATAGGTGTTCGAGTGCTCGAACCGTAATGCGCAAGAAATGGTATGCAAACCCCGTATTTACATATCTGCCACTGTGCAGGAGAATCCGTATAGGTGTTCGAGTGTTCGAATCGTATTGCGCAAGAATTGGTATGTAAACCCCGTATTTACATTTCTGCCACTGTGCAGGAGAATTCGTATAGGTGTTCGAGTGTTCGAACCGTAATCCGCAAGAAATGGTTTGTAAACCCCGTATTTACATATCTGCCACTGTGTAGGAGAATCCGTATATGTGTTCGAGTGTTCGAACCGTATTGCGCAAGAAATGGTATGTAAACCCCGTATTTACATATCTGCCACTAGGCAGAAGAATCCGTATAGGTGTTTGAGTGTTCGAACCGTAATGCGCAAGAAATGGTACGGAAATCCCGTATTTACATATCTGCCACTGTGCAGGAGAATCCGTATAGGTGTTCGAGTGTTCGAACCGTAATGCGCAAGAAATGGTATGTAAACCCCGTATTTACATATCTGCCACTGTGCAGGAGAATCCGTATAGTTGTTCGAGTGTTCGAACCGTATTGCCCAAGAAATGGTTTGTAAACGCCGTATTTACATATCTGCCACTGTGCAGGAGAATCCGTATAGGTGTTCGAGTGTTCGAACCGTAATGCGCAAGAAATGGTATGTAAACCCCGTATTTACATATCTGCCACTGTGCAGGAGAATCCGTATAGGTGTCCGAGTGTTCGAACCGAATTGCCCAAGAAATGGTTTGTAAACGCCGTATTTACATATCTGCCACTGTGCAGGAGAATCCGTATAGGTGTTCGAGTGTTCGAACCGTATTGCCCAAGAAATGGTTTGTAAACGCCGTATTTACTTATCTGCCACTGTGCAAGAAAATCCGTACAGGTGTTCGAGTGTTCGAACCGTAATGCGCAAGAAATGGTATGTAAACCCCGTATTTACATATCTGCCACTGTGCAGGAGAATCCGTATAGGTGTTCGAGTGTTCGAACCGTATTGCCCAAGAAATGGTTTGTAAACGCCGTATTTACATATCGGCCACTGTGCAGGAGAATCCGTATAGGTGTTCGAGTGTTAGGATCGTATTGCGCAAGAATTGGTATGTAAACCCCGTATTTACATATCTGCCACTGTGCAGGGGAATCCGTATAGGTGTTCGAGTGTTCGAACCGTATTGCGCAAGAAATGGTATGTAAACCCCGTATTTACATATCTGCCGCTGTGCAGGAGAATCCGTATAGGTGTTCGAGTGTTCGAACCGTATTGCGCAAGAAATGGTTTGTAAACCTCGTATTTACATATCTGCCACTGTGGAGGAGAATCCGTATAGGTGTTCGAGTGTTCGAACCGCAATGCGCAAGAAATGGTACGGAAACCTCGTATTTACATATCTGCCACTGTGCAGGAGAATCCGTATAGGTGTTCGCGTGTTCGGACCGTAATGCGCAAGAAATGGTATGTAAACCCCGTATTTACATATCTGCCACTGTGCAGGAGAATCCGTATAGGGGTTCGAGTGTTCGAACCGTAATGCGCAAGAAATGGTATGTAAACCCCGTATTTACATATCAGCCACTGTGCAGGAGAATCCGTATAGGTGTTCGAGTGTTCGAACCGAATTGCCCAAGAAATGGTTTGTAAACGCCGTATTTACATATCTGCCACTGTGCAGGAGAATCCGTATAGGTGTTCGAGTGCTCGAACCGTAATGCGCAAGAAATGGTATGCAAACCCCGTATTTACATATCTGCCACTGTGCAGGAGAATCCGTATAGGTGTTCGAGTGTTCGAATCGTATTGCGCAAGAATTGGTATGTAAACCCCGTATTTACATATCTGCCACTGTGCAGGGGAATCCGTATAGGTGTTCGAGTGTTCGAACCGTATTGCGCAAGAAATGGTATGTAAACCTCGTATTTACATATCTGCCACTGTGCAGGAGAATCCGTATAGGTGTTCGAGTGTTCGAACCGTATTGCAAAAGAAATGGTTTGTAAACGCCGTATTTACATATCTGCCACTGTGCAGGAGAATCCGTATAGGTGTTCGAGTGTTCGAACCGTAATGCGCAAGAAATGGTATGTAAACCCCGTATTTACATATCTGCCACTGTGCAGGAGAATCCGTATAGGTGTTCGAGTGTTCGAACCGTAATCCGCAAGAAATGGTTTGTAAACCCCGTATTTACATATCTGCCACTGTGTAGGAGAATCCGTATATGTGTTCGAGTGTTCGAACCGTATTGCGCAAGAAATGGTATGTAAACCCCGTATTTACATATCTGCCACTGTGCAGAAGAATCCGTATAGGTGTTTGAGTGTTCGAACCGTAATGCGCAAGAAATGGTACGGAAACCCCGTATTTACATATCTGCCACTGTGCAGGAGAATCCGTATAGGTGTTCGAGTGTTCGAACCGTAATGCGCAAGAAATGGTATGTAAACCCCGTATTTACATATCTGCCACTGTGCAGGAGAATCCGTATAGGTGTTCGAGTGTTCGAACCGTATTGCCCAAGAAATGGTTTGTAAACGCCGTATTTACATATCTGCCACTGTGCAGGAGAATCCGTATAGGTGTTCGAGTGTTCGAACCGTAATGCGCAAGAAATGGTATGTAAACCCCGTATTTACATATCTGCCACTGTGCAGGAGAATCCGTATAGGTGTCCGAGTGTTCGAACCGAATTGCCCAAGAAATGGTTTGTAAACGCCGTATTTACATATCTGCCACTGTGCAGGAGAATCCGTATAGGTGTTCGAGTGTTCGAACCGTATTGCCCAAGAAATGGTTTGTAAACGCCGTATTTACTTATCTGCCACTGTGCAGGAGAATCCGTACAGGTGTTCGAGTGTTCGAACCGTAATGCGCAAGAAATGGTATGTAAACCCCGTATTTACATATCTGCCACTGTGTAGGAGAATCCGTATAGGTGTTCGAGTGTTCGAACCGAATTGCCCAAGAAATGGTTTGTAAACGCCGTATTTACATATCTGCCACTGTGCAGGAGAATCCGTATAGGTGTTCGAGTGTTCGAACCGTAATGCGCAAGAAATGGTATGCAAACCCCGTATTTACATATCGGCCACTGTGCAGGAGAATCCGTATAGGTGTTCGAGTGTTCAAACCGTAATGCGCAAGAAATGGTATGTAAACCCCGTATTTACATATCTGCCACTGTGCAGGAGAATCCGTACAGGTGTTCGAGTGTTCGAACCGTATTGCCCAAGAAATGGTTTGTAAACGCCGTATTTACATATCGGCCACTGTGCAGGAGAATCCGTATAGGTGTTCGAGTGTTCGGATCGTATTGCGCAAGAATTGGTATGTAAACCCCGTATTTACATATCTGCCACTGTGCAGGGGAATCCGTATAGGTGTTCGAGTGTTCGAACCGTATTGCGCAAGAAATGGTATGTAAACCCCGTATTTACATATCTGCCACTGTGCAGGAGAATCCGTATAGGTGTTCGAGTGTTCGAACCGTATTGCGCAAGAAATGGTTTGTAAACCTCGTATTTACATATCTGCCACTGTGGAGGAGAATCCGTATAGGTGTTCGAGTGTTCGAACCGCAATGCGCAAGAAATGGTACGGAAACCCCGTATTTACATATCTGCCACTGTGCAGGAGAATCCGTATAGGTGTTCGAGTGTTCGGACCGTAATGCGCAAGAAATGGTATGTAAACCCCGTATTTACATATCTGCCACTGTGCAGGAGAATCCGTATAGGTGTTCGAGTGTTCGAACCGAATTGCCCAAGAAATGGTTTGTAAACGCCGTATTTACATATCTGCCACTGTGCAGGAGAATCCGTATAGGTGTTCGAGTGCTCGAACCGTAATGCGCAAGAAATGGTATGCAAACCCCGTATTTACATATCTGCCACTGTGCAGGAGAATCCGTATAGGTGTTCGAGTGTTCGAATCGTATTGCGCAAGAATTGGTATGTAAACCCCGTATTTACATATCTGCCACTGTGCAGGAGAATCCGTATAGGTGTTCGAGTGTTCGAACCGTATTGCGCAAGAAATGGTATGTAAACCCCGTATTTACATATCTGCCACTGTGCAGGAGAATCCGTATAGGTGTTCGAGTGTTCGAACCGTATTGCCCGAGAAATGGTTTGTAAACGCCGTATTTACATATCTGCCACTGTGCAGGAGAATCCGTATAGGTGTTCGAGTGTTCGAACCGTAATGCGCAAGAAATGGTATGTAAACCCCGTATTTACATATCTGCCACTGTGCAGGAGAATCCGTATAGGTGTTCGAGTGTTCGAACCGTATTGCGCAAGAAATGGTTTGTAAACCCCGTATTTACATATCTGCCACTATGTAGGAGAATCCGTATATGTGTTCGAGTGTTCGAACCGTATTGCCCAAGAAATGGTATGTAAACCCCGTATTTACATATCTGCCACTGTGCAGAAGAATCCGTATAGGTGTTTGAGTGTTCGAACCGTAATGCGCAAGAAATGGTACGGAAACCCCGTATTTACATATCTGCCACTCTGCAGGAGAATCCGTATAGGTGTTCGAGTGTTCGAACCGTAATGCGCAAGAAATGGTATCTAAACCCCGTATTTACATATCTGCCACTGTGCAGGAGAATCCGTATAGGTGTTCGAGTGTTCGAACCGTAATGCGCAAGAAATGGTTTGTAAACCCCGTATTTACATATCTGCCACTGTGCAGGAGAATCCGTATAGGTGTTCGAGTGTTCGAACCGTATTGCCCAAGAAATGGTTTGTAAACGCCGTATTTACATATCTGCCACTGTGCAGGAGAATCCGTATAGGTGTTCGAGTGTTCGAACCGTAATGCGCAAGAAATGGTATGCAAACCCCGTATTTACATATCTGCCACTGTGCAGGAGAATCCGTATAGGTGTCCGAGTGTTCGAACCGAATTGCCCAAGAAATGGTTTGTAAACGCCGTATTTACATACCTGCCATTGTGCAGGAGAATCCGTATAGGTGTTCGAGTGTTCGAACCGTATTGCCCAAGAAATGGATTGTAAACGCCGTATTTACTTATCTGCCACTGTGCAGGAGAATCCGTACAGGTGTTCGAGTGTTCGAACCGTAATGCGCAAGAAATGGTATGTAAACCCCGTATTTACATATCTGCCACGGTGCAGGAGAATCCGTATAGGTGTTCGAGTGTTCGAACCGTAAAACGCAAGAAATGGTACGGAAACCCCGTATTTACATATCCGTCACTGTGCAGGAGAATCCGTATAGGTGTTCGAGTGTTCGAACCGAATTGCCCAAGAAATGGTTTGTAAACGCCGTATTTACATATCTGCCACTGTGCAGGAGAATCCGTATAGGTGTTCGACTGTTCGAACCGTAATGCGCAAGAAATGGTATGCAAACCCCGTATTTACATATCTGCCACTGTGCAGGAGAATCCGTATAGGTGTTCGAGTGTTCGAATCGTATTGCGCAAGAATTGGTATGTAAACCCCGTATTTACATATCTGCCACTGTGCAGGGGAATCCGTATAGGTGTTCGAGTGTTCGAACCGTATTGCGCAAGAAATGGTATGTAAACCCCGTATTTACATATCTGCCACTGTGCAGGAGAATCCGTATAGGTGTTCGAGTGTTCGAACCGTATTGCGCAAGAAATGGTTTGTAAACCTCGTATTTACATATCTGCCACTGTGGAGGAGAATCCGTATAGGTGTTCGAGTGTTCGAACCGCAATGCGCAAGAAATGGTACGGAAACCCCGTATTTACATATCTGCCACTGTACAGGAGAATCCGTATAGGTGTTCGAGTGTTCGGACCGTAATGCGCAAGAAATGGTATGTAAACCCCGTATTTACATATCTGCCACTGTGCAGGAGAATCCGTATAGGTGTTCGAGTGTTCGAACCGTAATGCGCAAGAAATGGTATGTAAACCCCGTATTTACATATCTGCCACTGTGCAGGAGAATCCGTATAGGTGTTCGAGTGTTCGAACCGTATTGCCCAAGAAATGGTTTGTAAACCCCGTATTTACATATCTGCCACTGTGCAGGAGAATCCGTATAGGTGTTCGAGTGTTCGAACCATATTGCCCAAGAAATGGTTTGTAAACGCCGTATTTACATATCTGCCACTGTGCAGGAGAATCCGTATAGGTGTTCGAGTTTTCGAACCGTAATGCGCAAGAAATGGTATGCAAACCCCGTATTTACTTATCTGCCACTGTGCAGGAGAATCCGTATAGGTGTTCGAGTGTTCGAACCGTAATGCGCAAGAAATGGTATGTAAACCCCGTATTTACATATCTGCCACTGTGCAGGAGAATCCGTATATGTGTTCGAGTGTTCGGACCGTAATGCGCAAGAAATGGTATGTAAACCCCGTATTTACATATCTGCCACTATGCAGGAGAATCCGTATAGGTGTTCGAGTGTTCTAACCGTATTACCCAAGAAATGGTTTGTAAACCCCGTATTTACATATCTGCCACTGTGCAGGAGAATCCGTATAGGTGTTCGAGTGTTCGAACCGTATTGCCCAAGAAATGGTTTGTAAACGCCGTATTTACATATCTGCCACTGTGCAGGAGAATCCGTATAGGTGTTCGAGTGTTCGAACCATAATGCGCAAGAAATGGTATGTAAACCCCGTATTTACATATCTGCCACTGTGCAGGAGAATCCGTATAGGTGTTCGAGTGTTCGAACCGTAATCCGCAAGAAATGGTTTGTAAACCCCGTATTTACATATCTGCCACTGTGTAGGAGAATCCGTATATGTGTTCGAGTGTTCGAACCGTATTGCGCAAGAAATGGTATGTAAACCCCGTATTTACATATCTGCCACTGTGCAGAAGAATCCGTATAGGTGTTTGAGTGTTCGAACCGTAATGCGCAAGAAATGGTACGGAAACCCCGTATTTACATATCTGCCACTGTGCAGGAGAATCCGTATAGGTGTTCGAGTGTTCGAACCGTAATGCGCAAGAAATGGTATGTAAACCCTGTATTTACAAATCTGCCACTGTGCAGGAGAATCCGTATAGGTGTTCGAGTGTTCGAACCGTATTGCCCAAGAAATGGTTTGTAAACGCCGTATTTACTTATCTGCCACTGTGCAGGAGAATCCGTACAGGTGTTCGAGTGTTCGAACCGTAATGCGCAAGAAATGGTATGTAAACCCCGTATTTACATATCTGCCACTGTGCAGGAGAATCCGTATAGGTGTTCGAGTGTTCGAACCGTATTGCCCAAGAAATGGTTTGTAAACGCCGTATTTACTTATCTGCCACTGTGCAGGAGAATCCGTACAGGTGTTCGAGTGTTCGAACCGTAATGCGCAAGAAATGGTATGTAAACCCCGTATTTACATATCTGCCACTGTGCAGGAGAATCCGTATAGGTGTTCGAGTGTTCGAACCGAATTGCCCAAGAAATGGTTTGTAAACGCCGTATTTACATATCTGCCACTGTGCAGGAGAATCCGTATAGGTGTTCGAGTGTTCGAACCGTAATGCGCAAGAAATGGTATGCAAACCCCGTATTTACATATCGGCCACTGTGCAGGAGAATCCGTATAGGTGTTCGAGTGTTCGAACCGTATTGCGCAAGAAATGGTATGCAAACCCCGTATTTACATATCTGCCACTGTGCAGGAGAATCCGTATAGGTGTCCGAGTGTTCGAACCGAATTGCCCAAGAAATGGTTTGTAAACGCCGTATTTACATATCTGCCATTGTGCAGGAGAATCCGTATAGGTGTTCGAGTGTTCGAACCGTATTGCCCAAGAAATGGATTGTAAACGCCGTATTTACTTATCTGCCACTGTGCAGGAGAATCCGTACAGGTGTTCGAGTGTTCGAACCGTAATGCGCAAGAAATGGTATGTAAACCCCGTATTTACATATCTGCCACTGTGCAGGAGAATCCGTATAGGTGTTCGAGTGTTCGAACCGTAAAACGCAAGAAATGGTACGGAAACCCCGTATTTACATATCCGTCACTGTGCAGGAGAATCCGTATAGGTGTTCGAGTGTTCGAACCGAATTGCCCAAGAAATGGTTTGTAAACGCCGTATTTACATATCTGCCACTGTGCAGGAGAATCCGTATAGGTGTTCGAGTGTTCGAACCGTAATGCGCAAGAAATGGTATGCAAACCCCGTATTTACATATCTGCCACTGTGCAGGAGAATCCGTATAGGTGTTCGAGTGTTCGAATCGTATTGCGCAAGAATTGGTATGTAAACCCCGTATTTACATATCTGCCACTGTGCAGGGGAATCCGTATAGGTGTTCGAGTGTTCGAACCGTATTGCGCAAGAAATGGTATGTAAACCCCGTATTTACATATCTGCCACTGTGCAGGAGAATCCGTATAGGTGTTCGAGTGTTCGAACCGTATTGCGCAAGAAATGGTTTGTAAACCTCGTATTTACATATCTGCCACTGTGGAGGAGAATCCGTATAGGTGTTCGAGTGTTCGAACCGCAATGCGCAAGAAATGGTACGGAAACCCCGTATTTACATATCTGCCACTGTACAGGAGAATCCGTATAGGTGTTCGAGTGTTCGGACCGTAATGCGCAAGAAATGGTATGTAAACCCCGTATTTACATATCTGCCACTGTGCAGGAGAATCCGTATAGGTGTTCGAGTGTTCGAACCGTAATGCGCAAGAAATGGTATGTAAACCCCGTATTTACATATCTGCCACTGTGCAGGAGAATCCGTATAGGTGTTCGAGTGTTCGAACCGTATTGCCCAAGAAATGGTTTGTAAACCCCGTATTTACATATCTGCCACTGTGCAGGAGAATCCGTATAGGTGTTCGAGTGTTCGAACCATATTGCCCAAGAAATGGTTTGTAAACGCCGTATTTACATATCTGCCACTGTGCAGGAGAATCCGTATAGGTGTTCGAGTTTTCGAACCGTAATGCGCAAGAAATGGTATGCAAACCCCGTATTTACTTATCTGCCACTGTGCAGGAGAATCCGTATAGGTGTTCGAGTGTTCGAACCGTAATGCGCAAGAAATGGTATGTAAACCCCGTATTTACATATCTGCCACTGTGCAGGAGAATCCGTATATGTGTTCGAGTGTTCGGACCGTAATGCGCAAGAAATGGTATGTAAACCCCGTATTTACATATCTGCCACTATGCAGGAGAATCCGTATAGGTGTTCGAGTGTTCTAACCGTATTACCCAAGAAATGGTTTGTAAACCCCGTATTTACATATCTGCCACTGTGCAGGAGAATCCGTATAGGTGTTCGAGTGTTCGAACCGTATTGCCCAAGAAATGGTTTGTAAACGCCGTATTTACATATCTGCCACTGTGCAGGAGAATCCGTATAGGTGTTCGAGTGTTCGAACCATAATGCGCAAGAAATGGTATGTAAACCCCGTATTTACATATCTGCCACTGTGCAGGAGAATCCGTATAGGTGTTCGAGTGTTCGAACCGTAATCCGCAAGAAATGGTTTGTAAACCCCGTATTTACATATCTGCCACTGTGTAGGAGAATCCGTATATGTGTTCGAGTGTTCGAACCGTATTGCGCAAGAAATGGTATGTAAACCCCGTATTTACATATCTGCCACTGTGCAGAAGAATCCGTATAGGTGTTTGAGTGTTCGAACCGTAATGCGCAAGAAATGGTACGGAAACCCCGTATTTACATATCTGCCACTGTGCAGGAGAATCCGTATAGGTGTTCGAGTGTTCGAACCGTAATGCGCAAGAAATGGTATGTAAACCCTGTATTTACAAATCTGCCACTGTGCAGGAGAATCCGTATAGGTGTTCGAGTGTTCGAACCGTATTGCCCAAGAAATGGTTTGTAAACGCCGTATTTACTTATCTGCCACTGTGCAGGAGAATCCGTACAGGTGTTCGAGTGTTCGAACCGTAATGCGCATGAAATGGTATGTAAACCCCGTATTTACATATCTGCCACTGTGCAGGAGAATCCGTATAGGTGTTCGAGTGTTCGAACCGTATTGCCCAAGAAATGGTTTGTAAACGCCGTATTTACTTATCTGCCACTGTGCAGGAGAATCCGTACAGGTGTTCGAGTGTTCGAACCGTAATGCGCAAGAAATGGTATGTAAACCCCGTATTTACATATCTGCCACTGTGCAGGAGAATCCGTATAGGTGTTCGAGTGTTCGAACCGAATTGCCCAAGAAATGGTTTGTAAACGCCGTATTTACATATCTGCCACTGTGCAGGAGAATCCGTATAGGTGTTCGAGTGTTCGAACCGTAATGCGCAAGAAATGGTATGCAAACCCCGTATTTACATATCGGCCACTGTGCAGGAGAATCCGTATAGGTGTTCGAGTGTTCGAACCGTATTGCGCAAGAAATGGTATGCAAACCCCGTATTTACATATCTGCCACTGTGCAGGAGAATCCGTATAGGTGTCCGAGTGTTCGAACCGAATTGCCCAAGAAATGGTTTGTAAACGCCGTATTTACATATCTGCCATTGTGCAGGAGAATCCGTATAGGTGTTCGAGTGTTCGAACCGTATTGCCCAAGAAATGGATTGTAAACGCCGTATTTACTTATCTGCCACTGTGCAGGAGAATCCGTACAGGTGTTCGAGTGTTCGAACCGTAATGCGCAAGAAATGGTATGTAAACCCCGTATTTACATATCTGCCACTGTGCAGGAGAATCCGTATAGGTGTTCGAGTGTTCGAACCGTAAAACGCAAGAAATGGTACGGAAACCCCGTATTTACATATCCGTCACTGTGCAGGAGAATCCGTATAGGTGTTCGAGTGTTCGAACCGAATTGCCCAAGAAATGGTTTGTAAACGCCGTATTTACATATCTGCCACTGTGCAGGAGAATCCGTATAGGTGTTCGAGTGTTCGAACCGTAATGCGCAAGAAATGGTATGCAAACCCCGTATTTACATATCTGCCACTGTGCAGGAGAATCCGTATAGGTGTTCGAGTGTTCGAATCGTATTGCGCAAGAATTGGTATGTAAACCCCGTATTTACATATCTGCCACTGTGCAGGGGAATCCGTATAGGTGTTCGAGTGTTCGAACCGTATTGCGCAAGAAATGGTATGTAAACCCCGTATTTACATATCTGCCACTGTGCAGGAGAATCCGTATAGGTGTTCGAGTGTTCGAACCGTATTGCGCAAGAAATGGTTTGTAAACCTCGTATTTACATATCTGCCACTGTGGAGGAGAATCCGTATAGGTGTTCGAGTGTTCGAACCGCAATGCGCAAGAAATGGTACGGAAACCCCGTATTTACATATCTGCCACTGTACAGGAGAATCCGTATAGGTGTTCGAGTGTTCGGACCGTAATGCGCAAGAAATGGTATGTAAACCCCGTATTTACATATCTGCCACTGTGCAGGAGAATCCGTATAGGTGTTCGAGTGTTCGAACCGTAATGCGCAAGAAATGGTATGTAAACCCCGTATTTACATATCAGCCACTGTGCAGGAGAATCCGTATAGGTGTTCGAGTGTTCGAACCATATTGCCCAAGAAATGGTTTGTAAACGCCGTATTTACATATCTGCCACTGTGCAGGAGAATCCGTATAGGTGTTCGAGTTTTCGAACCGTAATGCGCAAGAAATGG
This sequence comes from Camellia sinensis, assembly GCF_055761805.1. Taxonomy (NCBI): domain Eukaryota; kingdom Viridiplantae; phylum Streptophyta; class Magnoliopsida; order Ericales; family Theaceae; genus Camellia; species Camellia sinensis. The sequence continues at coordinate 118,824,717 of NC_138974.1, forward strand.
TATGTAAACCCCGTATTTACTTATCTGCCACTGTGCAGGAGAATCCGTATAGGTGTTCGAGTGTTCGAACCGTAATGCGCAAGAAATGGTATGTAAACCCCGTATTTACATATCTGCCACTGTGCAGGAGAATCCGTATATGTGTTCGAGTGTTCGGACCGTAATGCGCAAGAAATGGTATGTAAACCCCGTATTTACATATCTGCCACTATGCAGGAGAATCCGTATAGGTGTTCGAGTGTTCTAACCGTATTACCCAAGAAATGGTTTGTAAACCCCGTATTTACATATCTACCACTGTGCAGGAGAATCCGTATAGGTGTTCGAGTGTTCGAACCGTATTGCCCAAGAAATGGTTTGTAAACGCCGTATTTACATATCTGCCACTGTGCAGGAGAATCCGTATAGGTGTTCGAGTGTTCGAACCATAATGCGCAAGAAATGGTATGTAAACCCCGTATTTACATATCTGCCACTGTGCAGGAGAATCCGTATAGGTGTTCGAGTGTTCGAACCGTAATCCGCAAGAAATGGTTTGTAAACCCCGTATTTACATATCTGCCACTGTGTAGGAGAATCCGTATATGTGTTCGAGTGTTCGAACCGTATTGCGCAAGAAATGGTATGTAAACCCCGTATTTACATATCTGCCACTGTGCAGAAGAATCCGTATAGGTGTTCGAGTGTTCGAACCATAATGCGCAAGAAATGGTATGTAAACCCCGTATTTACATATCTGCCACTGTGCAGGAGAATCCGTATAGGTGTTCGAGTGTTCGAACCGTAATCCGCAAGAAATGGTTTGTAAACCCCGTATTTACATATCTGCCACTGTGCAGGAGAATCCGTATATGTGTTCGAGTGTTCGGACCGTAATGCGCAAGAAATGGTATGTAAACCCCGTATTTACATATCTGCCACTATGCAGGAGAATCCGTATAGGTGTTCGAGTGTTCTAACCGTATTACCCAAGAAATGGTTTGTAAACCCCGTATTTACATATCTACCACTGTGCAGGAGAATCCGTATAGGTGTTCGAGTGTTCGAACCGTATTGCCCAAGAAATGGTTTGTAAACGCCGTATTTACATATCTGCCACTGTGCAGGAGAATCCGTATAGGTGTTCGAGTGTTCGAACCATAATGCGCAAGAAATGGTATGTAAACCCCGTATTTACATATCTGCCACTGTGCAGGAGAATCCGTATAGGTGTTCGAGTGTTCGAACCGTAATCCGCAAGAAATGGTTTGTAAACCCCGTATTTACATATCTGCCACTGTGTAGGAGAATCCGTATATGTGTTCGAGTGTTCGAACCGTATTGCGCAAGAAATGGTTTGTAAACCCCGTATTTACATATCTGCCACTGTGCAGGAGAATCCGTATATGTGTTCGAGTGTTCGGACCGTAATGCGCAAGAAATGGTATGTAAACCCCGTATTTACATATCTGCCACTATGCAGGAGAATCCGTATAGGTGTTCGAGTGTTCTAACCGTATTACCCAAGAAATGGTTTGTAAACCCCGTATTTACATATCTACCACTGTGCAGGAGAATCCGTATAGGTGTTCGAGTGTTCGAACCGTATTGCCCAAGAAATGGTTTGTAAACGCCGTATTTACATATCTGCCACTGTGCAGGAGAATCCGTATAGGTGTTCGAGTGTTCGAACCATAATGCGCAAGAAATGGTATGTAAACCCCGTATTTACATATCTGCCACTGTGCAGGAGAATCCGTATAGGTGTTCGAGTGTTCGAACCGTAATCCGCAAGAAATGGTTTGTAAACCCCGTATTTACATATCTGCCACTGTGTAGGAGAATCCGTATATGTGTTCGAGTGTTCGAACCGTATTGCGCAAGAAATGGTATGTAAACCCCGTATTTACATATCTGCCACTGTGCAGAAGAATCCGTATAGGTGTTTGAGTGTTCGAACCGTAATGCGCAAGAAATGGTACGGAAACCCCGTATTTACATATCTGCCACTGTGCAGGAGAATCCGTATAGGTGTTCGAGTGTTCGAACCGTAATGCGCAAGAAATGGTATGTAAACCCTGTATTTACAAATCTGCCACTGTGCAGGAGAATCCGTATAGGTGTTCGAGTGTTCGAACCGTATTGCCCAAGAAATGGTTTGTAAACGCCGTATTTACTTATCTGCCACTGTGCAGGAGAATCCGTACAGGTGTTCGAGTGTTCGAACCGTAATGCGCATGAAATGGTATGTAAACCCCGTATTTACATATCTGCCACTGTGCAGGAGAATCCGTATAGGTGTTCGAGTGTTCGAACCGTATTGCCCAAGAAATGGTTTGTAAACGCCGTATTTACTTATCTGCCACTGTGCAGGAGAATCCGTACAGGTGTTCGAGTGTTCGAACCGTAATGCGCAAGAAATGGTATGTAAACCCCGTATTTACATATCTGCCACTGTGCAGGAGAATCCGTATAGGTGTTCGAGTGTTCGAACCGAATTGCCCAAGAAATGGTTTGTAAACGCCGTATTTACATATCTGCCACTGTGCAGGAGAATCCGTATAGGTGTTCGAGTGTTCGAACCGTAATGCGCAAGAAATGGTATGCAAACCCCGTATTTACATATCGGCCACTGTGCAGGAGAATCCGTATAGGTGTTCGAGTGTTCGAACCGTATTGCGCAAGAAATGGTATGCAAACCCCGTATTTACATATCTGCCACTGTGCAGGAGAATCCGTATAGGTGTCCGAGTGTTCGAACCGAATTGCCCAAGAAATGGTTTGTAAACGCCGTATTTACATATCTGCCATTGTGCAGGAGAATCCGTATAGGTGTTCGAGTGTTCGAACCGTATTGCCCAAGAAATGGATTGTAAACGCCGTATTTACTTATCTGCCACTGTGCAGGAGAATCCGTACAGGTGTTCGAGTGTTCGAACCGTAATGCGCAAGAAATGGTATGTAAACCCCGTATTTACATATCTGCCACTGTGCAGGAGAATCCGTATAGGTGTTCGAGTGTTCGAACCGTAAAACGCAAGAAATGGTACGGAAACCCCGTATTTACATATCCGTCACTGTGCAGGAGAATCCGTATAGGTGTTCGAGTGTTCGAACCGAATTGCCCAAGAAATGGTTTGTAAACGCCGTATTTACATATCTGCCACTGTGCAGGAGAATCCGTATAGGTGTTCGAGTGTTCGAACCGTAATGCGCAAGAAATGGTATGCAAACCCCGTATTTACATATCTGCCACTGTGCAGGAGAATCCGTATAGGTGTTCGAGTGTTCGAATCGTATTGCGCAAGAATTGGTATGTAAACCCCGTATTTACATATCTGCCACTGTGCAGGGGAATCCGTATAGGTGTTCGAGTGTTCGAACCGTATTGCGCAAGAAATGGTATGTAAACCCCGTATTTACATATCTGCCACTGTGCAGGAGAATCCGTATAGGTGTTCGAGTGTTCGAACCGTATTGCGCAAGAAATGGTTTGTAAACCTCGTATTTACATATCTGCCACTGTGGAGGAGAATCCGTATAGGTGTTCGAGTGTTCGAACCGCAATGCGCAAGAAATGGTACGGAAACCCCGTATTTACATATCTGCCACTGTACAGGAGAATCCGTATAGGTGTTCGAGTGTTCGGACCGTAATGCGCAAGAAATGGTATGTAAACCCCGTATTTACATATCTGCCACTGTGCAGGAGAATCCGTATAGGTGTTCGAGTGTTCGAACCGTAATGCGCAAGAAATGGTATGTAAACCCCGTATTTACATATCTGCCACTGTGCAGGAGAATCCGTATAGGTGTTCGAGTGTTCGAACCGTATTGCCCAAGAAATGGTTTGTAAACCCCGTATTTACATATCAGCCACTGTGCAGGAGAATCCGTATAGGTGTTCGAGTGTTCGAACCATATTGCCCAAGAAATGGTTTGTAAACGCCGTATTTACATATCTGCCACTGTGCAGGAGAATCCGTATAGGTGTTCGAGTTTTCGAACCGTAATGCGCAAGAAATGGTATGTAAACCCCGTATTTACTTATCTGCCACTGTGCAGGAGAATCCGTATAGGTGTTCGAGTGTTCGAACCGTAATGCGCAAGAAATGGTATGTAAACCCCGTATTTACATATCTGCCACTGTGCAGGAGAATCCGTATATGTGTTCGAGTGTTCGGACCGTAATGCGCAAGAAATGGTATGTAAACCCCGTATTTACATATCTGCCACTATGCAGGAGAATCCGTATAGGTGTTCGAGTGTTCTAACCGTATTACCCAAGAAATGGTTTGTAAACCCCGTATTTACATATCTACCACTGTGCAGGAGAATCCGTATAGGTGTTCGAGTGTTCGAACCGTATTGCCCAAGAAATGGTTTGTAAACGCCGTATTTACATATCTGCCACTGTGCAGGAGAATCCGTATAGGTGTTCGAGTGTTCGAACCATAATGCGCAAGAAATGGTATGTAAACCCCGTATTTACATATCTGCCACTGTGCAGGAGAATCCGTATAGGTGTTCGAGTGTTCGAACCGTAATCCGCAAGAAATGGTTTGTAAACCCCGTATTTACATATCTGCCACTGTGTAGGAGAATCCGTATATGTGTTCGAGTGTTCGAACCGTATTGCGCAAGAAATGGTATGTAAACCCCGTATTTACATATCTGCCACTGTGCAGAAGAATCCGTATAGGTGTTTGAGTGTTCGAACCGTAATGCGCAAGAAATGGTACGGAAACCCCGTATTTACATATCTGCCACTGTGCAGGAGAATCCGTATAGGTGTTCGAGTGTTCGAACCGTAATGCGCAAGAAATGGTATGTAAACCCTGTATTTACAAATCTGCCACTGTGCAGGAGAATCCGTATAGGTGTTCGAGTGTTCGAACCGTATTGCCCAAGAAATGGTTTGTAAACGCCGTATTTACTTATCTGCCACTGTGCAGGAGAATCCGTACAGGTGTTCGAGTGTTCGAACCGTAATGCGCATGAAATGGTATGTAAACCCGTATTTACATATCTGCCACTGTGCAGGAGAATCCGTATAGGTGTTCGAGTGTTCGAACCGTATTGCCCAAGAAATGGTTTGTAAACGCCGTATTTACTTATCTGCCACTGTGCAGGAGAATCCGTACAGGTGTTCGAGTGTTCGAACCGTAATGCGCAAGAAATGGTATGTAAACCCCGTATTTACATATCTGCCACTGTGCAGGAGAATCCGTATAGGTGTTCGAGTGTTCGAACCGAATTGCCCAAGAAATGGTTTGTAAACGCCGTATTTACATATCTGCCACTGTGCAGGAGAATCCGTATAGGTGTTCGAGTGTTCGAACCGTAATGCGCAAGAAATGGTATGCAAACCCCGTATTTACATATCGGCCACTGTGCAGGAGAATCCGTATAGGTGTTCGAGTGTTCGAACCGTATTGCGCAAGAAATGGTATGCAAACCCCGTATTTACATATCTGCCACTGTGCAGGAGAATCCGTATAGGTGTCCGAGTGTTCGAACCGAATTGCCCAAGAAATGGTTTGTAAACGCCGTATTTACATATCTGCCATTGTGCAGGAGAATCCGTATAGGTGTTCGAGTGTTCGAACCGTATTGCCCAAGAAATGGATTGTAAACGCCGTATTTACTTATCTGCCACTGTGCAGGAGAATCCGTACAGGTGTTCGAGTGTTCGAACCGTAATGCGCAAGAAATGGTATGTAAACCCCGTATTTACATATCTGCCACTGTGCAGGAGAATCCGTATAGGTGTTCGAGTGTTCGAACCGTAAAACGCAAGAAATGGTACGGAAACCCCGTATTTACATATCCGTCACTGTGCAGGAGAATCCGTATAGGTGTTCGAGTGTTCGAACCGAATTGCCCAAGAAATGGTTTGTAAACGCCGTATTTACATATCTGCCACTGTGCAGGAGAATCCGTATAGGTGTTCGAGTGTTCGAACCGTAATGCGCAAGAAATGGTATGCAAACCCCGTATTTACATATCTGCCACTGTGCAGGAGAATCCGTATAGGTGTTCGAGTGTTCGAATCGTATTGCGCAAGAATTGGTATGTAAACCCCGTATTTACATATCTGCCACTGTGCAGGGGAATCCGTATAGGTGTTCGAGTGTTCGAACCGTATTGCGCAAGAAATGGTATGTAAACCCCGTATTTACATATCTGCCACTGTGCAGGAGAATCCGTATAGGTGTTCGAGTGTTCGAACCGTATTGCGCAAGAAATGGTTTGTAAACCTCGTATTTACATATCTGCCACTGTGGAGGAGAATCCGTATAGGTGTTCGAGTGTTCGAACCGCAATGCGCAAGAAATGGTACGGAAACCCCGTATTTACATATCTGCCACTGTACAGGAGAATCCGTATAGGTGTTCGAGTGTTCGGACCGTAATGCGCAAGAAATGGTATGTAAACCCCGTATTTACATATCTGCCACTGTGCAGGAGAATCCGTATAGGTGTTCGAGTGTTCGAACCGTAATGCGCAAGAAATGGTATGTAAACCCCGTATTTACATATCTGCCACTGTGCAGGAGAATCCGTATAGGTGTTCGAGTGTTCGAACCGTATTGCCCAAGAAATGGTTTGTAAACCCCGTATTTACATATCAGCCACTGTGCAGGAGAATCCGTATAGGTGTTCGAGTGTTCGAACCATATTGCCCAAGAAATGGTTTGTAAACGCCGTATTTACATATCTGCCACTGTGCAGGAGAATCCGTATAGGTGTTCGAGTTTTCGAACCGCAATGCGCAAGAAATGGTATGTAAACCCCGTATTTACTTATCTGCCACTGTGCAGGAGAATCCGTATAGGTGTTCGAGTGTTCGAACCGTAATGCGCAAGAAATGGTATGTAAACCCCGTATTTACATATCTGCCACTGTGCAGGAGAATCCGTATATGTGTTCGAGTGTTCGGACCGTAATGCGCAAGAAATGGTATGTAAACCCCGTATTTACATATCTGCCACTATGCAGGAGAATCCGTATAGGTGTTCGAGTGTTCTAACCGTATTACCCAAGAAATGGTTTGTAAACCCCGTATTTACATATCTGCCACTGTGCAGGAGAATCCGTATAGGTGTTCGAGTGTTCGAACCGTATTGCCCAAGAAATGGTTTGTAAACGCCGTATTTACATATCTGCCACTGTGCAGGAGAATCCGTATAGGTGTTCGAGTGTTCGAACCATAATGCGCAAGAAATGGTATGTAAACCCCGTATTTACATATCTGCCACTGTGCAGGAGAATCCGTATAGGTGTTCGAGTGTTCGAACCGTAATCCGCAAGAAATGGTTTGTAAACCCCGTATTTACATATCTGCCACTGTGTAGGAGAATCCGTATATGTGTTCGAGTGTTCGAACCGTATTGCGCAAGAAATGGTATGTAAACCCCGTATTTACATATCTGCCACTGTGCAGAAGAATCCGTATAGGTGTTTGAGTGTTCGAACCGTAATGCGCAAGAAATGGTACGGAAACCCCGTATTTACATATCTGCCACTGTGCAGGAGAATCCGTATAGGTGTTCGAGGGTTCGAACCGTAATGCGCAAGAAATGGTATGTAAACCCTGTATTTACAAATCTGCCACTGTGCAGGAGAATCCGTATAGGTGTTCGAGTGTTCGAACCGTATTGCCCAAGAAATGGTTTGTAAACGCCGTATTTACTTATCTGCCACTGTGCAGGAGAATCCGTACAGGTGTTCGAGTGTTCGAACCGTAATGCGCAAGAAATGGTATGTAAACCCCGTATTTACATATCTGCCACTGTGCAGGAGAATCCGTATAGGTGTTCGAGTGTTCGAACCGTATTGCCCAAGAAATGGTTTGTAAACGCCGTATTTACTTATCTGCCACTGTGCAGGAGAATCCGTACAGGTGTTCGAGTGTTCGAACCGTAATGCGCAAGAAATGGTATGTAAACCCCGTATTTACATATCTGCCACTGTGCAGGAGAATCCGTATAGGTGTTCGAGTGTTCGAACCGAATTGCCCAAGAAATGGTTTGTAAACGCCGTATTTACATATCTGCCACTGTGCAGGAGAATCCGTATAGGTGTTCGAGTGTTCGAACCGTAATGCGCAAGAAATGGTATGCAAACCCCGTATTTACATATCGGCCACTGTGCAGGAGAATCCGTATAGGTGTTCGAGTGTTCGAACCGTATTGCCCAAGAAATGGTTTGTAAACGCCGTATTTACTTATCTGCCACTGTGCAGGAGAATCCGTACAGGTGTTCGAGTGTTCGAACCGTAATGCGCAAGAAATGGTATGTAAACCCCGTATTTACATATCTGCCACTGTGCAGGAGAATCCGTATAGGTGTTCGAGTGTTCGAACCGAATTGCCCAAGAAATGGTTTGTAAACGCCGTATTTACATATCTGCCACTGTGCAGGAGAATCCGTATAGGTGTTCGAGTGTTCGAACCGTAATGCGCAAGAAATGGTATGCAAACCCCGTATTTACATATCAGCCACTGTGCAGGAGAATCCGTATAGGTGTTCGAGTGTTCGAACCGTAATGCGCAAGAAATGGTATGTAAACCCCGTATTTACATATCTGCCACTGTGCAGGATAATCCGTATAGGTGTACGAGTGTTCGAACCGTATTGCCCAAGAAATGGTTTGTAAACGCCGTATTTACATATCGGCCACTGTGCAGGAGAATCCGTATAGGTGTTCGAGTGTTCGGATCGTATTGCGCAAGAATTGGTATGTAAACCCCGTATTTACATATCTGCCACTGTGCAGGGGAATCAGTATAGGTGTTCGAGTGTTCGAACCGTATTGCGCAAGAAATGGTATGTAAACCCCGTATTTACATATCTGCCACTGTGCAGGAGAATCCGAATAGGTGTTCGAGTGTTCGAACCGTATTGCGCAAGAAATGGTTTGTAAACCTCGTATTTACATATCTGCCACTGTGGAGGAGAATCCGTATAGGTGTTCGAGTGTTCGAACCGCAATGCGCAAGAAATGGTACGGAAACCCCGTATTTACATATCTGCCACTGTGCAGGAGAATCCGTATAGGTGTTCGAGTGTTCGGACCGTAATGCGCAAGAAATGGTATGTAAACCCCGTATTTACATATCTGCCACTGTGCAGGAGAATCCGTATAGGTGTTCGAGTGTTCGAACCGTAATGCGCAAGAAATGGTATGTAAACCCCGTATTTACATATCTGCCACTGTGCAGGAGAATCCGTATAGGTGTTCGAGTGTTTGAACCGAATTGCCCAAGAAATGGTTTGTAAACGCCGTATTTACATATCTGCCACTGTGCAGGAGAATCCGTATAGGTGTTCGAGTGTTCGAACCGTAATGCGCAAGAAATGGTATGCAAACCCCGTATTTACATATCTGCCACTGTGCAGGAGAATCCGTATAGGTGTTCTAGTGTTCGAATCGTATTGCGCAAGAATTGGTATGTAAACCCCGTATTTACATATCTGCCACTGTGCAGGGGAATCCGTATAGGTGTTCGAGTGTTCGAACCGTATTGCGCAAGAAATGGTATGTAAACCCCGTATTTACATATCTGCCACTGTGCAGGAGAATCCGTATAGGTGTTCGAGTGTTCGAACCGTATTGCGCAAGAAATGGTTTGTAAACCTCGTATTTACATATCTGCCACTGTGGAGGAGAATCCGTGTAGGTGTTCGAGTGTTCGAACCGCAATGCGCAAGAAATGGTACGGAAACCCCGTATTTACATATCTGCCACTGTACAGGAGAATCCGTATAGGTGTTCGAGTGTTCGGACCGTAATGCGCAAGAAATGGTATGTAAACCCCGTATTTACATATCTGCCACTGTGCAGGAGAATCCGTATAGGTGTTCGAGTGTTCAAACCGTATTGCCAAAGAAATGGTTTGTAAACCCCGTATTTACATATCTGCCACTGTGCAGGAGAATCCGTATAGGTGTTCGAGTGTTCGAACCGTATTGCCCAAGAAATGGTTTGTAAACGCCGTATTTACATATCTGCCACTGTGCAGGAGAATCCGTATAGGTGTTCGAGTTTTTGAACCGTAATGCGCAAAAAATGGTATGTAAACCCCGTATTTACATATCTGCCACTGTGCAGGAGAATCCGTATAGGTGTTCGAGTGTCCGAACCGTATTGCGCAAGAAATGCTTTGTAAACCCCGTATTTACATATCTGCCACTGTGTAGGAGAATCCGTATAGGTGTTCGAGTGTTCGAACCGTATTGCGCAAGAAATGGTATGTAAACCCCGTATTTACATATCTGCCACTGTGCGGGAGAATCCGTGTAGGTGTCCGAGTGTTCGAACCGAATTGCCCAAGAAATGGTTTGTAAACGCCGTATTTACATATCTGTCACTGTGCTGTAGAATCCGTATAGGTGTTCGAGTGTTCGAACCGTAATGCGCAAGAAATGATATGTAAACTCCGTATTTACATATCTGCAACTGTGCAGGAGAATCCGTATAGGTGATCGAGTGTTCGAACCGTAATGCGCAAGAAATGGTACGGAAACCCCGTATTTACATATCCGCCACTGTGCAGCAGAATCCGTATAGGTGTTCGAGTGTTCGAACCGTAATGCGCAAGAAATGGTATGTAAAGCCCGTATTTACATATCTGCCACTGTGCAGGAGAATCCGTATAGGTGTTCGAGTGTTCGAACCGAATTGCCCAAGAAATGGTTTGTAAACGCCGTATTTACATATCTGCCACTGTGCAGGGGAATCCGTATAGGTGTTCGAGTGTTCGAACCGTAATGCGCAAGAAATGGTATGCAAACCCCGTATTTACATATCGGCCACTGTGCAGGAGAATCCGTATAGGTGTTCGAGTGTTCGGATCGTATTGCGCAAGAATTGGTATGTAAACCCCGTATTTACATATCTGCCACTGTGCAGGGGAATCCGTATAAGTGTTCGAGTGTTCGAACCGTATTGCGCAAGAAATGGTATGTAAACCCCGTATTTACATATCTGCCACTGTGCAGGAGAATCCGTATAGGTGTTCGAGTGTTCGAACCGTATTGCGCAAGAAATGGTTTGTAAACCTCGTATTTACATATCTGCCACTGTGGAGGAGAATCCGTATAGGTGTTCGAGTGTTCGAACCGCAATGCGCAAGAAATGGTACGGAAACCCCGTATTTACATATCTGCCACGGTGCAGGAGAATCCGTATAGGTGTTCGAGTGTTCGGACCGTAATGCGCAAGAAATGGTATGTAAACCCCGTATTTACATATCTGCCACTGTGCAGGAGAATCCGTATAGGTGTTCGAGTGTTCGAACCGTAATGCGCAAGAAATGGTATGTAAAGCCCGTATTTACATATCTGCCACTGTGCAGGAGAATCCGTATTGGTGTTCGAGTGTTCGAGCCGAATTGCCCAAGAAATGGTTTGTAAACGTCGTATTTACATATCTGCCACTGTGCAGGAGAATCCGTATAGGTGTTCGAGTGTTCGAACCGTAATGCGCAAGAAATGGTATGCAAACCCCGTATTTACATATCTGCCACTGTGCAGGAGAATCCGTATAGGTGTTCGAGTGTTCGAATCGTATTGCGCAAGAATTGGTATGTAAACCCCGTATTTACATATCTGCCACTGTGCAGGGGAATCCGTATAGGTGTTCGAGTGTTCGAATCGTATTGCGCAAGAAATGGTATGTAAACCCCGTATTTACATATCTGCCACTGTGCAGGAGAATCCGTATAGGTGTTCGAGTGTTCGAACCGTATTGCGCAAGAAATTGTTTGTAAACCTCGTATTTACATATCTGCCACTGTGGAGGAGAATCCGTGTAGGTGTTCGAGTGTTCGAACCGCAATGCGCAAGAAATGGAACGGAAACCCCGTATTTACATATCTGCCACTGTACAGGAGAATCCGTATAGGTGTTCGAGTGTTCGGACCGTAATGCGCAAGAAATGGTATGTAAACCCCGTATTTACATATCTGCCACTGTGCAGGAGAATCCGTATAGGTGTTCGAGTGTTCGAACCGTAATGCGCAAGAAATGGTATGTAAACCCCGTATTTACATATCTGCCACTGTGCAGGAGAATCCGTATAGGTGTTCGAGTGTTCAAACCGTATTGCCCAAGAAATGGTTTGTAAACCCCGTACTTACATATCTGCCACTGTGCAGGAGAATCCGTATAGGTGTTCGAGTGTTCGAACCGTATTGCCCAAGAAATGGTTTGTAAACGCCGTATTTACATATCTGCCACTGTGCAGGAGAATCCGTATAGGTGTTCGAGTTTTTGAACCGTAATGCGCAAAAAATGGTATGTAAACCCCGTATTTACATATCTGCCACTGTGCAGGGGAATCCGTATAGGTGTTCGAGTGTTCGAACCGTATTGCGCAAGAAATGCTTTGTAAACCCCGTATTTACATATCTGCCACTGTGCAGGAGAATCCGTATAGGTGTTCGAGTGTTCGAACCGTATTGCGCAAGAAATGGTATGTAAACCCCGTATTTACATATCTGCCACTGTGCGGGATAATCCGTGTAGGTGTTCGAGTGTTCGAACCGCAATGCGCAAGAAATGGTACGGAAACCCCGTATTTACATATCTGCCACTATACAGGAGAATCCGTATAGGTGTTCGAGTGTTCGGACCGTAATGCGCAAGAAATGGTATGTAAACCCCGTATTTACATATCTGCCACTGTGCAGGAGAATCCGTATAGGTGTTCGAGTGTTCGAACCGTAATGCGCAAGAAATGGTATGTAAACCCCGTATTTACATATCTGCCACTGTGCAGGAGAATCCGTATAGGTGTTCGAGTGTTCAAACCGTATTGTAAAAGAAATGGTTTGTAAACCCCGTATTTACATATCTGCCACTGTGCAGGAGAATCCGTATAGGTGTTCGAGTGTTCGAACCGTATTGCCCAAGAAATGGTTTGTAAACGCCGTATTTACATATCTGCCACTGTGCAGGAGAATCCGTATAGGTGTTCGAGTTTTTGAACCGTAATGCGCAAAAAATGGTATGTAAACCCCGTATTTACATATCTGCCACTGTGCAGGAGAATCCGTATAGGTGTTCGAGTGTTCGAACCGTATTGCGCAAGAAATGCTTTGTAAACCCCGTATTTACATATCTGCCACTGTGCAGGAGAATCCGTATAGGTGTTCTAGTGTTCGAACCGTATTGCGCAAGAAATGGTATGTAAACCCCGTATTTACATATCTGCCACTGTGCGGGAGAATCCGTGTAGGTGTCCGAGTGTTCGAACCGAATTGCCCAAGAAATGGTTTGTAAACGCCGTATTTACATATCTGTCACTGTGCTGTAGAATCCGTATAGGTGTTCGAGTGTTCGAACCGTAATGCGCAAGAAATGATATGTAAACTCCGTATTTACATATCTGCAACTGTGCAGGAGAATCCGTATAGGTTATCGAGTGTTCGAACCGTAATGCGCAAGAAATGGTACGGAAACCCCGTATTTACATATCCGCCACTGTGCAGCAGAATCCGTATAGGTGTTCGAGTGTTCGAACCGTAATGCGCAAGAAATGGTATGTAAAGCCCGTATTTACATATCTGCCACTGTGCAGGAGAATCCGTATAGGTGTTCGAGTGTTCGAACCGAATTGCCCAAGAAATGGTTTGTAAACGCCGTATTTACATATCTGCCACTGTGCAGGGGAATCCGTATAGGTGTTCGAGTGTTCGAACCGTAATGCGCAAGAAATGGTATGCAAACCCCGTATTTACATATCGGCCACTGTGCAGGAGAATCCGTATAGGTGTTCGAGTGTTCGGATCGTATTGCGCAAGAATTGGTATGTAAACCCCGTATTTACATATCTGCCACTGTGCAGGGGAATCCGTATAAGTGTTCGAGTGTTCGAACCGTATTGCGCAAGAAATGGTATGTAAACCCCGTATTTACATATCTGCCACTGTGCAGGAGAATCCGTATAGGTGTTCGAGTGTTCGAACCGTAATGCGCAAGAAATGGTATGTAAACCCCGTATTTACATATCTGCCACTGTGCAGGAGAATCCGTATAGGTGTTCGAGTGTTTGAACCGAATTGCCCAAGAAATGGTTTGTAAACGCCGTATTTACATATCTGCCACTGTGCAGGAGAATCCGTATAGGTGTTCGAGTGTTCGAACCGTAATGCGCAAGAAATGGTATGCAAACCCCGTATTTACATATCTGCCACTGTGCAGGAGAATCCGTATAGGTGTTCTAGTGTTCGAATCGTATTGCGCAAGAATTGGTATGTAAACCCCGTATTTACATATCTGCCACTGTGCAGGGGAATCCGTATAGGTGTTCGAGTGTTCGAACCGTATTGCGCAAGAAATGGTATGTAAACCCCGTATTTACATATCTGCCACTGTGCAGGAGAATCCGTATAGGTGTTCGAGTGTTCGAACCGTAATGCGCAAGAAATGGTATGTAAACCCCGTATTTACATATCTGCCACTGTGCAGGAGAATCCGTATAGGTGTTCGAGTGTTTGAACCGAATTGCCCAAGAAATGGTTTGTAAACGCCGTATTTACATATCTGCCACTGTGCAGGAGAATCCGTATAGGTGTTCGAGTGTTCGAACCGTAATGCGCAAGAAATGGTATGCAAACCCCGTATTTACATATCTGCCACTGTGCAGGAGAATCCGTATAGGTGTTCTAGTGTTCGAATCGTATTGCGCAAGAATTGGTATGTAAACCCCGTATTTACATATCTGCCACTGTGCAGGGGAATCCGTATAGGTGTTCGAGTGTTCGAACCGTATTGCGCAAGAAATGGTATGTAAACCCCGTATTTACATATCTGCCACTGTGCAGGAGAATCCGTATAGGTGTTCGAACCGTATTGCGCAAGAAATGGTTTGTAAACCTCGTATTTACATATCTGCCACTGTGGAGGAGAATCCGTATAGGTGTTCGAGTGTTCGAACCGCAATGCGCAAGAAATGGTACGGAAACCCCGTATTTACATATCTGCCACTGTACAGGAGAATCCGTATAGGTGTTCGAGTGTTTGGACCGTAATGCGCAAGAAATGGTATGTAAACCCCGTATTTACATATCTGCCACTGTGCAGGAGAATCCGTATAGGTGTTCGAGTGTTCGAACCGTAATGCGCAAGAAATGGTATGTAAACCCCGTATTTACATATCTGCCACTGTGCAGGAGAATCCGTATAGGTGTTCGAGTGTTCGAACCGAATTGCCCAAGAAATGGTTTGTAAACGCCGTATTTACATATCTGCCACTGTGCAGGGGAATCCGTATAGGTGTTCGAGTGTTCGAACCGTAATGCGCAAGAAATGGTATGCAAACCCCGTATTTACATATCGGCCACTGTGCAGGAGAATCCGTATAGGTGTTCGAGTGTTCGGATCGTATTGCGCAAGAATTGGTATGTAAACCCCGTATTTACATATCTGCCACTGTGCAGGGGAATCCGTATAAGTGTTCGAGTGTTCGAACCGTATTGCGCAAGAAATGGTATGTAAACCCCGTATTTACATATCTGCCACTGTGCAGGAGAATCCGTATAGGTGTTCGAACCGTATTGCGCAAGAAATGGTTTGTAAACCTCGTATTTACATATCTGCCACTGTGGAGGAGAATCCGTATAGGTGTTCGAGTGTTCGAACCGCAA
Source organism: Camellia sinensis (assembly GCF_055761805.1). Classification (NCBI taxonomy): domain Eukaryota; kingdom Viridiplantae; phylum Streptophyta; class Magnoliopsida; order Ericales; family Theaceae; genus Camellia; species Camellia sinensis. The sequence continues at coordinate 118,840,350 of NC_138974.1, forward strand.
TGCGCAAGAAATGGTACGGAAACCCCGTATTTACATATCTGCCACGGTGCAGGAGAATCCGTATAGGTGTTCGAGTGTTCGGACCGTAATGCGCAAGAAATGGTATGTAAAGCCCGTATTTACATATCTGCCACTGTGCAGGAGAATCCGTATAGGTGTTCGAGTGTTCGAACCGTAATGCGCAAGAAATGGTATGTAAACCCCGTATTTACATATCTGCCACTGTGCAGGAGAATCCGTATAGGTGTTCGAGTGTTCGAGCCGAATTGCCCAAGAAATGGTTTGTAAACGCCGTATTTACATATCTGCCACTGTGCAGGAGAATCCGTATAGGTGTTCGAGTGTTCGAACCGTAATGCGCAAGAAATGGTATGCAAACCCCGTATTTACATATCTGCCACTGTGCAGGGGAATCCGTATAGGTGTTCGAGTGTTCGAATCGTATTGCGCAAGAATTGGTATGTAAACCCCGTATTTACATATCTGCCACTGTGCAGGGGAATCCGTATAGGTGTTCGAGTGTTCGAACCGTATTGCGCAAGAAATGGTATGTAAACCCCGTATTTACATATCTGCCACTGTGCAGGAGAATCCGTATAGGTGTTCGAGTGTTCGAACCGTATTGCGCAAGAAATGGTTTGTAAACCTCGTATTTACATATCTGCCACTGTGGAGGAGAATCCGTGTAGGTGTTCGAGTGTTCGAACCGCAATGCGCAAGAAATGGTACGGAAACCCCGTATTTACATATCTGCCACTGTACAGGAGAATCCGTATAGGTGTTCGAGTGTTCGGACCGTAATGCGCAAGAAATGGTATGTAAACCCCGTATTTACATATCTGCCACTGTGCAGGAGAATCCGTATAGGTGTTCGAGTGTTCGAACCGTAATGCGCAAGAAATGGTATGTAAACCCCGTATTTACATATCTGCCACTGTGCAGGGGAATCCGTATAGGTGTTCGAGTGTTCGAACCGTATTGCGCAAGAAATGGTATGTAAACCCCGTATTTACATATCTGCCACTGTGCAGGAGAATCCGTATAGGTGTTCGAGTGTTCGAACCGTATTGCGCAAGAAATGGTTTGTAAACCTCGTATTTACATATCTGCCACTGTGGAGGAGAATCCGTGTAGGTGTTCGAGTGTTCGAACCGCAATGCGCAAGAAATGGTACGGAAACCCCGTATTTACATATCTGCCACTGTACAGGAGAATCCGTATAGGTGTTCGAGTGTTCGGACCGTAATGCGCAAGAAATGGTATGTAAACCCCGTATTTACATATCTGCCACTGTGCAGGAGAATCCGTATAGGTGTTCGAGTGTTCGAACCGTATTGCGCAAGAAATGGTATGTAAACCCCGTATTTACATATCTGCCACTGTGCGGCAGAATCAGTGTAGGTGTCCGAGTGTTCGAACCGAATTGCCCAAGAAATGGTTTGTAAACGCCGTATTTACATATCTGTCACTGTGCTGTAGAATCCGTATAGGTGTTCGAGTTTTCGAACAGTAATGCGCAAGAAATGGTATGTAAACTCCGTATTTACATATCTGCCACTGTGCAGGAGAATCCGTATAGGTGTTCGAGTGTTCGAACCGTAATGCGCAAGAAATGGTACGGAAACCCCGTATTTACATATCCGCCACTGTGCAGGAGAATCCGTATAGGTGTTCGAGTGTTCGAACCGTAATGCGCAAGAAATGGTATGTAAACCCCGTATTTACATATCTGCCACTGTGCAGGAGAATCCGTATAGGTGTTCGAGTGTTCGAACCGAATTGCCCAAGAAATGGTTTGTAAACGCCGTATTTACATATCTGCCACTGTGCAGGGGAATCCGTATAGGTGTTCGAGTGTTCGAACCGTAATGCGCAAGAAATGGTATGCAAACCCCGTATTTACATATCGGCCACTGTGCAGGAGAATCCGTATAGGTGTTCTAGTGTTCGGATCGTATTGCGCAAGAATTGGTATGTAAACCCCGTATTTACATATCTGCCACTATGCAGGGGAATCCGTATAGGTGTTCGAGTGTTCGAACCGTATTGCGCAAGAAATGGTATGTAAACCCCGTATTTACATATCTGCCACTGTGCAGGAGAATCCGTATAGGTGTTCGACTGTTCGAACCGTATTGCGCAAGAAATGGTTTGTAAACCTCGTATTTACATATCTGCCACTGTGGAGGAGAATCCGTATAGGTGTTCGAGTGTTCGAACCGCAATGCGCAAGAAATGGTACGGAAACCCCGTATTTACATATCTGCCACTGTGCAGGAGAATCCGTATAGGCGTTCGAGTGTTCGGACCGTAATGCGCAAGAAATGGTATGTAAACCCCGTATTTACATATCTGCCACTGTGCAGGAGAATCCGTATAGGTGTTCGAGTGTTCGAACCGTAATGCGCAAGAAATGGTATGTAAACCCCGTATTTACATATCTGCCACTGTGTAGGAGAATCCGTATAGGTGTTCGAGTGTTCGAACCGTATTGCCCAAGAAATGGTTTGTAAACCCCGTATTTACATATCTGCCACTGTGCAGGAGAATCCGTATAGGTTTTCGAGTGTTCGAACCGTATTGCCCAAGAAATGGTTTGTAAACGCCGTATTTACATATCTGCCACTGTGCAGGAGAATCCGTATAGGTGTTCGAGTGTTCGAACCGTAATGCGAAAGAAATGGTAGGTAAACCCCGTATTTACATATCTACCACTGTGCAGGAGAATCCGTATAGGTGTTCGAGTGTTCGAACCGTAATGCGCAAGAAATGGTATGCAAACCCCGCATTTACATATCTGCCACTGTGCAGGAGAATCCGTATAGGTGTTCGAGTGTTCGAATCGTATTGCGCAAGAATTGGTATGTAAACCCCGTATTTACATATCTGCCACTGTGCAAGGGAATCCGTATAGGTGTTCGAGTGTTCGAACCGTATTGCGCAAGAAATGGTATGTAAACCCCGTATTTACATATCTGCCACTGTGCAGGAGAATCCGTATAGGTGTTCGAGTGTTCGAACCGTATTGCGCAAGAAATGGTTTGTAAACCTCGTATTTACATATCTGCCACTGTGGAGGAGAATCCGTGTAGGTGTTCGAGTGTTCGAACCGCAATGCGCAAGAAATGGTACGGAAACCCCGTATTTACATATCTGCCACTGTACAGGAGAATCCGTATAGGTGTTCGAGTGTTCGGACCGTAATGCGCAAGAAATGGTATGTAAACCCCGTATTTACATATCTGCCACTGTGCAGGAGAATCCGTATAGGTGTTCGAGTGTTCGAACCGTAATGCGCAAGAAATGGTATGTAAACCCCGTATTTACATATCTGCCACTGTGCAGGGGAATCCGTATAGGTGTTCGAGTGTTCGAACCGTATTGCGCAAGAAATGGTATGTAAACCCCGTATTTACATATCTGCCACTGTGCAGGAGAATCCGTATAGGTGTTCGAGTGTTCGAACCGTATTGCGCAAGAAATGGTTTGTAAACCTCGTATTTACATATCTGCCACTGTGGAGGAGAATCCGTGTAGGTGTTCGAGTGTTCGAACCGCAATGCGCAAGAAATGGTACGGAAACCCCGTATTTACATATCTGCCACTGTACAGGAGAATCCGTATAGGTGTTCGAGTGTTCGGACCGTAATGCGCAAGAAATGGTATGTAAACCCCGTATTTACATATCTGCCACTGTGCAGGAGAATCCGTATAGGTGTTCGAGTGTTCGAACCGTATTGCGCAAGAAATGGTATGTAAACCCCGTATTTACATATCTGCCACTGTGCGGCAGAATCAGTGTAGGTGTCCGAGTGTTCGAACCGAATTGCCCAAGAAATGGTTTGTAAACGCCGTATTTACATATCTGTCACTGTGCTGTAGAATCCGTATAGGTGTTCGAGTTTTCGAACAGTAATGCGCAAGAAATGGTATGTAAACTCCGTATTTACATATCTGCCACTGTGCAGGAGAATCCGTATAGGTGTTCGAGTGTTCGAACCGTAATGCGCAAGAAATGGTACGGAAACCCCGTATTTACATATCCGCCACTGTGCAGGAGAATCCGTATAGGTGTTCGAGTGTTCGAACCGTAATGCGCAAGAAATGGTATGTAAACCCCGTATTTACATATCTGCCACTGTGCAGGAGAATCCGTATAGGTGTTCGAGTGTTCGAACCGAATTGCCCAAGAAATGGTTTGTAAACGCCGTATTTACATATCTGCCACAGTGCAGGGGAATCCGTATAGGTGTTCGAGTGTTCGAACCGTAATGCGCAAGAAATGGTATGCAAACCCCGTATTTACATATCGGCCACTGTGCAGGAGAATCCGTATAGGTGTTCTAGTGTTCGGATCGTATTGCGCAAGAATTGGTATGTAAACCCCGTATTTACATATCTGCCACTATGCAGGGGAATCCGTATAGGTGTTCGAGTGTTCGAACCGTATTGCGCAAGAAATGGTATGTAAACCCCGTATTTACATATCTGCCACTGTGCAGGAGAATCCGTATAGGTGTTCGAGTGTTCGAACTGTATTGCGCAAGAAATGGTTTGTAAACCTCGTATTTACATATCTGCCACTGTGGAGGAGAATCCGTATAGGTGTTCGAGTGTTCGAACCGCAATGCGCAAGAAATGGTACGGAAACCCCGTATTTACATATCTGCCACTGTGCAGGAGAATCCGTATAGGCGTTCGAGTGTTCGGACCGTAATGCGCAAGAAATGGTATGTAAACCCCGTATTTACATATCTGCCACTGTGCAGGAGAATCCGTATAGGTGTTCGAGTGTTCGAACCGTAATGCGCAAGAAATGGTATGTAAACCCCGTATTTACATATCTGCCACTGTGTAGGAGAATCCGTATAGGTGTTCGAGTGTTCGAACCGTATTGCCCAAGAAATGGTTTGTAAACCCCGTATTTACATATCTGCCACTGTGCAGGAGAATCCGTATAGGTGTTCGAGTGTTCGAACCGTATTGCCCAAGAAATGGTTTGTAAACGCCGTATTTACATATCTGCCACTGTGCAGGAGAATCCGTATAGGTGTTCGAGTGTTCGAACCGTAATGCGAAAGAAATGGTAGGTAAACCCCGTATTTACATATCTACCACTGTGCAGGAGAATCCGTATAGGTGTTCGAGTGTTCGAACCGTATTGCGCAAGAAATGGTTTGTAAGCCCCGTATTTACATATCTGCCACTGTGCAGGAGGATCCGTATAGATGTTCGAGTGTTCGAACCGTGTTGCCCAAGAAATGGTTTGTAAACCCCGTATTTACATGTCTGCCACTGTGCAGGAGAATCCGTATAGCTGTTCGAGTGTTCGAACCGTATTGCCCAAGAAATGGTATGTAAACCCCGTATTTACATATCAGCCACTGTGCAGGAGAATCCGTATAGGTGTTCGAGTGTTCGAACCGTAATGCGCAAGAAATGGTATGTAAACCCCGTATTTACATATCTGCCACTGTGCAGGAGAATCCGTATAGGTGTTCGATTGCTCGAACCGTATTGCGCAAGAAATGGTTTGTAAACCCCGTATTTACATATCTGCCACTGTGCAGGAGAATCCCGTATAGGTGTTCGAGTGTTCGAAACGTATTGCGCAAGAAATGGTATGTAAACCCCGTATTTACATATCTGCCACTGTGTAGGAGAATCCGTGTAGGTGTCCGAGTGTTCGAATCGAATTGCCCAAGAAATGGTTTGTAAACGCCGTATTTACATATCTGCCACTGTGCAGGAGAATCCGTATAGGTGTTCGAGTGTTCGAACCGTAATGCGCAAGAAATGGTATGTAAACTCCGTATTTACATATCTGCCACTGTGCAGGAGAATCCGTATAGGTGTTCGAGTGTTCTAACCGTAATGCGCAAGAAATGGTATGTAAACCCCGTATTTACATATCTACCACTGTGCAGGAGAATCCGTATAGGTGTTCGAGTGTTCGAACCGTAATGCGCAAGAAATGGTACGGAAACCCCGTATTTACATATCCGCCACTGTGCAGGAGAATCCGTATAGGTGTTCGAGTGTTCGAACCGTAATGCGCAAGAAATGGTATGTAAACCCCGTATTTACATATCTGCCACTGTGCAGGAGAATCCGTATAGGTGTTCGAGTGTTCGAACCGAATTGCCCAAGAAATGGTTTGTAAACGCTGTATTTACATATCTGCCACTGTGCAGGAGAATCCGTATAGGTGTTCGAGTGTTCGAACCGTAATGCGCAAGAAATGGTATCCAAACCCCGTATTTACATATCTGCCACTGTGCAGGAGAATCCGTATAGGTGTTCGAGTGTTCGAATCGTATTGCGCAAGAATTGGTATGTAAACCCCGTATTTACATATCTGCCACTGTGCAGGGGAATCCGTATAGGTGTTCTAGTGTTCGAACCGCATTGCGCAAGAAATGGTACGGAAACCCCGTATTTACATATCCGCCACTATGCAGGAGAATCCGTATAGGTGTTCGAGTGTTCGAACCGTAATGCGCAAGAAATGGTATGTAAACCCCGTATTTACATATCTGCCACTGTGCAGGAGAATCCGTATAGGTGTTCGAGTGTTCGAACCGAATTGCCCAAGAAATGGTTTGTAAACGCTGTATTTACATATCTGCCACTGTGCAGGAGAATCCGTATAGGTGTTCGAGTGTTCGAACCGTAATGCGCAAGAAATGGTATCCAAACCCCGTATTTACATATCTGCCACTGTGCAGGAGAATCCGTATAGGTGTTCGAGTGTTCGAATCGTATTGCGCAAGAATTGGTATGTAAACCCCGTATTTACATATCTGCCACTATGCAGGGGAATCCGTATAGGTGTTCGAGTGTTCGAACCGTATTGCGCAAGAAATGGTATGTAAACCCCGTATTTACATATCTGCCACTGTGCAGGAGAATCCGTATAGGTGTTCGAGTGTTCGAACCGTATTGCGCAAGAAATGGTTTGTAAACCTCGTATTTACATATCTGCCACTGTGGAGGAGAATCCGTATAGGTGTTCGAGTGTTCGAACCGCAATGCGCAAGAAATGGTACGGAAACCCCGTATTTACATATCTGCCACTGTGCAGGAGAATCCGTATAGGCGTTCGAGTGTTCGGACCGTAATGCGCAAGAAATGGTATGTAAACCCCGTATTTACATATCTGCCACTGTGCAGGAGAATCCGTATAGGTGTTCGAGTGTTCGAACCGTAATGCGCAAGAAATGGTATGTAAACCCCGTATTTACATATCTGCCACTGTGTAGGAGAATCCGTATAGGTGTTCGAGTGTTCGAACCGTATTGCCCAAGAAATGGTTTGTAAACCCCGTATTTACATATCTGCCACTGTGCAGGAGAATCCGTATAGGTGTTCGAGTGTTCGAACCGTATTGCCCAAGAAATGGTTTGTAAACGCCGTATTTACATATCTGGCACTGTGCAGGAGAATCCGTATAGGTGTTCGAGTGTTCGAACCGTAATGCGAAAGAAATGGTAGGTAAACACCGTATTTACATATCTACCACTGTGCAGGAGAATCCGTATAGGTGCTCGAGTGTTCGAACCGTATTGCGCAAGAAATGGTTTGTAAGCCCCGTATTTACATATCTGCCACTGTGCAGGAGAATCCGTATAGGTGTTCGAGTGTTCGAACCGTGTTGCCCAAGAAATGGTTTGTAAACCCCGTATTTACATGTCTGCCACTGTGCAGGAGAATCCGTATAGGTGTTCGAGTGTTCGAACCGTATTGCCCAAGAAATGGTATGTAAACCCCGTATTTACATATCAGCCACTGTGCAGGAGAATCCGTATAGGTGTTCGAGTGTTCGAACCGTAATGCGCAAGAAATGGTATGTAAACCCCGTATTTACATATCTGCCACTGTGCAGGAGAATCCGTATAGGTGTTCGATTGCTCGAACCGTATTGCGCAAGAAATGGTTTGTAAACCCCGTATTTACATATCTGCCACTGTGCAGGAGAATCCCGTATAGGTGTTCGAGTGTTCGAAACGTATTGCGCAAGAAATGGTATGTAAACCCCGTATTTACATATCTGCCACTGTGCAGGAGAATCCGTGTAGGTGTCCGAGTGTTCGAATCGAATTGCCCAAGAAATGGTTTGTAAACGCCGTATTTACATATCTGCCACTGTGCAGGAGAATCCGTATAGGTGTTCGAGTGTTCGAACCGTAATGCGCAAGAAATGGTATGTAAACTCCGTATTTACATATCTGCCACTGTGCAGGAGAATCCGTATAGGTGTTCGAGTGTTCTAACCGTAATGCGCAAGAAATGGTATGTAAACCCCGTATTTACATATCTACCACTGTGCAGGAGAATCTGTATAGGTGTTCGAGTGTTCGAACCGTAATGCGCAAGAAATGGCACGGAAACCCCGTATTTACATATCCGCCACTGTGCAGGAGAATCCGTATAGGTGTTCGAGTGTTCGAACCGTAATGCGCAAGAAATGGTATGTAAACCCCGTATTTACATATCTGCCACTGTGCAGGAGAATCCGTATAGGTGTTCGAGTGTTCGAACCGAATTGCCCAAGAAATGGTTTGTAAACGCTGTATTTACATATCTGCCACTGTGCACGAGAATCCGTATAGGTGTTCGAGTGTTCGAACCGTAATGCGCAAGAAATGGTATCCAAACCCCGTATTTACATATCTACCACTGTGCAGGAGAATCCGTATAGGTGTTCGAGTGTTCGAATCGTATTGCGCAAGAATTGGTATGTAAACCCCGTATTTACATATCTGCCACTGTGCAGGGGAATCCGTATAGGTGTTCTAGTGTTCGAACCGTATTGCGCAAGAAATGGTACGGAAACCCCGTATTTACATATCCGCCACTGTGCAGGAGAATCCGTATAGGTGTTCGAGTGTTCGAACCGTAATGCGCAAGAAATGGTATGTAAACCCCGTATTTACATATCTGCCACTGTGCAGGAGAATCCGTATAGGTGTTCGAGTGTTCGAACCGAATTGCCCAAGAAATGGTTTGTAAACGCTGTATTTACATATCTGCCACTGTGCAGGAGAATCCGTATAGGTGTTCGAGTGTTCGAACCGTAATGCGCAAGAAATGGTATCCAAACCCCGTATTTACATATCTGCCACTGTGCAGGAGAATCCGTATAGGTGTTCGAGTGTTCGAATCGTATTGCGCAAGAATTGGTATGTAAACCCCGTATTTACATATCTGCCACTGTGCAGGGGAATCCGTATAGGTGTTCGAGTGTTCGAACCGTATTGCGCAAGAAATGGTATGTAAACCCCGTATTTACATATCTGCCACTGTGCAGGAGAATCCGTATAGGTGTTCGAGTGTTCGAACCGTATTGCGCAAGAAATGGTTTGTAAACCTCGTATTTACATATCTGCCACTGTGAAGGAGAATCCGTGTAGGTGTTCGAGTGTTCGAACCGCAATGCGCAAGAAATGGTACGGAAACCCCGTATTTACATATCTGCCACTGTACAGGAGAATCCGTATAGGTGTTCGAGTGTTTGGACCGTAATGCGCAAGAAATGGTATGTAAACCCCGTATTTACATATCTGCCACTGTGCAGGAGAATCCGTATAGGTGTTCGAGTGTTCGAACCGTAATGCGCAAGAAATGGTATGTAAACCCCGTATTTACATATCTGCCACTGTGCAGGAGAATCCGTATAGGTGTTCGAGTGTTCAAACCGTATTGCCCAAGAAATGGTTTGTAAACCCCGTATTTACATATCTGCCACTGTGCAGGAGAATCCGTATAGGTGTTCGAGTGTTCGAACCGTAATGCGCAAGAAATGGTATGTAAACCCCGTATTTACATATCTGCCACTGTGCAGGAGAATCCGTATAGGTGTTCGATTGCTCGAACCGTATTGCGCAAGAAATGGTATGTAAACCCCGTATTTACATATCTGCCACTGTGCAGGAGAATCCGTGTAGGTGTCCGAGTGTTCGAATCGAATTGCCCAAGAAATGGTTTGTAAACGCCGTATTTACATATCTGCCACTGTGCAGGAGAATCCGTATAGGTGTTCGAGTGTTCGAACCGTAATGCGCAAGAAATGGTATGTAAACTCCGTATTTACATATCTGCCACTGTGCAGGAGAATCCGTATAGGTGTTCGAGTGTTCTAACCGTAATGCGCAAGAAATGGTATGTAAACCCCGTATTTACATATCTACCACTGTGCAGGAGAATCTGTATAGGTGTTCGAGTGTTCGAACCGTAATGCGCAAGAAATGGTACGGAAACCCCGTATTTACATATCCGCCACTGTGCAGGAGAATCCGTATAGGTGTTCGAGTGTTCGAACCGTAATGCGCAAGAAATGGTATGTAAACCCCGTATTTACATATCTGCCACTGTGCAGGAGAATCCGTATAGGTGTTCGAGTGTTCGAACCGAATTGCCCAAGAAATGGTTTGTAAACGCTGTATTTACATATCTTCCACTGTGCAGGAGAATCCGTATAGGTGTTCGAGTGTTCGAACCGTAATGCGCAAGAAATGGTATCCAAACCCCGTATTTACATATCTGCCACTGTGCAGGAGAATCCGTATAGGTGTTCGAGTGTTCGAATCGTATTGCGCAAGAATTGGTATGTAAACCCCGTATTTACATATCTGCCACTGTGCAGGGGAATCCGTATAGGTGTTCTAGTGTTCGAACCGTATTGCGCAAGAAATGGTACGGAAACCCCGTATTTACATATCCGCCACTGTGCAGGAGAATCCGTATAGGTGTTCGAGTGTTCGAACCGTAATGCGCAAGAAATGGTATGTAAACCCCGTATTTACATATCTGCCACTGTGCAGGAGAATCCGTATAGGTGTTCGAGTGTTCGAACCGAATTGCCCAAGAAATGGTTTGTAAACGCTGTATTTACATATCTGCCACTGTGCAGGAGAATCCGTATAGGTGTTCGAGTGTTCGAACCGTAATGCGCAAGAAATGGTATCCAAACCCCGTATTTACATATCTGCCACTGTGCAGGAGAATCCGTATAGGTGTTCGAGTGTTCGAATCGTATTGCGCAAGAATTGGTATGTAAACCCCGTATTTACATATCTGCCACTGTGCAGGGGAATCCGTATAGGTGTTCGAGTGTTCGAACCGTATTGCGCAAGAAATGGTATGTAAACCCCGTATTTACATATCTGCCACTGTGCAGGAGAATCCGTATAGGTGTTCGAGTGTTCGAACCGTATTGCGCAAGAAATGGTTTGTAAACCTCGTATTTACATATCTGCCACTGTGAAGGAGAATCCGTGTAGGTGTTCGAGTGTTCGAACCGCAATGCGCAAGAAATGGTACGGAAACCCCGTATTTACATATCTGCCACTGTACAGGAGAATCCGTATAGGTGTTCGAGTGTTTGGACCGTAATGCGCAAGAAATGGTATGTAAACCCCGTATTTACATATCTGCCACTGTGCAGGAGAATCCGTATAGGTGTTCGAGTGTTCGAACCGTAATGCGCAAGAAATGGTATGTAAACCCCGTATTTACATATCTGCCACTGTGCAGGAGAATCCGTATAGGTGTTCGAGTGTTCGAACCGTATTGCCCAAGAAATGGTTTGTAAACCCCGTATTTACATATCTGCCACTGTGCAGGAGAATCCGTTTAGGTGTTCGAGTGTTCGAACCGTAATGCGCAAGAAATGGTATGTAAACTCCGTATTTACATATCTGCCACTGTGCAGGAGAATCCGTATAGGTGTTCGAGTGTTCTAACCGTAATGCGCAAGAAATGGTATGTAAACCCCGTATTTACATATCTACCACTGTGCAGGAGAATCTGTATAGGTGTTCGAGTGTTCGAACCGTAATGCGCAAGAAATGGTACGGAAACCCCGTATTTACATATCCGCCACTGTGCAGGAGAATCCGTATAGGTGTTCGAGTGTTCGAACCGTAATGCGCAAGAAATGGTATGTAAACCCCGTATTTACATATCTGCCACTGTGCAGGAGAATCCGTATAGGTGTTCGAGTGTTCGAACCGAATTGCCCAAGAAATGGTTTGTAAACGCTGTATTTACATATCTTCCACTGTGCAGGAGAATCCGTATAGGTGTTCGAGTGTTCGAACCGTAATGCGCAAGAAATGGTATCCAAACCCCGTATTTACATATCTGCCACTGTGCAGGAGAATCCGTATAGGTGTTCGAGTGTTCGAATCGTATTGCGCAAGAATTGGTATGTAAACCCCGTATTTACATATCTGCCACTGTGCAGGGGAATCCGTATAGGTGTTCTAGTGTTCGAACCGTATTGCGCAAGAAATGGTACGGAAACCCCGTATTTACATATCCGCCACTGTGCAGGAGAATCCGTATAGGTGTTCGAGTGTTCGAACCGTAATGCGCAAGAAATGGTATGTAAACCCCGTATTTACATATCTGCCACTGTGCAGGAGAATCCGTATAGGTGTTCGAGTGTTCGAACCGAATTGCCCAAGAAATGGTTTGTAAACGCTGTATTTACATATCTGCCACTGTGCAGGAGAATCCGTATAGGTGTTCGAGTGTTCGAACCGTAATGCGCAAGAAATGGTATCCAAACCCCGTATTTACATATCTGCCACTGTGCAGGAGAATCCGTATAGGTGTTCGAGTGTTCGAATCGTATTGCGCAAGAATTGGTATGTAAACCCCGTATTTACATATCTGCCACTGTGCAGGGGAATCCGTATAGGTGTTCGAGTGTTCGAACCGTATTGCGCAAGAAATGGTATGTAAACCCCGTATTTACATATCTGCCACTGTGCAGGAGAATCCGTATAGGTGTTCGAGTGTTCGAACCGTATTGCGCAAGAAATGGTTTGTAAACCTCGTATTTACATATCTGCCACTGTGAAGGAGAATCCGTGTAGGTGTTCGAGTGTTCGAACCGCAATGCGCAAGAAATGGTACGGAAACCCCGTATTTACATATCTGCCACTGTACAGGAGAATCCGTATAGGTGTTCGAGTGTTTGGACCGTAATGCGCAAGAAATGGTATGTAAACCCCGTATTTACATATCTGCCACTGTGCAGGAGAATCCGTATAGGTGTTCGAGTGTTCGAACCGTAATGCGCAAGAAATGGTATGTAAACCCCGTATTTACATATCTGCCACTGTGCAGGAGAATCCGTATAGGTGTTCGAGTGTTCAAACCGTATTGCCCAAGAAATGGTTTGTAAACCCCGTATTTACATATCTGCCACTGTGCAGGAGAATCCGTATAGGTGTTCGAGTGTTCGAACCGTATTGCCCAAGAAATGGTTTGTAAACGCCGTATTTACATATCTGCCACTGTGCAGGAGAATCCGTATAGGTGTTCGAGTTTTTGAACCGTAATGCGCAAGAAATGGTATGTAAACCCCGTATTTACATATCTGCCACTGTGCAGGAGAATCCGTATAGGTGTTCGAGTGTTCGAACCGTATTGCGCAAGAAATGCTTTGTAAACCCCGTATTTACATATCTGCCACTGTGCAGGAGAATCCGTATAGGTGTTCGAGTGTTCGAACCGTATTGCGCAAGAAATGGTATGTAAACCCCGTATTTACATATCTGCCACTGTGCGGGAGAATCCGTGTAGGTGTCCGAGTGTTCGAACCGAATTGCCCAAGAAATGGTTCGTAAACGCCGTATTTACATATCTGTCACTGTGCTGTAGAATCCGTATAGGTGTTCGAGTGTTCGAACCGTAATGCGCAAGAAATGGTATGTAAACTCCGTATTTACATATCTGCCACTGTGCAGGAGAATCCGTATAGGTGTTCGAGTGTTCGAACCGTAATGCGCAAGAAATTGTACGGAAACCCCGTATTTACATATCCGCCACTGTGCAGCAGAATCCGTATAGGTGTTCGAGTGTTCGAACCGTAATGCGCAAGAAATGGTATGTAAACCCCGTATTTACATATCTGCCACTGTGCAGGAGAATCCGTATAGGTGTTCGAGTGTTCGAACCGAATTGCCCAAGAAATGGTTTGTAAACGCCGTATTTACATATCTGCCACTGTGCAGGGGTATCCGTATAGGTGTTCGAGTGTTCGAACCGTAATGCGCAAGAAATGGTATGGAAACCCCGTATTTACATATCGGCCACTGTGCAGGAGAATCCGTATAGGTGTTCGAGTGTTCGGATCGTATTGCGCAAGAATTGGTGTGTAAACCCCGTATTTACATATCTGCCACTGTGCAAGGGAATCCGTATAGGTGTTCGAGTGTTCGAACCGTATTGCGCAAGAAATGGTATGTAAATCCCGTATTTACATATCTGCCACTGTGCAGGAGAATCCGTATAGGTGTTCGAGTGTTCGAACCGTATTGCGCAAGAAATGGTTTGTAAACCTCGTATTTACATATCTGCCACTGTGGAGGAGAATCCGTATAGGTGTTCGAGTGTTCGAACCGCAATGCGCAAGAAATGGTACGGAAACCCCGTATTTACATATCTGCCACTGTGCAGGAGAATCCGTATAGGTGTTCGAGTGTTCGGACCGTAATGCGCAAGAAATGGTATGTAAACCCCGTATTTACATATCTGCCACTGTGCAGGAGAATCCGTATAGGTGTTCGAGTGTTCGAACCGTAATGCGCAAGAAATGGTATGTAAACCCCGTATTTACATATCTGCCACTGTGCAGGAGAATCCGTATAGGTGTTCGAGTGTTCGAACCGTATTGCCCAAGAAATGGTTTGTAAACCCCGTATTTACATATCTGCCACTGTGCAGGAGAATCCGTATAGGTGTTCGAGTGTTCAAACCGTATTGCCCAAGAAATGGTTTGTAAACGCCGTATTTACATATCTGCCACTGTGCAGGAGAATCCATATAGGTGTTCGAGTGTTCGAACCGTAATGCGCAAGAAATGGTATGTAAACCCCGTATTTACATATCTACCACTGTGCAGGAGAATCCGTATAGGTGTTCGAGTGTTCGAACCGTATTGCGCAAGAAATGGTTTGTAAGCTCCGTATTTACATATCTGCCACTGTGCAGGAGAATCCGTATAGGTGTTCGAGTGTTCGAACCGTATTGCGCAAGAAATGGTATGTAAACCCCGTATTTACATATCTACCACTGTGCAGGAGAATCCGTATAGGTGTTCGAGTGTTCGAACCGTATTGCGCAAGAAATGGTTTGTAAGCTCCGTATTTACATATCTGCCACTATGCAGGAGAATCCGTATAGGTGTTCGAGTGTTCGAACCGTATTGCGCAAGAAATGGTACGGAAACACCGTATTTACATATCTGCCACTGTGCAGCAGAATCCGTGTAGGTGTCCGAGTGTTCGAACCGAATTGCCCAAGAAATGGTTTGTAAACGCCGTATTTACATATCTGCCACTGTGCAGGAGAATCCGTATGGGTGTTCGAGTGTTCGAACCGTATTGCCCAAGAAATGGTTTGTAAACGCCGTATTTACATATCTACCACTGTGCAGGAGAATCCGTACGGGTGTTCGTGTGTTCGAAGCGTAATGCGCAAGAAATGGTATGTAAACCTCGTATTTACATATCTGCCACTGTGCAGGAGAATCCGTATAGGTGTTCGAGTGTTCGAACCGTATTGCCCAAGAAATAGTTTGTAAACGCCGTATTTACATATCTGCCACTGTGCAGGAGAATCCGTATAGGTGTTCGAGTGTTCGAACCGTAATGCGCAAGAAATGGTATGTAAACCCCGTATTTACATATCTGCCACTGTGCAGGAGAATCCGTATAGGTGTTCGAGTGTTGGAACCGTATTGCGCAAGAAATGGTTTGTAAACCCCGTATTTACATATCTGCCACTGTGCAGGAGAATCCGTATAGGTGTTCGAGTGTTCGAACCGTATTGCGCAAGAAATGGTACGGAAACCCCGTATTTACATATCTGCCACTGTGCAGGAGAATCCGTATAGGTTTTCGAGTGTTCGGACCGTAATGCGCAAGAAATGGTATGCAAACCCCGTATTTACATATCTGCCACTGTGCAGGAGAATCTGTATAGGTGTTCGAGTGTTCGAACCGTAATGCGCAAGAAATGGTATGTAAACCCCGTATTTACATATCTGCCACTGTGCAGGAGAATCCGTATAGGTGTTCGAGTGTTCGAACCGTATTGCCCAAGAAATGGTTTGTAAACCCCGTATTTACATATCTGCCACTGTGCAGGAGAATCCGTATAGGTGTTCGAGTGTTCGAACCGTATTGCCCAAGAAATGGTATGTAAACCCCGTATTTACATATCTGCCACTGTGGAGGAGAATCCGTATAGGTGTTCGACTGTTCGAACCGTAATGCGCAAGAAATGGTATGTAAACCCCGTATTTACATATCTGCCACTGTGTAGGAGAATCCGTATAGGTGTTCGAGTGTTCGAACCGTATTGCGCAAGAAATGGTTTGTAAACCCCGTATTTACATATCTGCCACTGTGCAGGAGAATCCGTATAGGTGTTCGAGTGTTCGAACCGTATTGCGCAAGAAATGGTATGTAAACCCCGTATTTACATATCTGCCACTGTGCAGGAGAATCCGTGTAGGTGTCCGAGTGTTCGAACCGAATTGCCCAAGAAATGGTTTGTAAACGTCGTATTTACATATCTGCCACTGTGCAGGAGAATCCGTATTGGTGTTCGAGTGTTCGAACCGTATTGCGCAAAAAATGGTTTGTAAACCTCGTATTTACATATCTGCCACTGTGAAGGAGAATCCGTGTAGGTGTTCGAGTGTTCGAACCGCAATGCGCAAGAAATGGTACGGAAACCCCGTATTTACATATCTGCCACTGTACAGGAGAATCCGTATAGGTGTTCGAGTGTTTGGACCGTAATGCGCAAGAAATGGTATGTAAACCCCGTATTTACATATCTGCCACTGTGCAGGAGAATCCGTATAGGTGTTCGAGTGTTCGAACCGTAATGCGCAAGAAATGGTATGTAAACCCCGTATTTACATATCTGCCACTGTGCAGGAGAATCCGTATAGGTGTTCGAGTGTTCAAACCGTATTGCCCAAGAAATGGTTTGTAAACCCCGTATTTACATATCTGCCACTGTGCAGGAGAATCCGTATAGGTGTTCGGGTGTTCGAACCGTATTGCCCAAGAAATGGTTTGTAAACGTCGTATTTACATATCTGCCACTGTGCAGGAGAATCCGTATTGGTGTTCGAGTTTTTGAACCGTAATGCGCAAGAAATGGTATGTAAACCCCGTATTTACATATCTGCCACTGTGCAGGAGAATCCGTATAGGTGTTCGAGTGTTGGAACCGTATTGCGCAAGAAATGATTTGTAAACCCCGTATTTACATATCTGCCACTGTGCAGGAGAATCCGTATAGGTGTTCGAGTGTTCGAACCGTATTGCGCAAGAAATGGTATGTAAACCCCGTATTTACATATCTGCCACTGTGCGGGAGAATCCGTGTAGGTGTCCGAGTGTTCGAACCGAATTGCCCAAGAAATGGTTTGTAAACGCCGTATTTACATATCTGTCACTGTGCTGTAGAATCCGTATAGGTGTTCGAGTGTTCGAACCGTAATGCGCAAGAAATGGTATGTAAACTCCATATTAACATATCTGCCACTGTGCAGGAGAATCCGTATAGGTGTTCGAGTGTTCGAACCGTAATGCGCAAGAAATGGTACGGAAACCCCGTATTTACATATCCGCCACTGTGCAGGAGAATCCGTATAGGTGTTCGAGTGTTCGAACCGTAATGCGCAAGAAATGGTATGTAAACCCCGTATTTACATATCTGCCACTGTGCAGGAGAATCCGTATAGGTGTTCGAGTGTTCGAACCGAATTGCCCAAGAAATGGTTTGTAAACGCCGTATTTACATATCTGCCACTGTGCAGGGGAATCCGTATAGGTGTTCGAGTGTTCGAACCGTAATGCGCAAGAAATGGTATGCAAACCTCGGATTTACATATCGGCCACTGTGCAGGAGAATCCGTATAGGTGTTCGAGTGTTCGGATCGTATTGCGCAAGAATTGGTATGTAAACCCCGTATTTACATATCTGCCACTGTGCAGGGGAATCCGTATAGGTGTTCGAGTGTTCGAACCGTATTGCGCAAGAAATGGTATGTAAATCCCGTATTTACATATCTGCCACTGTGCAGGAGAATCCGTATAGGTGTTCGAGTGTTCGAACCGTATTGCGCAAGAAATGGTTTATAAACCTCGTATTTCCATATCTGCCACTGTGGAGGAGAATCCGTATAGGTGTTCGAGTGTTCGAACCGCAATGCGCAAGAAATGGTACGGAAACCCCGTATTTACATATCTGCCACTGTGCAGGAGAATCCGTATAGGTGTTCGAGTGTTCGGACCGTAATGCGCAAGAAATGATATGTAAACCCCGTATTTACATATCTGCCACTGTGCAGGAGAATCCGTATAGGTGTTCGAGTGTTCGAACCGTAATGCGCAAGAAATGGTATGTAAACACCGTATTTACTTATCTGCCACTGTGCAGGAGAATCCGTATAGGTGTTCGAGTGTTCGAACCGTATTGCCCAAGAAATGGTTTGTAAACCCCGTATTTACATATCTGCCACTGTGCAGGAGAATCCGTATAGGTGTTCGAGTGTTCGAACCGTATTGCCCAAGAAATGGTTTGTAAACGCCGTATTTACATATCTGCCACTGTGCAGGAGAATCCGTATAGGTGTTCGAGTGTTCGAACCGTAATGCGCAAGAAATGGTATGTAAACCCCGTATTTACATATCTACCACTGTGCAGGAGAATCCGTATAGGTGTTCGAGTGTTCGAACCGTATTGCGCAAGAAATGGTTTGTAAGCTCCGTATTTACATATCTGCCACTGTGCAGGAGAATCCGTATAGGTGTTCGAGTGTTCGAACCGTATTGCGCAAGAAATGGTATGTAAACCCCGTATTTACATATCTGCCACTGTGCAGGAGAATCCGTGTAGGTGTCCGAGTGTTCTAACCGAATTGCCCAAGAAATGGTTTGTAAACGCCGTATTTACATATCTGCCACTGTGCAGGAGAATCCGTATGGGTGTTCGTGTGTTCGAACCGTATTGCCCAAGAAATGGTTTGTAAACGCCGTATTTACATATCTGCCACTGTGCAGGAGAATCCGTACGGGTGTTCGTGTGTTCGAACCGTAATGCGCAAGAAATGGTATGTAAACCTCGTATTTACATATCTGCCACTGTGCAGGAGAATCCGTATAGGTGTTCGAGTGTTCGAACCGTATTGCCCAAGAAATGGTTTGTAAACGCCGTATTTACATATCTGCCACTGTGCAGGAGAATCCGTACAGGTGTTCGATTGTTCGAACCGTAATGCGCAAGAAATGGTATGTAAACCCCATATTTACATATCTGCCACTGTGCAGGAGAATCCGTATAGGTGTTCGAGTGTTGGAACCGTATTGCGCAAGAAATGGTTTGTAAACCCCGTATTTACATATCTGCCACTGTGCAGGAGAATCCGTATAGGTGTTCGAGTGTTCGAACCGTATTGCGCAAGAAATGGTACGGAAACCCCGTATTTACATATCTGCCACTGTGCTGGAGAATCCGTATAGGTTTTCGAGTGTTCGGACCGTAATGCGCAAGAAATGGTATGCAAACCCCGTATTTACATATCTGCCACTGTGCAGGAGAATCTGTATAGGTGTTCGAGTGTTCGAACCGTAATGCGCAAGAAATGGTATGTAAACCCCGTATTTACATATCTGCCACTGTGCAGGAGAATCCGTATAGGTGTTCGAGTGTTCGAACCGTATTGCCCAAGAAATGGTTTGTAAACCCCGTATTTACATATCTGCCACTGTGCAGGAGAATCCGTATAGGTGTTCGAGTGTTCGAACCGTATTGCCCAAGAAATGGTATGTAAACCCCGTATTTACATATCTGCCACTGTGGAGGAGAATCCGTATAGGTGTTCGAGTGTTCCAACCGTAATGCGCAAGAAATGGTATGTAAACCCCGTATTTACATATCTGCCACTGTGCAGGAGAATCCGTATAGGTGTTCGAGTGTTCGAACCGTATTGCGCAAGAAATGGTTTGTAAACCCCGTATTTACATATCTGCCACTGTGCAGGAGAATCCGTATAGGTGTTCGAGTGTTCGAACCGTATTGCGCAAGAAATGGTATGTAAACCCCGTATTTACATATCTGCCACTGTGGAGGAGAATCCGTGTAGGTGTCCGAGTGTTCGAACCGAATTGCCCTAGAAATGGTTTGTAAACGTCGTATTTACATATCTGCAACTGTGCAGGAGAATCCGTATAGGTGTTCGAGTGTTCGAACCGTAATGCGCATGAAATGGTATGTAAACTCCGTATTTACATATCTGCCACTGTGCAGGAGAATCCGTATAGGTGTTCGAGTGTTCGAACCGTAATGCGCAAGAAATGGTACGGAAACCCCGTATTTACATATCCGCCACTGTGCAGGAGAATCCGTATAGGTGTTCGAGTGTTCGAACCGTAATGCGCAAGAAATGGTATGTAAACCCCGTATTTACATATCTGCCACTGTGCAGGAGAATCCGTATAGGTGTTCGAGTGTTCGAACCGAATTGCCCGAGAAATGGTTTGTAAACGCCGTATTTACATATCTGCCACTGTGCAGGGGAATCCGTATAGGTGTTCGAGTGTTCGAACCGTAATGCGCAAGAAATGGTATGCAAACCCCGGATTTACATATCGGCCACTGTGCAGGAGAATCCGTATAGGTGTTCGAGTGTTCGGATCGTATTGCGCAAGAATTGGTATGTAAACCCCGTATTTACATATCTGCCACTGTGCAGGGGAATCCGTATAGGTGTTCGAGTGTTTGAACCGTATTGCGCAAGAAATGGTATGTAAATCCCGTATTTACATATCTGCCACTGTGCAGGAGAATCCGTATAGGTGTTCGAGTGTTCGAACCGTATTGCGCAAGAAATGGTTTATAAACCTCGTATTTCCATATCTGCCACTGTGGAGGAGAATCCGTATAGGTGTTCGAGTGTTCGAACCGCAATGTGCAAGAAATGGTACGGAAACCCCGTATTTACATATCTGCCACTGTGCAGGAGAATCCGTATAGGTGTTCGAGTGTTCGGACCGTAATGCGCAAGAAATGGTATGTAAACCCCGTATTTACATATCTGCCACTGTGCAGGAGAATCCGTATAGGTGTTCGAGTGTTCGAACCGTAATGCGCAAGAAATGGTATGTAAACACCGTATTTACTTATCTGCCACTGTGCAGGAGAATCCGTATAGGTGTTCGAGTGTTCGAACCGTATTGCCCAAGAAATGGTTTGTAAACCCCGTATTTACATATCTGCCACTGTGCAGGAGAATCCGTATAGGTGTTCGAGTGTTCGAACCGTATTGCCCAAGAAATGGTTTGTAAACGCCGTATTTACATATCTGCCACTGTGCAGGAGAATCCGTATAGGTGTTCGAGTGTTCGAACCGTAATGCGCAAGAAATGGTATGTAAACCCCGTATTTACATATCTACCACTGTGCAGGAGAATCCGTATAGGTGTTCGAGTGTTCGAACCGTATTGCGCAAGAAATGGTTTGTAAGCTCCGTATTTACATATCTGCCACTGTGCAGGAGAATCCGTATAGGTGTTCGAGTGTTCGAACCGTATTGCGCAAGAAATGGTATGTAAACCCCGTATTTACATATCTGCCACTGTGCAGGAGAATCCGTGTAGGTGTCCGAGTGTTCTAACCGAATTGCCCAAGAAATGGTTTGTAAACGCCGTATTTACATATCTGCCACTGTGCAGGAGAATCCGTATGGGTGTTCGAGTGTTCGAACCGTATTGCCCAAGAAATGGTTTGTAAACGCCGTATTTACATATCTGCCACTGTGCAGGAGAATCCGTACGGGTGTTCGTGTGTTCGAACCGTAATGCGCAAGAAATGGTATGTAAACCTCGTATTTACATATCTGCCACTGTGCAGGAGAATCCGTATAGGTGTTCGAGTGTTCGAACCGTATTGCCCAAGAAATGGATTGTAAACGCCGTATTTACATATCTGCCACTGTGCAGGAGAATCCGTACAGGTGTTCGATTGTTCGAACCGTAATGCGCAAGAAATGGTATGTAAACCCCATATTTACATATCTGCCACTGTGCAGGAGAATCCGTATAGGTGTTCGAGTGTTGGAACCGTATTGCGCAAGAAATGGTTTGTAAACCCCGTATTTACATATCTGCCACTGTGTAGGAGAATCCGTATAGGTGTTCGAGTGTTCGAACCGTATTGCGCAAGAAATGGTACGGAAACCCCGTATTTACATATCTGCCACTGTGCTGGAGAATCCGTATAGGTTTTCGAGTGTTCGGACCGTAATGCGCAAGAAATGGTATGCAAACCCCGTATTTACATATCTGCCACTGTGCAGGAGAATCTGTATAGGTGTTCGAGTGTTCGAACCGTAATGCGCAAGAAATGGTATGTAAACCCCGTATTTACATATCTGCCACTGTGCAGGAGAATCCGTATAGGTGTTCGAGTGTTCGAACCGTATTGCCCAAGAAATGGTTTGTAAACCCCGTATTTACATATCTGCCACTGTGCAGGAGAATCCGTATAGGTGTTCGAGTGTTCGAACCGTATTGCCCAAGAAATGGTATGTAAACCCCGTATTTACATATCTGCCACTGTGGAGGAGAATCCGTATAGGTGTTCGAGTGTTCGAACCGTAATGCGCAAGAAATGGTATGTAAACCCCGTATTTACATATCTGCCACTGTGCAGGAGAATCCGTATAGGTGTTCGAGTGTTCGAACCGTATTGCGCAAGAAATGGTTTGTAAACCCCGTATTTACATATCTGCCACTGTGCAGGAGAATCCGTATAGGTGTTCGAGTGTTCGAACCGTATTGCGCAAGAAATGGTATGTAAACCCCGTATTTACATATCTGCCACTGTGCAGGAGAATCCGTGTAGGTGTCCGAGTGTTCGAACGGAATTGCCCTAGAAATGGTTTGTAAACGTCGTATTTACATATCTGCAACTGTGCAGGAGAATCCGTATAGGTGTTCGAGTGTTCGAACCGTAATGCGCATGAAATGGTATGTAAACTCCGTATTTACATATCTGCCACTGTGCAGGAGAATCCGTATAGGTGTTCGAGTGTTCGAACCGTAATGCGCAAGAAATGGTACGGAAACCCCGTATTTACATATCCGCCACTGTGCAGGAGAATCCGTATAGGTGTTCGAGTGTTCGAACCGTAATGCGCAAGAAATGGTATGTAAACCCCGTATTTACATATCTGCCACTGTGCAGGAGAATCCGTATAGGTGTTCGAGTGTTCGAACCGAATTGCCCGAGAAATGGTTTGTAAACGCCGTATTTACATATCTGCCACTGTGCAGGGGAATCCGTATAGGTGTTCGAGTGTTCGAACCGTAATGCGCAAGAAATGGTATGCAAACCCCGGATTTACATATCGGCCACTGTGCAGGAGAATCCGTATAGGTGTTCGAGTGTTCGGATCGTATTGCGCAAGAATTGGTATGTAAACCCCGTATTTACATATCTGCCACTGTGCAGGGGAATCCGTATAGGTGTTCGAGTGTTTGAACCGTATTGCGCAAGAAATGGTATGTAAATCCCGTATTTACATATCTGCCACTGTGCAGGAGAATCCGTATAGGTGTTCGAGTGTTCGAACCGTATTGCGCAAGAAATGGTTTATAAACCTCGTATTTCCATATCTGCCACTGTGGAGGAGAATCCGTATAGGTGTTCGAGTGTTCGAACCGCAATGTGCAAGAAATGGTACGGAAACCCCGTATTTACATATCTGCCACTGTGCAGGAGAATCCGTATAGGTGTTCGAGTGTTCGGACCGTAATGCGCAAGAAATGGTATGTAAACCCCGTATTTACATATCTGCCACTGTGCAGGAGAATCCGTATAGGTGTTCGAGTGTTCGAACCGTAATGCGCAAGAAATGGTATGTAAACACCGTATTTACTTATCTGCCACTGTGCAGGAGAATCCGTATAGGTGTTCGAGTGTTCGAACCGTATTGCGCAAGAAATGGTTTGTAAACCCCGTATTTACATATCTGCCACTGTGCAGGAGAATCCGTATAGGTGTTCGAGTGTTCGAACCGTATTGCGCAAGAAATGGTATGTAAACCCCGTATTTACATATCTGCCACTGTGCAGGAGAATCCGTGTAGGTGTCCGAGTGTTCGAACCGAATTGCCCTAGAAATGGTTTGTAAACGTCGTATTTACATATCTGCAACTGTGCAGGAGAATCCGTATAGGTGTTCGAGTGTTCGAACCGTAATGCGCATGAAATGGTATGTAAACTCCGTATTTACATATCTGCCACTGTGCAGGAGAATCCGTATAGGTGTTCGAGTGTTCGAACCGTAATGCGCAAGAAATGGTACGGAAACCCCGTATTTACATATCCGCCACTGTGCAGGAGAATCCGTATAGGTGTTCGAGTGTTCGAACCGTAATGCGCAAGAAATGGTATGTAAACCCCGTATTTACATATCTGCCACTGTGCAGGAGAATCCGTATAGGTGTTCGAGTGTTCGAACCGAATTGCCCGAGAAATGGTTTGTAAACGCCGTATTTACATATCTGCCACTGTGCAGGGGAATCCGTATAGGTGTTCGAGTGTTCGAACCGTAATGCGCAAGAAATGGTATGCAAACCCCGGATTTACATATCGGCCACTGTGCAGGAGAATCCGTATAGGTGTTCGAGTGTTCGGATCGTATTGCGCAAGAATTGGTATGTAAACCCCGTATTTACAAATCTGCCACTGTGCAGGGGAATCCGTATAGGTGTTCGAGTGTTCGAACCGTATTGCGCAAGAAATGGTTTGTAAATCCCGTATTTACATATCTGCCACTGTGCAGGAGAATCCGTATAGGTGTTCGAGTGTTCGAACCGTATTGCGCAAGAAATGGTTTATAAACCTCGTATTTCCATATCTGCCACTGTGGAGGAGAATCCGTATAGGTGTTCGAGTGTTCGAACCGCAATGTGCAAGAAATGGTACGGAAACCCCGTATTTACATATCTGCCACTGTGCAGGAGAATCCGTATAGGTGTTCGAGTGTTCGGACCGTAATGCGCAAGAAATGGTATGTAAACCCCGTATTTACATATCTGCCACTGTGCAGGAGAATCCGTATAGGTGTTCGAGTGTTCGAACCGTAATGCGCAAGAAATGGTATGTAAACACCGTATTTACTTATCTGCCACTGTGCAGGAGAATCCGTATAGGTGTTCGAGTGTTCGAACCGTATTGCCCAAGAAATGGTTTGTAAACCCCGTATTTACATATCTGCCACTGTGCAGGAGAATCCGTATAGGTGTTCGAGTGTTCGAACCGTATTGCCCAAGAAATGGTTTGTAAACGCCGTATTTACATATCTGCCACTGTGCAGGAGAATCCGTATAGGTGTTCGAGTGTTCGAACCGTAATGCGCAAGAAATGGTATGTAAACCCCGTATTTACATATCTACCACTGTGCAGGAGAATCCGTATAGGTGTTCGAGTGTTCGAACCGTATTGCGCAAGAAATGGTTTGTAAGCTCCGTATTTACATATCTGCCACTGTGCAGGAGAATCCGTGTAGGTGTTCGAGTGTTCGAACCGTATTGCGCAAGAAATGGTATGTAAACCCCGTATTTACATATCTGCCACTGTGCAGGAGAATCCGTGTAGGTGTCCGAGTGTTCTAACCGAATTGCCCAAGAAATGGTTTGTAAACGCCGTATTTACATATCTGCCACTGTGCAGGAGAATCCGTATGGGTGTTCGAGTGTTCGAACCGTATTGCCCAAGAAATGGTTTGTAAACGCCGTATTTACATATCTGCCACTGTGCAGGAGAATCCGTACGGGTGTTCGTGTGTTCGAACCGTAATGCGCAAGAAATGGTATGTAAACCTCGTATTTACATATCTGCCACTGTGCAGGAGAATCCGTATAGGTGTTCGAGTATTCGAACCGTATTGCCCAAGAAATGGTTTGTAAACGCCGTATTTACATATCTGCCACTGTGCAGGAGAATCCGTACAGGTGTTCGATTGTTCGAACCGTAATGCGCAAGAAATGGTATGTAAACCCCATATTTACATATCTGCCACTGTGCAGGAGAATCCGTATAGGTGTTCGAGTGTTGGAACCGTATTGCGCAAGAAATGGTTTGTAAACCCCGTATTTACATATCTGCCACTGTGCAGGAGAATCCGTATAGGTGTTCGAGTGTTCGAACCGTATTGCGCAAGAAATGGTACGGAAACCCCGTATTTACATATCTGCCACTGTGCTGGAGAATCCGTATAGGTTTTCGAGTGTTCGGACCGTAATGCGCAAGAAATGGTATGCAAACCCCGTATTTACATATCTGCCACTGTGTAGGAGAATCTGTATAGGTGTTCGAGTGTTCGAACCGTAATGCGCAAGAAATGGTATGTAAACCCCGTATTTACATATCTGCCACTGTGCAGGAGAATCCGTATAGGTGTTCGAGTGTTCGAACCGTATTGCCCAAGAAATGGTTTGTAAACCCCGTATTTACATATCTGCCACTGTGCAGGAGAATCCGTATAGGTGTTCGAGTGTTCGAACCGTATTGCGCAAGAAATGGTATGTAAACCCCGTATTTACATATCTGCCACTGTGGAGGAGAATCCGTATAGGTGTTCGAGTGTTCGAACCGTAATGCGCAAGAACTGGTATGTAAACCCCGTATTTACATATCTGCCACTGTGCAGGAGAATCCGTATAGGTGTTCGAGTGTTCGAACCGTATTGCGCAAGAAATGGTTTGTAAACCCCGTATTTACATATCTGCCACTGTGCAGGAGAATCCGTATAGGTGTTCGAGTGTTCGAACCGTATTGCGCAAGAAATGGTATGTAAACCCCGTATTTACATATCTGCCACTGTGCAGGAGAATCCGTGTAGGTGTCCGAGTGTTCGAACCGAATTGCCCTAGAAATGGTTTGTAAACGTCGTATTTACATATCTGCAACTGTGCAGGAGAATCCGTATAGGTGTTCGAGTGTTCGAACCGTAATGCGCATGAAATGGTATGTAAACTCCGTATTTACATATCTGCCACTGTGCAGGAGAATCCGTATAGGTGTTCGAGTGTTCGAACCGTAATGCGCAAGAAATGGTACGGAAACCCCGTATTTACATATCCGCCACTGTGCAGGAGAATCCGTATAGGTGTTCGAGTGTTCGAACCGTAATGCGCAAGAAATGGTATGTAAACCCCGTATTTACATATCTGCCACTGTGCAGGAGAATCCGTATAGGTGTTCGAGTGTTCGAACCGAATTGCCCGAGAAATGGTTTGTAAACGCCGTATTTACATATCTGCCACTGTGCAGGAGAATCCGTATAGGTGTTCGAGTGTTCGAACCGTAATGCGCAAGAAACGGTATGCAAACCCCGTATTTACATATCTGCCACTGTGCAGGAGAATCCGTATAGGTGTTCGAGTGTTCGAATCGTATTGCGCAAGAATTGGTATGTAAACCCCGTATTTATATATCTGCCACTGTGCAGGGGAATCCGTATAGGTGTTCGAGTGTTCGAACCGTATTGCGCAAGAAATGGAATGTAAACCCCGTATTTACATATCTGCCACTGTGCAGGAGAATCCGTATAGGTGTTCGAGTGTTCGAACCGCATTGCGCAAGAAATGGTTTGCAAACCTCGTATTTATATATCTGCCACTGTGGAGGAGAATCCGTATAGGTGTTCGAGTGTTCGAACCGCAATGCGCAAGAAATGGTACGGAAACCCCGTATTTACATATCTACCACTGTGCAGGAGAATCCGTATAGGTTTTCGAGTGTTCGGACCGTAATGCGCAAGAAATGGTATGTAAACCCCGTATTTACATATCTGCCACTGTGCAGGAGAATCTGTATAGGTGTTCGAGTGTTCGAATCGTAATGTGCAAGAAATGGTATGTAAACCCCGTATTTAAATATCAGCCACTGTGCAGGAGAATCCGTATAGGTGTTCGAGTGTTCGAACCGTAATGCCCAAGAAATGGTTTGTAAACCCCGTATTTACATATCAGCCACTGTGCAGGAGAATCCGTATAGGTGTTCGAGTGTTCGAACCGTATTGCCCAAGAAATGGTATGTAAACCCCGTATTTACATATCTGCCACTGTGCAGGAGAATCCGTATAGGTGTTCGAGTGTTCGAACCGTAATGCGCAAGAAATGGTATGTAAACCCCGTATTTACATATCTGCCACTGTGCAGGAGAATCCGTATAGGTGTTCGAGTGTTCGAACCGTATTGCTCAAGAAATGGTTTGTAAACCCCGTATTTACATATCTGCCACTGTGCAGGAGAATCCGTATAGGTGTTCGAGTGTTCGAACCGTATTGCGCAAGAAATGGTATGTAAACCCCGTATTTACATATCTGCCACTGTGCAGGAGAATCCGTATAGGTGTTCGAGTGTTCGAACCGTATTGCGCATGAAATGGTTTGCAAACCTCGTATTTACATATCTGCCACTGTGGAGGAGAATCCGTATAGGTGTTCGAGTGTTCGAACCGCAATGCGCAAGAAATGGTACGGAAACCCCGTATTTACATATGTGCCACTGTGCAGGAGAATCCGTATAGGTTTTCGACTGTTCGGACCGTAATGCGCAAGAAATGGTATGCAAACCCCGTATTTACAGATCTGCCACTGTGCAGGAGAATCTGTATAGGTGTTCGAGTGTTCGAACCGTAATGCGCAAGAAATGGTATGTAAACCCCGTATTTACATATCTGCCACTGTGCAGGAGAATCCGTATAGGTGTTCGAGTGTTCGAACCGTATTGCCCAAGAAATGGTTTGTAAACCCCGTATTTACATATCTGCCACTGAGCAGGAGAATCCGTATAGGTGTTCGAGTGTTCGAACCGTATTGCCCAAGAAATGGTATGTAAACCCCGTATTTACATATCTGCCACTGTGCAGGAGAATCCGTATAGGTGTTCGAGTGTTCGAACCGTAATGCTCAAGAAATGGTATGTAAACCCCGTATTTACATATCTGCCACTGTGCAGGAGAATCCGTATAGGTGTTCGAGTGTTCGAACCGTATTGCGCAAGAAATGGTTTGTAAACCCCGTATTTACATATCTGCCACTGTGCAGAAGAATCCGTATAGGTGTTCGAGTGATCGAACCGTATTGCGCAAGAAATGGTATGTAAACCCCGTATTTACATATCTGCCACTGTACAGGAGAATCCGTGTAGGTGTCCGAGTGTTCGAACCGAATTGCCCAAGAAATGGTTTGTAAACGTCGTATTTACATATCTGCCACTGTGCAGGAGAATCCGTATAGGTGTTCGAGTGTTCGAACCGTAATGCGCAAGAAATGGTATGTAAACTCCGTATTTACATATCTGCCACTGTGCAGGAGAATCCGTATAGGTGTTCGAGTGTTCGAACCGTAATGCGCAAGAAATGGTACGGAAACCCCGTATTTACATATCCGCCACTGTGCAGGAGAATCCGTATAGGTGTTCGAGTGTTCGAACCGTAATGCGCAAGAAATGGTATGTAAACTCCGTATTTACATATCTGCCACTGTGCAGGAGAATCCGTATAGGTGTTCGAGTGTTCGAATCGTATTGCGCAAGAATTGGTATGTAAACCCCGTATTTACATATCTGCCACTGTGTAGGGGAATCCGTATAGGTGTTCGAGTGTTCGAACCGTATTGCGCAAGAAATGGTATGTAAACCCCGTATTTACATATCTGCCACTGTGCAGGAGAATCCGTATAGGTGTTCGAGTGTTCGAACCGTATTGCGCAAAAAATGGTTTGTAAACCTCGTATTTACATATCTGCCACTGTGGAGGAGAATCCGTATAGGTGTTCGAGTGTTCGAACCGCAATGCGCAAGAAATGGTACGGAAACCCCGTATTTACATATCTGCCACTGTGCAAGAGAATCCGTATAGGTTTTCGAGTGTTCGGACCGTAATGCGCAAGAAATGGTATGTAAACCCCGTATTTACATATCTGCCACTGTGCAGGAGAATCTGTATAGGTGTTCGAGTGTTCGAATCGTAATGCGCAAGAAATGGTATGTAAACCCCGTATTTACATATCTGCCACTGTGCAGGAGAATCCGTATAGGTGTTCGAGTGTTCGAACCGTATTGCCCAAGAAATGGTTTGTAAACCCTGTATTTACATATCCGCCACTGTGCAGGAGAATCCGTATAGGTGTTCGAGTGTTCGAACCGTATTGCCCAAGAAATGGTATGTAAACCCCGTATTTACATATCTGCCACTGTACAGGAGAATCCGTGTAGGTGTCCGAGTGTTCGAACCGAATTGCCCAAGAAATGGTTTGTAAACGTCGTATTTACATATCTGCCACTGTGCAGGAGAATCCGTATAGGTGTTCGAGTGTTCGAACCGTAATGCGCAAGAAATGGTATGTAAACTCCGTATTTACATATCTGCCACTGTGCAGGAGAATCCGTATAGGTGTTCGAGTGTTCGAACCGTAATGCGCAAGAAATGGTACGAAAACCCCGTATTTACATATCCGCCACTGTGCAGGAGAATCCGTATAGGTGTTCGAGTGTTCGAACCGTAATGCGCAAGAAATGGTATGTAAACTCCGTATTTACATATCTGCCACTGTGCAGGAGAATCCGTATAGGTGTTCGAGTGTTCGAATCGTATTGCGCAAGAATTGGTATGTAAACCCCGTATTTACATATCTGCCACTGTGCAGGGGAATCCGTATAGGTGTTCGAGTGTTCGAACCGTATTGCGCAAGAAATGGTATGTAAACCCCGTATTTACATATCTGCCACTGTGCAGGAGAATCCGTATAGGTGTTCGAGTGTTCGAACCGTATTGCGCAAAAAATGGTTTGTAAACCTCGTATTTACATATCTGCCACTGTGGAGGAGAATCCGTATAGGTGTTCGAGTGTTCGAACCGCAATGCGCAAGAAATGGTACGGAAACCCCGTATTTACATATCTGCCACTGTGCAGGAGAATCCGTATAGGTTTTCGAGTGTTCGGACCGTAATGCGCAAGAAATGGTATGTAAACCCCGTATTTACATATTTGCCACTGTGCAGGAGAATCTGTATAGGTGTTCGAGTGTTCGAATCGTAATGCGCAAGAAATGGTATGTAAACCCCGTATTTACATATCTGCCACTGTGCAGGAGAATCCGTATAGGTGTTCGAGTGTTCGAACCGTATTGCCCAAGAAATGGTTTGTAAACCCCGTATTTACATATCCGCCACTGTGCAGGAGAATCCGTATAGGTGTTCGAGTGTTCGAACCGTATTGCCCAAGAAATGGTATGTAAACCCCGTATTTACATATCTGCCACTGTGCAGGAGAATCCGTATAGATGTTCGAGTGTTCGAACCGTAATGCGCAAGAAATGGTATGTAAACCCCGTATTTACATATCTGCCACTGTGCAGGAGAATCCGTATAGGTGTTCGAGTGTTCGAACCGTATTGCGCAAGAAATGGTTTGTAAACCCCGTATTTACATATCTGCCACTGTGCAGGAGAATCCGTATAGGTGTTCGAGTGTTCGAACCGTATTGCGCAAGAAATGGTATGTAAACCCCGTATTTACATATCTGCCACTGTGCAGGAGAATCCGTGTAGGTGTCCGAGTGTTTGAACCGAATTGCCCAAGAAATGGTTTGTAAACGCCGTATTTACATATCTGCCACTGTGCAGGAGAATCCGTATAGGTGTTCGAGTGTTCGAACCGTAATGCGCAAGAAATGGTATGTAAACTCTGTATTTACATATCTGCCACTGTGCAGGAGAATCCGTATAGGTGTTCGAGTGTTCGAACCGTAATGCGCTAGAAATGGTACAGAAACCCCGTATTTACATATCCGCCACTGTGCAGGAGAATCCGTATAGGTGTTCGAGTGTTCGTACCGTAATGCGCAAGAAATGGTATGTAAACCCCGTATTTACATATCTGCCTCTGTGCAGGAGAATCCGTATAGGTGTTCGAGTGTTCGAACCGAATTGCCCAAGAAATGGTTTGTAAACGCCGTATTTACATATCTGCCACTGTGCAGGAGAATCCGTATAGGTGTTCGAGTGTTCGAACCGTATTGCGCAAGATATGGTATGTAAACCCCGTATTTATATATCTGCCACTGTGCAGAAGAATCCGTATAGGTGTTGGAGTGTTCGAACCGTATTGCGCAAGAAATGGTACAGAAACCCCGTATTTACATATCTGCCACTGTGCAAGAGAATCCGTATAGGTGTTCGAGTGTTCGAACCGTATTGCCCAAGAAATGGTTTGTAAACGCCGTATTTACATATCTGCCACTGTGCAGGAGAATCCGTATAGGTGTTCGAGTGTTCGAACCGTATTGCCCAAGAAATGGTTTGTAAACCCTGTATTTACATATCCGCCACTGTGCAGGAGAATCCGTATAGGTGTTCGAGTGTTCGAACCGTATTGCCCAAGAAATGGTATGTAAACCCCGTATTTACATATCTGCCACTGTACAGGAGAATCCGTGTAGGTGTCCGAGTGTTCGAACCGAATTGCCCAAGAAATGGTTTGTAAACGTCGTATTTACATATCTGCCACTGTGCAGGAGAATCCGTATAGGTGTTCGAGTGTTCGAACCGTAATGCGCAAGAAATGGTATGTAAACTCCGTATTTACATATCTGCCACTGTGCAGGAGAATCCGTATAGGTGTTCGAGTGTTCGAACCGTAATGCGCAAGAAATGGTACGAAAACCCCGTATTTACATATCCGCCACTGTGCAGGAGAATCCGTATAGGTGTTCGAGTGTTCGAACCGTAATGCGCAAGAAATGGTATGTAAACTCCGTATTTACATATCTGCCACTGTGCAGGAGAATCCGTATAGGTGTTCGAGTGTTCGAATCGTATTGCGCAAGAATTGGTATGTAAACCCCGTATTTACATATCTGCCACTGTGCAGGGGAATCCGTATAGGTGTTCGAGTGTTCGAACCGTATTGCGCAAGAAATGGTATGTAAACCCCGTATTTACATATCTGCCACTGTGCAGGAGAATCCGTATAGGTGTTCGAGTGTTCGAACCGTATTGCGCAAAAAATGGTTTGTAAACCTCGTATTTACATATCTGCCACTGTGGAGGAGAATCCGTATAGGTGTTCGAGTGTTCGAACCGCAATGCGCAAGAAATGGTACGGAAACCCCGTATTTACATATCTGCCACTGTGCAGGAGAATCCGTATAGGTTTTCGAGTGTTCGGACCGTAATGCGCAAGAAATGGTATGTAAACCCCGTATTTACATATTTGCCACTGTGCAGGAGAATCTGTATAGGTGTTCGAGTGTTCGAATCGTAATGCGCAAGAAATGGTATGTAAACCCCGTATTTACATATCTGCCACTGTGCAGGAGAATCCGTATAGGTGTTCGAGTGTTCGAACCGTATTGCCCAAGAAATGGTTTGTAAACCCCGTATTTACATATCCGCCACTGTGCAGGAGAATCCGTATAGGTGTTCGAGTGTTCGAACCGTATTGCCCAAGAAATGGTATGTAAACCCCGTATTTACATATCTGCCACTGTGCAGGAGAATCCGTATAGATGTTCGAGTGTTCGAACCGTAATGCGCAAGAAATGGTATGTAAACCCCGTATTTACATATCTGCCACTGTGCAGGAGAATCCGTATGGGTGTTCGAGTGTTCGAACCGTATTGCGCAAGAAATGGTTTGTAAACCCCGTATTTACATATCTGCCACTGTGCAGGAGAATCCGTATAGGTGTTCGAGTGTTCGAACCGTATTGCGCAAGAAATGGTATGTAAACCCCGTATTTACATATCTGCCACTGTGCAGGAGAATCCGTGTAGGTGTCCGAGTGTTTGAACCGAATTGCCCAAGAAATGGTTTGTAAACGCCGTATTTACATATCTGCCACTGTGCAGGAGAATCCGTATAGGTGTTCGAGTGTTCGAACCGTAATGCGCAAGAAATGGTATGTAAACTCTGTATTTACATATCTGCCACTGTGCAGGAGAATCCGTATAGGTGTTCGAGTGTTCGAACCGTAATGCGCTAGAAATGGTACAGAAACCCCGTATTTACATATCCGCCACTGTGCAGGAGAATCCGTATAGGTGTTCGAGTGTTCGTACCGTAATGCGCAAGAAATGGTATGTAAACCCCGTATTTACATATCTGCCTCTGTGCAGGAGAATCCGTATAGGTGTTCGAGTGTTCGAACCGAATTGCCCAAGAAATGGTTTGTAAACGCCGTATTTACATATCTGCCACTGTGCAGGAGAATCCGTATAGGTGTTCGAGTGTTCGAACCGTATTGCGCAAGATATGGTATGTAAACCCCGTATTTATATATCTGCCACTGTGCAGAAGAATCCGTATAGGTGTTGGAGTGTTCGAACCGTATTGCGCAAGAAATGGTACAGAAACCCCGTATTTACATATCTGCCACTGTGCAAGAGAATCCGTATAGGTGTTCGAGTGTTCGAACCGTATTGCCCAAGAAATGGTTTGTAAACGCCGTATTTACATATCTGCCACTGTGCAGGAGAATCCGTATAGGTGTTCGAGTGTTCGAACCGTATTGCCCAAGAAATGGTTTGTAAACCCTGTATTTACATATCCGCCACTGTGCAGGAGAATCCGTATAGGTGTTCGAGTGTTCGAACCGTATTGCCCAAGAAATGGTATGTAAACCCCGTATTTACATATCTGCCACTGTACAGGAGAATCCGTGTAGGTGTCCGAGTGTTCGAACCGAATTGCCCAAGAAATGGTTTGTAAACGTCGTATTTACATATCTGCCACTGTGCAGGAGAATCCGTATAGGTGTTCGAGTGTTCGAACCGTAATGCGCAAGAAATGGTATGTAAACTCCGTATTTACATATCTGCCACTGTGCAGGAGAATCCGTATAGGTGTTCGAGTGTTCGAACCGTAATGCGCAAGAAATGGTACGAAAACCCCGTATTTACATATCCGCCACTGTGCAGGAGAATCCGTATAGGTGTTCGAGTGTTCGAACCGTAATGCGCAAGAAATGGTATGTAAACTCCGTATTTACATATCTGCCACTGTGCAGGAGAATCCGTATAGGTGTTCGAGTGTTCGAATCGTATTGCGCAAGAATTGGTATGTAAACCCCGTATTTACATATCTGCCACTGTGCAGGGGAATCCGTATAGGTGTTCGAGTGTTCGAACCGTATTGCGCAAGAAATGGTATGTAAACCCCGTATTTACATATCTGCCACTGTGCAGGAGAATCCGTATAGGTGTTCGAGTGTTCGAACCGTATTGCGCAAAAAATGGTTTGTAAACCTCGTATTTACATATCTGCCACTGTGGAGGAGAATCCGTATAGGTGTTCGAGTGTTCGAACCGCAATGCGCAAGAAATGGTACGGAAACCCCGTATTTACATATCTGCCACTGTGCAGGAGAATCCGTATAGGTTTTCGAGTGTTCGGACCGTAATGCGCAAGAAATGGTATGTAAACCCCGTATTTACATATTTGCCACTGTGCAGGAGAATCTGTATAGGTGTTCGAGTGTTCGAATCGTAATGCGCAAGAAATGGTATGTGAACCCCGTATTTACATATCTGCCACTGTGCAGGAGAATCCGTATAGGTGTTCGAGTGTTCGAACCGTATTGCCCAAGAAATGGTTTGTAAACCCCGTATTTACATATCCGCCACTGTGCAGGAGAATCCGTATAGGTGTTCGAGTGTTCGAACCGTATTGCCCAAGAAATGGTATGTAAACCCCGTATTTACATATCTGCCACTGTGCAGGAGAATCCGTATAGATGTTCGAGTGTTCGAACCGTAATGCGCAAGAAATGGTATGTAAACCCCGTATTTACATATCTGCCACTGTGCAGGAGAATCCGTATAGGTGTTCGAGTGTTCGAACCGTATTGCGCAAGAAATGGTTTGTAAACCCCGTATTTACATATCTGCCACTGTGCAGGAGAATCCGTATAGGTGTTCGAGTGTTCGAACCGTATTGCGCAAGAAATGGTATGTAAACCCCGTATTTACATATCTGCCACTGTGCAGGAGAATCCGTGTAGGTGTCCGAGTGTTTGAACCGAATTGCCCAAGAAATGGTTTGTAAACGCCGTATTTACATATCTGCCACTGTGCAGGAGAATCCGTATAGGTGTTCGAGTGTTCGAACCGTAATGCGCAAGAAATGGTATGTAAACTCTGTATTTACATATCTGCCACTGTGCAGGAGAATCCGTATAGGTGTTCGAGTGTTCGAACCGTAATGCGCTAGAAATGGTACAGAAACCCCGTATTTACATATCCGCCACTGTGCAGGAGAATCCGTATAGGTGTTCGAGTGTTCGTACCGTAATGCGCAAGAAATGGTATGTAAACCCCGTATTTACATATCTGCCTCTGTGCAGGAGAATCCGTATAGGTGTTCGAGTGTTCGAACCGAATTGCCCAAGAAATGGTTTGTAAACGCCGTATTTACATATCTGCCACTGTGCAGGAGAATCCGTATAGGTGTTCGAGTGTTCGAACCGTATTGCGCAAGATATGGTATGTAAACCCCGTATTTATATATCTGCCACTGTGCAGAAGAATCCGTATAGGTGTTGGAGTGTTCGAACCGTATTGCGCAAGAAATGGTACAGAAACCCCGTATTTACATATCTGCCACTGTGCAAGAGAATCCGTATAGGTGTTCGAGTGTTCGAACCGTATTGCCCAAGAAATGGTTTGTAAACGCCGTATTTACATATCTGCCACTGTGCAGGAGAATCCGTATAGGTGTTCGAGTGTTCGAACCGTAATGCGCAAGAAATGGTATGCAAACCCCGTATTTACATATCTGCCACTGTGCAGGAGAATCCGTATAGGTGTCCGAGTGTTCGAACCGAATTGCCCAAGAAATGTTTTGTAAACGCCGTATTTACATATCTGCCACTGTGCAGGAGAATCCGTATAGGTGTTCGAGTGTTCGAACCGTATTGCCCAAGAAATGGTTTGTAAACGCCGTATTTACATATCTGCCACTGTGCAGGAGAATCCGTACAGGTGTTCGAGTGTTCGAACCGTAATGCGCAGGAAATGGTATGTAAACCCCGTATTTACATATCTGCCACTGTGCAGGAGAATCCGTATAGGTGTTCGAGTGTTCGAACCGTAATGCGCAAGAAATGGTACGGAAACCCCGTATTTACATATCCGCCACTGTGCAGTAGAATCCGTATAGGTGTTCGAGTGTTCGAACCGTAATGCGCAAGAAATGGTATGTAAACCCCGTATTTACATATCTGCCACAGTGCAGGAGAATCCGTATAGGTGTTCGAGTGTTCGAACCGAATTGCCCAAGAAATGGTTTGTAAACGCCGTATTTACATATCTGCCACTGTGCAGGAGAATCCGTATAGGTGTTCGAGTGTTCGAACCGTAATGCGCAAGAAATGGTATGCAAACCCCGTATTTACATATCGGCCACTGTGCAGGAGAATCCGTATAGGTGTTCGAGTGTTCGAATCGTATTGCGCAAGAATTGGCAAGTAAACCCCGTATTTACATATCTGCCACTGTGCAGGGGAATCCGTATAGGTGTTCGAGTGTTCGAACCGTATTGCGCAAGAAATGGTATGTAAACCCTGTATTTACATATCTGCCACTGTGCAGGAGAATCCGTATAGGTGTTCGAGTGTTCGAACCGTATTGCGCAAGAAATGGTTTGTAAACCTCGTATTTACATATCTGCCACTGTGGAGGAGAATCCGTATAGGTGTTCGAGTGTTCGAACCGCAATGCGCATGAAATGGTACGGAAACCCCGTATTTACATATCTGCCACTGTACAGGAGAATTCGTATAGGTGTTCGAGTGTTCGGACCGTAATGCGCAAGAAATGGTATGTAAACCCCGTATTTACATATCTGCCACTGTGCAGGAGAATCCGTATAGGTGTTCGAGTGTTCGAACCGTAATGCGCAAGAAATGGTATGTAAACCCCGTATTTACATATCTGCCACTGTGCAGGAGAATCCGTATAGGTGTTCGAGTGTTCGAACCGTATTGCCCAAGAAATGGTTTGTAAACCCCGTATTTACATATCTGCCACTGTGCAGGAGAATCCGTATAGGTGTTCGAGTGTTCGAACCGTATTGCCCAAGAAATGGTTTGTAAACGCCGTATTTACATATCTGCCACTGTGCAGGAGAATCCGTATAGGTGTTCGAGTTTTCGAACCGTAATGCGCAAGAAATGGTATGTAAATCCCGTATTTACATATCTGCCACTGTGCAGGAGAATCCGTATAGGTGTTCGAGTGTTCGAACCGTATTGCGCAAGAAATGGTTTGTAAACCCCGTATTTACATAGCTGCCACTGTGCAGGAGAATCCGTATAGGTGTTCGAGTGTTCGAGCCGTATTGCGCAAGAAATGGTATGTAAACCCCGTATTTACATATCTGCCACTGTGCGGGAGAATCCGTGTAGGTGTCCGAGTGTTCGAACCGAATTGCCCAAGAAATGGTTTGTAAACGCCGTATTTACATATCTGTCACTGTGCTGTAGAATCCGTATAGGTGTTCGAGTGTTCAAACCGTAATGCGCAAGAAATGGTATGTAAACTCCGTATTTTCATATCTGCCACTGTGCAGGAGAATCCGTATAGGTGTTCGAGTGTTCGAACCGTAATGCGCAAGAAATGGTACGGAAACCCCGTATTTACATATCCGCCACTGTGCAGGAGAATCCGTATAGGTGTTCGACTGTTCGAACCGAAATGCGCAAGAAATGGTATGTAAACCCCGTATTTACATATCTGCCACTGTGCAGGAGAATCCGTATAGGTGTTCGAGTGTTCGAACCGAATTGCCCAAGAAATGGTTTGTAAACGCCGTATTTACATATCTGCCACTGTGCAGGAGAATCCGTATAGGTGTTCGAGTGTTCGAACCGTAATGCGCAAGAAATGGTATGCAAACCCCGTATTTACATATCGGCCACTGTGCAGGAGAATCCGTATAGGTGTTCGAGTGTTCGAACCGCAATGCGCAAGAAATGGTACGGAAACCCCGTATTTACATATCTGCCACTGTACACGAGAATCCGTATAGGTGTTCGAGTGTTCGGACCGTAATGCGCAAGAAATGGTATGTAAACCCTGTATTTACATATCTGCCACTGTGCAGGAGAATCCGTATAGGTGTTCGAGTGTTCGAACCGTAATGCGCAAGAAATGGTATGTAAACCCCGTATTTACATATCTGCCTCTGTGCAGGAGAATCCGTATAGGTGTTCGAGTGTTCGAACCGAATTGCCCAAGAAATGGTTTGTAAACGCCGTATTTACATATCTGCCACTGTGCAGGAGAATCCGTATAGGTGTTCGAGTGTTCGAACCGTATTGCGCAAGATATGGTATGTAAACCCCGTATTTATATATCTGCCACTGTGCAGAAGAATCCGTATAGGTGTTGGAGTGTTCGAACCGTATTGCGCAAGAAATGGTACGGAAACCCCGTATTTACATATCTGCCACTGTGCAAGAGAATCCGTATAGGTGTTCGAGTGTTCGAACCGAATTGCCCAAGAAATGGTTTGTAAACGCCGTATTTACATATCTGCCACTGTGCAGGAGAATCCGTATAGGTGTTCGAGTGTTCGAACCGTAATGCGCAAGAAATGGTATGCAAACCCCGTATTTACATATCGGCCACTGTGCAGGAGAATCCGTATAGGTGTTCGAGTGTTCGAATCGTATTGCGCAAGAATTGGTAAGTAAACCCCGTATTTACATATCTGCCACTGTGCAGGGGAATCCGTATAGGTGTTCGAGTGTTCGAACCGTATTGCGCAAGAAATGGTATGTAAACCCTGTATTTACATATCTGCCACTGTGCAGGAGAATCCGTATAGGTGTTCGAGTGTTCGAACCGTATTGCGCAAGAAATGGTTTGTAAACCTCGTATTTACATATCTGCCACTGTGGAGGAGAATCCGTATAGGTGTTCGAGTGTTCGAACCGCAATGCGCATGAAATGGTACGGAAACCCCGTATTTACATATCTGCCACTGTACAGGAGAATCCGTATAGGTGTTCGAGTGTTCGGACCGTAATGCGCAAGAAATGGTATGTAAACCCCGTATTTACATATCTGCCACTGTGCAGGAGAATCCGTATAGGTGTTCGAGTGTTCGAACCGTAATGCGCAAGAAATGGTATGTAAACCCCGTATTTACATATCTGCCACTGTGCAGGAGAATCCGTATAGGTGTTCGAGTGTTC
This sequence comes from Camellia sinensis, assembly GCF_055761805.1. Lineage (NCBI taxonomy): Eukaryota > Viridiplantae > Streptophyta > Magnoliopsida > Ericales > Theaceae > Camellia > Camellia sinensis. The sequence goes on from NC_138974.1 coordinate 118,880,660, forward strand.
GAACCGTATTGCCCAAGAAATGGTTTGTAAACCCCGTATTTACATATCTGCCACTGTGCAGGAGAATCCGTATAGGTGTTCGAGTGTTCGAACCGTATTGCCCAAGAAATGGTTTGTAAACGCCGTATTTACATATCTGCCACTGTGCAGGAGAATCCGTATAGGTGTTCGAGTTTTCGAACCGTAATGCGCAAGAAATGGTATGTAAACCCCGTATTTACATATCTGCCACTGTGCAGGAGAATCCGTATAGGTGTTCGAGTGTTCGAACCGTATTGCGCAAGAAATGGTTTGTAAACCCCGTATTTACATAGCTGCCACTGTGCAGGAGAATCCGTATAGGTGTTCGAGTGTTCGAGCCGTATTGCGCAAGAAATGGTATGTAAACCCCGTATTTACATATCTGCCACTGTGCGGGAGAATCCGTGTAGGTGTCCGAGTGTTCGAACCGAATTGCCCAAGAAATGGTTTGTAAACGCCGTATTTACATATCTGTCACTGTGCTGTAGAATCCGTATAGGTGTTCGAGTGTTCAAACCGTAATGCGCAAGAAATGGTATGTAAACTCCGTATTTTCATATCTGCCACTGTGCAGGAGAATCCGTATAGGTGTTCGAGTGTTCGAACCGTAATGCGCAAGAAATGGTACGGAAACCCCGTATTTACATATCCGCCACTGTGCAGGAGAATCCGTATAGGTGTTCGAATGTTCGAACCGAAATGCGCAAGAAATGGTATGTAAACCCCGTATTTACATATCTGCCACTGTGCAGGAGAATCCGTATAGGTGTTCGAGTGTTCGAACCGAATTGCCCAAGAAATGGTTTGTAAACGCCGTATTTACATATCTGCCACTGTGCAGGAGAATCCGTATAGGTGTTCGAGTGTTCGAACCGTAATGCGCAAGAAATGGTATGCAAACCCCGTATTTACATATCGGCCACTGTGCAGGAGAATCCGTATAGGTGTTCGAGTGTTCGAACCGCAATGCGCAAGAAATGGTACGGAAACCCCGTATTTACATATCTGCCACTGTACACGAGAATCCGTATAGGTGTTCGAGTGTTCGGACCGTAATGCGCAAGAAATGGTATGTAAACCCTGTATTTACATATCTGCCACTGTGCAGGAGAATCCGTATAGGTGTTCGAGTGTTCGAACCGTAATGCGCAAGAAATGGTATGTAAACCCCGTATTTACATATCTGCCTCTGTGCAGGAGAATCCGTATAGGTGTTCGAGTGTTCGAACCGAATTGCCCAAGAAATGGTTTGTAAACGCCGTATTTACATATCTGCCACTGTGCAGGAGAATCCGTATAGGTGTTCGAGTGTTCGAACCGTATTGCGCAAGATATGGTATGTAAACCCCGTATTTATATATCTGCCACTGTGCAGAAGAATCCGTATAGGTGTTGGAGTGTTCGAACCGTATTGCGCAAGAAATGGTACGGAAACCCCGTATTTACATATCTGCCACTGTGCAAGAGAATCCGTATAGGTGTTCGAGTGTTCGAACCGAATTGCCCAAGAAATGGTTTGTAAACGCCGTATTTACATATCTGCCACTGTGCAGGAGAATCCGTATAGGTGTTCGAGTGTTCGAACCGTAATGCGCAAGAAATGGTATGCAAACCCCGTATTTACATATCGGCCACTGTGCAGGAGAATCCGTATAGGTGTTCGAGTGTTCGAATCGTATTGCGCAAGAATTGGTAAGTAAACCCCGTATTTACATATCTGCCACTGTGCAGGGGAATCCGTATAGGTGTTCGAGTGTTCGAACCGTATTGCGCAAGAAATGGTATGTAAACCCTGTATTTACATATCTGCCACTGTGCAGGAGAATCCGTATAGGTGTTCGAGTGTTCGAACCGTATTGCGCAAGAAATGGTTTGTAAACCTCGTATTTACATATCTGCCACTGTGGAGGAGAATCCGTATAGGTGTTCGAGTGTTCGAACCGCAATGCGCATGAAATGGTACGGAAACCCCGTATTTACATATCTGCCACTGTACAGGAGAATCCGTATAGGTGTTCGAGTGTTCGGACCGTAATGCGCAAGAAATGGTATGTAAACCCCGTATTTACATATCTGCCACTGTGCAGGAGAATCCGTATAGGTGTTCGAGTGTTCGAACCGTAATGCGCAAGAAATGGTATGTAAACCCCGTATTTACATATCTGCCACTGTGCAGGAGAATCCGTATAGGTGTTCGAGTGTTCGAACCGTATTGCCCAAGAAATGGTTTGTAAACCCCGTATTTACATATCTGCCACTGTGCAGGAGAATCCGTATAGGTGTTCGAGTGTTCGAACCGTATTGCCCAAGAAATGGTTTGTAAACGCCGTATTTACATATCTGCCACTGTGCAGGAGAATCCGTATAGGTGTTCGAGTTTTCGAACCGTAATGCGCAAGAAATGGTATGTAAACCCCGTATTTACATATCTGCCACTGTGCAGGAGAATCCGTATAGGTGTTCGAGTGTTCGAACCGTATTGCGCAAGAAATGGTTTGTAAACCCCGTATTTACATAGCTGCCACTGTGCAGGAGAATCCGTATAGGTGTTCGAGTGTTCGAGCCGTATTGCGCAAGAAATGGTATGTAAACCCCGTATTTACATATCTGCCACTGTGCGGGAGAATCCGTGTAGGTGTCCGAGTGTTCGAACCGAATTGCCCAAGAAATGGTTTGTAAACGCCGTATTTACATATCTGTCACTGTGCTGTAGAATCCGTATAGGTGTTCGAGTGTTCAAACCGTAATGCGCAAGAAATGGTATGTAAACTCCGTATTTTCATATCTGCCACTGTGCAGGAGAATCCGTATAGGTGTTCGAGTGTTCGAACCGTAATGCGCAAGAAATGGTACGGAAACCCCGTATTTACATATCCGCCACTGTGCAGGAGAATCCGTATAGGTGTTCGAATGTTCGAACCGTAATGCGCAAGAAATGGTATGTAAACCCCGTATTTACATATCTGCCACTGTGCAGGAGAATCCGTATAGGTGTTCGAGTGTTCGAACCGAATTGCCCAAGAAATGGTTTGTAAACGCCGTATTTACATATCTGCCACTGTGCAGGAGAATCCGTATAGGTGTTCGAGTGTTCGAACCGTAATGCGCAAGAAATGGTATGCAAACCCCGTATTTACATATCGGCCACTGTGCAGGAGAATCCGTATAGGTGTTCGAGTGTTCGAACCGCAATGCGCAAGAAATGGTACGGAAACCCCGTATTTACATATCTGCCACTGTACACGAGAATCCGTATAGGTGTTCGAGTGTTCGGACCGTAATGCGCAAGAAATGGTATGTAAACCCTGTATTTACATATCTGCCACTGTGCAGGAGAATCCGTATAGGTGTTCGAGTGTTCGAACCGTAATGCGCAAGAAATGGTATGTAAACCCCGTATTTACATATCTGCCTCTGTGCAGGAGAATCCGTATAGGTGTTCGAGTGTTCGAACCGAATTGCCCAAGAAATGGTTTGTAAACGCCGTATTTACATATCTGCCACTGTGCAGGAGAATCCGTATAGGTGTTCGAGTGCTCGAACCGTATTGCGCAAGATATGGTATGTAAACCCCGTATTTATATATCTGCCACTGTGCAGAAGAATCCGTATAGGTGTTGGAGTGTTCGAACCGTATTGCGCAAGAAATGGTACGGAAACCCCGTATTTACATATCTGCCACTGTGCAAGAGAATCCGTATAGGTGTTCGAGTGTTCGAACCGAATTGCCCAAGAAATGGTTTGTAAACGCCGTATTTACATATCTGCCACTGTGCAGGAGAATCCGTATAGGTGTTCGAGTGTTCGAACCGTAATGCGCAAGAAATGGTATGCAAACCCCGTATTTACATATCGGCCACTGTGCAGGAGAATCCGTATAGGTGTTCGAGTGTTCGAATCGTATTGCGCAAGAATTGGTAAGTAAACCCCGTATTTACATATCTGCCACTGTGCAGGGGAATCCGTATAGGTGTTCGAGTGTTCGAACCGTATTGCGCAAGAAATGGTATGTAAACCCTGTATTTACATATCTGCCACTGTGCAGGAGAATCCGTATAGGTGTTCGAGTGTTCGAACCGTATTGCGCAAGAAATGGTTTGTAAACCTCGTATTTACATATCTGCCACTGTGGAGGAGAATCCGTATAGGTGTTCGAGTGTTCGAACCGCAATGCGCATGAAATGGTACGGAAACCCCGTATTTACATATCTGCCACTGTACAGGAGAATCCGTATAGGTGTTCGAGTGTTCGGACCGTAATGCGCAAGAAATGGTATGTAAACCCCGTATTTACATATCTGCCACTGTGCAGGAGAATCCGTATAGGTGTTCGAGTGTTCGAACCGTAATGCGCAAGAAATGGTATGTAAACCCCGTATTTACATATCTGCCACTGTGCAGGAGAATCCGTATAGGTGTTCGAGTGTTCGAACCGTATTGCCCAAGAAATGGTTTGTAAACCCCGTATTTACATATCTGCCACTGTGCAGGAGAATCCGTATAGGTGTTCGAGTGTTCGAACCGTATTGCCCAAGAAATGGTTTGTAAACGCCGTATTTACATATCTGCCACTGTGCAGGAGAATCCGTATAGGTGTTCGAGTTTTCGAACCGTAATGCGCAAGAAATGGTATGTAAACCCCGTATTTACATATCTGCCACTGTGCAGGAGAATCCGTATAGGTGTTCGAGTGTTCGAACCGTATTGCGCAAGAAATGGTTTGTAAACCCCGTATTTACATAGCTGCCACTGTGCAGGAGAATCCGTATAGGTGTTCGAGTGTTCGAGCCGTATTGCGCAAGAAATGGTATGTAAACCCCGTATTTACATATCTGCCACTGTGCGGGAGAATCCGTGTAGGTGTCCGAGTGTTCGAAACGAATTGCCCAAGAAATGGTTTGTAAACGCCGTATTTACATATCTGTCACTGTGCTGTAGAATCCGTATAGGTGTTCGAGTGTTCAAACCGTAATGCGCAAGAAATGGTATGTAAACTCCGTATTTTCATATCTGCCACTGTGCAGGAGAATCCGTATAGGTGTTCGAGTGTTCGAACCGTAATGCGCAAGAAATGGTACGGAAACCCCGTATTTACATATCCGCCACTGTGCAGGAGAATCCGTATAGGTGTTCGAATGTTCGAACCGTAATGCGCAAGAAATGGTATGTAAACCCCGTATTTACATATCTGCCACTGTGCAGGAGAATCCGTATAGGTGTTCGAGTGTTCGAACCGAATTGCCCAAGAAATGGTTTGTAAACGCCGTATTTACATATCTGCCACTGTGCAGGAGAATCCGTATAGGTGTTCGAGTGTTCGAACCGTAATGCGCAAGAAATGGTATGCAAACCCCGTATTTACATATCGGCCACTGTGCAGGAGAATCCGTATAGGTGTTCGAGTGTTCGAACCGCAATGCGCAAGAAATGGTACGGAAACCCCGTATTTACATATCTGCCACTGTACACGAGAATCCGTATAGGTGTTCGAGTGTTCGGACCGTAATGCGCAAGAAATGGTATGTAAACCCTGTATTTACATATCTGCCACTGTGCAGTAGAATCCGTATAGGTGTTCGAGTGTTCGAACCGTAATGCGCAAGAAATGGTATGTAAACCCCGTATTTACATATCTGCCTCTGTGCAGGAGAATCCGTATAGGTGTTCGAGTGTTCGAACCGAATTGCCCAAGAAATGGTTTGTAAACGCCGTATTTACATATCTGCCACTGTGCAGGAGAATCCGTATAGGTGTTCGAGTGTTCGAACCGTATTGCGCAAGATATGGTATGTAAACCCCGTATTTATCTATCTGCCACTGTGCAGAAGAATCCGTATAGGTGTTGGAGTGTTCGAACCGTATTGCGCAAGAAATGGTACGGAAACCCCGTATTTACATATCTGCCACTGTGCAAGAGAATCCGTATAGGTGTTCGAGTGTTCGAACCGTATTGCCCAAGAAATGGTTTGTAAACGCCGTATTTACATATCTGCCACTGTGCAGGAGAATCCGTATAGGTGTTCGAGTGTTCGAACCGTAATGCGCAAGAAATGGTATGCAAACCCCGTATTTACATATCTGCCACTGTGCAGGAGAATCCGTATAGGTGTCCGAGTGTTCGAACCGAATTGCCCAAGAAATGTTTTGTAAACGCCGTATTTACATATCTGCCACTGTGCAGGAGAATCCGTATAGGTGTTCGAGTGTTCGAACCGTATTGCCCAAGAAATGGTTTGTAAACGCCGTATTTACATATCTGCCACTGTGCAGGAGAATCCGTACAGGTGTTCGAGTGTTCGAACCGTAATGCGCAGGAAATGGTATGTAAACCCCGTATTTACATATCTGCCACTGTGCAGGAGAATCCGTATAGGTGTTCGAGTGTTCGAACCGTAATGCGCAAGAAATGGTACGGAAACCCCGTATTTACATATCCGCCACTGTGCAGTAGAATCCGTATAGGTGTTCGAGTGTTCGAACCGTAATGCGCAAGAAATGGTATGTAAACCCCGTATTTACATATCTGCCACAGTGCAGGAGAATCCGTATAGGTGTTCGAGTGTTCGAACCGAATTGCCCAAGAAATGGTTTGTAAACGCCGTATTTACATATCTGCCACTGTGCAGGAGAATCCGTATAGGTGTTCGAGTGTTCGAACCGTAATGCGCAAGAAATGGTATGCAAACCCCGTATTTACATATCGGCCACTGTGCAGGAGAATCCGTATAGGTGTTCGAGTGTTCGAATCGTATTGCGCAAGAATTGGTAAGTAAACCCCGTATTTACATATCTGCCACTGTGCAGGGGAATCCGTATAGGTGTTCGAGTGTTCGAACCGTATTGCGCAAGAAATGGTATGTAAACCCTGTATTTACATATCTGCCACTGTGCAGGAGAATCCGTATAGGTGTTCGAGTGTTCGAACCGTATTGCGCAAGAAATGGTTTGTAAACCTCGTATTTACATATCTGCCACTGTGGAGGAGAATCCGTATAGGTGTTCGAGTGTTCGAACCGCAATGCGCATGAAATGGTACGGAAACCCCGTATTTACATATCTGCCACTGTACAGGAGAATCCGTATAGGTGTTCGAGTGTTCGGACCGTAATGCGCAAGAAATGGTATGTAAACCCCGTATTTACATATCTGCCACTGTGCAGGAGAATCCGTATAGGTGTTCGAGTGTTCGAACCGTATTGCCCAAGAAATGGTTTGTAAACCCCGTATTTACATATCTGCCACTGTGCAGGAGAATCCGTATAGGTGTTCGAGTGTTCGAACCGTATTGCCCAAGAAATGGTTTGTAAACGCCGTATTTACATATCTGCCACTGTGCAGGAGAATCCGTATAGGTGTTCGAGTTTTCGAACCGTAATGCGCAAGAAATGGTATGTAAACCCCGTATTTACATATCTGCCACTGTGCAGGGGAATCCGTATAGGTGTTCGAGTGTTCGAACCGTATTGCGCAAGAAATGGTTTGTAAACCCCGTATTTACATAGCTGCCACTGTGCAGGAGAATCCGTATAGGTGTTCGAGTGTTCGAGCCGTATTGCGCAAGAAATGGTATGTAAACCCCGTATTTACATATCTGCCACTGTGCGGGAGAATCCGTGTAGGTGTCCGAGTGTTCGAACCGAATTGCCCAAGAAATGGTTTGTAAACGCCGTATTTACATATCTGTCACTGTGCTGTAGAATCCGTATAGGTGTTCGAGTGTTCAAACCGTAATGCGCAAGAAATGGTATGTAAACTCCGTATTTTCATATCTGCCACTGTGCAGGAGAATCCGTATAGGTGTTCGAGTGTTCGAACCGTAATGCGCAAGAAATGGTACGGAAACCCCGTATTTACATATCCGCCACTGTGCAGGAGAATCCGTATAGGTGTTCGAGTGTTCGAACCGTAATGCGCAAGAAATGGTATGTAAACCCCGTATTTACATATCTGCCACTGTGCAGGAGAATCCGTATAGGTGTTCGAGTGTTCGAACCGAATTGCCCAAGAAATGGTTTGTAAACGCCGTATTTACATATCTGCCACTGTGCAGGAGAATCCGTATAGGTGTTCGAGTGTTCGAACCGTAATGCGCAAGAAATGGTATGCAAACCCCGTATTTACATATCGGCCACTGTGCAGGAGAATCCGTATAGGTGTTCGAGTGTTCGAACCGCAATGCGCAAGAAATGGTACGGAAACCCCGTATTTACATATCTGCCACTGTACACGAGAATCCGTATAGGTGTTCGAGTGTTCGGACCGTAATGCGCAAGAAATGGTATGTAAACCCTGTATTTACATATCTGCCACTGTGCAGGAGAATCCATATAGGTGTTCGAGTGTTCGAACCGTAATGCGCAAGAAATGGTATGTGAACCCCGTATTTACATATCTGCCACTGTGCAGGAGAATCCGTATAGGTGTTCGAGTGTTCGAACCGTATTGCCCAAGAAATGGTTTGTAAACCCCATATTTACATATCTGCCACTGTGCAGGAGAATCCGTATAGGTGTTCGAGTGTTCGAACCGTATTGCCCAAGAAATGGTTTGTAAACGCCGTATTTACATATCTGCCACTGTGCAGGAGAATCCGTATTGGTGTTCGAGTGTTCGAACCGTAATACGCAAGAAATGGTATGCAACCCCCGTATTTACATATCTGCCACTGTGCAGGAGAATCCGTATAGGTGTTCGAGTGTTCGAACCGTATTGCGCAAGAAATGGTTTGTAAGCCCCGTATTTTCATATCTGCCACTGTGCAGGAGAATCCGTATAGGTGTTCGAGTGTTCGAACCGCAATGCGCATGAAATGGTACGGAAACCCCGTATTTACATATCTGCCACTGTACAGGAGAATCCGTATAGGTGTTCGAGTGTTCGGACCGTAATGCGCAAGAAATGGTATGTAAACCCCGTATTTACATATCTGCCACTGTGCAGGAGAATCCGTATAGGTGTTCGAGTGTTCGAACCGTAATGCGCAAGAAATGGTATGTAAACCCCGTATTTACATATCTGCCACTGTGCAGGAGAATCCGTATAGGTGTTCGAGTGTTCGAACCGTATTGCCCAAGAAATGGTTTGTAAACCCCGTATTTACATATCTGCCACTGTGCAGGAGAATCCGTATAGGTGTTCGAGTGTTCGAACCGTATTGCCCAAGAAATGGTTTGTAAACGCCGTATTTACATATCTGCCACTGTGCAGGAGAATCCGTATAGGTGTTCGAGTTTTCGAACCGTAATGCGCAAGAAATGGTATGTAAACCCCGTATTTACATATCTGCCACTGTGCAGGAGAATCCGTATAGGTGTTCGAGTGTTCGAACCGTATTGCGCAAGAAATGGTTTGTAAACCCCGTATTTACATAGCTGCCACTGTGCAGGAGAATCCGTATAGGTGTTCGAGTGTTCGAGCCGTATTGCGCAAGAAATGGTATGTAAACCCCGTATTTACATATCTGCCACTGTGCGGGAGAATCCGTGTAGGTGTCCGAGTGTTCGAACCGAATTGCCCAAGAAATGGTTTGTAAACGCCGTATTTACATATCTGTCACTGTGCTGTAGAATCCGTATAGGTGTTCGAGTGTTCAAACCGTAATGCGCAAGAAATGGTATGTAAACTCCGTATTTTCATATCTGCCACTATGCAGGAGAATCCGTATAGGTGTTCGAGTGTTCGAACCGTAATGCGCAAGAAATGGTACGGAAACCCCGTATTTACATATCCGCCACTGTGCAGGAGAATCCGTATAGGTGTTCGAGTGTTCGAACCGTAATGCGCAAGAAATGGTATGTAAACCCCGTATTTACATATCTGCCACTGTGCAGGAGAATCCATATAGGTGTTCGAGTGTTCGAACCGAATTGCCCAAGAAATGGTTTGTAAACGCCGTATTTACATATCTGCCACTGTGCAGGAGAATCCGTAAAGGTGTTCGAGTGTTCGAACCGTAATGCGCAAGAAATGGTATGCAAACCCCGTATTTACATATCGGCCACTGTGCAGGAGAATCCGTATAGGTGTTCGAGTGTTCGAACCGCAATGCGCAAGAAATGGTACGGAAACCCCGTATTTACATATCTGCCACTGTACACGAGAATCCGTATAGGTGTTCGAGTGTTCGGACCGTAATGCGCAAGAAATGGTATGTAAACCCTGTATTTACATATCTGCCACTGTGCAGGAGAATCCATATAGGTGTTCGAGTGTTCGAACCGTAATGCGCAAGAAATGGTATGTGAACCCCGTATTTACATATCTGCCACTGTGCAGGAGAATCCGTATAGGTGTTCGAGTGTTCGAACCGTATTGCCCAAGAAATGGTTTGTAAACCCCGTATTTACATATCTGCCACTGTGCAGGAGAATCCGTATAGGTGTTCGAGTGTTCGAACCGTATTGCCCAAGAAATGGTTTGTAAACGCCGTATTTACATATCTGCCACTGTGCAGGAGAATCCGTATTGGTGTTCGAGTGTTCGAACCGTAATACGCAAGAAATGGTATGCAACCCCCGTATTTACATATCTGCCACTGTGCAGGAGAATCCGTATAGGTGTTCGAGTGTTCGAACCGTATTGCGCAAGAAATGGTTTGTAAGCCCCGTATTTTCATATCTGCCACTGTGCAGGAGAATCCGTATAGGTGTTCGAGTGTTCGAACCGCAATGCGCATGAAATGGTACGGAAACCCCGTATTTACATATCTGCCACTGTACAGGAGAATCCGTATAGGTGTTCGAGTGTTCGGACCGTAATGCGCAAGAAATGGTATGTAAACCCCGTATTTACATATCTGCCACTGTGCAGGAGAATCCGTATAGGTGTTCGAGTGTTCGAACCGTAATGCGCAAGAAATGGTATGTAAACCCCGTATTTACATATCTGCCACTGTGCAGGAGAATCCGTATAGGTGTTCGAGTGTTCGAACCGTATTGCCCAAGAAATGGTTTGTAAACCCCGTATTTACATATCTGCCACTGTGCAGGAGAATCCGTATAGGTGTTCGAGTGTTCGAACCGTATTGCCCAAGAAATGGTTTGTAAACGCCGTATTTACATATCTGCCACTGTGCAGGAGAATCCGTATAGGTGTTCGAGTTTTCGAACCGTAATGCGCAAGAAATGGTATGTAAACCCCGTATTTACATATCTGCCACTGTGCAGGAGAATCCGTATAGGTGTTCGAGTGTTCGAACCGTATTGCGCAAGAAATGGTTTGTAAACCCCGTATTTACATAGCTGCCACTGTGCAGGAGAATCCGTATAGGTGTTCGAGTGTTCGAGCCGTATTGCGCAAGAAATGGTATGTAAACCCCGTATTTACATATCTGCCACTGTGCGGGAGAATCCGTGTAGGTGTCCGAGTGTTCGAACCGAATTGCCCAAGAAATGGTTTGTAAACGCCGTATTTACATATCTGTCACTGTGCTGTAGAATCCGTATAGGTGTTCGAGTGTTCAAACCGTAATGCGCAAGAAATGGTATGTAAACTCCGTATTTTCATATCTGCCACTGTGCAGGAGAATCCGTATAGGTGTTCGAGTGTTCGAACCGTAATGCGCAAGAAATGGTACGGAAACCCCGTATTTACATATCCGCCACTGTGCAGGAGAATCCGTATAGGTGTTCGAGTGTTCGAACCGTAATGCGCAAGAAATGGTATGTAAACCCCGTATTTACATATCTGCCACTGTGCAGGAGAATCCA